>NC_084482.1:38133275-40533275 GCF_030035675.1 Rhineura floridana
TCTAGTCCTTCAGGAGTGCCCTTCCTTCAAGTTTCCCCTGTGTGCTAATTTTGCTGGTAGACACTCTAGATTTTTGAACTCCTGGCTGGGTACTTGTTCTTGCACCTTTGAAGCCCCAAATTCCAAGTAATTCCAGAAGAGATTTTGCTAGGATAAACTCAGCCTGCCTGACCCTGGACTCCTGGCTCTGAGTGCTCCTTTTCTGCATTCCCACTTCCAGTGGACTTCACTCAATAATGCCTTCTGCAACCAAGGAAATCTTGTTTTATTACTTTCTTTTTTATTTACTCCAGTGCTAAGAATCCCCAGACTTTCTCCTGTGTGGACACAGCATATGGAATGAAAGGCATAACTCTCTCACACACAAACACACTCCACCTGCACTATATATTTAAAGCATTATTATACCACTTTAACAGCCATAGCTTCCCCCAAAGAATCCTGGGAACTCTAGGTTGTTAAGGGTGCCAAGAGTTGCTCGGAGACCCCTACTCTCCTCACAGAACTCCAATTCCCAGATTAGTTTAACAGTCAATCCTTCTGCCCAGGAAACTCTGGGCTGTTTAAAATCGGGAATCATCCGCTGTGCCTTCAGGAGGTAGGATGTAATACCACGGACTTTACAGCTGATGGGTGGTTCTTGGGCGTTTCCCCTTCCCTCTTCTCCTAATTCCAGCCAATCACATATCTGCACTTTTGCACATGTGCGAGAATAAGCCTGGGAAAATTGAACCAATCATCACAATGGTGGGGTGTTGGGGGGGGTCTGCAACTACTGAGCAGATGCATTTAATTTTTTGCCAACCTGCAAATTGGGCAGCCGCTCTGGGTGAGATCTGCAATGCACAGCAAACAAGAAAGGGGTGGTGGTCGGTTTCAGCCTGCCTCCGGAAAGCTTTGTCAATTTCATTCTACTTGCTGTGGTTTTTGTTTCAAATCATTTCGCCATGGGAAGGAAAGGGAGAAGGAGGGGTGTGTGACATGTTTCTTTATCCATAACAGCAGAAAAGCATACATTCCATAAAGGCAGAAAAACATACATAAGCGTAATATCGCAAATACAAACAAGAAAGCAAGCAGGCTTCAAATGGGTAGACCTGGTGGCCTGGTCTACCCATTGAAATGCATAGACTTTCTGGATGCCAGGTCTACCCACTGAAGTGCCGGATCTACTCATTGAAATGCATTGGCTGTTGTGACGCCAGGTCTACCCATTGAGACGCATGGGCTTTTCTGCCCCCAGTTCTACCCGTTGAAAGTAATGGGCATTCCCTGCCCTGCATATGAGTGGTTTGCTACAGCACCTCCGCCGCCTGGAACCATAGAGACTGGAGAACCATAGAGCAAGAAATGTGTCACCCCCCTCCTTCTCCCTTTGCTTCCTGCAGAGAAATTATTTGAAACAAAAAACCCAGCCAGTAGAATGAAATTGACAAAGCTTTCCAGAGGCAGGCGTGAAACCGACCAGCAGCCCCTTTCTTGTTTGCATTTGCAATATTACGCTTAAACGAATGTATGCTTTTCTCCCTTTATGGATATTTAAGGAGAAACACATGCTGGCAATTGCACTTATTTCTCCAAAAAAGCAAGAAATGTGTCACCACCCCCCTTCCCTCTTTTCTTCCCGCGGCGAAATGATTTGAAACAAAAAACCCAGCCAGTAGAATGAAATTGACAAAGCTTTCCAGAGGCAGGCGTGAAACCGACCAGCAGCCCCTTTCTTGTTTGTATTTGCGATATTACTCTTAAACGAATGTATGCTTTTCTGCCTTTATGGATATTTAAGGAGATACACACGCTGGCAATTGCACTTATTTCTTCAAACAAGCAAGAAACGTGTCAACCCCCCTCCTTCTCCCTTTCCTTCCCTCAGCGAAATGATTTAAAGCAAAAACCCCAGCCAGCAGAATGAAATTGACAAAGCTTTCTGGAGGCAGGCTGAAACCGACCATCCCCCTCCTTCTTCCTTTCCTTCCGCAGAGAGAACTCCTTTACAGCCATATTGTGCTTCGTTGCAAAGGGGGAGAGGAGCATACGTCATTTTTTTGCTGACCAATTGGTTGATAGGGGGAGTTTTTAGAGGCGGAGCTTGGAAAAAGCGAAAACAATGTAGGGGTCTTACTGCTGCATGTGCGGGTGCAAAAAAGCGGGCTTTTTTAATTGGGAAAGAGCGAACTAAAAGGCAAAGTGAGGACTATCAGATGACAAACTGAATATGGAAACCGTGGATTATCCTGCTCCGTTTGGATAAGCCCTACAACTAGCAGCTGCTTCGCTCCTCGACTCTCTGGATCTGTGCTCCTTTTGTGGCACAAGCACGATTAAATGGACAAAGGTCTGGCCTCCAGCAGAACAGAGTCAGGGTTGCACTTGTAAATGGTTCCCCTCGTTCATTTGAGCTAAATTTTCCCCAGCCATCTGTGTTCTGGAAAGCCTTAATTTCTGAACAGTGAGAAATAACTTGCATGATAACAGGATCTTTAGAAGTCTTCAGAATAACCCTGCACCTCCCTTTTCTTTCTCTCTAAGGATATTACATGCAAGATCTTATAGGATCAAGCAATTTTCCCACTGCTCCTGCTCTGCTCCTTGACTGTCACTTGCATAGAGTAGAGAAACTTGTATATATTTAATAAATGTACAAAACATACAATAACAAATGTACAATATGTAAATATAGCAAATATAATAAAAATTATCATCAGCGGGAGCTACCTACATAATTTAGATTATTTTGTTTTGTTTTTTAATAAATATCAATATATAGAAAACGACTGATTAATATGGTATCTTAACAACCAAATTATACCAGTAGAGCAAATGTTCTATTATTAATATCCACATTATATTCTTGTTTCATATAATAAATAAATGGCATCCACAGTGGCTCAACTTTTTGTTTCTTTTATCTACCTTCACATAACATGAACAAATTATCTTAACTTTACGATTGAGGATATATATCATATTTTTAATCCAGTCCTTTAATTTTATAATGCTAGATATTTTATTTGATTTTATTTATTAAATTAATTTATATACCACTCTTAATTTTTAAAATTCCAGAATGGCTCACATATGCATAACAGAGCAAACAAAACCATAAGATCATCTTCAACCTTAAAACAAGATTAATTACTTGCTGCTGTCTAAGAAAGAAGATGATTGTATGGTTTTATTTTGCTCTGTTATGTATAATTTGTGACCATTTTGAGTTTCTAAAAATTAACAGTGATTCTACAAATCACATTTGGTGACAACCTCAAGAAGGTCTGAAGGCCTCAGTGAAAAGGTGTATTAGTGGCTGTAACTATTTTTCCATTAGGTGGCTATAAAAGGTTTCGCTATTAAAAGAATTCCAAAAAGTAAGTGTAATTTTAAGAAGATATTGCACCTAAATAAAATTGAGTTTTCCGTCATCTGAAAGGTCTCTGAACCTTAAACAAAAATTCAAATTGATGTGTTAAATTGGGAGGGGGTGGGGTTCTCAGTTTCTAACTGCATTAGTTCAGCAATGGATCAAACTACAATGGGAGACTGTTGAAATCCTTGAAGATTTCAAAGGAAAGATGGAATCTGTCCAATGCTGTTTTTCCAGGGAGTTTCAAGTTATTACTATGTGGTATAACGTGGATGACATGCAACATCTGCAATGTTATACAAAGGTATTTTTGACATATTTAGTTCTGGAGGGCAAAGCCCTATGTTTTGAAAGAGGCGATCTTAGGGAATTTACTTTCAAAACTGAAAAAAGTCATTACAGACTAGTATTGAATAACTGAGGTCTGATCCAACAAACGCTAACTTTGCAAGTTTGTAAATGCTTCCCAGATCTGTCAATTGCAGAAGAAGTATTAGAGGTCCACACCTTTCAATATTGAGCTTGAAGAAGCAACTGCAATTTTCTCAGTACTAAATGCGTTGATCTTCAGTAAAAAAAATTATCAGTAGTGAAAGAGTGAAGCAGCTCAGCTAGAAGGTTGCCT
This sequence comes from Rhineura floridana, assembly GCF_030035675.1. Taxonomy (NCBI): domain Eukaryota; kingdom Metazoa; phylum Chordata; class Lepidosauria; order Squamata; family Rhineuridae; genus Rhineura; species Rhineura floridana. The sequence goes on from NC_084482.1 coordinate 38,137,262, forward strand.
CACTGAATTGATGGTTGGTTCCACATAATGGATGCAATCCACAGAAAGATAATTACACACAATCTCAGTGAAATCAATGAGGTGTAAACACTTAACTCTGAGCTTATGTGTCCTTGGAGTTCAGTGGGTGCACCTAGAGAAAACTGGGCATGAGAGTCCCATGGAAATAACAGAATTGAAGTGTACCCCCAGTAGTGTGCTTAATCCCCACTAATTTCTTTGCTTTGGACATTTTATTTACTTATCTCCTGAGATATTTATTTGTTTATTTATTTAAAACAAATTTATACCTCTTAATGTAATAAAAAAAACCCTGAGCAGTTTACATACAAAAATTAAAATGCACAAAATTCAAGGCAAGTTGATTACCAATGATATCATAGCTGTGCTGTCTGCTGAACCCAAATGAAAGTGCTATTCTATAAAGCCCTGTACAGCTCAGGACCCCAATATCTTTCAGATTGCCACTCCCAATATGAACCTACCTGGACTCTTCAGTCTTCATCTGAAGCCCTTTCCCAGGTGTCTCCTCTGAGGGAGGTCCGGAGCATGACAACAAGGGAGAGGGCCTCTTAAGTTGTGGCTCCCCACTTGTACAATACTCTCCCCAGTGTGGTCTGCCTGTGCCATCACTGATATCTTTTCAGCACCAGTTAAAAGCGAATGTCTTCTTCCAGGCATTTGATGGTTTATGTTAACTGTTCTGTTGTTTATGTATGTGTTTTTTTTCCTGTGGCTGAAGTTTTCTGCTGATGCTAGGTCTGTCTTACGGGTTTGGTAGTGGTTTTATTTTAATGTATTGTTGCCCATTTTATGCTATGCCTTTGGCTCTTAATTTTTTGTTAAGACTTTTTCCCCTTTCTATTAAGCAACTAACAAGTTTCTAAAAAACAATAAATCAGTAAAGCTCCCTAGAAATGTAATTAAAAAACAAAACATAAATATATCACAAATAAATCTCAGCAGTGTTCAAAACAAAACATGAAAAATATTGGGTTGTATTCAACTAAGTCCTATTCAGAGTAGACCCAATGAAATTAATGAACCTAAGTTAGTTGTGTCCATTAGCTTCAGCGGGTCTAACTCTGAGTAGAACTAGCATTGCATATCACCCCAAGAGTTAGCACCCAGAAGAGCTTCAGTAAACATATAGGTCTTCAAGAGGCATTTAAAAGTCATTACTGTCTCTTCCTTACAGAGGGCATTCCAGAAGGTGGGTGGTATCACCAAGAAAAGGTAACCCTGGATACACCTGCATCTAGGATGGAATCAGGCTCTCTTTACCATGCTTGCCCTCTCCTCAAAGGGGTGATAGAAGCCTGATTCTTACCATGCAGGCAGGAGCCTGCCCAGATGCACCTATGTGCTGACTCATGCAAATGATGTCACTGATTTGCACTGGGGCTTAAATATCTCACAACAGGCCTAAAAAGATCTTCAAAGGTCAGGGGACCTGACAGAACAGGTTCTGTTAAGATACCCCCAAAGTTCTGATTACACTTCCACTAAAAAAGAATACAAAATTGTATTTTTGTCAAAGGTCAGGATTTCCCATGGGCAACTGGTTCACCACTATGAGAACATGATGCTGGATTAGATGGGCCACTGGCCTGATCCAGCAGACTCTTTTTATGTTCTTATGATAATGCATTCAAAGTACTTTTAATATTTCAAATGTGCTACGGTTTATTACTGATGATGATATCACAGGACTGGGCTTTTAAAAAACTAGTACAGTAATGTTGGCCAACTAATTTTTCATTTTAACAATAATAATTTTTATATTTGAGCTAAGCATTCTATTAATCCATTGCTTTGAACATGCAAGGCTTACTTATTACAAAAAATACAAACCCATGAAGCAATGTGGAATTATTTTCACAAGAACCAGATTCTTGACCATTGCAAATGGCTATGGAAAGCTGCCATCTACTGCAGATTGTTCTCTCAATGGAAGGATTCTGGCAGACAGCATTGCAAAGACTGAGAAGTCATCATCTTTCACCCAAAGGGCTCACAATGATGCCAAGAAGCCACCCATCAAAAATCAATAAGCCAAAGGGAACCCTGAACAGCAACGGCAAGGAGGCAAAGCAACTAGCAGAGATTCTCCTTCAAATACTTAACGAGATGCCAGGAGATTATTTTTTTTTAAAGGGGTGGGATGTGGAAAAGGAATGGAAACCAAAAAGTAAACAAAAGGACAGGAGGAAGATTCTCAGGCCAGGATGGTATATCAAGTGGAGGGCACCATGTCAGCTACCCTGTGCTAAACCATATAGGTTACAAATCCCTGGCAGAATCCCTGCACCATACCCTACACCAGCCTTTCCCAACTAGTGTGCCTCCAGATGTTGTTGGGCCACAACTCCCATCTTTCCTGACCATTGGCAATGCTGGCTGAGGCTGATGGGAGTCGTGGTCCAACAACATCTGGAGGCACACTGGTTGGGAAAGGCTGTCCTACACCATGCTGTGGAAGGGGTGGAGGAAAGGAAAGGAGTGGTACAAGTGTAACATAAATATTTTCCATTGGAAATCCAAATACCTAGACACAAATACAAGGAGTCTCAATCCTAGTTTTTAAACCAAGTCCAACATACTGCTCAGTGTTTCTTTGAATTTGAAAGTTGTTCCTTCGTTGAAGACCCACCTCTGCATTCCCACACACACTACCACTGCCATGACCAAAACCAGTAATATCTGTTTCTCTGCTACTGCTGACAGTGGCCACATAATGCATCTCCAAAAAAGAGGGATTTGCATTAAATCTGCATATGCTAATTTACATGCACAATTGCAAATGTAGATATAATTTTATTAGTATAACGTCAATAGAAACACAGTACATCTCACCACAGTGGGGAAGACTGGGACTAGGGCAGCTGTGTGCCTGCTCAGTTGGCGGTCCATCCAAATGCGAACTGTTGATGGGCAGCTTCAAGACCCTCCCAGCTCTTCCCTTCTTAAGGTTCTTTATCTTTAAACCGGAGTTGAACTGGACAGCCCTTCAAATAAAGGCCAGTTCTCTATAAAGGAGGGCACATGGCTACCCAACATCCCCCTAGTTTCTACTTTAGCAACCCCAGATTCCCACATTCCTATCAGTCACTGCTGGCTTTTGACCACCATGCTGGAAATGCTGTAATGGCCTACACATAAGTGACCAATTAATGGCTCACAAATTATATGCAGCCTCCATGTCAGAGCACACGCCGTGACTGGGTAGTTCAATAAAATATGTAAGAGTAGATATTTTTTTTTATTTACTTATTTACTTACTTATATGGTAAAGATACAAAGAAAATTCAGATTCTCTAGTCACAGAAATCCAGAATCCCTGTGCAGGGGCGAAGGAATGAAGGATGTCAGAGAAAAAGACACACCTAAATACTATAATGTAAGTATACAATAAATCTTGTGACTCAAAAAGTGCAGAAGGTCAGTGCATGCAAAAACAGAAGGGATACGAATATATGTGAAATAGGCTGAAGAGGAGTTGTGTTCTTTCTTGCTGACTCATCAAGGACTAAAGCCAAAGAGCAAACCAGATTGGTGGGGAGAAAGGGTTCATGGAAAGTCCTACTATAATCTGTGCCAGAACTGCTTATCTCTACAGATTAAGACCATGTAGAGCTCTTAAAGAGATTTAAGAGGGGCATCCAACTATTCCCAGCTCCCACTCCAACAGTTTGGGTACGTTTCAGGTTTAAATAAACCTGACTAAAGATGATACTCTAAATAATCAACTACCAAAGCATTTTCTAGGTTGGGTGGGAGTATGGTTGCTAGGTGAGAAGCATCCCAAACCCTGAGATTTCAGGGGAGGGCCCCAGCAATGTCATAGGGGTGGTCCCAGTGATGTCACAGGGGCGGCCCCAGTGATGTCACAGGGGCAGGCCTGAGTGATGTCATTAAGCATGATACATTAAGCATCAACCACAGTTGCTCAGAGCATACAATTAAAACAAATATTTATCTGATTGGAAATTAACATAGAAATCTTAGCTAAAAGATGGTGTTCCCAGGTCTAGCTGAAGTGATGGAAACATTCCTTCTCACCTGCTTAGGGAGCCTGAGTAGGGAACATTTAATCTAGCCTACTTGCTTCTAGCAAGAACGGTTTAAGTGCCCTCAGGCCAGGCCAGTCACCAAAAGCCATTGTAGGAAAAAAGTAGCCTAGTGTTGTGGAGATGTTAGATGGGAACACTTAGGAATTGCAGCCTGAAGGCTACAATTCTAAACACACTTACTAAGGGGCTAAGCCCCATAGAACTCAACAGGACTTACTTCTGAGTAGATATGGTTTGGATTGTGCTCTTGGTAAAGCTTAACTAGGGATCCTCTGCAAAAATATCTATATCCAAGTAGGACTGGCAACCCTCTGCCTGGAATGCCCTGCCCCTGCCTTTTAATATGGCTGCTCCCAACTTCTTTACAGACTTGACCCTTCACTTCAGAAAGAGGTTTGAGAAATAAGGAAGAGTTAAGAAGATTCTTTGTCCTTTTCTGCCTATCCTTTGGGCTGCTATAAACTCACTTTGACAGCCAACCCAATTCCAGTAAGTAATAATTTTGACAATGAGAAAACACAAATAGTTTGGTTTACCTTCACAGGCAGTAGCTTGGGAACAACAGCAATTGCGGACACACTTCCCAGTATGTGAATTCTCTTTTACCACTACTGGACAAGAAACAAACTGTCATGCAAACAACAAGGTGCAACATCAGTGGGTTTAAGGGGGTTGAGCGTATGGAACCACTGTTGTTGCTTCTATGGATGTAAGGAAGTGAGGTTAAAGGTAAATGAAATGCAAATAGAAAAATAGAAAGTTTTCCTAAATGCGATACCATACCAACCACAACAACATTCCTGTGAATAAGGCAGAAAGCTCAGCATCCCACAACCAGTCAGGATTCCTAACCAAAAACCAAAACTAAAAAAATCCTGGCAGCCAGTCAAGACACTGAAATCCCCATGCAGCACAACCTGACCCAGGGGCTGCAGTTAGTGCAGAATGCTGTGGCATGACTGCTGACATGAGTGAGACACTATCAACACATAACTGTGCTCTGAAATCTGTACTGGTTGCTGATATGCTACCAGGCCAAGTTCAAGGTGTGCTTTCCGTGTTACGGGTGCCACATAGTACTTCTGCTATTGTACGAAATAATCCTTCAGTGCGGCAGCACATATGCTTTGGAACTCCCTGCCAATGACATTAGGCAGACACCTTCATTGTACTCTTTTCGGCACCTGCTAAAAACATTTTTGTTTAGGCAAGCCTACCCAGGCATGTAGAAGCTATTATGTTTTTAATCTGTTTAATTCCTTGTTGGTTTTATTATTTTGAATATTTTTAAATACCTGTCTGTTTTTGCCAATAATTTTATTGTTTTAATTCCCTCTGTAAACCTCTCTGAGGTTTTTTACAATAAAGTGGTATATAGATGTTGTAAACAAGATACATAAAATACATTTTGCAGTCACTGTGGCCCTTGGGTTTCTTTCCAGTTTTAGGAACAAAGGAACCTTACAGTGATTCAGGCCAGTTGGCACCATCTAGCTCAGTAGTGATGACATGGACTAGCATTGGCTCTCTAGGATTCTAGACCATAGTCTTTTCCAGAGCTTTGAATTTCGGGCATTTGCATACAAAGCATGTTCCCTACCACTGAGCTACATCCCTTCCCATGTTTAAAAAAGTATATTTTAAAATTGTTATTTTCAATTCACTAATGAATAACAGCATACCTAGGGCAGATCCACACCATTCTTTAAAGCACATTCAATGCACATTTGAAGCACATGAATCACACCACAGAATCATGGGAACTGTAATTTGTTAAGGGTGGTGGGAACTATAACTATGAGGGGGAAACTACACTTCCCAGGATTCTTTGGGGGAAGACGTGCACTTTACATGTGAGCTGGATGTGATTTAAATGTATTGCGTGGATCTACTTTATAAGCCTTGCCTGTATGTAAATTGTTTTAATTATTTTTTTTAAATGGAAATAGCTACAAAGTTTTCTGGGTGACCATGGGCTACTCATCATCTCTCAGCCTAAACTGCCCCTCAGGATGAAAACAACAGAGAGGAACCATGGCCAGCCCAAGGAAGAAGAACATACTTAAAATACAGAGGAAATAATAATGTACAACCATAGTATGAAATCAGATACTTATTGAGACATGGTATGAAGAAATATTTATATAAGCGAATGTCAAAGATGTTTATAATTTACACATGCATATTTATTCAGAAACAAGTCCCAATGTATTCAATGGGGCTTACTCAAACAGGGAAGTGTGCACAGAACTGCAACCTCAAGTGATAGGGGACTTCACTCATCCAACCCCAAATTCAGAATCATGCCACATTAAGCTCTACATCGCCTAGAGTGGCTGGATGGTCAGCCAGAGAGGCAATTAACAAATTCAATAAATAAATAAATAAATGGCGGGGATAAGAATCAATGAAAAATACCAACATGAGCTGTCCACTTACTATTGGGGAGAATTTCCATTCACTTCCCATTTAAAGGCAAACCTACCTAATTCACAGTTTCCAAAACTATGAGAACTGAAACACAGCTATAAAGAAATTTGCACTTCGTTGAATTTTGCAGGGCAGTTCTTTAGTTCTTTAGTACAAAAATGCATATACTGGTGTAAGATGTCCATAAAAATGCATATATTCATGAAAATAACATTAGAGGAAATTGCATTGCAAAAATGTGTATATTAGGAAAAATTGCAAATATGTGTACCTTAGATGTTTGCACTAAAATTCTGATGAATTTTCATGAGGACTGTAAACAAAAATTACAAATTGCTGCCTAAATATAGAGAACTGAATGTAAGATGGAAAAATGAGAAACTGAGAGAAACCAAAACGGACAGCTTCACCCATCCCTACTCACTAATCCCCAGTTATATTATAGATGTGAAAACTAGCTTTAGAATCATTCCCTCTTCCTGGGCAATCCTAGGAATTGCAGTTGGGTAAGAAAGGTTAGGGATCAGAGGCTCACCAACAATTGATAGGATTCTGTGAGGGAAGCCATAACAGTTAAAATTTCGTACAAGTGTTGTGTTTATAAAGAAAGCTTCTCTTTCACAGAATCATAACATCGTAGAGTTGGAAGAGACCTGTAAGGCCATCAAGTCCAACCCCCTGCTCAATGCAAGAATCCAAATTAAAGCATGCCTGACAGGTGACTGTCCAGCTGTCTCTTGAAGGCCTCCAGTGTTGGAGAGCCCACCACCTCCCTAGGTAATTGGTTCCATTGTTGTACCACTCTCACAATTAAGAATTTTTTTCTGATGTTCAGTTGAAATCTGGCTTCCTGTAAGTTGAGCCCATTATTCCATGGAATGCACTCTAGACGATCAAGAAGAGATCCTGGCCCTCCTCTGTGTAGCAACCTTTCAAGTACTTAGAGTGCTATCATATCTCCTCTCAGTCCTCTGTTCTCAAGACTAAACATGCCCAGTTCTTTCAGTCTCTCCTCATAGGGCTTTGTTTCCAGTCCCCTGATCATCCTTGTTGCCCTCCTCTGAACCCACCCCAGTTTCTCTGCATGCTTCTTCAAGTGTGGTGTCCAAACCTGCACGCAGTACTCAAGATGAAGCCTAACCAGTGCCAAATAGAGGGGAACCAATACTTCATGTGATTTGGAAACTATACTTCTATACTTCTAATGCAGCCTAAAACAGCATTTGCCTTTTTTGCAGCGACATCACACTGTTGGCTCATGTTCAGCTTGTGATCAACAACAATCCCAAGATCCTTCCCGCAGGTAGTGTTGGTCAGTCAAGTATTCCCCATCTTATAACTGTGCATTTGTTTTCTTTTTCCTAGGTGTAGAACTTTGCACTTATCCCTGTTAAATTTCATTATGTTGTTTTCAGCCCAATGCTCCAGCCTATCAAGATCACTTTGAATTTTGTTTCTGTCTTCCAAGGTATTAGCTATCCCTCCCAATTTTGTATCATCTGCAAATTTGATAAGCATTCTCTGCACCTCCTCATCCAAGTCATTAATAAAAATGTTGAAGAGCACTGGGCCTTGGACTGAGCCCTGCAATACCCCACTCTTTACCTCCCTACAATTTGAGAAGGAACCATTGATAAGCACTGTTTGAGTACAGTTCTGTAGTCGACTGTGGATCCACCTGATAGTTGTTTCATCCAGCTCACATTTAGCCAGCTTGCTAATCAGAGTATCATGGGGCACTGTGTCAAAAGCTTTGCTGAAGTTGAGATATATTATGTCCACAGCATTCCCACAGTCTACAACGGAGGTTACCCGGTCAAAAAACGAGATAAGATTATTTTGGCAGGATTTGTTCTTCATAAATCCATGTTGGCTTCTAGCAATCACTGCATTGTTTTCAAGGTGCTTACAGATTGACCGCTTTATAATCTGCTCCAGAATTTTCGCAGGAATCAATGTCAGGCTGACTGGTTTGTAGCTCCCAGGCTCCTCCCTTTTGCCCTTTTTCAAGATAGGAACAACATTAGCCCTCCTCCAGTCATCCGGCAGTTCACCAGTCCTCCACAATTTTGTAAAGATAATAGACATTGGTTCTGAGAGTTCTTCAGCCAGTTCCTTCAATACTTTAGGATGCAGTTCATCAGGCCCTGCAGATTTGAACTCATTCAAAATGATTAGGTATTCCTTGACAGTTTGTCTATCAATCTCAAGCTGCAATCCTGCCCCTTCAACCTCACATTTCTCATGAGGGTCATAGACCCTCTTTTGGGAGAAAACTGAGCTAAAGTAGGAATTGAACACTTCTGTCTTTTCTTTGTCATGTTATGATTTTGCCTTCGTCATTGAGTAGCTGTACCACCATTTCTTTTCTCTGTCTTTTACTATGGATTTACCTGAAGAAAGCCTTTTTGTTGCTTTTGGCATCTCTTGCTAACCTCAGCTCCTTCTCAGCTTTAGCCTTCCTGATGCCATCCCTGCAATTCTGTGCTACCTGTCTGTACTCCTTGTTCATGGTCTGATCTTCCTTCTAATTCCTGTATGTGTCCATTTTTGTTTTCAGGTCAAATCTAAGCTTTCTGTGAAGCCACATTGGCTTCTTCTGCTATCTTCCCCTTTTTTTCCTTGTTGGAATTGTTTGCAATTGTGCCATTAGAATTTTAATTTTTAGAAACTTTAGTATAGCATGGTCACTTTTCCCCAGAAACTAACAAAATGTGCCCCACATACACACCCTACACCAGTCTTCCTCTAGTTGGTGCCCTCTAGATGCTTTGGACTACGACTGCTGCTATCATCCCCAGCCAGCGTGGCCAATCCTCAGGGATTTTATTTATTTTATTAAATTTCTATCCCACCCTTCCTTCAGGAGCCCAGGGCAGCAAGCACATCTGTGATTAAAAAGTACAATTACAAACAAAATAAACACATATTTAAAACATTTTAAACCTATTTAAAACATCTTTAAAAAATGAAACAAAAAAACCATGCAACCTATCATGTCTGGATAGGCCTACCAAAACATAAAGGTTTGCGGCAGGCTTCTGAAAGAATGCAATGATGGCGCCTGCCTAATTTCAATCAGCAGGGAGTTCCCAAGTACAGGCGCTGCTACACTAAAGGCATGGTCCCTTACAAATGCACTTGTAGAAATGAAAGTTCCGCAAATCAAAGTGATTGAGTCAGTATGTATGGTGTAAGGCAGTCCCTTAAGTATATCAATAATAGAACTCCAGCCAGTGTAGATCTCTGAGCACAGACGTAACCAGCCTTCCCTGACTCCAGCTCCTTCCCTCTAGCCTCCCTCTCTTACCTCCCTCCTGCCCAGTCAGCTGCCTGACCTTCTCCCCCAAGCTGTATGGTCAGAGCAGGGGAAAGTACTGCATCTCCTGAGTTCCACACCAGACTCCACATCTTTCAAGCATATAGTGGCACTAATATGCCACAGCTCTAGACTGATACAACTAATGTCATTCTCACTGGGTGCTACTGGAGGGGGACACACCAAGTGCTCCCCACCAGCGGAGGCTGGTCTATTAGGGTGAATGGGCCACTGTCCCACTAACCCCAGTCTGCCTTCAGTCAGCTCCCTCCTGCCTGCTTTCTCAATTACAGCCATTCCAGGGGGTAGCATTGACTGTGAGCTTGATAAAAGTGTTGCCTTGAAGAACTCAGCAGGGAGGAAGATGGGGATAAAACTAGAACTAGTTGGCTTTGCCTATTGGCTCTGGCTCTACCTACTGTTGGTTTCCCTGCCTTCCATCCTACCCACCTATATGTCAGCTGGAGAGAGCATTTGAAGTACGACTTCCATCAATTATATAATTCTCAGGGCATGCACAGATGCAGAGAGGAAGAGGCAGTCCTTCAGACACTGTGGCCCCCAAGCTGTGAAAGGCTTTAAAGGTCAAAACCAGCACATTAAATTGGACCCAAAAATGGACTGGGAGCCAGTTTAGGAAGCTTGGAAGAGCATCCATGCATGATATACAAGGGCAGTAGGTTGTCATTGGATAGGTTTTCAGAGTTAGGTTCCTAACTAGTTGAGTGAGCTTGTACAGAATTATAACTCCCCAATTGTTCTCCATTCATGGATCCCTGGTGAGTTGCTGAGCTGTTTTCCAGAGACTAGCAACACAAATCATTACAGCTACAACACTCATTTTCTCCTTGTCTAACCAGTTACAAAACTTAGGCTACAACCCTAAATGCTTACAAGGGAGTAAGCCCCACTGAACATGGTGGGGCTTACTTCTCAATAAATATGGGTAGGCTTGTACTCCATATATGCTGACCTCTGTGGCTGGGAATGCTTTCTACCAGCTTTGGTCGGTATGCCAGCTGTGACCATTCCTGGACCGAGATGGCCTGACCACAGTGGTCCATACACTGGTAACCTGAAGACTTAATTATTGTAACATGCTTCATATGGGGCTGTCCTTGTATCTGGTTTGGAAGCTGCAGGTAGTGCAGAATGCAACAGCCAGACTGCTCCCAGGAGCAGGCTACAGGCAATGTGTTACTCCACTGCTAAAATAGCTGCACTGGTTCCCAATCTGCTACCAGGCCAGGTTCAAGGTTCCTGTGTTAATTCACAAGGCCCTAAATAACTTGGGCCCAAAGTACCTTAAGGGCAACCTGATTCCTTATGCTCCACCTTGATCTTTGAGGACTTCTGATGGGGCAGTTTGGATGGTCCCGCGTGCCACGGAGGTTTGGTTGGCCTGTATCAGGTAGCAAGCCTTTACAGGGACAGGACCTTTCCTGTGAAATTCTTTGCCAATAGAAGTTTGGCATGAGTAATCCAAATGTCTTTTTAAAATGGTATTATGCAGACAGACCTTTAAAACCTGAGATTCTTGGCCAACTAGCTTTTACTAATACATATTTGACATTTTTATTGTTTTTACTGTAGCATTGGGCTTTTAGGTTACATACCGTCTTGCGATATTTTATATGATAAGTGTAATCTATAAATATTTAAACAAATATATATACAGATCTGTAGCATCTAAATATGCAAATACATGTGTGTTTGCCAAGGTGGCAGATGAACGCACATTTTGAAGCAAAGGTTTCCAAAATTAATTATTGTGGCCTGCGCACCATCAGATCAAGGGCATTGTGATGTGCTTGAAAGACTCAAGGTGCAGGCCCATGACACAAATTTGCATTACATTTTCATATAATGTACAGATGCCTATGGGCAAATTAAGATGGTGGGTGGCTGAGGCCTCAAGACTGTGCTTTGCAGTGTGCCACCCTGTAAGTTTTTTTTTTAAGTAAAGAAATGGAGGGGAAATGGCAAAAGACTGAGGGCTCAGGCCCACAGAGCCACCTCCTAAGAATGCCCCTGCATCAGAACCCATAGAACCAGATATATTTTCTGCTTGTGCTTCCTAATACATTACGAAAACTTGCTCTTCCAAACAGCGCAGAATAAGCACACCTAGCTTCATGTGACAAATGTTACAGATACTCTTGATGGCTCTACTGTTATCTGGTTACAAAGGTAAATCCTACCACTGTTGATTATTTGCCAGCAGAGAATAATCAGAAATGGAATACCCTGTGTTCAGCTTTTAGTTGAAAATGTGTCTTAGAAAAGTCTAAACAATAAGACTTAAGTCAAGGCCTGACTAGGGCTGCACTATTGTTCTCACTTGATCACAGTCATGTACCTCCGCAGCTGTTGAATTTGGAGCTTTTTCTTAATGCCATCTCTTCATGCACTCTGTGTCCTCCTGTGTGTAGCAGACATGTTATCTTCTCTCTTTTTTTAGTGGAGTCTAGACAGTTGTCTGCACACGAACTAAGAATGTGACCATACAGAGAAGTCTTTTGGGGGGGGGGACTGTGAACAAATGCCAACTGCAAAAACAAAGCTGTTAAGCTTGAAGTGGGTGAGCTGATGCAGCGAGTGGGTGCACTTACAACTTCTGACAAGCAACCATCTCCCCACACACAAAGAATGAGGACTGCAGGGGAGGATACTGCTTTAAAACAAAAACAAAAAAGCAACCATCACGGAATCAATCAATTGTTATGCCACAATTGGACAGCTGCTATCACTATCTGATGGCATTTCACACAGCAGGCATGAACACACATATCCCAAAGCGTGAATGTACCTGAAACGTCACTCCTTGCCATTCCATGCTTCTTGCTGAACAGGCATATCATAGGTACTAATTGTGGGACAAACTCACGACATGCTGGGTGCACCACAGTTGTTGCATTTTGACCTGGTGAAATATAGTACCTTCTTTTTCAAGGGATCCAACAACTATATTTTTCACACTGCATATATAACACCCGATGAATGACAGAAAACGACTGTCCAGGCACATGCTGGCAATCAAGGAGACAGTGCAATGTGTATGTGCAAAGCATTTTCATGAGTATGCCTGCACCAACACACTTTATCCCCTTTCCTTTCTTTTTGCTTTATTTGGTCCTTATTAATTCAATTATTTGCATAAATTCAAATGGCAAATGGGGTGTTGATGCAAATTACTGCCTTTGAACAAAAATTGTAGCAGGGAAGTTAAACGAGGGGCAGAATCAGGGAGTGAGGTCTAGGATCACCAGTCAAGAACATGGAGAGAGGAGAAACATAGAATGGATGCAAGAATCCCTGGTATGTCCAAGCAGAGCTGGGAGACTCCTGCCTGAAACCCTGGAGAGCTGTTGTTGCCAGTGAGTGTAGAGCAGTGGTGAGGAACCTCAGGCCCGCGGGGCGAATGCAGCCCTCTGGACTCTCCTCATGTCATACCTCTCACTGGCCCTGCTCCATGTCCACAAGTGCTTTTGTGTGGCTGGAATATGTCCTTGAACTCTCATAATGCCTTCATGTTGCAAACAGGTCGTTCAGAACTGATTTTTCTGGTTGCACAACTGGTGCATGACCATCCACACACTCCTTTCTTAAAAATCTTAGGAAGCTTCTAGACCAGCTGTTTAATGAACATTCATGCTGACACATTCACACAGAAGATGCACGGAGATTATGTGACAGTGCCTGTTTGTTGAGCATTCATCCTGATATGTTTGAACAGCAGTCATACAACCGTGGATGTTATCCTGCACTTTCCAGTGAAAATTTCCATTACTTTTCTTATCATAAATTTTGAAAAGTAAATAAAGTTTGAAAAGTAGCAGGATAACTCCATTAGGTGTGGGATAACAACCAAATTTTGTGCAAATAACCGCCTGTCTGAAAGCACCCTCCAATTTTTTCACAGGTATTCCACTGTTTCCCATCCACACTAGTGGGGGCAATCCATAACAGAATTTTTCCAGGCTTTGTGTTCTGGCTCCTCCCCTCAGTCATTACTACCCCAGCTATTACCTTTTCTTGTTGTGAGCATGCACACAAATATTTCTGTACCTGTGTGTGTGACTTTTATAAAAACAAATCCCATAGGAAACACACAAGAACAAATGTTACTAGTCCCTTGTTATGATGTTTCACTATGGACAAAATGATAACTTTTCTGTTGGAGGGTAGGAGACAATATCCATTTCTAATTGGTGGGTTTTTAAAAAAATAATACAGAGGTCTCGCTCAAAAGTGATGTTTAGTTTATCTAAACTGAAATTTGATAAAAAGATCTGGCGCAAGACCTCTGTATCAAAAACAACAATGTTAAAAGTCCCAATGTATGTATAGCGATTACACTCTCCAAGTTAATCCCCCACATATGCTGAGATCTTGAGAAAATAGCTCTTCTGAACTGGGTTGCTGGAATTCCAACATGCCTTCAGGATGTGGCAATTAGTGGAAACAGACACGGTCTTACCATTTGGCCTCCAATGTCTAGGCTATGTTCAGGTGGGGAGCAAGTGGAAGGAGGGGTGTTGTTATATTAACCACACACTGAAATATCACCACACAAATCACCCACCAAATAAATGCACCAATGTTCTTCCACACCATTTGTGATTGAGGATGTATAACAGGTTATTTTTACTTAGTGGGCTTCCCACAGCAAGAGGATTTCCCACAAAGGAAAACAAAATGCTGGCATTTTTATGACAATGACATCATAATATAGTGAGGAAAACCTGCGTGCATGAGCAGCATCGATTCCACAACAAACCTCAATCTGGAAGCACCCACCTACTTGCAAATTCATTTACTCATGGGTAGATACTACAGTTTGTTCCTTGCTATTTATGTCCTGGTATTATGAGGAAGATTAGTTTGCCTGTCAGGAAATACGATTGCCTTTCCTAGCATGCAACCTAGAAGTGGAGCCCTAATCAGGGAGACCACCCCGGATAAGCTGCTGACTTCACCAGCTGCTCCCATTATGTCAAGGGACGCATCCCCAGCAAAACAGCTGGTATGAACAATATCTTTAATGTCTGAACAGGCATTAGAGAAATGCTGTTAATAATTATTCATAGGATTCCCAAGAATGTCTGAAATACTTGCTCTGCATTCTAACAGAATACATAGGAACACGTTGCTACTTTTTGCCTCAACCTCATATGTCTTAAAAGCCTAGTGACAGCTCTGAGATGCATGTTGTCTCTAATTAATCTATTTTTCCCCTCACCACCTCCCAGCAGTGAATTGGCTGCTAACTTCCTTCTCAGATTAAGAAGCAGGAGTCTCAGAAGAACAACTACCACCCCCGATGAGGGAATTATCCAGCCAAGATCAGTGAGATCAGCAAAGCCTGTAACCTAAATCTTCCACCAAGGTCTGACATCATTATGCTAGATGCCGTTCTGCTTCCTAAAAGAGTGGTCTGGCCTAAAGACTTCTTTAAAATTCAGCTCATCCAATGATGACCCATCCAACATAGTACTATGGGAATAACCTACAAATTGTGAGGGAAGATAAGGGCAAAGAAGGCAGGAAAAGTCCAAACAACAATTTTCTGCCTACAAACTGTTATTAATATCTGTTGAATGTACAAAGATTGCAAGCACACAGGGAGGGTATATTTCATTTAAACAAACATCTGTGAAAAGTAAAGTTCACATCTGAAAAAATAAGAAAAGAAATGAACTACTCACTGGGGAGTGCTTGCACTCCCTCTGGAGCAGCCTAACAAAAGAGTTGTTTTTAAGAAAGTGTTAGTTGCAGTTTGGCTGTATCCACAATACAGATATTAACTGGCTGACAATCTTTCCCTCACCCCAGGGAAGCCTGGAAACTATAGCCTGTTGAAGAGGGTTAGGGATCTCTTGACAGAATTCTCTGCACTGTCATCAGATTTTAATTTCCACAGTTCTTTGGGAGAAGCCATGAGAATTGAACTTGCATAAAATAGATTTACAGTGCAGTAATTAGGTCCATGGTCTCCCCTAGATCCATTAGTGAAGGTTACTTTTTTAAAAACCACAACAAATTGTTACTGAGAAAAGAATTGTTTTCTAGTGAAGAAACTGGACTAGAATACTACAAATCTCGCACATGCCTATATGTTGAAAAAAGCCTCATGCAAAGTTGGGATACTCCTGTTGCAAGTGTGTAGTTGGCCAGGGTGCTGGGCTCAAATATCCATGCAACTATGGAGATCACGGGGTGGCAATAGGTGAACTTAACTTCACAGGGTTATTATCAGGCTACTGTAAACCGCCCAGAGAGCTTCGGCTATGGGGCGGTATATAAATATAATAAATAAATAAATAAATAAATAAATAAAATAAAATTGGACAACCACCATGTTGTGCACTGTCCTCAACTCTTGGAGGATGCAAATGTGTTGATAAATAAATACTTGCTGGCTAAATTCAGGGTGGATTCTGTGGATCCAACATTACCAAATTATACTCCAAATATTCTGCAAAATTAATCTAAAATCCACCACAGTTTTGCCTTACTCTGCCATGTCACTCTTACATATACTAGCATGATTATTCTTGCAGTGCCTGCATTCTCATTCTATTTGATCCATCTACATTCTTATTATATTAACTCTTATCTCAACAAAGAAACATCTGGAATCTCACCACACCATGTGATTTCAGTGAAATCCTGTTTGATCAACTTTGCGCCCTGGGTTAGATCAGGAATAGGCAGACTTCAGGCTTGTCACATTTATTTATTTATTTAACAAAAATGAAATATAGTGTTTGCTGAAATGAAACACTTCTACGGGGTTTATAAAGGACAATCTAAAATATTCACAAAAATATCAGTAAAAGCAAACATTTAAAACAAGTTACACACACACACACATATATAAAAGCCAGTAATTTAAAACAATTATCCGTAGTAAAATTACATGTATGTTAAATTGTATGCTAAAATTACATGCCTCAGTATACTCGCTGGAGTGAAAAAGGTTTTAGCAGGCACCAAAAGCAATACAGGAAAGCCTTCTAATAGCAATGGGCAGTGAGTTCCAAAGAATTGGTGCTTCCATTCTAAAGGATCTATTTGTTGTTGTTTTTACTAGAACTGTAAAATCTACCAACCAGAGACAGGTGCTGAAGACATCCAGATGGAATTAAAGAACACTGTGCCTCTGAACACATTCTGAACCTAGGAAATTGTTTTCAACAATAGCACTAAACTGACTTCACAGACCTTTCACAACAGCCCCCCCCAATTAGCTTCAATGGGGCATAAGTTAGTCATGACTATTATATTCCATTGATTTTCAACAGGTCTGCTATCAGTCCAGCAACTAAGTCCAGATGCAACCCCATCTTTTTAGAAGATCTCATTTGGTCAGCAGTAGTACATATGCTATGATTGCTGCATGAAACACTGGTGTCTTCTGCAGCAAATGGAGACCGGAGAATGGGAAAGCTGTGGCCCTCCAGTTGTTGTGGACTGCAACCCCCATCCTCCCTGATCACTGGCCATGCTGACTGGGGCTGATAGAAGCTATAGTCCACATCTGGAGATAGTCCACATCTGGAGGGCAGCACGCTGACTATCCCTGCGCTAAGCTATAGTTTAGCATTATGTGCATTATTCTTGGGCTCCTGTGCTACTCCTCCAACAAGGCAGTAATAAGCAGAGCAGAGCAGAAGCATAGCCATGGCATGTTACCTCCAAACTAGGAACAACAGTTAGTGTTCACTATGATTTATAACTCCCATCAGTCACAGCCAGCATGGTCAATGGTCAGCGGTGATCTGAGTTGTAGTCTAGCAACATCTGGAGGCCACAGGTTCTTATCCTGCTTTAAACCTAAGTCAGGTGGATTAAAGCCGCAGTCCTCTAAATACATACATGGATAGGTGTAAGTTCCATTGAACTTAGGGCAACATGTGTGTGTGTGTGTGTGTGATGTGCCTTCAAATCAATTATGACTTACGGCGACCCTATGAATGAGCGACCTCCAATAGCATCTGTCGTAAACCACCCTGTTCAGATCTTGTAAGTTCAGGTCTGTGGCTTCCTTTATGGAATCAATCCATCTCTTGCTTGCCCTTCCTCTTTTTCTACTCCCTTCTGTTTTTCCAAGCATTATTGTCTTTTCTAGTAAATCCTGTTTTCTCATAATGTGTTCAAAGTATGATAACCTCAGTTTCATCATTTTAGCTTCTAGTGATAGTTCTGGTTTAATTTGTTCTAACACCCAATTATTTGTCTTTTTTGCAGTCCATGGTATGCGCAAAGCTCTTCTCCGACACCACATTTCCAATGAGTTGATTTTTCTCTTACCAGCTTTCTTCACTGTCCAACTTTCACATCCATACATAGAGATCAGGAATACCATGGTCTGAATAATCCTGACTTTGGTGTTCAGTGATACATCTTTGAATTTGAGGATCTTTTCTACTTCTCTCATAGCTGCCCTCTCCATTCCTAGCCATGTTCTGATTTCTTTACTATTGTCTCTATTTTGGTTAATGACTATGCCAAGGTATTGATCATTCTTGACAAGTGCAATGTCCTCATTATCAGCTTTGGAGCTGCATAAATCTTCTGTTGTCATTACTTTAGTCTTCTTGACATTCAGCTGTAGTCCTGCTTTTGTGCTTTTTAACTTTCATTAGCATTCGTTTCAGATCATTACTGGTTCCTGCTAGTAGTATGGTATCATCTGCATATCTTAAATTATTGATATTTCTCCCTCCAATTATCACACCTCCTTCATTTTGGTCCAATCCTGCTTTCCATATGATATGTTCTGCATATTTGTTGTTATGTGCCTTCAAGTCTATTTCAGCTTATGGCAACCCTATGAATCAGCGAACTCAAATAGCATCTGTCATGAACCACCTTGTTCAGATCTTGTAAGTTCAGGTCTGTGGCTTCCTTTATGGAATCAATCCATCTTTTGTTTGGTCTTCTTCTTTTTCTACTCCCTTCTGTTTTCCCCAGCATTATTGTCTTTTCTAGTGAATCACGGCTTCTCATGATGTGTCCAAAGTATGATAACCTCAGTTTCATCATTTTAACTTCCAGTGACAGTTCTGGTTTAATTTGTTCTAACCCCAATTGTTTGTCTTTTTTACAGTTCATGGTACCTGCAAAGCTGTCCTCCAACACCACATTTCAAATGAGTTGATACTCTGTTCATAGGGTTTTCATGGTAAGAGGTATTATTATTATTATTTATTATTATTTGCAGATTTATATCCCGCTCTAGTTCGGAAAAATCCAAATTCAGAGTGATAAACAATAGATATAACCAATACAACCATACAAAAAATATAACAAATTAAAACAAAGTTACTACTAGAAAATCAGAGCAGTTCCATTTAAACCTTAAAAGCTTGTTGAAATAAAAAAGTTTTGGTCCGACGGCGAAAGTCCATGAGAGAAGGAGAGAGCCGTATCTCAAGCGGTAAATTGTTCCATAAAGTAGGGGCTACGACTGAAAAAGCTTTCTTTCTAGTGGCCATTTGGCAGATGGTGAAAGTTGATGGAACATTAAGGGTAAATTCGGTAGCCAATCTCACCGGACGAGAAGATTTAAATTTAGAGAGACGATTCGCTAAATATGCAGGTGCCAATCCATGTAAAACTTTGAATGTTAGGACCAATATCTTAAACTGGTGACGAAGTCCTATGGGGAGCCAATGCAAGTAATAAAGAAGAGGCATGGTATGGACCCGAGGGCCAGTTCTCATGATCATCCTTGCTGCTGCTCTTTGTACCAACTTAAGCGGTCGAAGTGATCTACCTGGAAGTCTGACATACAAGGAGTTACAGTAATCTAACCGCGAAGTTACAAGGGCCTGAGTTACTTTTCTTAAATCAGACATTCCTAAGAATGGTCGAAGTTGACGGACAAGCTTTAGTTTGGTAAATGCAGCTTTGGAGACGGCTGCAACCTGAGGTTCTAAGGTCAAGGTTGAGTCCAAAATTATGCCCAAGCTGCGGACTTGCGTTTTCAGAGGAAGTAATACTCCATCCAGTGATGGCAAAATTCCAACTTCTTGGGGGGGACTTTTTCCAATAAGGATGACCTCTGTCTTTTCTGGATTGAACTTCAGTTTGGTTTTGGTCATCCAATTCTGCACTGCCGTGAGGCATTGGTTTAAGGGGGCGAACAGCTTCTTTAGCATTTGGAGGAAAAGAGCAGTAGAGCTGTGTATCGTCCGCATACTGATGGTAATGAATCCCAAATTTTTGAATAATCTTACCTAGAGGTCACATGTAAATGTTAAATAACATCGGGGATAGGACGGAGCCCTGCGGGATGCCATATCGTAGTGGCCAGGGCTCTGAACAGTAATCCCCGAGGGCAACTTTCTGAAGCCTGCCTTCTAAGAAGGAGCGAAGCCACTGTAAAACCGTGCCATTAAGTCCTATTTCAAAGAGACGATCCAAAAGGATGTCATGATCGATAGTATCGAAAGCGGCTGATAGATCTAATAGAACTAGTAGGGACAAATTGCCCTTATCTAGTTCTAGCCGAAGATCATCAATTAGTGCGACTAAGGCTGTTTCTGTCCCATAATTTGGCCTAAAACCTGATTGAAAAGAGTCGTAGCAATCGGTGGTATCAATAAACATTTGAATCTGTGTAGCTACTACTCTTTTGATGACTTTGCTCAGGAAAGGCATGTTGGATACTGGGCGAAAGTTGTTTAACAGTGTGGGATCAAGAGAGGGTTTTTTTAATAGTGGTGTAACAATGGCTTCTTTCAGGCATTCAGGTAAATGGCCTTGTTGTAGAGAAGAGTTAACAATTATACTGAGCCAACTTGCTAATTCCGCTTTAGATGTTTTTATCAGCCAAGATGGACATGGATTGAGTAGACAGGTCGTTGGATTCATTCTACTTAAAAGCTGAGGAATATCATCTGGAAGAACAGGTCGAAAGGTAGAATAAAAAAGGGGGCAGCCAGTATCTGATATGATGTTAGTTACCTCTGTTACTTCAGTATGATCTAAGGAAGAACGAATCTGATCAACCTTGTCTTCGAAGAAGGTAGCAAGTTCTTGGCAGCGGGCCTAGGAATAGACTGAATGGGAAGCCGGTTGGGATGGATGCAAAAGACCATTCACTATACGGAAAAGTTCTTTCGGTTTGTTTCCCACTGAGGCAATTGCCATCGAATAGAAAGATCTTTGAGCTGCAAGTCTAGCAGAGGCATAGATTTTGGCAGATTTCTTGGCATGTGTTTGGTCAGAAGAGCTCTTTGTCTTTTGCCACCGCCTTTCTAAACACCGATAGGAGCGTTTCATTTTTAATAGGCCTTCTGAAAACCAGAAGGTTTTACCATTGCCTTCTGCTGAGTCTGGATGCATCTTAGTCTGGTGTCTCAGCTTTGACCATTCTGCCTTGGGTGTCCCTGCTAGGAATCTAGCCTCTTGGTCTAGCGTCCTGATGGCATTGCTCTCAGCTTCTTCAACACTCTCAAACCCCCTCACCATGTTAAGGTGTGCATCCTAGAGGAGGGTTCTGCATACAGATTAGACAAATAGGGTGATAAAATACACCCCTGTCTCATACCCTTTCCGATGGGGAACCAATCGGTTTCTACATATTCTGTCCTTACAGTAGCCTCTTCTCCAGAATATAGGTTGTGCATCAGGACAATCAGATGCCATGGCACCCCCATTTCTTTTAAAGCATTCCATAGTTTTTTGTGATCTACATAATCAAAGGCTTTGCTGTAATCTATAAAGCACAGGATGATTTTCTTCTGAAATTCCTTGATCCGTTCCATTATCCAACATATGTTTGCGATATGATCTCTGGTGCCTCTTCCCTTTCTAAATCCAGCTTGGACCTCTGGCATTTCTTGCTCCATATATGATAAGAGCCTTTGTTGTAGAATCTTGAGCATTACTTTACTTGTATGGGATGTTAAGGCAATAGTTTGATAATTGCTGCATTCCCTAGGGTCCCCTTTCTTTGGAATTGGGATGTATATTGAACCTTTATTGATCTA
Organism: Rhineura floridana; assembly: GCF_030035675.1. Lineage (NCBI taxonomy): Eukaryota > Metazoa > Chordata > Lepidosauria > Squamata > Rhineuridae > Rhineura > Rhineura floridana. The sequence goes on from NC_084482.1 coordinate 38,159,089, forward strand.
GTGAATCATGTCTTCTCGTGATGTGTCCAAAACATGATAACCTCAGTTTCATCATTTTAGCTTCTAGTGATAGTTCTGGTTTAATTTTGTTGATTATTCAACATCCTTACTCTTGGTTTAAATTTCCCTTTGATTTCTATAATCTTTTTGAATAGGGCTCTTGTTCTACCTTTTTATCCTAATTATTATGTAGGGGGGCATATTTCTGAGTAAATATAGACAGGATCATATGCAGAAGTTAAGATAACCCTTCTTTTCTGCCTTCCTCTCTCTAGTTTGTTTTCTAGAAAGAGGCAGGAGAATATACTTCTAAAATAATAAATTAAACCTCCTACTCAGCATGGCTTAGGTAAAATATTTACAACTCTGATGAGTGGCACTAGTCACGCTTTGTGTGTCACAAATATAACGGGGAGGGGTAAACTGAAGTGATTCATGGAGCAACAGAAACACAGCGCATGTGTTATCTAATCCTCATGGTAGTATCTGTAGGTTAGGCTACTGGCTGACGATTCCTTTGATAGGAAAATTTCTGATCACTAGTCTAGGATGTCTGGTCTGTTTCCTTAAAGGAAGCTAATGGTTTAGAGATAGTTGGGATGAACTATCAGGATTCAGTGTGTCTGAATAAAATACCCATCAGATTGGGCATTTGGGGGAAAGTGACACTCCACCAGCTGAGGGGAGGGGGCAGGTGCATGAGTGTGTGCATGCAGGCATAGAAACAGCCATTTGCAGGACAGGAAAGGGCAAAGAGTGAGATGAGAGTTGGCTGAAGGTTAAAATGTGCAGGTCTGCTTTCTGATGTGGGGTACCAGATAGGGCTGTGCAATTTCTCTCCCCACCCCAACTTGATTTGGTTAGGATCTATCTAGACCCAATCTGGCCCAATCCAGACCAGAACAGGAAATCCAAACTTTGTACTCCCATTGTTCTCCCACTTTCATGGAGAAACCAAAGGGCCATAACTTTTTTCACACAGGGGCATAAAATTTAGGTACATAGTAGCCCCTCAGGAAGGAACAGCCCTGCCAAATTTCAGACAGTTAGTTCTAAGAGTTTTTGTGGTAGCCATCTTTAAAATTTGCTTCTTTCAAAAAATAAAAAAAAATTTAAAAAACACTGTACTGCACTGAGGTATGTAATATTACACTGTATATGTGCTACTTATGCACTGACTGTGTACAATATACTCAAGACTTACTGACTCGCTTGCACACACACACACACACGTATAAGACACAGAAACTGAACATGGCTGTAAATAAAATGCAAACCCAGAGCTTGGAAGATTACTTTTAAAAAGTAATAAATTACAGTTACAGTTACATGGCCCAAAAAAGTAGCAATTACCATTACAATTACAATTGCTCTGAAAGTAACTGATTACTTTACTTTTCTTCCAAAGTAATCACTACAATTACATTTCAGTTACTTTAAAAAAACCGCCTACAAGGTGCTAGCCTTGGCTGCTGCACATCTAAGTAGCCTAAAACAACATTAAAAATAAACAAACACATACAGAGGTAGTAGAATAATTATTTTTATTCATAAGATAGCAATGGTGGTCTCTCTGCTGGTAAGGGTGGTGGGGAGGGAGGCAGAGGCCACAGCTCAGATCTTTGCATGTCAAACCAAGTGCAACCCCCCCACTCAGCCAGCCAGCATCATCTCTCTCACTTAACCACCTCCCAGACCCTGCCCTACCACCAACTAAGGGACACTCACTCAAGCAAACATTTTCCCCCGAGATGCAAAAAAGTTAAAATACTACAAATGCAGCACAGTAGCCAGAGAGGCTGGTGGAGGCCACTTTGTGTGCCAAGTGCAAACACAGTATTCACACACACACACACATTGTCATTTTTCACCTCCACAGTTCTTTATCTCTATTCTGCTGCTGCCTCCTTCTCCTCCTTTATCGATGTTCTTGACCTCCGGATCCCTTTTTATTTATATTTATTTTATTTATAGAATTTATTAGTCGCCCATCTGGCTGGCTGACCAGCCACTCTGGGAGACGTACAACATAGGCATATAATACCTAGACATTGAAAATCTAAAAACAATGAAGATAAAATCTAGAATCTAAAATCCCTCCACTTCATTCTTCACCACCACTATCCGGTTTTTTAAAAAATTGTTTTCTCCACTTCACCCTGTCTCACTCTCTGCCTCCTCCCTCGTCGCCTCCTACCCATCCACAGAGCATGAGGAAAGAGCGACACTGCACAGAAGCCCAGTTTGAGGCACATGATTTTCATCCACAAATCACCCTGCTCCCCCCCCAAGTAATACCCAAAAGTAATTCTGGAAACGTTACAATTACTCCGCAAAAGTAGTAAAATTACTCCTAGTTCTATTACAATCAAAATGTAAAGGAATTACCCACTCGTTACTCAAAACAGTAATGAATTACAAGTAATTCGTTACTTGTAACTAGTTACTTCCAAGCTCTGTGCAAACCTAATGTAAAAAACTGGGACCAAGATGGGGGGGGTGGAGAGATAAGGAAAATGATACTTCTTAAGTAACTCAGACTAAGGCAGACAAACAATTTTTTTAAAATAACGATAGGACTGGGATTGATTGAGAAAGGATGGAAAGCAAACAGGTGTAATGCTGGGTAGGGTACTGCGAAGGAAACAAAACACAAGCTGAACAAATGTCAAACTCCACCACACTCTTTCCAAGAGACAGAACTTACAAAAGAATGAAGGCAGTGTGAGCTTGCTTCACCACCCCTTCACCCCAAGTGCTATGATATATTGGGTTAGATTCTAGCCCTGCACTGGAAGCCAGAGCTCTCAGTGAGCAACATCCAGCTCCCTCCTCCCCTCTCCCCATCCTGGCGTTCTCCTTATATGATGTTGTGATTAATAACTACAACGCTTTGGAGACAGTTGTCTGTCTTTAGAGAGACTGTTTTCCCATTCTGGATCAGCACAACTCACTACAGATTGATTTGAGTTCACCCAACCTGCTCTGTAGCGATGTATAGTTGCCTTGACCTGATCCAGATTCAGCACAACTGGGCTCAATTAGGTTCGGGATTCAGACAAATTGGCTGCACAACACCAGTGCAGAACTACTGCCTCATAGGAGTACCTGCCATTTGACCACTTCATTTATAATCTGTGTGTATACTGGTAAACAAAGTAGGCATTACCCAAGCACCAGAAGCCTCTACTGTTCTTTCATCCAAAGGAAACCAAGCTTGAGTAGCACTGTTCCTTGGGGAAGTGGAAATGCACCACATTTATCCACGTAGAGTTTGACATGCCAAACATCTCATTTAAATGGGGTCTCCTTGCCTACATATGTAGCATTAACATGTTAAGGATCTGTGGCTGATTTGGCCTGCTAACGCTATGCATGTTGCTGCTGAGGTTTGCATTATATGTGAAGCTGAGTGTATGGAATGCCCCATATATGGTTTTTCTTGCACACTATGGAAATGGACTGCCTTCAAGTCGATCCCGACTCATGGCAACTCTATGAATAGGGTTTTCATGGTAAGCAGTATTCAGAGGGGGTTTACCATTGCCTTCCTCTGAGGCTGAGAGGCAGTGACTGGCCCAAAGCCACCCAGTGAGCTTCATGGCTGTGTGGGGATTCGAACCCTGGTCTTCCAGGTCGTAGTCCAGCACCTTAACCACTACACCACACTATAGGCATCTTCCAGCTGCACATGGGGCATTTTGGGCTAAGATGCAAGCACAAGAATGACTGGGCATGAACCTAGAACAAAGTAATACGTGAATGGGTAGTATGCTAGATCTTGCTGCTGAGTTTGCTGAGTTTGTTCAGTCCTCATGTTTTGGATATTCTATTGCCTGAAAACAATTAAAAATATTATATAAAAAACAACGTAACATACAAATCACTTGGAAGTATCTAATGCAATACATTAATTTCAGTTGAAATAATCTTGAATTCAACAGACCTAAGAGCAGAAAGGAGCCCTGTTGATGCAGGCCCAACATCAGCACCAGGCTTGCTCAAGCAGCTGCCAGAGCCCCACAGCAGAGTCTTGCACCGAGTTGCCCTTTATACAAAATGTCCTGTGGTTCCAATCAGTACCAGACTTCATACCCTACAATGCCCCCAATATAGCACTCTGGGGAATTGTCACTCTGTGAAGGGTCTCTTAACCACTCCTAGCACCCTTAACAAACTACTGACCCCAGGATTTTTTTTGGGGGGGGAGCCACAGCTAGTAAGTGGTATGGGTGCTTTAAATGTATGGTACGGATGTGACACACAACAAAGCATGTGGGACAGAAAAATGTGTTTTGTAAGAGCAGACAAAGGTCACAACAGTAACCTCTGAGTCTGGAGTTTGTGAACAAGCCCTCAAAATGTAGTTGCTGGGATTTTCTTGCTGTTTTGGGTATCTATGGCCACCAGTGCCTTACAGCGACTGACCTAAATCCTCTTTAATATATTAGCTTGAAGGCCTATATTTCAGCGCTACACATCCAGGCTTCTCTCCCTTATCCTGTTTGGGATGCCTGGATTTCAGAGTCGCATCTCCCCCGCCCCGCCCCCCCCGTGTACATCTGTGTTTGTTATTTTTTGGCCTGCAAAGCTGACAACGTGCAATCCTGTTCGTGTCTTCTCTAAAAGAGAGCACAGTTTGTTTATCTGTCAGCTATAGGTGCCAGCATTTAATGTGTGCAGGGTGAAAGGAAAATAAATGGAGCCATTATGCCACATTTAGACTTCCCATCCCATGACTTTGTATTTATCTTTATTGCTGTCCTGAAAGTAGAGCTACAGAGCACATGATCCGCTGTGGTTCCTAATCAAAGTTTGCTTTTCACCTCTTTAGTAAATGCTATTTTTCAGTAAGTTGAATGTCATTTCAGTGGACCTTAATCCTGCTCTGGCTCCTTACATGGCAGAAACCCCATTATTCCTCATTTCTGGAAACAGAAAGAATAGAAAGCACATAGAAACTGTATTCAGGTGGGACTACTATTCTCATACATGGCCATTTTTCCTTCTTGTTGAGGGAGTGCTTAATGTCATGGCCTATGATCCTAAGCATGTTGACCCAGGAATAGAATCTACTATGATGAAAGAGGCTTACTCCTGAGTAAGGGCACTTCCAAATGACCGGTTTATTGAGCATTCATCCTGATTTGTTTGCAGAGAAATTAGAGACGGCATTGCATCAAAGCAAGTGTTATCCAAAACTTTCTATTTCCCTGTCACTTTCCTTATCGCAAAAAGTTCAATCTTTGGGGGGAAGTGTTTTTTTGCACAAGAGCTCCAAATCAGCTTTAATGGTGCAAATGTGATTAAATTCCACCAAAATATAGTGACACTTTGGAAGTGTTCCCAAGGTTTTTAAGATTGCATGCTTATTCCCTAGTACACGTGTGCTTAGAATTGCAGTCTTTAAGTTACCAGGACAGGAGAGACCATTTTGGTCACTGTAGAAAATAGCACAGATTGAATACAGCATATAGGGAAGCATTAATAATAGAGAAGTGGGGCAGGGGATGAGCTGCTTTACTCTTTACTCTTCCCCAAGCCCAGATGCTTTAAGTGGCAGCCCCAGAGGAGGGGCAAACAAGGAGCTGTCCCCCCCATTGCTGGACTCCAGTAATTACTTGAAGGAACAACACTTTTCACATATACAAGTGCATCTACAGAACTTCTACAGTTCAGCTGCAGTTCTTGAGCCAACAAAGGCTACGCAGTTTGCGGCTACTGACGTGCTCTTCAAGATGCCGACAGGCCAGTGGCAATCCACAAAGGGGAAACAGGGAGCATCTAACAAGCAGGAGAGAAAAGTAATTGAGGAGGTGTGGACAGCTGCATTGCTGGGGGTTGGAAGGGGTGCTAGAGCCCCTCTTGTTTTTTCTTGAGTCTCCTCCCTTGGTGTCAGCCAGGTTGGGAATTGCTTGCTACTTTTATGCAATCACAACCCCTCTTCCAGTCACCTGGCTAAAAGTGTGGGATAGCTCCTATAATCCCAATTTCTCATTCTCTGCTGCCTTTACAGTGTAATCGTCCTGTGCATGTTTAGGAAAGAGTTAGGAAAGTGTGCATAGAATTGCAGTCTTAGATACTATGCTGAATGTTATCTGGAGTAAGATGTAGCCTAATCCTATATATAAGCAAGAAACATTAAAGTTGATTTTTGGTTGTATTTGTCTTAGTGGAGTGTGGCTTGGCTTGGGAGATGTGGATGTGACTGTAGGAGAGGAGCATTAAGAGCCTTTCCTATGCTTGAAAATTTACCACTACATCATAAGTCTACACTGCTATGCATCCTAATTAAATGAGTGGGGGGGGGTTGGGTAGAATAGAGAACCTGCACGTAAAATAAAGGTGGGGAAAATGCAGTGACATGTGGTGGGGAGGGAACCATTAAAATGGAGCAACTTGGGGAGCTGATTAGAGGCCAATGGCTAGGCAGTACTGTATTCTTCAGTATTACTTTCATGATCCAGAAAAACTCAGATCATTTGCAAAACATTAAGGCAGTGACAGTTGGATTTGAAGCAGAACTCAGACTTTTTCCAAAAGTTCTAGAGAGGTATGAATGAGAAAGGCAAATAAGAATAGACACAATGAACCAAATGTTTATTGTCTTTCAGTGAAGTCCACAGAGCCATCACAATACCTCCATCAAGTGCTGGATGCAAATGAACATTTTCATGTGTGTGGCAAATTAAGACCTACTTGAGGAGCAGTATGGGTGATGAATGCCTAGGTAATATTGCTATACTGGCAACTGAAAAAAAGTATCAAAAGCCCTCAACCTTCCCCACCTACATATATATTTTGCCCCTTCTCTCCCCGCCCCCCCCCGATTATTTTTCTGGTGCCGGTATTGGATTTTTTGCCACCAGCCAACCTCCAAGATGGGAAGTATCTGGATTGGAAGGTCTTGAATCAAAGGCTTGTACCCAGTTCTAGCCCTACTCAGAGTAGACTCCTTTGGGGAGAAATGGTGGGATATGCATTTAATAAATAATAAATGGACAGGGCTAGGTTAGATTGATTTAATTTCAATGGGTGTACAGCTCTGAGTAGGACTATCACTGGATACAACCCATAGAAAATAATGTCAGAGAACACACTGATAATCAGTAACATCATTCACTCTATCCAGACTGTGAGTCATGGTCCTTATATAGCCAAAATAGCACCACCCATGCAGAAGGAATCAGTAGGCTTGGGAAGACCCCAATATTTACAGAAATACAAAAACCATTAAGGGGGGAACCACTAATTTGAGAGTGAGGGGGAAACTTTCAAACCAGCCCAGTGAGGACTGAGCATACTCAGTGGTCATGGAACACTGACTTTTGGAAAGACACAGGGAACGGTGTGGATGTAATCAAATGGCTGGAATCCTGAAAAGCAGCACTTCACACTGTAACATTTTGTTGTGGGTCCCCTTGTGTAGTTGATTCATCATTTGTCACGCTGCAGCACAAAATATAATCAGACTCATTTATGCTGGAAGCAGTGTGGGTGTGTAGTCTCATCAATTCTTAAGAACATAAGAATTGCCACAATTGACTCAAAGGTCCATCTAATACAGCATAGTTTGGATCTGCTGAACTTTATAGAATGGTGTGTGTGTACATATGTAATTGTGATTAACAAAACAAAGGTTTTTAATTTACTGGCAAAATGTTTCAGCTTCTGCCTTCATTAGCTGCTAACATACAAATGCTGTGACCAAGGTGGCAGTTATAGAGAAGCACTCTAACACCCTACAACTATGAACGTCTTCTGTATCTGCTCCACAAAACACAACAGACAACATTTATTAATGCCCATGCAACCAAAAAGAAAAAAAAACTCAAAAGGGATATTCTAAGATATCATCTTCCCCTTGTTCAATCAAACTTAATAACTCAGAGATCTATTTATAAAGAAATATTTTCCTCTGGTACAAGAGTAAAATCTTAGAACAAGAAAAAGAAAAACAGGAGATTCAAAAGATTTACTCCAAAAACTTCCACATGTATAACCAGATCACCTGACATAACTTACAGAAATGACTCCACAACAATAATAGTTCTCACTGCAGGCAAAATGCCACCTAATAAAATTAGGCTTCTATCCAAAGGCCTCAACTTCTGCCGGATACCTAGAGAGCACAATATAGCACAAATGAAATGTGACATCAAAGCATGGGAAAGGAGATGCAGATTGGCTGGATTTTTTAATGATGACTCTAAGAACACAGACCTCTACAATAGAGATCCTCTGCTACAGTTTCTGCCACCTAGAACTTGCACACCAACCTTTAACAGGAATCCAGTCCTAGAAACCTTTATCTTATCACTACAGAGAGTCATTAACAACTGCACAACAACTACTCATGACAACCTTTCAAAAGAAGAAAAAATAGCCCTAAGGAACCTTCAGATGAGAAGGGATGTTGTCATCAAGCCTGCAGATAAGGGTGTTGTTGTCGTGGTACTTAACACCGCAGACTACATAGCAGAAGGTCAAAGACAGCCAAAGGATGAAACAACATACAGACTTGACAAAGACATCACCACAGATTTCAGTACTCATATAATTACAAGTATACAAACCCTTACAAGTAAAAAACTTCTTAAAGAGGAGACTGCTGATCTCCTTGTTAAACCAGATCCCACCCCTGGAAGGTTTTACATGCTGCCTAAAATCCACAAAGCCAGTAATCCTGGCTGCCCCATTGTCTCAGGTAACAACATAGCTACTGAAAGGATTTCTCTGCATTGACTTAAATTTACAAATCATGGTGCACAACCTCCCATCATATATCAAAGACACCAACGAGTTCTTACTTAAAATTGAGTCTTTAAACAAGCAGTATAAATTCCACAATACTATACCAGCAACTTTAGATGGCACATCTCTTTTTCCTAATATGCCACATAATGATGGAATTCAGGCTTTAAATGAGTTTAACACCAGAAATGCTAACAATCCTCCAGCAGAGGTTATCACAGCTTTAGCTACACTAGTCCTGACTTGCAACAACTTTACATTCAATGGAAAACACTACCACAACTACAAGGCACACCTATGGGCACTTGCATGGCTCCATCATATGTGAATGTATTTATGGATAAACTGGAACAAGAGATGCCCAAGAGAGCTTTGGAGCTCTGCCATTCCTTTGCTTAACCTGGCTTGTTCTGCGGTTGCACACATAGCACTGCCCTTAACATAGATGTATTGTTTTTACATTGTATTACTGTATTTTACCACATTGTGTTTTAACTATTTACATGTACGTCGCCTAGAGTGGCCATTGGCCAGATAGGCGACACAGAAATTAAATTTTATTATTATTATTATTATTATTATTATGGTGGCCGAGGTTTCCCTAAGGGGCTGAAGCCTCTGCCACCATCTTGGCTGATGGCATGCATGCGTGCTGCATGCGAGCATCCCTGCCAAGATGGTGGCAGAGGCTTCAGCCTCTTAGGGAAAACTCGGCCGCCATCTTTGTTAAGGGCAGTGCTGTGTGTGCAACCGCAGAACAGCTGAGAAAGGTAGGTTAAGCAAGGGAATGGCGGGGCGTGTGATCCGTGGCAGCGATCCTGCCATGAATCACGGAAGGGGAGCACCGGGGCCTGGGGCAGGCTTGTGCCCAAGGGCCCCGGCATGTCTGGGGCTGGCCCTGACTGAGGGCCACAGCCTGTTGGACTTATAGAAGCTATAGAGATGCCAACAGATCCAGCAGCATTGACTGAGAACTTTTGGATAGACTCTCTCGACACATTGGCACCACATTGCCTGAACCTGGAGGACAGTACAAACATTACTTCGCTTCTATAAATGAAGCCCCTCTGAGCATTCCATCCTCAAAGCTCTATAACTGCTACCTTGGTAACAGCATTTGTATGTTAGCCGCTGATGAAGGTGGAAGGTGAAATGTTTTGCTGGTAAAATAAAAACCTCTGTTTTGTTAATCCTAATTATGTGTATATATTTTTAGGTGATTAACAGAATCCTTATAAGGATCCAGAGCAAGCTTGGGTGAAATTCTGTCTGTTGCTTTCAAAAGTCTCTCTCTCTGTCTGTCTGTCTCTCCATAACTGCTGCCAATGGGTAGGTCCAGATGTGATGAATTCTCCCTTAAAGAGCTATTCACTTTTTGTTACTAATAATATACAGGCTGTTCTTTGAGGCTGGCAGTGAAAGAAAGAGAGGCTCTTGCTCCTACTTCTATGACTGAGCCATAGCATTCCAAACAGGTTCTGGTGTTATGTCCTGTTGAGTCCTGACTCAAATTAAATCCTTTTTTACTGGGTAAGCTAAAATCACAAATTATTGGGGAGGGTGGTGGAATCGTTTGCTTAGGTTAATATATTTATTTAACTTTTCCATAAATCAAAGTAGATTCCAGGACAGTTTACAAAATAAAAAGGGGTGAGATCAGGTTGCTGCAAATACTGCTTGTAGCTAGGATTTCTTTGGAGATGGGAGTATGGCACCCTGCACAAGCTTTTTTTAAAGTACAGTAACAAAGGCCTTGTGCTGAAAAGTAGTTGCAATCATTCTCAGTCCAGGTTCACAAGTAACCCTAACCACATCCAACCTATGCTGTATTAGATGGATCTTTGGTTAACTGCAATTAAGGTTTATAAACCAACAATCAACGGCTTACAAACATGGTTCATGTTTAATCTTCCCCTGGTGCCCATGAAGCCTCTGAACTCCCCACTTACTGCCCCCTTGGTCATGACTCATGAGATACTGCGGGCGGTTACCTTTTTCTGCCTTGAAAAGTACATAGAGTTGAAGAAGGAAGTTGGAAAAGTGAAGCTCTTTCCCACTTCCTCTTTGAGCTCTACATGTTTTTCAGAGAATTTTCAGCACCAAACTACAACTCCCAGAATTTTCTGAGGGAAAGCGGGTGTAAAACCTACATCGTGCAGTTATGCATAGGTTTGAACTATAGCTGTACCCTTAATCAAGCTGATGGAAAAGAACAGCAGCCAGTGCCAGCAGTACCTGGATATGATTGCTCTGCGCTGCACTTTTGCCGACTTCCTAGTTTAGCAGCTGATAAAGTAGAATAAAGGATGAGACCCAATACTCTGCCCCATGGCCCCTTCCCTGACCCCTCATTAAGTAAAAACAGTAAATGCATGTTAAGCTTCAAAGGATCACATTGATTGCTTAGCCTCTCTCTCTCTCTCTCTCTCTCTCTGCCTGCTAGCTGGGCTTTTCTTCCAGACGTGAATTTAGCTGTGATGTCAAATCCTATGAATCCCACACTCAATAAAACACAATGATGGCAAAGTTTAAAGAGGCCAGTCACTTGCACATTGCAGCTCAGCCATTTGATACACATTTGAAATAGCTCTTTCTTGTTCCCCATCTGGAAGCAGGAATGCCACATGGAAAGGAGGTAATGGCTTTGAGCAAGTCAGACTGATTGCTCAGCTATGACCCAACAGCCTGCAGATTTGGGGGGGAGGCAGAACAAAGAATGTGCTGGAGCTTAGACAGCAACAACGTTACACAAAAGGAAATGACAGAATGGCTAGAGGAAAAGACTCCATCGAGTCAAATGTCCAAACTGATTGGCAGAATCGGGGCTCCATGTGAGCGGCCCTCACAGCACCCGCCTGGCCAAAGCTGGGCTGCAACTTATGAGCAGAAGCTCTGCCCTTTGCCATCATTTTGTCATCATCAGAAAAGGTGAGTAGAACTAGGTAAAGAATGGATCACAGCAGGAAGGCCAGATGGCCCTCTGGTGGGAGAAAACAAGAAGCAGTCCTGTTCTTTGAAGGTGACAGGATTTGTTGTCCACATCTGTCCTATGAGGCTGACAAGATTGATTGTGAGCCAGGACTCGCCCATGGAACTGGTTTGCAGTTCCAGAGCCCAGCACTGGAACAGATGCAATAAGAAAGTGCCGTTCCTCAGCATCGAGGGTTCATCCACACTGGAGTTTAATGTAGATTTGAAGATGCTTGCATCTTTGTTGATTTATTTATTGCATGTCCACAAAACATCCTCCTCATCTAAGTGGCAGCCTGTACTCTCCCACCCAATTCAGATTTTCCTGATCTGTGAATAGCTTGATAAAATAAGAAAATCCAATATAAAACCACACTACTCAACAGGGGACACACCGAAGCTCATTGTGTGGGTGGGCTTTTTTACATGCGTGGCAACGTTTTGCTGGGTGCCATCTATCACCACACACCCCATTTCCATTTTGTTTCCATCAGCCCAAAGGGAAGGATGCAGCCTGCCTTTTTATATTGGTTGTTTCTGAAGGCCCATTCACTGTCTTTTTATTTTTAAAACAGCTCTTTTGCACACAACTACTCTTGCACAAAACAGCTGTATTAAAAATAATACCTTGCAGGCAGAGGAGGAGGGAAAGGAAACAAAGAGGAGGAAAGGAAGCAGCCTTTCTTACCAGTTACTCCAAATCCTTGTCTGACTTGAAGCGACACACTTTTTTAAAAAAAAAACTGATATTTTGTGCAAAACTGGTATGTTGGAAAATGTGTATTTTATTTTATTTAAAAAAAAATAATTTGAAGGTGTACAGGCACAAGTAAGCAAATACCTGCATGCATACCAATAATGGAACTCAGGTTTCCTGGCTTGGAGCCACACACACATATTTTGTTTTAAAAATACTCTACATATATAATGTAATACCTGTGTGCATTCCTACAATGAAGCTCCAGTTCCCAGAACTTTCTGTGGGTGGGGAAGTACTAACTGAGGGGAGAAGACAACAACATATAGCTCGAGTGCATCCCATCAAGCTCCATCCATTAGTGTGGACAGAAAAGTTTGGAGATATACAATTGAAAGTGCTCATGTGTGTACAAACATGGAAACAGCGACCCATGTGTGCATAAATGCCCTAGGGTAGGCACAGCTTAAGAAATTCCCACCGGTAACCACACATCCGGGAGAAGGAATAAGAGTGTCCAGTGGAGTATATGATATTCTGGCAAGACTGAGCCCTGCCACCTCATTTTAGAAACTGAGCACTGGGACCCACATGTAACGCACTCCTCTCTACACTGTGCCTTTGACTGGTGTTCAAAGCATATCTATTAACACTATTTTACAGTTGTCAATCATCTAGTATTTTTAGTAGTCTGGTCAAGTAACATGTACTAGTGTCTGAAAAACCAGTAAATGAAATACTTGGGGCAAACAACAGGGAATTGTTGCCTCTATCATCCCAGAAGATAGCTGCCCACTGTTGATGACAGAGTACTATACTAGATGGACTTTTGGTCTGATTCACTTTCTTCTGTTCTTAGAAGCTACAACTTCTCTGTGGACAAAAGGACAAGTTAAAACTTGCTGAGTAAGGAAGGCAGAGACAGTTTTAGGAAGAAACCAAATTCTCAACAATATGAGAAAACAGACACTCTGATCTTAAAAGACAAACCTCATTACAAAATATCTGGAGGGCAAACACTTCACTAACGCACTGGAACTCTCACTCTCTAATTATCTGCAGCTCCAAAGAGAGCCAAGCAAGAGAGAGTCAGAACTGTTCTTAAGACATTCGTCCCTATCATGCAACTTGTTTATGGCCTGGTTAATTGGCCGATGAAACAGTCCAACCTAGGGGACACAAAAGACAGATCCTAATCTACAGGTTTATTCTGAGGAAAACCAGTTTAAGCAGAGATAGAAATTCTACCTAGGAACAACCAATCAATACATGATAAGAGGCAGTAAGGCCTGATCAGTTGCTGACAGATCTACAGATAGAAAATTAAAGCTGTTCTAAATGCAGAGTCTAGGGGGCGCTGTAACTACACAATGCCCAGTTGAGGCAGAACAGTCCACATTTTAAGAACTCATATTTAAAGAAGGGTGTGGGGGGAGCAATAGAACAGCAGTAAGCAAAAACTTTCCCCCTACACTATACATTTAAATCACATCTAACGCACATTTAAATCACATGATTTCTCCCAAAGAATCTTGGGAATCATGTTTTCTCCTCACAGAGCTACACATTCCTGGCAACTAGGGATGGAGGAGAAATTCAATTCAGTTCATATTTAAAGCTGAATTTATCAAATCCACACTTTCCAAAGCAACATGAGAACTGAAACACAGCCATCCTTCAAAATCCGCACTTATCAGAAATTTGTGATGCAGCTCTCCAACTATGCAAAGATGCCTGTGTTAGGAGGAAGTGTGCATAAAGATGAATATGTAAGTGAAAATAACTTACATAAATGCATTACATTAGGAGAAATTGCTTGCAAAAATGTGTACGTTAGTCAAAACTGCACACAAAAATTTGTTTTATTAGGAGAAATTCATATTGAAATGAGAAGAATTTTCATGAGGAATTTTTGAACAAAATTTGCAAATTGCTGCAGAAATGTGGAAAACTGAGTTTAAGATTAGAAAAATAAGAAACTGAAAGAACTGAAATTGACAAATCTTTCCCTCTCTACCAGCAACCTTAACAAACTACAGTTCCCATGATTCTTTGGGGGAAGTCATGTGCTTTAAATGTGTATTGAATGTGCTTTATATATATGCAGTTTTTATTGTTTGTGACCTCTTCTTACTACTCAAGGTAACTTTAAAATGTAACACTACATCACTAAACAACAGATATCTTAAAGATTGCCAACTCTGTCACTGCAAACTTGTCAAAGTGCTCAGTGCTGCAGCTAGTACCTGTGCTTGGAGGGATTATCAGAATGAAAGATATAATGCCCACCGCTTGAGGATGATCCTGATCTTATTCCAAGAGAGCAGGTTACTCTCTCTCTGTGGGTAGCACTACAAGACCTGCTTATTCTTCTCTCTCCAACAGTGCTGTGGGTAATAATAAGCTCTATTGACTGTGAATACCTACAAGTGTGTATTAATACATCAGGGTTTGATGTAAATAAAATTGTGATTAATGGCCAAAAAACTTAACAGTGTCAGATTTCCTCCAAACCTGTGCCAATGTTTTGTACATTTCATTTCATTACAGATCAAGGTATCATGTTCATCGCCTTTTCTCCAGCACAGCCTCTGTGATTATGCTATCCCATTCTTTCTGTTCTGGGGAGTGGAGAACAACCTTCTTGGCCAATTTCCTTTGAGTTAGAAGACAGACACTACAATCTTACAGTATCTGTGAGAACATATTTTTTACAATATTTATTTTATTTTATTCATTCATTCACTCACTCACTCACTCACAGCATTTCTATACCACCCATCAACAAAGTCCTCTGGGCTGTTTTCAAAATCATAAAATATAAAATGCACCAAAAGCAAATAGCAAAACATATATTAAAACAGTATCAACACAGCCAGCATAAGAGTAACTTAAACCAGTAAGAGCAACATAAAATCAGCAGAGCACCAGTATAAAACCATCATTAAAAACAGCATAGAGGAAATATTTGTGCCAAAGCTCTACATAGCACTACAACAGTTGGTTAAAAACTTGGGAAAATAAAAACATTGTTAGTTGGTACCAAGAAGGCACTGTCCCCAGAGGGCCTGGTCATTTGGTGGGGGCATCTGGAGAAGGGCCTCTGATTATGATGTTGATAATCTTAAAGGACCAGGCAGGTATATACAAGAAGAGATGATCCTTCATGTAACCTAGCCCAAAACCATTTAGGGCACTTTAAGACTGGCCTCCTTTGGGAGGAAGGGCAACATATAAATTCAATTAAATGATGATGATGATGATTAATATTAGCACTTTGAATTGGGCCTGGAAGCAGACTAGAATCCACTGCAGATGACAAAGGATTGTCATGGCATGAAGTTATCATATCTACCAGTCCCTGTTGACAATCTTTTTACCCTGATTTGGACCAGCTGAAGCTTCTGGACTATTTTCAAAGGTAGCCCTGTGAAAGATACAGGCTACGAAACAATGGCATGTTTGCCATCTCTTTCATTCTTAAATCATTTAACTATGTTTTACTTTTCCCACTTCATCAAATGATAGGAAACTTGTTTCAGGTGTGGAATTGGTTGCTTTGTGAGTCTCAGGGACTGATGTAGCCTTTGGAAACTTATGCTGCATTAGGAGTAGGGATGCAAAGATCTATCAATTTCAGTTCTCTCAGTTTCTAACTTTTCCATTCTTAAATTCAGTTCCCCACATTTCCACAGCAATTTGCATTTTTTTAAAAAAAAATCCTCATGCAAGTTCTCCAGCATTTTGGTGTAAATTGTAGACAGTTTTGACTAATGTACACATTTTTGCAACCATTTTCTTGTCATATAATGCATTTTTGTATGTTATTTTCACTCATATATTAATTTTTATGCACACTTTTCCTTAACGTGCATTTTTGTAAATATTGTTTGGTTGGTGAACTGCACTGCAAAATTCAAATAAGTGCAAATTTCTAAGGATGGCTATGTTTCAGTTCTCATATTGTTTCAAAAAGCACAAATTTGATAAATTTGGCTTGAAATGCGAACTGAATTGAATTTCTCACCCATCCCTAATTAGGAGCAAGCACTCCTGGAGAAACTGCCATGGACATCACACACACACCCTGCAACCAACCACACCCTGCAACCTATTTAACCGGCTATAACTGTATGTTTCTTTCAGGCCCAATTTCAGTGGAGGGGAGGGGATGCTGTGGGCATCAGGGAAGACCTCTGTGGGCACATGGGTGCCCATGGGTGCCACACTGGCAACCTCTACCCTAAGGTGTTTCAACTTTAAGCATCAGAATGGACCCTCAGTGGACAATAAAGGGATGAGAAGATAGCCAGTGTTGGTTCCAAAAGGGAGCTGTCTATTCTGCTTAGCTTCCCAGCACATCATGAGACAGCCTGGTCACATTCTGAACAGTAAAGATGCTAGGCCTTAGCTGTTTCAGATTCCTAATGAATCTGGTCACAATCCAGTAAAAGGTAGTCAAGTCATGGAGCCCAATTCTATTCAAGAATTTAAATATTCATTCACTCAGAATGGGAAGTCCCGCTATTTATTTATTTATTTATTTAGTTAGTTAGTTAGTTAGTTAGTTAGTTAGTTAGTTAGATGCCCATCTGGCAGCGGTTAATCTGCCACTCTGGGCGACTTACAACCAAACCAAACTATAAGGTCAATGTCCCACTAGAGCACAATAAGACTTACTCCCCCAAGTAAATGCACATAGGATTGCAACTTAAAACCTGCTGATAGGAAATGGGTTACAAGGAATTTAATTATATTCATATGTGGATATTCTGTCCAAAAGTTATAGCTTTTTGGAAGGAAACTCTAAATATAATTACAGTTAGTGTAGAATATAAACTACCTTGGAAGTCTGAGGTAATAACTGAGGTAAGTTTTTTTTAAAAGGAATATTACAGTTTGATGGTCCAGCTTTGGATATCACCAAGGGTCTGTGTACCAAAATTACAGAAAGACTGAAATGTATTCCAAAAAAACATTGGTCAAGAAACTTTAGAACCTTGGGCTAATGGAAAAGCTTACAGGTATAATCCAAATAAGGGAAGAAAATACAGAGACACGGTCACGATACAAGGGAATCTCCATTTTTTTTTCCTTGTGGAAGACCTACGAACATGAACATAACTTCAGAAATATGACTCTTAATGTAGAAAATACATACTTTCATTTTAGGTATAACTAATGAATCTTGGTTTTAGAGAGCTCCTTTTTTAAATGAATATCTTATAGTTTATGTAAACCGCTTAGAGGTTTTTGCCAATTTAAGTGGCATATAAATCTTGTCATAAATAAATATTATTTTTTAAAAAAAGTTCCCTGGAGTCTTTCTGGAAATTTTCTAACATATATTTTAAAGAAAAGAAATGAAGCTTAGTCACAAGTAATTTACATACCATTGTTTTCAATAGGGTTTAATCTCAACTTCGGATGGGGGCGCAATTTGATTCAGTTCACATTTAAATGTGAACTTACCTAATTCACACTTTCCGAATCAATATGGAAACTGAAACACAGCCATCCTTTGAAATTCACACTTCTCCAGCCAAGTAATATATAAAAATGCATATATTAAAGTGTCCATTTAAATGCATTCGTTAGTGACAATAACATACAAAAAAAAATAAGAACTTTTAAAAAATCGGAAACTGATGTGGAAATGTGGAGAACCAAACTTAAGAGTGGGAAAATGAGAAACGGACAGAAACCAAAATTGGCATATTCATCCATCACAACTAACTTGCTGGGTTGCATCTTATACTTGGAACTGTACCAGCTGCTCAATAGTTTTTCTGAAAATTAGGCCAAATCTGTTATAAACTAACTGAGCATCCAACAAATAAGACAAAAAGGCATTTCCTGCTGCCTTTCACTGTCATTTTTTGTGCTATTAGAAACAGTGAATTGGTTCTCTCTCACCTTGACTCATCTAATGACTCTTGTGCCAATAACGTGAGGGTTGACCTCTAATAATGTTACTGAACCACAGAGAAAGCCCACTGGGATGCTTAATCAACAAGCTCGTGATAAACATTCTACATTTGCTTTTCCTATACAATGTAAAGGGGTGAGTAGATATTATGCATGCCTGAACTTCTACAGCAGCGTTTACCACCAAACGTATTTATTTGGGAGCTGGAGCATGAGGAAAGTATAATCAGAAGCTGATCAACATTTCCTTGACTAAGACAGCATGGCAAGGAAACAGCATTTTAAAATAGATGGAAAAATATTATTTGTATAGTCAACGTCTAATGTCCCTGCAAACACATCAGGATGAATGCTCAATAAACTGATAATCTGGGAGCAGCCACAGAGGAATATGTATTTATTTATTTATTAGATTTATATCCCACCCTTCCTCCCAGTAGGAGCCTAGAGCTGCATTCCTACCCAAGGCAGGTCTTTTGTAGATACAAAACAAGATACAGCAAGGAAGTTTTTTGTATTTTGTACATACAGCTAGGAAGAGTTTACAGCTCAACAGAAAAGCTCTAATTTGTTCTCTGTTCATAGGGTTGCCATAAGTTGTAATCAACTTGAAGGCACATAACAACAACAAAGAAGTGCTATGGCATTGGGGAGCCCGTCCTAAAAGCTGAATGCGGGAGCATTAATGCTGTTGGAGTATTAATGCTGTGAACCTTCCATCTTAATCTCAGCTTTAATTATGTATTTTAACCTGTTGTAACCCGTCCTGGGACGTCAGGTGGAAAGGAGTTAATAAATTAAAATGATGATGACGATATCTTATATCACAGAAAATGCCATCCAGTGACCTTCATTCCAAGGAAGCTAAACTCAAGGTATGTGCTGGGACCCCTAAGAGCTCATAATGCTTGGAGACTGGGGTCTGCATAACAGAATAATTGGTTCCATGCCATGGTGTCAGGTGGGTGCACAATTCTAGAAACTGTTGGATGAAACCTATTATCTTGATCTGAATATGGGCCCAGATTTTATTTAGTTTATTTTATTTCCCACCCTTCATCCCAGAAGAAGCACAGGGTGGCAAACGAAAACACTAAAAGCACTTTAAAACATCTTAAAAACAAAAGACTTTAAAACATATTAAAACAAAACATCTTTAAAACAATTTAAAAAGCAATTCCAGCACAGATGCTGAGTGGGATAAGATCTCTACTTAAAAGGCTTGTTGAAAGAGGAAGGTCTTCAATAGGTGCCGAAAAGTTAATAGAGATGGTGCCTGTCTAATATTGAAAGGGAGGGAATTCCAGAGGGTAGCTGCACAACACTAAAGATTGTGTAGAATGGACCTCCTGATAAGATGGTATCTGCAGGAGGTCCTTGTGACGCCCTTCCCTGTTGACGTGTGTGCATTGTTGCGTGAAACAGCATACGTTACATTGGAGTTAAGTTGCTCAAGAAACTTCTCAGATGCATTAGATCAGGTTAAGAGTCTTTTATTAAGACATTATGGCTTAAGGCTTTAAGATCCCCCCCTCTAGGAGAGAAGTTCTCAGTTCAAAGACATTACACAGAAGACTCAGCTCAACACAGATAACTGCTAGAACTCTCCCAGTCTATCTTGATGCTGCCATGACAACGGCCTTGGCTATCCGTTCCCAGACTGGGCAAAGACATAACTTCTCTTAGCTACAGATTTCCACACTTTCAGACTTGATGGAAAAACACTCAGTGACAGTGTGGTTCAATGGTCAACAATTCCCCCTTTTTCCCATCATGTCTGTAATTCATTACAACAATTACAATACATTTCTACAATACATCTTGCAATACAGCTTACATTTCAGTACAGTTCAGAACATCTCTGCACATTTAGCTAAAACTTTATTCAATCAAACTTCAACTCATTCCAAGCCTTGTCACCAGTTTGCCAAATTTCTCCTCACACAACGGCTTGGTCATGATGTCAGCCACCATGTTGTTAGTGTCACAAAATGTCAGGTTAATGAACCCCTGCTGCACACAATCCCTTACGTGAAAGTATCTGACACTAATATGTTTTGTTCTTTTGGTATGAGCTTCTGATGTGGCTATCTTGATGCAGGTCTGATTGTCTTCATGTACAGTGATTGGTAGTTGTATCTCCATGCCTAAATCCTGCATGAGCATTGTGAACCATTGCAACTCATTACAGGCCTGGGATAGGGCCACATACTCTGCTTCTGCACTTGATGTTGCAACCACAGTTTGTTTCTTGCTACTCCAATCAATGCAAGATCCGTGCCACATCATAACTATGCCAGAGGTTGACTTACGACTGCTCAGCTCCCCTGCATGATCTGCATCCACAAAACATTCAAGACCTCCTGTCTTTGCTCCTGTCAAAACCAGACTCTTTGTCTTCGTGCCTTTCAAATAATGCACTACCCTTTTAATTCCCTGCCAGTCAGCCTCTGAAGGATGCTCTACCTTCCTGCTTAAAATGCTGACTGCATTACATATGTCTGGTCGAGACACCTTCACCAAATATTGCAATTTCCATATTATGCGCCTGTACTTCTCAGGTTCTGTACAGGGCGTCTCCTGCACATTCTGTTGGAAAGCCACAACCATTGGAGTCTTCACAACATTGCATTCTGTCATGTTGTATTCTTCTATGATCTGATTTATTTTACTTTCCTGACTCAATGTTATGCTTCCGTCTTCTGCACGCACAATATCCGTGCCTAAATAGTGTGTGACAGGCCCCAAATTCTTTGTGTCCACCTGCCTACCCAGTTGCTCCCTGAATTCTAGTTCCTCTTGCTGATCATGATACATGTACATGATGTCATCCACATAAACAGCACAGATATTGGTTTGTGTTCCATTTCTCTGGACATATACACAGGGATCTGCCTTGCACCTTTGAAATCCCATCCCTTGTAACACACTGTCCAGTTTCTCATTCCAGCAGCGTGCACTCTGCCGCAATCCATAGATAGACTTATGTAACTTGCACACAAACCTTTCCTGTGACACAGAACCCGGAGGCAGCTCCATGTATATCTCCTCCTTTAAATCACCATGAAGAAAAGCCGTCCCTATATCATAGTGATTAATGTGCATTTTCTGCATCGCTGCTAGTTTCAGCAGAACACGAATAGACTCATGTTTCACAACCGGGGCGAAAACAGCATCAAAATCTGTTCCATGTTGCTGGGTGAATCCCTTGGCTACCAAACGTGCCCTGTACCTCTGTACTTCCCCGGAACTTGCTTTCTTCTTCTTAAACACCCATCTGCAACCTATGGCCTTTTTACCCATGGGTAACTTTACTAATGTCCACATGCCATTCTTTTGCATGGCTTGTAATTCTTCCTGCATGGCCTGCTGCCATTTGTGCTGCTCTGCCTCAGGCATCAGCCTGATTGCTTGAAATGATGCTGGCTCTTCTAGTTCTCTGTGAACTTCCTCCATCTGGGCAGTAAATACCGACGGCATGCCTTTTACGGCTGTCTGTTTACAGCCCTGACCGTCATTCCCTTTCTGCCCCATTGAACTCAAGGCATCAGCACACTTCACAACCATGGACATTTTAAACTGTGAATCATTAAGGCTTCCCTGCAAACACACTTGATCTCCCCTCATTACATAACATTTGTCTTTGTGGAACAATACAGAAAAATCACAACTCACCAGTTTTCTGACTGACAAAATGTTATGAGCTAATTCTGGAACAAACAAACATTCTGAAAGTATTCCCAGTTTATCAAATCTCACCAGTCCTTGGGCTTCCACGCTCTTCTGCGATCCATCCGCAAGTAAAACAAAGTCCTGCTCATTTGTAGACGTGTAAAACAAACTCCTGTCTTTAATTAATATATGGCTTGCCCCGCTGTCAACAATCCAGTTAACAGGTACTATAGTTTGTGGCTTCTGTTTACAAACAAAGTTCACATTTCCCTGCTTCAAGCCGCCGTCCCTGGAGTTTCGCTTGACCGCACAGTCTCTTTGAAGATGCCCACGAGCCCCACAGGCATAACATGATTTCAGCCGCTGCTGCTTCTGCTTGCTTCTGGCTGCCTCCTCCGGCACAGCACTTTTCTTTGCCTCCTTGCCTCTGACAGCTTCCATCAGCTCGGCTCTCTGCGCCTTCTGCCTCCGTTGCCATTCCTGGAACAAATCCTGCAACGCGTCCCACATCTCTTTAGCCGACGGCTCATCTCTCACACACATCAGTTGAGAATCCGATAGAGCCAAGATTATAAATGCCTGCGCCCTCTGGTCTCGACGCTTCCAGGCCACGGTCGGTACCGCCGGGGGGTTTTCTTTAATCTCTTCCCATAAATCTTCTTTTATCAGCAAAGCCCTCATCCTCGGCTTCCAGCTGGCAAAATTCTTTTCCGTCAATCTTTCCATTGGCATGCCTCCCCCAGACAGGTTTACAGCCATGTTGCTCACCTCTGTCTGGTACAATCAATCAAGCTGCCCTCTGGAACTCCGTCTGCCTTTCAGACCAGCAACTTATTCTTGTGTAACACGCTGTGGATCTGGGCCCATAACCCTTGTTGATGTGTGTGCGTTGTTGCGTGAAACAGCATACGTTACGTTGGAGTTAAGTTGCTCAAGAAACTTCTCAGATGCATTAGATCAGGTTAAGAGTCTTTTATTAAGACATTATGGCTTAAGGCTTTAAGATCCCCCCCTCTAGGAGAGAAGTTCTCAGTTCAAAGACATTACACAGAAGACTCAGCTCAACACAGATAACTGCTAGAACTCTCCCAGTCTATCTTGATGCTGCCATGACAACGGCCTTGGCTATCCGTTCCCAGACTGGGCAAAGACATAACTTCTCTTAGCTACAGATTTCCACACTTTCAGACTTGATGGAAAAACACTCAGTGACAGTGTGGTTCAATGGTCAACATTCCCTGGCTCTCCCTGTCAGGTTCCTACCTGCTCGTGGCTACTGCCTTTCACTAGGCACCACCAGGGACTCCACCAGTCCGGACTGTCCTTTTTTATGGTTTCTCTCTCCACTCTAGCACAGATCTCAATAGATCCCCCTGCTAGGCAGCACCACCAGTCACGTTCTACAACCAATGTTCCCAGAGACCTTGCCTGAGTCTCTCTATCCGGTTACATTCGTGACTGCATGCCTATGCTGTTCCCAACCCCCTTGTATCAATGCAGATAACTCATAACTCGGGGTTGCTCTGGATACTTATAATGTTATCTTCTCCTCTTCACCGCTGCCACCATTTGTTACTGTTTCCCTTCAGCCTTGGTTATTACCTTACCCTCCCTTCTGGTCTGTGGTACCCCAGCCAGGAATCAGGCCTTCGGTAAACCAAAATAGTATTTATTAAATAACATTAATAACAAGATAACTTTGATAATGATCTACAAGCTTATGGTTTCATCTATTACTGTGATATTTGACTTATTACTAATCCGAACTCCACCTCCCTCTTTCTCCACACTCTCCTGACATACACCAACTCACACCCACCTCCAAACTCCACCAAAACAACCCACTAACGTCCACCAAACACCTCTCAAACAACCCACTCACGTCCACCCAGATTCAACTGTCATCCTTCCATTTATACTCTCAGCCATCCAAACACTCAGCCAATCATCCAGCATTCTACTGCTCATTTACTCCCCCCTCCTCTTTCATTCCACTTACCACATATCTTCTATACAAACAGCACTTACCATATATACATTAATACAGGAACATCACAGTCCTCACCTGCAGAGCGCTGTGATCGACTGGGTATATAAGGGATAAGACGGTCTTTCAGTTATCCTGTTCCCAAGCTGCATAGGGCTTTGTATACCAAAACCAGATCCTTGAACTTGGCCTGGTAGCTAACGGGCAGCCCATGCAATTCTGTCAATAGCGGGGCAACATGTTGGTGATATCCAGCCCTAGGTATAGCACTGAACCTGCCTTGGTCACCCTGGTGGGTGATTTGAGAAGAGAGAAAAGGGAGGGGGAGGGCATCCTTGTTTGTTCTCTTCCTGAGTGGCTTTCAGCACTATCTACTCCACCAGCTCATCAAGCCACAGAGAAGAGGAAAAGTTCCTGCCTGTTGGCTGAGATCCCAGGAGTGCACCAACCAATGACTGGCAATTATGTGAAAAAGAAGTTGCCTTTCTGTCTGTGGTTATAAGGAACTGCAATTTCTCAAGGTATGAAGTCTTCTGCAGTGGCTTTCTTTGCATGTATTCCCAGCAGCATAGGAACCACATTTGCATCGTAAGATCCCAAGCTGCAAAAGGGCACCTATAAATAAAATGCTCGCGTGGGTCTTCTCCACCTGATCAAACCCATTCAGATAGTTGCATCATTCACACATGTGCAATATGGGATCACACCAGATGGAAACGGCTTGCCCACTATTGTGAGTCCATATGAAAGGGGCCAGTGTCTTAGACACTGAGCCTTTAAGGCAGGAGTGGGCAATGCAGCCCTCATTTGGCCCTTGGCCTAATTTCAAAAGCCCTCTGCTCAAACCCTTGGGTTGGGTGGAAGAGAGAGGAAAGGGGTGGCAGAAACAGACAGAGAGAAGAAAAAAGGGGGCAGCCCATCTGCTTTTGGCTCTGGCCCACCTATCACTGGCTTCTACCCCACTCCCACCTGCATGTGACCCCCAAACAGATGATTCCCAAATGAATGTGGGCCTTGATAGGAAAAGGGGTTCCTACCCCTGCTTTAAGGAAATCAAAGACCAGAAGATAGTTATTATCAATACTGTCAGGACTTCATTAGAGGAGACTGGGCATTTCCCCTTCATATACTTTAACAATCCTTTGAATGGGGAAGGAGAGATTTTAGTGTCTCAGACAGAAACTTATATTTTGTACTTAAAATTGATAAACATTGGATAGCCCATCACCTTTCACTGACAGGTTATAGAGTACGGGTGGTGAACCTGTGGCCTTGGGAACATAGGAATCTGCTTTATACTGAGTCAGACTACTGGTTCATCTTCCTCAGTATTGTCTCCACTGACTACAGTGGCTCTCCGTGATTTCAGGCAGAGGATACTTCCAGCCCACTTGGAGGTGCTGGAGATTGAACCTGGGACCTTCTGCAGGCAGAGCAGATGCTTTACCATTGAGCTATGGCCCATCTCTCGGCCCCAGCCAATACGCCCAATGGTCAGGGATTATGGGAGTTGCAGTCCAATCCAGTAGCCTCTGGAGAGCCACAAGTTCACTACTCCAGTTACACAGGTTGGGCTGCTTGTCCTCTGTACACACAGATACAAGAACAAAGAGATAAAGATAATTGGCACCAGTATTTGAGAGATAAAAACAAAACCACAAAACCTTCTCCATCAAGGAAAATACCTAGGTATCTGGAATCCTTTCTATTCTTTTCACATTATCTTGGTTTCCAGTTTAGTTTTATTTTTTAAAAAATAACAATACCATACAAAGCACGAAAAAATACCTAGATTCTAAATGCTGAATGAGAGAGAATAGTTTAATTATTTCAATACATAAGCAATGCACTAAAAAACAGGCAGAAGCTGAATCCATAGAAAGACATTATTCCTCAGCTCCAAACAGGAATAAACGGATACCAACCCCCCCCCCCAAAACACAATATTTTCATTATGAAATCCTTGCACCGCTCTAAATCTATTGTCAAATGTACATCCGTCTTGGTGAATAATTAATGTTGACATCCATCAGAAGCTGCTTGTAATAGACTACTTTTTTGTGTCTGTGTCATGTCTAGCATAACTGCTGCCCATTACTCAGTTTGGTCCTATCAATCAAACTACCTCCATCATTCAACCCCAGGGGCATACTAGGAAGTGAAGCTTGCTTAGTGTCCCATACAAAACAATCAATTTAAGGTAGGGGGAAAAGAGGTATTCTTCCGTTTCCGTCTCCTCTCTTAGTTGCACTGAGACCAATTATTGTGGAGAGGATGAGGAAGCATACTTCCTCAACTATCATGGGCATAAATGGGGGGTGGGGTGGGCAGAGAATGGTGATGGTTTAGAACATGCTGCAGATGATTACCAAGTTCAAGGAGCAATTAGAGAGTTACAACAAGCAAGTGCATTGTTGCAAATGCTTTTGGAAATGTGGCTGCTCACACCAGAGAATTCCATGTTGTGGACACAAAGCAAAGCGTAACTGCAACCAGGTGCTATCAACCAAGTACAAAATTACAGAGAAAGAAAATGCACCGTAGCTACTGAAGAGCACAATCTGTATTGTTCTAGGAAGGTACACGATAAGTACCATCAGATTACCAGGGAGTCAATACCCTTCATGTATTAAATGCATGGTTCCTGATTGGATAGGAATACTGATACGACTAATATAAGGAGCATTACCTTTCTTCTCAAATGACTTTGCTTGCCCTCTGTAACATAATTACGTAGCCCATTCAGATTGTCTACATAGTGTTGGGATGTCATGTTTTTCATGTGATCCCTGATTGGCTAGGATCACCCAGAAGAAAGAAGCAATAACAGAAATAAAAAGGGTGCACTGAAATAGCAGCACAAAGGGGAAACAGTGGCACTGAACAAGATAAAAAAAAGGTGTATGTTGTCACAAGCAAATAATTTTTTGGGAATATTTATATTCCCTTCCTCCAAGCACTATTTTTGGTTTGAACTCATTGGGAGGATAGTCATTCTAGCCCTCCTTATATTTATTTTATTCATTCAAAACAAGTATACTCCACTTTTCACCCTATGTCTCCAAGCAGCTTATAAAAAAAATAAAATATATAATATACAACATTTAAAACATAGGAGCTGGGAATCATCAGCACGCTGGTGACACCTTTCCCCAAAACTACTAATGACCGCTCCCAATGGCTTCATAGATGTTGGGATAGGACTGAGAGCAAAATAGTGTCCTGTGGAACCTCATAATGTAACTGCCCTGGACCCAAAACTCAATCTTCCAATGCTACTCTCTGGACACCACCCTAGCAGTAGGAACAGAACCACTGTAACACAGTACCCCCAATACCCATCCCACTGAGTCAACCCAGCAGAATACCATGGTCAAGAGATTTAATAAAAGAAGTAGGGTTGTATTCCCCTTATCTTTCTGCTGATAGGTCATCCAACAGAGTGATCAAAGCTGATTCAGTTGTAAACCCAAGCCTGAACCCAGACGGAAATGGATCTAGGTAATCTGTTTCCTCCAGAAACACCTGTAGTTGCTGCACCATGACCCTCTCCACCACCTTACCCAAAAATGGAGTATTAGCAATTGGTTGGTACTGTAGTTGGGTCCAGGGCTAGCTTTTTGTGTGGATGTTTTACCGCTTCTTTCAAGGTAGCAGACACTATTGATGGGCTTACCACTCTCTGGACCCAAGCAGTCACACACACACATTCACACAGCTGGCTTTCACCAGCCAAGATGGGTAAGGATCCAGAGAGCACATAGTCCGACTCTGGCATAAAGCTACAGGTATCCTGTTCACATCATCTGCATAAAATGCTGCATAAAATTAAAATAATCTCACAAAACAGAGGAAGATGGTGCATTGGACACCGCAATGGCATCCAAGTAACTAATGACTTTGACCTTATCCTGAAAGTGATGAGCAAGCCATTCACAGTTGGTCCATAGTGTGCTCCAAATGCCCATCCCCCATATCTGGTGTGATGTGCCTCTGGAATAAATGGAAAAGCTGGACAATTACTTGAGGGTGAAATGGAGGCAGCAAAGAACATCTTCCTAGTTGCCTCCATTGCTACTTCATAGGCATGGTTGTATGCCCTACCTAGTATATTTACAGCATACTGTAGCTTCAGCTATGTGGCTGACTGTGGACTTAATCATCCTGGGCAATGAGAAAATCTCAATGCCAGTGGATTTAGAGATACAAGAATAAAAATCATAAAAGAGTGAAACAAAACAAGCCATTTCCATATCTACTAATTCAAACTCTTTCAATTCCACTTCAAATCATTATAAACTTAAAGAACACTAGGCAGCCATGTACTGCCCTCAAGTCAATCCTGACTTATGGCGACCCTCTGAATAGGGTTTTCATGAGGCTGAGAGGCAAGAAGCCCAAGGTCACCCAGTGAGCTTCATGGCTATGTGGGGATTCAAACCCTGGTCTCCCAGGTTGTAGTCCAACACCTGACGCACTGATATTCATTCATTTATCTCAAGTGAGTTTACAGAGGAAAATATGTTGCAAGGAACACAGTGTAATGGCCCAACCATTCATTTGTTTTTGCAAAATAAACTAGATGAGAATTTTGAAGCTTTGAAAGTAGCTTGCTTGTTCTAGAAGAGATTTTAAAAATGTATTGTTGCAATGGCTGGCAAAGCTCAAGTGGTAACTCCAAGCAAGCTTTGTATTTGGAAGTCGAAAGAACTTGCTGGCCATGAGCGCTTTCTCTTTTGGCAGATGGTATGGTCTCTATATAAAGATTTCACACATAAGGGACAGTGCCAAGGTGCAGCATTGGTTCTTTGATTCAGTTGAGTTTTGGGATTTAGAAAAGGAGCCCTGTAGGGCTTCTCTTAAACAGTTCTGGTGAAATATGTGAAATACTAAAATACCAGCAGCAACGACAGTGGATTTTGGAGATATTTAACTATGTGATCTCTTCTTCTCAGCCAAAATAGCTTATCTTGTGGTGTTCACAATGTCCTTCATCCACAGAGCTATCACTACAGTAATGCCAACCAAGCAATCACTGCCAGTAGCAGCAAGAGACCAAGTGGGGCTCTGGATGAGGGCCCACAGCACCTTGGGAACACTGCCGCCAACTCTGAGCTTCCTTTAAAAATAAGTAAGCCATTCCATTTCCTGAGAGAAAAGGAGAAAAGAAAAAAAACACTGCCAGCAAAAATGAACGATGTCTTTTAATGTTTTCAGCCAATGAGCACAGTCAGAACTGTGATTGATAAGAGAGTTGTTTTGGACAACATGTGATAGGGCACCAGATTTCATATCCCTGGTCTTTAAAGTTCTATAAGAAACTTTTTATTCTTTGTTGCAATGCATACAAGTAAGGCTACATTTCTAAAATATTAAAGACAACTAGTGAAATACTAAAGTTTGTGCTTGTTTTTGACAACACTGGGTTCCCATCTTTATAAAAATATGTTTTAGTTGAAAGAGGTGGGGCCAAAATGGAGGTGTATGGTTTGAAGACGAAAGGGAAGGGCCAAGGGCCCACTGACGCCCTGTGCCCAAGGGCCCCCAAAAACCTAGAGCTGGCCCTGCATTTAATCCTGATCCCCTACCCTTGTTCTCTGTGAACTAGCCACTTTCATGCCTTTGGGGCATGGAGAATTCAGAGGCTGAAGCCAAGTTTCTAGCTTAAAAGCAAATTGGTTTCTGCCAAGTACACTGAGAGCTGATCACTGTTTTATTTTATCCATAAATATATTAAAGGCAAGAAACAATTTATTTTTGCCTCATTTCTTGATCTTTCATTAACCTTTGATCATATGAATGAGGTTTATATAGAACAGGGACAGGTAGCCTCTGACCCCTCCAGACGTTGATCCCAACTCCCATCAGCAACAGCTGATGATGGGAGTTGTAGTCCACCAACTGTGGAGGGCCATAGGTTCTCAATCTCTGATTTAGAGGGGGGGAATATAGATTCACTAACACAGATTAAGATCTTATTTTTGTAGTTAGGAAGGCACCATTGTCTGTATTAATTCTGATCATCTGTTTACTGGTCCAATAGCTGCTTCTAGAGGAGTCAGGAAAGGGACCTATTATTCAATCTCTACATCAGTTGTTGGGTTTCTAAGATAAAGGGGGACATGTTCTTTTTGGTAAAAATGAAAAATAACAAATAACATATTCTGCTTTATACTATTGGCACAGAATCAACTAGAGTTATGAAGGTCCCCAAAAAATATAATGTAATGATTATTGCTCAGCAGAGCATTTTATCATTAATTGCGCTAAAACAAAGATCGTGGTCCAGTCAAAAATCTCTGTTATAAAATGCTAGATGGCTATTTAATCAACCAACTGGATTCATTTAACTACTTGAGCATTTATTTGTCCACCAACAAAAACTGGAAGGGACAGGAAAATATATATTGTTATATGGTACCCAGGTTTGGAGCAGTTGCAATTTGTAGGTAACTGAAAAAGTTCAAAATACATTCCGCAGATCACTTCTTTTTCTGTCAATTTGATATTCTACTTGAATCAGTTTGCACATAATGGTAATGGCTTAGGGTGAACATGCAAGCTGTCAGAGAGGAGATCACAGCCACTTTGCTCCTCCTCTGTTTGCGCTGCTGATGCTGCACTGCTGTGAGGTAAGCCACAGTTTGGCTTAGCATGTTATCTGAATCTAGGCTCATGATTTGACTCCTCTGACAAACCCTGAACCATGAACTGTAATCCAAGAATAAACTTTGGTTACAGCTTGTGGTTTATCTACTACAAGACAAACTGCAAGACTACACTGTGTAGACTCAGACTACATACTAAGCCAAATCATGCCTTAGCACACAGCAGTACAGCAGAACTAGAGGAGAAGCAAAACAGCCCCAATCTCTTTTCCGGGAGCCCACGTGTTCATGGTAAGCCATCATTCAGTTTAGTGTAACATGTGAACCAAGTCACTGACCGATACCTTATTCTTATTGTCACACTTTCCTGCATGTGTTCCTAACAGCAAGGGCAATAAACTGATTTAATCTGAGTGGTAATTTGATGCTAGCTCTTGGTCAATGGCCACTTATGTTTGATTGCATTAGGAATATTGTTATGGCTTTTGACATACAATAAAATTTGATTACCTAAGGCAGCCTTCCCCAGCCTGATGCTCTCCGGATATTTTGGACTACAACTCCAATCAGCTCTAGTCAGCATGGTAAATGGTCAGAGATTATGAGAGTTGTAATACAAATATCTGGAGGACATCAGGTTGGAGAAGACTAATGTAGGGTATCTACATGTTCCAGGTCACCTTTCTAATGCATTGTATCCAAGGGTGATTGGCTCAGGATTTTTTTTAATTTTGTAAGGTGGAGGGAAAGCTGAGAGAGCAACTGGAAGATAGCAACCAGGCAAGAAAGCCAGCCTGCCCAGACCAGAACAAGCAAGAGCTAAAGAAGCCAAAGGGGAACCTGAGAGGGGACTGAGACTCCTGTTGCCAAGAGTCATCATTGCCATCTACTTAATTTCCGTCTCCAGCTTTGTCATCATTGAACATTAACAATTCACACTTGCTAAAAACTCATTTGCCTTTTGAGATATACGGGCGGATGTTTTGTCTGTTTCTTTTGTTTCAAATTCTGCTCTCATTTCATCTTTCCAAATACTCTCGTGGATGGGTTAGAATTAGAGTTACCAGGTCTCCGGTTTTTGGCTGGAGTCTCCAGTTTTTGGGGGGCCCTCTGGCTCTCTGGCTAGCACCCCTTAATCTCCAGAATCTCAGCTTCAATTAAAAAAAAAAAGTTTCTGGGTGGTCTGGTTCCTGAGATATACACCAAAACATTAGCAGCCGCCCCCACGACTGTTTAATCTATTTAACTGATACGACGCTGAAGTTGGTTCCTAGTTCCCAGTTCCTTATTTGCTTGAAAGTTCAAAACACTAAAAAAGAAGAGTTGACAACTACAGCAACTTCACCAAACTTAACATGTCTCTGAACCCCAAAATATATGTTGGGGTACCCTGTATGATATATCACTGTGATTGGGAGACTCTCCCCATCAAGTATAACAATACATTTATGTAATCAAAATAATCAGGCTTCTGATATTATCATAAATACATAATGATGTCATAAAATCATAAAAAATAAGTAACTGGGGGTGCCCACCCCAAACTCTGCTCTGGGACAGGACAAATCATATACCCCAGGAAAGGGAAGGATGTCCTCTACGAGATGCCACTGCTTCCCGCCTGGGCCAGAACTTCTGCTGGGCGCAGGGCATGGAGGAGGGCATCTATGCAAAATCAAAGCAGACCAAAACATACAGGAAAAAATAAGTAACTGGGGGTGCCCACCCCAAATTCTGCTCTGGGTCAGGACAAATCATATACCCCAGGAAAGGGGAGGGTGTCCTCTACAAGATGCTACAGCGTCCCACCTGGCCCAGAGCTTCTGCTGGGCACTGGGCACGCACAAGGACATCTATGCAAAATCAAAATGGACAAAAAAAGCAGAAAAAAATAGGTAACTGAGGGTATCCACCCCAAAATCTGCTCTGGGCCCAGGCAAATCATATAACCCAGGAAAGGAGAGGGTGTCCTCTATGAGATGCCACTGCGTCCCACCTGTCCCAGTGCTTCTGCTGGGCGCAGGGCACGGAGAAGGGCATCTATGAGAAATCAAAATAGACAAAAACACGTAGAAAAAAATAAGTAACTGGGGGTGCCCACCCCAAACTCTGCTCTGGACAGGACAAGTCATACACCCCATGAAAGGGGAGGGTGTCCTCTACAAGATGCCACTGCATCCCACCTGGCCCAGAGCTTCTGCTGGGCGCAGGGCATGGAGAAGGGCATCTATGCAAAATCAAAGCAGACCAAAACATACAGGAAAAAATAAGTAATTGGGGGTGCCCACCCCAAAATCTGCTCTCGGCCAGGACAAATCATATACCCCAGGAAAGGGGAGGGTGTCCTCTATGAGATACCACTGTGCCCCACCTGGCCCAGAGCTTCTGCTGGGCGCAGGGGAAGGATGAGGGCATCTATGCAGACAGAAAGGGTAGAGAATCTTCTTATGCTTACTCATTTCTCAGACCTCTTTCTGAAGTGAAGGGTCAAATCTGTAAAGACATTTGGAGCAGCCACATTAAAAGATATGGCAGGGCATTCCAGGCAGGGGGTTGCCAACCCTGCTTCGATATGGATGTCTTTGCAGAGGATCCCTAGTCAAGCTTTACCAACAGCACAATCCAAACTATATCTACTCAGAAGTAAGTCCTGTTGAGTTCTATGGGGGCTTAGTCCCTTTGTACGTGTGTTTAGAATTGCAGCCTTCAGGGGCATCCATCTTTACTCCCAAATGCTCCCATCTAACGTCTCCACAACACTAGGCTCCTTTCTTCCTACAGTAACCTTCTGGTGACTGGCCTGGCCTGAAGGCACTTCAACCCTTCTTGCCGAAAGCAAGTAGGCTAGATTAAATGTTCCCTACCCAGGCTCCATCTTTTAGCTAAGATGTCTAGCTTAATTTCCAGATTTTTTTTTTAATTGTACACTCCAAGCAACTGTGATTGATGCTTAATGTATCATGCTTAATGACATCACTCGGGCCTGCCCCGTGACATCACTCGGGCCCGCCCCATGACATCACTTGGGCCCACCTCTAAAATCTCAGGTTTTGGGTTGCTTCTGACCTGGCAACCCTAGTTAGAATACCTGTTCACTGAGCTTGGAAAACAAATAAAGACCAGAGCACACTACCCATTGATTTATGTACTTAGAAAACCCACAGTTCTTCAGAGTGCCAAATACACCATCAATGTTGTTATAGGCAATTTGATGCACATGTGTCAATTTTGCTTAAGCAGGCATTTCAGGTGCAAAATCATTGCACAAATCACCATCCTTTAAAATGGTCAAGATTTTTTTACAATGCTATCCACCAGCATAGCAACGAGTTTTCTTTTGTATTTGTGGGAGTGAATTTAAAAACTCTACTTGGATACAAAATATATTGCCATTGAATGAGGGAATGGTGCACTATAACATAACCAGCAGCTGCACATAAGAGGGGGGGAGAGCATCCTACTCCTCTCACTGGTGGCACTGCATTCACCAGAACAGGGATGGGGTGGAGCAGCTTAGTGGTGTTGACCCCCTCACATGCCACTGTTGAAGATAACAAACTTATAACCTAAAAATGCCTATATAATTGTCACCCTGCTGGCAATATAGATGTGTCAAAAGCAATTGATTTATGCATGCAGCTAACAGGAAATTCAAATCTAAATAAACAATTTAACTTCGCTAATCCAAGAAATAAATCTGCATGCAGAAATCTACACATATACATGCAATAGAAACATATGACAGCAATGTTGCATGTAAAGAAAATAAATGTGGCTAAATATGGAAGAAGTTCCAAAAATATTCCATAAAGAAGTGGGAGACATTGCTGCTGTTTTTAATCACATACTGGTGTATCATTAACACACAGGAGTACTGTTGTATTTTCTAAACAGGGAAGGCCAATGTCAGTGGATCCATTAAACACTGTGATTCATTATTCTGTATATTTGTCTTCCTGTAAGATGGACTCATGATAGCATCACAATTTAACAAAGAACAAAGACAGGGATCAAAAATAAGTTCACCCTACTATAGTCTATCCCTGACCAGTGAGAGAAAACAATATATAATTTAGGTAAATTATCTAACAAAAAATTGCTGTGCATTATTATTATCATCATAGAGGAGAGATTGGTTTACATACAAAATAATAAAGAACACCTTTGTGTGAAGCATTATGTTGGTTTGCTGCACCTTAGAGTGCAGAGATGTTAATGCTATGCAGGGCTGGTCCAAGAGATTTTGCTGCCTGATGCAAAGGACAAGATCCACCCACCGCACCCAATTCCATGCACAGGAGGTGACCAGACTGGCAGCTAAATCTTACTTCAACGCCAGCGAGGCGACAGCATCCTCCAGTGCATCCATGGGGCAGCAGGGAAGCTTAGGAGGCAAGGATCATGTGGCACACATAGCTCGGCCCTCCGACACCTCCCCACCACTCACCCCATGCTCTGCCTTGTGCCTGCTCACTGCCCATTCAAACAAATGTTGCAACTCAAACAAATGTTGCAATCATCATGTGAGTAGAGCAATGCATGTATTAGAAGAAGGTGCCTAGGTGATACAGACAGACACCCCAGGCCAGCAACAAGCAAACATTGTCACTTCCATCCTGTACACACACACACATGTAAGCATCTATTGCCTGAGGCAGCCACCTCACTCTGATGGTAAAGCCGCTCCTGGCTGTTCTGCATAAACTTGGAAAACCTGATTGGTTTATCCTTTTACCTGCAATCCAAAAAGTTTTGAAATCACTGTAAATATTCTCCCATACTAGCATCATGGACCCAGATCAGATATTGTGGTATATGAATGTCTCTCTTAACAATTGTAAAACTGCCCCTTCTATGATGAGCTTCCGCCAGGCCTTGAAGACCTGGCTCTTCAGGCAGGCTTTTGGGGTGGGTTAGGTATTTATTGTTATGGTTTTAAATGTTAACGTTTTAATGTATTGTTTTTATCTTGTACGTCGCCCAGAGTGGCTGGACAACCAGCCAGATGGGCGACTAATAAATTTAATAAATAATTTAATAAATAATAATAATAAATAAAAGATATTTTGAGAGACTAAAAATTACCTCTGTGTCACAGTGTTTCAGGAAAGAGGACTGCTTCTTCTACACCTGCTTCTCGGGTTAGGGGAAAATGTTAGATTGTGTGAGCTATACCTATTCAATTCGGCAATGTAGCAGAAATTCCCAATGTGAGAGGGTGTGTGTAAGCATGCATGCACACAAATATATCACACAAAAATGGGGATGGGGTGGGATGCAATGAAAAGGTAGCTATAAAATACAGAAAAATGAATTGCAGTAAAACTTGTTTTTTAAAAAATAGTTGAAGCTTAGAAAATAATAAATATACATTTAATAAAGCCAGGGCCATTTGAAAAGGAAATGGAACAAGTCAATATTTTAAGTGTTTTTAAATTAGTTTAAATGCAACATAATGTGTGTGCCGTAAAGGGAAAACAACTTGGCAAAATATACAGCCCTAAAAAGCACATGCCAAGTTATTTTGTCATATTGAACTGTTGGATGAGATTTTGCCTGAGAAGTCCTGGAATCTGAATGGTGGCCAATACTATTTAGAGCATGTCCACATAGGAGTTTTCTGGTTTCTTGGTTTGGCACTTTGGTATAAAACTGAAACAACAAGAAGTAGTGTAATAAAAAGAGATACCTATCATGCAGAATTTTGCATATCCGTTAACGTGTGTGGATCCTGGTGCCACCTGCACTTCAAAGTGTTTTATTCAATCTGTTTTTGTGCCAGCTCTACTTGGGAATCAGCACTGATTCACACAGCCATCTGGACACTTGATTGTAATTTCAAAAACCTGTGCTTGGCATGCCAGTCAGTGGTGGGCTAGACATATGGTTCCACCAACACATGTAGAATTTGGCTTTTAGGCGATGCTGAAAAAAGTCAGAATGAGTATACGGTGGCAGGAACACATGATGAACTCACAGCACACTACGGATGCCACAATATACTTGCATGGGTTCTGCATCATCCTTTCAAGATGTTGATCCCAAACTATTCGGCAATGTAAATATCAAGACTAATACACTAGTATTTTTTTATTATTTTGTACATTTTTATTTAGCTTTCTAGCATCCAGGTAGACCCCAAAGTGGGAGCTCCTTTCAGCCACTACATCTTCAATGTCATGGGTGAATTCTGCATGTGTCTGACTATTTTTGGTCTTTTCTATCAAAATGCTATTATCTAAAGCAGGAACAGGCAACTTTTGGCCCTCCAGATATTGTTAAGACTCCAAACGTCTCTCAGCCCCAGTCAGCATGGCCAATAGTCAGGGATGATGGGAACTGGAGTCCAACAACATCCGGAAGGCCATTGGTTCTTCACCCTGATCTAAAGTCACTGCTATCTATAACATTAGTTTGCACTTTCTTCCTAATACTGTGGAGTCCATGTACCCTGGATAATGAGTTCCTGTCCTGGATGTTGGGCACTTCCACATCCCAGGCAGAAAAGAGGGGATTCATTGGCACTCAATATAGACTGGCTTCTTGACAGATCCATGAACTCTAACACTCTAAAATTGGATATGTAGTTCATAAGGATCTCAGATAGCCAGTCATGTATGACTCATTGAGAAAGTACGTTTACCCGTGGATGCAGAAAGAGGAGTAACTACTGAATGTCTTCCAAAGCAGAAACTTAGAATAATGTCAGTGTGACTAATGGATGAAGAGAGATGGATGGTGGTGAATGGTGGAAACAATAGAATGTTCCAGAAAGTGTAACTTAATTTGCAGCATGGCCAAGGAACAACTACAAATATATTCTAAAGTCAGAAATGGGTGTAAAACCAGTTAGTTAGGAGTTTGTTTGTTTTTATGCTGCATTGCTCTTCTTTTAAGCTAACAGTGCAGCACAGAGCTATTTATGGCAGTATGAAAAATATGTCTTGCATCTCCCAAAGAAACTAAGCACTGTCTAACACGTGGATGGAAAAACTGAGATAGCAAGGAATCATTGTGCCATCGTTGATAGTCCCAAGGTACTAACAATGGCACATGCTACCCTGCACTCTGGTTATGTTGTTTTGTTGTAGAAATGCCAAGTGACTTGGCTTTGGCTTTCGTAACACATGGCAGAGTCTGGCATTTTTCAACACTGCAGAAAATTTGCTCGATATTGCAAATGTCTGTCTGTGCTCCAAAAGACAACACTATTAGCTCCTACAGATACTCAGTTTTGCTAAACAGCCATCATCACAGCAACTCCTATATTGGTGGCTTGCTGTGACATGATGAGACAACCTGATAGACAAATATTGATAAGATATGTGCACATAATATTCCAATGGTGTTGCCATTTGTAATGGGTTTACCTGGTATTCAGGAATTTCTTAAGACTATATTGTGATTATTTCTGATTCATACAGCACTTTACTCATAAAATCACAGAACTGGAAGTCACACAAAACTAACCTAATCCAACTCCTTGAACTAAAAAGTCAGTTCCCAACATTTTGTCCCACTGTCCCAACATCTCATCATATACAAATGACTTTGTTTAATCCTACATGTCTTCTCAGAAGTAAGCCCCACTGAGTTCAAAGGGACCTATCCTCAGGTAGCTGCATATAAGATTGCAGCCTAAAGAACAGAATCCAGGTCAGAGCTACTACAAATTAGGGCTGCTTTCGTTCTCAGTGGCTTTTCTTGGGTTCTTTGAGAAGTTAATTGGCTGCAATCTTGGGCATTTGGACAAGACCTACATCTCAATCTACAGATCAGGGTGGGGGACCTTGGTCTCTCCAGATGTTGCTGAACTACAGCCCCCATCATCCCTGGCCATTAGCTGGAGCTGATGGGGGTTGTAGTTCAGCAATAACTGGAGGACCAAAGATTCCCCACTCCTAGTCTGGATCAAAGGAAGCCAATGTGGTGCTCTTCAGATATTGTTGGACTACAGCTTCCATCAGCCCCTGCGAGCACGGCCAGTGATCAGGGATGCTGAGAGTTATAGTCCACCATCATCTGGAGAGCAGCACATTGGCTACACTTGGTCTAGACCTTTATTTTTTCTCATAGAAGTGAACTGAAGAGACTAAAGTATTGCACATGGGAAACACAGTTTTGTAATTTAAAAATGATTGTGTGAATAGTCTCAAAGAAGGGAAATACTGAGATGTAACTGTAAAGGCATGAAACTGTTTAGCCATTTTGTTTTGTTGTATAGTTTTGTTTTTTGTGCAAAAACCTCTTGGCAGGCCCCCCAAATCTGATCTAGGAGTTTCCCCAACCCTCTACGGCAGATTAGGGGAGGGCACAGGGGTGCATCTGGGGGAAAGAGAGGGGGGAAGTCCCACTGCACAAACAGAAAACCTGCTAATACACATTAGTAGAATTAGTAGAATACTGCCCACAGTAGGAATGGGGGAGAAATTGGTTTCCATTCACATTTTAAATTGAATCTATCAGATTCACACTTTCCAAAACACGATGATGACTGAAACACAACCATATTTTGAAATTTGCACTTAACCTGAATTTTGTGGGGCAGTTCTCCAAACAATGTCTACAAAAATGCATACATTACAAGAAAATGTGCATAAAAATGAAAATTTTTCAATAATGTCATTTTATGCATATTTTCTCCTTATATGCATTTTGTTTTCACCAACATTAAAAATGCATTATATTAGGCGAAATTGCTTACAGAAGCGTGTACATTAGTCCAAACTGCATACAAAAATGTATTTATTAGCAGAAAATTGCACTAAAATGCTGAATAATTTTCATGAGGATTTTTTTAGAAAAAGAACCAAATTTAAGGTGGAAAAAATGAGAAACAAAGAGAACAAAAATTGTCAAGTCTTTCCATATCTAGCCCGCAGTAAATATATATATATATATATATAAATAAAACGGCATTGGGTGTATTCTTAGAGGCAATACTTAACAATTGTCTCTGCCCTTTTAGCTGTTATCTGTGTAATTTAGAACCTGTGGTTTTGTTGTAAATACCCCAAGATGTTTTATTCTACTTTTTTTAGTGTCTAAATACCCAAATATTAGAAATGTTGTGATTGGTAGTTCCTTGTGGCAACTATTAAGGGCAGAAATGAAGAGTACAGAAGAAAAAGGGAGAGTGAACGGACTGCTTGTCACCCTGTTGTGGTATCTCAAAATAACATACAAGTTGAATCCTGCTTACAAATGCACACTAAATGAACCCATTTGTCTACAGTCCTCATTGGCATAGCAGGCAGACAAGAAAAAATAATATTTAAGGTGGGGGGTGGAAAGAAGAGAGATATGGAATGACTGTATTTGCTACTCTGTCCACTTTCACCCAGAAATGGAAAATAAAAACACATCTGATAATTACTTATGGCTGTATACAAGGCAGCAAATCCTAAGGGAGTCAAATACCTTCTCCCTAAATAACTCACTGAACAAACAGAAATGCTTTCCACTCCCTTCACACCTTCTTAGGAGATCATCTGAGTTGACTGACAGTCAAGCTGAACAGTCAAACTCTTGTGAGTTCAGCTCTGTTTTAATATTGTCTGATTAGTAGTGGTTTCTGTCTTTTCTGGCAGACCCATTATCTTAACACAGAGGCTTTCTATGACCAAATAGATAATATAGATGTGATCACACAAGATTCACACTACCTTGTTTCACTCAATTTTCAACAGTGTGGAACAAACTCAAATTGGTTGGTTGGTTGCTGTTCAACAAATTTGGTTGACTTACGTGGAGGACTAGATGGTGTCACTCACTCACACGCACACAGACACACACAAACACACTTCCACGTACAGAAGCTGGCCAGACTGGCAGTTGAATTGGCCTAAAAAGATCTGGGTTCAAGCCCCACTCAATCATGAAACTCACTGAGTGACCCTGGGTCAGTCAACATCTCTCAGCCTAGCCTACCCCCCAGGGCTGCTGTGGGGATAAAATGGAGAGGTGAGGACCATGTATGCTGCCCTGAGCTCCTTGAAGGAAAGGTGGGATATAAATGAAATAAATAAATAATCACAAAGACATTCTGCTCAGCAACTCTCCTCTCACTCCACTGAACTTCCTCTCTTTCCAGTAAGGAAGAACAATGGAGCAATGGTTCAGTAGCTTTGCCAGTATTCCCAGCAGCCCTTTCCTCTGGCTTCAGTCCAGTGGAACATTGGTTTTTCTGCCTGGAGTTGCTAAGGATAAGCAAAGCTCTGAACATCCTATTCAGAAGAGATCTGTGACTCAGAGAGGGATGCGTTCTGCTTGGCTGCTGGCGGGTGGAGAGGAGCTGCAGGACAGTTTTGCCAGCCACAGTAGCAGCTGCAGCAAGGATTTTGCTATGGATTCTATCAACAGGAAATTATTCCTCTTTTCACACTTCCTAAAGACAGCTAGTATAGCACAGTGGGGAGGAGAGCCTGGCTGGGAGTCCAGAGTCTGTGAGTTCAAATCCTTGCTCATGTCTCCTGGGTGTCAAGGGCCAGCTAAAGATCACCCCCACAGGGAGTGGCTCAGGGGTTACGTGCCCTGCCACCTGTGCAGCCGTGGGCAAGCTGCATAGTCCCAAGGAGCCCAGTTGCCCCCCAGCTGGCAGTTGCAGACAAGGAAGGGGCTGGCTTGTGCAGCTGTGGCAAGCTGAGCAGGCCCTAGCCAGCTGGGGAGGACTATCCTCAGAGGGAGGCAATGGTAAACCCCCCTCTGAATACCGCTTACCATGAAAACCCTATTCATAGGGCAGCCATAAGTCAGGATCGACTTGAAGGCAGTCCATTTCCATTTCAAAGATGGGAGAGATGCAGAGAAAAGTTTGGGAGGCTTTGCTCTTTCAGTTTTCACCTACTGCTACAGGGATCATAATGGTACCTATTCTCTACCAAAGGAAATTCACCCAGCTGCCTTCCACTGGGAAGAAAATCCATTTTTATACTGGAAAAAAAACAGCCAATGATTAACCTGGCACACATTACATATATTCTTAATATTACAGATATTACTGGGCCCATTGTTTTATTGCTCTTACTACTGATTTACTTACAGTTTTTACTGAAAATGTATTATCGCTGCTGGGTTTAGTATGTGCTTCGGTTCTTTTCTTTTTTGTACTTTTTTATATTTATGGTCTTTTAAGTTTCTTTGGCACAGTCATTAACCAAAATGGAGACAATAGTCAAGAAATCAGAAGGCGGCTAGGACTGGGGAGGGCAGCTATGAGAGAACTAGAAAAGGTCCTCAAATGCAAAGATGTATCACTGAACACCAAAGTCAGGATCATTCAGATCATGGTATTCCTGATCTCTATGTATGGATGTGAAAGCTGGACAGTAAAAAAAGCGGATACGAGAAAAATCAACTCATTTGAAGTGTGGTGGAGGAGAGCTTTGCACATACCATGGACTGCGAAAAAGACAAATAATGGGGTGTTAGAACAAATTAAATCAGGACTTCCGGGAAGGGTGACTTCGCTTGTGCCTGCTTTTGGGACGGGCTCCCGCCTCAAAAGAAGCTTATTCAGATATAAATCAGTCAGAACATTTTTTTTTTTTGACTGATGAAATTTCTCCCGGGCAGGGAGAAACGTAGAGATCAACCTCAAAAGCCTGTTTTTGTTGGGAGGACTGGATTTCATTAATTTATGAGATAAGGTCCAGCCAACAATGCTGGACGGACTTCCGAACAAGCTTTATCTGTTTAAGCGATACGTTTATCTTTTCTTTAAAGAGAGAACGGACTAACAGGCAAGCACCCTTCTTTCTATTATTTTTTTTACTTGGTTTAAATTGTTGCAGCAAAAGGAGATTTGTCAGATTGATCGGCTTTGGACAACTTCTGGGTGAGCTATAACTCTTCTCTGTTATTCACGAAATTAACAGCTTATCTCTGTTTCTGTCGCAAAAAGCTGTCCTGGAAGTGCATTCTAAAGATATAAACAGAAGAGGGATTTCTATTCCTGATTTCTATTCCGAGGAATATTATATTGTCTGGGACTATTCTCTTTTTGATCTATTTTATTTTGACGAATCTGCTTCTTCACGACACCACTAACTGTTTTGATGCTGGGAACTAAATTTGTTTTGCATTCTTGAACATAGAGAGATAAGGCAGGTTGCTCTGTTTATACTGTGATGTCATCAAGCCTGGAATATTAACCCAATTGTTGCTGAAATAAGAAGTGGTTCTTCTTTATTTTTGTTTTGCTTTGTTTTCGTGGTTTTAAAAATGGCAATCAAGAAAGTGGCTGAGAATCTGGAAGTAACTATGTTTCAGAAAATATTGGATGAGATTGAGATAACGAAACAAACCCTGCGACAGGGTAGTAAGGAGCTGAAAATTGAACTGAGCAAAATGACGCAGGAGCTTAAAGAAATAGGGGATCCTGTGAGAGAGGAGAATGAGATCAGAGATGAGAAAAGAAAAAATAAAGGGAAGATACAAGCCCTGGAGATTGGAACAAATGTGGAATTGGAAAAAGATCTGGAGTTTATGGATTTTAGAAATAAAATCTACTGTTTGGAATTTAACGTTATCTCTGAAGAAATTAATGAAGATATTAGAGATAAAGTTATCAATGGCTTGGATAATCTTCTGGACTGGAATGATGTGATGGAGCTTGATATAGAGAAAATCTATTGAATTAACTGCAGCCATGTGACAATGGAAAAACTCTGAAGAGATGAGCCAGTGCATTTTGTAAAAAAGAAGAACACAGATATGACTTTACAACAGTATTTCAGCAACTTATTCAGAATGGATGGCAAGAAAATATTTGGGATAGAGGAAATTCCCATCAGACTCTTATTATATGACTATGGCTACAACAGCAAGATTATTATGGAATACTGATAATGGAAGATTGGACACTGAAATTACTGGACTTAACAGGACTATTGAAGATGGAACTAATAGGGATAATGGAATAATGGCTATTGAAATTATTGGACCTAACAGATTCTGATGAGATGGATTAATCGAAATGTTTATTTGGACTATGGTTATGACAATAAGATTATTATAATTATTAACGAGATGGATTAATTGACATGTTTATTTGGAGAAAAATTGATAGATATATTTCTTAAAGAATTGAAACCTCTCTTTGACTTTTTGTGGAAAGAATAAAGTAATGTTTATGAGATTTGATGATTAGTTAAGATAACTACTGGAGGAAAGTGATTTTATAATATGATTTAAGAGACAGGATTGTTATATATTGTAGACCTATAACTGATTTGATATGTGACAAATGGGAAGTCAACATTTTATTTTTTTGGTTTAATCATTTTTGTTTTGTTTTGTTTTTTGTCTTTGAATGTTTTATGATTTTGTTTTCTATGTTTTATGAAAATTTGAATAAAAATTATTGTAAAAAAAAAAAAAAAAGAACAAATTAAATCAGAACTGTCACTAGAAGCCAAAATGATAAAACTGAGGTTATCATACTTTGGACGCATAATGAGAAGACATGATTCACTAGAAAAGACAATAATGCTGGGAAAAATAGAAGGAAGTAGAAAAAGAGGAAGACCAAACAAGAGATGGATTGATTCCATAAAAGCAGCCAAAGACCTGAACTTACAAAATCTGAACAGGGTGGTTCATGACAGATGCTGTTGGAGGTCGCTGATTCACAGGGTTACCATATATTGTAGTCGACTTGAAGGCACATAACATTTTCATTTATTTATTAT
Source organism: Rhineura floridana (assembly GCF_030035675.1). Taxonomy (NCBI): domain Eukaryota; kingdom Metazoa; phylum Chordata; class Lepidosauria; order Squamata; family Rhineuridae; genus Rhineura; species Rhineura floridana. The sequence goes on from NC_084482.1 coordinate 38,203,396, forward strand.
TACAGTCGTAGACCAGTATAAAAAGTGTACAAGATAAAAACAGAGATAATTCAGTACAACACAGCACACTTAGCATAAGATCTCATTAAAATCGGATCCTCCTCATCAAATTAGCTATCGGTTTAACAAAGTTCTTCTGCAACGCATAGCAGCCGCACAGAAACTGGCAACGTTTGCTGATATCTGTGGGGTTTGGCTAGATAGGAGATAATCAACATAAAAAGATTCATTTCTGCCTGGAATGTTTTTTAAGATTGGAACAATTAACATAGTTCGAAGATCCCGATACAATGAGCAATACAGTAGTACATGACCCACCGATTCTATTGCCCCCTCATCACATTGGCATAACCTCTTACCATAGGGAATTTTTTAAAATCTGCCCTCTAAGAGAGCCGAAGGAAGAGTATTAAGTCTGGCCAGCGTAAAAGCTATTCTGAATTTGGGAATGGTCAACGATGTTAAATAATGGGCGGAAATAAATGGCCTTGCGTTACATCTGGCATTCATTGCCATCAACATGTGGTTCTGAAAATCAGTGTCCAGGATTCGCTGGAGGATATGATCTTTTGCTTTTGCATAGCCCATGTTAAAGATCGTAGGGATGGAAAACCCTAAACTTAATAATTTTCTGTTTATCGACACTTCCCATTTAGACTGGAAAGCATCGGATAGGGTATAAGGAGCCAAACCCACGGGCGCAAATGTCATTTTTAACCATAGTTTGATTCTAGCCATCCATATATGAGATTCTATTGAAGGAAGCCCAGCTTCTAATTGCAAGGTGCAATTAGGAACAGAGCTTGGGACGGCTAGTATAGATCATAAAAATTTAGTTTGAATTATTTCCAGAGGGGAAAAATTATCATAGGCACACACCTGTGCGCCATACAGTAGCTGAGGAATGACTTTTGTCACAAAGACGCGGATAGCTGCTGGAACATATTGTCCCCCTTTGGTGAAGTAAAAAGAGAGGAGCGCCTTCGCACTTCTCTGCGCATTAGCAGTGGCAATCCTTACTTGTGGTTGCCACAATCCCGATGAGTGGAATGTCATCCCTAAGTATCTGAAGAAGGCTACTTGTTCGATTAGGTGCTCATTTATCCGCCAACTATGCTTTGTCCTTTTGCTAGAAAAGACTAGGACTTTTGATTTATCATAGTTAATTGTCAGGCCTTCTGTTCTACAATAATCAGCAAGCACCCTTAGCGAATGCCTTAGCCCAATACACAACAGAGATAGAAGAGCTATGTCGTCAGCATATAAAAGTATTGACAGAGGCCTCTTAGATAATCTGGGCGGGTGTGGGCATCTCGGTATCAGACTATTAACTAAAGAATTGATGTAAAAATTGAACAAAAAGGGGGCTAAAATACACCCCTGCTTAACCCCCTTAAAGGTGGGAATAGGGTTAGATAAATGTCCAGCACTGTTACATCTTACACGCAAATAGGTGTTATCATATAAGCAGCGTATTAGTAATAAAAGGCGCTTATCAATGTTAGTCGCCTCGAGTTTCTCCCATAGTCTGTCTCTAGATATCGAGTCAAAGGCTAGTTTGAAGTCGATAAAAGCCGAGTAGAGAGCTCCACCAAGATTAGCTGTATACTTATCGACCAGGTGTTGCAGGACAAGGCCATGGTCCATGGTGGAACATTCAGCTCTAAAACCAGCCTGTTCGTCTGCTAAGATGTTTTCATGATCCAGCCAGTCTTTCAGCTTCTCGTACAGGTGGCTAGCATATAATTTACTAACAATACTTAAGAGGCTAATAGGTCTATAATTAGAAGGCTCAAATCTTGAGCCTTTTTTGAAGATTGGGATGATTATAGCGAGACTCTAATCTTCTGGAGTTAAGATGGAATGATCTATACATGTGAAAAGGGCCGCTAATATGGGAGCCCACCAGTCTACATTAGATTTAAATACCTCCGGGGGTATATTATCAGCCCCTGGGGCTTTGCCCGGTTTCTGTTTGGCAATAAAGTTAGAAACTTCCTTGCAGGTAACTGGTGGCCATTTGGTAAGATCCTTTACATCAAATTTAAATGTGCATTGCTGTTGTAAGTAACCTCTCGCATATATTTTATTAAAATGCGCTTCCCAGGTATTTGCCGAGATAAACCGTCCGGATTGCTATATAACTTAGGCCACCCCTTGGCCACGAGCCTCCAAAAGTAGTTGAGTCCCTTAGCCTAGAGGCTTTTAGCAGACATTGCCAATATTCTTTTTGTGCAAGACTCTTTTTCCAGGTAATTAGGCGTTTATATCGCTTCTTTAGTTCAAGATGTTCCCTGAGTAGCAGCGGAGAATTATCAATTCTATAAGCTTTGTATTTTGCGATTAATTGCTTTTTGAATGCCACGCATTCATAATCAAACCATATTTTAGATTTACCAGCAATATTAGGGGGCTTACTCTTAGGTTTATAAAGCAAGTCCTTTTGCAAAGCCATGATCAACTGTTGAAAGGCTCCAAATATAGTTGTTGCCAAGGGCGCTGTAGCTACAAAATCACGGATAGCAAGACATCTATCCGAATTTAAAGCAACTTTTATGCCGTCTATATTAGGCGACCATCTAATGCGGGATGAGCATATTTCGAGGGCTGCGTTGAGTATTGGTTCTTGATCCACATATATGGTTTGATTTCCACAGTCTAAAGAAAGGGCTAGAAGGAGAAGATCACTTTTGGAGCGGTTACCCACCGAGCACGAGGACACTGCCCTAAATAGTTCATGAGAGACGATGAAAAAATCGATCGTGGAGGTTCCATGACCGGATAGAAAAGTAAATTCACCATTAATGTCTCCATTCACACGTCCATTTAGTAAGACTAGGTTCAGGTTGTTCAACATTTGCATAAGGCATAGCCCAGCAAAGCTAATGCCTTTGTCTTTTGATCATCTGGTAGGAAGGTTAAAAGGGCCATCCATGGATGGTACTGGGATGTGAAATCTTGAATAGAGGGCCTCATCATTCTTGCCAATTCTAGCATTGAAGTCTCCTGTGATAATTACCAGTGCGTCAGGGTATAAAGATGTCAACTTGGCCACATACTCTTCCAGTCTTATCATAACAGCCTCACCTGTTGATGTTTTTTACGAGATGTAGGGGAGTAGACATTAATGAGCAGTAACGATGCCCAGTCCAATTTGATCAGCAATCGGGTAGCAAGACCCAACAGGGGGACTGGTTTAACAGTAAAGGCACACAATTTTGTTGAGATAAGCATGCAAAGGCCTCCCTTGGGTCGTCCCCCCTTGGTACTTGGAGTAGCTTCCAGTAAGTGGGTTGTAAAGCCATTTAGTTCAAGGTCCACCATGAGCCAGGTCTCTTGGAGGAGAATGATGTCATATTTTTAAAGATATTCCAGAAACGATGAGTCAGATGCTTTACTGCTCCAGCCAGAGATGTTCCACGAAAGGATTAATAGGTGCAAGGTGAGCTGGGTTGCCCTTTGTCAAAGGGGGGCAGATTGAATGGACGGTAGCTTCAGCCTTGTAGTTGTTGGATACAGTGGCACCATCTCCTTCTCTCAGGGTGTAATTTCATCGAGGGTTGGATCAAGTCTGCTAACATTTGACAGTACTGGTTTTGATAGATTGCTTAAGTAGGCCATAGCTGCAACTGTCTTCTGTGGAGATCCTTGCTCATTTACCTCCAACCATCGCATATCTGTCCAGGATGGGAGTGTACAGGCCAGAGACCTAGCATTGTGGGTAATAGATACCAGGTTCTTCTTAAAACGATCTTGTTCCATATCAGGAGCTAGTGAATTCATTTCGGCTGTGGTCTGTGTTGGACAGGCATTATGATTGATCTCTGTCCATCTTTGAAGTAAGCTCTCTGCAGGCTTGTGATGATCTATGCTAGGGTTGCCAGATCTCCGGTTTTCTGCCAGAGTCTCCGGCAAAAGGGAGCCGTCTCCGGCCTCCGGCCATATTTACGCTACATAGCTAGATCTCCGGTTTTCAAGCACCTCCCCCAGCCACGCATGCGTGATTCATGCATGCGTATGCTGCTGAAGGCTCTTCCTGCCCACCCGCCTTTTCCCAGGCAGGCGCAGGCGCAGGAGGAGGAAGCAGCGTCTTCCTGCCTGCCCGCCTTTTCCCAGTGACCTAGCAACCACTCCGGAGACAGTGTCCGAGCGGCCTGGCAGTCTCAGCAGCAGCCATGAAGAGGCGGTGGCAGTGGAGGCCAGGCTGGGCCAGCTCCTTCTTAGCCCCGGAGCTGGTTCCCCTCCTCCGGAAAGGACGCCCGCTTCACTCCTCATGCTGTGGGCGCCGCTGGGCAGGAGTGGCCGCGATGGAGCTCAGCAGTGGCAGCGGCGGCCGCAGCGTCTCTGCCTGGGGGGCAGTGAGAGGTGCTGTGGGCTGATTGCCCTCCTCAAACAACGATGTGCTTTGGTCACCGCTGGCCGACAGCAGCCGCGATGGGGCTCAGCAGTCTCTGGCTGGGGGAACCATCACGGCCGCTGCCACCCAGCGGCGCCCACAGCATGAGGGGTGAAGCAGCCGGCCATCCTTTCCGGAGCAGGGGAACCGGCTCTGGGGCTAAGAAGGAGCCGGCCCTGGCCGGCCTCCACTCCTGCTGAGGCTGGCAGGCTGCTCGGACACCGTCTCCTAGCAACCGCTGCCGAGATGGGGCCCACGCGGCCTGGCAGCCTGAGCAGGAGGCGTGAAGAGGCGGTGGCAGTGGAGACCAGGCTGGGCCGGCTCCTTCTTAGCCCCGGCCCCGGAGCCAGTTCCTCTGCTCCAGAAAAGACGGCCGGCCGCTTCACCCCTCCTGCTGTGGGCGCCGCTGGGTGGGAGTGGCCATGATGGAGCTTGGCAGTGGCGGCGGCAGCCACAGCGTCTCTGGATGGGGGGGCCCATCGCGGCCGCAGCCGACCAGCGGCGGCCACAGCAGGAGGGGTGAAGCGGCCAGGCGTCTTCTGGGCTAAGAAGGAGCTGGCCCCATCCGGCATCCACTGCTGCTGTGGGTGGCAGGCTGGAGAGAGAGAGAGAAAGAGAGAGAGGCTGGAGAGAGAGAGAGAAAGAGAGAGAGGCTGGAGAGAGAGAGAGAGAGAGAGAGAGAGAGAAAGAGAGAGGCTGGAGAGAGAAAGAGAGAGGCTGGAGAGAAAGAGAGAGGCTGGAGAGAGAGAGAGAGAGAGAGAGAGGCTGGAGAGAGACAGAGAAAGAGAGAGAGGCTGGAGAGAGAAAGAGAGAGGCTGGAGAGAGAGAGAGAGAGAGGCTGGAGAGAGAGAAAGAGAGAGGCTGGAGAGAAAGAGAGAGGCTGGAGAGAGAGAGAGAGAGAGGCTGGAGAGAGAGAGAGAGAGAGGCTGGAGAGAGAGAGAGAGAGAGGCTGGAGAGAGAGAGAGGCTGGAGAGAGAGAAAGAGAGGCTGGAGAAAGAGAGAGGCTAAATAATAAATAAATAATATTCTGCTGTTATGCCCATTTACCCAGGAGTAAGCCCCACTGAAACTCCGTGCAGATGCATATAGGATTGAACACTTGGCTGTTTATTTTTATATGGTGCTGGCTCTTGGGATGTCAGATATGATCGTGTTTTCTTGGAATTATATGCTATCCTTTTAAAGTAAATCAGCTTGTGAGGGCTTTGAGCTACAAGGTGGTCTATTGTTATTATTATTATTATTTATTTGATTTATATCCTACCCTTCCTCCCAGCAGGAAACACCTACCAAAAAAAACACAAACCCACCAGAGTTCCTGTAAGCAAAGCAGAATGCAAATGTTTGAAACTTGTGACCACAATGTGCAGCCAGGTGGTGAAGAGGGGGCTGTACTGCAGCAGCAACCGTTCGTATGATATTTGGGGATGTTCCAAGCGTGTTGTTGGTGCAGCATTTTGCAGCTTGATGTCGGAGCAAGAGGGGAAGTTGCACATATCAGCGCTCTGTGGTTTGCACCACTGAATGTGCATGACTTGGTTTCAGGCACCTTTATTATTTTCCAGATGCCTCTGCTTGCTTTCTTCCGCCTCCTGACCTCCAGCGGCATGAGTAGACTTCGCACAAGTAATGTACTCAACAGGAAAATAAAATTAAACCCTTCCCAAACTCTGGCTGGGCTGTGTTACTTAACATCTCAGACCACAGCGCCTTTCTTCTCCCTCCTAGTGTCAGCTTCTGGGCACAGAAGTGACTCAATCCGTACCTGTCCCTTTCTCACAGGCTTGTCGAGGACATAATATGAGTTGCACAACTTCCCAGGCCGCATGGATGAATCTGGGACACAGAGAAATGGGGTGGCCAGAGGCGCAGGCAGGAAAAAGGCTCCCGGATTTTTAAATGGCTGTGTAGCTTATGTCACTCTGGCATGACAGGATGTGCCTGTCCAAAAATTATGCAGAACGTTCTGGCCTAGTGGTGCAAAATGGCGGGGGCTCCTGTACTTTTAATTAATAGCTGTGCGGAAAAGGGAACATCAACAAGTACAGCTTTTCTCACACTGCAAAGGAAATATCCACAAGTGCCTTCTGCTCTTTCTTAAGGGTATTCTACCTTTTTTTCTTTTTTTGCAGCTCTTTCAGGAAATAGCAAACATTTTCTTATTTTCTGTGGCTTTCTCTTTTGGACAAGTTGCAAAAACATATAAAATAAACAGATAACCTTGAGAAAGAGCTGAAGAAGTTAAAAAATGCATTGGGTCAAGGCCAAATGAGATATGCTATGGGAGATCTGTGATCACAGTCTCATACTTATATTGTCCAGGTGACAGGAGGAGCCACCCACCTGCCCAATGTCACTACCCTAATCAGCTGTTTAAAAACTTGTGAGTTTTGTACCTTGTTCTGTACCTGTCATCTTTTGATCACACTATCATTACCCAAACTCAGTCTGTTGTGATTCGTGTTTCGTTACATTTGTATGATCTTGGCTCAGTAAGGCAATTTATGAAAATAATGTTACTGTTTTCAGTTCTCCTGCTGGTGGTAGATGTTTAAAGTCACTGAAAGGCAAAGGAATGCCTGAAAGGCAAACAGTGGCAGAGGGGAGGAGCGGGACAAAACTTTGCCCAAAGAGAATGCGTTTCAGTTAGGTAAGCCTGAAGAATGAAGGCTGAGTGTTAATTTCTAAGGCTGCAATCCAAGACTCACTTTTGTTGTTAGGTGCCTTCAAGTCGATTACAACTTATGGTGACCCTATGAATCAGTGACCTCCAATAGCATCTGTTATAAACCACCCTGTTCAGATCTTGTAAGTTAGGTCTTTGGTTCCTTTGTGGAATCAATCCATCTCTTGTTTGGCCTTCCTCTTTTTCTACTCCCTTCTGTTTTTCCCAGCATTGTTGTCTTTTCTAGTGAATCACGTCTTCTCATGATGTGTCCAAAGTAAGATAACCTCAGTTTCATCATTTTAGCTTCTAGTGATAGTTCTGGTTTAATTTAACATGGCTGCAACCATATCTACTCAGAAGTAACTCCTATTGAGTTCTATGGGGCTTAGTTCCTTAATAAGCATGTTTACAGTTGCTGCCTTCAGGGGCATCCATCTGTGCTCCCATCTAACATCTCTGCAACACTAGGCTCCTTTCTTCCAATAATGGCCTGGCCTGAGGGCACGTAAACCCTTCTTGCCAGAAGCAAGCAAGCAAGATTAAATGTTCCCTAAAGGCATTGAACTGTGACCTGGCAGACCAGGGTTCGAATCCTCACACAGCCATGAAGCTCACCTTGGGCCAGTCACTGCCTCTCAGACTCAGAGGAAGGCAATAGTAAACCACCTCTGTCTGAATACTGCTTACCATGAAGACCCTATCTGGGATCAACTTGAAGGCAGTCCATTTCCATTTTGCATCACCCTAAGCTTGTGAGAAAGAATGACCTTGTCACTTCGGATGGACCTAGGAACACCCTGTTTTACGTAAGATTTCTATTTTAATCTCCAATCAGAGAATTTTTTTTTAAATGGTATGTGTGATGATCCTATATTAATGTACATATGGTAAGTGTTGTTGTTTTAGAAGATACATGGTAAGTGGAGTGAAAGAGGGGGAGTGAATGGGCAGTAGAATGCCAGATGATTGGCTGAGTGTTTAAAATGGCTGAATGTATAAAAGGAAGAGTGAGAGTGGAATCTGGGGGGGAGAAGAGAACTGAGTGGGTTGCTTGGTGGGGTTTAGAGAGTTGTTTACCAGGAGGGAGGTGGAGTTCGGATTAGTATTGAGTAAAACCATATGCTTATGTGCCTTAAGAAGAAATCTTGTTAATCTTGTTAGCTTTGTTATCTGTAATAAATACTTAATTTGGTTTACCAAAGGCCTGCTCCTTGGCTGGGGTTTCACAGACCAGAAGGGAGGGTAAGGTAATGACCAAGGCTGAAGGGGAACTGTAACAAATGGTGGCAGCGGTGAAGAGAATAACAATACCAGTATTCAGAGTCTCTGGGAATACTAGTATTGGGACGTTACTGGTGGTTGCCTAGCAGGGGGATCTGTTGAGATCTGTGCTAGAGCGGATAGGTAAACCATAAGAGAGTGCAGTCCGGACTGGTGGAGTCCCTGGTGGTGCCTAGAGACAGGCAGTAACCACGAGCAGGTAGGAACCTGACAGGGAGAGCCAGGGAAGGACGCATCACAGTATGCTCCAAGCAACTGTGGTTGATACAATGTATCACGTTTAATGATGTCACCAGGGCCCGCCCCGTGACGTCACTAGGGCCTGCCCAGTGATGTCACTAGGGCCCGCCCCGTGACGTCACTAGGGCCCGCCCCCATTTTCTCAGGTTTTTGGATGGTTCTGACCTGGCAACCCTAATCTATGCTAACTGCCTCATTGGCCTTTGCTGTTCCATATTTTTCCTCAGTAGAGCCCCCATATCTAGAGGGCCTCAATCTCTTCTCTAATAGGGTTTTTAAGATATGAAATCTTGACAGAATTTCAGTTTGGGCCTCCGTGGGTAGAGCAGAGAACAAATCAAGGAGAATCCTCTCCTCTTCCATAAGCAATTATTTCGGCTCCTTAATCCTTGATGGGTGGTCAATTATAACTGTTCCCTTCTGGTGTTCCGGCGTCTGCAGAGCCCGAGCACTGGGCTGAGAAGATACCGTCTCAGACTCAAGATCGATCAGGTTATATCCTGGCTTATTAACTGGTTTTGGCAGAGCAGCATTAGTACCTAGCTCAGGATGGGTGGTTAGCATGTGCCGGGGGGGCTAGATTCTTGAAGACCCTTGACACGAGTAGACCCCACGTGTAAAGGGAGCCATTATCAAGCACCCACTTAGCTTTTCCTAGATTGTTAAAAGATACCAGAGCACAGGCATTGGCATAATTGTAGAACAGATACTCAATTTGTATTATGTCATCAATCTTTAGGGCCCCAGTTAAACTACCTTGAAGAGTTTCTAATAGATGGATTTTACGATCTTTTTGAGTTAAGAAAAACCCAGCTGGTTTGGGATAATTGGCCAAGAACAGTTTATAACGGTTTAGGACTAAGGACTATCTTGTGGTTCTTTCCCTTCCCGGGGGTGATTTGGGTTTCTTGGGTAGAATTGACCATGGGTCTTGTTGGTCAAAGACTTGGCTCTGTAAACTGGTATTAGGCAGAGAGAGACGCGGGAGAGGCACAAAAGCCTCATGTGGAGCTTTAGTATTGACGCATGGGTTTTATTCAGCTTGCATACTCTTTTTTGTTGGCGTCTTCTTCTCCTGTGTAGATGGAGCTTCTAGTAATTTAAAAAGCTTCTCAAAATTCATTTTATTACAGCGATGTCTCTTTAGTGTTTTAATATTCTTGCTTTTCTTGTTCATCCTTGTAGAGTTGATTGTGTTCTTCTGAGCCGTGTCCTTGTGTTTCTTAGTAGCTCTGCGAGGCAGGTTTCTTGTTTGTAGAATTTGTATAGGGCCCATGTTTGGGGGGGGACAAGTCCTCTCTTCCTTACGATTTAAACCAGATTTTATGAACGCTTCAGCCAGTGTAGTTAGGAGTTGGTTGGATTCAGCTAAAAATACTGTAGTACGATCGAGGACAGTGGCTATCCAAAAGAGCCAGGATTCTATTTCCAGGACAGTCCCTTTACTTGGCTCCTTTGTCTCTTTATCCAGCTCAGTCTGGGTAGGATGATTTGGATTGACATTCGTTTCAGTATGCATAGCGCTAGAGGCTTCCAGGGATTGGATTTGACTCCTTTCGGGTTGGGTGGGTTTGTCTTTATCCTGGTGAGTTCTGTCTGGTTGATGGAGGGACCTATTCTCTGCCCAGGCTATCTCTTGGGCCAAATTTAAGGAAGTCAGGGCATAGATGTCATCATGCCAGACTGGAATGTTGTTTAGTGACCAATCCATTCCTTTGTTCAGCTGTTGTATGTTTTCAGGAGCTGCCTCATTAGTTTTCTTTCCTTCAAGGTTAGCTTCCTTGGGGACATAAAAATGAGTTATTTTTGATTGTTTAGTTCACCCATTATGATGGCCAAGCTACAGGGAGGGAGTAATTCCCATGTCTTTGTAATTTTTCCTGGTATATACCATGGTTCAGGATTATTGGGCAGCTACCGCTTTAAATTCTAGTCACAAACTAAGAGTTCACAGCAACAAAGCAGCTGGTGCACCTTTAAGATAAAATGTAGATTTTCAGCTCAGGCCCCTCTCAGTAGGATAAGAACAACAAAGTTTCTTTGGATGAACTAATGAGCTGCTATTTCTTTTATTTATTGGCTATTAATAGAAAGCTACTGATTTTAACTGTAATGTTGTAAACAGTTTGGGAAGCCTTTAGGACAGACAGATGAGCCATACTGTAATAAATACTGTAAATAAAAATTAATAAATAAATGAATATGGTATGTGTGGGGGGATAATGACCATGTGTACGATGCTTAGTTCATATCATACAATCTCCATGTAATCAGCATGGCTGCCGGGACCCCAATCTCTGCAGTATATGCACGATTAGCATCCAAATATCAAAAAAGGTAAAATAATAAGTAAAATATAATTGCAGCTTTATGCTAGCTGGAGCCAAATTAGTTATAGCAAGACACTGGAAAGACTCAGATGACTTAACTATGGAACAATAGTTTCAAAAATGATGGTTTGTGGCCATAGCTGAAAATTAAGATATCAACTTCAACAAGCCAAAGAACAGACAAAACCTAATGTTTTCTTCACTTAAAGACATAACTTTGTGTTCTTTGTAAAACAAAAGAGACACAGGATGACCACCACCACAAGCATACATAAGAACATAAGAACATAAGAAGAGCCTGCTGGATCAGGCCAGTGGCCCATCTAGTCCAGCATCCTGTTCTCACAGTGGCCAACCAGGTGCCTGGGGGAAGCCCGCAAGCAGGACCCGAGTGCAAGAACACTCTCCCCTCCTGAGGCTTCCGGCAACTGGTTTTCAGAAGCATGCTGCCTCTGACTAGGGTGGCAGAGCACAGCCATCATGGCTAGTAGCCATTGATAGCCCTGTCCTCCATGAATTTGTCTAATCTTCTTTTAAAGCCATCCAAGCTGGTGGCCATTACTGCATCTTGTGGGAGCAAATTCCATAGTTTAACTATGCGCTGAGTAAAGAAGTACTTCCTTTTGTCTGTCCTGAATCTTCCAACATTCAGCTTCTTTGAATGTCCACGAGTTCTAGTATTATGAGAGAGGGAGAAGAACTTTTCTCTATCCACTTTCTCAATGCCATGCATAATTTTATACATTTCTATCATGTCTCCTCTGACCCGCCTTTTCTCTAAACTAAAAAGCCCCAAATGCTGCAACCTTTCCTCGTAAGGGAGTCGCTCCATCCCCTTGATCATTCTGGTTGCCCTCTTCTGAACCTTTTCCAACTCTATAATATCCTTTTTGAGATGAGGCAACCAGAACTGTACACAGTATTCCAAATGCGGCCGCACCATAGATTTATACAATGGCATTATGATATCGGCTGTTTTATTTTCAATACCTTTCCTAATTATCGCTAGCATGGAATTTGCCTTTTTCACAGCTGCCGCACACTGGGTCGACATTTTCATCGTGCTGTCCACTACAACCCCGAGGTCTCTCTCCTGATCTGTCACCGCCAGTTCAGACCCCATGAGCGTATATGTGAAATTAAGATTGTTTGCTCCAATATGCATAATTTTACACTTGTTTATATTGAATTGCATTTGCCATTTTTCTCCCCATTCACTCAGTTTGGAGAGGTCTTTTTGGAGCTCTTGGCAATCCCTTTTTGTTTTAACAACCCTGAACAATTTAGTGTCATCAGCAAACTTGGCCACTTCACTGCTCACTCCTAATTCTAGGTCATTAATGAACAAGTTGAAAAGTACAGGTCCCAATACCGATCCTTGAGGGACTCCACTTTCTACAGCCCTCCATTGGGAGAACTGTCCGTTTATTCCTACTCTCTGCTTTCTGCTTCTTAACCAATTTCTTATCCACAAGAGGACCTCTCCTCTTATTCCATGACTGCTAAGCTTCCTCAGAAGCCTTTGGTGAGGTACCTTGTCAAACGCTTTTTGAAAGTCTAAGTACACTATGTCCACTGGATCACCTCTATCTATATGCTTGTTGACACTCTCAAAGAATTCTAATAGGTTACTGAGACAGGACTTTCCCTTGCAGAAGCCATTCCCTTGCAGAAGCCATACATCAAAACATATAACAACTCCTGATCCAAATCAGCAACAGCATGATACACAGAAAAGTACTTCCTTTAATTTGAAGGAAATGGTAGTTACATCCTTATAAACAAATCTCCTGACATCACAATGCTCTGAAAGAAAGAAATCTTAGACTGTTGATGCCATATTATATAATTATTTGAAAATAAAAGGGGAGAGAGAAATTATTATAATTTAATAATTCCATTAATAATCCTATTTAAACAGCACTAACCCTCCCCCTGCAAAAAAATTAATCCAAACTTCTCATTTATGTATGTCAGTTGTTTTAGTCAGTGTAGAATAGATCCAGTCATAAGCAGGATGCACACGGATTGGGTTACATTGCTTGTCACTGAGCAGAGATCAAAAGTTTACCATAGTGAAGATAAACAGGGAGACAAAAAAAAATTAAACAAACTGATTGAAAGAACCCATACACTGGTGCCCAATGTTCTGAAGGGATCTCTAGCATTATTGAAGCTTTGGAATGTTTTTAAAAATCAATTATATTTGGTTACTGGCTGCTGCTGAAGACTCAAAGATGGAAACACATTCAGCATGTTACATAAATCTTTTCATCCAACATAGAAGTGTATTTAATAATAGCTAATGAAGCAGGCATATGTACAGGAGCCGTTCTGGTTAATTTTCTTTTAGAGGGAAAAATCAGCAGCTGGGCAGAGCAATCCTATCTTATCAAGGGAAGAAACAGAGCCCTGTTATTTCACTGTGACCAAGAGGAAGGGTCTTCTTTTTCTTTTTTCTTTTCCACTGATTGTAATGGGAAGGAATTTACTATACCAAGCCAGGGCTGGCGTAAGTTAGGCCAATTCGGTAGGCATGTTTGGAGAACGAGGGGCTTTGAATCCAGCTGATCCGTACACACACATCCCAACATGCCTGGTTTTCTTCCCCACTGCCAGCAAGACATCTATGCCACTGGTGGGGCTTTTAGCAAGATACAGGAAACATATGGCAGCATAAATGAGATCCTGCTATCAATTCTCCCTCTCTGCCTACAGAGCAGCTCTGACATTGCTTCCTGAGCTCCACAGCCAGCCTCCAGGTGAGCATAGGATTGCTGTTTTAGTGACACAGTAAATTTATAATAAATTCTTACTATATTATTTTGTCTTATCTTTTATAAGTATTGGTGTGTGTTTTTTCTTAGCTGCAGTTGCTTGATAATATCACCTTTCAGCATTGTGTCAATCATCCTTAACAAATACCAATCAAGCATCAAGTCAGAAATATTACAAACAGATAGGGTGGTAACTGCACCAAATTCTGGAACTGTCTTCCATGAAGGCATACCAAAGCCTTGGCATTTTTCAGGAGCAATGTAATGGGAATGAATGCTGACAGAGGGCAGCAGTTAGTATTTTTCATTAATTTTACTGAAGCTAGATTGTCTCTATTCTTAAATCCATTGTCAGCTGTCCAGAGTATATAATATTCAGCAGGTTAAAATAAATAAAACAATTGCTAAGATAATGCATGTTAAATGTTGTGAACACAAAGCGCTGTTGTTGCTATTGGTGTTTAACAGGAGTCAAGTTTAACTAACTAGCCTTATCTCCACGTTTGACTGTTCTGAAAACTTCTTCCTATGTTATCTTTTCGAGATACTAGAACTCACATAAAAAGACACTATTTGGGAGATCCTGGAGTAATTCTCTAGGGAATTCTTTGGAGTTGCTTCCAGAATATGTGCTTATTGAACATTCATCCTGGTTTATTTGCACAGTTTGTAAGGAGCTTATACAACATCTATAAAGCCCTTAACGGCATCGGACCGCAATACCTGACGGAACGCCTCTCCCGCTATGTACCTACCCGGTCGCTGCACTCGACGTCGAAGGCCCTTCTCCGGGTTCCAACGCATAGGGAGGCCCGGAGAGCAATAACTAGAGCTAGGGCCTTCTCAGTGGTGGCCCCCGAATTATGGAACGCCCTCCCTGACGAGATACGCCTGGCGCCTTCCTTATTATCTTTTCGGCGCCAGGTAAAGACCTACCTCTTTGCCCAGGCATTTTAAATGTTAAATTTTAAATTCTAAATTTAATCTATTTTAATTTTAATTTTTTGTCTTAATTTTGTTTTTAAATATGTTTTCATATTGTATTGTACCCACACCTGTATTTTAATCTGTTTTTATCTTGTTGTACACCGCCCTGAGAGCTTGTCGCTAAAGGGCGGTCTAAAAGTGCAATAAATAAATAAATAAATAAATAAATAAACATCGGCTGTTTATTGAGTATTCATTCTGATTTGTTCTCAGGGAGGTTATACAACATCACATCAACCTGCTGTTGTTCCACACTTTTCAGTGCATTTTCCTGTCACTTTCCTTTAAAAAAAAAGTTCATGGGGCGGGATAGGTTTGCTGAGCAAGAGCATCAAATCCACATTAATCACACAACCTAAATTTGCCTCCAGTATGCAATTAAATCCCACCCAGAAAACATTGAGAGTCTGGAAGCGCCCCAGGCCTATTTCTCTCAGGAAGTAATATTTAAAAGATCATTAATCAATGGATGAGTCATCTAACCTCTAGTCACAAATCAAAACTTTCAATTGCTAACAGCAAACAAAACCTCTGGGAGTTAAAACTCTTGAAGGATCCACAAGCTGGTCATCTGAATGTGCTGGCTGAGTCCATCAATAAAAAGCATATCAGAAATGTGAGGCAACTGAGTTGGTCTGAATTTAAAGAAGTGTCAGGACCTTTGGAGATGTTTTGGGGAAACACTTAGCTGCCACCTATCTGCACCTTCCTAGTAACATCTAGTAAAAGAAACACAAATCCCTTACTCCAGTTCATTGGCTACAAATTTTAGGGGACAAGGAAACACTGAACACAATGATGTCATGTGACAGGAAAGCCCCAAAAAGCAAACGCCATACTTCCCCAGTAATATGTAGTTAAGCCCTAAGCCTGGTGTCTGTTTTGAAGAAATATCTTCTACCCACAGAAGACTGAATGTTCAGTCTTAAACATTTAGAACATTACACCATTCTCCTTGTGAAAAATTTGAGGGAGGGAATTCTTTTCAGGCCTTCTTTCCAATGCCAGCAGTATGATACATTTGACATTTCAAAAAAACTGATGGATTACAATATGTTGCTACTTAAGCAATGACTCTAGCTGTTGGAAAAAACAAACTTGGCCTGCCCAATATGCATGTTTTCAACCTACTATGCTTAAACTACTCTACTTAAGGAAAGGTGGGCATGGTCAATTAAAAACATACAGCACACCTAGAATTTTGCTAGAATATATTTCAGCTCCCACTGTTTTATCTTGTGCAAACTGAGATACTCCTCATGTCCATTGGAAACTATTCTGCATAGGGTTACCAGGTCTCCGGTTTTCAGCCAGAGTCTCTGGTTTTTGGGGGTCCCCTCCAGTTCTCTGGCTTGTATCCCTTAATCTCCAGACTCTCAGCTTCAATTTAAGAAAACAATTAAGTTTCTAGGTGGTCTGGTTCCCGAGATATGCACCAAAACGTCAACCGCCCCCCGCGCAACTGTTAAATCTGTTTTACAGATCTTTATAACAGCTCCTAGCTCTAACTTCAACTCCCATCAGTCCAATCCAGTGGCCATGCTGGCTGGGGCTGATGGGAGTTGTAGTTTCAAAAAGTAACTTTTCCAAGCTCTGGCTCTAACCCCACCCTTTTAGGATTGTAGCCAATAAATGAAGCCAGGGTTGTGACTTGTTGATCCAGGCATGCCTAGGCTTAATTTCAACGTCAGAAAATGGTGGCTTTGAGATTCTGCAGTTTGCAAAGTAAGTAATATGGCTTAAAGTTTTTTTTTCCTCTTGTGTGCAAGAGTCAGACCCTGAGCTATGAAATATGAAAGTATTTAATCCAATGCTTGCTTGCTTTTCTGGGAGTAAAGCAATGCTAATCCCATGTACCTGGAGTAAACCCCATTGAACTCCATTAGGACTTATTTTTGAGTAGACATGGTTAGGATTGTGCTGTAAATTAATGGGACTTTGAGTAAACATAGCACAGACTTGTGTTTGTGTTGTAAATCTTTCTGTTTCCCCTCCAATCCTATTTTTAAAGCAATTAGGGAGGGTTTACCTAGGTATCAGTTTTTATTATGTAGGAAACTAATACAGATTTTTTTAAAAATGTTCCTCAGTGACCAACTGGTTTGACAATAAACTATTATATGGGGTGTATTTTTACACCTGCGTGAGTGAGTGAGTAGTAAGTGAGTGAGTGCGTGTGGGGGGGAGCCTTTCCAACAACCCTGTGAGGTAGGGTTGGTGATTGGAAACCAAGGCAGCTCACAATAAGAAATAAATCCCTTTAAAAACCAATAACCATAAAACAAGTATAAACAGTTGCAAAACAGCTTAAAGTGGCATGATTCCAAATTTTGGGTTGGGTGAATGAAGTTTATTTATTTATTTTTATTTATTTATTATTTGATTTATATCCCGCCCTTCATCCCAGTAGGAGCCCAGGGCAGCAAACAAAAGCACTAAAATCGTAAAAACAGACTTTAAAATATATTAAAACAAAACATCTTTAAAAACATTTTTAAAAGCTTTAAAAACATTTTTTTTAAAGAAAAGGTTTAAAAACACATTAAAAAGCAATTATAACACAGACTGGGATAAGGTCTCAACTTAAAAGGCTTGTTAAAAGAACAAATTCCTTATCACTTGAGGGTACAGTTTTCCTTGTTTGAGTAAGCCCCATTGAATATATTGGGACTTGCTTCTGAGTAAACAAACAGGATTGCACTATAAATATCTTTACAGGTTGTGTAAATAATAAACATATTTGATAGTCATGCTTATATAAATATTTTGTCATACCGTGTCCCAATAAGTATCCGATTTCACACTATGGTTGTATAATACTTCCTCTACATTTTAAATAAGCCTTGGGGTGGTCATGGTTCTCCATTGTTTTCATCCTGAGGGGCAGATAGGCTGAGAGATGGTGAGTAGCCCATGGTCAACCACTACAGTTTATAGCTCATTTCCATTTTGAAAAATTAATTAAGACAATTTACATGCAGGCAAAATTTATTAAGTGGATTCACACAATATGTTTAAAGCGCATCCAACTCGCATTTAAAGCGCACAACTTCCCCTAAAGAATCCTGGGAAGTGTCATTTCCCCCTCACAGTTATAGTTCTCACCACTCTTAACAAACTGCAGTTCCCATGATTCTGTGGTGGGATTCATCTGCTTCAAATGGGTGTTGAATGTGCTTTAGTTTAAATGAATGGTGTGGATCTGCCCTAGGTATGATGGGCAGGGCATTCCAGGCAGGGGGTTGCCAACCCTGCTTCGATGTGGATGTCTTTGTAGAGGATCCCTAGTCAAGCTTTACCAACAGCACAATCCAAACTATATCTACTCAGAAGTAAGTCCTGTTGAGTTCTATGGGGGCTTAGTCCCTTAGTGTGTTTAGAATTATAGCCTTCAGGAGCATCCATCTTTACTCCCCAATGCCCCCATCTAACATCTCCACAACACTAGGCTCCTTTGTCCCTACAGTGGCCTCCTGGTGACTGGCCTGGCCTGAAGGCACTTAAACCCTTCTTGCTGAAAGCAAGTAGGCTAGATTAAATGTTCCCTACCCAGGCTCCATCTTTTAGCTAATATTTCTATTTTAATTTCCAATCAGATATTTTTTTTAATTGTATGCTCCAAGCAACTGTGATTGAAGCTTAATGTATCATGCTTAATGACATCATTTGGGCCTGCCCCGTGACATCATTTGGGCCTGCCTCATGACATCACTCAGGCCCGCCTCCATGACATCACTAGGGCCCACCCTTCAAATCTCAGGTTTTGGGATGCTTCTGACCTGGCAACCCTAATTCTGCAGAACAGTCAGTGCCTTTATTCCACAATTGTTTTGGAGCTTTTTTTTAGTGTTGCGAAGTGTTGCTGTAGTTAACATATTCACAGAAACAGAAGCAAAAGAAAATGATTTACTATAGGAAACCCCTAAAATTGCAAAGTAAATCCAACATATTTAAAGTGACTATCTGAACTATATCAACTGTTTTAATATAGTTGCTTCCTCCCTGCTAAAACAAGATCAGCACAGCACATGTCTTGTTTCTGTTATTTGGGCTGACTGCAGGTCAGAGGCACATGTTACCAAATTCTTCCAGGCTACACAGGAAGTGGATTGGACTGTGAAAGACCAAACCAAATGGTGTTTGCATTTTTACAAATTTGTAGGGCAGTCCAATATCTCAGGTCAGGTCTCCTGTTCCACTGGTGCATTCACTATAGCTGTCCAATTCCTCTGCTTTTTAAAGTTTGATGGAAATATCTGTTGGCTATAGGTACATTCTTAAACCGCAAGGTTTTTTGCCTATTAGTGAATTTATATAGTACTTCGTATTCATACTATTGGAGTTTGGTATATACAGCAGCGGAGTGCAGAAATAGTCTAGTAAGACTGGTGGTTGAAAGAATAAAGAACCTTAAGGTTTATTACTACTGGGAAACAAAGTCATTCTGATTACAGGCATACATGTGGCCACTGCAGAGCCATGGGGCTCGCACTCACAGACACTATCTCTGACTGACATGAAAGACGAAGGGAGGAAAGCTTGAGAAAAAATAGTTACTAAAGAAAGAATCAGCAAGGGAAGAATACGTTGTATTTCTGTCCAGCACCAGCACCACCTGGTTCACTTGGTCTGCCGGCTTGTCAGCCATCTTCTAAGGCAGTGGTTCTCAAACTTTTTTGGTTTGTGGCGCACTGTAAAATATATAAACATTTTCTGGCGCGCTTCGTGTACAAAATTAAAAATATATTAATATATTTTAAACTATGAATAAAAATAACAAACTATAGAAAACTATTACCCTATACAAATGGGTTTCTTCTCATTTTTAAAATATACTTTCATAATATTTGAGGCACACCTAGCCACCTCTTAGGGCGCACCGTTTGAGAATCACTGTTCTAAGGCTTCTACTCCATCTGTTGTTAAGAAGTCCATCTAACACAGGTGCTATAGCAAATTAGGGAGAAGTCTAGACTGCTTCAAGAGCACCCCACTTGGTAGTCTTAGCCTATATCAGAACCACACATTGGTTCTGGGTATGCTCAGACATAGCTAGGCATATCAGTAAGAGGTGGTAAACTACTCTAAAAGCAGGTTTGGTTTCTTCATAGGCTGGACTGGGCCCTATTTATTGTAGGGGGTTGGGAAGGGAGAGGAGATTCTTCTTGATGGCAAACTGCCCCTAAAAATGTTTGGCTGGCATCATAAGGGGTGGGTTAGGGAACTGGTTTCTTCATGGACCAAACTGGGCCTTTTTGTTGTCAGGGTGGGCAGGAGATTCTTGGCGGCAAACTGCCCCCGCCCCAGTGTTTGGCTGGCATCATAAGTGTGTGTGCATGGGGGAAGAATCTGGTTTCTTCATGGACTGAACGGGACCTTTTTTATTGTTGGGATGTGAGGAAGAGGAAATTCTAGGGGGCAAACTGCCCTAAGAATGGACTAGGCTGGGCTGGACCTTACTTATTTATTTAAAGTATCTGAAAATTTGATATGGGCTTATACAAGATAATTAACCCTCATAGGGATAAGAGCAATAACTGATAATTATTTTAATTAAAACAAAAAGCTTAGCAGTACTTTCAAAAGGACCAGATGTTTATTTTCTTTCTGATCCCAGGACTGTGTCTTTCATGATGGAGGCTAGGGGAGAGGAGAGCAGGAGAGCAACTATTTACCAAGGACAGTCATTATTTTCTAGTACCCATCCCTGGTAAATCATTGGCTTGAATTTATATGTATCTTACCCCAGCTTAGATTTTTTTTAAAAATAGTTGGTGTGCAGGTGCACGTGAGGAAACTAGGTTCCCTTACATCAGAACCTAAGAAGAGCCCTGATGAATCAAGCCAAAGGCCCATCTACTCCAGCATTCTGTTTTTACAGCGGCCAACCAGATGCCTATGGGAAGCACATAAGCAAGACCCGACTGGAAAAGCATTCTCCCCGTGTGTGTTTCTCACCAACTGGAATTCAGAGGCATACTACCTTCCACAGTGGATGTAGTATTTAGCCACCATTGCTAGTAGCCATTGATAGCTTTATCCTCCTTGAATTTGTCTAATCCTCTTTTAAAACCTTCATTCAGGGCCGGCCCCAGGCTTGCCAGGGCCCTAGGGCACCAGCCTGCCCCAAGCCCCAGCACTCCACTTCTGCGATTCACGGCAGGATTAGTACCGCGGATTGCAGGGCAGGAGATCCCAAGCCGCCCGCCATTCCCCTGCTCTACTTACCTTTCTCTGTGCTGTTTTTTCAGTGGTGCAGGTTTGCCATCAATCAAGATGGCGGCCAAGGTTTCCCTAAGGGGCTGAAGCCTCTGCCACCATCTTGGTTGATGGCACACATGCGTGCTACATGTGCACATTGCTGTCATCAACGAAGATGGCGGCAGAGGCTTCGGCCCATTAGGGAAACCTTGGCCCCCATCTTGATTGATGGCAAACCTGCACGCACAGTGCGCGGAGCCACAAAAAACAGCAGAGAGAAAGGTAGCTAAAGTGGGGGAATGGCGGGCGGCTCTGAAGCACCTGCCCTGCTATCTGCGGCAGCAATCCTGCTGCAGACTGCAGAAGGGGAGTGCTGGGGCCCTGCAGGGGCCGCCCTTTAGAACCGGCCCTGCCTTCAGTACAACTTGTGGGAGTGAATTCCATAGTTTAGCTATAAGCTGTATGAAGAATTATATTGTCTGTCCTCAATCTACCAACATGCACCTTCATTGGAAGGCCCTGAGTTCTAGTATTATAAGGGACACTTTTTCCACATCATGCAAAATTTTATAAACCTCTATAAAACCCCTTACTTGTGTTTCTCTAAACTAAACTAAAAAGCCCCAAATGTTGTAACCTTTCCTTATAGGGGTGTGGCTCCAAACCCTTGATCATTTTGGTTGCCCTTTTCTGAACTTTTTCCAGATCTACCAGAGCTTGGAATATTACTTTTAAAAAGTAATAAATTACAGTTACAATTACTTGGCCCAAAAAAGTAGTAATTACTGTTACAATTACAATTGCTCTGAAAGTAACTGATTACTTTACTTTTTCTCAAAAGTAATCACTACAATTACATTTCAGTTACTTTTTTTAAAAAACTCCTACAAGGTGCTGGCCTTGGCTGCTGCACATCTAAGAAGCCTAAAACAATATTAAAAATAAACACACACACACACACAGGGGGTAGTAGAATAAAAAAAATTATCCATAAGATTAACATAATGGCATAACAGAATCTCACATCCCCCCAAGCAATGAAGATACCCTAACTCTTGAAATCAAATTTTACACTTGAAATGCTTTTATAATATGTTTCTGTTATGTCTCAAAAGAACAAGATGCTCAAAGAGCATGTCAGACAAGGAATGTCTTTTTACAGTCATTACGTTGCCACCAGTACTGAACAGGCGTTCTACTGCGGCGCTTGAAGGCATGCCTGTGTTGTGCTGCAAAAAACACCGCAGCACACGTGGAAAGCCATGGAGTGATGACACTTCCCTGCTGGGAGACCTCAGGTACCTCACCAGTTGCTCCTCAGCAGTGTCCACTGCTGACTTCTTGCCCTGGGGCAGAAAGTTAAAGAAGTCATCTTCTAAGTCATCTCCTTCCTGGTCTTTATCTGAAGACTGATCAATGTCCTCATTAAGTACACCCATCTTTATTTCAGCTTTCAGCAAGGCTTCCATTGTGTATCTAAGAAAGAGAGAGGATATGTTAACACATATATGTTAGGAAACCATCATCTGCTCTTCATTTCCTGATGCTTGTCATGTCCCCTGGTTCAGGGTCCAGCCTGAGCCTGTGGATGATGACATGGAAGGTAGGAAGGTGACCAAGTCACCACACTCATGGGGCAGCACAGCAGACCCTTAAGGATTACCTGCAGCAACCCAAGGTTGTGATGTGGAGCCCCAGGAAGAAAAGGACCAGCCCCTGCCTACCACCTTAAGCCCTCTGATGCCTCCCTTGAGACAACATTTCCCTTGGAGTAATCCACCCAAAGGGCTTCCCTAATGTTCTTACTTGTTGGTATGGGTGGTGGCCTGACACGATTCCAGCCAATCTAGTTTGAAGCGAGGGTGTAGGCAGGCTGCCAGAAGAAGCCTCTTGTCCTCCCAGATAGCTGCAAACTGCTTTCTTAGGGCTTTGTGCACACCTCTCAGCAGCTGAAAACAGTATGTGTACCTCTCAGGTTTGTTTTCCAGTCCTTCTAACTTGCGGTCCAGATTGCAGAGCGTTGGTAGCAAATACCCCATGAACATGCCGTTCTCCCGTTGCAGGATATCTAGGGACTGGGCTAGTGGCTCCATAATCTCTGTGTATTCCTGTACCACTTCAATCTCAGCAGCTGTGATCCTGGACAAGAAGCAGCGGTCCATTATGGCATGCATTTTTAGTGGCACAGTTGACAGGAGCTCATGTAGTTGCTTCAACGCATCAAAGGTGGAATTCTACCTGGTCTTATTCGGTACCTTCAGATACACACCACATTGCGCACGGATATACTCAGCAATCTGGGCTGACTGGTTCTGCTTGGACCACAACTTGCTGCACTTTCCCATCAAGGAACGAAACTGTTTCTTGAAAGGACCAAGAAGACTACTTTTGGAGGAGTCAGAAAGCATGGCCTCTATGTCTTGTGTTGCCACAAGGTTGAGGGTGTGGCTAGCACATCTCTGGTGTGGTGGTAAAACAAAATCCTCTCCTGAGTCTGCAGCTTCTTCCTCTGCCTCAGGTCCTGTGTCCAGGATCTCACAGATAGGCACAAACTCCACCTCAGCCTCCATTGGGATAACTGTCTTCCTAGCCAGTTCCTGATCCACAAGAGGACCTCTCCTCTTATGCCATGACTGCTAAGTTTACTCAGGAGTCTTTGGTGATGAACTTTATCAAAAACTTTTTGAAATTCTAAGTACACAATGTCAACTTTATCACCTCTGTCTATATGTTTGTTGACACTCTCAAAGAACTTTAAAAGGTTAGTGAGACAGGACTTACCCTTGCAGAAGCCATGCTGGTTCTGCTTCACCAAGACTTATTCTTTTATATGCTTGGTAATTCTATCTTTAACAGTGCTTTTTACCAGTTTCCCCAGAAAATAGACATTAAGCTAACTACCTTATAATTTCCAGGATTCCCCCTGGATCCCTTTTAAAAATTGGTGTTACATTGGCCATTTTCCTGCCCTCAGGCACTGATCCCACCACCAGCCCAACTGGCTATCCAGATCTTGCCTGTCCAACTGCCTATCCAGATTTTGCTGGATGTGTCTGAGATTAAACTATCATATAAGTAGAACCAGAACCAGTGTCAGAAACATACTTATGTTTACAAAAAAAAAGAAGAAACACAGAGGGGTATAAATATTAAAGTAATGAATGAAAGAATGAATTGTGGTCAAGTTACTAATATACCCTGCTTCAAAAGCCTCTACAGAACAGGTAAACAAATACAGAATGTATCAGGCAGACAAGAACCTTAATCAATGCTGCATAATGATGGGAGGGGGGAGTCAGGCAATTATCCTTAGTGTGAGAATAGGTGTGTAACTACAGTACATGAAAGCATTCCTACTTTCATCTGTAAAATATTGGAGGGAATGAGATCCATCAGTCAGACTGAGATCTTTGTAAAGGTGAAATCTTAAATGCAACAGGTTTTCTTCCACTGCCCCCAGCCTGAATGAGTTTCACATTTTTGCAAAAGCAGAATTGACTTGAAAACTTGAAGTGAGTCATATCACATGTTACAGGTTGCAGTAACTTCTGCACTGCTGTATATTATAGTAAAAGCAGTTTTTTACTATTTGTTTTGTAATAGAGATAAGTGGATCATCATGGTTACTGCTTTCCAGCTACGTGGTTTTAAAAGAAAGGAGGCATTAAAAAAGAGTCTACCCTGTGCTAGTTCAATCCAGGCACTGATGGCAATGAGATCTGAACTTTGTCTTCCTGCAAAAGGGAGTACAGTTAGGATCAAGCAAAGCATGGAAAAGAAGACACAAGTAAACACTTCTTTGGAATAAAAACACAAGCATTTCCTTTGTTAGATCAGGCCAAAGTCTGATGTAGTCCAGCATTCTGTCTTCCAGCATAGTGGCCAGATAAGTACCCTTGAGGACTTCATAAGCATGCAGAAGATGACGATCCATCCCATAATCATTCTTCTTGTCTTTTTCTGCTGCTTTTTCAATGATGTAGAGTGGGGGGGAAATCACTACTGTATTTTCTGCATTTTTCCACAGGCTCCTCCTCCTCCTCCTCTTCTTCTTCTTCCTCCTCCTCCTCTTCTTCTTCTTCCTCCTCCTCCTCTTTTTTCTTTTATTAACACATTGTTTCATAAAATTAATTACTGAACAGGGATGGACAAATCTGTCAATTTCAGTTTCTCATTTTTTGAACTGTAATGATTTCTGCATCAGTTGGCATTAAAAGTCTGAATTAAAATTTGTACACAGAGTTTCATGAGCATTTCAATTTTTGCCCAATATAATGCACACTTTCCCCTATGCATTTTGTATTAATTTTTTGCTTCAAGAGCTGCAACACAAAATTCAGAGAAGTGTGAATTTCAAAGGACTGGTGATATTCAGTCCATATTAATTCAGGAAGCACAAACTACATTAAAATATAAAGCTAATTAATTTCTTCCCCACTCCTATTAGTAGCATAATGAATTAATACAATGCAAGTTGAATTGGGTGATCAGAATGGATGCAATACTAGTCAAATCTAAAATTAAACTTACGATTAACTTTTTTTCAGGTGACCATCCCTAGGAAGCACATTTATTTCTGTGCACAGCTCTTCAGGCAAGGAATGGGTGTTTGGATCAAAATCTGCATAAAAATGCAAATATACATGCATATTTTTGAATGTATTTTCCTCAGAAAATTTTATTTGTAAACGTATTTTTATCCTAAAATATGTCAGTTTGAAAATGAATTCATAGTGGTAAATTTCACACCCACCTAAATGCCAAAATTAGTCTTAAGTTTCCAAAGCCTCCTTTAAAAATAATGCAAGGATTATGTAAGTGTATGGTATTGTGTGGTCATGTCTTTATATACAGTAATACCTCAGTTAACAAATCCTCCAGGAAAGAAGCCCCTTTTAATAAAGTCTTTTTTGGGTGCAGGGAGGGGAGGCGCATACTCTGATATAGTCAGAATATGCTGCTTGTCAACTGGATTGCAGCTGTTGCAGGAAGTTCTCTCACGCGTCACTGGAATGTCGCTCCTTGCCAGGTGTCATAGGCACCTCTGCAGTAAACAGTGCTGTGGATGCCCTGGAAGCACTGTTTACTGCAGACACATCTGTTCAAGTGTAGGGCAGGATGGCAGAGAGAAACCAAGCACAGGGTGGTGGTGGTGGCGGCTGCCCCTTGCCTGCCTACTTGAGTGTACGGAGAGGAGAACTGTGCTCAAAGCTTTAGATTGCTATAGCAAGATGCTACATGATAAAACAAAAAGGCAAAGCAGGCATCCCTGGATACATTTTGGAAAAAGCTTTTAAGTGGTCTGTATGCGAAGCTTACCTGACCTGGTTGTTTGATTTCAAACATGTGTATTGTTAGTTTTGAATAAAATATTTGCTGAAACATGTTGGACTGCTCTTCTATTTTGTGGTCTAGGAACCTATCCCTATTCTTTCCATGCAGAGCTTGGAAGTAACTCGTTAGAAATAACGAGTTACTTGTAATTCATTACTTTTTTGAGTAACGAATGGGTAACTTCGTTACATTTTGCTTGTAACAGAACAAGTGGTAATTCCATTACTGTTCAGCTGCAACTGTAATGTTCCAGCATTACATTTGGACCTTACCAGTGGTGTGCTGGAGCCGGCTCCTACCAGCTTGCGAGAGCCGATTGTTACATTTTTGGGAATTTTGCGAACCGGTTGTTAACAGAGGGAGCAGGGGAAGTCTTCTGCTCCTCTGATTGGTGGATGAAACACATGAGTTAGAAGCATGGGCTTCTGGGCAGCTCGCTCTGAGAGAGTGTGTGTGCATGCTTGCATTGAGTGGGAGAAGAAGCTGCTTCCCCACCCTTCATGGCTACTTGCTCAGTCTGTCCTTGGTGATCCTCGATGGTTACTAGCTGAGAGGGTGTGTGTGCGTGCTTGCACTGAGCGGGAGGAGAAGCTGCTTCCCCTGCCCTTCGCGGCTACTTGCTCCACCTGTCCTTGGTGAGCCTGGATGGCATGCAAAGCAGCTGAGTGGTGGCCTCTGTCTTCCTCCCCTCCCCTTCTCCCTTGGGCAGGCAAGCCCCGCAAGTACCTTAGTTGCTGGCAGGGTACATTTGTTCCAAATAGGTCCTTCCTTCCAAAGTAAACCCATTTCAAACCATCCATGCCCCCCATAAGCAATTTTGTGATAGAGCATAGAGGCTTGTGCAGAATTAATTAATTAATTATCATTATTATTAATAATATTTTTAAATAATGCTTATTAAGGAAAAGAAAATTACACAGTACTAATATAATAATAAATAAGGGACAGAGAAAAAATGCTTTACATACATCATTCAGCTTTATTTCTAATTATAGATATGATTCATTAGATTCATGATTCATTAGAAAAGACAATAATGCTGGGGAAAACAGAAGAAAGTAGAAAGTAGAAAAAGAGGAAGGCCAAATAAGAGATGGATTGATTCCATAAAGGAAGCCACAGACCTGAACTTACAAGATCTGAACAGGGTGGTTCATGACAGATGCTATTGGAGGTCACCGATTCATAGGGTCGCCATACGTCATAGTCGACTTTGAGGCACATAACAACAACAAAGTGACAACAGAAGATTTACGTAGCTTTAAATTTGACAATGAGGACATTGAATTTGTCAAGGATTATCAATACCTTGGCACAGTCATTAACATTAACATTAACATTAAGCCCAGAGGCTGATGTGCACAGATACGAGAGTCCGTAGTTGTACAACACACACAACTGTGTAGATCATGAAAAACTATGGAATGCTTTAAAAGAAATGGGGGTGCCACAGCATCTGACTGTCTTATGTGCAACCTATACTTTGGACAAGAGGCTTCTGTAAAGACAGAATATGGAGAAACCGATTGGTTCCCCATCAGAAAGGGTGTGTGTGAGACGGGTGTATTTTATCACCCTACTTGTTTAATCTATACACAGAACATATCATACGGAAAGTGGGATTGGACCAAGATGAAGGAGGTGTGAAAATTGGAGGAAGAAATATCAATAATGTAAGATATGCAAACGATACCATACTCTTAGCACAAACCAGTAATGATTTGAAACAAATGCTGATGAAAGTTAAAGAGGAAAGCACAAAAGCAGGACTACAGCTGAACGTCAAGAAGACTAAAGTAATAACAGAAGATTTATGTAACTTCAAAGTTGACAATGAGGACATTGAACTTGTCAACGATTGTCAATACCTTAGCACAGTCATTAACCAAAATGGAGACAATAGTCAAGAAATCAGAACATGGCTAGGAATGGGGAGGGCAGCTATGAGAGAACTAGAAAAGGTCCTCAAATGCAAAGATTTATCACTGAACACTAAAGTCAGGATCATTCAGACCATGGCATTCTATATCTCTGTTTATGGATGTGAAAGTTGGACAGTGAAAAAAGCGGATAAGAGAAAAATCAATTCATTTGAAATGTGGTGTTGGAGGAGAGCTTTGCACATACCATGGACTGCAAAACAGACAAATGATTGGGTGTTAGAACAAATTAAACCAAAACGATCACTAGAAGCTAAAATGATGAAATTGAGGTTAACATGGACACACAATGAGAAGACATGATTCACTAGAAAAGACATCATGGTGGGGAAAAGAGAAGGAGTAGAAAAAGAGGAAGGCCAAATAAGAGATGGATTGATTCCATAAAGGAATCCACAGACCTGAACTTACAAGATCTGAACAGGGTGGTTCACGACAGATACTCTTGGAGGTCACTGATTCATAGGGTCGCCACAAGTCGTAATCGACTTGAAGGCACATAACAACAATGACTGTTTAAAGTGGTATAATACTATAGTAAATGTATGGTGCTGTTGCCATCAGCAATAGCCTTCTGAAGACTGTGACTGATCTGGGATTAAGTTTGTTTCTAACCTGGTGCTATTGGTTTTATTTCTCTCTCCTCACCTTTTTACCTTTACCTTAATACTAGAGATAATTACGTAATTCTGATTATTCGATTTCTTTGAATAGAGCTGAGAGTGAATCTGCCAGTACTATGTTATTTAAGAGGGAAATTATACCTTTTAAATTTTTGTCCAAATTAACAGAATAGTTTTCAAAGAAAGTCAGGCTTCTGTGTGAAGCAGGTAGACAATTAATTTTGTTGTTGTTATTATTTATTTATTTGTTTGTTATTTAATTTATATCCCACCCTTCCTCCCAGCAGGAGCCCAGGGTGGCAAACAAAGTGCTAAAAACACTTTAAAACATCATAAAAACAGATCTTAAAATATATTAAAACAAAACAGTGTTAAAAACATTTAAAAACAACTTTAAAAAAGGGTTAAACACATTATTTAAAAACATATTAAGTAATACTAACACAGACGCAGACTGGGATAGATCGCAGCCTAAAAGGCTTGTTGAAAGAGGAAAGTCTTCAAAGGGCGCTGAAAAGATAGCAGAGATGGCGCCTGCCTAATATTAAAGGGAATTCCACAGGGAAGGTGCCACCACACTAAAGGTCCGTTTCCTATATTGTGCAGAACAAACCTCCTGATAAGATGGTATCTGCAGGAGGCCCTCACCTGCAGAGCGCAGTGATCGACTGGGTATATAAGGGGTAAGACGGTCCTTCAGGTATCTTGGTCCCAAGCTGTATAGGGCTTTGTACACCAAAACTAGAACCTTGAACTTGGCCCGATTGTTGTTATGTGCCTTTAAGTCAATTACGACTTATGGCAACGCTATGAATCAGTGACCTCCAAGAGCATCTGTCATGAACAACCCTGTTCAGATCTTGTAAATTCAGGTCTGTGGCTTCCTTTATGGAATCAACCCATTTCTTGTTTGCTCTTCCTCTTTTTCTACTCCCTTCTGTTTTTCCCAGCATTATTGTCTTTTCTAGTGAATCATGTCTTCTCATTATGTGTCCAAAGTATGATAACCTCAGTTTCATCATTTTAGCTTCTAGTGACAGTTCTGGTTTAATTTGTTCTAACACCCAATTATTTGTCTTTTTCGTAGTCCATGGTATGCGCAAAGCTCTCCTCCAACACCACATTTCAAATGAGTTGATTTTTCTCTTATCTTATTTTTCCCCGGCCAACTTTCACATCCATACATAGAGATTGGGAATATCATGGTCTGAATGATCCTGACTTCAGTGTTCAGTGATACATCTTTGCATTTGAGGACCTTTTCTAGTTCTCTCATAGCTGCCCTCCACATTCCTAGCCATGTTCTGATTTCTTGACTATTGTCTCCATTTTGGTTAATGACTATGCCAAGGTATTGATAATTCTTGACAAGCGCAATGTCCTCATTGTCAACTTTGAAGTTACATAAATCTTCTGTTGTCATTATTTTAGTCTTCTTGACATTCAGCTGTAGTCCTGCTTTTGTGCTTTCCTCTTTAACTTTCATTATCATCATGGTTTGTGGGTGGGTAGGATGTGACAAGGGAGGAGATGGAGAGTGAGACAGGGTGGAGTGGAGAAAACAATTGTTTAAAAAAATGGAGCGGAGGGACAAAGGAGCCAGAGGGCAAGAACATGTATAAAGGAGGAGAAGGGGGCAGCAGCAGAATGGAGATAAAGAACTGTGGTGGTGAAAGATGACAACGTGTGTGGTGTGTGTGTTTGCACTTGGCACACAAAGTGGCCTCCACCACCCTCTCTGGCTACTGTGCTGCATTTGCAGTATTTTAACTTTTTTGCATCTCAGGGGGAAATGTTTGCTTGGGTGAGCGTCCCTTAGTTGGTGGCAGGGCAGGGTCCGGGAGGTGGTTAAATGAGAGAGATTATGCTGGCTGGCTGGCTGTCTGTCTGGGGGGGGGGTTGCACTTGGTTTGATGTGCAAAGAACTGCGTAGTGGCCTCTGCCTCCTTCCCCACCTCCCTTACCAGCGGAGAGACCACCATTGCTATCATGAATAAGAAGAATTTTTCTACTACCTCTGTATCTTTGCGGTGGCCTATGGCCCTAAGCAATAAACTTGACTTGACTACCTCTGTATGTGTATGTTTATTTTTAATGTTGTTTTAGGCTACTTAGATGTGCAGCAGCCAAGGCCAGCACCTTGTAGGCGTTTTTCTTTAAAAAAAAGTAACTGAAATGTAACAGTAGTGATTACTTTTGAGAAAAAGTAAAGTAATCAGTTACTTTCAGCGCAATTGTAATGTAACGGTAATTACTACTTTTTTGGGCCATGTAACTGTAACTGTAATTTATTACTTTTTAAAAGTAATCTTCCAAGCTCTGTTTCCATGCTATTCCTACCTCTGGCACCAAAGTTTCTGTTAAAGTAGTAATGTCCAGGAACGCATCTACTTCATTAACTGAAGTATTACTGTATTCCTTTATAAATAATTTTCATATAAAGCTTTGAATTGGTTTGAATATGTCATTTAAACTCCATCAGGTATGTGTTATTGACGGTGGGGCGGAATTCAAATACTTCAGTACAACTACTTTTAGCTATTGGAAAAACTATTGTGATATCTTTACAACATTTAAGATTAATGTGACACACTTTTACAAGTTTTATTCACTAATTATAGGTCAAATAAACATGCTAAATCAAATATCCATAGATTTAGGGCAGCACAAAATTTTTCAGAACTGTACAAAGAATGGCTGGATTCAGATTATACAATAAGTAATGGCTTTTCATGATGGGAATGAGCTTAGATAAGCCTCAAACTCATGCACTCTCTCCCAGTCCCCTCCCCTTCTCCAGCATGGCCATGAAGACAAATTTGGAAGCTTTTAATTACATATTTGAGTAACCACAATTTGCCATTTTGTCTGAATCCAACAAGCTGTAGCTAATTATGGTATGTTTGAAACAAACTTTAACCCATGGGTTATGAAGCAGGCTTGTTTCAAGAAACATTATTAAAATTAATCATAGTTTACAGTTTGGAAGTGATGCTAAATTGCAGTTAATAAAAAATGATACAAAATTTCTCATCTACCCATCACAGCAGTGCTGGACTAGGAGAGAGAGAGCGGAGCTCAATATTCACCTAAGCTCATTCCCATCTTGATACACCGTGGTTTACCATGGTTTATCATGATATCTTAACACAGCCAGGATGACTCCAGCTAAAAAGCACCTAGCGAGTTCATGGTTATGGTGAGATTTGAACTAAAGAAAACCTCCCTAAATCACAGCTCACTCTCTTAGCCACCACAGTAAACATGTTAACTTCGCACAGTGCAAGTGCTACAAATCCCAGCAGAAATTGGTTTTAAATAAACTCTTGAAAAAGAGGCACAGTGAACATATCTTGGTAACTGATTGTTACAGAATTATCATTCACCAAAAAAATGTGGCTCTGGTTAAGCCCAGCTAATGTCATTTGAAATGAAAAGGAGCAAAACTGCTTGATTAAACAAGAGGATATACTTTGCCAATTCCACATAGTGAGAAGCAATAATATATTCAGATGATACATCATTTGTGCTTGTGTATAACCACTGCTCTTTCAAATTTAAACACAGAGGATAATTATATGTTTTCCTATTCTCTCAACTTGATTTATTCTCTCTCACTCCCGCATCCTCTACTCAATGTACTTCTGTGTATCTTCCTGAAGCTGAAATTAAACATTTTTGATTGATAGATCCCACTTGTCCCCCTTGCTACAGCCATCACCTTGTTGCATTCTAAATGCTCCCCAGTTAAAGTGGAACAGAATGTGCTGGAAGCTTCAGATGATCCAGTTCTTTGTATCATTCCCAAGATCATAAATTGCATGAGCACAGCACATTGAGACAGCCCTTTCACCATGACAGCTTTAACACTGCTTTGTTTATGTGCTCCCAGACCTCATGATATTTGTTTGGGCTTTTGGCTTGAAATTTGCTGATGCTTTTGAAACCATTAAAAAGAAGAAGAGAGCAATGTGTGCTTACCAACCCAATATGCTCCATCACAAGACAGATATCATCAGATCATCATGAGATTACGACAATGTTTAAAACAAAGAGTTCCAAAATTATGGAGAAAAGATTATATTTTTTCATATTTGAGACACCAGTGGGTGTGGGTGTATATGGCCGGGGAACAAATTTGATTCAGTCCACATTTAAAGATGAATTTATCAAATTTGCACTTTCCAAAACAATATGAGAACCGAAACACAGCCATCCTTCAAAATTTGCACTTATTATTACAGTAGGGCCCCACTCATACAGCAGGTTCCATTCCAGGCCCCTGCTGAAAAGCGAAAACCTCCAGAAAGTGGGACCCTACTCAGCTGTAGGGTGGGAGCTCCCTGTGCTACAGCTGACAGCAATCAGCTGGAGCACGCGAGCTCCCTGCCCTACAGCTAATCGCGTGATCAGCTGGAGCGCAGAGAGCTCCAGCCACTGCGCTCCAGGTGACAGCAATCAGCTGGAGCATATGAGCTCACTGCACTACAGCTGACAGGGATCAGTTGGAGCGCACGAGCTCCCCACGCTCTAGCTGATCTCGCACTCCAGCTGATCAGCTGGAGTGTGCGATCAGCTGTAGCGCAGGGAGCTCCAGCAGCCACGCTACAGCTGACAGGGATCAGCTGGAGCACGCAAGCTCCCCACGCTACAGCTGATCATGCACTACAGCTGATCAGCTAGAACGTGAGAGCTCCGTGCGATCAGCTGGAGCGCGGGGAGCTTGCACGCTGTCAGTTGGAGCTCCCCACGCTACAAGCTGATCGCCCCTCTGGCGCCTCTGTATTAGCAGAACGCTGAAAAGCAGGGCGCCATCAAGCAAGGCCCTACTGTATAAATTTGCGATGCAGTTCTCCAGCCAAGCAATGTTTACAAAAATGCATACATTAGGGGGAATTGCACACAAAATGAATATATTGGTGAAAATAACATATAAAATGCATTATATTAGGAGAATGTGCTTGCAAAATATGTGTACATTAGTCAAAACTGCATAGAAAAATTCATTCATTTCATTTCATTTATTATAGTCAAAGACCAGCACTATAAAATATTAAAACAATAGAAACATATCAGCGTTATACAGAGAAAGAAAGAAACAGCTGCAACATAAGATAATATGACTCTAATGGTGTTGAATAAATACACCAGTGGGCAAAAAAGCTGCCCAAAAGGTTATCTATTATTACTATTTTTCATCATCACTCTCCTACAGGTAACAGCTGATGCGCAGAATCTTGCCACATTAAATGTGACCTGCAGGTTCCAATCTGAGAGTAAATATTCTAAATAAAATGCATCAGGCCTCCCTGTGATTTTTTGAAGAATTGGGGTGATAAGATCAAATCAGGAGTCCTGATAAAAAGGTCAATACAGCAATATATGAGCAACAGTTTCCACATTTCCCATATCACAGGGGCATAAGCACTCTTGAACTGGAACCTTGTTAAATCTGCCTTCTAAAAGCGCAGAAGGTAAAAGATTGAGCCTAGCCAGCATGAAAGCTTTTCTACCTTGGGGATTGACAAATTTGTCATATAACTTGTCGTTGTAAACATTCTCCATAGTTAGAGTGAAGAGCGGCAAAGCTCAAACGATTTTGTAGGTCAATGTCCATGATTCGCTGGGACAACAATTTTAGCTTTAGTATAGCCAAATGCCATAATAGTGGCAATAGAAAAACCCAAATGCAGCAATTTCACAGACAATGCCCTTTTCCATCTGGATTGAAAAGGATCAGTCAGAGTCAAAGGAGCTGCTCCCACTGGAAAAAAAAATACAAAAATGTGTTTATTAGGAGAAATTTGCACTAAAATGCCAAAGATTTTTTATGAGGATTTTTATTTTAAAAATGGCTGCAGAAAATGTGTAGAAGCAAATTTAGTTTAGAAAAATGAGAAACAGAGTGCTGCAACTGACAGATCATTCCATCCCTAACACACTATTTTGTTTTAAGAGTCATCTTCTCATTCCCTGCAATCACATTTATTTATCCTATGTAAAACTAGCTTTGCTTATAAAACTATATTACTTATTTTTCCACAAGCATTAGGGAAACCAGCTTACTTTATTTCAAAATGAAATTATATGTGTACTTAAGTTTATTTATTTATTCAGATCTATGGGCCATCCCTTCCCACAGGCTGAGGGTGGATAACTAAAGCTGCTTCCATATGATCCATTTACTGAGCTTTCATCCTGATTTGTTAGCACAAAGTTTGTGGGAGTTAGATTGCATTGGGTATTTACTGTGTATTCATCCTGTTTCAAGGAGGTTACATGACATTGCACCAAGCAGTTATTATCTCACACTTTTCAGGGTCACTTTCCTTATTGCAACAAGTCTGATTTTTTTTTTGGAGGGGGGGAAGCAGGTTTGTTGTGCAAGAGTGCCTAATCAACTATGATTGTGCAACCCAAATTTGCTGGTATTTTATTTAATTCCAGATGAACATAGCAAGAGTCTGGAAGCACCCTACATTCATGATCTATCAGGGAGTTCTGCACTGAAAAGAACAGAAGAATGGTAGTCCTGTGCTTGTGCTGGAAAATTTCCCTAGTTAATTGTACCCAAAGGAATAACCCTCTACCCACGCACCCCCATGCCGCAAAACGAAATAAAAGCCCATCATACTGATATACTGCATATGCTACACTGGTGCATTCAAAGTCCTCTGCACATGTTATTTCAGACTTCAAGACAGGAATAAGCAAATGTGTTCCTTCCCCCAATGCACTTTATTATTTGTAAGACCAGAGACTCACATGCAGCCTTCCCCAACCTGGTGATCTCCAGATACTGCTGGACTACGGTCACATCTACACTATACATTTAAAGCACATGGCTTCCCCCAAAGAATCCTGGGAACTGTAGTTTACTCCTCACAGAGTGACAGTTCCCAGGATTCTTTGGCAGAAGCCATGTGCTTTAAATGAGGTTTAAATATATGGTGTGGATGTGACCTACGTCATCCCTGACCGTTGGGTACACTGGCTGGGGCCGATGTGGTCCAACATTTGGAGGGCACTGCAGACACTACTTTACAAAATCACTGTTTCATTATTTTTAAGCATTTTTAAGGGGTTGATTCACATACTGCTTTGTCTTAAACAGGCAATCGTGACCAACCCTGAGCAACCCATGTGGAAAAACAAAACAGGTGAAAAGATCATGGACACGGCCATCAGCTATTCCCATGTAGTCTTCTTCCAGCTACCAGTGACAATAATCAATCATATCTGTGATCACCCCAGTTGACACATTACATCATTGGGTCACAAAGCATGTGCCCTGCAACTCAATGCGGGTGTGGATCGCAGAGTGGGAGCTACCCTCCCAGGTACCACCACCCTGCCACCGGTGGAGGATGCCTGCACCACTTCCTGCATTGCCGTGTCAGCGTGCATAGCGCACATGCTTGCCATCTTTGGTGATGGCAAGCATGTACACACAGCACATTAATGCACTGTCACACCCAGGCTTTTTTAAGCCCTTGGCAGTGTCAGTAATGCCACCACCACCACCTTCTAGGGCCGCTGCAGCCTGGTGCCCAAGGGGCCACTGCAGTCTTGTGCTGGCCCTGCTGCCTATATATGCACAGAGGTACTATAATCTTTAGCCACACTGGGTGCTCAATAAACTGAAGAATTGGATATAAATATTTAATCATCATCACCATCATCTTTAGAATTTCCCTAGCACTGAAAACATGTGCTGGGGTGGCATAAATTAAGCCTGAGTGGGCTATACCATTTGTAAGAAATAATAAATAAATATTGCATCAAGAACTTGGGGAGCTCTGTATACAGGAAGAAAAATCAAGCACAGAGACAGATTCTGCACAACTCTGATTTATGCATGGTTTAGCTAGCGGGGGTCTAACCACAGATTCTGAATAATGCATACAACATTTCATAATATTCTAGTGAATTAAACTTTACTAGTAGAGTCCAGGGAGCATAAGAGCATTAGACTGAGAAGCAACGGAGACCTACCTTTACAGTGTGCATTTAAATATTAAACATTTCCAATTACATTAGTGCAAATTGTTACTTCTCACCTCCATAAATTACCCCTTTACACAGATCAACTATAGCTCAATGAATGGCAAAAATATGTCATCCTTTCCAATCGAATCATTTTTCCTCTGCAAGTTGCTACCCTGCACACAGGCTTCTTGGGCAAGAATCAAACTAGGTACAGTGTACCTAGTGAAATATCATGATTGCTTGCTAAAGAAAGATGTAATTGTCTCTAAATCATGCTTTCCTTCTTGTCCCTGACATGATGTACACAAATGGGTACTTACTTTCCAATGGAAGGTCTATCCAGAGTTCATCCAAGACAGATGTCTCCTGCATCAATTGTTCTAAGAACCATCACTGGCAGGCATCCACAAATAGGAGGCTGTGATTACCCACACTTACAACCAGATTATGGGACACTTGGGAATGGAGATTAGACTTCTTTTTTCTTTTTTTCCTACAGAAGGTGGAAGGAGGATTGGGAGAGGGAAGGGAAAGGTCTAGTAAAGTTTGCTGCAGTAAATCTTTCATCTGGAAATAAAGATACATTCTTTTCTAATGAAGGGGCTGTTTGGAATAATGACTGAACATCAGGTGGTAGAGGATCTACTAGAAAATAAAATAAAAAAGGAACCAAATAATTAACAGCCCAGAATTGTGTTCTGCTGCTCAACAGTAAAGCCTAGGATTCAGTGCAAAGCTCCCAGTATCGATGCTGCCTCTGTCTTGAGGCAGCAAGGGTCCTTAGTCAAGGAGCATTGGTCAGAGGAGAAGTAAAGGGAGAACAGTAGGCCTGTGCTCCTGTGCTGTGCTCCATCTGAGCAGTCCTGCCAACCGTGCAGTAATGCAGTTTTACACTACTGAGTAGAGCTTCCAACTTTTAAAATATACAGTTCTGGTTCTGGGGAGCCCATGGGGTCAAGAGGAGGAAACTGATTGGCCAGAAGGATCATGCAGCAGAGTCCAGTGGCAAAAAGGTGATGCCCATGCACTCAAGGTGGAGCCCACATAAAACACTGTTCATCTAGGTCGGGGTAGCCAGTCCAGCACCTGTGAGCACCATGGTACCTGCAAAGGC
This sequence comes from Rhineura floridana, assembly GCF_030035675.1. Classification (NCBI taxonomy): domain Eukaryota; kingdom Metazoa; phylum Chordata; class Lepidosauria; order Squamata; family Rhineuridae; genus Rhineura; species Rhineura floridana. Next base: position 38,241,276 of record NC_084482.1, read on the forward strand.
TTTCATTGGTACTCCCAGACAGGGGGCCCAGCCTCTGAGCTTTCATTTTAAAAAGTCTCTAGCTCTCCTAGAAAGAAAGTTATGAAGCAAAATGTTCATGAACATTCTAAGCAATTTATGTGAAAATAGGCAGCATGGCTGCTCCCACCCATCAGTGTTTTTGGCCAATGAGTGAAATCAGAGCTGTGATTGATGAGTGAGTTGTTTGGACACCAGGCAATAGGAAGTCCTGGGGTCCTAAAGAGCTGTTCTTTTCCTCCTTCTGTCTTGTTTTCTAGTTGTCCATGGAATATTTGTAGTTTGCCCTTTCTTTCTTCCTAGCAACCAGGATGGATCTTTCTTGTGGTGTGTTCATCTGAGATCAGGTATTTTTTGCAAATACTACTACATAATAAGTGCAGGTGGGTGTTAAAGAATCCCCTCCCCAAATGGCAAATGCAAAATGTGAAAACACTGCAAAAAGACTTAGGCATGTCTCCTGCTGTGCACGAGCTTATGTTTAGGCACTCATTAAGAATACACTGTGTAGTTACAGTACAATGCTATGTCTATTTCAGAAGTAAGTTTCTGTGTTTAAGGGAGCTTATACCAATGTAACTGGCTACAGGATGGCAGTCTAGGTTTTGGTATATGATTAACACTGGAGAAAACAGGATTCTTGTGCCTTTTAACAGCCGTATCTCCGCAATCAAGACCAATACAACCTACCGGAGTTCCCATGATAAATATGAAGCTGTCTGGAGGGGAGGGACAGAGAAAATAATACTATATACTGTCTAATTTTATGTAATGTCATGCCTCCCACGGCAGCCATGATATTTTATGCCATGGCTCCCATGGCAGCTACTTTGTGTTATGCCACACTCCCATGGCAGCCATTTTGTGACTGGCATTCTCAGCACTCTCTCACAATTTCATACATGCCCCCTGGTCCAACAAGGTTGGCAACCCCTCACCTAGATGTACAGTTATTGTGTGTGCTTATACGTCCCCTACCACCAATCTATACAAGGTATCAGACCACCATAACCTAACACAATACAGGTTACATATGTGTTATAGGCACAAAGCAAGAACTAGCAGATAATGCAAGTAGAAGAGACTAGCCACAGACTATACATCAATGTGCATGTATAACACACCAATGTATGCAGCATATTATTAAGGAAATAAGCATTTAGAAGTATTTGAGAAAACATTTCCCCATTTTACAAATGTGCACAGAGGAAATGAGACTAGTCCTAAGGACAAACAATAAATCCATTTAAGAGAACTAAAAGACATACAAAGAAATTCACTCAAGAAAGTGGACCAAACCACTGAAGATCAAGTCACAATATTTCCCAATTGCACACTCCTCCTCCCAAGACATGCAGACAAAAATACTGTTCTACAGCTGTTCCCCCTCTAGGATGCACACCTTAATCTGGTGAAGGGGTTTGAGAGTGTTGAAGAAGCTGAGAGCAATGTCATCAGGAGTCTAGACCAAGAGGCTAGACTCCTAGCAGGAGCACCCAAGGTGGAATGGTCAAAGCTGAGATACCAGATTAAGATGCATCCAAACTCAGAGGAAGGCAATGGTAAACCATCTCTGAATATCTCTTACCACGAAAACCCTATGAACAGAGTATCCAAAATGCAACATAAGATAGTGCTGGAAGATGAGACCCCCCGGGTCAGAAGGCACTCACCGAGCTACTGGGGAAGAACAAAGGACAAGTACAAGTAGCGCTGTGACTAATGACACAGTTGGGTCAAAGCCGAAAGAAAGCCCAGAGGCTGATGTGCACAGATACGAGAGTCTGTAGTTGTACAACACACACAACTGTGTAGATCATGAAAAACTATGGAATGCTTTAAAAGAAATGGGGGTGCAACAGCATCTGATTGTCCTGATGCACAACCTATACTCTGGACAAGAGGCTACTGTAAGGACAGAATATGGAGAAACCAATTGGTTCCCCATCAGAAAGGGTGTGAGACAGGGTTGTATTTTATCACCCTATTTAATTAATCTATACACGGAACATATCATACGGAAAGCGGGATTGGAACAAGATGGAGGTGTGAAAATTGGAGGGAGAAATATCAATAATTTAAGATATGAAGACGATACCATACTACTAGCAGAAATCAGTAATGATTTAAAACGAATGCTGATGAAAGTTAAAGAGGAAAGCACAAAAGCAGGACTTCAGCTGAATGTCAGAAAGACTGAAGTAATGTCAACAGAAGATTTATGTAACTTCAAAGTTGACAATGAGGACATTGAACTTGTCAGTCATTAACCAAAATGGAAACAATAGTCAAGAAATCAGAAGGCTAGGACTGGGGAGGGCAGATGTGAGAGAACTAGAAAAGGTCCTCAAATGCAAAGACGTATCACTGAACACTAAAGTCAGGATCATTCAGATCATGGTATTCCCGATCTCTATGTATGGATATGAAAGCTGGCCAGTAAAAAAAGCGGATAAGAGAAAAATCAACTCATTTGAAATGTGGTGTTGGAGGAGAGCTTTGTGCATACCATGGACTGCAAAAAAGACAAATAATTGGCTGTTAGAACAAATTAAATCAGAACTGTCACTAGAAGTTAAAATGATGAAACTGAGGTTATCATACTTTGGACATATCATGAGAAGACATGATTCACTAGAAAAGACAATAATGCTGGGAAAAACAGCAGGGAGTAGAAAAAGAGGAAGGCCAAACAAGAGATGGATTGATTCCATAAAGGAAGCCACAGACCTAACAAGATCTGAACAGGGTGGTTCATGACAAATGCTGTTGGAGATTGCTGATTCATAGGGTCACCATAAGTCAGAGTTGACTTGAAGGCACATAACAGCAACAACAACAACTGTTACATACACACACCATCTCTCAGTCACATACATTGATAAGAAACATACAGACACATCTTGGACACATCCACACGAACACACACAAGAACACAGACATGGGATGCTGCTGCTGTCTCTCATTGCCAATCTGGCAGTTGCTACCTACTCCTCATCCCCACTTTGGCTGGCCTGTATCAGTTCAACAGCTGAAAAATGGATTTCTGGGGCTAGGGCAGAAGTGGGTTCAAATGAGTTGAACAGTCAGGCCAATGACTCCACACAACCTTTGCCACCCACCACACCTCTTTCCCCTAAGGGGGAGGGAGATGTTAACTTGGATGTAACTATCGATGAAGGCTTATGCACAGAAATAGGAACTGAGAGAACAACTCTAAAGGGGCCCAATAATAGTTTTCATAAAAATATAGGAAGGAAGCCAGACCATAAATCACATGGTCTTCAATGTCTATATAGTGTTGTGTGCCACCCCAATCTCTAAGGACTGCGAGACTTCCAAGGGTTCCTGCACTTTCCCAGGGTTTGGTTTCCTTGGGAAGAAGGTCAGCAGAGTCTATGGTGTCTTTATGAATTGTGGTTTATTTACACACATTCACAGCCTGAGAATAAGATGGAGGCATTCAAAGCATCAGCAATTCAATAGATCTTGCTTTTCCATCAGGCATACAGGAGGCATCCTAAAGCCGTGGTGCAGGGAGCCAGCCTCTCTGAGTGTCTCCATTTCCCAGCCTTTCCTCAGACTAGCTAAAAAAACAAGCCTCCCTTTTGGCCTCGGGAGAGGGGGGGCTCCCCTGAAGAGTTTCAATAACAATAGGATCGCCCTGGCCCATTCAGCAGTTAATGGGCTCTTCACAGACCCATTAGCCCACCTGGCCACTCTGTCAGATTAACAAAGGAGGCTCATCTGACCAGCAGAGCAAGTTTCTCAGCTGCAGAGCCCTCCTCCAGGTGCAGGGTTCCAAAGAAGAGGCTGGAAGGGGACTCGCAGAAATCATCTATCTCAATCCCCAAACCGAAAACAATACTAATGCCCAAAGTATGAGAAACAAACCGGAAGAACCTGAACTCTTTACAGGAGGGTAAATGCAACTTTATAGGTATAACAAAAACTTGGTGGAAGATTCCCATGACTGGAATACAGCAACTGAAGGATATAACTTGTTCAAGAAGAACAGAGGGGATAGAAAGGGAGGCAGAGTTGCACTAGAAGTTAAAAATACATATCCCTGCACAGAAATACATGAGCTTGATAGCCCCATTGAGAGCATCTGGATTAAAATTAATGGGGCAAGGAATAAAAGCAACATGGTGGTTGGAGTCTCCTACCGACTACCCAATCAAGAAAAAGACAAGGATGAAATTTTTGAAAAGCAAATTGCCAATGTTTCAAGGAGGCATGATACAGTAGGAACTCAGAGCAAACCCATTGTATGACCCTCCTGGCAAACATGAAGTACAAGCTGAAGGGCAGGATTACATCTTGAGATTAATATCAAGGAATACAAGGAATACCAAATCACCAGGGCCTGATGAACTGCATCCTAGAGTAATGAAGGAACTGGCTGAAGAACTCTCAGAACCGCTCTCTATTATCTTTGTGAAATCGTGGAGGACTGGTGAAGTGCCGGATGACTGGAGGAGAGCTAATGTTGTCCCTATCTTCAAAAAAGGGAAAAAGGAGGAACTGAGGAACTACAGACCAGTCATTCTGATATCGATCGCTGGGAAAATCCTGGAGCACATTATAAAGCAGTCAGTCTGTAAGCACCTTGAAAACCATGCAGTGATTACTAGAAGCCAACATGGATTTGTCAAGAACAAATCCTGCCAGACTAACCTTACCTCATTTTTTCCATCAGGTAACCTCTCTGGTAGACTATGGGAATGCTGTGCACATAATATATTTTGACTTCAGCAAAGCTTTTGACAAAACGCCTGATTACTAAACTTGCTAAATATGGGTTGGATGGAACAACTATCAAGTGGATCCACAGTTATTGTACTCAAAGAGTGCTTATCAATGGTCCCTTCTCAAACTGGGGGGAAGTAACGAGTGGATGAGGAGGTGCAGGGACTACTTACCAAATATGCAGATGATACGAAATTGGGAGGGGTAGTTTGTACCCTGGAGGACAGAAAAAATTTCAAAGTGATCTTGATAGGCTACAGCATTGGGCTGAAAACAACAGAATGAAATTTAACAGGAATAAGTGCAAAGTTCTACACATAGGAAAAAGAAACCAAATGTACAGTTCTAAGATGGGGGATATTTGGCTCATCAACACTGCATATGACAAGAATCTGAGTCTGAATCCTGGCAAGACGGAGGCACTGTGGGTTGGTGGTTCCCGAGGTCAGTTGCTTGCTTTGGATGGGGTCGTACTCCCTCTGAAAGAGCAGGTCTGTAGTCTGGGCGTGCTCCTGGATCCATCTTTGTCACTAGAGGCCCAGGTGACCTCAGTGGCTAGGGGTGCCTTTTACCAGCTTGGGCTTGTAAGACAGCTGCGGACATTTCTGTTGTCCATCCACTGGTAACCTCCAGGCTGGATTACTGTAATGCACTCTATGTGGGGCTGCGCTTGAGGTTGGTCCGGAAGCTGCAGCTGGTGCAAAGTGTGGTGGCAAGACTGCTCACTGGGGCAGGGTATCACCTACATGTCACCCCGCTGCTGAAAGAACTGCACTGGCTGCCCATTTGCTACCGGGCCAAGTTCAAGGTTCTAGTTTTGGTGTACAAAGCCCTATACAGCTTGGGACCAGGATATCTGAAAGACCAGCTTATCCCTTATATATTCAGTTGATCACTGCACGCTGTAGGTGAGGGCCTCATGCAGATACCATCTTATCAGGAGGTCTGTTCTGCACAACATAGGAAATGGACCTTTAGTGTGGCGGCACCTACCCTGTGAAATTCCCTCCCCTTAAATATTAGGCAGGTGCCATCTCTGTTATCTTTTCGGCGCCTATTGAAGACCTTTCTCTTTCAACAAGCCTTTTGAGACCTTATCCCAGTCTGCGTCTGTGTTGGAATTCCTTTTTAATATGTTTGTAAACCTTTTTTTTTAAAGTATGTTTTTAACCTTTTTTTCTTTTTTAAGATGTCTTCAAACCTTTTCTAAAAAAATGTTTTTAAAGATGTTTTGTTGTAATGTATTTTAAAGTCTGCTTTTATGATGTTTTAAAGTGTTTTTAGTGCTTTTGTTTGCTGCCCTGGGCTCCTGCTGGGAGGAAGGGAGGGATATGAATCAAATAATAAATAAATACATAAATAAAGAATAATCGTGGAATTGTTGTTGGTCACAAGCTGAGTATGAACCAACAGTGCAATGTGGCTGCAAAAAAGGCAAATGCTATCTTAGGCTGCATTAATAAAAGTAGAATTTCCAAATCATATGAAGTACTAGTTCTCCTCTATTCAGCACTGGTTAGGCCATATCTTGAGTACTGAGTTCTGGACCCCACGGTTCAAGAAGGATGCAGACAAACTGGAACGGGTTCAAAGGAAGGCAACAAGGATGATCAAGGACTGGAAGCAAAGCCTTATGAGAAGACACTGAAAGAACTGGGCATGTTTAGCCTTGAGAACAGAGGACTGAGGGGAAATATGATAGCACTCTTCAAGTACATGAAAGGTTGTCATGCAGAGGAGGGCCAGGATCTCTTCTTGATCATCCCAGAATGCAGGACATGGAATAATGGGCTCAAATTGAAGGAAAACAGATTTCAACTAAATATCAGGAAAAACATCCTAATTGTTAGAGCAGTATGACAACGGAGCCAATGACCTAGGGAGGTGGTGGGCTTTCCAACACTGGAGGCATTCAAGTGGCATCTGGACAGGCACATGTCAGGTATGCTTTAAGTTGGATTTCTGCATTCAGCAGGGGGTTCGACTTGATGGCCTTATAGGCCCCTTTCAACTCTACTATCCAATGATTCTATTCTATGATTCCTCCTCCTCCTGCCCAAATGATTCCAAGCGGCAATTGAGTAAGGAAGAAAACTAGGCACCTTCTAGCTGCTTCTTGCAATAGGAAGGTGACCAAGAGACAAAACCAGAGCACAATGTGCTGCTGTGTGACCATCCAATTTCTCATGCACCACACATGCACATAAGGCCTCCTCCTGACCTCATGCATATCACATGTATGTGCAACACATGCCCCAAATAAACTTTTTAAAAAGTGTCAAAGAATAAAATTAAGCAAATGCGGTAAAACCAGCATTTCCCTTCTTTCCAAGAAAGTAGGAAAGAATCAACCAAGCTGGTTGTTTTCCAGTAGCTGGCTACCCTACTTCTAGCAAGGTTGATGACAGATTTAGTGTTCTAAGTCACACTAAGTTTACTACTGTAAAGCAAATTCTTTTTCTACAGATATACATAACAGCAAGTCAAATGCTACATGCATCAGCCAATTGCTTCCCATGCCAAGAGGTGTGTTAGTCTTGGGTATTGCCCCACCCCTTGGGTTTAGAATTAAAATAGAAATTTAAACATGTATGTGTCTACACGCAGGATTGCATTCAACTAAATTTTGCTCAGAGCAGCAAACTCATTGAAATTAACATGACTAAAATAGATCCATTAATAGATGAGTAAAAATTAAGTCCAACCTATACTTATATACACACACATAAGGTTTGGTATAATTTAGAAGATGTTGAGATATCACAGTCATAGTTTATATATGCATACATAACACGCACACCACATTTTCCACAATACATTTGTGCTCAAAGCTGTCTTAGGCTGCATATACACCATACACTGAGAGCACATTGAAAGCACATTATTTCCCACAAAGAATCCTGGGAACTGTACTTTACCACTCACAGAGCTACAATTCCCAGCACCCTTAACAAACTATATTTCCCAGGATTATTTGGGAGAAATAATGTGCTTTCAATATCCTTTCAGTGTATGGTGTGCACGCAACCTAAATATTATAATAGTACAATAACCATAAAAGGCTTTTGGAAGAAACTAATATATGATGTTTAGAGTCTATTGAGTTAATACTTACTGCACAATGTGTTCTATGATGTTTTAGCTGTATGGTATTTATTTTTATTTTATGTAAGATTTAATGTATTGCTGTATGCCACCTGCGACCAAAAGACGGAGATCAGTCTAGAAAAAAATGACTAATAATAATCATAATCATACCTTCACATCTAAAAGTAGCCCCAAAGCAGTGGCATTAATATTTAACAGCTCCTTTCCAAACAGCTTTATACCCAAATGCAAGGAAGAAAGAGTGATATACTTGGCTACCAAGACCAAAGGGGAAGATAAGAATAAAGAAGCCCAGCCCATATAATTTTATCTACTTCGCATTATCTTCTATGGAATATTTTTGCTAAAGAGGCCCACCAAAAACTATATACTTTTTGAGACCAGTTTGATTTTTTTCTTGTCTCAGGGTTTCAGTTCGGGCTAGATTAATAATAATAAACAGCACTTTTAGAGTCTTCAGAGCATTCACACGCAACAACTTGGTAATCCTTACAACACTCCTGTGAGGTAGGTCAAGGCTGTTGCCCTCATTTTGCAAGGGAATGAGCCTCAGCCTGAAAGATTGTGGCTTGCCTAAGACTATCTACTAAGTTTGTAGCTGGTAAATTGGAACTGTGAACTTTCTAGCTTGCATATCACACTCTTTAGTCACTAGAATACATCTGCTATCTGCTTTACATTACTCTGATAAAACACATGTGTGTTGAATGATGAGAGGCGTTGCACATGGTGAAGCAATCATGGCATCCTATCGCCATTTACAAGACTTGTATGGAGCTACTCATACTCACGTTCTCAGTTTACCAATTTGACCACATCAATGCTTTGACTGCTCTGTGGTTCCAAAAGAGAAAATAATGTATTACCTAACAGCCTAGAAGCCACTCAACATTATATACCTTGACCCAGGCCCTATGGATTCTATAACCCTCCAATTTAGACATGTGTGGAATCATGTCACAGTTGTTCAAAAATGTATTTATTTTTGCCAGTTGTCTTTAAAAGCATGCCACAAGTGTCACAGAGTATTAAGCACATGTACAGATAATAATCTGGAACAATGGCAGGGGTCCTTTTCAGCAAGGTCTCAGTGATCACTGCATCTATCATATTGCCAGGGCAGGAGTCTCGGGGGACTCCAAGAGGGTCTGGCTGCCTCAAGCATATTCTAGACCCTCTCCCTGATTTCTTGCTTTTCTTAAAAAAAGAAAAAACATGCAAGCTATATTCTGCCATTTATTCCCCAGGGTATGGTCTGAAGGGCCACCACCACGCTGTAAAAAATAGCAGGTTTGGGTCTCATCAGTGTCTGGATGGGTGATCACCTAGACACCCTTTGGGTTCTGTGGTGAAAGAATTGTGGGATATAAATGTAAGGAAAAAATGTTAAATTAATATTTTTTTCGGTGCACTTCTATGCAGGTTTACTCTGCCAAAAATCCCAGAGTTTAATGTGGCTTATTGTAGGGATGGAAAGATCTGTCAGTTTTGGTTCTCTCTGTTTCTCATTCTTCCAGTCTTAAATTCAGTTCTCCAGGTTCCTGCAGCAATTTGCAATTTAAAAAAAAATCCTCATGAAAATTCTTCAGATTTTAGTGCAAATTTCTCCTACTAAATACATTTTTGTGCATACTTTGACTAATGTATACATTTTTGCAAGCTATTTCTCCTTAATTTAATTAATTAATATAATGCATTTTTGTATGTTATTTTTGCTAATATATTCATTTTTATATTCATTTCCCCCTAATATATGTATTTTTATAAACATTGATTGGAGAACGGCATCGCAAAATTCAGATAAATTTGGATTTTGAAGGATGGCTGTGTTTTGGCTCTCATGTTGTTTCAGAAAGTGTGAAATTGATAAATTCTACTTTGAATGCAACTGAATCAAATTTCTCCCTCATCCCCACTTACTAGTAAGCTTTTTTAAGGTTGTAGCCTTTATCTCACATTTCTTTTCTTGAACCTGAAGCAGTTTATATTGAAATAATAAAATACAAAGAAGAAGAATGCAATACTAAGAATGACAGCGTCATGCAACAAGCCCTCTACCAATGGTAGCAGCAGCAATGGTAATAAAATAGTCAGTGTCAAATTGCTTGTAGAAGTCAACCTGCTCCTGCCTTCCAGTGTTCTGGCTGATGACTACAAAGGTAGTGGGATAACCGACAAGCAGAAAGTGCTTATTTTAAATGTCATTTTAAAATTAATTGTATCATGCTGATATTTAATATAATTTAATCCCTTTAAAAGTATTAGGCTCCCTGTATTTAGATTCTGGTTGTTCAGGACTGATTGATCCCACACCTCATCTCAGTGTTCCCTTGGATATCCTTGGTACAAAACCTCTGGCTATGAGCCCCATAGATATTGCTCATCAGAGCACTCTAGGGCAGCCGGAAGTCTGAATTCCACTGCAGGTGCAAGGAATGAAACCTTAAGCCAATATGCAGGCAGTAATTTAAAAGGGATAGTCATTAACAGCAAATGGGAAAATGAGGGAAATACCTTTTCCTCCTGCCTAGATGTCCCTGACTGCTACTATTTCATTCTTGCCAACTGGGGTTAGATGTCCTACATTGTCCTAAAATCGGTTTTGGAGAAAGTTAAGGAAGAAAGCCGTATGGAACACTTGGGGACCATTACCTAACTAAGCAACTATGAGACTGCTAGGCAGTGAACCAAGAAGCCCCCGGTTTCGACTTCGGCTGTGAACTCACTTAGGTGGCTTAAACAAGCCACCATCTCTCAGTTTCAGCTCCCCATCTGTAATATGGGGATAATGCACCCTACCTTACAAGATTGTTGTATGGATTACTGAGATAATATATGTACTGTATACAACTTTATTATTGCTACTAGTACCAGCCAATAGCAAGGAGGAGACAGGCAGGAAGTATAAGTTGGTTGTTCAGTAACTGAAAATGTCCTGATCTTGAGAACCCTGTAAGACAGTTTACACACTGTAATATTCATCTTCTGAGCATTTAGTTCTTTGCAAAGAAGTCTCAGCATTCTAAATTAAAATATCTACTCTTGCACTTTGGGTGCAATCCAAGAGACTGTCCCATATTCACCTTCCTGCACATACTGGGAATCAAATTATGAATGCTCAATAGTTCCTCTCTATTTCCAACCACCACATGTATATAGCCAGCCCCACTGTTGGTGTTAACTGGTGTGGCCACTAGTCAGATGTCTGATTCATAAATTTAGCATAAATGCCTTCTCTGTCCACCGCGATCTGGAACTGATAGCTGGAAACTTCGTTTTATTGGCCACTTGTCAGTTCAAGATTATATATCACAAGACCATGCTATATTAATGGGCCAGAAACCTGACATCTAAATCACAGGCATTTCCTCATATAAGACATGTAGAGGGGACCTTAATCTTTGCTCACAGTAAAAAGCATTGGTTCCATCGTGATGGCTTCCTAAGGGAAAAATGGGCAAATACAATTTTTTTTAAAAAACCCTGCTATATAAAAAGCAGGTATAAACACCACTTGCATGGAAAATAATAGCAGAGGATCAGCAATACAGCGGTCTGTCCAAACAAACCTTTTCCCACATCATAAATGTGTCATTGTAAATATGTTGCTGGAGAAGCATCCATGATCCAGAAAGGAATGTATGCACCCAGAGCTCATCTTGCTATGAACTAACATGAAGCAATTGCATAAGACAAAAGATTCCAGGAGGCATGCCATTTTCTTGCCTCTAACCTTCATCTGTGTTAACACACAACACAAATTTAAAGAAAATTTTCAAAATACATCTTGGAAGGTTTGTTCTTCCCACTTCAACAGGGTTCAATTTGGTTTTTAGCTATGATAAGTGTTCTTTGTGAATGTTCCGATACATCAGGAACACAAAGATTAAACATAGCTCTTGTACAAAGGAAAGTAACCCTGAGGATTTTACTCTGAAATCCTTCCACTCAGGAAGATAAAACTAAACACCTTTATTTTTATTTTAGAAAGTGACTGCCATTGTTTTCCTGTTATTATGGAGATTGATTTATACATAAAGACGCTTAAAAAGACACAGAAAACCTCCCACATGACCAGAGGTTATAACCAATTCGGAAGGCGGTTTTGTATCATTAATCTGGTAATGTGTTTTTGCTTTTACTCTTGTGATGTTTTTATATTGTTTCCACCCCATCATTTTGGTTAATGTCACACACATGCACCATACACAAGTAAATCTGAACAATAAATCTCCTCTTATGGGTTTTGATCAGTGAATTATCATATACAGTGATGCCTGACACCATACGATTTGCCTGCCCTGTGGATTTATCACAAGAGACAGACCTTTGCTCATTAAATAAATGTGGTTTGAATGGGAGTAGGAGGAATTACTTTTTTTAAGTTGCAAAAATATAATTTAATGGTCCGTGAAACATATCTGAAGTACCCAAGATTTGCAAATGAAGTCTCTCCATTTCTGTTTGTGTTGAGAAAGAGAGGGAGAGTTGTTTGAAAGAATGTTGTAGAAAGGCAAAAAGATCTCAGCTGGCTTCTCCCCACCCCTGGCCCCCAATTCCCACTGCAGGCATCACTTGGCATTGCACACCACAGGTCAAACTTCTGCCCTGTGTCAGCATGCTTGGCTCCTTTCTGAGGGAAACTTGGCAGGATGGAAGGAAAACTGTATATCCTCAGTCCTGCCCCTGACAAGGGTATTCTTGGATGAAAGCTGCCTTCTTGGCCCAAAGCTTTTAACACTACATCTATTTTGGTACAATGAACAAGATCCCACTTGGCTTCACCGCCACAACCCCATCTTTAACGCTGAGAAATGGAAAATAAAAGGAGGAGGGAGAAGATGAAATCTCATCACAGTTGTGAAAATCAAGGCAAATGCAAAGTTATGAAGCCAAACCTGAGTAAAACCCAGCCAGGACCAAACTGGAGGCGACTACTTCCCAAAAAGAACTGGCATATTTTAGACCCTGGTAGACTTGCATTGTTTTTCCTTCCTGTGAACAAGATTGCATTTGGAAAGGGGTGAGGTACTAATCCACTAACAACAAGCTTTTCCTGCACTTCAGAAATAAACAGGATAATTCCATAGTGACCAACGTAACATTTACACGCTTCTTTAGATAATATTTTGTGTTTTAGCTAATATTATTTGAAGTCCAATTAACATTAAACTGTTTGTTAACTGGATTGATCTTCCCTACAAAAGTAAATCATTAAGTATGCAACAGATAGTTTGCATATTTCCTTTTTATTGCTTTAAAAGATGCGACCAACATAATGATTTTGCCACCTGAAGAATTTATATGTAACTTACACAATTGTGTTCTCTAAATGTATGAATCAAAAAATAAATTCCATTGGCAACAACATACATAAACAGCTAATGTTTCATGAGCAAGTATCAAATTTATGGTAATGTTTATTGGAAATTGGAAAAAAGGATTTCTGGCAAATGGTCTGTGACCAATGTAATTTGACCAATGTAACATGTGACAATTCAGTGACAGAAACCCACAAATAATGCTTCCAAAAGCAAGACCCTGTGCAGATGTCACTTTACTATGCATTCACAAGTTGCAGGTCAGCATCAAGTCCATGTGAGAAGGTATAAAGCCCATAGGAATTCACACTCTGCTGTGGCAACACCCTAATTATTTGTTTCTTTTCAACCCAACATTTATCACCATTTGCAGGGAAGACAAATGTCACGGAAGTCCCCTATTTTAAAAAGAGGATTTAATATTAATGATCAAACAAATTTTCACAACAAATTTTCTTTTCAATTTCCCTGTCTCAAACTCAACAGTAATAAATTTGCCAGTTAACATCAGTACTTCAATGGATGCTTCTGCTTCTGTGCTTTCTTTCAGGATAATCATATTTCCCATGAGAGCATTATTCCCTGTATTTGTGGAGATTATTTTAAATTATGTGAAAAATTAGTATGTGTTCAAGAATGCATTCAACCTTCTACAGGGTAGTACTGTTCTCTGATGCAAGGCAAGAGACCTTCAGCTCCTGAGGTGAAGTTTTGTATCTCTACTTGACCCCTTCTGGGGGTTGCCAATCCACTGCCCATGGATGTCTGGGCACCCGCGAAGGCCTTCAGTGGCGTGCCCATCAGGTGGCCCAGAATCTGAGTTTCATTTACAAAAAGTCAGTCTTTGGCCCTCCTAGAAAGAAAGTTTTGGAGCAAAATGTGCATGCACCCTTCTAAGACTACAATTCAATGCACACTTACATGGGAGTAAGTCTCATTGAACCCAATGGAGCTTACTTCTGAGTAAACATGTATTGGATTGCAGACGAAGTGATCTATGTGACATGAGCCAGCCTGGCTGCTCCTGCCTATCAGTATTAGCCAATAAATGAAGTCAGGGCTGTGACTGATAAATGAGCTCTTTGGACACCAGGTCCTAAAAAGACCTTACTCTGTAAGGTACATACATAGATAATATGATACAAATAATGTGCCTAATAGTTATTAAATTATTAGGGGAAGAATTATGAATTGACAGTCCTAAACAGGGATTTAAATGACACATGACAACACATTTATGCTATGTAAGTTACACATTGTGATGTTATGTTGGTCACAAGAACTGTTACATGTAAAACACCTTTCAGTTATCATATCAGAAGAAAATGAAGTTAAAACTTATATTCTTTTCATTTTTGAGGAGAGGAAAAAGTAAGGTTCTGTGGCCAACGTAACAAGCTCAACCAACATTTTTATTGTCTTAAGCTCATCTGCTTTTGTTCCTAACATAAAATTTATTATCAGTTTATCAAGTAAAACTATTAATACAATAAGGGGTCATTAACCTATTGCCTATTTTCTTGGCAAGGTCTGTAACTGAAGATTGGGGGGGGAACAGAAATTCTGAGTTATTCTACATGCCACAATTCTGGTTGTTTTACTCATGTGTAGAATGCCATTTTGAAAAACTGTTGGCAGATAATAACACTTTCGAAAATTATCCTTAAAATGATATAGAACATGTTAACTAGATATGAAAATGAAAAATGGGCCTATAGGTTGACATTTTCATGGAATTATCCAACACTAAAAAACTATTATGAATACAAGATAAGGCCTCATGTAAAGAGACCACTGTTTGTGGTTCACAATCATGTGTGGTAATGTGATTAGTGTTGAGTTTGGAACAGTTAAGAAGTGGTTTGGATCCAATCAGGAATGGATAAGGCCTGGCGGGGGCAGAAGGATGAATTTCCCTGTGGGGCAGTTAGGATGATGAGAAGAGTTAGACTGAGGTACTTGGCTTTTGTGATTTAGGCACTATTGCCCTGGGACTAGAGATGGGGGAGAAATTTGATTCAGGTTGTATTTAAAGGTGACCATATCTTTCTGAAACAATACAAGAACTGAAGTACAGCGATCCTTCAAAATTTGCACTTCTACGAATTTTCTCACGTGCAGTTCTCCAACCAAGTACCAAAATGTATATACTAGGGTAAAGTTTGCATAACAATGCATATATTTGTGAAAATAACCTACAAAGTGTGTTATATTAGGAAAAAATGCTTTGCAAAATGCGTATATTAGGCTACTTCCTGAGCCACTCTTAAGTTTCCTTTTCACCTCATGTTCAGATCATTCCACTACTACAAAATGTTCTTCGCTTGGGCTAAAGAAGCCTCTTCACCATTTCAGAAAGTTGAGATTCAATGCCCTGGAGTGACCTTTTGAACCTCCTAGCAGGAACAGCCTCTAAACAGTAAGCAGCCATTTACAACTAAGGACAAAGCACAAAATGGCTGAACTGTTTCATTCCTCCAGTGGGACTGAGTGAACATGCATCAAATAGCCTGCAAATTTAAAAAAAGTTGGAACTAATCAACTGCAACTCCCCATGGCCTCTTTTACTCAGGGCACAATTTCTAGAGTTAGCACAATACATTAAAAGCAATATTATAACAACCCTCATCCAAACTTTAGGAGGGAAAAATCACACTAACAGTTTTTGGGGTCTGTTTCTACCCCAATGTGATTTCCAATGAATAGCAGAGCGCTATTTTGACCTTAAAAAATATTTGTGTTTGGGACATCAGAATAAGTGCGCTTGACAATATCCAAATACCCAGAGACAGAGGAGGTAGATTTTTCTGTGCAGTAAACATTTGCACCTCCCCCTGCATATTGAGCAAACAACGTAATTTCTGTTCCTTTAATGTTATGGTTTTTATTTTCAATTACAAACAACAAAAACTATCTTTTAAAGTAAAAATGTTATGAAAATATTGTAAACTATCTAGAGCAGCGTTACCCAACCTTTTTCAACCCAACGCCCTTTTGCAAAATCTTTTTGTGCCCAATGCCCCCCTCAGATTAAGTATATGCCAATGCTTCCTATTCTTCCCTTAAAATATGAGTAATGCATAAAAGGTATTTTCAATTATTATTACTGATCTTTTTTATCATGCCTTTTTATTGCACTTAGATTACACACTGAATTCTTAGTACGATTTATTAATATACATACATAGTTATAGAAAAGTAAACATCACAGAAACAACGGGTAGCGAGTGTGTCCCATTCCTAAAGAAAACCAGTGAATAACTGACTGTCTGCGTCACCCATTTGCACATGGCACTCATCCGTTGGAAGAATGCACCCTCCACCAATACACCCAGTTTATCAAACACTCTCTCTTGATTGGTTCCAACATCCCTCAAGACAGCATCGGAAATTACCTAGTGTCGGGGCGTGGCTAATATCCCCATTCCTTGATATGACACTGGCCGCTATTCAGAATTTCTTTACTAAAGAGCGCACGCTATTTATAGTGTTATTTCCATGAATTGAGACTATTAAATACATTCTAACTGGGGACAAAACAGTTTAAAAATTAATGATTTGTGTATTAAATAAAATTAAACTTAAATGCTTCAACTGTCGCATCAGACCGCCAAATGTCAATGCCCCCTAATAAACCCAAATGCCCCCCATAAGTTTGTAGTCATGCCAACGCCCCTGAAAGGCTATAACGCCCCCCAGGGGGGCACTACCACCCACGTTGGGAATCGCTGATCTAGAGGAAATGTTACCACTGAGAATTAGCATTAATGGTTTTGTGGGATGTTTTCTAACCCCATGAAGAAACCTGCAAGGAAACTGTCTTTCGTTGGAGAAATGTACCCAAACAACATTATATGGTTTATGGCTACCTGCTGACACCCCACACACACTAAATTTCAACCATGTAGCAGAACTTCCCACAGCTGTTGTAACCTCTGCTGGTTTTCATATCCTCTACCCCGGGTGACCTTGGCCCAGTCACTCTCTCTCAGCCTAACATACCTGACAGGGTTGTGGTGAAGATAAAATGGAGAGGGGAGAACCACGTACACACTTTGAGCTACTTGGAGGAAAGGTGGGATACACATTTTAATAAATAAATAAATAAATAAATAAATGTAGGTTTGGGATGGGGACTAGCCTAGGCAAAGAAAGGGTTTCTCTCCTCTGAATGCCATAAAAGGGATGTTCATAACACTTCTCTGGCATTTATAATTCCCATCATTTGTGAACTAAAACTTACTTTGCTTACAGAAGCCATGTTTTTCCTTCCAACAGCCAGCCAAAGGTGTGTCCTTCTGCGACTCTGAAGATGTATTAGCAAGTTTGTTTTCTCCTTTGAGTTGTGACTGCAAGCTTGTTTGCTCTTGCAAAGGTGGAAGGGGAAATTTGACTCCAGTGCTCTTTGTTGACCTTTTCCTGGCAATTCTCCTATGAAAAAACAACAGGGTCTTTTACCACCCCAATTCACTAACATTGGCTGGGGTACTATATACATCCCAATGGCAAAATTCAATACATTTCTGGGACATTTTTTGAATATTAATTTTTATTATTTTCCATACACAAAAATGAAATAATAGTAGAGTATATAAAAAAAAGAATATAGACCACATGCAATGTGTTTTCCCTGTACCTTAAGAACAGAATGCTGCCCTGCTAATAATGATAGACTGGATAAAAAGGGGAAAAACAACAGGAACAGCAACCATCCCTCCCCCCCGCATCAGAATCCCTCCCCTGGACAATTGCAGAGAAAACATATAGCAAGCCTTGTTTATCAAAAATATATACCAAAACATGTCAGTGATGCACGTATGCAAAGGATAGGAAAATACATTCTCACATGGTGTTTTCATTAAACAGTACAAGTGCATAAAATAACATATCTTTAAATGTTCCAAAGTTTTGTGTATTGTGACGGAGATTCCTGGCCATGCTCTTCCTTTCATAATTTACAAAAGGATACCAATTTTTTATGAACTTCTTTTTCTTGGCAACTGCCATGCTACTCTAAGTGTAGTTTTTTCATGAAGGTCAGGAACCAATTTTTTATATATACCAATAATGCACGGTGGCATTTCTGGGACATTTTATATTCCAGGTGGCATTTTTGTTTCTAGAAGGAAAATGGTAAATGGTAACTGGCTGAAATTTGGGGATGTTATATGCGCGACAATTTGTGACTATGTCCTACAAAGACTACCCAAAAGGTCTTCTTTGTGTAAATTTCACAATGAAAAGTGTGCTGGGGGGATTGTTTGGCCCCAGGAAGTTGGATAAAGCGGTCATGAGTTTCCCTAAAGCATCCTGGAAACTGTAATTTGTTAAGGGTGCTGAGAGTTGTTAGGAGACCGCCTGTTCCCCTCACAGAGCTACAATTCCCGGAGTTCCCTGGGAAGAGGGTCTGCTTATTAAACCACTCTGAATATTGTAGCTCTGTGCCTACCCATGCCTTACGATAATCTTCTGAGCCCCCCACTGCAGTAGCATGCCCTACTATTGAAATCCAGAGAGTGGCAACAGGAGAGTGGGGCTTCTCAGCAGTTGCCCCCTGCCTATGGACTTTTGCAGTATTTACAGTAATAACCATTTTCAAGGTCTTACTTTTTGCCACCTTTTCTTTACTGGTGTTTTTATATTATTCATTGGGGATATCATTCCCTGAATGATTCTGGGTTTTTTAATCTTTTGTTTAAAGTGGAATTTTGTTGGTGGTGCCTGCTTTATGATGCACCATAGGAGCATCTGTAGAGCAAATATATCTACATAATCTGAACAAATAAGCAATGCAAGGGGAGGATTTTTTTTTAAGTAACCCACTAGCCTCTCTTACTTGGGAGAAAAATTGGGGTTGTCCCGCTTTTGTTGCACTATAGCTCCTTCTCCAGACAGCAATAATGTGGTAGCATTGGGGAAGCATCAGAGAGCAAGCAATAAAACAGAATAAACTCACAATTAATGTACTATTATTGTATCAAGAACATATTGCAGAATAAAACATCAGTCTGGAGGAGCTCTAAGCTGAGAAAGATATAACTTTTTGCATTGCTATTAGAGAAATCTTATGGGGAGATTTAACGTCATGCAGATAAGAAAATGAAGACAGTCCTGTTATTACTGCATGTCAGTATAGTCCTATGATTATTCATTCTTTCCAGTGTAAGTTTCTGTTAAGTACTTCTAAAGGATTCCCATTAAATTCTGCATCAGTTAATAAGCCAAATAGGTTAGCAGCCAAATAAGTGTTTTCAGCTTCATTATTAATTCTAACTGGTGCAAAACCTAATTGTTCCCAGAGTATCTGAAAGAAGAAATCAGGCTACTGCACACATGTAAATGTCATACAGATTTTACAAGTCTTGCAAAATGTATCGGAGCAAAGTTTACTCACATATGTATAAGTGATTCCTCCATTCCCCTATGAAATAAGCAGATAGCTATGACAAATATACAAAGTGGAAAGGGGTGAGAGTGAGTGACCCTCCCCACCAAAGTTGGGTACTCTAGGGATAGTAGGAAGTCCTTACCCAGGATACCTCAAATTTCTGACTAGCTGCTAGCTATGGTATCAGAGCACTGGGTGCCTGTTCTGCATGTGCTGCCTCCTAGAATGAGTCCAGTGCCCCTGCCATCCTTCAGACCAGCACAGTACTACTCTGGGTGGTACAAGCAGGTTCTACAGCCTAGATGCAACACTATCATGGTGTTGGTAATCTGTTAACATTAAAGAAGGCAGCCCTAAACACCGTATCGGGTCAAGCCAAAGGTTCATCTAATCCAACGCTCTGTCCCCAACAGTGGACAGCCAAAGGGACCCCAGGAAACCTCAAAAATACCCAACATGTCAAAAGACAGTCCCTTGATAGTCCTCAGTATCTGGTAACCAGAGAAACTGACTGTGAGTTTCATTTCTCAGTGGTAATAACTATGGGCTAGGAGTACCCAGCGTGGTGCCTTCCAGATGCTGGGCTACAACTCCCATCATCCTTCACCATTGGCCATGCTGGCTGGGGCTAATGGGAGTTGAAGTACAGCAACATCTAGAGGGCACCACATTGGCTACCCTTGCCAGAGGCAGATCAGCCTGCAATGAAATTATTTAACCCTTTCTTTCAAAATAAAAAGCTGTTCACACCAGTGGTTGTCACTCACAACATCCTGTGGCAATTTCATAGATTAAATTATCTGTTGCTGTTAATATGAAGCAATCCTTTTGCAAATGAAATACAGCTCTCAGGTTGAAAAAGATTCCCCACCGATGCCCTCTGCTGTGACCTACTTGAAAGAAGGCTGGGGTGCATATGTGTGAGAAATAAATAATGTTTTTAACATTTTTACTCATTCCAAGCTGCTGGGGTGGGGTAAAAGATTGGGTGAACTAATGAAAGGCCAAGTTCCCAGTACGAGGTTGGTTTTACAGTTTTACACTTTCTTAGGGAAGAACTGCGATAGTTTCAGACACGAGTTTTCAACATTGGTCACCACCAAATACCTGTTCCGTGGGGTGAGGTGGTTAGGGGCAAATTTCCAGCAGAAAAGTGACAGGTAGAAGGAGGAAGTTCTTGCATCTTTTTTTTTTGTCCACTGATTTTCTGCCTGTAGTCCCTCCCCTCAGTCATTTTGCCCTCCAGCCAAGCACTCCAATTATAATCTCCCACCTGCCCAAATAGTACAGGCATTTGAAAATACAGATGAGAATTGCTGAGATTTGCTGTCATAACATAAGGACATACGAAGAGTCCTACTGGGTTAGCTCAAAGGTCTATCTAGTCCAGTATCCTGGTTTCCACAATGGCCTAGTAGATGTCTGTGGGAAGCCCCCAAGCAGGACTTGAGGGCAACAGCACTCTCCCATAGTTCTTCCCCAGCAACTGATATTCAGTTATACACATACTTCCCACCCTTAGCCACAATGCAATGATAAATCTCAAGTGTAAACCTCATAGCACAATTCGGAAGAAAACTAAGGCAAAGTTTCTCATATACACCACTGATTTTTGTTTCCAAACAGGTGGTGGAAAACGTTATTTTCCATTAAGTACAAGTCAGCATGGACAGTTCCCCTCACAATGGATCCAGCTCTTTTAACTTGCCATTTAGAAGAATATTTATGAAACATCCAGGCCACCATAGACTACTATGGTGTCAAGTTTTTCTCCTGATAGCCACTTGCCTTAAAGACTCCCTCACTGATTTTTTTTTTAAAGTCTTACAGTTGATTTGTAATAATACAAAAGGTACATATAAAAAGACTGGCAATTCAAAGCCCTTTTATTTATACTCCCAGCTATCTTCCAAAATACCACTTTTAAGAGACCCAATTTTCTCTGCTTTCAGGATTACTGAGAGCAACAGGTGGGCTACCAGGAAGCAGTCTATTATGAGCATTAATTCTGTCTACATTCATAATGGTAGAGACATAATCCTCCATGCAGCTTAGTAGCCAACATGTGAATGCTGAGGACTGAACAATTTATGGAACTTCGTTTATGTGTTAATTTATTTATTTAAAAAAAAATTCCTCCCAAGATGGGTAATATGATATAAGGATCTGACAACTCTGATTATATCTCAGCCCCCTACTGCAGTCTGGAGGAAACATTTCAAGCCAGCCATATCCTGTGGCATTTAACAGCCAAATTTCCAGTTGGGAACCAAAGTAGACTCCCTGGGGCCTTCTTAGCTTTTCATCCTTTCCAGGCACAGAAGGAACACAGAGTGCTATGCATTTTAGCAGATGAAAGATGCTTGTGGCCATAACAAAACACATTCCATCTTGGAAAGAATGTTAAAATGTATGTTTCATTCTGCCACCAGGATATTAGAGGCTACTTCTAAGTGGCACGTAAGCTCTGCGTTCCAAGTCCTGCCATGGGCAATCTGACAAGTGTGGTTCACATGACACAGAGACGTTGTGGAGGGTATGCAGGTCAGGATGGGTGAATACTAGGGAGCCCTACGTATGCCACCTTGAATTCCATGGAAGAAAGAGGACATATATGGCATTTAGGATTGCAGGAACTAAAGGGAAGCACACTCTGGCCTCAGCCACTAGTAGGGATTGGTGAATCTGTCAATATGGTTTTCTCTCAGTTTCTCAGTTTCCAGTCTTAAGTTCAGTCTCCACATTTCCACATCAGTTTAAAAAAAATCCTTGTGAAAGTTCATCAGCCTTTTATTGTGAACTTCTAATATCCACATCTTTGTATGCAATTTTGCCTAGTGTACATTTTTGCAAAGCATTTTCCCCTAATATAATGCATTTTGCATGTTATTCTTATTAATACATGTATTTTATGCATATTTTTTCCTAGTATATGCATTTTGTACACATTACATGGCTGAAGAACAGCACTTAAAATTTGCAGAAGTGTGAATTTCAAATAATGGCTGTATTTCAGCTTGCATGTTGTTTCAGAAAATGTAAATTAGATAGGGTTGTATTTAATGTGAATTAATTCTCCCAGCCACCAGCCAGGACACAAGGACCACTGGCAGTCTATACAATTCATCCAGTTTTTGCTGAGGTAAGGAGGGAGAATGCCACATCTCCATTCAAGCCAGACCCCAAAGAACCAATATTGGCATAGAGAAATTACAAAATTGCAGAATAGTGCAATTACTTCTACTAAAGAGGGAATGGGCTCTCCAACATGGAAACTTACAAGCGCCCTCTTCTTCTAGGTACTCTGTGATATTGATTGTGTGGCAATCATGCAAGAAGAGCTTCTCAAGTCCTGGGTAATGTGTTGTGTGAGTTGTACCTCCCCACTGTGGCACACATTGGGAATTTAGGCCTCATGAAACCTACTTAGGTTTCACACTTGCATCCCCATGGAGAATGTGGTGCAGCTGCTCCTAAAAAGCACAACTCATCTCATTGGCACCTGACCTGGAACTGTGACCAACCACGTGTTTATACTAGTGTCTCAATACTTTGGTCTTGAAGCACCACTCTATGGCATTGTGGCAGTGAGCCCAGGCGGCCATCTCCCTGACAATGTATTCAACAGTATCCACATTCTGTTGGCTGCTGTGGACCTGGTCCTAGATTTTATGCTTCCCCCCCCAAAAATTCCCACAGATCAAGGGTTTCCCTGGACTGCCATGAAACACCTCAGTCATTGCAGCCATTGTTGTTCTCCTGTTATCAGACAGGAGATATTTATTCAAATAAAGAAAAATGTTGTTGTTTTGTTCTATTAGTTACTCAATACAGAGAGTCTCTTAACAACTTACCAAAAAAAACCCCAAAGGCATAGTGTATAACCAAACACACACAAAATAAAAACATTACAATGACCTATAAATAGGCCCAGCAAAACATCAGCAGCAAAATTATATCAGCAATAAATAGCAAAATCACCATAATCTGTCAAATGCCGGGGAGAGAAGATAGATTTTTAGCTGGCACTGAAAGGATAATAATTATGTCTGTAGCTCAGTGGTAGAGCATCTGCTTTGCATGCAGAAGGTCCCAGGTTCACTCCCTGGCAACTCCAGATAGGACTGGGAATATCCCAGTTTGAACCCTGGAGAGCCACTGCCAGACAGTGTAGACAATACTGAGCAAGATGGACCAATGGTCTGACTCAGTATAATGCAGCTTCTATATTCCTAATGATGGTGCCAGGCTCACTGGAGAGTGCATTCCCTAAGCAGGGAGCCACAACTGAAAAGGTTCCCCCCCTTTGTTGCCACTGTCCAAACCTTCCTCAGAGGGGGTACCCAGAGGAGGGCCTCGGAAGAAGACTGAAGAGTCTGGATAACTGGGTACTGAGGGCAGCACTCCCTAAGATAAATGGTAGCGGGGGGGAAGACACATCTGGAATGATAGCAACTGGACACAAAATGGCAGAGGTGTACTCAGGTACTACAAGGACTGAGGAGGTTTGGTGTTACAGCAGTATGCCAATATCATGCAGAGTAGAAACTATCCACACCTGTACAGATTACATTTCTCTTCTGGCTTTTGTTTGTTTGTTTGTTTAATCGTATGTTCTCTACTATTAAGAGAGACGGAACAATTGCTAGGAAAATATAGGAGGATTACAAATGAATTATTGCATTATTGGAGGCACAGTAAAATGTGAGTAAAAACCAGCATAGCAATCCCACAATAAAAGCTCTAATGCAACAGCATCCTGCATAATTTCTGATTGGAGGATTTTAGAACATTTAAAATTTGGACTTATAAAGCATCTATGCAAAATGCTTTATAAAACAAGAAAACTTTCCCTGGGGTTTAGTATATTTAATTTATACTGGCAAAAAAAGGATGCAGAAGGAAGTAATGTGCACTATTACATAGCTAGCATATGTGGATGGATAAATATAGCAATAGTTGGCATGTGTATTTACCATGGAGGTAAAGGCTCTCAGGTCTCTTCCAAGCTCACCACAAATGAACTATAATGCTATGTATGCAAAACAGGTGTGTGGTGGGGGTTGTTTGTAGTTTTGTGCAAAAGTAGGCCTGTGTTTTGTAAGCATCTGAATCTATATTGAACATACTGGATGGGGATCCACCCAGCATCATAGGGATAGCACTACAAGGACATTAAAAATCTACAAGTGATGTTGCCTCTAAGTGATACAGAGAGACATTGCACTCAGAGGGGCAAATTTGCATTCACAGGGGCAAATCACAAGGTAATTGTTTCCTACCTCAGAAGTTATTGCAATACAGACGAAAATCAGTTACCACATTCAATGAAGTTTATTCAGTGGCACTTTTACTGTCCTGCTAATGGTTCAGTTAAGGAGGCTGGGGGGGGAGAAAAAATTATGAAACAATGAGAAGATGATGGCATTTTACAAGGCATGTTCTATATAACAATTTTAAAAGGCTATAACATAGGTTTATGGAATCTGCCACAGCTTATAAATTCCAACACCCATTAGTACACCCTGGGAGAGGGAAAAAGGAAAACAAAAAGAGATGCCCTTCAATTTGTCGTTGGCAGTTTTATACCTAAGAACTTACTGCTCTGACTGGAACATCTGCAAATGAATGACGAGCAGCATCAAACACTGCCATAAATGTGTTCCGTTTGCACTTGCTGCGACCAGTTGCTCATCTCAGTGCTTTAGTAAGCAGTAAGGAGCCCAGGAGGAAGACTCTTTCTGGGTTTATGTTACTTTAGAAAGCTGATTGGTTTTAAAGCATTTATGACCAACCTTTCCAAGAAACTGTTGAAGGCAGCTCAGAGCAAACCTTAATGTACAACACAGAAACAAAAAGTTTTAAAAAGACATTCTCTGACATAAAGTTTGCAGCAGTCCCCAACTCTACCCTGTCCCCCAACAAGAGGCTTAAATGATCCACTTGATCCAAATTCCCAGAATAAATAATGCATTATGTATTATATTTATATCTTACCTTTTCCCAAGGTAATATACATGGAGCCCAATATACATAGTTTTATCACCCATGTTATCTTCACAATAATCCTGTGAAGTACTTTAGGCTGAAAGTAGTTAACAGGCCCAAGGTCACTCAGTGATCTTCATGGCTATGGGATCTGAACCGTGGTCATTCTGGTCCTGGTCTCACACTTTATTCACGCCACACCACACGCCACACCACACGCCACGCCACACCACACCACACCAAATCTCCCTGTGATGTTTCATTCTAAACTTAACAAGGGGTGTGTCAAACTATTATTGCTGGCTAACAAGGAGACCCTGTATCAATGCCTTAAACATAGTTTCTGGCCTAATTACATGACATCTGGTGGTGATTACAGTAAATGCCCACATACGAGATCCTCCCCTGCCTCCTGGCCTGTGTATTGAATCGGTTGTGTTCACCTGCCACTATGTGCAAGTTTTGGCTTTTACCACACCTTAGGTAGCACCATTTATTGATTTATTTTACTTTTACTTCCCAACAATGCTAGAAACAAAGCTCAGTGCAGATGCGGGAGGGCTGTCACAACAGTGGCTTCTAAGTTGTCACAACAGCATCCCAAGCTCGTCTCACAAACCCCAAAAGGATCTGCAAAAATAAAGGAGGAAGTATGGGTTGGCTATTGGTTTCAAGCATTGCACATTGCTTTTCCCTACATACAAATTACAATACCCACCGGCACAACCTATAATTTCCCACATATGCTGTACGGAGAGGCAGGGAATATTTATTATTATTATTATTATTATTATTATTATTATTTATACCCGCCTTTCGGCGAAAGGCCCTCAAGGCGGCTTACAAGAAAAATAAACACAGGTATAAAAATACAATCAAAATACAATAAAAGCAATACAATTTACAAAAATTAATTTAAATAACAAATAGCATTAGCATTATCAGCACTGCCAAGAAAGAGGAGATGGTGTTAGTGGGGGCGACAGTTCCCAAGAGGCAGAAGGGCAACAGGCATTTGTTACAGCAAAGCTGTTTGCTGTTTCAAGGTTGTCTTCCTCTCCATGTCCCCAGGGTCGCTCAGCTGCTACTCCCAGGGCTTCTGCTGCTGGTGGTGGTGATCGTTTATGTCGGGAGGCAGCTACAGGAGCTCGGGCTCGGGGACCTGGGCCTTGCCTGGCTGCTTTGCATCCTCTTTGATGTTTTCTGGTCAGCTGAAATATGTCCTTGAAGTCTTACCATGCCTCTTCTTTGCCTCCATGGAAGACAGAGAGGGGTGTGCGAGTGTGTATAGAAACCTGCCAACTGTAAAAAAAGTAATATTTACATTCGGTGTTCTGGCCACATTTGCCTCTGGCCCCGACCGCTGTGGGCATGTGGCCCTCAGAAAGTTGTCCAGGAGGGAATGTAGCCATAAAAGCTGTTTGAGAGTGGAACTAGCTGCCTTTGGGAAAAGGGGGGCACTTCTTCACTGGAGGTATTTTAGCAGGCCCCGGAAAGCCAGCTGCCAGGGATGCCAGAATTCAAATTCTATTTACTTACTTACTAAAACATTTTTCTATACTTCCCTTCAGCTGGAAAAACTCTCAGGCAGCTAACAATACAAAATGATAAAAGACAATGCAAGCATCCTTATGCAGGCAAGCAGCACCATTCACGTACAAGAGGAAGGTATCAGTGGGCTTGGGGGAATCCTGGAATTTTCAAGAAGTACAAAAGAGCTTTAGAGCAACCCTATGGAGAGGAACCAAAAGCAGCCCAAGGAGGGTTTGCACAAGCTCAAGGGTCATAAGGGAGAAATTAGAAAAAGTGGGGTTTAGGTTAGAATGGAGTATTCTGGATAAGGTCATGGTTGGCTGGCTGGACCCCTAAACAGGAGTACTTCACACTGCAAGATTTTGTTGCAGGTCCTACTTGTAAACTCAGGTATTAAAATGTTAAACTTACAGAAAGGAATAAGTACAACAAGGAAGTAACACAATCCAGCAGATTAAATAAAACCATATGTTAAAAAAACAGCCTGAGTCAGTAATATGCTGGAAAGCCTAGACACATAAAAAAGGTCTTTGCCTGAGCTGCAGGGGATGAGCACATAAGACATAGGCCCCTGACTGCTTCTGGGTGAATAATGAATTCAGGGAAATTGAGTTAAAGGATGATCTGGATGACTGGGGAGGGTATTAATTTAGAGGAATAAATTAATTTGAGATGACTTTATCTAGAGATGATCTGGGGGTTAATGAATGGGAGTAATTGAAGGGGAATTGACTTGACTTGGAGTACCATCTGTTGGGAAATTAATAGGAGTAAATGAATAATAACTGATTTTGAGATGATCTGGGGTAGGGTATAAATTCATTTAAGAATTTATCCGGGGTGATTTGGACAGGAAATTGGTTGGCTTGCATTCTGTGACATTTAAATTCAAATTTTACACCGTTACATAAATTAGCAAATGCAAATGTATGCCTAAGAACAGTCCATGCCTTAAAATGTTTAAGTACCTAGCAACAACCTTGCTGAGCTCAGAGTACCCTAAATTATGCACCTGGCAGACCTCCTGGGGAGCATTCCATACACAGAATGCTACAGCCAAGAAGGCCTTCTCTCCATTCACTATCTGCCTATCCTCAGAAGCCGGACAAACTCAAGAGGAGGGTCTCTGCTGACAATATTTAAGTTTTTATAGGTCATGTGAAAGAAGGTCTTTAAAAGCCACTTTGAATTGTGCCTGGAATAATGTAGGCTATACAATGGCTCTGCAAGGCTTGTGAGGATCAGTTACACTAAATAAGTAAATCTTAATTATTGCCACACAAAAAAATATGAAGACTTCCATAGAATGAATTTATTATGAGACTCATGCACATAACAACTCAACCCCAGATGACCAATGTGGTGTTCTTCAGATGTTGCTGGACTATAACTCCCATCGTCCCTGACCATTTGCCATGCTGGCTGGGGCTGATATGAGTTATAGTCCACAATATCTGGAAGGTAGCACATGGGCAATCCACGTTAAACTATTGTTTATCATTACATGCATGAGCAGGCCCTCCCTTAGCACGTGCGGGGGCCGGGGCAAAAGCATAGTTGGGGGTCCCCCACATTTGCTCCGGGTCACCGTCTTGGTCCTGGCCGAGTCGCCGTAGGTGCGCAGGCACCAGTCCTGGAACTGCCGGCCCAGCTCGCTGTCCCTGGGGCAGCTACCGCTCGCTGACCGCATGAGGAGCGGCGGTGGCAGCTGCGGCTTTGGTATGATGGGCAGGCGGGCAGGCGAGCGAGCCCCTGTCCCAGGCGGAGAGAAAGAGAGTGAGCGAGCGCTGCACCCTGCCTGGTGTGGCAAAGGCAAGCAGGCAGGGAGGGAGGAGCCGGCTGGTGAGCAGATCGCCAAGCGCAGGGCCCCCCAAAGCACAGGGTCTGGGGCAACTGCCCCGCTTCCTGGTGCCTAGGGGCGGCTCTGTGCATGAGCCTTGGGCTCCTGTACTATCCCTCCCTCTCCTCCTCCAGCACAGCTACAATGAGCAGATTGAAAGCCTCTTCTCCTGTTTTCAACTATCTGTAGTTTGTTATGTTTAAACTGGAAACAGTGGTTAGTGTTAATGAGGGTTGACTGAAAAAAGTCAGGCCCCTTAACCATAGTTTGAAGGGTTGTTTTAATAAACCATAGTTAACACTAACCACATATTTACTTGGTTTCGACATCACAGCAAACCACAGTTAGTTGAAAACAGAAACAAGTACTTCTGATCTCTTCCTTGAAGCTATGCCAGAGGAGAAGAGGGGAGGGGTTAGCCATGAGCCTGAGGCTCATGCACATAACACTATGATTTGGCATTACATGCCAACACTGTCAATGCAATCCCCTAACTGCAGTCTGTGAAGTGGTGCAGTTCCAGACTAGTTTTATTACTTCAGCTACTATTTGTATGAACAAGGCCTATCATGTCTCATTGCTGTGGTCCTAGGTGCCTAGAACTCTCCAAGAGAGAGAAATGTATTATGTCTCACTTGGACTGCTCTTCCT
Organism: Rhineura floridana; assembly: GCF_030035675.1. Classification (NCBI taxonomy): domain Eukaryota; kingdom Metazoa; phylum Chordata; class Lepidosauria; order Squamata; family Rhineuridae; genus Rhineura; species Rhineura floridana. Next base: position 38,270,875 of record NC_084482.1, read on the forward strand.
CAAGTAAGAACAGAATAGGATTGGGCATTTTCTTGCAATCACTGCTGTAAGGTACATAAAAGGCCTACCTGACCCTCAGAGGTGTCCACTTGGAAATACAAAAGCATGAGTTGTCATTTCATGAAAATGATAGAGTGCCAGAAAACGTTCTGGTTTTTAATTATCAAGTGGCAGCTACCAACTATTACACATAAAAGCTTTGTTAAAAAGAGGCAAGTTGAAGAGCATGACTCAGCATGTTATCTCCACAGTGTTGTTTCGTCTATCTGCTTTTGGGAAATTAAATAATACAATTAAAGTTAAATGGACCACACAAGAATGACAATTAGAGTATTGTAATGTATCAGAATGTTGTTAGTTTGGCAATAATTCAAGCTGGCAAGAATATCTCATTGTCAATGGTGTCCTTGATTTGAACTTTATTTTTAACTGTCCCTCGTTATATTTGCAATGTCTGTGATTCTTGCCCTGTGTTTGGAAACATATGGTAGCTTCATTTTGAGCTGCAGGATTCAGCAGGACCTTTCTGAAAGGAGCACAAAAATAAGCAGATGTAGTGATGGAAAGAATACTTAGATTAGATTAGAATGAGAATCATAGAATCACAGAATAGTAGAGTTGGAAGGGGCCTACAAGGCCATCAAGTCCAACCCCCTGCCAAATGCAGGAATCCAAATCAAAGCATTTCCGACAGATGGCTGTCCAGTTGCCTCTTGAATGCCTCCAGTGTCGGAGAGCCCACTACCTCTCTAGATAATTGATTCCATTGTCATATGGCTCTAACAGTTAGGACGTTTTTCCTGATGTCCAGTCAAAATCTGGCTTCCTGCAACTTGAGCCCATTATTCCGTGTCCTGCACTCTGGGATGACTGAGAAGAGATCCCGGCCCTCCTCTATGTGACAACCTTTCATGTACTTGAAGAGTGCTATCATATCTCCCCTCAGTCTTCTCTTCTCCAGGCTCAACATGCCCAGTTCTTTCAGTCTCTCCTCATAGGGCTTGGTTTCCAGTCCCCTGATCATCCTTGTTGCCCTCCTCTGAACCTGTTCCAGTTTGTCTGCATCCTTCTTGAAGTGAGGAGACCAGAACTGGATGCAGTATTCAAGATGAGGCCTAACCAGTGCTGAATAGTGGGGAACTAGTACTTTACATGATTTAGAAACTATACTTCTGTTAATGCAGCCCAATATAACATTTGCCTTTTTTGCAGTCACATCACGCTGTTGGCTCATATTCAGCTTGTGATCAACGACAATTCCAAGATCCTCCTCACATGTCGTATTGCTGAGCCAAGTATCCCTCATCTTATAGCTGTGCATTTGGTTTCTTTTTCCTAAGTGTAGAACTTTGCATTTATCCCTGTTGAATTTCATTCTGTTGTTTTCAGCCCAATGCTCCAGCCTATCAAGGTCCCTTTCAATTTTGTTCCTATCTTCCACGGTATTAGCTGTGCCCCCCAATTTTGTATCATCTGCAAATTTAATAAGCATGCTCTGTACTTCCTCATCCAAGTCGTTAATAAAAATGTTGAAGAGCACTGGGTCCTGGACCGAGCCCTGTGGTACCCCACTCATTACTTCTGCCCAGTTTGAGAAGAAACCATTGATAAGCACTCTTTGAGTACGATTCTGGAGCCAACTGTGGATCCACCTGACAGTTGTTCCATCCAGCCCACATTTAGCTGACTTGCTAATCAGAATATCATGGGGCACTTTGTCAAAAGCTTTGCTGAAGTCAAGGTATATTATGTCCACAGCATTCCCACAGTCTACAAGGGAGGTTACCTGTTCAAAAAATGAGATAAGATTAGTTTGGCAGGATTGGCTCTTCATAAATCCATGTTGGCTCCTAGTAATCACTGCATTGTTTTCAAGGCGCTTACAGATTGACTGCTTTATAATCTGCTCCAGAGTTTTTCCAGGGATTGATTTTTGGCTGACTGGTCTGTAGTTCCCCGGTTCCTCCTTTTTCCCTTTTTTGAAGATAGGGACAACATTAGCTCTCCTCCAGTCATCCGACACTTCACTAGTCCTCCACGATTTTGCAAAGATAATAGAGCGGTTCTGAGAGTTCTTCAGCCAGTTCCTTCAATACTCTAGGATGCAGTTTATCAGGCCCTGCCGATTTGAACTCATTCAAAGTGATTAGGTATTCCTTGATCATTTGTCTATCAATCTCAAGCTCCAATCCTGCCCCTTCTACTTCATGTTTCCCGGGCGGGTCACAGATCCTTTTTTGGGAGAAGACTGAGCTAAATTAGAAATTGAGGACTTCTGCCTTTTCTTTGTCATCTGTTATCATTTTGCCATCCTCATTGAGTAGCTGTGCCACTGTTTCTTTTCTCTGTCTTTTACTATGAACATACCCGAAGAAAGCTTTTTTGGTGCTTTTAGCATCCCTCACTAACCTCAGCTCATTCTCAACTTTAGCCTTCCTGACACCATTCCTGCAATTCTGCGATACCTGCCTGTACTCTTCCTTTGTGGCCTGGCCTTCTTTCCACTTCCTGTATGTGTCCTTTTTTGTTTTCAGGTCATCTCTAAGCTTTTTGTGAAGCCACATTGGCTTCTTCTGCTGTTTCCCCCCTTTTTTCCTTGTTGGAATTGCTTGCCATTGCGCTTTTAGAATTTCCTTTTTTAGAAACTCCCACCCATCTTGGACTCCTTTTCTCATTAGGGTGGCTTGCTATGGAACCATACTTACAATTGTTCTGAGTTTATTAAAATCAGCTTTCCTGAAGTCCAGGGTGCGCATATGGCTATTCTCAGCTTTTGCTTCTGTTAAAATCAAGAATTCAAGTATGGTGTGGTCACTTTCCCCCAGAGTTCCCGTAACTGCCACTTCATCCACCAAATCATCTCTATTGGTTAGAATCAAGTCCAGGATAGCTGATCCTCTGATTGCTTCCTCCACTTTCTGTAGGAGAAAGTTATCTCCAACACAAGTCAGAAATTTCTTGGAGGGACCATGTTTGGCAGAATTTGTCTCCCAACAGATATCGGGATAATTGAAATCCCCCATTACTACTACATCATGCCTCCTTGAAACATTGGCAATTTGCGGACTTCCGGGAAGGGTGACTTCGCTTGTGCCTGCTTTTCGAGACGAGCTCTCGTCTCAGAAGAAGTTTTTTCAGCGTAAATCAGTCAGAACATTCTTTTTGACTGATGAAGTTTTTCTCTCGGGAAGGGAGAAACATAGAGATTAACCATAAAAGCCTGTTTTTGTTTGGGAGGACTGGATCTCATTAATTTATGAGAGAAGGTTCAGCCAGCAATGCCGGAGGACGTCCATCACGCTCTAGCTGAATAAACGACACGTTTATCTTTTCTTTAAAGAAGAACGGACTTAAACAACCAAGCACCCTTCTTTCTACATTTTTTTTTTCATTTGGTTAATCGTTGCTGCAAAAAGAGATTTGTCAATGAATCAGCTATAAAGATCTTCTGGGTGAGTTAAAAATTTTCTCCTTTATTCACGAAACTAAGGAGGAGAAAAATTGAAAAAAGCCTACCTTAGTTTTTATTGCAAAAAGCTGGCCTGGAGGTGCATTTTGAAGATATAAACGGAGGAGGGATTTCTATTTCGAGGAGGGAAAAAAATAAATAAATTTGATTTATGAACTTTGGAGCATTATACGTTTGGGATTATTTTCTTTTTGGTCTATTTCTTTTTGACGAATCTGCTTGTTCACGACGCCACTAACCCTTTTGAAGCTGGGAACTGGATTTGTTTTGTATTCCTGAACATGAGAGATAAGGCAGGCTGTACTGTCTACATTGTGACTTCATCGAGCCTGGAATATTAACCCAATTGTGACTGAAATAATTTTTGTTTTTGTGGTTCTAAGAATGGCAATCAGGAAAGGGGCTGAGACCATGGAAGAAATCATGTTTCAGAAAATAATAGATGAGATTGAGATAACGAAACAAATCTGGAGACAGGGTAGACAGAAGATGAAAAATGAATTTAGCAAAATGACGCAGGAGTTTAAAGAAATAGTGGATTCTGTGAGAGAGGAGGCTCTGGAGACTGGAACAAATGTAGTATTGGAAAAAGATCTGGAGTCTATGGATACAAGAAACAAAGCTTACTGCTTGGAACTTAACGTTGTCTCTGAAGAAATTAATGAAGATAATAGAGATAAAGTTATCAATGTCTTGGATAATTTTTTGGACTGGAATGATGTGATGGAGTTTGACATAGAAAAAATCTATGGAATTGGCTACAGATATGGGACAATGGAAAAATTCTTAAGAGATGAGCCAGTCCATTTTGTAAAAAAGAAGAGCAGAGATGTGACTTTACAACAATATCTCAGCAACATATTCAGAATTGATGGCAAGAAAAGATTTGTGATGAGGGAGATTCCCATCAGACTGTTATTATATGACTATGGCTATGACAGCAAGATTAATATGGGATACTGATAATGGAAGAATGGATACTGAAAATACTGGACTGAACAAGACTATTGAAGATGGAAGACGGAATCAATATTGATATTGGAAGAATGGCTATTGAAATCATTGGATCAAACTGGTTTGACGAGATGGATTAATCTATATGTTTATTTGGACTATGGCTATGATAACAAGATTATTACGGGATACTGATAATGGAAGAATGGCTATTGAAATTATTGGACTTAACAGGATTACTGAAGATGGAATTAATATTGATAATGGAAAAATGGCTATTGAAATTATTGGACCTAGTGGATTTGAATGAGATGGATTGGTTGACATGTTTATCTGGAGAAAAATTGAAAGATATATCTTTCAAGGAATTGAAATCTCTCTTTGACTTTTTGTGGGAAGAATAAAGTAATGTTTATGAGATTTGATGAATAGTTAAGATAGCTACTGGAGGAAAGGATTTTATAACATAATTTAGGAGACAGGATTGTTATATATTGTAGACTTATAGCTGATCTGCGATAAATCGGAAGTCAACATTTTATTTTATTGTTTAATAATTTTTGTTTTGTTTTGTTTTTTGTCTTTAAAAATTTGAATAAAAATTAATGAAAAAAAAAAAGAAACATTGGCAATTTGCTTTTCAAAAGTTACATTCTCATGTTCTCCTTGACTGGGTGGTTGGTAATAGATTCCAAGCACCACAGAAGTTTGCTTTAGTATTCCAAACCTGCAGAACAAACCAATAGATCCATGTGGTGACAGCTGAAGAAATAGCTATGTGATGTATATAATTTTACTTCTCTGCTATTCAATTAACTCTAATGCACTTTAGCAATAGCCTTGAAGACTATCAGTTATGGTCTCTGGCCAAGCAGAATGGTTGATGGCTACTGTAAGAAGTAGCCTTAGACTACAATCATCATATGCACATTTATTTGGGAGTAAACCTTTTGGATATACTTCTGAGGAAACTTGCATAGAATTGCACTGATACTCTAGTAAATATTTGGACGATTATGGTCTTATTCACAGCTAGAAAATCCTACACTAGTGTGGGTTTGGCTCTCAATTAACATAAAGCCTTTTTGTGTACAAAAGCAGCTTTTCTGTACCCAGTGCATAGGTAAACTAAGGAATTAACTACCGCAAGATGTAGTGATGGCCAGCAGCTTTAAAATGGTTTAGACAAATTCATGGAGGATAAGACCATCAATGACTACTAGCCACAGTGGCTGTGCTCTGCCACCATAAGATGCAATATGCTTCTGAAAACCAGTTGCTGGTAGCTGCAGGAGGGGAGAGTGCAGGTCCTGCTTGTGGGCTTTCCATAGGCATTTGGGTGGCCACTAGGAGAACAAGGTGCTAGACTAGATTGGTCACTGGCCTGATCCAATAGGGCTCTCCTTAAATTCTTATCAGCTCACACACATACCCAGCACAGTATTCTGTCCCTGAGAATGGGCAAGTTCAGATGCCTTGGAAATGTATAAACACAGGAAACTAATGGGAGTACTCCATTCCCAGCCTCAGAAAAATTAAAGGGTTAGGGATGTTGTAACTTTCCAGACCTGATGAAAATATCCTTAGGCAGTACGGCCTAATGCCAACAAGGGACACCTCAACCATTAGATTGTCCCAGCTTCATACATTCCCAACATTCATAAATTTGTCTGATCTTCATTTGAAGTGTGGTTCAAAGGTTTTAAAAAACTACTTTGTCATAACTTAATAGTAAAAAAACAAAACCTATTTTTTTTCAGCATGCTGTCACAAAACATATTGAAGAGCAGTTTCAAGTTCCAAAACATACAACATTTTAGCTGCCTCTTTTCAATAATTTCCCCCCTACTTTGAAAGCATGGAGAAGAAATCATACTCCAGGGTCCTTTGGAATTATACAGCTTAAGTTTCATAATGATCTTAGAAGTAGGGTTGCCAGGTTCAATCCCTGAGACTGATCCTGTATCTTTAGGAGAAGAGAAAGTCAGCCAAGTGCAGGTGTTCTTGCAACCCTGTAATTGGAAAAACCACAAGGTGGAATTCTCCCTTCCCTCTGCACAACTTTTAAAGATACAAAAGACCTCTTGGTTGCCAGGCCCAGCCTCCAAGAGGTCTTTTGTATCTTTAAAAGTTGTGCAGGGGGGGAGGGAGAATTCCACCTTGTGGTTTTTTCCATTACAGGGTTGCAAGAACACCTGCACTTGGCTGACTTTCTTTTCTCCTACAGATACAGGATCAGTTTCAGGGATTGAACCTGGCAACACTACTTAGAAGCCAGACTGCAGCCTTTACCCTAGATGCATCTACTGAAGAGTAAATGGCATTGCCTTTGAATGGAACCTGCCCCGCTAAAAGAAGGCAGGTCACATTTGTGATCCCTTAAAAAAAAAATCAGCTCAATGTGAATCTGCTTCCAGTTGCAAGCTTTCTCAAGCTGACCTTACTTAATGCAATGGAACTAAACCAATTACATGACTTCGTGAGTTACTTGCCGAGTGTCAACGTGAGACTGATTCCACAAAGAGCCAGTTCTGGCAACAAATACTTATTCTGAGATCAGAGGCACATTTAATATGTAAAATATGTTGCTTGGGTAAGAAATCCCTCTCATTTATTCTCCCCCCCCCTTTTTATCATTTCAGGCTGAGCAGCAGAAAGCCTTTCATTAACATACTTCTCCACCACATAAAAGTGAGCCATTGTGTCAAAGACTACAGCTGGTGAAAGTGCCAGATGAGGTAATATCAGACAGGCGGCAGAAGACAGATGCATCTGCATTCATCAAAGGGAGTTTCAAATGGTCTGGGAAGAAGGTAGTGGAGTTTAGGTGCTTATGTTTTTCCACCTTTCCTAACCCCTGTGCCTGTGCTGAAAGGAATACTCTTGATTCAACAATTTTTTTAAAAATCACCACTTCCTGGATTCTTTTCCTACACAGTTCTGATGACTTCTAACAAAACAAAAAAAACCACTCTGCATCCTGCTTCAGAACACCTCTGGCATATTCATGGCATCCCAATAATCTCCTGCTTCCTTTATCCTCTCCTTCCATTGGCTGAGCACTGGATGAGCATACTGTAGATGGGTATGGCCAACATGCATCATCTGCATTGTGATATAGCTGGGCCAGTTGGATGTCAGATCCACAAACTCCTTGTGCAGCTTGCACTGGAAGACAAGTGCAACTACTATGGCACTGGATTCTGCCCTTCATCAGGGCACTCCCAAGTGGCAGCTTCTCATGCTCCTGGACTGGCAGCATGACACACAAGTGGGAACATGAGAGATCTGGTTGAAGAGGACGAAAAGACACAGGAAGCCAGACCTGCAGATCGCGAGGCCCACACTCATCTGCAACTAGCACTCACCACCAGGCACGTGCAGAGGTCTATTTAGAGGGCAGGAGTTTTGGGTATAAGTCCAGTGCCCAAGTCAGCAGAATGAGCAGGAAGGCCCCCAGATGCACAAGGCTGTCTTCCTCCATTTTGAAGTGCTACCATCTTCTAAAGAGCTCCCTCTTCCATAAGACCATTAAGTCTACAGCTTAAAATTACCTAACTGGGCCACTCTCCATTGCACCAGTTTGCAAGCTGGGTGTTCTGTATATCTTGAGAGCAGGCACAAGAATCCTTTGAAACAGTGTTCGTATCCACAACAAACGGGAGTCCATTAGATAATTCCTTAAGACAAAGGGAATTCTGGATGCACGCTTTCTCCAGGGGTGATGGTGATTTTGTGGATGGTCGGCATTATGACTAAATATCCTGAATACCCACAAGCCAGAAATGTTAATTTTACACACTAGTAAGATCAGCACATGGGGGTCAGCAACTGACATGTGAAACCATTTGTGGCAAGTTGATCGCCTGCACCTCTTTTATGATGTACTTTTTCAGCTTGCTGAAGCCAAGCATTTGCCAGACATAAATGTCAGTACAAAGCCTCTTACATACAGAGCAGCTGCCAGAGAAGCGATGATGATTGTTGGGGAGGACAATATGATTTATATCTCACACCCACACACTCAAATACATGACCCTCCCTTTCTGATTCTTTCAAAGGAGGTTACAATAGCTGTGTGTGCCAGGGAGATGTTTCCGGCCAGGAACGTCAGCCATGTATAGTTAAGTCCAACTTCCATCTTCTAGGTTTGGGAATAGCTGCTCATCTCATGCTGTAGTTATATACAGTTTTTCAATGGGAACCCAATGTACATTTGTGGGAGCTGGAACCATAAAAATGGGGTTTGCTAAACCCACCAAAACAGCACATGAGCTGAAAGGGATAATTCTCAACCTTTTGTGTTCTTCTCATCTACAGCGCTCACAAGGGGATCTTGCCGCTTCAGTTTAATATGGGGAAGTTTTTTGATCTGAAAATCCTCCTAGTGGAAGAATGCAGAACTTGCTGCCTTAACAAAAAAAGGTAGCTTTCAACTTCTCTCTCTCTCTCCCTGGAACTCCAAGGATGCTCCCACATGGGCAGCTTCTAGTGCTAGGCAGCCTTTGATCTTCTGCTGCAAGCATTATTCAGAGCAGCAATTAACTTTCCACACTATATGTGAAAATAGTGCTTTTTCTGTGTGTACATCTTGCTGTATCCCATCTACACCAGCTGGCTTGACCTATAGCGTAGTGGCAAATTTAGAAGTGCAGGGTCGCTTCATGAGTCATGCCATCACAGCCACGCCCCCTTGAAGCCTGCCTCTCTCTCTCTCTGTCTCACACACACACACACACACACACACACACACACACACACACAGACACTTGAGCAACCCCCCCTTCAATAAGTAAGCACACCTACACCAGTGATGGGATCTGCCATTGATTCACTGCCGATCCACCCACACCATGGAGAAGGAGGCCGGAGAGGAGGCCCCTAGGTAAAACAATAGAGAGTGGAGGCCTTGGTAACAGCCTCCCCAGCAGCGCCACACCACGGGGCAAGAAACAGGCTGCAGGTTGGAGTAGGTGAATAGCCAACCCCCGCAGTCAGAACTGAGCAGGTTTTTACCCATCTCAGCCTGCAGCATGTCTCTTGTCCCACAATGTGGTGCCTCCTATGCCTGTTCCTCTTCCTCCTCCGTGGTCTGGCCCTGTTGGGGAGGCTTGTTGCCAAGGCGTCTGTTGCTCTGTTGTTCCGCCCAGGGGGGCATCCTCTCCTAGGAGGGGGCCGCCTGCAAAAAAGTAATGGGACAGCATGCTGACATGTCCCACTAGGACTGCACACCTGGGCTTAACATAACCTTGCAGGCAGGAAAAAGGCAATTCTCTCCAACACGTAAACATGTTTATTTTACTTTTTCTCAGATAATTCTTAAAATAATTTTGAAAATTTGCGCTGAACTTATTTTATTTAAGTGCTATCGGGCTGTTACTTCAATGATTTTACAAAATAAATCAACAAATAAAAAAACTGAATGTAAAAGAAACACCTTGATAACATGGCACTGACCAGAAAGGTAGTATGGTGGTGGCTGTTTTTTAAAAAATAAAAATATAAATTGAGGTAAAATGCTTTTTAATTTAAGCACTAATTTGCATATATTTTAATAATTTTGTACAAAATATATAAGTGAAAAGACACAAATTAGAAGATCATTTTTTAAAAATGGGGGGGGGGGCTAGAACAACACCAACCAGAAAGGAAATAGTGAAGATGTGCTGAGGTACAGATGCATGGTGATAGGCGCACCTGCCCAATACATTGCTACACACATTAAAACCATGCCTCTTTAAAAAGTGTAGCAGAAAGGTGATCAACATCTGCAGAGATTGCGCTGTGGTCCTGGGCAGATTCTGATTTCAAATTATGATTCGCTATAACTGTCTGGTTTATATACTAGTTGTGTTTATGGTTCAAATTCAAATAAAATGTATTCAGAAAAGAAAAAATGTTGGTTTTCCTGTTACAGTCTGAGAAAAGGCCGAAGAAGTAAACAGAGGAGAATGCTGGAGAACAGTAATTTGAAGTTGACTTCATGTAGATGTCCCATAAAAACATAGAACAATAATATAATGGTGTCACGTAGATGCCCCATAAAAAGTGAGTGGACAAAGTGTGGTAATTCCACACCTAATACCTGGCTTGAAATCACTGTAAGGTGCAGGTTGGCAGAGCTGGAGACCTGCCAGAGGCCATTACACCAACCCTCAAACCATCTCCTCAACTCTTTTATGTTTTTCCCACTTGTACATACAACAACAAAAAAGGAAAGAGAGGGCTTTAGTTGCAGACTGACTACAGTCTCAGGCACACATACCTTGAACATTCAGCAGGGCCAGTTTCCTTCCTTTCCTGAATCCCCTTGGTGGCACCTCTGCTGTGGAGGAGCCAGCTAGTGTGGGCTCCTGAGTCTCAATTCAGTCCTGGGATGCTCCAATTGCATTTACTACTTCTTGTAGCTCACAGGCCTGCTCAAATCGCTCACCAGTCCTAGCCATTGTCACTTGAATGGACTAGGCAGGGCTGGCCCAAGCCATTTTACTGCCTGAGCCAAGGACAAGATGGTGCCCCCTCCCATTTCCACATACCAGAAGCCAACTGAAGAATAGCTGGTGAATCTTACATTGGCAATGCTAATTTGACTTGAAAGCAACTAACAGTACTTAAGATTTCCCTTAACAGCAGAAATACATAAGCCTTAGCGGGTATAGTACAGATCATGCCATTTCTTTTTTCAAGGTTGTCTCCAATATTTAGCATCTGTCCATGCAGCCTTCAAAGCTATGTATGTTGCAATCTGGACTGGAGACTTTGCAATTCATCCAGTCTCATATATTTGGCAGTGAGGAGGCTCATATGTTCAGCATGTTGAGCAAAGCATCCTAACTCTATAAAGGCATAAATCATTCACGGATTTGGGTACATCATTATACAACAACCCAATATCATCTTGCTAGAGCTGGCATCTATGCAATATCTTCTTGGAACTAGATAAAAGGATTTTTTTTATTGTGGATATCATGCAATTCCAAACATCTATTAATTAGAGAGGTTCTTTCTGCTGACTCATTTTTTCAATGCATGAGCACATTGTGATCTTCTTGATGTGACGCACGAATGCTCCATCTCTCCATCGGCAGCAGTTCCTTGGCAAGTTGCCTGACAGAGGCTGAACTTGTAGTTATTATAGACAGATACATTTCCCTGGAGAAATGTAGCCTCACAGCTTCAGACATATACGACAATACAGTATTTACAAGAATGCTGGTGACCACAACTCATTTTAATGAAGAAAAAGGAACAACCATCCATATCCAGTATAAACTCTGCTTTTAAATTCATATTAACAAATATGGCCAGTTCCCCAATTGGTCTAGCTTTTTCTCTTTAGTAAATTTAGCGTCCATCCAAATATTGCTCTGAGGTAACTGGAAGACAAAACCCCCAAACTTTTAAATCATAATCCTACTGGGAGATTTAAATGCTCATACTGGAAATGATAAAACTGATGGTAAAACTGATGACCATAGATTCTTCTCCTTCCACAGAATTTTAAAAAACAACATTAATGACACCAGATTAAATTAGCTGATTTTTTAATTTTAATATTATTTTAAATCTGCAATGATAGGGATCTCAAGAATCAGCAAGGGAATTACACTAACATTTCTTCCAGTGGGGTTAACATTGTTAATTATAAATTTGTTCCCATTATGGTATCTAATCATTCTAATAATGTTTACATTCTTACTTCAATAATAATTACAATGATTATTGTTTTTAAAAAGGAGTACAGTGTATTTACTGTGCCAATCCAATGCAGTGCTTGATGTCTGAATTGTTTGGTGAGGACCATTCTGCCCTCCAAAACCTATGTTTAAACATGTTTTAAAATTCTTAATTGTATCAGCCTGAGGGCAGGGGTAGACGCACTTACTGTTGTGTTGTGGTACATGATACTAGTCAAACTAGTCAAACATGGTACTAGTCAAACAATGGGGTTCTGCAGGGTACTATTATCTCCCCAGTGCTATTGAACATCTATGAAGCTGTTGGGAACCGTCATTAGGAGTTTTGCAGCAAGGAGTCAGCAGTGTGCTGATGACATAAAGCTCTGTTTCTCCATAACATCTGAATCAGGAGAGACTATGAATGCTCTGGATCCGTGTCTGAATGCTGTAGTGGGCTGGATGAGGGCCAATAAACTGTGCCTGAATCTTGGGGAGACAGAGCCTCTTTGGGTAGGTGGTTCCCATGTCCGGGAGATGGGCATGTTACCTGTTCTGAATGGGATTGCGTGCCTGCTGAAGGAGCAGGTCCATAGCTTAGGAGTACTCCTGGATTCATCTTTGTCACTAGAGCCCACGTATCCTCTGTGGGTACAAGTGCCTTTTACCAACTTTGTCTGGTTCATCAGCTATGGCTGTTCCTGGACAGGGATAGTTTGGCCACTGTAGTCCATCCATTCGTAACCTCAAGGGTAGATTACTGCAATGTGCTCTATATGGGGCTGCCCTTGGCCCTGGTTCGGAAGCTGTAGCTGGTGCAAAATGCAGTGACCAGACTGCTGATGGCAGCATATGGCCAACAACATGTGACACCACTCATAAAACATCTGCACTGGCTGCCCATCCACTACTGAGCCAGATTCAAGGTCCCTGTATTAATTTGCAAAGCCCTGAACAACGTAGGTCCAGGTTATTTTAGTGACCGCCTAGCCAGCCATTCCCAACCGGTGTGCCTCCAGATGTTGTTGGACCACAACTCCCATCAGCCTCAGCCATTGGCTGAGGCTGATGGGAGTTGTGGTCCAACAACATCTGGAGGCACACCGGTTGGGAATGGCTGGCCTAGAGCCTTATATTCCATCTCAGTCACTGAGATAATTGGCAGGAGCAACTTTGGTCATCCCACAAGTTGGTGAGGGTCGTTTAACATCAACACAAAATTGAGCCTTCATTGCCATCAGCCCAGTCCTCCAGAATGCTCTGCCAACAGAGATTCAGCAGGCACCTTCTGTTTTAACCCATAAACGCCTACTAGAACGCTTTTTGCTTTGCCGAGCATATGCAAGCAATTAAGATGTCTTTTTGCAACAGCTGACCTTTGGTTTTTTTTGTATTTTTAATTGTTTTTACCATACAGTTTTTTTACTTGTAAACCGCTTTGATATTTTCAAATGAAACAGCAGTATACAAATCTTTTTATAAATAAAATAAATAAATAAAACACACTTCAAGCCCACTGGAATGGCTGGCTGAAATCTGGGACACTTCTTGTATGAATAAAATGACCTATTATGCACTTATATGACAGGGAAGAATAATGACACAGTGACTGTTGGACTCTTGTATTTTCTGGAAAAATTGGAGACAAGATATAAATATACAAAATAATGTTTTATTTTGGTAAGTTTTTGATAGTATCTGCAAGGAGCCTTTTTTTCCCTTCTTTTTTCTTATGCAGTTTCACTGCACTGAAATCCTTTCAAACAACGTTTAAAGAGAAAAGAAATAAGCTAGAACTTGAATAAGTCTCAACACCCAATTAACCTCTACAACTATCCGTATAATCTCCCAACCCTTCATTTGAGTTCCCTCATAGGAAAGACCAAGATATTTCCCATGTTAGGGACACGGGCACTGCAGCAGTGTCCCAAGTATGTCCACCCACTTTTCCCCATATGAGTATGTGGCAATAATTAATATTGGAAAAAGTAAAGGTGTGTCTTCAAGGGCATATGGAGTATGGACTAAAACTGCCCTATACCCCTGGTGATCCATTTTCTTGGGTGGACCCTCAACAATCCTACCAATTGCAACCTGTTTAAAATGTCCCATACAATGTAATGGGGTCCACTAATAATTAGGGTTGCCATATTCCAATTCCACAAATCCGGGCAGGCTGATTTGCATATTATGCAAATTATAAATTAGTTACATAATTTGCATATAATGCAAATCATGTCCTAATTAGGCAAATTAATCATATTAAAGGTTACATTGTCCAGTTGTTTTGTTTTTGTGCCTAGCAATTACCACCAAGAACTGGGCATGTGAAGATTAAAACAAAATCCTTCATTTTCAACCTTAAATGCCTATTATGGAATATTTATTTATTAAGAGGATTTATATCCTGCCTTTCCACTGTTAAAAACGGAGTTCAGGGCAGCTTACAAATATAGTAAAAGCAATGGCATGCATGCGTGCTGCGTGCTCACATCCCTGCCATGAACCAAGATGGCAGCAGAGGCTTCAGCTCCTTAGAGAAAGCCGCCATCTTTCTTAAGAGCACCACTGCATGCGCAACCGCAGAACAAGGTAAGTTAAGCAAGGGAAAGGTGGAGCCCTGAAGCTGTCGCCGTGCACGAATCGCGGAAGGGGAGCGCAGGGGCCTGGGGCAGACTTTTGCCCAAGGGCTCCAGCATGTCTGGGGCTGGCCCTGGGCGCACGCATGCATGTATGTGTGCGTGCGCACATGTGTGCCAGGGCCCAGGGGAAGCTGGTGCCCAAGGGCTCCAGCATATCTGGGGCCGGCCCTGTATGGCTGTAACAGAGTGAGGTTAAAGATAAGTGAAATGCAAATAGAAGGGGGGAAAAGACAGTGTGCTTTCCTAAATGCAATACCATACCAACCACAACAAGATTCCTATGAGTAAGGCAGAAAACTCAGCATTCCACAACCAGTCAGGATTCATAACCAAAAACCCAAACTAAAAAAAATCCTGGCAGCCAGTCAGCCAAGGTCACAGAAATCCCCATGCAGCACAACCTGACCTGGGGATTGCAGTTAATGCAGAATACTACAGCACGATTTCTGACATGAGTGAGATCCTATCAGCACATAATACCTCTGCTCTGAAATCTGCTGTGCTTTCCATGTTACAGGTGCCACATAGTACTTGTTCTGCTCTTGTAAGAAATCAGTCCTGTAATGTGGCAGCACCTATGCTTTGGAACTCCTTGCCCATTGACATTAGGCAGACACCTCTTTTCAGCACCTGCTAAAATTATTTTTGTTTAGGCAAGCCTTTCCAGGCATGTAGAAGCTATTGTGTTTTTAAATCTGTTTTTAACTCATTGTTGGTTTTATTATTTTGAATGTTTTTAAATACCTCTCCTTAACTGTTTTTGCCAATAATTTTATTGTTTTAATTCATTCTGTAAACCGCTTTGAGATTTTTTACAATAAAGCACTATATAAATGTTGTAAATAAAAATATATAAATAAATTTTGGAGTCACTGTGGTCCTTGAGTCTCTTCTCACTTTTAGGAACAAATGAATCTGCCTTATACTGACTCAGGCCATTTGGTACCATCCTCCGTGGCGCAGAGTGGTAAGCGGCGGTAACGCAGCCGAAGCTCTGCTCACGGCCGGAGTTCGATTCCAACGGAAGGAGGAAATCAAATCTCCGGTAAAAGGGGTCGAGGTCCACTCAGCCTTCCATCCATCCTTTACCTTTTTTAGCTGAGTACTGATGACATGGACTAGCATTGGTTCTCCAGAACTGCAGGCAATAGTCTTTTCCAGAAATTGAATTTTGGACCTTGCATGCAAAGCATATGCCCTACCAATGAGCAACAACCCTCCCCCTATTTTAAAAAGTATCTTTTAAAATTGTTCTTTGCAATTCACTCTTGAATGCACATCATACCTAGGGCAGATCCACACCATTCATTTATAGCACATTCAACACACATTTGAAGCACATGAATCACACCACAGAATCATGGGAATTGTAGTTTGTTAAGGGTGGTGAGAACTATAACTATGAGGGGAAACTACACTTCCCAGGATTCGTTAGGGGAAGTCATGCGCTTTAAATGTGGGTTGTATGTGCTTTAAATGTGTTGATCTACTTAATCAACTTTGCCTGTATGTAAATCGTTTTAATTACTTTTTCAAAATGGAAATGAGCTAAAACGTGTACTCGGTGACCTTGGGCTATTCACCATCTCTCAGCCTATCTGCCCCTCAGGATGAAAACAACGGAGAACCATGACCCACACCAAGGAAGAAGGGAACACTTAAAATGTAGAGGAAAAAATCATCTACAACCATAGTGTGAAATAAATATTTATATATGAAGAAATATTTATATAAGCATGACTATCAAATATGTTTATTAATTACACAATCTGTAAAGATATTTATAGTGCAATCCTATGTTTTTCTACAATGTATTCAATGGGGCTTACTCAAAACAGGGAAGTGTGCAGAGAACTGCAACCTCAAGTAATAAGGAATTTGTTCTTTCAACAAGCCTTTTAAGTTGAGACCTTATCCCAGTCTGCGTCTGTGTTGGAATTGCTTTTTAATATGTTTTTAAACCTTTTTTAAAAAAGATGTTTTTTTTAAAGATCTTTTAATATATTTTAAAGTCTTTTTTATGATGTTTTAAAGTGTTTTTGGTGCTTTTGTTTGCTGCCCATGGCTCCTACTGGGAGGAAGGGTGGGATATAAATCAAATAATAAATAAATAAATAAATAAATAAACTTTATTCACCCAACCCAAGATTCAGAATCATGCCTCTTTAAGCTGTTTTGCAACTGCTTATTCTTGCTTTATAGCTATTGGATTTTAACGGGATTTATTTCTTATTGTGAGCTGCCTTGGTTTCCAATCACCAACCCTACCTCACAGGGTTGTTGGAAAGACTTCATATACACACACACACACACACACACACACACTGCAGATGTAAAAATACTTACAGCCCATATAATAGTTTATTGTCAAACCAGTTGGTCATTGCAGAACATTTTTTAAAAATCAGTATTAGTTTCCTACATAATAAAAACTGTAATACCTAAGTAAGCCCTGCCTAATTGCTTTAAAAATAGGATTGGAGAGGAAACAGAAAGATTTAGAACACAAACACAATTCTTTGTTATGCTCACTCAAAAGTCCCATTAATTTACAGCACATTCATAACCATGTCTACTCAACAGTAAGTCCTATTGAATTCAATGGGATTTACTCTGGGTATATGGGAATAGCATTGCTTTTACTCCCACAAAAGCAAGTATTGGGAAGGTTTTCAAAACACTGCCCTCTTCAACAGCCTAGGATTTGACTCCTGCACACAAGAGAAAAAAGAAAGAAATGTATATACTTACCCAATTTATGAGATTTTCAGATAAAAGGGGAAAAACCACCATTTTCTGGCATTGCAATGAGGTCTTCTAGGCACTGCCTGAAGGTCAACTAATCACAACCCTGGCTCCACTTATTGGCTGCAATCCTGAAAGGGTGGGGTTAGAGCTATGAAGTGCTATAACAGATCTGTTAAAAAGATTTAACAGTTGTGGGGGGAAGGCTGACGTTTTGATGTATATCTTGAGAATCAGACCACCTAGAAACTTAATTTTTTAAAAAAATTAAAGCTGAGAATCCAGGCCACCTAATGGGCTAAACTGGCACTGGGTGACATGGATAGAATCTGGGTAAAACCCAGCTAACCAGCCAATATGGCAACCCTACTAATAATCAAGACTGCTGTTATCTGCTTAGCCCACCCCGGGTTCTATTTCTTGCTCAAGGTAGATGGACAGCAATAAAGTAAAAGAACCCAGGAAATGGCTTCATGCCTTAGGGCAGCCTTTCCCAACTAGTGGGCCACCAGATGTTGTTGGACCACAATTCCCATCTTTCCTGATCATTGGCAATGCTGGCTGAGGCTGGTGGGAGTTGTGGTCCAACAACATCTGGTGGCCCACTAGTTGGGAAAGGCTGCCTTAGGGCTTGTCCGCACCCAAGTTTAATGTGGTTTTGAAGCTCCTTGTGTCTCTACATTTTTTTCAACATCCACATGACGTTCTCCTCATCAAAGTGGCAGCCCACACTTCCCCACCACCACCACTAATTTTGGATTTTCCCAATCCATGGATAATCCAATAAGAGGGGAAAATCTAATATAAAATGCTGAAGTGCATTGTGTGGGTGCACTTTTTTTTACATGTGTGTTGATGTGTCTCTGTGTGCCATCTATAGCCACACCCCCTACTTCAATTTTATTTCCATCAGTTCCAAGGAAAGGTTGCAGCCTGGCCTTTTCCACCAGTTGCCTGCATGTAGAAATGGAAGGATCTGTCAATATCGCTTATCTCCATTTATTATTTATTTATTTGATTTTATTATTTGATTTATATCCTGCCCTTCCTCCCAGCAGGAGCCCATTTTTTAAAAATATCATTTTTAACATCTTAAATTCAATTCTCCACATTTCTGCAGTAATTTGGGGGGGGGATTAAATCCTCATGAAAATTGTTCAGAATTTTACTGCAAATTTCTCCCAATAAACACAATTTTGTATGCAGTTTTGACTAATATACACAATTTTGCAAGCAATTTCTCCTAATATAGTGCATTATGTATGTTACTTTCACTGATATATTCATTTTTATGCAGACTTTCTCCTAATACATGCATTTTTGTAAATATTGTTTGGTTGCAAACTGCATTGCAAAATCCAGATGAGTGCAAATTTCAAAAGATTCTCTTGTTGTTTCAGAAAGGGTGGATTTGATAGATTCAGCATTAAATGAGAACTGAATTGAATTTCTGCCCCATCCTACCTACATGGTAATTATTTTAACAAATTTAAAACAGCTCTTTTGTGCAGAAGTGCTCTGGCACAAAACAGCTATATACAAAATAAAAACAAAATTTGACCTTGCAGGTACAGAAAGCTGGAAAGGAAAAGGAAGCAACACTCCATGCCAGTGACTCTAAATCCTTGCTTGGCTTGGAGGATACTTTTATTAGTGTTGTTTTGTGCAAATCTAGTATCTCAGAAAATGTGTGTTTCAAAAATAACAGAAAATTTTAAAAAAGCATGTATACAGGTGAATAAATACCTGCAGGCATGCCTACATAAGATCTAAAGTTACCTGGCTTGAAGAACACACATTTTTAATTATTATTTCTGACTGCTCTTTTGTGCAAATCTGCTATATTGGAAAGGTTGTATGCCCACAAGGTATGGTGGGTGGGGAAGTACTAATTGAGGAGAGGGGACAGGAACACACCGCAGGAATACATCCAATCAAGCACCACAAACTAGTGTGGACAGAAACACTGACATAGATTTTGGAGACATAAAATTTAAAGCACTCGTGTGGATAAAGGTGCACAAATATGAACTTGAAAAAATTGGCCCACATTTGCCCGTAGCGTGCACACAGCCATATACTGTCATCATAGGAGGAACTGCAGAGTGGTAATCCTTCCTCAGTGGCATGCAGTAACATGAAAGAACCAGGCTACATGGAAAGAGTTCAAAGTGTGGATCCTACCCATGTTGCAGAGTGGGCATTTCCCATGTGGCTTGCAGTCCTTCCTGGCAACTTGGAAGAGATGGTGCTACCATAACTCCCACATGGGCAGCATAATGTGAAAAGGGGGGGACAAGGTATCTTAGAATCTAAGCAAGACTGACTTAACAAAGCTGAAAGAGATTAGAGATCTTTTGAAAGGTCCACTAGAAATTAGGTGCGAGAAGGGGACAGTGCAGATAAGGTGAGGCCAGCAAAGACTTTCAAGAAGAAGGTTGAGAAGGGCTTTAGAGAGGAGCTGGAAGACTGTTTGAAGGATCAGGTAGAGTCTGCACTTCATGAACTTTTGCTGGTAGGTGCAGTATTGGATTTAGCAACTCTTTAGTGTTATCAGAAGTTACATAAAAATGAAATCAGGAAGGATGTGAAAAGTGTTATCAGTATTTTGAAGAGACACTGTGCTATTGAACTGGTATTTGTCTTCAGCTGATAGTGTGAATATTTTGACATTTTTTCTTATTATTATTAATCTCTTTGGCCAGTCTTCCCCAACCTGGTGCCCTCCAGATGTTTAGGACTACAGATTCCATCCTCCCTTACTTTTGGCCATACTGACTGGGAGTTAGAGTCTAAAACATCTGGAGGGCACCAGAATGGGGAGACTGTCTTAGACCACAATCATAATTCCCTCCCTTGAGGGAAACCTGAGACATCTCAACACCATTGCCAAACAGTAACTCCCGGGATCCTTTGAGGTAGGCGCTGACAGCTAAACAGATATATAAATCTATTATTATTATTATTATTATTATTATTATTATTATTATTATTAGCCTGTCTAGACTTAGAGTGCACCCAGACTAGATTGTTGTCATTTTATAATTTATTCTGGTAAATTTGTTTCCATTCACCCAAAAAGAAAAAATAAAGGGGGGCTTGATAACTCAGAGGTAGATCACATGTAGAAGCTCCTGGGTTCAATCCCTGACATCTCCAGTTCAGAGGATTAGGTGATGGGAATGATCCTTCTCTGCCAAACACTGGGAGTGACACTGTCAGTCTTGAGTAGCCAATACTGAGCTAATGAACAAATTGTCTGAACTGATATAACGCAACTTGCTATGAGATAGGATTGCAAGAGCACAAAGCTGTAATTCATTCTCATTCGAAATGGTGTATTATTGGACTATTCCCTTTTCCCCAGGGGACCTTTCCAACAACTCTGAATTCTAGCCATTCAAGGGAGCTCTGCTAAGCCTTTTTTCCCCTTACATGCTATGAAATTTGCTGAACTGTTCTCCAGCACAACTCAGAAGCAAAGTACGTGTGATGTTAATTGTGTGAATGCAATGAATGCACACGGCTTTTGTATGTAAATAGCTGCTAAGGGGAAGCCTGAGCAGCCCGAAAAAATGTGCTGGGTGGGGAAAAGGAGGAACATTGCAACCTGCCATACACTGAGTCCAATCCTTGGTCCATCTAGCTCACTGGCTGGCAGCAGCTCTCCAGGGTTTCCCAGCCCTACCCAGAGATATCAAGGATCTGCTGGTAAAGCAGATGTTCTAACACAGAGCTACAGCCTCTTTCCTGCCATAATCTGAGGTCATGGTGGGGAACGCCTCTCCACAACTACTCTTTGCTTTTGGAGACGTGATTTTTTGTAGGAACCATTGCAGGCCTGTAGCCAGCCTAAAAGTTGGGGGGGGGTTACACCAAAAAAAGTGGGGTGCAGAATTTTCTGTAATAAATGTATTTTTTTTGTACAAAAAAAGGGGGGAGAAAAATTTTAGGGGGCGTGGGGTCCTAGCTCTCGTGGCTATGGGCTCAAACCACAGTATGGAAAGAAAGAGTGAAACTTCCCCCTCCCCCTTTCCATGGTCCCTATGCTGCTCAACCTTCCCAATGGTTGCTATTTACATAACAAAAACATGCAGAAATTCCTACTTTTTTTATCACCTTTGCATCCAGTAAGGCAAGGCACCTGCTGCTGACTTCGCTGCATACGTGCTGAGAACAGCATAGCCACACAGGATGAATACATGGCCTGTTTTGCAACTCATGCACAATCAGATGGGTTTTTCCAGTTCCTGCGTTAAAAAACCAAGCTTGGGCATGCAGGGCCTGATGGCTTTGCTTACAGCTCTTGCCAAACCCCAAGCTTTGTGGTTTCACCAAATGCATGATTAAGAATTACAATGCAGCAAGGCCTTTATGCAGCTAAATGGCTTGGGGACATCCCCCTATGTATATATAGAGATTGGTATCTAGAAACAGACAGCCACAAATATTAATTGGGATGTTACCATTATAAAACTTTTAACTTCTAATTGCCTTTTGGGGAAAAAAACAAATTTACATTTCAGAGGTAAGAAACAAAGGAAAAAGAGGCACATACATTGGCAATTCTCTTACAAAGGGATGTTGCTTTTTCTGGTTGTTACTTTTTTTCTGGGTGTGGCAGCTGAGGGAGTTCACTTAAAGCTGCATAACAAGGAATGGATGAATCACACAGATGTGGCTCTCATCGACAGTCTCACCTGTGTCAAGCTAGACATGGGTTGAGGACAGGACAGGGGGCAAAGGTGATAACTTAGTTCATCCCAAGGTTGTTCACTTACAGGCTAGGTGGTTCTCAAGGAAGCAGTCAGACAAAAGTACAATAAGCCAACTGAGCAGTATTCAAGTGTTATGGAGACATGGTGGAATAGAAAATAAATAGGGAGGAGGCTGAACCAATCAGATTTCAGTGTAGAAACAGTAGCAGAACTCACCTTAAGCTCTCCCAGCTATAGTTCCTCAGCCCCCAATGGATAGGATTGCCCATATTACACTCAGCATCTTTAGCTCAGAGCAATGTGGTGGATCCTATTTGGGCACTGCCCCAAAACTTATGTGGGGAAAGCATGTGGAAGTAGTGGATGGAAAGAACAGGTACACCTTGATTCAGCAATCCGATGCATGCTTACCCACTGAGCTCAACAGGACTTGCTGTCCAATAAAGGGGGAAATTTGGAACAGGCAGTCAGCCTGTGGGGAAAAGGTCAAGCTGTTCCGCTGCTCAAAACGGCAGCCTCATGAGTTGGTTTGTTGTTGAATAAAATGGCCATCAGGGCATTTATATGCAATGTGTCATTTGCCTTCCCTGTAGATTGCAGTGCAACCTTGTGAATACTCAGAAATAAGTCCCACTATCCTCAATGAGGCTTACTTCCTAGTAAATATGTTTAAGATTGCAGCCTTAATTTCTAGAGCTAACATGGCAACTACTGTTTATTGTAATTAACATCAGATGATAATCATAGGGAGGGATGATGGTGAATCTGAATAACTAGAAATTCTGATGGTTCCCAACCGCATAAAGGATGTTCTACATCTTACTTTTATTCAGAAAGCTGTTTGTGTCTGCAGCCAATGAAATCTGAAGCCCTCCAGCACACAGCTGCTCGGCAAATATAATTTTCCTATCAACTTTGACAAAGAAAAATTGCTAAATGGTTCCCACTTCTGCCATCATTGCTCTTGACAGTGTTTTAACAAGCTAAGTGTTTTCATATGTTTGCTTTATGTAAGAGATACAAATTGGCAACATCCAATGACGGCGGCTGCTAATGCCAATGCAGGCATTGTTAACTCCAAAGTTGTAAAATTTAAAACAAAAAATCGTTTCTTTTTCCCCAAAGGAGGATTCTGATCTGATCTGGTCATGAATTTTTTGTGCTTCTAATTAATAAAATAAGCTATTAGGCACTGAAGAGCCCAGCAAGTTAGAAGATGGCTCTGTGCACCACTAGGACTGCTGGTTTGAAAAGGGAACTACAAGCATTTCCCAATGGGACACACACAACCTTCCAGAATCCTCCTGGCCAAGGGAATCTGACACTTGATGGCCAAACTGGTGATTGGTATAACGCTTGCCAGTGTGGGCAGCTTGTACCTATGGGAGGCCAGTAGGTTCTCTCTCTGGTCTGTCAGATTGCTGCTCTTTGGCCTGTCTCCCTTGTCATCTGCTTACCCAAAGTATATGATTTATTTGTTTATTTATGCATGAAGTCTCAGTGAGTTCAATGCCATTAACTCGCAAATAAATGTGCATGTAGGATTGCAGTCCTAACAAAGCATTACTGTTTCAAAACTTCTGTTGCCCAGAATTTGTGCCTGGCTTCTCCACCATGATGCCCAGGGATGTCATGGTGTCCGCCAAGTGGCACCTGCAAGGATCTTCACTCCCCTCCATGTTTGATTAAGTATGAACTTAAGGCTTGTGCTGGCATTTGTATCCCTGAAGCTGCCCATGCTCTTTGCTCCATGTGCTCAGTCCTTGACCACTGCCATGTTGTAGTCTGCAGGAGGCTTCAACTTGCATTCACTAGAACGTGAGTAGAACCTTCTGTATGACTGAGAACACTAGTAACAGCAAGGCCACCAATCACACAAGCTGGGAATGAAGGGGCAGGGACAGAGATGCTAAGAGAGGGGTTTACATGTGTGACCATGTTTTATGTCTGACCACGCCCACCATTGTAGCCATTTTGTGACTGGGCAAACCCCACCCTGGTAGCCATTTTGTGATGAGGCCATCAAACACTTTCTCAAAATTCTCATAAAAGGTTGAGAATCCTTGCTTTATGCAATCCAAAGAGATTACCTTGGTTTTATATAATCTACTGGGGTCCCATGTGTGGCAAGGCATGCTGTGCTATGTAACTATAATGGTCCCAGGACAGAAACTGAGGTAGAGACTGGCCCTCATCTCCAATGGCTTTCTTCTCAGGCAATACAAAGGAGCACCACAGTTCACACCAGCCTAGTCAGCTTCTGCAAAACCACTGTCCCACACTGTCCACATCTACTGTGACTCTAATATTTGCCAATTGGAGGACCATGAAGAATGGCAGGGCCTTCAGCAGGCTGATTATTAAGGTTGTGGGAGAAATTTGATTCAGTTCACATTTAAAGGTGAACCTAACTAAGTTGCACTTTCCAAAACAATACAAGAAACAGAGCTGTGCACTGGAATTGTCCGAGGCCTGAGCCAAATCGGGCCCATTCAGACGTTTTTGGGTCTCAGTCAAGTAGGGCTCTGACAGCCATGGATCACTATGGGCCAAATTTGATCAAGCAGGAAGAAGAGGCAGCCATGGCTCTTCTTCCTGCCTGATGAGCAGAGGTAGCAAGCCTTCAGGGGTGCAGGTGCTGTTTTGTAATGCACAAAACAGCACTGTATGGGATCTTTCCACTCATGAGCTGAGGGAGTGTCTCAGGAAAGCCCTTTGCAAAACTGTATTATAAAGAATCACTCCCTCAGTTCATCGTGCAAGATAAATTGACCCTGCTCTCAGTCAGGAGAGAGGAGGAGATGCCTCCTTCCTCCTCCCTGCCATGTTTCATTAAGGGTTTTTACCCTAATTAAATATGAAACCTGCCCCTGAACTTTTTCAGAAGTAGGCAGGTGGTCCCCTGGTCAACCTGATGCCCCCCCCCCGGACTGGAACCACAGGTTGGATAGAGGGGTCTGTGCACAGCCCTAATGAGAACCAAAACACAACCATCCTTCTGCCCTTCTGTGGATTTTGCAATGCAGTTCTCCAGAATAGGCACAAAAATGCATACATTGGGGTAAAGTGTGCATAAAAATGCACATAGTAGTGACAGTAACATACAAAGTGCATGACAGTAGTGAAAATATTATTGCAAAAATGTGTATATTAAGCAAAATTGAATGCAAAAAGTATGTATTAGGGAGAAATTCACACTAAAATGTAGATTAATTTTCAGAAGGTTTTTTTTAAAATGCAAACTGTGGAAATGTGAAGAACCAAATTTAAGACTGGAAGAATAAGAAGCTGAGAGCAACCAAAATTAATAGATTCACCCATCCCTACTGATGATTGACCTTTTATGCATAAGAAAGGCATGTCTTCCCACCCTCCATTTAACAACAGTTGTGACTTCATTGATACTGCAGGACCCACAACCTTATGGAAACATCTTGGTTTATCATTGTTATATAATGCTTAGCATGCATTATTAGTATTATTGTCACTATTGTGACATTAATAATAATATTCTCACACCCTTTGCCAAAACAATTGTGCTGGCCAAAAGCATGCCATATGAAACGCACATCATAAGGACATCAAAATCAGGGCTAAGTTGGACTAGACACTACAGAGAAAGAGGATAAGATTGCTGTTTGGGGCAACAGACCCCTTTTCCTTGTAACATGTAACTCCACTCTTAAACACATGCAGTTCTGGTAAGACTGCTAGCTACCCAGCCATAGTTGTCTGCCTCATTTTTTCAATTCATGGGTCAGTTTTTCTCTCTCAGAGCACATACAATGTTCGCATTCTGTGGTTCTGTCCACATCAATGGGCAGAGAATGACCCCCTAACCCAGCGTTTCCCAACTAGTGGGCCACCAGATGTTGTTGGACCACAATTCCTATCTTTCCTGACCATTGGCAATGCTGGCTGAGGCTGATGAGAGTTGTGGTCCAACAACATCTGGTGGCCCACTAGTTGGGAAAGGCTGCCCTAACCAAACATGGTCATTTACCATATGGGCTTTGGCAGATTGGTAACAGGGACCAGATGGTCCGAACATATAAAACCGATTCTGGCCCACTTGCATTGGTGCCTGTATGTTTCCGAGCTTGATTCAAGGTGCTGGTTTTAACCTATAAAGCCTTACACAGCTTGGGACCACAATACCTGATGGAACACCTCTCCCGATACGAACCCACCCGTACACTACGTTCAAGATCAAAGACCCTCCTCCAGGTGCCTACTCCGAGGGAGCTCGGAGGGTGGCAACAAGGGAGAGGGCATTCTCAGTGCTGGCCCCCAAATTATGGAATGATTTATTTGACGAGGTGCGCCTGACACCAACACTGTTATCTTTTCGGCGCCAGATCAAGACTTTCCACTTCTCGCAGGCATTTTAGCATGTGTTTTAAATTGTGTTTTAAACTGTTTTTAAAAGATGTGTTTTTAAATTTGTATATTTGTTTTAATGTTTTTAGTTACTGTAAACCGCACAGAGAGCTTTGGCTATGGGGCGGTATATAAGTACAATAAATAAATAAATAAATTCAAAGTTAATGTGCAAAGCAGAATATAGCCTACAACAAAATCAAACAATGTGTCACAATTAGGCAGGATCAAAGCACAACAGTACCAAAATGAACGGATTTAGTTAACATTTTCTGATCAGATTCAGCTTTAAATGTGAACTGAATCAAATGTCTGCCCCATCCCTGCTTGCGTCATGTTGCAGCACCAGGTTAAATAAAGAAGGAAGGGGAGGCCCAAAGAGGCAATCAGACTGGTGGATAATGATACAAATGAGTCACATATCTTTGGGTCAAACTACACAAGACATTCATCACATATACTTTCCCCACTAATTTTTGAGACATTATTTATTTATAGTTATATAATTATCTTTTTCAAGTAAGAAATAATAATAAAACAAAGTAAGAGAACATTGTGATGATGCCATCAAGTGTATGAAAGTGTGGGGCTTTCTTTAAGATGGCTAGCCCTCCAGATGTTATTGGACTACAACTCCCAACTGCCCACGGTGTTTGGGGCTGATGAGCGTTGGGGATTAAGCAATATCAGGAGGGCTACAGATTTCCCATTAAACAACAGAAACAAAAACCCCTGTAATCCTCTCCTCATCCCCCATCCAATCTGAGATCAAATTACAAAGATATGCAAAGGCTGTAATCCCATGCACACTTACCTAAGAGTAATCTCCATTAGATGTGATGGGACTTACTTTTACCTGAGCAAACATATATGTTCTGAGTCCGTGGTTCTGAAACCCACTTTGCCAGACAGTCAACTCAATCTCTCTCTTTTAATCAGAACTATTTTATTAAACCAGAAAACACAAAGGTATATAGAAACTTAAAGGAAATCATACAGTCTCTGGGGATGATGAACTGAGGAGGGTGATGATGATGAAGAAGGTTGATAGCAGGTAATTATATTGCAGGATTGTTGATGAGGTAGATTAAATGGAGGAAAGTTACCTTCTGAGGAAGAAGCTTCTGCAAGAGGCAATTCTGGTAGAGAAGTATCTTCTGCGAGAGAGATAGCTTCTGAGAGAGAGATAGCTTCTGAGAGAGAGAGAGATAGGTAAAAAAGGAGTGTTGTCCTCTGGTGCTACTAGGCCTGCTGCTAGCTTCACTGATGACTGAAACAAACTGAGGCAGGTTTTTGGAGGGAAAAAATAACTAACCAATTAAAGAGAGGGGTGATGTCACCTGACAGGAAGTTACTATGAGGCTAAGGGAGCATAGAGACAGCCCTCTAGAATTCCATAACTCTTAACCAAATAAATGCCTTATTTAACATAACAGGAGTATCTCTATATACAATTCTAACCCTGCGGAGGCAGAACAATATATATGATTGCTCTGCATGACTGCAGTATTATGCACACTGCCTTGGGAGGGAGTACATCACATTGAACTCAACAGGATTTACTTCTTAATAATCATGCACAGGATTGCACTGTTATACAGTGTTTAAAAAGATGCAACATGGGAAACTGCCTTCTACCAAGTCAGCTCATTAGTCCATCTAGTCTAGTATTGTCCACTCTGGCTGCAGGGGCTCACCATGGTTTCAGACAGAAATCTCTCCCAGTTAGGGTTGCCAGGTCTCTGGATTTTTGGGGTCCTCTACAGGTCTCTGGGTGAGTCACCCCAATCTCTAGACTCTCAGCTTTCATTTAAAAAAAATAAGTTTCTAGGTGGGGTGGTTCAAGAGATATACCCCAAAACGTCAGCCCCCCCCAACTTGTTAAACGAGCTCATAGCTGACTGCTCTAACACTTGCCCTTTCATGTTTGTAGCCAATAAGTGAAGTCAGGGTTGTGATTGACAAGGGATTTGTTGACCTCCAGGCAGTAGCTAGAACCCATTGCAAGGCCAGAAAATTGTTGTCTTTTCCTGCTTATCTGAAAATCTCATAAATTGTTTCCAGGTCAGGAAACGTAGAACAAAAAAATCACAGCAGGATCGCGGTAGGCAATTCTTTACCATAAATAATTTCCATTATGATTATAATGAATGTGTACATGCAGGGTTTTTTAAATTACTTGCAAAAATAGCATGTTATACATTTTATCTTTAATTTTTTTTTAACAGAAATTCTACTACCCTTAACAAATTGCAGTTCCCATGTTTCTGTGGTGGGATTAGTGTGCTTCAAATGTGTGTTGAACATGCTTTTTGCATTTTATTACTTGTATTTATTTATTTATTTATTTTAGTCTTTTAGATTGGTTTGATTTTTTTTATTTTTTGTAAGTCACTTTGGATTCACATGTGTGAACAGAAGTGACTAACAAATGTAATTAATGATCAATAATATTAATAATAATAAATACAGCAAGACATGACAGCATGACAATATTGTGTGGGTATGTGTGGGGCCTCAGCTAGCAGGTCACCATTCAGAATGTTGCTTGTACTGCTCTAACACTGCTCCAGCAAATCTCACAAGATCTAGAGATGATTAGGTACACAGACACAAGGAAATAAGTTCCCATGAATACCCTCAACCAAGATCTACAATTTGGCTTCAAATTTCTAATGGCAACAGGGTTTCAGCTTCAGCTGTCCTTTCCCCTTCACACCCCAGATCTCCAGGTCTCAGTAAAATGCACCTTCCCACCCACCCCCATGTTTTATTTATTTATTATTATTTATGTATAAAATTTACATCCTGCCCTTCCTCCCAGTAGGAGACCAGGGCTGCAACCCCCCCACACTAAAAGCACTCTAAAACACCATAAAAACAGACTTTAAAATGTATTAAAACAAAACATATTTAAAAAAAAATTAAAGCTTTAAAAACATCTTAAAAAGCAATTCCAACACAGACGCAGGCTGGGATAAGGTCTCTACTTAAAAGGCTTGTTGGAAGAGGAATGTCTTCAGTAGGCACCAAAAAAATAACAGAGATGCCTAATATTTAAGGAGAGGGAATTCCAAAATGTTGGTGCCGCAGCGCTAAAGGTCCTAAATTGTGCGGAATGGACCTCCTGATAAGATGGTATCTTTAAGAGGCCCTCACCTGCAGAGTGCACTGACTGGGTGTATAAGGAGTAAGATGACATTTCAGATATCCTGGTCCAAAGCTGTTCAGGGCTTTTTACACCAAAACCAGCACCTTGAATTTAGTCTGGCAGCTAATGGCCCAACAGCTAATTTACAGGAGATGTTTTCTTGTGTCCTTTTTTAGAGAAAGCAGACACTCAGCCTGTAATCTTTAATAGGAGAGCAGTGTGGGGAGGAGAGCATCTGAACCCTTGCCCATTTTCCACTTCCAGTTTACACACCCATGCCTGCAAGTTGCTTATGGTCGCACAGGAGGAAAAGTATGAATTTGGGAGTAGGTCTGAATGACCTCTCAGGATCTCTTCCAAGGCAGCAACTCTGACAGTAAAGGACTCAGGATAGCAAGAGCACACTATAAGAACTGGTTTGGCAGGATCTTTGCCCAGACATGCTCCTCTGTTGACTGGTGATTACCAGCTCAGGCAACTGCTACTTTTGTGAATAGGCCAGAAAGACAGGAACATGACTCATCCTTTTGTCTCCCACCTGGCAAAATGGATAAGCCTATAGTTTAGAATAAAAAAGAATCAGGTTGAGGATATGAGGGTTCTGCTACAAATCTGATGGGAAGCAATGAACTGATGGAGTTGTGTTTGTGTTCCCTTATGCTCAGCTAGTATATGTGTGTAAATAAAACTATAGTATATCACAAAATGCCACTTTCCTCCACTGACCTCATTCTCTGACGATGTTTTGAAGGCCTGAGGCCACCTCCTTGCTGAAGCTAAGGTGAGTGCCTGGATGAGTGGCCACCTGGGAACCACAAGTGCACTACCTTTGTTGGGTTCCATGGCCAAAGAAAGGTGGGAGAGAAATGTAAGTAAACAAATTAATTCAATAAAATACAACCTGGGAACACACTGCTGCGGCCCTAGAGGTCTCAGTTAGGGATGGAAGAATTGGTCAGTGTTGGTTCTCTCTGTTTCTCATTTTCCCAGTTGTTAATTCAGTTCTCTAGGTTTCTCCAGCAATTTGCAATTAAAAAAAAACTCATGAACATTCTGCAGCATGTTAGTGTACATTTCTCCTAATACACATTTTTGTATGCAGTTTTAAGTATTGTACACATTTTTGCAAGGAATTTCTCCTATAATGCATTTTGAATGTTATTTTCACAAATATGTTCATTGTTATACACATATTCACCTAATATATGCATTCCTCCTGCTGGGAGGAAGTGCAGGATATAAATCAAATAATAAATAATAAATAAAATAAATATTTTTTTGTAAACATTGGTTGGTTGAAGAACTGCATCGCAACATTCAGATAAGTGTGAATTTCGAAGGATGCCTGTGTTAAGGCTCTCATATTGTTTCAAAAATAGCACATTTGATAAATTTGGCTTTAAATAAGAATTGAATCCAATTTCTCCCCCACCCCTAGTCTCAACACTACAAGAACTGGGACAAGGGTGACAGTACAGTTTCCACCCTTTTATTTTCTCCAGTGGAACTAAAAGCAGTTGGGAGGTGCAATTTGAACATGGGAAATTCTCTTGCTTTGATACTGTTTGCTTTTCCACCTCCCAACTGTTTGAGAAGATTAGCCACACCACCCAAAACAACAAATGTAGACAATAGAGACTAGCCAGAAATGACTTGGGGCAGAGGTGCTGTAGCTCAAGTGGAAGAGCACAGACTTTGTATGCAAGTGCAATTGCTTGACATCTCCATTTAAAAAAAGTTGTCAGGCAATGGGGAAGACCCTTCTCTGCCAGACACTCTGAAGAGCTGCTTGCAATCAAAGGAGTCTATATTGGCCTAGATGGACAAATGGTCTGACCAGGTATAGGGCAGCATCCTATGTTCCTCTGTCAAAAGGGTAACAAGTGAACTGCCATTACTACCACATGAACTGGGATCATAACGTGGTTCATTTCTTTGCCTTCCTGCCAGCTGCTGCCAAGGACATGGATTGGAGCTGGGAAGCTTTTCGTGTGATGAGGCTAAATCGTCAGGTGCCATTTGGGAAATATTACCATGGGGGTGCCAGTCTGGTCCCAATGGCAACTCAGCTCCAGGCTCCAGGAACAGCCATCCAGCTTGTACAAAGTAGCTCACGTATTGGAGTCTGGCAGCTGGCATACTGAGGAGAGTAACCTAAATTGCTGCTGGTTCCATGCAGCAATACAAGTGCAAGCTAACTGTGCCCTGTGGCTTGGGACACATTTCTGTCAGGCCTGGCAGTGCTGAACAACCTTCATCTAAAAGGGTGATGTGTTCAGGGTAACGTGCCTTAGATGTGTGGCCTTGCAATCTGCGTTCGCTGCTCCAAACAAAGTTATGGTGTTAAGCCCTATAATGTTTGTCTAACTCCATAATCAAAGGGATTTAGGTTTGGAACTTTAGAGACTCATCTGGCCCAGGATGTCTTTTGGAAAAGAAATATTGATTTGTAGCTGTGCACCTGTTTGCAAAGATTTATGTTTATGCAGATGGATATTTCTAGATCTTCTTCCTGAAGCTTAGCCCTTGGCAATCTACCCACTCTGGTGCTATTTAAAACTGCATTAACTGTTTGGGTCCTCCTCCCCTTGCTCTCCCCCCTCCCCATTTCTCAAGTATCTATGGTGAGCTAATAATGTGAACAATAAGACTCTCTTTATTCTTAGTGATCATAAACTTCAACTTCTGTATGCTTGGCACTCCGTTTCTCAGCACTGCTGCCTAGGAATGTGTTCTCCACCATCTCTGTGGATTAAAACACACTGCGAGAGCTTTTTGCAGACAGTTTGCCAACTGTATTTAATGTTCTCATCAGAGCTCAACTATGGAAAAGAGACCAAGAAAGTCATAAAGCATTCTCTGGGTCCAACAGAAAAAAAGGTACCTAAGTAAAAGAAGCCTTAACCATTTCTCCTCAATAGATTGGTCAAATCCCACAGTCATTACTGTAGCTTTGACCCCCTGGCTCCTGACTGGTAGCCTTTTCTGCTTGGCAGGCTAGGGTCATAAAATGGCTCCCCTCAAGAAGCAGGAAATACAAGAGCAACACGATGGACAAGTAGAGATCTGCAACATTTGAGGCGTGGAAAGGGCTGTCCAGGCAACAAGCCCTGGTGTCTCACCAAGAAGGTTGAGGAGGAATGGTCTACTTTAGACCACGCTCTTACCTCTTTTCTCAAATAACTGGAACAGTCACGGCAAGAAATTGTACAAACCAATTTCAACCACAACTCATCCACTTCATGCTCTACTCACAAGCAGCTCTTATATCAACTAATACAGGATTAATATATTAATTGATTAAAAAGCTACAATGAACATCTGTAAATAAAATAAATACGCTTCCTTACAGATGAAAATCCATATGGGTGTGCCTCAGCATCATGTCAATGTGCAAGTGCCCTTTACTGTGGCATGTGGACAGTACATCACCATGTATTTGCCAGTGCCAGTGTTCAGCTCAGTGCCAGCAACTGAGTCAGCCTGTGCTCTCTAAACCTGCTTGAAAAGGCAATGGTGAACTTGAGCAGGTATAGAGTGTTAAAAGTCTAAAAAAAAAATTGCACTGCCTTCCTATACTATTGTAAAGGGAGGTAGAGGCTATGTTTAAGTTTTTAAAAGAAGGTGCCAGGTGAGGAGTGGCTAACCTGTGGCCCTCCATATATTGTTGGACTCCAGTTCCCATCAGCCCCAGCCATCATGGCCAATGGCCAGAGATGATGGAAGTTGTAGTTCAGCAATATCTCTGGGGGGCCACAGGCTAGCCACCCTTGGCCTTAGACCAGCAGGGAAATCCTCTCCAACAAGTAGTCCTTAATACTACTTGTGTGGGGATGCCTTCAATTTCTTAGTGGTCCTTCTCATTATCATATAATATCTGTTTCTTTATAGAGGGACATGGATTGAGGGATGGTACAAAATGGGTGTAGTTAAAAGCATCTACAAGATATTGTGTTTATCCTTACACTGCTAGTCAGTCTCACCTCTTTTTTTAGCTGTGTCAGAAGAACTGTAAAGGAAGGTCTGGATTAAAAGAGTTAAGGTGGGCAGGATTCGTTCCCACCAATGCTGCTGGCATGCA
The DNA here is from genome assembly GCF_030035675.1 of Rhineura floridana. Lineage (NCBI taxonomy): Eukaryota > Metazoa > Chordata > Lepidosauria > Squamata > Rhineuridae > Rhineura > Rhineura floridana. Next base: position 38,304,691 of record NC_084482.1, read on the forward strand.
TTTTATATTTGAAGGAACTCTAAACCGGAAACTACAGCTTGTCTCCCACAAGGCCTCGTTGAGCCCCATCTTTACAAAGAGCTTGCTAAGAAGCGCCACAACATTTCAGCTTAAAAACTCAATTTGCAGCAAATGTAGCCTGAGAGATTTTGTGGCAGGTCCAGTCAGATGCAGTTTTGACCCTAAGAAGCTACCCCGGGATGAGAGGGATTCGCTTTGGAGTGAGGGAAAGATCAGCATTATCTAGTTTATCTATTGTATAAAGCTGCTGAGGGGAGGGGATGGCACTAGCTGGTGGATTAGCACTTTGACAAATGCCTTTCTTTTTGCATTCATTCTGGATTAGCACCTGCCCAGACTAGCTCAGGAGAGGTTTCACTATACTGATTAAACGTTACAGAAGCACCTCCAACACCATTTCCTTACGTTTAGCAGTTGGCAGCTTCTTCTCCCCCTTTTTTTTCCAGTTTAGAAAGAGGCTTGTCATTTTCCTTTTCCCTGATTGGCTATTTGAACAGCGTTTTAGTACAAAGAGAGCCCTAGTTGTCCTTATAGTGTAGATTTATATTCAGTGCTTCCTGGGAATGTTTTAGGCTACTGATAAAGGCTGCCCCCTTGTGGCAATTAGTATTAAAAATAGCATATCCAAGAACAATTGGAAAAGTTAAAATCAAGGGAGTGCACATTTTAATAATTAGATTAATCAGGTGAATCCTTCACAGAGTAACCAGTGGGGCTGGGTGTTATGACTCAGGACCGGGAGGGGCTTTGAGGAGGGGGACTCTGACTTTGAGGTCTGGGGAGATGACTTGAGGGAGGAGGGCTTGCAGCGCGCCCTGGCCCCCCTGTGGAAGCGCAGCCTGGGCTATCAGAGGCTGCTCCTTTGAACACTCTCCCCTCTCCCGCACCTGAAGTGCCGCCTTGCCAACTTGCTGATCCCCAGCCAGGCGCCCAGCCGCTTCCCACACCTGAACAGACTGTTAGCCCCTCTCATTCAGAAGGGAAAGCTGAGGTACAGCCCCCTTCACCCCGTTCCCGGCAGCTTTGGAGGCGCAAAGAGCAACGGTCAAGGTTAAGGAGGAGCCAGCATCTTCGTGCAAAAGAGAAACCTATTTAAAGTGGTGCTGAAGGGGGGAAGTTGCTGCATCAATGTCTGTGGCTGCGAAGACATGCTTAGTCAGTGTTAGAGAGGGATTTAGTTCCTAAAAAGCATAGTTAGGTGAATGAGTGGGAAGGCTTTTGACATAACTGTAACTCTAATAAAAAGAGAAAACCTCACAGAACCGTGTGCATCTGCATCTCTTGGCTTCAGGCAGGACAGTTTGACCCAGCCACATCCTTCTCCCTCTGACACCACCATGACCGAAACGATGGAAGTGAATGGTGGAGCAGGGAAGGACCTTCACCAAGCCATGCAAGCCATGTTAATCAAAGTCCAGAGCCTCCAAACTGAAACCCAGTTCGTTCGAGCCGAGAATCAAGCCTTGCGTCTTCAAATGACTCAGTTGGTGACCCAGGGACTCCCTGTGCAACAGGTGCAGGGAGGCCCCCAGCCCCGGCCTGCACCTTGAAGCTAGGCTCCAATGGGAATGCCAGCCTGCTATAGGGGAAAAGTCAAGCTATTCTCCACATTCTTAGCCCAGTGTGAACTGTACATGCGAGTGCAACAGTTGGAATTCCCCAATGACGATGTGAAGGTGGCATTTATCACCAGTCTATTGGAGGGAGAGACTGCCCAGTGGGCCACCCCATTGCTGCTTTGAAATGATCCTGTCTTTACCCAGTGTACTGCCTTTGTTATTGCCATGGCCGAGATCTTTTGGGACCCCCAGGGCAAGAAAACGATGTCCAGACAGTTGGGGCGCTTGAAACAAGGGAAAAACTCAGTTGGAACTTACACCAACTCTTTTCAAATCCTGGCTCAAGAGACAGATTTCAATTACTTTGGACTGATGTTTTTATACCAGCAGGGGCTCAGCTTGGAGGTTTCACTGAGCACTTTCTCAGAACTTGTTCAGCTTTGCCTATAGATCGACAGCCGGCTTGAGGGTCACTGCCAGGAACGCAGGGCTGAGGCGGCTCGAACCCTGCCCCCCTTACCACTCCCCCACATCCACAATCCACCCAGCGTGAGAACTTCATTGCAGTCAGGGGTGAAGCCCATGCAGATAGAAGGGCGCAGCCACGCCTAACAGAGGAGAAGGAGAAGAGGCGCAAGGAGGGCCTATGTTTATATTGCGGGAAGGCAGGGCAAGTCGGAAAAGGCTTGGCCCCGCAAAGTCAGAATAGGCGCTGGTGCAGGAGAACTACAAATCCCAGCCCTTGTAGAGGTCCAAGAGCTGGGATTGTCTGCAAGTCAGCGACCTCAAGTTAAGCCTGTCCCACCAAGATCTGCCTTACATCTACCTGTTCGCTTAGCCTTGCCAGGAGGGGGAGAGGATCAAGTGTTTGCCATGGTGGACTCAGGAGCTTCCAGTAATTTTATGGACTTGGAATTTGACTGGAGGCACAAAATGCCCATCGTGGAGCTTGAGTTGCCCCTCATGGTAAAGACCATATATGGGCAGCCGCTGAAATCTGGAGCAGTTGCCAGAGCTATGGAGCTGTTGAGGGTGGAAGTGCTCGGGCATGTGGAACGGCTATTTTTCTATCTAGCTGCCTTGCCATGTTTCTGGTGGTGCTGGGTATGACCTGGCTGGCTCAACATGATCCTGTTATTTCCTGGAAGGAGGCTACCGTGACATTCCAGTTGGATTATTGCAAGTAGCACTGTCAAACCCCCAAGAAAACTACACCTTTAACGTTGGCTGCCATGTCCCTGCCTGAAGAGATGCACCTACCCGCAAAGTATCAGGAATTCAAGGATGTGTTCGATAAAAAGGAAGCTGACCAACTGCCCCCTCACTGCCCCTATGGCTGCACCATAGACTTGTTGCCAGGGGCTAGTATTCCATTGGTATGCATCTACTCCCTGTCAGAGCTGGGAATTCCTGTCAGCTTTGCGGGAATTCCTGGATACTAACCTGCAGCGAGATTTCATACGGCAGTCCAAGTCTTCCGCTGGGGCGCCACTGTTGTTTGTCAAGAAGAAGAACAGGGAGCTATACCCATGTCAGGATTACCGTGGGCTGAACAAAATAACTATTCCCAACCAGTACCCCCTCCTTTTAATTGTGGAAATGCTGGAGCACTTGCTTTCGGCTAAAATTTACACCAAACTGGATTTACGTGGAGCTTACAATTTGGTCAGAATCAAGGAAGAGGATGAGTGGAAGACTGCTGTCAAGACATGTTATGGACACTTTGACTACTTAGTCATGCCGTTTGGACCCTTGAATGCACCAGCTGTCTTCCAGTATCTCATGAATGACATCTTCCAGGACTATTTGGACCGCTTCATGATAGTTTATTTAGATGACATTCTCATTTATGCAGACTCCAGCAAACAGCACGAGGCACACATGAGAGTTGTGCTACAGAGACTCAGACAGCATCACTTGTACGCCAAGCTAGAGAAGTGCAGGTTTGACCTGACCACTTTGGATTTCTTGGGGTATCACATCTCCCCTGCAGGAGTAGAGATGCATCCAGAGAAGGTGCGTTGTGTGCTCTCATGCCCCCCCCCTAAAACTAAGAAGGATCTCCAGTGCTTTTTGGGGTTTCCTAACTACTACCGCCATTTCATCACTGCCTTTCCCAACAAGACAGCCTCCCTTACTGGCTATTTAAAGGGTTCGGGACCTTTTCATGGGACTGACTCTGCACAACAAGTGTTTGAAGAGTTAAAGCAGATGTTCACCTCAGAACCAGTACTCCAGCACGCCGACTTCCAGCAGCCTTTCGTGGTGGAGAGTGATGTGTCAGACATGGCTATTGGAGTGGTGTTATTGCAGCCAGCCCAGAAAGGGGAGGGCTTGCGACCCTGCACTTACTTCTCCAGAAAGCTGACAAGTGCTGAGCGCAACTACACAGCATGGGAGAAAGAACTCCTGGCCATTCAGGATGCTTTTGAAACCTGGCATCACCTTCTGGAGGGGGCACGACACGAAGTGGAAGTCCACATAGATCATCGAAACCTGGAGAGCCTTCAGACGGCCTGGAAACTGAACTAGCGTCAAGTGCGTTGGGCGCAGTTCTTTGCTAGATTCTGCTTCCACATTAAATATATTCCTCAAGCACAGAATCATTGGGCGGATGCCTTGTCCTGCAAGCTAGAGTTCAAGGAGGAGCAACCTGCTACTTCAGAGCATCACATTATACCGTTGGATAAGTTGGTGGTGGCCAGTTCTAACTCTTGGGCCAAGGACTTGCTTAGCACTCAAGAGAAAGTCCCGTATGCTCAGGAGCAGATATGAGAATTGGAGCAAGCAATGCAGAATTGTGCACCTGGATTCTCTAAAAGGGGAGGGCTGCTTTACCACTATGAGGCTTTGTATGTGCTTTCTGGAGAGTTACAATCTAAAGTCCTCCACCAGTGCCATGACACCCCCACTGCTGGACATTTTGGGGTTTTTAAAACCTTGCAGACAGTCACAAGGGGCTTTTGGTGGCCAAAAATTAAACATGATGTAGAGACGTATGTCCAATCCTGTCCCACTTGTGTGGGGCCTAAACATGTGCAGGGACGACCCTCAGGCTTGTTAGAGCCCCTTCTCATACCCAAGGGGCCATGGCAAATGGTGACTCTTGACTTCATCATGGATCTCCCCGCTTCCCAGGGGAAGACGACTGTTTTGGTGGTTGTAGATGCTTTCAGTAAAATGGCACATTTCATACCCTGTACCAGGTTGCCAACTGCTCAAGAGACTGCCCAATTATTTGTAGAGCACATTTTTTGGCTCCACGGACTCCCCTCCAGTTTGGTTTTGGATCAGGGAACCCAGTTCACCGCCAGCTCCTGGCAAGCATTATCCGTCCACGCACCACCCCCAAACAGATGGACAGAGAGAGAGAGTAAATGCTACTTTGGAGCAGTATATCCGTTCTTATGTAAATTTCCAGCAGGACAATTGGGTAGCTTTACTGTCTTTGGCAGAGTTCGCATATAACAACTCTGTGCATGCCTCGACGAAGCAGACTCTGTTCTTTGCCAACTTGCGATATCACCCGCTCACTTTTGCCCATCCCAGCGCTACTCCGGCTGTACCGGCGGCAGTGGAGTTTGTGCAGGAACTGTAGGCAATGCAGCACTTAGCATGGGTGAAAGCTAACTGTAAGTGGCAGGTGGATCAACACCACCAGGCCCAGAAATACAGCTTGGAGACAAAGTGTGGCTGTCCACACGTTACTTGCTCAGAAGGGTTCCTAGTCAGAAATTGCAGGCTCAAAGACTGGGACCCTTTGAAGTAGAAGCCCAGATCAACCTTGTGGCATTTCGTCTCTGCCTCCCACCTTCCTTGAGAGTCCATCCTGTCTTTCACTGCTCTCTGCTTACTCTAGAGCAGCCACTGGATCCCCATCAAACAATGGAAGCCCCGCCTCCCCCCTTGGTGGTTGATGGTCAGGAAAAGTTTGAACTGGAACAGATCCTGGATTCTCGGCAGCGCCAAGGGAAGTTACAATACTTGATACAGTGGTTGGGGTACCCTCCAGAGGAACGATCTTGGGAGGCGGTGACCGACGTGCATGCACTGGATTTGATGAGAGAGTTCCATGAATCTTTTCCAGACAAGCCCAAACCCCCAGGGTTGAGAGAGCTTCAGCATGGGAGGGGGGATGATGACCAGGAGGACTCTGACTCTGAGGACTGGGAAGATGGCTTGAGGGAGAAGGGCTTGCAGTGTGCCCAGTCATCTGCCCCCCGCCCCCCAACGGAAGTGCAGCCTGGGCTGTCAGAGGCTGTTCCTTTGAACACTCCCCCATAGCCCATGCCTGAAGCACTGCCTTGCCAACTTGCTGATCCCCAGCCGGGCGCCCATCTGCTTCCCACAACTGAACAGACTGTTAGCCCCCCTCATTTGGAGGGGGAAGCTGAGGTACAGCCCCTTTCGCCCTGTTCCCGGCAGCTTTGGAGGCACAAAGAGCAACGGTTGGAGTTAAGGGGGAGCCAGCATCTTCGCGCAATAGAGAAACCTATTTAAGGTGGCACTGAAGGGGGGAGAAGTTGCTGCATCAACGTCTGTGGCTGCTAAGACATGCTTAGTCAGTGTTAGAGAGACATTTAATTCCTAGAAAGCATAGTTAGGTAAATGAGTTGGAAGGCTTTTGACATAACTGTAACTCTAATAAAAAGAGAAAACCTCACAGAACCGTGTGCATCTGCCTCTCTTGGCTTCGGGCAGGACATTGGGAGAAGAACTCACAGCTTTTATAAATTGTGAGGGTATTTTGGTTTTGGGGTATTACTTTAATAGTTAATTGACTATTTGGTCTTAGTTTATTATTGTAGGGGAATGAAAAGAATCAAATATTTAAAATAGCATTTCATTCTAAAAATGAGTGGTAATTCCTGCTCATTATGTAGTTAACTTATAGATTCTTCAATATCTCCAAAATGATTCTCATATTGGTAACAACCAGATTTAACTGAAGCTAATCAATTAAATAGCTATTTTGACACACAGTGAAAGTAAGATTATTTAACTGACTGACAATCCTTATTAAAATCCCAAGGAGGCTTTAAGCAACATTTCAGTCTTGATAAGGCCTTTAATTTGTTCCGCTCAGTTGCTGGGCAATTGGGAAGAGTGCGATTGTGTTAATGTCCTACTTGTGGGCTTTCCACGGGAAACTGGTTGGCCATTGTGGGAAACAAGATACTGGACTGAGCAGGCCTTTGACCTGATCCAGCAGAGGTCTTCTTACGTTCTTATGCTGCAGAACTGATCACTATCCAGTGAATAACAGTCACTATACTTAAGAGAACAATTTGAAAGGACAGTTGCACCCAGGGACAATTGATTATTCTATGGAAATCTGATGATGTTTCTCAAGGTTTGAACAAGAATTTTTTTTAAAGAGTGCTGTTAACAAGAGCTGGCAGAAGAGCTTTTTCCCAATTTGCTTTACCTTCATTCATTTCTGCATTTTACTTAAAACTTAAGGTTTTCCAAATGTCGCTGGACAATAGTTCTCATCCCTGACCATTGGCCATGCTGAGAGTTGGGAGTCCAACAGCATCTGGAGGGCCACAGGTTCCCCCACCTCTGATTCAAAGACACAGGAAATGCAAGATTCAGCATGCGCTGGCTGGGGCTGATAGGAGTTGTAGTTCAAAAAAGTAACTTTTCCAAGCTCTGCTTCTAACAGGGGCCAGGCTCTCCTCCCTCACCCCAAGAGCATGTAACAGGAGCAGCTGTTACCCTGGGCTCCTACTTGGAGGAAGGGCGTGATATAAATTTAACAAAGAAATGAACAACAACAACAATATATACAGTAGCTGAGCTCCCTTGCTGTTTTGCCCCTTGACAGAAAGGCAGCTGAAACATGGGCTCATTGATAATAATCATCATCAACTGCATATCACATGGCCCCAGCAGATAATCATAGAATCATTGAATAGTAGAGTTGGAAGGGGCCTATAAGGCCATCGAGTCCAACCCCCTGCTCAATGCAGGAATCCAAATAAAGCATTTCCGACAGATGGCTGTCCAGCTGCCTCTTGAATGCCTCCAGTGTCGGAGAGCCCACTACCTCTAGGTAATTGGTTCCATTGTTGTATGGCTCTAACAGTCAGGAAGTGCTTCCTGATGTCCAGTCGAAATCTGGCTTCCTGAAATTTGAGCCCATTATTCCATGTCCTGCACTCTGGGATGATCGAGAAGAGATCCCGGCCCTCCTCTATGTGACAACCTTTCATGTACTTGAAGAGCGCTATCATATCTCCCCTCAGTCTTCTCTTCTCCAGGCTAAACATGCCCAATTCTTTCAGTTTCTCCTCATAAGGCTTTGTTTCCAGGCCCCTGATCATCCTTGTTGCCCTCCTCTGACCCTGTTCCAGTTTGTCTGCATCCTTCTTGAAGTGCGAAGACCAGAAAAGCTTCTTCCAGAGGCTGCAAATCTCAACAGAGGAGCACTGCAGTGGGAGCAGGGATGTATGGTTAACCCATATCCCATCAGCCATTCCCCAGTCAAAATCTCTTCCAGGTGCATGTTTACAAACAAGAGAAAATACACATTGGTTCCAGGGGTGGGAGAAGCAGCTGGGGAGGATTTTCAGCAGGAAAAACAGCTGGCAGGAAAGGGTTACACACAGGTACGCCACTGCTTCTTCCCTCAAACTTGCAGTCTCTTGAAGCTACGTCTGATTGACTACCATGATTTTGTTGCACATATTTGCATATATTGTCTGGTTTCCTCAGCTTCACTCTACAGAACAGTGCCATGAGTCTCAGCATCTGCGGCAACTTCACCAATCCTTAACTGGGAGTCCTGGACCATGGACCACCATACTGCAGCCTAGGCCTGGAGGATGTGGAGAGACAAGAGGCTGGAGCCAATGGGCAACACATACTGCTCTCTTGAGCTGCCAAAAGCAGAAGGCTGTGCTCCTGGCTCTGATACTGGGCCCAGCCAATCAAGAGGCCTACCATTCACAGGTGCTGATGCCATATGCTCCCATTACTCTTCTGTACCTGAAGAGAGGACTGGAGGGGGGGAGGCTTGAGTTCCCCAAGGTAGGCCCTGGCTTTCATCCACTGGATTCCTAATTCAGTGACAAACTGCGTTTTGCCATTGACTTCTGGAGTGCTAGAACCTATCAGCCTGCTCCTTCAAGTGACCTCTGTGAGACTCTGAGAGATTTAAATTGGAATCCCCAAGAAGAGCAGATGGCTAGGAAGAGCTGCTGTTTTCAGCATTTTCCTCAGACTGAGAAATTATTTGCATGCCCCTTGTTACAGCTGGAGATGCAGATAGTAACTGAGATGCTTGCAGGCAAAACAGGATAATGATGTAACAGCTTTCCAGGCAACTAACAACAACAAAGCCTGTTCCTCAGCCTTTAAAAAATGTTATTATAAGAAAGATAAATAAGAGATACACACCTTAGGAATTTAATGCAAGTAACGGGGTGAACACTTACCTTGCAAAAATCAGAATTAGAACAACAAACATCACCCCCCCCCAAAAAAAGACAAACCACCATTACAATATTCTGCAGGTGCTCCACTAAAGAGTGCAGCACCTCTGACCAACACTTAATTTCGCTGCAGTCAGCATCAAAGTGAATGCCGTTCATTGGATTCTACCACATTGGAATGCATAACTTGAAGTGCCTCTTTGGAAGCACTCTCTCATCAAAATCTCCCTACTTGTAAGGAGCCAACACCTAACTATTTTTGCTTCTTCTGCAGTTTCCTGTTCTTGGGGAAGGTGATTGAACATATGGTGGTAGGGCAACTCCAGGGACTTTTACATATCACTCATTATTGAGATAATATATCAGGCTGGCTTCAGGCCCAGTTTTCATACAGAGTCTGCCTTTGATAACCATCTCTGGGAGAGAGACGAGGAAAATGTAATCTTAGACCTCTCAGTGGCTTTTGCTCTCATTGACCATAGTATTTTTTGAGTCCGGCTGGATGGGTTAGGAAATGGAGGCATCTTTTCCCCAGTCATTCCTTTCTTACCTGTCTGGCAGGTTCCAGAAGATGGTGCCTCAGGTACAGCAGCTCCATCCCATGCGTGTTGTCTCATGTGGTGCCACAAGGATTCATCTTATGTGGCATTGCTCCCCAACCATCTTATCATTTATTTCAAATCTCTGGGAGAGCTTGTCCAGAGGTTTGAACTAAGGTGCCGCTACTACCATCCTGATGACAGCCAACTTTGGTTCTCTTTATCAAAGGTGTGCAAATGTTTGGGCATGAAAATTAGTTCAGAGAAACTCAGAGCTGCAACAAAATGTTGCAGTGTGGAGTGCTCCTGTTCAGTTCCAGCCAGCCACACATCTTTTATAAGACTACACTGTTCAGTTCCCCTACCCCCCCCCCCCGTTTTCCTCCCTCCTCCAAAAGTCAGCCAGCATTTTATGGTTCCTGAGCAGGCTTCAGTCGTGAAGTTTCACCCCCAGTTTACGTTTTCCCCCTAAATAATGTGCTTTGATGAGGCCGTTTTGGCTACATAGGGCTTCACACTCAAGAGTATGAATTTGTTATTATTATACAGGATGTGGTGGGCCCATAGAATAAGCCATAGGAAGCCTATTATACCCGTGCAAAGAGAAGTTGCAACACCTGGCACCAACACTGGCATCTTTTCAGTACCAGGTTAAGACTTTCTTCTTGTCCCAGGCATTTAATGGAATATGATACAGCTGTGTCAAGGCTTTATATTATTAGTGCCACTCAAAGTTGCTGGTTAAGTTTTCTGTTTGTTTTCTTCAAAGGCTGGCATTGTTTTATGAATTGATTTGTTAAATTTTGATGGCTGTTTTTAATAATTTTATATGTTTTTAAAGTTGATTGTATGTTGGCTAGAGACTGCCCTGTGTTAGGCAATGAACAAATTAAATAAACTACAATAACTGCACTGGCTCCCAGTTAGTTTCTGGGTGCAATTTACAGTACTAGCATTAACCTTTAAAGTCCTAAGTGGTTTGGGCTCAGGAATTCCTTTGGTATGACTTCTATTTGGCCCTGGTTCAAGTGTCAGCATTGTCTGAGGCGAGATGGGGTTGTCTGTCACAAGCAGGGCCGGCTGCAGGCATGCGGGGGCCCTTGAGCATCAGCTTGCCCTGGCCCCCCGGTGGGTGGGTGGGTGGACGCGTGCGCGCCCCCCCACACCCGCCCACCTATCTAGTCTTTACCATTGCCCTTAATGAAGATTACGGCTGTGGTTTCCCTAAGGGGAATGAAGCCTCCGCCACCATCTTTGTTGATGGCACACGTGCATACTATGCGCGCACATCTCTGCCATCAACTAAGATGGCGGCAGCGGCTTCAGTACCTTAGGGAAGCTGTGGCTGCCATCTTCATTAAGGGCAATGCTAAAAAGCTGGCTGAAAGGTAGTGGGGGCATGGGGGGGCACGGATCACGGAAGGGGAGCAGAGGGCCCCTGAGGGGCCCCTCGGGCTCCTGTAGCTCCGGGGCCCTCAGGCCAGTGCCCAACCTGGCCGCCCTTTAGAACCGGCCCTGGTCACAAGGATCAGAACCTTTTCAGTAGTAGAGCCCACACTGGGGAACTCCTTCCCTACTGAAATTTATCAGTTCCACCTCCCTATAGTCATTTTGCAAGCATGCAGAAATTTTTTAAAAATGGGAATGTTATGGTAATTAAGGCTTATTGTGGTTAATGCTGCTTTTTCTTATTATTGCTATAACATCTTGTTCATGGCACTTTCACTTTAAAAAATACTATTTTTATTAAATTTATATCCCACCCTTCCTCCCCATAAGGAGCTCAGGGCAGCAAACAAAAACACTAAAAATACTCGAAAAGATCTTAAAAATAAAAGACGTTAAAACACATTGAAACAAAAGATCTTTAAAAACATATTAAAGCAAAACATCTTTAAAAACATTTTTGTTTTTTATAAAAAGCTTTAAAAACATCTAAAAAGTAATTCCAGCACAAATGCTGACTAGGATAAGGTTCCTACTTAAAAGGCTTGTTGAAAGAGGAAGGTCTTCAGTAGGCACCAAAAAGATAAGAGATGATGCCTGCCTAATATTTGGAAAAATGGAACTGGGACTGCCTTCAAGTCGATCCCGACTTATGGCAACCCTATGAATAGGGATTTCATGGTAAGCGGTATTCAGAGGGGGTTTACCATTGCCTCCCTCTGAGGCTAGTTCTCCCCAGCTGGCTAGGGCCTGCTCAGCTTGCCAGAGCTTCACAAGCCAGCCCCTTCCTTGTTTGCAACTGCCAGCTGGGGGGCAACTGGGCTCCTTGGGACTATGCCACTTGCCCACGGCTGCACAGGTGGCAGGGCACGTAACCCCTGAGCTAGTCACTGTGCGGGTGACCTTTAGCTGGCCCTTGACACCCAGGAGACACGAGCGGGCATTTCAACTCACAGACTCTGGACTCCCAGCCAGGCTGTCCTCCCCACTGTGCTATACCAGCTGTGGTCTAATATTTAAGGGGAGGGAATGCCACAGGACAGGTGCTGCCACACTAAAGGTCTGTTTCCTATGTTGTGCAGAATGGACTTCCTGATAAGATGGTATCTGCAAGAGGCCCTCACCTGCAAAGCACATTGATCGACTGGGGTAAGATGGTCTTTCAGGTATCCTGGTCCCAAGCTGCACAGGGCTTTGTACATCAAAACCAGAACCTTGAACTTGGCCCAGCAGCTAATGGACAGCCAGTGCAATTATTTCAGCAGCAGGGTGACATGGTGGTGATACCCTGCCCCAGTGAGCAGTCACATTGCTGCATTTTGCACCAGCTGTAGCTTCTGGACAAACCTCAAGGGCAGCCCCAAATACAGCACATTATTGTAATCCAGCCTGGAGGTTACCAGTGCATGGACAACAGTGGTCAGGCTATCCTAGTCGAAAACTGACCACAGCTATCTTACCAGCCAAAGCTGGTAAAAGGCACTCCTAGCAACTGAGGTCACCTGGGCCTCTAGCAACAAAGATGGGTCCAGGAACACCCTCAGACTACGGACCTGCTCTTTCAGATGGCTTACAACCCCATCCAAAGCAGGCAACCAAGCAATTATCCAAACTCGGAAATCACCAGCTCATAGGATTCATCATCTTGCTAGGATTCAGACTCAGTTTACTGGCCCTCATCCAGCCCACCTCCAAGTCCAGGTACCAGTCCAGGGCTTGCACAGCCTCTTCCGATTCAGATGTTACAAAGAAATGTAGCTGGGTATCATCAGTGTGGTGTAGTGGTTAAGGTGGTGGACTATGCCCTGGGGGATCAGGGTTCAAATCCCCACACAGCCATGAAGCTCACTGGGTGACCTTGGGCCAGTCGCTGCCTCTCAGCCTCAGAGGAAGGAAATGGTAAACCGCCTCTGAATACAGTTTACCATGAAAACCCTGTTCATAAGGTCACCATAAGTTGGGATCGACTTGAAGGCAGTCCATTTCCATTTTTCATCATCAGCATACACTGCACCCCAAGTCTCCTAATGACCACTCCTAAGGGCATATAGATGTTAAACAGCACTGGGGACAAGATGGTACCCTGTGGCACCCCACAGCACAACTGCCAGGGGCCCAAAAGACAGTCACCCAATGCCGATCTCTGAAAACAACCCTGGAGATAGGATTGGAATCACTGTAAGAGTTGACTCAGAAGGATACCATGGTCAATGGTATCAAAAGCTGCTGAGAGATCAAGTAAAAATAACAGGATCATACTACCCTGTCTGTGTCCTGATAAACGTCATCCATCAGGGCCACCAAGGCCAATACAATCCCATAACAAGGCCTGAAGATAACCCATTTCATTCAAGAGTACTTGCAATTACCGCACCACAACCCTCTCAATCACCTTCCTTAAAAAGAAGGTATTTGAGACCAGTCGGTGGTGTCACAAACCAATGAGTCCAGGGTGGGCTTTTTCAGGAGTGGTCAGATCACTGCCCCTTTCAGGGCAGCTGAGACCACACCTGGGATCCACTCAGTTGAAGTACAAGAGGATGTGTCTCTGCTCTGAGTAGCTTACAATATAAAATTTGATAGGTTACAGAGGAAAGGAGACAGAGAAAGGAAGTGCATTTATTTAGCACTCCATGCAAGCCTAAGCAGGTTTAACATCAAATTAAGTCTGATAAATTCAATGGGGCTAACTCCGAATTAAGTCTGATAAATTCAATGGGGCTTACTCTTTAGTAAGTGTGTATTGTTAGGTACAATAGCGTATAGGGACAAAGTGGTGTGCCAAAGGTTTCACAGGAAAGGTACATCTGGAGAAAGAAAGGTGGCGTCACACATTTTTAATGTATGTTTTATTTGAAGTTATGTATTGTAAGCTACTCAGGACAGAAATCCAAGAAGGCTTTTTAAGAGTAATGTGGAAAGATATAATTTAAAAGCATGTGCGCACGCACACAGAGCAAGGGAGAAACTTTAGCTAGAAGTGGGGAATTTGTAAGGCGACTTCTATAGTTCCCACAAATTCTCCTTGAGAAGGGAAGGAATGAGGAGCGGGTCAGGTTACCTGCAGGCCCAAACACACATACTAGGGGAAAATACCCAATGAAATTCAAAGATACTTTTGAGTAAACATACTAGAAAGAGATCACATTATTACAATTTTTGGTTTAGACCTCACCTTATTGCTACTACCACCACCTTTAATCCATAAATATAGAATGTATACCACTTTGGTAGTAAGACTCCTGCACCTTGGGAAAATGGGACATGAGGACTGACCATTAGCCACAGAGCTAGCCAGTAGTAGGAATAAAGATATGGGAATGAAGGGATTAAGCGTGTTGCTTAATTCTCCACAAATTAATTTTGAGCCATGGGATACAAGACTAAGGACAAAAATGCTTCCCTCTCTAAGCGCATGAGAAGATTAATTTGTTTTCAAACATGGCAGGTACAGGCAGATACCAATCAAACTGAACCAAAAATATAAATTGTTCGGGTTTTGTTTTAATCCGATCACCGGCAGGCAAAATTTTAAAGTTTCAAGAACTTGCCATTTTTTCAAATAACTCTGGCCCAATAAAGCACCGTTTCACCTGTTCAGTGTCATCTAATCAACACTGAAGTTTCTCTGGGTAACTATACTGCTCTGCTGCTGCACTATGTAACAGCAAAGGCCTGAGAAACAGAACATGAAGTATGGGCTGGATTACTATTGCCCTCTACAGGCTGTATTGCATAGCCTGCAATCGCAGACATTGTTTAAAATAATCCTCAAAGTAGGAATTGGTCTTCACACATACATGTGCAGGTGTTTTGAGAGATTGAGCATCAACATCAATTCAGATTATTAAATTTATGTCTTTGGAAATGAAGCAGAGACTCAAGACACAAGCAGGCTGGGAGCATTTAGTGAACTGAGTTCAGTGCCTCAGGTGTGCACAAATACATATACAGAAAAGGTACGATATTGCACAGATTTCTGTGAACCTTTTCACCATGTAAATGGCACTACCATGTGCACAGACTGCAGTTTCAATGATCTACTGGGGGAAAGCACAAGGCCAGTGCAGCTGCTTCCTGGCTTCTAGGAAATCAGGTGCACAGAAGAAGCATGTACGAGACTTCCCCACCGCTGCCTGGGAAGTCAACAAAATGGCTACTGGTTTATTTTGTCTGTTCTACTGTTTCATTTTATTTTTTATGCAATATGGGGGGAAGTTCATGCAAGTAGGAAATTATAGCTGATCACACACTTAGGCTGCAATCCTAACCCCACTTACCTTGGAGTAAGCCCCACTGAAGTCAATGGGACTTAGCAGCGAGCGGAGATGGTTACAATTGCAGCCTTACTATCACAATTTCCTTTTCATACACATCTTACAGGTTGAGAGTACATCCTTGTCCAGATAGATCCATTCAATTTTCTATACTCTGAAGAAAATGAGGTCAACTCGAATCATAATTTTTTAGAGACATGGGGGTTATAGTTCCAGAACTAACTGGTGATTATCTTACCATTGCTGATAAAACCTCCATTACGTTTGCATGATTGCTAAGGCAGTATGTTGTATCAACACTTTCCCCACATTTATATTGACAATCGCATTAAATGAAACACACATAATGTATAAAGTCAAAAAGTCTATATGCTCCAAGAGTGATCTTGTCAAGTTATGTCCTTCCATTACGCAGGAGATCTCCAACTTTTGATAAACACATACTAGAGAAACTGAACTGCATCAGTTATTATGTTGAGTTTATAACAAAAACAGAAACGTGGATTGGTTGATAAACAAGGCTGTTTATATCAAATCAAAGAATGAAGATTGCACAATGACAGGGGAAAGTAACAAGCAGGTTACAATGGCAGTAACCACACACTAAATTTAAAAACAAAACCCAAAGCATTTCCAAGACAGTTTAAAGCAAAAAGTGCTACAAGACTGCTATCCATCTTGTTCCTGAACTTCCAGTTCTCTAGTATTCAACAGTTTTATAAACTGTTTCATCAAATATAAAGTCTTCAAAGTGGTTGTGTTGAACCTTGTATCAGTTTCAAGGAGATATCCAATGTAGAAGTCAACATTTCTACCCTAGTGTTGGGAACACCTCAGTCAACAGCGTCATCAAACTGGCCATCCACCGGCACGGTCTGGAGCTGTCTCAAAGGCAGTGGTGCTACATGATGCAAACTTGGGTCATACAAAGGTTCTTCTTGAACTGAACATGATGCCACTGGATCTTGATCCATACCTCCACAGTGAATAACATCTTCAAAATCTAAAGAGGTAAAGTAGCAGACTGTTAGTGAGAGCTGTGCTTAAGCCACCTGTCACCAATCCTGGGTCTCATCCTTGTCACTCCAAACGCTGTAACACCTGTGTGTACCTCAGGGAGACAGCTACTTTTACAAGCACTAGGACAGGCAGGACATATTACATCAAACAGAACATCACCTGCAGGTTCTGCAATATAATTTATGTCATCGAATGTAAAAGACCAGGATGTTATATCCAATATGTAGGTAAAACCACAACTGACCTATGCACACGCTTCAGAAACCACAAATCAGCAATCTTAACAAAAAAAGTGGAGCAACCAGTTGCAAAACATTTCAACATGGATGGTCACAGTCTGTTGAACTTTTCTATAACAGCGATGGAGATGCCAACGGACCCAGCAGCACTGACTAAAAGGGAGAACTTTTGGATTTACTCTCTGGACACATTGGCACCACATGGCCTGAACCTGGAGGACAGTACCACCACTACTTAGCTTTTGCAAATGAAGCCCCTCTGAGCATTCCATCCTCAAAGCTCTATAACTGCCACCTTAGTAACAGCATTTGTATGTCAGCAGCTGATGAAGGCGGAAGCTGAAACGTTTTGTTAATACAATAAAAACCTCTGTTTTGTTAATTTCAAGCAGGGCCGGCTCCAGGCATGCCAGGGCCCTTGGGCACCAGCCTGCCCTGGGCCCCTCCGCTCCCCTCCCGCGCAGGACAGGAGCTTCCTAGCTGCCTGCCATCCCCCCGCTTCACCTACCTTTCTCTGCTGCTTTTTGTGGCTACACGCATTGCGAGCGCAGGGTTGCCATCAAACAAGATGGCGGCAGAGGCTTCAGCCCCTTACGGAAACTTCAGCCGCCATATTGATTGATGGCAACCCTGCACACACTGCAAAAAACAGCAGAGAGAAAGGTAGGTGAAGCGGGGGGATGGCAGGCAGCTCGGAAGCTCCTCCTGTCTTGCGATCTGCAGCTCCTGCCGCAGATCGTGGAAGGGGAGCAGAGGGGCCCTTCAGGGGCCTCTATAGCTCCAGGGGCCCTCAGGCCAGTGCCCCACATGGCCACCCTTTAGAACCAGCCCTAATTTTAAGAACCCATGCTAGGGAATAAGGCCCTACTGACATCTGAGTAATATTTTTTTATTTTAACTATTACTCCTCATACTTATACCCCTCTCTTCCTGCAAGGAGCCTAGGGTGGCACACATGGAGAGGACCCATTTTATCTTCACAACAACCCTTACAACCATGTTGCCAGCTCCTCCTTGCACCAAAGAGATCAGAAAACTAAATACATGCACAATATTAAATATTAGAGCATTTATCCTAGTTTTAATAAAACCAGATCACTTTTATTACTGGGTCTCTGTCTATAAAGACTGGATCTAATAGACGAGTGAGATCATTTTATCAATTATAGTAGGACATGGAAGAATTTAACCCTTCCTTTTTTGAGTATTTAAAAATTAAGAGACTTTCTAGTCAATTTGATAAGAAAAGTACAGTGAAGACCTGCATGCTAGCTGCTCCAGGGTGTAAGTGGCTGGATGATTTTTGGAGCTTTGTAGAAGGATTTTTAAAAAATAGAAAGAGGCAATGATGCAGCCCTCGAACCAACTCATAATCCTAAAGTGGATCCGATTTGGATCATGATCTGTCTAGATCAAATAAGGTGAGTTTGCTCTGGAATCTGAGTTCTGTGAATTTATCCTCCATCCCTGCTCATAATACTAGAATCTGAAGTCATCCAATGAAGCTGAATGTTGGAAGATTCAGGAGAGACTAAAGGAAGTACTTTCTCACACAGCATATAATTAAAAATGATGGAATTCGCTACCACAAGATAGTAATGGCCAACAACCTGGACAGCTTTAAAATGGGACTAGACAAAAAAAACATGGAGAGTAAGGCTATGAAGGCTACTAGTCATTATGGCATGCTCTGCCACCAATATCAGAGATGGTATGCCTCTGAATACCACTTGCTGGGAACCACAAGTGAGGAAAGAATGTTGTTGACAGTTGTATCCTGCTTACAAGCATCTGATTGGCCATAGTGAAAACTGCATGCTGGACTAGATAAGCCTTTGGTCTGACCCAGCAGGGCTCTTCTAATGATCTTACAATATTTGCATTAGTGTGTTAAAGTGTCTGTCCCAAAAGCAGTTCTATAGATATCTTCTCACACACACCTCCCCAGACACTTGGCTTTCTAGCATTTGTTCAAAGAAACCATATTGAGGCACCCACCTACCATACGGATTATTATTTTCACTGTCTGCCAGCTCTTTATCCCAGTCCTCTTCCTCATAGTGGGATATAGTTTCCACCTCAAGAAAAGCTGTATCTGTGAGCACACTGCAATCTTCATCACCAGAATCCCAGTCTTCACAGTCTGACTTCAAGTCTTCGAATTCCTCAACAGCACTTGTTACTTTCTCCACTACACCTTCTTCCAGACCTATAAAAAAGAACCCATCATTAATTTATTTGAAAATTAAATAGTGAGATCAATCAAGGAACCTAGGAAGTTTAGTGGATTAAAGCTATATATCAGCTTAGCCATTTCCTCATTTCATTACTTGGAATAGCAGAAAACATTGTATTGAGCACCAGAATACAGCTGGATCTGTTAGATCCAGTCTTTATAGACAGAGACCCAGTGACAAAAGTGACTTGACTTTATCAAAATTAGGATTAAAAAACCCTGTTGTGATTGGAAATTGACACCAATGGAGTTCTTTTCCTCCTAAAGCCAATAGCAGTGCAGGTGGCAGTTTTCATAGGTATCACAGATAAGGAGGATCTTCTTTGAGACAACCTTTAGCAGTATTTGATTATAAATTCACACATGATAACCTTCTGTTCTCAAACACTACAAATACAATTATTCTAACCTTATCTTAGCAAAGCATGCTTTCTAAATCCACTACAAAATCTACTCAATTATCCCAAATTCTATCTTATTTTCCCACATTCTTGACAACAAGAAGCAGGAGCCACATGTACAAACTGTGTACCAACTATGTTTTCATCCATGACTCCATCCCAGTGTTCTTGAAACAACTTTCACAGACTCTGTGAAAGAGTCTGGGGAGGGAGACAAATGTTCCACTGACACTTCTGCTCTTGGATCAGCCAAGATTTACACCTTCTGAAACAGATCATGTTTCTCATTTTGGAGTGCTTTGTTTTTGCTGAAATCGGCCTCTTTCACCCCCTCCCCACCCCCATCTCTCTGATTCAAAACTGCTGTTAGCCAGCCTAAGGACTGGCAATAAGCTGCAATGTAGATTTTAAGCAGAGCGTCACCTGTCCTGAGTGGCATATTTTTTTGAGTAGTGTGGCAGATGATATATGCATATTCATATTTTTGTGATGAGATATTTGTTGAATGTTTCTGCTTTGCTTTTAATATATTTCACAAGGATGGTTGCCCGTGGGAAACAGGCTAAATAAAAACAACTAGTTGGGGATGAGACAGTTCTCAGCAGTTCTGGCAACTGCTGCCAAGGGAATCGGAATGTTGGGGAAGTGACAGTTGGGGCAGTCAGGCCAGAGAGAGGGAGAAAAAAAGGAATAGTGGGGTCAGTGAACACTAAGAACGTCCTGTGAATTTGTTAAGTAGCTCTGGTGAAGGGAGAACTCTGATCAAGTTCTGGAAGTGACTGTGGCAGACAGAGATGGAACAAAAAAGCAACAGAGGCAGAACAACTGTAAAGTGTGGCAGGATCCAGCAGCCTGCAACCTCAAGGAGCAACGTGAGTGTTGCCTCTGAGAAACATCTGGGCAACACTGTGGCATCGTAAGGGACTCAACTGAGAAAAAGGATGAGTGTTGTTTCATTTTACCAGAAAGGATACAGTCTTGTAAGGGTATTATGTGCTAAGCAAAGTTATTGCTTTCCTCATTTATAACGAACATTGTTTTAACAATGTTGTTTGAGCAGGCCTCCAAACTTCTGTCTCAAATTGTGAACATGAGTGTGGTGGCCTTCCACCCCTCACAGCAGCAGATATTGAGGTAAGACAGGTGTCTGCTATCTGCACTCTGCAGAAACAATTGAATATATATTTTGTTCTGACAAGCTTTCCTGGCTGGATGAATAAATCTCTGCCATGGGTGTCCATTTTGTATTGTTTTTTAAAATTAATCTTGTTATTTTTGTGCCATTTTAAACTGTGTGGTTTTAAAAACGTTTAAAAATTATATTTTATACATCAACTTGAGATACGAGGAAGGCATTTAACTGACAACAACAGAGCAGTAGCAGGAGCCTTTGCTCTAGTTCCAGCATCATAGATCTCATTTAAAAAAAAAATGATATAAGGAGCTACCATCTACTGAACAGGACCAATGGTTCACCTAAACCAAAAGGACTAGCAGTGGCTCTCCTCTTTCCCAAAGCCTCTTACAGTGACTGAGTTTGCAAGATATACAACATATGTATTCTACCACTGAGCTATAGGTCCTTCTTCCAGACATATGGAAACCTCTTCTATACAAAGCTAGAATTGTACCTCTCAGCCACTTCCCCCAATACCTTTTCCAGGCCTCCAACTGAAAGTCTTCACCCTCTTCACTTCAACTTCCTCCTGTTCAGCAAAAACAGATTCATCAGCCTTTTTCTGCAGGGCAGAAATGCTTGTTTAAAAAGTCAAATTATTCACATCTTCTATAAGAATCCTCATGAGACTGGCTGTTAGCAGACAATGAATGATCCTACTCTTGAGGTTTTGCTTTCTTTTTGAAAGATTTTTATTATATTTTATTTTGCTAAATGTGTGTGGCCAATTTATGTGTATTTTACTGTTAATTTCACTGTTAACGTGTTTTGATGAAACAAGTTGTTGACTGATGATTCCCAACATATGCTTATTATTAGCTAGCCTCACTTTCTAAACCTCATGAGAACAATTCCCAATACCTGTCTTAAAGAAGTGATGTTGGGCAAAGGGATCAGGGCAATGGTAAATGCATCCTTG
Organism: Rhineura floridana; assembly: GCF_030035675.1. Taxonomy (NCBI): domain Eukaryota; kingdom Metazoa; phylum Chordata; class Lepidosauria; order Squamata; family Rhineuridae; genus Rhineura; species Rhineura floridana. The sequence continues at coordinate 38,325,964 of NC_084482.1, forward strand.
GAGGAGGGTGCAATGCCATTAGCCCTCAAGGAGGCAGTGATAAGACCTATTTTGAAAAAGCCCTCCTTGGACCCCCAAGATTTAAACAACTTTCGCCCAGTCTCCAATTTACCATTCTTGGGCAAGGTGATTGAGCGTGTGGTGGCTAAACAGTTACAGACACACTTGGAGGAAGCAGATTATTTAGATCCTTTCCAATCGGGCTTCAGGACTGGACACGGAACTGAAACAGCCTTGGTCGCTCTGGTGGATGATATGAGGAGGGCGTTGGATAGGGGAGAACATACTTTCCTCGTCCTCCTGGATCTCTCAGCGGCTTTCGATACCGTTGACCACAGTATCTTGTTAAATCGCTTGGAGGGATTGGGAATGGGAGGCACTGTTTTACGGTGGTTCCGTTCCTATCTCTCCAACAGATATCAACGAGTAGCGTTGGGGGATGAGGTTTCAGACCCTTGGCCCCTTAATTGTGGTGTGCCACAGGGCTCTATCCTCGCCCCCATGCTATTCAACATTTATATGAAACCGCTGGGAGCTATCATCAGGAGTTTTGGGCTGCAGTGTCACCAGTATGCGGATGACACGCAGCTCTATCTCTCGTTTAAATCCTCACCAGAGTTGGCTGTGGAAACCTTGTCCAATTGCCTGGAGTCCGTAAGTGGATGGATGGGAGAGAACAGGCTGAAGCTGAACCCCGACAAGACCGAGGTGTTACTGGTGGGGAATAAGGGAAGGTTGGGAAACTTTGATCTGGTGCTTAATGGGGTGAGATTGCCCCTAAAGGACCAGGTCCGCAGCCTGGGGGTCATTTTGGACTCTCAACTGTCCATGGAGCCCCAGGTAGCTGCAGTAAGTCGGGCAGCCTGGTACCAACTTCATCTGGTACAGAGGCTGCGACCCTACCTTCCTATACATCTGCTTCCACGAGTGATACATGCCCTGGTCTCCTCTCGATTAGACTACTGTAATGCACTCTACGTGGGGTTACCCTTGAAGACGGTCCGGAAATTGCAGCTGGTACAGAATGCGGCGGCACGCTTAATAAAGCAAAGCCGTTGCCGGGATCATGTCACCCCAGTGTTGATGGAGCTACACTGGTTGCCAGTTGTATACCGGGCCCAATTCAAGTTGTTGGTATTAACCTTTAAATCCCTAAACGGTTTCAGCCCAGTTTATCTGAAGGAACGCCTCCAGTATCACCAAATATGCCACCAAACAAGATCGGCCTCACAAGACCTTCTCTCGGTCCCACCAGTGAAAACAGCTAGGCTGGTGCGGACCAGAGAGAGGGCCTTCTCGGTCGTGGCCCCCACCCTCTGGAACTTGCTTCCTTTTGACCTTCGACATGCGTCCTCCCTGATGGCTTTTCGTCGAGCCTTAAAGACCTTGTTATTCAGGCAGGCCTATGGGATTTCTGGGGTGGGTTAGGCTATTACTAACAGGTGGTTTACTGTTGTATGAATATGTTTTAACTTGTGTTTTATATTGTGTAAGTCGCCCAGAGTGTCTGTTAAGTCAGACAGATGGGCGACTAACAAATAAAATTTTATTATTATTATTATTATTCCACTAGATGTACAAGGGCATTATGATACTTGCTCCCTTAGACTCAGAAAAGGAAGACATGCAAAGTATTACACAGTCCAACACTTTTGCTCAGAGGTAGGAAATTCTACTTCTAAAGCAGGATATTACCAAATTTATTCAAATGAACAACAACAAAAGCCTAACAGACTCCACCAAGATTGTTCATACTTGATTGTTCAAACAATAGCGGTTCAGGGACAAAACTATAGAAAGGGAGAGATGTGGGATCAATCACAAGGAAAGACTCTAGGGAAGGTGGGAAAGCCTTCAGAAAGTAAGTAATTTCTCCAGTGAACCCTAGAAAAATAGAAATGGCCCAGACATGCGTAACATCTAGCCCAGTACCGACTGCTCTGACTGGTAGTAGCTGAAATAGTCTATCTCATCTTTTGGTACCTGAAACTGAAAATTAAATGTTCACTGAATGGGCCTAGGAAATCTCTGAGGGTGTACAGACTACCTTTATAATTACAGCGCTGAATATAAACAAAGTGAAAGACATCTCATTTCCACTGGCATAATTTAGCCTAAGTTTAACTGTCTAGCCTCTTTAAAAAAATTATCATTTTGCGCATTTCCCAAATAACTTTGTGAGGTTTTACCCCAGTTCTACTTTCTCCTTGGCTCTTTCTTTCCTTCCGCTGTTTCCTTGGGTCCTTGCTTTTCAGCCCACCTAAGCCTATTATCTACTCTCAATCCTTCTTTCAGCCACCTTGCTTCTAGGCTCCCTGCCCTTTAGCATTTGTGTGGGACCTTTTCCCAGCTCTTCCCACAAAACAAATCTATCCCTAGGGCCTGCAAGAAATTTAATCCCAAATTTAACAAGTTTCCCTTATCTTTCAAAAGCTGGGACGACGACTGACAGTTTTGTTCCCTGGGAAGTTGGAATTTTATGAACATAGACCACACCCCTCAGATGTTCAAAATGAGTAAGTGGAAATGTGGCCATGAACATTAGCCCCACCCCAATGTCCCTCAGGAAGGTAGCTTCAGACTTTTGTGCAGTGACGTCTGAAAGACTGTAAGTGCAATCAACTGAACATACTTAGAATCTCATTTCAGACCTTTGCAAAGTAGAGCCAACACACATAGGGAAGTTGGGGGCAGGGCTTACCCATGCATCCCCCACTCCCTTCCCCAGTTTAAGTTCATATGCATTCCACATGGTTCATCTGAATATGACTCCCATGTAATTAAGCCAATCTATGCCAAAGGCTTCACCACAAGTCCAATACAATACCATTGATGACCATTTCAGTCACGCTAGTGCTCCAGGCTTGATTTGAATTTTTTTTATATACAAATCAGGTTGACTAGAAATTACAAACGAACTACCACAATTTTATTCAACTGATGTTCTTGGTGCAGTTAGTTAACACAATAAATCAGGTCCAAGATAGATGTGATGTTAAACACATCATTAGGAAGCCCATCAGAATGTGTTGGACTTTTTTAGTTAATAAAGGCTTGATTTCGCCAAATGTGAGCTTTGGGAGGATGGGGAAGTAGCATGAGGTGTGATTTTCATCTGAAGTTAAAATCAATGCAGGGGGATGGTTTTCATGGGGACCACAGCTGGGAAGGGAAGGGTCACTTACACCAAGCATCTCTGAGCCTACCAGTAAACACATTTTAAACATATTTAGTGTTACATGTAGATTGATCTTCAGACACAAAGAGGAACACAATAAAAGGGCAAAAATGTATGTGGAAAGCAATTGTAAGTGACAAAGTGGAAGGGGAACTTTTTTTAGATCTTCAAAAGGCTGCCATGAATACACTGTAGGTAGGACATGAGGCTGTAAAGAGTCTGGATAAAGTTTCCTTAAAGGCAGCTTCAGTCAGTTTTCCCACCATGCGGAGAGATGGATTATGTGAATCCTTAAAGCAGGCATGAGCAAAAGGTATATTGCCAGCTGATTTGCAGTAGATCAGCAAATGATTGAGCCCCAATTGTTCAACAATAGCAAAAACAGAAGGTCCCCCATCTTCTAAATTAGGCTTCTGTGATTAAGAAAGCTTGAAGGGAAAACCAGGAGCGCATTTTTGTGTGACAGGATGAAAAGCTCAGTTCTGGTACTGAAAACAAATTTCTGGGCTGAGCATGTAGTCAGAAGTACTCCAGGGAATAGTAATTTAGAATATCTAGAAACTTTGCTTGTTTGTCATGACTGGAACACATATGCAGCCAGTCTATGTCCGGGTAGTTGAAGTCACCCATTACTACTACATTTCCTAGTTTGGATGCTTCCTCAATTTCATATCTCATCTCAAGGTCTCCCTGAGCATTTTGATCAGGGGGACGATAGATCGTTCCCAGTATTAAGTCTCTCCTGGGGCATGGTATCACCACCCACAACGATTCTGTGGAGGAGTCTGCCTCTTTTGGGTTTCGAGCTTGCTGGATTCAATGCCTTCTTTCACGTATAGAGCAACTCCGCCACCAATACGTCCTGCCCTGTCCTTCCGATATAGTTTATATCCAGGGATAACCGTATCCCACTGGTTTTCTCCATTCCACCAGGTCTCGGTTATGCTCACTATATCAATGCTCTCCTCTAAGACCAAGCACTCCAGTTCTCCCATCTTGGTTCGGAGGCTCCTAGCATTAGCGTACAGGCACTTGTAAGCAGTGTCTCTCTTCAAGTGTCTTTGGCACTTGTGGTTTGGCCTGTGGTAATTTTGCTCTTCTGAATTTATATCCTGTGCCCCTGATCTCACAATGCCTACTTCTAGGCCTACCCCTTTTAAAATTTCATCATTTCTTTGGTTTTTATCCCAGGGGGGAGGTTTATTCCGAACCGGACCTTCCTCAGCTCCTGTCGGGTTTCCCCCCTCAGTCAGTTTAAAAGCTGCTCTGCTACCTTTTTAATTTTAAGTGCCAGCAGTCTGGTTCCATTCTGGTTCAAGTGGAGCCCGTCCCTTTTGTACAGGCCCGGCTTGTCCCAAAATGTTCCCCAGTGCCTAACAAATCCAAACCCTTCCACCCGACACCATCGTCTCATCCACGCATTGAGACTGCAAAGCTGGGCCTGTCTGGCTGGTCCTGCGCATGGAACTGGTAGCATTTCAGAGAAAGCCACCTTGGAGGTCCTGGCTTTCAGCATCCTACCTAGCAACCTAAATTTTGCTTCCAGGACCTCTCCAGAACTCTTCAGTAGACTGGGTGTTAAACAAAACATAATGCTGTTGCCCTGAAGACTGCAGTTTATAAGTCTTAAGCTGGCATGCAGGAGGACTTAAGCCTCATTAGATGCCACAACCAGTGGAGCAGAGACAAAGCACCACCACTTATTTCACAGCTTATTTTTCTGACTGGGAGTGCTGTTTGCCAATCCTCTGCATTCCGAATAAGTTTTTCTCAGACACCCACCAAATAAGCAATGCAAAAGGTATATGTTACATTAATATTATGGGTTAAACTGCCACTTTTATTTTTTTAAATTCCAACGTTTCTTTATTATGACTAACCAAAGTATAAAATAGTAAGCAAGATTTTGAGTCTATTAGAACTCTTCATCAGGCTGAATGTTAAGTGAAGGGGAGGAGGGTGAATAAAAAAAACTGACTTGGTAGTGAAACCACAATGTATGGCAGTAGTGAAATACTCGTTTTTGTTGAATGAAAAGGGATGGCTTTTGGGGGCTATCATAAAGAGTGCCTGCTGGTCAAGTTAGATTTCAGGTGCACTACAGAGGCAAAGAAGAATCAATGTCTCTTCCCTCATTTTGAAAATAAAACCCAGTAGTTACTCAGTTCTGTCTCCAGTCCAAATTGGAACACACAGTTTCCTTGTGAGAACAAAATAACATTTATATTGCTTTATATTAGCAAAGCTGAGGTTTAACTTTTACTAGTGCACTAAATGAAAATCAACAGAGGCCAAATTGGATAGCATTACCTAGTGTTTAGATTTACCTCCAAAGAACCATAATAATGTTCACTCCCTTCCTACAAAAAAACCCTTGGTCTGAAAGCCGCCTCAAGTTATCCAAAACAAAGCCACCCAGGTATCTGGGAAGCTGTTAAATACACAGTAGAGGAAAAATAAGCCCTTCAATCTCCAATGCTGGGGAGAAGAGAATTTTAATATACCCTATTCCTAAAACATTTTTCTGCCACCAGGAAGTCATTCTCTTACTTCCAAATAACCCTGCCCCAAAGTAGCCAAACTCTTCGTGTATCAGAGCCACAAAGCCAGGATCTTCCACATGCCTCCGAGTGATCCTCTCTCCTGCCCGCCCTCTTTCTGTCCGCACGCTAAATTAACGCTCCGTTCATTGCCTCTTTCCTCACCCGCTGCTCTAGGATACGCCCTGGAAGATCAAGCAGCCCGGCCGTCTCCATGCCCGGCGGGCGATAGGCCTGTCTCTTAATTCTCCCCCTCAGCCTCTCCCAACCATGACACAGCCACCTCTTACAGCCTAAGCGGCAAAAGCGCTTACTCCGCAGCCAGGCACACGCACGTCACGTGCCCAACCCCGGGAGTGACATTAAGGAACCAACCAACCCGCGTCCAGAACCGAGAAACATCCCATTGCGAACTCGCGCGCGCCACCTGCGGCTTCCCAGAGATTCGCCCGAAGTCGAAAGGAAAGCGTGGTACTCTAAGGGCTCTGCTTATTTTTTTTTAGTTTCTTTTTAACTACAGCCAGTAGTTACTCGGTAGCAATTCCCACTGGATGCAACGAGGCTTAGTCCGAAGTCATTGTTCGTAAGATTGCTGGCATGCAGCCTAGCCCTATGCATGTTTACTCGGTAGTTGGACCTCCCTTGTTTTATAATTTATAAAATCATTTGTGGACCATACTATTGTTAATACTAAGGCAGCGGTATTAACAATAATTTGAAAACGTCTGCTGGTGAAAACACTTTTATTCCCAGTGGATCTTACACAACAGGGCATGATTTTCTGTTGCTCTGATGCAGCGTCACATACTGTATTGAGGGGAAATACCCCCTGGGCAACAAGCAGAAAGGCACGCTAGTGCTAGCAAGCTAAGGGCCGGTTACATAATAGACAGAGATTAGTATTTCTAAAGAAACGAATACAAGAATGCCTGGAAGGCCTGGTTCCTTTTATTTTAATATATTTATATTCCACTTTTCCTCCGAGGAGCTCAAGGCTGTGTTCATTATTCTCCACATTTTATACTCACAATACCCCTGTGATTGGCCCCAGGTCATCCAGTTAACTTTATGGCTCAGCGGGAATTTGAACTTGGGCTCCCTGGTTTTAGTCCAACAAGCATGGCCAAGAAGTGTGTGCGTGTGTGGTTTTCAGGCTGGTTGTCAGAAAAGAAAGGGACAATGACAGCTTTTTCCTGCCCCATTCCGCCATTCATATTTTTGAAAAGCACTACGCATAGATTGAGAGCTTTTAGACTGGATATTGTCCCAGACAATAAAACCACTGGGCTCCATCCAGATACTAAAGTTATTCCAAGAGTTGGCAACTCTACCTGGTGACTAAATCCCACATGTGTGTGTTAAGCTATCGATCAATGACTACTGACTGATAGCTGTGGTGTGTGTACTTCTATCAGAGGCAGTATGCTTCTGAATACCAGTTACTGAAAACAGAGGGGAGAGTGCTTTGCACTCAGATCCGGTTTGCAAGCTTCCCTTGGGCATCTGGTTGTCCACTGTGAGAGCAGGATGCTGGATTAGATGGGCATTGGCCTGATCCAGCAGGCTCTTCTTCTGGTTTTATTGCTCAGTGGTAATTCTGGCAAGGAAAATGTATTCTGTATATACTCAGAAACACTCTTTTCTCCAGGACTTCACTTTCAAGGCTGAACCCTGGCATTAACGTTCTGTATGTGCTCAGAGGCACTCATGTACAAAAACTGGATCCATTGCAGACCTTTCAGGGCCAAGCCTTGCCTCAGGTTAGGTCTTTTCTAGGCATTATAATTTTATAGACACCACAATTTGACAAACTTCATTTTTCCATATCATACTTGTCTGGTGCTCAGGCCCAAGAGAAACAGAGTAGTATAAGTGGATAATGCAGTTGTCCAGCAAGAGGATCTGGCATTGTACTTCAGTACAGCAAAGAGGAATTCCAGGCAAACGGGAGAAAAGCAGGAAGCAAAGAGGGAGAAGAAAAAGCTTAAATGCATCTTGGATTTCTTAGGCCCTTCATCAGGGAATTTCCAATAAGGATCTGGCTTTGTACCTCAGTGGCAAGTTGCACAGACCAAGGGAAGATTGTAGCAGATGCCAGAGTGATATCCAGCATTAGTCACACTTGGAGTTGGACCACTGAAATCAATAGACTTTATTTCAGTGGCTGTACTCTGAGTGTGACTAATATGACTGAGTATGCCATAAAGAGGATGGATATCATCCTCTTTATGTCAGTCAGTATCACCAGATTGGCCCTCTAGCTACATGACACCTGATGATCCCAGGCCAGGAGGAATATTGTGCAAATAACTCAGCTGGAATTACCTGTAGTTCCCTTTTCTAACCAGTAGCACTGGTGATGCAGGGGCCAATGTCTGATTTACAGAGCTCCAGGCTCTATGGGCTTGTCAATACGTAAGTAAGATTATGACCTAGTAGTCTGCATTGATGAGAGCCAGTGTGGCGTAGTGATTAGAGTGTTGGACTACGACCTGGGAGACCAGGGTTCGAATCCCCACACAGCCATGAAGCTCACTGGGTGACCTTGGGCCAGTCACTGCCTCTCAGCCTCAGAGGAAGGCAATGGTAAACCCCCTCTGAATACTGCTTACCATGAAAACCCTATTCATAGGGTCGCCATGAGTCAGAATCGAGTTGAAGGCAGTCCATTTCCATTTCAGTCTGTATTGATAATCATTCATTGAGTGCTACGTACTCACAATTACTTGTAGAGATTTGATTCACCACTTCATCCATACAAATGCATTCAGGCAGGTGCAGAAAAATATTAGCATTTCAGCCACCTTGATTCTGGCTGGCTGTGAAGGAACAACTCATTGGAACGTGCCTTTTTCTCTGAATATGTGCTCCTTTCAGGACTGTCACTCCAGTATTTGTGAAGATTGCCACCTCCATATATATTTATTAAAATATAATAAATATATAAAATAATTAAAATATGATGCAATGTTTGCATTTCTGGTACAAACCCCCAAGTATAGGAAATGTAGGATTTGGTTAGCAAGTTTTTTGAATAAGAAGCTTTCTGGTAAAGACTAGCAACTTTTTGTGAAGTGTGTTTTTATAGCTAGATTTCCACACTCACTATATATGAGGTCTGGAAAAGGTACTTGGGCTTAACGTTAATGCAAATTCAAAAAGAAATCAAATTCTTGGCATGTCAAATAGATTATATAGGATTTTCAGAACTGTGTTGATTTGGTTCTTTCTCCAGCACCATGCATGACAAAATATATGATAAACAATGCCAGCACAAACAGGTTTTGCTTTGCTTTTAACGCATTGTAAAGATATCCATTATGTGGCAAGAAAGTGCTAAACTAAGTTTATAGTCAACAGAGTTTGTTAACACATTCATAAGCTTTAACGGTTTTAATAAAAACCAAAATTAAGAAATGGTTTCTGTTCAAAAGTGAGGGAAAACATCTACTGCATTTCCATTATTATACTTCCTATCTTCCAACTGTTTACAACTACAAACTTTGGGTTGCATCCACAGAGGTGTAAATTTAGTGATTAGCACATTCTGTTAACTATGTTCCAAGTGCAGGCAAAATACTGCACAGGAAGAATCTGGAACTGCATTAAATATGTCTGTACATGGATTACATTTAGTTCCTCATTGGAAAGTGAGCCCTGAATGCAAAGTGTTCCTTCCCCCTTGGAAGGTGCTTGCAAATACAGCCACTTTAAATCCCCAAGCCCTGGACAAGCAAGTCTTGCTGTCCAATGGGAAAAATGTGTCTTCCACCCATGGGGTATGCTTTGCAATGTAGAACTGCATGTATTTTTATTTATTTATTTGTTTGTTTATTGTATTTGTATACCGCCCCATAGCCAAAGCTCTCTGGGCGGTTTACAGTAACTAAAAACATTAAAAACAAATATACAAATTTAAAACACATCTTTTAAAAACAATTTAAAACACATTTAAAAAATTTAAAACAATTTAAAAAACACATGCTAAAATGCCTGGGAGAAGAGGAAAGTCTTGACCTGGCACCGAAAAGATAACAGTGATGGCGCCAGGCACACCTCGTCAGAAAGATCATTCCATAATTTGGGGGCCACCACTGAGAAGGCCCTCTTCCTTGTTGCCACCCTCCAAGCTTCCCTTGGATTAGGCACCCGGAGGAGGCCCTTTGATGTGGAGCGTAGTGTACGGGTGGGTTCGTGTTGGGAGAGGCGTTCCATCAGGTATTGTGGTCCCAAGCCATGTAAGGCTTTATAGGTCAAAACCAGCATCTTGAATCGAGCTCGGAAACATGCAGGCAGTCAATCCAAGCGGGCCAGAATTGGTTTTATATGTTCGGACCGTCTGGTCCCTGTTACCAATCTGGCCGCTGCATTTTGCACAAACTGCAGTTTCCGAACCATCTTCAAAGGCAGCCCCACATAGAGTGCATTGCAGTAATCTAGCTTGAAGGTTACCAGAGCATGGACAACTGAAGCCAGGTTATCCCTGTCCAGATAGGGGCGCAGCTGGGCCACCAACCGAAGTTGGTAGAAGGCACTCCATGCCACCAAGGCTACCTGAGCCTCAAGTGACAGAGATGGTTCTAGGAGAATCCCTAAGCTATGAACCTGCTCCTTCAGGGGGAGTGCAACCCCATCCAGGACATTAGGACTTTCTTTGCCCTATGTAAGGCACTTATAAAACAGTTAAAACATAAAAAGTGAGGGTGGTAAACAGCTTGTACAAAAGGAAACAAATTTCTAGTTTTCACTTAACTTTTCTAGCACAGTGCTCTGCTGCTAAGTCAGAAACAGTGCTTCCTTGAGCAGAAGAGGCTTTCTGTTTACAGAAGGGCATTTTTAAATCTAAACTATTGGCACATTATAAATAAAGTTGAAAAGAGCAAACTGACTAGTCAATTTTAAGTTCACTTTAACCGGGATAATATCCACACTTTCCAAAATGTCTGACAAGAGTGCTTGGGTATAAGACAGTGGATTATATATTGGGCAGCTGACTAGTTGCTCCATGAGCATTGCTAGCTAGTTAATGTTAGTTAGAAACACAATTTATTTAGGATTTGCACTTATAGTCCATCCTTCAGTGTATGGGCCAGGGCAGGTTATAAAAATGTCACAATTAAAGCAAGCACAATTTACAATTTCTGGACATCATACTTTAAGAAGGATGCAGACAAACCAGAACAGGTTTCAGAGGAGGGCAACGAGGATGATCAGGGGACTAGAAACGAAGCCCTATGAGGAGAGATGGAAAGAACTGGGCACGTTTAGCCTTGAGAAGAGAAGACTGAGGGGAGATATGATAGCTCTCTTCAAGTACTTGAAAGATTGTCACACAGAGGAGGGCCAGGATCTCTTCTTGATCATCCCAGAATGCAGGACATGGAATAATGGGCTCAAAATTACAGGAAGCCAGATTTCAACTGAACATAAGGGAAAAATTTCCTGTTAGAGCGGTAGGACAATGGAACCAATGACCTAGGGAGTTGGTGGCCTCTGCAACACTGGAAGCATTCAAGAGGCAGCTGGACAGCCACCTAATGGGTATGCCTTAAGTTAGATTCCTGCACTGAGCAGGAGTTGGACTTGATGCTCTTATAGGCCCCTTCCAACTCTACTATTCTGTGATTCTGTAGGTACAATACAACCACAAAATAGTGCTATAGGATTGGGGATCAGTTTGGTGTCTTCTTTGGATCCCTTCAACAGCGTGTGGTTTATATCTGCAAACAGTAGTGTAGTGGCAAATTCAGAAGTGCAGGGCCCCTTCATGTTAGTCACACACCCTTCCCTTCCCCCCCCTTTTTTTTTTGCTGCTCGGTGGAGAATGAGATCCTTGCTAATGCCTTCTCCAACAACATCTCTAGGAGACAAAGAACATGAAAAGGGAGCGTGTTAGCTACTGAAAAGAGTCTTCTCAGTAGCTGACTTATGTCCCTTCACTCAGATAGCTCCAATGAGCAGAAAAGGACAAGGAAGCATATTAGAAGACTCTTCTCAGTGGCTAACACACTCCCCATTTATGCTGATTGGGTCGTAGGATGCTGGAGACACAGGGACTCTGCTGGGACCCTGCTCCCAAAAAGGTAAGGGGTCTAAGACCTCCGAGACCCCAGACGACTACACCTGTCTGCAAGGTTGGGTTCTGTAGAGGGGGGAACTGATGAAGTGGTCAGACTATCCTCTTTGTTAAATTAACTGTTAAGCATCTTTTTGCATGACAAAAGAGTTGGCCAAGTACCAATGTATTGTCATACAAATGACTTCCTAATGATGCTTCTACAGGAAGGGGGCAGGCCTTTCCCTCTCACTTGGCTGAAGGTGATGTCATCTTGGAGGTAGGAGAACAATAGAACAGAGGCCAGTCTTGTCTGGTCTTCTGTTGGGCTGAAGATGGGAGACAAGCTTGACTTGCTGTCTTTGCTGAAACTAAAGCTATAGCTTTGTTCCCCTAAAAGCTAATGAGAGAGCAAGATCTGCTAGTGTTAATGCTGTAAGCCTTTTCATCAGATGCTCAGCCTGTAAATATATGTAAATAAAACCATGTATTACAAATACACCACTTTCATTAGGGTCTTTCATTACAAGGAAACCAAACCTGAGGTATGTGCTGGCACTTCTCACTGACTAGTGCATGTAACAATAGCCAATGACAAAGTAACAAACTGGCAGTACAGAACAGCAGTGAACAGCACTGCAGAAGGAAATCACACATCTGCAAAGTGGCTCAGTGGCAGAGCACATGCACTGTACACAAAAGGTCCCAGGTCCAACCCCTGGCATCTCCAGACAGGACTGGGATAGACCCGCATCTGAAGCCCTGGAGAGCTGCTGCCAGTCAGGGTGGACAATACTGAGCTAGATGGACCAATGGTCTGATTCAGGATAAGGCAGTGTCCTGTGTTGCAGGGCAGTGTGCAGCAGCTGCGAAGATGGCAAATTCCCTGCTAGGGATCATTAGGAAGATATACTGAAATAATGCCATTATATAAATCTGTGCTGCACCTGCATTTGGAACGCTGCATACGGTTCTGGTCGCGTCATCTCAAAATGGATATTGTAGAGCTGGAAAAGATTAAGAAAAGGGCAACCAAAATGATAAAGGGGGTGGAGTGACTCCCCATGAAGAAAGGTTGTAACATTTGGGGCTTTTTAGTTTAGAGAAAAAGGCAAGTAAGAGGTGTCACGACAGACCTGTATAAAATTATGCATGGCATTGAGAAAGTGGATAGAGAAAAGTTTGCCTCCCTCTCTCATAACACTAGAACTCGTGGGCATCCAATGAAGCTGAATGTTAGAAGATTCAGGACAGACAATAGAAAGGACTTCTTCATGCAGTGTAGTAAAACTATGGAATTTGCTCTCACAACAGGAAGTGATGGCCACCAATTTGGACTGTTTTAAAAGAGGGCTACACACATTCATGACGGATAAGGCTGCTGATGGCTACTAGCCACAATGGCTGTGCTCTGCGCCTCTATAGGCAGTCTCCAGGGTCAGTCCAAAGTCAGAGTCCATAACAACAACAAAGGGGGTGAGGCAAGACCAAGATCAGAGCAGCCCAAGGTCAAGATCTAAGCAGTCTAGGGGCAGAGTAGGGCAAGGGCGAGGCAGGAGGCAGGTCTAAGGTAACGGCTGCAGCCAAAAGATCAGCAGACAGGCCAGATACAGAGCTGGTGTATAGACATTGTTCCAGCAACACTCTGGGAAACATCCCGTGTAAGGAGGGTGAAATCTGTACTGTGGAAGCTGGCTGTTCTCACTAACAAGCTATGAGCTCATTAGAGACACCTGTGTAAATCAGTCTCTGACTGGCTGTCAAGGCCAACTACCTTAGCTACTGTGTGAATGCATATACACGATGGTTCTGAAATCGCCTGGAATATTACATCTTCCAGAAACCTTAGGATTAGCCAAGGCTTGCCATAGGCCTAGAAAGCTCCAGCCAATTTGCCCCCGATTGGTCAAGGCTTCCCCCAGGCGTAGAGGAGTCCAACCATTTACCCCTTTGATTGGTTCCAGCATGCCTAGGCCTGGAACATTCTGTCCATTTGTCCCTTTGAATGACCCAAGAATCTGCCTTGCTATTGCTAGACTATTCCTATAAAAGTATTTGGAAAGTCCTAGTTAGCTGCCCATTTTCGTCTAGATTCATTGTGACCCCGACTAGTATGTTCAAGAGTTAGGAACATAGCAACACTTCTCAATTGTCTCTTTGATGTTTTGTGCCTACACAAGGTTTAAGGAATTTGCTGCTGCTCTATGTATTACCTGTTTTGATGCACATTTATATTTTTTGCATATTTAAAAAAAATATTTTTATGCACTTCTGATATTTTTAATAAAGCTACCTCGTATTTATTTTGGTGCATATTCTTTCAGGCAACCAGGTATTGAATTCAGTACCTTGGCTTCTTTGACTACAAGCTGTTGAGTAAGTACTCTTTTTGGCCTGAGACTCCAGGAGCAGAACACGTGGCTTTTTAGCTCTTGCTTCCTTGGAATTCCAGGCAGGTCCTGTTTTATTTTTGGGAGCTTGGATTTTTCCCCTTAAAGAGTGGTGGTGGCAGCTTATCTACCTGGCACAGTTGGGTTTTGGTTCTCTTTACCAGCTGTGGTCGGACTGGCATATGAGGGTGCTTTATCAGGGCTGGCATCCTCTTTTGAAGTCAAATGCGACTGTGTTGGATTTTCTTGGCAACTGTCCATTTACATGTATGTTTAATTTAATAGCACTGTAACTGCTTCCAATCGGTCTGACAACACTTACGTCTTGCATTGGGTTAGAATCTTTCATCAACATAACCCACCCACCCAAAAGCCAGCAGTGAACACAGAAACACCCCAAAGTAAGTATTTATTTGCCTTTGGGTGAAAACAATAGCACACAATGTAAGACGCATCTGCAATTACATTTCTCACAGGTGCCCAGTTTGCAGCAACGTGTACTTTGAAATAAAAGTTTCCACATGTTCTCCCTGCAGTGTTTTCATAGCTCTCCAGTGAATACTGCCACAGTTCTCAGGTTTGCCTTGGGAATGATTCAGCTCCTCTCTGATGTAATCCAGCCAAAGATCTTCAAAGGGAAAAAAGCCTAGTTAATATTGTGATAATGGAAATGCTACATGAAGAGAGGTTCCCATAGGCCCAAAACGTAGCAATGTATGATCCCGTGTATCTCACTGGGGACACCCAGATTCTGCAAATGCAAAGTGTTTTTGCAGAAGTCCAGCACAAGTGCAAAGGACTAAAACTTGACAACTGCCACAGAAGCTGTAGTAGCTCCTTTTGAAGATTATGTACTCTGTTACAGAGAGGGGGAAGTGGTTGCAGCAGCTGTAGTGATGGCTGAATCCCACAGGCAGCAATCCTATGCATATTTACCTGGGAGTAAGCCACAATGAAAACAGAGGCTCCCTTCTGAATAGATGTTTCCTTATCCTATATATTTCCTCCAACAACTGATTCCCAGCTAAGAAGACAGGCTGACAAAATCTTTCCCCAGTCTCAGTTTCCAACAAAATCTCCCCAATCCATAGGAGGAAAATTACAGAAACACATGCTTTTGTTCATTAGCAGAAAGAAAACTGAACAAAAGATCCATCTACCTCAATTTGTTGACTTCTTGCTTCAAGAAAGAAGAAGGCAAAAGCAACAGACTACTACATGTTTCTGACTAAAATACGGACAGCCATCCTCTCTACAAAGAGGGTTGTCCTGCCATCACCAATATGGCAGCTTCAAACTGATTTGTTACAGGAATGGTAGCGGCTCCTCCTTTGAAATCCTATCACCATTCTGAAATGTTACTTATTGGACAAGGATACTTATGGGGATGGAAAACTTTAGATTGGATGGTATGCCCTTGCCCGACACCTGACATGAAGATATGATTGTTGTAATCTCCAAGCCCTTCAAAAGACCCCTTGAAAACTGAATCCTAGAGGCGTATTTCGATTCAACATGGGTTACAGATATTCACTGGTCTGTTAACAAAGAGATTGTTAGTAATATTGCATTTTATATATCCAGACTGAGAAGCCTATTAGGTGAATTTTGAATTTACCTCAGCAATTGTTGCTATATACTCCACCTCCCCTAAGTGACTCCAAAAGTATACCATTAAATCTTCAAACTAAACAAGGTTTCCCTCCCCCGGCCTCTTGTGTGGTTTTTTATGCTAGAACCCTTGACATGCCACCTTTGGAACAACCCTGAAATAAAGGATATATATGTAAATAGTTTGCCTCATTTACTTAGTTTATATGCTGATGATATGGCAACTATAACATCAGACTCCATGAGAGCTGTGCACCCTATCAAACGAGAGCTGAACCATTATGAAGAGATAGTAGGTTTATAGGTAAACTTTAATGTCAGAAATATGATGACTTTTCATGTAACTCCAGTGGTACAGAAATTGTTTTCCAAAGTATTTGTTTACCCCTGTTTTGAGAAATTTAAACTGATCGCTCCTGGCCAACTCCAGACCCATTTGGAAACAGATCAGGCTGGATATGAACGTGTGTTCCAAACTTAAATTGACCCTGCAAGAATAGCAGCAGTTAAAATGTCATTATTACAAAAAATGACTTTCTCTTTCACTCTCTCCCAGTTGGAATCACAGATAACCAATTCAGCTTCTGACAGAAAGAACTTGAAAACTTTATTTTTAGCAAAAGAAAAGTTTTAGAGTGAAAGACTGAGAGACAAAGGTAATGTATAGGGTAGTGACAGTGTATGTTGAACAATGCCATCGTTGATCATGAATAATCTTTGGGCCAAGTTCAGAGTAAAATAACTTGAACACCATTTATTGAGAAAATATCCCTTCCCTCCACTCCTGCCCATTGGATGGCTATGGCTGCCAGCCTCAGCCAGCTCCAGGTTAACTAGATGCTTATTCCAGGGACTGGGGAAGGGGGAGGAGTTCATCTGAGGGGATTTGCCATTTGGACTGCCTGCCTATTTATCTGCTGACCTCTGTCTTCTTTATTACCATCCTGGCCCAAGTAGGCTCTCAAGCTGACTCACAATAAAATATCTAACATCAAGTTTTCTTTTGTTTGCTTTTAAAAAATGTAGCTCTAACCAAAATGCAACGGAAGAAAGACTACTTCACTTGGAGAAAGAAAGTTTCTTACCAGAGTCTGTGGCACCAAACTCTCTCAAGGCACGTTCGTAATATTCTCGGATATTGAACATTTTACAGGATTCCTTTAAAAAAAGATGGGTAGGGAAGGGGAGGAATAACTTAGCAGGTTGAACTTACCTTCATGCTACCAAAGATTATGGCAGTTAAATACACTTGCTATATGGACCAGATCGGAATATTTCTGTAGTAGTGTGAGACATTCCATGTACATAAAACAGTACATTTTTGCTCTTCTGTCCACAGAATCAGCTCCATGAATTAAAAATGGACAGGAGGAAGGGAAGAGGCCGTGGCAGACTTGGGCAATAAGCTATGAGGAGCTTTCCCCTTCTACTCTCCAGTCACATGGCTCTTTTTCCTGCCTCACCCCCCAACCCGTGGGCCCTGAACGTTTCTCTAACCCCTGCCCATCATTCCAGCCCTGAAGCAGCCTTCCTTCTCCACTATCCCACACCCAGGCTCCCAGGAACTCCCTGAAATCTGTCAATAAAAGTGCACACAAAATTTATTACTTGAGATATTCATATCCTGTCAAATAGATCTACAGGTGGCAGCTAATGTGAAAGTCAAAAAATTAAGAAAACACACAGCAAGCACATAAAATGCTACCTTATACTGAGTCTGCCCCTTGGCCCGTCTAGCTCAGTGCTGTCTACACTGACTGGCAGAGGCTCTCTAGGGTTTCAAACAGAAGCTGGGAATTGAACCTGGGACCTTCTGCATGCAAAGAGATGCTCGGCCACTGAGCTACAGCCCTTCCCCAAAACACAAAACAATGTAAAATCAAGCAACAGATACAACACACAGAAAACAAAGGGCTGTAAGTAATAACAAAAATCAACCAAAGCTTAGGCCAAGAGGCCTGTCAATACAAAAAGTTTTGGGTCACAGCAAAATGCCATCAGAGAGGATGCAAGATAGATATCCCAAGGCAAGGAGTTCCAGCGAGTGGACACTGCAGCCAAGGAAGCCCTCACACATATCCCTGCCAACCGTGTCTCAGATTGAAGGGTCAGCGAGCGGGGCTGAGACATGCAAGAGGGCCTCCCTCAATGACCTTGGCAGACTAGCAGGATCATACAGGAGGATACACTCTCTTAGATATCTTCGTCTAGAGCTGTTTATGGCTTTAAAAAAAACCCAAACAGCATTCTGAATTGTGCCAGGAATAGCAACAGTGCAATCCATATAGGTGAATGCTTTTTAAAAAAAACCTGGCCGTAACAGTCTTGTTGCAATGTTATGGATTAGTTACAGTTTCAGGATGGTTTTTAAAAGGCAGCTCATAATAGTCCAGTCCCAACATATTACAGCACATTAACTGCTGCTTCCTTTAGAAAATTCACAGTGATGCGATACAGCATGTCATAAAACTAAGTTTGCCCTAAGTTACATTTAACACTTACTTGCTCCTTTTCAATCTGAATCATCTTCTTGAAGAACTCAAGCGAAAATGGGCGGCTTTCATGCAAGCTAGGACATAAAGATGGTGTGTGATGAATGCAGTTGAGGAAGGTAGAAGACATACATCATTTTAGATGTGTGCGTTTTAAAAGGTGGTTTTCTAACCTGGTAAAAATCTTCTTTGCTTTCTTATAACCACCAGCCTTGTAAGCCCATTCAAGGTACTTTTCCTTCATGGTTACTGAGTTGGCAGGAAGCGTGGCAAGTAAAGATCTCTGCAAGTTAAACAACAAAATGAACCTGAACATATTTAAAGAACACCTATGAAGCTTTTAAGTATGTATTATCGACTAAGAGAAGTCAGTATAATCTAAATTAAGCTTACGGAGAGGGCCCTGCTAACGTACCAGTCTTGAATGGGATATTTCAACCCAAATCTAAGGACACAGATTGAGTACAGGACATAGGTAACTAGATGGAAGAATACTCATTCAATCAAGTTTAGAAATCTGTTCCAGAGGGTTTTCATCAGTTTTTCCTATGCATTTGATGTTGTGATACTTATATATTATGACTTTGTACATCGCTCAGAGTGGCTCAGTTTCCAGCCAGATGGGCGATAAATAAATCGCAGAAATAAATAAATTTCATACTTTTGAGATCGTGCTTGCAAATCAATATATTTAGAACTGGAGATGGTGTATAAATGCATTCATACACACACTATTTCGGGGCACTTTTTATTTTGTGCCCTTGTTTTTTGCTTTTGGTACCATTGTCTCCAGTCATCCCATCCCATCCTGTTTGTCCACACCCTTGTCCACCCTTCTTATCTTGTTACCTCCTGCTTTGCCTGGAGCCTTCACTACTCTGTTGTCAAGAAACAAATCTCAACACCCACATCTTCAGTAAAGCCACTCTGCAATTATGGTAGTCTGTGTTCATTTACAGATCTGACACTACATGATCCTCCCTACTTTACCAAAGCCGTCTGTAAGCCCTCGGGTCCAGCTTCGTCTGTCTCCTGTACGCTACAAGGCTCTGACTTGGGATCATGTCATTTCTTTGCTTGGTAGATTATCCCGCACAGCGTTAGTTCAAAAATTAATGTTAAAATGATAATGTTAGTAGTAGAATAATTTCCATTTGCTTTCCCAATAGTTACCCCATGCTGTGGTGTTGTTTTTTTAAATGGGATGTATAGTACCTGATAGAGTGCTTCAGTTTCGGCTGTGCTATTGACACTTTCACTCAATTCTGTACATAAAATCCACAATGGCAAGCTGTCCTAGGAGCAAGAAGAGGTAAGATTAGACCAAAAACAAAAAACCCTGGGCAAGAGCTGTGCTACACACACACAGAGCATACCCAGCATTCGGGACTTTTATATTGCAAAGTACAAGGCCATTCAGCAGGTTTTTAAAAAGCCACCAGAAAGCCCAAGTGGTTACAGGGAACAGTATGGTGGCAGAATGAATGCGTTTCTCTTCTACTGGAGGAAACCAGATAGAACAAGCAGCTGGAATCCTTTGCTACAGAGATTAATATCAAAGGCTTGCAAGGCGAAAATAAGGATGTTTGGAGGACACCCATGTTCCTATTACAACTATGTAGGCTGGTCTCCTGTCCTGTAAGTGTTACAGGCAAGGGGTGTAGAAAGCACAACAGCAGTAACACTGGGATGCGTCACCATAGTTATGCACCATGCCCCAAATGGCAATCGTTACTCACCCTGGGGGGGGGCGGCAGATTATATGAATGCACTAAAGTGTTTACCAAACAAATGCACACATATATCCTCCCACTAAGGCTAGGGACAACCCATGTGCTGGTGTCATTCCAGGGGCATTCTGGGAGTAGGTGGCCAGAGCTCTGCTCTGGCTAACACCAAATACAAGTGGCAAATGAAAAAAGCTCCTGTCCTTGCCACCACAGCAACATCCCTAATTGCCCTGTGCCCCTGAAACAAGGCAAACATTTTCCCTATGAAAAATCAGCACCCCCCCGCCCTCAATTTGCCACCTGCAAATGAAGGGGCATACTGGGGAGAGGGGCATTTCAGGTAAGTTCAACCTGCCACTGAGAGACTCGCAAACATAAATCCTTTCATGCCACACAAGGCCGCTTACCTTCACTTTAACCACTTTAAAAGCTTCCTCGAAACAAGAAGCGACACCATCAGCGTTCAGCTTGAGTAGCAACTGCAGCCTCATCTCCCACATTTCTACCAAATGGCTGAACTGTCTGGTTGCTGCTGCTGCCACCTCTTCAGCTTTCTCTTGGAGGTCAAGCTCCAGTAACAGCTGAAGCTGATGAGATGCAATTCAAAGATAAAATAGAAGTGTTTACTGAGACATGTGTTCAAGAGCCAAATCCAGTCTTCCTGTTCTATGTGATGAGAAGCTTTCTTAAAACTGCAAGAGCCACATGCATCCTTACCCACTGCTTATAGAGAGAAGCTGGCAGCAGCTGCGATTCATGAGCTTGACTGAAAACACTTAAAATCCTTTTCAGCCTCTAAGTAGGGATAAGAAATGAATCAACAAATAATTAAAAATATAATAAAAAATAAGAAAAGAATAAACTTTACTGCTGTGGAATAAACTCCATGAAAATAAAAGTAAACTTTTGAAAGCCAGAATCCTTCATACTAACAGTGAATTCATTCTTTGCCTGAGCATAGATCCTTATGTAGCCAAAATGGGATCATCCATTTTAGCAGATTGAGGGGAACCCCAAGGACTGCAGAAGTAAAACAGAAAACCTATTGGGGGGGGAAATGGCCCAATAAGAAGTAAGTATGCTTAGTGGGCACAGAATACTGGCTGGCTATGGAGAGTGGGGAAGGAATGGAGCATCCTGCAAAAAGCCATGGCTGGCTTCGGCACCCTATACAGGAACACTCCACACTGCAACATTTTGTTGCTGGTCTTACTCATATCATACCACCTTTCAGCAGCAGAGGGAGCACCTTATTCCTGTAAAGCAGCCGGCAACAACTGGGCCTTTGATATTATATCTACAATTGCACTGTAAGTTGCAAAACTTCATTTCTACTTCAATGTTCAATGCATCTATCAGGTTCTTGTAGCCCCCCCTTTTAAGCACGTGTTTCTAGATCAAACCTTTTAAGTTGGCGGCAGTGTCTGGTAAACAGCTTTGGGCACTTTAAGTCACACAGTGTCCTGCATCTGCACACTGACATTACAACAAACAACCCTAAGACAGTTCATAAATGCTCCCTATCCTGTTTCTGAAAGCATCTACCCACCATTTTCCACTAAGGAGCCTTTTAGTCCACTTGATTTTGCCAAGTAGACCAGGATGCACATCGTCAAGGTCATAGGTATTCAAATGAACAGAAGAACATATATCAAAATAAAGTATCAAGACCTTTATTTGTGTTACTAAAGACTTTCCTCTTGTAACAGGGACCACAAGTGAAAACAGACACAGGCTTAGTCATCATATCTTAGTTTTAAGGGATGAAGTGCGTTTACACTTTTGCAGGCTGCATTTTAGCACCTAAATTAAGGAGTTCCCAAGGAAGTTCCTCCAGGAGTGATCTCACACACTCACTCCCCTGATGGCAAGAAATCTACCTTTTGCCTTAATTCTTCACTGTTAGTCTTCCGGTTAAATCTCTCCAAGCAAAAAGTGACGTAACATTTCCACATGTCCTCTGGAGGATTAAAAACATTTTAAAATGGCAGTTACTCCTTTCAAACAACAACAACACAGCCTTTCCAAGGTCCAGAAAAGAAGAACTCAGTTATCAAGCAATCTCTATCAAATCAACAATTAAAAAAAAATTGTCACAAGACCAAACTGCTAATTTACAACAATTTTTTTCTTCCCTCAGTTTTTATTTAGTTAAAAATGTAAAAACCGCTTGATCAAAATGCTCTCCAAGCAGAGTACAACTAAATTTGTAGATAAAACAGAGCTAAAATCCACAGGGTACAGACATGGGATTGCCAGTACTAACCCCAAGGCAACTCTGGGTCTTTCTCCAGCTGCTTTCTGAGTCAGCTAGAAATGAAAGCATATAAAATCTGACTTAGAGAGACGAGTGAACCGTGAGGGGCGGGACACCAATGAGCAGTCACATTCTACCTACCTTGTGCTCTTCTCTGCTGCCCTAGCCATACAAGAGGCAGTGGATGCTCCTTCCCTTTGGAAAGGATTGTTTCATGGTCCTTGGGAGGAAGTGAAAATGTAGTTCTTTGCCTACCAGGCTTGTTGAGCTCACTCAGCTATTCCCTCCTCCATGCAAACTATACAGTGTAAATAGGTCCCTGAGGTGAAGCAGTTAGTAGCAAGGCGCAGGCAAACAACTTGCCCTACAGGAAGATGCAGTGCAGCCCCGCTCCTTCCCACCACCAACATTCTGGATTACTTCTCACCTGCAGCACCTGTCCCACTTCAGATTGCAGGCTGGGATTTACAGGATAGAATGATCTCTCATGAACAATACCACCGTCCCAATCACAGAAACCGAATGTGTCAAACAGAAGGTTAGCTTAGAACCCTTCTCCTTGAAATCCAATTTTCTGCGTGGCAGGATTTGGTGTTGCGGAATATTCAGTCATGCAAATCCCCACCTGCAGTCCGAGAGGGTAACATTCAGACACGTTTATACCACCTCATCTGCTGTTTGCTAGAACTAGCTGCCTCAGCATGCAATAAGCCTCCAGCTCCTCTTAAAGCTTAACCATTATTTTTGCATGAATTATTTTTGTTGGAAACTAGATTAGCACACAAGTGGATGGGAAAGATAGGCTGGACAGATACTAAGAAATAGCTCTGCCTTTCTGTGCTTCTGGACGGGCACTTATTCTGAATCGGATGCTCATCACACATGTAAATTTTTCACAGCATCCATGTGACATTGCTGGCATAAAAATACCAGCCTGTATTGCCCGCACCCCATTTAATCCAGATTTATCTTTCCTGGGGAAAATCCAAAAAGTTACACTCAACAGTAGTCCTACTCAAAGCAGACCCACTAAATTTCATTAATTTCAAAGGGTCTACTTTGAGTAGGATTCAGTTGAATACAACCCTAACTGCTGAGCTATCTCAAGGACCTGTTCATAACATTCAGCCCCCCTCTGGAAGCACTCTTCATTGCCTTCCTTCATAGTTTCGTAATAAATTCAGGAATCTTGACCACATACAGCTTCAAAGCTCTACTACAAGAATTGGGGGGGGGGGGAAGAGAGGCGGCAAGTACTATTTAAATTTTAGAGATTTTTATCGTTTATACATGCTTCTAAATAAATAAATATCCAGGCTAACCTGTGGGAAGGGAGGTGACAGCTTTCTCAAACACTGTGCAACAACGTTCTTCTTTGTGGGCCACTTCCAGGGCTTTTGACTGTTTAGACAGATGTTCTGATGATGGCAATGACTCTTTCCCCAGCTCCTGACGTGCCACGTAATCCCACATAAGAGGATCGTTGGCGTATTCCGCCTGCAAGCTAACAGAAACCTGTATTGTGCCATTACTCCGTGTGCCACCCTCTTGGTACAAGGAGTATTAAGAGTGCTTTGTTCTATAATTAAACAATGATGTAACAATATTTTCCTTATTCTAACATATTGTTGACATTGATTTAGGTGCAGCGATGCCAGACATAGCCTGGTCTACATCTCCAAAGAACAGAGTGAGGGTAAGGTGATGGAGATGTGAGGTCGTAGAAGAAAATTTACCACTCCAAGACTGTGGGTGAGGGATCACATTTCGATGAATCCCGTATTAATAAATAAATAAATACTCCTAGGAAGTAGAAAACGTGCACAGCAGGGAATAGGCTGGTCTGGCAACTTTCTCCTTTCTCTGCTAGTGAAAAAGAGATTAGAGGTACTCTGTATATCTAAGGAGAAGCATGCTTACAGAGCAATCCAAATGCTGGGGAGCTGACGGAGGAGGAGCCATCGGAAAGGTCCGTGGGATCCTCCTCCCGCTCAGCACCCGCTAGCCCAGCTGAACGCTGGCTCTGTCAGGAGCAGTGTGCACAAGCCAGCCAGGAAGCACCGGCTCCCACAAACAGGCCTCTCAGGGAGTAAGTAGTCCCCATAGGCCATAGTAGAAATTATTTTACTGTGCCGGCCTTGTCGCCAGCAGAGCTTCCGGGTGCAGCGGGACCCGGGGGAGGGCTCTGAATGTGAGGAGGATCTTACCAAAATCCCCCCATGCCTCCTCCACCACCATGTTCCTGGAAGGCCCCATTTTCGGGGCTTCCGCTGGCCCTCTGTCTGCCGGGCTGGCTGTCCCTGGCAGATCCCCAGGGCCACCGGCAAGCCCCTGACAGCGCAATGGCTCAGCCATGGCAAAGGGCTGCTGCCAGCTTAGCCGGGGATCCACAGCATCCAACTCACCCAGCGTGGCGGAAAGGTGACTGCACCCTTAGTGGATTATTCTGTGCTTACATTACAACAGGAGCCTTTGCCATACTTGCCCTAAGCACCTCAAATCACTTGATTGGCGTGAGTGCGTGTGTAGCCTCCAAGCATTTCACATTGCTAGTTTAAGCTAGTGGCTGATGGTTGAGCTGACTTGTACTGATCACTGCTGCCATTTCTCCATGCTTTTATTATATTTTTATTGCAATGTTTTATTTTAATTCTATACCATCCTGGAAGCTCATGTTGAAGACCGGCTAGCAATTTTACTAAATAAATAAATATAAGCAAACAGTCAACAATGTAGCATGCTTTCATCTCTGCACTAGAGGAGCCCTGTAATGGAGGGGAAAACATCCTCATTTTGAAAATATGTGACCAGAACAGAGACCAACTTGCATAATTAATGTCAACCACAATTCCTAGGACAAGCTGAAAGTAAAATTCTAGACAACAAGGGACTAACAAGGGACTATTAGGCGTAGATCAATACCAGCAAAGACTGTGTGGGCTGAACATCAAGCCATGGAAACCATGCCTTTTCAACACCCACCCCAAACTTACTTCTCCAGGATTTCTTTTTGAAGGTCATGTGTAAAATCAAAGAGTTTTGCAACTGACAGCAGTGACAGAAGAAACTCTGAACCTAAAATGAAAAAAGAGACATTAATTATCCAAGGTCCAGAATCTTACAGCACTCTCTCCAAGACATCAAACATTTAACTTTAAATAAAGCATGTCTGTTCTAAACCAAGCCTAATTGAAAATGCCCATAAAAACTATCCAAACTCTTCTTGAAACAAGTTGATCTAATGTCGCGTGTCAATTTTGCCCAAAGGCTTAGATAAAGTTGTGTTTGCACTTGTCTACTCAGATCTTGAATGCTCAGTACATGCAGGTAATAATGGGCCAGAGACAACTGGTCCATCAAGTGAGGCATCCTGAGTTTCCAAATCTGGATTATTCAAGAAACTTAACATGGAAGGCTAGAGGTATTTGCTCCTTTGCAGTAGACTGAAATGAACTGCACCCATTCAAGGCCTTAAGAAAGCTAAACAATTCATCGTACGTACTAGGAAACATATTTATTTAAAAAAGCTTAGATGCTGCTTTTGATTTATAAATTCGAGCCTCAAAACGATTCACAATATACACAAAACCGTTAAAATCAATAAATGATTGTTAAAATATCCCACATAGTAATATAATTTCAGCAACTAGAGAACAAAAAACAGAACTCAGTTATCAACATGCAGGAAATGCCAGGGCAAACAAGGAAGTCTTTAGCTAACTGTGAAAGCATCCTATCACAAAGACTTGCACTGCACAACAGGAGTTCCTCCCCCTTTCTTTTCCCTGAGCCCCCCCCACCTGCTCAGGAGGGTTGGGGGGAAACCCCAAATAGACTGTGGGGGAGGGGGGAAAGGAGAGGAAGTGCCATTGTGGATGCAGAAGTCCTTGCATTAATGGGACAATTTCATTGGATACAAACTCTGATCTCCATAGGAAGCTCATTCTGCAAAATCGATACCTCAGTAGTAAAAGCTCTCCTCTGAACCCCAGCCAACCAAACTTCAAGAGGTAATAATACATTTATTTTTAAAACGTATTGCATAGTTTATTTATTTATTTATTATTAAACTTAGAAAAACACACACAAAAAAACATTTGGTTACCTTTGATTTTTTGAATAGCATTTCTGCAGACAATTCGAGCCATTTCACCGTTAAGTACATCCTCAGAATAACTGAATTCGCCCTAAAATGGTAGACAAAGTCCTTTTACAAGTAAGCTTTCATTTCCTAGATATTTTCAGATGAAAACACCTTTCATGGCACATGACCAAGACTTTTTCCTCCATAAATCAAGTTGCAGTTTGAAGCTCCATTTGGGCTCCATCACACATATGGGCCTCTACACAAAAAGGGACAGCCACATACTCCTCAGTGTCAGAGAAATGCTCCACATATATTGACAGGCATCAACTACATTCCCAGATATTTTAGAGAATACAGTACGGTCTCTTTTTCATCGAAGTCAAATCTCCACTTGCCCATGAGATAGGAAGATTGCAGTACAAAACTTTTAATGAGCCTGGTGATGACTGAGTATGTTAAGTGGGCACAAAAAGCTGCTTGACTATTGGGGAGGGGGGAAATGAAAAACTGTGTGTATGTTAGGGGAAATGGAAAGGAGTATTCTGGAAAAGGGTGTTGCTGGCTAGCTACAAACCAGAACCAGAGCACTCCAACACTGCAACATTTTGTTGCAGGTCCCACTTACAACAATCTCTCAGCAACAGCGGAGTACCTTATTCTTGTAAAGCAGCCAACAACTGAGCCTCAGATATTATATCTACAACTGCACCGCAAACTTCACTTTCACTTCTCCTTTAATGCCCAAAGTTGAAGAAGCATACCTAACTGATTAGCTTTGTTGGCATTAGACACGTCTATTTTCAATCAGTGACAGGGGAGGAGAGAAGGAAAAATACACCAGGTCACAAGAAACTTGCAACCAGGGCTGTGGAGTCGGTACACCAGACCTTCGACTCTGACTCCTCTATTTTTCTACTGTCTGACTCCGACTCCTTCATAAATGGCAAATGTATATTAACTAGTAATAACAAATTTACTGTAGTAAAATGGTAGCACAAGGCATTTCATCACCACCACGTGAATCCAGAGCTTGGAAAAGTTACTTTTTTGAACTACAACTCCCATCAGCCCCAGGGATTGGGCTCGTGGGAGTTGTAGTTCAAAAAAGTAACTTTTCCAAGCTCTGGATTCACGTGGTGGTGATGAAATGCCTTGTGCTACCATTTTACTACAGTAAATTTGTTATTACTAGTTAATATACATTTGCCATTTATGAAGGACTGCCGAAGTACCTTACATTGTTTTTGGATGATGCACAAGCTTGACGCTTGACAAGTTGCAAGCAGGGCTGTGGAGTCGGAGTCGTGGAGTTGGGAGCAATTTTGGGTGGAGTCGTAGTCGGTAGAAATGTACCGACTCCGACTCCACCCAAAATTGCTCCCAACTCCACGACTCCAACTCCACAGCCCTGCTTGCAACTTGTCAAGCGTCAAGCTTGTGCATCATCCAAAAACAACGTAAGGTACTTCAGCAGTCAGGAATAGGAAGGGACAGAAAAATTGAGCTTATTCCCTGGGATGGGGTGGGGCGTATGTTCAATAGGAAACAGAAATTAAAAAGATACTTGGCAAACAACATTTTTCACAAGATTTGTGATCTCTGGAAGATCGCATTCACTACATGAAACACAATCCAATTTTCATTCTGCATCTGTTAACAGCTACACAGCACATCTGTACATTTCTGACTTAACACTACTACAGGAACACAGACACATAGTTGAACAGGAGAACATCATGCTAGCAATGTTCCTGGAGCCAGAGAGACTCCCTTGCAAGTCCTTCCTGCACTTTAGGGACAAGCACAAAACCAGTAAGAGATGGCTTGGATTGCTTTTTGCTTTAGATCTACTACATGGGACACAGAGGACAGGAAATGTACTGTACAAATAAATAAATGTGTGGTATAAATGTGCAGTAATTACTGCATCCTAAACAGACACTTCACATGCCAAAACTTAACCATCTGCGTCTGGAATGGGGAACCTTTTTCAGCTCAAGGGCCAAATTCCCTCATGGGAAGCCCTGTGGGAGCCGCACGTCAACGGTGGACAGGGGCCAGGAGGAAAAGCAGGTGGGACAAGCAGCTGTGACGCTTACCTCTGTACAGCTGCTACATGTCAGCAGCACAACACTCAGAGGTTTGAACACACAGGCGCTTCTCCATACAGGCAAGGAAGAGGCATTTTCACAGTTCAAGAACTCATTTCAGCCAGGAAAAAGCACTTTGAGAAGGGCGCAGAGAAGGGACGAGGGGTGTGGCCAGGAGAAACGCCCAAGCGTAAACTAGACAGATCTGGACAGCAGTGTTTGGCCCTTAGGCCTGAGGTTCTCCACCCCTGACCCAAGAGGAATTTTTCCTGCCATGGACAGACATTTTGAGTCACAAAGACATCTGATTTCTTACCAAGTCCATCTTTGCTTGCTCAAATTCTTTCTTCTCTTGCCTTTGCTTTTCAGCATGCATTAGTTCCATTCTAAAATACTACATAAACGAAGAAAGGAAAAGGGGAACATGAAGAAGTGACAGCTTGAAACCTGAGTTTCAACTCTTGGTTCAGAAGGACCCCTTGTTAACATATGGTTAATAGTGGTGCTGATGTAAAACTTAGCTACAGTTAACTCTGGAAGGGGAAATGTGCAATTCTTCAGCTCACTTCCAATACTATAACAGTAATTTAAGGACTCTCACCATTATGGCCAGTCCAGGAAAAAAACACACACAGCAGTTTTCTTCTTCATGAACTTTGTCGTGTTTGTTCTTTGGACTTTTTATCTCCCACTACTGTCCTTGAAATTATTGAAGATTTTGCCCAGTTAAGTGCTTCACCAAAAACTAACATCATGATTATGGATTATCAGTTTAAAGCACAACAGTATGTTCAACCACATTTGCCAGTGAGTATGGAAAACCAGCAAGACATTCCGTCCGATGTTCAACAGCTAATTGTCCATGAACAAGAAGCTTTTAACAGAAAGGAGCCAGCTGCACATGTGGGGTGAGGCACAGGGAAAGCACCAGAATCGCCCCTTACCTCTTGATAGAGTTTGGGACATTCTGGGTGGAAACGCAACGCACGAAGGAACAACTGCCGGGCACTTTCAGAGGACAGACGGTCCTCCATTTCCCATTTTGCAGCCATGATCCAGAGAGCTACAGCAGAGAGAGAGAAAGAGAGAGAGAGAAGGGTGATGCTGTTCAGTACAGCCTCTGCAAAACCAGCTGACAATCAAGAAGTCATTCCAAGTAGCAGTTCTTATGCCCTGTTCTGCTAGCCCAGCCTTCCCCAACCTGGTCCCCTCCAATATCCCTGGCCATTGGCCAGGCTGGCCAGGACTGATGGGAGTTGGAGTCCAAAAACATCTGGAGGAGACAAGACTGGAGAAGGCTACTCCAGTATATCAACCTAACTTGTTCCATCAATTTAAATGAGCCCGTTCAGGCAAACTAAATGTGGGGCTTCCAGGTCCCATCAGTCTCTTCCAAGACTGCCTACTCTCCTCCCTTCATTTACAAGGAAGAGTTACTTACTATACCTGGTTTGTGTGGATGAAGGGCTAACATGGAAGAAAACACCTTGCTCAGCTGTATTTTCCTGTTCTATTAGGAAACAGAAAAGATCTTATCACATTCTTATATTGTTCACTTTTCAAGCTGAGATACCTTCATTACAGAGGACTGTGATACTGTTGGCTTGACACCCTACAGTGAAAGACATATAGACCTGCGGTGCAAACAGTTTACGCATTCCCCACAACAAAAGCTCAAGGTGTTTGAGTGAACAAAGCCCAAATAGCACCAAGACTGTAAAAGAGCACACAGTCACCCAGGAAAGAACAAATCACCTTTTGTTCTGGTAGAACAATAGGAAACCATGAGGGGTAATTCACACAACCATTTTTGGCACAGACTTCCAATTTCAATACAGCAGGGGTGGAAGCCTTTGGCCTGCAGGCCAATCGTGGACCACTAGCAGGTCTAAGTCGACCCCAAAGCCATTTCTCCCAAAGGTGCTGGCAAAGCAGACACCTCCCCCACCCCACAGGTCAACTTTGACAGATGGGCAGGACCACCCACCAGTCAGTCACCTGATGCGGCATCATATGATTAACAGGTGGGTGGTTCTTCCCATCTTTCACATTTGACCCATGGGGGGGGGGAGAGATAAAGAAAGGTCTGGCCCACTGCTGCCATACAGTGACAATGCCCCAAAAGTACTTTTAAGCTGAAGTAACTTGTAATCTTACCAGGGCAGTAAACCACCTCCCCCGGTAAGAATGGAAGAGGAAAAATAATTTTGTAGCAGCTTTTTCACCTTTAAAAACATGGCAATGAATACTGGTCCACAGCTAATATTCTTCTTTCCTTTTCTTAACCAGTTCCTTCAGAGGCCCACTGCTCTGGGTATTGCAAACTCTATCTGTTGTAAACTCTGTCGTGTATACTCATACATAAGGAGGTGAGACTCACTCACAAGCTTTCCATAGTATGAGCAGGTAAAAAACAAAAATGCAAGTCCAGGCATTTCAGTAGAGTTCTTCCAAATTACCACCAATGACAAGACTACATTCAGTGGCTCCCCTGAAGAAAGGCTGATATCAGCTCATTTGCAATACACAGCTTGACTGGGCCAACACTCACCCATTTCTTGCAAAATGCAACATGAGACAGCCACAGCTGGAGGTCATCCTATTGGGATGAAAGAAAGGGCAGGGAAAAGAAGGATAAGCTAAGAACATGACCACCATTCATCCAACATAATGATTCTTTTTATAACAGTCAGTAAAAAAACCATCAGGAGAAAGATAGGGGGGAAAACAACACTTCCACAGGCTGCAGTTCAGAGACAAGGCAGGATCATGAAAGAGCATCTCACCTGGCAGCCACTGATGGCCCTGTCTTCCAGAAGCAAGAGGAACCAGCATGCCAATACAACCATTTTAGAAACTAGAAAGGTACAAATAGATTATTTGACCATCTGGTTTGTTCTCATCTTACCACTCATGGTTTGTTTAGAGCAAGACAACGCACAAGCCCGGCTTCACAATAATGCTAAGCCAAACCATGCCGTAGCTCCCAGAAGAGTGGTAGCAGCAGGTCCAGGCGAAGAGTGAAGCAGCTGCGATTTCCTAACTGTGCATCAGCACACTTGCTCATTCATGCTACATGTGAACAAAGTCAACATCGTATCAACCAAAGAGGTTGTACAAAACTGTCAAGTTCCACAGAATAAAATAGGCTTACCTTCCATTTTGTTGTGGCACGTTTGAAGACACCATGTATTCTCTGCACAATGGAGTACTCAATCTCATCTTTCTTGAACGAGTAGCCGGTGCGCTAAGGAAAACAATAACTAACTTTACAATCCTTGAAAATTCCATAAGAACTTCTTCAAGTTTTTGGTGACTTGTTAACTTACCAATCTTCTTTTCTTAATCAGTTCCAATAGATTGATTTCATACTGGGAAAGAAAAATATTTGCAAGGTCAACAATACTTCAAGTTTGATCAAGACTAAGTAGCCAGTATAGGAAAAGCATGCATTTATTGTTTGTA
This sequence comes from Rhineura floridana, assembly GCF_030035675.1. Lineage (NCBI taxonomy): Eukaryota > Metazoa > Chordata > Lepidosauria > Squamata > Rhineuridae > Rhineura > Rhineura floridana. The sequence continues at coordinate 38,357,859 of NC_084482.1, forward strand.
CAAGTATATGACAACTGCAGTTAAAACCTGCAGTACCCAATTCCCAATCATCCTATCTACCAAGGGTGGAAAAACCCTCCCCCACAACCCAAGGGCAAACACGTACCCCATTCTCTCTTTCTCTCTCTCACATACAGGCACTTTTTGCCAGGTAGGGTGCAGAAGACTCCTGTCTGCAATTGTACAGAGCTGCTGCTAATCCATGTGTAGATTGGGGTAGGAAAGCCGTGGACCTCCAGATATCGTACTGCAACTGCCATCATCCCCAGCAAGCATGATAAACTATTATCTAACCCTGGTGTAGACACTGCTCTGACAGTATAAGCCAGCTTCCTGTATTCTTAAGATACCCTCTCTTCATCCTTTATTTATTATTTGATTTATATCCCACCCTTCCTCCCAGTAGGAGCCCAGGGTGGCAAACAAAAGTACTAAAAATACTTTCAAACATCATAAAAACAGAATTTAAAATACATTAAAACAAAACATATTGAAAAGCATTTTTAAAAAGGTTTAAAAACATCTTTAAAAACAAGGTTTAAAAACATATTAAAAAGCAATTCCCACATAGATGCAGACTGGGATAACGTCTCTACTTAAAAGGTTTGTTGAAAGAGGAAGGTCTTCAGTAGGTGCCAGAAAGATAACAGAGATGGTGCCTGTCTAATATTTAAGGGGAGGGAATTCCAAAGGGTAGGTGCCACTACACTAAAGGTCCACTTCCTATGTTGTGCAGAATGGACCTCCTGATAAGATGGTATCTGCAGCAGGCGCTCACCTACACAGCACAGTGATCGACTAGGTATATAAGGGACAGGACAGTCTTTCAGATATCCTGGTCCCAAATTGTATAGGGCTTTGTATACCAAAACTAGAACCTTGATACCTTAATAGGTAGCCAGTGCAATTCCTTCAGCAGCAGGGTGACATGTTGGGATACCCTGCTCCAGTGAGCAGCCTCGCTGCCACATTTTGCACCAGCTGCAACTTCTGGAACAACCTCAAGGGTAGCCCAACATAGAGCGCGTAATCCAGCCTGGAGGTTACAAGTGCATGGACAACAGTGGTCAGGCTATCCTGGTCCATAAATGGCCGCAGCTGTCTTACAAGCCAAAGCTGGCAAAAGGCACTCCTAGCCACTCAGGTCACCTGGGCCTCTAGTGACAAAGATGAACCGAGGAGCATCTCCAGACTACAGCCCTGCTCTTTCAGATGGAGTACGACCCCATCCAAAGCAGGCAACTGACCTATTATCCAAACTCAGGAACCACCAACCCACAGCGTCTCCATCTTGCTAGGATTCAGACAGTTTATTGGCCCTCATCCAGCCCACCACCAAGTCCAGGCACTGGTCCAGGTCCTCTCCCAATTCAGAAGTTACAGAGAAATACAGCTTAGTATCATCAGTGTACTGCTAACATCTCACCCCAAATCTCCCGATGACCGCTCCCAAAGGCTTCATATAGATGTTAAACAGCATGGGGGACAAGATGGTACCCTGTGGCACCCCACAGCACAACTGCCAGGGGGCCGAAAGACAATTGCCCAATGCTACTCTCTGAAAACAACCCTGGAGATAGGATCAGAACCACTGTAAAACAGTGCCTCCAATACCCATCTCACCAAGTCGGCCCAGAAGGGTACCATGGTCAATGGTATCAAAAGCCGCCAAGAGATCAAGTAAGAATAACAGGGTCGCACTCCCCCTGTCCTTTTCCCAATAAAGGTCATCCATCAGGGCGACCAAGGCCGATTCAGTCCCATAACCAGGCCTGAACCCAGACTGGAATAGGTCAAAAATAATCTGTTTTATCCAAGAGTACTTGCAACCGCTGCGCCACAACCCTCTCGATCACCTTCTCTAAAACGGGGGTATTTGCAACCAGTTGGTAGTCATCACAAACCAATGGGTCCAGGGTGGGCTTTTTCAGGAGTGGTCAGATCACCGCCTCTTTCAAGGCAGCTGGAACCACTCCCTCCCTATCCTTATAACTGCACTGAAAATAATGAAGAAATTTGATCCAACAAAATTTAGACCCTAGAAACATACCAAACTGTGTAACTGGCCGCTAAGTAGTACTTTCCTACATTATGTTTTTGGTTCATACTGATGAGAAACAAAAGACAAAGCAATTTATGTAAGATATAACACATGCTAACTATGATAAATATCAAGAGATGAAAACATCTAGAAAATAACTCTCTTTAAGAAAGCTACCTGGATATAGCTGATAAAATCGTCCTTATGAAGTGCTCTCCGTTGTATTTTATATTCAAGGGCTGAGGTCTTCTTAATAACTGCCCTGCAGAAATATAGAAAAGCAAAATCCTTTCATGGTTCCTGATCCATACAACATATAGGCATTACACCATTTTTGAGAAGAGGTGCAAACAACTTGATGGGGTTTACACTCTACTTTCTCCTAATCGCTCAAGTCTGATGAGGCCATGCAGGTTCCAGACTGGTGCCTAGCTGCTATAATGGGCTGGATGAGAGCCAATGAAAATGAAAATGAATCCTGATAAGGTAGAGATGCTGTGGCTTGGCTGTTCACAGGTCTGGGAATTAGGTGAACAGCCTAATGCCACTGAAGGAGCAGGTTCATGGTCAGGGGATTCTCCTCGATTCTCCTCTGGAGACCCAAATGTCTGTAAAGGCACAGAATGCCTTTTCTCAGAACTAACTGATTTGTCAGGTACAGACACTCCTGAACAGGGATAGCCGGGCCACAGTAATTCATGCTCTGAAAATCTACCAATTGGATTACTGTAAATGTGTAAAATGTAACTCAAAATTGCAGCTAATGTAAAATACAGCAGCCCAACTTTTGAGTAGAGCTGCTAGCTGAGCCATGTTATACCTGTCCTTAATTGGTTGCCAATAAGTTTCTGGGTCAAATCCAAGGTTTTAAAGATTTATTTATTTATTTATTTATTATTTGATTTATATCCTACCCTTCCTCCCAGCAGGAGCCCAGGGCGGCAAACAAAAGCACCAAAAACACTCTAAAACATCATCAAAACAGACATTAAAATACATTAAAACCAAACATCTTTAAAAAAACATTTTTAAAAAGCTTTCAAGATCTTTTTTTAAATAAGATTAAAAACATATTGTTGATGACTTATACAGTAGGGCCCTGCTTCTCGGCACCCTGCTTTTCGGCATTCCGCTAATACAGCGCCAGCGGGGCGATCAGCTGGAGCTCCCCGAAGATCAGCTGTAGCACGCTACAGCTGATCTTCTCCTCTTCTGGTGCGATCAGAGCCCCATGCTCCAGCTCGTCATGCTGGAGGAGGGGAAGATCAGCTGTAATGCACTACAGCTGACCCTCTCCTCCTCATGGGTGATCAGACTCCAGCGCTCCAGCTTCCGGCGTGATCAGACCCCCACGCTACAGCTGATCTCCTCTGGCGCGATCAGCGGGTTAGGTTCCAGACCCCTGCGCTACAGCTTTTTGGCGGTTTTCCCTTTTCAGCAGGGGTCTGGGACCTAACCTGCCATATGAGTGGGGCCCTACTGTAAAGCTCTGAACTTGGGACCCTAGTATTTGAAGAAACATCTTTCCCTGTACAGTCCCACCCAGGAGTTGTTCAGTTTTTTTTATTGTAAAAAAATTTTATTGAATAAAACATACAATATATGTGTTTACAGAGGACTGGAAGGATATTTTTTCAGGATCATTTATCCTAAAACATACCTCAATAGCAACAACAAATAAAATAAAGTACAGGATCATTGTACTAACATCTCCATCCAGGAGTTTAAGGTCTGCTGAAGAAGGCCTGCTCAGTGTCCAACCATTAGGAACTATACATCATGCTGTGATAGGTGGGCTTTTTCTCTTGTTTTTGAACTCCCTACCAGGGGCATCTACGTTGATGTTATTTATATGTCAGCTGAAATGTGGCTTGTTATACAGGCGTTTGGAAACTTGTTGATGCTCAGACAAGATATACTTGCATTTTTATATATTTCTGTGATTTTATTGGTGTAACATTGTTATTTTGATGAAGTTATCATTCCTTGCCCTGGCATCTTTGAAGGGCACAGTATAAATATTTAGCCTGATAGATATTGGGTAACTTTTAGCATATATCCTTCTATAGCTATATGGGGAACCACAAAGTTTTCTATATTCCAGTAACTGAATACAGATATCAATAATCAAATTATGTCCAGTATTTTAAAGTATTTTGATTTATATCCTTCTCTGTGTTTTTGTAGAATCTTAATTCAATCACTTTTCCAAATCCCATCCACAACATTCCAGATTCCTACACTACAAACAAAAATTTGACTGGAGAATAGTATATACAAATTATGTCCATTTATAGGAGCTTAATTTAATGTGCATGATTAATTATACTCACAGAACCTGTATTGCTTTCAGAAATAGTGGAATCAGAAGAGAAGAGAGATGTTACATATGGGGGCAGAAAGTGTGTTTGATCCTATTAATCATGAGAAAGATCAGAAAAGTGCTTTCATATCTGTAGAAAAGTCCCTTGTAGTTGCAGGCTTATCTCCTTATTCAAGATGTATAGAATCTCCATTAACACAGATTATCAGGATTTTTTATACATGGAGTACAATCCTACCCATCTTTACTTGGAAATAAATTCCACAGTGTTCACTGGGACTTACTCCCTAGTAAGCACATTTAGGATGGAAAGCTTAAACTGGAAATTATAACCAGCTTTACATTTTAATTTTCAGACAATTTACCAAATTATTTCTATGATTAACTCAAATTTAGTTTGAAAACTCAGACTCCAGTGCCTACAGATTGTACAAAGACAAAAATATTACTTCACAGCTTCAGTACAACCCAACATTGGTAGATGATCTAACATGTGACTATAGGCTGCAATATTCTATGGTTTTCTTCACATAATACTCTGCAGAAAATGTGTTCTTCTACAGGAGGGGTTGCTAATCTTTGGCCCACCAGATGTTTCCATACCACAATTCCAATCATCCCTGACTATTGGCTGTGTTGGCTGGGGCTGATGGGAGTTGGAATCCATCAACATCTGGAGGGGCACAGATTCCCCACTGCCATTTTATAGAGTTCTGTGGTTTTAATTTGAGATTAGGTTTCTCTAATGCAGAAGTGTACACCAAGAGAAAGGAGGAATCAAGCCATACTTATGTAAAGGTTTAACTTGACCATCCTTTACTTGTCTAATAAACTAATTAAACTGGGGCTATTAATTACAGTAGAGTTAGAAACAAGTTCTGTAAAAGCAATTATTGATGAGCCATCCTATTCATATAAGAATCACAGGAAGACAAATACCTATTTCACCAGGTTTGGGAAACAGGATAACCCGAAAAAGCATGCTACACATTTCCAAGCCCTCACCGATGCTCCTCTGTTACAGATATCAAACATATGACCACCAGTCAAAAAAGCTAGGCGTATAATCGAGATCCCGAGTTAATAATCGGGAGACTGGAGGTAGAGAATATAGTGGTTCTGGATTATTCAAAACCATTACAAAAAAAACCCCGCGTGATCATGCATATCTATTGAAGGTTTCTACAAATTTGCCTCTCAACCAAAGCCGAAAAAGAAACGTTTTTCCATTTTTACTCTCCCTATCCCCAACAAACGAGTCATTTTTCCTTCCAGCTCTCATGAACATCTATACGTCCCCTGCTTCCATCCCCGATCACTAGGATCTTTACTTCCCTAGAGATCTCAGAAGAGAGCCCTAATAACCGCGTATGCCAAGACCTACGCCCCAGCCTCGCTCACCTGATCTCTTTACGAGTGAGGAGCCCAACCCTCTCCAGCTGCTCTAGCTCGGGGATCCGGTCTTCAATGCGTTGCTCGATCCTCTCCGCCATGACGGGGGAAAGCGTTCAGTCTTCAAGCGGTGCTCTGTATATGCACAGCAACACACGCACATGTAGGACTCTCGCCTCTGCTTCCTGTGGGCTGAGGAACGACCGCTCCGGGTTGTCGCCGCGTTCCCCTTCCGCCCTAGACTGAGCCCAGGGCTCCATCTGCTGCCCCCTTGCGGCTCCCAGAGCAACTGCAGCACTTCTGGCTCGGGGCAAGAAAGATAATCGGGACGTATCTACGCCACTGTGACCTACGGCCGGAATCCTGTCCTTCGTTACTGCAAGTAAAGCCAGGTCTAGACATGCGGTAAAATGAGGCGGTTACATCCTGAACTGGTAGAGTGGGTGGTTTCATAGAACTAACATAGGATGCTGCCTTATACCGAGTTAGACTATGGTCCCATCGAGCCCAGTATTATTATTTATTATATTTGTTGGTCGCTTTTCTCAACAAGGTGACCCAAAACGACTTACATCAACCAGAATCAGTAAAACATAAAAACTCTTCTGATAATTAAAAACCAGTTAAAATAAACACCATCAATACAAATAAATACAAGTGAAGGGCAGCTGTACAGGTCCCACCCCACTAGAAGAGGTCATCACTAGCCAAGACCCTATTGATCAAAGGCAAAAGGCCTGGGTAAAAATAAAGGCCTTTGCCTGGTGCTTAAAGATGGATAAAGATCGTGCCAGGCGTGCCTCCCTGGAGAGAGCATTCTACACCCAGGGGGCCACCATAGAAAAGGTCCTTTCTCATGTTGCCACCCTCCAAACCTCCTGTGGAGGGGCCACACAAAGAAGGGCCTCTGTTGATGATCGCAGGGTGCAGATTGGTTCATATGGGGAGAAGCGGTCCTTGAGGTATTGGGGTCTGAGCCACATAAGGCTTTAGAGGTCAAAACCAGCACTTTGAATTGAGGCCAGAAACTGATTGGTAGCCAGTGCAGTTGTGCCAGAATTGGTGTTATAGGTTGAGCAGGGATGGGTGAGAATTTTGATTCAATTCTCATTTCCAGCAGAATTTATCAAATTCGCAATTTCTGAAACAATATGAGAACCGAAACACAGCCATCATTTGATATTCACATTGATTAGAATTTTGGGATGCAGTTCACCACAAAACAACATTTACAAAAATGCATATATTAGGGGAAAATGTGCATAAAAATGAATACAGGAATGAAAATTACATGCAAAAAGGCATGAAATGATGAGAAATGGCTTGAAAAATTGTGTACCTTTGTCAAAACTGCCTACAAAAATATAATAATAATAAATAATATAATAATAAAATTTTATTTATGAGTCGCCTATCCGGCCGAATTAACACCCACTCTAGGCGACGTACATTAATACAATAAAATACAATATACAATCAATAAGACCATCATTTATCTAAGCACCACTCTACCAATTAATAACATTAATAACTAACCCGCCCCAGAGATCCCATAGGGCTGCCTGAATAGCCAGGTTTTCAAGGCCCAGCGGAAACCTATTAGGGAGGGGGCATGGCGAAGATCGAAAGGAAGGGAATTCCAGAGGGTGGGGGCCACAATCGAAAATGCCCTCTCTCTGGTCCGCACCAGTCTCGCTGTTTTAACTGGTGGAACCGAGAGAAGGTCTTGTGTGGTTGATCTCGTCAGGCGGCATAATTGGTGATGCTGGAGGCGCTCCTTCAGATAAACTGGGCCGAAACCGTATAGGGCTTTAAAGGTCAACACCAACACCTTGAATTGGGCCCGGTAAACAACTGGTAACCAGTGTAGATCTACTAACACTGGAGTAATATGATCACGGCGACGGCTATTCATGAGCAACCGAGCCGCTGCATTCTGTATCAGTTGTAATTTCCGGACCGTTTTCAAGGGTAGCCCCACGTAGAGTGCATTGCAGTAGTCTAAGCGAGAGGAGACCAGAGCATGTATCACCCGTGGGAGCAGATGGGCTGGAAGGTAGGGTTGTAGCCTTCGTATCAGATGTAATTGATACCAAGCTGCCCGGCTCACAGCCGAAATCTGAGCCTCCATAGACAGCTGGGAGTCAAGAATGACCCCAAGGCTACGGACCTGGTCTTTCAGGGGCAAGCTTACCCCATTGAACACCAGGTCTATATCTCCCAATCTTCCCTTGTCGCCCACTAGCAACACTTCGGTCTTGTCGGGGTTCAGCTTATTATTTATTTATTTATTTAATTCAATTTTTATACCGCCCATAGCAAGGCTCTCTGGGCGGTGTACAAATAAAAATATATTTACATTCAATTTAAAACCACCTAATCACCAAATCAACAATTTAAACATATAACAAAAGCAAGATTAACATAATAAACCCATATTAAATACAAATCAAAAGTAATTCAAAGAAAAAGATGGAACATATAACTATCTAGGCTTCAGCCTATTCCTTCCCATCCATTCACTTACGGAGTCCAGGCACTTGGACGTGGTATCCACAGCCAACTCTGGTGAGGATTTAAACGAGAGATAGTGTTTATTTGGAAAAATTCGCACTAAAATGGTGGAGAATTTTCATGAGCATTAAAAAAAAAATTGCAGATTGCTGTGGAAATGTAGAGAACTGAATTTAACATTGGAAAAATGAGAAACGGAGAGAACCGAAACTGACAGATCTTTCCATCGCTAGTTCAGAGTAGACCAACTTACCCTTGTCAACAGTCTGCTGAATTCTGCACCAGCTGCAGTTTTTAAACTGGTCTATGTATAGCATGATCTATCTAAACTAGCTAGCAGTGGCTGTCTATGGTTTCAGGTAGGGGTCTGTCATCTGACTTGGAGATGCTGATTACTGAATCTGGGACCTTCTGCAAGCAAAGTATGTGCTTTATCACTGAGCTATAATCCTTCCCCCACTATAGGCTAGAGGTGTGGGTAGGGCAGTACCATTTTAATACTGTATGTATATCAGTCAAATAGATTATATAATTGGTAGTAGAAGATGGAGAAGCTCCATACTTTCTGCGAAAACAAGACCAGGAACAGACTGCAGTAGAGATCATGAACTGGTCATATCGAAAAATCAGAGTAAAGCTAAAGAACGACGAAGCAATCATAATGCCAAAATACAATTTAAATAACATCCCAGAAGAATATAAAGATCAGATAAGGAACAGATTTGAAGCTTTAAACTTAGTTGATAGAGAACCAGAAGAACTATGGATTGAAGTCAGAGATATTATCAGGGAAGAACGCAAAAAGACAATACCTCTAGTTAAAAAGAGAGAAAGACCTCAATGGATGACTGAAGAAATTCTTAACATGGTTAAAGAAAGAAGGAAAGCAATAGCAAAAGGAGATAGAAACACGGTCAGAACCGTAAATGCAGTGACTAGTACGTAGGGACAAAGAGAACTATTACAATAGTTATTGTACAGAAATAGAAGAGAACAACAAAAAAGGTAGAACAAGAGCCCTATTCCAAAAGATTAGAGAAATGAAAGGGAAATTTAAACCAAGTATAGGGATGTTGAATAATCAACAGGGGAACACACTGACTGACCGAGGTGAAATAAAAGGAAGATGGAAGCAATACACTGAAGAACTCTATAAAAGAGACGCAAGGATGACAGATTCATTCACAGAACCAGAAATTTTAGAATGTGAGGTGAAAGCTGCTCTTAAAATACTTGGAAGAAACAAATCACCAGGAACAGATAGCATACCAATAGAGTTGCTACAAGTTACTGAGACTGAATTGGTCCAGATTTTGACAAAAATTTGTCAAGAAATATGGAAAACTAAACAATGGCCCACAGACTGGAAGCGTTCAATATATATCCCAATTCCAAAGAAAGGGGATCCCAGGGAATGCAGTAATTGTCGAACTATTGCCTTAATATCCCATGCAAGTAAAGTAATGCTCAAGATTCTACAACAAAGGCTGTTAGCATATATGGAGTGAGAAATGCCAGATGTCCAAAATGGATTTAGAAAAGGGAAGAGACACCAGAGATCATATAGCAAACATACGTTGGATAATGGAACGGAGCAAGGAATTTCAGAAGAAAATCACCCTGTGCTTTATAGACTATAGCAAAGCCTTTGATTGTGTAGATCATGAAAACTATTGAATGCTTTAAAAGAAATGGGGGTGCCACAGCATCTGATTGTCCTAATGCACAACCTATACTCTGGACAAGAGGCTATTGTAAGGACAGAATATGGAGAAACCGATTGGTTCCCGATCAGAAAGGGTGTGAGGCAGGGGTGTATTTTATCATCCTATTTGTTTACTATATGCAGAACATATCATACGGAAAGTGGGATTGGACCAAGATGAAGGAGATGTGAAAATTGGAGGGAGAAATATCAAAAATTTAAGAGATGCAGATGATACCATACTACTAGAAGAAACCAGTAATAATTTGAAATGAATGCTGTTGAAAGTTCAAGAGGAAAACACAAAAGCAGGACTACAGCTGAACGTCAAGAAGACTAAAGTAATGACAGCAGAAGATTTATGTAACTTTAATGTTGACAATGAGGACATTGAACTTGTAAAGGATTATCAATACCTTGGCACAGCATTAACCAAAATGGAGACCATAGTCAAGAAATCAGAAGAAGGCTAGGACTGGGGAGGGCCGCTATGAGAGAACTAGAAAAGGTCCTGAAATGAAAGATGTATTTCTGAACACTAAAGTCAGGATCATTCAGACCATGGTATTCCCAATCTCTTTGTATGGATGTGAAAGTTGGACAGTGAAAAAAGCGGATAAGAGAAAAATCAACTCATTTGAAATGTGGTGTTGGAGGAGAGCTTTGCAGATACCATGGACCGCAAAAAAGACAAATAATTGGGTGTTCAACAAATTAAACCAAAACTATAACTAGAAGCTAAAATTATGAAACTGAGGTTACCATACTTTGGGCACATAATGAGAAGACATGATTCACTAGAAAATACAATGCTGGGAAAAACAAAAGAGAATAGAAAAAGAGGAAGGCCAAACAAGAGATGGATTGATTCCATAAAGGAAGCCATAAACCTGAACTTACAAGATCTGAACAGTGTGGTTGATAACTGATGGTATTGGAGGTTGTTGATTCATATGGTCACCATAAGTCATAATCGACTTGAGGACACATAACAACAAACAACAACGTGTTTATATTTTTTAATCTCCCTTAAACAAGGAAACTAGATAATCAATGTTAAATGTTTTCTCCTTGCAAACTGTCCCCCTTCTCAGTTCCAATAGAAACATTCAAAATTGTGGACTTCTTCTACCTGCCATCTACAGTGGTGCACTGACGTTGGAGGGGACGCTGGAGTCGACAATCCATTCTATCACCTCAGAACTATACAGCCTCAGGTGCAGATTAGCGTCACATCTCAACCCCACTGAGTTTAATGGCTCATACATAAACCCATGTAAATGTACACGGGATTGCAGAATAAAACTGGTTTAATAGTCAATTCTTTTCACCATCTTTTGTGAAAGTGGTGGCACCAGAGGTCTTAAATAGATAATTATTTTCATCTAGGGTTGCCAGGTCAGAAGCATCCCAAACCCTGAGATTTCAGGGGCAGGCCCTAGTGATGTTGTGGGGGCAGGTCATAGTAATGTCAAGGGGTTGGACCGTAGTGATGTCATGTGGCGGGCCCAAGTGATGTCACAGGGACAAGCCTTAGTGATGTCACAGGGTGGGCCCTAGTGATGTCATTAAGCATGCTACATTAAGCATCAACCATAGTTGCTTGGAGCATACAATTCAAATCTTAGCGAAAAGATAGAGCCTGGATAGGGATAATTTAATCTGGCCTACTTGCTTCTGGCAATAAGGGTTTAAGTGACCTCAGGTGAGCCCAGTCACCAGAAGGCTGTTGTAGGAAGAAAGGAGCCTAGTGTTGTGGTGGAGATGTTAGATGGGAGCACTCAAGAGTAATGGATGCCCCTGAAGGCTACAATTCTAAACACACTTACTAAGCCCCATAGAACCCAGTAGGACTTACTTCTGAGTAGATATGGTTTGGGTTGTGCTGTTGGTAAAGCTTGACTAGGGATCCTCTGCAAAGACATCCATATCCAAGCAGGGTTGGCAACCCGCTGCCTGGAATGCCCTGCCCCTACCTTTTAACATGGCTGCTCCAAACCTCTTTACAGTTTTGACCCTTCACTTCATAAAGAGGTTTGAGAAATGAATAAGATTCTCTACCCTTTTCTGTCTACCTTGTGGGCTGATATAAACTCACTTTGACAGCCAACCCAATTCCAGTGAGTAATAACTGACAGACAGAAAACTTACCGGGTTTGGTCTACCTTCACAAGCAGCAGCTTGAGAACAATGATTGCAGCCACACTTTCCAGTATGTGAATTCTCTTGTACCACTGTCGGGCAAGAAACAAACCATCATGAAACCAACAAGGCGCATCATCAGTGGGTTTAAGGGGGTTGAGCTGAGTGCATGGAACCACTATTGTTGCTTCTATGGATGTAAAGGAGTGAGGTTAAAGGTAAATGCAAACAGAAAAAGAACAACAAAAGACAGTGATGATTTCCTAAATGCTATACCATACCAACCACAACAAAATTCCTATGTGTAAGGAAGAAAACTCAGTATCCCACAACCAGTCAGGATTCCTAACCAAAAACCCAAACTAAAAAAATCCTGGCAGCCAGTCAGCCAAGGTCACAGTAATCCCCATGCAGCACGACCAGTCTTGGGGGCTGCAGTCAGGGCAGAATGCTGGGGCACAATTGCTGACAAGAGTGAGACCCTATCAGCGCATAATACCTCTGCTCTGAAATCTGCACTGGTTGCCGATTTGCTACCAGGCCAAGTTCAAGGTGTGCTTTCCATGTTACAGGTGCCACATAGTACTTGTTCTGCTCTTGTAAGAAATCAGTCCTTTTTTGTGGCAGCACCTATGCTTTGGAACTCCTTGCCTATTGACATTAGACAGACGCCTCTTTTCAGCACCTGCTAAAAACATTTTTGTTTAGGCAAGCCTACCTAGGCAGGTAGAAGCTATTGTGTTTTTTGTGTTTTTAACTCATTGTTGGTTTTATTATTTTGAATGTTTTTAAATACCTCTTTAACTGTTTCTGCCAATAATTTTATTGTTTTAATTCCTTCTCTAAACCGCTTTGAGATTTTTTACAATAAAGCAGTATATAAATGTGGTAAATAACATACATAAATAAATTTTGGAGTCACCGTGGCCCTTCAGTCTCTTCCCACTTTTAGGAACAAAGGAATCTGCCTTATACCAACTCAGGTCATTTGATACCATCTAGCTCAGTACTGATGACATGGACTAGCATTGGCTCCCCAGGATTCTAGGCAACAGTCTTTCCTGAGATTAGATTTTCGACCTTTGCATGCAAAGCGTATGCCCCGCCACTGAGCTACAGCCCTTCCTCTGTTTAAACAAATATATTTTAAAATAGTTACTTTCAATTCACTAATGAATGCACATCATACCTAGGGCAGATCCACATCATTCTTTTAAGCACATGCTATCATGAGTGACTAACCTCGACTACCTACATTGTAGCTGCTACAACAATGTAGAGGTGTGGACTAATGCATGTGTTCCAGTATGTGAAGCAAATCCAAATCTGCAAATTAATGATATCCAACAGTTTGGATCCTAATGAAAGTCCTTGGAATAAAGGTTTCATGCCTCCCTACCCCTCCAGTTCCCTGAAAAGCCTGTTGGGGAACAATTTGGGATGGGGGGGGAGGGGAACAATTGCCCAAAGTCAGGTTTGGATCTTAAAGTAAATTAACTTCAGGAAGTTCACAGAAGGAAAGTTTCCTGTCCCCTTCCCTTTTAGCAGCCTCCCATGCCCGTTCCACATTGCTCAAGAACCCCACCCCTGATCCTCCAGAGTGCCTTTTATGGGGGCACATGGGGAGGAGGGAATAAGAAATGTTCCTCCCTTGGACTTCCTTAAGTTGACTTATCTTAGGATCCAAGCCCATATAAAAATACTTGATTTTGTGCATACATTGGTAGAAATAATTCATCTCCTCTGAGTATAAACCAGTTCTATTCATAGACTACACTCCGCTGTTTATCCTCGCTATCCTTTTCTTCATTATGTATGTGCAAAGAGTATGGTTTCATAAATATAATGAAGCCTTTATTTAAGACAATTAAAACTTTTAAAATCCATCTGAAGCATTCTTTCTTGGTCCCTACCAACATTCTGGAGAATAGATGTTTGGCATGATCTCTCATTTCCTCAAACCTTGAAGACAGACGTTAACTGGAATATTCTCAATGCAATAGCTATGAAAAATGGAAATGGACTGCCTTCAAGTCGATCCCGACTTATGGCGACCCTATGAATAGGGATTTCATGGTAAGCGGTATTCAGAGGGGGTTTACCATTCCCCAGCTGGATAGGGCCTGCTCAGCTTGCCACAGCTGCACAAGCCAGCCCCTTCCTTGTCCGCAACTGCCAGCTGGGGGGCAACTGGGCTCCTTGGGACTATGCAGCTTGCCCACGGCTGCACAAGTGGCAGGGCATGTAACCCCTGAGCCACTCACTGTGGGGGTGATCTTTAGCTGGCCCTTGACACCCAGGAGACACGAGAGGGGATTTGAACTCACAGACTCTGGATTCCCAGCCAGGAGCTGTTGACTGACCATTGTCACAGGCTTCTGTGTGTTTACTGTGGAGGCATTAAAAGCTTTACCATTTTGGATTTATAGGACAATATATCTGTATGCTACATTACTATTTTACCACCACCTGAATTGATGGTATTTTCTTCCATGGTTTCTTTCCTCCTCTCCATACCATATTAGGATGTGGCATGCATTTCATCTGTTTTGTGACTGCAGCATGCCATCCAATATTCTTTATAATAGGGTCTATTCCCCCATAACTATGGATTCAGCAACTTTATAGCTCACATCTATAAAGATCTCCCATCTTCTGGAGCAAGGATGATGGTGGGATTCTTGCTGTGCTGTTATCTAGCTGGAATCCATACATTTGAACTACAAATATATAATTGCTACTCTACTGTCCCAAGGAATTGCAGGTCGGTAGAATGCCCTGCCATGAAGCGCAGCTGCCTCAAACACTTTTTTCTGTAGTTACCAGCAGGTTATATGAAACACCTTCTAGAATATCGGTTGGGAATCTGAGTGTGCACAGTAACATCCTTCATTGAAAAAACAGAACTATATTATGATTAAATTAAAAGAGGCATTTGCTACCAGGAATAAATGAGTGGTATCATCACTTGAAAAAGGCAGGCTTCTTTTCGCCCACTGGCTAATTGTGATGTCTCAAAGCACCCTTAGGCTGCAACTCTGTGCAAGCTTAATTGGAAATAAAAACCACTGAACACAGTCGGACTTAGTTATGAATAAACATGCCAGAACTGGACTGCAGATGTAAACAGGAAGCAATGGAGAGCACATTAAGACATAGTAACCACTCTTTTGTGCCCCCTTACCTGGAAATATAATGTTATAACCCAGTCAGCTTCAGGGAAGAGACAGTGATGAAATACTCAGTAACAAGACCATCAAAAATGCCATGTGAGCCCTAACAGCAGCAGAGCTTTTTTCACTACTGTCATCCAGCTACAGGCTATCAGTATTACTGCTTAGCAAAAGCTGTTAATGCAGACATTAGCAGTAGTGAGTAAGGTGGTGAGTGAAAGAACATCCTATTCACAATAGGAAGAATAAACTCTGAGGCAAGACTTGGGAATGGAATAGCAACTTCAGTATCTCTTTGCTGTATCAATATGCTTAAACCCAGCAATACTTTTGAGCTGTAATCCTGGCATGATGCAAAGTGGGAGACAAGACTGTGTGATTTAATTTTCCTACCGGTGAAAAGAGGAAAAGCAAGTGGGGAGGAGAGTAGTTTTTCCTCTTCCCTTGTTTTCACTTCACTAGCCATCCTTATGTTGAAATACCAATCTACTCACCAGTGTTGGACATACAAGTTATTCATATGCTGTCCACAAAAGAATAACAATATAAAGCAATGCTGACCCATTGACCATTAAAAGCACTTGTCAAGGTCTTACAATATCCCAACTGATATGAGCATACAGGCAAAGCTGAAACCACTCTGCATGACCCATAGCTGGTAGACTCAAAGCAGAACAAAAGGAAAGCAAGTAGTGTATAGCAGGACAATGGAATTCCAAAGGTTGTCTACTTTGGGTGTGCCATAAAGCCTCTTTGCTAAAGATACAAACACTGAATGACAGCAAAGATATTTAAAATGTAGAGACAAACTTGGGGGTGATGTTACATGACTAATTTAAGTACAATTAAGAACTGAAAAAAGTCATATTGTTTCTGAAAACAATATCCCTAAAATAGGCAGTATGTGCACTGCACATAGCAGTCCAACAAACTAATCCTTAGAACAATTAACATTATGGACTGTCAGAAGTACTCAGACCAAAATAACAAATGCAGTGCATGGCAGGCAAGCAAAAACCAGACCCACAAGAACGCTGCAGAGTAGATTTGGAATGCAAATCAAAATGCAACCTGACATGTCCTTTGTTCTTTCCCCCTTCAGCAAATCTACTTTAAATGCTTCCCATGTGCGCTTTTTGTGAGCTTATCATCTGAATGGATCATGGAAAATTAGGGGGAAAGGATCTATTCCACATAGTCGGGAAGACTATCTCAGAAATGCTGCAGTGGGATAATCAGAAGGTGGCCCATTACTGTTCCTCATGCTCTGTTGCTGCTGCAATCTTTTAATCTTATATTTGCTTAAGAGCAATTTGCCCTTGACCAAATATATCAAGTACCATACATGACTCTGATCCTCATGGTACAGGTTTTTGTAAGTCACCTAAACTAATGCTGCTAAACTAGGTCCCATCAAAGCATGGGCAATGACCACACAAAATAATATTGTCAGTGTTTGTGTAAGGATAATCAACTTAACCAATTTAAATGTAATTTATGGAACATTATGTGCCACTTTTTAAGTTGGTTGAAGAAATGAGATCTTAGCCATTTCCTCCACTAAAAGAATAAATACTTCAGCATTCTGAAATAATCATACTGAAAGGGTTCTATTGCTACCCCTTACTTTTCTTCATAAGCCTTTTCTTAAGAAGAAACATCACTATTCCATATGTAATTTCTGGTCAAGTATGGTATTCCTCTCATGATACTCTCCCGCTGCTATACCAAAGGGTACAGCACAATTGCTCTTCATTTCAGTAACTGCAGAAAACAGTGGTAGAATGTTCAAACATCGTACATGGCTGGGGAACATGTGGCCCTCCAGATGTTTTTGGACTCCCAACTCCCATCCCCCCCCCTTGCTAGCATGTCTAATAGCGAGGATGATGGGAGCTGTAGTCCAACAACTGGAGGGTCACAGATTCCCCAACTCCGATATATGACAAGGAAAACAGCCCTAAATTTCTGCTGTCAGTAGCAGAAACAATGAGCCTATGCTTTCTTTGGATTTTTCTCCTGACCCAACAGTTGAGTCCAAATAATCCTTATCATTTGTTTTATATCCTTTAAGTAGGCAAGACTCAGGAAGACCTTACCTGCTATTGAAATGTGGTTTCTGAGCCTGAACTTTTTATGACACATAATTGCCTATTATTCATACTCGGACCAAAATGAACTGCTTCTTGCCTCTGGATTCAAACATCTGTAGGCAGGACATTTTCTGTACGTGATGAGATTGGTATGACTTGAGTTTTCCCCTTAAATATTAGTCAAATATAGCTCACATTTTGTAGCATATCTACTCTACTGTCTGCATGAGACACTAGGAAATCTGCTGAGGCCTTTTATTCTGTTTGAACCCATTAGTATTAGGTTCCATGCAGAAACATCTTTATTACTACTGTCATTCCCACACTTTTTACTAAGACAAGATACTGAACTTTGTTTTCTTCAAAACCTGTTGTCAGTCCCATCCCTTTAACCAGGATTCGTTTATTTGGCACTTGGAGCTCTTTTGTTCTCCAGTTCCTCTGCCAGCAGAAGACCACTCACTCACCCAGAAGAATGGAACTATGGTTGGCTGTGACGCCCTTCCCTGGCTCTCCCTGTCAGGTTCCTACCTGCGCGTGGCTACTGCCTGTCACTAGGCACCACCAGGGACTCCACCAGTCCAGACCGCTCTCTCTTATGGTTTCTCTCCCCGCTCTAGCACAGATCTCAACAGATCCCCCTGCTAGGCAACCACCAGTCACGTCCTAATACTAGTATTCCCAGAGACTCTGAATACTGGTATTGTTATTCTCTTCACCGCTGCCACCATTTGTTACAGTTTCCCTTCAGCCTTGGTCATTACCTTACCCTCCCTTCTGGTCTGTGAAACCCCAGCCAAGGATCAGGCCTTTGGTAAACCAAATTAAGTCTTTATTAAAGATAACAAAGCTAACAAGATTAACAAGATTTCTTCTTAAGGCACATAAGCATATGGTTTTACTCAATACTAATCCGAACTCCACCCCCCTCCTTCTCCACTCTCTCCTGGTAAACCACTCTCTCAAACCCACCAAACAACCCACTCTTCTCCCCCCAGATTCCACTCTCACTCTTCCTTTTATACCTTCAGCCATTTTAAACACTCAGCCAATCATCTAGCATTCTACTGCCCATTCACTCCCCCTCCTCTTTCACTCCACTTACCATGTATCTTCTAAACAACCAACACTTACCATATATACATTAATATAGGAACATCACATTTCCCCCCCCCCTTAAACAACGGCAGAGTATTATTCCTGTTCCAGGATTTATACGTTGCGTTAACAATATAAACAAGTCTCTATGGGGAAAATGTCTTTCTTTGTCCCTCCGTCTGGTCACGTCACTGCAGTCCCGGCCACTTGCCTGGAAAGTCCATCGGCCAGTACATTGTCCTTGCCTTTTATGAACTGGAAGTCCACTTGATAGTCCTGTAGGGCCCAGGACCACCTCTGCAGCATAGTGTTATGGTTTTTCATAGTCTGCAACCATAACAAGGCCCGATGATCCGTAGTTACTGTGAATCTTCGTCCCCACACGTATGGGCGCAACTTGTTCAGTCCCCACACGACCGCTAGGCACTCCTTCTGGACCGACGAATAGTTTTTCTCCCTTGGCGTCAGCTTGCGACTCAGGTACGCCACTGGATGTCTGGTGCCTTCTCCTGTAGCAAGACGACTCCCAGCGCCAGGTCCGACGCATCTGTAGCCACAATGAATGGTTTCTCATAGTCTGGTGCTATTAATATGGGTCCTTGGCACAAGGCTTGCTTCAGTAGATCAAAAGCCTTCTGACATTCATCCGTCCATACCACATGCTCAGAACACTTCTTCTTTGTTAATTCATGCAAGGGGGTTGCTATTTCCCCAAAATTTCTCACAAACTTCCTATAAAATCCACCCACACCCAGAAATGCCCTTACTTGTTTTTTGGTTAAGGGGATAGGCCACGCTTGTATTGCCTCCACCTTGCTCCATAAGGGGGTGATTTTCCCACTCCCCACCTTATGTCCTAAATAGATTACTTCCTTTAGTCCAAACTGGCATTTCTTAGCTTTTATTGTGAGGCCTGCTTTTCTTAAGGCCTCCAATACTGTTGTCAGGTGTTGGACATGCTCAGGCACCGACTTGCTAAAAATGGCCACGTCATCGATATAGGCCACTGCAAAATCTGACATGCCTCGCAACACAGTATTGATTAGCCTCTGAAATGAACTTGGTGAGTTCCTTAGTCCCATGGGTAAGGTCACAAACTCATATAACCCATCTGGTGTACTGAAGGCAGTTTTGGCTCTGGATTGCTCGTCTAGTTCCATTTGCCAAAATCCTTTACAGAGATCTAGTGTAGAGATAATGGTTGCTGCCCCCAATAACTCTAACATTGCGTCTACCCTAGGCATAGGATACGCATCTGGGACAGTAATTTTATTGATTAGCCGATAATCAATGCAAAACCTTGTCGTTCCATCTTTTTTCGGAACCAGGACAATACTTGAGGCCCAGGGACTGATGGATTCCCTGATCACTCCTAATTCCAGCATATCTTCCACCTCCCTTTTGATCTCATTTAAAATTTTCCCATTCACACGGTACGGAACAGATCTGATTGGGGCATGATCTCCAGTATCAATGGAATGTATAACTATACTGGTTCGGCCAGGTTTGTTGCTAAAGAGATTCCTATAGGTTTTCAAAACTCTCAGAATCTCTTCTTTTACTTCCTCCTTCACCTCCTCTGACCATTCCACTTGATCTACCCCTCCTTTGTCTTTGCTTTCCTGTACCAAATCTGGAAGTTCAGGCCCACTTCCCTCAGGGAATAAGGTAACTTGCAACACCTGTGCATCCCTGGTATGGTAAGGCTTCAACATATTTACATGAACCACTTTGCTTTTGTTTAATTGGTCTGTGGTGATTACATACGTCACTGTGTCAAGCCTTTTCTCTGTAAGTTAGCCTGTAATTTGTCATGTTTCCTGGGTATGAACGCCATAACCATATCTCCCACATTATACACACGTTCCCTGGCTGTTCTGTCATACCAGTAACTTTGCTTCTGCTGAGCTTGACTGAGATTCTCTTTCACCACTTCCATCATTGATGTTAATTTATTGCGGAATTCCAATACAAAATCTACTACAGATGTTTTGTACTCTCCCAGGGTTCCTTCCCATGAATTTTTTAATAGTTCCAAAGGTCCCCTCACTTTTCTAGTGAACATGAGTTCAAAGGGTGAGAAGCCTGTTGACTCTTGAGGGACTTCTCTATATGCAAATAAGAAGCATCCCAACCGTTCATCCCAGTCTTGTGGGTGATCTTGAACATAGCTTCTGATCATATCCTTCAAAACGCCATTGAATCTCTCTGTTAACCCATTAGTGGCGGGATGGTAAGTAGTGGTCTTTAGATGTTTTAGACCACAACATTTCCACATACATTGCATCACTTCTCCCATGAATACACTGCCTTGATCCGTCAGCACTTCATGAGGGAAACCCAGCCTCATAAAGATTTTTAATAAAGCCTCTGCCACTACAGGGGCTTCTACAGATCTTAGTGCTTCTGCGTCTGGGTACCTGGTGGCAAAATCCACCACCACCACTAGATATTTCTTGCCATGCCTTGTGGGTTTGGAAAAAGGGCCCACCAAATCTATTCCCACTCTATAAAAGGGTTGTCCAATTATAGGAAGGGGCTTTAAGGGTGCCTTAGTCTTTACTCCACTTTTTCCCACCTTTTGGCATATTCCACAAGATAGACAATGTTGTTTTACATCTTTGGAGATGTTTGGCCAATAATAATGTTCCGCCAATCTCCTCTTGGTCTTTTTTATTCCCAGATGTCCTGCACATGGGACATCGTGGGCTACCTCTAGCAATCTGGTTCTGTATTTGCTAGGCACTATCAATTGCTTCACTGGTTCACATTCATCCTTTCTCTCAGCGGGCATCCACAGTCTATATAAAATCCCATTTTCACACACAACTTGATTCCTCAGTTTGTCAGTGAAAGGAATCTGTTGGGTCAGAGCTTGTTCCTTTATCTGCTTCAAACTTATATCTTTATGCGGCTCTTCCCTGAATTGCTCTGCTTCTTTCTTATCAGAGACCACTTGATACAGTTTGTCTCCTTCAGCAGGCCCGCTAGTGGTTGCTATGGTGACCTGAGGCTGGTTAACAGATTCCACCCTGTTTGTTTCAGCCCCCCTTAATATGGCTTCTTTTTCTCTGCCAATTTGCTGTCTGGTCACTACATATATCTTTCCTTGGGCTCCCATTACATCTCTTCCCAGTATTATTGGTTCTTGTTGCTGGGCATTAATGCCTACTTTATATCGGCCCTCTCGGCCTCTCCAAGTCATTTCCACCAGTTTGCCACAGGCAAACTTTCTGGTTGACCCCTCACTCCTTGGATAGTCACAGTTTCCTGAGGTAATATTACCTCAGATTTTATTAAATCTGGCCTCAGTAATGTCTGAGCGGCACCAGTATCAAGCAATGCCCAATAATTTGCCCCTTGTACACTCACTTCCTCTCTCAGACTTGAATCAAGGTCTGTTACTTCTGTCCAGTTTATCTGGCAGAACTGAACCTTTTTCGCTGTTTCTAAAGCCTTGGGCTCTGTTTTCACTGCCCTTGTCTGAGCAGGATTACTAATGGGGTTGGCAACCTCACATTGAAAACGTAGGTGCCCCGGTCTACCACATTTGTGGCATAATTTCTCCTCACTTTTAGGGTACACAGATCCACTCTGGGGTGTCCTGTGCCCTTCAGATTTTACTGGAGGACTCACTCGCTGTGGTACCACATCCCTTCTGCCAGCATTATATGGTCTGGGTTTAAAATCTCTTGATGTTTTCCCCACCCAGCCAGTTCTGTTGGAGGCGAAGTGATCCGCCATCTCTGCGGCCTCCTGCACCGATGTAGGGGAACGGTCTTTGACCAGGAGCCTTATTTCTGGTGGTAACTGATGGTATAATTGATCCAATATCATGAGGTTTTTCACCTCCTCCACAGACTGAGCTTTTGCACTTGTCAGCCATTTCCCAAATATGTCCATCAGTTTTGCCCCCAGCTCCACGAAAGACCTCCCTGTCTGTATCTGGCAGTTTCTGAAAAGCTTTCTAAAATAATCAGGCCCCAATCTGAATCTTTTAAACACTGCTTCTTTGAATTCAGCATAGGTGACGGGCCTGTCTGAGGGGAAATATTGGTATACCTCAGCCAATTCCCCTTTAATCAGGTTTGATAAATACTGCATGTATTTATCTTCAGGTAGCCCCCACAACTGAGCTGCCTTTTCAAAGGTGCTGAGATAAATTTGAGGATCTTGACCAGGCTCATAGACAGCAAAGTCCTTTGGAGTAATTTTTATTTTTGCTCCATCTCTGTCCTTTCTTGTTTCATCAGAATGAAACTTCTCTCTTTCAAATTTTAACTTTTCTACTTGTAATTCAGCATCCAATGCTCGTTGCTGCTCCCTCTCCTCAAACACCATTCTCATTCTCTCAGTTTCCATCTTCAACTTCTCAGTTTCCAACTCCCTCTGCTTGTCTTTTTCCTCAGCCTCCCATCTTAACTTCTCTCTCAAGTACTCTATATAAGCGGGATTGCTTAAAAATCCTTCTGGGGTCTCTTCTCTGACAGGTTATTTTTGCTGGGCAGTTGCAAATCCTATAAGTGCTACCCTCAATTCATCTACCCCTTTACCCTCGTGAGGTAAATTGAATGTTATGCACTTCTCCACCAGCTCCTCTCTTTTCATTTTTATGTATTCAGCCATGGTGTTTGAGTTCACTCACTCTTTGCCACACACTCTTTGCCAGTCACTCTCACAAGTAATCTTGATTTGTTATTTCTGTTTGACACACCACTGTTAGGGATTCTCTAGTATTCGTATCTCACTGCTACAGCCAACACCTGCGACGTATTCTCCTGTGTTCGGATCCCACCGCTACTGCCACCACCTGTGACGCCCTTCCCTGGCTCTCCCTGTCAGGTTCCTACCTGCGCGTGGCTACTGCCTGTCACTAGGCACCACCAGGGACTCCACCAGTCCAGACTGTCCTTTTTTATTGTTTCTCTCCCCGCTCTAGCACAGATCTCAACAGATCCCCCTGCTAGGCAACCACCAGTCACATCCTAATACTAGTATTCTCAGAGACTCTGAATACTGGTATTGTTATTCTCTTCACCGCTGCCACCATTTGTTACAGTTCCCCTTCAGCCTTGGTCATTACCTTACCCTCCCTTCTGGTCTGTGAAACCCCAGCCAAGGATCAGGCCTTTGGTAAACCAAATTAAGTCTTTATTAAAGATAACAAAGCTAACAAGATTAACAAGATTTCTTCTTAAGGCACATAAGCATATGGTTTTACTCAATACTAATCCGAACTCCACCCCCCTCCTTCTCCACTCTCTCCTGGCAAACAACTCTCTAAACCCCACCGAGCAATCCACTCTGTTTCACCTCATCCACCCCCAGATTCCACTCTCACTCTTCCTTTTATACGTTCAGCCATTTTAAACACTCAGCCAATCATCTAGCATTCTACTGCCCATTCACTCCCCCTCCTCTTTCACTCCACTTACCATGTATCTTCTAAACAACCAACACTTACCATATATACATTAATATAGGAACATCACATTGGCTCTCCCCATCATTTGAGAATACTCAAATATTAGAATAATAGTGATCCATTTAGGTAACTAGTATCACACACATGGATCGCTTACACAATTTTTAGTTCAGATGACAATTTATTATTAATAATAAAAGTCACTCAACAGAAGCTCAAATTGGCTTCCAGAGTAAGTTGTATCTCCACACTTGCCCACTTTTGTTTACTTTGTCTTCCATTAGCTTTTAACAGAGATTCACTGGTGGGAAGCCATTACTGCAACAGTTTCTTACTGGTGCTTACAGGAAAGTTCAAAGCGCTGCTTTTGATTTCTGATCCTCTAATTACTTAAGCTAAACTTATTTAAAAGACTGTGAAGAGTTCTCTTTTAGATCTCATGATATCTAAGATCAACTTTGGATACAATACTAGACGTACTTGCTTGAGAATAATTTTTATGAAACCATGGAAAGTCTTACTTTAAAAACACTAAATTGCCTATGTTGGTGGGGTTCAGAAAGTCAGAACATGTAACATCAATTTTACATCAATTGCACTGGCTACCAGTGTGTCCAAGCCCAATTCAAAGTGCTGATATTAACCTTTAAAACAGGTGGAGAAACTAGTTCCTCAGATGGATCCCAACTTCCATTAGCCCCAGCCAGCATGGACAATGGTCAGGGATTATAGGAGATGTAGACCAGAAACATCTGGAGAGCTACAAGCTCCTCACCACTATGTGACTTTGGACCAAGTTATTTAAAGGACCTCCTTCATCCACATAACCCTACCCTTATATTAAGATCAGTTTAGATTCCTGCTTGTGTGCCTGCTGGTAAGATTGATTAGGTCAATAGACATGAGCGACTATTCGTTCTTAGTGGTGGCCCTATGACTATAGAACTCCATTCTAAATGAATTACACATGGTTCCTTAATTGCTGGCTTCCAAAAGGGGTCTTAGAAGCAAATATATTTCAAGCTGCCTTTCCTCAATGTTTTAGGCTATGTGACTCAGGCAGATCAATCCTAATTCCAGCTGGACATCATTGTGACATGGCAGAGTGGTATAGTTATCACATCCACCACTCATTCTGGTTGCAGTGGAAGGTAGCCAAATCTTGTTCCACACTGGAGCTAGGATAGGTATTAAGAACAATGCCATAAAGAGATATCAGTGGGGGCAGCTCAGATCCAGTGCATGCTGAGCTGTCTCAGCCCCTCCCTACACCCCATTTTGGAGCTTTCAGCAGGCAGAATGGGGAGACCTCCACACACATCCCGCTTCCATGTAGTGGATTGAAGATTTGGATTGCACCATTTGCAAAACCCTATGGCTTTATTTAAGACTATGATGCCAAAGTGCTGTCTCTCAGTAATTAATTGTAATTTGATGTATCAACTATTTATCTATGTATCTTTTCCTTATTATTTATTTATTTATTTATTAAACTAAATAACTATTATCAATCAATCAACATATATTTTCCTATTGGAATCATATAAAAGGATCAGCCTTTTGCAGCTAAGAATCTCCAAACTATAGGCCATGATGTATATGCAATATGTGGGTAAGTCATGATCTTACACATGTATCCATTATGGCTGTTATTCTCCTGAATGAGTTTGCTCAGTGTAGGAATATATTCCTTGTCAGGTCATCCTCACATAAGTATAAGATTCCTTTAAAATGCAAATTTTCTTAAAATCATGTTAAGATTATTCCTAAAAGATATATGGCTACTTGAGTCAGGTGATTATTAGCATCAGTGAAAAAGGCAACAATGGCCATTATAATGGTGCTGCATAGAAATATGAGCCCTCATTCCTATGCATTTTTAACATGCTTAGAGGTAGAATTTGAAAATGATGTCTCACAATGGGAACTGACATGCATGCTCCAAGCAAAAGAGATCTTTCCCAGCTGGTCCCCTCCAGATATTTTGGACTACAATTGATGGAAGTTACAGTCCAAAATACCAGGAGGGCACCAGATAGGAAGAGGCCAATTTAACCTGAAAAGACTCCCTAGAAGTGACATTTCATTTTCTAGGTAACTGTTGAAGGGGTGAAGAACCCAATCTTTTTTTTCTTAAATTGTTGAAATTGTATATTTATATTCCTGGCTTTAATGTATACCACTTCAAGATCTATTTGATAATAAGTGGTCTATGAATGACAAATAAATAAATCCTTCATTGTTGCCTGTTTCAAGGTCCTGCAAGGCTAGGTAGGGAACTGCTCCAAAGCATCTCATACTGCTCTTGAGCAGTGCTTTGTCATTACCCTCCTCTACACTTCTCTTTCATTGCTGTTACCCTCCTCTGGAGGAAAGATCAAGGAACCAACTGTGAATCATGCAGCCTGGTAAGACCCTTCCCCCTCTGAACTGTGTTGATGGATTGACTGCCTGTTAACTTTCATTTTGCTTTGTGCTTATGTATTAGGCCTAGGTTTTTTTTTTTGGTACTGTTGAATTTACTCTATGTTTGTTAAATTGTTAATTTTGTCCCATTTGAATTTATTAAGTTTTGCAAAACTGGTTTCTCTTCCCACCCCAATGTTTTGTATTCTAAGTGGATGTTTGTTGTAAGCAGTTTGGCGTGGAAAGGTGGCACAGAAATAAACAGACCCAAGACAACAGCTACAAGGATAATCACTCACTAGTAATTCCGGGATTTTATTGTCTTTAAATTGCCATCTGGGCTACCTTTTAGTAATGTGTTAAAGAGAAACAGTTTGAGCACTTATGAAAAGTGCTATTATAAAAACAAGTCCAATAAGTAACAAACTAACTAACCAACAATTCCATAAAAAAAGTTAGAGTTTGCAATGTAACCAATATCTTGATAAAGAAAACAAGGCATCTAACCATAGGTATCTGCAGGAATTTTACTTAGGGGTGGGATTTTTCCAGGGGCTGAGGGCAAAGTAGAACATTTAAAGTGGAGACAAATAGTGCATGTACATTTTTGTTATATCTCAGGTTCTACAAATGCTAGCTCATTCTTTAAAAAAAAAAAGAAAAAAAAGAAAGCTGGAAATGTGGGGATTATGGTTCATCAGGGAGCCTGCCTCTCTACCATGGACACCTATGCATCCAACCAACAAAAACAATCACAGAATCATAGTAGAGTTGATCAGTCCAACCCCATGCCCACTGCAGGTATCCAAATTGACAGCATATCCCACAGGTGGCTATCCAGCTGCTTTTTGAATGCCTCCAATGTTGGAGAGCCTGCCCCCTTCCTAGGTAATTAATTCCATTGTTGTACCACTCCAACAGTTTAGGAAGTTTTTCCTGATGTTCAGCCAAAATCTGGCTTCCTGTAATTTGACTTTATTATTCTGTGTCCAGCACTCTGGGATGATCGAGAAAAAATCCCAGCCCTCCTCTGTGTTACAACCTTTCAAGTACTTGAGGAGTACTATCATACCTCCCCCCTCAGTCTTCTCTTTTCAAAGTTAAACATGCCCACTTCTTTTAGCCTCTTCTCAGAAGGCTTTGTTTCCAGTCCTCTGATCATCCTTGTTGCACTCCTCTGAACCTGTTACAATTTGTTGGCATCCTTTTTAAACTGTGGTGTCCAGAACTGGATGCTGTACTCAAGATGAGGCCTAACCAGTACCAAATAGAGGGAAACTAGTACTTCACGTGATTTGGAAACTATACTTTTGTTAATGCAGCCTAAAATAGCATTTGCCTTTTTTGCAGCCACATTGCAGTCTTGGCTCATATTCAGTTTGTGATCAACAACAATTCCAAGATCCTTCTTGCATGTAGTATTGCTAAGCCAAGTATTCCCCATCTTAAAACTGTGCATTTCGTCTTTTTCCTAGGTGTAAAACTTTGCACTCATCCCTGTCAAATTTCATTCTTTTCAGCCCAATGCTCCAGCCTATCAAGATCACTTTGATTTTGTTTCTATCTTCCAGAATATTAGCACATGGCCTTAGCAACAATTCCCAACCTACCTCTCACCTAGGACAGCCCACTCGCTTCCCCTCTCTCAACCAACAGACTCTCACTCTGCCATTTATGAGCAGCTTAACACGAATCTCTCACCCAGTATCAACCACTATTATATCAGAACATTCTGGGGCAGATAGGCTCTAGGATTCAGCCTGGCAAATTAGGATGAGTCCGAGATTAGGGTACCTCACGCTTTCCCCTCAAAAGAAAGAGTCAGGTTCCACCATTTAGATCTAGTCTACCCATAGAACTGTGGAGCAGTGACTTTCTAGAATGTTCCCCTATACCATGCAAACAGAAAAGCACCACCACCCCATGGACCAAAACAGCCTTCCTTAGTGCAGGTTGGGGCTAATGAGAGCTGTAGCCCAAAACATCTGGAATGGCCCAGGTCAGGGAAGGATGGGGTACAATTTTTCCCGGGCTGGGTGTGTTCCGTATGCCAGCGTTCAAAGATGGTAACCGACATCTTACTCCGCAGCACGTGTGGACATAGCGTCACTATCGCGTAATCACAGGCGCCCACAGACATATAGGTTCAGTGCGCTCAAACTCGGGCTTTAATAGGGAGAGCATTCCAGAAAACACGGACTGGCAATTTGGAGCGACCTCTGTAATTAGACGTGAGACGTTGGTTCAACGACAACCTAGCCTAGCCCTTTCCCGTCATGCACCGCAGCGGTGAAAGCGTGGGGGGAGGGGGAAGGAGCAGCTTCGCTTTCCCGCGAATTCAGTTCAAAGGAAGAAGAAGGGGGAGGGGGGAAGGAAAGCTCCCAGCGGAGAAGCGCGCGGTCCAACCAAACTCTTGCAGAATCATTCTGCCGTCACGCCTGGGCGGGATCTCCAGTGCCCAATGATCCGGCGCGGCGCCATTGCGGGAGCCAATGGGCGCACGGCGGTGGGGGCGGCAGCGGCGGCGGCGGCGCCGTCGGGTTTGGCTGGACAGAGAGGGCGCTTGAGGAGACGGAGCGAGGGGGACTTCGAGGAGTTCAAGCGCCTTCACTTCCTCATCTCCTCACCTTGCTCATCTCTGGTCCTTATCTCCCTCCCCTGCTCGCTGCCGATCCCCGTGTCGCCACGCTCCCGCCCCCGCTCCGGCGGAAAGGCCCTCATGGCTCCCCAAAAGCACGGAGGCGGCGCGGGGCCCAGCTCGGCTGCTCCTAGCGGA
Source organism: Rhineura floridana (assembly GCF_030035675.1). Lineage (NCBI taxonomy): Eukaryota > Metazoa > Chordata > Lepidosauria > Squamata > Rhineuridae > Rhineura > Rhineura floridana. The sequence continues at coordinate 38,386,947 of NC_084482.1, forward strand.
GTGGGAGGCGCCGTCGCTGCCACTGCCACGAGCGGAGGTGCTGCCGGTGGATTTGGCGGCTCTACCTCAGCCGCCGCGCCGGGCGGTAAATCCGGTGGCGCTGTCGGCGGAGGTGGCGGCAGCAGCGGTTATTCTGGCGGCAGCGGCGGCGGCGGGGGTTCCTCGGCGTCCTCAGCGGCGGCTGCTTCGGCGGCGGCCCTTCCCCCGGTGAAAAAGCCGAAGATGGAGCAGATCCAGGCCGACCACGAGCTCTTCCTTCAGGCCTTCGAGAGTGAGCTTGGGGTGTTGGGGTGGGGAGCGAGCGAGGGTCGAAAGTAACAACTCCCCGCTCCTCCCGCTGCCGCTGCATGCCCGAATCGAGGCGTGCTAGGCGGGGAGGAAACAGTGTCGGCCGTTCTATATGGGACGGCGGGGCTGCCTTCTTTTTCCCGTGTGCCCGCGATGTGAGGCTTCCTCAGGTCCTTCGGCGGGAGGTGTTGCTGTTGTTGTTGTTTGCTGGGGAGGGGGCGGCGGCTCTGTTGCTCTTCTGTCAGGGTTGTCAGTCCCAGGGGTGCCCATAGGGAAATCCGTGCTTCATTAATTGTTACATTAATGAGGCAATGCCACACACGCCCACCTCTGAGCTTTTCGGGGGCAGTCAGTTTGCTCCTCTCTGTAGGATTATGTTTTGGGGCTCGAGAGAGAGCGCTGAGGATGTAAGCTGATACCATGTTGTTTGATGTGTCTTCGACTCTACCCTTGAGAACTTCTTCGGAAATAGGAATAAAGACACCATCGGAAAGCGATTTAATGACTGTCCTCGTTCTACAAAATAAAACTTCCAAAGTTGAGATTTTGTCAACTATAAGAACAGTTAAGGGAGGCATAGAGGGTTAGACAGGTTGCCTAAGGTTTAGGAAGTTAAAAATTGGGCCAAGGTGGCTTATTCTACTTAACTGCTTAGTACAAATTTCAGACTTACCATTTAAGATTGCATCATAAAGAATGAAGGTGTGGACAACTGTGGTTTAGAATAAGTAATGGAGAATGTGTGAAGGAAACTTGTGGCCACAAATTAGGCCCAATTCCTAATGAAGAGTGCCCAGATCCAGTGTTTGTTGGCCTTGCAAAATCACTGGATGCGTAGAAAATTTTTTAGCTGATTTTCCCATTTGGTTGACTAGTTCTTAAACTTAACAGGCTGAGTTCCAGTAATTTTGATCTAACGGGACAAAACAGTTTAAAAAACCCAGTTGCCCTTAGAATATTTAAAATTTCTTCTGATTCTAATGACAAAAGAACTTGCTTGTAAAATGAGGTTGTGAATGGAGGTTGTGAATGGTAAACCTCTGATATAGTTTATTGGATTAGATTTAACTTGCATGGGAGTGGAAAACAAATGACATTGTCTGGTGACTTTCTTAGTTCTTAGAAGTCAATTTTCCAAGTATTTGAGAAGTTTTCTCCTAACATGGTTAGATTTTTTTCAGAGGTTTTGTAGAAAGTTGTAGGTTGACAAGCATACTTCTTGTGTAAGCATCTGAATATTCATTCTGTGTCCCCCCTGCTCCACTGTGGATTTTTCTCTCTCTGTAAATACTGTTTTTCATAGAGGCTTTGCTAATAAAGTAGCTTCCCTTGGTTTTTTAAGTGTCAGTAACATAAACCTCCATCTTCATAAAAGTATTTTTAATTAAGTTATTGGTCTTAATGTTGTATGTTCAGGGTGTTTTATTGCCTAATACATAGAGCCACATTTACCAATGGTAGCTGGGGTGTCGCACAGTAACAGTTTTTTTGTTGTAGTTGGTAGTTACTAGATTACTACTTGAAAGTTCCCACTCACCTCATTACAGTCCAGGTATTTATATAATAAACATGTTTGATGTGAGTGGATGATGTTGCATATTCAAATCTGTTATGCTTATGGAAAAACTAGTCAAGTGTCAAATTGATTGCTTTATAAAAGATTGCTTTACTTTCTCTCACAGAACCAACACAAATATACAGATTCCTACGTACCCGCAATCTTATAGCTGTGAGTAATTGTTAATCTTTGTCTTTAGTTTTATAGAACCTCTCATGGCAATGTTGAATTGACTTTTTTCCTTTTCTGTTGCAGCCAATATTCTTGCACAGAACTCTTACTTATATGTCCCACAGAAACTCCCGAACAAACATAAAAAGGTAACTGGATATTAAAAATGTTTATTTAATATGGTAAAGTCATCCCCTCTGCATCAAATGAGATAATATTGTGGAACTGTCCATGTATTGTATGAATGGTAACTCTCTGAAATTGGCACCAAAATTCATTTGGCAATATTCAGTTGAAAATGAACTTAATGACTGCACAGCATGCGTTTATGTAAGAGAGGCTTAACATTGTAACGTATTTGTCTTAAATTGCGGTTTGGTTTGGTTTGGTTTGCAGTATGAGGTTGGAAGTGGCAGGTGTTTGGAGATTTGCTTTCTTGATGCTTAGCAATGAAAAATATCAGCTGTTTGCTAGCAAAGATGTTAAAGATTGCGCAGATCAAAATAAGCATAAAATTTGATATACATAAGTAATTAAGAGTGTTTGCTAATTAATGTGGAATAGTGCATGCCATTTAGCTGTTACTGCTTTTGCTACTACATCGTAAGTCATAATGCTGCTCTTCAGGTCAGTGTGGCTAATACTTTTATCTTAAACGTCTTGGTATAAAGTATTTATAGCCAATGCCCGGCAAGGTAAAAAAAAAAAGGTATTACTAACCAACTGTTCATATTTGAGCTCTCACAGTGGGTTTAACAATCGGGAACTTGAAATACTAATACACTTAAAAATAATTAAAACTGCCTTTATCTTTGAGTCCCTTGCAACATAATGTTTTTATCTGAGATAAGCTACAAAGATTAAATTTGTAACTCCACTTGAATGGAACTAGTGGTACAAAACACTGAGTCAACAAGATACACGTAACATACATCAGAAGATGGAAAGAACATAACAGGGATTAAAATGTAAGACCTACACTGTTTGAAGGAATGGCATAGAAAAGGGAGCTACGGTGGGAATTAATCCTTAAACATATAGAGCTGCTGTGAACTATTAAAATAGATATCAACACATTTAATGTAAAAAGGTTTAATTAGTCATAAGACTATAGTGGAGTAAAGTTCAGTGAACACCTTAGAATATTGTTGGATATTTGTAAGAATTGAGTTTGTGTGCTGTAGGGTGTTAGTGCAGGCAAAGCAATAAAGCCTTGATCGTATTCTGATTCTGGGATATTTCATCAAAGAACTTATCATGTTTAGTACTCTAGTAGTCATTGCTGCTACTGGATGATGCGGAATACTTGCATGTAGTTTTTTCCCTTGTATATCTTCTTTTTCTTGTATATCTGGTATTGAAAGAGCACTGGCTACTCCATGCTAATATAATTTCTCAGACCAAATCTATTTTTTTCTCCAACAGTATCTTACATTTAGCCATTTAAAGTATTGGAGCCTGCTGCTGCAGATTGTAAATGAAGATTTTTTTTTACTGCATCACCTGTACTTTGCTTATATTTGTCTGCAGTGTACTGAAGAAAGATGACTTTGCTATGTTTGCATGTCATGGTAAGCCATAAACCATGGGTTGCCCTGTATGAATGAACTGTGTCTGCTTCACTCTTTCACATGCCTGCTTGGAAGAAACAAACCTAGCATTCCTAACAAAGGGTCATGGTTTGTTTCCCCTACTTTTAAAAAGCCATGTTAATAAGCCAAGGTTTGTTCTTGGCTTGCTGCTTGTAGATTGCTTGAGCATAATAAACCATGATCTCCGATTTGGATGTAACATGGTTTTATCCTCCCAGCATGAGTGAGAAGGAGCAAAGCAGGTGCTATTCTCCTGTGCATAGTAAGTCATAGCTTACTGTCATGTGCAAATGCTTCCATTATGTATATTCCTTTCTACTGCTGCAGCTAATTGGTTGAAAGCATTGGTGAAAATCGTACTCTAGTCTATAAAATGGCCTAGATTTTTACCTTTAATCTTTAAACATTTGGCAAGAAATTGCATCCAAGAAGCCAGGAAGTGAAGCTTTTATAAATGAGAGACGTTCGCTATCTCTTCCATTTATGTGACATAAATGGCTAGTTTGGATCGGCTATTAAAATGTGTTAAAGCTTATAACTCCTTGAGGTGTTCATAAAAAAATACTAATTTGCAAACACAGTAATGAGAATTGCGAAATAAGGTGATACAGGTAGGAACTCTATTGTAGGTGAATGATTGTTGTTTATGGCTGTCAACTATTTTGCAAGAAGTAAAATTATTTGGTTCAAATTATTTTTCTGTCTTTTATACTGAAGTGTACTCACGGCAGCTCACAACTACAAATTGTAAAATACAAACAATGAAGTGGTAAAAACCAGTAGTTGAAACGAAGAGGCCAAATTAGAAGAATGCGTGCTGAAATAAAATTTTCTTCACCAGTAACCAAAAGGCAGGATATGAGGGGGCCATGCCACACTTCTGTAGAAGAGCCACAGCTGAGAAGTCCCACTCTTGTGCTCGCTCACCATACTTCAGATGACATGGGAACACATGAGGGCCTTTCATTATGGAATCTAGAGGAAGCCTTCTGTTGTGGAACAGAGTTCTTGAGCAGATTCATACAGGAGATGGTGATTCATGGCCTCACTATCTAGGACTTCAAAAATCAAAGCCAAGCCAATCTTGAATTGAGTTTGGAAACAAATTGGTAACCAGTGCAGTTGATAAAGGATCAGAGTGATGACCTCTGACCTCCTGGCCGTTGCTGAATTGCTGGGAGCTGTGTTCTGAACCAATTGAAGTTTCTGGACTGTCTTCAGGGGCAGCTTTACGTAGATTGTGTTACAGTAGTCCAGCCCGAATGTGGCTAAATTATTTGAGGCTTAGGTCCAACCTCTGCAGGGAAGAGTATAGCTGGTATACCACATGGGGTTAGTGAAAGATGCTACTGGCCAACACTCCTACCTGTGCATCTCAGCTGAGTACTGGATCTAGGAGCACTTGCAAGCTGTAAACCTGCTGCTTCAGCGGCAGTTGTAACCCCATCCAAACAAGGCTGACACGTTCCTTAGCACTGCCAGATCCTCCAAGTAACAGTACCTTTGTTTTGCCTGGATTAACAACAGTACCTTTGTTTTGCCTGGATTTTTCATCCATGCCCAAGCCAAAATTGCTCCAAAGCACTAGTCTAGAGCACTTATCTTCCTGGGATTGGACAGTAGAAGCTAAAGGTAGAACTGGGTGTCATCTGGATAAACACCCACAGCCATACCTCTAGACAACCTCAGCCAGCAGCTTCATGTAGATTTTAAACATGGGAATAAATGGAACCCTGTGGCACATCGTAAGGCAAATGTTATGGGGCACAGCAGCACTTCCTGGAACTTACCATAGAGAGAAGTCTGAAGCCGCCACAGTACACTGCCTCTCAGCCCTATCCCAAGTAGGTAGCCCAGAATTATGCCATGGTAGATTGTATCAAAAGTGTCTCCAAGGTCCAGAAGAATCAACCGGATCACACTTTGCCTGTCCAACATCAGGGCAACCAAGGAAGTTTGTTTCCTAAATCAGGCTGGAAATCGAATTAGAAAAAAATCCTAACAAGTATTATTCAAGAAAACCTGCAGCTTGTTTACCACAATGTGATTAAATATTTTAATCAAATTGCAGATTAGAAACAAGGCAAAAGTCATTCATATTGCGGGATTATGCAACAGTATTTGCAAGAGGGGCTTCACAGTTATTTTCTTAAGTCCTGTGAAACTACCTCTGCAACCAAACCCTGTTCTGACTGATTTTACAAGCCAGGATGGACAAGAGATCAAGCGTACAAATGATGGGTGTTCCAGTTTCAAGAATCGTGTCCAAATTGTGCAAACTGAAAAGTATTCTTACCAAAATGATGACATGGAAACATAGTGCCAATCAGGGCTGGCTTTAAAATAAGCATGTCATCTAAGAGTGGATGTGATGATTTTGTCTCCAATATGTCTTACAAACTGGGTAGCATGTCAGAAGTCTGATCCTTTTTGCCCCCTTGGCCAGGATGTAACAAGGTGCTTAACCTGGAACAGCCCCAGTGATGGCACTGAATGGAAGAGATCATGACAGAGAAAGAGACTGGGCCCTAAAATGGAACCTATGAGCATTTGGAATCAGCCTGAGTCTTCTCCCATTTCCGCTCTGGTCACTGCTTTACTAATTTCACCACCCCCAACTACTCATAAACCAAGGAGAAAGTTTGACTCTGTGGGAGAGCAGAGGATCACTCTTAGGTGCTTTGAGAGCCTAGACAATTTCCACATTCCAGTCATACCCCAGGATGGCAATAGGAATGCTAATCATATTAGTAATGAAATCCTCCAGAGACATCAGGAGACCATCCGGATTCATAAGCCTCCAAGGATAGGCCATTCCAATAGGCTGTCCTTGTGTTGAGGTCAGAGGACGTTCGTAGTCTAAAACTAACTAGGTAGTAATCTGTTCATGAAAAGGAACCACATCCAGTGCCACTACGCAGTTCACTCTCTTCCTGCCCAGAGCAGAAGACCAAATCTAGGTCAGAGATAACCTAAGACAGACCCAGGGTTTTGATGGTGATGATGAATTCCTGATCTGCAGTTGACAATGCAGCCCTGGTGTGCATGTTGAAGTATTTCAAGATAAGCCAAGGGTTCTCCCAACACCACCTCTAGTAGTTGAGGCAGGGAGATCATTGGGCAAAAGTGTGGACAGTTTACCAACAGAATCCCTATCGTGCCTCATAAAGCCAGTTTTAAGTACAAACACAGGAAGCTTAGCAGAGTGCTGGACAAAGCTCCTTGAAAAGGATGGATTCCAACGACCAGGGTGACACCCCCATGTGTTCATGCAGTTCAGGCTGCTGCTGTATCAACCAACCTAGTGGGAAGAACCAAGAGAGATTTGCACCCCCTCCCCCAACCAGATCTTGGTAATATACAACAGGTCCACTTTCTCATCCAGAATAAAATCCTGGATGAGTGTTGTTTTTGTGATCACTGACCTTGCATTCATCAACAACATTTAAAGACTCACTGGATTGCTGGCAAGGCTACCTGAGTTATCAGGACCGGAGGAAGAGGGGTCAGAGGTGAGGAGAGAGAATTGTGTGCTATCTTACTTTCCCATTACCAGGCATGTTCTTCACTATCCCAAACCTCTTCTTGCCATACATATGTTCAATAACAGGGCCCCATCAGCCTGGCCTTACAGACATACTCCTCAAAACAACAACAACAAAGTACTTCACAAATCTGTAGCAGCAGTTCCCCGCAGTTTCACGGTAAAGGGCTGCAAGAGTAAACAATTCATAAACTATTTTTTTAAAGCCTTGAGCTGCAAAGGCACCAAAATACAATGTTTTTTACATTGAATTATTAGAGGCACAATTTCTATGTGTTCTAAAATATTTTTAATGATAATTTTTATAGGATGTAAAGTAAAATTGCTTGGCTTAATGCATAATCAGTTTTTAGAAAAGCATCAAAATGCTGCAACTACAATTGCTGGTTTTCTGAATGCAAGAGGGCTACCTGCCTGGATGACTTTGGAATATGTGGTACTCATTTTGGAGTGGATTGTTTTGCATAGAGATATTTTCATGTTTCTATTTGAATAAATTATTTACAAAGTTATGAAATCTCAACCCTATAAAGGACTTGTGCTGCTGTTGCTTTTTTACTTTGGTCCTTCACTTTACCAATTGTAGTTAGGCCTTATTTGAAATTTCTCATAATGTTTCTTAAAAAGTAGGTTGATGGCAGCTCCATGAGTAACTTGGATGTTATATAAACGTTTTCTCAAAGTATTTATATTTGATATATCTACAGTCGCAGATTAAAGTACTTTCTAATTACCAACTTTAATTTCTCAATCATTCACAACTTGAGAAATGAAAGTACTACGGCTTGACAAATCCAGTGCAATCCAGTGAAACATTTAAAGATCCATTTGATAGGAAACCAGCATATCTCAATTCTTAATTCTGTTTTACTGTTTGGCAGGCTGATGTGAACAATGAAGCAATTTTGTTTAGTTATCTCCATGGAGAAATACATCTGGCTAACACTTATTGGGTCCTTCTTGTGCTGTACTATACCTAATGTCCAGTAAAGGGCTAGTCATATAATGGCACCAGTAGACTACTAAGCCTGAATATTTTTAGTGTGAGGAATGTATGTGGCTAATATTCAGTTGACCTCCCACAAAACAAATAGCAATTCTAAATTCAAATTGTAGAACTCAAATCATGATGCCTTTGTGTCAACATGCTGTGGTCTGAAGGCACATAAGGCCAGCTCCCTGCTTAAAGCTAAGCAGGGTCAGGTCTGGTCAGTGCCTGGATGGGAGGCCGCCTGGGAACCATATGTAAGCCGCCCTGGGTTTCGTGAACAAGAAAGGCAGGGTATACATGTAGTAAATAAATGAATAAAATACTGAAACATTTTGAAAATAGCCATGGCTGAAAAACACTTGAAATATTTAAGGATTAACACCACACAAGACAGCAGCATTCTGTGCTATGTTGTGAAAGATGTCACAATTTTGGGTACCTGGGACTTTTCTAGGTCTACAAAAAGGTATTGGAAGAAATCTTTATAAAACAAAGCTTACAACATAATGGAGATCAGTGAAATTTCAAAAACAAACTTTTATTACAGGAAAACATTCAGAGTAGACGGGATGCTGACGAAAGTAGAGAAAACAAAGGGAGAACACGACTTGCAAAGGTAAAATTAATTTTATGCACTGATAATGTTTCAGTAACAGTGTTTCAAATAGGACTAAATATTTTCTATGTCAGTAGAAGTCATGCAGAAGTATGACATGAATTATAATGAAATTCTGAGAATAATTTACATCTGCTCCCATAATAAAATATCTACAAACTAATTCTGCTGGAGGTATTGTGTGTGGTGTCTGTTTGTTCTCTGGTAAACTTGTGCTATAACATTTAGCTCTTAACACAGATGAAATAAAACATGAGATGTGTATAGAAGGCTTCTGTGCACATTCTTCCAAATAGGTACTAAACATGCAGACTGGATCTAGTAATGTATTTTTTTGAAATTTCATTGATTTCCATTATGTAGCTGAATCACCATTTATTCTGTACTGTGTGGATTAGGATGGAAATGTACCTTCCCTTCTATTATTATAGGTTGCTTGTTGCCACAACCCCTTGTTGTTCAAGACCATTGTTGCATTGAGATCAGTGAATATCCTGAACCTTGGACAGTTTAATTCTTGCTCTAATGGAATGTCTTCAACTAGCGCCAAGGGGATTTCTCCCCTCTCCACTAGCATATGTCCTGCACCATTACCATATCTGCTCTGGAGGGTTGGGTGGAACCCAGAACTGACGTAGGGCGACTGCTGGGAGAGGAGAGGGGGGGAATGTTCAGTTACAAAAGGAAAAATCCTTGCTCTGACAGAACATTCAACTTAGAGTGCTACATTGAATACAACCCTTTGTCAGAAAACCTGTATAAAAATACCTGTAAGTTGTTTGACATATGTTATGGTAGAATTCTCCATGTAATTTATTGCAAATTGTTGACAAATAGATGCTGACATTTCATGGAGCGAAGGTTGCTATCTAACTGGAAATTTAAATACAACCAGCACACTTTATGTCACTTTGTGTATTTGACAATCTGGGGGGAGGGGGGTTGAAGAAGAAAACAGATGACCGATTTATCTCTAAAAGAGTCAAATTGCAAGACTGCTAAACAAAAAGGCAAAACTACTGGAAAAACTGATGTCTACCATCAGTTTATGGAGGCTTCAAACACAAAACTGAAATTAAGGTTCTGGCCATCTGATCTTATTTATACATGGTGGATAAGAATAAGTTAAATAACGAAGATAATAATTGCTTTAAAAAGCAATAATTTATATTATAATCATACTAGTTGTTAGAAGAGTAGGTATCCCCTTGAAATCACAGGTTCATAGTTTGGGAGTAATTCTGGATCCAGCCTAGACCCTGGCTTCCCAGTTGACAGCTGAGGTAGAAGATGTTTTTGCCCAGTTTAAGTTGATGTGCTACCTAGATCCATTCCTCAAAGGCAGATTTGGTTAGGGTGATCACATTGCATATGATCTTCGTGGGGAAGCCTTTGGAGAGTGTTTGCAGAATTAAACTTGTTCAAAATATGCGGCTAAGGTGTTAAATGGCTTTCAAGGGCATTTTACACCATTGTTAAAACAGATGAATTGGCTCCCAGTTGTTTTCTGGACCCAATTCAAAGTGCTGATTAGGACTTTTAAAGCCTTGTATGATTTGGGACCAGAAGGGTCACTTTCTCCATTATGAGCCTGTTCAAGTATTAAAATCATCTGCAGGAGCCCTTGTGCTCCTGGGACCAGAGAGAAGGCGTTTTCAGTGGTCTTGGAACACTTTCGAACCCGCTTTCCAGAGAGACCTGCCTTGTTGCTTTCCCTGATTAGTCTTCCACTGCAATGTTAAAACCTTCCTTTTTAGGCAGATCTTTACTTTGTTAATGATTTTAGTGCACCTGATTGACCATTCTTAAAGTTTTAATGTTTTTGTTGCTCTGATGCTTTTAGGTAATTAAGTATTGTTTGAATCTTGATTGTATTGTATGTATTTATTTTTGTCAGCCACCTTAAACTTTTTGGAAAGGTGGGATATAAAGAAAAATAATTAAATGCCTTTGTTTACACTTTCATGACCTTGTTTAAAAACTTGAATTTAGCACAACACCAAGCTATTTTGAACTTGTTAAAATAAATATGGCCCTGCTACCATTTATTTTATTTAAGCAGTCTATAAATCTTTAAACAAGTATACACGTGATAATTATCGATAAAACAAAGGTAGAATCAGTGAAACCTTTAAAAACAGATAACTAAATTATATGGGTTGCAGCCAGTGCTGGCATTCCACTTGTGCAACCCCTTCCTCTCCTCTTCCCTGCATGCAGCCCCCATCCACCCTTAAAATCTGCTCCAGAGAGTTGGGGGAATCTCTGGAACAGATTGGTGGGAGGAGTAGAGCAAGGGGAAGTTCGGTTGCCAGGATGGAAAAAACTGCCCACACAGCATTGGATACAACCTGATATCTGGGTAGGCTTGCTGAAAGACAGTTTTCAGCAGGTTCCTAACACAATATACCAAGAGCACCTACCTGACCTCAATAGGCAAAAAATTCCAAAACATAGGTGCTGCCACAGTAAAATATTGACTCCTCGCAAATCATATACATCGTTCTTGTTTGCAAATGATGTTAGACTGTGGTTGGTTAAACTCTGTGGTTGGTGTTGTATGTGAACCCTGCCTAGTGGCTTAACTGTGGCTAGTTTACTGCTAACTAGCCATGAACTGAAGCCATGGTTTGTTACAATCATGGCTTGGCATTATGTGCAACCCCAACACCCTTATTTAATCATGGAAGGGTGTTGACTACCCCACCCCAGATGCTCACCAAACTAAAAGGCATAAGGGAAGGTTAGCTGGGAAACAATCCATGGTTTAATTGCCTGTTGAACAACCAGTGGTTTGTTACACACCATAGTTTAGTAATATATTTGGACTAAACCTTTGAGTAAAGTCTGCTTTTCTATATAAAAAAAATAAGTGTGGCTGGGGCACCTCCGAGCAGAGATCTGTCTAGTTAGCATCCTGTTTCCCACAGTCGCCAACCAGATACTTCTAGAAAGCCTACTAGTTAATTACAAAGTCAGTAGCCCTCTGCGATGGCTATCCTCCCGTAGCTGTTCTTCAGTGGCATATCCATGGAAGCTGTGTATAGCTGTCATAGCTATTAACTATTCATCTATCCTTCATGAATATAATTGCTCTTTAAATTAAGCTAGCAGGGGGCTGCAGATTCCATATATTTTGTTGCATGAAGAAAATACTTTATTCTGAAATGTCATGCCAATCCAACTTTATTGGGCAAGCCTATTCATGTATGAAATGGAGAGATGGCTCTCTCGCGTGCGTTCTCTCTCCCTACCTTCTCCGCCCCTTGCATAATTTTATAAACTTCTGTCATACAGGCCTGAAGCCAGACTTCCCCCAGGTAGAATCCCTTGCGTGAAGTATTACCCGAACAATCCTGTGATCCTGAATAAATGGTCTGTCTTTGTGTATTTGCATATCTGTAAGAGAAGACAGGCAGAACATTAATTCACAACTGACCCCTCCTGTCTCCAAATAAAATTCTGTGGATTATCCTCCTATATTGTATAAAAGCTCTGTGTGCTTATAAATCAGTATGTGGTGTTGGTCATCTGTTAGGAACCTAGGAAGCTGCCTTATACTGAGTCAGACCATTGGTCCATCTTGCTCAGTTATGTCTACACTGACTGGTAATGGCTCTTCAAGGTTTCAGTCAGGGAGTCTTTCTAGTCCTGTCTGGAGATTCCAGGGATTGAACCCAAGAAATAACCTGGTTTAAATTAGTTTGTTATGATTAAATGCTGAAGTTATTGAACAAATATATAAATACGTAATTTGGAGTCAGATTGAAATTGTGAAAATTGCAAGAACACATCTGTCTTATGAAAGGTTTTATTTCCTAGGCAGCAAAAGCCATTTCAAATATAATGGTCATGTAGTGCATATGAAAATTTCAGTCTTGGGTGAGTTTTAGAAAAGGAGACCCAAAATAGTGCTGAAAGCACTGTGCACTGAAAGCCTTAATTAGCAAGTTAAGATGAACAATCAACCTTATTTTTGTGCCACTTTTCCATTTAAAAATGCTGAAACAGATAACTAAGGTTATACAATTAAAAACTAATTTAAAACATAACCAAGAAAAAGTTTAAAATCCCACCTTGGCACATTACTATTAAGATACCATGTAATCAATTAAAATGCATCTCCAAAGTGCGCTGGAAGAAATACATTTTCACCATCTATCAAAATATAAATAGCAATGGAGTCAGATCATGCCCTCCTGGGGGCATGTTCTGTAACTGATGCTACTGCAGAAAAGGCCCTGTTCCTTACCTACCCACCATGCTTGCATTGGCAAATGGATGCAGAGCAGAGATCAGAGATGGTTCTTAACTGTAATCCTTGCTTTAGGGTGTTAAAGGTCAAAACCAGCACTTTGAATTGGGTCTTGGAACAGATTTGATAACCAATAAAGATAGGAGATGAATTGCATGGTTTTACAACGTGGCAGCTCAATTTTGAATGAATTTAAATTTCTAAACTGTTTAAAAAGGCAGCTTCATGTAGAGTGCATTAACTTAATATAACCTGGATATACGTATTGCATGATTTAACGAAACTAGGTTAGAAAAGAAAAGGTGTAGATGATGTACTAACTGAAGCTGGTAGAAGGCACTCTGCCTGACTACCCAGAATCAGTGCCAGGTCCAGGAGCACCTCAAGGGCAAATCTGATTCTTAAAAAATCTGTACACCTAATCTCAGTTCAGTAGACCCTTCAGTCAACTACTTCTGTTTTTCTGGAGTAAGTTGATCTTGGGTCATTACAGGACAAAGGTTAGGAACTGAACATAAGAAGTTCAGTGGGTGTTTTTAACAGGTGCTCAAACGTTGCTTGTGGTATTTATGTTTTAGCAGGTAATGTGTAACATGAATATAAATTACTTTATTAAATGTGCATAGATGCCTAAAGAGTTAATGTCTTGTATACAAGAGTAAACTCTACTTTGTTTTCTTAATTTAGTTTGTCTGCTCATCTGCAACTCACTTTTACTGGTTTCTTCCATAAAAATGGTATGTATTTCACCTTGCACTTTTTCTTTCAATGCCATTAACAAGATACTGTTAGCATACAGAGTCATGGCGTAAGGCTAAGACAGTATAAACACCAAGTGCCTTCTTGCTTCATTGACCAATTAATTCTAACCCCCTGCTTTCCAGCGCAGTAGTAAAATGTTAGACAGATCTATTGATTCATTGGCTATAACATTTGAGGTTTTCAGGTGATAAGCTTAAACTATTTTACATAAAATATGCAATGCATGTATAGAATATTAATTATAGATCTTAATAAGAAACATATATTGGAACTGCTGTTCACAGGTTTGTAAAGACATGCTTTTCTTACCTGTTACTGAGTTTGAGTTGAGTACTGAGCTGCTATTGAAAGAAGAACATACATATGGAAATAATGCAGTTATGATATATAATACTTTGTCTAAATCTGTGGAAATGGAATTTTTCTTTAAGTATTAGTTACAGCGCGGGCTTTATTATTTGATTTATATCCTGCCCTTCCTCCCAGTAGGAGCCCAGCAGGAGCTAATTATGACTGACTTGAATAGTATCTCGTAAAGTTTTATAGTATGCAATATTTTGGGGTGATGAGAAGAAATAACTTTTGTACAATCTGATTTACTGGTAATATATAAACTATGTACTGTTAGATGAAAACAGTTCTCCTGTGTTAACAGCAAAGACAACTAAAAATAGCAATGAAAATGAACTGTGCTAGAGGCAAGACATATTTAAATTTTAGTGCTGTAATTCCAGTGGGATATGTGCAGGCAGACACCAGTAAAACCTGGCCTAATCTGTTGAATGGTATTTAATAGTCAGGAAGTGTGTCCTCAGTTGAGATCTACTTGTCTATGAAAATGGCAAAAATTGTCTTGTACTGCAGATTACTATTTGCTAGCTCCCCTAAGTGAACAGCAGTTGCATGGTTGGCATCAGATTTGAAGATGCCCTGGGCAGTGCCCTCCTGGGGTGCCTCATGCTTCCCTCATCAGGACAGGAATCACTTTTGGAAAAAATGTTACTGATGTGGCAAGTTATGAAGGACCAGACTAGGCAAAGCTGCTGCCTGCCATCTTTATTTCCCTAGAATGTATCTGGGCCTAGTAGTGGCTGCAGACCCACCTGACCTGGTATAGTGCTGGGCTGGGTACTGTTGCCCTAGTTAACAACTTGAAAAAGAAATGGATATATCAGGGATCAATGTTGACCCTGTCATTTGTCCCACCATGTGGAAATTGATTGGACCTGAGTAGTTGCCTCAGTATGTACAGTTGAGAGTCAAAGTGCACTTGTCCATCCAACTTTTCAGTTATCTCCCTCTCTCCCACCCACCCCCAGTCCTGGGGAAATGGGTACAACGCTATAAGTGCTGTGCATAAGGCTCTATATTTAAAAGGCCAGTAATACGTTAAAGCAAAAGGACAGCACCTATCCTGACAGATAGCGTACACTGTGTATAGTTTACCTGGGCTGTACTGGAATAGAATTCTTTTTTCAGAATGTTCAAATAATTTCCCCTTGGGTTCTTTTAGATAAGCCATTGCAAAACTCAGAAAATGAACAAAGTTCTGTAACTCTGGAAGTACTGCTTGTAAAAGTTTGCCACAAGAAACGAAAGGTAAGTTTAGGAGTGGTTTAGCAATACCAGGAGAAAGCAGAATTTAACTATCTATACCTGGTAGCGTTTTAAAAAATATGTAAATATTTATTGTTAATGACAATATACAAAGGTGTTAAATACAATGCAATACAATAGTACTTATCTTCCATATTATATCAAAATCTCACAATGTCATCATGCTGAAGTTTTGCTTGGCCACAGATAGGTGGCTCTGTGAACTACAGTGAGGCAAAAAGTGGTGGATGGGTGACCCAGGTGGGCCTTGGAGGGATAGCCAAAATAGGCTGCAACTGTCTCCCAGCTGAGCTAGCTCCTCAGCCTGTCAGCCATGGGGCCCTTGCATCTGGGAACCAGATCCCCAGGTCGACCAGTGCTGCTTTTGGCCATGTTCGTCCTCAGCCAGTTTCAGGATTCACTGCTTCTGCTGCCCAGCAATTAAGATGAAGAGTTGGTCTGGCAGGAGGAGCAGCTCAGGAAAGTGGAACATGACCAAAAGCGGTGGCCAGTCAGCCTGGTAATGTGCTGCTGCAACTGCCACTGGCTGCCTTTCTCCTTCCTGCACTGCTCCTCCTGCCAGACCAACTCTTTATGCTAATTGTCCTGTCAGCAGCAGCTTAAGGTGGAAATGAGAAGGTCTGTTGGGATCCTCCCTGCCCTTCTTCTTTGCACCTCTGACATAGAAGTGGGGGGAGGATCATAAACACCTTGTTGTGAACTCTAAGGAGAGGTGAGTGATTTCAGTGAGGAGGTTAGGTGGTGGGATGCATGAGTAAAATGAGCATGGGCAGCAGCCCCTAGTTAGAGAAATACCAAAAATTTGTTTATAAATTGTAGCAATCATTTAAATATTTCTACAAATCCTGAAGAAAAATGTGTCTAAATCCTCATTTTCTAGGTTACTATTTTATCTACTCTTCCTACTTTTAAACTTCCCCAACAAAGAATATTGGTTCACCAAGTCTTTCATTTTGTTGTTGCAATAAGAAATAAGCAAAATCCATTTCTTTATAAAATAAATTTATTCGTTGTTTACCCTCTCTTACTTTAACCAGATTTGTTAACTTCATCATACACATTCCAGACTTTTGACTGACCAAGCATCTATAGAAGGGGGATGGTGCTTTTCTAGTTTTGAAGTATTATCATTCTTACTGCTATTAGCAAATGAGTAGTCATTTCTGTGTCATCTTCTGGTATGCTGGCCTTGAGATAACCAAATAATAATACTTTGGGAGCTCATGGCCTAAAATATTTTTTACTTTTGTTAGTACAGAATTCCAGAATATCTTATCGTTGTACCTGTCCACATAATGTGGATACCTAGTAAAGTTTTATAGCTTGTGGACAATAGGGCTGTTAAAACTAGAATGCTGTTCTTTCAGAGGGTATTAATTCCCCCCCCCCCCAAAAAAAAAACATTGACTTGCCTTTTGTTATAGTTACAAATAGGGGCTGTTCTTCATTTCCCTTTAGAGTTTTGGACAAATCTGGGAAGGCATTTTGGGTGAAAACCTGAAAAGGGAGGTGTCAAGTGATTCAGAGTGGGGGCCAGAACTGTTCAGGGAGGTTATAATTAAGGAAGGCTTCTTTCCTCTATTTTGTCCCCCCTCCAAAATCACAGCACTAACTGATACCTTAATAACATCTAATATTGTAGATTGTTTTAAGTAAAGTTAATTTGCCTAGACTCAAGAGTCAGGTAATATGATATTGAGCTCTCCACTAACAGGAAGAGATACATAAAACAATATAAAAAGTATTAGTTATTTGGACCCACGGGTTTTCAGAAGAATTCTGTAAAAATTGGGTGGGCTCCAGATTTGTCTTTCCATGAAAAGAACTCCTTTCAGTAGTAGAAGAGACTGGATGCTATAGGAATTTCCCTTTCCCTAGTAATACCTACAGCCAGGGCCGGCTCCAGGCATATGGTGGCCCTTGGGCATCAGCTTGCCCTGGCCCCCCGGTGGGTGGGTGTGTGTGCGTGCGCGCACAGGCCCCCCACGGCCCTCTACCTGTCTAGTCTTTACCATTGCCCTTAATGAAGATGGCGGCCACGGTTTCCCTAAGGGGAATAAAGCCTCCGCCGCCATCTTTGTTGATGGCACACGTGCGTGCTATGCGTGCACATCTCTGCCATCAACTAAGATGGCGGCAGTACCTTAGGGAAGCTGCGGCCGCCACCTTCATTAAGGGCAATGCTAAAAAGCCGGCTGGCAGGTAAGTGGGGAGCATGGGGGGGCACGGATCGTGGAAGTGGAGCGGAGGGCCCCTCGGGCCAGTGCCCAACCTGGCCGCCCTTTAGAACCGGCCCTGCCTACAGCCCCAAGCATTGCAACCTATGCTATTCCAGAAGGTCCTTAATCCCTTGGAGCAGGTTTTCTGGGGGTTGAAGGGTAAAACTGAAAACTGTCTCTCCTGCTTCCTCCAGCAGAAGAGTCCTGTGTGCAAAATTCCTAGTGTATAAAATGAGTGACTAGCTGTGGCTGTTGCTGAACTATAATTCCCACCAGCCCCCACCAGCAAACCCAATGACAAGGGATGATAGGAGCTGTAGTTCAGTAACATCTGATTAGCCACTCCGGCATAAAAGTTTTAGTACCACCTTTTGACTTCTCTATTCAATGAATATGTTAAAAATAATCAATTACTAAAGAGCTGGAAAGAAACTAAAATAATCCTGATACGTAAACTAGAAAAAGCTGGGCTGGAAGTGTGTAAGAGTCTTCAGGTAGCAGTGTCCAGACTTTGCTCTCTGCCTGCATTTCTTGCTCTAGAGTGGGAAAGGCCAGCAAGGGATCAGTTTGGCCAGGTGTGGCCAAGGATTCTCATGGCTGCTAAACAGTTCCCAGCTTTTCTCTAACTTTCGAGTTGGTGGCGTTTGCCTGTAGCTTCAAAGTTAGAAGAAAGGCGAGCTGCTCTTTATGCTCCCCAGAGGGTGGCACAACACATGGCGTAACTAGTGGATTTTTTGAAGCCTGCTTAGACTCATTTCACTTCTAAATCAAGATTATTAAAACTTCATCGCAGTCTACTAAATTTTAAAAAATACGTAAGGATCAGACAGATTTTGCCTTTAATAATAGATAAAGGAGTCCTTTCACTTTAATACTTTATGGCATAGAAACAAATAATGATGTGTCATTCCTATGCAGGCTTACTACTTTGTCTTTTAGATTTAGACTACTTCAATGTGATTTATGAAGCAGTTGCTAGGTTTTAGGAAAAAATGCTTTCTAGTAAAATTTTTATTTAAGACTAATCCCGTGAAGCGTGTTAACTCATTGCCAGTGCTAGATCATTGGTCTTCAGCAAATGGAGTGGGACCCACATGTGGGTCACAGGCTAATCTCTGGTGGTACTGTTGCCACTACCATTTTGTTTTGTGAGGAAGAGGGACCCCCTCTTCCTCTTAAACCTTGAAGACTGAGCAAACTGCTAGTGTGATGTTCGCCAACTCCCATTGGCCTAGAAAGAGAGGAGGTTGTATAGAGCAGTACATGTTCAGAAGGAAAAGTGTACCAACAGGCAGCAGCTGCCTTTCAGCTAAAATGGAGTCTGTCCCCTTTCCAGATTTGAGTTGCTCCTGTGTTTGCAGATTAGTGCTCCAAGTGCATCCCTCCTTTTTGCAAGTTGAAAATCAGTGGTTTTAGCCAGTAGGTTGTTTTGATTGAAAAGGTGGTTTGATTATTCTGCATGTACTGTGTTCCTGTGTCTCAGTATTGCAGATATTCTGAGCTACACTCAATCTTCCAAACTTGTTGGAGAATAATATGCTTTTTTGTGTCCTGGTTTCAAGGGAAAGTGAAAACCACTTTGACAGCTAAGACAAAAGCCTTAAAGACTTGTACTTGTAGCTTTATTTGTTAAATCTGAATCAACCAACTGTATTAAAGAAAAATTAAAATTAGTATTCTAGTATATGCTTTGCTGAGCTGGTCTTGTTTGAGTATAGTTGGATTGATAAGCATTTAAGTTCTAGTAATAACATGTTCCATCATCTTATTTATCAACATTTTTAAAAGGGTCTTCATTTAACCTCATAAGCATTTCTGCTTTCCCTTTTCAGATACTGAGAAATATTAAACAAATGTATTTTATGTCTACAGGATGTTAGTTGTCCAATAAGGCAAGTACCTACTGGTAAAAAGCAGGTACCGTTGAATCCAGACCTCAACCAAATGAAACCAGGCAACTTTCCATCACTTGCAGTTTCCAGCAATGAATTTGAACCCAGTAACAGCCATATGGTGAAGTCTTACTCATTATTATTTAGAGTAACTCGTCCAGGAAGAAGAGAATTTAATGGGATGATAAATGGTGAAACTAATGAAAACATTGGTAAGCATGTTAAGAACTTATTTATTTAGTCATTCCATCTAGTGAGTAGATTAGCTGCTTAAAAGAAAAGGATAGAGCATGTTCTTGAATGTGTGGATGTTCATTGCCTAATAGTTCAGTCCTGTACTCAACAGTTTTGCTAGCTGTGGGGTGTTAGGATGAGACAGAATGTTCCTGACAACACTGCTGCTGCTGTAGACATGTCCATGGAAATGCCTCCATGCACTGCAGAAAGGCTTTGGTGAAGTTGTGGGTGGCACAGGGGAAGAGCACATCTGTGCCTGCCTCTAGCCTCTCTCATTCCATGGATAAATCTACACCAGGTCAGAAGCATGGTGTAAGTAATTTCCCTCCCATTAATAATAATAATTTAGAAATTGCTCCCTTTCCTACTTCCTGAGCTGGAAACTGTTTGAATGCCACACTGGCATAACTATGGCACTACCACCACTCCAGCTGCAATGTGTGTATAGGATTTTAAGAATGCACTCTGCAAGAACATTAATGTCTGGGTTTGAACATGAATTTTTATCACATTAGAAGGAGTTTCCAATTTTTAGGTGCTCTTGGAGGATTCCTAATTGATCCTGATTTTAATAAAATAATATTTACAAAGTGCCTTTGTGCCACAGTGATTGAGTCAAACAGAAAAAACCCTGCCGCAAGCTTATAGTCCACAAGACCAAGAGGAAACGTAAAAAGACTCAAGTATAATTGATGACTTTGCATAATTTTTGAAATTATTGTATCATTTGTTGGAATGCCAGCTGCTTTTTTGGGACAGAAGACAGGGTACAAAGAAACACTGAAATGAAACATCCTTCTGACACAATCCCACAGATCTTTTAGGGTTTGCTGCCATTGTTGACAGTGTAGAGTGAAACTCTATATGGTCTCGAGAGGGTTGAGTACCCCTGTATCTAAATAGTTAGAGTGCTTTCAGGTTTGCTATAAACCTGCTGTGCCCAAGACACCCTAATTACTCACTAGTCTGCAAATGGGAAATCTTGGATATATCCCTTGAATTGGAGGTCTTCAAATGTAGCCTCCAATTGGTAAAAGTACCTTGCTATCATTGAATGGTCAATGTTTGAGACATGGTACGCCTTATAATAGAGGTCAGCACTGAGTAGGCTACAGTATAGGACTGAGTGTTGGATTCTAGGGATTGCGTTTTTCTTTCACATTGCTTGCATCAAGAAGCTGAATTGGATTTCCATTAGCAGCCAGAAATGTGTGGTGTTGCAAAATGCAAGCTGAATTGACTTGTGTTTATAAAAGGCCAGTTTCTGGCTCTAGTCCCAACCAATTTCTGGTCAACTGCATTCTGGTGATTTCTAATTAGAGGGTTTACTGCTGTTGGGAATAATGAGAAGTCAAAACCTTTCCTGGGATGGGGGCCTTCCATACACCCAATAATACAGAAGTAGGCAACCATTTTTCTGATCAAAGATTACATGGGTGGGGCTACCCCCTTTGTCTCTGCTGCACTCATGAAATTAAGTCAAGGAACATAGGTTGTCATCCCCTATAATGCATTGTGTATTTTCCAGTGTGCATTGGAGCCACTATGTCCACAAGGAATTTGGACATTTATTTAAATACAACAAATGTTTATAGTATTTTTTAAAGCTCAAGGTAATCCTAACTCCTTGACTTCTTATGTCCATTTACTAAAAATATGGTTTTGCTCAAATTAGTTTTGATTTTATATCTGAATCATCATGGACCTCATTACATTTCTTGCTCCTCTGTCCCTGCGCCTAGATTCAAGTCATTTGCTGAATAGCAGGACACATAAGGGATATAATATCTCTTTGTGTTCTACTCTTTAAGATCTGCTTAGTGGATGAGGTGTTTTTATTGTGTTGCGCTTTTGAAGACCCTGATACTGGCTGAGCTGGTGCAGTAGCTTGGAATATTTAGCTGCTCAGGAAACTAAACAGTTTATAATCCAATTTTTACAAAGAAAGGGAAAATTGTTAGTGTAGCTGGGATTAAAATTTCACACAGACTAATAATTGGAAACATAGACCCTTGGAACTCAGAGAGATGAAGGGACATAGAGCCTGATGGAAGGATTTGGAGTATGCAATGTACTGAAGATGAACTTGAAAAAGAATAAGTAGAGTAAGAGGCCTGGAAAAGGAAAGAGGAGACAGGAAATCAAAGCAAGAAGGAGCTTAAAGAAGTTCTGAAAACTTCACAGTTAAGATGAAAGATTGCATGCTATGGGTTAGTTGAGCGGAGAGAAGAGGGTGAGGGAGCTAAAAGTGGGGGAAATTGGCTTTGGCTTGAAAATCCTTGAAAAGCAAGGATTGAAGAAAATTGAGTGATAAAGAAATGCTTTTGAAGAAAGGGTGAGCCAAGTAGGAATATGGGGGAAATACACAAAACCTAAAAACTGGAGGGACTGTGTACTGATAACAGGACGTGGACAGGCATCAGAGGGGCCAAACAAGGCATAGAAGATCAACCCCGTGTGATGGCACCTCAGCTGCCCCCTGGTTCCTGTGGTGTGTGGGGGAAAGGAGTACCCCTCTGCTTGCCAACCCTTCCCTTTAGACCTTTCTGTTGCCATCAGGTGAAAGAGTTATTATAGCCTGGCTGCCTTTCACCAAACAGCCTAAAACCTGCCTTGTGTCACCCCAAGAACAACTTGAAAGCACCATGACACTTTGCTTAAGAGTGGGTAGTGTATAAAGGAGAACATAAGGTTTTAATGAAACAAAGAATAGTGTGCTAAGCAGATTTTTAAAAGATTGTATTTAGGGAAAGGGTTTTACATAGGAAAAGTTACAGAAAACCAGCATATCCCACCCATGAAGCAAGAGAACAAATAAGCACAGAGATACACAAACCATTTTTTCTCTAGTTACAAACCATCATGATTCTTTTGTCTGCTGAGATCACACCTTGATCTAACTCTCAAAGCCAGTTCCTGGCAGATAAAGCCTGGGGCTAGTGACTCCAATCTGCAAAACCTCAAGGATATACTTGGGATCTTTGCCCAACAGCAGGATAGATTTATATTTCTAGCTAATACAAAAAAATCTATATACTATAATATAAAAACAATCTGTTTCCTTCACACCCTGACTGGAGATTTTCCAGATGTGACATCCTACCACCACTGCAGCATTGCGACCTGGGAACCTAATTAGGCAGCAAGTGTCAAAAAGTAGAGTGGTATCTGAATTCCACACTAACACAGATGCTACAGTCTTGTGGGACAAAGAAATGCAACCATTACAGCATTGAAAGTCAGACAAAAGGGGTTCTAGGTTGGCATCAGTCTGTTCTTCGTTAAACCTCCAGTTCAGAGAAACCTATAGCCACCATAAGCGAGGGAAAAGCCCTCTTCATATATTTGAACCAAGGTAGGATGAATGCATAAATGGAGGAAGAGAGGGTCATGTCATGTCTTCTGTCCTAGACCTTGATCTGAACTTAGAGATCAGGGTCTGCGATGGTAGACATGATGTCGCTTCCTCCTACTGATAATTCTTTGTGAGATTCAAGCATGAAAAGATAGTGGCAGCTGAGGATCAGGTTAATATCCAATTCTTTGGGGTCAGATAAATCCTTGTTTCACCAGGCGACTCTGCGTAATCCAGCTCCTCATCTAAACAGTTGGGTCTGTCACCCCCATTCAGTAAGATGGTGTCCTGGCACATCAAACACATGCCTTGGCTTACTAGCAGGGGTGTAGTCGTACAGAGTCTCAGAGGGTCTTAGACCCTTTACTTCTATTGGGAGCAGTTTCCCAGCAGCGTCTCTATGTCTCCAGCATCCTGTGAGCCAATCGGCATGAAAAGGGAATGTGTTAGCCACTGAGAAGCGTCTTCTGACGTGTTTCCTTGACCCTGCTGATTGGAGCCAATCAGAGTGAAAGGTGAGTCAGACACTGAGAAGACTCTTCTCAGTAGCTAACTCTCCCTATTTGTGCTTATTGGCTCCTAGAGATGTCTGTTGTGGGGGAAGGCATTGACAGCAGGAACTCAACAGCAAGAAAGGAAGAGAGGGTGTGGCTATGACTAAAACAAGGAACCCTGCATTTCTGAATTTGCTGCTACACAACTGTTTACTAGCCAGCACTTCTTTGTTCTCACCAATTCCTTTCCTATCTCCCATGTCCTTGGGCCTGTGCAGAGGGCTTGAGGGGAGAGGCACAGGTTTTTCTTTATACTGTGGTATAAGGAAAGTGAGAAACAGTGGGAGAAGACTTCTGCTGTTCTTAACCTTGCCCAGACTCTGGCGCATATGAGAACTTGAGGGGGAGGGGACGTGTGCATCACACTGAGTGTCATTCCCAGGAGCAGTCATGAGTGTTTTGTAGATAGATACCTCCTGGCAAGTGAAGTAGTTAACTCTGTTACTTCTAGGCTGTAGTTTTGCTGGACTCATGTCATGGGCAGTCCTGTTTAGAATTTGGAGGACTGTATAGAAATTATTTGGACTCTTTAATAATCATCATCCTATTTGTTCAGCTACAAAATCAGAAGGGAATGAAACAAACTTTCCAATCATTTTTTAAAGAGCATTTTTATTGGTTTTCAAAGGTATGTATACAATATTATCCATGAGTAGTACAGACAATATGAAAACCATTTCATAATATACATAACATAACAAAACTTTCCAACCATGTTTGTGTTGATCTAAAACTAGGAAGATAGGAGCCTGTCTTACACCAAGTCAGAGCATTGGTCCATCTAGCTCAGTAATGTCGACATAAATTAGTAGTAGCTCTCCAGGGTTTCATACAGGTCTTCCTCGGTTACACAGGGGATTGAACAAGAAAGAGACATCTTGCTTGTCTAAAATTCTATACTATCATTAAAAATCAAACCTCATTAAATCTAGTGACTCTAGTACTGAACAGTTATACCAGCAGATTTGTGTATGTTTATCCCCTGCAACTAGAATGTTTGCTGTGTTTAAATGCAGATGTTAATGAGGAGCTTCCAGCTAGAAGAAAACGCAATTCTTCCAACCGTGAAGATGGGGAAAAGACTTTTGTAGCACAAATGACTGTATTTGATAAAAACAGGTAATATTTTTAAAGAAGGGGCATCTGCCTGAGCATGTGCTTCTAACTGTAAACAGTATTGAAATTTCATTTTAATCTTTTAAATGTCTTCTGCTAAGTGAGTGCTTTATGTCTGCTTGACACTGGAGGCCTGGAGGATGAATAATTTTCTTTGTTTTACTGTAATGGTAATGGTTCCTTCTGTTTTTATTGTTTTTTACCTGCTCCTCAAACTGGCAAAACCAAAAGAGATGCTAGGTTCTTTACAATTTAGCAGCTTGTAGCTCCATATGTAAAAAACAATTGAACATAAATTCAATTTGAGATTGTCTGGACAAACTGTACTTTTAATATACCAAACATGATAATATTATGGCAAATTAGGTTTTACATAGTACATTTTACATTCCTAAAGTAACAACATGACTTGATGGGTAAAGGGCAAAAAATAATAAAAAATAGAGTTATTACATATATAAAAGATGCTGAAAGTCTAAAGCTTGTGATCTGACCATGACAAGGGACTGTTGTTAATATCCCCTGCTTTCAGATCACCCTGTTTCTGCCTAGTCACGAAAACAAGATCCAGAGTGTGGCCTGCCACATGCGTCAGGCAAATGACATGTTGGGACAGCCCCATGGTTATAGTGGCCATGAAATCCTGAACTGTCCCAGAATTAATGGTCTTTGTGTAGATGTTGAAGTCTCCCAGAACTAATAGTCTGGGAGTCTTCAACCCGGTCTCTAAGACCATCTCTGTAGCTCAGACGGGGAGACTGCTGGGCAGTGAGGCGGGCAGTAAAACAACAGAATCCCTAATCTGTCCCAGTTACCCAGTGCCAGGTACAAACATTCTAGGTCCCCACTCAAGTAGACAGGAGGCCTGGAGAGGGGGATTGAATCTCTGTAGGTCATAGCAGTTCCCCCTACCCGATCCTCAAGTCTACCCTGATGCTGCACTGAGTGCTCAAGTGGGCACAGGTAGGTGAGACCAACTCCAGTAATGCAGAGTAGGTTGGCCTTCTTATCCACAATCAGGTCATATATAAGGGAAATCTTATTTAAAGCTGATCAGCCTTCAGTAGCAGCAATTGCAGACCCGAGGGCTGGCTGGTAGGACAGCCACCATTTCTTAGACTGGAGAGGAGGGCAGCCCATGGTACAACCACTAAATTTCTGTGCTGTGTTCCCCTTACCTGGCTTGCCCTTCTTCCCACACCATACCTCCCCATGCCCAGGACTGCTGCAGTTGGGGGTCCCCTTGCACTCCCCAGCTGCTTTTGTCCCAGACACATTTTCCTTCTTCCCACCCAGAAGTTTCACACTATAAAATCCAAGCAGATAGACACTCCTCCCTTGGTGTCCAGACTCAGGCAGGGAGGCAAGATTTCAGGACAGCAACAGCGTGCAGGCAGGGCTGGTTAAATGGCTCACCTGCCAAGGTGAGTGGCTCCAGCTGTTGCTCCCTGTTCAGTAAGCCTCTTCAACTTTTCCAGTTTTTGGGGGGGGGGGGAACAGAAGGTTTTTGGGGTGGGGGACTGCTTCTTGGAGATCTTTTGCTCTTGCATGTTTGCTCTGCTCTGGTCCTTTTCCTCTCTGAGACTTCTTGTATCCTTTGGAATAGCATTATATTAATGGATAAATTATTTAGAAATTGATGAAATACTGTCAAGAAGTAAAGCCAACATGCTTCTGACTTATGTGCTCCTTTTAAAGTGTGTATTTACTGGAATTATTCCAATCTGGTAAAATGCTTAAAATATTAAGGAAAAAGGTAGAACATATATCCTTTTCTGTAAGTAGGCTGGACGGTTGTGATTAAATTGTAGCACACTGAGTGCACAAATTCTTCACATGAAAACAAAGCAAAAGCTACAAACTTGCAGCTCTTAAGTTTTGAACAAAATTTAATCAGCCAAGTTTTACTACTTCTGTTCTGTCCTTTCATGCATGATACTGGAACTTGAAGTCTAGAATTAACATGTTGCTAACATAGGTATATGTAGGTTTTTTCAGGTCTGCTGTAATGGGTTTAACATAGCCTTGTGCTTAGCTGTTTGCAAGGGCAGCTGCTGTTATTCTAATGAAATTGCACCTTATTAAATATTTTTTTCCCAGATTTAGGAACATTTGTGTTTGGTTTTTATGTAAAGTTGGGTATTTAGCAAACTGGCTGGGATTCAGAGTACCCCTTCTTCAGATGTGGATTTGGGGTAAAGGTGTGACATGCAGCTGTAATAGAAAGGGAAGCTTTTAAAAGCCTGAGTGTGCATGCAGTCCTGCCATGATATATGTGATGGATTCATGCAAATTACAATATAATGTAACCATTATTGAATATCAGCAAATGGAATTAAATTTTTATCTTTTTTTTTGTGGAACAGACGGCTGCAACTGCTTGATGGAGAATATGAAGTAGCCATGCAAGAAATGGATGAGTGTCCAGTCAGCAAGAAAAGAGCAACATGGGAGACTATACTGGATGGGAAGGTATGTATTTATTTATTTATTTATTTATTTATTTATTTATTTATTTTATATTCTGCGCTTCCTCCCAGAAGGAGCCTAGGGCAGCAAACAAAACACTAAAATGTCTCAAAAACAGATTTTAAAATATATTAAAACAAAACATATTTTTTAAAAAAGCTTTAAAAAACATCTTAGCAAGCAGTTCCAACATTAGATACAGACTGGGATAAGGTAAAGGGTAAAGGGGTGGTTATGGATAATAGCAGCCTCATTCCCCAACACTATGGCTCCCACTGAACTCCTTTTTTCAGCACTCAGCATGTGTTGTCTTTGGATGCTTGCTAAGTGCCATTTGTTAGTTGCTGGCTGTTCTGAATGTAGCCAGTGAGTTTGCAAATAAGTGTTGGCTTTGAGAAGGGGCATGCAGCATGTATTCCTCTGTTCAGTTTTTCTCACTGCATCAGCCAAAGCTTGCATGGTAGCATCTTATCACTGAACTATACCAGTGGCTTGGAATTAGTAGGATGGTCAGCAGTTTTGGGGGAATGGGAAGATGAATACTGAGGAGGGCAAACCCTGGGACCTCTAGTGCTACCCCCATTCTATCTGGGCGCGCCCTCCCCCCAAGAGTGTATCAGATCATACAAACCCTAAGTGTGCATAGGCTTGGGCATCAAGAAACACAGCCATGGGTGGGGCTATGCAGATAGAGCAATCTTAATTTTTAATAATGGGGGTCACCAGATGCAAGGAGCTGATTTAATCCTGACCACAGTGGCTTCTCTTATACGGGAATAGTTGTGCTTCAAATGGGAATGCTGCTGTTGTAGAATAAAAACTTATACCCTATCCCCAACATTGGATGGCCCAGTTCTCACTGAGAAGGGTCCTGGTGAAGGTGAAATTAGAAGTGGAGTGCATTGTGCTTCCTGTTTGATTCTTGCCATATAAACACAATATCTCCAGCTGTAATGGCAATAGTATTTTTTTCTCATTTCAGACTTGCAATATTTTTAAAAGCACTGAATGTCTTTTTGAAACTTCTCTTTGAAAATTTCAAAAAACAATATTTTTATTCCAGAGGCTGCCTCCATTTGAAACATTTTCTCAGGGACCCACACTTCAGTTTACCCTTCGATGGTCAGGAGAGGCAAATGATAAACCTACAACTCCTACAGCTAAGCCCCTTTCAACACGGAATTCAGAAAGTCTTCCTCAAGAAAACAAGCCCAGCTCTGTTAAACCTACACAGACTATAGGTAAGCAAATACTTGAAGTTGACATATGCCACCTACACAAATAACACTGCTTGCTTATCTTAGATTTTGTTTTCCTTAGCCCACTTCTTAAAACTGTTCTAATGTAGTTTTTGTGTGAGACTATTTGTAGTCTAAAATCAGAGCAAGATGTATGTTTGCGTGAAATTTAGCCAAAGTTTGGTAGGATTATGTGGATCATACTTAAATGTATTCGTTTGGGGGATTATCTACATGATCTTGTTGTGTCAGAATGCAGAATGTGCCTGTTTGCCCCCTGATAGGTTGTCCAGGAGAGATTCTGTCAGTTGTATGCTGGTCCATCTACGTTGCTTCAGATTTGTTCCTAGACCTAATTAAAGACGTTCAAATGTTAACCTTTAAAGACCTTAATGGTTGCATCCTGCATACCTTTGAGAACACCTGCTTCTATATTCATCACACCATGAGATCAGCAAATGAAGGCCTTCTCTGTGTCCCATCACTTTCATTGGTGAAATCTGTAAGGGGTCTTGGGAGAATGTTTTTTGGAATTCTGTGCCTAGGGAACTCCTGTTGATCCCTTCTTTATACAGGGTCTCTGCTCATTATTGCAGGTTTTCTAATGTTTGTTTCTGTTGGTGATTGTGACTTCAGTTTGTTCAACTGGTTTTAAGTCTATTGTGTTGATAGGTTTTTTCTACTTGCAGTTTTATTTCTATGCCACTTTAAATGCTTTTATACTTTAGATATGTATAATATAGAACAAATGTCAAGCTGTTAGCAAATGCTTGTGTTACCTGTTTTTCTGAAGCATCTAAACAGACTTCAGTATAACTCAGCTGTATTTTTTATTTTATTTTCATGGCTTGGATCGAGAGACATACCAATGGGGACGGGTAGGGAAAGGTGATTTTACACAGCACCCCAAAAGTATGTCACAAGGAATGAGGGATTGTCCTGAATGGGTTGGGCTGTGTGGTGAGATGCTAAGCAGGAGGAAGGGAGTTGCCAAAGATCAGATAGACAGCTTCTATAAGTGGAGCTCCACTTGCCAATGGGGCCTTCACTTCACATCTGCAGCATGTTTGTGATAGTTTTTTAGTTACACATAGTTTGATTAATTTTGTAAAATTTTCCATTTTCATCTTTCAGCAATTCATAAGCGACAAGAAATTGAGATTTCTGATAAATTACAAAAGGTGTTTAGGTTGAAGTAGGCTTACTTGGGTTTGTGGAATCCTAAATTATGCTTTTTGAGCTTTTTCGCAATCCTTATCCTCTGCTCTTGGCAATAAAACTGGGATATTCTGAATCCTAGTGTGTTTTGGAATGCAGGTGACTATATTGTGAGGAAAACAGCTATTTGCAATGTGTGTATCGTGTTCTCAAATTGGTCAGCCACATCTTGACAAACCCAGAAGCCTATTTTTAACAAGAGAATAATCTGACAGGTACCGATTTTTAAATCGTTCAAGCTTTGTTGCCTTTTGGTTTTGAACATTTTCTTGACACTCTTTCTTTTTTTCCCCTCAGCAACCTGTTAAAGCTTACTCTAAAGACTTCTCGTAATGGATTGGGAGTCGAGATTCAAACTGTAAAAACTCTAGTATTTTAAATGTTTCAGTAGTTTCAAGCAATGCTGGAAAAATATTCTTAGAACTGGTTTGATTCAGTTTCTTTGAATACTTGACCTAGGGATGGCTGAAATTGTGTTTATTTTTCCCCCAGGAGCTTCTAGTTCAAATGTAGAACAGTAATGTTCTCATGCATTTAGAATGCAGTATGGTGAGAACAAAGTAGTATTGGAATCTCCTTTAAAACAAGACAACTGCATAGGGGATTTATTTCCAATACTGTACTGAGTTAATGGCTAACTTTAATATTAAGATAGTTTGTTTGTATGTGATAATAGTCTCTAAATGTATGATGTAGTTTTTTTCATAGCATTCTACTTTTGTCGTTTATGAATTGCCTTTTATGCTCAAAGGCGATATATAGTCAGATAATAAAAACAGCTAAAATAGTTTTTAAAACAGTACAAAAAACTACTGAAAATAGATTTAAAAGCAAAACAAAATGAACACCTGAGGCAGAGAGACTGTTTCACCCAACTGGAAAAGCCTGGCAAAACAAAAATGTCTTCAATTGTTTCAGAAAAGTACAAATAGTGGGTGTCTGTTGTGTCTCAGCAGAAATGCTGTTCCATATTTAACAGCAAGTTGTTAAAATGATTTTCTTTGTATGTGTAAGGATAAGTACTACGATGCAGTTGCTGACTATTGTAACAATTAGAAACGTCAATAAATACCTGTGCAGACAACCATTGAGTGCTCCCGCCCCAAACAAGCAAATTGCTTAGACACGCTTTAACAATGCTGTTGGTTAGCAAATTCTGGTTAAAAGGAAACCCTGGCTAACGTTAGCATTGCTATTATGTCAGCAGAAAAGAACACAAGAATGGGTAACAGTTCCTTGGGGCGGTTGCAACAGTGGCAAAGTGTGCATAATGTGTGAGCCGTATCTCTAATGGGCATACAAAAAAAGTGGAGGTGGGAGCCTGTTTTTACTCACCTTGGCAGCATCTTAAGAGCCTGTAGATACAGAGCAGTTGTGGATGCGAGTACAAGTTTGTACCTAGTTCTTGGAGGAGATGGGGAAGAGAAGAGATGTGCTGTGTCCTGTCTACCACTTGCCAGACATTAGATGCCACTTGAACTACAGCAGTGCACTCCGCTAATTCTGCCACTGCAGCTATAGAGCAGCCTTATAGGGTCTGACAGTAAAGCACTTTGTAGCACGTCTAGATTACCCATAAAGTTAGGAAATGAGTCTGCTGAGGACATTTAAGGATAGATATCTGATGGCCCCTACCAAGAGTGTGAAAGGCTTATTGATTAACATTGTTTGTCTTTAGCAGTAAGGACTCTTGAACCATCTGTGTAGTTGCACAAAATTTCCATAATCTGAGTTGCTTCCGGTTTTTTTCATCAACATATAGCAGTGATACAAGTACTGTGAAGATTTAGATGCAGAGCAGTTTTCGCTCCCCAAAAGGTGGGAGAAGTGAAATTGATGTGAGAATGGCATGCATTTAGCCACAGTGACAGAGGTATTATAATGTCTGAAACATCATTTTGCCTTTTCTTTCTGAGGGTTGATATGGCTTTCTTCTTATCAAAAGATTCTCTAAAACCATAGTACGCTGCCATGCATATGGGTCAAAAGGAATGATCTACAGGGAGAAATTAAAATACAAGGTGTTTTTGTTCAGTTACTTGTTAACCAGTTCATATATTCACTAGGTTCTAGTGTGATATAGTAGATGGTGTGTCAGACATAGCTGCTCAGCCATGAAGTTTCTGTGTTTGCAATATTAACTTAATTATTTCTTCAAGAACAAATCTAGGCAGTATGTCAAGAAGGATAGATTGAAAGTAGTGCTAAAACCTGTCCTACATGTTGTCTTAATTAGAACACCTGTCTTGTGTTCTGAAACATGTTTAACTTTTCATTGAGACCACTCAATTGCCTTTTGCTAAACCAGCCATTAATAACAAAATTGTGGTACTCTGCTGACAAAACATTGAGTCTTATACAGAGTGTATTAAACTGTAGTACAGTTAGTGACAGCTATATTCTCTTTCAGCTGTAAAAGAACCTTTGCCACCAGACCTTCAGGCAAGAAAAGAAAGGGATGTTCCAAATGAGTCTCGACAGAAACTGAGAATATTTTATCAGGTATTGAAAATCTAATGTTTGACTGATAACAGCATATGATTAAACCTGGCACTAGCAAGCGCTACTTCCACTCTGCATAGAAAAAGAGGAGACAACTTTATATTAATACAAACTGTTGTTTTTGCCAGTTTCTGTACAACAACAATACAAGGCAGCAGACCGAAGCTAGAGATGACTTGCATTGCCCTTGGTGCACGCTGAACTGTCGTAAACTTTACAGCTTACTCAAACATCTCAAGCTATGTCACAGCCGGTTTATTTTCAATTATGTGGTAGGTATTCTTCCTTGTATCTCTAACATCTCTTGTATGGACAGAATCCAGTTACTGCTCTTGTTCTCACAAAATGACTTTTGATCTAGCGGAGGCATCCACTAACAGAAGAGTACAAGAGGTAATTCTGCCAATTCCCCATCCCCCATGCATCCCTGGTAAATCAGCTCCAGAGAGTTGGAGTATCCTCCATAACAGTGTGGAACATGGCATGGGGGACTGCAGGGGAAGATGCTTCCACTGCCTCAAACACCCTTCTCTGAGCCAAGGGTAGCAATTGGTATTACCTGCATGGAAGATTGTTCTTTTTTTATATACATTTATGTGATAGTGAGTCAGAAGGTCAAATGGAACAAATTGGTACTTCCAGTGCAGAACAACCAAGAGCGCAGCTACAGTAACTGTCATGAATAATGTGTCTGTCACTTTTTAATACATTTAATAGCTGAAAACATACTAATGATGGCTGAAACTCGGTTTGTAATCATTATGTGACAAGATTGGAAAACTCATTATTTTCAATCCTGTTAGCACTGCTTTTTCAGTATCCAAGGGCTTTAGCTAGAGTAAGAGATGGCCAAAAACAGCAGTTTCACTAAAGTAGAATTGTTGAGTTGTGGGAGGAATACCTGCTTGCAGTTAACCCTTACTGTGCTAAATATTTATTTATTACAGTATCATCCAAAAGGTGCTAGGATAGATGTTTCTATCAATGAATGTTATGATGGCTCCTATGCAGGAAATCCTCAGGATATTCATCGTCAGCCTGGGTTTGCATTTAGTCGTAATGGGCCAGTCAAAAGAACACCAATTACACACATTCTTGTATGCAGGTTGGTAGAAAACTGTGTTCTGCAAATATCTGTAAATTTTTGTATTTCCTATCTGTAAGATATTATTTGTTTGTTGAAACATTTCTGTACTGTCTTCCATTGAAAATCTTGAGAAAGTTTACAACAGTTTTATTCCAGCGAGTTCTTGATCATGTTTTTCTTACATTGTCACATTGGAAATTTAAAATTGCCCTCTTTGTTACGACATGGATATTATAGTGGTACATTCCATTAAACTTTACTGGTACCTATGCTGCTTGTAAAATAAAGCCAGTGGTGGTGACTGACGTAGAGCCAGAGCATTTCCTCTCTGGCATGACCTTTCAAGTAGAGACCTTACCCCAGTCTGCGTCTGTGTTGAAATTGTTTTTTCTTGTTTTTAAAGCTTTTTTTTAAAAGATGTTTTAATGTTTTTAAGGATGCTTTGTTGTAATATTTTAAAGTCTGTTTTTATGATGTTTTAGTGTGTTTTTAGTGCTTTTGTTTGCTGCCCTGAAATCCTGGGAGGAAGGGCGGGAAATAAATAAATAAATAAAAATCAGCAAGTCTAAACAAAAGTTAAATTTAGGACCATCAACTGAAGAAGTTTAATTCTGTCTGCCCTTTAAAACACTTGCATATTACCAAAAATCATGGTCGCTTTGCTCTTCCCCAGTCCTGGAGCTAAGCCGTTGTTTTGATTAGCATTATATCTGAATCCGGGCTCATGGTTTGGCTCCCCAGGCAGCTTGTGGTTTGTTTTGGAGCAAGACACCATTAGCCTGAATTCAGACATAATGCTAAGTCAAACCATGGCTTAGCTCCCTGGAGCGCAGCAGAAGCAGGGAAAGAGCAAAGTGGCCACATGATGCTTGCTTGTTCATGCCAAGCCATAGTCTGACATGGTGTTACATGTTAACATGGCCACTGTGGCAAGTGAAAATGTGGAAGTCTGCGTTGACATATTGAAGGAATTATTTTCAGTAACTTAATCTGCAGTCCTAACCCTTTTACTTGGGAGTAAGCCCTGTTGGATTTAATAGGACATACCTCTGAGTAGACAAGGTTGGGATTGTGCTGTTACTGTAGTGATCAGAAACCTATAGCAATAGGAGTCAGAAAATTAAAAATGAAATCTCTTTATTCTTATTCTGCAATATCCAACTAATGTTGTTGGCAGGGTAGTGTCTGTGACGCTCTCCTCTTACCAGATTGTGATTTTGAGTCAGGGTCATGGATTACATGATATGCAATGGCAGAAAACTCAAAACTGGCTCTTTTGGGTTCTAGGAGATGTGATGTAACTGAGAGCTGACTCTGATCCAATTCAGATACGTTGCAGATTCCTATTTCATTGCTGCCAGGATGTTTATGTTCCTGCTACAAAGCATGCATGCTTCCTTTTTTAGACCAAAGCGTACAAAAGCTAGCATGTCTGAGTTTCTTGAATCTGAAGATGGCGAAGTGGAACAGCAAAGGACATATAGCAGTGGGCACAATCGATTATACTTCCACAGTGATACATGCTTACCTCTCCGTCCACAAGAAATGGAAGTTGATAGTGAAGATGAAAAGGACCCCGAGTGGCTAAGGGAGAAAACGATCACGGTAATTTTGTTATATAGCCAAACTCATAGAGTTAATCTGTGTGGATCCACTTGCAAATAGTCCTTATTTTGCTAAGCAATATTTCTGCTTTCCGACAAGCACAAATCCACATAGTATGCCTTCCACCTGGTATTCTTGCACAAATCACTTTGTGCTACCCTGTCTTAGTCTACTAACATAATTGTGGGTTGGTGAAATCTTGGATGAGAACAACAGATAAGGAGCTTGGCGATAAAAAGAGGCCAGATTTATAGTTGTGACTGGCAGAGGGCAGTTATGATAACATGCTCACACATCTTGTGCTGAAAAACATTTCTAGAATTGTCAGATACTAAATGTCTGTTAGTAGCTATTACGGCAGAATACATCTCTTGGGCAGTATTGGAATATTGAAGAATACTGATAGGGCTAATCTGGCAAGGAAACATTTTTAAGAGTGGCATCCAATGTCAGATAAGCAGACTTTGCCTGCCTCTCCTCACACCTGTAGTCCCCATGCCCCCACCCCAGATCTGCTCTGGAGGGTGCCCCACCCTTCCAGGTTTTTCAGGGTGCTGTAGAAGAAAGGGGAATTCCACCACTGATGTCCATGATGGCAGACTGACATAGTTTGATTTCACCCTAATAATGCTCCTAATACCAAACTTTGGCCTGGCAGAGTTTGCGGTGATGAAGATCTCGCCTCGGACCAGAAAAGGATCCCAATCCCCGTTTTAAATCTTTAAATATTCCATATCGATAACACCTTTAGATTCCATTAATTTGATACAATTTCCTTAAAACACACTATTTTTATTCAACTCCAGAATTTTTGTTTCACTGCAATCTCACCAAATGTGTAACATACGCTTTTTGATGTTTGCCTATCCAGCATTCAGCTTTACCTCCCATTTTCATCTTTGATTTAACATGGGGTCGTATCCTATCTAGCCATTATTTTAAATGAAATCTCCAATTTGAAAAACAGTAAATTTAAACAAAACCTGTTCGGGTGATTTACATCCACCTGTAAAGGGGTGAGTGGACTTCTGCCTCTCATTTCTTTGCCACGGGAAAAAGTAAGCAAAAGAACCAAAGCTATTCTCTGTTAGTGTAAGCATTTAGATGTGAGTGCAAGCCCCTCTCCCTGTATTCCCCGTTTCCATTCCCAAATATCTTTAATGTTATGTTTTCGATTTCTTTCTAAAGGAACTTGCAGGACAGTTGGAGTAAAACCTTTTGTCTTTATACAGCTCTAGCTGCATAGTTCTAGCTGTGGGGCATTGTACAGACTATGCAGAACAATTAAGGCAATAATAAGCACACGTTGGGGAAATAAGCAAAGCATCACCACACTAAAAATCATGCATGTTTATGACCTTTAAATGGTTGTCTCACTGCAGCAAATTGAAGAGTTTTCTGATGTTAATGAAGGAGAGAAAGAAGTGATGAAACTATGGAATCTACATGTTATGAAGCACGGGTATGTTTGAACTTTACATGTCTTCAAACTGGAAAGTGATTAGGTTACAAATAGAAATAAAACAATAACTGTTTTAATGTGTCTTTTTTGGTTGTGTGAAGTACTGAACGTTTTAAAACGCACATGTAGGAATCATGGAGAGGCAAGTAATTCATGACAGCATGTCTGGACTGGATACTGAGAAAATATTGAAAACCCCAATTTTGGTATTGTAGCCATCTCTGTGCACCCAAATCTGTAATAATACCTTGCCTTGTTTTTTATGCTACAGGTTTATTGCTGACAATCAAATGAATCATGCCTGTATGCTGTTTGTTGAAAATTATGGACACAAAATAATTAAGAAGAACTTATGTCGAAACTTTATGCTTCATTTGGTCAGTATGCATGACTTTAATCTTATAAGCATAATGTCAATAGACAAAGCTGTTACTAAGCTTCGAGAAATGCAACAGAAGTTAGAAAAAGGAGAGTTTACTGCTACCACAACAACTGAGGAGATTTCTGAAGAACAAACTGGGATAACTAATGGCTGCAGTGAAACTAACACTAGGGAGAGACCTTCGGAAATGGATACTATCTCATGCATGACAAAACAAAATAGAAAACAGAAGATCTGAAAAGAAGAGTAAAGGGCATTCAACGGACAAATACTGAAATGACATTTTAAGATGCATGAACTATGTAAGGAAAGATGCACAAGGTTCCTAACAGGCACTGCTGGAAACAATGGATTTCAACAAGGATAGTGTTAATATGGTTCCTATTGAGTTAATTATGCAAGTGCTACATGTATATCAGTTCTAGTGATGTAATGACAATACTCAAAGTTTGAGCATGAAGAGCAATACAATTTTTGGGAATTTTAATTATGAATTGTACTGAATTTACATAACTTCAGTATATGTAAACCAGTTTTGATATAAAGATTTTTTGCATCTGTACTGGCTGTCTTTCCTACCATGGAATTAAAAATTAGGGAAAGAGATTAGGACAGTTTATGATTCGTACTTAAACATTCTTTAGGTTAACTTTTTGTGGCAAAGTACGTGCCATTTAAAGTTTACCTTGATCTTTTTTGTTTTTATAAATAAGTGTCAAACTACAGATTGCAAATTTTTAAACACACTTTTTAAACATTCAGCTGTAACATAGCACTTCTTTGTCTCATGTCTGTTTGGAAAAACCTTTCCTTTTCTCTTTGCAAACACAGGGAAATACTAATTGTGACCGTAGTCCAAAAGAGTTTGTAGATAATAGATCACCAGGTATACTAGATCAAAACTTTTACCTACTTAAGCAGAACTGTTTAGATATGTATAATGGAATGCTGTGTTAACACCTAGAAATACTGAAGGCTATGGTGGGCAGTGCCTGGATATGTGCTTATTTTGCCTATATACAGACTGCAAGATCAAAGCATGGAGTTAAGAGAATTTTTGGATGCCACTTTTGAGGGGGAAGTGCACTGTAAAATTAGGCCAGAAAATGTGTTGCACTTATGCAAGTATTCTGTCATGTATTGCATTCAATACAGATGCTAACTAAATAGTCTTGTGCAGTCTTGCACTGCTGTTAACACATTTTATGCATATGTTTACAGATTTTCTTTTTTCCAATGGA
Source organism: Rhineura floridana (assembly GCF_030035675.1). Taxonomy (NCBI): domain Eukaryota; kingdom Metazoa; phylum Chordata; class Lepidosauria; order Squamata; family Rhineuridae; genus Rhineura; species Rhineura floridana. Next base: position 38,424,918 of record NC_084482.1, read on the forward strand.
AAGTAGTTTCACTACTGGTACAGTATCAGCACCAAGGGTTTATTCCAGCAAGCACTGTGGCTGAGTGACATCACCTCATTTTTTAAATTCTTAAATAGTTCATTTCTCATATTCTTTATTTATAAAGGATTGATTATGTAAATACAGGTATTGCTATTTTTTTTTATTTCATTCCACCACCGCAAGAAGGCAGTTTCTTGTTTTTTGTTCGGGGTGGGGGAGAAGCTTTTTAATGGTTTTTTCCAGAAATTTATAAAACTGTAAATACTGACTTTGGTCCCTAAAGATGTGTTTAACTGTGAGACTATTTAACTAATGGTGTGGCTGTGATTTGTCATCCAGTATTAAGTTCTTGGTCACAGATTTGTGTCAATAGGAAAGAGGGAGACGGCAGCTTTCATTAGACTTCTTGATTTTTCTGCTCTGAGTTGTAGCAAACTCTTACTACACATAAATAGCTGGTCAAGCATTTCTCTTGAGCTTTTATTTGCTAAAGCTGTGCACATATGTAAAAATATATATTTTAGGAGAGATGTAGTTCTAGATCTATTGCTTATGTCACTTCTTAAGCAGTCGCGCTCTTAATGCTTAAAAGGAGGCTAGCATTGTTTGCACAAAAAGTTGGTGACCCCCAAAAATAGTAATGAAATTACTTCTGTCCAGTAAACTTTGTATGTCATGTCCATTTATAATAAAAACTGAGAATCCCTTTGTTTCTATTTATAATAAAGATGGATTTTCTATATGTACCCTTAATGACTCTTTCAAGAAATCATGTAAACTGGGTGAACATTTGAATGGTACAGTAGATATAAAGAGAAGTGTTTAATGGACCTTTTTGTTTTTACATTAAATGTTTATTTGAAATTGGATTTTGTACATAAAGTTCAATAATATAAAATCTGCCAAGGTGTGCTGTTGAATCTTTTAATGTGCATCCAGATTCTTTTTTCATAAAAAGTATGATTCGGACTTGGAACCAGGCATATCTAGTTCTGAAAACACTTTATAGTGTCTGAATTTAGAAGATGTATTGTGATCTGCAGTCTGACATGAAATGGACAGTTCTCTAGGCATTGTCACTATATTTTTCTTTAAATTATATCTGCGTATTTTCCCCTTTTTAGCAAAAGACAAGCTGTTACAAGCAATCCTCATTTCATGCCTCTGAGCTTGAAATGATTTAGCCAGGCATGCATTTGACTGGTGATTGCACAGTAGTTCTTAATAACCTGATCCCAGAATTCTGCCTTAAATTCATGAATTTGTTACTAACGGTAATGGAGGCTTTAGGAATTTGCACACCCCAGTGGCAACAGTGTATCCATGAACGTTGAAGCCATTTCCAATTTATGGATTAAAGGGTACATTTAGCCTTGTTTTTACTTCACTTGAACACTAGGTGTGACTGCTTGGCCCACTCTTGATAAATATGCAGAATCTCAAAGCAAGAATAATGGGAGTTCGACAATCCAGCCCTTTCAGTGCTTCTGAATAAATGTAGAGTTCTGAAGAGTGAGTAGCTGGCATCTGGTTGCCTGCTCCTAGCTCCTTTGGGCTGCTGTCTGTCCGGACAGCTGAAGTCCCTGGTTAGTGCTGCAAGGACTAAGACCCCCTGCCTGGCCCTTGCTCCAGAGAGAGGCTGTAGTTAATCTCACAGCCCCTTGCAACAGCTGCTGGTTCGGCCAGGAGGCATAAAAGCCCACCTGTCCTTGGGGAGCCCCTTAGGGAGGGCGAGGGCACTACCCCCTTCTGTTACTTATTCTTGTTTTGTATTTCTTAATTTGTTTTCTGTTAACCAGTCTAGAGGGGATTGGTGGTGGGGAGGGTGTGTGGTGCATGTGTAGTTCCTGCACAGGGTGGGAGCCTGTGCAGTGAACTGAATGAGAGGAGAAAGTTGCCAGATGCCTTCAGAGTGAGAGTCTGTAACTGGCAGAAGGCTGGCCCTCCCTGGGTGTGAGACAGGAGGGGGAGTCGATGGGCCCTGTGTGAAAAAGTTTGAATGGGTGTGACTGTTCCCATTCCTCACAGAGGCCTACTGGGATAATTCGCTCCGGCAGGCTTTGTTGGTGGGCTTGTGTTGGGCCCATATTAGGTGTCTAGGAGGAGTCAGTGCGGAGGAACATGGGTGATGCTACCCCAATTTCAGTGATTACGGGCAGAGGGAAATATAGCCATGGGGAGGTGGTGAATTACCCTAGAAGGCGAAGGCAAGGCTATCTGCGCCTTGTTCCTTGCTGCCACTCCTCTCATGGTTTGGTTCCTCGTTGCTCATCTGCTGTGCCCACTGGCCTGTGTGTGTTGTTGTTTAACGCCAGATCGGTACATAACTCTCATCCATGACTTGATTGTGGATGAAGGTGCCGATTTGGTGTGTATTACCGAGACATGGGTGGGTGAGCTTGGAGGGGTTGATCTGACCCAGCTTTGCCCACGTGGATACTCGCTGCTGCACCAGCACAGGCTGCAGGGACAGGGGGGAGGAGTTGCTGTGGTCTACAGAACTTCCATCTCTGTCACCAGGAAACCACTCTGTCTTGGAGCTGGCTGTGAGGGCCTGCACCTGGTGTTGGGCCGAGGAGACAGTAAACTAGGATTGCTGCTGGTGTACCGTCCACCCTGCTGCCTCGCAGCTTCTCTGACCGAGCTGATGGAGGTCATCTCGACTGTGGCGTTGGAGGAGCCCAGAACAATAGTGCTGGGTGATTTCAATGTCCATGCTGAGGCTGCCTCTAGTGTTCTGGCTCGGGACTTCATGGCCTCCATGACGACCATGGGGCTGTCTCAACTTGTTACTGGGCCAACACATAGGGCAGGGCACACCCTCAACTTGGTTTTTGCTCCAGGTGGAGGAAGGGATGGTCTGGAGATAGCAGGGGTGGATGTCACTCCATTGTCATGGTGAGATCACTTCCTAGTGAAGTTTAGACTTACGGCTCCAATCCCTTGCAGGGGTGGTGGACAGATTAAGATGGTCCACCCCTGGAGCCTAATGGAATCCACTGGATTCCTGAATGCCCTAGGGGAGTTCCCAGTAGATAGAGCAGGTGACCCTGTTGAAGCCCTTGTCACGCTGTGGAACAGTGAGGCGCGTCGGGCTCTCAACACAATTGCCCCCGAGCGCCCTCTCCGGCACTGTGGAGCCTGGCTTGCACCTTGGTACACCAGTGAGCTAAGGGCAATGAAACAGGCTGGACGACAGCTAGAGTGCAAGTGGCAAAAGACGTGCTGTGAGGCTGATCGGGCACGAGTAAAACAACATAACCGTGCCTACTGTGTGGCGGTGAGGGTGGCAAAGAAGGCCCACTTCTCTGCCTCCCATCGGACCCTCAAGTAGCTGTCTGGTGGAGCTTTTCTGTATTGTCAGGGGTCTGTTGACATCAACTCCAGGAAATGGGAGTTCTAGACCCTTCGGAGGCCCACTGTGAATTGTTTGCAAGGCACTTTGAGTTGCTCGTCTCCTTAGCAGTCTTGATGCCCCATCCACATCTACTGTAGTCCCCAATGAGGTGTCCAGTGCAACGTCTGCTGCAACTTCTTGGGAACGGTTTCAGTTGATGCAGCCTGATGACGTGGACAAAGTGCTTGCGACGATGTAGCAACATGTCTTCTCAACCCTTGCCCTTCTTGGCTTATTAAAGCTGCTGAAAGGGTTTGACTGAGTGGATCCAGGATGTGGTCAATGCATCATTGCGAGAGGGAGTGGTTCCAGCCGCCTTGAAAGAGACAGTGATTTGACCTGAAAAAACCCACCCTGGACCCATTGGTTTGTGACAACTACCAACCGTTTGAAAATACCCCCTTCTTAGGGAAGGTGATTGAGAGGGCTGTGGCACAGCAACTGCAAATACTCTTGGATGAAACAGATAATCTTGACCCATCCCAGTCTGGGTTCAGGCCTGGTTATGGGACTGAATCGGCCTTGGTTGCCCTGATGGATGACCTTTATTGGGAGAAGGACAGGGGGAGTGCGACCCTGTTGTTCTTACTTGACCTATCAGCGGCTTTTGATACCATTGACCATGGTATCCTTCTGGGCTGAGATGGGTATTGGAGGCACTGTTTTACAGTGGTTCCGATTCTATCTCCAGGGTCGTTCTCAGAGAATAGCATTGGGTGACTATCTTTCGGCGCCCTGGCAGCTGTGCTGTGGGGTGCCACAGGGTATCATCTTGTCTCCCATGCTGTTTAACATCTATATGAAGCCCTTGGGAGCAGTCATCAGGAGCTTTGGGGCGAGGTGTCAGCAATATGCTGATGATACCAAGCTCTATTTCTCCATAACATCTGAATCGGGATAGGCCATGCAAGCCCTGGTCCACTGCCTGGACTCGGTGGTGGGCTGGATGAGGGCCCATAAACTGACTCTGAATCCTAGGATGACGGAGGCACTGTGGGTTGGTGGTTCCCGAGTTTGGATAATTGGTCAGTTGCCTGCTTTGGATGGGGTCGTACTCCCTCTGAAAGAGCAGGTCCGTAGTCTGGGGGTGCTCCTGGATCCATCTTTATCACTAGAGGCGCAGGTGACCTCAGTGGCTAGGAGTTCCTTTTATCAGTTTTGGCTGGTAAGGCAACTGCAGCCGTTTCTGGACCGGGATAGCCTGACCACTGTTGTCCACACACTGGTAACCTCTAGGCTGGATTACTGTAATGCACTCTATGTGGGGCTGCCCTTGAGGTTGGTCCGGAACCTGCAGCTGGTGCAAAATGCGGCGGCAAGACTGCTCACTGGAGCAGAGTATCCCCAACATGTCACCCTGCTGCTGAAATAATTGCACTGGCTACCCATTTGCTACCGGGCCAAGTTCAAGGTTCTAGTTTTGGTGTTCAAAGCCCTATACAGCTCAGGACCAGGATACCTGAAAAACAGTCTTACCCTTTATATACCCAGTCGATCACTGCGCTCTGCAGCCTCCTGCACAATATAGGAAATGGACCTTTAGTGTGGCGGCACCTAACCTGTGGAATTCCCTCCCTTTGAATATTAGGCAGGCGCCATCTTTTCGGCGCCTTTTGGAGACTTTCCTCTTTCAGCAAGCCTTTTAAGTTGAGACCTATCCCAGTCAGCATCTGTGTCAGAATTGTTTAATATGCTTTTTAATAATGTTTTTAACCCTTTTAAAAAAAATTTAAAATGTTTTTAATGCAGTTTTGTTTTAATGTATTTTAAGATCTGTTTTTATGATGTTTTAAAGTGTTTAGTGCTTTGTTTGCTGCCCTGGGCTCCTGCTGGAGGAAGGGCGGGATACAAATTGAATAAATAAATAAATAAATAAGAGCAACTGAACTAACTAGTATGTGAGCTCTTCACACGTTTAGTTGTCAAATGACCTCAGTGGATCTGCCTATTCTTAGGTTCCTTAAATCATAATTTTAAGCACCTCATCTTTTCCTTCATCCGTGCCCCTCTTTATTCTAATGGCAAATGGTAGAGAAGGGTCAATCTATCTATGAATAAACAAACAAACGGAAGTGCTGGTAGTGTAGTGCCTAGATGATACTTGTTAGTATAAAGGCATCTGAAGCCATAAATGCATTGCTCAATAGCCCTGATCTCTTCTGCTTAGTCTGATGCATGTTTATACATTTGCTACTGTTCTATGGTCATGTATTAAATTTCTAATTATTTTGGGTAACAGTAAGAGAGTTCAACTGGTGCTTAAAACATCCAATCTCAGCTGTATATTTTGATGGACAATGCATAATATGATCACTCCTTTTTATAATTAGATTTTATTTTGACATTAAGTTGAAAATAAAAAATGTAAACGTACTGCCTTCAAGTCCATTCCGACTTATGGCGACCCTATGAACAGGGTTTTCATGAGGCTGAGAGGCAGTGACTGGCCCAAGGTCACCCAGTGAGTTTCATGGCTGTGTGCGGATTGGAACCCTGGTCTCCCAGGTCGTAGTCCAACACCTTAACCCAGTGATTCTCAAACTTCTTTGTTTCGCGGCACACTGTGAAACATAAAAATTTTCTGGCGCACTTTGTGTACAAAATTAAATATATATTAATATATTTTAAACTATGAATAAAAATAAACTATAGAAAACTATTACCCTATACAAATGGGTTTCTTCTCATTTTTAATATATACTTTCATAATATTTGAGGCACACCTAGCTACCTCTTAGGGCGCGCTAGCGTGCCTGGGCGCACCGTTAGAGAATCACTGCCTTAACCACTACGCCACACTAGCTCTTAAGTGGAAAATAGATGCCTCCTGGAGAAAGGTGCATGAGAAATTGTTGAGGAATCCAAATTACATTCTTGAAAGGACGTGTATTTTTTTTCTTACAAGTTGAAAATAGATGCGAGAAAAAAATACACCTCCTTTCAAGAATAATATAATTTGGATTCCTCAATAAGATAACCTTTCCCCAGGAGCCATTAGGTAGGGCCATGTTTTAATGCCAATTAAAAGTCCCTGAGAGCCATATGAAACAAATGTGGAGATGGCTTCTTTTGGCAAGACCTCATATACCTCATTAACACAACTCACTTTTTTCATGATTACAATACTAAGACATACTGAACCCTAAAGCAGAGGGCCTGAGAGTTCAGAATTGAATAAAAGGATTTTATTTGAAAAATTGTCTTCGGAAGACAGCTATTTTTAAAGTAAGCGTGTTTGCTGTTACAGTGCTCTGAATCAGAGATGGGCCTTCCAGAAGTTGGTGGACTCCAAATCACTGATGGGACTTGGGACTCACATAGGGTTGCCAGGCTCAGGGCCTGAGAATGATTCTGTATCTTTAGGAGAAGAGAAAATTCAGCCAAGTGCAGGTTTTCTTGCAACACTATAATGGGAAAAAACACAAGGTGAAATTCTCCCTTCCCCCTGCACAACTTTTAAAGATACAGAAGACCTCTTGGAGGCTGGGCCTGGCAACCAAGAGGTCTTCTATATCTTTAAAAGTTGTGGAGGAGGAAGGGAGAATTCCACCTTGTGGTATTTCCTGTTACAGTGTTGCAAGAACACCTGCACTTGGCTGACTTTCTCTCTTCTCCTAAAGATACAGGATCAGTCTCAGGCCCCGAACGTGGCAACCCTAGGGCACAGTCATGGCCCCTTGCTAAGCGTTACACCAGTTTAATGAGAAGCGAGGGGTGGGGAGGTTCTATGGCTTAGAATTAGGAAATGGAAACTTGGCAATGTAGGAAAGGCAAGTTTGAGGATGGTCAATGCTGAGTTTGGGGTAGAAAGCATAAGAAATTGCTTATTATGTATGAGGTAAATGGGTGAACTTGTGACCTGGAATTTGACAGGTGATTTTGCTTCCCTAGACTTTGATGGAGTACCTTTTAGGAAAATATTTCTTCATTTGTACTGTCTTTTGGGGAAATTGTTGTGTTTAGGTCAAGGGAATATCTAGTATGCGCCATTACCCATGAGTTGTACAACATGTTTATACTTTTCATTTAAAAGGCAATAGTTTATAAATGTGTCTGTCACACACACCCGCCTACATGCTCAAAATGAACCTGTTGTGAGAGTAGGTTAAGTTGTGTTGGGGAGGGGTAAATGTAATGTTGAGTGGCCAACAGGCAGAGGAGATTGGTTGGAAAAGGACAGCATGGCTTTCTGAGGGACAGAAAAGGATGGGGGGCGGGGAAGAAATAAGAGATGGAAATATTTACCAGTCCTCTCAGTCTTTAAGTGAACTTGATCCACCCAGTGGGCTGATTGCCATTGACAGGGAGCTGTTTGCAAAGGAACAATTGGGAGCTCAGTGATGGTCTCAATAGTTCCTTTGTAGCCATGTCTGTGGGATAGGTGGATGTGGCTTGTGAGAAATGGCCCTGTGGGCCCAATTGGAACCCATGCCAAGCCAGAGGTTTCTTGCTGCTGCTTTAAATGACTATAGTTCAAGAAGGTTAAAAGATACAGGTGTGAATGGAGACAGGGAGAAGAAATCACAGGTGGAGGCATCGGGAGAGGTGATATTTCAGGGGCTAGATTTCTGACCAGCAGCTTTTGAAAGGCACAGGTTTCCTTCCAGCTCTGTCATTCCATTCCATAATGTTGTTTCTATTTAATTTAATTTTTGTATATTGTATTGCTTATATTGTATATTATTATATTTTTATACCTGTGTTTATTTTTCTTGTAAGCCGCCTTGAGGGCCTTTGGCCAAAAGGCGGGGTATAAATAAACTTTAATAATAATAATTTAATAATAATAATAATAATAATGTGGATGGTACTGAGTACCATTTGGAAACGTGTGACGTGGAATGGTAGCTTCAGTTGCACAGGCCCCATGTATCTATTCCATTGGAGAGACACTGGGACTTAAAAGGTCTGCCACTGAAAGCCATCTGACTCTAAGGAAGTGGTGAAGCTGGAAATAACCACAGACCAGGATACCATATCAATATTCCCTAAATAACGTATCTGTCAAGGGCATGGCATTTTGGAGCTTGGATGAATATGGAAAGCCCTTAACATGTAAAAACAAAAGGGTTTTTGTTAATTGAATTGTTACATAATTGGAAAAATAATACTTTCTGGAGAGTGGGGAAGAGAAAAACTTGTCACCCTCCCCTCTCCTGAAAGCAGGGGAAAGTTTTTAGCACACATTACGGCTATACCATGGATGAGAGCCAGTGTGGTGTAGTGGTTAGAGTGTTGGACTATGACCTGGGAGACCAGGATTCGAATCCCCACACAGCCATGAAGCTCACTGGGTGACCTTGGGCCAATCACTGCCTCTCAGCCTCAGAGGAAGGCGATGGTAAACCATCTCTGAATACCGCTTACCATGAAAACCCTATTCGTAGGGTCGCCATAAGTCGGGATCGACTTGAAGGCAGTACATTTCATTTTTTTCATACCATAGATCCTTCAAGCAAGGCAACCCTCCCTTATTCAGGGAAACAGCTGCAGCACTGGGGGACTGGAGAAGACCTGCCCTGGGAGTGAGTACCTGAGCATCTGGGTGCTTGTTCGCTCTGCGTTGCTGTCTCAGACAGTTGAAGTCCCAGGTAAGTGCTGCAAGGACTGGGACCCCTTGCCTGACCCTGACTCCAGAGAATCTTGCAGCCTCTTGCACCAGCTCCTAGCTGGTTCAGGAGGCATAAAAGCCCAGCTGCCCTTAGGCAGTGGGTCTGCAGCTGGTGGCGTTGCCCCTTGGGGAGCCCCTTAGAAAGGGTGAGGCTGCTACCCCCTTCTAATTAAAAAATAATCTGGAGGAGAATGATAGTGGGGAGGGTATATGGCATATGTGTACTTCCTGCACAGGGTGAGAGCCGGTGCAGTAGGGTTGCCAGATCTATGGCCTGAGACTGATCCTGTATCTTTAGAAGAGAAACTCAGCCAAGTGCAAGTGTTCTTGCAACTCTGTAATGAGAAAAACCACAAGGTGGAATTTTCCCTTCCTCCTCCACAACTTTTAAAGATACAGAAGACCTCTTGGGGGCCGGGCCTGGATACTCAGTGCAACAACAGCACAGACTGCAGGAAAGGGGGAGGGGGAGGAGTTGCTGCAGTCTACAGAACTTCCATCTGTCACCAGGAAACCACTCTGTCTTGGAGCTGGCTGTGAGAGCCTGCACCTGGTGTTGAACCAAGGAGACAGTAAACTAGGGTTGCTGCTGGTGCAAGCAGCTTCTCTGACCAAGCTGGCGGAGGCCGTCTCGGCTATGTATTGGAGGAGCCCGGAACAATAGTCCTTGGTGGTTTCAATGTCCATGCTGAGGCTGCCTCTAGTGTTCCGGCTTGGGATTTCATGGCCTCCATGACGACCATGGGGCTGTCTCAAGTTGTCACCACACCCTCAACTTCCAGGTGGAGGAAGGGGTGGTCTGGAGGGAGGGGGGTGGATGTCACCCCATTGTCATGGTCAGACCACTTCTTGGTAAGTTTAGACTTATGGCTCCAATCCTCCCCTGCAGGAGTGATGGACAGATAAGATTTTCCACCCCCAAAGACTAATGGAATCCACTGGATTCCTGAATGCCCTGGGGGAGTTCCCAGTAGATAGAGCAGGTGACCCTGTTGAAGCCCTTGTCATGCTGTGAAACACTGAGATGCATGGTGTTTTGACACTGTTACCCCTGAGCGCCTTCTCCGGCATTGTGGAGCCCAGTTTGCACCCTGGTACACCAGTGAGCTAAGGGCAAGACGAAACAGGCTGGACGACGGCTAGAGTGCAAAGTGGCGAAAGACGCGCTGTGAGGCTGATTGGGCATGAGTAAAACATAACTGTGCCTACTGTGTGGTGGTGAAGAAAGCCCACTTCTCTGGCTCCATTGCATCCTCAACTAGCCATCCAGTGGAGCTTTCCCATATTTTCAGGGGTCTGTTGACATCAACTCCAGGAAATGGAGTTTTAGACTGTTTGGAGACCCACTGTGAATTGTTTGCAAGGCACTTTGAGGGTAAAGTTGCTTACCTCCATATCTATCTTGATGCCTCATCCACATCTACTGTAGTCCCCACTGAGGTGTCCAGTGCAACGTCTGCTGCAACTTCTTGGGAACGGTTTCAGTTGATGAGGCCTGATGACGTGGACAAAGTGCTTGCGACGATGTAGCAACATGTCTTCTCAACCCTTGCCCTTCTTGGCTTATTAAAGCTGCTGAAAGGGTTTGACTGAGTGGATCCAGGATGTGGTCAATGCATTGTTGTGGGAGTGGTTCCAGTTGCCCTGAAAGAAGAAGTGATTCAACTGCTCCTGAAGAAGCCCACCCTGGACCCATTGGTTTGCAACAACTACCGCCTGGTCACAAATACCCCCTTGTTAGGGAAGGTGATTGAGAGGGTTGTGGCGCAGCACTTGCAAGTACTCTTAAATGTAACAGATTATCTTGACCCATTCCAATCTGGGTTCAGGCCCGGTTATGAGACTGAATCAGCCTTGGTCGCCCTGATGGATGACATCTCGGCAGCTTTTGATACCATTGACCATGCTTTCCTTCTGGGCCGACTTGGTGAGATGGGTATTGGAGGCACTGTTCTACAGTGGTTCCAATCCTATCTCCAGGGTCGTTAGATAGCATTGGCCAATAGTATTTTGGCTCCCTGGCAGTTGTGCTGTGGGGTGCCGCATGGTACCATCTTGTCCCCTATGCTGTTTAACATCTATATGAAGCCCTTGGGAGTTGTCATCAGGAGATCTGGAGCGAGGTGTCAGCAGTACGGTAATGATACCCAGCTCTGTTTCTCTGTAACATCTGAATCAGGAGAGGCCATCCAAGCCCTGGACTAGTTCCTGGACTCTGTGGTGGGCTGGTTGAGGACCAATAAACAATCTGAATCCTAGCAAGATGGCGATGCTGTGGGTTGGTGGTTCTCGAGTTCGGATGACTGGTCAGTTGCCTGCTTTGGATGGGGTCGTACTCCCTGTGAAAGAGCAGGTTTAGGGGTGCTCCTGGATCCATCTTTGTTGCTAGAAGCCCAGGTGACCTCTGTGGCTAGGAGTGCCTTTCACCAGCTTTGGATGGTAAGACAGCTGTGGCTGTTTCTGGACTGGGATAGCCTGACCACTGTTGTCCATACACTGGTAACCTCCAGATTGGATTACTGTAATGCACTTTATGTGGGGCTATCCTTGAGGTTGGAACGGAAGCTGCAGCTGGTGCAAAATGCGGCAACGAGACTGCTCACTGGGACCTTTAGTGAAGTGGCATCTACCCTTTGGAATTCCTTCCCCTTAAATATTAGACAAGCACCATCTCTGTTATCTTTTCGGCGCCTACTGAACAACTTCCTCTTTCAACAAGCCTTTTAAGTAGAGATCTTATCCCAGTCTGCATCTGTGTTGGAATTGCTTTTTAATATATTTTTAAACCTTATTTTTAATGTTTTTAAAGCTTTTAAAAATGTTTTTAAAGATATCTTGTTTTAATAAGTTTTTAATGGTTGTGTTTTAATATATTTTGAAGTCTGTTTTTATGATGCTTTGAAGTGCTTTTAGTGCTTTTGTTTGCCACCCTGGGCTCCTACTGGGAGAAAGGGTGGGATATAAATCAAATAAATAATAATAAATATTCACACCTTCAGTAGCTCCTAATACTGTCCCACTTTCATTAATATATATATATATTGGGAGGGTCACAACTATGAAGAAACTGCTTCCTTAATGTTTGGGTATCCGTCTATTTCTGAACTGATAGGCATGAGATCACATATGATATTAAATAATTATTTTATACTTATTTGTGAAAATAGGTTTCCAACAGCAAGAGGTTTTACAGTAAAGCTATTTATCAAAGCATAAGTGGAGAAATATATTGAAATAATAGACATGGGGTAGTATTCATTAGAAAGGGATTCTGCTTTTTGGAAACTGATTTGTCAGACATCTAGTGAAGGATGGTTTGTCTGTCTGTTGCCTCTTGTTACTGATTTAGGTCTAGGCTCTTTTCATATGTTTCCAGTACAGGCCTTGGCCACTGTTCAAAACTGTCTCTTTGCTGTAGCATGTTGGCACATAGAGGTAAAGATGAGTAGAGAAGATGTGGCCACTTTAATCTTACAGCATCTGCTTCATTTTGAGGTTTGTTGGGAAATGGTTAATATGTTCAATTGACTAGTACAACATTTCCTATCATATGATTCACATATCCTCTATGGAAAAGTTCAGTGTGTCTTTTTTTTATTAAGAGTGGATGCATGGCGACTCTCCTAAGGTGCTCAAGCAAAATTGGGGTCAAATTACATTTGACCCACACCACCTCCATTTTAGTTTTTTTCTTAAGTGTACTGAAATGTCTCTAGCACTTTAAATACAACGTGGAATGTGTACGAGGCTTTCAACATGGAGAAATGTAAAACAAAGTAGCACTATTTTATATTACAGTAAGGAAGAATGGCATTCTCACTTCTCATCTTTCGTAGACACATACACTGTCCAGTCAAAAGTCTTAATGTTAGATTAAATCCAGGCCAATCCAGGTTCAAATTCCTACTAAGTGAGTGATTTTGGACAAGACACTCTCTGTAACATATCTCACTGGGTTGTTGGGAGGATAAGAGTGGTGGTGGTTGGGAAGAGTAGGGAAGCAATGTATGGGTATTTGTGTATTTTATGGAAAGGGTGGGATAAAATGTAACAAGAATATTAACCATGTAATAACGCTAGCAGATGGACAAACTTTTATTAAAAAGTCATAATACAAAGTATGCTGAGGTAAATAGATACAAGTTTTCTAAAACACATTCCTATCCCAATTATGCCTCCAAGTACTGTTAGCTTGGTGACACTGTATGGGGTAATGTCTCTTTCAAGAGACCAAATACTTTTAGGTATTAAGTATGAAAAAATACAGATTACTAGCCAGGCATTTTATCACATAAATGTCCAGGTTCCCCTACATCCCATTAACCCTTTTGGTCCTCATATCAGCTTTATTTGTAACAGCTTCAAGCCATGACTCTGGATAGCCCTACTGTTTCCTAGTACAACTTTCTCACACATACTTTCTCTCCCCCATTTTTTCCAGATGTGAGGAGTCAGCCAATGGTAGAAAAGTGTTTAAAGAAGAATATTAGAAATGGCAAAACCTTAACCATGGGTCCGGTGGCTCGCTTGTACTTTGTTCTCTTCCTCATTTGGGAAAATAGGGTTGAAAAGTACATTCTAAAGAAAAGATCCTACTTTACTGTTGTAGGAGTGGTGAAGCCTTCTTTTACAGACAGACCTAGACTGTGCATCTCTCACACAGTGGGATACTGAAAGTGAGACTTGGCCTCCTGCTCTCCACCCCTCAGTGTAAAAGGTTTTATATGAACCATGTACTTTACACATGTGGTGTTGTTTGACTCCAGTTCCCATCAACCCCCTTCCAGCATAGCCAATGGTCTGGAATAATGGGAACTGTAGTCCAACAACATCTGGAAGACCACAGGTTCTCTGTGCCTGCCATTGAGGGAGGGCAGCCAGATAATTGGGCAGGGTATCCTTTTACTCAAAGATACATTTACAAGTGCTGGTTCATTTATCTAACATTCCCACCCTCCAGAGCTGAATGTGAATTGGCCCCTATGTAACATTAGGGTGGCATCTAGAGTCTGCCTGCTCATACAACAGGATTTCTCCTTCTCCAACACCTGTGGACCATTAAGGAACATACACAAGCAGTTTTGCGGGGGGGGGGGGGGAGAAACGAAGAGTAAATTCTGGCATGACAGTGGCAATTAACATAACATTTTATATACTTGTTTTACTCTCTATTTCAAGTACGTATTTGCAAAGATCAACAGCAACACAGAAAACCCACTGGTATTTGGTTAGAACTTTTATTTATTTATTACATTTATACCCCGCCTTTCTTTTCATGATAGAAACCCAAGGCGGCTTACATATGGTTCCCAGGCGGTCTCCCATCCAGGCACTGACCAGACCTGACCCTGCTTAGCTTCAACAGGGTGCTGGCTCATGTGCCTTCAGACCACAGCCTGGGGCCTTCTTTTAGGAAGAAGCCTCTAATTCTCCACCAGTGTTAATATGAAAAGACTAAGGTAAGCTTATTGTCCAAGTGCAAAAGAATATTTTGGTAAACGGCTCAATTTCAAAGGGAAAAAAATGGTTTTATGTGGCTCAAGCAAATCCAAAGGCCACAACAAAACCCCAGCTTTCTACTGAACAGCTTGAGACCAAGGGGTGTGGGAAGAAACCTGTGACTCTTCAGATACTGCTGGACTACAACTCCCATCAGTCCTTGCTTGCTAGAGCAGATGGAAGCTGTGGTTCACCAATATCTGGAGAGCCAGAGGTTCCCTACTCCTGAGCTACAGGATTGTGTCCAGAGTACCAAGTTATACTTCTTGAACCAAAGAAGCTACCATTATTGCTGTTTCAGGCTTCAGGAAAGATGCCCTTATGTGGTGCAGCAATGGGCTTTTTCAGAGAAGAGGTAAGCCATCCCCTTGTGCCCCAATTTAGGGGTGTCTGGATGTCCTATGCCAGCACTGGAGCTCTCAGCATCAGTGCAGCATGAAGACAGCCGGGATATATAGCAAGGTGCTTTCTTGTTCTTAATCAGCAACTTCTTACCTTGCTAATCCCCACAGGATGGTGTGGTAAACAGAGTCTTGCTGGTGAAGAACAACTACCGTTTAGGACAAGACCTGGCTAAAAAGTAATAGTTAATGAGACCTTTCTGGTGCAGCATAACTACTACAAAAACTGGGATGGGCAGGGGTACCCATTGTGAGAAGGGGCACTCATGATTTGGACTATATTTTAAACAAGAAGTGAAACCCTCTTCAAAATGACGTGTTTCACTTGTATGGGTTACATCTCCCTGTAATTTAGGCCTTGGATACATAAGCGGCATACATGTGCTACATAGCAGTTATTCCCTGTTTAATATCACTATCCTGTCTGTGCACTGACTTTGTTAAGTCAGCAAAATATTAAAATCCATAATGGATGGTGCACTTACAGGTTCCTTTTTCTGCTTTAGCATCATTCACATACTACACTACCTTCACCCCACTATGTTACTGCCAAGTTATTCTTTGAACTCACACATGGGTAAGAAACAATGTAGAAATCGGGTTAATTTTGACTGCCAATAGCTGTGGATTCCCACAGAAATGTTCAGAAGTTATATGAAACCTTCTTAGAGAAAATCCCTACAGAATGGGGGTGGTTCACTTTTTTTGGCCCACGGGCCACACTGAGGGTTGATCAACCCACTAAAAACCACATGCCAAAAGTGGCCAACATGTTCACCATCCATATAACACTCAGACGGCCCCTTCCCGTTGGCTGATCGGCAGAAGGGGTGGGTTCCTTTCCTCCTAACCCACAGCTGCCATGAGATGGAAAACCCTTTTTACCTTGGAAAAGTCCCTTCTTGCAAGAAAGAGCTCAGGGAACAGGAAGAAGGGCTCCTTCCCAGTTACTGAGCCTTTAAGACCTTCTTGCAATAGTGCTATGTCAGAGGGAGAAGAGACCTTTTTCGAAGGTAAGAAGGGTTGCCTGATCTTGCAGGCCATTGGAAGTGGCTTCATGGGCTGGATCTGGCCTACAGGCTGGCAACCCCTACTGCAGAATTTTTTGTGATCACGCACCGTTACCGTGGTAGAGGCACTTCCTGTGAGACTTTCTACAGTGATTCTGAAGCAAAAGGTAATAAAGCATCATTTAAATATGGAGCTCAATTTAAATGCCAGTCATTTAGTGGCACTTAACTGGGCACTGCATGGCCACCTTCGAAAGCTTATTCTCCATCCTATTCAATACTGTTCAATTAAACCAAGGCACATAGGTAGAGATAAGACTGAGGTACTGCATGTTAAAACAAATGTTTCAGCTTTGACTTCTCTATTCTGCAGCAGTAAATAGGGTAAACTGACAAAAAATAAAGCATCTGCTGACAGCATGCCCAGCTATAGTTTCAGTACCATATTATGATGAATAGGATAGCATGCCTATAACTTTGGTCCATTAATCCTGAGCCAAAAGAACAGCTATTAGGCAAAATTAGGGCTGTTCAGTAAGCATAACCACACAGAGACAGGAGCACAGTAACATCAACTCTGGATTTTTTTCTCCCTCAAAAAATAATACACATTTGATAGCAACAATGAAGCCTACTTATTTTACCATATTACTCTAAACGCTTCAGTATTTTAAATTGCATCCAGTAAAGAGAACAGGAGTTCAAGTAATATTTATCACATAGACAGGTTGTGTTAAGAGGCTTACTCCTGGCACAGACTCACATCAGTGTAATAAAAAAGCCTGCATTAGCAAATGATTGCATCACTGAGTCCAACCATGTGAAGAATGATACATTTTAAAACAATCACTGCTTCAGAGGTGAAAAAAAAGTTAAAACACCAGCACTTTCCAGCCTGGATAGGAGAACGAACACCCAAAATAGAGTGAACCGCAGCACTGATCAAGTACCCAGTCAAAGACCACTTCCCTGTTGTTGGAGCCAATTGTCACTCTGAGTTTGAAGTTCCCCCCCTCATTATTATTGGAAGGGCCTAAATTCACAGCTTCCATGTCAAATGTCACAGCTGATCCTGAAGTAACTGCAGGCAACTGGTTTGTCATCTCTTTTCCATTTACAAAAACAGCACCTGAAACAGACAAGGCAAGAAACATTGTTGATGCACCATCACTAACTGGACATGAAAATCCAGTTAAGTCTGAGCTATAGATCTGAATATATCCACACCCTTAACAGCCCTGCAAACAACATTTGGCCCTCAAGAAATCAGCACTTGGAGCTCATTTCCCTCTTCTAAGAAAGTTGCCTTTTCTGTCTTCTGGAAGCAGATGTCTTACTTGCAGCAGATGATCAGGCAACTGGGTATTTAAAAGCCTGCTCTAAAAGCCCTACCTTTGCTCCATTATACATTCATTTTATGTACGTTTCCAGAGGGACCGCAGTGTTGCAGTAAAAACAGCGAAGAATCTTGTGGCACCTCAAAGATCAACAATTTTATTATGGAAGAGCTTTCATGGACACAATCCTACTTCATCAGATGCATGATATGTTGGATGGAAGATATATAACAGAGAAAATGGAAACATGAGAGTTGAATGGTAATGAGATGCAAAAATTACAGTCCACAATAATAAGTGCTTAAAAGTATGCTAAACGGGCACACTTTTTGCTGAGGCCATCAAAGGGAGAAGCAGCAACACCCAGGTACCCCTCCATCATGCCTAGATACAGGTCCAGCTGAGAGCCACTGCTATGTATATGGAGCTAAGTTACCTTGTATGAAACTAAGCATCTTTTGTAAGCTGACTTGGGAGGGCTTGGCCCTGAAGGGTAGCATATAAGTACTAAGAAAAAACAAATAATTTTACCATTCTAAGATTTTATATAGTCCTAGAATTTGTAAGCTGTTAGAGGACACAGTAGGACAGAATATGAGTGAAATAAAGATACTCTCACTGTTACACAAAACAGTTATACATGTGAATTCTTATTACCCCTATGCTTTACTGACTCCACTGGCTCCCAGTTTGTTTCCGGGCCCAATTCAAAGTGCTGGTTTTGACCTTTAAAGCCCTAAACAGCCTTGGACCAGTGTATCTGAAGGACCGCTTGTGCCCATATGCTCCTGCCCTGGATTTAAGATCATCTGCCTCTGGTCTCCTCTGTGTGCCTGGAATTAAAGATGTCAGACTGACAGTCACACAAGAGACAGCCTTTTCAGTTGTGGCTCCTAGGCTTTGGAATTCACTGCCTCAAGAAGCCTGTTCTGCTCCATCTCTGATGGTTTTCTGGAAACTCGTAAAAACTATCTTGTTCCGGAGAGCCTTTGAGAAGGTCTGAAGGGTGAGTCTAACATTGTCTCTATATTTTCTATTTTTAATTTTTTTAAAAATTTTTATCTTGTCGTTTTTACTATTGTTTCCACATATATGCACTCATGTTCTGTTTGTTGCTTTCAAAACTGTCTATATATTTTCTCGGTTTCTTTGTGTATGTATGCTTATTGTATTTTATGTATTTTAAATAATTGTATTTTATCTTACTGTTTTGTCTTGTGTTTTTATTCTGTATAATTTTACTATGTATGTGCGTGATTTTATTGTAAGCTGCCCTGAGTGCCCCATTGTGGGGTAGAAGGGTGGGATAGAAATATTTTAAATAAATAAAATTCTTGAGCAACTCACCATTTGTGCCAACACACACTGCTTTATCTCGCTGCAGAGAATCAAAGCCGTTCTGCTGCTCCACACAAACTCCTATACTGTCTTTTTTGTCTGGCTGGCCAACTGTTTCAATTCTGTGAAGAAGCAAAGTAAGATGGCTGCATTCTGAAATTTTAATATTTAATATTTAATGATAATGTTATTTAATGATAACATGCCCTCTTATAACATTATGGTCTAAGGCTCCCTGAACTATAGTGACAAATGAGGGCTTTTCCATTCACTTCAGCGTTAAGATTATCTCAGCATATAGCAACACCATGTGCAAGTAAGCTACTCAACACTAAAGGAAACAGGAAAAGCCATGACAGCTCCAGAGGTACGATGGAGCCAATATATTCACGACAGCTTTGTCTAATGTACTTACAATTTTGACTATGGGTGCTCTAACAATGTTGAACAATCACATTCATGAGAAATGCAAAGTGCTAAGAGAACACATTAAAAATGTTTCTAGATTCCACTGCCAACAATCACTGGTGCTTTTTTTTAAAGATTCTAGTCCTACAGATTTAGAGAACAATTTTAACCAAAAAAAAAATCACAGGTTTTCAGATTTTAACTCAACTTGTATTGACTCTGACCAAGTCAAATATCACATTTATCTTCCTATTTAATCAATGTGACATAAGGGCTACTATGTGAAACCATTATTGCTAAGAGGTGGATGGGCCACTGTTGTTTTAAATAAGGTAACCCATGAAAGTACAAGGGTCTTCTACAGTAGTGGACAAGGGAGTTGTTTTGGTAGCTGTCTAGAGGTAGTAGTGGGGGCACTGTGCAAGCACAAGGTTGCTGACTGGCTATCAGCTCCTAGCTTGGGCTGCTGATATCAGGAAGGGCTTCTAGCCAGTCAGCAACCACAGGCATGTGCAGTGCTGATGGAGCTGCCCCCTATTGTCACTGCCATCTCGATGGCTACCAGTAAAAGTAAGAATTCCCCTGCCCTCAGATGGCCACGCAACAATGGTCAGTGATTCTCACTAGTGAGCCACTTCAGCAACTGCTGCCAGTTCCCCTTTCTGCATATCTTAATAATGGACTATTTCCATTTCTATTATACGGAGGGCAACGAGGATGATCTGGGGACTGGAAACAAAGCCCTATGAGGAGAGACTGAAAGAACTGGGCATATTTAGCCTTGAGAAGACCGAGGCGAGATATGACAGCACCATTCAAATACTTGAAAGGTTGCCACACAGAGGAGGGCCAGGATCTCTTCTCGATCGTCCCAGAGTGCAGGTCATGGAATAATGGGCTCAAGTTACAAGAAGCCAGATTTCTACTGAAGATCAGGAAAAACTTCCTAACTGTTAGAGTGGTACGACAATGAAACCAATTACCTACTTACCTAGGGAGGTGGTGGGTTCTCTAATACTGGAGACATTAAATGGGCAGCTGGACAGCCACTTGTTGGGCATGCATGTATTCCTGCATTGAGCAGGAGGTTTGACTTGATGGCCTTATAGGCCCCTTCCAACTCTACAATTCTATGAAACTGCAGTGGGGGTGCAACTTCTATTGCAGTTATTTTGTTTAGTTGCTAATGATGCTGTATTTGATTTTGTATGTTTAAGAGAATATTTTGTTTTCCTGTTAATCATGCTCTTTAAATGTGTATTTTGTATTTGACCTTCATTTGTAATTTTTTTAATTTTGATACTTTGCAGTGATCTGATATTTGATTATTTAAGTTAGGTTGTGTACTGCTTTCATTTTTTTTAAAAAAAATATAAAGCTGCCTAGGAATTATTTAAAAAAATAATAATCCAGGCAGTCACCAAAGTCAGAGGTTTCAACACCCCACCCCCAAGTCTCCATCCAGGCAAAAAATAGGCATCCCCATAGTTCAAGGATACTTTTCAATCATGCAAAAGCACTCACAGATGCAGAGCACAGCTAGCGAGGGGTGTGGCATGGGAGATACCCAAGGGCCTACCAGAGAGACTCGAAGGGCCACATTTGGTCCCCGGGCCTGAAATCTTCACCCCTGGGCTAAAGGAAAGACCTGCAAAACAATGAGCTAGTCCTGCAGAACACCATTACGCAAGATCTGGGCATATGACCCTCCCTAAGTCAGGCCTACTTCTTTAGAGTTGGACTGAGCAAAGAAGAAATCTGCCCCAACCTGGGCTTTGTTGTCTCAGACCTTGTAATTGCTCACAAGAGCTCAGGAGGAGACAAGTCTGTCATTGCATCATGGAGGGAATTGCAGGTCAGTGGCAGAGCACATGCACTGCAAGCAAAGGTCCAAGGTTTAATCAGTGGCACCTCTATTGAAAAGAATTCATTTGCAAGTGATGGGAAAGATCTCTGCTCAAGCCCTTGTACAGCTGCTGCCAGTCAGAGTAGGCAATACTGGGCTTTTAAATGTGCACTCTAAATGTATGTTTCTGGGTGGATTTTTAAGAATTTTCCATTTAAAACCTGCCTGGAAACAGGAGAGGATGGGCTTACTCACATTCCCTCTGAGAACTAGGGCAGACCAGACTTTAACAGATTTGCCCATCCCTCACTGGATGGACTAATAGTCTTTACCTGGTGCATGGCAGTTTCCTATATTCCTATGATACTGGGCGGCACCATGCAATTCCTCAAACAAAACAATGAGCTCTCCATCTGCAAGCATAAGCTAGCAAGATATTTGCTATTGGAACTCATTGCTGCTGTCTTTTTCTTTATGGTCTAAACAAATTCTTACATTTGCATCTAATTCTTCCAAAGGTGTCTTGGAAGACAATTCTACTACCAGTGGCTCCATTTAATTAGCAATGTAACAAAATGGCAAGCATCTGTTATTAACCTCTGAAGTAGTTAACATAGCTGAATTTTATAATGGATTGGATCCAGACACAACTGGGAAAGTTCTGGGTGTGCCATAGTGGAGGGGAACATGATTTTTTCCCAATTTCCTGCTTTCCCTTGCAGCCCTTTGAAAATGTGCTCGGAACAGCAGTGTAGAGGCAGCACAAGGAACTGGTGGGGTGGGAGGGAAATTGGTGACTATTGCCTCCTCTGCTTCTTCAGTGGGCATCTCAACCAGACTTTGGTCCCTTCTATGAATGGATGGAGCCCTTCTAACCCAGTATTAACAATGTAAACAGCTTGAAGTAACCTACTATGTGACAATCTGCTGCATGGGCAGATGTCAGATATTTTGATGTCGTAACGACCTGATCTGCAGCGTATACAAAAATGCTACCCCAAGCAAAATAGGACGAGTTACTTTCAAGTTCCCTTCCGAATCCATAGTTATGACTCTAACAAAAGCTCAACATTTGTTAAGAACGAATCGTTCCATTTGAAAAAACAAAACACAACTAAATTTAAGGAGGACGGCTATCAGGCTGACCAATGAGACAAAGCACCTGCAGATCAGACCTACACAAGGTGAGAAGCCAATGTGCTTCAAACATTTATGGTCAGCATATCAGTGAAGTTGCAGGCACAAGACAAAAGGGGCCAGTTTTGTAGAGATGACATTATTATTGTAGAGATGACATTAGTTTCCTAGCGCCTGTAATGACGACAAACTGGATATAGAATGTGTGTCAAGCCATGCAGAAATTTAAGCATGGCTTGACGTTTTCAGAGAAGGAAATAAAAGTGTTTGGTTTGGATTTCAAAAAAAAACAAGGGCAGATTGGGCAATAATGAGTTAAACATTTCAAGATATTTTGAGTGCAGCTCAAAACTGGAACCATATTCTGCTACTAATACATTTGAAGAAGAAAATCACCCTGTGCTTTATAGATTACAGCAAAGCCTTTGATTGTGTAGATCATGAAAAACTATGGCGTGCTTGGACAAGAGGCTATTGTAAGGACAGAGTATGGAAAAACCGACTGGTTCCCCATCGGAAAGGGTGTGAGACAGGGGTGTATTTTATCACCCTATGTATTTAACCTATATGCAGAACATATCATACGGAAAGCGGGATGGACCACAAAGGAGGTGTGAAAATTGAAGGGAGAAATATCCATAATGTAAGATAAGCAGACGATACCATACTACTAACAGAAACCAGTAATGATTCACTAACAGGCAAAAAACCTTGCGGTTTAAGAATGTACCTATAGCCCACAGATATTTCTATCAAATTAAAAAGTAAAGATATTGGGTAGCTATAGTGAATGCACCAGGGGAGCAGGAGACTTGACCTCCTCTCTGAGATATTGGACTGCCTTACAAATTTGTCAAAATGCAAACACCATTTGGGTTGGTCTTTCACAGTCCAATCCACTTCCTGTGGAGCTTGGAAGAATTTGGTAACATGTGCCTCTGAGCATATGGTGAGTGGTGGCAACACCTGCGATCAGTCCAAATAATAGAAGGAAGACATGTGCTGTGCTCATCTTGTTTTAGCAGGGAGGAAGCAACATTATTAAGACAGTTGATATCGTTCAGATGGTCACTTTAAATATGTCTGATTTGCTTTGCAATTTAAGTGACGTTTCCTATAGGAAATCATTTTCTTTTGTTTCTGTTTTTGTGAATATGTGAAGTACAGCAAGAGTTACACTACATTTGCAAGATTTGGAAGATTTATACTAAAAAAACTCCAAAAATAATTGTGGAATAATGGCACTGATTATTCTGCAGAATAGTCTCCAGTGGTCATCAGGAGTATCTCAGTTGGCACTGAGAAAACAGTGGGAGGTGAAATATATTCTAGCAAAATTCTAGGTGCGCTCTATGTTTTTAATTGACTGTGCCCACCTTGCCTTAAATAAAGTGGTTTAAACATAGCAGGCTGAAAACTTGCATCCTCTTTTTTCCAACAGCTAGAGTCACTGTTGAAGTACCAACATATTGTAACCAGTCTGATTTTACATCAAACTGCAGTTTCAGATCCAACTGTCAATGCACCCAAAACAGAAATAGAACATAACCTCCAATTTGAAACACAAAATGAGAAGACATGATTCACTAGAAAAGAGGGCAAAACAGCTTTAGGAGCCCAGAGATTCCTATTGCCTGGTGTCCAAACAACTCACTTATCAATCACATTTCTGACTTTACTCATTGGCTAATAACACTAACAGGCAGGAGCAGCCACGCTGGCTTAAAATAAGGAAGCACTTAGAGGGTACCTGCACATTTTGCTCTATAACTTTTCTTTTAGGAGGGCTAGAGACTTACTTTTAAAAAAAATGAAAGCTCAGATTCTGGGCTACCTATTTGGGGCACCACTGAAGGCTGCCATGGTGCCCATGAGGGATGGGTTGGCGACCCCCAAGCTAAGGTCTCTGCCAAGCGGTGGGGGGAGCAGGGCACAACTGTGAAGGAACAGGTTTGTAGTCTGGGAGTACTCATGGATTATAACTTGTCACTAGAGTCCCAAGTAACTTCTGGGGTTAGAAGTGCTTGTGCTGGTTCACCAGCTACATCCATTCTTGGACTGGGATAGCCTGGCTTTAGTTGTCCATGCTCTAGTGACTTTCCATCTGGACTACCATAATGCACTATATTTAGGGGTACCTTTCAAGACAGTCCAAAGGGTGCAACTAGTGCAGATAGGCTGGTAAGCCCAATGGGACCATGTGTCACCAGTCCTGAAAGCACTGCACTGGCTGCCTATGAACTACTGGACCCAATTAAATGGCAATGTCATTGAGCAAGTCTTTCATATGAAATATCTTGGAATCCAAATGCAAAGCTCTGGACTTTGGTCTCAACAGCATAGGCAGGCAATCGATTTAGCGAGTCTTAGCCAACAGCAAATTTTAAGATTTTTCTTTTTACAAGGTGGCCAATACATTGGTGCCGCTATTCAAATCTACAAAACAAAGACAGCTTACATACGGTGTTCCAATCTGGATTTTGGGCTTTAACTCCCATTTGGAAAGAATTCAATAAATTTTCCTTAGGAAATTACTGGGTCTTCCCCTCTGTGTGAGTAACGCTGCTATCTACTTAGAAGTAGGTATCTGCTCGGTAGCTTGCAAAGCCTGGATCGACACCCTGAAGTGGTGGCTGCGACTACATTTCCTAACACCTCCTGGTAGCTATCTTTCCCTACTGCTCTCAGATTCTTTTGAGAGCCGCTGGATGCACGCAGTGGTGAAGAAAATAAACACCTCGGGTTTTTCTCTTGAAGTGCTGGGGAATTATGGGCTTGAGAAGGCTCAGATTTCTGTTGCTCAAAGATTAACTGATATAGATTTGCAGCACTTGAGAAATGTAGCTAACAAATTCTGCTCCCCATTAATCTATAGAAATTTTAGCAATTATGGAATTACTGTAGCCCCCTATATGTTTTCATTGACCATTCCAAAATATAGGAGAGCATTTACTCTTGCTCGATTTAACGTGCGCCCTTCGGCGCTGTTGGAGGGCCGTTTTAATAAGATTCCAGTTAGTGAACGGATATGCCTCTGCGGAGCTGGTGCAGTGGAGTCTGTAGAACATGTTCTTCTATCTTGCGAGTTATATAAAGAATACAGAAGGAGGTTAATTTCCCCTTTGGTAACTGCTTTGCCTAAGGGCAATCCCGTTAATCTGGTGTCGATCTGTCTAAGTGATGTGTCATCTTATGTCATCGCTAATGTCGCAAAGTTTCTTCTCATCTCAATGCAAATTAGGAAAAAATGTTCTCAACCCGCTCTTTAAAGAATTGTCTATGGGCTTTTGGAACTATGGTAGCTTTGTATCCTAAATATTTAAATCCTCCATGCTGTATGTTTGCTTTTTTATGTCTCTCTTTTAATATCTGGTCTGCGACCGTAATAAAATGATTCAAACAGGAGCCCCCATCCCACAATGCTGCCTGGCAAATCTCTTTTGAAACAAGGGGGAGTTCCATAAACTTTGTGACAAAGCACCAAGAAATGCCATTCAAAAGGGAGGAAGTTCAACATTGCATTGAGTATTCCCAAGGCTTTCGGTGGCAAGTTTTCAGAACCCATTTTCAACCATTATCTTCTTTCCTCTATTTATATCTACTTGTTATACTGGACCCAATTCAAGATTTTTAGTACTAGTGTATAAAGCCCTAAATGACTTGGGAACCAAATATGTAAAACAATGCCTTCCCCACTATCAACCATCTTGAACCCTACAGTTGGCAGGTGAGGCCTTGTTAATGGTGCTGCCACTGGGGCCTGCCAGGCTGGTGTTGACCTGTGGCAGGGCCTTTACAGTGGTGGCCCCCCATTTGTAGACTGCCCTCCCAGATGAGGTGTGTTTGTCTCCATCATTATTGACTTCTAGGAGGAATTTGAAAACATTCCTGTTTACCCAGGCATTTGATGACTGAATGAGACTTTTTCTGGCAACCTGGAAATCACAGGATGAAAGAATGTGTTTTTATAACTGTTTTTAGAAAGCTTTTTTTTAAAAAAAAATGCTGATATGTTTGTCACCCTGGCCTCCTTTGGGATGAAGAGCAGGATATAAATTCAATAAATAATAATAAAAAAGCTGTGGACGCAGAAGCCTTTCATTCAATTAATTAATTACCTACACACAGAACACTACTGTCCCCCAGCATAGAGTTTGGGAGCCACTGTCCTAGAAACTGTGATGAACATTGTGGGATGTAAAACTATTGACATCACTCTTAAGATGACTCTGTCAAAGCAATTCCTGAGTCAGAGATTCATTAGCGGAGGAATAAAAAAAGGTGAGCTTTGTGGGCGGACAGCCTAATGAGAGTTCTGAGGCAGCATGTTCATTTGAAAACATTTCCATCCCACTTTTCTGTTTAAAAAGGGTCCAGAATGGCTCATAGCAGCAAAATATAATTAAGAACAGCCCACACAACAAAACAAATCATGGAGAAAAACAGCAGAAAGAAAAACACCACAATGGAAGACCAATGCAACAACAATGCAGGATAAGAAAAAGAACCCTCAAATACCCTCCAGAATAAATTTGTTTTCATTAATCCTTTTACTTGAAACATTCCTAGGTCTGCATGGTGGGTGACCACAAGAGAAAGGGCCTTTTCTGTGGTGGCTCCACAACTTTGGAACTCTCAGTATGGATATGGCAGGCAGCTTCACTTAGGCTTTTCAGAATGCCTTTAAAGACTTATTTGTTTTGATTGGCCTTCCTTGAGGAATTTTCTGTCTCATTCACTGGATGGAGGTAGGAGTATTGTCACATGGTTGAAGTTCTGTTTTATTCTTGATTTTAGTCATAACTGATATGTTATACTTTTACCGTTGCAAGTTGCTTTGGATGGGCTCTGCCCAGAAAAGCAGCATACAAAATGTTTTAAAATAAATTTTATACCCCACTTTTCTTCTGTCAGGGTAGGGTACCTGCAATTCCCAGGTGGTTGCCCATTCAGGCACTGAACAGACTTATAGACTAGCTTAGCTTCAGCAAGGTGGCTGCATCATGTGCTCAAAGTCTATGACCTGGGAGAGTGTTCACATCCTGGTGGAAACCCAAAAGGGGGGGGGAGGCAAACAGGCTTCTCAGGTGGGGGGGTTCCAGAACCTGGCTGCAATAGACAAATAGGCCCAGTCCTATGTGTCCACCCACCACTAGCCCTGGAAGACTGGAGGATGGAAAGTGGGTCCTAGCAGAGCTATACGCAGCTTGTTACAGCAAGTGCAAAGCCTATTAAACGAGGCTTGCTAAAGCTAAGCGTCTGTGTAATACAAGGACAGCCGCCCCAGGCACTGAGAAGCAGGGCAGTTGCCCCGGTCCCCACGCTTTGGGGGCCCCTGCGCTTTGGGGGCGCCTGCACTTGGCGATCTGCTCACCAGCCGGCTCCTCCCTCCCTGCCTGCTCGCCCTCGCCACGCCAGGCAGGGCGCAGTGCTCGCTCACTCTCTTTCTCTCCACCTGGGACAGGGGCTCGCTCGCCTGCCCGCCATGCCGAAGCCGCCACCGCTGCTCCTTCTGTGGTCAGCGAGATGGGCCGGCAGTTCCAGGACTGGTGCCTGCGCACCTACGGCCACTCGGCCAAGACCAAGACAGTGACCTGGAGCAAATGTGGGGGGGCCCTGCACATGCTAAGGCAGGGCCTGAATCCAAGAACATGTCTCTTACCCTAATTACAACTGGCACCAGGTCAATTCCACAGGGGCCAGAACAGCCTTGTCCAGCAGAAAGCAGCTTTGCCAAGATTTCTAATCTCATTGTCGTGAATTAGAAAGCTTAAATCCAAAAGCCAACACAGCGCAAGCTGTCTCCTCCCACAGGGTTTCCTCTGAAGCCATCCATCCCAAGCTTAGTCTGAGCTATAATTAAGGTGGGGGGTAGCAAACGTTGGACATGAATGACTCTATAAGCGTTCACATGGAAAGAAAGCAGCTGCAAATGGAATCTTTATAACAGCTCCAGCAGAACAAGCAAGCTTCTCTACCCAGAAAAGAAATGACTAGTTAAGGGACCACTCAGAACAATTTAGGACTCAGTGGGCTTTAAAGATCTTTGAATTAAGGCTGATCAAAACATAATTAGGATTAGTCATGGAAAGAGCCTTTCAGCTTCTGCAGTGCTTGTAGGGCATCTATAACTGGTGTTCACAGCAATAACATGATCACATGCGCTAAGCAGGCGTTGTGATCCAACAAAATCTGGAAGGGCAACTCCCATCATTCCTGACCACTGGTTGTGCAGTTGGGGGGGGGGGACTGATGGAGTAGGGAGTCCTACATCATCTGGAAGGGCCACTGGTTAACCACCCCTGCAACAGATGCTCTAATGCCTATTAAGGACATGCAGCTTTCAATGTAAAGGAAGCATGTGGATGCCCCTTCTCTTTCTCTGTAAGCCCTCTCGCCACCTCTCTCTTATGTCTCATATGCTTTTCTCTCCACCACCCAAGAAGGAAAATCTTAACTCCGGGATAAAACAAAACCCAAACTAAATTTTATGACTAGTATATATATGTCGGGGGGGGGGTCAGAGCTGGGATCCAGAGAACTGCTTTGGCTCATGCAAGGAGCTTGCACTATATTTTTTACCTCCCCCGCCCCACTTTGAACAGCAACCACGCTACAGCACAAAACTGCTCCTGAAACTGCCCTCCGTTTCAAAAGAAGTTGTCAAATGGTGGCTGTTTTGAGTCTCAAGGTCCCTCTATCTTTATTTGTGTTCTTTTTTTTTTCCCAAGTATTATGGAAGGATTTTTTCAGAGCTCCCAGTCACAAGGCAATGTCAGCTTCGTATTTTGGGAGTCTCTTAAGCAAGATGGCCTCAGTAGAACCCCTCCCCGCTGAATGGGCCCACCTCCTTGTCACTGCTATCACTGCCTTTGTTTGGATTGGGGGAGGGGGGAAGAAACTGTGGCCCTCCAGCTGTTCTTGGACTCCAACTCTATCAGCTACCAGTCAAGAAGGACAGGGAGTTGTAGTCCAGCAAACCTGGAGGGCCACAGGTTTCCCACCGTTACTTCAGGTACCAGGAAAGCCTCTTCTGGTGAGGGCATTCTACAACTGGCCAGTGGCCTGGGATGATGGGTGTTGTTGTCCAACAACATCTGGAGGTCACAAGTTGTCTGTTCCTGCTCTGCTCCCCCCCCCTGCTCAGCACCACTATTCAGGGGACTTTGTGGGTCATCAGTGGACTCCTTGTTAGGATGCAGCCCTTGCCACGTGGTTGATGATGCCACCTAGCCCTGTTGCAAAAAATACAGTTGTGACATTATTATGCTCCAGTAATGCTGGGTACAATAAGACAACACACAAACAGTAGAAGGTATCAGCCACTGAGTCAACAAGTGAGGTGATTACAACTCTCACACTAAGCTACAGCTGAAGGCAGAAAGAAACAAAAATTCATGAAATCCTACTTGGAAAAACATGACATAACATGCTATGCCATGTGATCTATGCAGCATGACTTACCGGAATGTCAATGTCTGACCACAATAGTAGGTTGGAGCCCTGGAGTACAGCACCCCACCCACTTGCGAATTATTTCGAAGTGCGATGTTTCTTCTGCTGCTCAAGCTGTAGCCTTCAAAGCCAGTTGCCCATTCTAATAAAGTAAGTGTAAATAGTAACTATCACACATATGCACATCACTCAGATGTGAAAAGTGGCTTTAAAATGCTACATAGTCTTCTCAGGTTGTTGGCACTATGGGCTTACCCCCTGGGAAAACAGGTACGACGACGTTCATTTTTAGAGTATGATCATCTGTCCTCCAAAATGGGAAGACTGTGTTATTTTAAAACAGGAAAAAGTCTCTGCAGAATGCATGCACTTCAATAGCTTTTCAGAGATAAGGCTCTGATCCCAAACAGGATTACAGTACAGTTTGACCCAAAGATGTTTAGTCAGAAGTCAGTCCCACTGGAATCAATGTCTTAGATCCTAACTAAGTTTCCACTGGCAAGAGCGTTCCTTGAGCTGAGTTCCACTCATGCAACATTCCCATCAGCTCAAAGTGGAAGGAGGTGACTTTCACAAATCTCCCCTTCTCCTCTCAAAAATCTGGTCTCTGTGGCAGCATGAGAGGCAATGCAGGGGTTGCTGGGGAAAGGGGAGATTGGAAAAAAATGCTGCCCCACCCCATAAACTAGTCCCAGGTCCTTCTGTGAATGGAAGGAATCCATCTGCAGAGGGTTAGTTAGGATCCAAGCCAGATGGAACTTGCATCCTTGCAAGAATGCTCAGGATAGCATCTTTACTTGGAAACTAATGCAAGTTACTTCAAATAAATGTCTCCATGGCTGAGATTGGACCATTGGTCTCACCTGAAGGGTGATTTTCATAGGAGGACTGCCATCAAGCAGGTAACATAGCTCCACCTATCGTCCAAAGGCAAGAATGTTTTGAAGTCAAGACTAGGGGCATCAGGCCCCTCCCACTCTCCAGTTCATTCGCAGTGAGTCCAAAGAGAGATATCTAAAAATGCAGGAAAAAAGGCCAACGGGCCTACCAGCAAGAACATAACACAATAGCAATATTTATAATAATATGACTCTAACATAGCGATATAACAGTAATAGCAGTCTTGACTTCACTAGTAAATCTAAATATAATAGCGTAACAGGAATATATAAAAACCCCAGAAAAATGTCTAGGTATCCTCCAACTGGGAGGGTCATGATGGCAGTCCTCCTATGAAAATCACCCCTCAGGTGAGACCAATGGTCCATTTTCCACAGGAGGACTGCCATCAAGTGGGATGTACCAAAGCAGCCCATAACAGGGAGGGACCACCCACATCCTAATCATCATTAAGAACCTGTTGCAAAACTTGCCTGCCAAAAGAGGCATCGGCAGAGGCATAACGATCTATTTTGTAATGCCTTATAAACGAATGTGGGGTAGACCAAACAGCAGCTCTGCAAATATCAGCAACAGGAGCGTTGGTAGCCATAGTGGCCGCTGCTCTAGTGGAATGAGCCGTTATTTTAGATGGAACAGGAAGCTTAAGGGACTCATAAGCTAAGGTAATACATGCGCGCAACCAGCAGGATAAGGTGGAATTAGCTACTTTATGCCCCATAGAACGTGGATGAAAGGATACAAACAAAGACTCAGTTTGTCGTATATCCTGGGTCCGAGACAGGTAGGTCTTGAGAGCCCTACGAACATCCAACGAATGCCAAGCCTTCTCTAGAGGATGGGTAGAATTCAGAAAAAAGGAAGGAAGAACAATGTCCTGGTTGCAATGGAAAACTGAATTGACCTTGGGATGGAAGGAAGGATCAGTCTTCAGCACAACAGAGTCCTTGTGAAAAACACAGAGATGGCGGGCAGAAGACAATGCGCCCAGTTCCGAAACTCATCTCGCAGAGGTGATCGCGATCAGAAACAGGACATTGAATGACAACAGACGTAAAGGCACAGTCCTAAGGGGTTCGAACGGAGGACGTTGTAAAGCCTGCAGAACCTTCGACAAACTCCATGAGGGAAAGTGGTGGAATACAGCCGGTGAGAGTAGAGCGGTTCCCCTCAGAAAACGTTTGATGAATGGATGCGAGGCAATAGTAGCACCAGTGGAGGACACTGAGAGAATGGACGACGGAGTGGACGCATGTCGACGTAAGGTGTTGGGTCTAAGCCTCATCATGAGGCCCCTATGAAGCAATTGCAGCACCTGTTGTATTGTGGCCGGATCGAGGTTCTGGGACTGACACCACCTGGAGAATGCCACCCAAGTATGTTGATATATACGAATAGTAGATGGTTGTCTCGAGGCCAATATAATGTCAATAACAGCGTCAGACAGGCCAGCAGACCTCAAATGTCCCCGTTCAAAAGCCACGCTGTTAGGTTGAGCCAATTGGGGTCCTGATGCCATATTGGGCCCTGGGATAAGAGGTCTGGCCTGACTGGGAGCATCCAAGGGTCCATCACTGACATGGCAAGGAGATCCGAGAACCATGGTCGATGGGGCCAAAATGGTGCTATCAGAACCAGCTTGGCCCTCTTGCGTCGTGCCTTCCTCAAGGTTCTGGCTAAGTGGTATTGGAGGGAAGGCCATCCGGCCACGGTAGTGACAGAGCATCCACCGCTTCCGCTGTTGTGTCCAGGTATCGTGCGAAGTACCTGGGTAGCTGGCAATTGCGACTGGAGGCAAACAGATCGACTGAGAAGACGCCGAACCGACGCTGAAGAAGATGAAAAATGGTCGGATGAAGTTTCCATTCTCCCGGAAAAACCTGTTGTCTGCTGAGCCAGTCTGCTGTCACATTCCAAATTCCTCTGAGATGTTCTGCTTTCAAGGATTGTAGATGTTGTTCTGCCCAGTCCAATATGAGGTAAGCTAGATTCTGCAGAGAACGGGACCTGGTTCCCCCTTGTCTGTTTAAATGAGATTTCGCACACGTGTTGTCCGTTTGAATGAGAACATGGTCCAAGGGGAACAGAGACTGAAAATGGAGCAGAGCTAAGTGGACAGCCTTTAGTTCCAGCCAATTGATGCTCTGAGTCTGCTCTGCTTCGGTCCAAACCCCCTGAACGAACTGGGAGTTGCAGTGGGCTCCCCAGCCGAGGAGACTGGCATCTGTGGTGATAACAGTCCTGCGGGGTTCTCTGAACGGAGTGCCCTGGGTGAGATGTTGGACCCTCGTCCACCAGCGGAATGACAGGCGCAGTGCGGGGCTCAAGGGGATTGTTCAATGATTGGACCTGGCAATGTCCTGCTGAAACGGTAACAAAGCCCACTGAAGTTGGCGAGTATGAGCTCGGGCCCATGGCACAATATGGATGGTGGACACCAACATTCCGAGAGCCCTTGCTAGAAGCATGTTGTCTGCGGTTGCGTGGTGCATCAGAGACCGTGTGATGTCTATGATAGCGGTTATGCGGTCTGGAGACAGGAACACTGTCGCCTGCAGGGTGTCTAACATCGTCCTTAGATGTTGTAGGCGTTGGGTTGGTTGGAGATGGCTTTTGTTGAAATTGACTAGCCAGCCGTAGGTCTGCAAGACATGGAGCGTGAGCTTTAGATGGTGATGAGCCAGCTCCCTGGAACTCGCCCGTATTAAAAGATCATCCAAGTAGGGGTAGATATGCACCCCTTGAAGCCGGAGATAAGCCACTAGGATGAGTAGCACCTTGGTAAATACTCTCGGGGCAGACGAGAGACCGAACGGCATCACTCGATATTGAAAATGCTGGGGGCCGAAGGCAAACCGAAGGAATTTTCTGTGGGCTATGCAAGTAGGCACATGGAGATACGCTTCCTTTAGGTTGATAGAAACCAGGAAGTCTCCTTCGTGAAGGCTTTCTGTAATGGAGTGGAGCGATTCCATTTTGAATCTGCGATACTTTACGAAATGGTTGATGAACTTGAGGTCCAACACTGCCCTCCATGACAGATCTCGTTTGGGCACAGTAAATAGGAGGGAGTACACCCCTTCCGACCTCTCTGTTGTAGGGACTGGCTCTACTGCCGCTGTGTCCAAGAGGTGATGTATGGCTGTCTGCATGAAGCAGTGCCTGGATGGTGCCTTGGGACGAGAGGGATGAAATCTGTCTGGAGGGGTTGCCCAAAACTCTAGTGTATAGCCATAACAAAAAAGATCTCTGATCCAGGTGACCTGAGTCAGACGCAGCCAATGGTTTCCAAACAGAAGCAGTCTGCCTCCGACCGGTATCGCGTCTGTACTGTCTGTGCTGGCGAGACCCTCCCCGATATGAGGACATTGAGGTACCTCTGCGTCCCTGGTACTGACCTTTGCCTGGGAAACGTCTGTTCCAGGCTCCCCTGGAGGAACGGAAATCATTGGTTCGGAAATCATGGCCTCGTCCCCCGGGCCGCGCTCCTCGAAAGGGCTGGGTCGTGCGGTATGAGGTGAAACGTCTGAAGGGCCTGCGATCAATGTTCCTGACAGTGGCCAAGACCGTCTTCCAAGCATCCTTGGGGTCAACAAGTACTGCCTTTAGGGCTTCCTCGCCAAAGAGTAATGAGCCCGAATAAGGTGCCCTTGATAAGTTAACCCTGGCTGTAGAGTCCGCTTGCCAGTGACGAAACCAGAGGGTCCGCCGAGCGACTACCTGAGCTGCCATAGCTCTTGCTCCCAGCTGATTTGCGTCCAAGGTGGCATCAGCCACAAACGCCACCGTCTTGCGTAATTTCACCAGTGACCTCCTCAGAGAGACAGGATCGGGATTAGGATCATCTAAGAGGTCATCCAACCATATCATCGCTGCCCTGGAAAAGATGGAGGCTGATGCCGAGGCTCGCATGGAGAAAGCGGTGGCCTCATGGTTTTTGTGTAAGGCGAAGTCCAGCCTCCGCTCAGTGGCGTCCTTTAAATGTGAGTCCCCTTCCTTCGGCAAAAGGGATCTAGAGACTAGACTGGAAATCAGCTCGTCTATGCTGGGGCCGGCCAGTCTACTTGTAAAATCCAGAGCCAAAGAGTAAAGCTTGTCCGCAAGGGCGTTAAAACGGCGTGTTTGTAATGGGTGAGACCATTTGTCCTTGGCCAGTTTGGCAATAGGATCTGGCACAGGAAGGTAGTGCTCTGCTGGTGTGGGGGATTTCAGGACCCTGGCCCCTTTAATAGTGAGAGTGGTAGCTGCAGGTTGAGTAGATTGGAGACCAAGGGTGTTCAATACTCTGCGAGCAAGGGGCTGATAATCGGAGGCATCAAACAGGCGATAAGATGTATCCTCCTCTTGTTCCGACTGATCACTCCACTCGTCTTCTTCGGCTTGCATAGCAAATGATGGATCCTCCCCACAAGAAACGTCATCAACAAACCTGCCCCTGGCAATGTCAAAAGGGTTTGAAGAGCATGATGGATCTGCCTCATTGCGTGCATAGTGGCTCATATCATCGGGTTGTCTGCAAACACTCCGCTGAGGCATGGCAGTGACCTGTGACTGTGACTGCGTTTGAGAGAAGAACGACAGCATGTCTTGTAGTTGCAATATGAACTCCTGAGAAAGCTGCAGCCCCGGTGTGGGAGATGGTTGCACTTGTAGAGGCAAAGATATGGGCGTTTCAGCAAGGTGAGAAGATGAATGAGCCCTAGGTGGTAATATGGGAGGAGGATAGCTGGCTGCTGGCTCGTCAGGAAACCCTGCAAAGTCCTCCGCGGAGGATGCGGCCGGAGAATTAAAGAGATTCGTTAATGGTTCTTGGCCCGCCTCCTCAGAAACCGGGACAGAGACGTAGCATGCCCGCTTGGTTGTGCTGTGGCTGGATATATGCTTGGTTTTGGCAACCGCTTTGGTGTGCTTGTGCTTGGTTGCCTTAGATTGTTCAGGCTTGGTTGCCTGAGCTGTCACTGGCTGTTCCGCCATCATATATTTTCGAGGGGGTTCAGTACACGGCCACAGATGGGGCAGAATGTACAGACCCAACAGGCTCAGTACACGGCCACGGATGGGGCAGAATGCACCGGCTCAGATGGCTAAGTATACGCCCGCAGATGGGGGAGAATATACAGTTCCAAACAGCCTTAGTACACGGCCACGGATGGGGCAGAATGTATAATTTCGAACAGCCTTGGTACACGGCCACAGATGGGGCAGAATGTACAGTTCCAAACAGGCTTGGTACACGGCCACGGATGGGGCAGAATGTATAATTTCAAAAAGCCTTGGTACACGGCCACGGATGGGGCAGAATGTACAGTTCCAAACAGCTTCAGTAGTCAGCCTCAGTCAGCAGTTTGAGTTGAGAGACCTGTGTTCTACTCTGCAGCACACACAGAAACTGACAAAAAAGGCCTTGAAAAGAATCCTTTACTGTTGTAAGGGTTAACCAGAAAGGGCGGGAAAAGGGGGAACAAATAAAATGGCGCCCGCTAAAAGAGCGGGAAAATAAGCCAATCAGAAAAGTGTAGGGACGAGGAAGAAGCAATGGCGGTCACTGAAGAACATCAGTGAGCTGAAACAGGGCTGACCAAAAACACTGCTGCAGCAGAGCGGCGTCAAAATAAGCTCTACAGCCGTAGGGCTGAAGGACGCAATCGCAGCTTTAAGGGCCAGCCATGAAAATCACTGCCGAGGAGGCAGAACGGCCTGCGAAATCCCTACAGTCGTTGAGACAGTCGCAGCTAGCGGGGGGGGGGGGCAATCGGCAAAGAAAGCTGCAAAACGGGAAGGAGCCGCAGCCGCAGGCTCCTGAGGTCAGTCGCGGCGAGATTTAAAATGCTGTGGAACGAGCCGGGGAGGGAGGGAGACGGAGCAGCCCAACTAAAGAGCCACTGGAAAGGCAAAAAGAACCGCAGCCGCAGGCTCCTGGGGAGGAAAGACCAAGGGAGCTGCCGCGAAAGTAGGCAGCAATCTATAAAATACATGAGACAGCGGAGGCGCAGAGCAGGAAGCTGCAGCCGCAAGCTCCTGGATTAAGGCTGCGTCCGCCGCCTGAGGAAGGGAGAGCCGCAGCCGCGGTCTCCTAGTAAGTCGCCGTTCAGGCAGGGACTGAGGAAACAGGGGCGAAGAGCAACCCCCCAAAGAAATTCCCCAAGACAATAAAAAACAAAGACAGAAAAAGATCAATCAGTCCCACACACACTAAATTAAATAACAGAGGGAAGGAAACGACCAGGAATACACACACAAATCTCTATACCCTGTCACACAGATACACAAAACTTATCTACGCTATCTTATACTCCAACTTGCATGGACAAAAGGCAATAATGAACTGGAGAGTGGGAGTGGCCTGATGCCCCTAGTCTTGACTTCAAAACATTCTTGCCTTTGGACGATAGGTGGAGCTATGTTACCCGCTTGATGGCAGTCCTCCTGTGGAAAATGCAACAAGATTCAATTCACATTAAACATTTATACAAGCGATATTTAGCATCATATGAATGAGGTTTTTAAAAAGGTAATTTCATCATAGAGTTCCATGATATAGAGCAAAAGCACAAGGAAGTTATAGGGGCAAGGAAAAGACAGAAGAAGTGAGGGGACGGAAGTGAGCATGATCGAAAAGTTAGGCTGAAACATTGCATAATTCTCTGTCCTGATATTGTCTTATACAATACCTATAAAAACAGTCAATAACAGGACATGATAACTATAAAAGTAAAATAAATCAATAATAGCAGGGATAAATGATGATTATAATTATGTGACATCCTATTAGTGCTCTTCGTGCTGTTGCACCAGCAGAACCATCTGCTCACAGAAGAGGAGGCAAGGTGAGTTTTACAGATTCCCCTTTCCCCCAGCAGCCTGCAGTGTCCCCCCTTAAAAAAAATCGGTTCTAAAACTTCCCCGATGATCTAAAACAAATTTGCAGGGGGAAGGTGCTAGGGGCTGCCAGGGAATCAGCAAAAATCACCTTGCCTCCTCTTCCATGAGCAGGCACCGCCCCTTGGATCAAAAAGTCTTTGCGCCAACCGGGCATCACCCAATAGTAGTGATGATGATGATGATACCATGAGGCCCTAATACTGAACGACCAATAATAATAATAATAATAATACCGTGAGGCACTAATGTAGAACGACCAATCTGAGAAACACTCCATGGGCTCCATTCCTGACGCCCATCTCCTCGAGCACAAACCCTGAACTGGTAATCGACATTGGGATCAATATGAAGTACTATGAATTCTGTGTCTGAGCCGACATACACATCTTCAAAGTGACTGGCCGTACTCTTGCAGTACTGAAGCCTGTAGTCTTGTGGTATGAAGTCGTCATCAACCTAAAACAGAGTCATTTATTAGATTAACACGCTACCTTTAGTTTTCCTTCACTAAACTGTCTTCCTAGCTCTTTGAAATGCAATGTGTCAAGGCAATATTGCACAGCAGTAACACATATCCTTGCTGGTTCAGGGATACACTGGGCAGGAAGTCCTCAAGAAAACTCTTCCAAGGAACAGCAGGGCAATGCAGGTTCTCTTGCTACAGGAGCAAAAGAACAAAAGTCTCAGAATCAATTGTAGTCTGTAGCTAAAAAAAAAAAAAAGTGCCCAGGATGCAGCTCAATCCTGGGCTCTGAATAATGTAAACAGGTTTTTATGGAAACCATGTTCAATTTGCAAGGAATACTCAGTTTGCATGTTATATTTGAATCCCGTTTTTTTGGGGGGGGATTTCTTGGGGGCCTGGAGAAACTGTTGAGACAAGCATTCCCCTGAACTTGAATCTAACTATTCATGTTCTGATCAAACTATTTTAATTCTTCTTTTAACGGTTTTAATTCTTAAGCTTTTTAGCAGGTTTGTTTGATTGTATATTTTAATTATGGATGTTTTTAATGTTTTGATGGAATTGTTTCATTGCATATTTTAATTCCATGTGGATGTTTTTTAATTGATTTTATACTTGTAGACTGCTTAAAAGCCATTTTGATATGTAAGCAATACATAAATAACCACCACCAACAAACAACAACCTGGGCAGCTTCAGAAGTAAAAGTATGGGACAAATGGGAGGTTGCAGTGACACGCAGCAAGAAATCACAAGGAAGAGAACATGTAGCCATGAAGAGCAAAAAAGATGTCTCCTGAACACTGGAGTTTGTTTGGCTGTGGCAAAAATGCTATCAGTGGCAGAAAAGACCAACTTTGTACAAGTGTCAGGAAATTCCCTCAGAAAAAATAGAAGAGTATATATCCAAACAGAATTTGCCCGAAATTACAGATCTTCAGAGACAAGCTATTAATGGTCCTATTACGTCAAGAGAAATATCTGAGGCTATAAGTAAAATTAAATTAGGAAAGGCGCCAGGACCGGATGGACTATCAGCAATGTATTACAAATGCTTGGAGGAGGAACTTTTACTACCTTTACAGTATACAATGAATTCTATTTTACAAGAGGGGAAGATACCGGATAGTTGGAAAAATGCCAATATAACATTAATACGTAAAGAGGAGCAGGATTTAACTAAAACAAAAAAGTATTGGCCAATATCTTTACTGAATAATGACTATAAAATTTTTACAATGATTTTGGCTGAAAGAATGAAAATAATATTGCAACAATTTATTCAGGAAGATCAAGCGGGGTTTTTACCTAAAAGACAACGTGATAACGTCAGGAATGTTTTGAATGTGTTTGAATATCTAGAACAACGAAATGACGTACAGGCTGCTTTGATTTTCTTGGATGCTGAGAAAGCATTTGATAATTTGAATTGGAAATGTATGTTTAAGGTTCTAGAGCAAATGGACTTTGGAGATAATTTTATAAAATGGATCAGATCGATTTATACATCACAGAAGGCACAGATAATTGTCAATGGGGATTTAACGGACTCATGTGAAATACAAAAGGGTACAAGACAGGGATGTCCATTGTCCCCCCTTCTATTTATTCTGGTTTTAGAAGTGCTGCTTAGAGACATAAGGCAAGATAAAAGGATTTCGGGAATAAAGATAAAAAAAGAGGAATATAAATTGAGAGCATTTGCTGATGACTTGATAATTGTATTAGAAAATCCCTTGGAAGGAATCAAAGTATTGATGGATAAATTAGAAGAATTTGGACCATTAGCAGGATTTAAGATCAATAATCAAAAAACGAAGATGCTGGTGAAAAATTTATCTTTAAGAGATCAAAAAGAGTTAATGGAGAAGATAGATTTTAAAATAGAAGAAAAGGCGAAATATTTAGGTATCATTATGACAAATAAAAATTCAAAGTTGTTTCATAATAATTATGAAAAACTATGGACAGAGATTAAGAAAGATTTGTTAAGATGGGATAAATTACAGTTGTCATTAATGGGTAGAATAT
Organism: Rhineura floridana; assembly: GCF_030035675.1. Classification (NCBI taxonomy): domain Eukaryota; kingdom Metazoa; phylum Chordata; class Lepidosauria; order Squamata; family Rhineuridae; genus Rhineura; species Rhineura floridana. The sequence goes on from NC_084482.1 coordinate 38,464,639, forward strand.
CTGTAATAAAAATGAATGTATTGCCGAGAGTGATGTTTCTATTTCAAACAATACCTGTCATATACTCTGATCTACCTTTCAAACAATGGCAAAAACATATTTCTAAATTTGTTTGGCAGGGGAAAAAACCAAGAGTTAAATTTAAATTATTACAAGACGCCAAAGAAAGAGGAGAGCTGGGATTACCAAATTTGAGACTTTATTTTGCTGCTTGTTGCTTAGTCTGGATAAAGGAATGGATTCTATTGAGGAATAAAAGATTATTGGATTTGGAGGGTCACAACCTGAAGTGGGGATGGCATGGATATCTATGGTATGATAAAGTAAAAGTTAATGTGGATTTTAATAATCATTTTATAAGACGTCCTTTGTTGAATATATGGAATAAATACAAAACAAGGGTTTTTTTTAAAATACCACTATGTGTTTCAAGTCAAGAAGCATTTTATAGAAGAGAAATGGCTGGAAAAGAGAAATGGTTAACTTACCAAGAACTATTAGAAAATGTGCATGGTGAATATATAATGAAAGAGAGAGAACAACTAATAAAGGAAGGATATAGTTCACAATGGTTTGCCTATTTACAATTGTTAGAAAGATTTAAAATGGACAAGAAAATGTATGGGTTTGAAATAAATAAATCTGATTTTGAAATAGGTTTGTGTACAAATGATGAATGCATAATTGCAAAAATGTATAAATTTTTATTAAAAATGGACATGGAAGAAGAACAAGTAAAAGAGTGTATGGTTAAGTGGGCAAAAATTTTTGGTTATAATATACAAATGGATCAATGGGAAAATATGTGGAAAAAAGGTTTGAAATTTACATTATGCTATAATCTTAAATAAATTTTTTATAAAATGATGTATCGTTGGTATATGACTCCAGAAAAGTTGTCAAAAAAGTATAGTAATGTTTCTAATGTATGTTGGAAATGTAAACAACAAGAAGGATCTTTTTATCATATGTGGTGGTTGTGTAAACAGGCAAAATTATTTTGGGCACAGATAGGTAGGATGATGCAAAAAATCTTAAAGATAAATATTCAGTCAAAAACAGAATTTTTTTTATTGGGTTTTATGGATAAACAAAAGGAAAAGAAATATGGAAGAATAATATTATATATGATCATGGCAGCAAGATTACTATATGCACAAAAGTGGAAAATGGAATCGATACCAACAATGGAAGAATGGCTATTGAAATTAATGGACTTAGTTGAGATGGACAAATTGACATGTCTTATTAGAGAAAAACGACAGATACATTTCTTAAGGAATGGAAGCCTCTTTTGGACTTTTTGTTGAAAGAAAAAAATGAAATGATGATAATGGGATTTGACGATTAATTAAGATAGACTTTGGAAAAAAGTGAATTTCGTATGTTCTAGGAGACAGGTTTGATATATATTACATACTTATAGCTGATCTGTAACAAATCGGAAGTCAAGTTTTTCTTTTTCTTTTATTTTTTTTCTGTTGTATTGTTTTTGTTGTATTTGTATTTGTTTTTATAAAAATTTGAAAAAAAAAAAAAAAGACCAGAAAGCAGCCACTGACATGATGATCTTTTTTAACTGCCCCAGGGGCTTTCCTTGTGGAATTTTTTTAAAAATGGATTGTTATGGGTGCTTACTATTGCACTGTATTTATATTTATTTATTATTACATACTTATCCCACCTTTTCTCCAAGGAGCTCAAGGTGGTGTACATGGTTGTCTTCCCTCTCCATTTTTTCCTCACAACAACCTGTGAGGTAAATTAGTCTGAGAAACTGTGACTGGCCCAAGGCCACCCAGCGAGCTTCATGGCTGAGTGAGGATTTCAACCCTGGTCTCCCAGGTCCTAGTCCAGCACTATAACCACTACACCACAATGGCTTTCAATCAATGTTATATTCTGCTCTTCTATACAGTAACACTATCCCTAATTTTTCTAATCTTGGCCTACAGGCCACAATAATAATATATATATTTAAAATGCATCAATCAATATGTGAACATTGTAGCTCTTTGATGTCACTACCAGGGAGGTTAGATACTTGCTTTTCTTTAAAACTGAAAAACAAAAGTTATCCAAAAAATGCACCATATATCAGCTCCTGTTGATCCTGTTCTTGATCCACTAGATCACAACCAGCTCACAAGTGATACAGAATCATTTTTAAGAAATATTGTTCATCTTCTGATGAATGTTGTTACGATGTCCACACAAAATGCAAAGCCACTTAATTTCATTTCAACCCACTTTGCGTTACTGGGGGGAAAAGATATTTTAAAAGCATAAAGAGGATTAGAGGCTGGGACTCACTCACAGGCTCTATTTCATAGTGTGCCAGATGTCAGGCAGACCACTGGATTAATGTTAACTCAATGAGGGCACCATCTCAGAGCAGACCAGATCATGAGGTTAATAATTGCTATTTGTATTATAAACTCATGGGACAGCCTTTAATTTGTGGGGAAGCTTCCTGAGTCTATGAAATATGAAACAATTAAATATACTATATTTTCAAAAAGGGAATAATTTGGGTCAAAGAAACAAAGAGAGAGGAAAGTATGTTTTCTGTACTCCTCTTCTCATCTTTGGAATTAGATGCTGCAACTTATTTTTGTTTTGTTGTAAACTGCAAGAAACCTGCAGAAACTGTTCAAAGTATCCTAAGTCAAAGCAGATAAAAAATAGATTGTTGAACACCTGGAATTCATATAAAAAGACGATAACCAACTAAGGCTGCAGTCCTACATCCTGCTTACCTAGACGTAAGTCCCACTGAATTCAACAAGACTTACTTCTGAGGAGATATGGTTAGGACTGCCTTGTTAGTCTATGAAATTGTAGTAACTGCAAGTTGTCTTGCATGAGAATCAAAAACCATAAACTGTTCTAAATAAAAGCGATTTAAGCAAAAATCAAAGGAAAAAAATTCATAGTGTGACTGATCTTGAAGAGACTCTTTTCTGCCCACCTTACACCATTTCACAAGGATACCTCCAGGCTTCTCAATCAGCTCTTCTATCTGTATTGGTGGTCGAGATGCTACTGTTCCATGGTTAAAGATCTGACTTTTCACTATTGTAAGGAGAGAGTCATCCAGTTGAGCTGATAAACAAGGCACATCAACCAACGACGGCACTTCTGGCAAACTAGAGAGAGCGAGAGATACTATTAAGAACTGCTAGTAACTTGATAAGCACCAATTTTCATCCACAGCCTTAAAAAAGAAACCAACAAGGGTTTGAAGCTCTTGATATGGTTATTGAGAGAAGATTTACAAAAGAATGCACGTGTATTTGATTATCTCCCCCACCCCCACAAGTGCTGCAAAAACCTGGACATCAAGAGAAGAATGTCAAAGGAACTTCAAGGTCCAAATGTCAAAAACTCAAAATAGCTGAAGTTCAGCCCAATTGAGTTTCATAGTAAACTCTTCTGAAATCAAGGTTAAATGCCACAATAAACACCAGTTCTGCCAGTCCATATATAAGCACACCAAGAAAGTCTAACCAACCTTCCCCAACCTGGTGCAAGGTTGAGGAAGGCAGGTCTAGACTGTACCTTCAAAATAAGAGGTTTTCCTCATTCAAATGAGCTCTCCTAGGTAAGAAAGAGGAAGGCAATGGTAAACCACCTCTGAATACTGCTTACTATGAAAACCTATTCATAGGGTTGCCATAAGTCGGGATCGACTTGAAGGCAGTCCATCCATCAAGTAAGAACAGAGGGATCAAGATCAACCCTCACACACATTATCAGTCGCTCACTGAAGTATCAAATTTCCACCTGCAATTCATGGTTCTTACCTATCCAGCTGAATATGCAACGCCTTTTTGGTAAAACTGCAAAGCTTGCCACTATCCGCCCCTGTTACACCATGGATGACCATTTCTCCTGGAATCAAACAATTTGTAAGAGAGTCCTTTAAAGAAGTAACCCTCCTTCACATGACAACAAAGGGTAACCTGAACAGGAGGCAGCAATTAGACACATGCAACATTCACTGATGTGTCAAAAGTTATTTATACAAAATATACTGTAACTGCTGGGAAATTATTAAGGTGAACCGAATACAAGCTGCTTATAATGAGGAAAGGCCAAATGTGATTAATACCAATCCTGGCCATGAAGAACATTCTTGGAGTTCTCTATATCATTCCATTCCAGAACTGTAACAAGATGACCTCAGGGGAAAAGGGGGGGGAATAAATCAAGCTGGTCTCTTTAATCATCACTGCACTCTGAGCATGGTCAGGGTGTGGTGCACAGACTCCTTACCCAGGATATACCATCCACATCCATACCTCTCTCAGCCACCCATTTCTGCACGGCTTGAAATAGCCACAGGTGAGAAAGAAAGGGAATATGCCAATATCTTTTCATGTCCCTTTTTTCCATCCTGATCTGCTCACTGTCTGCCATACATATAATATGTTGCTATCATCTCTCAGTCTTATTGTGATGTGCGAACCCAGAGACTGTGCACACTTCTCTGTAATGCAACTAGAGAGAATGGCAGATAGAGAATTGGTACAAGCGTGATCCAAAGTTAAGCTTTGCAGGTTTTTCATATTTAAAGTTTTAACAATTTTATTTACTGATATTAATGACGACTATTGTTAGTTTTGCTTTTATTGTAACCCACCCTGAGATTGCTATACAAGGAAGGGTGCGATAAAATAATAATATAAATTATGTTGAGCATTGCCCTGCCCTGCATCATTGGCTTTTGATTAGGTGTGTCTGTGTACATATATGTATGTGTGAATACTGAATGGGATGATATCATGTCACAGAGCTTGTTCAAATAAACGTTACTGAGGTGACCCAGAAGGAGATATGGGGCAATGGCAGACAGTCACACAATCCCCTGGAAAGCTGCTGACAGAGCTGGCAGCATTGAGCTTGATATTCCACCTTTGGTCTGGCTCTGTCTATGGCTGTTCTTGGCACCTTCTTGCATTCTGCTGTACATCACGCAGACAAAACAATGCCACAAATATGCTCTAATCTTCATTTTGGGATTGAAATGTCCCTCAAATCTAAATTCCCTGCCTGGTTATATTTGTAATCCACCCCCATGCATTTAGCACAACCAACCCCACCCTGGTGCCCTCCGGGTGTTTGGACCTGAACTCCCATCATCCCTGTCTGTTGGCCATGCTGGTTGGGTCTGATGGGAGTTGTAGTCCAGCAACATCTGGAGGGTAACAGGTTGGAGAAGACTGATCTAGCACAATGAGCCCAAAACCTTATGCTATGTGTACTGTAAATGAAAATTAATGCTTGTTGGAGGGGGTTCACATAAGGCACTCCATGCACTTAAAGCACACTTGGAGGGAAAGACTGCACCAACTGTCTTACCCCCAACTAATGACACATGTGTACCTATCACAGCCCGGCACATTTGATAGTCATGTGAACAGGTCCTAAAAGCATCCTAGCATATGTGCATTGGGCTCCTCTGCCTGAGGGAGGAGCCAATCAGGATTCCACTCGCTTGGAGGAGCCCTGTGTGCATATGTTGGTATGGATATAGGGCCAGTTCACACAGCTGCTATGAAGGGGGCATCATCAGGAGAGGAGTGTGGCAAGCCAGTGGAATCCCTTCATGTGTGCTTTCAGCAAGCAAGGGGGCTTATATAAGCCCCTTATGCTAAAAAAAAAAACCCTGTTATGTTTCTAAGATCGCTTCCTACCTTCCTGGAGGAGTTCATCAGCGGTGCCAACTCCATGTTCTATTAGCTTCTGGCACTCATCCAAGGGTTTGATGCTTTCCTGTTCTATGGAATCCACTTCCTGCAGCAAGGACACTAGCCGCTCATCCAGCAACTTCCTCAAGGTCCCTTTTAAATCATTAAAATGCTGTTCAAGCACATCCCTTGTCAGCGCAGCACTGTCTTTGATCTGGATGGAGACAAAATACATTGTAAGTCAGGCCAACCTGGGGTGAGCCAAAACCAAACAGGCTCTTACCATTCAGAATTTGGATGCCCACATTTGCTGGCAGGAAGACATACTAACATTCACAAACTTTCTCACAAAAATTAACAAATGCAATCAAATATGGTCAATGTCATAAAGCGTCTTGGAAAAGGGCACAGCTCAGAGGAGATGACAAAGAAAATAAACCGTCACCATTTTGTTCTACAGAACAACCAAGACATAAAAAATAGCCTTTGTAACAAAAAAACAAACCAAGAGAAATCAGTAAGTTTTGCACAGGATTTATTGACAGGTTGTTTTAAACGGCATCCTTTATGCTGGTCTTACCACATTTACTGCTGAAACCTATGCATGTTTACTCAGAAGTAAGCCCCTCTGAATTCCACTGTAGTTACTTCAAGGTGAACATAACGCAGAATTGCAGTCTGCCAGGAGCCTTCCCCTGAAGAAGGTAATAAACAGATAGCCTTGGGCTGAAGAATAGTCACCTAACATGTTTTAGGAGCACCCTCTAAACAATTTAGCACAACAGAACAGAATTAGAACAAGTCAAATATTATGATGATTTATAAATGCACTCATTACATCCGTCAGAAAATGACAACAAACAGCGCAATCTGTATTCTTAAATCAAAGAAGCAAGGTCCCCAATCTAGATCACCCCCTCACAAAGCTATTGTTAGCTTCATGTGGGGGGGGGGAGAAGATACATAATCCCCCTCAAGCAGTAACCGGAGCTTCAGGGACGGTGGGATGTAAACACTTTGTGGGGAGTTTGCTCCTATAAAGGTTATAAAATGTAACACCACAACCTTTTTGGGAATAAGCTCCTCATGTTTTCTCCAATATCTAAAATATTGTCATCGTTGATAATATTTTAGATTGAAGAAGTGGCACAGGAGGGTGCAGCATCTCCTTCTCTCATTGCCGCAATCAAACCTGGCACTACCTGCATACATTTTAAAGTTAAAAAAAAAATAACCCCAAGAGGTAAGGAGATCTGATTACAGATCTCCCACATCACATCTGGCTTGACCTGGGGCCGCTTAGCATTATTCATCAAAAGGATCTTCCTCACAGTGGGAAAGCAAATATGACAGAATTAGGTAACTTTCCCCCCAGAATTTCAAACATCCCTAATTAACAAAACAGAACAAAGCATCCTGCTTGCATTAAGAAAAACACAAAGCAGTGTCTGCCCCAAAATAAGGCTTTTTTTTAAAAAAAAGTGATTGAGCACAAGACATTCTCATCCATTCCACAAAGGTTCGTTGCTGTCACTCCAGTTTCATCAACAGGTCTTCCCTTCTGTTACTACAACAGAAGGACAATAATACAAATTAAGAAAAGCCAGTAAATGTATTGCAACTGGCTTAATTTATTCCAAACGTCTGAATTTCAGAACAGACATTCTGACGGAAATCATCACTGCAAGGTGCCAAAACTTTGTTTACAATAGTGGTTCACATGACAGTCAAAGAATATATATATATTAGTATATATTGACTAAATTTAGCTTGGAGAGAGAATAAAATCACTGAGTAGCAAAGAAATAATTCCTGGGCCAGATGGGAAAGTTTTTAAAGCTCTTCATTCAGAAAGACTGCAGAGATGTTAGCCAGATGTAACTCTTGATCTTCAGAAGCACTCACAAACACAGGATGCTCTACCGTTATGTAAAGCTCAACTTCCTCTTTAAGCCACATTCAAAGGGCTTTGTGTCCCCTTGCAGTTAAGGCTTTTCTTCACTCGGTCTTTCAGTACTTCAGAAAAAAGGAAGTATATGGCTAGATACATGAAACAGAGGTGGCAGGAAAGGGAGAAGGGAAGAACTATATTTCCCCCCCAGATATTTTAGTCCTCTTAAAGTCTAATTCCTTTGCCCTGCTGTGCAAAACAAAACAAAAAAACACATAGGACCAGATGAAAGGACTCCTGGCTGCATAACTTATCTTATGAGCTGTATATTGTAAATACCTAGGAAAGTAAGGAAAGCATCAGTGTGAGAAAGGCTGCACTGATGCAGCAACTGAGAACAGTCTAACCGCACCGTGCAAGGCCTTTTAAAAATGATATATATTGTCCATTGAAATTGATTCTAGGGCTGTTTACAATAGATGAAAACTACATCCACGTTTAAAAAATACACTACCAAAAGAAGTTTAGCAATAAAACTGAAACAGTAATTAAAATGCTTGGGCAAATAAAAGGGGTTCCATTATCATTTAGGTTAGGGATGGGGAACTTGTGACCCTCCAGGTTGTTGGGACTCCAACTCCATCAGCCCCAGCTAGCATGCTCTGGCTTTGGATTTCTTGCATCAAGCAGGCAGTTGGAAAAGATGGCCTATAAGGCATCTCTCCATCTCTATGATTCTACGAGCAGACACTTGCATGAATGAGCCACTGCGCACAAAGAGCGGTACAGCACACAGATGTAGGATGGGGAAAGAGTACCATTAAGTGTGATTCTATCAATTGAGTAATGGAACTGTCTTGAACAGGTGCAATACTTCAGTAACAAAACACAAGCATCCATGCAAAAATTTTAATGCCAAGGCCCATAATCTCAACAGAGGACAGGATTCTGATTCAGAACAGGATCTAAGATGCCAGGTTGCTCCAGTGAAGAAGGATGTGCAGGCAGCTACAGACTTGGATTAGGTTTCTAAACAGCCATTTGTTTGGGCATCTAGAAAGAATGGAGATTGAGTACTTTTTTTTCTAAGTAGTCCACACACAATCTAGATCTAGTGCATATTTTTTGCTCCTGAGAAGTACTTCTTGAGAAACTGATTTCACTCCAAAAAGAATAGCTCACTGAAGATTGATTCTGCATTATCTCACAGTATGTCCTTTTGAAAATAGATGTAGGTGGTCCCAGCAATGGAGGGAGGGGGAATCTACACCTGCCCTATGCCATTGTGGATGGTTGGATACCAAGATGACAATCACCAGTTCCTTCTTCTTTCACCTTGGACATGTGCAGGGAGGAAACAGCTTTGATAACCTAACTAAGGGGAGGGTTTTCAAATGCGTATCACGTAACCACACCCACCCTTATGGACAGCAGGATCTAGAATAAATCTAGATCAAAAGCAGCACGTTGAGGACAATCATGAACAACAGCAGATTGAGGAAAAACTCCATTTATCCACAGGTTAGTGTGTATTCAGCATGGGGGAAAATAAGAACTGCATCTAGCATACCCAGTAAGAAACATTTGCTCTAAATTTGATTGTTTTCTTTCTTTTAGGCCACAAACAATTAACACAAGCACAGACGGGCAGGTGATCTGATAAACAATGTTGCGGACTATGCCTTCTGTGGACTTGCTTGTAAGGTTCGGTAGATATACTTCCAAGTTCATGTGTTAACAGAATCTCGATACAGTACTAACAAATATTCATGGACAGATGAACAGAGGCAGCTGCCTTATACTGAGTCAGGCCATTGGTCTATCTAGCTCAGTATTGTCCACCCTGACTGGCAGCAGCTCTCCCGGGCTTCAGGCAAGAGTCTTTCCCAGCTCAGTCTGGAGAGGCTGGGTACTGAAGCTGGGGCTTTCTGCATGCCCTGCAATTGTCCTTAGGCGATATTCTAAGGCACAAGATCAAGGAAACCCCCCCCCACCTGTCCTCAATCAATGACAATTACTATTTTAAAGAAATATATCTGGGAAGCAGCTGCTGTGGGTACCTTCCTATGTTTTATATGGTATTTACTATATAACAACATGTCCTTTCAAAGTCAATCCCCCCCCCACCGCGAGCTCTATTGTCCTAGGATTGCTAGAGTATGTAGGTACAGGGAAGTTACAGCCGATGGAGGATAAGGACAAGAAAAAGAATGCTGTAACAAACACAAGGTTACTCACCATGCCTACTCAGAAGGAAATATTTCTGAGTTCAATGGAGCATATACCCAGGTAAGTGGGTATAGGACTGCAGCCTCAGTTAGCTTCATGGTTGAATGCAGTTTTGAACCCAGACCTCCAGTCCAAGCTCAATATTTTATTTATTTATTCGATTTATATCTCGCCCTTCCTCCTAGTAGGAGTCTTGGGTGGCATTCTAACCATTACACCACACTGGCTGTTGACATTCTCTAAGTTCAGATTTACATTTGGCCTCAGAGTCACCATGTGGCTATTTCCCAGCATGAACCTCAGTCCATCAAAAAAGGACAGACGTTTATAAAATTATGTATGGCATGGAAAGAGTAGACAGAGAGGTTTTTTCCCTACTCATAACCTTAGAATGTGTGGACATCCAGTGAAGCTGAACGCTAAAAGATTCAGGCGAGATATAAGAAAGTACTTCTTCACACAGTGCACAGTTAAGCTATGGAAATCGCTCCCGGAGGAGGCAGTGATGGCCATCAACTGGGAGGGTTTTAACAGAGGATTAAACAAATCCATGGGGGATATGGGTATCAAAGGCTACTAGGCACAATGGCTACTCTCTGCCTCCACAGTCGGAGGCTGTATACTTCTGAATACCAGTTGCTGGAAACTGCAGGAGGGAGAACACTCTTGTGCTCAGGTCCCGATTGCAAGTTTCCGACAGGCATATGGTTGGCCACTGTGAGAACAGGATGCTGGACTAGATTGACCACTGGCCTGATCCAACAGGTTCTTCTTATGTTCTTATTAAGTCATTATGACGATCAACCTACAGTTGTTTCGATTAGAGAGATTAGATGCACAAATACAAGGGCAAATAGCAACTGGATTTTGCAGCAAACATTTATCTGGCACCAACAAAGGTTGGCAGGAACAGGCGCCAAAAGTCTGAGAAGTTTTAGCGATAAGCAGTTGTAGTTAAATGCTGCCGCTTCTGCAGTGAACAGAGTGCCATGAAAATATTGGATAAATGAAAACAACACTGTTTGGCCATTGATGAAGGCACAAAACTAACAGAACAACAAGAAAGCAATCAACAATGATCCAAGAAGTTTAGTTTTCATTTATCCAATAAAATTTTATGACACTCTCTTTACTACAGAGAAGGCAGTGGCTGAGTTCAGATGACCTGCTAAACCAGGTGTGGAGAACCTCTAGCTCTCCAGATGTTGTTGAACAATAACTCCCATCAGCCCCAGCAAGCATGGTCAATGGCCAGGGATTGTGGGAGTTGTAGTTCAGCAACAACTGGAGGTTCCCTACACCTGCGCTAAAACATAGTTTGTTGTGATGAGAATGTGTTGCAGCAAGCTTTAGGCTTGTGTGCTCCCCACTCTCCTCCAGCACAGCCGCAAGGTGGATGTCAGAAGATTTTACTTCTGAGTTCAATTAACCATGGTTTAGTGTATAATTGAAATCTTAAACTGCAGTTAATGTTAACCATGGTTTGTTTAAACAAGCCAGTTTCATAACTCATAATTCTTGATTGCACAGGCAGCTTAACATTTTATGCTGATGCCTAAAAATGTTGACTATTTTTTTCCATGAACAGTACAAGGTTGGTGCTGGTACATGTCAAACTGGCTCCTTTTTTAAAAAAATATTATGGTATCTAAGATTTTGAGATCTTCTTACAATCCTTTAAGAATTTAAAGTATTTCAGATCCCATCAAATTCTCAAGCACCTGAGAGTTCTTCAACCTTGTTAAAGGTTGCTTTTTGAGTTGTTGTTAGAAGAGCTAAATACTCAGCCATTGACCCACATATATCAGCTCCCCAGAATAGGTATGCAACCTCCAAGGCTGCTTCTGGAGTATGCTCTTTTGTATGTTCCACTTTGAAAATTGAAGATACTCTTCCAATGTGACTCAGAAGAAACAACTTTTATCTGTGTCCTCTAAACCAGGGATGAAGAACCTGCAGCTCTCCAGATATTCTTGAACTCAATTCCTATCAGCTCCAGCCAGTATGGCAAACGGTCAGCAATTATGGGAACTGTAGTCCAGCAACTTCTGAAGGGCCAGGGATTCCCCACTGTGACATTAAACTATGTACCATGGAAAACACCACATAAGCCCCCTTTACACAAAATGCTACCATATGAAAACTGATTGGTTCCAGTTTAGAGCAGTATGAAGGCAAACAACATGGCAGCCAATCAACATGGTAAACTGTTATTATACACAATTCACTTGCAACAGGGATAGAATTTAAGGCAGCCACTTGGCAGGCCGACCTGGAGCCCTAATATAAACAGAAGGCACCAACAGGGCTTACACCTTATTTCTGAGGTTAGAGGATCAACGTCATAAAACACATCCCTACAAGGGAGCGGGGAATAAAGCTGAATGGAATATCATCTCTCAAAATGACTTACTTGCTTCCTAAAAATGGCAAGAATTCTGACCAAGAAGCTTACGTTATATATTCCTTCCTCTCCCCCACCAGAATAATCTGACACACAAGTTAGTAGTATGTTCATATCTACGTTGAGGCCATAACGTGAGCTGTGTCCCAGCCCTCATATATCCCACCCTAAACACAGACTTCTCAGCAATTTCTGCTTTGTCACCATTTGCAATCCAGTTAACAACAGGTGCCAATGGAGCCAGATGTCACCTGGGTTCATGCCACATTATCATAGATATGCTAATCAACCAGCACCTCCTACCTTTCCTTCTAAATAAAACAATCCTAGTTTTACTTAATCCTGCCCTGACCATCCAAATGTGGTAACTTCAAAGGCACACCCACACTCACAGAATTATGGCTTCAGAGCCAAAGCTTTATACAAAAATTACAGTGATGCACAGCGGTCAAAATATTGAACTGCATCCTAGATTTTTAGCCATTTCCAAGAGAGAGCTGAGACAGCGGGTTGAGGAAGTCTATGAAAAACCTTCAGCTATTGAATTTTGTTAAGTTCATTGCTACATAGAGAACAAGAACTGCATTAACACTTTCAGACCAAACACCCAGTCTCGTTCTTCCCCCCTCTCTTAAGCCCCTCTGACACATATATCTATATGTCTCCAGCTCTTCACAATAACTACAGGCATACCCCGCTTAACGTTGCCCCGCTATAACGTACATGCTCCATTCGTCCCCATACCCCGCTTAACGTTTGCGCGCTTCGCAATAACGTATACTTTATTGGCATGACGCCGCTGCCATCTAGTGGTGATTGCATGCAGTACAAGTGAAGACAATTGCTTCACTTAAAGGTTATTTTCGCTTAAAGTATACTCTCCAGTCCCATTGCATACATTAAACCGGGGTATGCCTGTAACTGAAATCACATGAAGTATTCACCCTAGTGAGGTCAGATATGTGAGCACCACAATAGTTCAATTGAAGGCAAGACCAATAAACTAAATGTTAGAACGATCAAGCTAATTCTATCATAAGGCCACAAGAAGCACGTGCAGTACAGGGTTTTGTTTTTCTCGGCTCAGTAGTCACATCACCAACACATGCTTTCAAGCAGTTTCAAAAGATGCTTACAGTGTGGCAGTCAGGGCAGGCTGTTGTACAACCCTGTGTGACAACAGTAAACACTTTTCCAAATCGTAGCTTGATGAGGACAATTAGATTTCAGCCTTAGGAAATTTTTAGAACAATATAACACCAACTTTCTTAGAAGAAAATCTCACCAAAACCAATGAGACATTTCAGAGTAAATGTACTTTGGATCAGACTGCAGACCTCATAAGAGCAGCCCTGCTAGATAAGACTGCCAAAGGTTCACCAACCAGAGATGACCAACTAGGGTTCCGAGGAAGTTTGCCAGCAGGTTTGTTGGCTCTTGCCCCATAGCAACTGGCCTTCAGCAACATATTGCCTCTGAACAGTTTGGTTTCATTTAGCTATATCATTCCTAAAAGACACTGATACGCCTATCTTTCATGAATTTCCCCCTTTAAAGGTACCCAAGCCATTAGCTATTCCAACATCTTGTGGCAGTGAACCCAATTAACTTTGTGCTCTGTGAAGATTTTTTTCCAAACCAAAAACCCTTTTTTCATATGGAAGATGCTCCAATCTCTTATTTTTAACCCACTTATTGTTTCACACTACAATGAGGTAGTGCCATTCCAGAAAGGGCAAACAGGCCAGTGCCTACAGAAAAGAATTAATGGGCACATCAGAAATGGCAGTATTCAGAAACAGGCAAAGATTTCAATAAACTGATTTCTGCTACTGATCATAAGGTGGCCATCCTTGAACAAAGGAATTTCAAAGGGAGCCTGTAACTGGGGATAATATTTCATGCATTGGATGAAGTGGACTGTAGTCCATGATAAATCTGTTAATTTTTAAGGTGCCACAAACATCTTTGTTGCTTCTGCTGCAACACAGACTAAAATGGCTACCCTTCTGGACACTATATTCATTGAAATTGCTTTTAAAATGGTATTTTATATAATTTAATTCCACATTTAACTAATCTGGTTTTAAAGTGGCAAAAATGGCTTTGAACTTTTAGAAAAGGACAAGAAACAGATTATGATCTATTTCATTCCTATCTACTGAAGAGGCACAAGAGTTGATTTGCATTTCAAGCTGTCCGGGTCCATTAAAAACTATCTCCTATGGGGGTCATGCTCGCAGTTCTTCTTGTAATCAAAACAACCAAGGATTTCATTTAAAAATAGAAAAACATTTGAAAATTGCTTTGTACAGCAACAGAAAGAGACACATTCATTGTATGTGTTTTTAAATCATTCCTGTTTGGTTGTTACTTCCTTAAAGCATGAAACTATTCCTCTCACACACTTAAAGTGGCAAAGTGTGTTTTAATCTTTATCCACACAACAATCCAGGGATGGAAATGGTTATTGATCAGGGTATTGATATTTGCCCTGGGAGAAGTCACCATGGTTCTTGCCAGCATGCAAAGGCTTTCCTCTGTCCCTCCCTTTGGATCCAAAACGCTTCAAACCATACAGTACGCTCGATCTCAGTTGCTGAAATGGTAACTGCCTTCCCGCTGAATGCCATCCCTTGAAGCAGCCACACTATGCAAAAAAGAGCAGGGAGCGATGTTAGGAGGTGCGGAATGTCATGCCTGCGCAGCAGCTGTTGAAGGCACAGAAGCCGTGCCAGCAACAGACGAGTATGGTAACTCAGTTTAATACTCCACCAAGCTGTCTCGAGCACCTTAAGAGAATTTTGCAATGATACTCCGGCAGTTGCAGTCTGAGGCAAGAGCTGAAATATTCGAGCAGAGAGCATTTCGCCGTACTGAACAGAGAAACGCATTTCCCTGCCCTAGCCTAGAAGGGCTCAATGCACTGCGGAAGGGCGTGCATCCCCCAGGTTTTACCTCGCGCCCGCTCACCCCCACCATCTTCACAGGACGGGTCCCCGCCAGACTGTGCTCGAGCAGAAGCACGCCCACTCCGTTACCTGCTGGCGGGCTAGATGCAGCCCCTTCAGGCGCTGTTGCAACTCACGGCGATAGGTACGCGCCGCCTCGATGCTCTCGCGAGCCTCCAGCAACAACGCCTCCGTCTCCAGTTCCATTCCGCTGTCGCCAGCTAACCGTCGTTCAGCGACGAGGATGGCAGGCCGCGATAGACCTACTACTGGCAGCGGCCTCACACACGGAAGAGCCCAACATCCGGGTTTCCAGCCGTGAAAGGGCAGGAAAAGGGCGTGATCTCAGAACTTGCGCTCTCCCTCTTTCTTGCACTTTTTTTTCTGAAGGCGGGCAGATAAACGGGGACAGGCTTACGTGTAATAGGTTGTTTATTTATTCAAAATATTTTTAGCTCGCCCTTCGTCGCAAAGCGATCTCAGGGCGGGGTACAAATAGAAAATTAAAACAATGGATTTACTGTCATAGATATGATTGCAATCTTAGTTTTCAAAGGAGTTTGGTTTACTGTTTTAGCAGTCGCCGTCATTACTCCAGCAAATATTTTATTCACCTTAAAATAATATAACGAAAATATGGTGTGTGATTTAAAAACCAGAGTCAAACAAAGGAAGAGGAATAATCTCAGGCTGCTTAGACCTTTAAGCCAGTATGGTCAGGACAAAAAACCTTTAATATCCTCACGTATGAAAATAGCAATATGATAAAATTACTTTTGAACCCAATAATAGAAGAAAATGCAACCTAAATAAGATGCAAATATAAAATTATTTTACAACGTTATTTTTAAAGATCATATGCCCAGGGGCGGATTATCCATTAGGCTTAGTAGGCTGAAGCCTAGGGGCCCAGAGCTCTTGGGGGCCTGTGGGGCATTGACGATCCGTGGAAGCAGGACAGGAGCCGCGGATTGCGGGATGAGCTTCCAAACCGCCCGCCATCCCCCCGCTTCACTTACCTTTTTCTCCACTGTTTTTGCGGTTTGCCATCAATCAAGATGGCGGCCGAGGTTTCCCTAAGGGGCTGAAGCGTGCCTAAGAGGAGAAGGGCCCCCCAAACACCAATCAGCCTAGGGGCCCTCCTCAGCTTAATCAGGCCCTGCATACGCCCTGATATAAACACTCTGCATTCTGGATTCACTCTGAAGCAATTATTCCATTTCAAAATGTGCCACTGAAGATTGTGGGGTCAAAATGCATTTGGCTTTCAGTGTTGTTCAGTCAATAAGACTGTTCATGACAACTGGAAGTATTTTAATTTGCAATGGGCGGTTATGCCAGTTTGTCTGCTTTTCTGGTAAAAAAATGAGGTGGGGATAGATTATGGGGAAATTGAGGCTTCCACTGATAGGCAATTACTAACATTTATTCGTAGTCTCTACGAAAACACTCGTTTGCAGGTAAAATGTGACCGAGTTGGCCATCTGTCTGGTCCCATTCCAACTTCCAATGGAGTTAACAGGGTTGTATCCAGGCCCCTACCCTGTTTAACTTCTACATTAATTCCTTGGTCAAAAAAGTAACAGATGCCAATCTTCACCCCCCTAAATTGGCATCCAGATCCGTGTCAATTCTGCTTTATGCAGATGATGCGGTCCTTCTGTCTCTGACATGCATAGGGTTGAGGTGTCTTTTAAGAGCATTAGACTCCTATTGCAAAAACAAACTGTTGTCTGTTAACTATACTAAGACCAAGGTACTGTTTTTTACTAAGAAGAGAATTAAGCACAGATGGCAGATAAATGAATATACAAGTGAACAGGTCACATCCTATAGATATTTGGGAGTAGCATTTCATTCATCAGGCTCATAGAATCGTCAAATAAATAATGCCTATGAAAGAGACAACCCTGGTCTCAAAGGAGCCCTAAATGAATTATACAGCCATGAGAATAGCTGTATACTAAAGTCAGCATGGATTTTTCGCATTCCGCAATGTTAAATGGAAAATGCCCCCCATGCCATTCTGATCCTTTCCATAAGCTCATTTCAAAACAAAACCTTACAAAACAGTCCTGAACTCAGAAACACTTGCTTAACAACCCTCTAAATTTGCATGGTGGTACACAAAACAGTCAGAGAGAATTGAGAGTTCAAAGTGTAAAAAGAGAGAGAGAGAGAAACAGACCCCTTTTGGACTTTTTTCTGCCAGAGTTCTCAAAATCTGTTGAAGTTAATTAAAAATGAGCCATGTTCACAGAGTACCTCTAATCCTATAACTGACCTTGCCTCATATTCTTACCTTCATCTTCTGCAGTTTAAAGGTTTAAAAAATGCCTGGCTGATTTTTAATTAATTTAAGAACATTTGGTTGGATGCAATGATAATGTCGGGCATGCTCAGTAAGAACCAACTGTCAGTGTTCTAAAAGACAGACTCACAGCTGCTAGGCTTGCCTAATCAGGGGACCACATCCACACCAGACTTTGATTTCATGTGATACAGTCATAGTTTCCCCCAAAGAATCCTGGGAAATCTAGTTTGTGAAAGGTGCTGAGAGGAGATTCCTATTTCCCTGACAGAGCTCCAGTGGCCAGAGTGGTTTAACAGTAAGATGCTCTGACTGAAGTTCTGTGAGTGGAACAGAGCATCTCCTAGCAACTCTCAGCACCCTTCACTAACTACATTTCCCAGGATTCGTTCAGAGAAGCCATGACTGCCTAAAGTGAAATAACAGTCTGGTGTGGACGTGGCCAGGGACAGCTTTGGTTTCAATTTGGGTAGGAGGCTACATGTGCCTGCTGTAGAATAAAAAGGTGGGGGAAACCCTGAAAAAGAATGATACTGTTTACAGTGTTTTCCTTTTGGAAAGGAAGGGGGCTTTCCCATTGCCCACCCACTCAATCCCCCTCCTCTCCCCT
The DNA here is from genome assembly GCF_030035675.1 of Rhineura floridana. Taxonomy (NCBI): domain Eukaryota; kingdom Metazoa; phylum Chordata; class Lepidosauria; order Squamata; family Rhineuridae; genus Rhineura; species Rhineura floridana. Next base: position 38,482,728 of record NC_084482.1, read on the forward strand.
CCCCCCCACCCCTCCCCCAGGTCAGTTTCACCTATCCTAAGCATGATTGCACAAGAGTATATCCCACTGAACTAAAAAAGCATGCAAGGGATCAACCCTGCCCTCCCTTCTTCCTCCCTCCTATCCCCTCCCTCTTGCCCCCTCTCTATCCCTCCCCCATCCCCTTCCAATCCCCTCCACCCCTCTGCCCCCTCCACCCCTCCTCCTCCTCCTCCTTCCCCCATGGTCAGTTTTACCTATCCTAGGACTACAACCTGGGTGACCAGGATACAAATCCCTACACAGCCATGAATTTCATTGGGTGACCTTGGGCCATTCACTGCCTCTCAGCCTTAGAGGAAGGCAATACTAAACCACTTCTGAATGCCACTTACCTTCAAAACCCTATTCATAGGGTCGCCATAAATCAAAATCGACTTGAAGGCAGTCCATTTCAATTTCAAGCATTATTTCATGGGAGTAAATCCCATTGAACTCAAAAAGTATGCAAATGATCAAACCTGCCCTCCCTCCCCCCTCCCATCACCTCCCTTTTGCCCCTTACCTCCTCCCCCTCCTTCTGCTCCCCCTCCCCCTTCTTCCTTCCCTCAACTCCCCCCTCCCCCTCCTCCCCCCTCCTTCTGCTCCCCTCCCCCTTCTTCCTTCCCTCAACTCTCCCCTCCCCCTCCTCCCCCCTTCTTCCTTCCCTCAACTCTCCCCTCCCCCTCCTTCTCCCCCCCATGGTCAGTTTTACCTATCCTAGCCATGACTGCACAGAAGTAAATCCCATTGAACTCAATAAGCATGCAAATGATCAGACCTGCCTTTCCCTTCCTTCCCCTCTCCTCTGCCTCCTCCCTTCTTCCTCTCCTCTCCTCTTCTTCCTCCTCCCCTGCCCACTCCAGGCTTCCCTCCCCATGGTCAGTTTTACCTATCCTAAGCAAGATTGCAGGGAGTAAATCCCACTGAACTCAATAAGCATGCAAATGATCAGTCCATTCTCAGCAGACTTGCACAGGATCCCATTTCTTACCTCCTGGGCTAAAAAGTAGGGAAATTCACTAATAGGCAAAAAACATTGCTGTTTAAGAATGTATCTATAGCCATTTCTATCAAACTTTAAAAAGCAGGGAAATTGGGCAGCTATAGTGAATGCACCAGGGGAGCAGGAAACCCGACCTATCTGAGATATTGTACTGCCCTACAAATTTATCAAAATGCAAACACAATTTGGGTTGGTCTTTCACAGTCCACTTCCTGTGTAGCTTGGAAGAATTTGGTAACATGTGCCTCTGAGCATATGGTGAGTAGTGCCAACACCTGCAGTCAGCCCAAATAACAGAAAAAAGACATGTGCTGTGCTGATCTTGTTTTAGCAGGAAACAACAATATTAAAATAGTTGATATAGTTCAGATAATCACTTTAAATATGTTTTATTTACTTTGCAATTTTAGTGACGTTTCCTATAGTAGTTCTCTTTTGCTTCTGTTTCTGTGAATATGTGAACTACAGGAACACTTTGCAATACTAAAAAAAAGCTCCAAAAACAATTGTGGAATAATGGCACTGACTTCTGCAGAATAGTTTCCTTTGGACATGAGAAGTATCTCAGTTTACACAAGATCAAACATTGGGAGGTGAAATATATTCTAGCAAAAGTCTAGGTGTGCTCTATGTTTTTAATTGACCATGCCCACCTTTCCTTAAGTGGAGTAGTTTAAGCATAGTAGGCTAATAACATGCATCTTGGGCAGGCCAAGTTCCCCCCCCAACAGCTGGAGTCATTGCTTATGTAGCAACATATTGTAATCCATCTGATTTTACATCAGATTCAACTGTTAATGCAGCCAAAATAGTAATAGAGCATAACATCCAGTTTGCAACACAAAAGGCTATCTTCATCATCATATGACATTGACCAGTAAAAAGGCTTTGCAATTAATAAAAATAAATTTGACACAGATTTCTATGATGAATAATGAGAGAAATATAATTTTCTAGGTTAGATTCTCTGTAGGAACAGTAGTAACACAGAAAAGAAGCCAAGTAAGAAGAACGCCAACAAACATACAAAACTGTAATTCTCCATCTTTGGAGATGGCAGGTATTGCCCCCACTCACCATATGCTAATATGTTACCAAATTCTTCCAAGCTACACAGGAAGTGGACTGGACTGTGAAAGACCAACCCAAATTGTTTGCATTATCTCAGAAAGGTGGTCAGGTCTCCCGCTCCCCCAGTGCATTCACTACAGCTGCCCAATTTCCCTGCTTTTTAAAGTTTGATAGAAATGTCTGTTGGCTATAGATATGTTCTTAAACCACAAGGTTTTTTGCCTATTAGTGAACAGAATCATAGTTACAGTAGTTGAACAATTCTGCACATGGAGTTTTCCCGTGGAGAGGTAAAGGTTACAAATAACCGCAGGACCAAGTTCTTGGGAAGACAGCTGAACAGAAAAAGGAGGCAACAGGGAAATAAATCGGGAGGAAACATACAAGTCATGAATGAACTACTAGGCTGTAGTTTAGGCTTCCTTTCGGTAGCCAGGCTGAGAACCTTTAGGCTCGCGCGACTTGGCGAAGCAGGCGGGACCTTCCACCCTTGTTCTATGCTCCCCTGTCACGTGACCTCCACCGGCGCACGCCCCTCCCCTTCAAAGTCACACAATCCTCGGCGTCCGTCCCGCGCGCGCTTTTCTAGTTTTGCCTGATTGTTGCCTGCCGCGCGAATTTCTGACAGGCTTCTCCCGCTGAGTGGCCGGCGAGAGTCAGTAGGCAGCGGAGAGGGGGAGGAAACACGAGCGGTTTCCTCATGCCTCCGAAGACCTGTTGTCGGCTCTGAGGGACAATATCGCCGGCCGTTACGGGGAAGGCAGATGGTGGGGAGAATGGCTATGGCCGCGGAAGCTGCGGCTTCCCCAACCGGCGGAGACATTCAGGTGAGAGGGCAGGGGCAGCTTTCTCTATCTTCGCGGGCTGTGCGTGTAAGCGAAATGAGTTGGGAACGGCTTGGTTTGGAGGGAGGGTTGCGAGACGGCTTCCCACGGGCGCCAGGGGACGGATTAGAGATGTCAGTTCGGAATGGCAAAAATAAGGGTTAACAGTAACGCTCCACCACTGCACAAGCCTTTTTTCTACGATCTCGGTGTTTCTGTTAGTCCGAATGAAGATCTATACGACTAAATCGGGCGTGTCTTCATGTTTGTCATGTCATGTTTGTCTGCATTGAAACAAATAAATAAATCGGTGGCTTAAAAGTTGTTTCAAAAAAGTCAGATGAGAGAAGATCTAAGATGGTGGTTTTTGCTGTTTCACTGGAGTTGGTAGGATAGGTGAGGAAAGTTTCCAGTACAGATGTCCCTTGTACAATATGAAAGATCACACAGGAGGCCTCAAGTGAACCGCTTTATTTGTAATGCTGCTGAGGGTGTATTCGCACGGTGGAGTTAAACTGGTTTAATATCTCATTTTCTGTCAGCAGGAAATCCTGGAAACAGTAGTGCTGGGTGAGAGAGGGCTAGGAGTCTGTAACGGAGAAAACGTAGCAACCTTGTTAAACTCTGACCATTATTATTGTCTGCACGGTAGCTATCTCCCCTGTTCTCAAAGGGATCATCTTTCAAAGTAAATGTATGTATGTTGTTGTTTTTAAAAGAGCCCTGTAGGCTTCTCAGTAGGGAATGCTGGTCACAGTCCAGCTTAACTGTTGAACATCCCACTGTGATCCTAAGGCTCAGGGTGAGGAATAAGTAGGGAAGAGGAGGGTGAGGAAGTATCAGCTGAGAGTCCAGGTGGTTGAATATATTTATATTGTCCTTTGTGTTCTGCAAAGCTGAACTCTGAGGTTCCCAGGTCTGAGCCCAATTCTGTGTTCAGGTCTGAGCTCAATACTATGGTTTTATATATATATAAAATTAGAAAAATGCATGTCACTTGTGTTTGTAATAATATTCCCAAGGTCTTCAAAATAAGCACTAAAGTTCATGTCAGTTTAAAAAGCTTTGAGTTTGCCTTTGCTATTACATTTGCTTTTTTCAGACATTGGGTATTTCATTAAACCTACCTTCATAGGTGACAATCTGCTGTAAAAATATGTCCAGCTTAAAGGTTTCTGAGCAGACATGTATAGGATAGGTCAAAGCTCATTTTTATATTTCTGTTAACAATCAACATGGCTTTCCTCTGGAATTTGCTTTGTTGCCCCTTTTTTAAAAAAAATAGAAAAGCATGTAACTTTTGAATAATAAGCATAACAAGCATGTTAGACAATTTGTTTTCTGAATATGGAAGAAGACAGATAAGAGATAAGTACATGAAGAATTCTCACGCTAGCATTTGTTTATATAAAACAACTTTGCTTTTCCTTTATAGCCATGTAAGAAACGGAAAGAAGATGATCCTTCAATTAAAGCAATTACAAAATATTTTTCACCATTAGGAAAAAACGTTGATAGAGTGTTGTCACCACCGAAGTCCAACAATATAATGGATTATTTTAAAAAAACTTCCCCCATAAATGAGAAGATTATTTCACCTGTGACAGAGAAGGAAAGCCAAACAAACAGATCATCCTTGGAAAATTCTTCAAAAGCTTTGTCAAGGCTTAAGAGGAGAGGGAAGAGATGTAATTTAAATCATAAACTAAAAGAAATGAAATCAGTTGGGCATGACCTTGTGATAGAAATTAATAGCGATAATAGTAGAGAATATCTCAGTCCAAAAGAAGAGGACTCTAGAACTAGTTTCATGGGTTACAGTGTTTCTGCGATGCTTGGGCCCACAAATGTGGAAGAAATGTTAAATGATTGCAGCAAAAAGCCTCTCAGCACTGTTAGCTACAAAAATGAAGAAGGAAAAATGAAGACAGATGGGGATGGAATAAAGAGCAACGTGAAAAGAACAAAGAAACGGAAACACAAAGATGACATGGAGTTGTATGAAAGCTTTTCCGCTGAAATGCTACATAAGGATCAATGCAAAGAAGTTGATGATAAACAACTTGTATCTACTAGTGGGCCAGGAAATAAAAGCATAGAAAATATTCTGCATCCTGAGACTAATGCACATGAAACACCACTTTTAAATGATTGTACAGTAACTGTATCATTTGAAGACTTTCTAAAAAGCCAAGGTGAAAATGAAGTTGATCAAATTCCAGAAGCACAAACACCAGATAGTTCCAGTGCATCCTATGAAACAGTCAATTGCCAAACTGCACAGCAGCTCCCACTTAAGAAAGTAACTGTCCTTGCACAAATTCATTCTGTCCCTCCAAAGTCTCCCTTCTCTAGGAAAATAGCCTCTATCTTTTTAAAGCAAAAAACCAAAGAAGCTAAAAGACAAAGCAGTCTGTCTGCCCCAGAAGTGGCATATGCTGAGCAAATTACTCATAAGCGAAAATCTAATGTGGTGATAGCCGAAGAAGAGTTAGAGCTGGCTGTATTAGAAACTACAGGTTCAGAGACTGTGAAGTCAAAATGTACTGCAGAAGAAAGGTACCAGTTTATGAAAGCTTTTAGACAACCAGAATCTGATGCAGCAAAAAATGGATCTAAAAAAGGACCTGGTAAACAGAAGGAAGTAGCAGAAAAATCTTCAAAACACAAACTGGAAATGGAAGAATTTGAAAGTGTTTCTAATAAAAAACTAGGAAATGAAATAACATCTGATTTTGTTTGTGGTGATTCCCATAGTAATAGTAGCAAAAGGGATCGTACCAAAGTAAGAAATAACAAGCTCAGCAGGAAAAAGGTGACACTGGAAGCAAAGGAGAAAGACTTAAATACTAATGAAAACCAGAACAATGATGCTGATGATCAAATTAAGGGAACCACTTCAAGTGAGACACAAAGCAAATTGTCTCAGGAAAAGAATGGATTGAGAAGTCCACGACAAAAGAAAAGCCAGGGTTCCATAGATACTACACCAGAAAAAGCAAGGTTTTCTGGGACTGTTGCTGAAAACCAATTAGGTGCTATCCCTGTACAGGCGTCTACTCCCAAAACAAACAAATCATTTAATAAAAGTGACTTGTACAAGGCTGAGATGATTACAGAACTCCTTGATTCAAAGAGCCCAATAAGGTAAAATTATTTTTAGAGTGCAAATCATTTTTGTTTTGGCATCTACATTTTATCTGGAAATGGTAGCTCTGAACATATGCAACTTTAGCACTTTGCTCTTTTCAGTATGAACGGGTGATTTTTTAAAAAAATAATAAATGGGATTTTTTTCTCACACAGGATGAAATTCACTCGAATTAATACATCTGAAAGATTTATGCAACAAAGTGTTAAGGTATTGTATTGAATAAATGGGACTGTAATTAAGCATTTGAATATGACAGTGCAGTAGTATGAAATATTTCAGTGTGAAAAGTTGTTGCAAGCCCTTGAATGATGTACCAAATATTTCTGTTGTGCTGTTCAAATGATATTCTCCTTTCTCCTCAGGCTCACTACTTCTATAAGCAGCATATGCTTCTGCATGCCCTCTTTCCAACTTCCTCGCTGCACGTAGGCTGTAACAAATTAGGAGATGCTATCTTCATGACCCTGCAGTCCAAATCTTGCTTTGAAATAAAGCTGGGGTGATATCCAATAAAGTCATACTTGATTTCAATGTGTTTGTTTTATGACTTACATTGGCTATCACTCAGGATCTCCTGTTCAGGCATTATGTTTACACAAATGAATGGTGTTTGTAAGGAGGGCAAATCTGGGACCCCTTTTGATCTTGGTGCACTTACAGGTTCATGGAGTGAAAGTATTGTTTGAAAAGGTGCTTGAGATAGACCCATATGCTTGGGTAGAGCAATTTTTGATTACTGACATATACAGTATTTCTTTGTCCAGGGAGAAATAGTTAATATAATTATTTCATTATTTTCACTTTTTATGTCATAAATAGTTTTAAAGATTTACCCTTTTTTATATATCAAAATACAGTGGCTCTGATCCAATAGGGCTTTACTGAGCAGAAAGCATTTCTGTTTATACAAGGCATGGTGCCTAATTTTCACCAATTTTCCCCTACCTGTTGCAGCTCCATGTGATATCCCATGCTGCTCTGGAGAGTCCCCCAGCCCTCAGGAGCAACTTTGGGGAGTGGGGCTTCAATGAGTAGCAGGAAAATCCTTTCCACTTGTGCATCTTTAGATCCAAGCAACAGCATTTATCTGCTCCTGGTCCATTAATGGTTACTTTTAATTTTATGATAGATGAATTCCATTTCTAACAATGTATCCAAAGCAAGGAAATTGGTTGAGAAAGCAAAGGTTTTCCAGCATAACAAAGCAACAAGGATTATTGAAGAAACATTACACACACCTCTACGACGCTCTTCTAGACAACAAGCCCTTGCTGAAAAGAAAAAGTTACAGAACACAGAAGTAAGTACATAAATTTGAGCTTATTTATAGAATAATCTTTGCTGTTAGAGTTGACTTGCTTTAAGCAATAGTTTGTCTCTGACTCTTTCTCTATTCTGCAGCATCAGGGGGTTTGAAATTACTTGTGATGACATTGTATACTTAACATAGTCATTGCTATGAATTTGTCTGAAAGCTTTTTTTTAGTATATGTTCTAATGAATGTGATAAAATTGATGACTGTAAATGCTGAACAATCCCAAATTAATTTTATGAATAATGAAAATAGATCCTGACATCTTCAGTGAAAGCTTAATACCCTTTTTAGAAAAATTGAACTGATAGTTAACTGTATCTGTGCAATGTACTCTCCAGTCCATATGTCATTTGCACAGCAGCCCTGGCCAGTAAGTCATTCACTATTCCTGCTTTACACATGGGCACGTGAGACCAGGGGAAAGTGGCTTGTTCAAAGATACCAAGTGAATTTAAGGGTGAGCAGGAATTGAGCTCAAGTGCCCACATGCAGCTCTGCACTATATCTGGCCTACCACACTGGTTCTATAGAGAGGATTGTTTTTATTCAATATAATACAGGGAGAAGCTTGTATGAAAATGTGAATGTTCATTTAAAATATAATAGTAGTAACTAATGCAGTAGGAACATTGGAACCAAATCCAAGTTGTTGGAATTGCTTTTGTTATTTAGTATTAGATCTTTCATTTTGCATTTATTTATATTTACATGTTTTTAAAATATTTAAGATGTGTGGATTGTTTGCACAGTTTTGTACACCACCTTGCAATCTTCGGCAGTTAATAGATATTTTAAATAACAAAATTAATGTCTGGACTGAGGTGTAAGCACAGAACTTGATGCAAGTATGTACTTGCTTGTCTGGGAGCCTCTGTGCACTAAGAATGTGTGAATTATCTAACAGGGAAGTGAATGGTAAGAGTGTTTTTCATGCAGGGCTCCATGTGCATATTTAAATTGCATCAGAGTATAAAACTATAAGAATTTTAAGAGAAGGTTTACACTAGTAAACAGGTCGTTAAAAATATTGAGTAAATTCTGCAACTATTTCCAGTAGTAATATTAATTAATCAAGTAATATCTATTCTGTTTGTGCTCAGGAGTCAGTGATTATTCCTGATTCAAGCATCTCTACTGTTTCAAAAAGTGTGAACAAACCAAAGAAACTGCAAAGCTTGAATGATGTATTAGGGAAGAAGGCTGGAAATGTGAAGAGAACTATGAAATCAAACGGTATCCAATTTTACTTAGCCATCTTATTCTTTTCCAGTTTCTAGCCCACCCTTCATTGCTTCATAATGCCAGCATGGGTTAAATAAACAATGATAAAACAACTCACAATTTAAATAATATTTTTTTAACAGTCATTTTAGCAAAAGCAGAGAGACAATTCAGTAATTTGCAGCTGTCCTCGTTACATTTGCTACTATGGCAGCTGCCATAGAAGCCTGGGAAAAGAGATATGGTTTCAAGTGGTACTGAAAAGTGAGCAACATTGGCATAATAATTTAGTGGGGAGGGCATTCCACAGACGGGGTGTCATCACAGAGAAAGTACTATCCCACAGTGTACTGAACAGTGGGACAATGTGTATGGTATTAAGCAGCTATCATAGAGTCAAAGTAAATTGAAAGGTTGGAGTTTTAAGTTTTCATAAAGGCAGCCACAGATTTGGTTGTGGGAGTTATTTAGCTTGGGACCATGATACTAGGGGCGAAGGTTAGCTCTTTCAACTTGTACTATTTGCCCAATGAAAATAACTTCAGCATGGGGGGAGATGCATGTTATACGCTCTATTGAGGTAGTACTAGCTGTGGTATGGGGAATTTCTGTCAGGAAAATCCTTCAAGGGAAAGGGTCTTGATCTGGATTCCCCCCTCCCAGCTGCTTTTTGTAAAGAGACAGGAAATATGATCTGTTGTTGGATCTCCAGGGTCTTGCCTAATCTGGCCATTAAGCACTAACTATCAAAGTTTTTAAATATACGTGTCATAGGTAGTTTAAACATAACCCTGTTGCCTATGTTCTTCTGTTAATTGGGGAGTTTGGGCTCAGTTTTGTATGCCTAAGGAGAAAAATGCTTATGCAACTTGTGAGAACTAAAAGCGAAGCTGACGGTAATTCAAGAGCAGCTGCTAAATAGCTACAGTCACACAGTAATTTTGTGCTGAGTTGTGAAAATTCCTAATACTTTTTACAAAATTAATATCAGACATTCTTATGGTAATAATCTTAAAATGAATTTATTTGCTTTTTCTTAAATATGTGCTCTATGCTACTCATGTTTGTTCAGGTAGGGAAATGAACTGTGAGTAGTTTTGTGCTTATAGAAAATTAAAGAGTTGTAGAAACTGGGAGAATATCTGTCCTATGACTATGTGTAATGTAGGACTGTGAAATTCAGCTATAATCTGTGCAGTTATTATATCATGAAGGAAATTAAATGGTATACATTAAAACATTTTATTAAATCATTTGAGAATCTGAGATACAGTGCCCAATTAATTATTTTTGTGATTAACTAGATTTATATCTGTTCCTTTTATTACTTCATGATGCAGCACAGAGTTAGGGCAGTAGTATTACCTGCCCATACTTCATTGCTAATATGGCAATATTTTATTTTTAAAGGCAAAGACAAAGTGTCTTCGTTAATTAGGAAAAAAGTCCAGAAGCCTACAGATGAAGCAGCTGCTGTTTTTGATGAAAGCAGGTCAGTTTGTTAAAGATTTGTAGGAAATGAAATAATTATTTATGGAAGTTACTGGATTTCTAAATGCAAGCTGAAAATAAAATTGCATTTTGATGCTGTGTGTTTGTTGTTCCTACTCTAATGTTGCAATTCTGTTTACGTGTTTTGCTTATTGGACAGGAATAGGATCACTCCTCAGTCATCCTGAACTGGTAGGTGTCAGGTCCCTTCCTGTCAGGATCCCACCTCAGGCGCCACCTGCTAGGATCCTGCCTGTGGTCACTGCCTTGTCACGGTCCCACCTCAGGGTCCTGGTCTTTAAACAGTTCTCTCACCGGCTCTAGCAAAGATCTCTCAAGATCCCACTGCTAGGCAGCACCACCAGACACTCCTTGTAAAACAATATTGCCTTGAGACTGTGCCTTAGTCTCCTCCTGGCCTATTGATACTTTGTGTCTGGGTGCACTTGCAGGCCACAACCCCCCTGTATCTTTGTGCCTATAAAGAATACAGCCCTGGGTTGCTCTGGATACCTGATGATGTTACACTATCTCTTCACCGCTGCCACCATTGATACTGTTTCCCAACCTTGGTATATGCCCTGCCCACCCTTCTGGTCTGTGTAAACCCAGCCAAGGATCAGGCGTTTAGGTAAACCAAGAAATGTTTATTTATATACACAGGGAATAACAAGATTACTTAAAGGTATAGTCAACAAGCATGTGGTTTCATAAGATGCGTTACTCTTTATGTTTCTAGTTGTCAATAACCTGCCTCACTACCCGCCTAATTTAATCCACCCTCCAAAACCCAGAACCAATCAATGAACTCCTAAACCCACCAACTAAAACCAACCAAACCAACTCCTAAATCCACCAACTAAAACCAACCCCAAACCAACTCCTGTCATCCTCTCATTTATACCTTCAGACCTTCAAGCGCTCAGCCAATCATAATACAACACATATCAACATTCCAACCCATGTACTCCCCCCTCTCACTCAGTCCACTTACCTCATTTACGCTAATAAACCCACACTTACCATATTTACAGTATTATAAATACAGAGGCGTCACAGTAGGCCCCAAAGATTTACTCATGGAGGGAATCCACATCAGCAAAGTTACATCTTTCTGCCAATAGAGCTGAATCAGCACAAGAGGAAAAATGGGGCAGAGTCGGGAGTGTGTGGTGAAGCTTAGTTGGAATCCTTTTCTCAAGCCTCACTACCATTGCCTGTGACAGTGTAATGTTATACAGTGCCTTGCAGAAGTAATCAGACCCCTGAGCAATGCTCTCATATTACTGAATTACAAATGGTACATTGTAATTTTGTTCTGTATGATATTTTATTTTGAAACACTGAAACTCAATATCAATTATTGTAAGGTGGCATTGGTTTTATGTTGGGAAATGTTTGTAAGAAACATAAAAAACTGAAACATGTTGCTTGCATGAGTATTCAGTCCCTGTGTTGTGGAAACGCCCAGTTTACACAGATGAAAGAAACTGCCCTATTGAGGACACAATTACCTTACCATTGGCCTCCACCTGTGAACCATTAAAGTTGCTGGCACATTGTCAGGATAAAACCCCCACTGTTGATGGAGCATTCTACAGAAGTGAGAGATAATGTAATATGAATGCATAGATTAGCAAAAGGGTACAAAATATTATCCAAGTGTTTGGATATCCCAGCAAGCAAAGTTGGATCAATAATCAGGAAGTGAAAGCTGCATCACACCACCCAGGCACTGCCAAGAAAAGGCCGTCCCTCAAAACTCTAACAAGGAGACTTATTAGAGAAGCCAGAGAGGCCAACAATCACTTTGAAGGAGCTACAGAGTTCAGTGGCTGGGAGTGGAGTAATGGTGCACCAGTCAACCATATCAAGAGCTCTGCATAACACTGGCCTGCATGGGAGGGTGGCAAGAAAGAAGCCGTTACTCAAAAAGTACCATCTGAAAGCATGTCTGGAGTTTGCCAGAAAGCATGAGAGTGCCCCAGCTGCGATGTAGGAAAAGGTTTTGTGGTCAGATGAGACCAAGATAGAGCTTTTTGCCAAAAACTCAAAGCGCTATGTGTGGCAAACCTAACACTGCCCATTCCTCAAGACACACCATCCCTACAGTGATGTATGGTGGTGGCAGCAACATGCTGTGTGGATGCTTCTCATCAGCAGGGACTGGGCATCTTGTTAAAGGAAGGAAGAATGGATGGAGCAAAATACAGGGAAATACTGCAAGAGAGCCTGCTTCAGCCCACTAAAATGCAGCTTGGGAGGAAATTCACTTTTCAGCAGGACAATGATCCCAAGGCCAAAGCAACATTGGAGTAGCTTAAGAACAAAAAGGTGAATGTCCTACAGTGGCCCAGTCAAAGTCCTGATCTCAATCCCATTGAGAATCTGTGACGCTCTTTGAAAATTGAGGTCCACAAGCAACATCCAACCACCCTGAACGACCTGGAATGAATCTGCCAAGAAGAATGGGCCAAAATCCCTCCGACACTGTGTGCAAAGCTGGTACATACCTACTTCAAAAGTCTTAAAACTGTTACTGCAGCAAAAGGTGGCTCTACCATATATTATTGTGTGGGGGTTGAATACTTATGCAAGCAGCATGTTTCAGTTTTTTATGTTTCTTACAAACATTTCCCAACATAAAACCAATGTCACCTTACAATCTTTGATTTTGAGTTTCAGTGCTTCAGAATAAAATATCATACAGAACAAAATTACAATGTATCATTTGTAATTCAGTAATATGAGAACATTGCTCAGGGGTCTGATTACTTTTGCAAGGCACTGTATGTGCAAAAGAGGTGGTAAAAATAAAAACATTCATTGGAAATAATGGAGAGGCGTAGACAACTTGCTGTCTCTGCTGCTGCAGGCAACAGGATTCTTAGTGATTCATAGTAATTGTAGCACACTTGTATGAGTTTATAAGCCAGGGAATACATTTCATGTACATCAGTAGAGGTGGCAAGGCCCTGCATAACTCTACATCCATGTTTATAGAATCATGAGCAGTATAACATAATGCATGGAGAGTCTGACTAAGACTGACCCAGGCTTCTGTCCCTGCACATCTGTGAAGTTCAGTGAACGATCCTGACAATTTCTATCAATGTAGCTTAACCTCACAGGTTGACTGTGAGGATAAAATATGATGGGGTGTTTGCAGTAGCAGGGTGGCACAGCTGTGGCTGTCTTACTGATGTGGCTTCCCAATGCCAATGCCATGCCAGTTACCAAGAATGAGAGGAGCAAGGCAGCAGGGAGCTGAACACAGTGCAGGCACCGTGTTGGGAACCATTGAGCTCCCCACTGTCTTGCCCCCCCTCCTCTTGGTAACCAGCAGCAACATGCAGCGTTGGGAAGCCAGGGCAGCAGTGCAGTCCTGCCCACACTGTCCCACTAGTCGCTACAGGGTATTTTACTGTACAGGTATTCCATCTTGAGTGCCTTGGAAAAGAGTGTGTTTTAACATTATTAGCACACAAATGGAAACTTGGTGAAAGGGTAGTCTGGTGCAATAAATCAAATAGTGATGCTGCATAAAGTGAAGGGTGAACAATTATTGTTTGGTGGTATTCTCCCAGTAGAGATTGTTTTGTTTTAGTATATAGCAGGGCCCTGCTCATATGGCAGGTTCCTTTCTGGACCGCCGCCGCAAAGCGAAATCCGCTGCAAAGCAGAACACATTGACAAAAATGGCGCCTGGCGCCCGAAAAACGCCGTAAAACTGGAACACGTGCCATAGGAGTTGGGGCCTTTCTGAAATTGAAAACCGCTGTATCGGTGGAACACTGCAAAGCGGAGTGCTGCAAAGCGGGGCCCTACTGTATTTTAAAGTCTCTTTTTAAGGTGTTTTAGAGTGTTTATAATGTTTTGTTTGCTGCCCTGAACTCCTGGGAGGAAGGGTAGAATCTAAATTTAATTCATCGTCATCATCATACAACTAATGGTCATGGAGAAGGTGAGACAGGGTAGGATGCTGAAGGCTAGGCAAAATGACAGAGATCTTGGGCTGATGGTAGCCAGTCTTTGCATGATTTACTCTGGCTTTTCACTACAGTGACATGCAGTATTAGCCAGGCATAGTGGATACCAGCACCGTGGGACAATAGGATTGATAAATATTATTTACAGGTCAATATGTATTATGCTAATACCTTGCTGGCTGTTCCTTGAAAATACTTGTCTCCCATTGCTGATCTTCTCATTGAGAAGTATAGTAAGCTTCTGAGGAGTCTCAAATTTTTCCTGAACAGTTCCAAAACCTTTACTGTAAGGAATGTATAAATATATGTAATGTTGAAACTTATGTGCTTTTGGTTACTGCTTATATCAGTGATCAAGATTCCGAAAATTCTCAAGATGACAAGCAGTTCAAAGCAAAACGTGATTTTTTAACGAGTGGTTTGCCAGAATCATTAAAAAGGCAGATTGCAAAGAAAGCAGCAGTGTTGGAAGCGTATTCTTCAGCCAACTCCTGTTTTCAAACAGTGGTCCATGTCCAGCAGAAGGATTGTGGTGAGTATTGACCTCATGAATTTCTTGTAAAGAATGCACGTTATTGGAGCTTTTACCTTTAAAGGATAGCTTGACACTTTTTTCACTGCAAGAGCCAACAAATGCTTTGATGTTATAAATTTAGAGGAGTTTTAGATAACAGTAAACAATATACTTAATATTCTGCCTGGAGTTAGAGCAGGAGTGACCACCATGGCTTGGACCCCCTCCTTTTCATAAGCTGTTCAGTCAGAAGCAGCTGAGAAGGGAAAAGTCTTTGATGTTGTGCAGAGTTTTCAATTAGAGCTCCTTCTCTGCAAGCAGATCTATTACAAGAAGATCAAAGCAGAGGGGGAAATATCTTAACAGAGAGGTAGAACTGTGTTCCTTGCAAGTATGGGGGAAATCCACACATTCTGCAATTTTGGGGGGATGCAATTGCAATTTTGAAGTTAGAGGATCTGAATAGCTAATAAGGCAGGGTTTTCAGTTCACCTGTGCATTGACATTATTTGCATTATTTTGCTGGGATTGCTGAGGGTTTTTTACCTTTTGAACAGTTAGCACAGATAAAGGGTGTTGGAGAGCTTTTTTTAACAAAGTTTTACAAAGTATGGAGAAAATGGAAAGTGAAACTTGAGTAGAGTTTGAGTAGAGTTAAATATATGCCTCTGTCTCCATGAGAAATAGCTGTGTGTGTGTGTGTGTGTGTGTGTGTGCGCGCGCGCGCGTCCGTCCGTCCGTCCGTCCACCTATTGCTGGAATGCAGGCTCTGACAACTTTCCATTGTGATAGTGGAGTCCTCAGCTCAAAAAATGTTCCCTACCCTTAGCTTAGACAGCAATTGCTTCTTGCTTTTGAGGAAACTGAAGATGAATAGTCCTGTGAGAATGTGACCATTTCCTTCATATGGAAGATGGCAGGGACCAGAGTAAATGTGAATCTAATCCTTTCTCTCCTCGCCCTTGCCCCAACTATAAGAGGTAATGTTGCTAAACATTTTTAATAGCTGGGAGAACTAGTAAATTATTAACGTTTGTGCTTTCCTAGAGATGTATAATATTAGAAGAATGATAGCTCTATTGAAGAACCATAAGAGATCAAATGTTAAGGACAGCTTGCATAAGAACAGCCTAGAAATATATATTTTAAAAAGCGAATACTAGTTTTTTAATGGCATGTATAGGATGGCAAAGTGCTGACAGTGCATTCCAAGGTAAGTTGGTCACTGGTCCATTACTTTTTGGCTAAGAGACCTACTTGTCAGGTTCCTTGAATTCAAGTGTAGCCGTTGAATCTGAATTCATCCTTTTTTGTTTCCTCTTCTCCCAGGCATTTTAGCATGTGTTTTTAAATTGTTTTTTTTTAAGTGTTTTTAAATTTGTATATTTGTTTTTAATGTTTTTAATTGTTGTAAACTGCCCAGAGAGCTTCGGCTATGGGGCGGTATACAAATGTAATAATAATAATAAAGTAATGCTTTTTGCAAGAAGCCTGCCTAATGCCAACAAGAGTTTTACAAATATGGAAATACTCCCCCATTATTTGATTATCCTGTAATTTCTATCCAGTAATATATTTCTGAAACCTCTCTTGTTAACTGAGTTTTTATTCTTACATAGGATCTTTGATGTGGAGATTGACACCACCCTCATACCCTCTTCTAACTAATCTGAGAGAAGTAAATTCTGAAGTAACTGATATTACAAAACTTACTTGTTCACTTGGTGAATTTTCCATTTTAAAAACACAGCCTAATGGCACTGATTCTCCAATTATTGTGGTTAGTATTTTGTAAATGTCTATTGCCATGGTGATTTTCATTTCACTTGATCTGTTGAATAAATACTCTGTTTCAATTTTATTATTAAACTGATTTGTTCCTACTTAAATGATATTTTAAATTGCATACCTCATTCCTTTCTTGTGTCAGTGTACTACTAAACTGTTTATTAAATACAAAAATATTGTGTATACAAATATTTGTGTTTTTTCTATTTTGCAGTCTTCTGGATGGCGACCAGTTTTTTCTCAAACACAAAGGCATTGTTTGTTGAAGGAGATTCAGTCTTCCAATACCCAGTTTCCTGTGAAACAATACTTTGATTTACTCTTGAAAAAACAAGCTGCTTCTGAAAATAACAAACAAGGTCAGCAATATAAGTAATTGAAATTTAAAATGTTGCCCTAAGTAGCATCTTTGTTCAATGGAACTTACTCACAGGAAAGTATGCATAGGATTGCGGCCTAGGTGACTTAAAAAATCTTGGCTGAAATCCAAAGAAGCCTATGCGCACAAGCAGAGTTCTCCTGCAAGCATGTAGTGGTGATGGTTTGACTTTTTCCTGCTGGCAGCAGCTCCCTCTTTCTTAAAGGCAGCAGCTGCTATTGCAACAATTTCCCTGACCTTTGGGCGGAGGATGGCGCAGATTGCTTGGGAGTACACAAGGTTGTAAGAGGGAGCTGAAAAAATCCCATGTATATGCAGAACACTTCACACACTGCTTTAGATTTGGGACTTTGTTACTAAAGCCTTTACTTCTCGACTAGTTGGTTGTGGCAACAGTGAGAGGTGCTGGGAATTGCTCAGTGATATAACATGCTGCATATTTTGTTTTTGTCTCGGACTAGTAAACAAATATGAAGCTGGGACAAATGCAGGATCTGATAATCGAAAAGAAACAAAAAGAAAACGAAAAACTGAAGATCACAAATCCAAAAGAAGGAAACAAATGGAAAAAACAGAGATTACATTGACAGACAAAGTACATGGAATGGAAAACATAATCCCCACAGTAAATATAGATGAGACAGAAGAGTTTGAGACAATAAAAATAGAAGACTCCGAATTTGGATCAGAAATTAATTCTGTTTCTGGTAACTTTTACTTCATCCATAATATTTTAGAACATGTTCAGTATGGCTGTTGTGATAAGAATATAGTTCATACTTAACTTGATATAGAAGCGCCTCCAATGGCTGATCTGAAATGTCCTCAGAGTAATCCCTGTTGCACTCAGTCTTTTATAGATACTAGTGAAGTTGCGGGCTATTGAGTCACGGAGAACCTTATCAGAGCACAGTCCAATTAAACATAACTGGGATTAATGTTCAAAGAAATAATTAAAACTCCATTACTTGGATCCTGTATCAATAGAAGGCATTTCCACTTGTGCAAGATTTGGCAAATTTCCTTGTCAACCCTTGAAAAAATTATTTTATGGGCTTTTAAAGTTCTGGACACAGTTTTTTCAGGGAGAGGGTACCGAGAGTAGCACACAGAGAGTGGGATCTGTAACACACACATGCTTTCTGCTTGAACTGCGGAGTCTTTTGAGTCCAAGCTGCTGAGTTTTTTATGGTACTATTTCATAAGGAAGACCATTGATTTTTTTTAAAAATTAGTTTCTTGCAAACAAAACTACAACTCTCAGTGTAGTTATTTTCAGTCTACTTATTCTGGAGATATCTTCAGAGTGAGTAGTTTGAGTATTTGTCTTAGCTTTTATTTCTCTCAAAAACCAGATTTAATAATACAACTTACTCACATTGAGATAAATATACTAAGATCCTGTGCTGCCTGTTTGGAAGTTATTTCTGTTGAAAATTGTAGCATACACTTTCAAGTAACGCATCTAATACTGAAATGTAAAACATTATATAATTAGAGATTATATTGTATGGTGAAGAAGGGATTTTCCCACAGCGTTGACTTATAAATATTGATCACAATTGATTTTACTTTTTTATTTCCGTAAGCCAGACTTCAAAAAGTGAAATAATCAGTTTTATTTGCATGAGTTGATTATTAAAATAGGTAGTTTCTGTGTTCATGCCTGCAGATTTTGCAAATGAAGACATGCTCTGGACAGAGAAATATCAGCCACAGAGCTCCAGTGAACTTGTAGGAAACACTGCAGCAATTAAAAAACTACACAGGTTAGAAACTTGAATTTCTTGTATCAATTTTTTAATTGCTTGTTGTAACAACTGGGTTTCCCTATGGAATTTATATGATCTGCTTTGATGATTTTTCAAAGCCTGCTGAAGGTCATTCCGGTTATACTTAACTAGGTGTAACACTATACCATAGTTATATGCTGGCATAGGGGAGTACATGAGTACTGCTCCCAGTCCCTTAACTTGGTTAACACATTGACGCTGTTAAGTGTGCATCAGCTCAGTAGCTATGATTGCACTGGGTCTATGTGGGCAACTTCATGAAGTCCCCAAACTGCTTTAAAAAGCTCTGAGGATTTCACATAAGAATCTCCAAAGAGAAAACTGTCTCTGGTGATGTGCACTATTCCACTGCCTATTCAGTGTTCTGTTTGGATGCACTGCACGTTTAGACAGTGGCCCTGTTTGCATGTCATGTAGAGTAAGGCATCACATGCTTTAGGCTCATGCACTCCCCTGTTTACCTTCCAAGCAAATGAGAAGAGGACTTCAGCAGTTTCCCCCCTCCCTACTTTCTCTGAATCTTGGCTTGTCATCTGGACCAAGGATTGTGGTTTATAACGAACTCTGGACATTTCATTTATTTTCAGCGTTTATATCCCACCCTTCAACTGAAGGTTGCAGGGTGGGTTATAACATAATACATTATATAATAAATCAGCCTTTGCAAACCAGAACTTTTGGAGGGCATCGCTACAATCAATGATATCACATATATAATTTAATAATAAAACTTGTTAAATGTGGTACTTCATCCAATACAAAATTACCTCTCATCTTTAGGGGAAAGTGGAACTAAAAGCTGCCCAAGTTCTGCTTATGTATGTCTTGCTAAATCATGGCTTAGCATGATATATGTGCTAGTCCTACAGTATATATCGCAGTATATAGATTTGTATATATGTTCACATTTGCACAAACACACACACACCAACAAAAATAGAATTATATCTTTGTTTTTAGGTGGTTATGTGAGTGGAAACAAAGAGCTGATTGGGAAGAAGACAGAACTCCAAAAAAAGCAAAAAGTGGCAGTCAAGATGGTACTTTTGAATCTTTCTCCAGTCTGTAAAATAAGGAGTTTTACATTAATATGAATTGATTATGAATTTTTGTGTGATCTACCTCAAAAGTAGAATTGGTTTTTTGTTTCATCTTTTTGTCTGTAAGCTGCTTTGGTTTTTGTCTTAGGCAGGCAAAAAATATATTAATAAAATAATGCAGCCAAACATACATAAGAATTATTTATGTTTATACCATCCTTGTTTTCACCTTTGATAAGACTAATATTATGTTTACTTTGATATTAGAATCTTTCGACACTCAGGATTTTAAAGATGGCAGATCAGACAGTGAAGAAGAGACTGTTCTATGCAATACTATGCTGCTTATCGGCCCTCCAGGAATAGGGAAGACTGCAGCAGTTTATGCTTGTGCACAGGAGCTTGGCTTCAAGGTTTGTATTGGGTAGCTATTTTCTAATAAATGTGGACTTTCAAAGTAATTTTGATATTAACAAATTAATTTTATAACTTCCCTACAGATATTTGAAGTTAATGCTTCCTGCCAGCGCAGTGGAAGGCAAATTCTGTCTCAGCTAAAGGAAGCTACTCAGTCTCATCAGGTCGACAAACAAGGTGTAAATGCTCATAAGCCATGTTTCTTTAACAATTACACTAATGCTAAATCACCCAGTAAGTAAGGTGCTTCTTTGTTTTATCAGTAGTGTAGTGAAAAAAACAATTGGAACATGAAGTTATACATATACATATACATGAATATGTATATTCCACATCTTTATCAAAAAATGTATTTCAGGGCAGTGTACTCTCATCGTTCGTGACTAAAAAGACTTTTGACATCTTGATTTTCATGTAGGTGGGACTCCGATAGGATTGTCAGGTCTCCGGTTTTTGCCTGGGGACTCTGGATTTTGGGGAGCTCTCCGGGTGACTCATCTTAATCTCCAGACTCTCAGCTTTCATTTTTTAAAAAGAGAAATTTCTAGGTGGTCTGATTCACTAGATACAGGCATACCCCGCTTAACGTCGCTTCACTTAACATCGCCTCGCTATAACGTACATGCTCCATATCCCTGTATTTCTCCAGCAGCAGAGGCTTTAGCGCATGGGGGTGGAAATAGACGCGATCGCGCCACCTCAAATCAGCTGGGAGACGCGATCGCGATCAGCTGAGAGGCGCAGCGGCGCAGCAGCAGAGGCTTTAGTGCGGGGCTTTGAGGCTCCGCATGAAGGAGAGGTAAAAAAAGTTTTGAAAGGTAGTGCTTCACTTTAAGGACATTTTTGGTTTACGTACCTGCTCTGGTCCCATTGAGTACGTTAATGCGAGGTATTACTGTATACACCAAAGTGTCCGCCCCACCAGCAACTTCTGTCAAAGGAGTTTGTAGCTGGCTGCTGTAACCCCACCCTTTCAGGTTTGTAGCCAATAAGTGAAGTCAGGGTTGTGATTGGTTGCTCTCCATGCAGTAGCAAGACCCCATTGCAAGGCCAGAAAACTTTTTTTCCTGCTTATCTGAAAATCTCATAAGTTGAGTAAGAATATAGCTTTCACTTTTTTTCTCTCGTGTGCAGGAGTCAAACAAGTTTAAATTTCCCTGGGCTGTTGAAGAGGGCAGTGTTTTGAAAACCTTCCCAATAAGAAGCTTTAATCCAATACTTGCTTTTCTGAGAGTAAAGCTGCAATGCTAATCCCACATACCTGGAGTAAACCCCATTGAATTCAATAGGACTTTCTTTTTATTAGACATGATTAGGATTGTGCTGTAAATTAATGGGACGTTTGAGTGAACTGTGTTTGTGTTGTAAATCTTTCTCTCCCCCACCAATCCTATTGTTAAAGCAATTAGGCAGGACTTACTTAGGTATCACTGCTTTTATTATGTAGGAAACTAATACTGATTTTATTTTTATTTTTTTAAAGTTATATCCTTTCTCCCAGTAGGAGCCCAGGGCGACAAACAAAAGGACTAAAAACACTTTAAAACATCATAAAAACAGACTTGAAAATATATTTAACCAAACCAACCATTGAAAACATTAAAACAAAACATCTTTAAAAACATTTTTTAAAAGCTTTAAAAACATTTTTTTTAAAAAGGTTTAAAAACATATTAAAAAGCAATTCCAACACAGACAATAAACTATTATGTTTTGACAAACTATTATATGGGGTGTATGTATTTTTAATCTCCAGTGTGTGCGTGCGTATGGAGTTTTTCCAACTTCCCTGTGAGGAGGTAGGGTTGCCGACTGGAAACCAAGGCAGCTCACTATAAGAAATAAATCCCTTTAAAATTCAATAACCATAAAAACAAGTATAAACAGTTACAAAACAGCTTAAAGTGGCATGATTCTAAATTTTGGGTTTGGTGAATGAAGTTCCTTATCACTTGAAGCTGCAGCCCTGTGCAGGCTTCCTTGAGTAAGCCCCACTGAACATTGGGACTTGCTTCTGAGTAAACAAACATAGGATTGCACTATAAATATCTTTACAGGTTGTGTAAATAATAAACATCTTTGACATTCATGCTTATATAAATATTTCTTCATACTATGTCCCAATAAGTATCTGATTTCACACAATTGTTATATATTATTATTTCCTCTACATTTTAAGTGTGCCCTTCTTCCTTGGGGTGGTCATGGTTCCTCTCTGTTGTTCTCATCCTGAGGAGCAGATAGGCTGAGAGATGGTGAGTAGCCCATGGCCACTTAGTAACTTTTACAGCTCATTTCCATTTAAAAAATTAATTAAAATGATTTACATGCAGGCAAAGTTTATTAAGTAGATCCATACAATACATTTAAAGCACATCCAACTCTCCTTTAAAGTGCATGACTTCCCTCAAAGAATCCTGGGAAAAGTAGTTTCCCCCTCACAGATATTGTTCCCACCACCCTTAAACTACAGTTTTTATTATTCTGTGGTGTGATTCCTGTGCTTCAAATGTGTGTTGAATGTGCTTTAAATAAATGGTGTGGATCTGCCCTTGGTGTGATGTAAATTCATTACTGAATTGAAAAGAACAATTTTAAAAGAGACTTTTTTAAACGAGGAAGGGCTATAGCTCAGTGACAAAGCACATGATTTCAGTGCAAAGGTCAAAAATCTAATCTCAGGAAAGACTGTTGCCTAGAATCCTGGGGAGCCAATGCTAGTCCATGTCATCAGTATGGAGCTAGATGGTATCAAATGGCCTGAGTTGGTATAAGGCAGATTCCTTTGTTCCTAAAAGACGAAAGAGACCCAAGGACCACAGTGACTCCAACATTTATTTTATGTATACTGCTTTATTGTAAAAAATCTCAAAGTGGTTTACAGAAGGAATTAAAACAATAATATTGGCAGAAACAGTTAAAGACAGGTGTTTTAAAACGTTCAAAATAATAAAATCAACAATGAGTTAAAATTGGATAAAATACATAATAGCTTCTACCTGCCTGGGTAGGCTTGCCTAAACAAGAATGTTTTTAGCAGGTGCTGAACAGATTACAATGAAGGTGTCTGCCTAATGTCAATAGGCAGGGAGTTCGAAAGCATAGGTGCTGCCACAAGAAAGGACTGATTTTCCTCAGGTAGCCTGCCATCATTTGGGTACTAGCGCCATCTAGTGTCCGAAGGCAAGAATGTCTTGAAGTCAAGACCTGGGGCATCGAGCCCCTCCCACTCCAGTTCATTTTTGCCTTCGTCCGAGGTGTTTGGATTTTGCTCGTTTAGCTAAGTTGGTGATTGAGTGTGTGGGACTGATTGGTTTTCCTTTTTCTTTCATTCCCTTCCCTCTTCCATCGTTTTATTTACCTGGGACATTTGTTGGGGGATTTTTTCTTTACTTTTTTCTTACCTTTTATTCCTCTCCTCAGTCCCTTTGATGGGGGCTCCGGCGGCGGCTGTTCCCCCGCTTAGGATCAACGTCTCTCATGAGACTAGTCTTGGCTGGGAGCCGCAGCTGTGGCTCCCCTTTACAGCCTTTTCATCTCCTCGCCACCGCCTTCCTTTCCACTGAGGCAGCGGTGGTTTTTATTGTTGGCTGCCTTGTTGCCTTCTGTAATTCCAGGCGGCGGCGGCTTGTAATTTGCTGCGGAAGGCTGCAGTGGCTATTTTTAGCACGCAGTGCTTTGGAGCTTGCTCCGGTGGCGGCAGCTTGTTTTTCACTGTGGGAAGCTGCTGCGGCTATTTTTAGCATGCAGCACTTTGAAGCTCGCTCCTGCTGCTCTTCTCTACGAGCTTGTAGGCAGTCTCGTGACACCAACCGCGGCCTTTAGATCTCTTCCCCTTCCTGGCTCGCTACTGTGGCTGTGAAGGGGGCCTCGACTCGTTCCCTCCAGCTCACTACTGCGCCATTTGGAGCACGCGGAGGCAGCTTTTTCATTATTTGGCTGTGTTTTCATCAAGATTCCCTTTGTTAAGGCTGCAGGTGCTCCCTTACGACCGCCATTGCTTCGTCTCCTTCCCGGCCGCCATTTTGATTTCAAATTTTCCCACCCTTTTCAGCGGGCGCCATTTTGTTTTGCCCCTTTTTTCCCGCCCTTCCTCTTCAGACTCTGCTGGCTTCCTTTCTGTGTGACATAGTTCAGAATTATTTAGACCGTTTTTTATTTTAAACAAAGTGCAAAAACTAGACCGTTTTTATTTTAAACATATAATGTGCAGAAAAAGTTTTCACAAGGCACCTCCACAACAGCGGTTCTATAATACAGTGCATTTGGGGCTGTACATTCTCCCCCACCTGTGGGCATGTACTGAACTCTCCCCCCACACGACTTACCAGCACAACAGCTGCACATTTGGGACTGTACGTTCTCCCCCACCTGCGGGCGTGTACAGAAGTTGACTTGGCTACACAACTGCTGCACTGTGCATTTGGGACTGCACATTCTCCCCCACCTGTGGGCGTGTACTGAAGTCCGATGCCACACCGCATCCCCACCTCTGTGCATGTATTGGTGATATTTACCGCATCTCTGGGCGTGTACAATGGCGGATCAACAACCAGAAGGACATTCGTCTGGGGCAAAGCAGCCCTGCAAGGCCTCGCATCACACGTCTGCTAAGCACAAACAGCCCAGACTTCACTCCAAGGCTGTGGCTAAAACCAAACACCTATCTAGCCACAGCACCACCAAGCGAGCATGTTACGTTTCTGTTCTGCCTTCTGATGCTGCTGGCCAAGAAGGATTAACAGCCCTCTTTCATTTGCCAGCTAGGTCGTCTGAGGATGACTTCGAGGGTTTTCCTACCCAGCCTGTGGATGGTCCCTCTCAACCCATTTTATCTACTACAGCTCATGCATCTCATCAATCTAGTGAGCCCCCTGTAGTGGTGCCTCAACAAGGGCAACCGCCTGCTTCTTTACTGGGACTGCAGCTGTCTCCTGAATTCCTTTTGCAGTTGAAGGATATGTTGAGCTTCTTATCACAAGAGCAGTTGAGAGTCCAAACGATTCCATTACTTCAGCACAGTGATCAATGACTTTCCTGTGCTCCGGCTCATTGTGGCTGTAGTGATGTGTGCCCTCCTTCCTCACCTAACCCATTCGTTGTCATCAGAGGCAGGATTGAAGATGAGAATCCCGGCTTGGAGGATCTAGCGTATTCTCTTCAAGCCGAGGGAGATGAGTGGAGCGATGATGCAGAACTTGAGGAGGACACGTCCTATCACCTGTATGATACGGTCGACTATCTTCCCCTTGCTCGTAGAATTCTGGGCATGTTAGGCCTTCAGACCCCATAACCTGAATCTACTGCTCCTCTGGTGAAGGGGGCTAAAGTTCTCAAATCTCCAAGATCAATGGAGTACTACCTTCCTGTGCCAGACCCCATCGACAAACTGGCCAAGGAAGAATTGGATCGCCTGCTGCAGGCGCACCGCTTTTCTATCATGGCTAAAAGACTTTATGCATTGTCCCCGGACTTCATGAACCACCTGAGTGACCCGGGAATAGACGAGCCGGTCTCTAGTTTAGTTTTGAGGTCCCTCCTCCCAAAACAAGGAGAATCACAGCTAAAGGACCCGTTTGAACGCCACATGGGCTACACCCTGTGTAAAAATCATGAAGCTACCACCTTTACTATTCAGGCTTCTGCTGCAGCTTCCAACTTTTCAAGAGCGTCTATGATGTGGCTGGATGAACTCTTGGATGATCCGAATCCAGATCCAGTAAATCTCAGAAAGGGCCTGGTAAAGCTACATAAGACTGCAGTATTTGTGGCTGATGCCACCTTAGATGCCACTCAGCTGGGAGGGCGAGCCCTAGTAGCACAGGTGGTCGCTCAGCATATGCTTTGGCTCAGGCACTGGGACACTGATTCTACTGCCAAAGTCAACTTGTCTAGGGTACCTTTATCTGGGTTCGGCATCCTCTCAGTGGACCTGTTTGCATCCAGTCACAATTGCCAGCTACCTTGCTACTTCTCCAGGTATCTGGATGCCAACACAGAATCCACAGATGCCCTGTTAACACCGTGGCCGGAAGGCCTCCTATATGCCTTTCCCCTGATAGTGCTACTGGGCACAACCTTGAGGAAGCTGTGACGCGAAAGGGCCTGCCTGATCCTGATAGCCCCATACTGGCCTTGCCGGCCGTGGGTCTCAGATCTGCTATCCCTGTCAGTGACGGACTCTTGGAGGTTGCCACTCAGGCCAGATCTCCTCTCTCAGTGTCCGATATGGCATCCGGATCCCGAATGGCTCAGTCTGACAGCGTGGCGTTTGAATGGGGACACTTGATTCATTTGGGACTTTCTCAGGAGGTTGTGGATACAATCCTCGTGTCTAGAAAGCAGTCAACCTCTCGTATCTACCAGAGCACTTGGTTTGCCTTCTCTAACTGGTGTGACTCTCAGAACGTCCAACCATCTCAGGCTACTGTTCAACAGGTACTGCAATTTCTACATAGAGGTCTGAAGATGCGACTTAAACCTAACACCTTGCATCGCCACGCCGCCACCATATCCTCTATTCTCTCTGTCACATCTCCTAGTGCTCCTATGGGCTCACACCCACTCATCAAATGTTTTTTGAAGGGAGCTACCCTACTATTGCCAGCAGTTTGTCACTGTTTTCCATTGTGGAGTTTATCGAAGGTCCTGCAAGCCCTGCAGCATCCTCCTTTTGAGCCCCTTCGATCTGTGCCATTACGACTTTTATCCTTCAAGTTCCTGTTCCTGATGGCAGTCACCTCAGCGAGAAGAGTGTCAGAGTTGGGGGCACTGTCCTCAGCCCGCCATCTCTGTATTTTCCATAAGGACTCAGTGGTATTGCGTCCAGATTCCTCTTTCTGTCCCAAGGTCGAGTCGCCGTTCCACTGTAACCAGGACATTGTTCTTCCTTCTTTTTGTCCGAATCCCGTCCATCCACTGGAGAAAGCCTGGCACTCGCTAGATGTCCGCAGAGCCCTCAAGACCTACCTGTCTCGAACCCAGGACATACGCTCAACTGATTCACTGTTTGTATCCTTTCACCCTCATACTCTGGGGAAAAAGGTGAACAGTTCTACATTATCTTGTTGGTTGCATGCCTGCATTTCATTGGCCTATGAGTCTTTCAGCTGCCAGTGCCTTGTAATATAACGGCCCACTCAACTAGGTCAGTGACCACTACTGCTGCTTTCGCAACCAATGCACCTCTTGCAGAGATTTGCAGAGCGGCTGTATGGTCTACTCCACATTCCTTCATAAGGCATTACAAGATAGGCGGTTACGCTTCTGCGGATGCCTCCTTTGGGAGGCGTGTGTTGCAACAGGTTCTTTATGACAAGTAATCAGGGGGCGGTCCCTCCCTATTGGGGGCTGCTTTGGTACATCCCAAATGATGGCAGGCTACCTGAGGAAAATGAACCATTGGTCTCACCTGAAGGGTGTTTTTCTCAGGTAGACTTGTCATCATGGTCCTCCCTGTTGGGGGCTATCTGGCTAGTTTGTACTTCTCAAATTCTCACGCTTCAGAGTTATACTATTTAAACTATTTAGTCAAGTCAAGACCTTTTTGGAACTGTTAAAGTGCATGTAGTCTCTATGTTATTATTCGGGACAATGTTTTCCTTGCTGGTAGGCCAGTTGGCCTTTTGTGTCTTTTCAGATATATCTCACTTCGGTCTCGTCACGAATGAACTGGAGTGGGAGGGCCTCGATGCTCTAGGTCTTGACTTCAAGACATTCTTGCCTTTGTACGCTAGATGGTGCTAGTACCCAAATGATGGCAGTCTACCTGAGAAAATCACCCTTCAGGTGAGACCAATGGTCCATTTCTTAAAAGAGCAGAACAAGTACTCTGTGGTACCTGGCACATGGAAAGCACACCTTGAACTTGGCCTGGTAGCATATAAGCAACCAATGCAATGCAGATTTCAGAGCAGAGGTATTATGTGTTGATAGGGTCTCACTCATGTCAACAGTTGTTCCACTGCGTCCTGCATTAACTGCAGTCCTTGGGTCAGGTTGTGCTGCCTGGGGATATCTGTTACCTTGGCTGACTGGCTGCCAGGATTTTTTTAGTTTTGGTTAGGAATCCTGACTGCTTATGAAATGCTGAGTTTTCTGCCTTACTCATAGGAATTTTGTTGTGGGTGGTATGATACTGCATTTAGGAAATATCACTGTCTTTTGTTGTTCTTTATCTGTTTGCATTTCATTTACCTTTAACCTCACTCCTTTACATCCATAGAAGCAAAAACAGTGGTTCCATGCACTCAGCTCAACTCCCTTAAACCCACTGACGATGCACCTTGTTGGTTGCATGATGGTTTGTTTCTTGCCCAATAGCCGTAAAAAAGAATTTTAGTGGGCAGTGTGGCTGCAATTGTTATTCCCAAGCTGCTAACTGTGAAGGTAGACCAAATCCTGTAAGCAGCCATGTTAAAAGATAGGGGCAGGGTTGCCAACTCTACTTGTATATGGATATCTTTATTGAGGATCCCTAGTCAAGCTTTACCAACAGCACAATCCAAACTATATACCTACTCAGAAGTAAGTCCTATTGAGTTCTATGGGGCTTAGTCCCTTAGTAAGTGTGTTTAGAATTGTAGCCTTCAGGGGCAACCATCTTTATTCCCGAGTGCTCCCATCTAACATCTCCATAACACTAGGCTCCTTTATTCCAACAATGGCCTTCTAGTCACTGGCCTGGCCTGAGGCCACAAACCGTTCTTGTCAGAAGCAAGTAGGCTAAATTAAATGTTCTCTACCCAGGCTCTATCTTTTAGCTAAGATTTCCATCTTAATTTCCAATCAGAGAAATGCTTTTGTTTGAATTGTATGCCCCAAGCAACTGTGAAAGTGGAAATGGACTGCCTTCAAGTAAATTCTGACTTGTGGCGACCTTATGAATTGGGTTTTCATGGTAAGAGGTATTCAGAGGTGGTTTACCATTGCCTTCCTAAGAGGCTGAGAGGCAGTGACTGGCCCAAGGTCACCCAGTGAGCTTCATGGCTGTGTGGGGATTCGAACCCTGGTCTCCCAGGTCATAGTCCAACACTCTAACCACTATGCCACACTGGCTCTGTGGTTGATGCTTAATGTATCATGCTTAAAGACATCACTCGGGCCCACCCCTGTGACATCACCTGGGCCCACCCCTGAAATATCAGGGTTTGGGATGTTCCTGACCTGGCAACCTAGACTCTGATGTTACCTTATTATGATTACCATGTATAGAAGTGGTATACATACATCTTGATGATGTAATACATACATATTGCCCTTTACTGCTAGGATGCAATTAAGGAGCAGTGCTGGAAGAAACCCCATGCTTTCCTCATAACAGCAGATTCTCAGCTCCCTGCCAAGGGAATGAAGTTGTTTCCTTCCCAGTTGTGCTTGTCAGGGCTTCCCTGCTGTCTCCCCATACCTTGTCCATAGTAGCAGTAGTACTCCTGACTGGCACCATGGAGGCATCCTCTCCAGCACCACTTGGCCACATGGATACTTTAGGTTGTACATGGCTCTCTGGAGATGTAGAAGGTGCAGTGCATCTTAGGACCATGGCCAAATAAGGGGAACTTTTTATATAAAAATGGCATTTCAGAACTTTTGGTAATGCTGATATGTTGGTGTTTCTGTGTAGAGAGCATACACAGACTGGGACTTTCAGAATGGTCCTGAGGCAAAGAAACCACACTACCTTCTCCAGTGGTTCCCTAGGACTGTCTCACCCTCAACTAAATCAATCCCAGAGAACAGATCTCTGTACCTTCTGTTTATTTGAAGAATTACAAGGCATGAAAATGTGAACCTAACCTCCTCCTCTCCGTCACTTCAGGTGAATGATGGCTGAGGTTTTAAAGACTACTTCCTTGGAAACTGTGTAAAATGGTATTGTGAAAGTGCATACTTATTGCAGGATTGATTGATTTTATGTAGAACACTTATATATCGCTTTATGGTCCTGAGAGCCTCTTAGAATAGCTTATAAAAGATTATCAAAATAAAATCTCAGATTGTGTACAGAGACAGAAAATGCATGGTGTCCATACAGAACCAGGAATATTCAGGCAGCATTTCTAGATACCATCCTTGCTTTTTCTCATGCCATGTAACAGCTACCCTAAGCAAGGCAGTGGGATCACATTTTTGTCATATGTGATGGAAGCACTCTTCCCTTGCTGGCAGTTGCCAGACAGCAGCTCTCACTATAGTCCTCTGAGGCAAGAATGTGACACTGACAGGGCCGGTCCCAAAGGGTGGCAAGGTCAGGCCCTGGCTGAGGGCCCCTGGAGCTACAGAGGCCCCTGAGGGGCCTCTCAATAGGATGGGGAAGGAGTAGCACTCCTTTTCCACAATCCTCAGCAGAGTAGCTGCCGCAGATCGCAGAGAGGTAGCTTCTTCCGTCCACCCATCTCTCCTATCTTTTGAGGCTGCGCAGGCTGTGCGTGCAGGACTACCATTAACCAAGATGGCAGCTGAGGTTTCCCTAAGGGGCTGAAGCTTCCGGCGCCATCTTAATTGATGGCAGCGCTGCACACACATAGCAGCCTGCACAGCCACAAAAGACAGGAGAGACGGAGCCAGCCAACGGGAGAGCGGAAGAAGCTCCCTCCCTGCAAGAGACAGGTAGGTGTGTGTGCACGCGTGTGAGCGTGTGTGTGTCAGGGCCTGAGGTAAGCTGGTGCCCAAGGGCCCATGCATATCTGAAGCCGGCCCTGGACACTGAGCACTTGGATTTATAGAAGCAAATACTTTCCCTTTGAAATCTAAGGCTAAAATAAAATGTGTATTTCAGAAAAAAACTCTCCTAGAAGAGAGTGCTCCCCAAGAAAGGCTCCAGTTCCACCCAGAAGAGTTGGATTAAAGCAAGGCCTAGCACCCAAAACTCTAGCAGGCTATTTCAAAATTTCTTCCAAGCCTAAGAACAAAGAAGAAAAGGTACAGGGACACAACAAAGGTAGGTTGTTTATCATCAGATGTGTGTGCCTGTTCTCTGGAGATGGGAAATAAAGATCATACTGTGTTCTTGTAGAAATAGAATCCACAGCGTGTGTTGTCAGGCATAAAAACTAAGCCATCATCTATTGCAGCCACGTAAATAATTGCAGGGAGAGGGTTGCCCATTTTGCCAGCTAAACACTTGCTGAAGTGGAGCCATCCTAAGTGCTAAAGCAGGTCAGTTCCCTCTTCACCCTCCCCCCCTGTATAAAAACTTCTTTTTCTTTATAACCTAAGGTACTTCAGTGTATTTCAGGAGTTCTTTGAGTATATAGAAATAATTGCTATTTTTGGATGGCCGTGTTTCATTTCCAAACTGATAGGAATTATTCAAAAGCACTGTGTACACCCTCCATGGTCTAGCCCTGTGTTAGAACAGCACTGTGAAGGGCACACACAGGGCTCCCTGCCTTTTTTATCCTTTAAGAGCCAGTAGAGGAATAACAGGCATTGGTGCAATCTGTTAGTGACAATCTATTCAAGACTAGACAACCACTACGTTACAAGGTTGTTATTTTGGGAATGGTCCCCTAAATTTTGCAGCGATTACAAAATGGAACATGTAGAGAGCCTGAGCAGAAATCATTGAAAAGATTAGCTGTCTGAAGCACTTCTGTGTAAACATATGTGATGCCTTCCACATATAAACAAATGTTTGAGACCATTGTCAGGCCCTTTATTTTCCACTGATATTAACTATACTGCATTATTCACACAGGAAATACAGAAAACGTGCCTAGAGAAAAAGTGCAGGTCAAATCAATAACAAGGGGAACCGGAGAAGAGGAATCCAGTAAAAAACGTGTAACATCTCTTATCCTCTTTGAGGAGGTAAGGCATAAG
Organism: Rhineura floridana; assembly: GCF_030035675.1. NCBI lineage: Eukaryota > Metazoa > Chordata > Lepidosauria > Squamata > Rhineuridae > Rhineura > Rhineura floridana. The sequence continues at coordinate 38,514,572 of NC_084482.1, forward strand.
TGCAGATCCTACTTTCTGAAGAAAAAGCTTCAACACCATCCAGAATAAAGTAAGAGGGTCAGAGTTGGCGAGCTATACTGTGTCTATTTCCTCCCAAAATTCATAACAGCCTTACTATAGGTTGACTAAAACGTTGAGTGAGCAGAGTACCACTCTTGCAGTGAGACTTTGCCTTCCTTTCCTCCTCCATCCCACCCCCCCAGCAATCCTCATGCTCCCCCTAGAACCCCCAGTGTTCCCCCTAACATCTACTCTGGTCAGTCCCCCAAACCTCCAGAGGAGATGTGCCAGGGAATGTGGGGAAATGCAGTGGGGATGAGAGGAAGTGGAAGTCCTGTTGCATGAGTCATTCACAGACATTGTTGGATACAACCTTACACTTTTTTTGTCAGCGCAACTTTGTAGCAATGTTTAAGCATACAGGGCAGCTCCCATATTAAGATTCTGTACTGCCCAACATTGAAATGGAAATGGACTGCCTTCAAGTCGATTCTGATTTATGGTGACCTTATGAATATGGTTTTCATGGTAAGGGGTATTCAGAAGTGGTTTACCATTGCCTTCCTCTGAGGCAGTGAGTGGCCCAAGGTCACCCAGTGAGCTTCATGGCTATGTGGGCATTCGATGTTAGCTATCTCGAATAGTTTGAAGTTGGGTTGTATTAAATTAACCATAGTTAATGTTAACACAGTTTGTCACTCCTGATAGCATAGGAAACCATGATGAAATAAAAGCTCAAAGCTTCTGAACTCGTGTGTGTGTGTGTGGGGGGGGAAACTACGGAGGAGGCTAAGCTCATTTATATTAAATGCTAAACCATGGTTTAGTGTGATGTCCAAACATGGCCAGTGTCTTGAAGGACTTCTGTACATTTTTTATTTGTCCATCATTCTGTCTGCTTCCTTTCTTCGTTATGTTTGTATACCTGGATAAAGGTTCACAAATGCCACCACCAGTTCACCAGTGGTAAGTGCATCTTTTAATCAGATGAGAACTTCTCTCTGAACTTGGGTTTCAGACACATTTGGTAAGCAGTCTCACTGCTTTCTGAGTGCCTCCAAAGTCTTAAAAAGGAAAGTTGAAAATATATCTGTCCAGAGTTCCTTATGTTTGTACACAGGTAGAATATTGCTAATATGTTCAAAATTTAATTACTTGATTTGATTTAGAACTGAACATGTCCTACTTCTGACATTCTATATTTAACTTAAACTTTAACTTATATGGATTGGATCTAGACTAAGGCTGCAATCTGACACACACCTTCCTGGGAGTAAGTTCCATTGAACCCAATGGAGCTTACTTCTGAGTAGACATGTACTGATTTTCCATAGGAGGTATGCCATCAAGCGGGTAATAGCTCCACCTATCGTCCGAAGGCAAGAATGTTTCTGAAGTCAAGACTAGGGGCGCCAGGCCCCTCCCACTGTCCAGTTCATTCTTGCCTTCGTCCGTGCAAGATATATTGCTTAGCATCTAGATAAGTTTTTTGTATTGTGACAGAGTGTGGAGGTTCTTCTTTTGTGTGTCTACTCATGCTGTTTCCTTCCCTCTGTCTTGTTTATATCACCGTGTGTCTTGTTATTCTGGGGAATTTCCTCAGGGGGAGTTTTTCGCCCTTGCCTGGGCCGTTTTCCTCCCCAGCTTTTAGCCTAATGGCTTTTTGAGAGACCGCGGCTGCGGTTCTCTCTTTCTCAGGCGGCGGTCGCTGCTTTTAAACGGGAGCTTGCAGCTGCAGCTCCCTGATTTACCCCGCCTTTTGTTTCATGCCTCCAGGAGCCTGCGGCTGCGGCTCTCCTCCCGAGGCTTTTAGTCGTCGGACTGCTCTGCCTTCCCCAACCGTTTCGCGGCCTTAGATCTCTCTCCGCGGCGGTCTCTGCAGTCTGCGGCTGCGGCTCTGGCTCTCTCCCTTATATCGGGGTCTTCCCTGGCTGACCTGCCTCCCTGCAGAGTCTCCCTTTCCTTATTTAACAACCGCGACTAAGTTCTCAGCCCCGCGGCTGTAGAACGTCTTTATGGCCGCCCCTTTTTTGCAGTTAAATTTCCATTGCCCCTGCTTCTTTCAACCGATATTATTGTACAACGTATCTGCCATTTTTGATTAAAAAATTTTCCCGCTCTTTCACGGGCGCCATTTTGTTTGCTCCCTTTTTTCCCGCCCTTACTGTTTGGTCTATCCCATCCTAACAGCGGGCCTAGCTTGAAAGAGCTGTGGCTAGCAGCTTTATTAAAACCTCAACGCTGTCTTCCCTGTGTGTGTGTGCGCTGCAGATAGAATCCTATAGTACACAGAATCTCCTACTGTTCCAACTATTTGACTGCTACAACTCTTGAATCCACACATTCTCAGGACTGTCTCAAGGCTGTGGCTGTGAACCAGGCTGTCTGCATTGTACATTCTGCCCCACTCGTGGCCGTGTACTAAGACTGTGGAATTGTGCACCGCTGCTCGAACTGTACATTCTGCCCCATCTGTGGCCGTGTACCAAGGCTGTTGATACTGTGCAAAGCTGTGCAAATATTACATTCTGCTCCATCTGTGGCCATGTACCAAACCTGTTGATACTGCGCAAAGCTATCTGGACTGCATTCTGCCCCATCCGTGGCCGTGTACTAAGACTGTTCATAGTGTACATTCTGCCCCATCCGTGGCCGTGTACTTAGCAATCTGCCAGTGCATTCTGCCCCATTCGTGTGCCGTGTACTGAGCCTGTTCGGGTCTGTGCATTCTGCCCCATCCGTGGCCGTGTACTGATACCCTTTTAAAAATATATGATGACAGAACAGCCAGAGACAATCCAGGCAACCAAGCCGAAACAACAGCCAGAGACAAATCAGGCAACCAAGCCGAAACCATCTAAGGTGGTCAAGCATAAACATTCTAAAGCGGTTGCCAAAACTAAACATCTTTCCAGCCACAGCACAACCAAGCGGCCTCGCTATGTCTCTGTTCCAATTCCAGAGGGGTCAACCCATGCACAGTTAACGACTCTCTTTCATTCTCCTGCTGTTTCCTCTGATGAGGAGGACTTTGCTGGTTTTCCTGAACAACCAACGGTCAGCCAACCCGGGGCTTACTCCTCTTCACTGCCTGTGGGGCCGTCCACACTTCTGCCTATACAAGAGCAACCGTCTACATCTCCGGGACTGCAGCTGTCCCATGAGTTCATTTCACAACTTCAGGGCATGCTGTCGTTCTTCGCTCAGAGGCAGTCACCGTCTCAAGTTCCCGCTATTCCTCAGCACAGCGGGGACCACTTTGTACACAATGAGACGAACCCATCATGTTCTCCAAATCCGTTTGACATTGCCAGGGGCAGGTTTGTTGATGACGTCTCTTGTGAGGAGGAGTCCGCATTCGCCCTGCAAGATGAAGGAGACGAATGGAGTGACCATTCGGAACATGAGCAGGATACATCTTATCGTCTCTTTGATGCCTCAGATTACCAGCCCCTTGCACGCAGAGTGTTGAATACCCTTGGCCTTCAATCCATGCCAACTGCAGCTGCCACTCCCACTATAAAGGGGGCCAGGGTGTTGAAATCCCCCATGCCAGCAGAGCACTATCTTCCTGTGCCAGATCCCATCGCTAAACTGGCCAAGGACGAATGGTCTCACCCTTTACAAGCACGCCGATTTAATAACCTTCCAGACAGACTTTATCCTTTGGCTCTAGACTTTATTACTAGACTGGCCGTCCCTGGCATAGACGAGCCAATTTCCAGCTTAGTTTCCAGATCCCTTTTGCCAAGGGAAGGAGATTCTCATTTAAAGGATGTCACTGAGCAGAGACTGGACTTTGCCTTACGCAAGACTCACGAGGCCACCGCCTTTTCTATGCGTGCCTCTACATCAGCCTCTATTTTCTCCAGGGCAGCAATGATGTGGTTGGACGACCTATTAGAGGATCCTAATCCAGATCCTGTTTCTCTGCGAAGATCACTGATAAAATTGCGCAAGACAGCCGCTTTTGTGGCTGATGCCACCTTGGACGCAAATCAGCTAGGAGCACGCGCTATGGCGGCTCAGGTTGTTGCCCGACGGACCCTCTGGCTTCATCACTGGCAGGCTGACTCTACTGCCAGAGTTAATCTATCACGGGCACCTTATGCCGGATCATTACTTTTTGGCGAGGAAGCCCTGAAGGCAGTGCTTGTTGACCCCAAGGACGCTCGAAAGCCTGTCTTGGCCACTGTCAGAAACGTCGAGCGCAGACCTTTCAGACGCTTCGCCTCGTACCGCACGTCTCAGCCCTTTTGAGGAACGCGGGCCGGAGGACGAGGTCGTGAGTTCCCAACATATGATTTCCGCTCCTCCAGGGGAGTCTGGAACAGACGTTTCTCGGGCAGAGGTCAGTACCAGGGGCGCAGAGGTTTTTCAACGTCCTCATACAGGGGAGGGTCTCGCCAGCGCAGATAGTACTAATACAATACCGGTTGGGGGCAGACTGCTTCTGTTTGGTGAACATTGGCTGTGTCTGACTCAGGTCTCCTGGATCAGAGAACTTTTTTGTTATGGATATGCACTTGAGTTTTGGGCAACACCCCCAGACCGATTTCATCCCTCCCCTTGTCCCAGGGTATCAGCCAGGCACTACATCATGCAAACAGCCATACATCACCTCTTGGACATAGCAGCGATAGAGCCAGTCCCTACTACAGAGAGGTCGGAAGGGGTATACTCCCTCCTATTTGCTGTGCCCAAATGAGATCTATTGTGGAGGGCGGTATTGGACCTCAAGTTCATTAACCGTTTTGTAAAGTACCGAAGGTTCAAAATGGAATCCCTCCACTCCATTACAGAAAGCCTGCACGAAGGAGACTTCCTGGCTTCTATCGACCTAAAGGAAGCGTATCTCCATGTGCCTATTTGCATAGCCCACAGAAAATTCCTTCGGTTTGCATTTGGCTCCCAGCACTTTCAATATCAAGTGATGCCGTTCGGTCTCTCATCTGCCCTGAGAGTATTTACCAAGGTGCTACTCATACTAGTGGCTTACCTCCGGCTTCAAGGGGTCCATATCTACCCCTATCTGGATGATCTTCTAATACGGGTGAGTTCCAGGGAGCTGGCTCATCGCCATCTAACGCTCACGCTCCATGTATTACAGGCCCACGGCTGGCCAGTCAACTTCGACAAAAGCCATCTCCAACCAACCCAACGCCTACAGCATCTAGGGGCGATGTTGGACACTCTGCAGGCGACAGTGTTCCTGTCCCCAGACCGCATAACTGCTATCACAGACATCGCAAGATCTCTGATGCACAAAACATCTGCAGACGTCATGCTTCTAGCCAGGGCTCTCGGAATGTTGGTGTCCACCATCCATATTGTTCCATGGGCTCGAGCTCATACTCGCCAGCTACAGTGGGCCTTGTTGCCGTTTCAATAGGACATTGCCAGCTCAAACCATCGAGCAATTCCCTTGAGCCCCGCACTGCGCCTGTCATTCCGCTGGTGGACGAGGGTGCAACATCTCACCCAGGGCACTCCGTTCAGAGAACCCCGCAGGACTGTCATCACCACAGATGCCAGTCTCCTCGGCTGGGGAGCCCACTGCAACTCCCAGTTCGTTCAGGGGGTTTGGACCAAAACAGAGCAGACTCAGAGCATCAATTGGCTGGAACTAAAGGCTGTCCACTTAGCTCTGCTCCATTTTCAGTCTCTGTTCCACTTGGACCATGTTCTCATTCGAACGGACAACACGTGTGCCAAATCTCATTTAAACAGACAAGGGGGACCAGGTCCCGTCCTCTGCAGAACCTAGCTTCCCTCATATTCGACTGGGCAGAGCAACATCTGCAATCCTTAAAAGCAGAACATCTCAGAGGAATTTGGAATGTGACAGCAGACTGGCTCAGCAGACAACAGGTGTTCCCGGGAGAATGGAAACTTCATCCGACTGTTTTCCATCTTCTCCAGTGTCGGTTTGGCGCCTTCTCAGTCGACCTGTTTGCCTCCAGTTGCAATTGTCAGCTACCCAGGTACTTCGCTCGATACCTGGACACGACAGCGGAAGCGGTGGATGCCTTGTCGCTACCGTGGCCGGATGGCCTATTGTACGGCTTCCCTCCAGTACCACTGTTGGCCAGAACCTTGAGGAAGACGTGGCGCGAGAGGGCCAAACTGGTTCTGATAGCTCCATATTGGCCCCGTCGACCGTGGTTCTCGGATCTCCTTGCCATGTCGGTGTCGGACCCTTGGACACTCCCGGTCAGACCAGACCTCTTATCCCAGGGCCCAATATGGCATCAGGATCCCAATTGGCTCAAGCTAACAGCGTGGCTTTTGAACGGGGACATTTAAGGTCGGCTGGCCTGTCTGACGCTGTCATTGACATTATCCTGGCCTCGAGACGACCATCCACCACTCGTATATATCAACATACTTGGGTGGCATTCTCCAGATGGTGTCAGTCCCAACACCTTGATCCTTCTCAGGCCACAATACAACAGGTGCTACAATACCTTCATAGGGGTCTCATGGTGGGACTCAGACCCAACACCTTACGTCGACATGCGTCCACTCTGTCGTCCATTCTCTCAGTGTCCTCCACTGCTGCCCCTATTGCCTCACATCTGTTCATCAAACGTTTTCTGAGGGGAACCGCTCTACGCTCACTGGCTGTAGTCCATCCTAGTCACCCTAGTCAGAGGCAGCATGCTTCTGAAAACCAGTTGCCAGAACCCTCAGGAGCGGAGAGTGTTCTTGCACTCGGGTCCTGCTTGCGGGCTTCCCCCAGGCACCTGGTTGGCCACTGTGAGAACAGGATGCTGGACTAGATGGGCCACTGGCCTGATCCAGCAGGCTCTTCTTATGTTCTTATGTTTTCCTTCATGGAGTTTGTCGAAGGTGCTGCAGGCTTTACAACGCCCTCCGTTTGAGCCCCTCAGGACTTTGCCTTTACGTCTGTTGTCATTCAAGGTCCTGTTCCTGATTGCGATCACTTCTGCGAGACGAGTTTCGGAACTGGGCGCATTGTCTTCTGCCCACCACCTCTGTGTCTTTCACAAGGACTCTGTTGTGCTGAAAACTGATCCTTCCTTCCGTCCTAAGGTCAATTCAGTTTTCCACTGCAACCAGGACATTGTTCTTCCTTCATTTTGTCCGAATCCTACCCATCCTCTAGAGAAGGCTTGGCATTCGTTGGACATTCGGAGGGCTCTCAAGACCTACCTGTCTAGGACTCAGGATATACGACGGACCGAGTCTTTGTATCCTTTCATCCACGTTCTATGGGGCATAAAGTAGCTAATTCCACCTTATCCCGCTGGTTGTGGGCATGTATTACCTTAGCCTATGAGTCCCTTAAGCTTCCAATTCCACCTAGCATTACCCCTCATTCCACCAGGTCAGCGGCCACTACGGCTGCTTTTGCTACCAACGCTCCTGTTGCCAATATTTGCAGAGCGGCTGTTTGGTCTACCCCACATTCATTTATAAGGCATTATAAAATAGACCATTATGCTTCTGCTGATGCCTCTTTTGGCAGACGAGTGTTGCAACAGGTTCTTAATGAGGATTAGGTTGTGGGTGGTCCCTGCCTGTTATGGGCTGCTTTGGTACATCCTGCTTGATGACATACCTCCTATGGAAAATGGACCATTGGTCTCACCTGAAGGGTGATTTTCATAGGAGGTATGCCATCACGACCCTCCCAGTTGGAGGATACCTAGATATTTTTTGGGATTTTTATTTATTCCTGTTACGCTATTTTATTACATTTATTAGTGAAGTCAAGACTGCTATTACTGTTATCTCGCTATGTTAGAGTCATATTATTATGAATGTTGCTATTATGTTATGTTCTTCCTGGTAGGCCCGTTGGCCTTTTCTCCTGCATTTTTAGATATCTCCCTTTGGACTCGCTGCGAATGAACTGGAGAGTGGGAGGGGCCTGGCGCCCCTAGTCTTGACTTCAGAAACATTCTTGCCTTCGGACGATAGGTGGAGCTATTATCCGCTTGATGGCATACCTCCTATGAAAATCACCCTTCAGGTGAGACCAATTTTCCAATTGCAGCCTAAGTTAGTTAACTTAAATCATGACTAACCAGCCTCACTGATTTCAATAGAAGCTAAATTTGACTAACATAGTCTGGATTCAACCTTATTTTTAACCTCAGACATCACACTGGATCTGGATTAATTTGAAAAATTGAAAGCAAAGATGAGATGTGTAAACTATTTACATGATTAAACATTTTCCACTTCTGATAGGTTGATGTCATATTTGAAGAAGATGTTGGATTTCTAAATGCAGTAAAGACATTAATGACCACTACCAAGAGACCTGTCATTCTTACTACCAATGGTGAATAATATTAATTTTTTAAAAACATCCAGATATCTTGTTAATGCTTTAAAATCATACTGAACATCAGAATACTGAAACTTCCATTTTGGAGCATAATTGAGAGAACAGACTGAAATCTTTAAAATTCAACAGGATATTTCAAGCAATGTATAATCTGTCTTTCTGTCTGGTTTTGCTCAGTGCTATATTCTGATTCTTTAGTTAGAGGACACAAATAAGGTAAGTCAAAATCCACATTCTCTAACTTGAAAATTAGTGTCCTCTGTTGCTCCTATTGTCTTGCCATATCATGCTACTGGCTTCATCCTTTTCTGCACTCAGGCTTGCCACTATAGGTCTTTTTATTCATTTATGGTATGCTTTTTTGCCTAATAAATAGAACTTGGGGTAGGATTGTGGGAGTGAAAGAAAATATTGCATTGGAAATACGATACTTTCATGTTTCAAAACTGAAAGATGTAATTCTGCTATCTTAGGCCACAATTCCCATTGAAAAATTCTGTGGGGTTAACATCTGAGTAGGCATGCATAGGATTGCACTGTTAATTGGCATTCAGCCTGAAACTACAGGTGACATACAACTGTATCTATACTTTTCCCAACTTTGTTAAAGCCCAAAGAAGGGGGGGAGTGCGTAAGCCTCTTTCCTCTGGATGTTTTTCTGTTCTCAGTCACTTCTTGGTAGTAGTTGATGGGGGAACAAATTATGCTGTTGCTTTTATGGCTGCTTGTAGGCATGCCAGAAGCATCTGGTTGGTCACTCTTCCAAACAGCATGCTACATTTAGTTCTATCTGCAACCCCATCTGTTCTGCCCACTTTCACCACTCAACACAGGTCTGCTTGCACCCTACTTCTGTTTCTACCTTTATCTTTGTTTTTCACCATATTACACAAAGTGATACAGTTTCTTACCAATTGTGACAATGAGTAAATTATTCCGCTAGCACTTGCATAAATGTTTGTGGAACAACACTGAAAGCTGTTTTCCAGTTCAGGAGCTATTTTAGCGTGTAAGCACTTGAAGGTTGACTTCTGTTCTCTTTCCCCATCTTCCCAGTTGTGAAAATATACTTATATAAATTATATTTTAATATTTTTTCAGGTGTTTTGATTTCTCTAATCCTTAGAGAAAAAATAATTCTTGATTGTCAAATTTTAAAAGCCTTTATTCTTAATCTTTTGTGTAGATCCATCATTTAGTTTAATATTTGATGGCTGCTTTGAAGAAATCACTTTCAGTACGCCTTCTTTGGTGAGTCTTTCAATTGTGGAATATAAGCTGGTTTACAATTTCATAGTATGACAAAACTGTGTCGGACTATTATTGAACTGCAGCTTGTTTATTTATCAATTTGATTTATATCTGCCCTTCCTCCCAGCAGGAGCCCAGGGCAGCTTGAATATGTTGGTTTATTTACTAATTATAACATCACCCATGCAAGGGGCTTCATTTCACTATTGTACAGAAATGAGTTATAAACTACCTTCTTTATTTATATGAACCAGTCTAACAGAAATTTTGCTTGGGCAGGCTTGAATCCTTGTTAGAATATGCAATGCTCTTCAGGTTGGTTGATGTAGTTTCAGATGTGCTTTAGTTTGCAGCCAGCCTTCTGGCCATGACCCTGCCCTAGAGATGTGAATGCCAGAGGGGGGGAAACAGGTTTCCCCCATTTTTTCCAATATTTTTTTTTTGGGGGGGGGACTTTTTCCAGGCCTTCCCATCTCTATCCCACCTGACACCTCATCCTTCTGCTCTGCAACAGCTTAGAGCATTCAGGACCTGTGTCTGTGCTGGGATACTAAACATTGGTCTCATAATTCCCATTATATAAGGAACAATTTGCCCTGTTGCTGTTGCATAATAGCTCTTCAGTGACAACACAGCTTTAAAAATAATTCACCATGCAGTATAGTTAACTTTTGATAGAAGTGTATAAAATTATGCATGGCACTGAGAAAGTGGATAGAGAAAAGTTCTTCTCCCTCTCTCATAATACTAGAACTCGTGGACATTCAAAGAAGCTGAATGTTGGAAGATTCAGGACAGACAAAAGGAAGTACTTCTTTACTCAGCGCATAGTTAAACTATGGAATTTGCTCCCACAAGATGCAGTAATGGCCACCAGCTTGGACGGCTTTAAAAGAAGATTAGACAAATTCATGGAGGACAGGGCTATCAATGGCTACTAGCCATGATGGCTGTGCTCTGCCACCCTAGTCAGAGGCAGCATGCTTCTGAAAACCAGTTGCCGGAAGCCTCAGGAGGGGAGAGTGTTCTTGCACTCGGGTCCTGCTTGCGGGCTTCCCCCAGGCACCTGGTTGGCCACTGTGAGAACAGGATGCTGGACTAGATGGGCCACTGGCCTGATCCAGCAGGCTCTTCTTATGTTCTTATGTTAACTATCAGAATACTTTATAGTAGTTAAATAACATTTCATGCTGCAATTAGGAACTTAGGATCTTGGCATGTAACATAGTGTGCTTCTGTTGTGATTTTTCAAGCTGTATTGTTATTTTTTTAATCTCTTTTACTTTAGATAAATGTTGCTAGCTATCTCCAAGTTCTCTGTTTGGCTGAGAACTTAAGATCAGATGTAAGAGACTTTGCTGCTTTGTTAACTGCAAACAACTCTGACATCAGACAAAGTATTCTCCACTTGCAGTTCTGGATTCGAAGTGGTGGTGGCTATTTGAAAGAAAAAGGTATGGTATTGCACAAGCAAGTCTGACTCAGTTAAAATAGTTTTTAAAAATTCACATGTCAAAATTGGTGGTGGTTGTTTACCTTCATGTGGCTCTGAAAAATTATTTGAGACTTTGAAGAAGTAGTTTGGGCCATTCTAGTTTATAATATTACCATATTGTTTGCAATACAGATTGGAAAGTTACGATTTGAGAGACTTTAAATACATCTTTAAATAGATTTCAGAGCAGAGAGAAGTCTCACCTAGAGAACAGAATGAAACTTGTGGGGGAATAGGGTTGGATAGAATGTTGATAAATGACAGAAATGCTGAGGTTAATTGACAGTATGCAAAATTTGGATCTGCAGTACAATATTGTCTCTTCCCACAAATAGGAGTGCTTCCATTCATGGCTCCAGACAGCCTGGAACAGGTTCCTTATTGAGGAGGGGGATGGGTTTTAGAAGTGGGGAAGGGGACAAAACACACTTTTTCTCTCCTCCTCTTCCCCCCCCTCCCCCCAGCTATCTATTATGCTAGAGGGCTGGCAACCAATCTGAGTATTTTATAGCTATATATTAGCAAGCATGTAGTCCTGGACATGGGACATGTAAATTCACAGGTTCCTGTCAGGCACTGTTTGGGGTGTTTGTGTAATATTTTCTCTTAATTCAGAAACCTAAGTACGTTGGCATGGCTAGGGAGCCTCCTGGGTATGCAGAAGCCACTGCATTATTTTTGGGTGACACTGTTTTACTTCTAAATTAATAGGCACCACTTGAATTCCCTGTTAGAGAGAACAAGTGGGACCTGTAACAAAATATTGCAGTATATCCTTATCCCTTAATAGAATTGTTCCTGTCCAGAGATCCAGCAAGCCATGTCCTCCCCCAGAGAGTTATAAACTGTAAGGAGCTGAAGCAAGCCAGTTTGCTCTCCCTCAGTTTTTCCTTTTCCAGCTGACAACATTCTGTAATTTCTGGAGGTCGCTGAGCATGCTCAATCTTCACTGAGCTACTTTTTGCTTTTTGGGGTTTTTTAAAAATATTTTTTACATCTGCATATTTCAGTTTTCACCTGATATTGCCTCCTTTTGGCCCCAGTCCTGTCAGCACCAGGGCTGTGGAGTCAGTACACCAGACCTTCGACTCCAACTCTGACTCTGACTCTGCTATTTTTCTACTCTCCGACTCCTTCATAAATGGCAAATGTATATTAACTAGTAATAACAAATTTACTGTAGTAAAATGGTAGCACAAGGCATTTCATCACCACCACGTGAATCCAGAGCTTGGAAAAGTTACTTTTTTGAACTACAACTCCCATCAGCCCCAGGGATTGGGCTCGTGGGAGTTGTAGTTCAAAAAAGTAACTTTTCCAAGCTCTGGATTCACATGGTGATGAAATGCCTTGTGCTACCATTTTACTACAGTAAATTTGTTATTACTAGTTAATGTACATTTGCTATTTATGAAGGAGTCGGAGTCGGTACATTTCTTCCAACTCCGACTCCACCCAAAATTGCTCCCGACTCTGACTCCACAACTCCGATGCCACAGCCCTGGTCAGCACTCAGATTTTGCTATTAGAGAAAATGATTCTTGTGATTTATTGAATGGATGAAGAAGCAACATAGAACAGATGGGGAAATGACAGAATGAAACTGCTACAAAGAGAATTTATACTATAAGAATTAAACAATAGAATGAGTATAGATAGCAGAGAGAAAATAAATTCCAAACTTCAGAAAAAATACTATGTAAAAGTCTACGAGGATTCTCTTGTGTTTTAAATTTTTTTAAACAGAAGTGCTACACTGATGTCAGAACTTGTCATTCTTACAAATTCAACCTGAAACTCTTTGTTGTAGGAAGAGAGAAAGAAGTAAGTGACACAGATCAGACTACTTACCTTGAAAAACCAAGTAGCTCCAAGACCACTAAACCTGACCCTCCTGTGAGTCTTCCAAAATGTGAGACTGGCTGCATTGAGAGCTTGCTTGGCCTTAACAACATATTTTTGCCTTCAGAAGATTTGTTCTCATTTCTTAAGGTACATTTATTTTGGTACAAGACAGTTGCCTAAAATGAATTGCAATATTTATCAATATAATATCATATTGTGCAACAACCTCACCTATTCAGTATATCCATCTTAACAGGCATTTTCCTAGGACATGCTAGTGATTACTAAGTTAAAGAGAATACTGTTACAACAAATTCTTCTGTGGCATCTTGAGGATTCAAAACATTTGTGTCATGGGGTTTTGTAGGCTGTAGTCAAATTAGTACTACCCAAGCAGAATGGATGAGAAAACAGGTTGGTACACGAAATATACTTTTAAAAGAGAGAGAAAATTTCTAAGGAATAAAAAAATCTCAAATATCCTTTTCTCATTTAAACTAAAGCTGCACAGCCCTGAGCTCATGATGATTGTTTTAGAAAATATTATTGGGTCTGTTTTATTTATTGGCTGTTCCTTGCATGTTTTAGTAAGTCCCTTGGGATTGTGTAGGCTGCAAATCCATTAAAGAAAAACTGTAAAATCATTAGTTAATTTTATTTTTCACAGCATGAAATCACAACAGAAGAATGGAGTAGACTGATACATCTGCTCACAGAATTCCAGATGAAGGATGTGGATTTTATTTATAGTAATCTTGAATTCATTTTACCTTTACCAGTTAATATACTTTCAAAACCATCGCAAATGACTAATCCTACATGTAACACAATTACCAAAAAATCTTCAATAAATAAGTCTTTTGACAGTGACTGCTTGGAGGAAACTAGCCCTGTGAAAAAGGCTAAACGAACAAAGTGCCAAAGAAATATGGCTTTATTGGATGATAGTGATTTATTTGAAAGTGAATTAAACTACTCTGGGTTCATTACTGTGCCATCTGACATACCCAGTTCATGCTTGGAAGAAGAAAAGGGTAGACTGGAACTTGGAAGTGATACGTTGGAACCTGCGAGTGGTAACACAGCAGCTCTGAGCAATGGAGCACCAGCAAAAGCAAAAAGCTCTGTTCCTGCCTACCAGTGTCTAAATTCAATCACTGAATTTGTGGACAATATGTCTCTCTTAGATTATTGCTTCAACAGGAAGTGTCTGGAATCAACACAGTTCTGTAAATACGAGGAATTCATTTGGACAAAAGGGAAGATAAAAAATGGTCTGTCTGATGAGTTTAGTGCGGAGCATACTGACTGGTGGAACTTCCAAAGCTGTAGTGAACTGAAAGCAATGGTGGAGGCACTGAGTTTTAACGAATGCTTTAAGAATATTTCAAAAATTGTGGAAAGTAACTCTGATAAGATGCCTGGGAAAGATGAATTTGAAGAACTTGCACTCCATGTTTCAGAAGACAGAGCCAATTTATACTTTGGCCAGTCAATAGCTAATCCCAGGTAAGGTCAAATTACTACCCGATGCATGCTGAATGAAGGGGAGAAAAGTAAATAAAGCAGAAGTTCCAGAGAGAGAGCAAGGGCATTCTCGTTCTGTTTTAATGCTGCAAATAAGTATGTGTGCACAGGTACCTCTATAGAAGTGAAGCAAACGGGGAAGCCTGCTTGCACAAGAACGTCACGTACGTTTTGGAACAGCCATGGAATTTTGGTGGTTGGCTAATTACAAAATTTAATTATTAAAAATATACACTAATGTTCTGATTTACATTAATTAATTCCTAGTGATTCCCAGCCTGGTTTCTAGTAGATTTTGTTTGTCATAGGCAAATTGAGACTATAACTGGACAAAGATGGTAGCAGAACTATCTTTCAAATGTCGGTCTGCCCCAGTCAAGTGTGAAATGCAGGGAAGGAAAAGATTTTAACAGCAAAAGGACCTTGTGAGTAAAATACACTGAATCCTCTCTCTGCCAGCCATCTTATACCTCCCTACAGTCAGCACCTTTCCTCATCACTTTTTTCCCTAGCTGGTCTCATTCAGAGTCTGGCTGAGGGGAAAGTGCCTTGAGGAGAGAGGTTGTGGAGCATTAAGATTTAGGTGGGGAAGGTTTAGCACCACCTGCCCATTTTGCACTTAAGTCCAGACTCTATCTATTTCCTTATAAATGATATGGGTAGACATACATCTAGTTGTTTTATTATATGTCTATCCTGCCCTTCCTCCAAGAAGCTTCAGTCTAAGGCTAATCTTGTTGCTGCTTTACTATTTTAACATATCAGTAAGTTACCTTGTTCTTAATTGTTCTTGTTCTTATTGTGTAATCAGTTCAGCAAATTATTTTGTGTTTCTTAGATCTGCAAAGCAATCTGCTTCCATTTAAAATCTTTTTGTCAATATCAAGCAATTACAAATTATGAAATGGGGTTTGACTTAATTTTGAAGTTCTAGTAAACTGACTGTCTTTAAAGCCTGAAGTTTTAGACACATGTTGCCTAACTTTAAATCTGTTACTTATTTAAGTTTATGTATCCACTTCAAGTGAACCTCACAAAGCATTTTACATTCAAACTGCTTTTCATAGTGTATTTGAAGAATATTCGCTTTTAATGGGGTTCTTACATAAGGCTAAATACTGGGTTCTATAATGGTAAAAATACTAGAACTGGCTCCTAAAGTTTCAGGAATTAAATAGGTGCTAGTTCAGGACAGCATAACAGTGACTGTGCATTGTTTGAGCACACCTGCTGACATTTAATCTTCAGTGTTGTTTCTTATTAACCTGTAGATGGGACAGAAAACAATGTGTGTTTTTATTTTACAGCATGCACCATAACGCACAGAAGAGGTTGGAAATAATCAAAACTGTATTTTCCAGTAGAACTCCTTTAAATGTCTGTAACAGACAAACCATCATAGTGGAGTACCTGCCTGTTCTCCGCAGTATCTGCAAGTTGGAGAAACAGAAAGAACGGGGGAAAACGAAAAGAAGGTAATCTTCATTAAAGTTATTAACAGTACAATTGTATTCATAACTTCACAGAAGATAGAGGCTGCAATCCTATACACACTTACCTGAGAGTACGCCCCATTGAACTCAACAGGACACTTCTGAGTAGGAATGCACTTGAGTGTTGCGAGTGATATACACGTAGTCAGACTGCATTAAATATCCTGATTCGGAAACAGTCGATTTCATGTCACTTCCATTGTATTGCATTTTCTTTTTCCCCCCTTTCATTCAAGAAGATGGCTAATTTTTCTTTCTTTTCAAACAGATTTCTCCATTACCTTGAAGGAATTCACTTTGATTTTCCAAGAGAAATTTTGAACAGCCTGGCAAATGACTTCCCTTAAAATGGCTGCCAAATACCTTTGTACATATAAAATGATTAATGTATATCAAAGTGTTTATATTTTGAATCTTTTAAGTATTTAAAAATGCAAACTGTATATATCTATTGTCAAGGTGCTTTCCACATTCAAAATGTGGATGACTTTTATGCTGAAATGTACACCAACTGTATTCAGATACATTTTTTGAAACATATCAAGCCCATTGCTAAACTGAATTGACTTTGACCTTTTAGAACGTGGGTTTTGTTGTTGAGATGCTCATTCCATCACCATCAACAAATCCATATATTCAGTCATAAGACTGTGTTTGTAAGCAGCTGTTCCACATAAGTAGAATCATAGAATCATAAGTAGTATGGTGCTACTTACGAAAAGATTAGCCAACGGATGTAGTTAAACTGTAAATGTTTCTGCAGTTTCATTGCAAAACTGCTTTTGAGTTTGGTTTTGTGTGCACATGCACAGAGGCCAGTACGTTCTCCCAACATAGTAAGATCTTAGATTACAGTCAAAGGAAATAGTCGAGTTTTGTAAATTATACTTAAAGGTCTTCTGGGCTGTATAGTAGCATTTATCTGTAACCCTGTACATTTTATTTTTATACTGTATGTGATATTTTACTACCACTACACTTCACGTTATTCTGGATAAATTTGGTTTTGTATCTGCGATGAAATAAAAAATACCTGGATGGGGTTTGAAACTTTCCTTCCAGGGTGACTTTTAGGTGTAAGAGTACATAATATCTCCAATTACAACAAATCTTACTTCTGAAAGAGGAAAGTAAGATTATTAATATATTTCTGTTTCCTGACTCCTAACTGAGCACAGCAGAGGGAGCTGTCTCATTTGGTCCACAGATGAGATATAAGCAAGCCAGCTTTCAGAGAGAGAGCAAACAGAGCGAGTGAACAGGGAGAGCAAACAGGAGTTTGACAGGGGAGGTCCCTTTAAAAAGAATTCTTGTACAATGCACAGCATACCAGTGGGACTCTCAAGTTTGCCCTGAAGTAGGACAGGACAAAACAGAGGCGACTGCAAAACAGGTAGTCAGAAACAAAAGGTAGAAGAGAGTGTGAACAAGAAGAATACTCCAGTGGTTGTGACCTGCAAGGTGTGTGCCATGTTTGTTTTCTCGCCTGAGAACAACATGGCATACACGTGCAACAAGTGCAAGCTCGTGGCACTCTTGGAAGAAAAAGTGAGAGACCTGGAACGGCAGGTGGCCACACTGAGGACTATAAGAGAAGATGAAGAGTTCTTAGACAAAATGCTGGAACAACAGCAGCAAAGTGGGGGTGGAAGAGCAACAGCATGTGGTAGCAGAAGAGGAGGCTGCTTTGGAGAGGAGCAACGAAGTGGAGGAAACTCAGTGGGAAAGGGTGACAGGAGCAGAAGAGCTTGAAGACACCCTTCACCTGTGGAACTATGGAACCACTTTCAACCACTCGAGGATGAGACTGGAGAACACCCTGTGGTACAGGAAACCCCGTGCTACAACGAGCAAGAGACTGAAGCTCAATCAAGCAGGGGCAATGAAACCACGCCCCACAACAAGAAGAAAAGAGTACTAGTAGTGGGAGACTCCCTACTGTGTGGGATCGAAACTCAAGTATGCAGAGAAGATCCATGGACTCTCCAGGTATGCTGTCTACCAGGAGGACAGATTAGAGATGTGATGGAAGGGTTGCCATCACTCATGAAGCCCACCAACAGGTATCCCTTTCTCTTCATCCATGTGGGAACAAATAATACTGCCAAACGAAGCTATGAAGAAATCACATCAGACTTTGAAGTTCTGGGAAGGAAACTCAAGGACTTTGGGGCCCAGATAGTTTTTTCATCCATCCTTCCAGTACTTAGAAGAGGAGTAGAAAGGTAAAGAAAAATACTCCGTGTGAATGAATGGCTACAAAGTTGGTGCCGACGTGAGAGATTTGGATTCTGGGACCACGGGCTATGCTTCCTGGAAGATGGACTGCTGGCAAGTGATGGGTTGCATCTCACAGGACTGGGAAGAATGTGCTTGGCCACAGCATGGAGAAGTTCATCAGGAGGGCTTTAAACTGAATCCTAAGGGGGAGGGAGACGTAAACTTGGTGGTAACGACTGATGAAGGCTTGTGCACAGTAATGGGAACAGAGATTGGCTCTAATAGGGCCCAGTAACAGTCCTCAGAAAAATGTAGTAAGGAAGCCAAGCCACAAATCACATGGACTTTGATGTCTGTATACTAATGCACAGAGCATGGGAAACAAGCAGGACGTACTTGAGCTCTTCATACAGGCGGGTAATTACAACTTGATAGGTATAACTGAAACTTGGTGGGATGACTCCCATGACTGGAATACAGCAATTGAAGGATACAACTTGTTCAAAAAGAATAAAAAGGGAGGTGGAGTCGCTCTATATATTAAAAATATATATCCCTGCACAGAAATACAGGAAGATGAGCTTGGTAGATCCACCAAGAGTATCTGGATTAAAATTAATGGGGCAAGTATTAAAAGGAATGTGGTGCTTGGAGTCTACTACTGACCACCCAATCAAGGAGAAGACGAGAATGTAACTTTTGAAAAGCAAATTGCCAATGTTTTGAGGAGGCATGATGTAGTAGTAATGGAGGACTTCAATTATGTCGATATCTGTTGGGAGACAAACTCTGCCAAACACGGCCCCTCCAAGAAATTTCTGACTTGTGTTGGAGATAACTTTCTCCTACAGAAGGTGGAGGAAGCAACCAGAGGATCAGCTATCCTGGACTTGATTTTGACCAATAGAGATGATTTGGTGGATGAAGTGGCAGTTACGGGAACTCTGGGGGAAAGTGACCACACCATACTTGAATTCTTGATTTTAACAGAAGCAAAAAGCTGAGAGTAGCCATACACGCACCCTGGACTTCAGGAAAGCTGATTTTAATAAACTCAGAACAATTGTAAGTATGGTTCCATGGCAAGCCACCCTAATGAGAAAAGGAGTCCAAGATGGGTGGGAGTTTCTAAGAAAGGAAATTCTAAAAGAACAATGGCAAGCAATTCCAACAAGGAAAAAAGGGGGAAAACAGCAGAAGAAGCCAATGTGGCTTCACAAAAAGCTTAGAGCTGACCTGAAATTAAAAAAAGACACATACAGGAAGTGGAAAGAAGGCCAGGCCACAAAGGCAGAGTACAGGCAGGTATTACAGAATTGCAGGAATGGTGTCAGGAAGGCTAAAGCTGAGAATGAGCTGAGGTTAGCGAGGGATGCTAAAAGCAACAAAAAAGCTTTCTTCAGGTACGTCCATAGTAAAAGACAGAGAAAGGAAATGGTGGCACAGCTACTCCGTGAGGATGGCAAAATGATAACAGATGACAAAAGGCAGAAGTGCTCGATTCCTACTTTGGCTCAGTCTTCTCCCAAAAAAGGATCTATGACCCTCCCGGGAAACATGAAGTAGAAGGGACAGGATTGGAACTTGAGATTGATAGACAAATGGTCAAGGAATACCTAATCACTTTGAACAAGTTCAAATCGTCAGGGCCCAATAAACTGCATCCTACAGTATTGAAGGAACTGGCTGAAGAACTCTCAGAACTGCTGTCTATTTACAAAATTGTGGAGGAGTGGTGAAGTGCCGGATGACTGGAGGAGAGCTAATGTTGTCCCTATCTTCAAAAAGGAGGAACCAGGGAACTACAGACCAGTCAGCCTAACATCAATCCCTGGAAAAACTCTGGAGCAGATCATAAAGCAGTCAATCTGTAAGCACCTTGAAAACAATGCAGTGATTACTAGGAGCCAACTCAAGTTTATGAAGAACAAATCCTGCCAAACTAATCGTATCTCATTTTTTGATCGGGTAACCTCCCTTGTAGACTGTGGGAATGCTATGGACATAATATATCTCGACCAGCAAAGCTTTTGACAAAGTGCCCCATGATATTCTGATTAGCAAGCTATCCTGAACTTGATTCTAACCAATAGAGATGTTTGGTGGATGAAGTAGCAGTTATGGGAACTCTGGGGGAAAGTGACCACACCATACTTGAATTCTTGATTTTAACAGAAGCAAAAAGCTGAGAGTAGCCATACACGCACCCTGGACTTCAGGATGGAACAACTGGATGTGGGCTGGATGGAACAACTATCGGGTGGATCCACAGTTGGCTCCAGAATCTTATTCAAAGAGTGCTTATCAATCATTCCTTCTCAAACTGGGCGGATGTAACAATTGGGGTACCACAGGGCTCGGTCCTGGGCCTAGTGCTCTTCAACATTTTTATTAATGACTTGGATGAGGAGGTACAGAGTATGCTTATCAAATTTGCAGATGATACAAAATTGGGGGGCACAGCTAATACCGTGGAAGACAGAACCAAAATTCAAAGGGACCTTGATAGGGTGGAGCATTGGGCTGAAAACAACAGAATGAAATTCAACAGGGATAAATGCAAAGTTCTACACTTAGGAAAAAGAAACCAAATGCAGTTAGAAGATAGCAGATACTTGGCTCAGCAATACGACATGTGAGAAGGATCTTGGAATTGTTGTTGATCACAAGCTGAATATGAGCTAACTGTGATGTGGCTGCAAAAAAAGCAAATGCTATATTAGGCTGCATTATAGTTTCCAAATCGCATGAAGTATTACTTCCCCTCTATTCAGCATTGGTTAGACTTCATCTTGAATACTGCATCCAGTTCTGGTCTCTGCAATTCAAGAAGGATGCAGACAAATTGGAACAGGTTCAGAGGAGGGCAACAAGGATAATCAGGGGACTGGAAACCAAGCCCTATGAAGAGAGACTGAAAGAACTGGGCATGTTTAGCCTGGAGAAGAGAAGACTGAAGGGAGATATGATAGCACCCTTCAAGTACATGAAAGGTTGCCACACAGAGGAGGGCCAGGATCTCTTCTCAATCGTCCCAGAGTGCACGACATGGAATAATGGGCTCAAGTTGCAGGAAGCCAGATTTCGATTGGACATCAGGAAAAACGTCCTAACTGTTAGAGCCATACGACAATGGAACCAATTACCTAGAGAGGTAGTGGGCTCCCTGACACTGAAGGCATTCAAGAGGCAGCTGGACAGCCATCTGTCGGGAATGCTTTGATTTGGATTCCTGTATTGAGCAGGGAGTTGCGCTTGATTGCCTTATAGGCCCCTTCCAATTCTACTATTCTATGATTTGACAGTTGCTGAAGACTACTGCACACATGTTGACCATTTGGAGAAACAGCCTGTTTGTGTATATTAACATTTCTATACTAATCTACTTCTATACTACTAAGGTTTTTTGGCTAGATGAGAATAAACTCAGTCTGAATCCTAGCAACATGGAGGCACTGTGGGTTGGTGGTTCATGAGTTTGAATAATAGGTCACTTGCCTGCTTTGGATGAGGTTGTACTCCCTCTGAAAGAGCAGGTTCGTAGTCTAGGGTTGCTCCTGGATCCATCTTTGTCAGTAGAAGCCCAAGTGATCTCAATGGCTAGGAGTGCCTTTTACCAGCTTCAACTGGTAAGACCGGGATAGCCTGACCACTGTTGTCCATGCATTGGTAACTTTCAGGCTGGATTACTGAAATCTCTATGTGGGACTGCCCTTGAGGTTGGTCCAGAAGCTGCAGCTGGTGCAAAATGCGCCAGCATGACTGCTCACTGGGGCAGGATATCACCAGCGTGTCCCCTTGCTGCTGAAAGAATTGCACTGGCTGCCCATTAGCTACCAGGCCAAGTTCAAGGTTCTGGTGTACAAAGCCCTTCTCAGTTAGGGACCAGGATACCCGAAAGATCATCTTACCTCTTATGTACCCAGTCAGTCACTGCACTTTGCAGGTGAGGGCCTCCTGCAGATACCATCTTATGAGGAGGTCTGTTTTGCACAACATAGGAAATGAACCTTTAGTGTTGTGGCACCCACACTTTAGAATATCCTCCCTTTAAGTATTAGACAGGCAACATCTCTGTTCTCTTTTCGGTACCTACTGAAGACTTTCCTCTTCCAACAAGCCTTTTAAGTAGAGACCTCTTCCCAGTCAGTGTCTGTGTTGGAATTACTTTTTAAGATCTTTTGAAAAGATGTTTTAAAAATATTTTATTTTAATACATTTTAAAGTCTGTTTTTAAGAAGTTTTAGAGTGTTTTTGTTTGCCACTGGGCTCCTACGGGGAGGAAGGGTGGGATATAAATTTAATAAATAATAAAATAAGTGGTTTATACCAAAAACACTACAATGAAGTCCAAAACAATAAAAATACTTAGTGCCATTTTTGGAAGCGATAGAGGCTTTGTATTGATACAGAGCCTGCTGTATAGTTCATCTTAATAGCAGTCATTGTTGAAAAATCTGTCTCACAAAAATATGTACTATGAAATGGCAACCGCACATATATTGCTTCACCAGCAAGCTCAGAATACTCAGTGGTAACATGAAGGCAAAATTCAGATAACCTTATTTCCAAGAATTTGTCTTTGAGGGTCCTATTACATGACAGTTCAATTAGTTGTTTTTGTACAGAGAAAAACAACTTTGTGACATCACTTAAACTTCTGTTGCTTCAGCAGAAAAATAGACAAATTTTAACTAAGCAAACGTCAAATCACCCTTTGTTTAACTCTTAACTAATCCTGGTGGCAGAGCCAGTAATGGTTTGCCACAAGATATTCATACAGGGAGTTCTTTTGAGTGACTACTACAGCTTGTCCCTGAGGTACAGGCAGTCACTGCAAAATCTAGAAGTGTGTGGCTTGATGCTGAGCTGAATGGAAGTGTAATAGATCAGGTCCAGAAGCTATGGGATGACAAAGGCTTTGAAAGGAGGCAGAATTGAGTGATCAAAGATTTAAAAGTAAGCAATATATAGAGAATGTTACAGAGCACACTTTGACAGCACTCAAAAATTCCAAAGTTGAATGTAATTGGGGGAAATACTATGTCTTTGTCTTCCTCTCCAGACAAGGACAGGACCGATATGGTGAAAGGCAATGCTAAAACACAGGTGCAGAATAGACAAGTTTATTAAAAGACAGCAATGATGATACTGATGAGGAAATCTGTAAACTCAGACAAGCTTTAATCGCTGATTGGGGGGCAGCCTTACAACCGTTGGAGACTAAAATAGAAGCTATGTCCGCTGAAATTTTGAACATTGCCAAAACAGCAAATGAGGCAATGCAAATAGGCCTTGATAATCACACTGAACTTCAACTTGTCAGAGGGAGGGAGTATCACTACTATATGTGATGATATGTTCTCTTCCAGGTTTCTGGCTTTCTCAAGTATTGTCCGGTTCAGAGCCGGAAGGACGAGGCTGGAGCGTAGGTGCGAGCAAATCTCATTTTATTAGAGTAATGGATACATCAAAGGCAGTGTGCTTCATAGAAAACCCTGCTCTAGCTCACTAGAATTCCTAACTACACTCTAGACATGCTCTGCAACGTGTGAAGGAAGTTGATTCAACGACTTCACACTGTAAGTGGCAAGCTTATGAAGGGAATGTTTTCGCACGTAATCTCTGACTCCTACGTAATTCCTGTCTTTGCCCTGTCCGTTTCTCGCGGTGGCGGGCGCGCGGGGACAGAGGGCGTGCTTCCAACGGCTCATTGGAAGACACCTGCTCCTGAACAACAGGCTCAAGATCAGGGGGCTGTGCCACACTGGAATCCTCCTGGGAACTGCTTGGCAAGGGAGGAGCTGGCACTGTCTCTGGAGCTTCCCCCAACACGTCTTCTGCATCAGCCGGGGGCAGTGCTCCCTGTTCCTCGGAGAGTGCGGTAACCGTAGAAATTGGCTGGTGTGCATGCTGACCCCCACCTGCAAGGTCCTGTTCAGACTCAACAATTCCCAACTCCGCTTCCTCTGGCGGCAGAGGCGCCTGAAACTCATGCCTCCCCCTTCCCTGTCCATTCTGGTTTAGCTGAGGCTCAACATCATCCCCCCCCTCCATGCATTAACCCTTCCCACCCCCGAGGTCTAGGTTTCGCTGGATAAGCCTCATGAAATTCACCAAAGTCAGAGCGTGCACATTCTCCTGTTTCCCAGGAACGTTCAGTTGGATTGTAACCCTTCCAATGAATCAGGTACTGAATACGCCCTCGGCGTTTTGTCGAGTCCAAAATCTGTTCTACTTCATATTCCTCCTCCCCCTCTACCCACAAGGGCGCTGCGGGCTCCACTTGCAACCGGTGAAGGTCGGGGGGAGAGTCCTTGGTCAACAATGCCCTGTGAAAAACTGGGTGTATCTTGAAAGCTGATGGCAACTTTAGTCTGTAAGCCATGGGGTTAATCTGTGCCTCCACCTCAAAGGGCCCTACACGCCAATCCTGCAGGTTATGACATCGGCCAGGCATAGATAAAAAACGTGTAGAGAGACAGACCTTGTCTCCCGCTTGAATGAGGTCTCCCTCTCGCCGATGCTGGTCAGCCGCGCGGTTGTAATCCGCCTTAGCCCGTTCCAGTTGCTCTTGGAGTAGCTGTTGCATAGCATGAAGTTCCTGCAAGAAATCCTCAGCGACTGGGACTGAGAGACTGTCCTTTGGGGCAGGGAAGGCTTGGGGGTGGTAGCCAAAATTGGCAAAGAAAGTAGTCTGTTTCGTGTGTGAATGCACAGCATTATTATAAGCAAATTCGGCTAAATGCAGGTAGGACATCCAGTTGTCCTGCTGATACCCCACAAAACAACGTAAATATTGTTCCAAAAGTGCATTCACCTGCTCGGACTGTCCATCCGTTTGGGGATGATGGGCAGACGACAGTCTTAGCTCGCTTTGTAGCAACTTCCACAATGCTTGCCAAAAACGTGCGGTGAATTGTGTGCCCTGATCGGAAACCAGGCTGTCTGGCAGTCCGTGCAGCCGATACACATTTTGCACGTACAACTTGGCCGTGTCTTGAGCGCTTGGGAGCCCTGCACACGGTATGAAGTGAGCCATTTTCGAGAAGGCATCGACTACCACCAAGACTGTGGTTTTCCCTTGCGAAGGGGGAAGGTCTGTTATAAAGTCCATAGTAATCATTCGCCAAGGTCCTGCGGGAGTAGGAAGGGGTTCCAACAGCCCCGGTGGCTTCCCAGTGACATGTTTAGCCCTCATGCAAGTGGGGCAAGAGCGAACGTAATGCTCTACGTCCTTCTTTACCTTGGGCCACCAAAACTCCCAGGTAACAGCTTGAATAGTCTTAAAGACCCCAAAGTGGCCTGCCGTGGGGGCGTCATGGCACTGACGAAGTACTCTCGCTCGCAGTTCTCCAGGGGGCACATAAATAGCTTCCTGATGGTGCAGTATGCCATCCTTCCATATAAAGTCCTTCTGATCTGCCTTGGGTGGCACGTCCTCTTCGACCGCTGCTCCTGCACGAAAGGGTCCTGTTGTTGCGCCTCATGCACTTTATCTCCCCAAGAGTCTTGGCAGGCCCCTGGCAGGCCCCTACCACTCCCCTCTCGGGAGGAATAATGTACTGTAATGGTCTTGGGGTGGGATATCCCAAAAATTCAGGTTTCCTTGAGAGGGCATCCGCCCGTTTATTTTGCGCTTGGGAGATATAATGAATTTTGAAATGGAACCATGCGAAGAACTGAGCCCAGCGCACTTGCCTCTGATTGAGTTTTCGGGCGGTATGGAGACTCTCTAGATTACGATGGTCCATGCGCACCTCAATTTCATGCTGCGCCCCTTCCAGATGGTGTCTCCAGGCTTCAAAGGCATCTCTAATGGCTAATAGCTCCTTTTCCCACACAGTGTAGTTTTGTTCAGAGTCGGTTAACTTTCTGGAAAAGTAGGCACAAGGTTTCAGTCCTCCCCCTTTCTGGGCAGGTTGCAAAAGAACTGCTCCAATCGCTACATCTGACGCATCCGACTCTACCACAAAAGGGAGCGCGGGATCGGCATGCTGTAGGATGGGTTCAGTAGCAAACCTTCGCTTCAGGCTCTCAAACACCTCTTGCGCAGCTTCTGTCCATTGGAACGGTTCTGAGCCCTTCAGGCAATCTGTGAGCGGAGCAGTCTTATGGGAGTAATTGGCTATGAACCGATGTTAGTAATTGGCAAACCCCAAGAAGCGTTGCAAGTCCTTCTTGGTCTTGGGGGGTTGCCACATGAGTACACAACGAACCTTTTCTGGGTCCATCTCTACTCCTGCCGGAGAGACCTGATACCCCAGAAAGTCCAACGTGGTTAGGTCAAACCCACACTTTTCCAGCTTCGCGTAAAGGCGGTGTTCCCGTAACTTCTGCAGCACTGCACGCATGTGTGCGTCGTGTTCTTCGGGAGTATTTGAATAAATCAGAATATCATCCAGATACACTATCATGAAGTGGTCCACAAAGTCCCGGAAGATGTCATTCATGAAATTTTGGAAGACTCCAGGAGCTCCCGACAGCCCATATGGCATTACTAAATACTCGAACTGACCGTAATGGGTCTTAAACGCAGTCTTCCACTCATGCCCCTCCTTAATCCGCACCAAGTTGTAAGCTCCTCTTAAATCCAGTTTCGTGAAAATTTTGGCGGAGCACAACCAGTCCAACATTTCCCTGATGAGCGGCAGCAGGTAACTGTTGGGGATTGTGAGCTGGTTTAGGGCTTGATAATCATTACAGGGATGGAGCTCCCCCCCTTTTTTCTTCACAAACAGCAGGGGTGCTCCAGCTGGGGATTGCGGGCGAATGAAGCCTTTCTTCGAATTGGCATCCAGAAACTCTCTTAACGCTGCCAACTCTGGTTCAGATAGAGAGTAGATCTGCCCGGCGGGGATGCGTGCCCCAGGCACCAAGTCAATGGCACAATCATAGGGCCGGTGAGGAGGGAATTGCTCCGCTTCCTTTTTGTCAAAGACGTCCCAAAAGCTCCCATACTTGATGGGCAAAGTTATCTCTCTTGGGGAAGGCGCCCCTGCCAACACCTCTGGTTCCTCTTCAGGCTGGCAATGTTGATGGCAGTACTTGGAGATAAAAACCACCACAGCTTCATCCCAAAAGATTGTGGGGTTGTGTCTAACCAACCAAGGCATGCCCAACACCACCAGGAAGCACGGCAAGGATGCCACATAGAACGACAGGTCTTCCCTATGTCCAGGGACCATCACTTCCACGGCCTCAGTCACCCGGGTCACCCCCCCAGACTTCAGAGGCCGGCCATCGATAGTTTCCACTGCCAATGGCTGACTCAGTTATTGTGTGGGAATAGCGTGGTGTAGTGCCAACTCTCGGTCTATGAAACAAGAAGATGCTCTGCTGTCAATCATAGCCTTGGCCGAGAAGCTCTTGCCTGAGGGTAGGGTGATGCGAATGGGCAACAGGAGAGCCCCTTGGGATGGAAGGGGTCGTGGCGGAGGCTCAGTGTCTGTGGCACCCCCCAACTCTCTAGCCTCTACGAGAGCTGGGATGTGAAGTTTTCCGGCGGCTGGGGTCTTCTGGTTTTGGCTGCACAATTTTGGGCGTGGTGGCCCGGCTTCCCGCAGTAGAGACACAGTCTTTCTCTTTGGCGCCTTTCCCTCTCTTCTTCTGTCAAACGTGGTCTAGCCCCCCCAGTCTGCATGGGCTCCTCTCCCGAGACAGTAGGAATGCCAGGATTGGGCACTGGTCGCGCACGGGGCAGCGGAGTAGCAACCTGGCTCCAGGAAGGTTCCATTCTCCGCTCCAACTTCCTTCCTTCTAGGCGGCTGTCTATCTGCAGACTCAGTTGCGTCAAACCCCTCAGTGAGTCAGGGGGGGTGGAGCGCGCCAGTTCATCCAACACTTCTGGACTCAGTCCATTTCTGTAAAAGTATATCAAAGCTGGATCATTGTACTCTGTCTCCTGAGACAAAACACAAAAAGCATTGGTGTACAATCCCACAGACCCCTTTCCCTGTCTCAGCGTACGTAGTTGGTGGGTGACCGTCTCCTTCCTCTGGGGGTCTCGGAACATGTCCCCCATCGCATTTTTAAATGCGTCAAACTGGTGCAATATCTGGTCATTGCGAATCAAATATGGGGTGGCCCATTTTGCTGCTTCCCCTTCCAATAAACTGATGATGAACGCCACCTTCACGTCATCAGTTGGGAACTCAGCTCTGCGCACCTGAATATACAACTCACATTGGGCTAGAAATGTGGCAAACTGTTCACTCTGGCCCCCGTATCGCACGGGGAGCCCCACTGGAGACTTCACAGGGGCTGCCGCCCCGGGGGGCGCAGCCTGGACTTGGGCAATCAAGGCTTGGAGATTCTGGTTATCCACTTGCAAGGCTTGCGTTGTGGCTCTGAGGTTCTGGTTCTCGGTTTGTAGGGCTTGCCTAGTGACTCGGAGGTTCTGGATCTCGGCATACAAAGTTTCCATGGTAATGGGTACTCCCCCTCTTGCTCCGTTCTGGTCCATGTCATCCGCCATGGGAACAGATTCGAGTAGGGATGTTGGTTGAGTCAAACTGTCTGGTTCAGAGCCGGAAGGACGAGGCTGGAGCGTAGGTGCGAGCAAATCTCATTTTATTAGAGTAATGGATACATCAAAGGCAGTGCGCTTCATAGAAAACCCTGCGCTAGCTCACTAGAATTCCTAACTACACTCTAGACATGCTCTGCAACGTGTGAAGGAAGTTGACTCAACGACTTCACACTGTAAGTGGCAAGCTTATGAAGGGAATGTTTTCGCACGTAATCTCTGACTCCTACGTAATTCCTGTCTTTGCCCTGTCCATTTCTCGCGGCGGCGGGTGCGCGGGGACAGAGGGCGTGCTTCCAACGGCTCATTGGAAGACACCTGCTCCTGAACAACAGGCTCAAGATCAGGGGGCTGTGCCACACTGGAATCCTCCTGGGAACTGCTTGGCAAGGGAGGAGCTGGCACTGTCTCTGGAGCTTCCCCCAACACGTCTTCTGCATCAGCCGGGGGCGGCGCTCCCTGTTCCTCGGAGAGTGCGGTAACCATGGGAATTGGCTGGTGTGCATGCTGACCCCCACCTGCAAGGTCCTGTTCAGACTCAACAATTCCCAACTCCGCTTCCTCTGGCGGCGGAGGCGCCTGAAACTCATGCCTCCCCCTTCCCTGTCCATTCTGGTTTAGCTGAGGCTCAACAAGTATTGATTACCTATTTGCATCAACAGACTTGTATCCCATGATTTCGCAATTAGTCATCAACATCATCATCATGTCTGACCATGCTTCAGTTTTAATAGATTTTCGCTTGACAGACTGTTCCAAGATATCTAGAAGGTGGTATTTCTCAATGGAACTACTCACTGATACTATTTCTTGAGCTAATCTTAAACAGACTATACAGTACTATTTCCAGAAGAATGATACACCAGGTATGGGAATTCATGTGTTATGGGATGCAATGAAGTCAGTGACACATGGCCATTGCGTTAATGAGAGGGTCAGACTAAGAAAAATAAGGGCAAGCAAAAGTGAAGTATTAATAAAAGATATAGGTATTCTAGATGACATTTTTTTAAAAAACACTCTAAGGAGACTTACAACCGACTAGTGGCAAAACGTTCAGAACTGCAAAGCTTAGAGACGGAGAATTTACGCTCAAATGGCTTGTACCAGAAGTAAATATTATGAGTTTGTGGTTCTCTAAACTGTTTGCTCATGCACTCCAAAAGAAGCATTCAAGAAATACTATATTAGGTATATGCAATAAAAGGGATTTACTTTCAAATTCCAGAGGTATTTTGCAGAGATAATTTACAAACTTCCATACCTCCCTGTACTCCTCAGACAGTCCCGATGCTTGATAGGATGGATGGATGGACGGACGGTGTAGGGAATTCTTGCAGGGTCCAGTGTTTGAGGATAGAGTGATGCTGTAAATAAAACCCAAAACTGGGAAGTCCCCAGGGCCTGATGGGTTCTTGGGGGAATTTTACAAAGTGTTTAGCAATGAACCAACACTTTGGCTCACCAAACTATTCAATGAGGTATTAGCGGGAAGGAGGATACAAGAAACAGCAACACTCCAGGCTTGTGCTCATTTTGAAACCGAGCAAAGATCCTAGCATGGTGGGCTCGTATAGGCTGATAGCCATAGAATCATAGAATAGTAGAGTTGGAAGGGGCCTATAAAGCCATCAAGTCCAACTCCCTGATCAATGCAGGAATCCAAATCAAAGCATTCCCGACAGGTGGCTGTCCAGCTGCCCCGCTGCCCCTTGAATGCCTCCAGTGTTGGAGAGCCCGCTACCTCTCTAGGTAATTGGTTCCATTGTCGTATGGCTCTAACAGTTAGGAAGTTTTTCCTGATGTCCAGTCGAAATCTGGCTTCCTGCAACTTGAGCCCATTATTCCGTGTCCTGCACTCCGGGACAATCAAGAAGAGATCCCAGCCCTCCTCTATGTGACAACCTTTCATGTACTTGAAGAGTGCTATCATATCTCCCTTCAGTCTTCTTTTCTCCAGGCTAAAGATGCCCCGTTCTTTCAGTCTTTCCTCATAGGGCTTGGTTTCCAGTCCCCTGATCATCCTTGTTGACCTCCTCTGAACCCATTTCAGTTTGTCTGCATCCTTCTTGAAGTGTGGAGACCAGAACTGGACACAAGATGAGGCCTAACCAGTGTTGAATAGAGGGGAATTATTACTTCACGTGATTTGGAAACTATACTTCTGTTAATGCAGCCTAATATAGCATTTGCCTTTTTTGCAGCCACATCACACTGTTGGCTCATATTCAGCTTGTGACCAACAACAATTCCAAGATCCTTCTCACGTCGTATTGCTGAGCCAAATATCCCCCATCTTATAACTGTGCATTTGGTTTCTTTTTCCTAAGTGTAGAACTTTGCATTTATCCCTGTTGAATTTCATTCTGTTGTTTTCAGCCCAATGCTCCAGCCTATCCAGGTCCCTTTGAATTTTGTTTCTGTCTT
Organism: Rhineura floridana; assembly: GCF_030035675.1. NCBI lineage: Eukaryota > Metazoa > Chordata > Lepidosauria > Squamata > Rhineuridae > Rhineura > Rhineura floridana. Next base: position 38,545,678 of record NC_084482.1, read on the forward strand.
CAATTAACTGACATAGACACAAAACTACTATTGACAGTTATGGTAGGTTGATTAAATATGTTTACTGAGAAATAAATCTCAGATCAGACGGGATTTATCCCACAATGTAACATTGCAGACTCCATACAAAGGGTATTAAATATAGTTCATGAGGCTAATAATAAAAAATAAAGGTAGCATTGGTATCACTAGATGCCTTTAAGGCCTTCGATAGAATCGAATGGGGCTTTTTAAAATGTTTATTACATAAAATGAATTTTGGGGAGAGATTTCTACATCTCATCCATCAATATTATTCAATAAAAGCAGAAATAGGAATCAATGGGTTTGACTCCCCAAGTGTTAAGCTGTGTAGGCACAAAGCAAGGGTGCCTATTGTTACCTCTGCTGTTTGCACTCGTTATTTAAGCATTGGCAAATAACATTAGATCTCATCTGGAAATAGTTGGAGTAAGCATTCGGGGAGTGGAAGACAATCAATCTTTTTGCTGATGACATGCTCTTAATGAGAGATCCACTGAGGGCTCTACCACGCTTAAAGGTAGTCTTAGAAGATTTTCACAAGGTGGCTGGTCTTGAAATTCATTATTCTAAGTCACTAGTCCTTCCCCTAAATATGCCCAAATGGGAAAGAGATCTATTATTTAGATCATCGATCTGGATCCCATCCTACGGGGGCTTCCATTACCTCTGAGTAATTATCCTAAAGGATCTCAATCAACTGTGTAGAATAAATTTTGGTAACCTACACAATTCAGTGTTAAATGAGTCACATTCATGGAAGTGCCTTAATTTCTCATGGTTAGGAAGGATAGCAGCGGTCTAGATACCTATTCTCCCAAATATTTTATTTCTGTTCCAAATCCTGCCTGTCCATTTGAAAACGAAAAATATAAATGCTTGGCAAAAGTTACTCAATGATTTTGTTTATTGTGGGAAGTGGAGCAGGATTATTAAATCTTCATTATATAGACCGAAATATAAACGTTGTTTAGCTATGCCTAATTTGCAGTTATATAATGACGCATTTCAATTGAAGCAAATGGTGCATATCATCAATGAAAATGTGAACATTCCATGGGTGCAAATCGAATTGCTTTTAAGACAGCCCTCTCTTCAAGCAGTTCCCTTTTTACATCTATCATGGGCGGTTACACATAAAACACTAAATCCCTTTACCCTTGCTACTTTGATGGTATGGAAAAGATGGGGAAATGTTAGCCTCAAGGGATTCCCCCTTAATCATTTTCCTTTATCACCCAAAGTTCTGCTTTCTGGAAAAATATAAAGTTTCGAGATTGGAAGGAGAGATGTTCAGGATCAGAGACCTAATAGAATTGGGCCATCCAATAACTGAACCCTCTTTGAGGGAGAAATTGCATGGTCTTCAAATCAATTGGTTTAGCATTGTACAGGTCATGGCTTTTATTAAGAGGCTACTGAGGGGCGGGGTTTGTCTCCGCTCCCTCACTTAATTTGAACATCATTGTATTTCTTCAAACACTGCATTAAAAGGATCAGTGTCTTTTATATATAAAATATAGGCAACAAGATGGGGAACATGGATACCTTTTGTTGGGCCTGGGAGGATGATTAAGACATCCAAATGGAGGAAACCAAATGGAATAACCTATGGGCATCTCCCCCCTTGAAAACTACGTCAGCTCGTATACAAGAGGCAACATTTAAAACCCTACTATGAAGGCATTGGACTCCAATCAGACTTTCTCACATCACAGGTCAAGTGTCACCATTTTATTGGAGGAGATGTAGTGAACAAGGAACATTAATGCACCTTTGGTGGAATTGCAGGCCTTTTTCTGAGTTCTGGACACGCATCTTCACTGAAGCATTCCACGACACTTCAGAACATAGTTAAGGACCCATCCTTGGCACTGATATCTCTAGAGAGTAACTTAAATCCTAAGGTAAATCATAGGGAGCTGATTGCCTTACTGTTTGCTGCAGCACACACAGAAATAGTGAGACATTGGAAAGATCCTTTAGGACCCTCACAGTCGGGCTGGTTAGAAAGGGTATGGGAAACTGCATTGCTGGAACACTTGACTCAATATAGAAGGGTGGTCTGTGGTCTTGCAAAATAGGACAGGTTTGAAAAAACATGGTCCCCCTTCATTACTTTCATCAACAAGAAAGAAGGGAATATTCGTCTTCCGTGTACGCATGGGTCCATATGGAGAGGTTATGTAGGCGTATTATAACGAGAATGTGGATGTAAGATTTTTTAAATTTGGAACAATACCTTCAAATGAATCTACTCTGTAACTTTACACTTTTTATGAACTACACTACACAAGTTTGTAGTTTGGTTGTTTATTTGAAAAATGCATGTACTGGATAGTATATGCTGTATGTTTTTTGAAAAAATAATAAAAATATTTTTTTGGGGGGAAGCAGTCACTGGATCTGCTTGCCAACCACTAGACAGCAGTTCCCAAGTGTTAAAATGTAAGCCTTGAGCATTTCCAATGTTCAGCAGCAATTGTCAACAGCATTATAATATAAAACAAAAAGTTGTAATAGCTATTCATCACAGCAGTTAAACATTAAAAAGCAGCAATTATTTTGAATTTTCTTATAATACCTGCGCCCCACTTGCATAGGCTTCATATCCCACAGGTTGGGAAACACCGGTCTATAATATGATTCAGTCGGTGTACAGAGATATTACTATTTTAGATGGAGGTAGCCAATCTGGTGCCCTCTGCATAAGTGTTGGATTAAAAACCCCATTATTTCTGACCGTTGGACATGCTGGCTGGGGCTGTTGGAATTTGGAGTCCAAATCATCTAGAGGGCACCACATTGGCTAACCCTGCCTTAGACACATGTATCCTGTGAATGCAACAGAAGTTAGGTTTAGGGCACAGATGGGGAGCTTGCTCCCCTTCATATGTTTTTGGACAACTCCCATCATTCCAGATGATTAGCTGCGTTGGCTAAGGCTGGAGGGAGTTGGAGTCCATCTGTATCTGGAGGGTTATAGGTTCTCCATACCAGGTTTCAGGTTTTGCACCACAGGTATACACACCTTTCACCTCCCTCACACATGCTGAAGAGCTGTTATTAACCCTTGTTAAAATGAACCCATGTATGCTCCTAAACTTGGCTTCAGTCACCTTTAGGCTTAAAAACTCCTTGTTATTATTGTTTTGACACAAACCAGTTCTACACATTTTGTAAGTTTAATATTCCCTATCACCATCTTTAAACATTCCTTCCATTGAAATAATTAGAACTTGCAAGTGAGTAAGGTAACCAACTTTAACTACTATTCAGTGGCAAAAATTGAGGAAAAGCCTCACTGCTCTAATAGAAATGTACAGTAGCACAATTATGGATACAGTAACATGCTTATTTTGTACTAGTTTACAACTCTTTTAAATTCAGTTCTTCAGCACTTTTCTTGGAAGTATTACTATGGCTCTACCATCGCTGTATTCTTTTCTCAGCAGAAAATGGCCACAAGTATTGCCACCTTATGAAAATGTGTATGTTGATTTGATCTGAAATTACTGTAGATTCCAAAAATGAGTTTAACAAAATGAATAATTAAGTAGTGTTGTTCAATATTAGAAGCTCATAAAAAGCTATTGCCTGTAGCAATGAATCACACAGCTCCTCATCTCTTCTCTGCTTGTTTGATGACAATACATTTTTATAATTAATCACTTGATCTCTTGGAAAGTTCACACGGGGCTTAGCATGTGTAACAGATTCTGAGAGAAACTGTTTTACAAGGTCTATTCCACTAGTTCGTGCATCTCCCACCATCAATCCAAAGTATTTTCCTACAAAACTTCGGGCCATACTTAGTACTTTGTACTGGCCATCCTGTGAATATGTTTTATGCAACAATGCATGCAGCATAGCTTCCACTGTACGCAGATGTAACATCATTGGAAACAAACTTGCATTCAGAGCAGAAAGCCCACTTTTTTCCAAGATATAAAAGTCTGCTTCAGGAAGCTTGGATACTACTGAAGAAATCTGAAAGAAACAAGTTTTTCATAAATAATAGCAATACAATGTATCTCAAATCCTAATGTAAGCATGCATTTCTTGTATTCACTTACAATAAATATTTTACACTATTATTGTTACCTAGAGCAAGTAATTATCTCTAGCAGATATGCAGTAGGATGAAATAGGTTTTAGAAACTTAATGAGACTTACAGATGGCTCTGTATGTATCAGTCAAGATCAGATGGCTTATCTCAGGTGGTAGATTATGGGGTTTCCCTAAAGGACAACAAATACAATTACATAGATTATATTTTATCATCATTATGGGTGCAGGGGGATTTGGACTTTTGACTTCAGCCACCAAAATGTCTTGAGCCATCTCTGTTCATACTCCCATTCTGTAAGCTCCTATACTGTGATAATAGACTAAAGCAGTGTTTCCCCAACTTTTTTCCCCCACAGACCACTTGAAAATTCCTGATGGTCTTGGCAAACCATCTAATGATTTTTTCTGCAATTGCAATGTGCTATGGTAGATGCTGTATGATTTTAATTGTATTCTTATTGCTTCTTGTAGTGTATTTTATTGCATTACAATTTGCATTCCACAGAATACAAATTCTAATGCAATAAAATACAACACAAGAAATTAAAGAAACAATAAAAATACAATTAAAATCAAATGTGGAGATGCTGCGGACCACTGGTGGTCCATGGATCACGGTTTAGAAACCTTGGACTAAAGGATCAGGCACAGTAATCTCAGCAATTGCATTTTTTAAAAAGGAACAACTTGACCACCGGGAGCTGGCACCAGCTCAAGCTCTGGGACAGCAATAGCATCAGTGCTATTGTACAACAGCTGCTCCCTTTCCTGCACAGACCACAGCTGTTTCATGAAAAAATCATTTTACAAACAGAAATACCAGCATTTTCCTCAGTATCCATTAGTCCATTCACCCAAAAGCTAAGACCAGTGGCACAACCAGGGAGACTTCACCCCCTTCCCAAGTAATGGATTCAATTTCAGTTGCCACAGCAAGTAAAACAAAGTCATAGGACTGGACTGTCACTACTTCTAAGAAACCCATCTGCCAATATGAAAAACAAACAAAATCTCTCCTGAAAAATGTAAGCTGTGTCTGAAGGTTGTTTCTACAAGGAGTCAGAATAAGTTAACAGTTTTGTTTACCCTACTTGATCCCTAAACAGTTTCAAAGTAAGTATGATCAGCCTTGGATCCAACTTTTAAAAGTATTTTTCTGAAATCCATTTTTGGATGAACGGTGGTTTACACGTCTAAAAACAATGCAACATGAATGTAGCTACAATTATTGGCTTGGATAAAGAAATAGGCACTCCACTTGAGCAAGACAGCCCCACCAAATTTCCCACGACACTACAGCCCTCTGGGTCCCATCATACAGGAACAGCATTTTTGGGAGCAGATCAGACAGCTATAATAGGGAGAGCAACCAGGAATGCTCCATTACATGAGCAGGTCCAGCCCCTACAGTTTTACAGTGCAATCCTAACCATGTTAACTCACAAGTAATTCCCACTGAATTAAATTAGTTTTACTCTATGGTGAGATTAGGATTGCAGCCTTAGAAATAGTTCAGAAACTACTTGACAAGTTTGCATACAATGTTAAGCTGCCTTAACATGAATGTATAGGCTCCTAGAGAGAAGATCACAGCTACTTTCCTCCTCTGGCCTTGCTGCTGTGAGTTTTGGCTTAGCATGTTGTCCAGATCTGAGCTTATGGTTTGTCTCCTCCAGACAAACCACAAGCAGTAAACCATAGAACAAATCTCGGCTATAGTTCATGACTCGTCTGGAGCAAGACAAGCCTGGGACTGGGTAACACATTAACCAATAGCAGCAGGACTGGAGGATGACCAAAGTGACCACAATAGCCTCTGTGGGAGCCCTCACACATTAAGACTAATCCATGTTTTGGCTTAGCATTTTCTGCAAATCAGGTCTATACATACCTGACATAGAACCATGCTGCTTCTAAACCAAATATATTGTAAGAAAAAAGTTATAACTTAATGTGGCTTACCTCTTCAAGATACACTGTTGGCATATAAACTCCTTTCATAAACACTGTGCATTCCACCTGCTGCCAATCCTGAACGGCTAGGTGTTTATTAACATGAGCCCATGCAATTTTGCGAGAGCCAAACACAATGGATACAATGCTATTGGCAGCCTAAAAGGGAACATAGGAAAGGTTTATTGGCACTTATAGTATTTACAGTATTGTGTTTGCTAGGACAAGCTTCCCCCACCTCCCATTTGCACAGAACGAGGGGTCCAAAATTCTAAATGCATTTATCTTATTTGAGTTTTTCAAAAGAATGATTATAAACACTGAAGGGTAGTTCTTCACACGTGCAGGTTAAACATGTGGCAGAGTACAGAGCCTTAGGCTTATGCATCTTTCACAGGACAAATAATCATTAATGTGAACCAGGAAATAAACACTAAGAGCCATCAAGAGAAAGCCCCATTGTGCAATATGTTTGCCATGAAAAATGGATGAACTGCATAAACAGGACCTATCTGTGTAGGCCATATGTGCAGATGTTCCTGCACCTTGCCACAGAAATACCTACATGCCTGGGCTATGTGTGAGCTTGTCTTAAGACGTTTCTTATAAAATGTCCACTGGTGTGGGTCCAAAGAACTGTGTATCTAGTTCTACCTACCCAAAGGAACTTTTGCCTCGTGTTCCTTGAAATCCCTGCCAAATAACAAGGCTCTTAATATTGAATAAAGTTTTAAAGGCACGGTCTGCTGAGAAAGTTCTTTTTAATTCCATTGGACACATTCAAGCCCTTTGGTGCCTTTAGAGGAGGTCTTTGAATCCATAATTACATGTAATTTTGCCTAACAAATAATCTAAAATGTTAAAAGCCATGCAACTCAATCCTGTTTATATTTACTCAGAAGTAAGGTCTGCTGAAGACTTAACATTATTACATGGAAAGAGGCAATATTTGTAAGACCCTCTGAAAACAATACCTTGAGCCTCTCCCTTTCTATTTCAGGTTTAATATATTTCACAATATTCTTCATTTTTCTTTTTTTTCTTTCTTCTTTTGCAAGGGGATTGAGAATAAAGTTGCATACTTGAACAGCTGTTTTATACTGAAAAAGAGGCACTTCTAGTAAACTGTGCAAATCCTGAAATGGCCCATGCTTGTTTCTGTACTCTATTACGTTAATCGACTTTCTTCCTCGCATTAGTTTCACAGCACAAAGTTCTTCCTCGGATGCCGAATTTAGTACTTGCAAAATAGAAGATCTTTGCTCAGTAGAATACAAGTCATCTACTGCATGATTTTCTTCCTTAAAATTCTTAACTGCTGATGCAGAATCCAGCTGCGTGATAGATGTTGACTTATTGTGACACAGTAGAAGATACAAAGGCTGAAGCCAAGATGAACCAAATGGAACCTGGAGAAAACATCTCCTACCTGAAAATAATAAAGTGTCTGTCACATTAGAGTCATTCCATCAGCATATCAGTAAGAGAATCAGCTGAGGCATTCAGTGGCCCTCACATACCAGTTCACACAGTAAATCACAGATGTATCAAAAAGGCCTCACTGTCAGGATCTTCTCTAAATTCATCTCCAAAACCTTTAATAATTCTTTCAGTGATTAAATAATTGTTCTGCTAATGGGCAGATAATAGTTTAGCTGAACTTCCCTGTGCCAGTCCACTATAAAAGGCCCAAGCTGGAGTACTCAAAAGGTATCCTGAACAAACAATTATTTTATTTTTTAAAACTTATATCCTGCTCTTTGTCCTGAGACTCCAGGGTGGGTTACAATCATAAATACATAACACAATCAGTAATAAAAAAACAAACAAATAAATAAACAATATAGTAAATAGAAAATCTGTAAATTTTCTGCACAAGTTATAAGGATAGGATTTGGCTGTAAGGGTAGTTTACACCTAATCATTTCCTTTATCAATTCTGCAGTCTGAAGTAACTCTTGGGTACCTTGATCTATGCGGGGGGAAACACCCTTCAGAGCTCCACATGACCAACAATTTAAAATAATTTAAAGTTCTTCACTCTCAATAAATGATCCAGCTCAGTGGGTTTACACAGCCACCCTACTAAATGATCGACACAGCATCCAGTTTCCCATAGTAGCCAAACTGATGCCTTTGGGAAGTCCACAAGCGGGGGGGGGGGACTCTCTTACTGTTGCTCCCCAGCAATGTACACACTGGATTATTGCCTCTGAACCCAGAGAACTCATATAGCCTTCACCACTAATAGCCACTGACAAACCTGCTCTCCATGAATTTGTCTAATCCCATTACTATAACTTGGAGCAGTAAAATCCATACATTAATTAGGCAGTGGGTGAAGAATCCCCTGACAATCAATTTCATTGGATGATATTAGTAGTCTAATATTAATATAATGAGAAAGTCTTATGCACTTTTTCCATCCAAGCTATAAGTTTCTATCATGTCTCACCTTAGCCACCTTTTTTTTCTAAATAAAGAAGTCCCAGATATTGTAATCTCTCCTTGTAGGAGAAAAAGGGCTGCAGACCTTTGACATTCAAGGAATTCTTTTGACATCAGCTTCATAACTTCATCTACACAGGGCACTGGCCAGACCTATTGGCTCCCTACAAGCACTTGAATGTGCACTTTTGAATACACCCAATAATCACTTGCAGCTGCAAGGTGCAGAGAAAGATCAGTAAGCAATATGCCTTTCTGGGAAACATGTCCATCATTACTGATTTTAGGAACAATTACGTTTTTTAGAAGCTCTAAGCTTCCCCGTAACAGTTTGAAAATACAACAGGATGTCACACGCAGTTGTCACTGCTAAATTGAGAACTTCATTTCCATCATTTTATTTATTTATTTATTTATTTATTTCGTTTCATTTTTAGACCTCCCATAGCTAATAGCTCTCTGGGCGGTGTACAAACAGGATTAAAATACAATAGTATAATAAAATCAATAACACATAACAGCAAATTAACTAACAACGTTAAACATGAAAACATTAAACATTAAAATCATGAAATGGGGCTGGGGCAACTCAAATGAAGATGTACAGCTAACATGTGTAAGCTATGGTCTTTTACGTACCCAATAAAAAACTTTTAGTTGTAGGCCTCTTCATTTTAATTATAATGGGTATACTCATGTGATATTTTTAGATCCTTGCACCAAATTTTGCCGGCTTTTAATTGGTTTAGGAGCTTTGCCTATATTGGCTATTGCTATTATTATCCTGCACCAGTAGGTCCCAGGACAGGTTACAGTAACTGAAATACAGTATTAAGAACAATTAAAATACATTACATTGACAGGAATAGGGGAGGTCCTGTAAACATACATGTCAAGTGCTGAAGGCCAGCAGGGTAAAGAGATGGGTCTTTAGCATTTGCCCAAAATTGTACAGCGAAGATGCCAGGCACGCCTCTGTAAAGAGGGAATTCTACAACTCAGGGGCTGCCACAGAGAAAATCCTCTCCCAGGCCACCATCCCTCAAAATTCTGAGGGCAGCAGAACTACCAGGAGGGCCCTCTCTGCTGATCTTAACACTCGAGAAGGTCTGTAGGGAAGGAGACGGTCTTTGAGATATTTGGGGCCATAGTCATTTAGAGCCTTAAACACTAACGTAAGCACCTTGAATTGGGCTTGAAAATTAACTAGCAACCAATGCAACTGTTTTAGAATGGGGGTTACATAAGTTGAAAAAACAGCCCCAGCCAGTAATCTTGCCACTGCATTTTGGGCCAGTTGAAGTTTTTAAGTTTTTGAGTCATCTTCAAGGGCAGCCCCACGTAGAGCACATTGCAATAATCCAATCTGGAAGTTACCAGAACATGGAGTACTATATCATCACTTTTCAAAAGGGACCATAGCTGGGGAATAAGCTGTAGCTGGAAATAGGCACTCCTAGCCAGCGAGGCCACCTGAGCCTCTGGGGACAATGTTGGATCCAGGAATACCCCCAAACTGCTCCTTCCACAGGAATGCAATCCCATCTAGAACATGCTGTCTTCCTATCTCCTGGACTCAAAAACTTGGAATAAATAACATCTCTGTCTTTTCAGGATTCAGTTTCAGTTTGTTGCCTCACAACCAGCCTATCACTGCCTCCAGACACCTGTCTAGCACCTCATCTGCCTGTCCCAATTCAGATGGAACAGAGATGTAGAACTGAGTGTCATCCGTGTATTGGTGACACTTCACTCTAGAACTGATGACCGCTCCTAGCAGTTTCATAGATGTTCATGGGGACAAGAAGGAACCCTGCGGGAAAGCTCTCACGGTGTTGAACAGAAGCCTCCCATAACTACATTCTGGAAACATCCCTGGAGGTAGGAGAAGAGTTACTGAAGTGCAGTGCCCCTGAGCCACTCCAAAAGTATATCATGGTCAATGGTATCAAAAGCCACCGAGAGATCAAGAAGAATGAGCAGGGTTGCACTCCCCCATCTCTCTCCTGACAAACATCATCAAGCAGTTTCAGTGCCATGACCAGGCCTAAAGCCAGACTGAAATGGATCCAGATATTCAGTCTCCTCCAAGCATGCCTGAAATTGGACTGCCACTACCTTCCCAAGCACCTTGCCCAAAAAAGGGATATTTGCCACTGGGCAATAGTTATTTAACACTTCTAGGTACAAGGAAGTCTTCTTAAGGAAGGGACACATCATCACCTCCTTCAAACCCCTTTTAGTGGGTTTTGTTTGCAATATTTACAATTCGTTTCATGATCTTTATTGACAGTTATTGTATTTTTCATGGATCTGTAAACCACCCAGATACCAATACTGTATGGGTGGTATATAAATTTAATAAATAAATAAAATAAATCCCCATTAGCACTGCACAGTCTGCTTCCCATCTGTCCCGCCTTTTGCTCTGGAGCAGCTGCATATGGTTATATCTGCACATTTTTACAGCTGCCTCTGGATCAGGGACCTTGCATATCAAGCTGTCAAATACCACTGTAGCAGCTAAGCATCGGGCAAAAATAATAATTTATGGTTTTCTCAAGAAGCCGAGGTTAGTTATCTAGCTCAGTGTCGTGTTTAAACACATGGTGATGCTGAAACTCAGGCTTCTGGGGGCATTTGTGAATCCCACAATCTCTCAAAAAAGTTTCTGTAAACCGCTTAGAAATCTTTACATTTAAGCGGTATATAAATCTTGTTAAATAAAATAAATAAAATACCCATTCTTTTCTTTTCACTGGAAAAAGCTGGGGGGGATATATATCACTGCACCCAATAAAAAGAGAGATGCTATCCCTTTTCTTCCAAACTTGAGGCCATTGCCACTCAGAGGAAAACCTTCGCGCGAAGCCCAACGCCGTCTCTACCTGTCCGAAGAAGGTCGGGAAGCCCCTTCAAACTCATCTTCTGTCTTTTCTTCACCCACTTCCAGCCGGTGTTACACTTTTTTTCTTCCTCCTCCGCCTACTCCCTCGTTCTGTTTGCACGCCGTCAAAAGCAGCTTGCCGGTACTCGAAGCTAATACGAATCGTTCCGACCATAACAGAAAAGGGCTCCCTCTAGTGCCTTAAGTTGAGTCTCTTCCAAATGCAAAGCTAAGAGGAGCAGCGACAGACAGCCTGAAAAGTGACGCGCGCCTGCCGCTCTTCCTCCTCCGGTGCCACACACGAACGCTCGAAGGGCAGAAGTACGCTCCCTCGCTCGCTCTATCGCCAGTGTCTTCACTTTCGTCCCTCTCCCCAGTTTTCATCTTCGTTGAGACAGGGAGTAAACCCCTTCACACACGATCTTGCTTTGTCTGATTTCAGCTTCACGCGCGAAGGGTTACACTCGTGTCCGCCCAAACGAGCGAGCGAGCGAGCATGTGTTCCCTGCGGGCCTCCACCACGCGACGCGAGAAGGTCGGCAACTAGAGGGGAAGGGGCGACGCGCGCGATGAAGTTGGGAGCGAAGCTTGCTTGCGCAACCCTACCCGGTCCACACTTTGGGGGCATATTAGCACTTTCAGCGGGCTAATTTCTGACAGACAACAAGATCTACATTTTACACTGCCAGTGTTTGTTAAAAGGCACTGATTCTCAGCTGCTCTCCACACCGTCAAAACAAAGCCATCTTGCCCTGCAATATGGGAATAAGGGTATAGCCATGGACTGCATTGACATTTGCAACACAATGTTTAAAACCTTTTTTTTATTGCATATAAAAGGTGTTTCTGATTTTCTCTAAAAAGTAGTCCCAAGGCAGGGTACAAATTAATGAGACACAATAAAATCATGAATTCGAATATAAATAAAGCAACAAAAACAAACACAATCAGAATAACTAATTCCATAGTGCTGCAACCAAATGCCTGGATGGTTCGGTTGGTGAGACAGAATTCCACAATGGGATGTTGTATGGAGAACACCCTGCCTCAAGTACCACATACAAAGCCATGTAGGTTAGCACAAGCACTTTGAACTTAATAATACAATCAAGTCATCACACTTATTATTTTAAAATTGCATTTTGTATGTGAGATAAAACCTAGTTTAGATTACAATCCTTCACTCATTTCCCAGGAAGAAAACCCAAAAAGACTCGTTACAACTTTCTTCTGAGTAGGCATGTCTAGGATTGCACTGTTGGGGACTGGCATTTGCTTCTAATTTTGTTGTGGGTGAGGGAGCAGGGAGAAAGCTGCTGCTGAATTATAGCTACAAAAAATTGCTGGATTACTCATCACTGATTTACCAGCAATGTTTTGGATTCTTCCCTGTGAGCAGCTGTCTCTTTTACTATTCTATAAAGAGCTGTAAAAGCACAAACAAGCTAGGAAATCTGGGCTGCAGACAATGGAACTGTCAAGCTGCAATCCCATAACTCACTTACTTGAGAGCAAGTCTCATTAAAGTAAAGGAGTCTTACTGCTCAATGGATATGTATAGGATTGTGCTGTTAGGCTATTATATGTATCTGTGTGTATATTCACTTGCCATTGAATGCATTTTAATATACTTCATACACAAATTTGAACTCCCAATCAGTGTAACTAAGGAGTGGAAGAAAGATACTTCCACTTTTTCAAGACATGATTTATGAGTGGAGTAAGTGAGAACTGAACAACACAATTCTATACGTTTATTTATTTTATTTATTTATTTTGTTGCATTTATATACCGCCCATAGCAAGTAGCTCTCAGGGCAGTAAACATAATAGGATAAAATACATACATCATAATAATAAAATCACAAAACATATAAGACACAATGAAAACAAAATACAATTAAACAAAATAACTACTCAGAAGTAAAATCGATTGAGTTCAATGGGGCTTACTTTTTTAAAAGTGTATATAAACTATACAGGGACAAACGAGCTAAGCGGAAGGCAGGTCAAGCAAATCCTCATCGTGGCCATCTTCCATCTGGAAACCTATGTCCTCACTGTGCAGTGACGTCACTAGGGTTGGTGTCACACGGTGCGGTAACTCATGGTGTCACCCCCCATAGACCTTCTCCCGTACCAGACCATACAGAATCCTTAGTAACATTTTTTGTACTAATGTTACTTGTAAATTGTAATTCCCGTATATCACTGAATGTAATAGCACACACACAGAGAGAGAAAGCCAGCTGTGGGATCGTCACACAAACAACCTAGAACATTTTTTCCCTTTCACAAGGACATGCAAAAGATTGAACCCAGGACCTTCTGCATGCAAAGCACATGCTTAGCCTACCACTGAGATATAGGGTAGAAAAGCACTCACTGTTCTGCTGGCCTGGGGATAATTCTGAGGGCCAGTGGGAACCACAGATGTGATGGGAGGCAGGGAGAAGTGCGTGGGCAAAGAGTGCAGGTGCAATGCCGAGGTGCCGTCTCAGCAAAACTGATGCCAGTCCTAGTGGGTAAGCCCCATTCAACAGGGTGGGATTTACTTCTGAGTAAACATGCACAGGATTGCAAGGTGGGGGGAGCAGCAAATCCCCCCTCCCTCAACCCCAGTTTAGCCCTTCCCTGCTTTAAAGCTGACAATGAGGACACTGAACTTGTCAAGGATTATCAATACCTTGGCACAGTCATTAACCAAAATGGAGACAATAGCAAAGAAATTAGGCTAGGACTGGGGAGGGCAGCTATTGGAGAACTCACACGCAAATATGTATCACTGAACACCAAAGTCAGGATCATTCAGACCATGATATTCCCCATCTCTATGTATGGATGTGAAAGTTGAACAGTGAAAAAAATGGATAAGAGAAAAATCAGCTTATTTGAAATGTGGTGTTGGAGAACTTTGCACATACCATGGACTGCAAAAAAGACAAATAATTGGGTGTTAGAACAAATTAAACCAGAACTATCACTAGAAGCTAAAATGATGAAACTGAGGTTATCATACTTTGGACACATCATGAGAAGACATGATTCACTAGAAAAGACAATAATGCTGGGAAAAACATAAAGGAGTAGAAAAAGAGGAAGAACAAACAAGAGATGGATTGATTCCATAAAGGAAGCCACAGACCTGAACTTACAAGATCTGAACAGGGCGGTTTACAACAGATGTTACTGGAGATTGCTAATTCATAGGGTTGCCATAAGTCGTAATCGACTTGAAGGCACATAACAACAAAAACCTTGAAACGCAGGAAGCTGCTTTAGACTGAGGATCATTGGTTCATCTAGTTCAGTATTGTCTGCCCTGATTGGCAGCAGCTCTCCAAGATTTCAGGCAGGGGGTCTTTCCCAGAAATGTCGGCGATCGAACCTGGGCCCTTCTGCATCCAAGGAGGTGCTCTTCTAATGAGCTTTGTTTTGTTCCCCAAATGGTGAGCCCCCATTCAAAAGACCCACCACCTGTCCACTGTTGAAGTGTATCCAGGGGGTGGAAAGTGGTGAGCAGCCTCGATGTCAAAGCAGGGGCAGAGAAAGGGCGCGCCTTGGCCTTGTTGGAGGCAGGTGTTCATGGGGGCCATTACTGGCCCTGGGCTCACAGTCCCCCAAAAGTCTGGTGCCAGCCCTAGACCAACCCCTCTCATAACATCAGAGGAGCCTGGCTGCTGGGTCAGGCCAAGAGCCCAGCATCGTGCCCTCAGTGGCCAACCAGAGGCCCCACTGGGAAGCCTGAAAGCAGGCCTTGAGGGCAGCAGCAACACTCACTCCCCAATGACATTCCCAGCAACTGGTATTCAGAGACATTTCCTGCCTCTGACAGCGGAGGGAGCAACAGAGCCATCGTGGCCAGCAGCCATTGAGCCTCTAGAAACGTGTGCAACCCGCTTTGAAAGCCATCCAAGTTGGC
The DNA here is from genome assembly GCF_030035675.1 of Rhineura floridana. Lineage (NCBI taxonomy): Eukaryota > Metazoa > Chordata > Lepidosauria > Squamata > Rhineuridae > Rhineura > Rhineura floridana. Next base: position 38,560,981 of record NC_084482.1, read on the forward strand.
GGGCATAGAATCATAGAATAGTAGAGTTGGAAGGGGCCTATAAGGGCATCAAGTCCAACCCTCTTTGGCATCCCAAAGTGCAGCCGCTTTTCCCACCTGCCCCTTGCAAGGCGGCTTACTCTGCACCAGGACAGCCCCCCCCCCCAAAAAAATCTGGAGGTTGCAAGAAAACCAGGCAATGGAAGCAATGGTGTTTGGGCTCTGTTTTGCATGACATTGGATTGGAGTTGATTGCACGGAGAAGCCCTCAGGTTCTTAAAAGGGGTGGAGCCTGGGAGTTTATTTCCCCCCTCCTACATCCCCGCTTTCCCCACCTTCCTTGTGAAGGAAACTGACCAGGCCTGAACAGGGAGGTGCAAGGACCAGAGACTCAGAAAAGTGGGGGAAGACAGGCAGCCTTCTGGTCCTCATTCGGAGGCTGGAACTGGTTTCATTGCCGTCATACCTCCTTCATCCCCCCTCCTTGTGTTTCTTTGGACTGGCACCCTTCTGCATTGCTGCTCTATTTGGGAACTGGAAGTGTTTCAGAGTCTAAGGACCACCCTACCCCTTTGGCCCATTAACCATTAGAGTTCCATTGACCTTTTCCTCCACCGGAGGAGCCGCTTGCTCTCACATTCGTCACTCAATTTGAGAGCAAATCTAGTTCGAAGGAGTGCGAAGGAGCCAGCCTGTGAGGCAGCAGGGCGGGCAATGAGGGAAGAGGGCAGTCCCCGCACTCGCTCCTGATCTCTCTCTCTCTCTCCTCCTTGGCTGCGCCTGCCGCTTCCCAGCGGCGGTGCCTAGGGCGGGTGGGGCGGCTCGTGGTGTCATCTCCATCTCGTGGTGTCACCCAGTGCAGCCCGCACCTGCCGCACCGCCCTAGTGACGCCCCTGTCACTGTGGGAGGCTATGTGGATCCAGAATTGGCCTCTACAGTCACTTATGGACCCACCATTAAAGACCTTATCTTGGAAGACAAACTTACTCAGCCATGAGTGATCGCCAATGAATGAAAAAGAAAAATGAATGACTTTTTAAAAAGTGTATATAAACTATACAGCACAACCCAGTAAATCTACTCAGAAGTAAACCCCATTGACTTCAGGCAAGTGTGTATAAGATTGCAGCCTGGATCTGTATTCTGATGACTGAGAGCATGGAATGAGAGAGCATGGTAATTTCATGTTAATGAATTCCAGATAACAGACTAGCATCTTATCAGTTCAAAATTTCAATGCATGTTACTGGTAGTGCAGGAAGAAGCAAGTCCACCTGGGGGGAAACAGTGCAGTTGGGGCAATGCCACAGTGGGATCAAGGCTTATCTCCATCCCTCCACTGAGAGGTACAATGAGAGACATGCATTGCACAACCCCCCTCCAAAGCCCTGCACTGTAGGGCCATCACTTCTTGCTGCCTGTTACAATGATGGGCTTTTGGCTGGATGGATTATATACCCTTTTATTAATGGGAAACACAACCAGCCTCCAATCTATGTTCTCCATGTAAGGCTAAAAGAGAGGATTTTTCACTTTTCCTCTCCAAACATCTTTGCCATTTATAAACCTCAAAATCATAAGTGTTGGTCACATGCCAGGCTGATAAAAGATTAATCACAGGAAGAAGGTACTTGCAGCTTTGCAAATTGCAGCACCAAGTCAGATATGAAGGACTAGTTATGATCTCTCTCTCTCTCTCTCTCTCTCTCTCTCTCTCTCGTAGGGTGATTAATCATGTAAAAAGTCAGATAGTTCCAAATCTGCAAAGACTGCACAATCGTTTTGTCTTTTATTCATCCAGAACTAAGGTTAAATTTGAAAAACAAAGTCAGAGTCTGGATCTAGTGATAGGAACTGATGCAGGTTTCTTTGTTGCTCAGTCCTAAGAGTACATCCCACTAAATTAAACGAGGGTTCCATCCACGAAGCGAGTCTGCATGGGATTGCTGACTAAACTGAATACAGAAGAGAAGCAGAAGCACAAGCCCCGCCTACTGCCTTTTCCTTCAAGTACAGAAATACACACCAATAAAAGAAACTGAAAGTCCTTTAAAACTCTGCATTCCTGCAGCCATGGCTACTTTGGATCTCGGTACAAATTTGCAGGATGAATTGACTTGTTGCCTTTGTCTGGATTTTTTTAACAATCCAGTACTGATTATACAATGTTCCCACAGCTTCTGCAAAGGGTGCATCTCTCAGCATTGTAAAGAGATGGGGTACAAGGCATCCTGCCCCAAATGCAGGGGGGAACTGCATCCAAATAATTTGGTAAATAATAGATCACTTGCAAACATAGTGGAAATTTTCCAGCAGATGAAGAACACCCCAAGAACATGGGAAAGAGTGCCAGAAAATTGCCAGGGATTATTGGGACCCTTTTGGAGAGACCATGAAGTCAGTGGATCCCAGGATCTGAAGTTGTCAGTTGGACTTTTTCCACATACGCTCAAAGTATGTACCTTCTTGATTAGAACTTGTTTGTCTTTGTTAGGACTGATATGTATTTGTGACTGGGTGGGTGCAAAATATAGCAGTAACTTGCATGTATGAAAGAAACATCAAATACGAAATTCCACAGGCATTACTTGTCAGTGGCCAGGTCCCATATTTAGCTGTCAAGTGTTGATTTAGGGGTTGGAAATGGACTGGCTTCAAGTCAATCCCGACTTATGGCAACCCTATGAATAGGGATTTCATGGTAAGCGGTATTCAGAGGGGGTTTACCATTGCCTCCCTCTGAGGCTAGTCCTCCCCAGCTGGCTAGGGCCTGCTCAGCTTGCCACAGCTGCACAAGCCAGCCCCTTCCTTGTCTGCAACTGCCAGCTGGGGGGCAACTGAGCTCCTTGGGACTATGCAGCTTGCCCACAGCTGCAGAGGTGGCAGGGCACGTAACCCCTGAGCCACTCACTGTGGGGGGGATCTTTAGCTGGCCCTTTATAACCAGGAGACATGAGCGGGATTTGAACTCACAGACTCTGGACTCCCAGCCAGGCTCTCCTCCCCACTGTGCTATACCAGCTGTTGCCAAGTGTTAAGATAACCAAAAAAAGAGAAAAAATTGGGAGATGGATATGCATGTGTGAAGTGGTTCTGGAACTTCAGGAATGAGGTCTGAATCCTCAGAGGCAAGACTAAGTGGTGTATTTTAATGGGACAGAAGGGGAATATCTGCCCCTGTGCAGTCAGACAAACTAAAAGTGTTCTGAAGATTAATAGTAATGTTGCATTTTCTGGGTACTTTGTTTTAGGAACATGGATCTTTACAGACATGCCAGATTAGGTCACTAATTCTTCATCTCTTTTGTCTACATTGACAATAATCTGCAGATCAGTTATACACTGATGGCAAACTTAAATTCAGGTGGCCTGTGCCATATGAATCACAACACTGCATACTGTAAATTGCACATTGGTTGCACCCTGGGAGTCAAACTAGAAGTTACATGACAGACATTTGTATAAAAACAAATAATCAAAGGGTCTTGTGGCACCTTAAAGATTAATCCAGTGGTTCCCAAACATTTTTCCCACGGACCACTTGAAAATTGCTGAGGGTCCTGGCAGACCACTTAATGATTTTTCTGCCTATTGAAGCCATTGTTAACAATAAAGATGAATATTTAATGCGATGGATGTGCCACCTCCCATCTTCAACCTCAGATCCATAGACACATCATGAACCACCTGAATAAAGCTCATGGACCACTGGCGGTCAATGGACCACAGTTTGGGAACCCCAGAACTAACCAGTTCTATGGATTACTGTCCCTTCTTCAGAAGCATGAAGTCTAATCTTCAGTTGGCAGGTACAAAATATATACACATGGTATTGTGAGTATCTCAGCAGTGATGCCAAATGATCATGAAATGTAACAGGTACAACTGATGACATTTAAGTAAAGCTAAGATGTATACTTTGTTATTTCATATATTACAAGGCAGGAAAATGGGTTTATGAGCCCTGGCATGTTGGCAGCTCTAGACTACATGGAAGCCTGTCTGTATTAACTAAGGATATATGTCCGGAGGAAGAGGCATCTAAGTATCTCCCAGAAGCCACCCAAAAACTGTACATGTTACCCACATTTAATGGTGCCAATTGAAACATTCCAAGAAGAACTGCCAAGATCAGTACTTGTAAACAGTACTTGTAAACATCAGATTAGCAACTGCTGCACTATAGCACACAGCCCCCACACTAAAGGTAAAGGTGTCCCCGCACTTCTAGTGCGAGTCGTTTCTGACTCTTAGGGTGACGTCTTGCGACATTTACTAGGCAGACCGTATATATGGGGTGGGATTGCCAGTTCCGTCCCCAGCCTTTCTTTACCCCCCAGCATATGCCGGGTACTCATTTTACCGACCACGGATGGATGGAAGGCTGAGTGGACCTCGACCCCTTTTACCGGAGATTCGACTTCCTCCTTCTGTTGGAATCGAACTCCGGCTGTGAGCAGAGTTTCGGCTGCGTTACCGCCACTTACACTAGCTGATACCATTTTCTTGAGGTAATACTTCCCACTACCCCTTTCAGGTTATCATGACCAGTTGCTGAAGAAAACTGCCTTCAGGTCTGGATCTGACACAGCCTAAAATTAGAAGTCCCAGGGCTTGAGGCTACTCAGACTTGAAAGCTGTATGAATCCCAAACAGGGGAGGGTGGATGTGTTTCCTAAGTGGGGAGGAAATGACATTTGGCACACACCCCAAGGAACTTTTTTCTTAAGCCCCTTCCAAAGCATTAGCTTTCTTCAGTTGGATCAAGGTAACAATCAAACCCATTTTGTAGAACATGGAAGCAAAGGTCCAACAAAGAGCTCTCACACCAAGAACGGAAATAGAAATTATCCATTATTGTTTTTCAAACCCAGATAATAATAGATTCCATTCCTGCAGTCATGGGCTTCTACAGGGGAGCAAAAGGGCAATTGCTTCCTCGAATGACCCATAACCCCCAGATTCCCAGCATTCGTTTTTAAAAAAAGAGTTTCTAGGCTAGCATTTGTAGACCCTGAGACAGGAGGCAAAACGTATAGGCACCATTCGCCTCAGTTGTTTTGTGAGAAACTAGCCCGCTCCTACTCTCTGGAAATAAAGCAGCTGACCATGTGCAGAGCAATTGAAGTAACGTCCTAAGGAGATGGACTCATGTCAGGAAAGTAGTTTTCCCGTTTTATATATAGAGAGAGAAACATTGGGTCCTGTTTACTAGGTGGAGAAAGTGTCTCAATCGTAGGGACTTCCCGTTTGTTTATTCGCTGTTCCAAAATGGGTGGGGCGCTGCTTCTCAAGATACGATCGTCTCTTCCCGGGCTGCAAGGCCAGCGGTTCTTTACCGATCCCCTACCTGGAGAGCAGAAACCAAGCCGAGGGAGCGGACAAGCCGGCAGACCGGGGCACAAGCGGGAGGGAGCCGTCTTCTACCATGGGGGAGGCGGCGGCAGGAGTCGGCCGCGCCGTGCCCGTGTGGCTGAAGGCAGAGGACTTGCAGTGCGCCATCTGCCTGAGCCTGTTCAGCAACCCGGTGACATTGCAGTGCGGCCATAGCTTCTGCCTCGACTGCATCCGCCGGTGGGTAGAGGTGGAGGCCGGAGGCCGCGGCTGCCCCAATTGCGCGCGCGGCTTGCTCAAAAGCCTGCCCGAACGCAACGTCCTGCTGGAGACGCTGGTGGAGAAATATCAGAGCGCAGCCTCCGACGAAACGTTGCCCTCCGCAGGGCCGCCGCCGCCGCCGTGTGCGACGCAGCCAATCGGTAGCTGCAGCCATGGACAGCCGCAGGTGCGAGACTGGCGCTTGCTTGGTGGGCGGGGGTTGGTCCGTGCTCAGGTAGTCAAGAGCCGCTTTCACTCTGGCCGGTTGCTGACTGCGCTTTATTCTGTTATTCTGAGGATTGCTTACCTGGTAATTTGTGCATGTTAGAAATCAGGACAGAAGCGTTACCATTTTAATCCGTTAAACTAACGCAAAAAGCCCCATGGCTTGTCGGTGTGTGCGTATAGAGATCATACAAGTAGGAAATTCTAGAGACGCATAGAATCAGTAAATGAGCCAGGCCAGGCAAGTTTCTTGTAAGACTTTACTGACAAAATACTAAACACAGTTCTCTCACTCCAAACTACTTTTTCCCCCACACCAGAGCTTCTGCAAGTTCCTGCTTATCTACTTGCCAACCAGCTGCTGACCTTGGCAAACCTGGCACTCTGTTCTGCTCTGCTTAACCCGTTTATTGCAGGTTTCCTTCTCTCACTAAAAATCCCTGTCTGTGAGTCTCATAACTTGCTTTACTGAACAACAGCCCCCACCTGAGACTCACAGATCACAAAACTACATGTTCCTTGTTACATTTATACAATCTTAACTTTTCATTTCATTTCAATACACATCAGTACATGTTTCCTTACAGTATCTATTTACATTTCCATTTCAGGTTTTGTTTCTTTATTCATACAAGTTTTACAGAGTTTTGTTCAGTTTTATTTGATAACACTCATTTATATTTCATTCTTCAATACAGTATTTCCACATGAGATCCATTGTTTCTTTATCTATTGGCCCTTCTTTTTCCCATTCTACAGGATATTCATCTGTCTCATCATTCTTTTGTGTAACACTAAATGTGAATCTATGAGGTGGTTTTCCTTTCGTTTTTCTTTCTGACCGTCTAACAGTATCTATTTCCATTTCTTCATCACTCTCAATTTTACTTGGTCCTGCACCTGTGTCTGCACTTGTTCCTGCACTAGTACCTGGCACCTCTTTATCTTGCATTGCCATGTCTTCATTCCTCAGTCTTTTTACAGTACGTTTGCCACTTTGAATTAAGTCAGTCAATGCGGTTCTTAATGGTATTTGATGCCCAAAAGGAACATCTGCTGCTTCCTGCTTGCTTGCACCATCAAGTATTACTGTTTGACTGTCTCTCCAAGGTTTATCTATTACCTTTATGCTTCTACTTAACACTACTTGTTGTTTCTCAGGCAACCAAATTCTATAATATGAATTCTGAAATCCCAAAATACGACCTGCCTGTGCTCTTGAAGCTAATTTACCATGCCTTTTCTGCTTTGACACATGCACCCAGCATTTTGCTCCAAAACGCTCTATGTGTTTTACCCTGGGTTTTCTTCCAGTCAGTTTCTCATATGGAGACATGCCTATTACTCTGTATACAAGGCGGTTCTGAATGTAAGCAGTGTACAGAATACATTCACCCCAATAGGTGTTATTCATATCTGCATCAGCCAGCATGGCTCTCATTGAATCCTGCAGTGACCGGTTCCTCCTCTCTGCAGTTCCGTTGGAGGATGGGCTGAAGGGAGCAGTGAGACTTTGTATTATTCCCTTCCTTTCCAAATATGTTTTAAATGAATTACTGGTAAATTCCCCACCCTGATCTGATTTGATATTTTTGATAACAACCCCATATTGTGTCTCTGTCCTCTGTATAAATGCCTTTAATTTATCTTCTGCTTCACTTTTCTTTTTCAATAAGAATACATGTGTGAATCTGGAAAAATCATCTACAATCACTAAATAAAATCTTGCCCCACCTTTTGAACACTGGAAAGGTCCAGCCAAATCCACATGTATGAGCTGATAGGGTTTAGTGGTAGTACTTTCACAGCTCTTATTTACAGGAGTCACAGTCATTTTTGTTTTATAGCATACCTCACATTCATCCACATGCTCACAATGTGTTAGTTCCAAATCTTGACTATGCTTTGGAGTATTTTTCACCTTCTCAAAATGTGCGTGTCCTAATTTTCTGTGCCATTCATGTATACAGTTTTCGTGTTTGTTTTTATTTACTCCTATCCAGGCACACGTGGGTTTATCAAGCTTGCTCTCTACCATAAACATTTGGTTCTGTAATTTCCCTTGCATACAGATTTCACCATCTTTTCTCACAAAACATCTATCCCCTTCAAATGTAATTTTACAACCTATTTGAGCTAGTTTTCGTACTGATAGAATGTTATATTTTAAACCAGAAACTAATAACACATCTGTCAATATAGTTCCCAAATTACTTAACTTGAGCGTGCCTCTTGCAATTGCGTCCTGAGTCGATCCGTCAGCCAGATAAATCTTCTCCTGCACTGGCTGTGATGTGTAAAATAAACTAGAGTCTGTGATCAGGCAATTAGACGCCCCGCTGTCTAACAGCCATTTAGAGTTAATTAGTTTATTGTCCTCCTTAGTAATAAAGTTCACGCTTGTTCTCTGACGTCCAAAGTCCCTGTTATTTCTCTTCTTACTTAAACAATGTTTCTGTATATGTCCTCGGGACCCACAAAAATAACATATTTTATTCTCTTGCCTGTTTCTTTGATATTGATGTTGTTGTACAGCCTCAGTCTCTTTTAATTCAGTCTTCTTACTCTCTTGTCTCCTATTCCATTCTTGTTGAAGTTTTTGTTCTACAAAGCCCAAATTTAAATTTCCGTCTGGTAAAGTTTCTAAGCTCGAGACCATTACATCCCATTTTCGATCAAATGATGATAACAGAATATAGACCATCTGAATGTCACTATGATGCACTCCTCTTTCTTGAAGTTCAGCAAATAATCTACGAAATTCAGCCAGATGCTCTGTCATAGTCACTTCATCTGTAAAACGCATCTGATAAAGTTTCCGTGCTAAACACAGCCGGCTCCCTGCGGTTTGCTGCACATGAACAGCCCTTAGCTTCTCCCACATTTGATTAGCTGTCGGCTCATTACTCACCAGCAACAGTTGAGAATCAGACAGCCCCAGAGTAATAAAAGCCTTCGCTTTCTCATCTTTCTTCGTCCATGCTGCTGAAGGAGCTGCCGGAGGGGGGTTTTCTACGACATCATTCAAATCTTCTTTAATCAGAACTGCTCTCATTCTCCATTTCCAGCTGGAGTAGTTTACAGCATTCAGTCTCTCCATCGGCATCCTGGATGACAGGTTTACAGCCATGTTGTCCACTCTTACTTGCCTCTTTCTTTCACTTTCTTTTCTCTGCAACAACGTCACTTGAACCCCTTACTTTGTATGATAAGCTGGGCCCACAACCCCTGTCGGTGTGTGCATATAGAGATCATACAAGTAGGAAATTCTAGAGACGCATAGAATCAGTAAATGAGCCAGGCCAGGCAAGTTTCTTGTAAGACTCTTTACTGACAAAATACTAAACACAGTTCTCTCACTCCAAACTACTTTTTCCCCCACACCAGAGCTTCTGCAAGTTCCTGCTTATCTACTTGCCAACCAGCTGCTGACCTTGGCAAACCTGGCGCTCTGTTCTGCTCTGCTTAACCCGTTTATTGCAGGTTTCCTTCTCTCACTAAAAATCCCTGTCTGTGAGTCTCATAACTTGCTTTACTGAACAACATGGCTGACAGCAGCCGCTGCATTGTACTGCATTCCCTTATTCCGACTATTTCTTACCTGGTAATTTACACCTTACACTCGACGTTTCACATGTTGTAAAAACTAGTTCCGCAAATCTAGTGGAATATAGTGGATGTTTAGCGCTACTTTTTGTGATAAATAATACCAGAAATAATCTGTTTGCAAGCCTGGGAATCTGGAAGATCATGGAAGCTTTGCGCTAGCTGCAGCCGTTCATGTGACAGACATCCTGGCATGCAATGCGTTTCTGTCCTGTAGGCATGCAGCAATTTTTTTGCCTGACGAAGACTGTACCAGTGTTCTGGCATAGGCATGGGAAGTTGCATTTCCTTCCTCCTTTTCCCACACACGCCCCTGTATCCAGACACTAACACAAGCAGTGGATTATGGAGGAACTACAGTGCACATGTGTATAATGGGTGAGAGATTAAACAAGGCGCTGTTCATTGCAGCCGTTTGAAAGACATTTGTACAAAATGCCAGCATATCAGCCGAAAAAGCCATTAACGCAACAAGTACTGCAGTGTGAAAGGAATTTTAGAAATTGGGACAGAAGCGCTGTCATTTTAATCCGTTAAACTAACACAATAAGCTGAATGCAGTCAAGCAGGCATATTCTGTGGTGATGGGAGGAAGGCACTTTGCACATGCTCGGTCACCAGTGGTGGCTGGCACCCCTTGGGACTAGTGGGGCAGAAGCCTGAGAGCTCAAATAGTAGGCAGAGCCAGATCCAATGACAGACTGAGCCAGCTAATTCTAGTTTTGTCCCCATAAGCGTCCCTGCTAGGTATCACTCACAACAAGAAGGCAGGCAGGTGGGGGCTGACTGAATGAGGCTGGTGGGGCAGTGCTCCACTTGCCCTAACAGACCAGCCTCCACTGTTGGGCGTATCTTTGACACTGCTGTTACTGTGTTGGAAGAGGCGCTGAGCTGAGGACCAGGACATTTCTGGTTCATATCTTGCTTCTGCTTTTGCTGGGTGGCCATAGTCACATTTCTCTCTCTCAGACTTAGTGTATACATGCACAATCTGCAAATGTGGGAATAAGTATTGACCTATCTTTACAGGGCAGGTAATCAACATGGTGCCCCTCTAGTTGGTGTTGAACTGCTAACTTCTATCAGTCCCAGCCACTATGGCCAATGGTTAGGGAGGGTGAGAGTTGAAATCCAAGAACATCTGGAGGGCCACCAACTCCCCAGCCCGATCAAAAGTCCAATATCAATACCATAGTAAGAGCATGGAACGGAAAGTTCTGCATAAATAAACTACTAGCAGTATTTTATTGGTCCTTCTAGCTCAATAAAAGCAACCACTTTAGAATGTGGATCCTACAGGAAATCCTCTCTGAGAACAAGGGTGCTGGGAACAGGAGATGGGCCTAAGGATAATTTCCAACTCTTATGAATTAGTGACAGGGTAGTGGTAGTAGCAGCAGTGGCAGTGCCAGAATTTCTGTTCTGGATGCACACCTTAACGTGGTGAGGGGGTTTGAGAGTGTTGAAGAAGCTGAGAGCAATGCCATCAGGAGCCTAGACCAAGAGGCTAGACTCCTAGCAGGGGCACCCAAGGCGGAATGGTCAAAGCTGAGACACCAGACTAAGATGCATCCAAACTCAGAGGAAGCAATAGTAAACCACCTCTGTATATCTGTTACCACGAAAACCCTATGAACAGAGTATCAAAAATGCAACACGAGATAGTGCTGGAAGATGAGACCCCCAGGTCAGAAGGCACTCACCGAGCTACTGGGGAAGAACAAAGGACAAGTACGAGTAGCGCTGTGACTAATGACGCAGCTGGGTCAAAGCCGAAAGGAAGCCCAGAGGCTGATGCGCACAGATGCGAAAGGAGAGTCCGGAGTTGTAGGACGCACACAATAGGAACATGGAATGTGAGAAGCATGAACCAGGGAAAGTTAGAAATTGTCAAGCAAGAAATGGAGCGTATCAACATTACAATACTTGGCGCGAGTGAATTAAAATGGACTGGAATGGGACATTTTCAATCAGGCAACTACAAAATATTTTATGCAGGAAATGAGAAATCAAGAAGAAACGGGGCTGCTTTAATAGTGAGAAGTGATGTAGCAAAAGCAATTAGGAGCTACAATGCAAGGTCTGAGCAAGTGATATCAATGAGATTAAATGGGAAACCTATTAACATAACCATCATCCAAGTCTACGCTCCAACATCAAATGCAGAAGAAGAAGAATTGGAGAGATTTTACGTAGAAGTACAGGAGGAAATTGATCACACACCAAAACAAGATATGATGATAATCATGGGGGACTGGAATGCAAAAGAAGGGAACAGAGAAGAACTAGGAATTGTGGGGAAATGGGACTTAGGTGACAGAAATGAAGCAGGAGAAAGACTTACTGAATTCTGTGAAGCCAATGATTTGTTTCTTGCCAACACATTTTTTGAGCAACCAAAAAGACGACTGTACACGTGGACATCACCAGATGGTCAATATAGGAATCAAATTGATTATATAATTGGCAACAGAAGATGGAGAAGTTCCACACTTTCTGCAAAAACAAGACCAGGAGCAGACTGCGGTACAGATCATGAACTGATCGTATCGAAAATCAGAGTAAAGCTAAAGGAGAACAACAAAGCACTCATAATGCCAAAATACAATTTAAATAACATCCCAGAAGCATATAAAGATCAAATAAGGAACAGGTTTGAGGCTTTAAACTTAGTTGACAGAGAACGAGAAGAACTATGGACTGAAGTCAGGGACATTATCAGGGAAGAATGCAAAAAGACGATACCTCTTGTTGAAAAGAGAGAAAGACCTCAATGGATGACTGACAAAATTCTTAAAATGGTTAAAGAGAGAAGGAAAGCAAAAGCAAAAGGAGATAGAAACACAGTCAGAACCCTAAATGCAACTATACAACGACTAGTACGTAGGGACAAAGAAAGCTATTACAATAGTTTTTGTATAGAAATAGAAAAGGACAACAAAATGGGAAGAACAAGAGCCCTATTCCAAAAGATTAGAGAAATGAAAGGGAAATTTAAACCACGAGTAGGGATGTTGAATAATCAACAGGGGAACACACTGACTGACCGAGATGAAATAAAAGGAAGATGGAAGCAATACACTGAAGAACTCTACAAAAGAGATGCAAGGATGGCAGATTCATTTATGGAGGAACCATATGATGAAGAATCAGACATTTTAGAATATGAGGTGAAAGCTGCTCTTAAAATTCTTGGAAGAAACAAATCACCAGAAATAGACGGCATACCAATAGAGTTGCTAGAAGCTACTAAGACTGAATCTGTCCAAATTTTGAATTTTTTTTATCAAGAAATATGGAAAACTAAACAATGGCCCACAGACTGGAAGCGTTCAATATATATCCCAATTCCAGAGAAAGGGGATCCCAGAGAATGTAGTAATTACTGAACTATTGCCTTAATATCCCATGCAAGTAAAGTAATGCTCAAGATTCTACAACAAAGGCTCTTACCATATATGGAGAGAAAAGTGCCAGAAGTCCAAGCTGGATTTAGAAAGGGAAGAGGCACCAGAGATCATATCGCCATACGTTGGATAATGGAACGGAGCAAGGAATTTCAGAAGAAAATCACCCTGTCCTTTATAGACTACAGCAAAGCCTTTGACTGTGTAGATCATGAAAAACTATGGAATGCTTTAAAAGAAATGGGGGTGCCACAGCATCTGATTGTCCTAATGCGCAACCTATACTCTGGACAAGAGGCTACTGTAAGGACAGAATATGGAGAAACCGATTGGTTCCCCATCGGAAAGGGTGTGAGACAGGGGTGTATTTTATCACCCTATTTGTTTAATCTGTACACAGAACATATCATACGGAAAGCGGGATTGGACCAAGATGAAGGAGGTGTGAAAATTGGAGGGAGAAACATCAATAATTTAAGATATGTAGACGATACCATACCCTTAGCAGAAACCAGTAATGATTTGAAACGAATGCTGATGAAAGTTAAAGAGGAAAGCAAAAAAGCAGGACTACAGCTGAACGTCAAGAAGACTAAAGTAATGACAACAGAAGATTTGTGTAACTTTACAGTTGACAATGAAGACATTGAACTTGTCAAGGATTATCAATACCTCGGCACAGTCATTAACCAAAATGGGGACAATAGTCAAGAAATCAGAAGAAGGCTAGGACTGGGTAGGGCAGCTGTGAGAGAACTAGAAAAGGTCCTCAAATTCAAAGGTGTATCGCTGAACACCAAAGTCAGGATCACTCAGACCATGGTATTTCCAATCTCTATGTATGGAGGTGAAAGTTGGACAGTGAAAAAAGTGGATAAGAAAATAAACTCATTTGAAATGTGATATTAGAGGAGAGCTTTGTGGATGCCATGGACCACAAAAAAGACAAATAATTGGGTGTTAGAGCAAATTAAACCAGAACTATCACTAGAAGCTAAAATGATGAAACTGAGGTTATCAAACTTTGGACACATCATGAGAAGACATGATTCACTAGAAAAGACAATAATGCTGGGGAAAACAGAAGAAAGTAGAAAAAGAGGAAGGCCAAACAAGAGATGGATTGATTCCATAAAGGAAGCCACAGACCTGAACTTACAAGATCTGAACAGGGTGGTTCATGACAGATGCTCTTGGAGGTCGCTGATTCATAGGGTCGCCATAAGTCATAATCGACTTGAAGGCACATAACAACAACAACAAATGTCTACAGTGGCTTTTCAGGGTTTCAGGCAGGGCGAAATTTCCCTGTCCTGCCTGAAGGTGATCAAGATTGAACCTAGGACTTCTGTATGCAGCGTGTATGCTCTACCACTGTCCTATGGTCCTCCCCCTTGAGTAGAAAAATGAATGGTGAGGAGGAAGCTAAATAGGTGTTTTGCATGTTGTGTGTGTTTAAAAACGAAGTTTGCCCCCTAGATAAATTTAGGAAGTTCTTTTTTTCATTAGCTTGTGTCACAGCCCTGACATTTCTAATTTGATGCTTCTCAATGTTATTTTTTTCATCATGCAAGGAATTCACAGTCATTGAGTTGTGATGGATCTAGATATTTTGTGCACCAGTGATGGTTTAGGGAAAAAGAATTCAGATGTCTGCTTTCCCCCAGTCTCTGAACCACAATGCTGGGAAGGTGCAAACACCTGCCAGAGAAGAAACAGTCCCACAGTTTGCCCTCCCACTATGGTGTAGAGAGGATGGCAGGGTACCAAGAGAAAGTCCCACACTGCTTCTTTTCTTGCTAGCATTTCTTCATTCAGAAAGCAGAGTCCTCTATAATTATGCCTTTTCTGAAGGGAGAAGTGCCTTTACTTTTGCCTGAATCAAAAGCCCACAATCGTTTGATAAAAACAATAACAGCAAGTGAGAGGCAGTTGAGAAGTCTCCTACATCTGGTGGGCACTATATTGGCTACTCCTGCACTAGAGTCTGCACTACTTGCCGCCCTGGGCTCCTGCTGGGAGGAAGGGCGGGATATAAATCAAATAAATAAATAAATAAATTACAGTTATCACAGTGCCCAATCATTTGGGCCAAAGGAAATGGAGCTGCTTGGGCTGATGGAAGGGGATGGGGTGAAGGGACAATGATGTAATGGCTGGAGGACCTGCACCTTGAGCAGCTTGGCCAGTATGCACAATCCAATCCACCATGACCCTAACTCGACATGCTGCATAGAATAGCATTTAACCATTGTTGCAGCGTGTCTCCTCTTCCTTTAACATTCTCTATTGGTGGTTACTTGAATAAGACTGTATTTTACTTATTTGTTTGTTTATTATTTGATTTCTATCCTGCCTTTCCTCCGAGCAGGAGCCCAGGGCGGCAACTAGTGCAGACTCTAGTGCAGGAGTAGCCAATATAGTGCCCTCCAGATGTAGAATACCTCCCATTAGCCCCAGTCAGCATGGCCAAAGCTCAGGGGTGATGGAGTGGTAGTAGTGCAACAACCAGAGGTGTAGTCATCTGGGGTCAGGGGTGGGTGGATTGGTGTTCCAGCCACGTCCCTATGTATTGTTGCTGTGTGTAATTTATGTGCTTAATTTCGTTTAAAGCAGCACAACAGCAGCAGAGAGCAACAGCGGATGTTGAAATGCGAGTGTGCCAGCATGTGCGCGCGTTTACCTAAGTAGCAGGCTTTTACCCTGCATCAGGATCACTGAGACTGCAGACTTAGTAAAATAAGAAAAGCTACTTTATTTATAGAAATACATAGTAGATAGAAAGGCAAACCTAGTTCTAACCAACTAACTAAGTTGAAGGCGGTGCGGGAGTTAGCCCCATGCTAAGAGAGAGAGCAGAGACAAAGGGAGTCTCCTCTCCCCCGGACAGTCGGAGAAGGGAGAAGGTGGAAAGGGCAGGAGGAGGAGGGGCAGGTAAGCTTCCCTAAAGGCGTCACAGTCTAGCGACAGAAGGAAGTCAGTCAGAGCATCACAGGTAAAGGTAAACAAGCCTATCCATCTGGAGGACCCTAGCTCTATCTTCCTTCTAGAGCATAAACAAAAGAACAAAACAGGAGTTGCTCTTGCCCCACTTCCAACATGTATGAGCCAATCACCATGAAACGGGAGCATGTTAGCCACTGAAAAGAGTCCTTGTCCTTTTGTGCTGATTGGAGCCAATCAGAGTGAAAGAAGGTGAGTCAGTGGTAACACACAACTCTTCTCAGTAGTAACACACAGCCTCCCCTTTCATGCTCATTGGCTCCTAGGGATGTCTGGTGTAGTGAAGGACAGCAAGGGAGAAAGGAATGTTGGTGTGGCTGTGAGGGGGCATGGCATGCCTATAAGGAAGGGACTCTGCACTTCTGAATTTGTCACTGCACCTCTGCCAACAACATCTGAAGGGCACCATGTTGACTACTCCTACTGCAGCAAAAATGATCTGCATATTTGGAAGTACTGTGTGTTGAAATTGACAGGCTTTTGAGTAAATGTTTTCAAGGTCTAGCAGTAAAGGTTTATGTGTGGGGTGTTTTTCCTTCTTTTTTATCTTTCAGGATGTGGTGAAAATAAGTGAAATTTCCAAACAAACAGAACTGGCCCTTGAAGCAATCAGCACCTGCAAGAAGAAGAGCTCTGAAATGAAGGTTGGTAATTAAATGCTTTCGTATGATCTTTTTGGTTTCTTTCTACTCTCTTCTGGGACAACTGGCCTTTTCAGATTGTTGTTTATTTGGGCAGAGAATATTCAGTTGCAGTCTTCTGTTACCCCACCCCACCCCACAGTTCATTATGTGGCAGGGAGATTGCATGTTCTAATAACCAACCAGCAATTTCGTCTTACCAGGGGAATTATTCCCACAAATATTTCTGAATCTCCTCCATTTATCCCACTGATCCACATATAGAAAGAGAGGCCATTTACTCATTCAATAGAATCAAGCTGTAAAGTTGTACTTCAGCTGTGCCATATTAGTCTATAGATCAGA
Source organism: Rhineura floridana (assembly GCF_030035675.1). NCBI lineage: Eukaryota > Metazoa > Chordata > Lepidosauria > Squamata > Rhineuridae > Rhineura > Rhineura floridana. The sequence continues at coordinate 38,577,783 of NC_084482.1, forward strand.
AGTCATGTATCTGAATATTCCTTCATACAGAAAATCCCATTGTTTATAGAAAAATACTACGCTAGCTTTCTACAGGCATACCCTGCTTAACGTCGCTTCACTTAACATCGCCTGGCTATAACGTACATGCTCCATATGCCTGTATTTCTCCAGAAACTCAATGCAGCAGCAGAGGCTTTAGCGCACGGGGGTGGAAATAGATGCGGTTGCGCCACCGCAAATCAGCTGGGAGGTGCGATTGCTATCAGCTGGGAGGCGCGGTAACGCAGCAGCAGAGGCTTTAGCACGGGGCTTTGAGGCTCCGCATGAAGGAGAGGTAAAAAAAGTTTTGAAAGGTAGTGCTTCACTTTAAGGACATTTTTGGTTTACGTACCCGCTCTGGTCCCATTGCGTACGTTAATCCAGCCACCATGGACAATGGTCAAGGGTGATGGGAGTTTTATTTATTTATTTAATTTATATCACACGCTTCCTCCCAGAAGGAGTCCAACAACATTTGGAGGGACACAGTTTCCCCTGTCCTGCTCTGTATTTTCCCTGGGGTTACATTCAGATAATGTACCTCCCATTGCAGATGCCTCTTATACAGGGCCGGCAGCAGAGAGCAGCCAGATCAGGCCCTGGCCGAGGGCCCCTGAAGGGCCCCTCCTTAAGGTGGGAGGGTAGCACTCCTGTTTTACAATCTGTGGCAGCAGCAGCTCCCGACCCTGCTGCAGATCACAAAGAGGGAGCTCCCAGGCACCTCCCATACAACCATGCAGGCCCACAACACTCGCCTGCATGCCCCACCTACCTCTCCTGTGGTGGTAAATGCTGCGTGCACTGCTCGCGCATACCTGCCATCAACCAAGATGGCAGCCAAGGCTTCCCTAAGGGGCTGATGCCCCACTGCCATCTTGATTGATGGCAGACATATGTACGTGTGTAGCCTGCATGAGTGCCATCAACCAAGATGGCAGCTGAGGCATCAGCCTCTTAGGGAAGCCCCCATCATCATATTGATTGATAGCAGGCATACACATGCAGTACGGCCAGCATTCACCACAGCGGGAGAGGTAGGTGGTACATGTGGGCGGGTGCTGTGGGCCCAGGGCTGACTGGTGCCCAAGGACCCAGTCATGCCTGGCACCGGCCCTGCTCCTATAGACAAATTTACTCATCCCCAGTATTTAGATAAATCTTAGATTGTTCAGGAATCTAAAAGTGATACCACAGCTTTGACCATTCCGCCATGGGTGCCCCTGCTAGGAGTCTAGCCTCTTAGTCTAGCCTCCTGACGGCATTGCTCTCAGCTTCTTCAACACTCTCAACCCCCCTCACCACGTTAAGGTGTGCATCCTAAAGGGGGTTACACATACATACATACTATGAAAATCATAACACAAGAAACAAACGCTACTTAGAAGTTTTGATGATTAAGTGGCATATAAATCCTGTTAAACATAAATAATTTTATTGTTTAGTTTTAATCTCAGAATTTTACCACAGCTGCTAAAAGCTTCCCCAGAATCGGGTGAGGTAAGGTACACAATCCTGCACTCGCTGCATTCCTTCCCAAGGTTGGGTGCAGGATCTTGCCTATTATATTTTATTGTCATGGCTAAGCATGCCTAAACTAAAAAGATGCCTTTTAAGTAATCTTATCAATAAATCATTCTAAATTATTTTCTAAATAATTTCTAAAATTTCTAAATTTCACTAACTATCCATGACCCGACGTTAAGGTTGCATTTCATCCTGAGCCATAGTTTTCATTCATTAGATTTATAATCAACCTCTTTCAACCCCTATTCATTCCACCATCATTTGTTTTCAAACAAGATTATTTTTTCTTCTCTCAAGAATATAATTGCTATTTAACTAATATCCTTCACTGACTCCATCTTGTGTAAAATAATTGTTCTTCAACATTGCTTTTTATTTTAACCTAGGAGTGGGGGACTGGAAGGTGTTGGACAACAACTCTCCTCAGCCCAAGCCAAAAGGACCAAAGGTCATGGAGGATGAGAGCTGTAGTCCAGCAAAATCAAGAGGGGCACAGGTTTTCCCACCAGCACCACTTTAATCCTATCAAGTTGTAGGTGAACATTTAACCCTGTTATGGTAACAGCAAAAGAACGAAGTACAAATGTAACTAGAGCAAAGCTGGTTCCCCCCACCCCTTGCAGCCTGAAGTGGTCCACTCAATAACAACTTTTACCACGTGGTTCTGTTAAAGGTGTAAATTGCCCACAGGATGTGTCAGCTTCCTCTTCCAAATTCTGGGACTTCTCAGTGGTTAATAGGCTTTGTGGCCCGTGAGAGCCCCCTGCTGGTCAGTTGCAGATCTGCCACCACTGCCTCTTTCTCATCTACTGCCTGACTATCTTGGAAGAGGCAGTAGGTGAAACAGAGGAACTGACTATGAGGGAGCTGCAATCGACTCCTAGAAGGGACACAGGTTTTAGTTTGAAAGAGACAGAAGCCCACTTAGGGACTGAGAATTCTGTCAGTGAACTAGAGGGGGAGCTGATCCAGCCTAAAAACATTTGAAGAGTTGTGTAATACCACTTTGAGGTAAAAGGAACCGCTGGGGCTTCTATGTCCTTACTAGTCGCCTTCTCTTTCCTGGTTTTAGGATTATATGTCTCAGATCAAAAGCTCAGTTGGAGAAAGCTTCAGTTTTATGAAGAAGTACATTAATGATCAAGAGAAAAAGGTGCTGGATGTTATTGACAAAGAATCTAATGCAGCTCAAGAAAGAATAGACTTAATGGATAAGCAACTCACCGCAAGAGTACACAGACTTTTAGAGTTGGACAGTAACTCTGAGGAAATGATAAAGGTAAAGAGGCAGAAAGAGAAATGAGATAAAAGGTGCAGTCTTGTACACACTGACTTGGAAATAAGATCTGTTGAACAAACTGGGAATTGCTTCTGAAAAAAATGTTAATTGGTGATCACTCCTAAGTGACTGCGGAGGCCAATTCTGGATCCACACAGCCTCCCACAGTGAGGATGTAGGTTTCCAGATGGAATATGGTCGCAATGAGGATTTGCTTGAAAAACAAGTACAGGATTGGGATGCATGTGTTTATGGCCTTTCCAGTACAATACAAAAACAGTGCTGTAAAAGATGTATTAAATTGCTCTCTGATCCTAAAGATAAAATATGGGAGTTAGGCCCGTGAACTTTAGTGCCACATCGCTGTGGCTTACCTGTGGATTTCCAGATGTTGTTGGACCACAACTCCCATTACCCCTGACCTGAAGAGGACTTTTTCCTTTGTTTTTGCTGTAGCACTTCTGAGTACAAGCCCAGAAAGAGTATTTAAATCCCCATATGTTTTGATGAGTTATGCAGAAAACTGAGGATCATGTCTGAATAGGCTCAATTTATATTGGGTGTATTTTAAGGGCTATAAAAGTTCCTGTATGTTTGACACTGCAGGGCAAATAGCAGGTTTTTTAGGGGAGCAAGTCAAATCAGGAAAATGTGTGGGGTGGAGGGAGGAATGTATTATACCTCCTTTCCCATGCTGCAGCCTTCATTGAATTCAGGGCTCCCCCATAGTTTCTTTCTTTCTTTAAATGAGAAATCACAGAATATCTGAAGTCACACCTTGACTGGCCCTAAGTTGCTTTGAAACCAGCTACTACTAATCCTAAGGATATTTGCTGAAAGTCAATTTCACTGAGTTCAATGGAATTTACTTCCAGCAAGTTTGCATGGGATGGCATCCTTAATTCCATTGATTTTATGGTCTTAATAATGCTTGACTTCCACTGGATTACACTTAGCTGGGTTTTAAACTTGGATCAGAAGACTATGCTAAATCCTATAGAGACAAGTTTGCTCCCCACCCCCTGGCTTGGTGCTAATTAATGTTAAGGGAAAAAAGTAAAGTAAAGAGAGCCAATGTGGCGTAGTGGTTAAGGCAGCCTTTCCCAACCAGTGTGCCTCCAGATGTTGTTGGACCACAACTCCCTTCAGCCTCAGCCAGCATTGCCAATGGTCAGGAAAGATGGGAGTTGTGGTCCAACAACATCTGGAGGCACACTGGTTGGGAAAGGCTGGGTTAAGGTGTTGGACTACAACCTGGGAGACCAGGATTCGAATTCCCACACAGCCATGAAACTCACTGGGTGACCTTGAGCCAGTCACTGCCTCTCAGCCTCATGAAAACCCTATTCATAGGGTCGCCATAAGTCGGAATCGACTTGAAGGCAGTACATTTACATTATTTAACATTTTTTAATGTTTTCCCCACAAATGTTTTCTGTTTTCAGGGAATTTCTCTTAGATTGAATTGCTAGCATTCTAGATAAAGGGTCGAGTAGCTGTTGATCTGGGAAATAGCTAGCTAATATGGCTGCAATCCATACATTCTGGATTGCAGCCATATTGGCTAACCATTTTCCAAATAGGTTATATTGATTTCAGTGGAAACCTAAGGTTGTGTTTCTGTTTCCTGGAGTGTAAGCTCAGATTGTAGAAACCCTAAAATTTAACCTACTACTCTAGTGCTGCTATCCTCTCTAGAAGTGGTAGAGTGGATTGTTCAATGGTGCAATGATGGGGGGAATGGATGAAAATTGAAGGTATGCGCCTATAATAACAGATTCTGAACTGAAGGATACCTTTGCATTTCTCTGCTCTGTTTTAACCTGGGCCCATTTTTCATTTATGTACCTTTCCCAAAGATAGGGTGAAGAAGTATTGCCCTTGAATGTGGACAGTGTTTTGTAACCTTTTGTTGCAATGTGAAGTTACAAGTGTTTTGAAATATTGAAGGTTGTGGGTTAATGGTATAGGCCAGGATCCCTAGGAAGTCACTCACGAAATTTACATTTTATTTACTTCTGTCCTTAGGCCAGTTGCAAATATACCATCACTTTTTTTGCAGAGCACATTGCTGGGAGGTGGGTGTGGAACGCTGAGTAGTCAAAAACAGAAATGGTCCAGTGATAGAAGTGATGGAAATTCAGAGCTAGATTCTTCAGCTAGATCTTTGTGGCTGCTAAGATCTATTGCTCTGCATGTGTTCCTTATGGAACTCCTTCCAAAGGGAACCTGTCAAGTACAATACAGGTAAAAACATTTTTGTTCTGCTAGGCTTATGGAGTAGATTGGTTTTTATACTTTGGCTGCTGATTTTATTGGCACTTTTCATGTTTTTGTATATTGCTGTAGGTAGCAGGCCTTAGGTTCTTATGTGAAGAATTTAAAAAGTGAGATTTAAATAAATAAGACAATAAGGATGCAATCCAACCCACCAGTCCGCCTGGCTGGGGGGAGTTGGGTGCCACAGACCCCAGCTGCGCTGGCAGGCTCTCGGTGCCACCGGCCTCTATCAGCAGCAGCCCTCTGCCGCAGCTGAGCTGTGGCATTGCTAGGAGCCTGCCGGCACTGTCAGGGGTCTGCCAAGGATGGCCAGCCCAGCAGATAGAGAGCTGGCAGAAGCCCAGAAAATGGGGTGTTCCGGGGGCATGGTGGGGGGGCACAGTGGTGGTGGGGAGTTGCACAAGTTTCTCCTTGCAATCAGAGCCCTCCCCCAAGTCTGGATCTGCCTGGAATCTCCACTGGCCAATAAGCCGGCGCAGTAAGAACATTTCCATTGTGACCTACCAGTAGTGCTTACACCCCGGGAGGCCTGCTTGTGGGAGCCAGCGCTTCCCAGCGGCTTGTGTGCGCAGCTCTTGATGGAGCTGGTGTTCAGCTGGGGTGGCAGATCCCGAGCGGGAGAAGGATCGCACGGAACTTTCTGATGGCTCCTCCTCTGATGGTTCCCTTTCCGCAGACTCCCTGTCATCTGGATTGCTCTGCCCGGCTGCAATCCAATACATGTCTATTCAGGAGTAAGCTCCACTGGGTTCAATGGGACTTATTCCCAGGTAAGTGTAATTTTAGGTAATTACACTTAAGGTAATTTTAGCATGTGTTTGAAATTGTTTTTATATTGTTTTAAATTTTAAAATTGTGTTTTAAATTGCTTTTAAAATATGTGTTTTAAATTGTATATTTGTTTTAATGTTTTTGATTGCTGTAAACCGCCCAGAGAGCTTCAGCTATGAGGCGGTATACAAGTGCAATAAATAAATAAATAAATAAATAAATAAATATGTATTGGATTGCAGCTAAATCTTTGTTTTCCAGGACCTTAATAAAGATTTTAGGGAGAAAGGAAGAACAGATATAGGTGACAGAACTGGAGGATTTTAGAAACTCCATTTATTGATACTCATCCCTGAATTTAAAATGCCTTCTTTATTTTATGTGGATTTTATTGATGTTCTTTTAGGCTGTTCTGGATAGATTTATCTATAGATTTTTTCTGTTCCAGAAATGTTCTTTATTCCATTATAAGATTTTAGTCCAGTACTCTAAATCTGTATGTTTCTAATTGAAGAGTAATCAGAAATCCTTGATAGAAATGTTGCTAGTTGTTATGATTCTTTCTTCCCAATTATTAGAATACTTCATTGGAACAAGAAGTTTACATCGGCGATCCTATCACAGTGAATGAAGTTGTTCTTGGCGTTCAGATTTCTAGCATCTTATATGCTGTTGAAGAGTTCAAAAAGCATCTAGAGAAGTCAGTATTGGGGAAATATCAAAGGCAGCCGCCACAAAGTAAGTAGGATTTGCATTTGTCCCTTGAGTAAATGAAGTTTGAAACAGGGCAAAAAAGAGAAGGAAGCAGGTAAAAAATTCCTTCATCTCACATGAACAATACAATAAACATCAAAATCAAATCTTTATTGTTATGGTCAAAGACCAGCATAAAATAGAGACATAAAACTCTCATAAGAGGAGATTATCTTAATATACAGAAGAATAAAATGCAATAAAATGGGGTAAGAAAATACAAGATAAAAGTGTTAAAACATGATATTGTTGTGTGCCTCCCCCAATCTCCAAGCGGTGAGATTTCGGGGGTCCCTGCGCTCCTCCAGGGTTTGGTTTCCTTTGGGAAGAAGTCAGCGGAGACTGTGGTGTCTTTATGAAATATGGTTTATTTATTTACACACATTCCAACCTGAGCTTCAGATGGAGGGGTTCAAGGCATCAGCAGTCCAATATCCAGCTATCCCATCAATGTTACAGGAGGCACCCCAAACGCCATGGTGCAGAGAGCCAGTCTCTCTGCCTGCCTGCAGCCCCAGTCATTCTCTCCACACAACTCAAACTACAAGCCTCTGCTGGGCTCCAGGAGGGGGGGGATCCTCTCCTGAAGAGTTTCAATGACAACAGGGTCTCCCTGGCCCATTCACCATTGCTAGGCAACTGATCGGCCCATTATCTTACCTGGCCAATCTATTTGGTTAACAAAAGACTCATTTGACCGGCAGAGAGTTCCTCATTCCAAATCAGAGGCTAGAAAGGGGACCCACAGGAATCACCCATCAACTCCCGTGCTCATAACACTACCCCCTTCTCTGAAAAAGGTCTGTCCCAGACCTGCAAACAAACATCAGAATAAGCTTTTCCTACAAAGAAATAACAGGTACAGGTTAGCAAGACATTGAAATATACATCATAAAAACATAGTCATATTACAGTCTCATTTCCACACAAGTACAAAAACAGTCCATCCCTTTCAGCAAGTTTTCAATCAATTACTCTCTCTTTAGGCTTCCTCTTCTTTCTTGGAGCCCCCAGTCACAGTTCTGCATCCAAACAGCTTACCCAGTCCTCATAACTTGGCAGTGGCCAAGATACTGAGTTCCTGACATGTTTAAGCATGCCCTCAACCACATGCACATTTTCCCTTGCTCCCCTAAACAGTTGTACATACACCCACAATGCAACAGTCACAGAATAGTAAATCTAAACATTAAAACCTTAATTGCAAAAACCTATCAACATAATTCCTAAAAAGTCATTAAACAGCTCATATCCCCACACTCATGCAAAAAGCACAAATCAACAGCATTTCAAAAGGCAATACTAAAGCCATCAGAAAAATTCCTACAGCAAATCAATACACACAGTCCCATCAGTACACAGACCCATAAGCACAAAGCCCATCCACAAACCATGCGGTCGGCAACATGGTGCTTTGTCTTGGGGCTTCATGGAATTCCCAGTCCAAGCTGATCCCTGCTGCTGCCTGCGGGGTGTTGGGACTCATATCCAGGAACAGATTTGTTTCCTCATCAGCACATGGCAGGCTATAGCCATTTTCTTCCCACTCTCTGCTCTGGGAAAAGTCTTTAAGCCAGTACACTTGGTCTCCTGCCTCAAACTCCAAATCAAAGTTCTGCCACAAGTCTTTATCTGGGGGCATCTTCTTCAGGACTAGCTGGCCTAGCCCACCCAGGTTGGCAGAAAGAAATCTTCTCTGTTCTCCCCCACAATCTCCAGTGTGGAACATGGGCCCAAACAGAGGCAGGTAACCCTCCCAGTGTCTCTTGCCCTCCAAACCCACAGGGTGCTGGGTGCCTCTCACCGCTGGAATTTGCCCAGGGACTGCACCCATCATAGGAGCTGCACCCCACCCTATAAGACCATGGGGCACCCAAGGGGCAAAGTCAATTAAGGATTTTATCTCACCCATCTCTCCAGGCACTGGCAGCAACTCTTGCACACATGCCTCCAACTTTTCCTCCTGCACTTTCTCTTCCACAGCTGGCACACACGGGGCGAAGAAATCTATCGACAGCTGCCCTGCTCCAGCCTCTAGTTCCCCTTTCTCCAAGCCTTTTTCTTCCTCCTGCACTTCTTCCTTAACAGGCACACAGGGAGCAGAGAAATCTATCAGCAGCATCTCTTCTCCAGGCTCTACCTCACTTTCTTCCGAGGTCTCTTCCTCTTCATTTTCCAGCCTGTCCTCCTTCAACTCTTGGGGCTTTACTTCCAGCTTTCTGCTGTCTTTCCCCTGGCAGGCTCCTGGACAATCACAGCTTCTTCCTTCTCCGCTACTGACTGCAACTCCTCACAGTCCACTCCTCCCAACTGCCCATCCACTCTGTGGATCTCTTTAGCCACCCCAGTTTGGGTGCTCTGCAGCTGGACTCCCGGGTCGCTCTCGACCCCTTGTAGCAGCTGATCAGGCAGGGCTCTCACCTCCTCACATGGGGCCTCCCTTTCCTCTCCCAAGAAGCTTCCAGATATCTCCCTCATTCATTGCCAGTGCTCCCGGTCCTCTTGGCGCTCCCGTTGCCTTTGTTCCCGGTCCTCCTGGTACAGCTGGAAAAGCAATTTCATCTGTTCCAGGAGGGTTACTGTTATCTCCTCCATCTTGACTCAGGCACAACTTGCTCCCAATGCTTCTCCCAGGAAACTCAATCTCACTCCTGACACCAGTGTTGCGCACCTCCCCCAATCTCCAAGCGGTGAGATTTCGGGGGTCCCTGCACTCCTCCAGGGTTTGGTTTCCTTTGGGAAGAAGGTCAGCGGAGACTGTGGTGTTTTTATGAAATATGGTTTATTTATTTACACACATTCCAACCTGAGCTTCAGATGGAGGGGTTCAAGGCATCAGCAGTCCAATATCCAGCTTTCCCATCAATGTTACAGGAGGCACCCCAAACACCATGGTGCAGAGAGCCAGTCTCTCTGCCTGCCTGCAGCCCCAGTCATTCTCTCCACACAACTCAAACTACAAGCCTCTGCTGGGCTCCAGGAAGGAGGGGGATCCTCTCCTGAAGAGTTTCAATGACAAAAGGGTCTCCCTGGCCCATTCACCATTGCTAGGCAACTGATCGGCCCATTATCTTACCTGGCCAATCTATTTGGTTAACAAAAGACTCTTTTGACCAGCAGAGAGTTCCTCATTCCAAGGCACAGGATTCCAAATCAGAGGCTGAAAAGGGGACCCACAGGAATCATCCATTCCAACCCCCATGCTCATAACAATATTATAAGATAAGATTGTTAAGACATAAGATTATAAAGTTCCAAGAGGGGGGCAGGAAAGGTTACAAGATGGCTAGGGTCAGTTTCTGGTGAGTTTTACTTGCTGCAGTGCAAAATTTGGCAACACTAAAAGTAATAAATGTATTTTGGTCAGAAAGGAGTAAAGAAACATAGAATGCCTCTGATCAGCCTGGGGATTTCAGTAGGAGAAGTTCAGTTAGAGTTCTGTGTAAATCACGATAGAATGAATAGTACAGGAGAATATGAGTCACTGTTTCCACCTCTCCAGAGTCATAAGGGCACTTATGGTCATGGTAAGGGATTTTTCGATATCTTCTCTCCATAACTGCTGAAGGGAGAACATTAAAACATGCCATTGTGAAAGCTCTGCAATGTTTTTGAACGGAGACTACAAAAAGGTAGTTTGCAGGTTTATTAGGCTGGAGTGCTCTGTCAATTGAGGTGTAATTGGAGGTTAAGCCCAGATTATATTGATGTTCAAAATCAGCAATGTGTTGTCTGAGAATAATTCTAGTTGTATCATATCCTTGGGAGATGAGATAACCCAAGGAGAGTCCATACAACTGGAGTTTTTGAGGCAAGGTTTGCTTCCATATTGACTGCAACTCATCCTGTAATGTTAGTGGAGCTCAACCAATTGGAAAAAAGATTAGTTTCAGCCGGAAGTTAAAGGTGGCGAGCCAGGACCTAGTTTTGACCTTCTGCAGGCCACCCTCCAGTCATAAAGCAACATTTGGAACACAGTAAGGTACTTGGAAGACAGCCCTCAAAAATTGGGATTGTACTACTTCCGGAGGTTTAAAACTGGAATAAGATCTGATTTGTGCTCCATATAGAAACTGGGTTAATGATTTGGTTTCAAACAACTTTATTGCTGCTGGTACATAAAATCTTCCTCTATTGTGGATAAAATTTAGTGTAGCAAAAGCACTCCTTTGAGCTGTCTGGGCGGCATACTTTACTTGTGCCTTCTGGCTTCCATTTGCCTGAAAGACCACTCCCAGGTATTTAAAGATCTTTATCTATTCAATTGTATGTCAGTTTATTGATCATCTATACATCCTGGGTCTTTTAGCAAAAACCATGTCCTTTGTTTTTTGGTAATTTATTTGTAACTGTTCATCATGGCAGTATTGAGCGAGAGCTAAATAAACATCAATACACCCATCTTAATTTTACACATACAGATCAATATATGCCATCCAAATATCTGAATAGGTATCCAGATGAAGCTGGTGTTTAAGAAAGTAAGTTCAAATGTAGCAAGGGTGTTAAGGTCTTCAGACTACTGTGTAATTGTGCTTCCAGGCTCAAAGTACAAGTCTCTTAGCAATCATAAGGGCTCGTAAAATCATTTTTTGTTGTCCTGCCATTAATCTCCATACTGCAGAAATATAATTTAAAAGTACGTGAACATCTGCAAATATCAAGAATTTCTCCAATACAAAGTTGATACAAACAACATTAGACCAAGAAGAAAATAGCACTGGATAAGTCCATACAATATGCCTCAGTGAAGCATTTTCAGCACTACACATCCAGCATCTATTTGAGTTAGACAATGCCTTCCTAAATCAACAAATTAGTTGATTGGGAGCTTTATATTTTTTCCCCAAAGTGTGGGCACATGTGCCCTCTTTGGCATGTTTAAGCAGATTTGAGGAAGTAATTATGAAGATGTTTGCTGCTCCTCCAAAATACACAGTTGGGCGGAACCTATATTATGACCAACTAAAGTGTCACAAAAATGTGGCAAGCTTTTGAGTTTCCAGAGCTCTTCATCAGGCAAGATGTTACACAAATAAATTAACAAAAGAGTTAAAAATCAGATTGGTATTGGCACCATTAGGTTAGCTTGAAGACCCAGGCTGTAAACACACTAGTTGCCAGATCAAAGGGTTTCCATTAGCCACACCTGGAGGGGGAACAGGTTGATCTGCCGATCAGTTGCAAAATCTCTTTGAAGCTGATTTTTTTTTAAAAAAACTGCACTCCAGCTGCTCCCACCAGGTTTAACAGTAAAAAGTGGCAGGGTTTGGCTAGTATCATGTGGCCCCATTTGCAGAGGAGAGAGGTGGAGATGCACTGGAACTGGCAGAAAAGTGAGTGTGGGTCTACCCTTAGTTCCAAGATGGAGATTGCTGGCTGATTAAGTCCCTCCAAGGTACAATACCTTTCACAATGGGTATGTGCTTAAGGATCCTCCTCTGTAACTATAATCCCAAATCTGAACTGAAACCATAATCTGCAAAGGAGCAACAACTTGCTATGCACTGTCAAAGCTTCCTTCCTCAATAATTACCAGAGTGAGTTTATTTTTGCTACAGAGCCTTCTTCAGGAGCAAGTAACATGAGTTATTATGTTAATGAAATCCATACCGATGTGGCAGAGGATGAAACTCCTTCCACCAGCAATTCCTGTAAGTAGTTTATTTACTTAATGTTATTCCTCCACTGTTGCTGTCATGTCCTTGGGTGGCAATTGTACAACTTTGAGCAGCTACACAATAATTGATGGGACTGGAGTCTCATGCATCGAGCAGTGGCAGAAATGTTTTCTGAGTCAAAAGCCTCAGCTCCCTTAAGTTCAATGGGCCTCCTAGCCTTTTCAAGAAAAGCAATGCTTTAAATGCTAAGCATAATAAGAAATGGGATAATTTCTTTTTATAGTCCCAGGGTATGGTCTGTGGGCACATGAGGTTGACCATCTTTGCTGAAGCTAAGTAGGTTCTAGGTGTGGGCAGTGCCTGGATGAGTGACTGCCTGAGAACCACATGTATGTTGCCCGCAGTTCTGTGATGGAAGAAAGATGGGACGTAATGTAAGAAAAGTTTCTAGTCAGCTGTGTATACTGTAGCTATTAGCATCCCTCTGTTGTATGTTAAGGATCTCTTTCTTTCTTCCAGTTGAATAAAACCTAACAAGGGGACTCTATTTTTCTTCATTTGCACACCATCCAGATTCTCGTCAGGAAACTAGCAGCTGTTCTTCAGCAATGTCATCTGCCGGAGATAGTCCAGTGTCAACGATTTCAACCCAGTTTTCTCAGTGTAAGTCTGTAAGTCAATGCACATGTAAAGCAATAACATTTGGAAGTGTGGACAAGACATTCAACACTTGAAATGAAATGGAGTGCCTTCAACTCGATTCCGATTTATGGGCGACCCTATGAATAGGGTTTTCATGGTAAGCGGTGTTCAGAGGGGGGTTACCATTGCCTTCCTCAGAGGCTGAGAGGCAGTGACTGGCTCAAGGTCACCGAGCTTCATGGCTGTGTGGGGATTTCGTAGTCCAACACCTTAACCATTACAGCACACTGGCTCTCATTCCATACTTAGCTTTCACAAATAAGCCCTTGTATTGGTTCTACAAGACCGAAATTGGTTTTCCCCCCTAATGAGTTCAATTAATATTTTCTGAAATGCCTCTCCTGATATGAACCTACCTGGATCCTTAGATCTTCTTCTGAGGCCCTTCTCCAGTTTTCCCCTCGGAGGATGGTGACAAGGGGGGAGCCTTTTCAGTTGTAGCCCCCCAGTGGAATATGCTTCCCAGTGAGGTCTGCCTGGTGCCTTCATTGACATAAGTCTTTTTTGGTGCCATGTAAAGACTTATCTTCTTTCCTAGGCGTTTGCTAGATTAAGATTATGTTTGTATTAGTGTGTTGCCAAAGCTTTCTGTGGCTGTATGGGTGGTGATGGTGGTCTTATTTTTTGTTTCATGGTATGATGTTATACAGCCAAGAGAGTGGCTGTATACTAAAGCCAGCGTGGGTTTTTCACATTCCGCAATGTGAAATTGAAAATACCCCCATGCCATTCTGATGCTTCCCATAAGCTCATTTCAAAACAAAACCTTACAAAACTTATAGTTCTGAACTCAGAAACGCTTGCTTAACAACCCTCTCAATTTTCACGGCGATACACAAAACAGTCAGAGAGAATAGAGAGTTCAAAGTCTAAAAAGAGAGAGAGAAAACCCAGAGCCCTTTTGGACTTTTTTCTGTTCTCATAATCTGTTGAAATTCATTAAAAATCAGCCATAGTCACAGAGTACCTGTAATCCTAATACTGACCTTGCCCCATACTCTGACCTTCATCTTCTGCAGTTTAAAAGTTAAAAAAAATGCCTGGCTGATTTTTAATTAATTTAATAAAGTTTGGCTGGCAGCCTATGATAACGTGGGCATGCTCAGTAAGAACCAACTGTCAGTGTTCTAAAAGCCAGACTCACAGCTGGTTGGCTTGCCTAACCGGGGCCACACCCACACCAGACTTTGATTTCACTTGAGACATGGTTTCCTTCAGAGAATCCTGGGAAGTGTAGTTTGTGAAGGGTGCTGAGAGGAGACTCCTGTTCCACTGAGAGAGCTCCAGTGGCCAGACTGGTTTGACAATCAGCCACTCTGATTGAACGTCTGTGAGGGGAACAGGGCATCTCCTAGCAACTCTCAGCCACTAACTACACTTCCCAGGATTCTTTGAAAGAAACCATGACTGTCCAAAGTGAAATAAAGGCCTGGTATGGATGTGGCCAGGGAAAGCTTGGGTTTAAATTTGGGTGGGAGGCTACATGTGCCTGCTGTAGAATAAAAAGGTGGGGGAAACGCTGAAAAGCAATGATACTGTTCACAATGTTTTCCTTTTGGAAAGGAAAGGGGCTTCCCTTCTGCCCAGTGCTCACCCACCAAATCTCTTCCCCCTCCCCTCCCTGCCCCTTCCTTGGCTGTGTTGGACTATGACCTGGGAGACCAGGGTTCGAATCCCCACACAGCCATGAAGCTGACTGGGTGACCTTGGGCCAGTCACTGCCTCTCAGCCTCAGAGGAAGGCAATGGTAAAACCACCTCTGAATGCCGTTTACCATTAAAACCCTATTCAAAGGGTCGCCATAGGTGGGGATCGACTTGAAGGCAGTCCATTTCCATTTTCAAACATGTTTGCATAGAAATAAATCCCATTGAACTCAAAAAGAATGCAAATGATCAAACCCACCCTCCCTTCTCCTCCCTCTTATCCCCTCCCTCTTGCCCCTTCGCTCCTCCTTCCTTTGAGCCTCCCTCCCCATCCCTATCCCCTTCCAATCCCCTTCTTCCCCTTCCCCCTCCTCTTCCTCCTCTCCATGGTCAGTTTTACCTATCTTAAGCATGATTGCACGGAAGTAAATACCATTGAACTCTATAAGCATGCAAATAATCAAACCTGCCCTCCCCTCCCCCTTCCTTTGCCCCCCTCCAATACATTCCTTCCCCTTCCCACTCCCACTCCTTCTCACCCATGGTCAGTTTTTCCTATCCTAACCAAGATTGCATAGGAGTAAATCCCATTGAACTCAATAAGCATGCAAATGATCAGACCTGCTTTTCCCCTCCTTCCCCTCTCCCTTCCTCCTCCCCTCTCCTCTTCCTACTTCCTCCTTCCCTGCCCACTCCAGCCCTCCCTCCTTCCCCCCCTGGTCAGTTTTTACCTATCCTAAGCATGATTGCACGGGAGTAAATTGCACTGAATTCAATAAACATGCAAATGATCAAACCTGTCCTCCACCCCTCCCCCTCCTGCCTGCTCCCATCCCAGCCCTCTGCATTTCCTCTCCTCCCTCCTCCTCCTCTCCTCCCCATCCCCTGTGGTCAGTTTCACCTATCCTAAGCATGATTGCAGGGGAGTAAATCCCATTGAACTAAATAAGCATGCAAATGATCAATCCATTCTCAGCAAACTTGCACAGGATCCCATTTCTTACCTCCCGGATTAAAAAGCAGGGAAATTCACTAATAGGCAAAAAACCTTGCGGTTTAAGAATGTACCTATAGCCCACAGATATTTCTGTCAAACTTTAAAAAGCAGGGAAATTGGGCAGCTATAGTGAATGCACCAGGGGAGCAGGAGACCTGAACTCCTCTCCGAGATATTGTACTGCCCTACAAATTGGTCAAAATGCAAACACCATTTGGGTTGGTCTTTCACAGTCTAATCCACTTGCTGTGTAGCTTGGAAGAATTTGGTAACGTGCCTCTGAGCATATGGTGAGTGGTGGCAACACCTGCAATCAGCCCAAATAATAGAAAGAAGACATGTGCTGTGCTGATCTTGTTTTAGCAGGGAGGAAGCAACATTATTAAGACAGTCGATATAGTTCAGATGGTAACTTTGAATATGTCTGATTTACTTTGCAATTTTAGTGAAGTTTCCTATAGGAAATCATTTTCTTTTTTTCTATTACTGTGAATATGTGAAGTACAGCAACACTTTGCAAAATTTACACTAAAAAAACTCCAAATATAATTGTGGAATAATGGCACTGACCAGGGCCGGCAAATCCCCACTCATGTCTCCTAGGTGTCAAGGGCCAGCTAAAGATCACCCCCACAGTGAGTGGCTCGGGGGTTATGTGCCCTACCACCTGTGCAGCCGTGGGCAAGCTGCATAGTCCCAAGGAGCCCAGTCACCCCCCCAGCTGGCAGTTGCGGACAAGGAAGGGGCTGGCTTGTGCAGCTGTGGCAAGCTGAGCAGGCCCTAGCCAGCTGAGGAGGACTAGCCTCAGAGAGAGGCAATGGCAAACCCCCTCTGAATACCGCTTACCATGAAATTCCTATTCATAGGGTCGCCATAAGTTGGGATCGACTTGAAGGCAATCCATTTCTAATTTCAACAACTCTCAGCTACAATTCCCTGGATTTTTGGAAGGAAGCCGTGGCTATATAAACTGGTATCATACTGCTTAGTGCAGATGGGCCCCCAATCTCTGTGCCATTTAAAGATGGTAGGTGTTGACTGAAAAATGACAGAAATCATTATCTGACTTCAGAAAAGCTGTGGAAGTTCAAAGTTCTGAGCAGCTTGCCAAAACACATACTGTCGTGTACTGGATTATCTGGATGAGAAAAACTTAGGTTCAAATCCCCACTCAGAGATGAAGCTCACTGATTACCTTGGGACAGTTAATCTCTCTCTGTCTAACCCACCTCACAGACTTGTCACAATAAAAGTGATGTAACTTGAACTCATTGAAGAAAAGATATAAATGTTGTAAGTAAATAAAATGTGTGTTGTAGGAGAGAAGATCTGACCATTTTTTGGCCTATGGGTGGGTGTTGCAAATATTCTCTTAATTTTTGAATGGGAACACTTTGATTCTGTTTAATTCATGTTTTGTTCAATTTAGGGGCGTCCAATGTGACTTTTGATCACAAGAGAGCCCATAAGCGCCTTGAAATCACAAAGGATAAAAGGAAAGTGATTGTGACTTCTCATCCCTTTGACTATGAACATTCTCCTAAGAGATTCTGCATCAGTCAGGTGATGGGCTCCCAAGGTTTCTCAGAAGGTCGCCATTATTGGGAAGTTAGCACCAAAGATAGTACTGGATGGGCCATTGGTGTTGCCACTGAGGACATTGGAGGAAATGACCAACTAGGGAGAACTGAGCTGTCCTGGTGCATAGAATGGTCAAATAAACAGCTCTTAGCATGGTACAGAAACCAAGAAACTCAAATTAGTGAAGAGAAACCTCTGGAGGTTGGAGTTTTCCTTGACATTCCAAACAAACGCTTATCTTTTTACTCTCTCACTGGTAAGGAAACTTTTTTATATCACTTTGAAATCAATGTGGTAAGTCCCCTTTACCCTGCTTTTTGGATCTATGGGATGGTCACGGATAATTCCTTAACTTTAAATAATATCAAAAAGCATTAGGGCATCCCTGTCCTATAAATATATATTATCTTCATGCCAATCTTTCCTGGGGATACTTGATAATTGTAGTTTGGTTGGCATGCTTCTCTGTTAGACATGTGAAATATTTCCTCCTTTCTGTCTCCAGACTACAATTCTCCTGAGAGGAAATGACTTATTAAGATAGTTTAACTTTAGTGTGCCAAGAGACTACATTTTTACAGGATGCAGGCTACGAAATGTATGGCTGTACAGAAAAAGCTTCAGGATTGGAATGCATAAGGGCCTGCAGAAAACAGGCAGAAAATTCTTGATGTATTTTTTTGCCATATTATATTTGTTTGTTTAATAGTTTTATTTGTGCATTTTCAATAGTAAATACAAACAATCTTACTCCAAAGAATCCCTTACTCCTCCCCTCCCACCAGACATGCCATGTATAATGTGGAATGCGGAGATGACTTGGGCCATTGACATGATCGCTCCCGCACGCCCCCTTCGGTGCAGAGCTCATACAGCACCGTGGTATACCCCGGAGCTGAGAGTGATGAAGCAAGAGAGAAGGAGGCTAGAGTGCAGGTGGAGGCGAACTCCTGACGGATGTAGTCATTCTTTGGTGAGTGCTTCCACTAAGTTGTATGTAAAAGCGGTTAGGGCGGCAAAAAAGCCATATTTTGCTGCCACCATTAGATCATCCCTTTGCCACCCAGCAGAGCTCTTTAGGGTGGTACGAGGGCTTTTACATTCATGACACTATGGAAACATCGGAAGCCCGCTGCAACGAATTTGCAGAGCACTTCCAGGACAAGATTGCTTGCATCCGTCAGGACTTAGACTCTGATGTTATGACAGTTGATTCCATTGAAGTGTCCAGAACGCGGTCTTGTCCTTCATTGTTGGATGAGTTTCAGTTGGTGCAGCTCGAGGAAGTGGACAAGGCGCTTGGAATGGTGCGGGCGACCACGTCTGCCCTTGACCCTTGCCCATCTTGGCTGGTGAAGGCCAGCAGGGCTGTAACCACCGGCTGGGCCAAAGAGGTGATAAACGCCTCCTTGAGAGAGGGAGTAGTCCCTGGTAGTCTCAAGGAGGCAGTAGTGAGACCTCTTCTAAAGAAACCTTCTTTGGACCCAGATATTTTGAACAACTATAGACCGGTGGCGAATGTCCCTTTTTTGGGCAAGGTCTTGGAGCGGGTGGTTGCCGGCCAGCTCCAGGCGCTCTTGGATGAAACCGATTATCTGGATCCGTTTCAATCCGGTTTTAGGCCCGGTTTTGGCACTGAAACAGCCTTGGTCGCCCTGTATGATGACCTTTGTCGGGAGAGGGACAGGGGAAGTGTGACTCTGTTGATTCTCCTTGATCTCTCAGCGGCGTTTGATACCATTGACCATGGTATCCTTCTGGGGAGGCTCATGGAGTTGGGAGCACTGCTTGGCAGTGGCTCTGCTCCTACTTAACGGATCGTCGCCAGAAGGTAGTGCTTGGGGAACATTGCTCGACACCCTGGACCCCCCATTGTGGAGTCCCCCAGGGGTCGGTCTTGTCCCCCATGCTCTTTAACATCTACATGCAGCCTCTGGGTGCGGTCATCAGGAGTTTTGGAGTGCGTTGCCATCAGTACGCTGATGACACGCAACTCTACTTCTCCTTTTCACCTTCTTCAGGTGAGGCTGTTGATGTGCTGAACCGTTGCCTGACCGCGATAATGGACTGGATGAGAGCTAATAAACTGAAGCTCAATCCAGACAAGACTGAGACATTGTTGGTGAGCTCTTTACCTGCCCAGATGGTGGATGTTTATCCTGTTCTAGATGGGGTTACACTCCCCTTGAAGGAACAGGTTCGTAGTCTGGGGGTCCTTTTTGACCCTTCCTTGTCACTTGAGGCTCAAGTGGCCTCGGTGGCTCGGAATGCGTTTTACCATCTTTGTTTAGTAGCCCAACTACGCCCCTATCTGGACAGTGACGATCTCGCCTCAGTTGTTCACGCTCTGGTAACCTCTAGATTGGACTACTGTAATGCACTCTATGTAGGGCTGCCCTTGAAGACCGTTCGGAAACTTCAGCTAGTGCAAAACGCGGCAGCCAGGTTGTTGACAGGGACCCGCTGGTCCGCGCATATAACACCTGTCCTGGCCTGTTTGCACTGGCTGCCTATTTGTTTCCGAGCCAGATTCAAGGTGCTGGTTTTGACCTATAAAGCCTTACACAGTGTGGGACCGCAGTACCTTATGGAATGCCTCTCCCGCTATGAACCTACCCGCTCACTTCGTTCAGTATCCAAGGCCCTCCTCCGGGTACCAACTCATCAGGATGCCCGGAGGATTGTTATTAGATCTAGGGCCTTTTCTGTGGTGGCCCCCGAACTATGGAACAGCCTACCTGAGGAGATACACCTGGCGCCTACAGTACTTTCTTTTAGGCGCCAGGTTAAGACCTGGCTATACTCCCAGGCATTTTAATGTTATTATAATGTTCAGATTTAATGTCAATATGTTTTATTTAATGTTTTTGTTTAATTTGCTGTTGTTCGTCACTGATTTTATTGTATATTGTATTTTAATCCTGTTTTGTTCACCGCCCAAAGAGCTACTCGCTATGGGCGGTTTAAAAATGAAACAAAATAAATAAATAAATAAATAAATAAATATATCATTCACAAAGAGGTTATTTAACAAGCTGTGCTTGTAAGTATTGTGGTCAGTTGCAGACTTTAGTTAATGTCATGTTCATTGTCTCAGCAGGTTACTCCAGAGAGTGCCATGAGTTGATGGAGGTGTCCTAGACAGGTTGCCTCTAATATATTGAATAAAAATTATCTGCGTTTGATGTGTCTTTTAGAGCCTTAAGGTACTTAGAGAGTTTTTCCATAAGTGCAATGGTCCATATTTTCTCATACCAAGCCTCCAGTGTCAGATTAGTAGTTGTCTTCCAATTTTGAGTTAAGACTTGTCTGGCAGTTACCATAAAAAGGGTGAATAATTCTTTAAACAATAAATCCTTTAAATCTTCAGTAAACAAGTTCAGTAATGTTAGCCTGGGATCACAAGGAACCACATGACCTGCAATAAGACTTACTTCATCTGTTATTAAGCTCCAGAATCATTGAACCTTCTCACAGGTCCACCACATGCGAAAATAAGATCCCAGTTGCTGGCAACCTCTCCAGCATAATGGGTTTGATTTGGATTATTTGATGACATCTGAGAGGTGTGTAATGCCATCTATGTTGTATCTTTATGCTATTTTCTTTAATTTTTGCCGATACAGACTTTAATGGCTGTTTCCCCCAAAGTTTGTGCCATTCAGCTGGTTCAGTTGTACAGTTCAAATCTGATTCCTATAGTGATTTTAAAGAGTCCAGATTGCCCATCATTACATCACAGAGAATTTTATAGATACGTGATAGTAATTTTTTGGATGTGTATGTAGTGTTTAAAAGTAGCTGTTCTATTAGTTTGAGTGGTCTGATGGCCTGAGACCTCACTATAGGATTAGATGTGAAGTGTATTACTTGATGAATTGTCAGCCAGTCTGTCTGTAAGGTTCCTAGTTTTTCTTTTAGTTGAGTACCTGTCAGTGAAGCCATGCCTATATATAAGTCCCTAACTGTATATAGATCTTTTTGTTTCCAACCATTAAATTGTTGTTCCCTAGTTTTGTTATAAAATATGGGATGATGGCAAAAAGGTACAAGAGAAGAGATGGCTGGAGCCAGACATTTAATCCAAGCAGTCCAGACCTGAAAGTTTGTGAATGCAAAAAGATTTAAAATAATTTTTAAAACTACAGGGTGGTGCATCAGAAAGGGAAGAGCTGCTGCCTGTTTCTATTGAAAGAGTCAAGCCCCAGCGAGATCCACGTACATTGCTGTGAATGTTTCGTCATTAAAAGTGTGCAACTTATATGGGCTGCGTCATGGCATCATGTCAAATTTAATATCCCAAGTCCTCCCAATTTTGTTGATTTATATAAAACATTATTCCTAAGTCTTGCTGTCTTGTTTTGATGGATGAAATTATTAATTTTTTCCATTTTTTCAATATCTTTATGTCAATTCGAATTGGAAGGACCTGGAATAGAAAATTGAAACGTCGTAATACTGACATTTTTACAGCGGCTATCCTGCCCAACCAAGAAAACTGAAGGTTGTTCCATTTTTTCACGTCTAGTTTCATGTCTAGACATCAAAATTCATTTTCTTCATCATTTTCCAGTTTTTTATAATAAGTACACCAAGGTACTTTATGTGTTTAGGACATAATGTAATTTTAGATAATTTGTGTAAATGTAATTGATCAGGCGGTGATACATTAATATTCAGCATCTCAGATCTTTTGTAGTTAATTTCCATTCCTGATACACCATCATAATCTGTGATTTCTTTAAGCGCTGCTGGTAAAAAAGACAATGGGTTTTCTAACATTAAAGCAACTGTGTACCTCCAGGTTGTTTTGGATTACCAGAGATGAGATGCAGACAAGAGATTTGCTTACAAAGAGTTAAAATTTATTGAGTAACTTACAAGCATACAGCCAAGTAGCCCAATAAAAGTGGAACAGCCACACAGCTCTGCAGTAGCTCGTGTCAGACTGAACACCCCATTGGGCACACGCAACACTTTTATAGTATTGAAACTAGCACGTGGTATTGGCATGATTACATACAGTTATTGGCAAGATTACATACCCAAATAATGACTTTAAAGCATCAATACATTGCATCATGGCACCTGTTACCTATAATTGGCTATTCTGACCTTTTTACAGAACATCTTCAAAAGCAAACTAATTGCTAGAAAACTATATGGAAACTCCCTGGCACTTCTTTGGCAAGCTATATGTTGGCCATATATCTCTGCTAACAAGCAACTCCCATCATTGACCGTCCGTTGACTCGTCCACTTGGCTATACTAACAAGCACCTGCTCATTAACCATCGTCCTTGGGAGTATAACCTAGACTTAAATCATCTATGCAACACCTTACTGATAACATATTCTTGCATATATGCCTAATTGGGCTCCTTTGATGCCTCTCTAACAAGGTACTGGGCAGGTCATCATGCCCTTGACTATCTTAGGCTTTCAGGTGCTTATGAAATGCAGGGGCCTGAAAGGGGAATACAAGCTTCCAGGTTCACTAGCAAATACATATTAAATCTATGCTTAACATAAGGCTACCATATCTTGCTATAGGCCTCTACCCTCTACTTGCTTGCTGGAAATATCAAACTGGTACAGGGTATACAGCAACATCATCTGCAAAGAGATGTATTTTATGTATTGAATCTGTGGATTTTATACCCTGTACGAATTTATTCTGGTGAATTTTATTTGCCATAGGCTCCATATAGAGGGCAAAAAGCAAAGAGCATCCCTTCCTTGTGCCTCTCTCAATGTTGAATTTAGCTGTGTCCCAGCCATTTAGTCAAATAGAGGCTTGGCTGCCTTTATATAGGTATTTTAAAACCATGATGAATTCCTTTGGGAATGACATTTTTTCTAATAAAGCATATAGGAAATCCCAGCTTAATTTGTCAAACACCTTGCTACAGTCGAGTGAAACTATAGAGACAGGCTTTTTTGTCCGTCTGACATAGTAAATTATGTTTATTAATCGTCTAATTGGGTCAGCCCCTAATGAAGCCAACTTGATCTTTATCTATAACAGCAGGTAAGATTAAAGCTAGCCTGTTTGCCAATATATTGCTAAAACTTTTTGCATCTTGATTTATAAGGGCCATGAAAAATGAAATGGACTGCCTTCAATTCCTACTTATGGTGACCCTATGAATAGGGTTTTCATGGTAAGTGGTATTCAGAGGTGGTTTACCATTGCCTTCCTCTGAGGCTGAGAGGCAGTGACTGGCCCAAGGTCATCCAGTGAGCTTCACGGCTGTGTGGGGATTCGAACCCTGTAGTCCAATACTTTAACCACTACGTCACACTGGCTCTCTAGGTCGGTGTGAATCTACTTGTATTGGATCCTTTCCTGGTTTTAAGAGAATTGCTAAACATGATTCCTTCCAGGTGTGTGGTATAGGTCCGCCTGTCAATATGGAATTAAAGTTTTTAGTTTGGGTTTTAGTTGTTCTTTGAAGACTTTATAAAATTGTGATGTGAATCCATCTAAACCTGGTGCCTTGGCTGGTTTCATGTTTTTGAAAGCTTTATCAGTGTCATCTGAAATTTGCTCTATCAGGTAGTGTTGTTGATCTATGTCTAATTTTTTAAAATTTGCATCACCCAAATAGGCAATGATAGAGGTTCTATCAATTGATCTTGTTTCGTATAAATCAGTAAAGAATGCTTGAAACTTTTCTCCTATTTGTTCTGTTGTGTATAACTACCCTCCTGTGGGTCCTTGTATATTTGTAATCCTTTTTTTGGTTATTTTCCTTTTGTGTTTATAGGCTAAAATATTGGAATTCTTATCACTTTGATCATTATACAGCCACAAGAGTGGCTTATACCATAGCGAGCGGGGATTTTTCACATTCCGCAATGTTAAATTGAAAATACCCCCATGCCATTCTGATCCTTCCCATAAGCTGATTTCAAAACAAAACCTTGCAAAACTTATAGTCCTGAACTCAGAAACGCTTGCTTAACAACCCTGTCAATTTTCATGGTAATACACAAAACAGTCAGAGAGAATTCAGAGTTCAGTCTAAAAAGAGAGAAAAAAACCTGAGAGCCCTTTTAGACTTTTTTCTGTCAGAGTTCTCATAATCTGTTGAAATTCATTAAAAACCAACCATGTTCATGGAGTACCTCTAATCCTATTACTGACCTTGCCCCATACTCTGACCTTCACCTTCTGCAGTTTAAAAGTTTAAAAAATGCCTGGGCGATTTTTAATTAATTTAATAAATTATGGCTTGAACCCAATGATAGTGTCAGGCATGCTCGGTAAGAACCAACTGTCAGTGTTCTAAAAGCCAAAGTCACAGCTGCTTGGCTTGGCTAATTATGAGGTCACACCCACACCAGACTTTGATTTCATGTGATGCCGTCATAGCTTCCCTCAGAGATATTGGGAAGTGTAGTTTGTGAAGGGTGCTGACAGGAGACTCCTATTCCATTGACAGCTTCAGTGGCCAGACTGGTTTAACAGTCAGCCACTCTGATTGAAGGTCTGTGAGGGGAACAGGGTGTCTCCTAGCAACTCTCAGCACCCTTCACTAACTACACTTCCCAGGATTCTTTGAGAGAAGCCATGACTGTCCAAAGTGAAGTAAAGGCCTGGTGTGGATGTGGCCAGGGGCAGCTTTGGTTTAAATTTGGGTGGGAGGCAACATGTGCGTGCTGTAGAATAAAAAAGTGGGGGAAATGCTGAAAAGCAATGATACTGTTCACAATGTTTTCCTTTTGGAAAGGAAAGGGGCTTCCCCTCTGCCCAGTGCCCACCCACCCAATCTTCTTCCTTCCCCCTCCCCCTCCCCCGGGTTGGTGTTGGACTATGACCTGGGAGACCAGGGTTCGAATCCCCACACCACCATGAAGCTCACTGGGTGACCTTGGGCCAGTCACTGCCTCTCAGCCTCAGAGGAAGGCAAAGGTAAACTACCTCTGAATACCGTTTACCATGAAAACCATGAAGGCAGTCCATTTCCATTTTCAAACATGATTGCACAGAAATAAATCCCGCTGAACTACAAAAGTATGCAAATGATCAAATCCACCCTCCCTTCTCCTCCCTATCCCTCTTGCCCCTTCCTTCCCCCTTCCTTTGCCCCTCCCTACCCATTCCCTTCCAATCCCCTTCTTCCCCTTCCCCCTCCTCCCCCTCTCCTTCCTCCTCCCCATGGTCAGTTTTACCTATCCTAAGCATGATTGCACGGGAGTAAATCCCACTGAACTCAATCAACATGTGAATGATGAAACCTCTCCTCCTCCCTTCCCCCTCCTGCCTGCTCCCATCCCCCTCCTCCCCTCTGCCCTTTCTTCTCTCCCTCCTCCTCCTGCTCTACCCCTCCCCATCCCCTGTGGTCAGTTTCACCTATCCTAAGCATGATTGCAGGGGAGTAAATCCTGCTGAACTCAATAAGCATGCAAATGATCGATCAATTCTTAGCAAATTTAGGATCCCATTTCTTACCTCCCGGATTAAAAAGCAAAGAAATTCACTAATAGGCAAAAAACCTTGCAGTTTAAGAACATATCTATAGCCCACAGATATTTCTATCAAACTTTAAAAAGCAGGGGAATGGGGCAGCTATAGTGAATGCACCAGGGGAGTAAGAGACCTGATGACCTCTCTGCAGTGGCGTCACTAGGGTTGGTGTCACCTGGTGCGGCCCGCAGCGCCTTCTGACCCCGAGCGAGTGTGCGGCCACGGGCGCACGTGTGCGGCCGAACGACAGGGCCCAGGAGTGCACCGCCGCCTTGTTGTCTGCCGCCGCTTCCACCTCGTAACAGGAAGGCAGCAGGCGCGCCACGCTAAGACTCTCAGCGGTGCCTAGGAGGTGCCAGGGGGGGTGGCTCTGGGTGTCACCCCCGTCTGGTGGTGTCACCCGGTGCGGCCCACACCTGCCGCACCCCCCTAGTGATGCCCCTGCTTCTCTGAGATATTGTACTGCCCTACAAATTTATCAAAATGCAAACACAATTTGGGTTGGTCTTTCACAGTCCAAATCACTTCCTGTGTAGCTTGGAAGAATTTGGTAACGTGCCTCTGAGCATATGGTGAGTGGTGGCAACACCTGCCATCTCCAAAGACGGAGAATTATATTTTTGTATGTTTGTTCGTGTTCTTCTTACTTTGCTTATTTCCTGTGTTGCTAATGTTTCTACAGAGAATCTAGTCTAGAAGTATTTAACTAATTATAGCAAACCAGTTATTCTAAGTGAATAAAATATTAACAAGAACACCCATTTTTGTTGAACTGTAATAGATGTCATAGGTAGACTTAAGAAAGCACTTCTCTTTAGATTAGGGTTGCCAGGTTCCTGGCCTGAGACTGATCCTGTATCTTTAGGAGAAGAGAAAGTCAGCCAAGTGCAGGTGTTCTTGCAACACTGTAATGAGAAAAACCACAAGGTGGAATTCTCCCTTCCCCCTGCACAACTTTTAAAGATACAGAAGACCTCTTGGTTGCGAGGCCCGGCCTCCTAAAGATACAGGCTCAGTCTAGATATAGATCCCAGGCATGGTTGTTTTCAGGTGCCATTTTCCCTTTCTCAGCTTTTTCCTATTATTGGTAGAAAATGGCACCTGAGCAGGAGTGTTTGGTCGGAGCTCCACAGATTTCCACATTTTATTACACTTGCTGATAAGAGGTTGATTAGGAGAGTATGAATGAGCTCTGCTAGCTCTGCTAGCTTAACAGGAGAAAAGGAAGTCTGTTATATATTTTTGTAAATATAATTATTTGAGCAGAAGAAGAAAAGAGAAAGAAGAGATTAAGGTGCCCTTCCAGCTGCAAGCAACAGTGAGCAGTGAATAGTGTAAATTGGGGTGGATGCATTTATACTGCTGAAAACAGTTTACATAGCTCAAACTTGGGAAGCGAGTGTCGGACCTTGGGAAGCTAGTGTCGGAATTTGCATTAAAAGATATGGTGTTCAACAGAAAAGGCTACAGGGCATCATTCCCCTTGAAGGGTACGTCCCTTTAAACAAACCTAAAAAAAATCACTCAATTTTTTACAAAGAGAGAAGTTATAAAAGAGCTTGATCATGTGCCCTCGCATGCCCCAAGTTCCATCTCAGAGTGGACTCTAGACTGTAAAGGAGTTACTCAATATAACAGTGAACACTTAACCTGCGCAAATTTAGCAGCAGAGCTGGCGTTTGCTGAGCATAAGACACCCATAGGGTTAATTTAGTCATTTGCAAAGAATGATCAGTTAAATGACCAATTAAATGATCTAATGCTTAAGCTATTCCAGGAGCTGGCCTTAGAGGAAAAGATAAATCAAAATGATCCCTCAACTCAAAGTGAGTCACCACAAGGTGATTGTTTACCAATTGAGGGTTGGATTTATTTGCTGATGAAAGAGATTGAACATATAAAATCCTTTTTATCTGTGAGCAGCAGTCTCTTAACAACTCTGGTGTAAACACTCAAAAGAATGAAGAGTGGAGGGGAAAGCTTGAAAAAGGATTTGTGCAATACGTGTAACTCCAAGTTTCAAACAAATAGGCAAACTGTGTTCTCTATCGACCCAAATGCCATACGGGCCGACAAGAGCCAAGCCTTTGTAACAAGGCAGTGGCCCGGGAACAGCTTTCTATGTTTAAGTGACCCTTGCTGCATCAAGCCCCCTTGACGATGCTCTCCTGGAACATTGCGGGATGGAAAATAAATGCTCAGATCCGCTCTTTCTAGAATATGTCAGAACACAGGACATTATATTGCTTCAGGAGACTTGGCTTGTTGAGGATTTGGCTCTTGGGGGTTTTGTGGCCTATCCACTGGCCGCAGTTCCCAGCGTTGCAGGTGGCCGCCCTAAAGGGGGTCTAGCGACGTTGATCGCTACTAAACTAGGAGGTGCCCAGAGGAGACTGGTAAATCTTGAAAGCTTGTAGAATGACGATCATGAAAAGACCCAGTATTTCAAAGAAGGGGGTAAATAATTTTAACAAGAACAAAATTATTAAAAATACACACTATAAGAAAATGGATTTTGAAAAACTTTTTAAACTATTAGAGAAAAGCCCTAAGCAAAAAGTTGAACAAAACACCAGGAAAAGTCCTAAACAGAAAGCTGGGCAAAATATCAGGGAGAAAGTTAAGAGTAAGGATCTTGTGAAGGTCAACGATAAGTTCCTTTTTGAAACTAAGTTTGGCTCCTCCACACAGCACACTATACCAATACAATCTCAGGCCCAGGGGTGGAAGACTGATATATAAGATCAATGGACACATATTTTGTTGACAAGAAATCTACTTCAAAAGCAGACCAAAACTGGCAAAAATGGGAATACAGTGCTGAATTGTCAAAAGTTAGTTTTAAAACAACTATCCCAAACCTAATGGGTTATTACTCAGCACGAACATAAATCCCATCTTTTGGAAATCCTGGAGACAATTCTCCCAGGCCTGTTTTCTACTATTAGACAGTCCAAAGACAAGGGCTGTAACTATGCTGGCCTTTGTCTAATGCAAATGGTTAATAGACTGGATCTAGTAATTCTAAATGGGAATGTAGAAGGTGATAGTAATGGTGAATTCACATTTCTTTCAGGGTTGGGAGCCTCTACAATTGATTACTTCATTGTTTCGTGATTTATTAAATTTAGTGTCTTATTGCAAGGTGGGCAAGTGTATTGACAGCGAGCACTTACCCATGGTTTTATCCCTGAAACTGGGATCTCTAAAAATTTATGCAGATTATGAATTGTTGCCAAACTCTAAGGCAGAGATAAGAGCTACACGGGTCAAGTAGTCAAATAAGACAGAGCACATTTTAACAGAGTTGTTGTACTTGGAAGCTATGTTTACAGCAGATTTCCCGAGAGCAGTGCTAACCTTGTTTCAAGATCTTCCCTACAAAATTGTTTGAAAGCTAAAATTCCGGCAAGACTAAATTTTAGTAAATCGAAACACTGGTTCAATCATGAATGCATTGACATGAAAAAATCCCTAAATGAAAAATACCAATTATATAGGGATCAAAATCTGCCAGCATTACCTCCTGAATGGTTTCAGCTAAAGAGGAGATATAAGGCTTTAATTAAAGTAAAAAAGAAGCAGGCCACAAGGGAGACATGGCGAAGCTTAATCAAAGCGACAAGAGCAAATGATTCTGCACCTTTTTGGAGAGTAGTCTTGAGGGGCTGCCCGAAAAAAACCGTTAACATGGACAGCCATATTTCTGTGAATTCCTGGGAATTATATTTTAGCGCTATCTATGCAACGGGGCATAGCTGGTATAGCACAGTGAGGAGGAGAGCCTGGCTGGGAGTCCAGAGTCTGCGTTCAAATCCCCGCTCATGTCCCCTGGGTGTCAAAGGCCAGCTAAAGATCACCCCCAAAGTGAGTGGCTCAGGTAGGGTTGCCAGGTCGGAAGCATCCCAAAACCTGAGATGTCATGGGGCGGGCCCTAGTGGTGTCACGGGGCGGGCCCTAGTGATGTCATGGGGCGGGGCCTAGTGATGCCATGGGGCGGGCCCTAGTGATGTCACAGGGTGGGCCCTAGTGATGTCATGGGGTGGGCCCTAGAGACATCATAAAGCATGATACATTAAGTATCAACCACAGTTGCTTGGAGCATACCATTCAAACAAAAAAAATGCATTTCCTGTCCAAAACACCTTCTCTCGACTTCTGTGCAAGAACCCAGTAAATTCTTTGCAAACTTCAAGAGATGGACACCTAGGGATATTGGGAGGGGTGTATGGAGAGAGAGAGAGAGAGAGAGAGGTTCTCTCAAGGACAGATCTGTCCTGTTTACTTGCCGCCCTGGGCTCCTGCTGGGAGGAAGGGTGGGATATAATAATAATAATAATAATAATAATAATAATAATAATAATAATAATAATAATAATAATAATAATAATAAATGAACATTAACACTAGCTCCACCAAATAATATAAATTAATGAATTATTTAAATCACTCATTGCATCTTAGAGGAATACAGGAGCATGAAATATGGTCTATCCAGATAATAAATCCAATCTCTTGCACAAATACCTAGAAGTTCACAGAGCTGGGAAGTAACTAGTTACAAGTATCGAATTGCTTGTAATTCATTACTTTTTTGAGTAATGAGTGGGTAATTCCTTTACATTTTGATTGTAGTAGAGCTAGAAGTAATTTTACTACTTTTGTGGAGTAATTGTAATGTTTCCAGAATTACTTTTGGGCATTCCTTGAGGGGGGGGGAGAGCAGGGGAAGTCTTCTGCTCCTCTGATTTGTGGATGAAAATCATGTGCCTCAAACTGGGTTTCTGTGCAGTGTCACTCTTTCCTCATGCTCTGTGGATGGGGAGGAGACGGAGAGTGAGACGGGGTGGAGTGGTGAAAACAATTATTGTAAAAAACAGATAGTGGTGGTGAAGAATGGAGTGGAAGGGAAAAGGATCCGGAGGTCAAGAACATGGATAAAGGAGGAGAAGGTGGCAGCAGAAGAATGGAGATAAAGAACTGTGGAGGTGAAAGATGACAGTGTGTGTGTGTGTGTGTGTGTGTGAGAGAGAGAGAGAGAGAGAGAGAGAGAGAATACTGTGTTTGCACTTGGCACACAAAGTGGCCTCCACCACCCTCTCTGGCTACTGTGCTGCATTTGCAGTGTTTTAACTTTTTTGCATCTCAGGCGAAAATGTTTGCTTGAGTGAGTGTCCCTTAGTTGGTGGCAGGGCAGGGTCTGGGAGTTAGTTAAGTGAGAGAGATTATGCTGGCTGGCTGAGTGGGGGGTTGCACTTGATTTGACGTGCAAATATCTGATTAGTGGTCTCTGCCTCCCTCCCCACCTCCCTTACCAGCGGAGAGACCACCATTGCTATCTTATGAATAAAAATAATTATTCTACTACCTCTGTATGTGTGTGTTTATTTTTAATGTTGTTTTAGGCTACTTAGATGTGCAGCAGCCAAGGCCAGCACCTTGTAGGCATTTTTTTCAAAGTAACTGATATGTAATTGTAGCAATTACTTTGGAGGAAAAGTAAAGTAATCAGCTACTTTTAGAGCAATTGTAATTGTAACGGTAATTACTACTTTTTTGGTCCATGTAACTGTAACTTATTACTTTTTTAAAGTAATCTTCCAAGCTCTGGAAGTTCAGATTTGATGAAGATCAAAGTACTGCAGGAATTATCTTAGGTAACTGTGATAATCCTTAGGAGAAATAGTTCTTCCACTATACACACCACGTTGTACATTCCCATTACCCTCTGCTTAAGTCAATAACATTTTTCTAAATCCTGTGATGTTAAAATCTAAAGCTCTCCTTTAAAATTTTACATTTTATAAATGATATATTATAGATTAATTACAGAACTTCTGAAATATATTTTCCTTATGCTGGAAGCATTACTTAGTCTCATTTAAAAACCCCTCCACTTTTTACATTTTCTAGGTTTATTCACTCTCCCACACATGCTTCTTATTTTAAAATGTGTTGTCCTGGAGTGCTCCAAGCACTAAAGGCCTAAACCCAAGTATGGAACACATCTCTTCTAGTCTAGCACTGGAAAGCACACCAGGGCAGTTATTCCACAGAGTCTAGAAACCTATAATAATTATAGATATGCCATGCATTAATTAGTGCATGGTGTGTGCACATCACCAGCAGCATCTTAAGGCAAAAGGATGGGCCAAGTACCTGAGCCTCAGTGTATGAGGTGCAGTCAATGAAGGGGGGGCATAGGGAGCTGCCTGCCACCAAGTCAAACCATTGGGTACATCTATCTCTGTACTGCCTACACTGACTGGCAGCAGCTCTCCTGTGTTTCAGGCAGGGAGCCTTCCCAAGCCCCACCCAGAGATGAACCTGGGACCTTCTACATGCGAAGCAGGTGCTCTGCCCACTCAGCCACAGTCCTTCTCCAGGGAGTGTGGGGAGTTCCAGAGGGGAGAGAGGATGCCAGGGGTGGCTCAAGGCATGTTTGAGGGAGAAGGGAAACTGGGGGAAGGGGGGCTCTTTTGGCAGGAGCCAAAACACCACATTTCAAATGAGTTTTCTCTTATCCACTTTTTTCACTGTTCAACTTTCACATCCATACATAGAGATCAGGAATACCATGGTCTGAATGTTCCTGACTTTAGTGTTCCATGATACATTTTTTCATTTGAGAACCTTTTCTAGTTCTCTCATAGCTGCCCTCCCCAGTCCTAGCCTTCTTCTGATTTCTTGACTATTGTCTCCATTTTGGTTAATGACTGTGCCAATGTGTTGATAATCCTTGACAAGTTCAATGTCCTCATTGTCAACTTTAAAGTTACATAAATCTTCTGTTGTCATTACTTTAGTCTTCTTGATGTTCAGCTGTAGTCCTGCTCTTGTGCTTTCCTGTTTAACTTTCATCAGCATTCATTTCAAATCATTACTGGTTTCTGCTAGTAGTGCCTAAATAGTGTGTGTATAACCCCCCAAAAATGCAGGTCCAAATTGTTGCGCTGTGTGTAGTTGTGTTGCTTAATTTCGTTTAAAAGCAGCACCACAGCAGCAGAGAGTAACAGCAGATGTTGAAATGCGAGTGTGCCAGCGTGTGCATGTGTTTGCCTAAGAAAGCAGGCTTTTACCCTGCATAAGCATCACTGAGACTGGAGACTTAGTAAAATAAGAAAAAGCTACTTTATTTATAGAAATACATTGTAGATAGAAAAGGCAAACCTAGTTCTAACTAACTAGCTAAGTTGGAGGCATAACTCCCAGGTGTAGGAGTCAGCCCCATGCTCGGACAGAGAGCAGAGACAAAGGGAGTCTCCTCTCTCCTGTTCAGCCGGAGGACAAAGGAATGGAAAGGGCAGAAGGAGGAGGGGCAGGTAAACTTCCCTAAAGGCGTCACAGTCTAGCAACAGAAGGAAGTCAGTCAGAGCATCACAGGTAAAAGGTAAACAAAGCCTATCCATCTGGAGGACCCTAGCTCTATCTTCCTTCTGGAGCTTAAACAAAAGAACAAAACAGGAGTTGCTCTTGCCCCACTTCCAACACAAACCAGACTAAAGCAAAGCTTTCATTTATTGAGAGAAAAGAGAAGAATAGCATTACAAAATTACTGGGTGCGTGGCAGCATTAATCATTAATACCCTAACCCATTCATAACTATAAACTAAAGAAATAAAAGATCCCTATTGCTATAAGGAATGACAGGTATCAGAGATTACCTATCCTAGGCCCAGGAGTGGGCAATGGAATACAGCTGAAGTAATGTGAAGCAAGATCCTCCATGGCGCAGAGTGGTAAGCGGCGGTAATGCAGCCGAAGCTCTGCTCACGGCTGGAGTTTGATTCCAACGGAAGGAGGAAGTCGAATCTCCGGTAAAAGAACATAAGAACATAAGAGCCTGCTGGATCAGGCCAGTGGCCCATTTAGTCCAGCATCCTGTTCTCACAGTGGCCAACCAGGTGCCTGGGGGAAGCCCACAAGCAGGACCCGAGTGCAAGAACACTCTCCCCTCCCGAGGCTTCCGGCAACTGGTTTTCAGAAGCATGCTGCCTCTGACTAGGGTGGCAGAGCACAGCCATCATGGCTAGTAGCCCTGTCCTCCATGAATTTGTCTAATCTTCTTTTAAAGCCATCCAAGCTGGTGGCCATTACTGCATCTTGTGGGAGCAAAAGGGATTGAGGTCCACTCAGCCTTCCATCCATCCGTGGTTGGTAAAATGAGTACCCGGCATACGCCGGGGGGCAAAGAAAGGCCGGGGAAGGAACTGGCAATCCCACCCCATATAGACGGTCTGCCTAGTAAACGTCGCAAGACATCACCCTAAGAGTCGGAAACGACTCGCACTATAAGTGCGGGGATACCTTTACCTTTACTTTTTTAATGTGAAGGAGCTCTGACTAAAAAGCAGGAATGAATCTCCTTGTCTCAAGGTTTGCACCAAGACACAGACTCCCTTCCTCTTCTGTGGCCTGCAGTCCTGCACCGTGTTCCTTGAGAGCGTAGTAGTTACACAGATGGGAGCTCAGATCGCCATCGCCACCCTCCTAGGTCTCCAGTCCCACTCTTAAGTACACTTTCCCTCTTACAAATCAATGTGAAAAGGAGGGGTCTGGGTATGAGGTGATCTCGTGTGTGTGTGTGGCTGACACTCAGAAAAACTCAGGCTACTTTCTAATGCTTTCTTTAAACAATGGGATCTTTCTGCTAAGCTTCCCTCAAGCAGGCTTCCCTCAAGCTCAAGAAGATAACATTTATTTCAGTTTCTCTTTGTTATTTTAGTTGCCCATAGGATGGCCTTGCTTCCGTCCTTTTTCACAGTACTGAGGAATGCACAACGAGCCAGAAAACAGTGGGTGTGGGGTGGGAAATGTAGTCCAGAATACTCAATAACCAAATCCAGTGAAGTGGTCGCCTCCCATTTCTTCCTCTCCGCGCCGTCGAGGGAATGCAAGCGTGCCTTGGACACCCTGTGCTAGCGTGTAAGCTTGCTATGCTTTGTTCTTCTAACACTGTAAAATGGAGATCCCAGAAAGATGTGTGAGCCACTCTTTAGTTTTTGCCTTCTCTATAAGAAGTATATTGCAGACGGAGGCGCAGCTGTGGACAAGGGGAGCCGTTCTATCCCTCCCCCCCAATCTAAATGGTCCTCTATGCTATTTCAGTGCACTGGTTACACCACGAGTTCAATTCACAATCGGAAGTTCAACTATAGTCTGTTTTGAGTCTGTCACCCTTTGACTACAGCTTCCCGCGCTACATTTATTTGCACTTCCGTCACGAAAATGAAGCGATTTCCGCTTTAATATAGATTGAGGCCGCCACTGGCGGGCATATAGGACTTTCACCATAAAAAGACACAAGGATAGAGCGACGTCCTGGTTAAGAATCACGGCCGCCGCCAATGGCGGCTTTTGATGCAGCACCGGAAGTTCGGCCTCGTCTGTCACTCTAGCCTTATCTCTCTCCCTTCTCTGTGGGTCGCGGAGGGGAAGGTTGCAAACGGGGCGGTGGAGCTAGCCGACTGTTGGAGGCGGGGTGGCGGGAGCGCAGCGGAGAGACAGCTTGAGCAGGCCGCGGCTTCCCCCTCCCTCCTCCACTTCCTTTCCTCCCCCCCCCGTGCCCTGATGTGAGCGGGGCTCGGATTGCGAGGCCCAGTGGGAGAAGGAGCAGGGCGATGAAGAAGGACGTGAGGATCCTGCTGGTGGGAGAACGTGAGTGAGGGAGAAAGGAAGGTCAAGATTAGAGGGGGAGGAGGGGAAGGACGGAGGGCAATTCCCTCCTCGCGTCCAGGTAAGAGGGTGAAGGTGAGGGCGAAGGGCTGGGAAGGGGAAAGATGAGGATATGGAGGAGGTGCAAGAAAGGGAGTGAAGGAGAGGAAATGTTATGGTGGTTAGGGTGCACGTGGTTGCCTTTTTTTTTTTTTTAAAAAAGAAAAGAATAGGAAGCTGAGAGAGTGGATGGCTGGGGCAAGTGGGTGTTGTGGACGGGTGATGAAAGGACCAGCAGATTGGAGAATTGCAGTGTTTAGGAAATGGAAAGGGGTCAGGGAGAAGCAAGGAGGAAGGCTAAGAATGGATAAGAAAAGTTTTGTAGAACTGAGGGGGGCAGAGACGAAACTGGCTGAAGGAATTGCAGGAATAAAGTTGGCAAATGGATAGGAGAACGCCAGCTGAGGAAGCAAGGCAAAAAGTGGGTGACTGGAACACTAGGAGTATAAGAAAGGAGAGGGAGACAAAATATCTACCTTTTGGAGTAGGCCTTCTGCATTAATTTTCTGAACTAATTTTCTAAGTTTTTAATGTTGGTTAACTCTTCTTTGAGATGGAAGGGCTGTAGCATATCAGCTTTGCATGTAGAAGGTCCTGGATCCAGTCCTTGCATCTCCAGGTAGGGCCAGGAGAGTCTCCTGTGGCCATGGGCTCCTTCTGGGAGACAGGGTGGGATATAAATTTAATAAACAATAATAGGAGAGCTGCTGCTAGTCAGTGTAGACAATACTGAACTAGATGTAAGCCAGCTTCCTATATTCCTAGATGGCTGGGGAAGTGGAGTGACACTTTGTACTCAATTCTACCCACTGGGAAAAGACTAGTGTTTAGATTTTGAGTTTTGAAGGTGGTGATGGGGGTTGCATCTATTTATGTATTCCAACTCATCTTTTGTCTTCACATTTTTGCTGCCAAGCATCTTTTGTCAGTCCTTTCCAGGTCAGCTGCCTCACTCCGGGAAATATTCGTATAGCTAGTCTTTCATTTTTTATTTAGCCTTAGCCTAGTCTGTGACTCTGCCTGAGACATTACTGACTCATGCTGAATCAAATGTGGATTTTATAAAGTTTGAAAGAGGTAATCTGTTATTAATATCCCACCGTCTTTATCAGCTGTCATGAAGATTTGGTATTGAAGTGAATTTTAAAGAAGTTCCACAAGCATATGTAGAGATATGAAAGCCTGGGGTAAAAACAGCCTGGGTGAAAAAGGTTTTTTTTTGTTTCTCCTCCCCTCTCCAATTTTTTTCCAACCCTTCACATCTCTAATCATATGCAAAGAATGTTGTGTTTCACCATGATCACAAAATATTAAGGGGAAAGAATGTATTCTCTTGAAGCTGTACAAGGTAAATGGGCACAGTGTAAGTTAAACTGCTGTATAATGCAACTTTCCCATAATACAAGGGTTTTTCTGATTAGTGTACCATTTTAATGTGTTGCTTTTTTCTGCTGCTTTGTGAAAATATTGGGAAGGTGAGCAGAACTACAAAGAAAGATGACTTTGGTTACAATCCTCAGCACATTTGCCAGAGAGTAAATGTGCTTAGGATTGCTCTGTGCAATAATACGTTCAGGGTGTTGCCATTCATTGGGAAAGATCTCTGAAATTTAATTTGAGGGACTAATCTAGGGTAGTTTTGCCTTCTGATTGTATTCTTATGTGTAAGATTGTTCTCGTTCATGGACTGAAAAGATTGGAGTATTCCTTAAAGTACTCTTGCTCTGGTTATGAGATCATGAATGGGATTCGAGGATGACCATTTCTGGATATTTGTCTTTGATGCTTGACATCTCCTTTCTGCTCTGCTCCTGCAATTTTTTCTTACTGTTTTTTTAAAATGTGTACTCAGTTGCATACATACATGCATAAAGGTTAGATATTGTTGCAATGCTACTATTAGACCACTTCAGAAATGTCTTATTTTCTAAAACAGGCGTGTAGTTCTTTTGTGTCCAGAATGGAGTAGCTTTGCATTAAGATTTCACAAGTACTCTCTGTGTTGCAGTTTTTAAAATTTGTTTGTGTTTCCTTTAAATTTCTAGATTTTGTTGTGTGTGTTTACAGTATAAAAGGGTATGGCTTGGTATTTTAGGCATGGGGTGAATGATATCTTCCTGGAAGATTTAAATCAAGAGCCATGTTTAAAGATTACTATTGTGCTGTGTTGGATTAAAACAGTGCAGTTAGTATTCTGTCTCATGAGCTGTTTTGTTGCTGGCCTGTGACCTTGGGGAAATAACTCCTAGGACCAAGCATAGAGACCCACATTGTAGCCACATGCATTGGGTCTCTCTTCATTCCTGTGCTGCAGTTGGGTCTCCACTCTGCATTGCAAACAACTTTTAAAAATCAGGCAAGACTCTGAAAAAGTTGATTTTTGGGGTGGTGTGAGAGCAAACAGCAATCGAGGAACAACTGTAAGCCTTATATTTTGTAGTGCGTGCTTTTTCCCATCCAATTCTCTTCATTGGGATCCCAGGCTGCAATGCTGCCTAACTAGGTGAGAATAAGCTAAGCTTAAAGTCAGGCATGGTAACCCCCAACTCCCATCAGCCCAGCCAGTATGGGAGTAGTAGTCCAGCAACACCTAGATGGCCACACATTGCCAGCCATCTAGGTTTAGGATGCAGTGGTATGTTTATCTTGAGAGCTTTGGATGCTGTGTAAGGTGCTATAAGAGAGTGCTGGGGCACATGCTAATGTCAGGACCCTTGCTGCTTGCTGGTTGTTGGAGTTTCTGAAGGTAGCAACTTGGAGGACTAGCCTGTTAAATTGAAATCTTCAAGTTCTCCATTACCATCAATTGAGCTTCAATGCTGATAGTCTAGTCTCAAATCGGAAGCCTAAAATTAGATCGAATTCTTTATTTAATCAAGTATGTCAGCTGCTTGCATTTTTTAAAAAAATCAGTGCATCCACTGAAGTAGGAGCAATATTATACACTACAGCAGGCTTGTGGTACCTGTGGACCTCCATATATTGCAGGACTATAACTCTCACAGTCTCAATTCTTTGGCTATGCTGGCTGTGGCTGATGGAAGTGGGAGTCCAACAAGGTCTGGAGGGCCACAGGTTCCCCACTCTTGCACTAGGGAAACCCAAATCTTACTCTTTTAATACATTATTTGTTTAATTTTTTTGTCTTCTGAATATAATACTTGTCTTTCTGTAGGACACAAAGTTTTCTTAACATGAGTCCTGGCATTATTGTAGATATTAATGGCCTGCTGTATGCATGCTCACTTTCATGTCCTGTCATGGATTTAGTTATACCAGATTTCCATAGCTCATCAAGTTGTACTGTAGAAAAGCCAAAACTAGTTATGTTGCAATAAGCAGGTATATATTTTGATATGACGTTTGGATAATATTCATGACTTGCAGTACACTCGTTCCCTCAACTCCCACAATGCCAGGAGCACATTTTTAAATGTTTTTTTCATTTCTAATGAAAATTGCAGCAAAGATTAAGGGAACTGAGATTCTGCTTTTTCTTTACTGGATATTGTGTGCTGCACTTTATCTAAACAAAGATATTTAAATGCATATTATACCCTATTCTGTATACTTTAAGATAAAATGTAAATATAGCTAAAATAATCTTGTGCTGATCCTTAGCCAGTAGAAACAGAGATGCAGAGTCCAGTCAGCTGAAGACGGTCTGCTTTTTAAGATCATGACATGGAAGGGCAGTAGGTGTGTTCTACAAATTATTATTAAGCTATATGCTTCTTTACTTATAACAAAGTTTTCTTAAAATGATTTCTGGCATTATTGTAGAAATGCAATAATGTGCTCACTTTCGAGTCCAGTCAAACTGAGCATCACATTATTTTCCTGGCAACTCTGGCTGCTCTTTAATTGTACTTGAGTGTGAGTCTGCCTTGCCAAAAATGCATGTATTGGCTTTCTTGAGAACAGCATTACAATACCCTGTTTTCTGGAAAGCATGCTTTCCAATTTCAGTGCAGTTGCAGCAAGTTTTGAACAAGTAAACTTGCCATAATATAAATGTTTATGCAAGTAGCCTTTCGCTCAGCAAAGCTTTAAGGTAGTAGAGCTTTTCTTGAAGCCTTTGGACAAGGGAGAGCAACTGGTTCACAAACTGTATCTTGTACAGCATTCAGTGTCTTATTACTTGACTTTTATTTGAGCATGTGAATGGCTACCATAGAAAAACATTGAGGAGATATTTGGCAACACGGAAAGCTTTGTGGCTTCTGATTTGTGGTGGTGGTTGCACACATTCATGTCATTGCTTGATCTTGTAGTTGAGGTGTGTGCATATATGCATACATGAATACTCACATAAGCTTGCAGTTCTAAAACCACATTTGATTTTTTTTAAAAAAAATCAATTCTGTTTAATTCAAAAGGAATGCACAATACAGTTTTTCAGAATACCTCAACGTTTTTTTTGGTCAGTTTCTGTATGAGGTGGAATCCAATGTTACCACAGTGCTTTCCTCTCCTCTCCCCTGCAATCCCCTCCCACACTGTCCCCTAATTTGCTCTGGAGGGTCCCCATGCCCTCTAAAACAGATTTTGAGGCTACAAAAGGGAAATGAGAAGAAAGGGAAATCCCACTGTGTGAGCCAAAGTCCGTTCCACCCACATACCACTGGATTCAACCCACTTTGTTTATGGCAGACAGTTACATGGTAGCTTTACTTAGTTTTTTAAGTAACAGGTTTTTAAACCTGGTTTAGAACTGAGATTTATTGGTTGGGTGTGTTTTATTAAACTGAAGCATTCTTTATTTCACTGTATTATTGAAATTGAGGTATTCAGACTTCATTAGTAGTTAAAGCCCAAAATCCGTATGTTCCTGAGGGAATCTCATCTTTTTCCTACAAGAGAATCTTTTTATTGTGAGTTAATCTTAAATATTCTGTATAAGTTTCATGTTGCACTGATTTGATTATTATTCTTTGAAAGTGTAGCTTTAATGTAGTTTGATATGTGAATAGGTTGAAACTGCTGCTGTGGTCCTGTGAGTTCCAGCATGGGATGCCCAGAGTTGTTATTGTTATAAGAAGGTAGTGCATTCTTATCAAAACTGTGTCTAAACCTCATTGAATCAAGACAAAGCTGAACTTCCAAAAGTATAATTAAAATAGACAGGATTGCTTGGCTGGTGGATTTACTGTTAGCCCAGAAAATGTAACATAATGAGTTACATTAAGTTATATAGAATGTTTTAAGCACAAAAGTGTACAAAAGATGGAGGTGGGTGGTGACTCTCCTAATCTGGTCAATACAGGATGTGGAGGCATTCATATTTTGTGTGTGTTTTGATTAAATATGAAGGGACGTTTGCATTGCCTAGCCCAGTTAAGACATACACAAAGCCAAGAAAAGCTTGTCCATCTCTTAGCAACTGCTTGTCCAATTGTATGGTGTGTAATATTCTGGAACAGTTATGGCTATCAAATACAATATGAATAGTGTGATTATTTCTAGCAGCAAGATTCTACTCTTTTTAGAGGTCTGAGTAACGGTGCTGTAATGGGCCAGGTCAGATATTGGCTTGAAATATGCATAAAATATGCTGAAATCATTTACATTTGCTCACAGTGGCTTAGTTTATAGCTTAGCACTGCATAAGTGGCAAAAAGTAGAAAAGGTTTATTTTAAAAGTGGGCTTCTGATGCCCTCCTTTCTGAATAAAGCAATGTTTTATTATGACGCATAGTATAAGATAAGTTGTCTAGGCAGTCAGCCAACATTCCGGCTGTTTACAAGGAAGCTCCTTATATGGCGTGGCTGATACTTGCAGACAGGGCAAGCAGACTTTCCAGGGAGTTGAGAATAGAAGACCCACTAGGAGCGTCTGCTTAGCGACCTAATGAAGAACCTGAAGAGTTGCATAGAGAGGAGGCAGCATAACTGATATGGCCATAGGAACACACCTTCCCTTTGATAAGAAAGTGTATAAAAGCCAGGTTTTATAGCACTCATGACCCCTCAGCTCTGCTGGAGTGGGGGGGTCGAAGAAAGCAGGAGAACCATCCATCCTTTCAATCCGACGTCTGATGGGTGATGTATTATGACATGTATTTCCATGTACCTTGTAACTTTGGCTCTGTAATATGCAGAGCTTGGGAAAGCTACTTTTTTTTGAACTACAACTCCCATCAGCCCCAGCCAGCATGGCCACTGGATTGGGCTGATGGGAGTTGTAGTTCAAAAAAGTAACTTTTCCAAGCTCTGGTAATATGACTTAGAGTTT
The DNA here is from genome assembly GCF_030035675.1 of Rhineura floridana. Lineage (NCBI taxonomy): Eukaryota > Metazoa > Chordata > Lepidosauria > Squamata > Rhineuridae > Rhineura > Rhineura floridana. The sequence goes on from NC_084482.1 coordinate 38,619,380, forward strand.
AACTCAGTTCTTCATCTTTTGTAACTTGTTCTAAGATGTGCCTTCAAATTCTTATACTTTGATGTTAAATGGATATCCAGCAACTTCTTTCATGCTGATACATATTTCTAGTTTTCTGTTTCTGCAGTGATGGCTAAGGCCACCTAGAATACATTTTATTAGTTGTAGTATGCAAGGTATGAATACATACAGTAGCATATATTATAAAGACTGTTCTGCTGTCTGAAGTCTGACTCCCAAATAGAACATTTCTGGTACCTCCCAAGATTCAGGAATTCTTGAGTGGAGTCTCCTCTATCCTCTGCCTGCACTGGATGACTGCCGTTGATAACCTGTGAGCTTCGTGAACTAACGTTCAACATACAAGGACTCTATGTAGATACAGAGGAAGGGAGAAAGCAAGAACCCTCCCTGTGCATTTGCTGGCAAGGGGGCCAGCCTTGCTGGTATCAATGCCATAGGAATTATTTTGAATCCTCTTCATTCTATGGGGTCACAACAAGAATTCTACACATAGAACTCTGGATGGATCAAATGCGCTTTCAACATATCATGTGGCTTCTCTGTTCAGCCACTGTTGGCTCTGCGTTCATGTGCAGGGCATTATAGATAGGGGCAGTTACAGGGATGCTGTGTGTGTGTAGGTGTCCGTGCCAAAGCATCTCTGGTTTTTCAGGAACTTATTCCTGTTTAATACCAAAGAAGCATAAGAAGCTTTTTTTTTTGGTAACTATACCCATTCTAAGAAGAGAAGCCTCTGTTCTCCATCCGAGTCCTCAAATGAACTCTGACCCCATGACTTGTACTATGTTTTCATTTTGGGGACCTTGTGGTTGCTTTTTTCATTTTGAGGGCAATTAATTTGTGATGTTGGTGGAAAGATGATGTCATTAAACTTCAGTAATTTGCAGAAAAGCTCCAGAATGCTATTTTTAAGTGACATGATTCAGCAAGCTTCTCTGCCATACATCAGAATAGAGAAAGTAGGTTAAACACCATATTCCACTACTATGCTGTGTGGGATAACACTAATTGGCATATACTAAGCTGTTGTCTCAGAGTTAAAATAGAATCACACTAACAAATTGCCCCTCCAGATTTAAGAGGTAAAACTGTAGCTCTTTACACTTCAGAAAAAAGTGTCCCAAATTATTATAGCCATACTAGCATTGTGGCATATTTCACCTCAAGAGGATTGCTTTGATTATCCCCTGCTTTCATCCTCCACCCCGTTCCCCAAAACATCACCAAAGCATTCTGAATCAAATAAAAAATGATACATATGCAATGCAGACAGCCTAATGTTGCAAGCATTTAAACTTTCTCCAAATCCAAGGGTAAAGAAGCACTTCTTGGGGGGGGGGAGAGAATGACAATGCCCTCTTTGAGTTTGCTTCCGAGAAAACAAGCAACTGGAGACAGTTTGCAGCATCAGCAAGCTTTGCGTGAAATATCCCTGGCAAAACCAGCAGTTGTTAAAGAATTGTAAAAGTCTTATAGAAATACTGCTTGCCATTCCTCTACAGTACCTGACCATTTGTTGGACAGAACTGTTTAACCTTAAACAGTTTGGTTGGGCTGGGGGGAAGCTGGTTGCTTTCTTTCACCTGCTATAGCATACCTGACTCTGTGCCCTTCTGGCTTTCTCTTCTGCTAGCTAATGATTGGGGTGTATGCGTTGGAGCTGTTCTTTTTTTGGTGTTTGCAGACCTAGAGGGTTTCTATCTAAAACAGACTGCTGTGGCCAACTTCTCTCCCCAATGTAGGCTCTTCTGTACTTGGCAGAGATTGCTGTATGTGCATGGATTTTTTTGTATCCTGCTGGTTGTCCTATTTTCTTAGAAAATAGCCACGGTTGAAGCTGAGTTTGTAGCGTTGTTAGGGAACTCTGTAAAATGTGCAGTCATTTTCATGGCATTTGCTTACCTTTTGCATGTTGAAACAACATTTCAAGAAACAGTAAGTGCTCCCAATATGTTAAAGGGCAGGTGAGGTGATGTTGAAAGAACTAGTATTCTGCAAGTCTAGTCATGTACAATCTCTGTGGTTCCTTGTTTGAGAAAGGGTCTACTGATTTGTGAAGAGAGCTAGCACTTAGTTATATGGAGTGTAACTGAGGTGTAAACTGACCTGCTCTCCCAGATCTATAATATTTCATATTGGCAGATTTCAAGCTAACTTGTATGAAAACATTCTTTAATGAGCCTACCATCTTTCAGTGCTAGTTTGCCTATTTTTCTTAATGTATCCTTTTTATTATAGTGTATTTTTTAAAAATTGGATCAAGTCAAATGCCTCATGCTACTCTTCCAAAAATATGGCATATTTCCCAGGCCAGGCACAAAATCTGCTCATCCTCTTAGTGTTTTTAATAACAATACTATGCTGACCTGCAAGGCTGTGGAGTCGGAGTTGTGGAGTTAGAGTTGGAGTCGGGAGCAATTTTGGGTGGAGTCGGAGTCGGTAGAAATGTACCGACTCCGATTCCGACTCCTTCATAAATGGCAAATGTATATTAACTAGTAATAACAAATTTACTGTAATAAAATGGTAGCACAAGGCATTTCATCACCACCACCATGTGAATCCAGAGCTTGGAAATGTTACTTTTTTGAACTACAACTCCCATCAGCCCCAGGGATTGGGCTCGTGGGAGTTGTAGTTCAAAAAAGTAACTTTTCCAAGCTCTGGATTCACGTGGTGGAGATGATGAAATGCCTTGTGCTACCATTTTACTACAGTAAATGTGTTATTACTAGTTAATATACATTTGCCATTTATAAAGGAGTCAGACAGTAGAAAAATAGAGAAGTTGGAGTCAGAGTCAAAGGTCTGGCGTACCGATTCCACAGCCCTGCTAACCTGAAAGAAGCAATACTTGACAACCCAGCTGCCTTGCTTGTCTAGGAATCTAATTTCTGATTCTTAATGAGTGTCTAGGAATGTCATTGAAAGAAATCTAAGAAGACATACAGCTGAAGGGGACTGGTGTTATTGTTAAAGGAAGGAGAGCAGGTTGGCAGTGGCCTGAGAAGTAGAGATGGCCCCACTCCTGAACAGACAGAGGTGAAGCTTTTTGGAACGAAGGGTGGAAATAGTTAAGGAAGAAGAGGCATGGAAAATCTTCACTTGGAGGCCTGAGGTGGAAAATACTGTCTGAACAGGGATAGAGTAATATCTTTAAAGTAGGGCCCTCCAAATGTTGTTGGACTACAGTGGACTTGGGAGAAGGCAGCTTCCTATGTTCCTGACTTTCATCATCCTTGACGTTTGGACATGCTGGCTGGGTCTGATGGAGTCTAACAACATCAGGAGGGCCAAAGGTTCCCCATTCCTGCTATGAAGCTGTGGAGAAGAGGCCTCCAAGGCATAGCACCATATCTGCCAATAGGAAGACAACTGAGAGAGGAGGTCTCTCTCAGGCCAAGGTTATGTAGTGTATCTTGGAGTGGGTGGGGGAGGATTTTCTTTGGTTACGTGGTTCTTTGGTTTTCTGTGGTTTTTAAATAAAACATTTTGAACTATAAATATCTACTAAGAAATCAAGTTATTTGGACTATATGTTCTGTTGTTGAAGGAATGTTTTCATAATGCTACACTGAAAACTTTTTGAATTATTTTAAATTGGTTTTGTGGTGATTTTTTTGTAAGCTAATACAAGGTCCAGTAGGTTCTTGGATCATGATATAACAATAATCCTGATACCATGGATTATATACTAACCTCAAAATATATTTAGGATATAACTAAATAATCATGATACTACGGATTGTATACCAACCCCAACATATGTTGTAATTGCTTCAATGTGAAGATGGTGCTGAAAGATGTAGTTAACCTGAAAGGCAGCATCAACTGGAAGACTGGTGCTGTAGTTTTCTGGCCAAATATTGCTCGTAGAGGAGAAATGATATTGCTAGAAAAGAATTGCAAAGATTCTTTGGAGGAGGTTGGAGGGCGGTATATAAATTTAATAAATAAATATTATGAAGCTCCAAATGCTTGTTGTGTTAAACAGAATTAAAATTAAGTTAAAGAAATGCAAGTCATATGGGCCATGGAATTTTTTCTGTGACCTGTATAGCTAACACTGTGCATTCTCCACAGATGATGATAAATAATACTGCACAAAGAAAAAGCTGAATTATGTGGCTTGCATATATTGTTCAAATCAAGCGAATTGTATAATGTCTGAATTACTCTCAATTTTTAAATTATTTTTTATTGCTCTGCCTTTAGCTAGAGAAAAAAATAATGAGCTATACAGGTCATTGAAGCCTCACCTCCTGATCATTGGAAATCTTATTTTAGAACCCCTTTGCCTTCTGAGACTTCATCATGATTACTAAATTGCAAATGTTAAAGACTTGCTTTCCTCCCCTTGTTTTTCTTCGAATGAAGACTGAGATGTTGAGGAAGTTGAATTCTGCACCCAAACCACATTCTGCCCTCTGTCTGTACTTGCACAAAATTGTATAAATCCAATTTTATCCATAGCCCTATGAGGCTCTCAGAAATTGGGTCTCATCCTGTTCCAATTGGGTGGCAACCTTTGCCTTGAAATGTGCGTTATGACATGGTGGGGGTTTTTCCAAGCATTTGTTCTAAAAGCAGTCAAAATTCCTATCCTGGTGTATTTATCACAGGATTTCTTCAAATTCAGTAGTGCTTGTTGTCAGAGTATAATTTCACACCAAAAATATAATTTGCCACCCACCAAAAAGTAAAGTTACCCTGTTTTCTAGTATCGGAGCAGACAAAATTGAACTATCATACACTCACTGTATTGCCGCTTCCAGTGCATCTCCACCTACACAACACTAGTCAAAAATTGCCACTTTTTACTCTGAAACCTGGTGGGAGCAGCTTGAGTGCATTTTTAAAAATTCGCTTCAAAGAGATTTCTCAGCTGATCAGCAGATCAATCTGTTCCTCCTACAGGTGTGGCCAATGGAAATGCCTTGCTGTAGATGACTAGTGTGTTCACAGTGCCTGTGCAGTAACCAAGTAGACTTCAAAACTGTCAGAAAGACAAACTCTAATTTGTTAATTGTTAGATTAAATCCAGACCTCCAGTTTTCTTCTGATCTTGATAGAGTTTCTTTTATGCTCATGCAGAGGTGCTTTTTTATTTCCCATGTGAGATACTCTCGTTATGTGAAATACACCAAGGCTTCTAGGAAACATCTATGCCCCTCACTCATCTTAACTTCGGATCATTCTGTCACTGTAAGAAACCATAGATATTTTTTTCATGCAGGATGTGTCTATATTACAGATTTTTTGCTGGTCAGTGGAAGGTAAAACTTCATTTCCCACTGGCCTTCAAAGTCTCTGCCAAAATAAGATGTGTGATTATAGAAATCCTCCACTAATTTGTGTGTGTTCAATTTCACAGCCAGAGTTGGGAAGACGTCTCTTATTATGTCTCTTGTCAGTGAAGAATTTCCTGAAGAGGTAAGATGAATTTGTTTTAGGCATTTCTATTTTGCCTAATCAACAGTGTCCTCTAAGTAGTTGACAGTTTTGTGAGCCATCCAATTTCCATGATAATTGACTAATAATTCTGTTAGAAACGCTTCAATTTTTTTTAAAGTCCCATCAAAAATAGAAAAAAATCACAAAATCAAACAATGAAATTACTGTTTTTATAGATTTTTTTATGGGTTGGATCCAGAGATCTCTTCCCTACAGCAGGGTTGGTGAAAGGTGACTTTCCCCATCCCTCCTGTTCTCACCAGTCCACAGAAGCCCCCAAGGGTTAGTTGATCCTGTGGAGTAGGCGTGGAGTAAAGACTGAGGGGTACCAGACAGATGGCAGAAAATCAAGCAGATTTTCTGTTCTCTTTCCTCTAGAAACAACTAAAAATATAACATAGTTATTAAGATATGGCTTAATAAAATCAGTAACTGTAGGAAACCTTTGAATGTTTACAAACCAAAGGGCAAAATACTTTAATTTTATGCTATTAGGGTCTACTGCTGCTATTTTAGGAATTTCAGGTGACTAGTGTGCTGGGTTTGGCAGTAGATCTCATTTACCAGCATGCATTATGATATTGCTCTAATTCCCGTTAAGATAATATCTGCCACCATACTGGGTTGAATGAGCTCCAGTTCACCGAAGCATTTGCTAAACTTTCATTCCCCAGTTTTTAGTGATGATTTTTATTGATCTGTGTTTTGCTACTCTGGATGGTTGTTTCTGTTGTGATTTTTTAAATTTTTGTGTATTAATGTGTTTTTGTTCTGATATTTTCTTGTATGTTTTTAAATGAACGAAGGTATATAAATATTTTAAATAAATAAATCCACGTAAGCATACAGGGGGTGAAAGGCTTTTGGTGGAGTCATTGACTATTCTGAGAATGGAGTGATTGTAGTCCCTTATGTTGCCTGTTCCAGACTAATGAGGACATTAGTAAGTATAAAGAAGCCAATATCATCATTCAGTGGGATTTCATTACTTAACCTAGTTTGTCTTGAGCTTCATTGATCAGGGAAATATATAGGAAAAATACTTTGTACTGATTCAAAGTTGAAGTTTGTGTTTAGAAACCATGAAATGAATTGAAAATGTAATTTACTGTTCATTGCAAGATGCTCATTTAGAAAGCTTGGCTTTGGCAAAATTTGGAAGGACTTTGAATTTCTTTGATAGAGGCTGTAAAATTAAGCAAGAACCTGCAATATGTTACCCAATTTTCAGCTTGCTTTGAAGGTTCCTGATAGAATGTTATATTTATCGTTACATTTTTTGTGGCATTTTGACTTGTTTCAAGAATGTTCCTTTTTCACAAACCAAGGTTCCTCCACGAGCAGAAGAAATCACCATTCCAGCTGATGTTACCCCAGAGAGAGTGCCAACCCATATAGTGGACTATTCAGGTAATGGATCTGTTGATTTTGCAGATTAATATTTAAAAGGTGGGCAGGGGGAGAGACTGTGGTCTCTGTCCCTAATGGCGGTTGCAGTGTAATTGACCAATGGTATTATACAGCCAAGAGTGGCTGTATACTATAGCCAGTGTGGATTTTTCACATTCCGCAATGTTAAATTGAAAATACCCCCCATGCCATTCTGATGCTTCCCATAAGCTCATTTCAAAACAAAACGTTACAAATCTTATAGTCCTGAACTCAGAAACGCTTGCTTAAAAACCCTCTAAACTTTGGGGTGATAAACAGTCAGAAAGAATCGAGAGTTCAACTTCTAAAAAGAGGGGGGGTGGGAACCCAGAGCCCTTTTGGTCTTTTTTCTGTCAAGAGTTCTCATAATCTGTTGAAATTCATTAAAAATCAGCCATGTTCACAGAGTACCTGTAATCCTGTTACTGAGCTTGCCCCATACTCTAACCATCTTCTGCAATTTAAAAGTTAAAAAAATGCCTGGCTGATTTTTAATTAATTTAAGAAAATTTGCATTGAACTGAATGATAATGTCGGGCATGCTCAGTAAGAACCAGCTATCAGTGTTCTAAAAGCCAGACTCACAGCTGCTTGGCTCAGAGGCACATGTTACCAAATTCTTCCAAGCTACACAGGAAGTGGATTGGACTGTGAAAGACCAACTCAAATTGTGTTTGCATTTTGACAAATGTGTAGGGCAGTACAATATCTCAGACATCCTGCTCCCCTGGTGCATTCACTATAGCTGCCCAATTTCCCTGCTTTTTAAAGTTTGATAGAAATAGCTGTGGGCTATAGGTACGTTCTTAAATCGCAAGGTTTTTTGCCTATTAGTGAATAAATATAAAGGAAGATTGTGGAAATTACGTTTACGGTAGAGAGAAAACTAAGGAACCAAAAAATGCCCTCTCCCTCCCTACCCATACCAGAGGACATCTGCCTCCACTTCCACTGATAAACTAATATCCAAAAGTGGGTCTCTCTGACTTTCTTGCCCTCTAAATACCACCCTTCCTTCTGTCGTACCTATATAACCCAACCTATGGAAAAGAAAAAAATTATCCTCTGGCTAAAGAAACTTGTATCCAGCTGGATGAAAAGGTCTCTGACTTGGGGTGTACCTTTTTGTATTGTTTTTAAGCCTATCTTTATTTGTTTTTTATAAAATACCTTGAGACGCACATGGAAGGCGATTCATAAATTAATAATATTATTATTACTAGATAAATGGAACAAGCCTCCCAGATGCTCCCAAATATGGTCAGTGCTGTTTGGCAGCTGCCTATAGATTACATGGTAGTTGGAAGACATTGGGTGGAAGATTGCTGAGAAGACTTCTGGCAGCTGTTAGGAGTCTCTGCTTGGTATAAAGTACCAGGCCTGTGCTCTATTGTTTGCTTGCAGCTACAAGGCACTTGGCATCTATGATGGATTTAATGCACAGCTGGCTAGGTGCAGAATTACATCAGGTTCTGCCAAATGTTTGGAGTAAAATTAATGTATTTTTAATTGGTGGAATGGCCATGCTTCCTATTGCCATCATGTAGTCCTTTATTGGAAACTGTGGTGCTTTGTTGGAAGAAATGTTACCATTCTAGCAGCATCTGTGACAAATGTATTCGTGGGAGTGATTGAGTGGTCCAAAAGCTTCATTCATGTGGTCTGACGTGTCTGGATTTGTGGTTGAAGATGGGAGACATCACATCAATTGCATTAAATATTCATATTAATTTTAATTGAATTTTATTGTTTTTATTTCTTATATTGTACTTTATTGTATTACAGTTTGAATCTGATGGGATTCAAGCTGTAATACAATGAAACATAGCGTATAAGAAATAAAAGAAGCAATACAATACAATTAAAAATCATACAGCATCTAGCACAGCACATTACAGTTGCTACAACAGGCAGAAAAATCATTAAGTGCTTCGCCGAGACCTTCAGCAATTTCCAAGTGGCCCATGGGAAAAAAAGTTGGGGAACGCTGTCTTAAACCATGAGAAGCTCATAGCAATCTTAGTGGGGCTTCCACCATTGCTGTTAGCCTGAGCGAAGTGAGACCTTAGGTTTAACTTAGCTGTTTTGGTATTATGTTTGTAGGATTGTTGGTGCTCTGGTAATTCATTGAATATTGACAGATAAGAATGAAATTTAGTGCATATCTTTGTGGCTCGGTTCTAAAAAGCGTGGAGGATAGTGCAAAATTCAAAGTGATGTGATATCTCAATTGAAACATCGGAATGAAAGTTGGTGTGCCACATACAGGGCACCATTCTGTGGATCAAGGACAGATTCCAGCTTTACCCTCTAACCTGCTCTTATGGGTGGTGGTATATATAAGTAAGTGCAATGTAATAACATTTTGGCTCTTTTGGTTGTACTGCAACCAGTTGAGACCCATTATGTGGCTATGTGAGAAAGGGCTTTCTCGGTGGTGGCAACCCATTTATAGAATGCCCTCCCTTTTGAGATACAGCTGGCACCAGTTCATCTTTGTTTCTATCACTAGCCGAAAGCCTGTGTATTTGCCCATGGCTTTGCAGGGTATTAGAGTGTTGTCTGGGTTTGATACTGTTATTACACTCATTACTGTTTTGATGTGTTATTTGCTCATTTATGATTATTAGATTTGTCTTTAGTTTTAACTGTTCCTCATCCTGGGAGTGCTTTGTGATAGAGAGCAGGCTAAGAATATTATTAAATACATAAAATAACTCTCTTGAAGTTTCTTACTTGAAGACTTAGTTATTGGAATGAATGTTGGAGTGTACCTTCAGGATATAGTCTACATTTCTTATTCAAGTCCGTGCTCCATCCCTACGCCCAGTTTCAAGGGAGCTCTCAAACACTGTGCTTTACCAGTTTTAAAGCAGGGGTTGCCAACCTGCTGCCTGCAGGTTGCATAGCACCCACAATGGCATTCAGCAGGTAGCCCAGAATCTGGTTTTTCATTTTTTTAAATAAGTAAGTCTCTAGCTTTTCTAGAAACAGAGTTTGGAGCAAAATGTGCAGGTACCCTTCTGAGCAATTTCTGTGAAATGAGCCAGCCTGACTGTTCCTGCCTATCAGTGCTCTTAGCCAATGAGTGAAGTCAGAGCTGGGATTGATAAGTGAGTTGTTTGGACACCAGGCAATAGGAATCTCTGGGGTCCTAAGGAGTTGTTGTTTCCCCTTATCTTTTAATGCATTTTCCCCTGTTTCTGTCTTTTTTCCCTAGTCCTTGGAATCTTCATAGTTTGCCCTTCCTTTTTCCTTAGCAACCAGGAACCATCTTTTCTGTGCTGGGTTTGCTTAAGATCCGGTAGTGCCTAGAAGATATTTTGCCAATACTACTACAGAATAAGTATTAGTGAATATTAAAGAATCCTCTCCACAAAAAGGCAAATGTGAAAACTTTGCAAAGAGGTTTGGTATATCTCCTGCTTTGCATGGGCTAAAGACACTGTATAATTAATTTACAATGCAATGGAATACATATCTACTCAGAAGCAAGTCTCTTTATGTTTAATGGGGCTTACTTCCATGTAAGTGGGGGCAGGATGGCATTCTAGGCTTTGGTTTAGAGTCAGTATTAGGGAAAAATGGGGTACTTGTGCCTTTAACAGCTGTATGGCAGCTGGAATTGCAAAAGGTCAAGCCTTTTCTAGTATGGAAATACAAATATGGGAAAAGCTTCACTGTGGCTACTCTCTACTTTTGTGTTATGCCATGCCCCCATGGTAGCCATTTTATGACTGGTCCCCAGCACTCTCAACATTTGAAATGTGTCTTCCAGTCCAACAAGGTTGGTGACCTCAGTTTTAATGATTCAGAAACATTCACAGGGTTCTATGTTGCCACCTGCAGTAGCGCTCAGGGCCGGTGTCAAGCTTACAGCCTAGCCAGGATCATGTAGGAACATACTGAGATGCCTCAAAGCTATGGCTTTGCAAATCCCAGTGCTCAGACTTGTACCAGATAACCATGCAAAACAGAGGAGTTTGTTGAACAATTTTATACAACCTACAAAGTTGTTGGTCCTCAGTACAACCCTTCCATTTCCAAATATCACCTTCTTAAAAGCTAAGCTTTATTATTTTACTGACTTCCCCTATTCGATCTAGAAAAAGAGAAGGCTCTATCTTATCTGTAGCAACATTGCTCTTGGTGATATTCAGGAAAGTACATCTTAGAAACTGCTTCAGAGTTCTTACTGCAAGAATTATTTTCTCTGTGACATTCTTTTCTAATGATGGTACATATTTTTCATTCCCATCTGAATTATTTTCCACTTTAATGTGACTTCCCTGGGGAGCTGAAGTCTGAAGAGCATGTAGCCATTGATTTTTCCATGTAGTTGTAGAAAATGTCTTACAGGAAGAATGCAATGAAGTCTGTTTTACCAATGAAACTGTGTGGTAAACCATGCAAACTTTTAATCGTAAAATTGCCATTAATTCACATATGTCCAAGGCTGTTTGGAATGCAGCAGCAAAATGACTGAAGTCTCTATGTTGAAAGTTACTGTTATATTCTGAAAAATCCTTGTATAATCTTTCAGCTACAAACATTGTGAAAACTGTGGAATTGGTTTCTGTAACCAGAGGAAAAGGAGCGGGGAATGTAAAAAAAAATCTGACATTTGATTAGAGAAAAGGCAGTTATGCGTTAATGTTATAATGGACACATACGTTTAAGTAGGCTGATACTACTTTTCTGACCAACTTTATTGCTTTGTATGCAATACTCATTTGTTTCATTTATGAATCGCTTCTCATGAAACATCCTGAACAATAAAATCATCCACGATAAAAACTTATATAAAAACAATTTCAAATCCAATACAGATACAGACTGGGATAAGAAGCTCCACTGAAAAGGTTTGTTGAAAAAGGAGGTCTCCAATAGGTGCAGAACAGACAATGGAGATGGCACTTGTCTGATAGGTCACAGTGCAAATGAGCAATGTTTGTGAACTTCTCTTGTTTCATGCAGAATCTGAGCAAAGTGATGAACAGCTCCATCATGAAATATTGCAAGTGAGTAGAATGTGTCTTTTGCTCTGAAATGCTTTGTTTTATTCTTGCTTTACAAAACTTCTTACTTCATGAAGACTAGACTCTGGAATCATTCAAGGGCATAATTATCTGAGCACAATTGTGAGGCCTTTAAAATAATGGCAGAAGTTTATTTTTTGGCCTAATGCATTTATCAGATTGTACAGCTTGATTTTGGTGGGAAATAATCGCATTCCTGGCAAACCCTTAGACTGTTCTATGGCCTCTTTCCCTATTCCTGGCCATTGGTCTAGAACAAGGGCAACAAACATGGTGCACTTCATGTGTTGCTGGACTACAGCTCCCATCATCCCTGACCATTGGCCATGTTGGATGTCACTAAGAGTTGTAGGGTTGTATCCAACATAGCGCTAAGTAAATCGTTCTGTTAGTGCAAGGATTTCTGCTTGCACAATGGAATGTTCAGCCCTGTGTGTCTCTTAAATCTGTTCTAGGGGTTCCCCCAACCATCTGAAGCAGATGTAGGGAAGGTCTGGGGGAAGGAGAGGAGGGGAAAATCCAGTTGCACAAGCAGAAATCTTTGCACTGATGGGTGCATTGGTCGAATACCATCCTTGGTCCAGCAACATCTGGAGGGCACCACATTGGCTACCCCTGGGCTTAAAACTGAAATGCCATGACTGGGGGTAGCTGTTGGGTCATGTAAGTCAAGGCCCCAAAACTCTGTAATTTTTTTTTAAAAAAAAGTCCTTGCAACCTACAAGCCAGAATTATAAAAGTATTCCTTAATGTTTTTCTTTTTTTAAGCAAATGAACATTTTGGCTTGTATATAACAAACCGGAAGCAGAACATTCCCTCCTCCTCGGTGCACGCACGCACACTTCCCCTAAGGTTTGGGGCACACTCCAGGTAGATGGAATGTGACTACAGTGGGAATGGCACATAAATTACGGGTCCTCCTTGTGCAGATAGAACCGCCCCGCCCCCCCCCAAAAAAAGTTAATGAGCAAAACAAGCACCTGTTTCTTCATGGCTGCGTGACAGAGCATTCCCTGTCAAAGCATACACAGCAAAAGCAAGCAGACCTCGGTTTTTGGAAGCCTCGCCCTACGTTGATCCTTTTCAAAGGTTAAAGAGATCAGTGTAGGGTGGGATTTCCAAGCCTCCCTATGCCCCCTCCTTTCAAGATTGGAGCTTGAAAGGAGGGGGTGTAGGCAGACATGGAAAGCCTGCCCCATGTTGATCCTTTCAACCTCCACACTGGAGGTTGAAAGAATTAGCATGGGGTGGGCTTTGCAAATGCAAGGGATTTTGACAGGTGGGCAGGGCAACCCAGCTATCAATCATGTGACATCATAGTGATGTGATATAAGTGACAGGTGGGTTTCCCCATCCACCTGTCAAAGTAGGCCCACAGTGTGGGAGCAAATAAAGATCTGGCCCCAGAGCCAAAAAGGTTCCTCCACTCTGTTGTAGGCCATAAACCTCGAGGGAAAGCTTATTGTCCTCTAATTTTCTTCTCTGTTCCAGGCAAATGTAATTTGCATAGTGTATGCAGTTAACAACAAGAGTTCAATTGATAAGGTATGAGGAAAGCATTTTTGTTGTCTTGTGTTCCGGCTGGTGTTAATGATGTAGCTTTCCCATTGTCCTTGAATGTGCATGTTTGTCTTTAAGATGCTTAAATTCTCACTTGAACAACTGTCCAATATCAAGACGTGATTTACCTGTCTATGCAAAATATCCCCCCTCCCCCAAAATACAGTGTTACCTGCACAGTCTTGAAAAGAGTATTACAGCTGCATTTTTGCCTTGGTGCATTGGCCTCTTCCTTCTGGAAGACAACAGTACTGCAGTCTCACTTACATGTTATGAATTAAGGAGGGATGAAGGGGTAGAACAAGCTAGCACTTGCATTTTTGTGACCTGACTGGCTGAACATTCTACGGGCCCAACTTCAAAAGCACTGAAACAAAGACAAAATGCACTGAGACACAAGTTTCTCAAGATGGAGGGTGGTTGAGTTTCTCTGGTTTTTCCAGTTCTTGATCTTGGGCTACACTATTTGGCTTGCTTTTCCATTTTTACTTTTGGTGTTTCCAATAGTGTTTCTGCTAGTACTAATAAAGCAGACTAGCCATTCATGTCACCGTGTTGTTCATTTGGCTATGGAATGAAAAAAGGTTGAGTAGTATGGACGTGGCTTTTGGTGGCAAACTCAGAATTCCTGAGGGGATCCTGTTTGTAACTAGTGGAGATGTGCAGATGCTATGCAAGTGCAAATGTACTATGCACAGTTGTCCTGTTCTCACTGGGCTCCTTAAGGAGGCGAGAGACTTCCCAGTAGAAACACAAGTGAGGGCATCGCAAGGGCTGCAAGGGCAGTATTGAGGGTCAATCTGAAGTCAGGAGTCCAGAATCTACCTCAAAACCAAGGGGGTCAGGCAGGAATGTGGGTCAGACCAGTCCAGGGTCAGAAGCCAAGCAACGAGTCTGTAAGCAACTGAAGTAATGAGCAAGGCAAGAGACAGGTCCAGGGTCCACAGGCAGTCTTTAGACAGATCAGATACAGAGCTGGAGTATAGATGTTATTCCTGCAGCCTTTCCATTCTAGCACTGGGTTTTTTATGCTGGAGCTGCTTAACCACACCCCAAAACCTTGGCTGATTCCCATTGATTACCTGTAGTCAAACCTTTACCCCTGAGGAGTCCAGGCCTGTAGTTGGGCACTCCTCTGGATAGGCTGGGTCTCCATCTGACATTGGGCTTGGGGGCTGTTCAGCCTCGATGTCAGATGCCAAACTTGCCCGGGGTGCAGACAGCTCGTCCTAGACCTCATCATAGGACTCTCGCCCCTGACCCTCAGATGGAGCCTGAGCTAGGGCTGGGTCTAAGACCGGAGCCTCCTTGGTCTTCCTCTGATGAGGACTCTGATTGGGACTCCCCTGGCTGGGACCTGACAACAGTACACGATGATTTTATGCACAAAATCATCATTCAGAAAGGCCTTTTGTTCTCTTCTTTTCTGCTTTCCATGTCATATACCTTGCTTTGGGATTCTGTATTTGGAAACGGTCAGTCTCTTAGTGAAGGGAGGCTGGCTTAACTGTTGTTAACTGGATTTCCAATGCCAGCATAAGCCTTGGGAGGTCCATCTGATGATACCTCATGTACATTCTCTTCAGATGTGCTTCCAACACCCATTCAGTCCAGAAAGTTGGTGGTAGAGTATAAAACGTTATTTCTGGTTGAATCGAAAAAACAGCCTAGTCTGATTTTATTAATTAATCCAAATTTGTTGCTGTAGGTAACAAGCCGATGGATTCCACTCATCAATGAAAGAACAGACAAAGATAGCAGGTGTGTGTGTGTGTGTGTGTGTGTGTGTGTGTGTGTGTGTGTGTGTGTGTGTGTGTGTGTGTGTGTGTGTGTGTGTGTGTGTGTGTGTGTGTGTGTGTGTGTGTGTGTGTGTGTGTGTGTGTGTGTGTGTGTGTGTGTGTGTGTGTGTGTGTGTGTGTGTGTGTGTGTGTGTGTGTGTGTGTGTGTGTGTGTGTGTGTGTGTGTGTGTGTGTGTGTGTGTGTGTGTGTGTGTGTGTGTGTGTGTGTGTGTGTGTGTGTGTGAATATAAATGGATTAAATCAAATCTGAGATTATTTTACAAGTTTTGCTGAAGCAAAAATCTTCAATATGAAATAAGGGCTGAATATTGTTGTTGCTTAAACACAAGGATGCCAAACTTACAGACGATCTACTTCATGTGGAATTTTGTATGTTTGTTTTTTACCTTCCTTTCACCCTAAAGTCTCAGAGCGGGTCACAACAAGTTTAAAATACAACATTAAAAAGTTTAAAACATATTACAGTAACAAAAATAGGGTGGGTCTTAAAAATTTGTATCTCAGCTGTCAAAGGCCGAGGTAAAGAGGTGCGTCTTCAGCATACGCTGAAAACTGTATACTGAAGGTGCCAGACACATTCTGTGAGGAAGGAGAGTTCCACATCTTAGGGGCTGTTGCTGAGAATGCCCTCACCTGGGCCCCCTCTGCTGGTCTTAACACCCAGGAGAGTCTGTAAGGGAGGAGGTGGTCTTTCAGATATTTGGGGCCTAAACTGTTTACAGCTTTAAACACTAATGTAAGCAACATGAATTGGGCCCTGAAACAAACTGGTAGGCAATGCAACTGTTTTAAAATAGGGGTTATAGTGTATATTTCCCTTTTTATTATACGGGTAATCATTGATACGAACCTAATACTTATGATTTCTGGTGAGCTGTACTTTTCTAGCAGCTATTTAATTAAGGAAGGCAGATACCTCATGAGACTACTGATTTATTTTAAATTCATATAATTCAACAGTTATGCTACCTGGAGAATAGTATTGGAAGTTGAAATTACAATTGGGTTTTAGAAGAAGGTTGTTGATAAACTCAAGAAGTTACCTTCTGAACATTTTGACTTTGCTTGGCTTAAATTATATCAGGTGAACACTTGTTTCCTTGATCCTTTTTAATTGCCAGGAACTGCTTAAGTGTGACTTTTTCCAAATGGCTTGGTATTCCTGATGTTTTCTGAGATGTCAAATAACTGTTCTATTTCCTTGTGAAAAAATTATCTCAACTTATTTTCAGGCTGCCTCTTATACTGGTTGGGAACAAATCGGATCTGGTTGAATACAGTAGTATGGAAACGATCCTTCCCATCATGAACCAATATACAGAGATAGAAACTTGTGTAGAGGTAATGAAAAACTGTTTCTTAGCATTCATAGTAGCTTAATGGAGATTAACCTGTTGGTACCCCGCGACTGCAGCAGTGAAGGGAAGAATATTATTTCACTAGCCAGAGGATCAGTGGCCACTGGCAAGTTGTACCCCCTCTGTCCCAAAGCTAAAGGAAGACCTGCTTGACTCCAGATAAGGTGCAGCTGGAAGGAGCTTATTCCCCCCCACCTAAGTGGCCACTCCTTCTACTGCCATTTGCCCTAAGATTGCAGAATTGAGGGGAAGGAAACTATGGCCTGTGCCACTAGCAAGAGGAAAAAAGGGTTGGGTCACTAGGTAGTTTCTTCCAAGCAAAAAAGCCAACAAGGGAAGACAGCTGAGTATAAAAACAACTCACCACTTCATTTTGGCATTGTGAACCACCTCTGCTTCTTTTCCACCATCTCCCTTTCCTTGGGTGTCCTGTCATCTTCTAGTTTATAAGCCCTGACAGCAGGGCCGACACAGGGACATTGCTAGATAGTTAAAGTACCTAGGGCACAGGCTCATGACATAAATTTAACATAAAGCTTGCATATGCTAATTTATTTGTATAGATTCCTCTGAGAAATTAAGATGATGGGTGGCTGAGGCCTCACAAGCACTGTGCTTGGCAGTGTACCCAGCAGCTCTAAAAGCAAAGTAAACAGGTTCTTCTCTCCAGTGATGTCTATGCACAAGCAGAATGGACTTCTGTTTACACAACCAGACTTTATCTTTCTCTCCTGCTCCCTGCACACCTCCAGAATTGGTTCTGGAACACTGGGAGACCTTCTGAGTAGATTTGGGGAGGTTGGAGTGGGGGGGGGGAGAAGAAGGGGAAGTCCTTTTGCACCAGCAGAAAGAAATACACCCCCCAAAAGTTGTGTTAGGCTTTAAACTGGGGACAAAGGAGCAGAACATCTGGAGCACACTGCAAAAGACTGGAGCTTGCGGTCCCTGGGCCTTTCTCTAACAATTCCGCTGGGCCTGTGTCTCAGTTTTTGATGGACATGACATGCTTTGGGGACAATATTAGTCCGGAAAGTGGGATTAGAATAAAATAATAGTGATGCAATTAAAACAGCCTTGATGCCATATGTTGTCTCTCTGTATTCTTACTGAGTCCATTATTTATAACCCACTTTTTGATTTCAACTAAATTTTTAAGCTAACAATAAAACAGCATAACAATGCTGTTTTAGACAACAATAAACAGAACAGTAAGTAGATAATATCTGTGGATCAGACAACTAAATTTAAAAGCGTGAAGGCAGCATTAAAACACATGAGATAAAACAATGGTTACAACCATTCAGTGTAAAAAACAACCCCATGAAGACACTGGTCAGTAAAGAGTATAATATTAAATGTTTGCGTAAAGAAAACTCCCAGCCGAATGCATACGTGCTAGCATTTTTTCCTCTGTATTATGCTGACAAGGCTCACAATTTCATTTTCCCCCCTAGTGCTCAGCCAAGAACTTGAAGAATATATCTGAACTATTTTACTACGCTCAGAAAGCTGTTCTACATCCTACAGGGCCCCTCTATTGTCCAGAGGAAAAAGAGGTATTTTGATACCCTTGTGTGATAAAATCAGCCTTGAAAGTAATATAAGCATGATCCTTACTCTAACCAGGAGTACTTTGGTATTCAAACTGCATTTCCCAGTCTTGTAAAACTAAAAAATCCACCTGTGGCAGGCTGAAATGTTCATTTGTCCTAGGGTTCTCAAATTGGGAGAATTCCTTGCTTTGTTTTTTGGTTGCTATGTGTTTAGCATGAATTGTGGATGGATGGATACCTTGGGTGCAGCTATTCCAAGAAGAGTTGTCAAAGAAGGTATGGTGGTGGGAACTGGACAAGATATCATAAGAGGTTAAACATCTTTGGCATTTTCCTCCTCCTCTTCCCAACCAAAAGTGTCAGGGTTACTGTGATTGCTGCTGTGACGCCCTTCCCTGGCTCTCCCTGTCAGGTTCCTACCTGCTCGTGGTTACTGCCTGTCTCTAGGCACCACCAGGGACTCCACCAGTCCGGACTGTCCTTTATTTTATTTTTTCTCTCCCCGCTCTAGCACAGATCTCAACAGATCCCCCTGCTAGGCAACCACCAGTCACGTCCTAATACTAGTATTCCCAGAGACTCTGAATACTGGTATTGTTATTCTCTTCACCGCTGCCACCATTTGTTACAGTTCCCCTTCAGCCTTGGTCATTACCTTACCCTCCCTTCTGGTCTGTGAAACCCCAGCCAAGGATCAGGCCTTTGGTAAACCAAATTAAGTATTTATTAAAGATAACAAAGCTAACAAGATTAACAAGATTTCTTCTTAAGGCACATAAGCATATGGTTTTACTCAATACTAATCCGAACTCCACCCTCCTCCTTCTCCACTCTCTCCTGGCAAACAACTCTCTCAAACTCCACCAAGCAACCCACTCTTTCTCTTCTCCCCCCAGATTCCACTCTCACTCTTCCTTTTATACGTTCAGCCATTTTAAACACTCAGCCAATCATCTAGCATTCTACTGCCCATTCACTCCCCCTCCTCTTTCACTGCACTTACCATGTATCTTCTAAACAACCAACACTTACCATATATACATTAATATAGGAACATCACATCCCCCCCCTTAAAACAACGGCAGAGTATTATTCCTGTTCCAGGATTTATACGTCGCGTTAACAAATAAAAGTCTCTATGGGGAAAATGTCTTTCTTTGTTCCTCCGTCTGGTCACGTCACTGCAGTCCCAGCCACTTGCCTGGAAAGTCCATCGGCCAGTACATTGTCCTTGCCTTTTATGAACTGGAAGTCCACTTGATAGTCCTGTAGGGCCCAGGACCACCTCTGCAGCATAGTGTTATGGTTTTTCATAGTCTGCAACCATAACAAGGCCCGATGATCCGTAGTTACCGTGAATCTTCGTCCCCACACGTATGGGCGCAACTTGTTCAGTTCCCACACGACCGCTAGGCACTCCTTCTGGACCGACGAATAGTTTTTCTCCCTCGGCATCAGCTTGCGACTCAGGTACGCCACTGGATGTCTGGTGCCTTCTCTCTCCTGTAGCAAGACGACTCCCAGCACCAGGTCCGATGCATCTGTAGCCACGATGAATGGTTTCTCATAGTCTGGTGCTATTAATATGGGTCCTTGGCACAAGGCTTGCTTCAGTAGATCAAAAGCCTTCTGACATTCATCCGTCCATACCACACGCTCAGAACTTCTTTGTTAATTCATGCAAGGGGGTTGCTATTTCCCCAAAATTTCTCACAAACTTCCTATAAAATCCAGCCACTCCCAGAAATGCCCTTACTTGTTTTTTGGTTAAGGGGATCGGCCACGCTTGTATTGCCTCCACCTTGCTCCATAAGGGGGTGATTTTCCCACTCCCCACCTTATGTCCTAAATAGATTACTTCCTTTAGTCCAAACTGGCATTTCTTAGCTTTTATTGTGAGGCCTGCTTTTCTTAAGGCCTCCAATACTGTTGTCAGGTGTTGGACATGCTCAGGCACCAACTTGCTGAAAAAAATGGCCACGTCATCGATATAGGCCACTGCAAAATCTGACATGCCTCGCAACACAGTATTGATTAGCCTCTGAAATGAACTTGGTGAGTTCCTTAGTCCCATGGGTAAGGTCACAAACTCATATAACCCATCTGGTGTACTGAAGGCAGTTTTGGCTCTGGATTGCTTGTCTAGTTCCATTTGCCAAAATCCTTTACAGAGATCTAGTGTAGAGATAATGGTTGCTGCCCCCAATAACTCTAACATTGCGTCTACCCTGGGCATAGGATACGCATCTGGGACAGTAATTTTATTGATTAGCCAATAATCAATGCAAAACCTTGTCGTTCCATCTTCTTTTGGAACCAGGACAATACTTGAGGCCCAGGGACTGATGGATTCCCTGATCACTCCTAATTCCAGCATGTCTTCTACCTCCTTTTTGATCTCATTCAAAACTTTCCCATTCACATGGTACGGAACAGATCTGATTGGGGCATGATCTCCAGTATCAATGGAATGTATAACTATACTGGTTCGGCCAGGTTTGTTGCTAAAGAGATTCCTATAGGTTTTCAAAACTCTCAGAATCTCTTCCTTTACTTCCTCCTTCACCTCCTCTGACCATTCCACTTGATCTACCCCTCCTTTGTCTTTGCTTTCCTGTACCAAATCTGGAAGTTCAGGCCCACTTCCCTCAGGGAATAAGGTAACTTGCAACACCTGTGCATCCCTGGTATGGTAAGGCTTCAACATATTTACATGAACCACTTTGCTTCTGTTTAATTGATCTGTGGTGATTACATACGTCACTGTGTCAAGACTTTCTCTGATGGTATATGGTCCTTCCCAGTTAGCCTGTAATTTGTCATGTTTCCTGGGTATGAACGCCATAACCATATCTCCCACATCATACACACGTTCCCTGGCTGTTCTGTCATACCAGTAACGTTGCTTCTCCTGTGCTTGACTCAAATTCTTTTCCACCACCTCCATCATTGATGTTAATTTATTGCGGAATTCCAATACAAAATCTACTACAGAAGTTTTGTACTCTCCCAGGGTTCCTTCCCATGAATTTTTTAATAGTTCCAAAGGTCCCCTCACTTTTCTAGTGAACATGAGTTCAAAGGGTGAGAAGCCTGTTGACTCCTGAGGGACTTCTCTGTACGCGAATAAGAAGCATCCCAACCGTTCATCCCAGTCTTGTGGGTGATCTTGAACATAGCTTCTGATCATGCCCTTCAAGACGCCATTGAATCTGTTAACCCATTAGTGGTGGGATGGTAAGTAGTGGTCTTTAGATGTTTTAGACCACAACATTTCCACATACATTGCATCACTTCTCCCATGAATACACTGCCTTGATCCGTCAGCACTTCATGAGGGAAACCCAGCCTCATAAAGATTTTTAATAAAGCCTCTGCGACTACAGGGGCTTCTACAGATCTTAGTGCTTCTGCTTCTTTCTTATCAGAGACCACTTGATAGTTTGTCTCCTTCAGCAGGCCTGCTAGTGGTTGCTATGGTGACCTGAGGCTGGTTAACAGATTCCACCCTGTTTGTTTCAGCCCCCCTTAATATGGCTTCTTTTTCTCTGCCAATTTGCTGTCTGGTCACTACATATATCTTTTCTTGGGCTCCCATTACATCTCTTCCCAGTATTAGTGGTTCTTGTTGCTGGGCATTAATGCCTACTTTATATCGGCCCTCTCAGCCTCTCCAAGTCATTTCCACCAGGGCCACAGGCAAACTTTCTGGTTGACCCCTCACTCCTTGGATAGTCACAGTTTCCTGAGGTAATATTACCTCAGATTTTATTAAATCTGGCCTCAGTAATTTCTGAGCGGCACCAGTATCAAGCAGTGCCCAATAATTTGCCCCTTGTACACTCACTTCCTCTCTCAGACTTGAATCAAGGTCTGTTACTTCTGTCCAGTTTATCTGGCAGAACTGAACCTTTTTCGCTGTTTCTAAAGCCTTGGGCTCTGTTTTCACTGCCCTTGTCTGAGCAGGATTACTAATGGGGTTGGCAACCTCACATTGAAAACGTAGGTGCCCCGGTCTACCACATTTGTAGCATAATTTCTCCTCACTTTTAGGGTACACAGATCCACTCTGGGGTGTCCTGTGCCCTTCAGATTTTACTGGAGGACTCACTCGCTGTGGTACCACATCCCTTCTGCCAGCGTTATATGGTCTGGGTTTAAAATCTCTTGATGTTTCCCCCCCCCCCAGCCAGTTCTGTTGGAGGCGAAGTGATCCGCCATCTCTGCGGCCTCCTGCACCATTGTAGGGGAACGGTCTTTGACCAGGAGCCTTATTTCTGGTGGTAACTGATGGTGTAATTGATCCAATATCATGAGGTTTTTCACCTCCTCCACAGACTGAGCTTTTGCACTTGTCAGCCATTTCCCAAATATGTCCATCAGTTTTGCCCCCAGCTCCACGAAAGACCTCCCTGTCTGTATCTGGCAGTTTCTGAAAAGCTTTCTAAAATAATCAGGCCCCAGTCTGAGTCTTTTAAACACTGCTTCTTTGAATTCAGCATAGGTGACGGGCCTGTCTGAGGGGAAATATTGGTATACCTCAGCCAATTCCCCTTTAATCAGGTTTGATAAATACTGCATGTATTTATCTTCAGGTAGCCCCCACAACTGAGCTGCTTTTTCAAAGGTGCTGAGGTAAATTTGAGGATCTTGACCAGGCTCATAGACAGCAAAGTCCTTTGGAGTAATTTTTATTTTTGCTCCATCTCTGTCTTTCCTTGTCTCCTCAGAGTGAAATTTCTCTCTATCAAATTTTAACTTTTCTACTTGTAATTCAGCATCCAATGCTCGTTGCTTCTCCCTCTCCTCAAACCCCAATCTCATTCTCTCAATTTCCAACTCCCTCTGTTTTTCCTTCTCTGCACCTTCCATCCTCAATCTCTCAGCTTCCAACTCCCTCTGCTTGTCTTTCCCATCAGCTTCCATCCTCAATCTCTCAGCTTCCAACTCCCTCTGCTTGTCTTTTTCCTCAGCCTCCCATCTTAACTTCTCTCTCAAGTACTCTATATAAGCGGGATTGCTTAAATATCCTTCTGGGGTCTCTTCCCTGACAGGTTGTTTTTGCTGGGCAGTTGCAAATCCTATAAGTGCTACCCTCAATTCATCTACCCCTTTACCCTCGTGAGGTAAATTGAATGTTATGCACTTCTCCACCAGCTCCTCTCTTTTCATTTTTATGTATTCAGCCATGGTGTTTGAGTTCACTCACTCTTTGCCACACACTCTTTGCCAGTCACTCTCACAAGAAATCTTGTTTTGTTATTTCTGTTTGCCACACCACTGTTAGGGATTCTCTAGTATTCGTATTTCACTGCTACAGCCACCACCTGTGACGTAGTCTCCTTTGTCACCACGTGTCTTTGGGATTCTCTTTGATTCGTATCTGGATTCTCTGTTGTTCGTATCCCACCGCTACTGCCACCACGTGTGACGCCCTTCCCTGGCTCTCCCTGTCAGGTTCCTACCTGCTCGTGGTTACTGCCTGTCTCTAGGCACCACCAGGGACTCCACCAGTCCGGACTGTCCTTTATTTTATTTTTTCTCTCCCCACTCTAGCACAGATCTCAACAGATCCCCCTGCTAGGCAACCACCAGTCACGTCCTAATACTAGTATTCCCAGAGACTCTGAATACTGGTATTGTTATTCTCTTCACCGCTGCCACCATTTGTTACAGTTCCCCTTCAGCCTTGGTCATTACCTTACCCTCCCTTCTGGTCTGTGAAACCCCAGCCAAGGATCAGGCCTTTGGTAAACCAAATTAAGTATTTATTAAAGATAACAAAGCTAACAAGATTAACAAGATTTCTTCTTAAGGCACATAAGCATATGGTTTTACTCAATACTAATCCGAACTCCACCCCCCTCCTTCTCCACTCTCTCCTGGCAAACAACTCTCTCAAACCCCACCAAGCAACCCACTCTTTCTCTTCTCCCCCCAGATTCCACTCTCACTCTTCCTTTTATACGTTCAGCCATTTTAAACACTCAGCCAATCATCTAGCATTCTACTGCCCATTCACTCCCCCTCCTCTTTCACTGCACTTACCATGTATCTTCTAAACAACCAACACTTACCATATATACATTAATGTAGGAACATCACAGCTGCCCTTCCAGTTTTAGAGATTCTGTTGTACTGCCAATCTTGCTGCCCAGTAGTCTTCCTCCCTGAGCTGGCAGAGTTGGTGACCCCTGATTGATAGTTCTGGGAGGTTTCAGCCTCCATCCTTACCTGGCCCAGCTCAGGATTTCATGGTAGGTCATGCTTGCTCCTGGTGTGTTTGATCTGGACAGGATGAAGGTGATCTGAGGGTAGAGGAGAATTGCCAGGATGGTTCCACTACTTTATAGTGTTTAGACTCCTGGAGGGTCCTCAGCCTGCAGAAGATTGGCTAGAATGTTCTGCCTCCAGGGACTGATAGATCCAAAGGGCTTCCTGACGGCTCTTGGAGAGCTACCTTCTGTTGTGTCTGGTTCCATTTGAAATCTTGGTTCATCCCCAAGATGGGGGAAGATGGCCCAGGTGGTTAACACGATTGTTCCTAAATGCATTCTTCCACTTGTCAGAGTTTGTCTGGCTTCTTGTTTTTTCTGAAGAACTAGGTGTGATGAAAGGACAATTAATTATGAAATAAATTAACAATGTAGCAGCAGTGGAGAAAAACTTGTGATGAATACGAACAGATGCTAATTAGAACCCATTTTACAGGCTACTCAGCAAAGGGAGGTTTTCCCAGAGCCGTTGCAGCTACACATTACAAGCTGGTGTTGCTTTTCTGAGTGGTGCAGGCTCTGTTGCGTGCTGGCCCCAAGGAGGGAAGTGTGTGCAAAGCTCTCAGTGCCCCTCGGTGACCACTTTGCAGATTAGATCGATAATATCCATTCCCATCTAGATTCCACATAACAGGTGTCAGTGTGGACATCCCTATGGCCTGTGCTTGTCCAGTTTATATGGATACCTTTCCATTTGTGCAGCCTGAGGATGTGAACAGAATACCTGGAAGGGTGAGGCCTACCAGTTACTTGCTTGACACTTCCCTGTCCTGGTTCATCTCAAGGAGGGATTTGTCCCCACACTTTGAAAAAAGGGGTGGTTAGGCTACTTCTTCGAAAAAAGAAACCATCCATAGGCCCTGCAGGTTTAGTTATCATCCTGTCTGAAGCTCATCAGTTTTTGAATGGATGATGGCCTCTCATCTCCAGGTGCTCCTGAATAAAACCAGCTTGTCTGGATCCTGTTCCATCTGATTTTCAGCCCAGTTTAGGACAGAAACTGCTTTAGTGGCCCTGTAGATAACCTATACCAGGCAGCAAGCAGAAGGGCCATTTGACTGTTAGCACTCTGTTCCTTTCTGGAGGGTATGCCCTAGAACAGCCTTTCCCAACCAGTGTGCCTCCAGATGTTGTTGGACCACAACTTCCATCAGCCTCAGCTAGCATTGCCAATGGTCAGGAAGATGGGAGTTGTAGTCCAACAACATCTGGAGGCACACTGGTTGGGAAAGGCTGCCCTAGAAGATGGTGCAAGGGGACTGCTGCTTGACCCTGTTGCCTTCATTTTATAGAGGCCCGTAGAGTTCCATTCTATCCCTCATTTTTTTAACTTGTAAATTAGATAGCTGTGGGATGTCATCTGATGATTTGGAGAGCAATTGACATTATGTGGATGGTACACAACT
Source organism: Rhineura floridana (assembly GCF_030035675.1). NCBI lineage: Eukaryota > Metazoa > Chordata > Lepidosauria > Squamata > Rhineuridae > Rhineura > Rhineura floridana. The sequence goes on from NC_084482.1 coordinate 38,645,280, forward strand.
TCCTGCTTTCCATCAGATTCCAGGGAGACAGTGGGCATCGATAAATTGGTGCTTGGGATCAGTGAAGGGCTAGATGTTGGCTAACAAACTGAAATATAATCCAGGTTAAGGCGGGAGTAAAGTTTGTGGCTGAATTTGATTCAAGTTTAGGTGTTTGGTTTCTTCTGGGTGGAGTTGAAATCCCTCTGAAGGATTAGGGTCACAGCTTGGAGATGCTCCTGGGTCCAGATCTACTCCAGTGAGCCCAGTTGCACAGGTGGTCAGGAGCACTGTTTACCAACTCAGACTGGTAGCCCTGTTGCTGAGATAGGATCTGGTTGCATTTATGCATGCCTTAGTACCATCTAGGTTGGGCTGCTGTAATACATTCTACATGGGGCTGCCTTATGAAGCATGTTTGAAAGCTACAGTTAGTATAAAATGGGCTGGTAAGGGTCAATATTTTAGTGTGGCACTGCCTAATTTTGGAACTCCCTGCCTGTTGATATCAGGCAGGTGCCTGCACTGCAGTCTTTTTGGCGCCTGCTTAAAACATTCTTGTTTAGGCAAGCGTACCTAGACACACAGATACTTATGGGTTTTAATTTCTTTTTAGTTCACTGTTAATTTCAATTCTCTTTTAAATGTTTTAATTACTTGTGTTTCTCTGTTTTTTATTGATCATTTAAATTTTTTGTAAACTGCTTACACATTTTTTTTACAACCAAGTGGTATATCTATATATTTAACAAATTTTATACAAGTAAATAAAAAACCTTAACTGACAACAGGGGAACTGTTCATAGCTTATTGCTTTATGCTCTGTATTCATTACCACTCTAGTTCATAGTCAGGCAGTTTTCCTAGAAAAGCTCTCCTTAGCTATACATTTCTCATTATGTATGAAACTTGGCACTTGAACGTTCAGTTGAAATACTTCAGGTCTGGCAGGTTGACAGTACAGTTAGTTCTCTCCCCCTGAAGCATCATTGGAGAGTAGATGCATGCTTTAGTACCATCATGTTCACTATGATGAAGATGTTCACCATGTCTACATGTTCACTTAGTACCATCATGTTCACCATGATGAACATGTGCTGAGAACTAAGAAAATAATCTCTTTGGGGCTAAATTTGGCTTTTATTTGGCTGAAGTTTCAGCTAGGAAAATGTCATATTTGGAATTAAGGAGGGATTTCCCATTTAGGCTTGAGGTATCTTTTCTTGCATTCTAGTCTTACTATGACAGATCTCATGAGACTAGTCTGGCACCAAAATGAAAAACAACAACACCTAAGTTGATACCTGATCTGTTTAAACATCTGTTTCTGAATGTTATTGTTAGGATAGTCAAAACATTTCACTGAATTCCTGACTTTAAGACAGTCTTCTTGGGAGTAAATATTGAACAGCATCCTCATTCTTATTTAATCAGTATATAGGTGTATCAACATTTCACAAACCCAAAGGCAGGATGTAGAAATAAATTAAAAATTATAGAGCTTCTGTGTTTTAATGCTGAAGAGGCGTTACATGGCTGTCATTGAACCTTGTTCTCATCTCTGTTTCCAAGGTTCCTTATTGAAAAGGCGTGTTGTCAGACTAAAGTAATTCCAACTCCTCACTATCTTTTGATCTGTAGATGAAACCTGCCTGTATAAAAGCACTAACTCGGATCTTCAGAATTTCAGATCAGGATAATGATGGCACCCTTAACGATGCAGAACTCAACTTCTTTCAGGTACATCTCTGCTCTTTGTGTCACTTGCTGCTTTCCCCCCTCTGTTCGTCACCTAAGGCCCAAGGCAAGCGCATCAACCAGGTCCCCAATGGAATTTCAATGCATTGCCTCCCTGCCTCTTTGCACAAGTGGAAAACACTTCTGTGCACAGGAGGCCCTTACGCTGGATGAGCTGCCGCTCCAAAGGATCCCCTAGCCTTGGAGGAGGACTTTGGGGAGGCAGAGCAGGTCTCTGGCAGGAAAGGAGAGCTGAAAAGCCTCCAACGCTTTGGATTCTGCCCACTCTCTTTTTCTTGTGACACAGGGGGGAGGGGTACCTGGAATTGGGGCCATCATACAGGGATTCTGGGCTTTTGTGTCTCAGGAAACATAGTTGTATACTCTGGGCTTTGCCTCTGTTGCCTCTGCATGAAAGTGGCATGTTGTGGCTGCCCTCCGTATTGTGTATGTTGGTGCTTCCTCCCTCTTAGGGAGAGGCAGGGTGAAAAGAACAGTGCTCTGTGGGTGTGCCTGATCTGAGTGCTCTCTAGCTTTCTGGAGAGGGAGAGAGAGAGAGACGCAAGCGTGCAGTCACTGTGCACCAGCATCAGAATGCTGTAGTGCAGAATCTGTTCACATGCAGCACTCTAAGCTCACACATAGTACATTGGATCCCAACTGCCTTTCACAGATGGAAAGGCTTCTTCAGACCTTGAAGGGCTTTTGATCCAGTTGAGGGATCCCAGTGGCAGAGGAAGGGAGAAGACTTTTTCCTGATCCCCTCTTACCCCGCAGCCCCCAACACAACCTCCCACACTGTTCCAGAGGGTTGGGGGACCCCCTTGAACAGTGTGGGAGATGGTACAAGGGGAGGGGAGAATTGGCATATCATCTCTTCCCCTCTGCCAGCAGGAGCATCTGCTTAATAATAGCTCAGGAGATCCTCCCACCTGCAGGACGTAAATCTGGATCCAAACCAAGGGCTACGGTTTACGCATGGTCATCAGATAGTTTTATGGCCCGCAAGCAAGTGCTTAACTAACAAAACTGGCTTAGAAACTGATCTTATTTCTGAACTTGTTGATGTCATTGTCACTATGTTTTCAAATATATTCTGCTACTGTGGGATCCTAGTAGCTTACTGAGGTGTTGCTATGAAAGCTGGATTCTAACATGAGATCATGGGCTGCGATGAAATATTCCAGGGGATATGTGGAGCCAACGGATCTGTGGCACCAAGTCTTGGCTTGAAATATTCTTAATATTCCTTTTTTAGCGAATTTGTTTCAACACACCATTGGCACCTCAAGCACTGGAAGATGTAAAGAATGTAGTCCGGAAAAATCTAAGTGATGGCGTTGCAGATAATGGATTAACATTAAAGGGTAAATTATACATTCCTCTTCATTAAAATATGAAGGTGGGATAGGGCCTGCTGATAACTGGCAGATTACAGCAAGATGCATTATTTGGTTTACTCTTAGTATTTTAGAAGCCAAACTCAACTACATGGTTTTAAGTGTGATACACTGAGGTGAGAAACAGATTATGTTATGGGTGCTTTGAGTTGTCTTGTCTATTGAGCATGTAGATCAAGCATTTGTCTACAGAGTTTGTTACTCCATAATGGCAACTTCTTTCCATCTGGGGATTTGCTTGCCTGTTGGGATATTTTCAGAACTGAAATGAAGATGCAAAAGTACCTAGAGCACTTTCTTTAAGGCTATATTATACTACCTGCCTCCAGATGATGAGCTGGAGGAGTGGCAATTATCTTTTTTCTTGGAAGTGGAGACAGTTTTCAGTGTGTTGACTCTAGAATTACGACTTGGGAAACTGCCTCCTGCATGCAGCAGTTTTTACAGGAACGAGATTTTTTGTTTGAGATTTTACTCTGAAATCATTTACTCGCTCTTTTTCTTACTGAGTCCATCATCTAAATATTGCATCACCTGTCACTGCTGTGTGACCAAGTCTACCAATTTAAGAAGTTTCTCTTTTCAGGCTTTCTTTTTCTACACACACTTTTTATTCAGCGAGGGAGACATGAAACAACGTGGACAGTATTGCGACGTTTTGGATATGATGATGACCTAGAGCTTACGCCGGAGTATTTGTTTCCTTTGTAGGTATCAATAGTTTTTACTTTTATTTAATTCTAAATACATATTGTTTATGCTGTATGCCTATGAAAGGTAGATTCCTTAGAGTGCAAAATAACTTTAGATGCAGAGTTTCTAAAACATAAAAGCTCTGCTGAACTGGACCAAAAATAATCTAGTCCAATATTGTTTTCAGGAATGGCCAGCCAGGTAATTCTGGGATATTTCTATCCTTCATAATAACATAAATATCAAGAACCTGTAGTCTAGATTTTTGATGTATCCTTAAACGGATTTGTTCTTGTCATGAAATGGCTCCAGATTGGCCCATTTTGGGGAACCCTTACCCTCCTCAATCAGATTCTTAACTTGTAAAATGAGCAAGTGGTAATTGGATATTTGCTGGGTGACTACATTTTTCAGAAATGAGATTCAGAAGTAAATTTAGGTTCCTGCTCCCCTACCCCCCAACTTGATCTCGATGAAACCAATGTGACATAGCGACCAGAAAGATCTGGGTGCCCACTCCCTATTCAACCATGAAGCTTATAGAATGTGCTTATTCTTTTCCAGTGATGCAAGCTGGATTTTAAAGCACTTAATTTTAGTGGGTCATACATTGCCTTCATAATTAAAAGTCTTAACCTCTTGTGTATGTGAATTGTAGAATTGTAGAATTGTAAACCACCATAGGTACCTTGGCAAAAAGGCAGTATATTATCCAATAAATAGTCAGGGTTGTAGTCAATTAAATCCTGCTCAGAGGAGACCCATTGAAATGAATGACCATGACTAACTTGGGTTCATTAATTTCAGTGGGTGTAGGACCTAGTTGAATACAACCTTCTCTGTATGGCCACATATGTAGGATAGAGCTATAAATGGCTAATAGCCATAATGGCTGTATGCCACCTCCGTACTATTTTCTTAATGTCCTGGTTGTGGGCTTCTATCTTGGGGACACCGGTGTAATGTTTTAAAAATGTTGTTTTCTCTCTAACCAGGTTAAAAATACCTTCTGACTGCACAACAGAGTTGAATCACCATGCATATTTGTTTCTACAAAGCATTTTTGATAAGCATGATTTGGTAAGCTTTTAATCTGATTTATAGGCCATTTTCATAAGGAACATTCAAAACATCTGTCTAATAGCAACTTTACTGTGGGTAGGGGTGGAGAGTACCCTTTAAGACCTAGAAAAATCTTGTATACCTTAAATATTTAATTAATTTTGATTTGTTGCCTATTTCAAGGGCTCACAGGTCAAATGACTATATTACATAACATTTTCCCCTCTCCCATAAGGTCACGATCTAAGCCAATAGAGACCACGTTTAAATAATTATGGAAAAACAAGGGCGTTATTGGGAGTTGTTCAACTGACATAAAATAAAGTTAACTATTTGCTGTTTTTAACGTTTAACATTCACTTTTGTTACTGCAAACCCATATTCCTTTCTCAAATAAAATAGTTTTCTAAATATGAGTAAATGTGGTTACAAAAAAATGGAAATTTCCCAAATCTGTCTTCAGGACCGAGATTGTGCTTTATCTCCTGAGGAACTCAAGGATTTGTTCAAAATCTTCCCTTATATGCCATGGGGACCAGATGTCAACAATACTGTTTGTACAAATGAAAGGGGATGGATAACATACCAAGGATTTCTCTCTCAGTGGACGTAAGTGCAACGCTTACATAAACTGCAAATCTCCTGTATTCATTTTTGACAGGGCTGCCAGTGTTTGGGGAGTGAAGATGGGGAGGAAAAACTCCTTACAATCAATTCACAGTTAAAAGTGCAAAGTGATACGACAAAGTCTGCTCTGATTTTGAATAGTTCAAAGCCAGTTTATACAATAATCTGGTTATGCTTTTCTTGGACTGACCTATTTCCTGCTGCAGGTAAAAGGATCCCACATGACTGAAGGCTCCCCCACCTTGCCAAAAACAGCTCCTTATATGCTGAGAACAGGCACATCTGGAAAGATTTCAGCCTCTCACCTCCCTGTATGTAAGGAGTTTTTAGGAGAGGCAAGCATGCAACCATGTATCTTCAGTCCAGGAAAAAGTTCACCAGTGATTCTGCCATAATTGAAAGTTAGCAAGTCTCCCAGAAAAATATTTAAGATGTTTCTTTCCTTACTACTGTGAGCTTGCTTGAGAAAGCTTGCTGCACATATGTGATGCAGCAAGCAGCTTGTCCAAGAGGGATGTAATTGTGACTAGAAGTGGAATTAGATGGCTTTGCTGTCTGTAGAGATAATGAATGTCCTTCTCTGGTATATCTTTTCCTTGATTTTTTTTTAGATAACGGGATGCAAAATGATAAATCTTGTCACTTACCTTGGTTTCTCTACATGTCTTTGTAAATCTATATGCTTGTAGTTCGCATTTAAATGTAAGACTTAAGTGCCCTATTATGGAAATCTGGGCTCCAAAGAATGTTGACAACTTAGAAATATACTCATTTTCTTTACCAGGCTAACTACTTACTTGGATGTACAGCGCTGCCTTGAGTATTTGGGCTATTTAGGATATTCTATATTGACCGAACAGGAATCCCAGGCATCAGCGATTACAGGTAACATCAGGAATTGCAGGTGGTGTTCCTGTTTTGGAAGACTTTTTTTTAAGAAAGCAAACCTTTTCCCCTTCAACTGAGGATGTGGAACATCAAGGGCAGGGTGGCCGAAGGAAAAGGGCAGAGCAAGCCGTAGAATGATACACATATGAAGCAGAGACTTTAGCTACATGTCATGGGGGGGGGGACACGCAAGAATTGCCAGTCTCCATCTCCTCTTGCATCTGTCCAATAATGTGTAGTTGGAAAATCACATGACTGTGCCCCATCCATCTTCTACCTGCCCCCAGCTCCACTTCATCGGCTGTCACTTGTGGAGTGGTAGCTATATGATGACACCGCAATGTTTTCCCCCCCAGCTTGCTGGCAGGGAGACCTGGTTCAGCACAAAAAGTTTTTACAGTTGGCTAGTGAGCCAAGAGGGCAAAGAATTGCCAGGTCTAGGTTCTTAAGATGGCCATTTGCCTTTATGAGTGATAAACAGGAGATTTCTGCCAACTGTTGTTTTGACCATAATGGCGGCATTGTGACCTTGCAATCTTCAAAGTCAGCAGTTGGGGCAATGAAGAGGTAGTGGAGAGGGTACTGGATTTCACATGTGTACTGACACTTGAATGAACCAACCAATTATTGGGCTGCAGGCTTCTAGTTAAAAAGCATTGGCCTTGATTCTTCGATCCTTTTCCCTGATGGAGTAGGCCAGTGGTTGGCAGTTATACGGTCCAAACCAGCACTAATCACTTGAACCACCTTGTGCCAATCTCTCTGTCCCCTTTGCTGACCAGCTCCATCCAGGGTACTTGTATGGTGGAATACTCAAAAGGAGACAAAGGTTCCAACTGTCACTTTAAAGCACAGAGACAGGAGACTCAAGAAAGTTATCAGAAAAGTTCTGAAGAACTTATATTTCTCTACTTAAAATTGTGACCAAGTGCACCACCCAGACAGGCTTTGGTTATAATGTAGTTGGCTGTTAAATCTATAACAATAAGATCAGTGAGCAGAAGAACCCCTTCCCTTTACAGAAGTGATTCTGATCCAATGGGGATGGAAGGGGAGGAGCATTTTTCTTGCCAATATTTTCTGCAGCCCTCAGAACCACTTCCTACACTGTTCCTGACCCCCCCCAACAGATTTTCATGGGGGCAGAAGCATTCAATTAGTGGAGTTCCAATCCAGGCACCTCTGGATCCCAAACCAGTGAAATTACTCTGATTCTGTTCTTACAGTGGGCATTGTTAAAATACATATTATTCCTGTGTATGTATATCTGTGTGAATTTTTTCCTCTCTTTTTTTTTTAAAGTAACTAGAGATAAAAAGATTGACTTGCAGAAAAAACAGACTCAAAGGAACGTGTTCAGGTGCAATCTAATTGGATTGAAAGGCTCTGGGAAAAGTGGAGTCCTCCAGGCACTGCTTGGAAGAAACCTCATGGTAAGAATCCTCCTATTTATTCACAAGAGTAACTGTGACACTAACACAGTATTGTGGTTAGGAAGAAATAGCCTGTTGACAGCAGTTGACTATCACTACTACAGTAGCCTTGCAAATACGTTCTTACAATCATTTCCCCGGTCTTTTGCTGCTTCTCTTTCGTTGCTTCTCCATTTTTCAGCCACCTCTTTCTGTGAAGATGGAGAACTGGGCACTACTGAGGCTGCCTCTCTTAGGCTATGAGAGGTGTCTGCAATAGCTCTGTAGTGCTTATTCTCCAAGTTTGGAAAGAGCACTGGAGTGCTGTTGCTCTGAGCCCTTTATGGCCAGGAGAAAAAGCTGCATCTGCTCCCTGAGGGGCCCATCTGGTTCAGAGAAGGAGTGTTGCCGGGCTACTGTGGTTGTGTGCATCACATTGCCAGTGTTTAAAGGCCAAAAGAATCTGCTGTTGTAGTTCCATTCTGATCATGAACTGGAAGAGGAATATGCTTCTATCCAAGGAAAAGTTTATAGATTATAGATGTTGAACTCTTTCATACAATGGGCTATTCCACACATTGCATTACACCATAGCTAATGTTTTGCGATGGACATGCTTCCCTGGACTGTTTCTTTCCTCCCAGTGCGAGTAGAGGAGAGACAAAGTTAGATGGCTGGCACAATGTTACATCCAGATCAGGGATTTTGGTTTGTTTTCCTCCAAACAAATCACTACCAGTAAGCCAAGAACAATTCTTGGCTACAGATTATGGTTGTTGGAAGTGAAATGAGCAAACCTTGGCTACAGATTGTGATTTGTTGGGAGTGAAATAAATTGCTATTCCTGGTTTGGATGTAACAAGAAGCCAGGGTTTGTGGTTCATTTCCTTGCAGAAATGAGAAGAGCAGGAAGGGGCACAACAGGTGTGATTTCTCTCTGTGATTTGTATATATATTTAATGCAATCTTCTGCTGGGAGACTCCTGATTTATTGTTAATCTAGCATGTGTTATGATCTGATTAAGCTTAAATTAGCTTGCTGGATGTAGTTCATGAGGAGGAAAGTGTTTGCTTTTATAATTGAAGTTTTTTATGCTTTCAGAGACAGAAACATATACGTCCAGATCACAAATCTTATTATGCAATTAATACAGTTTATGTGTATGGACAAGAAAAATACTTATTGGTAAGACCATATCAGTATATTGACATATGAATATGAATCATTTCTCTTATATGACTGTTTTTAGAGTATCACTGGTATTAAATTAAAGCTTTGCAATCCATTGAGAATCTGCAAAAAACTGTGCAGTGTTTACTTCTGACACCCTAAAATCTTACAGTGCGTAATGACATATTGTGAAATTTCTTGCTCATTAGAAGTTGAAACTGCTTTCTGTCATGAGGCTTGTTTTTCATGTAGCGATTTATGGCTTTGATTAGAGCCAAATTAGATTTGGAATATAGCATTTCACAGGTGGACTTATATCTGTATGCCTATGCATACACATACAGAGAGAGATGCACTCAAAGAAATCTCCCAATCGCCCTATCTCTGGTAAAGAGTGCCCTATCTCTGGTTGTGCATACTGTCTACATCCACATTGATTGCATTTATTGTGCACTTAAAAGTACAAAAAGCAAAGCTGAATGTGAAAGCAAAGAAGTATACTTGATGCATGTAAAATATATTTCATAAGTTAAAAAACTCATTTTTTCTTCAGTTGCATAATGTTTGCGAATCTGACTTCTTATGTGATGCTGAAATCATGTGTGATGCTGTGTGCCTAGTGTATGATGTCAGCAATCCCAAATCCTTTGAATACTGTGCCAGGATTTTTAAGGTTTGTATATCATACATGTATCTTATACTAAATATCTAGATTACATTTTGAGATCCTATGATTCTCACCTGTACCCTGAAAAGAGAAGCATGATAAGCTTTTTCTTAAGCCTGCTTCATACACAACAGAATTTCGACACAGAAATAACTTTTGCAAAGGAATTTGCACAAATTCTGCATGTAGATTTATCTTGTGTGATTCTCCTTCATATGTATAACATGCTGTGTGGATGCTCTAGGAAGCTCTTATTGACTACTTTGTTTGGCAAGTGTTAACACAGTGATTTATAGTATTCAGGGACATCCCACATGGAAGTCCGGTGTGGCATTTTAATTTGCACATGAAACTTTTATCATAAAATTAAAGAGATTTCAGGCACCATGCACAACATTTTCCTACCAAATATTTTCTTGTGACTTCAAACATCTCAGAAAGTCTGTTTTTGAACATCTGAAATACTGTTCACTGGAACTTCAAGATGAAAAAAAAGCTCACGGCAAGATTTGACTGACAGTACTGAACTTGGTACTGAGAACTAGATGTAGGCTAAATTGTCCCAAATCTGATGCTTCTGGTTACATGTTCATATGCCCAATGATTTGAGACTTCTCCACTGTACTGGCAGTCAGTCAGTCATAAACTTTATTGTGCTAGCCTTTGACCTTGACACCTTCACTATTCTGATTGGAGCGTATGCATTGACTTCAGTGAAACATAAAATAAATATATATTATATCGTGTGTGTTCAAGAAACTGAGTTTGAAGTTCTTTGTGTGCTTAAAAAAAGTGATAAGGTGCCGCAACTAACTTTAGGGCTGCAATCCTAAGAATACTTGCAGAGATACAAGTAAGGTTGAACTTGGTGGGAATTAGTTCTGGGTAAATAATTTTGCCAAATGAGCACATCAACTGGCCAAGATTCAAAGAGTCACTTAAATTTGTACTAATCCAGTGCAGTTTTTGCCTGTCCTTTGAACAGCTGAACCCCCAGGTCATACTGCAAACTACTTCTGAGCCCTCTTCAGTTACAAAAGTAGTCTTGCCATGCTGTATTGAGGCGGTGGTGGCTGGCGGGGAGACTGAAGAAAAACATGTCTAAAGGCCTTTGGGGCTCACATGTGGAGTAGGTTCTATGAATTTCCCCTGATGGTATACATCTTATATTTTTTGCTTTTTGTTTGTTTAAATGTGTAGCAACACTTCATGGATAGCAGGATACCTTGCTTAGTGATCGCTGCCAAGTCAGACCTTCATGAAGTAAGGCAAGAGTATAGCATTTCCCCAGCTGACTTCTGCAAAAAACACAAAATGCCTCCACCACAAGCCTTTTCTTGTAACACTGTTGATGTACCGAGTAAGGACATCTTTGTTAAGTTGACAACGATGGCCATGTATCCGTAAGTATCCTACTATTCATATCTGCATGGATCATGACAAGTTTCATGTGGTTGTTGCCATAAGGATGGAACTCTGTGCCTCACTGAAATTAGTGTTTAGCAACAGAAGGAGATGTTAGTGATGCAACTAAACAAAGAAGGTTAACACTAAATTGGCAGAGAAATACCAAGTATCTTAAATTAACTGCAGAAAGCTCTTGTGTGCCAGCTATTGCACATAAGGTGCTTTTGAGAAATAAGTTTGTCTGGATACATTGCAGAATCAAATCTAGCTTAAAGATGTGGGGTTCTGTTCTCTCCATGACTGCATTCATTGCATCGCTCATTGTCATTACTCATTCATTAACAAAGAGTTGTGAGCATGTTCCAAGGAGACTGGACCCTCATTTACTGGGTAAACAGGTATACTTACATGGCGAGGGGGTGGGGGACAAAACAGAAAGCTTTCAGATGAAACATTTTTTGTAGTCACTTATACTAATTGTACCTTTTCACAAATGGAGAAGAGCCTAATTTCCAGACTACAAATGTAGACTTATTTGGCTCTAATGATGGGATCTGCTTTATCAGTGTATTGTATTAGCCCGTATGTGCACATTTCCTTAATATGCCTTTATACATCTGGGCCAAGATCTAAAGGACCACAAAGCTAATTCTATGTGTCCAGCGTGGATCTGGGTTCAATAGCAGCTCTCTTTGCCACATGACAAAACACTTCCAAAATGGAGTGGACTTGCAAATGGCATTTGAGATTTGACATGCTGGTCTGCTGTTTAAAGAAAATGTCAGGAGTTCTACTGGACATAACCAAGCCCTTAGGCATATGTAAACGAGTTCTTCGGATCCTGATTGTGTACTAGTTACATTTTTTCACAGTGATGAGTGGGAGCAGCATGTTTCTAAAGTACTGCTAGAGTTTAAACATTGCTTAATTTGGGGGGGTGAGGTAGACACTGGTACGCATATTGGACAGAGCAGGGACTTGTTAGCTAGGAAGCACAAGGTTGTATTCAACTAAGTCCTTCTCAGAGTAGATCCACTGAAATTAATGAACCTAAATTAGTCATGTCTGTTAACTCCATGGATCTACTCTGAAGACTACCATTGAATACCACCCACGCTTTTTCAGCTTAGGGGACTAGAGCAAGGGCAGCTGCTCCTGCTGCTGCTGCTCCCCCATGACCATTCCAGTTCCTTTCTGAATTGGAGCCCCTGGCAAGCTGGAAGCAGAACCACTCAAATCTGTTCTTTAGTATTCCCTTTTTAAATAGTCACACTCCTCTAAGTAATACGACACAAATCCTAGTTATAAGATTCATTACAGCAATGGTAAGCTCTATAGTAAGGTAGATATGGATGTGAAAAATGAGATGCCTTCAGGAAAGTTTCAATCTATAACTTTGCTAAAGGAAACTGACCTGCAGTCATTGTTAAAACAGTCATAATTTTCTGTGATCCTTCCATCATATCACTTTCTCTAGCAGCACCATAGAATTGTGCCACATGACAGTTCTCTTGCTTATTTATCTCTCTTTTGGACCACACTTGTTACTACTCAAATTTAATAGATATCCTATGTTTCATGTAGATGTTTGTCAGGCAAGAGATTTAATGTTTCTGAAGGTTGCTGTCTCTCACTAAGCATCTTGCTCTGTTGCCAAACAAGCTCAGTCTGCAGCCTTTGTGTTTGGTAGGTCTAACCTTTTCTGTGTTGTTGGGTTAGACATCACTTAAAATGACAGATTCAGTATACTACAATATCTCATACTCGGTGCAATCTAGAGCTGCACTAGAAAAGGGCCTTTTTGTTGTTATTATGTGAAGGACAATTGTGTAGATGCATAACTTTACCTATCCTCATATCTGGTAATCAAAGGTATTAATGCCTTTGAACGTGGACTTTCCATTTCTAGCTCTTGCAGTAAATAGTTAGTGATTGATTTGTGGATAACGGGTTTAATTTTTTAAAGCCACTTGTAATGTTCCTGTGCTCTCTTGGAGCATGGGACACTCCTGCAGGTGCAAGTATCAGTGCTGCAAGGTTATGGCTGCCGGATGTTCAATGGAGGTAAATTTATTTTCTCCCACCAGGAGGTCCAGATTTAGAAAAGAGACATCTAAGTTCAGACTTGTTTTTTCCTGCCCACCTGGAATATTCAAATATTTTGAGAAATATATGCAATAGTGTATTTGACTTTCTTACCTTCCCTTTCTCTTTCCTTGATTCTTAAGCATGTGTGTGTTGGTTGGGATGGAAGAGGTAAGGGTAGCTGTCACTTAATGAAGTTGTTCAGTTTCAGAAATAGGAGAATGCAGCTAAATTCCATTTTTTCTATGGATTATGGAAGAGTTGCCTCTTGCTATGCAAGAGCATATTCCATTCTGCTTCTCTTTCTAAGCTGAATATAAATTAAAAGTTTAACCCCCCCCCGTCTCATTGGGGATGCAGGCATATCAGCGCATTGCATTTTTCTAAAATATTCTCCTTCTGGAAATCTGCGCAACTTTAGCCTACCCTTGCCTCGCTTTTCCCCAGAATGTAACCAATTTTATCCCCACTACTCTTGGTGTTGGCTCAGCCCTGGTTTCTGCCTGAGATCTCAACTCCTGTCCTTCTGTGTGTTTTCGCAGCCATGCCCGGTTACGCTGTATGTGCACCTGCAACAGGTGTACATTTTGCATCTGTCAGAACCTCCTCAACTCAGACTTGCTGCAATCTGTAAAGAACAAACTCTTCACTGCAGTTCTTAACAGGTCTTTGATTTTATTTACTAGGTACCAGGCGTGCTTTAAGATTACTTTTATTAAAACAAATGATTGAACTTTGTAACCAAAACAGATCCTTGATTCCATATCCATTGAGCAGGCAAATGTACCAGATGTATTTGCACATACTAGATTTTTCTTCAAATGTGCTTTTCTAGTCGGCATACTAAAACTTAGCCATTTAGTAAATACAGAAATAAATGATTGCTAGATAACTAGTGAAAAAACCCAAAGCCCTTGTGAGACGTTTCATACAAATAGCTGTATCATTAGAAGTATATATAATTTTAATGTAGATTTTGGAAATATGTTGTCTGTAGAAGATTACAGTTAATACATGAGAAACACTGTACAGCCCTGATCAGCAACTAGGTTTCCTGTAGGACGATTTTGATAAGGGAATGAAAGATGGTAGACCAGTGTCTCACCCTTCCACCCATGCAAGTGGCTTGCCATCAAGTTCTGCTTCCTCTGAAACCACTTGCACCACTATTGTGCCTCTAGGTCGGCAGCCAGGAGCTTAGTTGCCACCCTTTGTGGGGAAGGAGGGAGGCCTTAATTTGAGCAAGAGCTTCCAGTTGCTGACCCCCACTGTACAGTCTAAATGTATATACATTTTGGTTTATAGAATGTTCTGGAGATTAATCAAAATGACCTCCAGAGTTCAGAACACATGCTTGGTCCCTGTGAATGGATATGGTGTGATGAGATCTATGGCATTAAGAACAAATTCCTCTTTAACAAAATAATACATACGTATGCATTTTAAGTATGCAGACTGGGTAAATAATTTTCTGCTAAGACATTCAAATATTTTGGGAAAGGTAACTAGCAACAAACAAATATTGGGAAAAGGTTTTTTAGTATTACAAACAGTGCTGCAGCATGTTTATGCTGTACCAAGAGTCTGTTAAATCCTTTTCCTTTTGCACCTATAGAACAGGATTTACCAGACTTTACTAGTGTCAGACTGACCCAGCAAATGAATGGAAATTAAAATCAAACTATATTTCTGTGGTGCAGTACTCCCTTAGTTGGTAGATTTATTGTAGTGACCTGTGGTTTTAATAGAATGTTTTGGAAAACAATGTTTAGAATACACTTTGTAATTTGATTTATGGAAAGTCTAAAGTACTGATAACATGTACAGGGTGTATGCAGGCTTTAAAATTTCATTAAAATTTTCATTAACTGTCTAGTAGGAAGATCTGTACAGATTATATATTTGTATTCTTTGCCCCATATTTATGTAGGTTGCTCATTCCAGTTGCACAGCTAGCTATTAACTGCTGCTGGAAAATTTCAGTAAGAAGCAAGTCTCTCAAATCTTTTTCAGAAGGCCTCTGCATAGTGAACCCTATAGCTTATGGGCTTGACTATCCAGCATCCCCACAACCCAGGCAGGCAGGCGGACTGAGGTCATTAAAGTGACTTCTGTACCTTACTGGGCAGTGTGTTAAGTGTTATACAGTAGGGCCCCACTCATATGGCAGGTTCCATTCCAGGCCCCTGCCGAAAAGCGAAAACCACTGGAAAGTGGGGTCCTACTCAGCTTTAGTGCTGTAGCGCAGGGAGCTCCAGCCACCATGCTCCAGCTGACAGGGATCAGCTGTAGCGTGAGAGCTCCCCGCCCTACACCTGACAGGGATCAGCTGGAGCACGGGGAGCTCGTGCGCTCCAGCTGATAGCTGTCAGCCGGAGTGTGGTGGCTGGAGCTCCCCGTGCTCCAGCTGGTTGCCCCACTGGCGCCACCGTATTAGCAGAACGCTGACAAGCAGGGCCCTACTGTATGTGCTAGCAACATATTTCAAATCTTACCATTCTTCTCATTCGTCATGATGAACACTCAAAGAAAATATATTCTCCTCTTGAGGGCAAGAGGGCAGCAAGGTTGTGTGGAAGGTCCCTTGGCCGAAGCTAGATAGGCAGAACCTGAACTTTGACTAGGAGGAGGAGGGGCTTCCCCTCAATCTCTCTGTCTCTGTCTCTCACGACAGAGAAGGAAGTGGTAGGAAAGCAAAGTGACTTGCTCTCTGGAGGGCCACCTTCTTTAGCTGGAGGTGCAGTGCACTCTATGAGCTACATCCCCTCACCTAGGCTGTCCACAAAATAAGCATTGCTACATACAGAAGTCTAGCAAGTTAGGGAGGAGGCTTGGTTACAGGATTTCACCCTGAAGCTAATCTTTTAGGTGTACTGAGTGGGGGGTTTATGGAGAAGCATTCAGTCATGCCCGCTCCCACCCACAGTCTGAAGTGGCACAGTCCATACACAGATTTTCCGTCTCAACCACTGTTTATGAGAGCTAGGCCTGAGACGTTTTTGGAACCGTAACTCCCACCAGTCCCAGCCAGCACGGCCAGTTGTCAAGAATGATGGGAAGCATAGTTGGGCAACGTTTGGAGGGCCACAGGTTAGCCATCCCTGAACTAAAAGACCTGCACTTGAAATTTTGGACAGCCACTGGCAGTCAGAGTAGTCAATACTAGCAAGGTTATCAAACTTTGTATTGACCTGGTTCAGAATACGAAGGGAATATTCTGAACCTCCCACCCCAATAGTTCTTCTCAGAGTTAGTTGAGAAGTCACAAGCTCCTCCATCCCTCTCTTCTTGGTGTCTGGAATACTGCTATGACAGCATCCCTGGTATCTTGGATGCTGCCCGTAGCAGTGTTCTAAATACCTGAAGGGCTGGTGGAGCCTCCTCCGCTGCTACTGTTGTTATTGCCACACCAGCAGCCACAGGCTGGAAGCCTCATCAGGTGGGTTTCAGACTCTGCTAAGCTCTCAGTGTTGTCATCTGGAGCCTGATGGTGTCTGAATTGGGTTTGGAATTAACCAAGTTATTCCAATGCTTGGAGGTAAATGGCCCAATTCCAGATTGAACTGGGTGAGTGGATCTCTAAACAATACTACGATCTGACTCTGTGTAAAGCAGCTCAATAGATTGTTAGCCCTGCCCAGCCCAGCCATCTCAGCTAAACAAGTCCCCTATAGACATCAAAGGACCTCAGCCCAGACTTGCCTTTCAGATACCCATTTGGGAGCACATGCTTGTCCAGAAGGCAAAAAAGAAGACTATAGAGCTTCTGATACATACCTTAGAAGCTGGAGATCCATCTGTACAGTCCAGGAGGTTTTAGAGCTTTGTCCACAGCTAGATCTGAAGCTTCTGTAGGCTTGAGGGAAGACAGGAGAAACCACCTGGTCCTCCATGCATACCTTCACCAAGCATTCTAAGACACATTTGTTTGTCATCACAGAAGCTGCCTTTGGCCAATGAGCCTTACAGAGTTTTGCAGTCTACATTTGAGTATTGTAATGGGATAGTTAACCGTCAGGAACTCACACCATCTGGAGTGTCCTGCTTTTTTGACATCCCCAAGTTAGCTGTCCTCTGGTCCTTGGTGGATAAAAAGGAAATTTTGTGCTGACCTGTGAGTTTCTGTTCCTGTGGGAAGGAGGGCAGCTAGTTACCGTGCCACTCTGTCATACAGTCTTCAGTTGTACTTGGTCAAGGTGGGAGGACACTTCTGTTTCTCATTTGCACAATCTATGGTTACAAGACTTGATCAGAAGACAACCTCATTTTTTCCCTGGGTTCTGAGCACTACCTGCAGTTCTGCTGGATGCTGCAATTAATTTGGTTTTGATGGGGAACTTAGGGTCTGAGTTTGAGGTAAAAAGTTGTTTCACCTCCTCCTGTTTGGGATCTCTCAAAGCAACTCTTTTCTCAAGCTAGCTGTTTGCCTTCCCTCAAGGAAAACAAATACACAAGTTAATCCCAGACTTCCTTTTTCTTTTCTGAAATAGGGTATGTTCATTTAGCAGTGGCTTGTTACAGCAGCTTTGCACTGCTCATGAGGTGGCAACCAAGATTTTCCACATGTGCAAAGTGTGATATAGCACTTCTGCATATTTATTTATTTATTTAAAATATTTATATCCCCTCCTTCTACCCTATAATAGGGCACTCAGGGTGGCTTACAAAAATAAAATCAGACACGTACATAATAAAATTGTAATCAGTAAAATCACAAAAACATTACAATAATTTAAAATACTTTAAAATAATAAAATAATTTAAAATACATAAAATACAATTAAAATACATAATATGTATATATACACACACACACACACACACACACACACACGGATTAGTACTAAAGGGACTACAAAGGTAAAATTTAATGTAGAAGACATAAAATCAGTGTCAGGCTCTACCTTCAGTCCCTTCCAAAGGCTCTTCGGAACAAGATCGTTTTCAGAAGTCTCCAGAAAACCAACAGGGAGGGAGCAGAGTGAACCTCTTGGGGTAGGATAACTAGGGTAACTTGCATAGGCAACTAGAGGCCCCTTTTTTCTTGCAGAAGTGCCATATTTGCTTTGCACATGAACGCTCAAAGTGGTGGGGTCTGGCACTTTGTGAGTTCATGTGCAAAACTGCCTGCAGGTTTTCAGGGTGTAAACATAGCCTACTGGGGAGACAGGTAGCCATTAGCTAGATTTCTCTTCATGTGAAACTTTCCTGACTGCCCAATTCACTAGGTGGCATACTTGTGGGAGTTTGTGTGGGAGTCCCTTAAAAGAGCAGGGTGATCTGCAGTGCGGCAGTTTCAGACAGCAGCAGTAGAGCTCTTTTCAGACAACAGAGCTATACAGGAAACATGCCCTTATTTCAGTGCATAGATGTCTATTTAGAAGTTAGTCTCCTTGATCTCAGTGGGACTCATTTCTGGGTAAGGGAGTGTGGGATTGCATCCTTAAATTAGAGCTGACTAGTTGGACTACGCCCTGGGAGACAAGGGTTCGAATCCCCACACAGCCATGAAGCTCACAGGGTGACTTTGGGCCAGTCCCTGCCTCTCATCCTCAGAGGAAGGCAATGGTAAACCCCCTCTGAATACCGTTTACCATGAAAACCCTATTCATAGGGTCGCCATAAGTGGGAATCGACTTGAAGGCAGTCCATTTCCATTTTTCATATTTCAGAAAACTTTATATTGTTATTTAGAAAGACTTTATAGCTTCCTGATAGAATTGTTTCAAAAAAGCAAGTGCATTCCATTGTATGTAGTCCTGTAAAAAAATAATTTCTTGACCATAGGCGTGGGAGCTTCATCAGACTTTAACTGGCAAGCAGGGAATGGCAAGTCTGAAGTTATAAGGCTCATGCCACCCTGGAGGGTAGGGGGAGCAGAGGCAAAAAGCCTAGAATCTGCTTTACAAGAACTTTTAACAAGTGCTTTGGACCCACATGCCTTTTTTAGATTGTTTCTGTCATTATAAAGATAAAAACTCATTGTATAGCTGAAGTGTTGTTCCCTCCCCCCCATGCAGAGGTGCAGAATCTTTTTTTCAGCCCAAGGGCTGCATTTCCTTCTGGGCAACTTTTCGAGGGCTGCATGCCAGTGGTGGGCAGGGCCAGAGGCAGAAGTGGGAGGAGCAAGAAATGTAAATATTACCTTTATACAGTCGGCTAGTCCCTACTCACACACCTTCTCTATTCTCCATCCAGACAAAGAAGAGACATTATCAGAGCTCAAGGATACATTCCAGCCAGGCAGAAACATTTGGGGTGCGAAGCAGGGGCAGTGAGCGGTGTGTGGCCTGGGGAGAGTTCTGATTGCCCAGGAATTCTGCCTTGCTCTCTGGGAACAGGGCTGTATCAGATACTATACAAAACGTGCCTTAGAGAAAACAGTTCAACCATGCAGGATTATTTTTATGTTTAATTTCTTTTTCCTCTAGGTGTTCGTTTTCATTTGTCTGGCTGGCATTTACTCTCCTCTTGCTGCATTCTTTTGCCTCTCTTTGAAAATGACATTTCTGAGTGTGCTTTCTAATTCATCACGTGTTTCCAGTCCATCAGCTCCAATCCATCTTTTTGGTCATCTACATGTCTTGTGTATGTTGGAGGCTGATATTCAGTGTATGCCTTGTTGACTTGTTCCTGTTGTACAGTTAGCAGCATTTTACTCTGGCTTGAATCCCGTCATGGGTAAAGTTGATGCTCATCGTGACAGTGGGAATTTTCATCTGAGAGTCGTCCCCCCCTCCGATTCCTTGCAGCTGAAAGCCTATTGGAGAGGGTTTTTCTTTAAGAAAATGCAGGGTAGAAAGTTGTGTGGGTTTTTTTAAAAAAAACTGATTTTTGTGAGTTTCATGGAAATGAACTACATAATGGATGTGAAGTATAAATATCTGATTATATGGAATCAGGATCTTGGTATCTCAGTATGAGCAGAACCAAGTATGATTTCAACTAGCTTTGCAAACCCACCTGTTTCTCTCTAAATTATATTTTTGCTTTGTGCTCTCCTCCAGCTTGAGTATTTGAAAAGGGTCACAATTATTTGGCTTGACTTTTCCTTCTGATACTATGAGAAATAATTATGTTTACCTGTTTTTTGGCCCTCTTCTAAAAATGCAGCATTGGGACTACAAAAATCAGAAATAGCTAACATGGTGCCCTTCACATCTTACTGAACTCCTATCATCTCTAGTCAGCATAGCCAGAGGCCTGGGATCATGGGAGTTGTAGTCCATCAACATATGGAAGACCCCATAATGGCTAACCATGACATATTATTACTATTACTATTTGTTTATTTATTTAATTTGTATCCCGCCCTTCCTCCCAGCAGGAGCCCAGGGCAGCAAACTAGGCACTAAAAACACTTTAAAACATCATAAAAACAGATCTTAAAATATGTTAAGACAAAACGCGTTAAAAACATTTTAAAAACTTTTTTAAAAGGGTTAAAAACATTATTAAACATATTAAGCAATTCTGACACAGACACAGACTGGGATAGCTCTCAACTTAGAAGTCTTGTTGAAAAAGAAAAGTCTTGAAAAGGCGCCGAAAAGATAGCAGAGATGGCGCCTGCCTAATATTCAAAGGGAGGGAATTCCACAGGGTAGGTGCCACCACACTAAAGGTCCATTTCCTATATTGTACAGAACGAACCTCCTGATAAGATGGTATCTGCAGGAGGCCCTCACCTGCAGAGCGCAGTGATCGACTGGGTATATAAGGGGTAAGACTGTCTTTCAGGTATCCTGGCCCTGAGCTGCAT
Source organism: Rhineura floridana (assembly GCF_030035675.1). Lineage (NCBI taxonomy): Eukaryota > Metazoa > Chordata > Lepidosauria > Squamata > Rhineuridae > Rhineura > Rhineura floridana. Next base: position 38,666,170 of record NC_084482.1, read on the forward strand.
AGGGCTTTGTACACCAACACTAGAACCTTGAACTTGGCCCGGTAGCAAATGGGCAGCCAGTGCAATTCTTTCAGCAGTGGGGTGACATGTTGGCGATACCCTGCTCCACTGAACAGTCTCGCCGCCACATTTTGCACCAGCTGCAGCTTCCGGACCAACCTCAAGGGCAGCCCCACATAGAGCGCATTACAGTAATCCAGCCTGGAGGTTACCAGTGCATGGACAACAGTGGTCAAGCTATCCCGGTCCAGAAATGGCCACAGCTGTCTCACCAGCTGAAGCTGGTAAAAGGCACTCCTAGCCACTGAGGTCACCTGGGCCTCTAGCAACAAAGATGGATCCAGGAGCACCCTCAGACTATGGATCTGCTCTTTCAGAAGGAGTACGACCCCGTCCAAAGCAGGCAACTGACCTATTATCCGAACTCGGGAACCACCAACCCACAGCACCTCCGTCTTGCTAGGATTTAGAGTCAGTTTATTGACCCGAGTCCAGCCCACCACCGAGTCCAGGCAGCGGTCCAGGGCTTGCACAGCCTCTCCTGATTCAGATGTTACGGAGAAATAGAGCTGGGTATCATCAGCATACTGCTGACACCTCACCCCAAACCTCCTGATGACTGCTCCCAAGGGCTTCATATAGATGTTAAACAGCATGGGGGACAAGATGGTACCCTGCGGCACCCCACAGCACAGCTGCCAGGGGGCCAAAAGACAGTCACCCAATGCTATTCTCTGAGAACGACCCTGGAGATAGGATCGGAACCACTGTAAAACAGTGCCTCCAATACCCATCTCACCAAGTTGGCCCAGAAGTATACCATGGTGAATGGTATCAAAAGCCGCGGAGAGATCAAGTAAGAACAACAGGGTCACACTCCCCCTGTCCTTCTCCCGATAAAGGTCATCCATCAGTGCTGCGACCAAGGCCAATTCAGTCCCATAACCAGGCCTAAACCCAGACTGGGATGGGTCAAGATTATCTGTTTCATCCAAGAGTACTTGCAGTTGCTGCGCCAGAACCCTCTCAATCACCTTCCCTAAGAAGGGGGTATTTGCAACCTGTCAGTAGTTGTCACAAATCAATGAGTCCAGGGTGGGCTTTTTCAGGAGTGGTCGAATCACCACCTCTTTCAAGGCAGCTGGAACCACTCCCTCCCGCAGTGATGCATTGACCACACCTTGGATCTACTCGGTCAGACCCCCTCGGCAAGCTTTAATAAGCCAAGAAAGGCAAGGGTCGAGAAGACATGTTGCTGGCCGCATCATCGCAAGCACCTTGTCTACGTCATCTGGCTGCATCAACTGAAACCGTTCCCAAGAAATTGCAGCAGATGTTGCACTGGACACCTCATTGGGGACTACAGTAGATGTGGATGGGGCATCAAGACTGCTACGGAGGCGAGCAACTTTACCCTCCAAGTGCCTTGCAAACAATTCACAGTGGGCCTCCGAAGGGTCTAAGACTCCATTTCCTGGAGTTGATGTCAACAGACCCCTGACAATACGGAAAAGCTCTACCGGACGGCTACTTGAGGATGCAATGGAGGCAGAGAAGTGGGCCTTCTTCTTCGCCCTCACCGCCACACAGTAGGCACAGTTATGATGTTTTACTCGTGCCCGATCAGCCTCACAGCACATCTTTCACCACTTGCGCTCTAGCTGTTGTCCAGCCTGTTTCATTGGCCTTAGCTCACTGGTGTACCAAGGTGCAAGCCAGGCTCCACAGTGCCAGAGAGGACGCTCGGGGGCAACCGTGTCGAGAGCCCGACGTGCCTCGCTGTTCCACATTGTGACAAGGGCTTCAAAAGGATTACCTGCTCTATCTACTGGGAACTCCCCCAGGGCATTCAGAAATCCAGTGGATTCCATTAGTCTCTGGGGGCGGATTATCTTAATATGTCCACCCCCATCCCCCCGCAGAGAAGGATCAGAGCCATAAGTCTGAACTTCACCAGGAAGTGATCTGACCATGACAATGGGGTGACATCCACCACCACCCTATCTCCAGACCACCCCTTCCTTCATCTGGAGCAAAAACCAAGTCGAGGGTGTGTCCTGCCCTGTGGTGGGCCAGTAACAAGTTGAGACAGCCCCATGTTCGTCATGGAGGCCCTGAAGTCCCGAGCTGGAACACTAGAGGCAGCCTCTGCATGGACATTGAAATCACTCAGCACTATTGTTCTGGGCTCCTTCAATGCCACAGCCAAGACGACCCCCACCAGCTCGGTCAGAGAAGCTGCCAGGCAGCAGGGTAGACGGTATACCAGCAGCAACCCTAGTTTGCTGTCTCCTCAGCTCAACACCAGGTGCAGGCCCTCACAGCCAGCTCCAAGACAGAGTGGTTTCCTGGTGACAGAGATGGAAGTTCTGTAGACCACAACAACTCCTCCCCCCGTCCCTGCAGCCTGTGGGCAAAGCTGGGTCAGATCAACCCCTCCAAGCTCACCCACCCATGTCTCGGTAATACACACCAAATCGGCACCTTCATCCACAATCAAGTCATGGATGAGAGTGGTCTTATTATGTACCGATCTGGCGTTAAACAACAACACACACAGGCCAGTGGGCACAGCAGATGAGCAACGAGGAACCAAACCATGAGAGGAGTGGCAGCAAGGAACAAGGCGCAGATAGCCTTGCCTTCGCCTTCTAGGGTAATTCACCACCTCCCCATGGCTATATTTCCCTCTGCCCGTAATCACTGAAATTGGGGTAGCATCACCCATGTTCCTCCGTACTAAGACTCCTCCTAGACACCTAATATGGGCCCAACACAAGCCCACCAACAAAGCCTGCCGGAGCGAATTATCCCAGTAGGCCTCTGCGAGGATTGGGAACAGTCACACCCATTCAAACTTTTTCACACAGGGCCCATCGACTCCCCCTCCTGTCTCACACCCAGGGAGGGCCAGCCTTCTGCCAGTTACAGACTCTCACTCTGAAGGCATCTGGCAACTTTCTCCTCTCATTCAGTTCACTGCACAGGCTCCCACCCTGTGCAGGAACTACACATGCACCACACACCCTCCCCACCACCAATCTCCTCTAGACTGGTTTAACAGAAAACAAATGAAGAAATACAAAACAACAAAAAGGAATAGAAGGGGGTAGCTCCCCAAGGACAGGTGGGCTTTTATGTCTCCTGGCCAAACCAGCAGCTGTTGCAAGGGGCTGTGAGATTAACTGCAGCCTCTCTCTGGAGCAAGGGCCAGCACTTACCAGTCCTTGCAGCACTTACCAGGGACTTCAGCTGTCTGGACAGACAGCAGCCCAAAGGAGCTAGTAGCCAGCACCCAGATGCCAGATACTCACTCCCAGGGCAGGTATTCTTCAGTCCCTTCGTGCTGCAGCTGTTCCCACAGATGACTCTAGTGCCAGTCACAGTTGTGTGGCTGGGCCCTCACTTATTTTCACTAAGCTCCTATACCTGTCCACCCATAGCGTCATTGTCTTTGATGTGATTGATTCATCCTCTATCTTCATAAATGGACATTTGCTAATTGAAAATTTGAGGCTTGATTGGGCAAGATGTTAAGAGTATTAGTTTACCACTGTCATGGTATTGATGGCAAAATGAGCTGTATCCCTCCCTCATACAATGTAATGTTCAGCTGGGGGCTAATGAAGCCACCCCACATTTTACAAACCTTACTAACCTTCCTCTGAGTTCTTTAGAATATATTTAAGTCTGTGCAACCCTGTGCAATTTTGTTTTGTCTCTAGAAGAAAAATCTCATTGCTTTGGTTACTCTTTACCCGGGAAGGCCCATTGCTGCTCAGTGTCACACATACAGCTGTATGCAGTAAAAGAAAGAACTATTTGTAATCAGACTTATGCATTCTTTTTCCCTTCCTGTTTCTCAGGAGGATTCCACCCATTCCCCAAGCCCCCAAACTTCTTTTAAAATTCTTTTGAATTCAGAAGAGAGTTAGGGAGGGTGTTGGTGTAAAAACTTGGTTGGAGAGAATGCAAGATCTAATTTCTCCTCTTCTTGAGAATTTCAAAAGAGGAATAGATTAGAGTAGGCTTTTGAAGAGGAGAGAGCCAGTGTGGCATAGTGGTTAGAGTGTTGGACTACGAGACCAGGGTTCGAATCCCCACACAGCCATGAAGCTCACTGGGTGACCTTAGACCAGTCAGCGCCTCTCAGCCTCAGAGGAAGGCAATGGTAAACCACCTCTGAATACCGCTTACCATGAAAACTCTTACTCATAGGGTCGCCATAAGTCAGAAACGACTTGAAGGCAGTCCATTTCCATTTTTGAAGAGGAATCTGTGGGGAGGAAACAGGGTGGATGCGTAGCTCTTCATTGATCAGCCTGGGACTAAGACACCAATGTGTGATCAAATCCAAAAAATCAACCACTTGAAAATTTCAGAGGGTCTTGGTGGACCACTCCATCATTTTTCTGCCTGTTGTAGCAATTATAAATGCGCTGTGCTGTCTGGTTTTTAATTGTATTTTTATTGCTCCTTTTATTTCTTATATGGTATTTTATTGTATTACAATTTGAATTCCATAGAATAAAATATAAGAAGAAATAGAAGGAGCAATGAAAATACAGTTAGAAATCAGAGTGAATATTAAATTTGGGCACTCCATGGACCACCTGAATAAAGATCATGAGCCACTAGTGTCCCAGGGACCACCGTTTGGGAACCCCTGGATTACAGTCACTTTAAACAAAAGAAACTGCAGTGGAATTCTATCCACTGTTTGCACATGTGAACTGCTGCTTAACTTACTATTATGTCTGTAGCTGATCTGGGTGTTTAAAGACAGGTTAATGTGATCGTTTGCTTTCCCCCATACTTAGCATGCAGGAGTTCTGGGGTCTTGTCATAGCTCTTGCCAGTTTCCTTGTTAACATTTGAAGGAGCAAGGATGGTCTTGTTGGCTTCTACATGTTGCTGTCTTGTTGAATAGCGTCAAGTTCCCAAGCAAAGCTAATAGTTCTGCTCAGTTAATGTTGTTAGCGTGTAACTGCTCTTATGACTTGTTAGTTTCAGCTGCTGGGCCCAGTTATTGTGTTGAAATAACAGATGGCTAAAAATGAGTGAAATAAAAGTAGAACTTAACATGCAATTTTTCCTTACAAAATAGAATATAATATCTGTGGTTTCTATTTGGAAAACGCACCCTGCATTCATTATGTAAAACACTGGTTATGTTCATTAAACAAAAATGACTTTCAGAAACACTGGTAAACCCTTTTGCATGTGCTCTTTAAAAAGGAATATAAAAGTCTAATTCAGTACTAATACTGTACCCATATGATCTGAAGAGATTTTATAGTGTATTAAATGTGCACAGTAAATGTCTTTAAAAAACTTTTCTGCTTGTCCTAAACAGATTAAAGTCACTCTTTAATAGTCAAACAGGTTACTAATGCATAATCCAGCTATTGCTTTACATCTTTCCTTTGAGTTTTTAGAAGGATCTATTTAAGGTATTTTGTATTTCACCCTTCATAATATTTATCCCAGAGAGGTTTGCCATGCAAATTATAGGGTCATTCCAGTAGATTTCATTGGATTTGAATATAAGTGGCTGCTGAACCATTAAAAAAAATAATAAAAAAGATATTCCTACCCATATTGAGACACAAAAAACAGAAAACCTTATGTGGCACCCCTGATTTCCAAGGGGGTCAGAAAGGGGAGAGGGTCATCTAAAAACTGGCGCTGCAATTGTTTGAATTATCTTTAATTTCTCTGCTTCTATAAATGATCTCAACTTCAACCAAAAAAGGTTTTATTCACCATAATCTGGACTTTTTAGCTAACTACACCAACTACAGGGTGAGCAGCAAGCAAGCAAAGATAGCAAAATCCCAAAAAATTAAAAAAGAAAAAAGATAGCAAAAATCACAATTCTTTTTCTAACTTTGACCCCTCCATAAGGCCCTCAATTTCAATATTGCCATGCCATTATTTTTTTTTACCATTTTCCTACCCAAAGGAGAGAAAGGTAAACCCCACAGAGTTTAATTTAAGTATCTTCTTCTAAGGGGGGAAAATCCTAAAGTTGGCTGTTTTGTCGGATTGTCAGTAACTTGAGTCCTCATATCTCAGAAGGAGGTTAATTTAAAAATCTGACGTCTTGCTCACAGAAAGTCAGTACAAACATTTTCATCATGGTGTTTTGTCCAGTTTTTAAGGGAAAAATCATTTTTGCCACATTTGCCATTGCAGCTGGTTTGTCATAGTCAATAAAGTTACTGAAAAAATCTTATATCAGATACACGAGGCTTTAATTTTGTATTACATTGATGGATAATGAATATATTTTAAGGTTTCCGAAATTCTGGCAAGTCATTTTTTGTTCTCTTGAATGATGTACCACATCCATGTGGGTGAAAAAATGACTTTGTATGGGTTTGTAGGAATGACACTTTAAGGATCCACTTGCCTCTGGAACTTACAACATAAGAGACCAGTGCCAGAATTTCAGAAGTCTTAGAAGAAACACTCAACACCATGTGCCTACTGACTTTCAGTCTAATAAGTTATAACCAATTGGTTTATGTACTTAGTATTTGTATCACATTCAGGTTTCACAATTATCTCTCAGTGTAGCACAAAATACAAGCATCAGGCAACTGATATACTTTTTTTCATAACATCATCTGCAATGGCAAACATGTACTTTTTAAAAAAAAAAGCCTGGATGTCTATGCAAACACTATAAAAACACACAAAGAAGAATAATGAATTTATTATTTATTAAATTTATATCCTGTCCTTCCTCCCAAAGGGAGCCCTGGGCAAATTCAGGAGGATGTATTCAGAGTGGATACTTGATTCATGCTTTTGAAATCCTGGGCAGAGCAGTCCAACTCAGGGGAAGCTGGCATAAGTTGTGCTGGATCAAGAAAAGCCAGTGTAAAGTTCTGCTACATCCAGTTGCCTTCCAGGAGCCTCTGGGTTGACTGAACACTGGCTCAGTCAGGGGCCAGAAAGTAAAAGTCTGCTCTCCCAAATACCCTTACTGGGGAGTAAGCCCTCTCCATTGACTTCTATTGCAATTATTTTCTTAGACCAGCCCTTTTCCCGGTGTAACTTTTGCCTGGATTGGGACCTGCAGGAGCACTTCAGACACGGGTTGGATGTGGTCTAAGTCCCCTCACCTTGGCCCCTCTCCTGAAACGCCTTTTTTTCAGGCCTTACACCAACTTACACCGGCTCCCCTTGCACCGGTCTCAGCTGAGGGACTCACACCAGCTGAGCCCAAACCCAGGCAGCCCAGCTGGAGATCTGCCATATCCAACTCTCCTCAACCTGGTATAAATGCATGTTGGATTGCTCCCTAAATCTATAAATATGCTGAAGGGGGAAAATGTGTAATTATATCTGGGATATGTAAGTTTTACAACAGAACTTACATCACAGGAATTATTATTTGATCTAATTGTATTTTTCACTTTTTAAATTATTGCACGAACCTTTCTTTAAAATGAAGGTACACTCCTGATAAAACAAACAGATGTTACATGAGTCAAAAATGTCTGAGGAGTATTGCCTTATCTTTAGCAAGACAATGCAGGATGAATTTTCATGACACGTGGCAATTCTTTTGCTTGGAATGGCTGTAAAAATACTATGTTTAGGATTTCCTTTTACTCCATAATTAATTTATGTGCTATTTTATTAACCTGCACATAAAAGCAAAGGCTCACTTTATTAAAAAAAAAGAAAAGAAAAGATTGATAGCTGACTTGTGAGCCATGTTGGTGCATAACTTACTCTTTTGAGCCATGCTATGAACTGCCAATTGTGTGCATGTGTGTAAAAAGGTTAAGAGCCCTTGTAGATGAGTTGGGTGCCATGCTGTTATCAGACGAGGAGAGCGGTATTGTTCACCAGGTGCACGCCGTCAGCTCTTTAGAGAATTCCATCTTCATGGAGTCATCCCTTGATCCACAGTTACTTGAAGACAGGTAACACAATCCTGACTAATCTCTCCCTAGAGGAGAAACTCAAACAATGCCTTGCTTTAAAATACTTTGAAAGAACTAATCCATGCTAGAAACAATTACCATTAATCTGTTTTAATCCTACAAAAATAAAATTTGGAGTTTGACTGTAGATGGTTTTGTACCTGGCTTCACTTATCGCTGGAAATAAATAGGCAAATACATTAATTTGCATGGGATATTGGAATGTGGGTAAAGTTTTACCTGAATACCTGGCGAATAACCTTATCTGTTTTGGCCTCTTTCTGGTAGTATGTAACAATTGCATAATCCCTGTTTTTGTGAAGAAGCCTATAGTTCTTGAACCTGCAGTTAAAAATCTGCTCTGTCTGATGTTATGTTGTATGTGCACAGGATCTCTGCATCATGTACCTGTGAAGTTTTCAAATTTAGATTTCAAAATGCCTAGGCCAGAGAATTCTTTCTAGCCTTTTGTTCTGTAGGGCAGTACTAAATCAGTTCTGTAACACTCCATTGGAGAAAGTGTGCCTTGAATTAAGGTTGCTGTAATGATCTTTTGCTCGAAAACTTAGCTGTTGCATTTTGGTAAACCACCTACTTTTAGGAGGACTAGCTAAGCATGCTCACAAACTGGAATGTTGGGAGCGTTGGGTTATTGGCTGCCTGTTTTTTTGTTCGTTTGTTTTGGTCTTGTCCAGCTTATTGTGGCTTTCTTTCATCACCCATACTCATACTATTCTGTCGAATTTTGTTTTCCTCTGTTGATATCAAGGTCTGTTGTACTAACCTCTTAGCCCACATTACAGTTTTACAACATAATGATGTCAATGATTACATACAAGTAGCCTGTCAAAATGTGCTGGCATAGAGAGATAAGAGTTTAAAGGTACAGTTGCATTTCTCTCCAGGAGCTGCCCACTAGACACACAACCAGAATTCAGTTTTTTCTCCTCTAGTTGTGCCATTACTACACTTCTGTCAAAAGCTTAGATGATTCTGGAGAGGAGGAGGGAGGGCAATTATCTTGTAGTTAGTTGTCTGTTAGACAATGCTGTTGACCAATTTTTTCTTAAAGGTAATTTTCATTTAAATTTTCCAAACAATAGACAAACAACAATATAAAGATATTGTGCATTCCCAGTGAACTGAGAAACAAATGGCTACATACAGTTATAGAAGAGGACAAAAGAAAGAAAAACATCACTTAAACAAATTGTGTATAATGGCAACCACATGGCGGCCACCAAAGAGCAGTTTTCTACTAGCTCCATTGAGGTGTTCCATGAAGCTGATGATTGACAAACTGCAGGCCTTTCTCATATTACACTGATCACGTGTAGTCACCTATGTGGGTGTATGCACATAGTATTTAAACCAGCCCCTCTAAAAGGGGGCTAAGGAGAGGAGGGTAGATCTAGGAAGTAAAAACACCTATGGCCGGCCCTGATTGTGTATTCTTTTGATATAATAAAATATATTTTACAGTCATTTTGCTGGTCTAGCTGTGGGAAAGTATTTCACTTGTCAGTTCACTTCTTCAAAATGGAACACGTCATGAGACTATAACAGTTTATATTTTGAAAGGCAAAAAATGTGGAGTTCAAGCTGTTGAAAAGATAGCAAAACAATTTTAACACTTCAGCTGTGATTCTGGTTGTCTTGAACTAATGAACTAGGAGAGACTCTCTGGTTACATCTTGGCATGCAATTCTGTTGCAACTTCCTGTAGCCAAATTGTTTCTGCATTCTTCCTCAAAGCATAATCCCAACCAACAAAGAGTCTGATTTTCCCAGACTTAAGCACATATGTTTTGAGAATTTTATTTTAGCTCCAGTTCATTGAAGGCTTTCACTGGTAGAAGAGGAGCAACCAGCTTTTGTCAATTCCCCCTACAGTCCCCAGCACAACCTCTCACACTGTAACTTGTATTACAGTTCAGCCAGGTGAACTTAGTAATCAAACTGTTGTTCAACAATGTTCTGAAAAGTTATGGCAATAGGATGAATTCCTAAAAATTCACAAAAAGTATTGATTTTGTATGATTAGATTGAAACTGACTCGTGTAATAGATTTCCAAAAGTGAGCTTACATATCTCTGTGTTTTTCTTCTGATGTTGCTATCACAAAATCAGGGTGTTTTTTTTATGCTCTTCATTTTGCAGGCATGTGACACAAGCAGACCTCAAGAGCTCTACCTTTTGGCTTCGAGCAAGTTTTGGTGCTACAGTCTTTGCCGTTTTGGGCTTCGCCATGTACAGAGCATTACTAAAGCAGCGATGATCTGGAAGAAAGCACTTTCCTTGCAAGGGAGGGGTCTACCAAAAGGGAAAAACACTTTTATGTACATTCTAAATCTGCTATAAATATTTATATATGCGAGTTACTTTATTATTTGTAATTCATGGATAAGATTATTTTAAATGATACTTCTAAACTTGCAGTATTGCATAGGTAGTGGAAGAGGTTTTGCATTACAGTGGCTAAGTAAAAATGGCTGCATTTGTCAAGGCCAAAGGGGAATTATTGTAAATATAATTTATATATACTAAGGCAGTGAGGCATAATGTCCTGAAAAGTTATTATAAATATCATTCATAGATGTTTCAAATGGAGTGAGAGAGTGTACAATTAGAATTTATTTTAAGCAATGTAGATTCAAGTCCAGGAGCACCATTCACTCGTTATTTATTTCACAAGTATATGAAGTTCTCTCTTTGGTCCACAGGGCTTGGGGAGGGCTGACTTTTTTTCCCTTTAGTAACTGAACTGCTCATTTACCCACTGATCTTATTTCACAAGTGTTTTACCAGTGCAGCTTTAATTGGACTTGGGTTTTTTATTTTTATAGCCTATGTTAAACAGCAAAATGTGCCACAGGTCAAGGATGAGAGATGTGGTTCCCTTTGATAGAATTAAAGCAAGTGTCATCAACCATTTGTCAACTTCTGACACTGTGTGCCATTCTGTGGTTTTCTCATTTTCCACTTTGTTGTGTTTTTTGTAGCCTTTCCAAATCCAGTGGGCAATCAATTTGTATATTGCAACTGTTTATAATTCATGAAAGTGTTTGTTTCATCCTCACTTCTGCAAGTCATTCTCCTAAAAGCTGTGTATGGAGTAAAACTGAAATAGTACACAGTGCTTTACTCTACTTGGTAGATTAGTTGCATGGTTTGCACTGCATCCTATACTTGGCTGGAATTACCTGTAGGTGGCATTTTTAAAACAAAAGAAGGTCAAGTAACCTTGATAAGTGGAAATTCCTCCTGTCAAACCTATTTTTCCCATCATGGGCCTTTTCAAGTATTTCAATAAATAACTGTACTGTGCTGTGTTTTGATTGTTCATTCTTGTACTTTTACAGGTAGTATTGATCCAGCGTGCATAGCAGTGATCATTGTTCCCTAGCACTATAATGCATCCCCAAGATACAGTACAGGTATCACACTTAACATTTAAACATGTCTAGGAGCATAGTCAACTCTTCCTTTGTTCAAATCTCTGTCCAGCCATGAATCTCAATGGGAACCTCACATGGGTGTTGACATAAAAATGGGGCAACTTCAGGAGTGCCTGGGAGGAAGAGCAGAACTGCCTTAATACGGTTAGGATAATTGCTAATAATAGAGCTCAGTGGTAACGTATCTGTTTTGCATGCAGAACATCCCAGGTTCAACCCTGGCACCTCTAGGTGGGGCTGAAAGAGGCCTCCATCTGAAATCCTGGAGAGTACTGTACTGAGCTAGATGGACCAATGATCTGACTTGGTAAAAGACACAATAAACAAGACATGACAGTATACTTGCAGTGTTCTCCAACACACAGTGTATATAAAAGGGCACACAATATTACAAATAGGACAAAAAAACATTTACAGAACACCACTTACAGATCCATTTTGACTGGTAAGTCTTTTTCAGATATGTCCCAATTAGTCTTAAGTCCTTGGGAAAAGTGTTCTAAACAGTCTTCTTCAGGGAATAAGTCTTGTCCTGGGAAGATTGGGTGAAACAATTTCGGTCTAAAACTGCAATTTGCATCTCTGAGAACAGCTCAGCAAAAAGAAAAACTTCTCAGCTAAAGGACGGGCTATTGGCCAATGATGCACAAAACTGGTCTGTAACCAGTTGACTGTTCCATAACAGTTTGTTGCCCTTTGAGTAATATCGTGCATCCTTTTCTATATGTTGTGTGCTCCTGTAAGAGCCTTTTAACATCCCCAAGATACAGTACAGGTGTCACACTTAACATTTAAACATGTCTAGGAGCATGTAATGTACAGGAATACATTACAACTATATTTTTATATTTGTGGGTCTTTATTGCATCTGATGTCCAGGGACTACTCATTGCTCACTTTCTATGTATGCTTACATAGTCCAAGCTGGGAAACTCCACAGGAGCAAAATCATACTTTGTAATGTGAGAAACTCAGTTATAGCAGCACATTTAGTGGCTAAGACTTTCTGGCATTTTAAACCCCAGAAGACTTGCTAAGATTCACCCAGAAGAACCGGGGATCCTTATGAAGTAAAAACTGGCCTTTTGGTTATTTTTTAAATTTTTGTGTAGTTCTAGGTACTACAAAAGGTATAAATGAGCAGCCTGCAGCTAATGTTTCAGGCCTCCTCCTTAAAAAGGGGGCCATTCCTGCCCAAGAAGAGAATGCAGCAAGTCTACCATTACCCCATCAGTGCTGTTGCCTTACCTTATTTCAGAATGTTGGACAAGGTGGTTTTGGAGGCCCCTTTCAGCTCATATTTTGTTCAAATCAAATGGTTTTGTTTCAGAAAGCCAGTTCAGCATTGCTTTCTTCTATAATTTAGGTTAGGTGTTATCTTCCCATACTCCAGCTGTTAGAACTGATGTGTGATTTTGAAGCTGATGCTCAGAAAGCCGGTATGCCATCGTTTAAGGCTTAGCTTGGATTTCTAGACTATCGCCATATTTACCAGGAAGACACTAATTATAGTACTGTTCTTTGGAGAACTTGGTTTTGTGAAACATGGGAGCACCCCTTGATATCCTTTTATTACGGGTACATATGGATCTGCAAGATTTTCACAGAATTGCTGAGGCTGGCTTAGAGGAGAAAATTGTGGTTGCCGAAAGAAAGAAAGAAACAAAAGGTGCCAAAATCTAGCAGTGAGGATTCTAGCTATATATCCTAATTACTGGTTGTTTATCATTACACATGAAGATAAGGTATTTTATACCTTTGCCTCCTGTAAGATCCTTTTAACTTCACGTGCTGGAGACTTAGTTTAAAATAAGGTTGCAATGTGGATAGACTCATCAACTGAAAATCTCAAAATCTGGGCCCTAATTGGGCATTGCCTCCATGTTGAGTCCCATGCCAAAACTGTTAGATTTATCTTTTAGGGAACTCACTAATGTTGCACTGGGAGCTTCTGCACTACCTCAGTTGCTGGGTTATGAAAACATTCCCGTGCCCAGTTGCAGACTCTCCTGTCATTATGCAGCCATGATAATATAACACAATATGTACCCCACCTATTCAGGGGTTCTGGACAAGGAGGCAGGGAGAAGAGAGGAGTTATACTTGGTAAGATCTCTGTGATCACTATATAAATAAATACAAAAGTGGAGGCTGAATGTGAGTGCTGTTGCTACATTTGTTCTTAGGGAACATGGAGAAAGGACACCCATTTGGTGAGATCTGTTTTCCCTGTCAGGGTTTTCTACCTTGTCCTTTTCTTGCATCTCTGTTTAGAACATTCACTACAGTTTTGTATGCTTCATGCTGGTTGACTTTGCTTTCAACAAGAATTAAGAAATGATGCAGATTGCCATGACGATGTATGAAAATAGCTTTTCATATCACCCAGTTGCTATATCTGGTTTTTGGCAGATGGGAATGAAGTAGCTGATTGGTTCTTAAGAAAGATAGTGTGAAAGAACCAATTGAACGTCAGTAAATAGCTATGTGAGCAGAATGTACAAGTCTACCTTTGGATGGCATAGACTTCCAAACACAGGTTATGTAGCTGTTGCTTTGTAAAATTTGCCCCCAGTTGGCCTCACGTTTGGGCTCTTAAGGACGAAGTCATGGCATGTTAGAGCAGCAAATGCAGTACCAGTGACTTTGAATTAAACAATGATATGCATAGGACTGGGTCCTAGGGATGTAAGTTACTATAGCCTGAAATCTAGCTCTTGATATGGTTTCTGTTTCACACACTGAATAAATACCCAACTGCTTGGAACCTCTTCCATCTTGCAGTCCCTCTCTCCACTTTTTTTCTCAAACCAGCTGCCCGGAGGAAGCTGGGAGAGTGCTATGTGATTTGTATCCTGCTTCACAAGTTTTCCACAGAGACACAGGGATCCCATGACAGCACATCATTGCAAGCCCAGATCATGCTCTGTTGTTTAGCCTTCAAACCATTTGCGCCAGTTTCTGCTTCAGACTTCTCTACTGCGAATTAACATCCCTGTGGGGCTTTCACTGAGGATGGAGGGCACAACTCTTTTACAGTCTAGATTTAATACTGGATATGGACTAATTTTTGAATCTGACAACTTGGGCTTAGGGGCTAGACTTACTGTAATGCCTTCTGTATGGGGAGACCCTTGATGACTTTCCAGTAACTTCACTTGATGCAGAACAGAACAACCTGCCTCTTCTGCTGCTTGCATTGGTTCCATGTCTTCTACACACAATAATAGGTCCTGGTTTTGACCCACCTTGTTCTTTATGACTTGGGGCTTCACAGTGTTTGAAAACAAATCTATCTTTCATTGTATCATCATGACTTTAAATCTCAGTTGAGCTTTTTCTCTTCCCTTCTCTTCATATACTTCATATACAGAATGCACTTTTGGCATCTTCCTCACACAGCTATCCAAATCCCCTTAGATGAGGACCATCTAAACAACCGGTGTAGATGAAGACCCTCTAAACAGCTTTTTTGGGGTGGGGTGGGAGTTCCACAGCTAGGATTAATTAGGCAGGATTAATTGTTGTCTGCATGTCTGCTGCATAGACACATCTGCTCCAGCTTTTTCTGCCACAGAATGCCTCTAGTGCAAGGATAGCCAGTGTGCCCTTCAGATGTTGCTAGACTATAGTTCTCATCATCCCTTACATGATCATTGGCCATGCTGGCTGGAGCTGATGGAAACTGGGAGTCCAACATCCGGAGGGCCCATAGGTTACCCATCCCTGGTCTAGTGTGTAGTCAGTCTTTGCCAGGAGGTGAAAAGATGTTTTTGTCCTGTCCGGTGATGTGTGAGCAGTTCTAACTTGGTAGGGAAGCACCAAGGCAGGGGCATAAATGTCTTGGCTTCTGTTCAGACCTTGAGAACTTTCCAACTTTCACACCTGCATAGTAGATACTTGCTGAACACCAGTTACAGGTGAGCAACTGGTTTAGAAAAGGTGCTGTATGAAAAAAAAGCTTGCAGTGAGATTTTTTGAAAAATCACTTATGTAGTGGTAGACAGTTGCCACCTGGTGGCAGCATGGCTTCAAAAAGCCTGGTGCTTTTCACCTGCCTTGGTGCTACTGGTTTGTAAGAAACTTGGCTTGTTGGTGTGTACACTCACTCGTATCTTCTGCTAAAAAAAATTCAATGCTTTTTTTCTTCTTTCCAAGTCAATATGAACTTACAGTGGGGATGGTTGCTTATTTGTTCCTGTTACTGCTTGCGTAAATCAGAAATGAGACTCTGGGCAGAGGACAATACTTCCAGCTACAGTGGAAATTCTCCTTTTTCCAGAGCAGAATGACATCAATTTATTTTAAGCATTTTTCCTAAGCTCTAAACCACAAACGGTGTTCCCTCTTGGGGCACAAGAGGTTGTGCAGAATTCCATCATAGAGTTAAAAATTACTTAAAGTTCACCCACCAACCATTCTTTCCCTCCACCCTGCAGCTAGAGTGGGGATAGGAAACCTATCCTCCTGAAGTTGGACTCGAACTCCCATCACCCCCAGCCAGAAGGGTCAGTGGTCAAGGATGATGGGAATTGTAGTCTGACAACATCTGGAGGGCCACACAGGTTCCTCTTCCCTGTGGTAGGGGCACTAGCTAGACAACATTCTGGTACAAATGTTCTGTTCTCACGGAATACCTGTGAACTCAGCAACATTCATTGCAGTCACCATTTTTCTGGTTTACAGCTCATTCTGATGCACATTGCTTCAGAGAGGGGGAGGCTTTTTTTAAGCCTTCTGCTAGATCATTCCTTGTCTTTCTCGCATGCTCACACAAAGCACACTAATCAATGGACAGAGCTGTATTCCAGCAATGTCATGCTGCATTGGGTTATTATTTTTTAAAGTGCTGCGCTGCATCAGTTGTGGTCCAGTTCTTTGCAGTTGCTATTTCAGTTAATGAGGCTACTCCAAGGAAGGAGGGTGAGAAATTAATTTTGGAACTGAATTAAAGCAGAGGTTGAGCAAAGGAAGATGATTCTCAATAACAAGTTGACCTTCACAAAGGGAGGAGGAGGCTGACAGCCTTTGCATAGGGCTTGGTTTGCCCTCAGAGGAGCAGCTGTAAAATCAGTTCCAGATTCACCAAATAAATGCAGCAAGCTGTCTTAGTCCACTAGGAAAAAATCCAAACAGAAGCAGTAGCATAGGGCTCATCTATGCTTCCGTTTCATCTGTAATGTAAGCCCCTTGCATTATGCCTCCATTAATACACTCTCGTCCAGATGACGTTCCCCATATGAACTGCTGCCCTTCCCAATTTTCTCCTAACTATATCTGGAGTTTCCCTACACAGCAATACTCTGAATAGTTCTAGGTAGGGAAACTGGATTTAGTTAGGAGAAAATCAGGGAGGGCAACAGTTAGCAGAGAATGTCATATGGACAAAGGTGAATTAATGGAGACGCAAGGCAAGGCACTTACATTACAGATGAAATGGAAGCATGGATGAGTCCATAGTATCTTTGGGTACTAGACTCTATTTTGGTGTGAGATTCAATCACACACCAGGCAAATTCAGGTTGCGCAATTACAGTATAGCTGATTGGGAGGTCTTGCACTACAAACTCTTCCCCCAAAGACTGGGCTTTTTGCAATAAGGAAAGTGATGGGGGAAATTGTGGGACAACATATGCTTTAATGCAACATCATCTAAGCTCCCTGCAAGCAAATCAGGAAGAATGGTCAATAAACAGGTAACCTTGAAGCAACCTTTATTAGGACCAACTGAAAAGTCACAAGATAATGAGCAAGCCTTTTGCAATCTCTGAACATTGTCTTCAGGCTGGATGTTAGGTAACTTGAACAGCAAAATAACTTGCTTGACCTGCCAAAATGCCTAAATCTGTTATTTGTGGTGGTCTTAAAGTGGGATGAAGGAGGTGGGTTTTCCCGGACTTAATGAGATCAGACCATGCCTGCTGCAAAAATCTCTTAAGTTGCAGCAAGACATACTGGGGCAGAGAAACAACAGCAAAGCAGGAAATCGATTTTTAGATGGCTCGGTTTTTATAATTTGCTTTGGAGAATTTCAACATTTAGCCATTGGGGAGGGGAAAGCTCTCCAATCGCTAAGTAACACAAGCTATTCACTTTTGGCTTCTATTGACTTTATACCTGGTCCATCATCTCAAATGAATCTCCTGCATTGGTAATAGAGAAGCTATCCTGTTCTGTGATTCTGCTCCCTGCCTTGTGGTGGGACCTCTGTGATGTAATTAACATTACAGATCCAAATACCTGTTGGCTCTTGCATTTTTTCAAAGGGAGAATTCTAGCTATTGCTTCTCCCCCCCCCCCAGCATTCCTTTACTGCATCCTGTGATCTCTTTGCACCAGGCACAATCTAACCTAGTTAAATCTACACGCCACATCCACCCCATCTTAAGCCTATATACAAACTTTAGACCTATAGGCATTTTGTCGCCTTGATACATCTTTCTGCCCTTTATCCCCCACCCTCTTTTTGTTTTTATAGCATCCAACCTGTAAGAGGTCTCACTGAACTCAGAAAGGTCAAGAATAGCAAAACAGGGTGGAGTTGAGTCATGGGTTCTTTTACCCCAAGCCAGCAGGTGCTATATATGCAGGGAAGGAGGCTGTCACATGAATACCCTAACTCTATGGGAAACTAGACCAGGCTGCTGGCAGCAGGGGTGGGGAGAACCAACTAGGAGTAACGGTGGGATGTGTATTGATCATTGATCCTGATTTGCTTGCACAAAGCTTACGTCGTAGTTGCGCTATGTCCAGTCCGTATTGGGCATTCATTCTGATTTGTTTGCAGGGCTGTTATATGACGACAAGCATTTATCTAGATTTACTTGCAGGGTCTTTCCATTCATCATTTGTTCACCCCACACTTTCCAATGCATTTCACCGTCACTTTCCAAATCGCAAAAAAGTCCTTTTTAAAAAAGTGGATTTGTTGTGCTACAGTGATGAGTGCTTCAGTCCACTTTAAGTGTGCAGACCTAAAGTTCCAGCATGGTTTGAATTTCTCCTGCAGATTACTGCGAGTCTGGAGGCACCCAGTGATAATACCAATCACTTATTGTGAGAAGTAGGATTGCCACCTAACCAGAAAACTAGATGTGGTTTGCTTGTCCATTTTTAAGTGCAATGTGGCTTGCAAAAATCAACAGCTGAAGCATTTGTATGAAGACAAGCATTGTCCCCTGCTAACATCTGCTGATCAAATTGCTCTCAAAGATACTGAAGCCTTTAAGGGTTTAAATGTTGGGGGAGAGCAGGATGAGAGTATTCCACTCTCCCCTCCAGATGTTGGGTGCTGCTCTTGTTGACAGTCTGATTAAGTCTGTGCGTATATAGCCTTGGCTTCTGTATCAGGCTGTTCAGGCTAGGGATGTATAGATGTAGTGTAGTCCACTGCTGGGTGCATGTATAGCTGGATCAGGGCTAAGATACTTGAGTGGAAGGAACATGAGATCATCTAGCCTGACCCTGTGGCCTAATAGGCACCCTATTGTTCCTAAAGTTGTACTGACAACTCCCTGTCCACACTTTTATTGAAAGGGAACATTTTCCCCATTTTCCCAAATGGCTGGCTCTATTGCTGAACTGCTGTTTAATGTAAATTCACTCTGTGTAATAGAAATCCAACTCTTGTTGGTGCTATGCTCTGTGAGCACAGCTAATCATTATTCTTTCTCATTTCTCTGTATCATTTAAATATATTTGAAAATAGTAACCTCAACGTGTGCCCTTCTTAACATGCTTTTGTGAAAGCTAAATATATCTCTGCCATTCATCTTTTAGTTACAGGATTTGCTTTCTGGGCTCTTCTTTTTCTTCAACCATCCTCATTGCTGCATCCTGATTTTTTTCCCCCAAGTCATAAAATATAATCTTCACCTCTAGCTGTCTTCTTTAGCACCACTTCCAGACCACCTGATTATTGAGCATCCATCCTGATTTGTTTGCAGAGAGGTGACATAATGTTGGCTGTTTATAGAGCAATCATTCCAATTTGTTTGCAGGGAGGTTACATAACATCGCAGTTGTTATCCCACACTTTCCAGTCACTTTCCCTACAGCAAAAGGTTTGGTGGCGGGAGGTGAGGCTGGAAGCAGGTTTGTTGTCCAAGAACACCAAATCCATTTTAATTGCACCACTTGAATTTGCCAGCGTATGATTGAATCCTTCCTACAGAATAGAGAGTCAATGCGCTATTACGCTAGAGCATCTGTTTCCATTTAGGACAGTAGCTGATTCCCAAAGTGTGGCTCCTGGAGCACTACTAGTGGTATCCAAAGCTCACAACCGTTCTATTGAAACTAGAGCTCATAGTTTGTGAATAAATTCCATATTTTATATCAAACATTTTAGCATATGACATAATAAGTAAACCATGCATTGTAACTTTTAACCAACCTTATTTCCAATAAGTATTGGAGCATCATGCCCCCCTTTCAAAAAAAAAAATGTTTCCCTAGCTTATTAATCCCAGTTGTATCAGTTTAACTATTCATTGGTCAGTCATTAATTGACCACCAATAAATCATCAAAAATGCACCAAATAATGTTATCTTTCCTAAATGTCCTACGTGCTTATAACCACATATCTATATTATATTGCATTCATATTCTGTTTCTTTGCCCTAACCCTATCTATATTTTACCTAGTGGTGTGTATGGATTCATTTCATCTTGGACGTTATTATTCCATTATGAAATAAAGAGACTCTATTTCTCAACGAATTTACTTTCCAGCTGCATTCCTTCTCTAAGCCTTTTTATATTTAGGTTAATGTAACCCTATAAGCTCTATCCCAGATTCTTATTAACCAGTTTTCTACTGTAGGAGGATCAAGCTTTTTCCATCCTCGACAAATGGCCATTCAAGCTGCTATTAGCAGATGAATTGCCATTTCTAGATCTTATTGGGATACCAGTCCTTTAAAATATCCAAATAATATAATAAAATAAACTTTTGGTAGTTAACATCTAATTACGTCTTTTATTTCTGTCAAGACTGTATTCCAATATTTGACCATTTTTTGACCTGTCCAAAAAATGAGTAATGCATGGATTGTCAGCGTGGTGCCCATGACTGCACATGCACCCTCTGAGGTTTTCCCTAGTGCCTGCTGAAAGAAGCCGCCTTTATCCAATAACAGGCTTTTTTCCCAAGCCTAAGTGTACCATGGAGGGTGCTTTTGGGGGGTTACAACTGGGGAGGGAAGAGTTG
The DNA here is from genome assembly GCF_030035675.1 of Rhineura floridana. Lineage (NCBI taxonomy): Eukaryota > Metazoa > Chordata > Lepidosauria > Squamata > Rhineuridae > Rhineura > Rhineura floridana. Next base: position 38,686,783 of record NC_084482.1, read on the forward strand.
CAGTGTGCTTATGGTACTCACAACAATTTATCCAGTTTGCAAATGTGCCCACAGGCCCAAAAAGATTGGCAAGCCCTCATGTATTAAATTCACCCTGGTACTTGACAACTGTTCTAATGCGCACTGTTCACATTTGGGTAAATTTTATTCAATCTTATTAGTGTTAAATTCCATCTAGTTAACAATGTATAAAACTCTCTTCGAGATTCTTACAATAAATAAGTTGTGAAACATTTTGCCATACCCACTTCCAAACTTTGTCCGGGACCTCCTGATCAATCCATTTGCCATTTTACCTGGCGTTTTTTAAAATGTTTTTCCATATGTTGTGCTTAACATTCCTGGCGTTTGATGCCTGGTGAAATTGTCTTTTCAAACTTTATACAATCTCTCAGAATTCCAAACTTTAATAACAAATGATACTTTATATGCCTCACTTGTCGGTACTGCAGAAAATACACACGCACTTGATTTATATCTTGTTGGATTTGAAAATATTATTTACTTATATCTTCAAATTTTTCCTAAGTTCAATCATAATCACATTATTCCTAAATTTGCATGTTACCTATTAGGTATTTCTTTTCAAATTCTTTATTATAATGTATTGCCACTCTAACCTAGGCTCAGTATACCTTTAAAGTTTTGCCAAATTTTATTTATTTATTTATTTATTTATTACATTTGTATACCGCCCCATAGCCGAAGCTGTCTGAGCAGTTTACAACAATTAAAAACATTACAAACAAATACACAAATTTAAAAACACATTTTTTAAAAAGCAATTTAAAAACACATGAGGAAAGTCATGACCTGGCACTGAAAAGATAGTAGTGTTGGTGCCAGGCACATCTCATCAGGGAGATCATTCCATAATTTGGGGGCCACCACTGAGAAGGCCCCCTCCCTTTTTGCCAGCCTCCCAGCTTCCCTCCGAGTAGGTACCCGGAGAAGGGCCTTGGATGTTGAGCGTAATGTACGGGTGGGTTCACGTCGGGAGAGGCGTTCCATCAGGTGTTGTGATCCTAAACCATGTAAGGCTTTACAGGTCAAAACCAGCACCTTGAATCGAGCTCGGAAACATACAGGCAGCCAATGCAAGCGGACCAGAATTGGTTTTATATGTTCGAACCGTCTTGTCCCTGTTACTAATCTGGCCGCTGCATTTTGCACAAACTGCAGTTTCCAAACCATCTTCAAAGGCAGCCCCACGTAGAGCGCATTGCAGTAATCTAATTTGGAGGTTACCAGAGCATGGTCAACTAAAGCCAGGTTATCCCTGTCCAGATAGGGGCGTAGCTGGGCCACCAACCGAAGTTGGTAGAAGGCACTCCGTGCCACCGAGGCTACCTGAGGCTCAAGTGTCAGAGATGGTTCTAGGAGAGCCCCCAAGCTACGAACCTGCTCCTTCAGGGGAGTGTAACCCCATCCAAGACAGGTTGGACATCCACCATCCAATCAGAAGAACCACCCACTAGCAGGATCTCAGTGTTGTCTGGATTCAGCCTCAGTTTATTAGCCCTCATCCAGTCCATTGTTGCAGCCAGGCACTGGTTCAGAACATTGACAGCCTCACCTGAAGAAGATGAAAAGGAGAAATAGAGCTGCGTGTCATCAGCAATTTGATGGCAACGCACTCCAAAGCTCCAGACGACCGCACCCAACGGTTTCATGTAGATGTTGAACAGCATGGGGGACAGAAATTAGATTAATATCTCTAATATATTTATTATTTTTCTATGAGTAATAGATCTCTCATATTTACAATGGCATAAAATATATTTTAGTCTTGTGGATATGCCTTTTTTGTTCCAGATCTGATATTGAAGAATTTATTAACCACATTTAACTGTTAACATAGCTACATTGTAATACAATTTTACACAAGGAAACAAATATCTACCTAATATCAGCTGGTAAAGAGTCTTAGTTCTGACTCTTACTTTTTTTCCCCTAGCCCACAGAAAACACAACAAAAGATTCTGCCAATCAGTAAGCAATAATTTACTAAGTTTCAGAGGGATTAAAACAAAATATGTGGAAGCACAGTCTAGTCTTAACTCTGTTGCAGAAGTGCTTAAACACAAGAGGGAGAATTAATGATAACTACAGAGTTTAACCCCCTCTAGGATGCACACCTTAATGTGGTGAGGGGGTTTGAGAGTGCTGAAGAAGCTGAGACCAATGCCGTCAGGAATCTAGACCAAGAGGCTAGACTCCTAGCAGGGGCACCCATGGCGGAATGGTCAAAGCAGAGATACCAGACTAAGATGCATCCAAACTCAGAGGAAGGCAATGGTAAACCACCTCTGAATACCTCTTACCATGGTCTTCCCGGAAGGAGTGCTGGCTGGTGGTTGTCTCTGAGGGAGCTCTGCCTCAGAGGAAGCTTTTTTCAGGTTAAAAGCCAGCCAAGAGGAATCTTGGACTGGCTTAAATGTTCTCCAAGGTATAGGAGAACCGATCAGATTTTCCACAAGACTTCGTTGAGCTGTCGGCGGCTGGAATTGATCAGGAAATTCCTGAGATAAGAAGGCATGCCGATCGGCTGAAGACGGAGTCAGGATTTCCACGCAAGCTGTACTGGAAAAAAGCGAAGCTTTTTTTTCTTCTTCTTAAAAAAAACGTTCTTAACCAGCGAGCCTACTTCTGTCTAAATCTTATCATTTGGCTTAAATTACTACAATAAAAGGGATTTGTTTACGAATCAGCAACTGAGAAACCTGGGTGAGTCATACTTTTTCTCTTTTAAATATAATTAAGGAAGAAAGAAAATGTAAACAACTTATATACTTTTTTTACGACAAAAAGCTGGCCTGAATTTGGAGTTTTAAAGTTTAAAAACGGATGAGAGGTAATTATTATATTTTGGACTATTTTTCTCTTTGGACTATTTCTTTTTGGACGAATCTGCTGCTCGTATATGTTACTAATTGTTTGGTGTTGGCAACCAGAATTGTTTTGCATTCTTGGATGTAGATAAGAACTGTGCTGTGCTGGCTGGACTTCAATAACAGGCCTGGAATATTAACTTTTTTGTTGGTGGAGGGAAAAAAAAGAAATAGACTGCCTCTAGGTTTTGGGACAGTGATTAATATCAGAAATTAAAGGCTTTTCTTGAAAATGACAACTAAAAAAGCAGCTAAGACCCAGGAGCGAAGAAGTTCTACTGATCCACAGGAAGGGGTTATACCCCCAGATATGTTTCAAAAAATAATGGAAGGGATTAATGATATAAAACAGGAAATGAAAACTGAATTGACAAATATAAAAGACTATATTAAAACACAAGTGGATGAGATTAAAGGGACAATTGGGCAAATAAAGGAGGATGCAAAAAACACTAAAGAAAAGGTACAAATCTTGGAGAATAGAACAGATATATTAAATCTGGAATTAGAAAAAAACTTGGACTATATGGCTGTGACTGAAATGAAAAATAAAGAACATTGTTTGAGATTCCGTGCAATTCCTGAGGAAACAGGTGAAGACATCAGAGATAAAATTGTTAATGCTCTAGTAAAATTTCTGGATTTGAATGAAGATCGGATGGAATTTGAAATAGATAAAGTGTATAGAATTAATTCCAGATATGCAACAATGAATAAAATTCCAAGAGATGTGCTTGTTCATTTTATAAAGAAGACGACCAGAGATATGGTATTACAGCAACACTTTAAAAATACCTTTAAAATTGATGGTAAGGAAATACTGGTGATGAAAGAAATTCCTATTAGACTTTTACGTAAGAGAAAAGAATATGCTTTCCTTACAGAGAAACTTAAGCAACGCAAAATTCAATTTAGATGGGATGTTCCAGAAGGAGTGATCTTTACATTCAGACAATATAGATTGAATACTGTTCAAAAAGCAAGGGACTTCTTGAGAAAAGCTTCAAAAGATATGGATGAAGATAAACTCAAAGATATGGATATAATTCCTGGGGAACAAAGTCAACAAAGATATGCAGAGGAAGGAAAGGAAGATGATGGATTAAAAGGAGCATCAGGCACATTTTAAAATACACGCTTAAAGATGGATTACAAATATCTAACTTGGAATATAAATGGAGCTAATACGGCGCAGAAGAGAAAGAAAGTGTTTCACTATTTGAAAAAATTAAAATTGGATATAATTTGTTTACAAGAAACTCATATTAAGAAGAAAGATTCCAAATATTTGATTTGTAAAAATTTGGGTGAAGAATTTATTTCGGCTGGACCAAAAAAAAAAAATGGAGTTGTTCTCTACATTAACCCACAATTGCTTCCTAAATTGGTATTACTGGATGATAGTGGTAGATTTGTGGGGGTTGAAATTACTCTACAGGGTACAAACATTTTGATAGTGGGTATCTATGCCCCCAATGAAGATAAAACAAGGTTTTACACAGGACTTATGGAAAAATTGTCAGAGTTTTCATATGACCATTGGTGCGTTATGGGTGATTGGAATGGGGTAATCTCACCAAAAATTGATAGGCTTTCTGAAAAAAATATCAAAGAGACACAGGGTAAATTACCGAAGATTTGCTTTGAACTGATGGAACATTTAGAATTGGTGGATACCTGGAGATATATAAATGATAATGCAAAGGAATTTACTTATTTTTCAGAAAGACACAAAACATTCTCGAGGATTGATATGATCTGGATGTCTAAAATTTTAGCGAAGGACACTTTTAAAATGGATATATTACCAAAAACTTTTTCGGATCATAACCCTGTGATATTAACTTTAAAAAAGAAAAATCTTGGATTTAGATGGAGACTAAATGAATCTTTATTACAGAATGACAAAGTAGTACAAGAATGTAAGAAGAAATTAAAAGAGTTTTTTGAACATAATTTACATAAAGGAACAAGTGAAAATATCGTTTGGGATACAAGTAAGGCATTTATGAGGGGATATCTTATTAAATGTAACTCTGAATTAAAAAAAAAGAAACAACAGAAAATGCAGTTAATTTTGAAAGAAATAAAACAAAAAGAGGAAGAATTGAAAAAGAATCCAACTAAAGTTTCTATTGTAAATCAAATTAAAATGTTACAGAAGCAAGTATCAATGCTGACAGTTAGAGAAATTGAAAGAAAACTAAATTTTGCTAAACAAAGGACTTTTGAATTTGCAAATAAACCTGGGAAATGGTTAGCATATAAATTAAGAAAAGAACGTCAAAAAAATATCATTTTAAAGATACAAGAAGGAGATGAGACGTTGACAGATAATGTAAAAATTAAAAAGATTTTTCATCAATATTATTCAACATTGTACAAATGTCAGGAAATTCCATCTGAAAAAATAGAAGAGTATATATCTAAACAGAATTTGCCTAAAATTACAGACTTTCAGAGACAAGCTATTAATGGCCCTATTACGTTAAGAGAGATATCTGAAGCTATAAATAAAATTAAATTAGGAAAGGCACCAGGACCAGATGGGTTATCTGCAATGTATTATAAATGTTTGGAGGAAGAACTCTTACTACCTTTACAGTCTACAATGAATCTTATTCTGCAAGAGGGAAAGATACCGGATAGTTGGAAAAATGCTAATATAACATTAATACCTAAAGAGGAGCAAGATTTAACTAAAACAAAAAATTATCGACCAATATCTCTATTGAATAATGACTATAAAATTTTTACAATGATCTTGGCAGAAAGATTGAAAATAATATTGCAACAATTTATTCAGGAAGATCAATCAGGGTTTTTACCTAAAAGACAATTACGTGACAACGTCAGAAATGTCTTGAATGTCTTGGAATATTTAGAACAACAAAATGATAAACAAGCAGCTTTGATTTTTTTAGATGCTGAAAAAGCCTTTGATAATTTGAATTGGAAATTTATGTTTCAGGTTTTGGAGCAAATGGATTTTGGAGACAATTTTATAAAATGGATTAGATCGATTTATACATCTCAGAAGGCTCAGATAATTGTTAACGGAGATTTAACGGATTCATGTGAAATACAAAAGGGTACAAGACAGGGATGTCCTTTATCTTCTCTTTTATTTATTCTGGTCTTAGAAGTGCTGCTTAGAGATATAAGGCAAGATAAAAGAATTTCAGGATTAAAGATAAAAAAAGAAGAATATAAATTGAGAGCATTTGCTGATGATTTGATAATTGTACTAGAAAATCCTTTGGAAGGAATTAATGTATTGATGGACAAATTAAAAGAATTTGGACCGTTAGCAGGATTTAAGATCAACAATCAAAAAACAAAGATGTTGGTGAAAAATTTAACTTTAAGGGAACAGAAAGAGTTAATGGACAAGACAGATTTTACAATAGAGAAAAAGTTGAAATATTTAGGTATCATTATGACAAATAAAAATTCAAAGTTGTTTCATAATAATTATGAAAAATTATGGACAGAGATAAAGAAAGACTTGCTAAGATGGGATAAACTACAACTGTCATTAATGGGTAGAATATCTGTGATAAAAATGAATGTATTACCGAGAATGATGTTTTTGTTTCAAACAATACCTGTAATATCCTCTGATTTACCTTTTAAACAATGGCAAAAAGATATCTCTAAATTTGTATGGCAAGGAAAAAAACCAAGAGTCAAATTTAAATTACTACAAGATGCCAAAGAAAGAGGAGGACTGGGATTACCAAATCTGAGACTTTATTTTGCTGCCTGCTGTCTAGTCTGGATAAAGGAATGGATCTTATTGAGGAATAAAAGACTATTGGATTTGGAGGGCCATAATTTGAAGTGGGGATGGCATGGATATCTATGGTATGACAAAGTAAAAGTAAATGTAGACTTTAACAATCATTTTATAAGACGTCCTCTGTTGAAAATATGGAATAGATATAAACCAAGGTTTTATTCGAAAATACCATTATGTGTCTCAAGTCAAGAAGCGTTTTATAGAAGAGAAATGGCTGGAAAAGAGAAATGGTTAACTTATCAAGAACTATTAGAAAATGTACATGGAGAATATACAATGAAAGAGAGAGAACAACTGACAAAGGAAGGATACAGTTTTCAATGGTTTGCCTATTTACAATTGTTAGAAAGATATAAAATGGACAAGAAAATGTATTGGTTTGAAATAAGTAAATCTGATTTTGAAATAGGACTGTGTACAAATGATGAAAATATAATTGCGAAAATGTATAAACTCTTATTGAAAATGGATATGGAGGAAGAACAAGTAAAAGAGTGTATGGTAAAGTGGGCAAAAAATTTTGGTTATAACATACAAATGGATCAATGGGAAAATATGTGGAAAAAAGGTTTGAAATTTACACTATGCTATAATCTTAAAGAAAATTTTTATAAAATGATGTACCGTTGGTACATGACTCCAGAAAAGTTGTCAAAAATGTATAGTAATGTTTCTGTTTGTTGGAAATGTAAACAGCAAGAAGGATCATTTTATCATATGTGGTGGTTATGTAAAAAGGCAAAATCATTTTGGGCACAGATAGGTAGGAAGATGCAAAAAATTCTAAAGATAAATATTCAGTCAAAACCAGAATTTTTTTTATTGGGTTTTATGGATAAACAAATAGAAAAGAAATATGGAAGAATAATATTATATATGATTACGGCAGCAAGATTATTATATGCACAAAAGTGGAAAATGGAATCAACACCAACAATGGAAGAATGGCTATTGAAATTAATGGACTTAGTAGAAATGGATAAATTGACATGTTTACTTAGAGAAAAATCGACGGATACATTTCTTAAGGAATGGAAGCCTCTCTTGGACTTTTTGTTGAAAGATCAAAATAAAATGATGATACTGGGATTTGACGATTAATTAAGACAGCCTATGGAGAAAAGGGATTCTGTATGTATATATTAAGGGACAGGTTTGATGTATATTATATACTTATAGCTGATCTGTGACAAATCGGAAGTCAACTATTTTATTTTTATTTTTTGTTGTTGTATTGTTATGTTTTTTTGACTTTGTTTTGTTTGTTTTTGGAAAAATTTGAATAAAAATTATATAAAAAAAATGAATACCTCTTACCATGAAAACCCTATGGACAGAGTATCCAAAATGCAACATGAGATAGTGCTGGAAGATGAGACCCCCAGGTCAGAAGGCACTCACCGAGCTACTGGGGAAGAACAAAGGACAAGCACGAGCAGAGTTGTGACTAATGATGCAGCTGGGTCAAAGCCGAAAGGAAGCCCAGAGGTTGAAGCGCACAGATGCGAAAGGAGAGTCCGGAGTTGTACGACACACACAATAGGAACATGGAATGTGAGAAGCATGAACCAGGGAAAGTTAGAAATTGTCTAGCAAGAAATGGAACGTATCAACATTACAATACTTGGCGTGAGTGAATTAAAATGGACGGGAATGGGACATTTTCAATCAGGCAACTACAAAATATTTTATGCAGGAAACGAGAAATCAAGAAGAAATGGGGTTGCTTTAATAGTGAGAAGTGATGTAGCAAAAGCAATTGGGAGCTGCAACGCAAGGTCTGAGTGAGTGATACCAATGAGATTAAATGGGAAACCTATTAACATAACCATCATCCAAGTCTATGCTCCAACAGCAAACGCAGAAGAAGAGGAATTGGAGAGATTTTACGCAGAAGTACAGGAGGAAATTGATCACACCCCAAAACAAGATATGATGATAATCATGGGGGACTTGAATGCAAAAATAGGGAACATAGAAGAACTAGGAATTGTGGGGAAATGGGGCTTAGGTGACAGAAATGAAGCAGGAGAAAGACTTATTGAATTCTGTGAAGCCAATAATTTGTTTCTTGAGAACACATTTTTGAGCAACCGAAAAGACGACTGTACACGTGGACATCACCAAATGGTCAATATAGTAATCAAATTGATTATATAATTGGGAGCAGAAGATGGAGAAGTTCCATACTTTCTGTGAAAACAACCAGAAGCAGACTGCAGTACAGATCATGAACTGGTCATATCAAAAATCAGAGTAAAGCTAAAGAAGAAGAACAAAGCAATCACAATGCCAAAATACAATTTAAATAACATCCCAGAAGCATATAAAGATCAAATAAGGAACAGGTTTGAGGCTTTAAACATAGTTGACAGAGGACCAGAAGAACTATGGAGTGAAGTCAGAGACATTATCAGGGAAGAATGCAAAAAGACAATACCTCTTGTTAAAAAGAGGGAAAGACCTCAATGGATGACTGAAGAAACTCTTAAAATGGTTAAAGAAAGAAGGAAAGCAAAAGCAAAAGGAGACAGAAACACAGTCAGAACCCTAAATGCAACAATACAGTGACTAGTACGTAGGGACAAAGAGAACTATTACAATAGTTATTGTATAGAAATAGAATGGAAGCAATACACTGAAGAATTGTATAAAACAGATGCCAAGATGACAGATTCATTCACGGAAGAACAGCATGATGAAGAACCAGAAATTTTAGAATGTGAGGTAAAAGCTGCTCTTAAAATACTTGGAAGAAACAAATCACCAGGAACAGATGGCATACCGATAGAGTTGCTACAAGCTACTAAGACTGAATCTGTCCAAATTTTGACAAAAATTTATCAAGAAATATGGAAAACTAAATGGCCCACAGACTGGAAGCGTTCGATATACATCCCAATTCCAAAGAAAGGGGAACCCAGGGAATGCAGTAATTATCGAACTATTGCCTTAATATCCCATGCAAGTAAAGTAATGCTCAAGATTCTACAACAAAAGCTCTTACCATATATGGAGCAAGAAATGCCAGATGTCCAAGCTGGATTTAGAAAGGGAAGAGGCACCAGAGATAATATCTCAAACATACGTTGGATAATGGAACGGAGCAAGGAATTTCAGAAGGAAATCACCCTTTGCTTTATAGATTACAGCAAAGCCTTTGACTGTGTAGATCATGAAAAACTATGGAATGCTTTAAAAGAAATGGGGGTGCCACAGCATCTGATTGTCCTGATGCGCAACCTATCCTCTGGACGCTACTGTAAGGACAGAATATGGAGAAACCGACTGGTTCCCCATCGGAAAGGGTGTGAGACGAGTGTATTTTATCACTCTGTTTATTTAATCTATATACAGAACATATCATATGGAAAGTGGGATTGGACCAAGATGAAGGAGGTGTGAACATTGGAGGGAGAAATATCAATAATTTAAGATATGCAGATGATACCATACTACTAGCAGAAACCAGTAATGATTTAACACGAATGCTGATAAAAGTTAAAGAGGAAAGCACAAAAGCAGGACTACAGCTGAACATCAAAAAGACTAAAGTAATGTCAACAGAAAATTTATGCAACTTTAAAGTTGACAATGAGGACATTGAACTTGTCAAGGATTATCAATACCTTGGCACAGTCATTAACCAAAATGGAGACAATAGTCAAGAAATCAGAAGAACGCTAAGACTGGGGAGGGCTGCTGTGAGAGAACTAGAAAAGGTCCTCAAATGCAAAGACATATCACTGAATACTAAAGTCAGGATCATTCAGACCGTGGTATTCCCGATCTCTATGTATGGATGTGAAAGTTGGACAGTGAAAAAGGCGGAAAAGAGAAAAATCCACTCATTTGAAAGGTGGTGTTGGAGGAGAGCTTTGCGCATACCATGGAGTGCGAAAAAACAAATAATTGGGTGTTAGAACAAATTAAACCAGAACTACCATTAGAAGCTAAAATGACGAAACTGAAGTTATCATACTTTGGACACATAATGAGAAGACATGATTCACTAGAAAAGACAACAATGCTGGGGAAAACGGAAGGGAGTAGAAAAAGAGGAAGGCCAAACAAGAGATGCATTGATTCCATAAAGGAAGCCACAGACCTGAACTTAAAAGATCTGAACAGGGTGGTTCAGTACAGATGGTCTTGGAGGTCATTGATTCATAAGGTTGCCATAAGTGGTAGTCGACTTGAAGGCACATAACAACAACAACAACAACAGAGTTTTAAAATTAACAGTGTATGATGCCTATCTTCACCCACATGGATACTAATGCCAATATAGCAAGTTCTCATATGAGTAAAGAGACTGGTTATTTCTCCCAATCCTGTAGACCCACAGGAACCACAAATTCCAGCATGGTTTTGCTTTTGATATCAGGCAGGGACCTTCGCTGTATTCCTTTTAGCGCCTGTTTAAAACTTTTTTGTTTAGTCAACCTATCCAGACACATAGATGTTGATGTGTTTTAGTTTATTGTTTAAAATATTTTTAATTACTTGCTTTTTACTGTTGTATTGATAATTTTAATGTCCTTTGTACTTAGAGGTCTTTACAATCAAGCTGTATATAAATTTTGTTAAATAAATAAAATGTATTGGAAGCCCTTTCAAGTAGCAATTAAAGTGAAACCTGCTTGTAATTCTGGATGTGTTCTATGTGGGTTTCCTCCCATCAATGTATATATAACATGTTACAAAGCTATTTATATAAGGAATGGAGAATCTTTGCTCCTTTGGATGTGGTTGGACTACAGCTCCCTGTTTATTGGCCATGCTGACTGGGCCAGATGGGATTTGAAGTCCAAAAACATCAGGAGGACCACAGGTTCCCTTGCAATGATACAAAAATGCATGAGAGCAAAAATCCCATTCTAGATTCAACCTCTGTCATCATTGTCACTGAGCACTTTCATAAAGAGCAAGTCATTACTTCTTTCATTGTTCTTTATCATAAGGCTATTTAATTATTTCCGGTGGACCAAGCGCTGCATCCTTGGGTGAGCCTGTTTTTTTACATGCTCATATCTTTGTTCCCTGGTTCTGTGGTGCACATCGAGCAAATTTTGTCTTGATCTAGAGTTTTTGAAAGCTAGCTTGAAAGGTAAGTAAACCCACCCTTGTAATCCACTAGGATACTCTATGTATCCCTGCCATAATTCTGAGGTGTGCAGATTAGATGCTGAGAAAAAAGGAAAGCACCAAACAAGCAAAAGATTGACAGCAGAAGGCTGATTAGTATGCTGTAAGCATCATGGACTAAAAGTGTACACCCCTGAAGTTATGCAGGTTAATATATAGTGATGTCATGTGCCCTAATCCAGAACCCAATCTGTGAGTGCCTGCAAGCGCAGACTTCCCTCTAAACTGCCACAGAAATGTCATCCATTGCAATGAATGGGGAGCCTTTGCAGCAAGATGAATTCTGTGAATGCTTCTCTAAACAGCTTCTGTGTACAGCACTATGGAAGGGGGGCATCGTGTTGACTGGTATTCCTGCTGCATACACTGTGTGTGTGGCTTAGGAATCCTCAGCAACATTGCTGATATGTTCTGGGATTGTGCAGTGTGTGTGCACATGGACAACCACCTTTGCTCTACCCCCCCCCCCGGTTACTTTAAGATAACCCTGCTAGGGTGATGGAGAGGCTTAAGCTTGTCTAGACACTACATTACACTATATAAAAGTGAAATCTGTGTCCCACAGAGACCCTACAATCCATATAGAACAAGAAAATGGGTTATCCCTACAAATATATGTGAAACCCTGTTCTAGTGCTTAATCTTACACTGTCATCACTTTTAAAAGTATCTAATCCTTAACAAGAGCACAAAGTGTAAACAGAAAAGATTTGAACCTGGTGAAGTTATTGGGGGTGACCAGAGAACTCTGGAGTGAGCATACAAGCATGAATTTTTTAGTGCTGATTTGTGGAGAAGATAAACAAGATACATTGCTAACAAAATGATTACATTTTGATCTCGCAAATCCCAAGACATAACATTTGAAGATGGATGGTCTCTATCCTGCCACTTGTTTTGCCTTCCTTCTCACCCTGTCATCATTCCTTCCAGAACTTCATTTGATTTATGTTGCCCATAGAAAGGTGTTTCCTTCCTCTGCCCCTGACAAACCTGATGCACATTGTTATAGATCAAACACAGGGAACAGTTAGGATTTCTAACACAGCCAAGTGCAGCCATTTCTATGACATTCCTTTCCCCTGCCCTGCCAACAAAGTACCCCTCCCCCCCCCTCTCTCTCACACACACACACACACACACACAATTTATTATTTTATTTATATCCCACCCTTCCTCGCAGGAGGAGCCCAGCTGGTGGACATTCTGTTAGGGAAGTATTAACCAAAAAAAAGTAACAGATAAATATTTTTAAAGTATGAATCCTTGATTTGTAAATGAGAAAAAAATGTTTTTGAACAAATACCTGTGACAGGGATGGAGAACCAGTGGCCTTCCAGATCTTGTTGGCTTCCATCTCCTACAATCCCTGACCATTGGCCATGGTGGCCGAGGCCAGTAGAAGTCCAACAGTATCTGGAGGTCCACACAGGCATTCTATCCCTGACTTACAGAATCGCCTTCATTGTGTTCTGTCATCTTCTCCAAGATCTACTGAGAGTCCTTTCTCACCTCTTCCATCTGTGAGCACAAGGGGACCCCTGTGCTTTTCAGAGCTAAATGAAATGGAAATTTTGCAGGTGCAAAATATGACAATGCAGCAGGGCCATCTCCCTGCCGATATGTCCCCTCCTACACAACTGTTAGAGCAAGGCAGCCTCAGTCTTCTAGGCCTCCCCATTAGGCTTGTTTGTATATATGGCCCCCTCAAAGGGGCAGGGCAGGTTATGTCACCTGGCCATGTGACAATCCTTCTGAGTCTCCACCCCCCCCCAAGCGTCATGCTCCCTCATCTACACCTTCTCCCACTTCATCTGCAACCCTGACTAAAAAGTACAGGAACCTTCTTCTCAATTGCATATTGTTGTTTGCTATGTTATTTATACTCTGCCTTCCAAATACATTTGGGCCATCTAGCATAGTATTGTCTACCCTGACTGGCTGTGACTCTCTGGGGTTTCAAGCAAGGGCTATATTCCCAGCCCTACCTGGAGTTGCCTGGGATTGAACCAGGGCATTCTGCATACCAACCTTGTTTCTTTCTTTCTAATTTAGTCTTTGTCCCAGGCATGTACTTTAATTTAGAGAGCAGTGAAACCACTTCTACGTCTCTTGAAAAAATATATCTGTACCGACTTTACAGTTCCAAATGTGTACATAGTCACACTTGTGTAGGGTTGCCAGGTTCAGGGCCTGAGAATGATTATGCATCTTTAAGAGAAGAGAAAATTCAGCCAAGTGCAGGTGTTCTTGCAACACTGTAATGGGAAAAACCACAAAGTGGAATTCTCCCTTCCCCCTGCACAACTTTTAAAGATACAGAAGACCTCTTGGAGGCTGGGCATGGCAACCAAGAGGACTTCTGTATCTTTACAACTTGTGCAGGGGGAAGGGAGAATTTCACTTTGTGGTTTTTCCCATTGCAGTGTTGCAAGAAAACCTGCACTTGGCTGAATGTTCTCTTCTCTCAAAGACGCAGAATCGTTCTCGGGCCCTGAACCTGGCAACTCTACACTTGTGTACCCTTAACTTACTGCTCTCACTTCCGCTGCTCCTTACTGGTCACAGACAATAGTGACGTCAGATTAATTCCATGTTCCAGAATATTTCAAGGAATGTTTGCAGAATTCTATTCTACTCATTTTGAAACATGGTAATTAACAGGGCTATTCTAAAGAGGGGCTAAGAGGCATGAAGGGCATTTTCACCAGCTCCAGCGGAGGGGTCCAAGAATCAGGCCCTGTGAGGATCCCACCTCAGACCTCCACCTGTCAGGTCCCTCCAGTCAGGATCCTGGGTTTTATTTGTGCTCTCCTAGCACAGATCTCGCAAGATCCCACTGCTAGGCAGCACCACCAGCCACTCCCTGTTTCACAATATTGCCTTAAGACTTTGCCTTAGTCCCCTTCTGGCTTATTGTCACTTTGTGTCTGGGTGCACTTGCAGGCCACAACCCCCCTGTATCTTTGTGCCTATAAAGCATACAGCCCTGGGTTGCCCTGGATACTTGATGATACACTATCTCTTCACCGCTGCCACCATTTGACACTGTTTCTCCACCTTGGTAATTACCCTGCCCTCCCTTCTGGCCTGTGTAAACCCCAGCCAAGGATCAGGCTTTTGGTAAACCAGTAAAATATTTATTTATAAACACCAGGAAATAACAAGATTACTTATAGTATATTTAACAAGCGTATGGTTGCATATATTGTGTTACTCTTTATGTTTCTAGTCATATATAATCCGCCTCAATACCAGCCTAATACAATCCAACCCACAACCAACTCTCCTCTAACCAACCGACCCCCTCGCAACTGTCATCCTCTCATTTATACCTCCGGCCACTCAGACGCTCAGTCAATCATCATCCAGCATTCCCCAGCATTCTAGCCCATGTACTCCCCCCTCTCACTCAATCCACTTACCATGTATACTTTAACAAACCTGCACTTACCATATTTATCAAAATACAGGGGCATCACAGGCCTCTTGGGGGTTCTGTGTGGCTTTGGATCCAAGGAGCCCCACCCCGCCCTGCAATGCTCTGTTTCAGCGTTTCTGCACTCTACTGCCGGCAGTAGCATCCAACCTGCTAGGGTGAAACTTGGGGCTTTCGCCATGGCAGAGCCTCACCACCACTGGTGGAGGGGGAAGTCTGTCTCATCCGAACACCCAGCCAGCCATCAACATTGGGTGGTTAGGAGTGCACTCTAAGTTAGTTTTCTTCTTGAACAGAATATTATTGTTTATTTTTATTTTACTGTTATTCATTGCCTTTATATCACAAAGGCCTCAAGGCACCTTCTAACAACACCAAGAAGTAAAATATAAAAAATTAATCATGCTAGGATATCATAAGAAGTGATCATAAACCAATGCCCAACAATTAACCCTCCCCCATTTTCTAAATGCAAAGTATGATCATCATTAAAACAATGAACTAACAAAAAATAGAATATGCACTGTTAATTTAGCAGACTCATAAGGACATAAGAAAAACTTGCTGGATCAGACCAGTGGCCCATCTACTCCAGCATCCTATTCTCACAGTAGCCAGCCTGATGCCTCTGGAAAGCCCCCAAACAGGACCCAAGTGTAATAGCACTCTCCCCACTTGTGATTCCCAGTGACTGATATTCAGAAGCATCCTGCCTCTGACAGACAGTGGAGGTGGAATGTAGCCATTGTGGCCTTTGAGAGCCTTATCCTCCATGAATTTGTCTAATCTTTTAAATCCATCCAAAATGGTGGCCATCAATGCCTGTTGTGGGAGCGAATTCCACAGTTTAAGTATGTGCTGAGTGAAGAAGTTCTTCCTTTTGTCTGTCCTGAATCTTCCTGAATTGGAAGCTTGTGAGTTCTAGTGTTAGGAAAGAGGGAGAAAAACTTTTATCTGTTCAATTTCTCCACACCATGCATAATTTCATCTACAAGTCATAAATTGACTGAGTTTAAAAAATGACATTCCGTTTCAAACCATTCTATTTCTAAAATCTTTGAAACTTGTACTTCCATTTTGGGAACTGTAGCTCTGTAAGGGGTATAGGGATCTTCTGACAATTCTCAGCATTTATTTATTTATTTATGATTTGGTTTATATACCACCCTTCCTCCCAGCAGGAGGAATAAGCATCCTTAACAAACTACAGTGCCCAGGCTTCTTTGGGGGAAGCCATGGCTGTTTAAAGTGGAATGATAATGAGTTAAAAGTATAGGGTTGATGGGGCCAGAATTTCAAACAAATGGGGCTTCCAAACAAAGTCACAAACCCACCAGCAACCTCAAGTGCTTCCTTCATGTGGCCATTGTAGCTGGGCTCCTTTGTGTGAGAGCCAGCTCTTCATGCTGACAAGACATACGGCCGTATCAGTGTTGTTTTGGGGCTACCCTAAGGATGAAGGAAAAAAGCATTATCTCCCCACCTTTCCCTGTCATCTGCCCTTCGTCTAAAAGACCTCATCTAACCTGTGGGAAAATATCAAAGAGAGACAAACAGAATAGATCTTTTTTGCCTTTCCAAAGCAGGCTGTGAAGCAAAAGTCCTCCACAGGAGGGAAACAGTTTATTTCAGAGCCAGGAGAACAATGAATGACTCAAGAGGGGAACCGAAAGGTATCCCTGCTGTCTGTCTGTATGCCTATAGTTTCTTTTAGAGCAGGTAACAAGCTGTGTGGAGATGCTTTTTCAGAAACCTGGTTAACAACATTGGCACTGGGCACCACAAACGAAAAGAATCAGTTTGTTATTTTGCAAAGAGAACAAAGGGGCATAAGATAGAGAATAGCATTGGTTGTGGGCAGGAGGAGGAAGCAAGGTTTTAGTTTGCGAAGAAAGAGGAACAGAATCAGTGCCTCACTGATTCTCTGGAGCCTAGAAAAGGCAGCAAACAGAACTATCGTAAAGGTGGCCAACTGATCAGGAAAAAAAGCAGCTTGGCCTGCTCTTGTGCCTTTAACAGAGGTTGACAGGCAAAGCTTTTGATGGTGTTAATTTGGTGATCTAATCAGAGTTTGAACTGGCCCCTTAGCGAAGCAACCCAGTAGGGCAGTGGTAGTAAAAGCATAGCAAGTGATCAAAAAAACTCAACAATGTAACTGAAACAAATCAATTTATTGATGATCTCCAGTGCTTCATTCAAAGCATATTATTATCTTTATATGGAAAATTATATTCTGACCTTGAAAGCAAAACACACCAATGTAAGATAGCAATATAGTACTCAGAAAATAACATGGATTAAGAATGGCATAAAATTATCATTACTTTGTCAACACAATCACAGTTAATCAAAGCTTGTTATTTCCTATCCTAATTGAAGAGCTGGCCTCCTAACTTCCTCCATACCATCTAGTTATGAAACAGAACTTGTACATTCCATAGTATATCCTAATTTCTAAGTTTCTTAGCATACCTAGCATTTTGGAATAAAGCTTATAGTTACCCAGCCAGAGCTGGAAGGAAGCATGTGAAGAAGAGCTGGACAGGCAGCAACAGGAAAGAAGTAAGAAAGAGAGAGATGATCTGAACACCATTTATATTAGACATGAATTATACCGTAATTTCCCATCTTTTGTAAGAACATCATTCCTTACATAAGTAAAGCAATGCAAGATGGAGAGTAGACCATGGGTGCACTGCCCACAGTATGATTTAGGGAATATGCAACTGGGACACCTGCTTTTGCAGCACTTAAGAACTACAGAAGGGGCCTGCTGAATCAGGCCAGTGGTCCATCTAGTCCAGCATCCTGCTCTCACAGTGGCCAAAACAGATGCCTCTTGGGAAGCAGGCAAGCACTCTCTCCACTTGTGATTCCCAACAACTCGTATTCAGAGGCATTTCTTCATGCATGGTCACTTTGATACTATTCCAGCATTTTCCTTAAAACAATCCAACAATGTTTATAATTTCACACCTGTTGTGGCACTATATTGTTGTTCACTGTACAGCATGTAACCTTAGCAGGAGAAGTTCAATATGTACCAAGAATTAACAGTCTTGTAAGTTTTCCTGGTATACTGATAAAGTAATATTTAAAGCAGGGCTGGGGAGCCTGTGGCCCTCCAGATATTGTTGGACTACAACACCCATCATCCAACATGGGCAAGCTGGCTGGGGTCGATGGGAGTTGAGAATCCAACAACATTGACCGGACCATAGGTTCCTCATTCCTGCTTTAAAAGCCCTCAGTGTCTTGGAAGCTGCATGGGTTGCTGAAGGACCACCAACAATAAACTAGCCCATTTGTTGTAATTAACTTCAGATATCTTTCTCTGAGTACCCCTGCCACCTGAGATGAGGCTGATGCTGACCAGGCAAAAAGGCATCTAAGTGATTGCAGCCTGGCATGGAATCTTTCTGTAGTACCCTTTACCCAGTATCTCATTTGATGAGTTGTAAGCACCAGACCTTGCTTATTTATTTATTTATTTATTTATTTAATTTCATTTTTAAACCGCCCATAGCGAATAGCTCTCTGGGCGGTGAACAAAACAAGATTAAAATACAATATTACAATAAAATTACAATAAAATCAGCAACAAGTTAAACGAAAAAAAAAATTAAATGAAACACATTGAACATTAAAATGCCTGGGAGTATAGCCAGGTCTTAACCTGGCGCCTAAAAGAAAGTACCGAAGGCGCCAGGCGTATCTCCACAGGTAGGCTGTGCCACAGTTCGGGGGCCACTACAGAAAAGGCCCTAGATCTAATAACAATCCTCCGGGCATCCTGATGAGTTGGTACCCGGAGGAGGACCTTGGATATTGAACGAAGTGAACGGGTAGGTTCATAGCGGGAGAGGCGTTCCACAAGGTATTGTGGTCCCACACCGTGTAAGGCTTTATAGGTCAAAACCAGCACCTTGAATCTGGCTCGGAAACAAATAGGCAGCCAGTGCAGGCGGGCCAGGACAGGTGTTATATGCGCAGACCAGCGGGTCCTCGTTAACAACCTGGCTGCCGCATTTGCACTAGCTGAAGTTTCCGAACGGTCTTCAAGGGCAGCCCTATGTAGAGCGCATTACAGTAGTCCAGTCTAGAGGTTACCAGAGCGTGAACAACTGAGGCGAGATCGTCACTGTCCAGATAGGGGCGTAGTTGGGCTACTAAGCGAAGATGGTAAAACGCATTCCGTGCCACCGAGGCCACTTGAGCCTCAAGTGACAAGGAAGGGTCAAAAAGGACCCCCAAGCTACCAACCTGTTCCTTCAAGGGGAGTGTAACCCCATCTAGAACAGGATGAACATCCACCATCTGGGCAGGTAAAGAGCTCACCAACAGTGTCTCAGTCTTGTCTGGATTAAGTTTCAGTTTATTAGCTCTCATCCAGTCCATTATCGCGGTTAGGCAATGGTTCAGCACATCAACAGCCTCACCTGAAGAAGGTGAAAAGGAGAAGTAGAGAGTTGCGTGTCATCAGCGTACTGATGGCAACGCACTCCAAAACTCCTGATGACCGCACCCAGAGGCTGCATGTAGATGATAAAGAGCATGGGGGACAAGACCGACCCCTGAGGGACTCCACAATGGAGAGTCCAGGGTGTCGAGCAATGTTCCCCAAGCACTACCTTCTGGCGACGATCCGCTAAGTAGGAGCAGAGCCACTGCCAAGCAGTGCCCCCAACTCCCAACTCCGCGAGTCTCCCCAGAAGGATACCATGGTCGATGGTATCAAACGCCGCTGAGAGATCAAGGAGAATCAACAGGGTCACACTCCCCCTGTCCCTCTCCCGACAAAGGTCATCATACAGGGCGACCAAGGCTGTTTCAGTGCCAAAACCAGGCCTAAAACCGGATTGAAACGGATCCAGATAATCGGTTTCATCCAAGAGTGCCTGGAGCTGGCCGGCGACCACCCGCTCCAGGACCTTGCCCAAAAAAGGGACATTCGCCACCGGTCTATAGTTGTTCAAAATATCTGGGTCCAAAGAAGGTTTCTTTAGAAGAGGTCTCACTACTGCCTCCTTGAGACTACCAGGGACTACTCCCTCTCTCAAGGAGGCGTTTATCACCTCTTTGGCCCAGCCGGTGGTTACAGCCCTGCTGGCCTTCACCAGCCAAGATGGGCAAGGATCAAGGGCAGATGTGGTCGCCCGCACCATTCCAAGCACCTTGTCCACTTCCTCGAGCTGCACCAACTGAAACTCATCCAACAATGAAGGACAAGACCGCGCTCTGGACACTTCAATGGAGTCATCTGTCATAACATCAGAGTCTAAGTCCCGACGGATGCAAGCAATCTTATCCTGGAAGTGCTCCGCAAATTCGTTGCAGCGAGCTTCCGATGTTTCCTTAGTATCAGGAGGGCCAGAATGTAAAAGCCCTCGTACCACCCTAAAAAGCTCCGCTGGGCGGCAAAGAGATGATCTAATGGTGGCAGCAAAATATGACTTTTTTGCCACCCTAACCGCTTTTACATACAACTTAGTGGAAGCACTCACCAAAGAATGACTACATCCGTCAGGAGTTCGCCTCCACCTGCACTCTAGCCTCCTTCTCTCTTGCTTCATCACTCTCAGCTCCGGGGTATACCACGGTGCTGTTTGAGTTCTGCACCGAAGGGGGCGCGCGGGAGCGATCATGTCAATGGCCCGGGTCATCTCTGCATTCCACAGATCGACCATGGCCTCGACAGGAGCGCCAGTGCTATCAGCCAGAAAAACTCCCAGAGCGCTCTGGAAAGCAATAGGATCCATAAGCCTCTGGGAGCGGACCAACTTAATAGGTCCCCCACCTCTGCAGAGGGAAAGGGTTGCCGTGAGTCTAAAGCTCAGCAAGCGGTGATCTGTCCATGACAATGGAGTAGATGAAAAATACCCCACCCTCAGATCACCATCTCCATGACCAGTGGCGAAGATCAAATCAAGAGTATGTCCTGATACATGCGTCGGGCCAGTAGCAACTTGAGACAGCCCCATGGTTGTCATGGAGGCCATGAAGTCCTGAGCTGCCCCGAACAAGATAGCCTCGGCATGAATGTTGACATCCCCCAGTACCACAAGTCTGGGGGATCTCAACAATACCTCCGAGACTATCTCCGTCAGCTCAGCTAGGGAAGCCATTGGGCAGCAAGGTGGGCGGTACACCAATAGTATTCCCAATCTGTCTCCTTGGCCTAGCACAAGATGAAGACACTCCAAACCAGTCGCCATCTGGACAGGGTGCTTAGTGAGAGAGAAAGAACTCCGATAGACCACAGCAACCCCGCCTCCCTGGCCCTCAGATCTACCACAGTGCTGCACCGAATACCCAGGTGGGCAAAGCTGGGAAAGAGCAACTCCTCCCTGCTCACCCACCCAGGTTTCGGTAATACACACAAGGTCGGCACCCTTCTCCACAATCAAATCGTGCATAAGGGTTTTTTTATTAACGACCGACCTAGCATTTAAAAGCAGCACCTGGAGATCCGAGAGCTGGCTGACAGTACAACCAACAGTCCTGTGGATAGGAGGAGAACCGGAACAAGGCACAGACACAACTTGTCTGGGACGAGTTCCCCTTACCTGGCACGTTCTCCTCCCAACGCCATACCTCCCATTACCCGTCACAACGTTAATTGGGGCCCTCGAAAATCTCCCTGCGAGGCCCAAGGCATGTTCTCCCAGGCACATCTTAAAATAAATCTAATACAGCAAAACACTTAAACAACATAAACACAAACACACATTCACTCAATCTCATTCACACAACAACAGACAGACAAACAAACAAACAAATTAAAATACAGCCAAACTTATTGCAAGTTATAAAACTGAGGGGAGGCGTTCCTGATCCCAAAAATAACGCTAAAAGGTGATACGGCCATAATACCCTGAACACGCGCAATCTCGTCTGATCTCAGAAGCTAAGCAGAGTCAGGCCTGGTTAGTATTTGGATGGGAGACCATCTGGGAATACCGGGTGCCATAGGCTTAGAGCAGGGCAATGGTAAACCACCTCTGAAATACCTCGTATCATGAAAACCTTATGAATACATCCAAAAGATTCACAGGGTAGCCATAATTCATAATCGACTTGAAGGCAGATAACAAGAACAAGCACCAGGCCAAGATCTTCAGAACATAGGAAGCTGCCTTATGGCCAGGCCACCCTCTTTGTCCATTGAGCCCAGCACTGTCTCTTCTGACTGACACCAGCTCTCCAGGTCCTCACACAGGTACCTGATGCTTTTGATTGGAGATGATGGGGACTGAAAGCCTGGGACATTCTGCCTGCAGAGCAGGTCCTCTGCCACTGAACATAGGTCATTCTCTGTTCCTTGGGCCTTAATTTACTCCAGCCTTTAATGTTCAGTAAAGTTGTCTGCTACTGTTTTATGGGGTCTTAGAGGTATGGTCTGAAGACACATGAGGCCATCACCTTGCTGAAGATGTTTGGGTCTGGCCAGCACCTGGCTGGGTGACTTGCATAGGAACTACATGCATACCACCCGGGGTTCCATGATGGAAGGAAAGGCAGAATACAAATGTAAGAAAATACATAAAAAGCATTTTACTTAATTGGAATTGTTTTAATTAATGGTTTTCATTGCTCTTGGGCTTATTATTGTTAGTTACCTTGAAACAGAAGGCAACTTTTAAAATGAAAATGTACCGTATTTATTTAGTTATTTATTTAACAAAATTTACATACCACTTAAATGTAAAGACCTCTAAGCGGTTTACAAAATACATTAAAATTATCAATAAATTTTTTTAAAAGCAACTAATTAAAAACGTATATAAAAACAATTAAAACAGCTGCTAACTAAACAGTTTAAAACACATCAACATCTATGTGTCTGGAAAGGTTTGCCTAAACAGGAAAGTTTTAAGCAGGTGCTGAAAGGAATACAGTAAAGGTGCCTGCCTGGTGTCAAGAGGCAGGGAGTTCCAAAGAGTAGGTGCTGCTCACTAAAAGAATGGTTTCTTACATGTGCAGGAGTATTATGTAGTATCTGTAACAGTGCCTGTTCTGCAGAGCAAAGTGTTTGAGTGGGCACATATGGGGTAAGACGGCCTGCAAGCAAATTGGTCCCAAGCTGTTAAAGTCTTCATATACCAGTAGAAATACCTTGAACTTGGCCCAGTAACAAATTGCAACCAGTGCAGATCTCTGAGCAGAGGTGTAACATGATAACAGGATCTCACTCCCATCAGCAGTTTGGCTGTTGCATTCTGCATAAATTGCAGTTTCTGGGTCAAGTGCAAAGGAAGCCCCACATACAGTGCACTGCAGTAAACCAGGCTTGAAGTCACCACTGCCTGGACTACTGTGGCCAAACTCTCCTGGTCCAGGAATGGTTGTAGTTGTCTCACCAGGTGCAGCTGATAAAAGCTACTTCTAGCCACTGAGACTACTTGGGCCTCCAGTGACAGAGCTGGATCCAGAAGCATCCCCAGACTGCATACCTGCTCCTTCAAATAGAATATAAATATTATAAGCAGTGGTGTAGTGGCAAATTCAGAAGTGCAGGATCCCATCATAACAGTCACAGCCACCCTCCTCATAGCCCTATCCCCTTTAAAGATTATACAACCTTCTAAGATTTATAAAATAAACTGGCCAGGTTTGAATAGTTTTCTGCTTCTCTGTCACTGTCACCATTTGACTGTCCTTTCTTACTGTCAGACATATTGCTTGAATTACTGAATTCAATGTCTACCTGTCTATCTCCTGCTGCTACCCAACTGCTTGATGATTCACTTATAGGCAAAAAAACCTTTGCCATTTAAGAACGTACCTATAGCCAACAGACATTTCTATCAAACTTTAGAAAGCAGGGAAATTGGGCAGCTATAGTGAATGCACCAGGGGAGCAGGAGACCTGACCTCCTCTCTGATATACTGTACTGCCCTACAAATTTGGGTTGGTCTTTCACACTCCACAGTCAGTTTGGGTGTGATTTGATAGAAATATCTGTTGGCTATAGGTACATTCTTAAACTGCCAGGGTTTTTTTTTTTGCCTATTAGTGAATTTCTCTGCTTTTTAATCTGGGAGGTAAGAAATGGGATCCTGTTTAAATTTGCTGAGAATGGATTATTTGCATGCTTATTGAATTCATTGGAATTTACTTCTGTGTAATTATACTTAGGAGAGGTGAAACTGACCACGGGGGAGGGGGAGGGGGAGGGGGGAGGCGGGGAGTGAAGGAGAGGGATGGGAGCAGGCAGGGGGGGAGGGGGAGGAGGAGGGCAGGTTTGATCATTTGCATGCTTATTGAGTTCAGTGGGATTTACTCATATGCAATCATGGTTAGGATAGGTGAAACTGACCATGCGGGAAGAGGGAGGGAAGAAGGAAGAGGGGAGGGGAGGGGAGGGGAAGGAGAGAGGAGGAAGGAGAGGAGAGGGGAGATGGGAAAGGCATGTCTAATCATTTGCATGCTTATTGAGATCAATGGGATTTACTCCTGTACAATCATGCTTAGAATAGTTAAAACTGACCATGGAGTAGGAGAAGGTGGAGGGGACAGGAGGGGGAGGGGAAGGGGGAGGGAGGGGTGAAGGAAGGGGCAAAAGGGAGGTGATGGGAGGGAGGGGAAGGGCAGATTTGATCATTTGCATGCTTTTTGAGTTCAGTGGGATTTACTCCTGTACAATCATGCTTAGGATAGGTGAAACTGACCTGGGGGAGGGGCAAGGAAGGGGGAGGAGGGGGAAAGGGAAGAGGGAGAGGGAGAGAGAAGGGAGGAGATTTGGTGGGTGGGCACTGAGCAGATGGAAAGCCCCTTTCCTTTCCAAAAGGAAAACATTATGAATAGTATCATTCTTTTTCAGGGTTTCCCCCACCTTTTTATTCTACAGCAGGCACATGTAGTTTCCCACCCAAATTTAAACCAAAGCTATTCCTGGCCACATCCACACCAGACCTTTTTTTCACTTTCGACAGTCATAGCTTCTCCCAAAGAATCCTGGGAAGTGTACTTAGTGAAGGGTGCTGAGAGTTGCTAGGAGATGCCCTGTTCCCCTCACAGCTTCAATCAGAGCAGCTGACTGTTAAACCACTCTGGCCATTAGAGCTCTGTCAGGGAAATAGGAGTCTCCTAACAACTCTCAGCACCATTCACAAACTACACTTCCCAGGATTCTTGAGAGAAGGCATTACTGTCTAATGGTCTGGTGTGGCCATTTGATTAGCCAAGCCAAACCATTGTGACTCTGGCTTTTAGAACACTGGCAGTTGGTTCTTACTGAGCATGCCAGGTGCTATAATAGACTTCAATGTTAATTTCTTAAATTAGTTAAAAATAACCCAGGCAGTTTTTAAAAACTTTTACACTGCAGAGGATGAAGGTCAGAGTATGGGGCAAGGTCAGTAATAGGATTACAGGTAGTTTGTGAACATGGCTGATTTTTAATTAGTTTCAACAAATTATAAGACCAGTGACAGAAAAAAGTCCAAAAGGGGTCTGGATTTCTTACTTTGAACTCTCGATTCTCTCTGATTGTTTTGTGTATCGCCATGAAAACTTAGAGGTTCTTAAGCAAGAGTTTCTGAGTTCATGACTACTGTATAAGTTTTGTAAGGTTTTGTTTTGAAATGACCTTATGGGAAGCAGCAGAATAGCATGGGGGGTATTTTCAATTTAACATTGTGGAATGTGAAAAATCCACGCTGGCTATAGTATACGGTCACCCTTGTGGCTGTATAATGTAGATGGGATGCTATTTTCAGGATTCACTGTCTCGTCTGCAATTACAGAATTCTCACTCTCCACTTTTTGAAGTAGTAACTAATAGAAGCTCCATTCACTCTTATTGGCTCCAATCAGCAGGAAACAACAAGGAAGCAAGCTAGAAGACTCTTCTAAGTGGCTAACACACTCCCTTTTCATGCTGATTGGCCTTTAGGATGCTGGAGACATATGGACACTGCTGGGACCTAGCTCCCAAAAACGTAAGGAGTTTAAGACCTCCTTAGACCCCAGTGAACTATACTCCTGATTTTAAGTTAAATAAAGACTGTATGTCTAAGCAAGTTTGACACACACCACTGCTTCACCACCTGCTATGCTCATGATTCAGCTCCAGCCCTCGTCTTGTCATTGCTCCAGCCTCTTTTAACAAACATCAGCTAATGCAGAAAATGTGGGTTGAGTTATGAACTAGGTATGTGAGAAAAAGCAACCATACAGCTGCTATATGACAACTCACAATTCTCAACTAGGGTGGCCCACTGACTAGAACAAAGCCAGCCTGGTCTGTGCCTTTTAATGGCAGCTTGATGGGCAGAACTCAGCAGCTAATGCTTTTCACAGAATGAAGATAAGAATTATGACCTGCTAATGTCTGCACTTCATGCATCTGTTAAAGGCACAGGAGTGGTGGTCAGAGTATGAAAAAATGGCAACCCTAGTCTCTACAAAGCCCACATTTGGTTGTGTGAACTGGCTCTCAGTTGCAAGTGAGTTTGTTTTAGGGCAGGGTGGCAAACTTGTAGCCCTCCAGATGTTGTTGGACTACAGCTCTCATCTTTCCTGACCACTGGTCATCCTGGCTGGGCCTGATGGGATTTTGAGCCCAACAATGCAAACAAAAATTTTGCACCAAGACAATCTGACTTTTGTACTTGAGTTAATTGCACAATGAAACCAAATTCTTATATAATTGCTTGTTTTGCACAATATGCTTTGGCTACTCTAGGAGGAGGAGCAACTTTCTGCTAGCTCCAGCTGTTATGCCTTTAACAACAGTTTAATCTGATGATCTCCATGCAACTAAAAGCAAATCAAACTGTAGTGAAAGGCACAGGACTATGTTGTTCTTGTGGTCAGTTGCAACCCTAAGTCTAGATGGTGTAGCCAGTAGTGCTTCATCAGAAGTTTTAATGTCCGAGAATTATTTATTTTACACCTAAATGTCTGTGTTAATTTCATATTGGGGCCAGTGCAATTGAAAGGAGAAGGTTTTTATTTGCCTTTGAAACTGATGTTATATGCCTCTTACCTTTAACCTTAAGCAAAGCCAATGTGCTCAGCATAAGTTACAAACCTGAGTTCTTTTTAAGCTTGTTATTAAGCTATAATTACTAACTGATGTTTCTGATCTTGCAGATCAGTCACTGTCAGGCCACAGG
This sequence comes from Rhineura floridana, assembly GCF_030035675.1. Taxonomy (NCBI): domain Eukaryota; kingdom Metazoa; phylum Chordata; class Lepidosauria; order Squamata; family Rhineuridae; genus Rhineura; species Rhineura floridana. The sequence continues at coordinate 38,714,186 of NC_084482.1, forward strand.
GAAGCCCCATGCGTTGGGGAGCAGCAGTAAGAATTTTCCCATTATTAAATTTCTTCTGTGGTCCAAATAAGAACACAGGAAGCTGCCTTATACTGATCAGATAATTGACCCATCAAGCTCAGTTGTGTGTTCCTTCTCACACTGGGCGGAAGTAACGAGTGGGGTACCACAGGGCTTGGTCCTGGGCCCAGTGCTCTTCAACATTTTTGTTAACGACTTGGATAAGGAGGTACAGAGCATACTTATCAAATTTGCAGATGATACAAAATTGGGGGGCATAGCTAATACCGTGGAAGACAAACAAAATTCAAAGGGACCTTGATAGGCTGCAGCATTGGGCTGAAAACAACAGAATGAAATTCAGCAGGGATAAATGTAAAGTTCTACACTTAGCAAAAAGAAACCAAATGCACAGTTATAAGATGGGGGATACTTGGCTCAGCAATGCGACATGTGAGAAGGATCTTGGAATTGTCGTTAATCACAAGCTGAATATGATCCAACAGTGTGATGTGGCTGCAAAAAAGGCAAATGCTATATTAGGCTGCATTAACAGAAGTATAGTTTCCAAATTGCGTGAAGTACTAGTTCCCCTCTATTCAGTACTGGTTAGGCTTCATCTTGAATACTGAATCCAGTTCTGGTCTCCGCACTTCAAGAAGAATGCAGACAAACTGGAACAGGTTCAGAGGAGGGCAACAAAGATTATCAGGGGACTGGAAACAAAGCCCTATGTGGAGAGACTGAAAGAACTGGGCATGTTTAGCCTGAAGAAGAGAAGACTGAGGGGAGATATGATAGCACTCTTCAAGTACATGAAAGTTTGTCACACAGAGGAGGGCCGGGATCTCTTCTCGATCATCCCAGAGTGCAGGACACGGAATAATGGGCTCAAGTTGCAGGAAACCAGATTTTGACTGGATATCAGAAAAAACTTCCTGTTAGAGCCATACAACAATGGAACCAATTACCTAGAGAGGTGGTGGGCTCTCCGACATGGGGAGGGGGGCATTCAAGAGGCTGGACAGCCATGTGTCAGGAATGCTTTGATTTGGATTCCTGCATTGAGCAGGGGGTTGGACTCGATGGCCTTATAGGCCCCTTCCAACTCTACTATTCTATGATTCTACTCTGGCAGCAGCTCTCTGGAGTTTTAAGCAGGGCTGCTTCCTAGACCTACCTAGAGATGCCAGGGACCAAACCTGGACCAATCAGTGTGACGATATTGAAATAGGTGGGCTGGTGCTCTGATTCAATATAAGGCAGTTTCCTATGTTCATATCAATTGCAGGGAAAACCTAGCAATTTATATGCAGGTGCCCCTTTCACAAGTGTTGCCATTTGGCATAAATACCTGAGTTTTAAAAAGTTGTGTCGTCAATTGGTTTTCGCTATAATGCATGTGCCTTGCAACCTACGGATGCTGCACATATTTTTAAAAGTACCACTGATAGGGGAAGTGAGGCAGCTGTGGTTTCTCACATCTGTTCAGACACAAATTCAACAAGGCACAGCCTGGTGCAGTGATGGTGTAAGCCTCTTCTGTGGAATGCTGGTTATCATCCAGCTGTGAAGACAGAGTGCCAAAACTACATTTCCTAACCAACGTTGTGCATTTCCCCTGAGATAACCCCAGTGCCACTCCTTAGTCTGCAACTTGATGTTATGTTGTTATGCTGCTGGATCACCATTTCTTTATTTGATAGATTGCTAGATAGTAAGTCAGGATGGTGGGCTGATGGGAGCTAATAATGATTAAGTAGATACAGTGCTGTCTTTACCATTAGGCAGAGTAAGGCAGGGGGTGGGTGGGCAACAGTTAGGAGATATTGGAGAGCAAAGCTTGTGTGCCTTACACGGCATTCCTTGCACTTTCTAAGCTTGTGTGCTGGGTGGCAGCGGCAGCAGATGCTGTCCTGCTGCCAGTGTTGAAGTAAGACTCAACTGCCAGTCCAGATGGCTTCAGGACATGGCATGGGGGTAGGTGGGTGCCATGTTGTCCTTTGCTTCAAGCGGCAATGTATATCGGGCTGGCGTTGGGAATCTTTCCCTGTATTTGAATGAGATTCCTAACAGAGCCTAGAGAATGGAATACCTCACCCCTCTCCAGTTATGGCATGGTGGGGGGATGGCAATTTGAAGTTTGGAAGAGGCAGAGGAAGAAAGAGAAAGAAAGCACTATAAGCTGGCTGAAGGTGAAAGCAGTTTGAGGAAATGCAGGGCTCCTCTCTTGGGATCTGATGTAGGGTAGCAGATATTCTGCCTTGTAGAAGCCCCCCTTCCTGTCTGGTTTCACTTCTGCTCTGATTCAGTATTCATAAATATGGGGAGAGGGAACCAAACATGCATATGTGTATGGGGGGGGGGGAGAGCCAGTGTTTTCACTTGGAACTTCTAGATGCTTAGAGAAAGGAGCATGTAGCAAAACAAACAAACCTCACCTGAGTGTCTTGAGTCACGGAAATCAGCGTTTCCCTTTGGATCCAACCTGCAGTCGGACCTCCTCCACTACGCATGCTGTTTGCTTGACAGATGCTGGTAGGCTCCCTCCCCTTGTGCTAGTTGCTACTGTATATTCATTAACTGCCCTTTTTGCATTACAGGATTAGATTGCAATCTATAGTCCTCTTGGAATAATAATAAATGTCGCTGTTTGAATAACTGCTGTTAAGGCAGAACTTACCTTACATTCTCAAAGCACCCTCTGTAGCTCATGGAAATGAACTGCCTACATATTTACAACCCAGCATTCCACACTGTCAACGATTGTTTTACAAAACTGAATTGTCAGGATATGAATGGGGAGACAACAAGGGCAGTTTAAATCAAGACACTGTCAAAAGCTTAAAAGTTCATTATGTACTTGTAGCAAAAGCCTTGATTAAAAATGGTGTCGTTTCCCCTCAGATGTTAATAGTAGCAAGCTCACACATCACTATTGACGTTTCTCTGTTGATTGCAAATTTGCAACTAAGGAAGGGTGATAAATGGAGGACCAGAGATGGCTGCTGGTGGTTGTTTCAACTGGTTCTCACCTATTGAGGTAAGGATATATCTACATCTATCTAGTGTGTGTGTTAATAAAAAATGACAGATTATCAATCTGTATAAATAAATTAAAAATAAATAAAATAAAATAAACATGGAGACTACTTTTTTGACTTTGGCACAAATAGAAACCACCATATACCCCGATATCCTGGAGTTTCCGGCTTAGATACCATAAATCAGGGGTGGGGAACATTTGCAGGCAGTAGACCACATTGTTTTCTGGGCACGTGCCATTGGTGGGCAGGGCCAAAGAACAAAGTGAGGAAAGCAACGCAGTTGCATTTTACTTGTGTTCAGTAGGCTAGTTTCTACACACACGGCCACACCTAGGCAAGCAAGAAGCGTCACTGGAGTTCCAATCAACGTTCCAGGCAGGCAAGAACACTCCAGGGGTGTGTGAAGTGTGGCTGGGGAGCGGTTGTGGCACACGGAGAGGCTTGGAGGGCCATATTTGGCCCCTGGGCCTGAGGTTCTCCACCCCAGCCATAAAAGAAAGGCTATCGCATGAAAGCAACTTGGGGAGTTGCTCTTAGAACCAGCATTCCTGATAGGCAGGTTGCAGACATAGCTCACGGTGCCTTTCACCAACTTGTATTGGAGTCCCAGTTGTGTCCATTCTTGGAGACAAATCATCTGGCCACGGCTATCTGTGTGGTAGTAACATCCAGGGTGTACATTATTGTATGTGTGGATTTCTTTGAAAAGCATTAGAAACTTCAGTTGATGCAGATCAGATTGCTGACTAGAACAGATTACTGTCAACACAGGACACCTGTCTCCCAGTTTGTTTCTGAGCTCAATTCAAAGGGGTTGACTTTTAAAGCTCTAAATGACCGCAGAGTTGTCCAAAGGGCCATCTTTTTGCAGATTAGTGTGACCACCAATGAATCAGAGGCCATTTTCTGGGTACCTTTGCCTTCTTGGAGCCCTCTTCATGATGTCCAGGTTGGACCTCTTTCCCTCTGTATGTTTCCATAGCATAGTTTCTTTTATCTCTTAGGGGCCAGGTGAAGGCTATTCTGTCCCCTCATGCTTTCAATAATAGGGCAGTTTTAAATTATTTTTATCTGCTGGCTTTTCTATTTTTACCCTGTGATTTCATGGTATTTTTTTTTTTAAAAAAACTTACATTGCTTTTATAAGACACTTTGAGGTTGTTTGCATCACTAGGTGGGGCATAAATCCTATGAATGAATAAATTACAGTTGCCATCTTTTATTTCTTTGCAGCTAGATAATTTTTGACCCTGGACTTAATGGTCTTATGGGAAGCTTCCCTATTCCTTCAGTTGTGAAGCACACAGTTAAGATTTATCTCTCCCTTCCCCCCCATCCCATGCTTTACAACTCCTTCTACATTCCTGATGTTTTTTTTGGGGGGGGGGGACACAGTTTCAGAACTTTTTTTTGTTTTTTAAATACCTACTCAAGAGCATGTGTGTGCAGATTCACATTTCAAAATCACATTAAATCATAGCAGCATCATGGCTATAGGAATAAACTGGGGTTTGCTTCGACCACCCCAGTACTAAATGCATTTACTTGGAAACAAGTACTATTTTGTTACAGAAAAGGACAATATTCTTTTGAAGTAAAAATAATGAAATAAGCATCTGTCACCAGGTACATGCCAGGCCAGCTGTCTCTCTGACTTTAATTTTTTCAAAAATAAGAGGAGAGGATGCTGTGACAGCCAATATCAGCCCCCGCATGCTAATGCTGGCCAAGGTGCTTTTGTGGGTCCTGTTTGTCACAGCCTCAAAAAATCTGCCACTCTCTGTGTGGCTGTTTGGGGGCCCTGGCCTCTGAAGTTCAGCCTTAGTTGTACCTCCACTCCCAGGCTTTTAACATGTTAATGGCAGATCAAAACTCGGCATGTGTTGTTTTTACTATCCCCTCCATAGAGGGAAGCTGCAGTACCCATCCCACAATTCTAATAAGTGCCATTCGTTTTTGACAACTACCGACCGATTGCAAATACCCCCTTTTTAGGGAACGTGATTGAGAGTGTTGTGGCGCAGCAGTTGCAAGTACTCTTGGATGAAACAGATTATCTTGACCCATCCCAGTCTGGGTTCAGGCCTGGTTATGGGACTGAATCGGCCTTGGTCGCCCTGATGGATGACCTTTATCGGGAGAAGGACAGGGGGAGTGTGACCCTGTTATTCTTGATCTCTCAGAGGCTTTTGATACCATTGATCATGGGATCCTTCTGGGCCAACTTGGTGAGATGGGTATTGGAGGCACTGTTTTACAGTGGTTCTGATCCTATCTCCAGGGTCGCCCTCAGAGAATAGCATTGGGTGACTATCTTTTGGCCCCCTGGCAGTTGTGCTGTGGGGTGCTGCAGGGTATCATCTTGTCCCCCATGCTGTTTAACATCTATATGAAGCCCTTGGGAGCAGTCATCAGGAGGTGTGGGGTGAGGTGTCAGCAGTATGCTGATGATACCCAGCTCTATTTCTCCGTAACCTCTGAATCAGGAGAGGCCGTGCAAGCCCTGGACCACTGCCTGGACTCGGTGGTGGGCTGGATGAGGGCCAATAAACTGAGTCTGAATCCTAGCAAGATGGAGGCACTGTGGGTTGGTGGTTCCCGAGTTCAGATAATTGGTCAGTTGCCTGCTTTGGATGGGTATACTCATTCAAGCTGCTCCTACTAGGTTTTACAGCAAAAAGGAGCAGAGTTTGACTAATGTCATGTCCCCCCGTTTTCAGAAGAGAGGTGTAGGTGCACTGGAATTGGCAGAACAGTGAGTGTGTCTTTACCCTGTGATAATGCTTCTTGCATGGAGCCCGTATCACAGATATCTATGCAATGCCAAATTTGTAAACAATTGCATGACCATTTGCATGAGCACCCTAAAAAATACAGAAGCCTCCATTGGTGGGACCTGTGAGCTCTCAATCACAACACCTTTTATAAAATATTTTGAGATAACGTTTGGAAAGCTGGAAAGAAGAGAAGCGTGATATGCAGCTTTCAGCAAGGTTGTGGAGTAAGGAAGGGTAGCCATAACTGTGTAACCTGAAAGTGACAGTCGTACAACTACAGCCCACACCACACTTTAAAAAGACTATGAATCCATTATCTACCTCATATTTTCTCAGGTACAAAGCAAAATATCTCACTATGTCTGCTCAGTGTTGTTCTGCACCAAGCGTACTTCCTGCACAAAGTATTTATAGAGTATGTATTACAAATGGGAAGCAAAAGCATACTAGCTTATACAAAATAAAACAAAGCTGGTGATTCTCACAAGTAGAGACCCTGTGCTGTCTTGCTTAGATGACAGGAAGGGATGCTCTTTGGGAGGACAGATATATCAGTGACTATTAGCCATGATAATTAAATAGATCCTCCAAGTACAGAGGTAGTATTCACTAATAGGCAAAAAACCTTGTGGTTTAAGAATGTACCTATAGCCCACAGATATTTCTATCAAACTTTAAAAAGCAGGGAAATTGGGCAGCTATAGTGAATGCAGCAGGAGAGCAGGAGACCTCACCTCCTCTCTGAGATATTCTACTGCCCTACAAATTTGTCAAAATGCAAACCAGCGGCATCACTAGCGGGAGTGCAGGGGGGTGCGGACCTCTGGTACGCGCCCTCCCAGGGGCATGGACGAGGTGGCTGGGCTTGCGTGCGCGCGTGTGTGCCGGGCAACGGCGTGGGGCAGGGCGGCTGTGGGTGTCATCCCCGTCATGGTGACACCCGGGTGAGGGCCGCACCCTCCGCACCCTGGTAGTGACGCCCCTGATGCAAACACAATTTGGGTTGGTCTTTCACACTCCAATCCACTTTCCAGTCCACTTGGAAATGAGCTTATGGGAAACAGGAAAATGGCATGGGGGGCATTTTCAATTTAACATTGCAGAATGTGAAAGATCCTTGCTGACTATAGTATACAGCCACAAGAGTGGCTGTATAATACATCTGGCTACCAGCTTTGTGTTCTGTTTGCAAGCTCCCAGAGTCATCTGACTGACCCAGAGCTGGGGACAGGATACTGGACTAGATGGACCTTTCATTCAACCCAGCAGAGCTCTCATGTTCATATGAAATATGGAAAAGAGATTAGGTTGACAAACTTCGTTTGGGGTTATATGATAGGACAATGATATATAACTAACTAAGGGTTAGGTAAAGGATTCCCAACTGAAGAAAGAAATCAATTCAGTTCATGCACAGTACTGACATTTTTTATCATTTGGAAACTAATGCTGATTCATAAACCAGAGGACTTTTATTCTCTCCATAGTCAAAGCTGAGGTTATCATATTTGGACACATAATGAGAAGACATGATTCACTAGAAAATATAATAATGCTGGGAAAAACAGAAGGGAGTAGAAAAAGAAGACCAAACAAGAGATAGATCGATTCCGTAAAGGAGCCACAGATCTGAACTTACAAGATCTGAACAGGGTGGTTCATGACAGATACTCTTGGAGGTCGCCGTTTCATAGGGTCACCATAAGTCGTAATCGACTTGAAGGCACATAGTAACAACAATAGTCAAAGCATCCCTCAAATTTATAATCCAAGTGACAAATGGCCTTAATGGTTGATATCAAAATAGCAACAAACTACTATGAGACAGCATTTTGAAATAATAACAAAAATGATAATATGAAGCAACAAACCAAAAACTTAATAACAGATTGACATGTTTTCTTGTGCTCACTTAAACAGTGATAAAAATGTGTGTGTGTGTGGGAGAAGGAGTAGCAATGATATTGTTGATCTTTCCATCCCCAGTTAAACTGGCTGCACCGCTTTGGAGGAACTAGTTTGAATTCAAAAACTGTTATTCAGCTTTTGATAAAACTGCAGTGAGAGGGAGCAGTGCAGGTGTCTACATAAGCAAACATGGAGTTCATAAAGCTACATGGCCATGTTTGCAGTGTGATAATAAAACTAATCTTTGCAGCTCAGAAAGTGGCAGCTGTTTCAGGGATCTTTTGTTTTTTAAGCAGAACAAGTTTTTAGCTCTCGTAATTAAATTAAAACATGAGAACAGGCAAGTAACTTAAAGGGGGGAGCATCCCACAGTCCATGCTTCCATTCCATACCTCTGTCTCTTATGCATCTGTTGTTGAGTTGCATCCCATGAGCATAGCCAATGTCAGGGATCAGCAGGGTCAGGCACTTGCCAAAGGCCCTCTGGACCTTGCGTGTGCCCTCTTCACCTAGTTCCCCTGCTTCTTGCTGTGGTCCACACAACAATAGTGGTGAGGAGGCGGAGCAGTAGATGCCACAGCCTGCTTCCCCATTGGCTTTCTGCCTGGCAATCCAACATGTAACAGGAATGAAAAGGAGGAGCAACAGCAGCTGGTGATAATGGCAGTGAGGGTGTAGAGTCACTGACAGAGGGGGCCCATGGAGGCTGTCTTGCCCAAAGACCCTTCAAACTCTGGAGCCAGCACTACTCATCAATTCCCCTCCCCACCACCCATTTCCCATTGCCTTAGGCTATGTACACCTGCCCACTCTGTCTGCATTCACTGGGCTCCCACTGTTGGTTTGGGAAGCAACGTACACACAACATTAGCCACAAATCCATATCTAGCCTGTTGTTTCTTATGAAATGGCTGCATTTTGGCACGTTTCCCCCCCCCCAACTCAGCTTCGATCTGAATTGAGAAAATGGGCAACCTAATTGTGTTGTAAGCTGGCAATGCTTAGACAGCCAACATTTCATCCACAGTCTATCATGAAAATCTTTTTTTTTTTTACACTGTGAGCAGCGCTAAGAAGACAACCCAGACTTTCCCCTTCTTCCTCCCTGGTTAATCCTTCCACCCCCACTCCTGCCAAATAACACACAGGAATGGCTAGGGCTGGTGAGTGATGGTAACCAGCTGAAGTGAGGGGCTGCAAAAGGGATGGGTCAAATTTTGTTTTTTCCGCCCCAACAAAATTTATATACTGCTTGATGGTAAAAAAAAAAATCTCTAAGCAGTTTACAATGGAAACATACCATGGAAACCGATAAAAAGTGTGAGTCTTGGATGCAAACGGAAGACAGCCATCCACATCAGCTACAACTACTGCAATTGTTCTTGTCTCCATTAAGTTACCAGCATACCTCTCTTTTGTTCTTTGAATTTGTTAGCCTTCCCTTTCTGAAGGCCTGGGATAGGTAACAATATAAGTTGCGCAGGGTGCAGTGGGGGAATTACAAATCAATTAAAGTTATGATAGCCCGCTTCAAAGCTGAAGGACAATGATCTATGCTGTGAAATCTCCTGACGTGGCAGGGCGACAGGACAGCCACAGCTCTTTCTGCCTGTTCCCTCCCTGACCATGTTACTTGTCCTCTCTCCTGCTTGCTCCTGTGTGGCATACCTGGAACCCCGATCAATTCAAGCAAGTTCAGAGATCCTACTACAGCATTCCCAGATGCTGCTGAACTACAGCTCCTATTGCCCCTGACTGCTTCTGGCTATGCTGGCTGGGGCTGATAGGACTTGGGAGTGCAACAACATCTGGGAGGGCCACAGTTTATTATTATTATTGTTGTTATTACCCCGCCTTTCGGCCAAAGGCCCTAAAGGCGGCTTACAAAAAACCCACAAATATAAAAATACAATATAAAATACATCAATAAAACAATACAATTTACAAAATACAATTTACAAAAGTTAAATAACTGCTCTTAGGCGAACAGTGTAAAATGCACGACACATGAGGGAAAAGGGACAAGGAAGAACAAGGAGAAAAGCATGCTCAGGCACCAGTTCTTAAATTACAGTTCTTATCATGACCAGCTGGAAGCAGGGAGCCTGATAGCATGGTGGCTACTGGGGAGGGCAAGGACAGCTAGTCGCTCAGCAGAGGCGATGAAACAGCTCCTGGATCAGCTTTGGCATGGAAACAAAACACATCTTTGCTGCTGAAGCCACGAGGCATCCTGGCGAGCACGTTGCCAGTTAGCATCTTTACTGGCCCCCTCTCTCCCAATGCCACAATACAGGATGCCTGTATTTGCAGGATGCAGTCCTGGAGGAGTTGTGCAGATTTATGGCCTCTGCAGACCAGCGTCTTTGGCACCAGGCTCCCATCTGCATGTGGTATATCTTGTCGCAATATGTCAGGTTGGCTCGATGGTCTCCTGAAGTCATTGTATACTTCCTTTTTATTCCATCTAGAGAGGCCACTGTCTCCTAATTCTCCTCCATGACTTTCCTGTGCAGAGCTCTTTGGCCGGGATCCAGCAGGGCCCACTCCTCCTCCGTGAAGTACACGGCCACCTCCTTAAAGGTCACCAGACCCTGGAAGGGCAACGGATCCTGATGGAGCTGCTCTTTCCTCTCTATCCCAGAGAAGAGACAGTCCAGACCGTGCCTCTGAGGCCACGGCGCTGCCTGAGAGGGAGGCCACCCCTAAATTACAGACAACAGCAGAGTGAGGAGAGGGTGGACCACAATTCCAGGAGGGAACGGGAAGGAGAATCTGTGGCTGCCTTATCCTCTGTTGCACCATCAGGACATTTAAGAGGGAGTGAATGTTCTTAGGGGAAGGGCCGTAGCTCAGTGGTTGAGTATCTGCCTTGCAAGCAGAAGGTCCCAGGTTCAAACCTTGGCATCTCCAGGTAGGGCTGGGAGAGATTCCTGCCTGAAACCCTGGAGAGCCTCTGCCAGGCAGTGTAGACAGTACTGAGCTAGATGGACCAATGGTATAAGGCAGCTTCCTCTGTTCCTCTAGCTTTGAACGCAACTAAAAGCATGTCAGTAACTAACTGCCTTCCCTGCAGAAGCCAGCTGGTAGATGCTTCTGAAAGATGCTCAGGGGTGTGTGTGTGAATTTGTTGGGCAGGGATGGCCCAAGTCTGTGTGGCGCCTGACGCAGAAAATGTTATGTTGCACACACATCCCAGCCACTATAAAAACAGAATGTAATAATGTTTTTTAAAAAACACCCAGAATGTAATAAATGTAGCAAATTTGAGGGCTCTGTTATAAGGTGACAATTTACCTTTTAACCAAGCCTTCAAATGTATTATTTATTTATTAGATGGTTATCCTGCCCTTCCTCCTAGCAGGAGCCCAAGGCGGCAAGCAGCTCCTGAGCCACTTGCTGACTCTTGAATTCTACAGCTCACAAGATTCCTTTTCTTTCTCTACAGCCCCGTTGAGTGTTGTCTGACTGTGGTGTACAGATGGCATTAAAAAGATGCCCTTGGCTGAGTTTTTAAAATGTTTTCTACTCCAAAAGAGGCTAACAACAAAATAATAAAACACCAATGTCCCGATTCCTTGGATGAGTTTCAGTTGGTGCAGCTTGAGGACGTTGACAAGGTGTTTGGACAGGTTCGTGGAACCACTTCTGTGCTGGATCCTTGCCCTTCTTGGCTAATAAAAGCTAGCAGGGATGGAACAGCCAGCTGGGCCAGGGAGGTGATTAATGCCTCTCTGTGAGAGGGAGTGGTCCCTGGCCACCTGAAAGAGGTGGTAGTGAGACCACTCCTGAAGAAACCCTCCCTGGACCCAGAAAATCTTAATAACTATAGGCCGGTAGCAAATGTTCCATTCCTGGGCAAGGTCCTTGAACGAGTGGTTGCAGGCCAGCTCCAGACACTCTTGGATGAGACCGATTATCAGATCATTATCTGGATCCATTTCAGTTGGGTTTCAGGCCTGGTTTTGGCACAGAAACAGCCTTGGTCGCCCTGTATGATGACCTTTGTCGGGAGAGAGACAGCGGGAGTGTGACTCTGCTGATTCTCCTTGATTTCTCAGCAGCTTTCGATACCATCGACCATGGTATCCTTCTGGGAAGACTGGCTGAGTTGGGAGTGGGAGGTACTGCATGGCGGTGGTTCAGCTTCTACTTGGCAGGTCGCCTTCAGAAGGTGGTGCTTGGGGAACATTGCTCGGCACCCTGGACTCTCCAGTATGGGGTTCTGCAGGGGTCAGTCCCCCATGCTGTTCAACATCTACATGAAACCGTTGGGTGCGGTCATCCGGAGCTTTGGAGTGCATTGCCATCAGTATGCTGATGACACACAGCTCTATTTCTCCTTTTCATCTTCTTCAGGTGAGGCTGTCAATGTGCTGAACCAGTGCCTGGCTGTGACAATGGACTGGATGAGGGCTAATAAACTGAGGCTCAATCCAGACAAGACTGAGATGCTGCTAGTGGGTGGTTCTTCTGACCGGATGGTGGATGTCCAACCTGTCCTGGATGGGGTTGCACTCCCCCTGAAGGAGCAGGTTCGTAGCTAGAATCATCTCTGTCACTTGAGGCTCAGGTAGCCTCAGTGGCACGGAGTGCCTTCTACCAGCTTCGGTTGGTGGCCCAACTACGTCCCTATCTGGACAGGGATAACCTGGCTTCAGTTGTCCATGCTCTGGTAACCTCCAAATTAGATTACTGCAATGCACTCTATGTGGGGTTGCCTTTGAAGATGGTTCGGAAACTGCAGCTTGTGCAAAATGCAGCGGCCAGACTGGTAACAGGGACCAGACAGTCCGAACATATAAAACCGATTCTGGCCTGCTTGCACTGGCTGCCTGTATGTTTCCGAGCTCGATTCAAGGTGCTGGTTTTGACCTATAAAGCCTTACACGGCTTGGGACCACAATACCTGATGGAACGCCTCTCTCGATATAAACCCACCTGTACACTACATTCAAGATCAAAGGCCCTCCTCTGGGTGCCTACTCCAAGGGAAGCTCGGAGGATGGCAACAAGGGAGAGGGCCTTCTCAGTGGTGGCCCCCAAATTATGGAATGATCTCCCTGATGAGGTGCGACTGGCGCCAACACTATTATCTGTTCGGCGCCAGGTCAAGCCTTTCCTCTTCTCCCAGGCATTTTAGCATGTGTTTTATATTGTTTTAAATGTTTAAATTGTGTTTTAATTTTTTTTAAAAAAAGATGTATTTAAATTGTATTTGTTTTTAGTTACTGTAAACCGCCCAGACAGCTTCAACTATGGGGCGGTATACAAGTATAATTAATTAATTAATTAAAAATAACAAACCCACAACAAAGATCAAACCACAAAGGAACAATTAATGTACAAGTCAAATGCTGGCTGTAAAAAAAAATGTTTGAGGCCAGATGGGCCTCCCATACTGGTCATTCCAAACAGGGCTGGCCCACGATAATTTGTTACTTGAGGCAAAGGTCCCAATGGTGGCCCTCCCCACAGTTCCACATACAGAAACCTACTGGAGTGGTAGTTGAATCTTGCTTCAGTACCAGTGATGGGACATTGTCCCTCACCACATCTGAGGCTAACTTAGGGGGCATAGAGCATAGGTACATAGGCAGCTGTCTTGTACTGAACCAGACCATTGGTCCATCTAGCTTAGTATTGTCTACACTCATTGGCAGTGGCTCTCCAGAGTATCAGGCAGGGAGATTTTCCCAGCTCTACCTCAAGATGCCGGGGATTGAATCTGGGATCTTCTGCATGCAAAGCTGATTCTCTACCACACTGAATTATGGCCTTTCCCACATAGCACAGCCTACACAGCACATGCAGCTTTGACATCCAGCATCTCGCCACTATCCCCCTCCAGCAACTGCCAGATGGCAGGGCCAGCTCTAGTCCCAGTTTATAGCTATAAAGGTTCTCTTCTGAGTGCCTGCCATCTCTCAGATAGTGAAGGAACACAGTGCAAGGTCTTTTGAGATTGATCTGGACAGGTTTATGCCATTGCACAGCTTACTCTGGTAAATAAAAGAACAAGTGATCTCTTGAGTATGTTGGGTCTAAGCTACCAGTGGCAGGGATTTACTATTATTTTATCTAAGGGTGCAATTCTGACATGGGAGTAAGCCCCACTGCCTCAGTGGGACTTCCTTCTGTGAAAACATATATAGGATGAAATTATTAATTGTATATAGAGTTGTATATACAATTGTATATAGCCAATTTTTCAACTACCCTCTGTAATATTAGCTATACTTTTAACACTGGCTGGATCTGCAAACATAAGCAGGATGTACATGTTCCAAGTTCATGCTGTGGAAAATTCCGTGTGGGAAGTGGCTGCAGCAGAGCAGGTCCTTTGTGGGAACAAGGTCCTAAGTTCAGTCACAGGGAATCTCCACGTAGGGTGGGGAAATTAATCCGCCTGAAACCCTAGACTCGGCTGCTGCCAGTCAGTGCAGAGAAAATCCGGAGCCAGATGGACCAAAGGTCTGACCCAGTATAAGGCAGCCAACTTCCTATGTCTCTATGACTTCATCAGAATGAGCTGGGGTTAAAGGCACAAGAGCAAGTTACTTGGAGATCCTGTATATAATTATTTATACAGATAAATGAGTCGGGTTAATGGAGCGGGCTACAGAAACACCAGACGGTTGCAGTTGTTTTCAACTTAGCCAACCTCCCCCCCCCCCCATCCCTCTGGCATCACCCGGCCGCCCCCTTTCTTCCACAGGAAAACCCTCGCAGAAGCCAACGGTACGATCGCGTCCGACGCCTCGCCGCTGGCGCATTGACCACGTGCGCTCTGCAACGCGTCATTCTCCCTATGTAAACAAGAGGGAGGGACTATGCGAAATAAGATCCCGCCCTTTATCGTAACTAAGTGCGACTCCCACGCTAGGTTCGGAATTCAAAACTGTCGGGGAACTAAGGCTGGCGATTCATAAACTTCCTCGTAATAAATCACTTTTGTTCCCACCCCCTCTTTGATGTATGGGGGGGGGGAGAGAAAGAATGAGACTGGGCTCAGGGCCAGGAAGGGCGCGTCCCGACCCGTCCCGTCCGTCTGATCCTGCAGGCAGCCGCAAATCCTCCCGTTAGCAAAGCCACGACGCTTGGATTTAGGAGGAATCCCGGCTGCAGCAGTCTAGCAGACGCTGCTTCCTAAAGACAACCGGGGTGGGGGGACGTGCTTCGCTTGCTCCAACAGGCCGCCTCCAGCTTGCAACGCCTGAGCGGTGAATCCACGTGCTGCTAGATCCTCAGCCAGCTCGGAGCGCAGTTGATCGCTAGGCTGGAGAGCTCATCAGGATCTCCTCCCTTTTCGCTTCTTTGCCCTAGCAATGAACTGATCGTTTTCCCCACCCCTAGGACTCGAAGCAATCGCTGTGGAGTTGCCACTGGATCGGCTGAGCTGACTTCTCCCGTGGAGACGCCGCCGCCGCCTGCTTCTCGAGAAACCGCGGCGAAGACGAAGGGAGTTATCGGCAGGCAACACCGAGCGACGCTTTGGCGTGATCGTCCCGCAAGGTGGTCGCAGAGTTACTGGCTCGTCGGATGTTGGGGCTGTCGTCCTGGTGTGGCAACGCCAGGAGCAGAACATCTACTAAATAACCTTTCTTCGCAAGGTCACCCGAGGAGAAGGCGCTCGTTGCATGCATGCCCTTGCCTTATCTGTGGACTTGCAGCGGTGTGCGGCCAAAGAGAGCGCCCGGCCGGCCATGACGAACCTGATGTTGGCGGCATAACGCGGCGGCCCCGCGCATGTAGCAAGGTGGGCCGATTTGGGCGCCTCCTACCCCATAGCGATCGGCAAGGCGGTGCTGTGTGTGCCCACCTTTTGCCCGGAGCTTGTCCGCGAAGTTGTTGTTGTGCCGGAGATCCTCGGGCCGGTCTTCCCGTACACTGAAGAGCTCGACCCATTAGCCGCCGTGACGCCTGATCTGGTTGGGGCGACTCTCCTTGCTCCCGGCCTCGCTGTCTTCCAAGTGCTTCCCCTGCCCATGAAATCTGTTGGCGCTCCATGGTTTTAATCCCTCAGGATTTGCAAATCGCCCCCCCCGACCTCGTGAGGAAGCAGCAGGACGACCCCCACTTCTGTGAAGAAAAGGAGGAGGCAGCCCTCCTCCCCCGGGATCAGCGCGATGTCTGTGACGCAGCCACAGAAGAAGCGTAGCCGTCGTCCCCTCGCGTGGCGTGGGACTAAGGCGGCGGTGGCGGTGGCGGTAGCAGCAACAGGGGCTCAATGAGGGTTGAACAGAGGTTTAACTAGGGAGGGCTCGCGGGTGAACGCCAATCTCGCGTGGACTAGCAGTGCGGGAGGCACGGGCCGAGTGATAAAGTTTTCCCAAGTTTTTTGGGGGGGCACCAAAGATTTTGTCCCCTCTCGGCCCGAAGTTGGATCCAAGCCACGTCATCATCATGACCATGCCCGCCGGAGAACGCTTCTTGCCCCCTCTCTCGAGGGATATTCCCCTTAAGTGAAAAAAAAACCCCACTCACATAAGCACCCCCGCTCCCGTCTGGCCGCAGGAACCATGGAAGAGGACGCGGGCAGGCTCGGCTGGCGGCTTTGAAAGTTTGCCAAACGCCTTCGAGGTTACTTTTTTTTTCTGGCGGAAAGGGGAGAGATTGGAAGGCGGCGGCGGGGTGGTGGTGGACTTGAGGAGTCAGCTGCTTCCAAGCATGGGAGACAGGTTGTTGCCGGAGCCAACTCGTGCAAATCCTTCTCCTGCTGTGGCCGCCTGCTCCGAAGCAGAAGCGATCGAGGTCCTGGAATCCGAGGATGGCCTGCCTATGGCTGCGGAGGACGTGAGTTTCCTTTAATGTGGCTTTCCCCCGGCCCCCATTCTCCCCAGTCGACTTTAATCGGATCAAGCTATTTAAAAATAAACTTCGGTATTAGAGGGGAAGTTTGATTCTTTCTAGGAAAAGAAAGTCAGAAGAAAATAGGGTTCCCGCCTCCCCGTGTGTTTACTCGGAAGTAAGCCCCAGTCACTTCAGCGGGGCTTACTTGCAAGTAAGTGTGCCCAGGATTGGAGCCTGGTCTTTTTCTTTTTAATCAGTGGTAAATTTAATATGATTATACAGATTATATATATTCTAATAATATTGTGCATATATGTGTATGTGCCATATTTATTCTTTACCTCCAAAAGTGGTAGCACAGCAAATTCTTTCTTAGCCCACATTATTATTATTTTTGCAATCTCCTCCAAATGCTCTGTTGGTAGTTTGCACCAGCGTGAAAGTGTTAACTAGTCATGGTAAAATACACTTCAGAGTAGTCTACAACCAACAAGCTTCTATCAGGAGCTGCTGCTGTTGAACCCTGGTGAGAAGCTGCCAGAAACTGAATGAAAATGTGCAATGAAGGGGAAAGGATATTAGCCCCTAATATCTGGGAATGCTATGATTCCATATGTAGCTCTCGCTTAGCCGCCAAGCACCTTGGATAACCTTGGGCCAATGTTAAATGCTCAGCCTAACCTACCTTGCAGGGTTGCTGTGAGGATAAAATGGGACAATTCCTTGAGTTCCTTGGAAGATGAGTTTGATATGAGTATGAAATAATCATTGGTATCTCATAGAGCCGATGTGGGGAACCTGTCGCCCTCCAGCTGTTGCTGAACTACAAGTCCTGTCATCTGTGGCCATTGGCCATGCTTGCTGATGGGAGTTGTAGTTCAGCAATATTTGGAGGGCCAAAGATTCCCCCACACCTGACTCAGGTGGTGGAAAAACCTGTTGTAACCCCTAACTTCAGTGCTGGATAATTAGTCGTTGGCTGCCACCTACATTACTACTCTCTGCTTTCTGCTGTCAAGCTGTGACTTCCTGCTGAATAATGCAGTGGCACATGAGTGTCCCTAGCCTGCCACCTACATCCAGATGTAGTTGTGGGCACATGGCAGGTGATTTTTGATAATGCACAATGTAATCTGCAAGGACTTAATTCATATTTGAACAAGCTTTGCATGTTCTGTGCCCAGGTATCTCCCAAACGCTTCACATTCCCAGCACATAATGCTTGCCTTTTTGCTGCAAGCTTTTTATGTTATTTTGTTGTCATTGGCTCATTCTTCTCCACATACTTAACCTTCAGTAATTTGGAAATTATTACTGGCAGTAATATACTATTGGGGATAAGAAAACAAGTGCAGTGAGATTTGAAAGAAATTACTGTTCTTCCTAGACATTTCGAGCGATGTTGAGACAAAGTACATTTGGTCTGAATCCCACAGCTTGCTTGGGATGTGACCACATGTACTTTCATTTTCATTAAGTGTGTACTTGGTACTTTCAATGTGAACCTCCAGCCTTGCTAAGCAGCCTAATTTAGTTGTAAGCTTTAATCTCTGAGGAATCTTAAAGCAGTGAACCTTATTAGTTGCCAAGTATTTATTTATTATTATTTGATTTATATCCCACCCTTCCTCCCAGCAGTACAGCGTCTTTCTTTGAGAATGCATCCCCCTTCATCTCCATCTGACTGTTTGGTGGAAGATTTAGGGGTGCTTTATATTGCTCTTAATCTGTAACTGTTGCAAGATCAATCGCTAAATGGTAACTAGAGTGCTTGGGTCTCTGGGATGGCACTTTCTGCCATCTAAGCACTTTTAGAGCAAATGGCCCTGTGGCAATGACAGCAATTCCCTGAGCGTTCCTCCTGTTTGGTTTCTAATTTAGCCTAGTCTTGATTGCAATTATTTCTTTCTGAAGACTGGTGTAAAGGAAAGCCAAGTATTCAAGTTACTGACGCTTGAATAACTCATAAGAGAGCCTGTGTCATATTTCATAATGCTTTGTGTTGTTTTGCATGCAAAGATATCTAATTCTCTAGTACCTTTCGTGGCTGAATTTGGGGAGCTGGAATGCACTTGCAGATCATCTAGTTCAGGGTATGAGGAACCTGTTGCCCTCCAGATGTTGCTGGATTACAAGTCCCATCATCCTTTACCATTGGCCATGCTGGCAGGGGGTGATGTGTATTGGAATTGAACATTCGGTGATCTATAGGCTTCCCATCCCTGCTCTAGTCCAGTTAGCTTCAAGGAACTGTGGGGTTCCTTTGGAAACAACTAAATAAAGTGTTCCTCAATGAGAAGATCAGCAATGGCAGATAAGCATCCCTGGAAAGAACAGCTTGGCCATCAGTTTCTTTCCCTGCAGTGTGCAGCCAGTTGCTGTCCATATACTAAGAATACATGTACACATGTATACAGAATGGTGTGGAGTGATTCTAAGGCCAATGAGGCCTACCCAACACTCCACATGAACTGAGCAGGTGCCCGAGAACATTCCCTTGCATTGTCTACAACATGCAGGGGTTCCTCTGTAGATAACATTGATGTGGAAAGAGTTCTGTGAAGGCAGAAGGTTTGGAAACCATGGATGTACTCCAAGCCTACGGCAGGATCATCCATATGCACTCACCTATATCCACACTAACACCTGTGCACATCAGAACAGGAGCAAACATAGTGTCCTATTGAGAGGCGCCTGTTCAGTTAAAGAAATGTGCTATGTCCACTCCAGTTTAGGGCATATCTACACTACACATATAATCTGTAATCTTGGGGTACATTCTGCACTGCTTTCAGAGTGATCCTATATATGTATGTTCCAATGTAAGTCCCACTGAACTGAGTGGGGCTTATTCCCTGGTAAGTAAGTAAGGACTGCTACCTTAGTTTCATACTAGCAGAACTGGTGTAATGCATTCACAGAAGTTAGTGTAACTATTGTGCCATCTCCTAAAATTCTCCTGGGAATAGTAGTTGTCTAAGGTTGCTGAAAGTTCTGTGTGAAAGGCCTGTTGCTTCTTCATAGAGCTACACTCCCCAGGGTTCCTTGGACAGGAGCCATGCCACTTTGGAAGGTTACACAGTTAAAAGCAACCATTGGCACAGTTATAGTGTAGTTTTACCCTGAGAATTCTCAAACAACTCCAAACACACACGCCCACTTTGGATGATGAGTGAAGAAATACCACACAACCAGGTATCATCTCTTGACACTGGACAGAGTTTATTGGGTTTCTTCATGAACTTTTGGGGGGCAGCATGCTCTCTCATATCCAGCCAACGCCATCCCTGAATCTTTTGGGCCCTGGTGATCGGACACTGGAATCTGAATCTATGACCTACTTCTTAGTCCTGTGCTGAATGGAAGTGATGATGGCTCTCATTCCATCAGCTGGTCCTTCCAGTGCACTTTGCCATCATGTGTAGACTATGACAACTTGCCGTGCTGTCCATTTCTATTTTTTTCACCCTAAATCAGGGATGAGGAACCTGTGTGACCTTCCCAGATGTTGCTGGACCACAACTCCCATCATTCCTGACTATTGGCCCATGCTGGTTGGAACTGATAGGAGTTGGAGACCAACAGCATCTGGAGAGCTGTGTTGATTCCCCATCACTGTACTAAATACTTCTAGCAGTAATGTGAGAAATAGCCTCCTTCCTTGAACATCTCAGATACCTTCTCTTCCTCCCACCCATGGCTTTTCCACACTCGCAGCTTGTGAGAAAAGAAATCTGGTCTTGCAACCCCTATCTTGATTGTTTGTGTGTGTTGCAATGGTTGTATATACACCCAGTGGGCAACTAACCGATAAGTAGTTGACATCTTTTGTTAGTGCTTAAGTTAGCTGGTGATAGTGTGCCAAAGAGCAGGTCTTTCTTGCCTGTTTCCTATCCATACATCCCATTACCGCCTGCTTTGTAGAATCATAGGGCTGGAAGGAACCAAAATCCATCTACTCCAACCTGCTGCCCAAAGACAAAGCTGCCAAGCCAACAACCCCACACAGATCATCCTTTGCTGTCCAGAACGCAGTGTGACTCGAGCAGAGGGCAGAAGCATGTCAGAAAGGTATGTGCAGAGGAAGTAGCTCTGAGTGAAGTAGTTTTGCTTCCTAATATAGTGAGATGCATGAGCAGTGATGTGTTCTCATGCTGAGTGGGAAATGCAGTTGTCTGGGTGGTCTGGAGTTGCTGCAGGTGGAGATGAGGGGAACAGGCTGAGGCTGGCTGCACGATGGTTCCCCCTGGCTGAATGGCGGTTTCATCATGGGGAGTGGGATGGCAGTCGTATTGAATGTGTCAGTGACATGCAGCTGTTACCGTGCACCTTCTGCATGGGGGAATCTATCCACCCAATGTGGTGGGGGTGCCTTGTACTCTTTTCTGGGTGGATGTCAGCACATAGAGCCCTGACCGTGAGGGCTAGGACGAAAGTTGGATTAAGTGCTGGAGAACATCAGCAGAAGGAGGGGAACCTTTGGAGGCAAAAATCAATGGCAAGCCATCTGAGGGGAGTGGAAATGGGGCTAGAACAAAGATGCTGAAGGGCAAGCTGGCAGACTGGGAGGGGGACAGGTATGTGGGAAAGAGAATGGGTGGAAAGGCAGATGGGGACTTCTGGATCAAACCAAGGCACTACCAAAGCAGAACTAGCATATGGCTGTTGCCCATGTAAAGAAATGGGCCTAACCTGGAAGTATTTATAACCAGGCCAGGTAAGAAGGAACCAATGAGCTGCCTGGAGAGGTGGGGGGGAGGAGCCATGTTAGGACATTGCCCCTTCTTCCTCCAGTGTACAGCTATGAGTGACTACAAGGCACCACTGGAGACTGGGTCTTAAGTCTCTATTGCCATGAGTTAAAAACGACAGATAAATTATATAGATCGTTCTTGAGGATGTTTGTGAAGACATATTTCTCTGTATTTATATGGCATGTCCAGAGCTTCGAAGATTTTGCAGTATTAACTGGAGCCACTCAGAAGCTGTCTTAGAGAGGAAGAAGCAACATTCTGGATAGGGAGTTACTGGCTCAGAGAGACAGGCAACCCTAGGGCGGGTGAGGAACTTTTTTCAGCCTAACAGCTCATAAGCAACCTTCCAGGGGGCCACATGCCAGTGGTGGGCGGAGCAACAGATCTGACTCTTGATCTTTGTGCAGTAGGCTACAGTCTAGCCATGCAAAGTCACCTCTCTCCATCCAGGCAAGGAAAAGGCTTTGTGACAGTTCAAGGACACGTTCTAGCCAGGCAAAAGAATTGGAGGAGGGAGCAGAGCAGGGCTGGTGAGGGACGTTGCCTGGGGAGAGTCCCAAGGCCAAATAGAAAGATCTGGAGGGCCACTTTGGATACCTGGGCCTGAGGTTTCCCATCCCTGCTCTAGGACTAGGAGAGAGAGATGGAAGTTTCTGTAGGTGACATTGTTCTCTCAAGAACGACGAGTCCCAGAGGTCCTTAATTCCTTTTAGCATACTCTGTGTACAGACCAGCCAACCAAGTGTGATAGCAGGAGAGGGGGACAAGCACCATAATATCTTGGGACATTGAGATCCTGAGGACGTGGTAGCCCATGCTGCTGATAGGATTTACAGGCCCCCAGAACATATGTGAGACAGTGCGTTAGGCCTTAGATCCCATAGACAGGGAACAGCATCGAAGTCTGGGAATGGGGGAACCTACAGCCTTCCAGATGTTGGTGGACTCCCAGCACAGCCAGTAGTTCAGCAACATCTGGAGGGCTACAGGCTCCCCATCCCTGGTCTAAAGGGCACATGCGTGTAATGAACGTACATACACATCATGCTGCCATTTCTGGCTATAAATGCAAAACCAGACAGCAGAAATGTAAAGAGCTGAAACAGAGGGGACTCAAGCACCTAAAGGACTCCGATCCTCCAGTTTTTTCAAAAGGACTAGGGCTTTGGGAAGGGTGAAGGGGCATAGGGGCCCAGTTTACAAGCTTTGTTCTGAGCCCAGAAAGAAAGAAAGGTTGGGCGCTGACTGGAATCTCTTTCTGTTGCCTTGGTCCCTGCATAGGGCAAGATCCGCGAGAAGTCCAGAATCCACACTTAAAGGGAATGTGGTGACTAGGTAAAGGAGGCTTTATACAAAGCCACAGGGGGAAGTATCAGATTCCTTAGTGCTTGTAACCCCTTCTTAATATTTAAATACTTTTGTCTTGCTGGATTTCTTTCCCAGAGAGTAATAATAAACCTGATATTATTACCTGGGAAAGCTATGTTTAACAATACATGTAATTAGAGAAGAGAAGCCACATTTAATATTACACAAGAGACCGGAACCGCTCGTTCAGAAGCAAACAGGCTTTTAAACCTCCATAATTATAGCCCCCCGAACATCTAGCATTTAAAATGTCTTAGATCTTGTTTTTAACTCCTCCTTGTAATTGTCAGGCCAGCATAGGTGGGTATGTCTCTCTTCTGCCATAAAGCACTTAAAATCAAGTGACTCCTGAGCTACAACAGCTGATTATAGAAAAGTTCTAAACTGGACTGATTCTGCAAAACACTCACCATTAGGGCTGCCAACCGACCAGAAAAAAATTGGCCAGATCTGCTCTTGTACCTTTAGTGGCAGCTTGATTTGCACAAATCAGCCGGTGAAGTTTTTCATAGCATGTGAATAAGCATTATGTTCTACTAACATCTGCAGATCAAGCACTGCTATAGGCACAGCTACAGAGGCTGGTCAGATAGCTGGCAATTGTACTCTGTTTTTGTATTTTTGAGAAATGTGTGAAGTAGTAATGAAAAAAATCAGCATGTACAGAGAATTTTATACTTAGTGGTAGATGACAGCAACTGGCTTCTTTCACATCTGGAATTATGAGGAAGGCTGTTGAGGTGAATGTGTTTATGAACAGATGAAACTGCACCTCTGCTTCCTGGGGGCCATCAAGCCTAGTACAGTCAACTCTTGAGTGGCAGGAGCGTTCTGTGGCTTCTTTCTCACCGTGCTTTCTGGGATCCTCTTTAACTGGAGCTGGCAGCTCAAACCTGGGACCTTCTGCATGCAAAGGATGTGTTCTGCCACGGACTTAGCATCCCTTCCTTCACACCCATAAGCATTCTCTGTACAGGAATACCCCGCTATACGGACCTTCACTTTAAGGACACTCACGGGTATGGACATACTTACAGTAGCACCATTCCCCTGTTTATGTACGCTCGCTTCGCAAGAACGGACACAACCTTTGGTTGTTGCCTGTTCTTTCGGTCCGTGGGGGGGTGGAAAGAGACGCGAATCACCTGGGAGGCGCTATCGCGATCAGCTGGGAGGCGCTATCGCGATCAGCTGGGAGGTGCGATCGTGATCAGCTGAGAGATGCAGCGGCGCAGCAGCAGAGGCTTTAGCGTGGGGCTTTGAGGCTCTGCATGAAGGAGAGGTGACACAGTGGCAGCACAAGTGAAAAAAGGTAGTGCTTCACTTTAAGTACATTTTCGGTTTACGTACTCGCTCTGGACCCATTGCGTACATTAATGTGGGGTATTCCTGTACACATATGCAACAATCCACATTCTTAGTTGTCAAGAGCTGGTCAGAGGATGATATGTTGTTCACTGTTGACCCTGCGCTGACATCTGCTGTGTTTTAGCTCCGCCACCACTGTGGATGTTCAGAGGGTAGTCCTGTACTTACCAGCTCAGCAGGGGCCAGGGGACTGAAAAGGCTGATTAGGTTACACCTGGTCCTATAAAGCAGGTGTGGCCAACCTTTCAGCCCCAAGGGCCACATTGCCACCTTCCAATCCCACCCAGGGGCTATACGCCAGCAGTGGACATGCCCAAAAAGTGAGTGTGGTCACCCCACAGCTGGCATGTACATTGCACGCACACCACAGCACCCATAACATACATAGCAGAGTGCACACCCACAGGGAGACACACACATGGGGTGGAGGTCCTCCCTACCACCTGCTGGTGAGCAGGCAGAGGGAGCAATCTCAATTCTGTGGTGGTGCTGGGATGAACAGGGAGGTTTCAGCCTCTCCGCCAACTCGAGCATCATCACTGGGGTAAACACCCATTTCCAGATTGAATCTGGTGAGATGGGAAGTGAGTGATCTGTTTCTTGATACTTGCATGGATTTTTTTTTTTTGCTGCTGCTGCTGCTGCCAAATCACAGAGGGTTTTTGAGGGTTACCTGAAAAGGCTTGGGGACCAGATGGCCCACAGTTTAGCCATCCCTGCTGAGTCTGGCCTAGTTCCTCAGTCTGATATGCTCTTGTCTCTTCTAGCCTGTGGTCCATTTTGATGGCGCTCTTGTCCTTCTTTGCATCTAGTACTTGATTGGCTACCTATCCACTTCACTGGCTACTCGTCGTGATCGCTATTTTGCCTCCAGTATCGGAGGAATACCAGTTGCTGGGAATCACAAGTGGGGAGAGTGCTGTTGCACACATGTTCTGCTTTTGGGCTTCCCAAAGGCATCTGGTTGGCTATTGTGAGAACAGGGTGCTGGACCTAGTGTGCCTTTGGTCTGATCCAGCTCTCAGGTACTTCTGGACTGGTTTGAGCTTGCTTGCTTCCATGTTGGCAGCCCTGGCATTTACATAACTCCTGGGAAGATAAGATTGATTTAAAACGTTGCATGTCTTTTGAGTAATTGAGGTGATGTACACCATTCGTCTTCAACTTGTCGGTCACACTTGAATCTTAGCTGGGTTGCACAAGTGGCTGTTTAGCTTTAAAAACAATACAAAAGGGGGTTGAGATTTATTAAAGGAGGACAAGATCTCCCTTGTGTTCCACAGGAGATTTTGGGAGGCACAGTTTTTCTTGCCCTTGATCAACAAGCTGTGCCTACAGAAATCCCCTCTTCAGCTGTGGGTGGTGCAAAGAGCCATCCTCCTTGGCATCTGGTCATTCTGGAGGAAAAAGGGGAAAGAGGGGCATATGCAGAAGTTAATTTTAAATTGGGTCCCATGTTGCAGTTTGTGTTGAAGGCAGGTCTCTCGAGTCTGATAAGGTTGAAGATGACTGTGGTGCACAGAGAGGGAAGAGCTAATGTGATTTGCCAAAGGAATGCTCAGTCAGATTCATACGGGTGAGGTAATATAGGTCCTTCCTTTCTTAATTTTAATAGAAAGTGAGATGAGTTTGCTTGCTGGGGGATAAGGTGAGTGTGCTTGTTAAGAAGCAAATTACAAAGTGTATCGATAGTGAGGGCAGTCATAGCAGCAGCACATAGAGAGTAAGAAGGAAACCAGACCATCCTGCTGCAAAGGAAGGTTCTTCAGCCAGAAGGTTAGCTACCAGGGCTGTGGCATCGCTCTCGGGCAGCATCTGGAGTTACATTAAACAGAGCTGGGGTTGAACATTTTTAAATCACTGGACAGATTTATAGTGACAAGTGGGAGTTGTATATTAATGAGTATCACACAGGCAAGAGCTGGATTGCTTCTATGGGTTTCCAGGGACTTCACTCACAAACTCTGGTCTCTTTCAGTTTGCTGAGGTGGCCCTACCATGCGTAGTGAGGTTTGATTGGCTGGTGTTATGTGACCTTTAACAAGAGGTTATCGAGAGTAGACAACATGGTGTTCAGGGTACAATGATAAGGAAAACCCCTGCTGGCTTAAGACCAGCGTTCTCAGTTTGACTCAAAGCCAGGAAACTGGAAGCTAAGGCTCATGCCTTAACAAGACATGCTGTAGTGCAAGACTGATGTAGTGCGATGTTGCAAATTGTCCTTACTTGCAACTAACCTTCCATGTACCTCCACTTGTTCCTTGGTTTTTCAGATGGGAAGGAGGTCCTTCCTCAGAGCAAGGCACCCTGGACAAGATGGCCCATGAATGTGCCCCTGTCCTTGCTGCTTTGCCATGTTGATTAGAAAAAAATATTAAAAAATATTATTTTGACTAATTTTTTTTAAAAAAGATTTTCTAGCAGTGATGCAGAAACTTTTCTGGGCCACCTCTCCCAGAATGCCTCCTTCTGAGAAAGGTCTTCATTACTTGGAGCAAGAGGGGGAGAGAGTGCTGGGGCTACTACCACGTCAGCAGGGACAAAATAATTTTAACCAGGGGGTGAGGATAGGAGGTCGAGGAGGGGAGGGGAGAATGGTGCCTGCCTTGGGTGGTGCAATTCTTTATGTCAGATCTGTCTGAGGTCTCCTAAAGCAACGGGCCTGGGGCTGTCTGCTCAGATTGCCATGCCCGAGTGACAGCACTGGTTTTGTGTGTGTGCGCGTGGGGGGATGTATGTTCAGTTTGCAGGCAGTGTATGCGCGCATGTATGTGTGTGTAGCATTCAGTGTGGGGTTAGTTGGGAGATGGCAGTGTGGGGCAAATGCGGTTGCAGGAGTGTGGTCACCATGAGTTTCTCAGAACTTCAAATGTACCCATGACCCCCAAAATGTTGGTGATGCATCATCTGTGCACTCCACCACACTATCATATTCCATAACTAAAAGAATAGGTGTTGCACATATCATCCACTAGGTGGCTTTCTCTACCACCATTGTAGTCCTGGAAAAATTTTCACTTCAAAAATCAATCGATGTACGTCCTGCCCTATTTTGCCAGTAGATGCTGACATAGGCCTTAATGGGCCAGGAAAACCTTCATAATTTTTGAACTACTGCACAGAATTTCACTTTACCAATGATGAAATTGGTATGGTGAAATAAATAAATTCTTGATTTCACCAAAATTGGAAGTAAGTAAATGAGATGACTATACTAATGGGAGTGTTTAAAAAATAGTCCAAAGAGTCAATTTTTAGCACTTTTTAACTTGCTGTACTTGTGGCAATTTTTATTGGATTGGTTTGAAATTTAGCACATTTCTTCCTGGCTTAGGCTGCAATCCAATACATGTCTACTCAGAAGTAAGCTCTACTGGGTTCCATGGGACTTACTCCCTGGTAAGTATGTATTGGATTGTAGCCTAAATAGACGAGAGACTAAACATACCACGGTGTGGCTGCATAGGTCTTGGAGTGGCACTCTCTCTTACTTGGACTTGAGTTGTGGCATCTTTGCCAAAAGACTTCCATTGAAGTTATCTGCAGTAGAGTAATAATAACAAACAAAGCTGTCTGCCAATTTGCTGTCTCCAGTAGTCTTCCCCAACCTGATACTCTCCAAATGTTTTGGGCTAAGACTCCCATCAGCACCAACCAGCATGGCCAATGGTCAGGGATGATGAAAGGTGTAGTATATGGAAGGCACGAGGTTGAGGAAGGCTGCTGTACAGCATGTAGTGCAATTGAACAAACAAAACTTCCACGTGTAACTGTTCAGTGTGGAGGAAATGACTGTCTCTGTTTGACAGCGTCGGATACAAGAGGTTTTGTACCACTGACATGCTGAAAATGCTTCAGGGCAGCCTACTGTTCAAGACCAGCCCAGATTGCAGGTCTTCCCTTTCCTATAATCTCTGTTTGATTATTTGCCTCTTTTTAAAAGTGTTTTTGGAGCAAATGTGTAATTCTGTGCTCTTAAACCTTTCCCTCTTCTTTCTTTTATGCGTTGCCTCTTCCCTCTCGCAGCACTGGAAAGCTCTGTTTGATCAGGTATGTGAACAATTTCGACTGTTTTGCACTAACTCCTGCTAACAATGGAGATACAGCAAGTTTATCCAGTGGGGGGAGTCCCTGTATGGGTTTTGTAACACACCGTTTATGTGCAGTTAGTGTGGCACTGATCTTGTTGCAGTTAATGCTTGGCAATTGCACCCCCAGCTCTGCACTTCTGATTCCTGTTGTACCTTTGTACACCATCCCTTAAATTCTTACCCTCATCAGTTGAAGACCCTTCTACCCCTGGACTGCACCATAAAAAACAAGGAGCTTGATGTATTTCAAGTTGAGTTTTGCCCCTTCTTTAGAAGTTTTATTTCAGAGTTGCCAGTCCAGCTCCTTAGAAATCCTTCATCCGTGAATCAGGTGGGGCACATGGATATCAAATTTCAGCGTTTTTATTTTAGAAATGGATTAAATTGCAATGGTTATGGGAGAAAGACTTGAATAAAATGTGACATGATCTCCATATTTATTGTTTCAATGGCAAATGGCACAGATTGATATTGGTCAGCCTCTTAATCCCCAGTGCTTCACTGATTTAACCAGACTAGCTGATCATTGTATTCATTGGAAAATAGGCCCAAGGTTGGAAAGATACTGGATGCCATTTACCTAAAATGTTTCACAGTAGGATGTAGCTGTTTTACAAGTTTTATATTATTATTTCAGCTCTCTGAAGTAGTAGAGATACTGCTGAATTAAGATTTAATAGTGAATCTCCACTTCTGTCCCTTGCAAAACCAGGGGCAATTAAAACAAAAAGGCCTCACCATTCATGCACATAGTGTAATTATTTCATTGTGTTGCAGAGGCACACCAGACATTCACTGCACTGCTGTCAAACAGATGTCACCTCTGAGTGTGCACACTGAGGCTTCCTCTCTCAGTAGTCTCCAAAGTGACCAAGACTCACCAGATTCTGGTAGTTTTGAAATGGAGTGTGGCAATTTAGGGGATGTCAGGTTAGAAATGGGTCCACCAAACATTTTCTGGAAAGGAACTAGGTGGCTCCATCCACCACAAAGTGGGGAAGGCACCAAAACACTTATTCTTAAAAATCTAATATTGGCTCTTCCCTGATTCACTCCAGCTGAGGATCTGGATCTTTCATTTTTAAAAAGAAATGTACTGTAGTTTATTACTTTTCAGAGGTATCCAGTATGTGCAGGTAAGCTTCAGACCTGGCCATTGGACCATATTGTGTTTACACTACACCATCATTCTGCTCTTTAGGGAGAGAGCTCCACCCTTGAGGAACCTTCTGCTCTGAATTATGGCAGAGGTTTTAACATTTCTGTTGATGATGCCCGTTGCTTAATCCTACCAGTGCAAATGCTTTCTTTGTGTGTTTTCAGAGCAAAGTCAATTTTTTTTTTTAACTAAGCAGCTCTCCTGAAGTCTGTCCAAAGTTATGTTCGCAGGTTAGGATTTGTTCTGTAACTTGCATTTTGCTTGTTTTCAGTTATAGATTTAATGGTGGTTATGGGTTTTAACATGCGGATTTGAAAACACATTGCAATTTGGGAACATTCAAAATGGTGTTTGCAAACATTTTCAGATGTGGCTGTTAAAATGCATATATGGAGAAAATTAATATTTCAAGATACAATTTCTTTTCCCCTTTTATTTTCCTTTTAGTAACATAAAAATACATTTAACAGAAAATGCTAAAGATACTGTATTTAAACTCTGTACATTCTCCTAGAATTTTGCCTCTGTGGCTCACTTTTGGCACGCAGTGCTCTCTTAATGTGTTGCACCCATTTTTTGTGTGAGCCGAAACACTTCTTTATGCAAGTGAACTGTTACTACTTTGTCTGACCCTGGCGGAAGGCAGTGTCCACAATTGAATGAGGCAATATAATAATTTGGTTCCTGCGTGTGGTTAAACCACAGAATGACTATCTGAGTGGTCTGCCTTGCCCATAAAATGCTCCTCTAGACTCAGAGATGGCTTATTATCATTCCCTAAGTAATCTCACTGTCAGTGGTGATGAGTGTCTGTTTATAACCCAGTAAGCTGTGCTCTGTATTTAGCCCATAAATCTGGGGTGGGCAAAGTTTTTCACTGTGTGCAGGATGTATCTGGAGAGGGTAGGATCATGCAGTTACATTACTCTAATGATAACAGAGTCCATTCTGTAATATATTGGCATGAATTATTCCCATCTGTATCAGTTGTGGCAGTGGTCAAATGATCCTTCAACCAACCTTTGCCGCCCAGGTGCCCTCTCAGCTAGGGCTGATGGACGTTGTAGTCCAAAACATCTGGAAGACACCTGGTTGTTGAAGGCCACCTTAAACATTCCGTAAGTATGTACCTGGGGTAGTCTTTGAAGTTTGAGTTCTGTCTCATCCTTGTAGTTGCTTTGGGAGAGGAAGAGAAGATAGGATTTAGTCTGCCTGCAAGGGGTCTGTTGAGGGGAGTGTTTTGCAGCATTTTGTATTCCTTCCCATTTGATCTTTGGGAGGGGCCATAGCTGGAGGTCCCCAGGTTCAGTCCCTGCCATCTTCAGGTAGTGCTGTTAAAACACACTCCCTTCTGTCTGAAACCCTGGAGAGCCACCTCCAGAGTAGAAATAATCTGACTTAGAAATAGAATCATAGAATAGTAGAGTTGGAAGGGGCCTATAAGGCCATCAAGTCCAATCCCCTGCGCAATGCAGGAATCCAAATCAAAGCATTCCCGACACATGGCTGTCCAGCTGCCTCTTGAATGCCTCCAGTGTCGGAGAGCCCGCTACCTCTCTAGGTAATTGGTTCCATTGTCGTATGGCTCTAACAGTTAGGATGTTTTTCCTGATATCCAGTCAAAATCTGGTTTCCTGCAGCTTGAGCCCATTATTCCATGTTGTGCACTGTGAGACAATCAAGGAGAGATCCCGGCCGTCCTCTGTGTGACAACCTTTCATGTACTTGAAGAGTGCTATCATATCTCCCTTCAGTCTTCTCTTCTCCAGGCTAAACATGCCCAGTTCTTTCAGTCTCTCCTCATAGAACTTTGTTTCCAGTCCCCTCATCATCCTTGTTGCCCTCCTCTGAACCCGTTCCAGTTTGTCTGCATCCTTCTTGAAGTGAGGAGACCAGAACTGAACGCAGTATTCAACATGACACCTAACCAGTGCTGAATAGAGGGGAACTAGTACTTCACGCGATTTGGAAACTATACTTCTGTTAATGCAGCCTAATATAGCATTTGCCTTTTTTGCAGCCACATCACACTGTTGGCTCATATTCAGCTTGTGATCAACGACAATTTCAAGATCCTTCTCACATGTCATACTGCTGAGCCAAGAATCTTATAACTGCGCATTTGGTTTCTTTTTCCTAAGTGTAGAACTTTACATTTATCCCTGTTGAATTTCATTCTGTTGTTTTCAGCCCTATGCTCCAGCCTATCAAGGTCCCTTTGAATTTTGTTTCTGTCTTCCACAGTATTAGCTGTGCCCCCCAATTTTGTATCATCTCCAAATTTGATAAGCATGCTTTGTACCTCCTCATCCAAGTCATTAATAAAAATGTTAAAGAGCACTGGGCCCAGGACCAAGCCCTGTGGTACCCCACTTGTTACTTCCCCCCAGTTTGAGAAGGAACCATTGATAAGTACGATTCTGGAGCCAACTGTGCATCCATCTGATAGTTGTTTCATCCAGCCCACATTTAGCTAGCTTGCTAATCAGAATATCATGGGGCACTTTGTCAAAAACTTTGCTGAAGTTGAGATATATTATGTCCACAGCATTTGCACAGTCTACAAGGGAGGTTACCCAATCAAAAAATGAGATGAGATTAGTTTGGCAGGATTTGTTCTTCATAAATCCATGTTGGCTTCTAGTAATCACTGCATTGCTTTCAAGGTGCTTACAGATTGACTGTTTTATAATCTGCTCCAGAATTTTTCCAGGGATTGATGTTAGGCTGACTGGTCTGTAGTTCCCTGGTTCCTCCTTTTTGCCCTTTTTGAAGATAGGGACAACATTAGCTCTCCTCCAGTCATCCGGCACTTCACCAGTCCTCCATGATTTCACAAAGATAATAGAGAGCGGTTCTGAGAGTTCTTCAGCCAGTTCCTTCAGTATTCTAGGATACAGTTTATCGGGCCCTGGAGAGTTCAACTTGTTTACAGTGATTAGGTATTCCTTGACCGTTTGTGTATGAATCTCAAGGTCCAATCCTGCCCCTTCTACTTCATGTTTCCTGGGAGGGTCATAGACCCTTTTTTGGGAGAAGACTGAGCCAAAGTAGGAATTGAGCACTTCTGCCTTTTCTTTGTCATCTGTTATCATTTTGCCTTCCTCATTGAGTGGCTGTGCCATCATTTCTTTTCTCTGTCTTTTACTATGGACATACCTGAAGAAAGCTTTTTTGTTGCTTTTAGCATCCCTCGCTAGCCTCAGCTCATTCTCAGCTTTAGCCTTCCTGACACCATCCCTGCAATTCCATGATACCTGCCTGTACTCTTCCTTTGTGGCCTGGCCTTTTTTCCACTTCCTGTATGTGTCCTTTTTTGTTTTCAGGTCATCTCTAAGCTTTTTGTGAAGCCACATTGGCTTCTTCTGCTGTTTCCCCCTTTTTTCCTTGTTGGAATTGCATTGCGCTTTTAGAATTTCCTTTTTTAGAAACTCCCGCCCATCTTGGACTCCTTTTCTCATTAGGGTGGCTTGCCATGGAACGGTACTTACAATTGTTCTGAGTTTATTAAAATCAGCTTTCCTGAAGTCCAGGGTGCGCATATGGCTACTCTCAGCTTTTGCTTCTGTTAAAATCAAGAATTCAAGTATGGTGTGGTCACTTTCCCCCAGAGTTCCCGTAACTGCCACTTCATCCACCAAATCATCTCTATTGGTTAGAATCAAGTCCAGGATAGCTGATCCTCTGGTTGCGTCCTCCACTTTCTGTAGGAGGAAGTTATCTGCAACACAAGTCAGAAATTTCTTGGAGGGACCATGTTTGGCAGAATTTGTCTCCCAACAGATATCAGGATAATTGAAATCCCCCATTACTACTACATCATGCCTCCTCGAAACATTGGCAATTTGCTTTTCAAAAGTTACATTCTCATCTTCTCCTTGATTGGGTAGTTGGTAGTAGACTCCAAGTACCACATTCCTTTTATTACTTGCCCCATTAATTTTAATCCATATACTCTCGGTGGAGCTACCAAGCTCATCTTCCTGTATTTCTGTGCAGGGATATATATTTTTAATATATAGAGCGACTCCACCTCCCTTTTTATTCTTTTTGAACAAGTTGTATCCTTCAATTGCTGTATTCTAGTCATGGGAGTCATCCCACCAAGTTTCAGTTATACCTGTCAAGTCATAATTGCCCTCCTGTATTAAGAGTTCAAGTTTGTCCTACTTGTTTCCCATGCTCTGCGCATTAGTATACAGGCATCGAAGACCATGTGATTTATGGCTTGGCTTCCTTATTACATATTTCTGAGGACTGTTACTGGGCCCTATTAGAGCCAATCTCTCTGGTCCCGCTACTGTGCATAAGCCTTCATCAGTCGTTACCACCAGGTTTACGTCTCCCTCAACTTTAGGATTCAGTTTAAAGCCCTCCTGATGAACTTCTCCATGCTGTGGCCAAACACATTCTTCCCAGTCCTTGTGAGATGCAACCCATCACTTGCCAGCAGTCCATCTTCCAGGAACCATAGCCCATGGTCCCAGAATCCAAATATCTCATGTCTGCACCATCTTCGTAGCCATTCATTCACATGGAGTATTTTTCTTTCCCTTTCTACTCCTCTTCTAAGTACTGGAAGGATGGATGAAAAAACTATATGGGCTGCAAAGTCCTTGAGTTTCCTTCCCAGAGCTTCAAAATCTGATGTGATTTCTTCATAGCTCCGTTTGGCAGTATCATTTGTTCCCACATGGATGAGAAGAAAGGGATACCTGTCGGTGGGCTTGATGAGTGATGGCAGCCCTTCCATCACATCTCTAATCCGTCCTCCTGGTAGACAGCACACCTGGCGAGTCCACGGATCTTCTCGGCATACCTGGGTTTCAATCCCTCGCAGTAGGGAGTCTCCCACTACTAATACTCTTCTCTTCTTGTTGTGGGGTGTGGTTTCATTGTCCCTGCTTGATTGAGCTTCAGCCTCTTGCTCGTTGTCGCACGTGGTCTCCTGTAATTCTTCCTCCACAGGCTGTCCTCCAGTCTCCTCCTCGAGTGGTTGAAAGCGGTTCCATAGCTCCACTGGTGAAGGGTGTCTTCAAGCTCTTCTGCTCCTAACTGTCACCCTTTCCCATGGAGTTTCCTCCACTTCGTTATTCCTCTCCAAAGCAGTCTCCTCTTCTGCTACCACATGCTGTTGCTCTTCCACCTCCACATCTCTTTGCTGCTGTTGTTCCAGCGTTCTGTCTAAGAACTCTTCATCTTCTCTAATAGTCCTCAGTGTGGCCACCCGCCATTCCAGGCCTCTCCCCTTTTCTTCCAGCAGTGTCACGAGCTTGCACTTGTTGCAGGTGTACGCCATGTTGTTCTCAGGCAAGAAAACAAACATGGCACACAGCTTGCAGGTCACAACCACTGGAGAATCCTTCCCATTCACACTCTCTTCTACCTTTTGTTTCTTTCTAAGTACTTCTTTTGGAGTGGGCTGTGCTTTGTCCTGTCCTACTACAGGGTAAACTTGAGAGTCCCACTAGTATGCGGTGTGCTGTACAAGGAGAATTAGTAAATTTGTTTTTTTGGCTTTTTTTTTTATTAGGGACCTCCCCCTTGACCTACCCTGTCGAACTCCTTTGTCAAACTCCTGTTTGCTCTGCCTGTTTGCTCGCTCTCTGAAAGCTGGCTTGCTTTTATGTCCTCACCTGTAGATCAACTGAGACAGCTCCTTCTGCTCTGCTCTGTTAGGAGTCAGGAAGCAAACCTGGTATAAGGCAGCTTCCTTCTTCCTGACCCTTCTGTCCCTGGTGAAGATTAATGCCTGTATACTACCACCTGCCACCAGAGATATTTCCCAGTTGGCAGAGGGAGTGATAGCTGGAGCCATTTTGGTGGGAGGTGATGTGTTTGATTCCCAATTTTCCTCCCCTCCCCAATTCTACAAACTGGTCCATTTTGACCCTACCAAATGATTCCTGAAATGAGAACATAACCTGTTCTGAGGACTTCCCTCTGATTATGAAAAGATATTACCAGATTCTGTCTTAATTGGAGTGCTGTTGCTGTCTTGTTGTTTGTTGGTTATTACTCATTAGCTAGAGTGTTGGAAAGTGGGAGCAGACTTCATACTAATGACTGGGCAGAACATTGCCTGTGTTCCACGCCCCCATCTAATATTTCTGAAAATATAAAGGCTTTTTAAAAAAGAAAATAAAAGTTAGAACTCCCAACCACCTAGAGCCCTAAATGGATACCAGATGGCAGGCCTAGTATTCAGCCGTTCCTGTCATGGATATTTGGGTAGCATGGCAATCCAACTGACAGCAGATGGTGGTGCACAGGTGATCACCCACACCCACTGGCTAGGGAAGGAGGCAATTGAGGTGAGCCACTGAGAAGAGTCTTCTAAAGCAGTATTCAAACCTGGCCAGATTATTCTATAATGTTAGAAGGTTGTACGATCTCTGAGGGAATGTGGCTGTAACTATTGTGAAGGGACCCTGCATTTCTGAATTTGACACTACACTACGGTTGAGATCTAAGGACTCACTGCACTCTACTGTCAAAAGGATTGTTTAATTGAATTTACACAGGTCCCTGTTGATGCTTAGCGGTGGGATTTGATGCTGTTATGTTCGTAGGTAACCCCATGGATCTGGTTTTGTGGTAAAGCATTGGGTTCTTGGTGCTTGGCAATGCCTATTTTGATCCTCAGCTGTTGGGAAGTGAGGCGGCTGTGTTGCCAAAAACTGAAGGTCAAACATGATTTGGGGGCTTGGTACAAATACACCACTTATGCTGGCTTAAGGCCTACTAATACTTCATTGAAATGGACTGAGAGGTAACTGAAGTCTCAAAATAATTAGCTCCTCCTGAGATGGGGGCCAATGTTGAAATTTTATCTGTCTCTGGGGTGTTACTACCGAAGAGAACACAATTCATGAAAACTGGTCTCTCAAGTCTTCAGTGAAATCATAAAGCTTTTATTGCCTATGTGCAAAAACAGATGTACCCTTCCTAGATTTGAGAAACTAAGATAGACAGAAGGCCCATTAGGTTTGGGGGTGGATAATGAAATATTGTTTGCTGTAATTAAAAATCTCTTCCATCTGGGGTGGCTGAGTGCAGGTTTTAACATGTCTTCTATCACATTTCTGTCTCATTAGAGGACCCCCCTCCCACCACCAGTTTTATTGCACAATCCTGTGAAGTGGGTTAGAGTTAGTGACTGACCGAAGTCCAACTTGCGAATTTTATGGCTGAGTGAGGATTTGAATCTAGGTTTCTCTGATCCAAATTGAGCACTTTTATTTGCCACATCATACTCTGTCAGAGCTGAGCCATAGGCAGCAGTTGGGAGGGAGCCAGGAGCTGTGCAAGGAGTTGTCCAATGGGTCAGAGCCAAGGGACACCCTAGAACAGACCATAGTCAGGAAGACTGTTGTTGCTCAGGCAAAGTCCCAGCCCAGGCAGGAAGCCATTTATAGCCCTTTCTGACTAGGAGAGCCAAATGGCCACCCTGGGAATGCTTCACTGCCCAGGAAGATGCTCTGGTTTGTAGTTCTGGTGTCCTACCACACGGGGCGGATGTGCTCAGAATTCCCACTCCTGGCCCTGGCACACATCTTCCCTCTCCCTCCCTCTCTCCCTCTTGCACACAGAGAGAGAGAGAGACAGAAGAAAGGAAAAAGAAAAATGTTTGCAATGGTATGGTGAGGATCATCTAATCCATTCTAGGTGCCAGTGTATTCAAACATCTTGCTGTGTGGCAACCATAGCTGTTTGGAGACCACAGTATTTAAATAAACTGATTCTCGAAGATATGTTTTCAATCAAATATGAACACCTCCAAGCTATGTATTATTCCACTGAAAAGCATTTTCTGGTGGCCTATCTTTCAACCTTTTTCTCAGTGCTATTTTTTAGATGTGTAAACATTGTGGGCCATTTTCAACTAGCTTGTTGTGCCAGCAGAAGTTAGTGCAAAGATTCCTGCTAATGCAATGGGAATTTCCCTCCTCTCTTTCCCATTGTGAACCCTCCCAAATCTTCTCTGGAGGGTCAGGAGAACCCCCAGAACAGTGCACAGGGGGAAGAGTGGGAGCATTCTGTTGGGCAAGCAGAAATGCTTGTGCCACTAGAATGATCTCCTTAGTGCTATGTTGAATACAACCCCATACTTTAAAATTGGTGTTGGTTTTCCTTGTGCAAATAAGCCTAAGGACACAAATGCTGCCTGTTTTAATGTTTCCCAGAACGTTCCCACCACCAAAACAATCTTAAAGAAGGGTACAAGCATTTGCCCTGACACAGTGATTCCTGATGGCCATGAGAATTTCAGTGCACACATGGAGCTATTCTGCCTATGGACTTGTCCATTCACTTAATTTTTAAATGTTTATATTCATCATCATCATATGTTATATATGATGTGTTACCAATCATATATCTGATTTAACAAAAAGCTAAATGAACAGCACATAGAATGAAAATAGGAGGATATATCTCTATAAACTGCCTTGATACCACATTTTTAAGTCATAAGCTATCTTTCTGCATAATATCCAGATATAACAATCAGCCTGGTTATTATCTTAGTTACTATTAAAATGTTGTGAACCGATAACCTGTATTTAGCAATAACTTTTAAAATATTCAGTAAAATTAATTCATCGTATTGTAAAGTTGTCATGTCTTTGTTTTCCTTTCGTGAATCTGAGGAACTTTGTTAACATAGCCATTAAGGCAAATTCCAATATTTTATCAACCCATTCTTTAATTATACCCTCTAATTGATAATTTCCACTTCCTCAGAAAACACATTCTAGCTGCTGCCAGCACATAAGAAACTGGTTCTTTGTGCTCTGGCCTTGCTGATCCCTCTTCATGATTTCCATTCACTTCAATGGAGGAAGCAGTTTGGCATGTGCAGAGTGATGTATACACAAAGCTGCTCCCTCCAGTGAAATGAACAAGGATGCCCACAATTGTGGAGCTTCATGTGACTCTCAAAGTGAACGTGGTGTTCTAGATGGGGGATTAATCTAAGCGTGGCTAGTGAGGAAGGATGGCTGATTTGTAGGTGGGGACTTTTTACTGAGTCCAGGTTCAGCACCTCAGAATGCAGTAGTTTGGAATTTAAGCCAAACAGTTTCAGGTGCCTCATATGAAGCTGTTTTGCTTGGGCTGTGTATAAATATAGTGGGAGCTACTCTTGCAAACAAACTGCTAAATAAAGCCTCACTGCAAATCAGCACTTGGAAGATGGAAAAATGAGACTCTTTGCCTAGCCCCAGCAATTTTTAACCGAAACCTCAACCACACTGGTGGACGTGGCTCCGATTTTGTGTCTCTTCTGGTCTTCCTTCTTCCCTGGTCAGTGTTTTATACCATTTATTGCAGAGGGTGGTTCCACAATTATGGTTTTCAAGAGTTGTCTTGGAAACACTTCCATTCCTATCAGCATATGATTCTGCCTTATATTAAGTCAGATTATACCAGGGCAAGCCCAACAAGGTACCCTCCAGATGTTGTTGGACATCAACTCCCATCATCCACAGGCAGCATAACCAATAGTCAAGGGTGTTGGGAGTTGTAGTCTAGAAGGCATCATGTTTGCTACCCTCAGTCTAGTATTGCTTGTTCTGAGTGGCAGCAACTCTCTAAGACTCAGGTAGGGCACTTTCCCAGCCCTGATAACCTGAGGCTCTTTTCAACAACTGGAGATACTGAAGTTTGAACCTGGGACTGTAGTCAGGTAAAACATGTGCTATGCCATTGAACTATGCCATGCTGAACATATAGGTGCCCATGGGCACAACAGATGCCTGAGGATGGCTTAGTTAGCTTTTCTTTTCTTGGGAATTAACTGGTGTGGAAGAGGCAGTACCGGGATGGCTACAGGGGCAAAATGTTAAAGCAACTCCCACCCCACAGTCTCAGTCCAGCTTGGTCCTCATGCAGCAGCTCTTTGTTCAACAAACAACAGCTATGCAAGGCCGAGCAATGAGAAAAAGAAGTCAGTTGGGCCGTCGATCAGTGAGTCAGTAGTAGGTCATGTCGGAGTGGAGATCCAGGACCTTGGATAGCTCCAAGCAGACAGCTTGCTCTGTTAAGCTCTGGAGCTCAGTTAAGACCTTATTGAGCCAGGCTACTTTTCCAAGGTTCTGCCTTCTCCCTGAATGAAGTGTGGACAGTTTTAAAGAGGTCGTCCTGTGGCTTGAGCCTAGCACTGTGTTGCATCTCAACCCACTCCCATGTTGTGCATTGCTGGCACTGGTGAGCATTATGTCCTGGGGGTCAGTCCCTCAGGGGAATTTTTGGGGGGGGGATTGCCTTGGGCTCAGGAAGCTCTTGGCTGATGGGTTTGGGCTTGGTGTCAGGGCCTGGGCATCGGTTCAGTACCTCTGTGTCTTATGCCACTAGTCCTTGTGATCCAGCTGGTGGTCCCTCTTCTGTGTCACTCTTGGCTTCTGCTTGGGATCAGGATCATGACCTTCTGTTATGGGCAGTCCCATGAAATATTTTTCTGTTTTGTTTTTGTTGGGGCTGTAATTCTGATATAATAATAATAGTAATGATTTTTTTGCAGCTGAGTTTCAAAATGTATGTATACATTTGCTTATGGGGTATGATTCCACACATAGGATTTTCACTCCACATCTGCCATCTCTCATGAGAATTCAGGTGTGTTAGAGCCATGCTGAGCACTGCACACATTATTCTTGACAGAAACACACTTTTGAGTGAAGCAATTGCATCCCCTGCTTTCTCTTATTAGCTTGATTTCTAGTTTTCTAGTCCAATATAGAAATATGAGGGGACTAGAGAGATAATTATCTTAGCAGGATGTCTTTGTGTGCATGTATAGACAGTGTGTTTAGTTTCTATTAAAAATGCTCCTTGCTCAACTCTTGTGTGTGTTTTATAGTGGAAACAGATGTCTATTGTTTGCTTCAGAGTGCTCAGAGCACGCTTGTAAATAGCTTCTAGCCCAGTTACCTGTGACGAGTACAAAAATACTTCCAGGTGGCCAGACAGGGACAGCATTTGTATACTGGAAGAATGCTGGCATTTCAGGCTGTCCATGTGCCGCAAATGTGTAACATAGACAAATGTGAGCAGTAAACATTTTTTTTAAGGGCTCATAAACTTCTGTTTTATTTGCAAAGCTGACTTGGAAGAAGTTGCTGTCTCTTCTGCTTTGGGATTGCTGCATATTATCCTTGGAGTGACAGAGCATGATTTGAAGCTCTCCTGGCTCATGCTGGTCAGGATGGGAGGTGTGTGTTTTTCTCGGATCTTTTTTTTCTTTTCTTTTTTTGCTGTGCTGGCTCCAGGCTGGCCCAGGAGAGGGTCCCAAATTGGGCCCCTCTCTGGGAACTAGACCAGCATAGAATCCAGCCAGTCTATGAGCCCCACCCCATCCCCAGAGCACTCCTCTCCACTGCTGGAGATGAGTGGAGAGGGGCCTGCACTTCATCCTAACCTACCACCCTCCTACTCCCAACCTTCAGCATGGGATGGGGGTGATTAGGATTGCAGTCTTAGGCAGTCTGGGGTGCTGTTCCTAGTTTTGCAATAGGAGTATGGTGAGAACATGGTCTTTTTGGCAGACTCAGTGTCAGTGTCAGGAGATAGGCATTATTGGGCACCTACTGAGGTACATGCCCCAGCAGGAGGCTTACTGCCACCCACTAGAGACACCTGGCCCTGCTGTTTGGCTGTCATTGCCTGTTCACCTGTTCTCACATGCATGCAAAGAGGGACAAGAGAGCAGACAAAGCAACATCCCCTACTTGCTTTGAGCTCAGGGCAGTTATACAGATGGCACAAGTGAATGGATTGGCCGTTTATACCTTGCTCAAGGGCTGCATGGAACTCTGAGTCAGCCCTGGGCAGACCCCACAGTACATAGAAGGCTTAGAATTCTGGTGTGGTGCAAGTGCAGCACTGGCCAGTGTGGTGTAGAGGTCTGAGTGTTTTGGCTGGAGAGACTTGGGTTCTCTACTCAGCCATGAACCTCACAGAGAACTCTAGGCCTAACCTATCTCATGGGGTTAGGAGGAAAGTAGGTGAAGAACCATGTATGCTGGAATTAGAAAAGTAGGTGAAGAACCTGAGCTCCTTGGAGAAAGGCTGGGTAAAAAGAAATGTAATAAATAATAACATGTAATAAATTAAACCTAATCATAGAATTGGGGCTGGTGGATGTCCTTTGCCCATATTGCAGGGCACAGAGGGCAGGGGCAGAGCTTCCAGAAGATGCCTCAGTTAGAACAGAGATATTGGGATCCCTCAAGGCCTTGGAGACTATCCCGACTAGGGTCAGATGAAAAGTCAGGCGTTGCAGACTGGGTTAACCTGTGCCAAGGAGATGGAAAAAAATGGGCTGCAAATTATTTTATTAAAAGGGAATTTAAAGAGTAAAGAATTTATTAGCCCTGCAAACCAAAGCTGCTAACAATGAAAAGTACACAGATCAGACCAATATAACCAATAACACAAGGAGAAAAGCTAAACGTAACAGCAACCAAAATGCCAACAGTGCAGTGGTATGCATTAGGCAAATTTGCATGTATTTGTGCTTAAATTGCAAATTTTTCTGACTCAAAGCTTTTCTAGGTTTGGATAGGGGGAGGGATGCGGTGATGGAAGATGTCATGATTATTGGAAACAGGGAAGCACCAAGTTTGTAATGCAGGTGAAAACAACTGGGCGTGATAGGTGAACCTTAGATGCTTAGTTATAGTTGGACTACAACTCCCTATCATGCCTGACCATTGGCTAAGCTGGCTAGGAATGATGGCAGTTGTAGTCCAACAACATCTAGGGACCCAACATTGAAGAATTCTGCGATAGGTGATTACACAGACCATCCTTTACCAACCTGGTGCCCTCCAGATATATTTCAGCCACACTTCCAGCAGCCTCAGTCAGGGGCTGATGGGAGTTGTAGTTCAAAACATCTGGAAGGCAACAGGTTGACAATGGATGGAACAGATGGATCAATCAAAGGCAGTGGGATCTCTTTGTGTCATGCAAATTTAGGGGGTGCATAGGGGGAGAAGGGGAGACTGTTCTGTTGTGCAAGGAAAAATCCTTGTGCTGATGAGATGTTCACCTTAGCGCTAAAGTTGGATTCCATCCAAAGACTAGAAAGTGCCTCTTTTTAAAAAGAAGAGACCTAAATAAATTTTTAAAAGACTTCTAAAAGCTTTGATTTTGATCTATGCAATTTATTTTACAGAAGAAGAATAAGCCAAGAAATATTGACTGATTTATAACTGGGCTCTCTCACAGCAGAGAAGAGCTTTCAGTTTTATAAGAGATAAAGTCTTACAAGTTTATCATTTGGGCTCTTCTGAGAGGAAGAGCATTTTTTAAAGAAAAATGAATAAAATATTCTGGGTCTGTAGTATACAACGTAATTGGTCAACACCATTTAAATGGCTAGTGTTGATAAAGGGAAAATGGATAATGAGATGCACTGAAGAAGGAGGTAAGCAATTTTTTAATCTCTTGAAGGATCACAAAAGTAGTCTTTTTCTCAGCCCCCAAACTTCCAGAAGTCCTAGCATGCACATTTTAGATTTCTTGTTATCTTTGTTTGCCATTATCGGTTAACAATGGATGGATCTCTCCCTGGTGAGATTTGGGTTGAATGTGGCTACTTCAGATGGTCTGCTCATGGA
The DNA here is from genome assembly GCF_030035675.1 of Rhineura floridana. Taxonomy (NCBI): domain Eukaryota; kingdom Metazoa; phylum Chordata; class Lepidosauria; order Squamata; family Rhineuridae; genus Rhineura; species Rhineura floridana. The sequence goes on from NC_084482.1 coordinate 38,757,076, forward strand.
GATTTTCAGAATCTGATAGATTCCTGAGTGCTTTTGGGGGTGGGGCATTCTGGCTGACATGGCTGGTGCTCCTGTCAAGGCTCTTGTCGCACAGAGCCGTTGACACAATCACTCCTGAGTGCCATTGCCATTATTGTGGCACGCGTAGGTTGCCTTGGTACGCTAAAGACCTGCATGCTATGAAACAGAAGGGTTGGCGGATAGAGCACTGGTGGTGTAAATCTTGGTCTGAACCTGGCTGAGCACCTGAGGTCACATTACTGTGCCTACTGTATGGTAGTAGTGGTGGTGAAGAAAGCTTCCTTTGCTACTGTTGTTTCTTCCCATCCGGCAGAGCCTTTCCGGGTGGTGAATGGGATTTTGCCCTAGAAGTTGACTCAGAAACTTCAACTGGTCCAAAATGTAGCAGCAGGTTACTGGTTTGGGTTCCATTTAGAACTCACAAAACTGTCTATTTTGAAACAGCTGCACTGTTTGCCAGTATGCTTCTGGGGTCACTTTAAGGTACTCAGTTTGGGCGCGTTGGGGATGGCATCCCGGGAGAGGGCATTCTCTGTGGCAGCCCTCATTGGCAGCTCCTAAGCTGTAGAATTCCTTCCACACAGTGGTGCACTTGGCATCTTCATACTATAGTTTCATGGTATGCTGATGACTTAACCTCTTTACTTTGACCTTTGACACCTAAGATATATATTTTAGGCCTTGCCCTATTCTCTTGATTTGTAATCTGTTTTAACTGTTTTTAATACTGTATTTTTAACTAGTTGTAACCCGACCTGAAACCTCATGGTGCAAGGTGGGTAAGAAATCATCATTATCATCACGCAAATTAAGTTTAATTTCGTCCCCTAGAAAAAAGTACTAACAAATCTGAAAGTCTCAGTGTTTTCTTTCTCTGTAAGCCGCCTGATTTGTCCTCTGCAGTCTACCAAGCCAGATTCTGCACCTTACTGTATGATCGAAACCATGCTGCTTTCTAGACACCCTTGATTATTTTGTTACAACCGACTATCTCTTGCATGTCTAAGGCTGCTTTCACACATGGGGCTCATTGTATCAGTTTTGCAGATTGAAATGGCAGTGCTTCTGTCCCAGTTCCTAAAATTCCTTTCATACTGCACTACCTGTTGCATTAAGGAACTGTGGCTTTTTCGGCTGATATACCGGAATTTCACGCAAATGTCTTTCAAACGGCTGCAATGAACAGCATCTTGTTTTCATCCCTCACACATGAGCATTGTAGTTCCCCCATAATTCACTGTGCAAATTAGTTTGTGGACACGGGGGGAGGGTGGGAAAAGGAGGAAGGGGAAGCTGTTATCTGCACCTATGCCAGAATACCGGTACAATTTTTGTCAGGTGAAAAAAGAAGGCAAACAAATTTGATGTAAGCTTAAAGGGTGGGAATGCATTGCATGCAGGAGACCTGTCATGTGAGCAGCTGTAGCTAGCAAAAAACTCCTGTAATTTTCTGGGCTCCCAAACTTGCAAATGGGTTATTTCTGGAATCATTTTTCACAGAAATGAGTGCTAAATTTAGAATCACAGAATGGTAGAGTTGGAAGGGGCCTGTAAGGCCACTGAGTCTAACCCCCTGCTCAATGCAGCAATCCAAGTTAAAGCATTCCCGACAGATGGCTGTCCAGCTGCCTCTTGAATGCCTCCAGTGTCGGAGAGCCCATCACCTCCCTAGGTAATTGATTCCATTGTTGTGCTGCTCTAACAGTTAGGAAGTTTTTCCTGATGTTCAGCCAAAATTTGGCTTCCTGTAACTTGAGCCCATTATTCCATGTCTTGCACTCTGCGATGATTGAGAAGAGATCCTCTGTGTGACAACCTTTCAAGTGCTATCATATCTCCCCTCTTCTCCAGGCTCAACATGCCCAGTTCTTTCAGTCTCTCCTTAACAGGCCTTGTTTCCAGTCCCCTGATCATGCTGATTGCCCTCCACTGAACCTGTTCCAGTTTGTCTGCATCCTTCCTTAAGGTGTAGTGCCCAGAACTGGACACAGTACTTAAGATGAGGCCTCATCAGTGCCAAATAGAGGGGAACTAGTACTTCATGCGATTTGGAAATCATGATTCCGTTAATGCAGCCTAAAATATTATTCTTTTTTTTTTGCAACCACATGACACTGTTGGTACAGCTGGTATAGCACAGTGGGGAGGGAAGCCTGGCTTGGAGTCCAGAGTCTGTGAGTTCAAATCCCCGCTTGTGTCTCCTGGGTGTCAAGGGCCAGCTAAAGATCACCCCCACAGTGAGTGGCTCAGGGGTTACGTGCCCTGCCACCTGTGCAGCCGTGGGCAAGCTGCATAGTCCCAAGGAGCCCAGTTGCCCCCCAGCTGGCAGTTGCAGACAAGGAAGGAGCTGGCTTGTGCAGCTGTGGCAAGCTGAGCAGGCTCTAGCCAGCGGGGGAGGACTAGCCTCAGAGGGAGGCAGTGGTAAACCCCCTCTGAATACCACTTACCATGAACACCCTATTCATAGGGTAGCCATAAGTCGGGATCGACTTGAAGGCTGTCCATTTCCATTTTTCACACTGTTGGTTCATATTCAGTTTGTGATCAACAACAATTCCAAGATCCTTCTTGCATGTAGTATTGCTGAGCCAAGTATCCCCCATCTTATAACTGTGCGTTTGGTTTCTTTTTCCTAGGTGCGCTTCTCCCTGTTAAATTTCATTCTGCTATTTTCAGCCCAAAGCTCCAGCCTATCAAGAGCACTTTGAACCTGTTTCTGCCCTCCAGGGTATTAGCTATCCCTCCCAATTTTGTATCATCTGCAATTTGATAAGTATTCCCTGTGCCTCCTTGTTCAAGTCGTTAATAAAAATGTTGAAGAGCACTGGGGCCAGGACCGAGCTCTGGGGTACCCTGCTTGTTACCTCCCCCAGTTTGAAAAGGAACCATAATCACTCTTTGACTACGATTCTGTCGCCAACTGTGGATAGTTGTTCTGTCCAGCCCACATTTAGCTAGCTTGCTAATCAGAATATCATGAGGCACTTTGTCAAAAGCTTTGCTGAAGTTGAGATATATTATGTCCACAGCATTTCCATAGTCTATCAGGGAGGTTATCCAACATCTACTATATTCTACTAGATTTCTGGAACCAGCTTTTATGTCATGTGAAAGATTTATTTATTTATTACATTTATGCCCCGCCTTTCTTTTTCATGAAACCCAAGGCTTACATATGGTTCCCAGGCCGTCTCCCATCCAGGCACTGACCAGACCTGACCATGCTTAGCTTCGGCAGAGAGCTGGCCTCATGTACCTTCAGACCATAGCCTGGGATCAAATAAAATGCACAGATTACCAGATAAGAAATTGATGGAATAACAGAATGAAGTGCAGTGTTAAAGCAACCTAATAATGAAAGGTGAAGGTTTGGGGTGTTATCTGGAATGTCCTTGTTGAGGTCCAGAGGACAAGGATGGGGTTGGGAGCTAGATCCTGCTTTATTGGACTATTTAATAGGTTCCTTTTTAAACTCCTTGTCACATGTCTGATAGTTTGCCATGGCTCCTCACTCACACTTTGAAATTATATTTGAAGCAGTCTTTCTGCTCATACCAGGCCCCCAGCCCAGAAGCTCCCTACTTGCAAAGCTAGCACCTCAGTTCAGCTCTCTGCGTTTCCACTGCATTTTTGTTATAGCTCCTGTGGGAGTCATGGATTCCTCCACAAGTGTTGCTTCCTCCCCCACTCCCAGCATGAGTGTGATGATGATAACAAGGCGAAGCAACGTAACAGAGAGCCTCAAGAGATGCCAGGCTAAACCCCAGCTGTGTGGGCAGCAGAGAGCAAGCGAGCGAGCTTGACAACCACATTGCAGTGATATCTTGGAAACCAGCTATGCCAGGAAAAGTTTTGCTTAATGGCAATAATAACAGGGGATCTGCAACAAGTGCAGCTGAGAACTGTGGTTAAATAGCTTCTCTGAGGGAAGCCATAACTACTTTTTAAAGGACAGGATTAGAATCGCAGCCTCTCTTGGTTTTAGAGGCTTTCTTGTGGCTTATAACTGATAGAGCTGGGGCTTTCAAAATCACGAGACTTTCCCCATTTCTGAACCTCATGGTTTCGGATAAAAAGATGACTCTGGTAACAGCAGTTGAAAATATAATTATTAAAGTGTTTTTCATTATATATAGCTACTTGCTTTCAAATGCATTTCCTGATATGAGAACATGACACATGATTTTTTTAAAAAAAGAAATCTTAACATTTGTTTTTATATTTCTGCAGCTAGGGCTAAAAAAGAAAGGGAACACTTCGCAAAGAAATCTCATTTTCTTTCCCTATTGTTCCCTCCATTTCCTTTCATATGTGCTTGGTTTTATGCCACAAGATATTTCTAGAAAGAAGTGTATTGACAGAGAAAAGCAGAATGCCCTGACTGTGATGAAATCGCAGAATAGTAAATGGCTGAGGGGACTAGGAGAAATCTACATCACTTGCAAGTATTCCGCTTAATAAGTGAGTTGGCTTGATCCCACGATCTTGCTGTCCCTTGAATTCCAGAAGTCCTTCCAGCTAATTTGAATCCTGTCTTGTCTACACTGGAGTCCAGTGTTACTGCCAACAGAACCTTGAAGGGAGGCTGGGTGAGGCAACATTATTTTGAAGCAAGAAATATTGTTTTCCTGATTTGTTTGTGATTTGTGAACTAAGAGTCCACTGTAGCCATATACTTTACCAAGGAAGCAATCCTGCATACGCTCCATATATTTAAAGCACATGACTTCCCTTGCAGAATCTTGGGAACTGTAGTTTGTTAAGGGTATGGGGAATTGTAGCTCTCTGAGGGGTAAAATACAGTTCCCAGGGCTCTTTGTGGGCTGTGTGGGTGTGCTTTAAATGTATGGTGTGTACGTAGCTGCAAGCTTCATGGAGGGGCAGCTGTTGGATACTGTGGACCTTCCTGTCCACAGTCACTTCTCTGGTGCAGCGGTAGGAAGTTCTGCCACCACTACTGAACCACCCTTGGTATGTTGTTGGGGTAAGTGCAAAAAGGGGTTTCATGGGGCTCGAGCAGATTGAGAAGGATTTATCTGCTCCTCATTCCCTCAATCCCCCCCCCGAATGGGTTCTTTCTCTGTAATTGAAAACAATGAAAAGATTTCTGCAGGGCTTAGGAAGTGGCAGTTCCTCCTTAGGAAATTACTCTTTTTCCCTTCCCCACCCTCACAGAATTGCTCTGCCCATATCCTGTCTCATGGTCTACGATATGGCAGCTCACAGCATCAACCACTACTAAAATCCAATTACTAAAGTACAATTGTTTTTAGAGATACCGTCATCTATTTTTTTTAAAAAGGCCCACTTCTTTCAATAGAGCATATGCCCCAAAAAGATTTGGGGTGAGGCACGTTGAAGGACTTATAAAAAGCCACCCCCCTTTCATTATTTTGCCTGAAATGAGAAAGTAGTCGGGCATGAGGACTTGAAAGCTGGGAAAGGTCATCTTAAGCTGTGTCTGGCCGAGGCGGGGGTGGGCAGGGGAGGCGGGCTGCTTGCATCTGTCCCAGATCTTAATCCCATTTATAGTTGTCAGCGTGGCCTGCCAGAGAGTCTGGAGGCAGAGGAGGACAGAACGGTCTTGAGCTGAGGGTGTTGTTGGGGTTGGGTGGTTAGAAACACCTGCCCCATCCCTTGTACCTTTGGGAGGGAAGAGGATGACAGCTGGGCCGGCACTGAGGTAAGTATCATCTGCTGCTGTTTGAGGCTCTCTGTCCATGGAACACACGATTAAGGAGTCAAGGGAGGCCTATTGTAAGCGACAAAGACCCAGAGGCTTAAGCAGGGCTGTCCATCCTCTCTCTTTCCAGCAGCCACCATCACATTACATTTCTCAAGTGGAGTTCATGGGGAAGCATTGAGGCGCTGTCTGAAACCACAATGCCTCCCTTTCTGATTCCACCCCAAACTGCCATTGACCTTTGTCATGCAGCTTTAACCTTTTGGTTTCTCCAGTTTGGGTTTGGGGGTTGAAAAGAAATCCCCTTTATATTGATTGTCTTCTCTCTCTCTCTCTCTCTCTCTCTCTCTCTCTCTCTCTCTCTCTCTCTCTCTCATCCTTTGGAAATATGATTGTGTGAGGGCATACATAGCTGAAGGGAGGAGATTGTTGGTTGTTGGGCAGGTGTCACTTTTCCCCATCAGTCTTCATCAGGGTGGTGGACAATAATAAAAACACAATGCAATACAAGCAAGACCCAATCCCATCATTTGAAGTTGTGGGTATTGAGCTGGAAATGACTTTGCTTTGTATTTATTTATTATTTGATTTATATCCCACCCTTCCTCCCAGCAGGAGCCCAGTAGAAGCACTTCCCCTCATGCTGTCTGCAGAGGTGATGCTCCACTCTTTCATGATTTAGAAAGCTGGTTTGAACTTGCTATCTCTTACTAGTAATGTGCTTTCTTGCTTCCTGGGAGTATGTAGGGCAGGTTTCCCAAAAAAGCTCTGTAGTCCACCTGCAGGCCAAGAAAATCCGGTTCTTTCACCACAGGGCCTACTTCCTGTATTTTATGTCTGTCATACTATCTACAAAGATTAAAAATGTGTACAGTTCAGGCTGGGATGAGAACAAAAATGTTTGGACAATCTGATGTTTGGATGAAAGGAAATATCAGTGCGGTTCAAGTACGTTCAGACAATGGAGATTGTACAGTATCATATTCACTTTTAGTAAAATGTGCAATAAAAGCAGATACTGCTGTGGAAAAGGAAATATGCAATTGAATTTGGACTAGTGACCCTTAGAATATTGCCTAAATAGAGATCTCTTTTCTCTCTGCAGCAACATGGCTATCCTTGGGTAGCACTGTTCAGTTTCATCAGGAAAAGGAGACTCTTGCTGGCTGCATTGGCACTTGGGAAAGAGTCACCCACTACTGCCACATGACCACAAACTGGGTTGTAGGGAAACTTACCCACTTGCACTTCAGAGTCAGATTGCTCAGATATCCAGTCAGGCTATGTTTTTGCTTGTGTGAGTCAACTGAATGTATGTGTGCATAAGCAATTGTTGTGCAGCTCACTTGCTCTTTGCTTATGGCATATATGGCTCTGGCATAGGATGCTGAGGGATGAACTACATTTCTTTTAGTACCCTCAAATTCTATGTTTAATCAAACCACTTATACTCAGTTGCAGGGCGGCTCCAGGAAGGCCGGGCCCTTGGGCATCATTTTGCCCTGGTGTGTGTGTGTGCGCGTGCGTGTGCCTGCGCATGCACGCATGCATGCAACCCCCCCCACACCCACACCTACCTGTCTACTGTCTTTAACCATTGCCCTTAATGAAGATGGCGGCTGCAGTTTCCCTAAGGGGATGACGCCTCTGCCGCCATCTTAGTTGATAGCGAACAACCCACTCACCCCTACCCCATGGGGGTGGGGCCATAGCTCAGTGGTAAAGCATCTGCCTTGAATGCAGTTCAATCCCTGGCATCTCCAGGTAGGGCTGGGAGAGACTCCTGCCTGAAACCCTGGAGAGCGGCTGCCAGTCGGTGTAGACAATACTGAGCTAGATGGACCAATGGTCTGACTCAGTACGAGGCAGCTTCCTACGTTCCCTTGTTCCTATGTCTATCTTAATGTGCATCCGGTTAGGCCGGAAGATGCAATGTAATGCAATGCAATGCAGGTGGAAATGTGCACAATTACATTTGTATTGTCTGCATGTATGGGTAGTTGCTTGCACAAGTTGAATATGAGCCAACAGTGCGATGTGGCCGCAAAAAAGGCAAATGCTATTTTAGAATGCATTAACAGAAGTATAGTTTCCAAATCACATGAAGTACTAGTTCCCCTCTATTCGGTACTGATTAGGCCTCATCTGAAGTACTGCGTCCAGTTCTGGACACTGCACCTTAAGGAAGGATGCAGACAAACTGGAACAGGTTCAGAGGAGGGCAGTGAGGATGATCAGGGGACTGGAAACAAAGCTGTATGAGGAGAGACTGAAAGGACTGGGCATGTTGAGCCTTGAGAAGAGAAGACTGAGGGGAGCTGTGATAGCAAGTACATGAAAGGTTGTCACACAAAGGAGGGCAGGGATCTCTTCTTTATCATCGCAAGTGCAGGCCATGGAATAATGGGCTCAAGTTACAGGAAGCCAGATTTTGGCTGAACATCAGGAAAAATGTCCTGTTAGAGCAATACGCCAATGGAACCAATGACCTAGGGAGGTGGTGGGCTCTCCCAATACTAGAGGCATTCAAGAGCAACTGGACAGCTACCTGTCGGGTATGCTTTAATTTGGATTCCTGCACTGAGCAGGGGGTTGGACTTGATGGCCTGATAGGCCCCTTCCAACTCTACTATTCTATCATTCTATGATTTGTCTGTATATCTCCCTTTTTTGATTGGGGCAATGATCGCCTTATAACCAAAACAAGTTCTCCCGTTTGTATCCTATTAATTCTTATGAGACACTCTTTAGTATATTCTATTGCAGCCTCCCCTTTTTGATCAGCTAAATCGCCTCAAACATAAGACAAGTGTTTTCAATCTTGTCTTCCTAATGGAGGTTCATGCAAGATCCTACAGGATAATCTTTCAGCTACTTCTTAAACTGTAGCGAATATACATATTGCCTGCAAGGAAGCACAGGAGGAAGGATGCAGTCAGGCTTGAATTAAGGAGCTTTGCCTAATTTGTCTTATTTGCCGCACTTCCAGGTTAGTAAAAAGTTTCAGGGGCTTCTCTACTGTTATTAAAAATATATGAATCTTCTCTCCTTTCCATCTCTGAAATGCATGGAAATAAATCCTATGCGAAGGATGGTTGTGCAGGAAACAAGTAAATGATGCCGGATGTGATTGCAGTCAAATTGTATGTTAATATGATTTCTATTTGCTGACTTGATATTTCAATCTTTTTATGTGTGGGGATTGAGGTTTTGCATGTTTTTTTTAAATGGCACATCGTGTACAAATGTTTCCATTTCAGATTAATGTGCCATCATTTTGTTCCCCAGTGCATGTGTTCTTCATGATGCATTGCACAAAACACCACATCCGCCATGTGCAAGTCCATTAAAGCAATATTAAATTTTAACGCTTGTGCATAGGTTAGGGCGACAGGGGGGGGGGAATCCTACAGCACATCTTGGCCAAGTATTGTTATGCAAGTCAGCTGTGTGTTCAAAGTCTCATTCCTCATGGCTGGTCTATTGTCCAGAGGAGGGTCCTGTCTCTATAGTGCCAGCTGGCTAGCTAGCCAAAACAATGTCGGACTCTTTTCTTTTAAGGCCATTGTTTAACGTCTGCAGGGGCAGCATCTTACAGTTCTGTTTTCTGTCTTTCTTTTTTAATCATCTGTTCTTGCCATAACAGCACGATGCTCTGATAGATTTCCTGAACTACTCTAGAATTACTGTATTTTACAGCACTGTATTTTTCTGCTGTGTAACCACTATCACTATTATCAGCTCAGCAAATGTTTTTAGTAACCTGGTGACAGACGATAGTTTGTGTTTCGTTTGTGGGCTTGTTTGTTTTCCCCCGAGAGTTTCCTGCATTGAGCAGGGGGTTGGACTTGATGGCCTTATAGGCCCTTCCAACTCTACGATTCTATGATAAACATGGATCACTGCTCCTGGTGAGTCCTCATCCCACTTTCTTTCACTTCTGCCACATTTACTTCCCAGGATTTTGTGTTGTCTTACGATGTCTGCTTGACCCAAGGTGACGCTGGGACAAAGAAGCATGTGTATACCGTGGGAAGTGAAAACTCAAGTTACTTTCTCCTAAAACTAGCTAATTATACAGCCACAAGAGTGGCTGTATATTATAGCCAGCATGGATTTTTCACATTCCCCCTTGTTAAACTGAAAATATCCCCCCAATGTCATTTTGCAGCTTCCTTTTCAAAACAAAATCTAACAAAATGTATAGTCCTGAACTCAGAAATGCTTGCTTAACAACCTTCTTAAGTTTTCATGGCAAGATACAATATACTCAGAGAGAATCCAGAGTTCAAAGTGTAAAACAAGAGTAAAAATATTCAGACCCCTGCTGGACTTTTTTCTGTCTGTGATCTCATAATTTGTTGAAATTAATTAAAATCAGCCATGTTCACAGAGTACCTGTAATCCTATTACCCACCTTGCCCCATACTCTGACCTTCATCTTCAGTTTAAAAGTTAAAAAAAAATGCATGGCTGATTTTTAATTAATTGAAGAAAATTAACATTGGAGTCTATGATAGCGCAGGCATGCTCAGTAAGAACCAACTGTCGGTGTTCTAAAAGCCAGAGTCACAACTGTTTGGCTTGGCTAATCAGGGGGTCACACCCACACTAAATTTATTCCACTTTAAACAGCCATGGCTTCCCCCAAAGAATCCTGGAAAGTAGTAGTTTGTGAAGGGTGCTGAAAGTTGTTAGGAGTCTCCTATTCCCATGACAGTGGCCAGAGTGGTTTAACAGTCAGCCCTTCGTCCCAGAAAATTCTGGTGACTGTATTCTGTGAGGGAAATAGGGCATAACCTAGTAACTCTCAGCTCCTTTCACAAACTACACTTCCCAGGATTCTTTGGGAGAAGCCATGACTGTTGACAGTGGAATAAAGGTCTGGTGTGGATGTGGCCAGGGACAGTTTTGGTTTAAATTTGGGTGGAAGACTACATGTGCCTGCTGTAAAATAAAAAGGTAGGGGAAATCCTGAAAAATAATGATACTGTGAACAATGTTTTCCTTTTGGAAAGGAAAGGGGCTTTCCCAGTGCTCACCCATCCAGTCTCCTCCCCTCTCCCCTCCACCTTCATTCCTAACCCTATCCTTCCTCCCCTCCTCCTTCCCCCCTCTCTCCCCCCTCCCTGTCTGTTTCATCTATCCCAGGTCAGTTTCATCTATCCCAAGCAGGATTGCACAGGAGTAAATGTCACTAAACTCAATATACATGCAATTGATCAAACCTGCCTGCCCCCTCCTCCCCTCTCCCTTCCCATTCCCCTCCCCTTCTCCTCTGTTCCTTCTCCTCCCCTCTCCATTACTCCTCTCCTCCCCACTCTAGCCCTCCCTCCCCCTCCTCCTCCTCCATGCTCAGTTTCATCTATCCTTAGCATGATTACACGAGAGTAAATCCCATTGAACTCAGTAAGCATGCAGATGATCAAACCTACCTCTCCTGCCCTCCACCTCTCATGTCCTAACTCCCTCCCCTTCTCCTCCTCCCCCATGGTCAGTTTCATCTATCCCAAGCATTAATCAGGGAAGTAAATCCCACTGAACTCAGTAAGCATGAAAATGATCAGTCCATTCTCAGCAAACTTGCACAGGATCCCATTTCTTACCTCCCAGATTAAAAAGCAGAGAAATTCACTAATAGGCAAAAAAACCCCTTGTGGTTTAAGAATGCCAACATATATTTCTATAGAACTTTAAAAAGCAGGGAAATTGGGTAGCTATAGTGAATGCACCAGCGGAGCAGGAGATCTGACCTCCTCTCTGAGATATTGGACTGCCCTACAAATTTGGGTTGGTCTTTCACAGTCCAATCCACTTCCTGTGTAGCTTGGAATAATTTGGTAACGTGCCTCTGAGCATATGGTGAGTGGTGGCAACACCTGCAATCAGGATTGCATCTCCAAAGATGGAGAATTATATTTTTGTATATTTGTTGGTGTTCTTACTTTGCTTCTTTCCTGTCTTACTACTGTTTTTTACAGAGAATCTAACCTAGAAAATTATATTTCTCTCATTATTCATCTTGGAACTCTGTCAAAAAATTTTCTTATTAATTTCAAAGCCTTTTTATTGGTCAATGGCATATGATGGTGAAGACAACCTTTTGTGTTTCAAACTGGAGGTTATATTCTATTTCTATTTTGGGTGCATTACCAGTTGAATATGAAACTGCAGTTTGATGTAAAATCAGATGGATTACAATATGTTGCTACTTAAGCAATGAATCTAGCTGTTGGAGAAAACAAACTTGGCCTACCCAAGATGCATGTGTTCAGCCTGGTCAAAAAAGCCTGGGCATGGTCAAAAATATAGAGCACACCTAGAAATTTGCTAGGATATATTTCACTTCCCATTTTTTATCTTGCGCAAATTGAGATAATCCTCATGTCCACTGGAGGCTATTCTGCAGAACAATCAGTTCCATTATTCCACAATTGTTTTTGGAGGTTTTTTTAGTGTGAATTGTGTAAAGTGTTGCTGCACTTCACATATTCACAGAAACAGAAGCAAAAGAAAATAATTTACTGTAGGAAACCTCTCTAAAATTGCAATATTAACTATATTAACTGTCTTAATATTGTTGCTTTGTGTTAAAACAAGATCAACACAGCACATGTCTTGTTTCTGTTATTTGGGCTGATTGCAGGTGTTGCCAACACCCACCCTATGCTCAGAGGCACGTTACCAAATCCTTCCAAGCTGTACAGGAAGTGGATTGGACTGTGAAAGACCAACCCAAATTGTGTTTGCATTTTGACACATTTGTAGGGCAGTCCAATATTTCAGAGAGGAGGTCAGATCTCCTGCTCCCCTGGTGCACTCACTATAGCTGCCCAATTCCCCTGATTTTTAAAGTTTGATAGAAATATCTGTTGGCTATAGGTACGTTCTCAAACTGCAAGGTTTTTTTGCCTGTTACTGAATTTCTCTGCTTTTAATCTGGGAGGTAAGAAATGGGATCCTGTGTAAGTTTGCTGAGAATGGATTGATCATTTACATGCTTATTGAGTTCAGTGGGATATACTCCCATGCAATCATGCTTAGGATAGGTGAAACTGACCACAGGGGATGGGGAGGGGAGGAAGAGGGGAGGAAGGGCAGAGGGGAGGAGGGGAATGGGAGCAGGCTGGAGAGGGAGGGGAGGAGGACAGGTTTGATCATTTATATGCTTATTGAGTTCAGTGGGATTTACTCCCGTGCAATCATGCTTAGGACAGGTAAAACTGACCGGGTGGGGAGGGAGGGAGGGCTGGAGTGGGCAGGGGAGAAAGAAGAAGGAAGAGGGGAGGGGAGGAGGAAGGGAGAAGAGAGGGGAATTTTGACCAATTTGTAGGGCAGTACAATATCTCGGAGAGGAGTTCAGGTCTCCTGCTCCCCTGGTGCATTCACTATAGCTGCCTAATTTCCCTGCTTTTTAAAGTTTGACAGAAATATCTGTGGGCTATAGGTACATTCTTAAACCGCAAGGTTTTTTGCCTATTAGTGAATTTCCCTGCTTTTTAATCCGGGAGGTAAGAAATGGGATCCTGTGCAAGTTTGCTGAGAATGGATTGATCATTTGCATGCTTATTTAGTTCAATGGGATTTACTCCCCTGCAATCATGCTTAGGATAGGTGAAACTGACCACAGGGGATGGGGAGGAGAGGAGGAGGAGGGAGGAGAGGAAATGCAGAGGGCTGGGATGGGAGCAGGCAGGAGGGGGAGGGGTGGAGGACAGGTTTGATCATTTGCATGCTTATTGAGTTCAATGGGATTTACTCCTATGCAATCATGGTTAGGATAGGTAAAACTGACCATGGGGGAGGGGAAGGGGGGAGGGGAAGGGGAAGGGGCAGATTGGGGGGGCAAAGGAAGGAGGAGGGGAGGGCAGGTTTGATCATGTGCATGCTTATAGAGTTCAATGATATTTACTCCTGTGCAATCATGCTTAAGATAGTTAATACTGGCCATTGGGAGGAGGAAGGGGAGGGGGAAAAGGAGGGGGAAGGGGATTGGAAGGGGATGGAGATGGGAGGGAGGGGCAAGAAGGAGGGGATAGGATGGAGGAAAAGGGAGGGTGGGTTTGATCATTTTCATACTTTTTGAGTTCAGTGGGATTTATTTCTGTGCAATCATGTTTAAAAATGGGAATGGACTGCCTTCAAGTCGATCCTGACTTATGGCGACCCTATGAATAGGGTTTTCATGGTAAATGGTATTCAGAGGGGGTTTACCATTGCCTTCCTCTGAGGCTGAGAGGCAGTGACTGGCCCAAGGTCACTCAGCCAGCTTCATGAATGAATGAATGAATTTATTTCGGTCATGGACCAGCCAAAGCCAGCTTCATGCCTGTGTGGGGATTCTTAAACTGCAAGGTTTTTTTTTGCCTATTAGTGAATATATATTGCATACACTCTAAGATTCTTTCTACTTGTGTGACATCAGATAATGATGCTCCTTATTAGTCCACCCCTTGTCTCGTACTGGAGCTTTTAAAATTGAAAATAACACTGAAATACATATTTACACATACTCATCCATCACTCATTTTTGGTTTGTGTTGTACAACGGTAGAGGGTAAATGAAAACAAAAGGGAATGTGATCTACAAGAGAGGGGACCGGCTTGTTTAAACCAGTATCTGTTCTCTTGTGTCATTGTTTAATCAAAGATCCTTGAAAAACCTATTTAGAAATACAGCTTTGGTCACTTTGGGTTGTAAAGTCCTGCTCAGAGTAGACCTACTGAAATTAATGAACCTAAATTAGTCATGCCTATTAATGGCAATGGATCTACTCTGAGTAAGACTAGTATTGAATACAAGCCTTTGCGTTGGATTGCCTGGGATGACATTCTAGCTTCTAAGCAAGTGCCCTCTGCAGTCACGCAGGCTGGAGCTGGGCTTAGTTGCAGTTACTTCTCATTGAAATCAATGGTAACTAAACCAAGACTAACTTGTCCCATAGATTTCAGGGAGATCGAAGTTCATCTAACTCAACAGTGCAGTCCTATACATATCTACTCAGTTGTGAGTTCTACTGAATTCAAAGTAGGTATAGGATTGCAGCCTTAGTCTTGATCCAGCCCTGGATTTGCAAATTCTTCCTTCTTCCTTCTTTGTGCTTTGTGCTAGGAAGGGGAAGTAAAGTTTACATCTCTAGAAGGAGGAGAAGTTTGGCATAGGGTGATCCCTTGCTGATAACTTTACAAACCTAAGGCAGGTTTTGGCACAGTGATTGCTTCAGTCTTGTCATTTTGCATCCAGAGTGTTGGTTGTATCTGGGTGCATGCAATCCACATGAAGCTCAAGTTCTGAGCCAGGGTGTGGATATTAGCCAAAAGAGCATATTGTCCACATTCAGGACTATTACACTCCCTGAATCAACGTCCTTAGAGCATTGTCCATTTTTATCCCCAAAAGGCGATAGCCTTTTTGTCCATCCAAGTAAATATGCTCTGCAATTTAGAGAGACAGGCTGTGGAAGGCAACCCTGAACATTTTCAGTGCTGCTGTTGTAACTGTGAGTTGTCCAACTGTGGGGATGCTACCGAAAACAGCATGCCTAGATTGCATTCTTTTCCATAATATGTATGAATGCTTACTTCATAAATTGATGTCATGTTATGGGTTTCCCTGTTCCTGCTCCACAACATTGGTGATTGCTGGTAAGAGCAAGGAAATTCACAATGGACGTAGGAACATAATGAAGATGCATCATACAGAGTCAGAGGATTGGTCCATCTAGGCCAGTATTGTCTCTAAAATGACTGGGAGTGGCTCTCCAGGGTTTCAGACAGGTCTCTGCCAGCCCTACCTTGACATGCCAGGGATGGAATCCGGGACCTTCTGTACACAAAGCATGTGTTCTGCGATTGAGCTAAGGCTCTTCCTATGACAGGACTACAAACATGTAATCATGTCATAGAGAATCTGTTCCTACTCGCAGAGGAGAAGGGAATAGCTTGACCCAGGGACGCCCTTTTCTATGATAGTTCTGTGGTGTTTTTATTGTGCTGTTACAGCCCTTTAAAGTTTTACCTTTGTATTTGCATGTGCATGTCATCCTGATATTAAGACAGCTTTGCTTCCCACCATGATTAAATGCTGTCAGTGACTTCTCATAGACAAGTACATTTCAGACTACATCGTTCCAAGGTGATGCATGCTTTTTTCTTTTTTTTTTACTAAGCACCATGGATATTCCATGGTGAATCCTGAAGTTGAACTCTGGCCCAGTTGTATTGATTTATGGCATTATTTAGGATGATTGGTGGCTGAGGAACGTTGTAGCTGAAAGGTGCTTACTAATTGCTGATTTATAGGCCCAGTAAGTATTCCTGAAAGGTTCCATGAGAATTCATTTGTCTTCACCTGGTTCTAGATGGCTGCCAGTTCTGCTATTCCATCCTCCATTAAAAACAACAAGTGGAGTAAGAGAACTGATAAAACAAATTGGCTTTTGGACCTGTTCCATGAAGGAGGAGGAGGGAATGCTCTGCTCTTGTGCTATGTTTACAGGCAGGTAAGCCAGAGTTAATGACAAGTTAATAGCCCTATTCAGGTGTTCAGGGCAAGTGCTTGTGAGCTTAAAATGGAGAAGGGGTACACGCAAGCCACATCCCCCACATGTCAGATGTGTTTCAGAACTTTCAAGTGTGAATTCCCAATAAAGCGTGTTCACCTGGACACTCTTTCAATCCCCCTTCAGGCCTTTGTGCTGAATGTGGAAAGGTCTGAAGTGCAGCTGGCCGCACACGGGGGGGGGGAATTTGAGCAAGGATTGTGTGCACACCATCTCCCCCTTCCTACATTAAGCCAACATGCATTTGCCTTGAATGCCTGAACAAACTGAACAGTAACACATGCCTGTTTCTTCAACTTCCGTTTAATATGCAGTTTTGTAGGGAGCCTTGTAACTACTGTATAATTTTGGTATTGAACTGCCAGATCTATCCATGTATAATTGCCACAATTGTTCACATCTGCATTTAAAAATAAATTTTGCAAACTGTTGTAGACATTTTCTGCACGCTTTGTTCTGAATCTTAAAGGATGATTCATTGATTGATTGCTGTGGCACGATATCAAAATACTTTGCCAGGAGCAGTTTGAGAACAGGAATAGAGTAATGGGATACCTGAGGGTGGCTTTGTTGGTCAGGGCGCAGGTGGGGTGGGGTTGTAGTTCCAGGACCTTGGATAGCTCTAAGCAAGCAATTCGCTCTGAAAGCCTTCTTCAGATGTTGAGCCTTATGTGATCATAACTGTGCAAGGGGAAGATCAGGGCCACATTTTCTGGCTTTGTCTCCACTGTTCTGACCCTTGCTAGCCCCACCCTCTGCTGTTCATGTGTTTGTGTATGTGTGTGTGTTTGTGTAACAGGGAGTTTGGTCTATGCATGTAGGTGCTCTGTGCAAACTGGATTGCATAGGACTATAACAATTAAAAAAAAAGGTCAAGATTCTCAGGAGTCCAAACTTTTGTACCAAAGACCATATTGTACATCATGTATTTTGTGCTTGTAGAATATTCCAAAAGGTATAATATTTGTTGTAACACCCTTTTAATTATTTTTTTAAAAAATTACAATACAAGCTCCATGGAAACATTATGCGGTGGCTGAAGAAGCTCTGCAGCAACTTTGGGCCATTTGTTTCGCACATAGGTCTCCTGTGGAATTGTACCATGTTGAAAAGATGCAATAATTTGCATTTTGATCATATAGAGATATAAGTGTTCTTGACTCTGTGGTGCAGCTGAGGGGATTAACAGAGACAAAGGTCTCCATGCAGAAAGAAGGATATTTGCCTCGGCAGTGATTGAACTTGAAATTTTAAGGTGAATAGTTTGATCACACACCAACCAAGAATGGGCATGATAGGATTAACAAGAAAGGATCCAATCAGAAATGAGGGATGAATGGAGCAAAGCATGGTGTGACATCAATTCTAGTGGCAAGAGGCAATGTCAAAAACATGGTTTGGAGAAGTGGTAACAAATAGTGGTAACGAGAGAGGAAGTTCTAGGCTTAATGGACAATATAAAAACTGACAAATCACCGGGCCCGGATGGCATCCACCCGAGAGTTCTCAAAGAACTCAAATGTGAAATTGCTGATCTGCTAACTAAAATATGTAACTTGTCCCTCGGGTCCTCCTCCGTGCCTGAGGACTGGAAAGTGGCAAATGTAATGCCAGTCTTCAAAAAGGGATCCAGAGGGGATCCCAGAAATTACAGGCCAGTTAGCTTAACTTCTGTCCCTGGAAAACTGGTAGAAAGTATTATTAAAGCTAGATTAACTAAGCACATAGAAGAACAAGCCTTGCTGAAGCAGAGCCAGCATGGCTTCTGCAAGGGAAAGTCCTGTCTCAGTAACCTATTAGAATTCTTTGAGAGTGTCAACAAGCATATAGATAGAAGTGATCCAGTGGACATAGTGTACTTAGACTTTCAAAAAGCGTTTGACAAGGTACCTCACCAAAGGCTTCTGAGGAAGCTTAGCAGTCATGGAATAAGAGGAGAGGTCCTCTTGTGGATAAGGAATTGGTTAAGAAGCAGAAAGCAGAGAGTAGGAATAAATGGACAGTTCTCCCAATGGAGGGCTGTAGAAAGTGGAGTCCCTCAAGGATCGGTATTGGGACCTGTACTTTTTAACTTGTTCATTAATGACCTAGAATTAGGAGTGAGCAGTGAAGTGGCCAAGTTTGCTGACGACACTAAATTGTTCAGGGTTGTTAAAATAAAAAGGGATTGCGAAGAGCTCCAAAAAGACCTCTCCAAACTGAGTGAATGGGTGGAAAAATGGCAAATGCAATTCAATATAAACCAGTGTAAAATTATGCATATTGGAGCAAAAACTCTTAATTTCACATATACGCTCATGGGGTCTGAACTGGCGGTGACTGACCAGGAGGGAGACCTCGGGGTTGTAGTGGACAGCACGATGAAAATGTCGACCCAGTGTGCGGCAGCTGTGAAAAAGGCAAATTCCATGCTAGCGATAATTAGGAAAAGTATTGAAAATAAAACAGCCGATATCATAATGCCATTGTATAAATCTATGGTGCGGCGGCATTTGGAATACTGTGTACAGTTCTGGTCGCCTCATCTCAAAAAGGATATTATAGAGTTGGAAAAGGTTCAGAAGAGGGCAACCAGAATGATCAAGGGGATGGAGCGACTCCCTTACGAGGAAAGGTTGCAGCATTTGGGGCTTTTTAGTTTAGAGAAAAGGCGGGTCAGAGGAGACATGATAGAAGTGTATAAAATTATGCATGGCATTGAGAAAGTGGATAGAGAAGAGTTCTTCTCCCTCTCTCATAATACTAGAACTCGTGGACATTCAAAGAAGCTGAATGTTGGAAGATTCAGGACAGACAAAAGGAAGTACTTCTTTACTCAGCGCATAGTTAAACTATGGAATTTGCTCCCACAAGATGCAGTAATGGCCACCAGCTTGGATGGCTTTAAAAGAAGATTAGACCAATTCATGGAGGACAGGGCTATCAATGGCTACTAGCCGTGATGGCTGTGCTCTGCCACCCTAGTCAGAGGCAGCATGCTTCTGAAAACCAGTTGCCGGAAGCCTCAGGAGGGGAGTGTGTTCTTGCACTCGGGTCCTGCTTGCAGGCTTCCCCCAGGCACCTGGTTGGCCACTGTGAGAACAGGATGCTGGACTAGATGGGCCACTGGCCTGATCCAGCAGGCTCTTCTTATGTTCTTATGAAAGGGACGGATGACAGTGAGGTGTGAAAACGAGATGGTAGGAATTAGAGACTAAAGGCAGAGCTACATATTATGAGGCAGACGTAGGGTCCCAATCAGTTTTTCTCTGCAAATCCTCTCCTTTTAGCTATTTTCACGTTTTTCCTTAGATGAGTTTTGAGTCTGGAAATAATAGAGATGGAGGTAGGGAGTGATGTGGGGAGGGACTGAACACCTCTCTCATCTGCCAGTTCTCTCACACAGCTGCCCACCCTTAGTCCTCGTGCATTCATGTACTTTTGGCATTTGGGAGCACGTGTTAGCTGATATAATGTGTCATTCCCCCCCCAAAAAAGGACTAGAAAGATTATGTGGACTGAAAAGTAAGCCCAATGCAGCTTGTCCAAGACCTCAATAAACTGCAAGGCAAAGAAACTGCTTATAATTGAGTGTGCATGAACAGGGACCTGCTAAAATCAGCTGCATAGAGCATGGCCGCAGATGTGTAGAAGTAAAAGATGAGCCAGCAGGACCACACAGCTTGCACATTGTTTTCTCCTTGTGCTTGTACTTGTGCAAATAACCCTTGGGAAGCTTTAGAGGTCCTGTTGGCTCCTACGTTCTTTCTCTGTACAGCTGAGACGATGGGGCCACTTCTCGAGGGAGATGTAGTGCGAATGGACTGAGCCATAGAGGACACCACAGCCTCTTTCATACCTGCGCCTCCATTTTGTAGGCTCAGCATGGAGGAATGGGAGCATGACTCTTGGTCCCATGCTTAATACTTCATCATCCCTTGCCCTGATGTCTGTTCATTTTGGCATGCCATATGTAAAGGGGAGCCTACACATATGCATTGTGTGTGCGCATAGGCTCCCTCCAGCAGGTGACTTGCTGAAGGTAGAGATGTCAGGAAAGGGATGATGAGGGGGTGCACTCCATGCATTGAAGGGGAATGTGAACAGTGCTAGTCATGATGACTGTACATATGACATCCGCTGTTGAGACAGTTTGCTTCGGAATGCTAGGTGCTGGAGAACACAAGCAAGAGAGGGCTGTTGCATGGTATGAGCACTTGTGGGCTTTCCATTAGCATTTGATTGGGAAACTGTGGGAAACAGGGCATTGTACTTTGCTCTGATCCGTCAGGGCTTTTGGGTTCTTAAGGTGGGAGGGATAACTTTGCAATGCTCTCTTTCCCCAAGTCAGGTATGTCATGAGAACAGTGGGCTGCATCAAAATCTTCTTGACCGCTGAATTGGAAAAATCAACGAGCACCTTACGTAAAACAATATAAGATATTCATACCAATAAAACCAAACTTTTAAAACAATTAGCATAATAAATGTTATCAACATTATAAATAACCTTAACAGTTTTGAAACAAATATAGACATCTAATAAAATTCCGTGTCTGGGTACTGTGAAACTTTCTGGTGGTGGTGGTGGAGGAGGTAGCAGGGAGAGACAGGTGTTGCTTCTTCTTATTTGTTCCCCTCCCCTGGGAAATATGCTGTTTGATTTAGGCACCCCTGTTTTTAGAGACGTTCTGTACCCCAAGCAGGGCAGGGCTTGTGGTTTTGAGCAGACTCTTGGCAAAAACATTTGCTCCTCCCTGCTTATGCCAAAAAGATAAAAACCATGTTTCCAAAGACTCCCAAATTTTTTTTGAAGGGTGTCACCATTCCTTTAACAGAATACACCTAATTCTGATGCATTTCAAGCTGGGGCAGAGACAAGCCCTCTCTCTACTACAGAACTCTTCAAACAGCTCTTAAGGCATTAAACTGCATACAAAGGAAAAATCCTAATATGTGCTAAAATTAACTATGCATTGTGAGAAGGCTGACTGTTGAAAGGAGAAAAAGATACCTTCTCTGTTAGAGAACTGTGTTTAAAATTGTTTCAAAGAAACTCAACTGTTAGAATGTGGGTGAGGCTACAGCAGACCGAAAGGTCCCAGGTTTAGTCTCTGCCATTTCCAGTTAAAGCAAAAGATTGACTGCCGATGATGGGGACAACCTCGGCTTGTGTTGTTGGAGAAAGGATGCCAGTCAGAGTAGGGCCAGGTCAGGGGTAGGGCACCTCAGGCCTGGGGGCCAAAAGTAGATCTCCAGGCCGATCTGACCATCAAGACTCTTCTGAAGCCACACCCCTCATCAACCCCCTCTCCCCGCTTCTTGAGTGTTATTGGCTGGCTGGACTATGTCCTTAAACTTCGATAAACCTTCTAACTTGCCTGGATAGAGATGGATGCGTGAGTCTAAAGAAACTAGCCTAAAGTACAAAGGTAAAACCCACATTCATTGCTGTGCCTGCTTTTCCCTCTGGTCTTTCCCACCATTAGCTTGTGGCCCCCAGAAGGTTGCCCAGAAGGAAATGTGGCTCTCGAGCTGGAAAAGGTTCCACACCCCTGAGTTAGAAGAATACGTAGTCTGATCTGGTATATATTTCAGTTTGCAGTCTGATCTTCCTATGTAACTCAGTTTGAACTGCGTCAGGTTTTGATAGTTTGCTTATTTTCTCTTAAAGGCGCTTCCTGAACTCTTTTCTGTGGTCTTTGCTCCTTGGTGATGCAACAGGCAGTGAGCTTCTGTTGCGTATGCAGAGTAGGCGCTCTTACAAACAGTAATGAGCCATAGGTTGCCATACGCATGGGTGCAGGGTCGCAGGTTGTTGCAAATGCATTCTGCATTGTATCTCAGCCGGCAGTTCCCTGACTTTGAAGATCTGAAAAATGAGAGACCACACACCATGCTCCCAGGCTGCCTGAGGTTTCTCTTACTGGCAAGAAAAGAGCTCGTGTGTGCTGCTGAATACAGCAGTCAGTAAGTGGATGTGCTGGAGCAATTCACAGCTTTCAATTTGGGCTTGGTAATGCCACTGGCCAAGTATGCTGCTAAATAAATAGTGTGAAGACCCAGTGTCTTAGATCCGATTAACCTTTATAACATCCTTCTGTGTCTTAGTTGGATTAGCTGCATTTTTTTTTTATTAAAAGATGCTATCTCGCTGACATCTGATGCAAAGGAATTGCCATGTCTGTAGTACCTGGGACAAAAATGTATTATGAAGCAAAAAAAAAAAAGTTTTGTTATGCAGCACAGGTGCTTTTCTTTGCATTTTCAAACTTTTTAAGAACTGAAGCTTACAAAGATTAACAACTGTCAAAAAGAGATCTCAGTAGAGGGGACCAGAGTTGCTAGAATGAATACGAAGTTGGAAAAGAAGACCTCTTTGATAAATTCTCAGTGGTTTAACAGTCAATCCCTCTTCCCGGGGAACGCTGGGAGGGGTAGATCTGTGAGGGGAATAGGGGGTGTCCTAACAACTCTCAGCACCCTTCACAAATTGCACTTCCCAGGGTGCTATGTGGAAGACCATGACACAGCTTTAAATGTATAGTACATATGGGGCTTTAAAGTGAGTGAGAGAGTGATAGACGTGCACTGCGACTTGCCTTGGTTTGAGGGGCAGAGTTTTGGGACATTTAGTGATAGTGAAATATCAAAATAACAATTCGTTGTGTGCTTATTTTTTAAAAAAAATTGTGTCCTCTTTAAGAAATATTTAGAACTATTCATGTTACAGTTTGGAATCTGGAATCTTGTCTGCAATCAGGCTGTAGGATTCAAAATCACTGGCTTTATTCACAGTTTCTCTTTGTATTTCAAGAAAATCAGCCTTTGCACACACATCTTGGTAAGATGGCAGGAATTTCTGTCATTACCTCTTACACAACTCTGGCATGTATATCAGTGACTTGGATCTTGATTGCGAGTTGCAGTTTGGGATACCATCTCCTTGGTTCTGGAGAAAATACAGTAGCTGCCTTGGGGGCATTTTTGACAGAAAGGCAGGGTAAAAAATATTTTAATAACTAAAAAGATATATGGATGTTTGGGGATAATGCAGTGCATTATTACACATTCCTCTGTTTTCCTGCTATTTATCAATATTCCATTCATGCATAATGCAGTAAGGCATGTAAGGGGGAAATATTACAATGAACTTTCCTTATATTTCTAACCATGGAGTGTGATTACATTCAATATGTACTGTGCACTCTTGCATACTGATGTATTAACCCTAACCATGGTGTTTTGTTGCAGTGTCCCCAAATGTGAGTGTATGAAGTAGGAGCCTTGCAGAATCCAACATATACAAGAGGGTTCCACTTTATTCTAGTCCCCCATTGCACTTAAGATATTTATTTATTTATTTAAAATATTTCTATCCCGCCCATCTACCCTATAATAGGGCACTCAGGGCGGCTTACAAAATAAAATCAGACACATACATAATAAAATTGTAAACAGTAAAATCACAAAAACATTAAAATAAATTAAAATACATAAAATACAATTAAAATACATAAAATACAATACACACACACATACATGTACATATATATAGGGATTGGTACTAAAGGGACTACAAAGGTAAAATTTAACGTAGAAGGCATAAAATCAGTGTAGATAATACTGTACAATGCAGTCCTGAGACTGAAGCTTGGCATTGTCATGGGCAGGGAAGAATCTGTTTTAAGGGAGATGGGTAGGGCCCTACTTGCTCCTGTGCCTTTAATGGCAGTGTGTACATTTGAAGGGGAATTCACACAATTTTAAAAAAGTGGAGCCCCACCGCTGGCCCTATGTCCCAACATTGTGCACCTCCTATTGTCTTCCATTGAGGGTGGATGCCTGAAGGTGGGAAGCCGAGAGCTCTACACACCATGTGTGGCTAACCTGTGGTCCTCCAGATGTTGTTGGACTTCAACTCCCATTCAGCCCAGCCAGTGTGTCTAATGGTCAGGGATCAGGGCCGGCTCAAGGCATGCCGGGGTCCTTGGGCATCAGCTTGCCCTGGGCCATGGTGTGTGCGCACGAGCACATGTGTGCGGCCCCCCACCTACCTGTCTCCTGTCTTTTACCATTGCCCTTAATGAAGATGGCGGCCGCGGGTTCCCTAAGGGGATGAAGCCTCCACCACCATCGTTGATACCACATGTGCATGCTACGCGTGTGTGTCTCTGCCATCAACTAAGATGGTGGCAGCAGCTTCAGTACCTTAGGGAAGCCGTGGCCACCATCTTCATTAAGGGCAATGCTGAAAGGCAGGAGACAGGTGGGGCAACGGAATGGTGGGCAGGCGGAAGCTCCTGCCCTGCGATCCATGGATGGTGCTGCAGATCGCGGAAGGGGAGCGGAGGGCCCCTTAGGTGGTCCTGTAGCTCCGGGGCCCTCGGGGCAGTGCCCCACCTGGCCACCCTTTAGAACCGGCCCTGTCAGGGATAATGGGAGCAGTAGTCCAGTGATATCAGGAGGGCCACAGGTTCGCCATCCTTACTCTACTCAGTTGAGTAGGGTCCCAAATTGTGTGGAAGCCAACGTGCATGGACTATCCCTCTTGAGACAGCGATGTTCAATGGGTCAGGAGCGGGGACGTATGCAATGTTTTGGCAGCATGAGCAGCATTGCCCCACTTCCCCTTAACCATGTGGAGCCCCATTCATGTATAAAACATGTGAAAGGGGGTGGAGGCTAATGCCCATCTCCAGTGCCTGCAGATCAAGCTGTTGTTAAAGGCACAGCAGCAGGCCAGACTTTTTTTCTCCCTAGGGGTGGAGGACCAAGGGCACCATAGGATTTAGAGTTAGTAAAGTTATATTTCACAAATACGTATAACAGATTGAGCTTTGTAAATTGTGCTGTGAATAAAGTGTTGGAATGTAGGCCTCGGACACCTGAAATCCCAGCTCAGCCTGGTGGCCTTGAAGCCCTTGCTCTGCTTTTAATTCTTTGGAATCCCCTTTCTCCCCTCTCCACCCGCCTCAGTTCTCCAAGCCTGCTTATTGAATTGAGATACACTGGATGTTAATTTCCTTTTTAGGGATTAATATATTCAGTAGTTCTTGTCCACTGACTCCCACAGCAACTTGCAGAGCGGGTATGTAAATCGCTAGCTACAGGGAATGACTGATCCCTTAATAAATGGGATTTGATGCCCGCAAAGAGATAACTAATGTTGAAGTAATTGCTGTGGGGTAATGGCTTTTTTTGAATTTTTAAGGACCTTTTTGCTTGGCATACCGTGTTTTGGGCTATCTCAGTATAGGAACATCACAGATAAGGTGAGCAGATGGCTTTTGTGTTGCCTTGTCTGATGCATGTCACAGCTCCCATGTTCCGTTGTTAGTTTTCAGAGATCTAATAATTATTTGAAACAAAAGTGAAACTAATTAGATTTTGTGTCAGGTCAGGGGTTGGATGGAGAGTAACAGTATAACTCGAGGAAGGAGAATTGTTTATTTATTTATTTAATCTATATACTACAGAATGCCAGAGTAGGCTTCTATGTGATTTACAAGTATAACAACCAATTACACAGGATTAAAAAAAAAGCATCCATAATTAAAACATGCAATAAAACAATAAAATTAAAACACACATTTTCATTCTAACGTTGATAATGTTCATGGGATGAGGAAGTGCATTAACTTTCAGATATAAACCTGAACATTTTTGCTGCTATGAGATTGAATTAAAAATCAAGCAAGAGATGCTCATCACTGAGATCTGAAGCTAGTTAAAGGTACCAAAGGTACCATGATAGAGGTACTGCTTGTCACAGTAGACACAGTTCTTCTTTGTCTCACTAGCTAAATTGGCTTTTTAGGCTGGAAAACCTTAGAACAGAGACAGCAGGTTGGAAAACCAATGAACAGAGATAACAGTGGGGTGGATAGTCATGCCATTGACAGTGATTTTTTTTTTTTATCGTACCACTTTCAATGTGCTGAAAAAATGATTATCTGAGATGGATATAGACTAAATTAAAATCAATCAGAACTAAATGTGATTAACCTAGTCTGGAACTCTGGATCCAGCCCTCTGCCTCCTAAGAGACTCACATAGGATACTTTACTTTCTAGTAAATATTTGTTAGGAATAGCCATGAAAAACTGAAATTCAATACGTATGCATATTGTCAATCAGAAATTATGGGATGCAGTCTGACCCTATACACAAGCATATTTTCCTTTCCTCTGTGTGATACAAGCTCAAAGTCTAGATCTCATGGCCCTTTGGTTTTTTTATGGTGCTGTGGGGAAATTCGGATACTGTTTGCCTATTACAAACTGATTGCATCGTTACCCATAGTTGTACAAAGAAGGAATAGTTTGAATAAGCACAATTTGGCGTGCACAATGAAGTTTCCAGACAAAGAAAAAAGAATGGGTAATAAGGTGTTGGAATGGAGTCATAGTCATCCTTTTTCTAATATACCTAAAAGGTGATGTGGTTCTGTTGGGGAAATGCTTATGAAGATCCCAAATTATAGTCTATAATATGATTTATGGCATATTGGCATGTTTTATAGATACGGGCTCCAATCTGGGGTAAACGCAAGCTTAAAGCATAATGATGACACAGGGTCTTGAGTCAGTCATATCTCTCATTAATTTCAGCAGGGTTCAGCCAAGATAACTTTCTCTGGATTGGAGTAATTATTTAAGTATTACAGTGAGCGCTGAGCTCTACAGATGTTGGCACTCATTGTTAAACCTTAAGAGGCCAGCAGGAAATCATTTTGTACGTCAAGATCAACAGAATGCCTTTTGGTAAATGACTAAATTTCATCTAGGTAAAGATGTTCAAATTGGCAAAAAATAATGGGGGAGGTTGTTAGGATGATAGTGCCACCTTAGAGCATCCACTCTGAGAAAACTGCCCAGTATCTACTGGTTCAAAAGCATTCCGTCAACCTAAAAGGCCAGTATTGATTTGAGTTTGTTTTTTGTCCACTAGCCATTTTACCAGTCTATTTTTCTCCCTTGCAAAAATATTGATATTAATATTGATATTTAAAGGAAATATCAATAAAGGAAATGTGGATAAATGAAAGGGAATATCGATACAATTATCATTCTTAATATTCATATTTTAGATATTCAAAAATAGCCACAGAAAATCGCTACATAAAAATCTGATCTGCAACGATAGAAAATAGGTGAATTAATGGAAAATTCAGTACCAAATCCAAACTGGGGGGAATTCTAGCACATACCTAGTGGCAGCTATGTGTATTTTTTTCATCCTGCAAGTTTCCCCTATCATGGCTAACAGCAGCTAAAAGGGGTAGCCATCTGGATCAGGATTTTGGCATGAGGGAAGGGTTAGTCCCTGTCCCCTCCCCTCTGTGCCAAAGCTATTTTTACAAAAGCAATTTCACAGGGGGCTCAAGACATGGAGCTCCAACGTAATATGCAATTTGGCTCTAAGAATTACTTCAAGCACTGCACAGCAACAAACCTGCGTTTGTCACAGAGGCCCCATCTGCACTATACATTTAAAGCAGTATCATGCCACTTTAAACAGTTAAGGCTTCCCCCAAAGAATCCTGAAAACTGTATGTTAAGGGTGCTGAAGTTCCCAGAATTCCTTGGGAGGAGGGACTGGTTGTTAAACTAATCTGGAAATTGTAGCTTTGTGAGGGGGAAAAGGGATCTCCTAACAACTGTCAGCACCTTTCAAGACTACAGTCCCCAGGATTCTTTGGGGGAAGCTATGACTGTTTACAGGGATATGATGTTGCTTTAAATATATAGTGCAGATGGGACCTGAATGTACACTCAGTTATATGACTCTCTGAAAACATGTATATTGTACACTAAGACACCTGCTTGTACATGTAAAAATATGACGTTTGAATGAAACAACTGAAAAAGCTCAGCATGTGAACCATCTCTGATGTGGTGTCTCTTCTAGAAAAGTGAATAAAATACTTAATTGCTGGTACTTCAGTTAGAGGATGACCGGCTTGCTCTAAATTACAATGTGTGGTATTTCCCCCATATATTAGTTTTGATGGGGTTTTATTATTATTATACAACACAACATAAGGGAAAAACAACGTTTGGAGAAAGCAACAATGAGAAATAAGACATGAATGGTGCAAAGAGGCAAGTGGCATTGTCAATCAAGGAAAATATGAAATAAAGCTTAGCATATCAAAATTTACAACTTTCTGACTCAGGATGTGACAACTACCGTATGACAATGTTACAAAACTGCAGTGCTACAAATCTCCAACTCAAATATTGGAATAGTAAAAACAATAAAGTTTTTGTAAAAAGGGAGGTCTCCATTCTTAGCATATGTATTACGAAAGCGACAGCAGATTGCCATGAAAGATTCTGGCTGTTTCCAGCTGAGGGATACCAAAGTGACACTTGTTTAAAGAAAAAATATGTTTAGAAGCTAAAGATGTTCTTGCCATCAAAAACTGTAATGTGCGTTATTTCTGGCTTGCAAGATCTAAGAATCCTCAAAAAAGCCACCTTGGAGGAAAAGGCAGGGAACTTTCCTTCTTTAAGTTTAATTTCAGGAGGTTTCTCTTGGGATCCAAGCCTGTGTCTTTAATTTGGTTCTAAATATCACTGTGAAAGGCCCTTACCTTTACATACTCCCACACTAAATGCAAATTGGAACATTTCTGTGCTAGGCTCTGATTGCTGAATGTGCTGTTGAAGCCTGAGTCAGATATGCTGTATCCACCTCCCACCCAGCCCTCCCACAAGCTTTTACTGAAAAGCTGGTACCGGTGCATTTATGTTCTCTGCCTGAATTGTTTTGGGGTTGTGTTGTTATGGCAAAGGTCTATAACAAAAAGACCACCGGGCAGTGGCGCATAGGTTCTCTCCCCCCCCCCCGGTCTGCTTCCATTCATAAGCTGTGGTGGCGGGTGTGAAAGGCGGCTTGTTTGCATGACAGGATTTAACAGGAGGTTACTTTGTTTTGGGGGGGGTTTTCTTCCAGGGCGGCTGTGCCGACCCCTGAGGGTGCAACAATGCAGAGCCTGCACATGAGATTTCATAGGGCTGGAGCATAGAAAGGTAGGCGGGTGGGGAAGAAAACGAGTGGCAGAAGGAGAGTTCCTCCAACAGATGTGGCCACTCGAAAGGCAGCCTGTGCCCCATCTATCATTCCTGCAGATGGAGGGTTTTCATCTTTTCCTTCTTTTCACAGCTCAAGTTAATGATTACCAGGACGCGGAGAAACATAGGATGGGAAATGGAGAGTGGTTGTTTTGGCAGCCCCAATAAAATATGCTAATACTTCTCCATTGTGGCCTCCTCTCACCTTTCCAACTCACCCACCCCTTCCATGCCCTCCAGTTCAGTGCCACTGTATGCACTATTGAGCTTTAGAAGCAGAATACAATTTAGCAGTCTTTCTTTTTTATATAAAGAAAAGAGAGGCGTGTTGCATTTTACGTCTCTGTGTTCCACCGAGGCCTTTATTTCATAGCTACTGCCCCCACGCTGGAGTTCTCTTTCCGCAATGCAGCGCTTTTCCTCTTGGCCAGTGATGCTGAAATGCTACTGAAATAGAAATGTGTGGGGAAGTTGGGAGACTTAGGTAAAATCTGCCCCTGGTAACCTGTAATAACCTTGGCTGCTCTTCCTTGGAGATTAGTCAGGGTAGAGGGAGATTCCCTTTCGAGTCACATAAACGCTTGACAGTGTCCATTACAAGGTATCAGTGACTGGTCTTTCTTTACTCTGACAATACAAGTTTCCTTCAGTTGACAAGTGTGTTTGCATACCTGTCTGAATCATAGTTTCAAAATGTTTTTGCTAGGTTTATACTCTTCGTGCACTCAAACATTTAGAAGCTACAGTGTCTGCCATTGTAACTTCAACCTGCTGACTATCAAAGAACTGAGATACGGGAGTGAGTGATGATATCTGGATCAGTAGCATTTAGATAACTATTGTTGTCTGTATGCTGAGCCTGAAGGAAGAATGGAAATAACCCCCTAAGATTAAGTGCTCACCTTGTAACACCCATTATTACTTCTCTGGAAATTGAAGGGTTTCATGGACATGGTTGTAATTGACCTGAACTATGCAGGTGCCTGTCTATAGAAGCAGACAACTTTGAGAGGTGTCCATGCGATCCAAGTGGCGTTGGTACATGGGGCCTTGTCCTCTTCAGATTTTGATTGGCTTTAAGCCCTACACAAATATGATACTTTGGGGTAACCCTCAGTCCATGTACCCCATTATTTATAACCACATTTGAGTATTATCAGGGCTCCAATCTTCAGGATTATGTATTTCATCCTTACAACAATCCTGTGAGGTAGATCACATAGAGACCAGGACAGGGGCCAACTGTGCTTGTGATGGGAGCTACCCCATGCTTTTGCCGCCACCACCACTGCTGCTGCTGCTTTGGCAGTGCCTCCCACCACCCTCCACTGGGTCCCTAGACATGCTTCAGTGGTGAATGAGTAGTGGTGCTTTTGAAGGGGAGCTAAGCTTGACTGCCATCTGTAATGTCTGCCTGCTATTCTAGGTTACTGGAAATACAGTACTCCAGCCCACAGATCTAGGAAATCTATAGATTTCCTTGATCTATGGGCCAGGGCATTAACCTTTTGGGTTACTTAAAATCGCAGGCAGCCATCACAGATGGGAGCTGAACTTGGCTCCTGTTCAAAAGCTGCACTGCTGCGTGACACTAAGAAGCATCCAGAGGGCCAGCAGAGAGGGTGGTGAATGTTGGATGAATGGGGAGAGCTGGTAAAGGGCCCATGGTCAGTGCTTGACTTGGTCAGCCAGTGGCACCGGGCCTGCTCCTCTAGGCTAGTTCTCTATCCCAGAGCTTGGAAAAGTTACTTTTTTGAACTACAGCTCCCATCAGCCCCAGCCAGCATGGCCACTGGATTGGGCTGATGGGAGTCGTAGTTCAAAAAACTTTTCCAAGCTCTGCTCTATCCAGTAATCCAGCCTTTCCCAACTAGTGGGCCACCAGATGTTGTTGGACCACAATTTCCATCTTTCCTGACCATTGGCAATGCTGGCTGAGGCTGATGGGAGTTGTGGTCCAACAACATCTGGTGGCCCACTTGTTGGGAAAGGCTGCACTAAACCATGCTAGTTGTGACTTGGTTATTTTTGTCCTGGGACTCCTTTTTCTCCCTTCCCAGCTGTTGATCTCTGCCTGTTACCCCTCCCACCCCACTCAGTCGCTCTTCTCACGTGCCTCCATCCCAGTACAGCACTATCTTCGTCTTTGTATTCTTTGGCTTTATTGCTTCCATTCCTGTATATTAAGCACCTTTGGGACTCATCATTCAAAAGACTTCACACCCTAATTATTCCTTCCCGGATCTTGAATTGTTTTTTCATGCTCTCCGCCTCCTTTTATTTTCTAGCTCGGTAAATGTTTGCCCACTGGTAAACTGTTGTGAAGAGCTCACTAAAACTGCCTCAATTATCTCCTGCTTTTTTGTGTATTTTTTTCTTGTTTTTTTGCATAAGGAAATCCGCTGAGATGTGTAACATGCCATGGTGTGGATGCGTGGACTTCCTGTGAGTCATCTGGATTTTGAAATAACTGGAGATGCTAGGGATTGAACCTGGATCCTTCTGCATGCAAAGCATGTGTTCTGCCACTGAGCTGCGAGTCCTCCTCTAGACACTGAACAGGCCAAGTATATGAAAATAAACCAGATTTTGAAGTACGAGTGGCCTTGACTTTCCTGGGGTCCCTATGAACCAGGGTCCCGCATCAGGAAATGGGACACCCTTTTCTTTTTTGTAGAATCAGGATACACTGTGTCACAAAACTTAGCTGCACATTACATAAGTAGTTAGGTAATTTTAGATTCCGGAGTTAATAGTCTTATGGGTGGGTGCAGGGGTCTCTTGAGACAGCAGTGTGTATTGCTTCACTTCAGATGGTATAATGCTCCCTTCCCCATCTTTAGAGATTATAGGCTACGTACACATCTTACATTTAAAACAATTCTCCCTCTCCCCCAAGAATCCTGGGAACTGTAGTTCCCCCTACCAAGCTACAATTCCCAGCACCCATAGAAAACTACAGCTCTCAGGATTCTTTTGGGAGGGGGGAATGGGCTTTAAATGTGTGGTGCATACACAGCCTTTGTGTATTACTTCACTGACTTCACAATGTGGCAAGCCAGTGCTGCTGCTAACCACCTCCTCATGTTCCTCAGTCCTCTTGTCCATTCTGCTATGTGGGGCTTCGGACTTCTGTCCCAAAGTCCTGGTCCGATGGTGCTACGGTGGTACCTCGTGGCAAGGAAGCACCGGTTAAAGAGCCTCCAGAAGATGCACAGTGGACATTGGGCAGCAGCAGACTGTATCCAGAAATCTTTATGCCTTGGAGAATTGCATGTCAGGCACAAGTTCAATGGGGGTAGCCTGTCCCATAATTATATTTTCAGGATGGGCTCAAACACTGCACCTTGTGCAATTCTTCTAGTCACACAGGCTTTATAAGGCTTAGAAGCTCCTGTTGAGAAAAAGATGACAGTTCTATGGACAATCATGCCCTTTTGAACTATTGGACTATCAGTAGCTAGAGAACAGACTGACAGATGTGGGTCTGCTCCATTCATATGTAAAGAGAGAGATGTGAAGTATGATTGAAAGCGCAAAGGGTATGTGTAGACAGGGCTGTGTTGCTTGAAGCAATCCCCTAACAATTGGACTTTGAACCCAGAAGTGAGCTTAGATGGGGTGGCGGCTTGTGGAGCTGTGTGATGGCTGCTTCCCCTTGGAGGAAAAAAAACCTAAACAGCACTAATTTTTTAAAACATCTCCATCAAGAACTTTTCAAATTCTTTGGGGAATGCTTCTGAACCCCCCCCCCAAATAAAGAAGGTTTAATGGACTATTTTAAGCCATTAGACGCGGACAGCCAGAGTACAGCAAAAAGGTCCGTTCTAGACAACATGGCACTCTCGAAAGAAGATTTGGTGGTTCAACTCAAATCTTTTAAAACTGACCTGGAGGGCAGCTGGAATATAGCCTTAAAGCCCCTAGAAAACATCGACTGGATAACATAGCAGCCTTGACATCAGAGGGTTTAGATTTGGGGCTGACAAATGCGGAGGATGTCTTAATTCTAAAACATGAAAATCAAATCATAAAAAATAAGCTGGAAGAATTGGAAAATCGGCATGGAAAATTGGGCACATTGCTCGAATATTCATTTTAGAGGAATTAGAGAAGGGATGGAGGAACACTCCACTTCGATGGCATCATTTGTACCTGCCTGGCTTGCCGCTACTGTTCCAGAATTCGAACTCACTCCATCAGACATGCGACATGCCCACCGAGCACTGGCAGTCAAGCCTCCAGAGAAAACCCCTCCAAGGGACATTATAGTCTGTTTCTCAAGATAAATAAAAAAAGAAGAAATGCAAAAAGTGAGAAAAATGAAGGACTTGCTTTATAAGGACAAAGTGGTTATGGTGTTGCAGGACCTGTGCCCTGAAACTTTGAAAAGACGCAGAGACTTTAGACCAGTAACAATGGCCCTGCAAAAAGCAGGCATTAGATACCACTGGGGCTTCCCATTTAGGTTGCTGGTACCATGAAATGGCCAGCTTCTTTCAGCATCTGCATTGAGAGAGGCCCAGGGAATACTTACAGCATGCAATTTAGAACAACCTGAAGTTTTGGATTTGGAAGAAGCAATGGATGAAGTAAGACAAGACCCTCCAATAACCAGAGGAGCGAGATGGGGAAAGCAACACACAAAAGGAGCACAGTGTAAGTGTAGCAGTCCTCAAGGAGAATCATCACGACTTCCAATACTGCATGAAGCAGCTAGATCTAGCACCTCACACTCTACCTAAACATTTCCCCCTATAAGGACATAAGTCTCAGCATAATCTCTCCTCTTTTTGAGATTGTGGAGGTCAGAGGTATAAGGGACAAGAGGGGGTAACTCTAACTATTTACATTTATATAAGTGCCAAGGCAATAGATTGAAGGGCCATGGGCAGGGATGCCTTCTCGTACCATTGGTCTATACTCTGTTTTATTGAACAATGTATCTATGCTGACAACATGTTGCTGATGGTGGTCAACCCTCTGGAAGCAGTGCACTCATTAAAGTCTGAATTAGATCAGTTTGCAGGGGTCCCTGGCCTACAAGTCAACTTAACAAAATCGGAGGCAATGTGCTTTCACCTACACCTAGTGACACAATGTCAATTTCCGGCTGCCTTGGGCATTTGTTTGTGCCCAAGGCAGCTGAGATACCTGGGAATACAAATACATAAAAATCTTAATAAATTATTTTTGGCTAACTATAGATCAATTTGGTATGCATTAAAGGCTGATATGAATAGAGGGGCCAAGCTGCAACTTTCACTATCGGCAAGGATCTCCACAGTAAAAATGACATTGTTACCTAAGCTGACTTTTTTATTTCATGCACTGTCTTTATATATTCTTGAAAAGCAATTAAAGATCTGGCAAAAAGAAATTTGATTTATTTTTAATAAAAAATTGCCCAGAATTAAGAAAACATTGCTATATCGACAGTCCAGAAAGGGAGGATGGGGAATTCCACATTTAAAACATTATTATGATGCTAATCAACTGTATCATCTTATTTTTTATCATTTTGGATAGCAAAATAAAAAGATAGATTCAGTTAGAAAATATTCCCGTTAGGGGCCATGCTCTTTAGGAGACCTTTAAAACCTTTGCTACAACAAATGGGAGAAAATTCCTTTACTAATACTCTACTTCAGAGCTGGCAAAGATGAGGAAAACATCTTTTATCCAAATCATCGCCTATGACTCCACTCTTCTTTCACCCAGAATTTTATAATAGTAATAGATACTTACCATGGCAACAGTGGAGAGAGAAGGGGTTCTACCGCTTTTGCGATATTTATGTTAATGGTTCTCCAATAACACAACATGCCTTTATAGCAGCATTGGAGGGGCAAAGAATCCATTGGCTACATTGGGGTCAGCAGACTTTATCCACCACCCTAATATTAAATGAGGCAGGAAGGGCAAATCCATCTCCTTTCGAAAATATCATATTGGCAGCAAGAGACAGGGATAGGGAAATTGTCTCACGGCTCTGTCAACTCTTATTAGATAAAGAAGGAGAAAACTTGCTAGAATTAAAATGAGTATGGGAAGGAGACTGAGGAGCAGAGGTTGAGGAAGAAGAATGGGGAAAGTTTTGGAATAAACCCCTGGTGAAAACCTCCTCTAATCAAATAAGAGAAATCATGTTAAAAATAGCTCATAGGCAGGTACATCTATCTCGAATTAACCAGGTGCATTCCCCCAGATGTTGGAGAGGATGCACATCAGCTGGCACTTATCACCACATGTGGTGGGAGTGTGCCCAAGTCCAAAAATTTTGGACCTCAATATTCAAAGAAATTGAAATAATAATCTCCAAACAAATAGACAGAACACCACAATTGGCGGTATTAAATTTATTTGAAGGAATGAATAAAGATATAATTACTTAGTCACTTATTGATGGCTGCCAGAATCACCATAGTGACCCATTGGAAAACATTAAAAGGAGCCACAGTAGATTGTTAGTATAGAAAAACATAGTATCTGGCATTTATGGAAAAGTTAATGGTCAAACGGAGAGTATCCCAAGGTATTACCAAAAAAGATAACTTCTGTGAAACCTGCTTACCCTTTTATAATCTATGTAAGTCAAACATAATGTAGGAGGAAGCCTCCATCACATTACACTCAAATTTGGAACGCCTAAAATGGTATGTTTCATTTTGCAATTATAAATTGATTTTAATTCATTAGTTACCTTTTTACATCTGTATGTATATGTATATGTATGTATATATGTAAGTGGTTATTGGCATAAGTATATATATACGTACTTGTATGTGCACATGTTCAATATTTTACCTACTTTAAGAATCTCTTGATTTTTAATATATACTGGTATTAAATCCAATATTCTGCCGCAAAAGAGGGGAGTAGGACTTTAGATTTTGACAGTTACATACTTTCCTTTTTATGTCAAGCAGTACTCGTGTTTGTTTTTTTTTACAATAATTTTTATTCAAATTTTCATAAAACATACAAAACAAAATCATAAAACATTCAAAGATAAAAAACAAAACAAAACAAAAATGATTAAACAAAAAAATAAAATGTTGACTTCCCATTTGTCGCAGATCAAATCAGTTATAGGTCTACAATATATAACAATCCTTTCTCTTAAATTATATTATAAAATCACTTTCCTCCAGTAGTTATCTTAATTAATCATCAAATCTAAGAACATAAGAACATAAGAACATAAGAAGAGCCTGCTGGATCAGGCCAGTGGCCCATCTAGTCCAGCATCCTGTTCTCACAGTGGCCAACCAGGTGCCTGGGGGAAGCCCGCAAGCAGGACCCGAGTGCAAGAACACTCTCCCCTCCTGAGGCTTCCGGCAACTGGTTTTCAGAAGCATGCTGCCTCTGACTAGGGTGGCAGAGCACAGCCATCATGGCTAGTAGCCATTGATAGCCCTGTCCTCCATGAATTTGTCTAATCTTCTTTTAAAGCCATCCAAGCTGGTGGCCATTACTGCATCTTGTGGGAGCAAATTCCATAGTTTAACTATGCGCTGAGTAAAGAAGTACTTCCTTTTGTCTGTCCTGAATCTTCCAACATTCAGCTTCTTTGAATGTCCACGAGTTCTAGTATTATGAGAGAGGGAGAAGAACTTTTCTCTATCCACTTTCTCAATGCCATGCATAATTTTATACACTTCTATCATGTCTCCTCTGACCCGCCTTTTCTCTAAACTAAAAAGCCCCAAATGCTGCAACCTTTCCTCGTAAACCTCATAAACATTACTTTATTCTTTCCACAAAAAGTCAAAGAGAGGTTTCAATTCTTTAAGAAATATATCTATCAATTTTTCTCCAAATAAACATGTCGATTAATCCATCTCGTTAATAATAATAATAATCTTATTGTCATAACCATAGTCCAAATAAACATATCGATTAATCCATCTCATCAAAATCTGTTAGGTCCAATAATTTCAATAGCCATTATTCCATTATCCATATTAATTCCATCTTCCATCTTCAATACTTCAAGCAGTACTCGTGTTTGGAGGCTGTAACTGATTATAATTTGTCATTTAAAAGTTAATATTTTTTTTTTAGAAAAGAAGAAGTGAGCTTAAATGAAGGGGGAAGCAGAAGGGTGAGAACACCCTCTGCCTGCATATCCATCCTTTGGTTTTTTGGCTATACATTGCACAGACACACACACTTTACACATGATTTGGCAGAGCTGCATTTAACCCGAGTTCTGCGTAGTTCATGTCAAAAGCCATAGCCATTTTTGTGTCGTCTCGTCCCATCTTCATAATCTCTTCAGTACCTTTAGAATTTGACCTGATGGTTTCTAAAGACCCAGCTGCTAAAGAGGCAGGTGTTGCACCACATTCTGCTCACCTCTCACTTGGAAGATTTTTTTTTTTAAAAAAGAACATCTTCTCATGACCTGATTTATCTTGCAGTGTTCATCTTGCAAATTACCATAAGGAGGGTGTATGGCCCAAACTTTTCTCCGTTTACAAAGCTGACAATAATAATTCCTCTTGTGTTTTCTATCTCTCTGGTTGTGCTCTGCTTCCTGTGTAAGATGATAACTTTATGCTCAGATTGGCAGATGGAAAGCCAACAATCTGTTATATTTGCAATTATAATTTCCTAGCCTTGCCTCTGAAGTTACCTTGTCAGTTTCTGCAGCATGTGCCTTCTGGAGTTCCTTCCTAGTCCCCATGCCCTTCATTTTCTTCCTCTTCCTGCTATTTTCCCCACATTAAAATGGCCAGTGCCTGACATAACATTTCTTGCTTCCTGTAGATACCTTTAGAAACCCTCCAAAAGCCCCAGAGGGTCACTCTGCTTCAGACTCAGCTTCCTGCGCCATGGATCAACTGCTTGGGCTGCGAACAGTGTTACAGAATCTGTTTTTTCCTCCTTCTCCGGAATAGAGCCAGCTCATGTGAGCATTTTGGAAAGGGGCAGCAAAGTGCAAATGCTGTCACAGGTTGTTGGCATTTGGTTTTAGAGTTGCAACTGTCCTTAGGGATATTCTGACAAGAATAACCAGAGAAAATAAAATTAACTGTAAATAAAAGTTGTCCAAAATGAGCACAATATGTGCACTAGATATGGATTAGTTGGAAGCACAATGCAAGCAGAAGACACTAAGCACACTGGTTTTCTACTTCACACTCTCAGGCTTCAATCCTATACACGCTTACTTGGGAGTAAGTCCTCAGTGGGGCTTAATTCTGACATATATTGGATTGTTCTGTAAAGGCAATCATGCATCCAAATCAGTGACAAGCACAGTGTAAACCAATTAATACTTCAGGGTGAGGAAAGAACTGTCTATAATCCATAGGAAGGGAGTTCCAAAGGATCGGTGTCACCACCATTAAGTCCCTGCTATGTGCCATTTGGGATCTTACTTGTGTGAAAAAGCAAAGCAACCAGGAAGGCCTCCCTCAAAGAACTATTTTATTATTTATTTATTTATTTCATTTTTAAACCGCCCATAGCGAATAGCTCTCTGGGCGGTGAACAAAACAAGATTAAAATACAATATTACAATAAAATTACAATAAAATCAGCAACAAGTTAAATGAAAAAAAAATTAAATGAAACACATTGAACATTAAAATGCCTGGGAGTATAGCCAGGTCTTAACCTGGCGCCTAAAAGAAAGTACCGAAGGCGCCAGGCGTATCTCCACAGGTAGGCTGTTCCACAGTTTGGGGGCCACTACAGAAAAGGCCCTAGATCTAATAACAATCCTCCGGGCATCCTGATGAGTTGGTACCCGGAGGAGGGCCTTGGATATTGAACGAAGTGAACGTGTAGGTTCATAGCGGGAGAGGCGTTCCACAAGGTATTGTGGTCCCACACCGTGTAAGGCTTTATAGGTCAAAACCAGCACCTTGAATCTGGCTCGGAAACAAATAGGCAGCCAGTGCAGGCGGGCCAGGACAGGTGTTATATGCGCAGACCAGCGGGTCCTCGTTAACAACCTGGCTGCCGCATTTTGCACTAGCTGAAGTTTCCGAACGGTCTTCAAGGGCAGCCCTATGTAGAGCGCATTACAGTAGTCCAGTCTAGAGGTTACCAGAGCGTGAACAACTGAGGCGAGGTCGTCACTGTCCAGATAGGGGCGTAGTTGGGCTACTAAGCGAAGATGGTAAAACGCATCCAAAAATGAAATGATGGTAAAACTAATTCCAAAGGTAAAGAAGTTGTACCTAAGGGAGAAGCACTCAAACATTTTATAAATGCTAAGTTGTACTTTTCCCCAATAACAATTTTTGGGCCCCATTTCCTCTGCTTTTAAAAAGTGATTGCCACAACCAAAGTGTTGAGTGGTGTTGGTGTATGATGCTTACCTAATGGTAAACCTTACAAACTTTGAGAGCCAGTGAAGTGTGGTGGTTAGAGACTGAGACATGGCAAACCAGCATTCAAATTCCCATAAAGCTCACAGGGTGACCTTGGGCCAATCATAATCTCTACCTCACAGGGTTGTTGTGATGATAAAAATGGGGAGGAGCTCTGTGACGCCCTTCCCTGGCTCTCCCTGTCAGGTTCCTACCTGCTCGTGGTTACTGCCTGTCTCTAGGCACCACCAGGGACTCCACTAGTCCGGACTGTCCTTTTTTATGGTTTCTCTCCCCGCTCTAGCACAGATCCCCCTGCTGGGGAGCACCACCAGTCACGTCCTATAACCAGTAGTCCCAGAGACTCGGCCTGAGTCTCCCTCAATTAGATTACCTCTGTGACTGCGTGCTTAAGCTGTCCCAATCCCTTTGATTTACTCAGACTGCTTGTGGTGTTATTCTTCCCTTCCCCACTGCCACCATTTCTTATCCTTCAGCCAGGTATTTACCTTACCCTCCCTTCTGGTCTGTGAAACCCCAGCCAAGGATCAGGCCTTTGGTAAACCAAAAGTATTTATTAAATATAACAAAGATAACAA
Source organism: Rhineura floridana (assembly GCF_030035675.1). NCBI lineage: Eukaryota > Metazoa > Chordata > Lepidosauria > Squamata > Rhineuridae > Rhineura > Rhineura floridana. The sequence goes on from NC_084482.1 coordinate 38,797,330, forward strand.
GATTTCTTTAAAAGGCACTTAAGCATATGGTTACATCTATTCCTGAGGTACTGGTCTTAGTATTAATCCGAACTCCACCCTCTCCTCACATCCACCAACTCTCCACACAATCTCCTCTCAAAACCCACCAAAACAACCCTCTCACATTCACCAACGTCCACCCAGATTTACCTGTCATTCTTCCTTTTATACTGTCAGCCATTTTAAACATTCAGCCAATCATCCAGCATTCTACTGCCCATTCACTCCCCCTTCCTCTTTCATTCTACTTACCATGTATCTCCTATACAACCAGCACTTACCCTATTTACACTAATACAGGAACATCACATTTCGTCCCCCCCCCTTAAAACAACGGCAGAGTATTATTCCTGTTCCAGGATTTATACGTCACGTTAACAATATAAACAAGTCTCTCTGGGGAAAATGTCTTTCTTTGTTCCTCTGTCCGGTCACGTCACTGCAGTCCCAGCCACCTGCCTTGACAGTCCATCGGCCAATACATTGTGCTTGCCTTTTATGAACTGGAAGTCCACTTGATAGTCCTGTAGGGCCCAGGACCACCTCTGCAGCATAGTGTTATGGTTTTTCATAGTCTGCAACCATAACAAGGCCCGATGATCCGTTGTTACCATGAATCTTCGTCCCCACACGTATGGGCGCAACTTGTTCAGTCCCCACATGACCGCTAGGCACTCCTTTTGGACCGACGAATAGTTTTTCTCCCTCGGCGTCAGCTTGCGACTCAGATACGCCACTGGATGTCTGGTGCCTTCTCTCTCCTGCAGCAAGACGACTCCCAGCGCGAGGTCTGACGCATCTGTAGCCACGATGAATGGTTGCTCATAGTCTGGTGCTATTAATACGGGTCCTTGGCACAAGGCTTGCTTCAGCAGATCAAAAGCCTTCTGACATTCATCCGTCCATACCACCCGCTCAGAACACTTCTTCTTTGTTAATTCATGCAAGGGGGTTGCTATTTCCCCAAAATTTCTCACAAACTTCCTATAAAATCCAGCCACACCCAGAAATGCCCTAACTTGTTTTTTGGTTAAGGGGATAGGCCACGCTTGTATTGCCTCCACCTTGCTCCATAAGGGGGTGATTTTCCCACTCCCCACCTTATGTCCTAAATAGATTACTTCCTTTAGCCCAAACTGGCATTTCTTAGCTTTTATTGTGAGGCCTGCTTTTCTTAAGGCCTCTAATACTGTTGTCAGGTGTTGGACATGCTCAGGCACCGATTTGCTAAAAATGGCCACGTCATCGATATAGGCCACTGCAAAATCTGACATGCCTCGCAACACAGTATTGATTAGCCTCTGAAATGAACTTGGTGAGTTCCTTAGTCCCATGGGTAAGGTCACAAACTCATATAACCCATCTGGTGTACTGAAGGCAGTTTTGGCTCTGGATTGCTCGTCTAGTTCCATTTGCCAAAATCCTTTACAGAGGTCTAACATAGAGATAATGGTTGCTGCCCCCAATAACTCTAACATTGCATCTACCCTGGGCATAGGATACGCATCTGGGACAGTAATTTTATTGATTAGCCGATAATCAATGCAAAATCTTGTCGTTCCATCTTTTTTCGGGACCAGGACAATACTTGAGGCCCAGGGACTGATAGATTCCCTGATCACTCCTAGTTCCAGCATATCTTCGACCTCCTTTTTGATCTCACTCAAAACTTTCCCATTCACACGGTACGGCATAGATCTGATTGGGGCATGATCTCCAGTATCAATGGAATGTTTGGCTATACTGGTTCGGCCAGGTCTATTGCTGAAGAGATTCCCATAGTTTTTCAAAACTCTCAGAATCTCTTCCTTTATTTCCTCCTTCACCTCTTCTGACCATTCCACTTGATCTACCCCTCCTTTGTCTTTGCTTTCCTGTACCAAATCCGGAAGTTCAGGCCCACTTCCCTCAGGGAATAAGGTAACTTGCAACACCTGTCCATCCCTGGTATGGTAAGGCTTTAACATATTTACATGAACCACTTTGCTTTTGTTTAATTGGTCTGTGGTGATTACATACGTCACTGTGTCAAGCCTTTCTCTGATGGTATATGGTCCTTCCCAGTTAGCCTGTAATTTGTCATGTTTCCTGGGTATGAACGCCATAACCATATCTCCCACATCATACACACGTTCCCTGGCTGTTCTGTCATACCAGTAACTTTGCTTCTGCTGTGCTTGACTCAAATTCTTTTTCACCACCTCCATCATTGATGTTAATTTATTGCGGAATTCCAATACAAAATCTACGACAGATGTTTTGTACTCTCCCAGGGTTCCTTCCCATGAATTTTTTAACAGTTCCAAAGGTCCCCTCACTTTTCTAGTGAACATGAGTTCAAAGGGTGAGAAGCCTGTTGACTCCTGAGGGACTTCTCTGTATGCAAATAAGAAGCATCCCAAACGTTCATCCCAGTCTTGTGGGTGATCTTGAACATAGCTTCTGATCATGCCCTTCAAAACGCCATTGAATCTCTCAGTTAACCCATTAGTGGCGGGATGGTAAGTAGTGGTCTTTAGATGTTTTAGACCACAACATTTCCACATACATTGCATCACTTCTCCCATGAATACACTGCCTTGATCCGTCAGCACTTCATGAGGGAAACCCAGCCTCATAAAGATTTTTAATAAAGCCTCTGCCACTACAGGGGCTTCTACAGATCTTAGTGCTTCTGCGTCTGGGTACCTGGTGGCAAAATCCACCACCACCACTAGATATTTCTTGCCATGCCTTGTGGGTTTGGAAAAAGGGCCCACCAAATCTATTCCCACTCTATAAAAGGGTTGTCCAATTATAGGAAGGGGCTTTAAGGGTGCCTTAGTCTTTACTCCACTTTTTCCCACCTTCTGGCATATACCACAAGATAGACAATGTTGTTTTACATCTTTGGAGATGTTTGGCCAATAATAGTGTGCAGCCAATCTCCTCTTGGTCTTTTTTATTCCCAGATGTCCTGCACATGGGACATCGTGGGCTACCTCTAGCAATCTGGTTCTGTATTTGCTAGGTACTATCAATTGCTTCACTGGTTCACATTCATCCTTTCTCTCAGCAGGCATCCACAGTCTATATAAAATCCCATTCTCACACACAACTTGATTCCTCAGTTTGTCAGTGAAAGGAATCTGTTGGGTCAGGGCTTGCTCTTTTATTTGATTCAAACTGGTATCCTTATTCAGTTCTTCTCTGAAATGCTCTGTCTCTTCCCTAGAGACCACTTGATACAGTTTGTCTCCTTCAGCAGGCCTGCCAAGGGTTGCTATGGGGACCTGAGGGTCGCAAACAGATTCCACCCTGTTTGTTTCAGCCCCCCTTAACATGGCTTCTTTTTCTCTGCCAAGTTGCTGTCTGGTCACCACATATATTTTCCCTTGTGCCCCCATAACATCTCTTCCCAGTATCACTGGTTCTTGTTGTTGGGCATTAATGCCTACTTTATATCTGCCCTCTCGGCCTCTCCACGCCATTTTCACCAGGGCCACAGGCAAGCTTTCTGGTTGACCCCTCACTCCTTGGATATTCACCGTTTCCTGAGGTAATATTTCTTCAGATTTTATTAAATCTGGCCTCAGTAACGTCTGAGCGGCACCAGTGTCAAGCAATGCCCAATAATTTGCCCCTTGTACACTCACTTCCTCTCTCAGACTTGAATCAAGGTCTGTTACTTCTGTCCAGTTTATCTGGCAGAACTGAACCTTTTTTGTGGTTAAATCTTTTGGTTCTATTTTTACTGCCCTTGCCTGAGCAGGATTACTAATGGGGTTGGCAACCTCACATTGAAAACGTAGGTGCCCCGGTCTACCACATTTGTAGCATAATTTCTCCTCACTTTTAGGGTACACAGATCCACTCTGGGGTGTCCTGTGCCCTTCAGATTTTACTGGAGGACTCACTCGCTGTGGCACCACATCCTTTCTGCCACCATTATATGGTCTGGGTTTAAACTCTCTTGATGTTTTCCCCACCCAGCCAGTTCTATTGGAGGCAAAGTGATCTGCCATCTCTGCGGCCTCCTGCACCGATGTAGGGGAATGGTCTTTGACCAGGAGCCTTATTTCTGGTGGTAACTGATGGTATAATTGATCCAGTATCATGAGGCTTTTCACCTCTTCCACTGACTGAGCTTTGGCACTACTCATCCACTTTCCAAATATATCCATCAGCTTTGCTCCCAGTTCAACAAAAGACCTCCCTGCTTGGATCTGACAGTTTCGGAATAATTTTCTAAAGTAGTCAGGTCCCAGTCTGAACCTTTTGTATACTGCCTCTTTAAAGTCAGCATAGGTGACGGGCCTGTCTGAGGGGAAATATTGGTATATATCTGCCAATTCCCCTTTGATCAGGTTTGATAAATACTGCATGTATTTATCTTCAGGTAGCCCCCACAACTGAGCTGCCTTTTCAAAGGTTGTGAGATAAATTTGAGGATCTTGACCAGGCTCATACACAGCAAAGTCCTTTGGAGTAATTTTTATTTTTGCTCCATCTCTGTCTTTCCTTGTCTCCTCAGAGTGAAATTTCTCTCTATCCAATTTTAATTTTTCTGCCTGTAATTCCGCATCCACTCTCATTCTCTCAGTTTCCATCCTCAATCTCTCAGTTTCCATCTTCAACTTCTCAGTTTCTAACTCTCGCTGTTTATCTTTCCCATCAGCTTCCATCCTCAATCTCTCAGTTTCCAACTCCCTCTGTTTTTCCTTCTCTGCACCTTCCATCCTCAATCTCTCAGTTTCCAACTCATGCTCCCATCTTAACTTCTCTCTCAAGTACTCTATATAAGTGGGATTGCTTAAATATCCTTCTGGGGTCTCTTCCCTGACAGGTTGTTTTTGCTGGGCAGTTGCAAATCCTATAAGTGGTACCCTCAATTCATCTACCCCTTTACCCTCGTGAGGTAAATTGAATGTTATGCACTTCTCCACCAGCTCCTCTCTTTTCATTTTTATATATTCAGCCATGGTCACTCACTCTTTGCCACACACTCTTTGCCAGTCACTCTCACAAGCAATCTTGTTTTGTTATTTCTGTTTGCCACACCACTGTTAGGGATTCTCTAGTATTCATACCACTGCTACAGCCAACACCTGTGACGTAGTCTCCTTTGTCACCACGTGTCTTTGGGACTCTCTTTGGTTCATATCCCACCGCTACCACCACATGTGACGCCCTTCCCTGGCTCTCCCTGTCAGGTTCCTACCTGCTTGTGGTTACTGCCTGTCTCTAGGCACCACCAGGGACTCCACCAGTCCGGACTGTCCTTTTTTATGGTTTCTCTCCCCGCTCTAGCACAGATCTCAACAGATCCCCCTGCTAGGCAGCACCACCAGTCATGTCCTATAACCAGTAGTCCCAGAGACTCGGCCTGAGTCTCCCTCAATTAGATTACCTCTGTGACTGCGTGCTTAAGCTGTCCCAATCCCTTTGATTTACTCAGACTGCTTGTGGTGTTATTCTTCCCTTCCCCGATGCCACCATTTCTTATCCTTCAGCCAGGTATTTACCTTACCCTCCCTTCTGGTCTGTGAAACCCCAGCCAAGGATCAGGCCTTTGGTAAACCAAAAGTATTTATTAAATATAACAAAGATAACAAGATTTCTTTAAAAGGCACTTAAGCATATGGTTACATCTATTCCTGAGGTACTGGTCTTAGTATTAATCCGAACTCCACCCTCTCCTCACATCCACCAACTCTCCACACAATCTCCTCTCAAAACCCACCAAAACAACCCTCTCACATTCACCAACGTCCACCCAGATTTACCTGTCATTCTTCCTTTTATACTGTCAGCCATTTTAAACATTCAGCCAATCATCCAGCATTCTACTGCCCATTCACTCCCCCTTCCTCTTTCATTCTACTTACCATGTATCTCCTATACAAACAGCACTTACCCTATTTACACTAATACAGGAACATCACAAGCTCCTTGAGCACCTTTGGAGGAAAAGTAGCAGATGAATGTAATTGTAATAATAAATAATAAATCAGTGTTGCATTTAGTCCTGTTTTTATCATGTAGAGACAACATGTAGAGGCTGGGAACGTCTTCTAGGTCTTTGCTTTCTCCTGTGGCTTTTCATTGCCATATAGTATTTTTGTTGTTCTCTTGATGAATGAGGATTTTGCCACAAGTTCACTGGAGACTGTGTTTGCTCAGAGTTCATGAGAACTTGGTGACTAAGAGCAGAGAAGGTGCCTGACATGAAGGGATTAAGAAGGGGTCTCTAAGACCCTAATGCAGTCTGCCGCAGATGGCTTTTCTTGCTCCTGGATTAAAGTTCACGCTGTGTCGCTTGTCGCTCTTTTGAAAACCTTGTCGAGTGATGTGGGATGCCGTTCTGTCCCCGCAGTTATACTTTGTACCATTCTGCTTCCCGTCTGCTTCATTTAGCCTCTCTTCTTTAGCCTTCCATTCAAGTAGCATCTCTTACTCTTCCCCCCATTCAGCTTTCCCTTTGCTGTCTGCCCCTTGTTAAGACTTTGTTGCCTTCAGCACCATTCATCTCATCCTCTGCTCATTCACATCTCTGTCTCTCTTTACTCCATTCATATCCCACTGTCTGTCTGGCCAGCCAAAGGACTTCTCTTCTTTCTGGGCTCACCCTTTTGTCTTTCGCAATCCCCTTAAACATTTGACAGCTGATAAGGCATGATGTTTTAAGACAGGTTATTATGCTGCCCACTCACCCCCATCAAGAGTCCCAATTTATTCCTGGAATATGGAGTGAAATTTAGATTAAACAACTTAAAAGGATTTTCATCCATTTGTCCCAGCATGACCATATAGAACTGTGATTATTCTATGCACGCTTTGCTAGGAACTTGCCATTTGCTATATAAATCCAAGATGTGTCTATTTATGGGCATGTGTCTGTGTCTGTGTGAACTGAGCAATTCCCACCTTCGCAGGCAAAGATGGTGGCCTTAATTCTCGACTGAAGTGTGAGGCTGATTTAAAAAAAAAAATTAAGTGAGGGCACTTACATGACAACTGTTAGAAATGTGAAATAGTCAAAATAGTTCCAGCAGGCATTTTAAGGTAGTGTTCGGTTTTATGATGACGTTATTGTTTTATTTTATGTATCGTTCATTTTTATGAAATGTGAATGATTAAACAGTATATAAATGTCTTAAATAAAATAAATAAATACATTAAAAGTAATTTATGAATACCCAGCCAGAATCCATGAGTTCTATTACAATAGGAAAGGGTCTGCTTTCATGCCACAATTTTATTTAATAATCTGTGAATTTTAAAGGTGGTTTCTAAACAGTAAATTGTTTACAAGACAGGCTTTGGTTGTGGCTGCTTTTGCATAAAAAGGTAGAAGAAACCCTGACACATTGGCCATTGAAGTGCTCAGTTCATACACATAAGGTTGTATTCATCTTAAGTCCTATTCAGAGTAGACCCATTAAAACGAATGAACCTATGTTAGCCATGTCCATCAACTTCAGTGGGTCTGCTCTGAGTAGGACTAACATTGAATATCACCCATAGCCCCTTGGTTTATGGTAGCCAGTTTCACGTTGACATTGACTTTGCTTCTGCTTTCTGATGTTCAGATTATCCCAGCAAAGTATAGGTGTATCTCTGCATTTTATTGGAGACTTCATTGTCAGACTGAGGAAGGAGGTCGTGTGTGTATGTGTATGAGGGGGTGGGCAGGGTGTTGGCCTTTGACAGGGGACAACTGAGTTAAAAGACATCACATGATGGTTTTGGGCAACTCCAGATCTCTGACTTACTTGCTTATTTGATTTATGTTCCTCCCTTCCTCCCAGCAGGAGCCCAGGGAGGCAAACAAAAGCACTAGAAACACTTTAAAACATTATAAAAACAGATCTTAAAATACATTAAAACAAAACAACTTTAAAAACATTTTTTGAAAAAGCTTTAAAAACATCTTAAATAAAAAGGGTTAAAATATTGTTTAGGGGAAAAAAGGTTAAAAAAATATTAAAAAGCAATTCCAACACAGACACAGACTGGGATAGGTCTCACCTTAAAAGGCTTGTTGAAAGAGGGAAGTCTTCAATAGGCACTGAAAAAATAACAGAGATGGCGCCTGCCTAATATATAAGGGGAGGGAATTCCACAGGGTAGGTGCCACCACACTAAAGGTCCATTTCCTATGTTGTGCAGAATGGGCCTCCTGATAAGATGGTATCTGCAGGAGGCCCTCACCTGCAGAGCACAGTGATCGACTGGGTGTATAAGGGGTAAGATGATCTTTCAGGTATCCTGGTCCCAAGCTGTATAGAGCTTTGTACTCGAAAACTAGAACCTTGAACTTGACTCGGTAGCAAATGGGCAGTCAGTGCAATTCTTTCAGCAGCAGGGTGACATGTTGGTGATACCCTACCCCAGTGAGCAGTCTTGCCACCACATTTTGGACAAGCTGTAACTTCCGGACCAACCTCAAGGGCAGCCCCACACAGAGTGCATTATAGTAATCCAGCCTGGAGGTTACCAGTGTGTAGACAACAGTGGTCAGGTTGTCCCAATCCAGAAACAGCTGCAGCTGTCTTATCAGCTGAAGCTGGTAAAAGGCACTCCTAGCCATAGAGGTGACCTGGGCCTCTAGTGACAAAGATGGATCCAGGAGCACCCCCAAGCTACGAACATGCTCTTTCAGAGGGAGTACGACCCCATCCAATGCAGGCAACTTACCAATTATCCGAACTCAGTAACCACCAACCCACTGTACCTCCATCTTGCTTGGATTCAGACTCAGTTTATTGGCCCTCATCCAGCCCACCACCGAGTCCAGGCAGCGGTCCAGGGCTTGCACGGCCTCACCCGATTCAGATGTTATGGAGAAATAGAGCTGGGTATCTTCAGCATACTGCTCACACCTCACCCCAAATCTCCTGATGACTGCTCCCAAGGGCTTCATACAGATGTTAAACAGCATGGGGAACAAGATGGTACCCTGCAGCACCCCACAACACAACTGCCAGGGGGCCAAAAGACAGTCACCCAATGCTATTCTCTGAGAGTGACCTTGGAAATAGAATCGGAACCACTGTAAAACAGTTCCTCCAATACCCATCTCACCAAGTTGGCCCAGAAGGATCCCATGGTCAATGGTATCAAAAGCTGCTGAGAGATCAAGTAAGAGTAACAGGGTCGCACTCCCCCTGTCCTTCTCCCGATAAAGGTCATCCATCAGGGCGACCAAGGCCGATTCAGTCCCATAACCAGGCCTGAACCCAGACTGGGATGGGTCAAGATAATCTGTTTCATCCAAGAGTACTTGGATGAAAAGTCTCTTGGCCTTAACTACCATACAGAATTGTTGTGAGGATAAAATGAGATAACTCTGTATGTCACCCTGAATTCTTGAGAAGTAGGGTGGGTTGCAGTGCAGCCATAGGATCAATAAAATCTCTCATGCTTAGAAGGCTTAAAGAATCAGAAATGAAGCTGAGTCAGCCACTTAGGCTGTGTCCACTCTAGGGATGGGATCCATTGGCCAGTGCCAGTTCAAAAGCAATCTGTGAACCTAACAGACTGGTATCAATTTGATTTTGTTCTTTGTCTGCTAGCTGTTGCTTTTACTCATCCATTTTCCCCCTCAGAAAAAATATTCATATTAATATCAATGTTTTTAAAGAAAATATTGCTATTTTTAGAGGAAATGTCAATAAATCAAAGGAAGCATTGATAAACTGAAGGAGATAGCAATAAAATATCAATATTAATAACAATACTTTAGATGCAGATTATTTTTTTTAAAAATCCATTCCCAAAAATAGCCATGGAAAATCACTACATAAAAATCCGATCCGCAACAACAACAAATAAGGAAATTAATGGAAAATTTGGTACCAAATCTGAATGGAATGGAATTCTAGTACATCTGTAGTCCACGCTAGGATGTTAAATGCATACATGGTTGCTGTTTCCATATGTGAGTCTGTTGTTTCCATGTGTGAGTCTGTGCACTTTCACTACTTTTTAATTGCCTCAAGGGAAGAAAAATCTTTTCCACAAAGATAAATCAGGATTAAGTTATTTGAACATGGTAAAGTGCTAGTGTTAATGGTGGTTACTAAGCAATCTTAAATAACCTATTGTCTCTCAGCATTAGTCCCACCTCTACAATATGAAGATAGTAAATATTGACCTTCCTATGAGTGCCAGTGTTGTGTAGTGATTAAGGTGTTGGACTACGACCTGGGAGACCAGGGTTTGAATCCCTGCACAGCCGTGAAGCTCACTGGGTGACCTTGGGCCTGTCACTGCTTCTCAGAGGAAGGCAATGGTAAACCCCCTCTGACTACTGCTTACCATGAAAACCCTATTCATAGGGTCGCCATAAGTTGGAATCAACTTGGAAGGCAAGTTACTGAGCTACTGTACATGAAGAGTTTTAGGCTGCAATGCTAAATACGGTTTAGGGAGTAAGTGCCATTGAATACAGTGGGACTTGCTGTGAATAAGCAAAATGGTGCCATTTAAACTCAAGGTGGCATGTTGCAGGGAAGTTGCTATCCCTCAGCCTCGTTCACGGCCTCATCTGTGCTATACATGTAAAGGAGTATCTTACCACTAAACATTCATGGCTTCCCCCCAAGAATCATTGGAACTGTAGTTTGTTAAGAGTGTTTAGAGTTGTTAGGAGACTCCTATTCCCCTCACAGAGCTACGGTTTCCAGAACGGTTTAATAATCAGCACTTCTTCCCAGGGAACTCTGGGAATTGTTGAGGAGAATAGGGGAGTCCCAACAGCACCCTTTACAGCTCCCAGGATTCTTTTGGAGAAGCCATGACAATTTAAAGTGGAATGATACTGCTTTAGATGGTGCAGATGGAGCCCATAACATAGCATCATCACTCCTCCCCTGGCATGAAGTTGCCAACTAACGGGGGAGGCCTAGCGATGGAAAGATCTGTTTCGGTTCTCTCAGTTTCTCATTTTTCCAATGTTAAATTCAGTTCTCTACATTTCTACAGTGATCTGCAATTTTTTTTAAAAAAAAAATCCTCATGAAAATTCTCCACCATTTTCGTGTGAATTTCATGCCTTTTTGCATGTTATTTTCACTCATGTATTCATTTCTATGCACGCTTTTTGTAAATGTTCTTTAGTTGGCGAACTGCATCCCAAGATGCTAATAAAAGCGAATTTCAAAAGATGGCTGTGTTTTGCTTTTCATATTGTCTTGGAAATTGCAAATTTGATAAATTCTACTTGAAATGTGAACTGCATCAAAATTCTCACCCATCCCTTGGGGAGGGCCTGGCCTCCTGTGCCTACCTACCACAGCCAACTTGAGCCCCTGAAACCAGCAGGTAAAAAACCTTTGAAGGGAGACCTGGACAGTTGAAGGCAGATCATTGTTGGCTTCTCCAAGTGCTGTATGTGTTGTGTGTTTTTTTAAAGCGTAGGAATAAAGGGCTGGTTGAGATGCTAGAACCACATCCCAGCAAACGCATGAACTAAAGCAGCCAACAATTTTGCACCTCCTCTTATGCTTCAGAGAGGTCATGAGCTAACCCCCACCTTAAAACAGCATTTATATGTATAAATGTTCCTCCTTAACTTTTATTAAAATATTTGTAAAACCAATGGCAAAACGACCATTGGCAAGAAACGTGTTGGCTGACACCATGTCCACTATCCAGTACGTAACTTCAGAGCCAGCTTTCCATTGGTTTCATCAGAATAGTGTTGAAAACTTGCTGAACTAGTGTTTCAGAGGTTGCCCTGGCAGAAAGAGAGATGTTTGCTGAGAGCCTTACTTATGGCTCCTCAAATATGTGTATTTTCACCCTGATTTTACCAAGAGAGAGTAATTCGTTCCCATACATCATCTTTTATTGTGAAGAGTCTTGAGGAGTGCAACTGTCAGTGTGATTTACATGTATATTTGATCAAAGAATCCTTTCCTTGGACAGAGAAGCTGTCCACTCCAATCTGTGCACAGAATGAACACTCCAGTGACATTTGGAGGGGGCGGGGGAGGATGAGGAAGAACAGGAACCCAGAAGATGAGAAGCAGCCCATTTTTTTTTTAAAGATGGGACTCAGAAAAGTTAGTCTGCCCCCCAAAAAAACCTCCACTAGGGTCGTTTTCCATATCAGTATGGAGAGGTAACAAAAGGTGGAGGGGAGAGTGAGTCACACAGCCAGGATTTAAAATTAATAAATAAAAAGTTCTGCCTCTTCAGATTCAGTTTTGCAAAACAAAAGCTTATTGTTGCAGGGGAAACTTGTGAATTAATTTTCTGCAGCTGCTCCTTTAGACCATAAGGAATATGTTTGATGCAGCCTTTTATTCGGAAGGGGGAAAGTCTTCAGTGTCGACCTGAGGGGTTTGCCATTTAAATGGCCTCTGAGGCAGCCACAATGTTCCAAATGGTTTTTTTAATGTGATAGATAGCAAAATTGTTTTTCTTTTCCCTTGTTATGTTTTCTGCTTCCCAAAAGGAGCAGGAGAACAAGTGTACTTGGGGAAGGTCTGTTTCTTCGGGGGGGGGAGCATTCCAAGGGACAGGGGGCTTCTCCCTCAGTGGGGAGGCTGTCTTAAAGCAAAGGATGGTGAAGGGTGGTGCCTGCAGGGGCCTAACACCAATCCCTTTTCTTGTCTCCTCTTGAGCCCTGTCAGGATAACCTCTCTTCCTCATAGCTTCTCCACTAAGCTGACACTGCCCTGTACAAGGCTCACTTCCCTCTCAAGATGCAAGTAGTCAGCCCCCCCCACTTCCCCTGCTTCCCTGTGCCAGCTTTGCCCCTGTCCCGCCTCCCCAGGAATGCCATGACATAGTTGCTCTTCTACATCTGTAACTGGGGATTTCTCTTCCTTTCCAAATTGGTGAGCAGACTTGGGGCAATCTGGCCACATCTCCTGTGTCTGTTGGAGCAGGAAATCTACAGCTCTGACATTCACGGTCCCATTGCAAAGCTGATTGGAAGTCACGTAAGGGCTCCATTGCTGCATCACATTCGCTCAACATCTATCCTCCCCGCCCTGGCCTAGGAATGTATTTACCCTTCCAAGTCACTGTGCTTAGCAGTATTTATGTTCCTGATGAAGAAATAGCCTGTTTATAAACAGCTTACTCTATTTTTGCAGTGGTCCTCTTTCCTAAGGGAACAACTGGTTCAACAGTGCATTAAAGATAAAATGCAGCATTATGTGGAGATAGCAGGTACCTTTTCTCCTGGGAGTCGTGGTTCGAGCGATCTGCCAAATTGATAGTCTGGGATCAGCACAACTGGAAAAACATACAAAGCTGCCTTAATACTGAGTCCCACTGGTGGAGCATCTGTCTCCTCCAGTTGGCAGTAGTTTAGAAAAAGAGGAAGGCCAAACAAGAGATGGGTTGATTCCATAAAGAAAGCCACAGACCTGAACATACAAGATCTGAACAGGGTGGTTCACGACAGATGCTATTGGAGGTCGCTGCTTCATAGGGTCGCCATAAGTCGTAATTGACTTGAAGGCACATAACAACAACAGATCAAGGTCAACGTTGTTCTCAGCCCTGCCAGTTAGAAGATCTTCTTAACTGGAGACTCCATGGATTGAACGGAGGCAGGGCTGGAGCCAGTGGGCAGTCAGGTTGGACCCTGGCCAAGGGCTCCTGAGGGGCCCCTTCTTAGGGTGAGACAATGAAGCTCCCTCTTGGTGATCCACAGCAGCGTCGGATTGCAATACTCAGCAGCCCAATGCTGCCATGGATTGCAAAGCATAAGCTTCCATGGACCACCATAGACCCTCATCCCCCTAATACAGGCAGTAGGGGGTTTAAATAAGCCCGCCTGCCCCACCTACCTGTCACATCAGCGTAAACGCTCTGTGCACTGTACACACAGGTCTGCCATCACCCAAGTTGGTGGTCGGAGTGTCCCAACAGGATTGACACTTCTGCCACCATCTTCAGTGATGGCAGGTGTGCACACACAGCATGTGGCATATGTGCATGTATGTGCTGACACGATAGGTAGGTGGAGCTGGTGGGTTTATTTAAGCCCCATGTTGCCTGTATTGGTTGGGGGTGTTTGGCCTTATGGTGCTGCCCTAGGATAGGCTGGTGCCCAAGGGCCCAGTCCTGCCTGGCGTCCTGAATGGAAGATTTTCTATATGCAAAGCATGTAGGTTTACCACTGAGCTAGAGGAATTGGGTATACGTGGACATCTTTCTTGCACCCCCTGCAAACATACTCATGGAGCAGGTAACAACTTTTCCTGCAGAGGTAACAATGTATTGGCAAACAATATTCATAATACAGCATGCAAATATTTAACTGACAGACAGAACTACTTCTTGGTCTGGAGGTTAAAAGGTGAAATGTGTTTCTGGTGAAGGGCATGGAGTTAAACTCTTGTCTACAGCAGAAGTCTTCGGAAATATAAGTCATTGGTAAGCCAAGTGAGTCTCTTGCACTGATTGGAATGCACCAATCACTCCTAAGGTTTATTTTTATGTACGCTGCTTAAAAATGCTAATGATTAAATGGTATATAAAAATGCTTAAATAAGGCAGAGAACAGAAGTAAAAAAAGGTATTTATTCTTTAACACTAGGGATTAATTTATAGAAAACACAATAGGTACAAAGTGGCTGTCATATCTGATTCATCATTACATAATACTGTGAGGTGGGCCATTAATATTCCCATTTTGCAGATGATATGTCATCTGAATTGGTATTTGAACCCAATCTCCAAGATCTAAGAGCAAAAGATCACATTTAGCTCTTCCCTTGGAAACAGACAACATGAACTCTTTAAAGGCGTGCGCCTGCCTGTTCTTCTCCCGGTGTAGAAGGTGTTTTGTCCCAGCATATGAATACCTGGAATTTATGGGCTATATTCAACTATGTCCTACTCAATGTAAACCCATTGAAATTAATGAATAGTTAGTCATGTCTGTTAATTTCAGTGGGTCTAGTCTGAATAGGTCTAGCATTGAATACCACCCCACATGTCCATCCACACCCATTCCACTGTTTATATTCCCCTGTGTTGGAAACTGTGCTATGTTTTTGTGACAAATGATACTAATCTCCATGGGCAGTTTAGAGTGCCAGCAGGATGTAAGTACAGCAACCAAGACATTCCAATGAAAGCTGTTAACCTGAGTGACCTCACTTGAAGAATCATGGGCTCGATTCAGTTTGCTTTAACTCAGGTCAGGCGATTGTTCCTAGCACAGAATCATAGTTACTATTAACACTTCCATGCAGCATCTCTCACAGGCAGGAGGAAAGGGAGTCTTCTCTGCTTAATTTTGCAATCAGTTAACATAATTAGTATGGGAAAAGGCTCTCTTCAATGCCATAAAATGAATCCATTTCAGTAGGAGGCTCCCCTCTTTCTCACACATTTTAGGTAACACATCATTTTTGTTGTTGTGTTTTGTTGTTGTTTGTCAGTCACTTTTTCATATATATATAGGGTAAGCATCACACTTACAAAAGGGGGAGCTTTGGTGACCCATGGTGGGCGGGGGAGCTCCAGCAATCCGTGGTGGTGGTGGGAGCTCCGGCGGCCTGTAGGCAAGGCAGGGAGAGTTCTGGGAGCATGGAGAGAGACCCCTATGGGGTGTGGGGAGAGCTCCGGCGACCCCTGTCGGGGGCGGTGGGAGCTTTGGTGATGGTAGGTGGGGTTGGCTAGTGAAGTAAGCTGGGGCGGCAGCCCCTAGTATGCCAAAAAAATCTCAAAGCAACTTCAGATAAGATATAATACAAACAGCTAAAAAGAATTAAAACCCAGAAAAGCAACGTACAGCACAAAATTACTAAATTGACCATGCCACAACACGATAAGGACAAGTCCCTTTTCTACTTAGAAGCTGAAATCTATTCTAAGTCTTGTCGTGTTCCTTTTTCCATTTGTTTTAATGAACTCACATAAATAATAGACAAGGAAGCAGCAGAGCTGAAGGAGGGCTGGGCTTGTGAATACAGCCTTTAGTCTTAAAACAAACAGATAAACCAAAGGCATCTCTTGTTGCCCTTCAGCTCTGTTAACCACCTACTCTTTAAGAGTTGCACTTCACTTTATTGGCAGTGATCTCTGGGTAGAATTATTTTTATTATTATTATTATTTATTAAATTTATATACCGCCCGACTAGCAATAGCTCTCTGGGCGGTGAACATAAAATAGCATAAAAATACAATGAATAACAAAATAATACTAAAATACAATCAACAATCCAATACAATAAACATTTTTAAAAGTAAATCAGTGTAACTTAAAATGCTTCAGAGAATAGGAAGGTTTTGACCTGGCGCCGGAAGGAGAGCAGAGTCGGCGCCAGGCGTACTTCCTCAGGCAGACTGTTCCATAGTTCGGGGGCCACCACTGAGAAGGCCCTAGATCTTGTCATCACCCTCCGGGCCTCCCTGTGAGTTGGAACCCGGAGGAGGGCCTTCGTAGCAGAACGTAGTGCACGGGCCGGTTCATATCGGAAGAGGCGTTCCGCAAGGTATCGTGGTCCCGCACCGTATAAGGCTTTATAGGTTAATACCAACACTTTGAATCTAGCCCGGAAACATATTGGCAACCAGTGCAAGCTGGCCAGAACAGGTGTTATATGCTCGGACCGCTTGGTCCTTGTCAGCAATCTGGCCGCCGCATTTTGCACTAGTTGTAGCTTCCGAACTGTCTTCAAAGGTAGCCCTACGTAAAGCGCATTACAGTAATCCAAACGTGAGGTTACCAGAGCATGTACCACTGATGTAAGGTCCTCTTTACTCAAATAGGGACGTAGCTGGGCTACCAACCGAAGTTGGTAAAACGCATTCCTAACCACCGAGGCTACTTGAGCCTCAAGTGAGAGGGAAGAGTCTAAAAAGACTCCCAGACTACGAACCCGGTCCTTTAGGGGGAGTGTAACCCCGTCCAGGACAGGGTATATATCCACCATCCGATCAGAGAACCCGTCCACCAACAGCATCTCAGTCTTGTCTGGATTGAGCTTCAGTTTGTTAACTCTCATCCAGTCCATTGTCGCGGCCAGGCAACGGTTCAGCAAATCGACAGCCTCACCTGAAGAAGATGAAAAGGAGAAGTAGAGCTGCGTGTCATCAGCATACAATACACTCCAAAACTCCTGATGACCTCTCTCAACGGGTAGAACATGGTTTAATTTTAATTTGCTTATAAATATAGGCAGTGGGGCATTTATTTTAATACAAATAGGCTTTAAGGCAGCCTTTGTCAACCCTGGGCCCCCAGACGTTGTTTGACTTCAGCCCCCATCTTCCCCAGCCAGCATGGTCAATGGTTAGGATGATAGGCAATGTAGTCCAGCAACCTCCGGGGACCCAAGGTGGAGAAGACTGCTCTAGAGCAACAGTAGCAGGCATCAGGGCTGATGTCATTGGGCCCTGGCAGGGATCTGTCTTCATGTCCTCTTTGCTGTTGCTGTCTGGGTTCACCTGCTGCCTGAGCACTTGAGCTGCTGAGTAGGGAAATACAACAGCAGACCCCATATGCTCTTCTGATTGTTTGTATGGATTGGGCCCTGAGGGAGAGGGCAAGCGAGTGGGCAACAGTGCCTTGGAGAGATGGAGGGGGCACAGAGAGGGGCTCCCAGTGAGGGCACCTTGCCCAAAGGACCGCAAAACCTGGAGTCAGCACTGGCAGGCAGTTTGGGTCAAGTGGTTGATTGGGTGCATGTGTTTAAAATGAGCAATCAAACATTTATCCCTTACTAGAAATTTGTATCCATCATAAGCAGACAGTAATATGATTGCTCTTGGAGAAACCTTCCCAGAATATCTGAACCATAGGCCTGAGGGTAATGTCCCCTTCCTGGACAAAGTGCTTGAATGAGCGGTTGCCAGCCAGTTTCGGGAACTCTCAGGCAAAACTGATTTTTCTAGATGGTGGTGGTGGTGATTTATTAAACTTGTTAGTCGCTTGTTACGCAAAAGGTCTCTGAGAGACTTGCAACGTATTTAGACTCTTGGATGAAATGGATTTTCTAGATTATTATTATTTATTAAACTTGTTACTCGCTTGTTACACCAAAGTTTTCTAAAAAGCTTAACAACATATTTAGATCTATTTCAGTTGGGGCTTTGTCCTGGTTTTGGCACTAGAACTGCTTTGGTTACTCTGTGGATTGACCTTTGCCACAAGAGAGAGAGGAAGTGCAACCCTGTGGATTCTCAATGACATGTTGATGACCATTAACCATGGTATCCTTCTTGAGAGAAGATATGGTCTGGATGTGGCTGGCACTGCTGTTGAGTGGTTCTGCTCATCCCCGAATGTCTACCTCCAGGAGATGGTGCTTGAATCCATGACATCTGTGCTTTGGAGTCTTGCAAGGTTCTATCTTATCCCTCATGCTCCTTAAATAGTTAGATGAAGCCACTGAGTGAAGCCATCTGGGGATTTGACAGTGCGGTGTCATCAGTATGTAGATGACTCCCAGCTCCACATATCTTTTTCATCAAACACAGGTGAATGCTGAATCAGTGCTTGGCTGTGGTAATGGACTGGATGAGGGCCAATAAACTGAAGCTCATTTCAGACATGATGGAGGTACTGTTAGTGAGTGTTTCATCTGCCCAAGTGTGTGCTGTTCAGTCTGTTCTGGGAGAGTCATGCTTCTTCTAATGGATCAGATTTGTAGTTTTTGATCCATCTTTATCATTAGAGGTTCAACTGGTCTCAGTAGCATGGGGTGACTTTTACCAGCTGAGGCTGATATGCCAGCGATGACCTTACCTGGACAGAGAGAGCCTGGTTTCAGCTATCCATGCCCATAGCATCCTCTCATTTGGGTTTACTGTAATGCGTTATATGTGCGGCTACCTTTAAAAATGGCCTGGAAATATCTATTTAATTTTAGTTGGCATAGAAAATGGCTGCTACTATG
Source organism: Rhineura floridana (assembly GCF_030035675.1). Classification (NCBI taxonomy): domain Eukaryota; kingdom Metazoa; phylum Chordata; class Lepidosauria; order Squamata; family Rhineuridae; genus Rhineura; species Rhineura floridana. Next base: position 38,816,209 of record NC_084482.1, read on the forward strand.
CTAGCAGACTGGGCAATACAAACATGTTATGCCAGGACTTTGTCAGCTCCACTGGCTCCAGTCTGTTTATGGGTCCAACTTAAAGTGCTGTTCTTGGCCATTAGAACCCTTCCTGGCTTGGTAGCTTGGTACCTAAAAGATCATCTCCTCTCACATGAACCTACCTGTACCCTGAGTTTATTATCTGAGTCCCTGCTATAAGTGCTCCCGCCTAGTGTGATGTGGTGGGTAGCAACAAGTGAAAGGGCTTCCTTCATGAAATCCCCCCCCCATTGTGGAACATCCTCCCCAGAGAGGCCCATCTGTTGCTTACCTTAATGTCATTTTGGCATTAAGGCCTTTTAAATAACATTATGGTTCTGTTATTGTTTTAGCTCAATGAATTTTACCCTACTGCCTCTGTATTAAATAAGTTTAATGCTGTGGATTTAAAAAAATTCTTCTGATCTGTTTTTAAATTATGCTTTTTGACCTATTGTTCTGTTTATTTCTTGCCTTTTTGCTATATTTTTATTATAATTGTGATTGAAACGTTCTGCTGTACTTCATATGCCTCCTAGAAAATCTTTGAGTGGTATTCAACTAAAACAACAGGGCTAGTGAAAGGATTACCACTAGTGCAATGGGAGTTTCCCCCCATCTTCCCCCACTGTCCCCAAATCTGCTCTGGAGGGTTGGGGGGGAAAACCCAAAGGAGATTTAGGGGGTGCATGGGGGAAGGAGAGGGGAAGAATGTTCCATTGCGCAAGGAGAAATCCTTGTGCTGACATAACATTCTCCTTAGCTCTACATTGAATACAACCCTTTGTTATTGGATTGCCTAGAAGCAATATAAGTAAATAGGGCTTTCTCCTCCTTTCTTGTAGAGGCTCCCAGGTCTTTATAACTGTGTGGAGAATGCCTTTAAAGGAAGTGGATGCTAGACTTCTCTTCAAAAAAAGTAATATCTGAGCAGTGTCAGCCTCTCACATTTTGATCCTTTTGGAGGGAAAACGATTGAACATGTGATGCTGGATGATGCTTATTTTTCCATTCATTCCAGTGCAACTTCTGGCCTGGTCATGGGAGTGCAATTGCTTTAGTTCCTTTGGGGGATTACCTGTGCCTGCTAGAGGAGGAACAAGGTGACTGCAGATATCTCAGCAGCTTTTTTTTTTAATGCTATGGACCATATAGTTTAGGTGGATTGCCTAAGATGGGGTGGGAAGCATGTGGCCCTCCAGATGTTGTTGGACGTCAGCTCCAATTATCCTTGACTGCTAGCCATGCCGCCTGGGGCTGATGGGAATTAGAGTCCAGTACCATCCGGAGGGCCACAGGTTATCCCTCCCTGGCCTAAGATCATTCACCAAGAACAGATCAGAGAAAGAACCACAACTCAGTAGCCAAGCACATGCTGTGCAGTCAGAAGGTTCCGGCTTGCATCTTTAGTTATCAAGTGACATGAAATATCTCTACCATAGACCCTGGAGAGCCACTGACAATTAGAGTGGACAATATTGGATGGATAAATAGTCTGGCCTGCATTGAATCTAGAGATGTGAAGGCCCGGGGAAAAACCAGAAGTATTTGCGGAGGAAAATGTGGTTTTTCTGTCCCCCCCCTTTTCACAATTTTTCCAGGGGAAAACCCAGAAAAAACTGTGTTTTTTCTGTTTTTCCCCTGAATCTTCACATCTCTAATAGAAGCAGCTTTCTGTGATCAGAGGATACCAGTTGAAGCAGCAGTTTTATCTTCCTGACTTTGGCCTTTGCCTTGTTGAACATGTGGTTTCTAATCCATCCCAAACTAGAGTATTCAAGGAAAGGGCAAAATGAAACCAGGATCTCCCACCAGCTTCAGCTGCCTGACCAATAAGATATCCTTTTGCTTGTTCTTCTCGGGACTTAAGAGGCACTGCGAAGAGGTATTTTCATAGCCCAGGCTGGAGCTCCTTTGAGAGCCTGTGCCCTTTTGCAGCTCTGGAGCTGTGCAGCAATTCTGGGCTAGTGATACCTCAGCACCTGAATGTTATCTGACTTCTTGTGAGCAGGGCAATGCTTCCACCCCTAGGGTTCACCTTGGGTCAAAGCAATCTAAAGCATGTGAAAGGTAGGACTGGCTGGCACTTAATCACTATGGACTGACTGCAGAGCATTCTACTGGGAGAGAGCTTTAGTGTGTGTGTGTGTGTGTGTGTGTGTGTGAGAGAGAGAGAGAGAGAGAGAGAGAGAGAGAGAGAGAGAGAGAGATTCAAGGAAATCTATTAATTTCTTCTGAAGGAACCAGCATGAGGAACAGCCTGTCAAGCTGGCATTCCTGAGCACTTCTCTTTCCTCTCATCTTTTCCTCCCCATTAGACTGTGCTTTACTCTCTATGAAGGTCAAATAGAGACAATTATGCTAAATTACTATCACAATGGCTTTCATTAGTTCTCCCCCCACCTCAGGTAAATTATTACATTAGGAGCATATAAGGCTGAGGTCCTTCCACCCCAGCATTCTGTTTCCAAGAGTGGGCAGCCAGATGCCTCTGCAAGCAAAGCACAGTGAAAAAAGCCTGCTGCTGTTATTTGTTTCCATATATGGTAATTGTACTGCTTATGTACGTGGAATATGCTACCATGATAAATAGATGGAGGCTCCATGTTCAGAGTAGACTGCCTCTGAACATGGAGGATCTATTGAGCTATCCTTGCAAAGTGTCATTCATCTGTCCTCCATGAATCTATCTAATAAGATGGGAGAAATAGAGGTGACAGATGGGAAAGTCATGTGCAAGAAGGGCTCACTGTGGGAGGAAGAAGTGGCTGGGACTGCTCACACATTTTATGGTGAGGGATTATAGCTCAGTGGTACAGCACCCGTTAGCATGGAAGTTCTGGGTTCATTTCCTGGCATCTACAGATAGAGCTGGGAAAGACTTTTGCCTGGAATCTCCTTACATTTTTTTTAAAGTAATATTGCCATCAGCCACAACCAGTGAGTTCAGTGGGCAGCAGTTATGGGAGTTGTATTCCAAAACATCTGGAAGGCACCAGGTTGGGGAAGGGCTCAGTGGTAGAGCATCTGCCTTGCATACTGAAGGTCCCAGGATCAACCAGGTAAGGCTGGGAGATATTCCTGCCTGGTATCCTGGAATGCTGCTGCTAGTCAGTGTAGACAGTGCTGAGCTAGACAGACCAGCAGTCTGATAAGGTAGCTTCTTCTAGACAATATGGTGCTAAATGGACCAATAGTATAAGGCAGCTGCTGTCGTGACCCCCCACCGCGTGAGAGTAGATGGGCAGCGGCGAGACAGAGAATAAGGATGCAGACTGGGATGAACCACTTGGGGAGGGGGTGGCAGCAGAATGGGCTTAGAGGGTGCCCCAACCCCTGCCTTGGACTCCACAGCCCCCACAACTCCAGACCCCCCCCTGAGAGAGCTCAGCCAGGCCTGTCTTAAGAAGTGGCCAAATGCACAGAGAACAAATAGACCAACAACTTTCCAATACATATAGTAGATGTTATATCATTAGATATGGTATGTATTGATGCTTTCCACACTGCTGTGATTTTTTTATGAAAGCATAAAAGTCTTTTAGATACATGAAATTTTATGACATTCCCTCTTCCAAGGAAGATTTATGGTAGCTGAATCATGGAAAGGATTTGCTCCTCCTCCTTGTTTTCAGCTGGATGGAGAGCTCCACTGTTTTTATTGCTCTGATTGGTCCTGGAATTGTTTGTCCACCTCCTCATCCACATGAGATCCTTCCTACTGAAAACAGGAAAGGAAACATGGGCTGAATAGTGCTGTGTGGGTAACAATTTCTCCAGATATCAGGCTGTTGTTTAACAGCAGTGCATCTTTGACCCACCCTGTCTGTGAACTCAGCTGTGACAAATGTGCCTTTAATTAAAGCAGCAAAACAAGTTGAGATTCAGGATTCATTAAGGAAAAAACCAACAATACAAACCACCAAAACTTTCATCTCCTTTTAGAGCAAATTTCCTAGATCATGTTTTCTCAACTACTTCTATCAGGGTGTCCTTTAACTTACACAGAATAATTTTTAAAAACCTAGTAGGAAGCTTGGGAAGTGGGAGAATCTGCTCTCAAGTTGGGTTGCGATGATGCCCGTTAACATATTTACATTTTTGCTTAGGAGTCTGGTGGGGGGATCAAGGGAATTAAGGGCACTTGTCATTGAAATGCAGAGGAAATCTTGCATGAAATTACCGTTAGTTCCCTATTGTTGGAGAGGTTTCCAGCCATCCACGCCACACCATCAAGCAGTTTGGTTGCATCTTGTTCAGTGAAGTGTAGAGGCAGGAGTTGCACAACTGAACTTAAAATAGGAAACCATTATGCTGACTTGATGACGGTGTTCATCTGAGGCTGTGTTCTAAATGAGGCTAAAAATTCAAGAGAGAGTTAGTCCTGACTTGATCTCTTAATGAAACTGGAGATGTTGACTGTCCTCCCATTCATAACTCAATAATGGATAAATACTCAAATATTTTCTTTAAGGTCAGTTTTCTTCTCTTGCCTCACTCACCCCCACCCTGTAGCAAAGTTGTGTGGGGTGGGTATGTGAAGTGTGTTGTGTACATCTGCAAATAGAGAGGAATAAGTACTTTTTGAAGAGACAGTGCAGTTTTTTGAAATGTATATCTTGCAGTCATTCTAAAAGGGTGCCTTGAAGCAGTTCCTTTCTCTTGATGTAGACATGTGGACCTTCCTTAAAAGACAGTTTTCACAGTGGAGATATCAACAGCAAGCAATAATAGATGAAATGGATATGAAATGAAACTGAGGACATAATTTAGATCTAGGTACTTGGCCCACTTAAAGAAGCCACTTAAAAACTCAAAGGGAATTTCTAATCTCAACACTTGGGTAGTGTTTACATTGCAGAATTCTGTTTGTCATGAGTTCATTAACACACAGTATGATAACCGATATAGCACAGAGTACGTGGTGTTGCCTTTGGCTGCCTCAGGAGTTGATCTAGTCAAGCACCGTCATGCAAAGACACAGCTGGGTTTTGGGGGAGTGGGTTTCCTGTCCTGTGGCCTACTACCACTGCCTATATTAATTGGCTTCCAGGTGTAACTGGACTACAATGCCATCATTCCCGACTATCAGACAAGCAAGTATGCTTGTATAGCTAGCAATTGATGTGTAGCAGTTACGTTCTCAAATTACACTGGGGACAAATGACTCCTATACTTTTTGTGATAGCCCTTCTTTTGGGAATGCTATGGGTGGATGGTGATTTGGTTAAATTTGGGAGAAGCAAGGGGTGGAAGAACTGTCCTCCCAATAAATTGATCACTGCCAGATATGCTATTTCTGAGGCCAGGTGCACCTGTACTGTAATGCTGTACCTTAGACTCACCAGACAATACAGCTCACATTGGTCCTTTTTAAATGCTTCAGTTGTGCAGCTGTGTAAGAGGTCAGTCCTTATGTGGCTTGGGCAGACTGGCTGTGCTGGGTGAGCACATCTGAGCCCCAAAAGCTCTGAATGTTTGTGCATACTTTTCATGGGATAGTTGCCTCACTTACAGGACAGCAAGAGTGTGCAACATTAGCACAAAAGTTCCTTCGCAGAAACCCAACCTGAGCTGAAGGGGGTGCAATTAATTTTGCAAATTTTAATAACATGTAACTAACAATCTGCATGTGGTTTTCATGAGCCAGGCAAATACCCAGTCAGTCAGTGGATGTATTGTACTTATTTTACAATGCTTGTATTTTAAAGTAGTTACTCTCAAGACAAGTTTGAGTCATCTTTTGAAAAACCTTTTGATACATTTTCAGTTACTGCGTAGCTAGCCTCTTTAAACTGTCCCCCTCAATTGTAAGCCCCACAAATATGGGAGTTCCATCAGAAGGGGGAAAATTGGTTACTAACTGGCACTTCCTTGCATGCTCCTTGGGATAGGATAAATGTTATATACTGGGGCTAGGAATGGGGCAGAAATTCAATTCACTTTTTATTTAAAGGCGAACTGAAACATCCTCTGAAATGTGCACTTCCCTGAATTTTGCAATGCAATTGTCTGGCCATGTAATATGTACAGAATGCATATGCTGGGGTAAAGTATGCATAGAAATGCATATATTAGTGAAAATCATAGAATCATAGAATAGTAGAGTTGGAAGGGGCCTATAACGCCATCAAGTCCAATCCCCTGTTCAATTCAGGGATCCAAATCAAAGCATTCCCGACAGATGGCTGTCCAGCTGCCTCTTGAATGCCTCCAGTGTCGGAGAGCCCACTACCTCTCTAGGTAATTGGTTCCATTGCCATACAGCTCTAACAGTTAGGATGTTTTTCCTGATGTCCAGTCAAAATCTGGCTTCCTGCAACTTGAGCCCATTATTCCATGTCCTGCACTGTGAGACAATCAAGGAGAGATCCCGGCCGTCCTCTGTGTGACAACCTTTCATGTACTTGAAGAGTGCTATCATATCTCCCTTCAGTCTTGTCTTCTCCAGGCTAAACATGCCCAGTTCTTTCAGTCTCTCTTTGTTTCCAGTCCCCTGATCATCCTTGTTGCCCTCCTCTGAACCCGTTCCAGTTTGTCTGCATCCTTCTTGAAGTGCGGAGACCAGAACTGAACGCAGTATTCAAGATGAGGCCTAACCAGTACTGAATAGAGGAGAACTAATACTTCATGTGATTTGGAAACTACACTTCTGTTAATGCAGCCTAATATAGCATTTGTCTTTTTTGCAGCCACAATGCACTGTTGGCTCATATTCAGCTTGTGATCAACGACAATTCCAAGATCCTTCTCAGATGTCGTATTGCTGAGCCAAGTATCTCCCATCTTACAACTGTGCATTTGGTTTCTTTTTCCTAAGTGTAAAACTTTGCATTTATCCCTGTTGAATTTCATTCTGTTGTTTTCAGCCCAATACTCCAGCCTATCAAGGTCCTTTTGAATTTTGTTTCTGTCTTCCATGGTATTAGCTGTGCCCCCCCAATTTTGTATCATCTGCAAATTTGATAAGCATGCTCTGTACCTCCTCATCCAAGTTGTTAATAAAAATGTTGAAGAGCACTGGGCCCAGGACCGAGCCCTGTGGCACCCGAATCGTTACTTTTGCCCGGTTTGAGAAGGAACCATTGATAAGCACTCTTTGAGTACGATTCTGGAGCCAACTGTGCATCCACCTGATAGTTGTTCCATCCAGCCCACATTTAGCTAGCTTGCTAATCAGAATATCATGGCGCACTTTGTCAAAAGCTTTGCTGAAGTCAAGATATATTATGTCCACAGCATTCCCACAGTCTACAATGGAGGTTACCTGATCAAAAAACAAGATAAGATTAGTTTGGCAGGATTTGTTCTTCATAAATCCATGTTGGTTCCTAGTAATCACTGCGTTGTTTTCAAGGTGCTTACAGATTGACTGCTTTATTATCTGCTCCAGAGTTTTTCCAGGGATTGATGTTAGGCTGACTGGTCTGTAGTTCCCTGGTTCCTCCTTTTTGCCCTTTTTGAAGATAGGGACAACATTAGCTCTCCTCCAGTCATCTGACACTTCACCGGTCCTCCATGATTTCGTAAAGACAATAGAGAGCGGTTCTGAGAGTTCTTCAGTCAGTTCCTTCAATACTGTAGGATACAGTTTATTGGGCCCTGCCGATTTGAACTCGTTCACAGTGATTAGGTATTCCTTGACCGTTTGTCTATCAATTTCAAGTTCCAATCCTGTCCCTTCTACTTCATGTTTCCCAGGAGGGTCATAGACCCTTTGTTGGGAGAAGACTGAGCCAAAGTAGGAATTGAGGACTTCTGCCTTTTCTTTGTCATCTGGTATCATTTTGCCTTCCTCATTGAGTAGCTGTGCCACCATTTCTTTTCTCTGTCTTTTACTATGGACATACCTGAAGAAAGCTTTTTTGTTGCTTTTAGCATCCCTTGCTAACCTCAGCTCATTCTCAGCTTTAGCCTTCCTGACACCATCCCGGCAATTCCGTGATACCTGCCTGTACTCTTCCTTTGTGGCCTGGCCTTCTTTCCACTTCCTGTATGTGTCCTTTTTTGTTTTCAGGTCAGTTCTAAGCTTTTTGTGAAGCCACATTTTCAATTGTATAGAAAAATGCATTATAGTGCATATAGGAAAAATGCACTAAAATGCTGATGAATTTTCAGGAGGACTTTTTAAAAATAAAATAAAATTGTAAGCTGATGTGGAAATGTGGGGAACTGAACTTAGTATTGGAAAAATGAGAAACTGAGAGAAACCAAAAATGTTAAATTTGCCCATCCTTAATTTGGGCATGACTTGGAATCGTAAGAGCTTTAAAATATACCATTGCATTATTCACCATGTCTCCAAAAGCTCCACCACCGCCACTGGTAGTCATATTATTATTATTATTATTATTATTATTTATTGGATATCTAGACCGCCCGACTAGCAAAAGCTCTCTGGGCGGTGAACAACTGAAAATGCAAATACATCTCATAAAAATTACATGATAATACTACAAAACATATAAATACAAAGATCAAAATGCATAATAATTTTCTGTATAAAATTTAAGTTAAAAACGCCATAGAGAAGAGGCAGGTCTTAAGCTGGCTCCGAAAAGACAACAGTGTCGGCGCCATACGCACCTCATCGGGGAGACTGTTCCAGAGTTCGGGGGCCACCACTGAGAAGGCCCTAGTTCTCATCACCACCCTCCGAGCCTCTCTATGAGTCGGGACTCGGAGGAGGGCCTTCGATGTAGAGCGCAGTGTACGGGCAGGTTTGTATCGGGAGAGGCGTTCCGACAGGTATTGTGGTCCCGCGCCGTATAGGGCTTTATAGGTCAAAACCAACACTTTGAATCTGGCCCGGAAGCATATTGGCAGCCAATGCAAGCGAGCCAGAACAGGTGTTATGTGTTCCGACCGCTTGGTCCTCGTTATTAATCTGGCCGCCGCATTTTGGACCAGCTGTAGCTTCCGAACGGTCTTCAAAGGCAGCCCAACATAGAGCGCATTGCAGTAGTCTAATCGCGAGGTTACCAGAGCATGTACTACTGATGTGAGATCCTCTCTGCTCAGGTAGGGATGTAGCTGGGCCACCAACCGAAGTTGGTAGAACGCATTCCGTGCCACCAAGGCTACTTGAGCCTCAAGTGACAGGGAAGGATCTAACAAAACTCCCAGACTACGAACCCGCTCTTTTAGGGGGAGTGTAACCCCATCCAGAACAGGGTGACTATCCAACACCTGGTCAGAGAAACCATCCATGAGCAGCATCTCAGTCTTGTCTGGATTGAGCCTCAGTTTGTTAGCTCCCATCCAGTCCATTATCGCGGCCAGGCAACGGTTCAGCACATCAACAGCCTCACCTGAAGAAGATGAAAAGGAGAAGTAGAGCTGCGTGTCATCAGCATACTGATGACAACGCACCCCAAAACTCCTGATGACCGCACCCAACGGCTTCATGTAGATGTTAAAAAGCATGGGAGACAGAACCGACCCCTGCGGGACTCCATATTGGAGAACCCACGGTGTCGAGCAATGTTCCCCAAGCACTACCTTCTGGAGACGGCCCGCCAAGTAGGAGCGGAACCACTGCCAAACAGTGCCTCCAACTCCCAACTCCGCGAGCCTCTCCAGAAGGATACCATGGTCGATGGTATCGAAAGCCGCTGAGAGATCAAGGAGAATCAGCAGAGGTACACTCCCTCTGTCTTTCTCCCGACATAGGTCATCATACAGGGCGACCAAGGCTGTCTCAGTGCCGAAACCGGGCCTGAAACCCGATTGAAATGGATCTAGATAATCAGTTTCATTCAAAAGCGCCTGGAGTTGGCCAGCAACCACTCGTTCCAAGATCTTGCCCAGGAATGGAACATTTGCTACCGGTCTGTAGCTGTTGAAATTTTCTGGGTCCAAGGAAGGTTTTTTCAGGAGTGGTCTTACTGCCGCCTCCTTCAGACAGCCAGGGACCACTCCCTCTCGTAAAGAGGCGTTTATCACTTCCCTGGCCCAGACAGCTGTTCCATCCCTGCTGGCTTTTATATAGTTAGTTCATATATGTGAAAATGGAGACAGGAGTTGCTCCATAGCGATTGGTGTCCTCCACAACTTTGGCCACCTCATTGCTCACCCCTCATTCCAGATCATTTATGAATAGTTTCAATAGCACTTTTTCCACTATCATACTCCTTGGCTTTCAGCATGTCCATTAATTGCAAGTGAGTGGTAGACTGGTTGTGATGGTCCCTTGGGGAAAAGCAGTGGCTGAAAAGCATGGTATAACTTAGCTGCACAATTCCTGGACCGATCTTCCATTCAAAACCAGTTCTGTGGCTAAGCCCTGGTTCAAATCAAGCTATGCCTAAAAGATCCTACCTCTGGAGTGAGGAAACATATCCTCAGAATGTACAGAAACGAACACCCTCTTTTGGTGAAAGGTTATCAACTCCTTGCCAATAAGGCCTGGTAGCTTCTCCAGATGTTTTGGGATACAACTTCCATCAGACCCAGCCAGGCTGAGGTTGATGGGGAGTTGTAACCCAAAACAGCAGGAGGGTGTCAGGTTGATGAAGGCTGCTATAGAGAATCCTACACCAAGTTGTATGGGACTAAAGGAGGCTGATTCGTATAGAAAACCCACAAGATCTCTCATGAGAAGTCTAGGAAGCTAGGATTTTATGCTGCCACATACTCTTGCTTGTGCCCGTAATAGTTGTTGAGGATGTTTCCTTCCCTGTGGCTGGACCGTCAGGGGCTGCAAGCCTTGAATCAAGAGTTCCATGGCTTGGGCTGTGGCTATTGTTGATCAGAAGAGGAATCTACAGGCCATTCCATCTGGGAGTTTGCCACAGCATCCCATGATCCTCCTGGCCTGGAAAGTCAAGTGATGCTGAAGGGTCAGTCAGGTGTGACCGTGGGAAATAAAAGGACTCACAGACCTATTGCCTTATCTCTGTCTGGGTGAGCCACCTGCTCTTCCTGCCTCCCACTCTATCATCTCGCAGCCTGCCTATATCTGAAGTGCCCGACTACCGTCAGCCTCAGTTGACACAGAGAAACCATAAGGCAATGGAGGAACTAGAAGGATGTTGAAAACAAAACCCCATCCATACATGTAGGGGATAATTACACAACATTCTAATGCATACTAAGGCCTGGTTCCCACACACATGTACATCGGAGGTTGCCAACCTTTTGGGAGTAATGGGCACATACAGAATTTTGAGAAAGTGTCGTGGGTGCCAGTCACAAAATGGCTGCTGTGGGGGGCATGGCATATCACATAATGGATGCCATAGGGCAGCCTTTCCCAACTAGTGGGGCACCAGATGTTGTTGGACCACAACTCCCATCAGCCTTAGCCAGCATTGCCAATCGTCAGGAAGGATGGGAATTATGGTCCAACAACATCTGGTGGCCCACTAGTTGGGAAAGGCTGCCACAGGGGAATGGCATAACAGAAAATGGCTGCTATGGGAGTGTGGCATAACACACCAAAAAAATCATATAGATGTGCCAGGAGGTGGGCCAGTTTCCTGTATTATATCCCTATTATTTTGCTGGGTGATTTTCATTACTGAGACCTTTCACGAGCACCATAAGAGGTACTGGCAGGCACATTGGCACCCATGGGCAACCCCTGAATTGTCCATAACTTGATTTCCTTACACTAAACAGTTGAATGTGTGACCTGATGCCCCTGAAATGTGAAGCATTGCCTCTGAGGTGATGGGAGGAGACATTACAATTCTGTCTGTGGCAGTCCAGGTATTTACGCATGAATTTGGGATTGAGTGGCCATGGAGTGATGAACACCCATATCTGAACCAGCTCCAAGCAATGTGAACAAACACACAGCAAACTACAGGGGCATCCTAAGGCTGCTGAACTAACTGATCTTCTCTTATTATAATGCAGGCAGTTGCCATAATTTATATGCTGTACAGAACTTTAGGTTGTATACCTGTCAAGAGCAAGGTAGAAAAAAAACCCAGATAGTTAAGAAAACTGTGTCTCATCAAGGGAACATTCAGCAGGGCCTTTATCAACTCAGGTTGCCTTAGCCAAACAAGTGATAGTTGAAGCCTGTAATAATTCTTTCCTATCTCTTGTCATGTTTGATTCCAAATGCACTGCTATATTTGTGGATGTTTGCTTTTTTAAAAAAGCAGAGCTAGCCTTGACTCTTGAAAGTCATTTTTAACCATACCCTTTATATTTAAAGTTCAAGGTTTTATACTACCCAAAAGGGCACAATGCAGGCTTCACCTTCTCTCTGGCTTTGAGGAGTGCATGAATAGCGGCTATGAAGAGAAAAGAGATGAGAAAAGCTAGAATACCTGGATGTTATCCAGGTTCAGTGTAAGTAGGTAGTACAGAAGGCAGTTTGGGGCAAAATGATCCCAACTTCTCATATATTTTGAGGAGTCTAAACTCTGATTAACCAGCAAAGATAACCTGGGTCCAGGTGAACAGCTCAATGAAAACTTGACTCAGTGTGCAGCAGCAGTAAAAAAAAAAAGGCATTTCTTGATTATTAGGAAAGGGACTGAAAATAAAACTGATGGTATCCCAAATGCCTTTCATTGTTTTACTAGGCTTGTTGTGTTACTGGCTCAGAGAGTGTCTTTTAGGTTGCTGCTTGCATAGTTTTATATTCTTAATGATACTTTCCATACTTTGTCCTGCCTGAACGTGCTGAAGTCACACATGAACGCAGAAGTGTGTTTAGTAGATTTAATGGAAAGTTTCAATTCAGAACGCTTCACGAATCAGCTTACAGGTTACGAAGGATTTAGCTTCATTAAAAACTAGGCATGACTACACTGCACTAATAAAGATGTTCTCGCAGCAACTAGACATGCAGGGTCAGTTCTAAAGGGCGGCCAGGTGGGGCACTGGCCCAATGGTCCGTGGAGCTACAGAGGCCCCTCCGCTCCCCTTCCGTGATCCGCGGAACCAGCCGTGGATCGCAGGATAGGAGCTTCCAAGCCGCCCGCCATCCCCCGCTTCACCTACCTTTCTCTCCACTGTTTTTTGCAGTTGTGCACACTGCGCACGCAGGGTTGCCATCAATCAAGATGGCGGCCGAGGTTTCCCTAAGGGGCTGAAGCCTCTGGTGCCATCTTGGTTGATGGCATGCATGAGTGCATTGCTGCCATCAACCAAGATGGCGGCAGAGGCTTCAGCCCCTTAGGGAAACCTCGGCCGCCATCTTGATTGATGGCAACCCTGTGCGCTCAGTGTGCACAGCAGCAAAAAACAGCAGAGAGAAAGGTAGGTGTCGTGGGGCGATGGCAGGCGGCTCGGAAGCTCCTGTCCCACGATCCATGGCTGGTTCCATGGATCGTGGAAGGGGAGTGGAGGGGCCCAGGCAGGCTGATGCCCAAGGACCCCAGCATGCCTAGGGCTGGCCCTGTAGGCATGCCTCCTTACCGACCTTAAGTAAGGATGGGCGGACACCCTACTTGCATGGACCGAGTATCACTGTGGAAACCTCAAGCACAGATGAGTGCTCCTTCTCAGAGGACAGTGAGAGCCCATTGAGATATCCGGCACCACCTCCTATGAGTCCAGGGTGAGGGCAGATGGACTGCCTCAGTGAGATCCTCCCCAATAGGAGGGGGGGCTGCAAAGTGGTGATGATGGAGCAGGCAAAGGAATTGGGTGGGAGGTCAGCAGAGAAACACCTTCCTGACTGGGATGGGCGTCCTCACTGATACCTGAATCTATAGGGGCGGAGCTGTCACTGGCTACAGTGCAGGAGTTTGCAGACTCCTGCATGCCTGAAGACACGTCACTGGTCTCTCCTTCCCATTCAAAGTATGACCCCTCCTCTTTGTTCTTGCTGCCCCATGCCTGTTTCATGGGGCTCATGACATACTTTATGCTTTTGATTTTGTATTTAAGCTGTCTTGGGAGGGCTTTGTCCCTGAAAGGTGACATAGAAATATTGGGAAATAAGTAAAAAAAATGATTAAATGTCAGCTATATCTATAATGCAGGCACATTTGAAAAATTGTTTATGCTTCTGCCCATCCCACCTCACAAAGGACATCATAGAGCTCAAAATGGTGCAGAAAAGGGAAATCAGTGTGATGAAAAAGGCTGGAGCACCTGCTGTGGGAGGAAAGACTAACATGTTTAAAATGTTTGAAATATTATTTTGGGAAGCAGACATGATGGGACGTTTATAAAATTAATCACCGAGTGGAGAGTTTTTCCTCCCTTCTTCATCATAATGGAACTTGACTATATATTCTGTTCCATTTGGAGCAGGTTTGTGGTTTTTTTAATTGTAATGGTTCTAGCTGTTCATAAAACTGTATATTCTGTCGTAACCTCTCCTGGGATCTTATGGTGAAGGGCAGGTAAGAAATCTTATAAAATAAATAAATAAATAAATAAATAAATAAATAAATAAATAATGAAATCTCTCTCTCTCTCTCTCTCTCTCTCTCACACACACACACACACACACACACCCCTCTTACAGAAAGCTCTGCCTCTAGACCAATGTTCTTCAGATGTTGTTGTATGGCAATTCCCATCATCCCCAGACAGTGTGATCAATGGTCAGGGATGATAGGAGTTGTAGTTTATCAACATCTGGGAACACGGAGATAGAGGTCACATCCACAACATACATTTAAAGCACTCTTATTCCACTTTCACAGCCATAGATTCCCCCAAAGAATCCTGGGAACTGTTTGTTAAGGGTGCTGAGGGTTATTAGGAGACCCCTCACAGAGCTCCAATTCCTAGCACCCTTAACAAACTACAGTTCCCAGGATTCTCCATGACTGTAATGTGGTATAAGAGTGCTTTAAATGTATGGTTTGGGTGTGACTGTGGTGATGTTTAATGGCTTTAAAGGGTGATGAGACAATTCATGAAGGATAAATCTACCAAGTGCTCTAGGCATAGCAGTATGCCTCTGAGTACCAGTTGTTGGGGTGGGATGGAGGAACAACAAAGGAAAGCTGTTGCTTTCATGTGGGTTTCCTGGAAACACCTGCCTGCCCATGGTTGGAAAAAGGATGTTAGACTCGGTGGACTCTCGGTTCTGATCCAAAAAGTGCTTATTATGGCTTTAGAGCTGGTTCTTCTCTACCAGCTGGTTATTTTAGGCCACTTAGGCAGGAAACACTCTCTGATTGTGACTTGAAGTGCCCCGATTGGAAACTGCAAAAGCTGACTGTGCATGTTGTCTCTGCCAAACAATCTGCCTTATGCCAACTTTGGTTATTGTTGTCCTGCAGATGTCTTTTCATCTACTCCACTTGCTGAAGCACTGGGCTAGATTTAGCTGCTGGCAAGCTGCTACTTTTGCCCTCCAGGCTGCTTGTCAAGCCAGCTTTTCTTCTGCTATGTCCAATCAATCCTAGCCAAAGGTGCGGCTTTTGTTCTCTGTCAGAAAGCGAGGTTTTTTGTTTGTTTGTTTTTAAAAGAGAGATTCTTGTCACTTTTACCAAACTGCCTTTTTCATGTACAGCATGTTTCCATGGAAAGATGCCCTCCTGGGCTGAACATTTTCCCATAAATCCCTACCTCTTTTCTTCTGCCTTTCAATCCAACTGACAAGCTTGATATCATTATTATCGGTAACCAGAGGCCAGCAGGCCAAGTTTGGAAGATCAAAGGCAAATCTCCCCACAGCTGAGATCCAGCCAAGACTTAGACTACATTGGATTTACTGTAAATTGCACTTAGTTTCTATTGGGATTCAAGTTTATAAAAGAAAATGTCTTCTGTCTGATGCCAGTTTTGGCTCCCTCTTTTTATTGTGAGACCAAAATGATAAGTTGCACCCCAGCAAATTTTATCTCTCTTTTAATTACTCCTCTTCCAGAAATAAACCCATTTGAAAGGAAAGTTCAGTGCTCAGCACCCAGTGAATCTTAGAACTATCTTTTGAAAAACACTACTTTATTTTAAGATTTTTCAATTACAAAAGAGCTGTACATTAACAAACATTTCATTAACATTACATTAAACACTGATTTCAAACATGATCACTGATTTTCCTTTATGTTCTCTTTTCAGAGTCACCAGAGGTAAAATTCATTAAAAATATATTGTACAATAGATTAAAAAACCACAATATATATAGGATGGAGTTTATCAGGACTTTTGCACATTGCCTTATTAGAGTCAACACTAACCAGAAATGGGAACCATTTTCCCAAGCTATCATTCTTGAACTATATTGCAAGGACAAAATGCTAAATTCAATCTCATTTCTAAAAGACAATAAATAGTGGAGAACTGGACGAATCAAGGTCTTATGACAGGATCTGTTGTTTATGACAATGTGGGCCAAAATAAGTCTCCAAGGTGCCTCTTCATTTTCTCATTCTTGGTTCACCATTTTTTTAATGCTTACCCATGATCCAACCATGAGCTGAATCTTCCATAAGAGTGAGATCCTTGGGGATTTTATCCATTTGGAAAATCTGCAAAGTGTCATCTTGTGGAACCCCCTGAAAACAGCAGGTACCAGTATTTCTCTTTTCAGCTGCCTTCTTCAGGTGACCAGAGAAGAGAAAGGGGGTGTAATGAGGAAATGAACTGTGTTATCTTCTACTGGCATTAGCAGAAAGACAGTTCAGAAGAAAATATACATTGATGTGCCAGTTCTGCTGTATTTATCTGCACACACTTATTTGCCTATCATGTTTGTAATTCATCTTTTGTCCAACAAGTGGACAAAAATGTTGCACATGAGGTTATCCCATTTTATCCTCCCAGTAACCCCATGACTCTCCCAGGACATGCACTGATTTTCACACCTGTGGGGAATTGAATCTATGGATTGCCAAGAACCCAGAAGGAAGTTCAGAAATTGCAGCATGCAAGGGGAGGAATAAGGGGGAGAGGGAATGTGTGAGCCTTAGGCTTGCTGCACCTGTATAGGTAATGCTAAACCAGGATGTGGCACTAAGTTTGAATGCTAATATTCCCAAGAAAAGCCGTTGTTGCCTTCTTCTGATACTTCTGCCAAAGCTGTGAAGTTCCTGACTAGGGGGAAAAAAGAAATAGAGCCCTATTTCCCCTCCCTAACCTTCTCTCCCTCATTCAGTGGAATGGCTGAACAGGTTGTCAACTTTTAGGAAATAATAATACTATCCTCTCTTACAGCCTCCGTGGCGCAGAGTGGTAAGTGGCGGTAATGCAGCCGAAGCTCTGCTCACGGCCAGAGTTCAATTCCAATGAAAGGAGGAAGTCAAATCTCCAGGAAAAGGGGTCGAGATCCACTCAGCCTTCCATCCATCCGTGGTCGGTAAAATGAGTGCTGGGGGGTAAAGAAAGGCCAGGGACGGAACTGGCAATCCCACCCCGTATATATGGTCTGCCTAGTAAACGTCGCAAGACGTCACCCTAAGAGTTGGAAACGGCTCGCACTGCAAGTGCAGGGACACCTTTACCTTTTTTACCTCTTACAGAGTTGTAAAGGTTAAAGGGATCATAGAATAGTAGAGTTGGAAGAGGCCTATAAGGCCATCAAGTCCAACCACCTGCTCAATGCAGAATGTGAATGTGAAGGGCTTTGAGCCCTTAAAAAACATTTGATGTAAATTAAGAGCAGCTCTGCTGGAACAGACCAAAGGTCCACCTAATCTAGCATCCAGTTTCCCACAGTGGCCAATCAGATGCATCTTGGAAGCTTGCAAGCAAGGGCATGAAAGAACATAAGAACATAAGAAGAGCCTGCTGGATCAGGCCAGTGGCCCATCTAGTCCAGCATCCTGTTCTCACAGTGGCCAACCAGGTGCCCGGGGGAAGCCCGCAAGTAGGACCCGAGTGCAAGAACACTCTCCCCTCCTGAGGCTTTGCGCACACACAATGCATATGTGTAGGCTCCCCTTTACATATGGCATGCCAAAATGAACAGACATCAGGGCAAGGGATGATGAAGTATTAAGCATGGGACCAAGAGTCATGCTCCCATTCCTCCATGCTGAGCCTACAAAATGGAGGCGCAGGTATGAAAGAGGCTGTGGTGTCCTCTATGGCTCAGTCCATTCGCACTACATCTCCCTCGAGAAGTGGCCCCATCGTCTCAGCTGTACAGAGAAAGAACGTAGGAGCCAACAGGACCTCTAAAGCTTCCCAAGGGTTATTTGCACAAGCACAAGCACAAGGAGAAAACAATGTGCAAGCTGTGTGGTCCTGCTGGCTTATCTTTTACTTCTACACATCTGAGGCCATGCTCTATGCAGCTGATTTTAGCAGGTCCCTGTTCATGCACACTCAATTATAAGCAGTTTCTTTGCCTTGCAGTTTATTGAGGTCTTGGACAAGCTGCATTGGGCTTACTTTTCAGTCCACATAATCTTTCTAGTCCTTTTTTTTGGGGGGGTGACACATTATATCAGCTAACACGTGCTCCCAAATGCCAAAAGTACATGAATGCACTAGGACTAAGGGTGGGCAGCTGTGTGAGAGAACTGGCAGATGAGAGAGGTGTTCAGTCCCTCCCCACATCACTCCCTACCTCCATCTCTATTATTTCCAGACTCAAAACTCATCTAAGGAAAAACGTGAAAATAGCTAAAAGGAGAGGATTTGCAGAGAAAAACTGATTGGGACCCTACGTCTGCCTCATAATATGTAGCTCTGCCTTTAGTCTCTAATTCCTACCATCTCGTTTTCACACCTCACTGTCATCCGTCCCTTTCATAAGAACATAAGAAGAGCCTGCTGGATCAGGCCAGTGGCCCATCTAGTCCAGCATCCTGTTCTCACAGTGGCCAACCAGGTGCCTGGGGGAAGCCTGCAAGCAGGACCCGAGTGCAAGAACACACTCCCCTCCTGAGGCTTCCGGCAACTGGTTTTCAGAAGCATGCTGCCTCTGACTAGGGTGGCAGAGCACAGCCATCACGGCTAGTAGCCATTGATAGCCCTGTCCTCCATGAATTGATCTAATCTTCTTTTAAAGCCATCCAAGCTGGTGGCCATTACTGCATCTTGTGGGAGCAAATTCCATAGTTTAACTATGCACTGAGTAAAGAAGTACTTCCTTTTGTCTGTCCTGAATCTTCCAACATTCAGCTTCTTTGAATGTCCACGAGTTCTAGTATTATGAGAGAGGAAGAAGAACTTTTCTCTATCCACTTTCTCAATGCCATGCATAATTTTATACACTTCTATCATGTCTCCTCTGACCCACCTTTTCTCTAAACTAAAAAGCCCCAAATGCTGCAACCTTTCCTCGTAAGGGAGTCGCTCCATCCCCTTGATCATTCTGGTTGCCCTCTTTTGAACCTTTTCCAACTCTATAATATCCTTTTTGAGATGAGGCGACCAGAACTGTACACAGTATTCCAAATGCGGCCGCACCATAGATTTATACAACGGCATTATGATATCGGCTGTTTTATTTTCAATACCTTTCCTAATTATCGCTAGCATGGAATTTGCCTTTTTCACAGCTGCTGCACACTGGGTCAACATTTTCATCGTGCTGTCCACTACAACCCCGAGGTCTCTCTCCTGGTCGGTCACCGCCAGTTCAGACCCCATGAGCGTATATGTGAAATTCAGATTTTTTGCTCCAATATGCATAATTTTACACTTGTTTATATTGAATTGCATTTGCCATTTTTCCGCCCATTCACTCAGTTTGGAGAGGTCTTTTTGGAGCTCTTCGCAATCCCTTTTTGTTTTAACAACCCTGAACAATTTCGTGTCGTCAGCAAACTTGGCCACTTCACTGCTCACTCCTAATTCTAGGTCATTAATGAACAAGTTGACAAGTACAGGTCCCAATACCGATCCTTGAGGGACTCCACTTTCTACAGCCCTCCATTGGGAGAACTGTCCGTTTATTCCTACTCTCTGCTTTCTGCTTCTTAACCAATTCCTTATCCACAAGAGGACCTCTCCTCTTATTCCATGACTGCTAAGCTTCCTCAGAAGCCTTTGGTGAGGTACCTTGTCAAACGCTTTTTGAAAGTCTAAGTACACTATGTCCACTGGATCACCTCTATATGCTTGTTGACACTCTCAAAGAATTCTAATAGGTTACTGAGACAGGACTTTCCCTTGCAGAAGCCATGCTGGCTCTGCTTCAGCAAGGCTTGTTCTTCTATGTGCTTAGTTAATCTAGCTTTAATAATACTTTCTACCAGTTTTCCAGGGACAGAAGTTAAGCTAACTGGCCTGTAATTTCCGGGATCCCCTCTGGATCCCTTTTTGAAGATTGGCGTTACATTTGCCACTTTCCAGTCCTCAGGCACGGAGGAGGACCCGAGGGACAAGTTACATATTTTAGTTAGCAGATCAGCAATTTCACATTTGAGTT
Organism: Rhineura floridana; assembly: GCF_030035675.1. NCBI lineage: Eukaryota > Metazoa > Chordata > Lepidosauria > Squamata > Rhineuridae > Rhineura > Rhineura floridana. The sequence continues at coordinate 38,836,481 of NC_084482.1, forward strand.
CTTTGAGAACTCTCGGGTGGATGCCATCCGGGCCCGGTGATTTGTCAGTTTTTATATTGTCCATTAAGCTTAGAACTTCCTCTCTCGTTACCACTATTTGTCTCAGTTCCTCAGAATCCCTTCCTGCAAATGTTAGTTCAGGTTCAGGGATCTGCTCTATATCTTCCACTGTGAAGACAGATGCAAAGAATTCATTTAGCTTCTCTGCAATCTCCTTATCGTTCTTTAGTACACCTTTGACTCCCTTATCATCCAAGGGTCCAATTGTCTCCCTAGATGGTCTCCTGCTTTGAATGTATTTATAGAATTTTTTGTTGTTGGTTTTTATGTTCTTAGCAATGTGCTCCTCAAATTCTTTTTTAGCATCCCTTATTGTCTTCTTGCATTTCTTTTGCCAGAGTTTGTGTTCTTTTTTATTTTCTTCATTCGGACAAGACTTCCATTTTCTGAAGGAAGACTTTTTGCCTCTAAGACCTCTAAGTAATAGCCCTCTCATGTTCTTTGTCCAGAGCTAACTTCTTTTGAAAATGATCATCCTCTACATAGTACTTGGAAATGTTCAAAGTTCTTCAGATATTGTAAATGGGAGTAGGCTGAGGAAGAGAGTGTGTGTGAGTGAGTGAGTGGCTTACCTATGGCCACCTACTGAATGCATGGCAGAAGCAAGATTTGAATTTGGGATTTCCTGATTTGATAGGTCTGAATCTCAGGCACTACACTACACCAGCTTTATGACAACAACAACAATAATAATAAAATTGTATTATTAGTTGAAAAATAAAAATGATTTGGATTCTTAGTCTTTACTGACTGCTCCCTTGGAATCAGTTGAGTGGAAAAGTGAACACAACCTGTGGTATGCGTTTAAAAAGGACCCAGCTTTTTTAAATTCAGTGTTGATATACTACAGATTGCAAATTTTGAGTTGTGTTCTCTTTGAAAAACAGTGGGATGAGGGCCCATAGCTCAGTAACAGGGCACATGTTTGGCATACAGAAGATTCAGTCTTTGGCATCTCCAATTTAAAAGGTCACTTAGAAGGTGATGGGAAAGATGTCTCTGTGCCTGAGTGTTTAGATGGCCACTGCCGGTAAGAGTAGACTACCTAGAGTGCTTCCAGACTGTCAGTATTTTGCGAGAGGAACTCAAGCACATACCAGAACGTTCGGTTTCTACAATGAAAGTGCATTAAAGTGATCCATTGCCCTAATGCAACAAATCTGCTTTAAAAAAAAAAAGTTTTTTTTTTTGCAGTTTAGAAAGTGATGGGGAGATGCATTGAAAAGTGTGGGATGAATGAATGATTAATTGGAAGACGTTTAAACACCCCTTAAACAAACCAGGATGAATGCTTATTGTCATATAACCACCCTATAAGCAAATAAGATCAAATGCATGTTAAAGACCTGACATAGTCTAACTACCATGCACGTTTTGTGCAAGCAAATCAGGATGAATGCTCAAGAAACAGGACATCAGGAGGAGTCCCTAGATGGACCAGTGGTCTGACCCAGCATAATGCAGGTTCATGTGATGTAATTTAAACATGACTATAGCGAATGCTCTTAAAATGTAGTGCTTTTGAAGAGGACTGTAGCTCAGTGATAGAGCATGTGTTTTGCATGCAGAAAGTCCCAGGCACAAGTCCCTGCATCTCTAGCTGAAATATTTGTTAGCAAGATCCCTGCTAGAGAGGTCCTGTGAGTCAGAATAGTGGCCTAGATGGAGAAATAGTCAGACCTGCTTTAAGGAAATTTCCTATGAGAGATCTTCCATATGCAGAAAAGCTGAAAGTAATCCAGAATGAAGAACTGAAATACCACTGAGCAAAGTGAAGTGTCAGAATCTAGGTATGTCAAAAATAGTTATCATTTGCCTGCCAAAACCCAGAAGACATAACACATAGATGTTCAGTGCTACAAGACCTAGAGAACATTGCAGGATGGGATTAAGAGAATGACAGCAATTGGAACAGAAAATAATCTTTAAGGCCATAGGCAGTAGCTCCTCTGTTGAGCCAATGCAGACCTCCTCCTTACAGCCTGTTTTAGATATATATAAAAGATATCTCTCTTGTGTGCTCTCTCTTGTAGTGTCTCTCCCTTTTTCTTAATGCTAGACATCTGTCTCAAAGTTCCTTGCTGTCTGGAAAAGCCATCACAGAACAGGAGCCCTCAAGTTATACCAGGCGGTCAAATAAATTCTGGTGATAGAGATCAAATATATTCTGCAGATATGTTACTGAAGTCAGCTGGATGGGATGCTTTTTCAGCTGAGACCTCTTTCTTTTCTGCTGGGAAAGAAAAGTATTCCTGGAAGAAGAGAGAGGAGGTAATGGAGTTCAGAGTGATAATTCTGCTGACTCTTGTAGAATAAAAATAACTTAAAGAGAGGTCATGTGCTGCAGGCAGCCTTTCCCAACCTTCAGGTCCCCAGATGTTGCTGGACTACAACTCCCATCAGCCCCAGCCAGCATGGCCAATGGTCAGGAATTAGGGGACTGTAGTAGAACAACATCTGGGGACCCAAAGGTTGGGCAAGGCTGTGTAGTGATTAGTGTTGGACTAGGACCTAGGTTCAAAAATCCCCACGTAGACATGAAGTTCACTGAGTGATCTTGGGATAACATCTTTCTTTCTTTCTTTCTTTCTTTCTTTCTTTCTTTCTTTCTTCCTTCCTTCCTTCCTTCCTTCCTTCCTTCCTTCCTTCTTTCTTTCTTTCTTTCTTTCTTTCTTTCTTTCTTTCTTTCTTTCTTTCTTTCTTTCTTTCTTTCTTTCTTTCTTTCTTTCTTTCTTTGCCTAACCTACTTTGCAGGGTGGTTGTGAGAGTAAAATATTAGGATATGGCAGGGTATGATACCCTGGGCTCTGCACAGCAGGGATGGATAGACTGTGGCCCTCCAGATGTTGTTGGACTCCAGCTCTCACCATCTTTATTGGCCATACCAACTGGGGCTGATGACAGCTGGCGTCCAACAGCATCTGGGGGCCTTGTCTCTGGTTTAGAGGAAGTGCAGGATATCAGTGCAATCAATATTCTTGTCAGTTGTTGTTATTTTCCTTTATCTTCCTCCCAAAGAAGCCCATGGCAGCGAACAGCCCCTTTAATGTCAACAAAAAGAAAAGCATTCTAAAAACAATTTGTCCCCTTCAGCCAGCAAATGCCTGGGTAAGCAGGAATGTTTTCAACTTCCTCCTGAAAGTTAATAGTGATGGAGACAGATTCACCTAATTGGGGAGGGCATTCCACCAATGGGAAGCTACCACTGAAAAGGATCTGCCACAGGTCAACGCCAACTGGGCAGCCCCTAGTGGTGGTACCACCATGGCCTCAACTGCCAATCGTAGGGTCCAAGATGATTGATACTGAAGAAGGTGCTCTTTTTGGATCCTAAGCCATTCTGGGCTTTATCTTCTAGTCCTAACACCTTGAAGTGGGACTGGCGACACATGGTCCTGGTGACCATATTGTTTACTTTCATGATTGCAGGGATGTTTCTGAATTTTTAATAGAGCCTTAAGCTATCATCAGTAGCTTGAGCAACGAACGTTTTAATTGATTAACCTGTGTGAGTCAATTTCATCAGGGGTGGATCATTTTAATTGGGAAGTTGAGAAGGAAGGGCACATCTGTGTGTTGGTGTTTTTTGTTTTGTTTGTAAAAGGCTTATTTGGGTTCCAGTGTGTTACTTTTAGTATATAATGGGATTGGTAGGAAAGAAAGAACATTAATCCTTTTCTTCTGAGTGAGCAGTAACTTTCAATTTCACAAACAAAAACAAAAGCCACCCTGCTCTTCCACTGGCATCTCAGCGGGGCGCCTAGACTGAGGTTCAGTTAGCACTTATGTTTGTTTTAAATTAATCAACTGGTTAAGATAAATAAAAAAGTAATCCTACACATTTCCTTTGGGGGGGGATTTGCTGGTGGAACGATCAAATCATCTGCTGTTGTGCTGCAGCCATGGTAGGAAGTGGAACACAGGAAGTTGCCTTATACTGAATCAGACCATTAGTCCATCTAGCTCAGGAGGGCAGCAGCTCTTTCTCTCCTCCCATGGACTTCAACAAGGAGGGAATTAATTACATCAGCCCTGGTGCCAGCGTAGTGTTCTGCTGATTCTGTAGGTGTGTTGGGGGGAATGAGGGGGGCTTCAGATCTGGCTGGTCCACACATGCCTGGTTCTCCTGACCTTAGCCACTGCTAGAACATCTATGCCGGCGGAGCATTCCCAGTTGTATTGGGGAGCCTAATGGCAGCAGAGGGCCCCTTTCCAGCTACTGTGCAGCATCCATGCCACTTCCTAAGGCCCTTCAGGCAGCTTCATGGGGAGAGCAGGACTGCAGCCTAAACCAAAAATTCCTGCGCTTGTTTGATATCCCTGCTTTAAGTAGGTTTAGCTTAGTTTTCAGCTTCTGACCCAAGAAAAGCATTTAATGAGAAATGGGTGCACAAAGATGGTGAATATTTCTTCCAGAGTACTTCTAATTTTCGTCTGTTTAAAATAAATGAGCAAGAAAGCCATGGGTTATAAAGAAGTCTCTTTTGATCTGAAATTGGAAGCAAGGTAGGGAAATGCAAGTAGGTTATCCAAGGTGGATAAAGCACAAAAGAAAATTCTGCTGGCATACACAGCAAGAAACGTATCAGAGGAGTCATACTTGCTTGAATTCTTGTCATCTGTCCAGTCACCCAAAGTTAAATCCAGCTCTTGCATCTTCTTGTGCTTTCAGTAACTGTGGTCTTCCTTATCACTGCATTGTTGCCATAGTAAAAGCTGTATACCAGGGAAGAGAAATCTGGTGCTTCCAGACGTTGCTGGACTACAACTCTCACCTCCCAGAGCTTTGGCCATGCTGGCATATATACGTGCCCCAGCTCTAAGAATGGTAGTGGAGGAATAGTACATGATCTCTTCCTCGCATGTGCACAATATTTTGCTTTGCACGCCTGCACAGTGCACACACCATTGTTGGGAAAGTAACAATAATGTTGGGGCTGTCTTGCCCTCATGATGGTTCCATTAAATAGTATGCCCTAGGTCACATGCAAGGTTCTTTCTAGTCTTTGGAAGCCTGATGGCTAAAGCGTTCACAATAGGTCCAGTAATATTCCCACAGTTAGTTCTTCATTGTGAAGGCTTGATAGGCAGCCTGTTACAAGCCAGTTCAGAGATTCTTCCCCTTGCAGCAACCATAACAAATAATGCAAATGCAAGGGTGCCTGTGGAGATGGAAGGGTTGGATGGGGTTGGTGGATCATGGTGGGTCTGCAAACATTGATGGAAACACTGATGCACTCATTCTCTTTGGTTCCTTCTCTGTTTCAGTTTGACCCTGAAAGCACCGGCTACATAAGCACTGAGAAATTTCGAAACCTCCTTCAAAGACATGGCTCTGAGCTAGATCCACATAAACTGGAAGTGCTTTTGGCCTTGGCAGACAACAATTCTGATGGGAAAATCTGCTACCAAGATTTCGTCAACTTGGTAAGCGATTCTGTTCGGATTGCAGGTCTGGTTTCTCCAGCCCCCAACTCTGCCATTCTAATTTTCTGCTCTCTGCTTACCTTTGCATTGGGCATCTCTCACCTGGAAGGCACATGTCAAGGAGTGGGGAGGGGTGTTTGACCTGAAAAGCTTTCTATCTCCAAAGTAAATCTAGTCATGACAGCTTTATACTACCTCCAGAATCAGAAGGAACATGCATCTGAATACCAGTCACTGTGGAAACAACAGTGGGCTGTTGTGCTGATATCCTGCTTGTGGGCTTCTCATAGCTATTTGATTGGTCACTGTGGGGAAGAGGATGCTAGACTAGCTGTGACTTTGGTCTGGTCCAGTAGGGCTCTTCTCATGTTCTTAAACACTTTTCTCCCCCTCACGTCAAATGGCGTTAAGAACTGGGCTTGCATAAGTGTACCCTTTTTCTGCCAGTCAAGTTGATTGGGGAATATGCAGATTCTTCTGGATAGTCATTTGAACTGATCGCTTCGGGTACAAAATGTCCTGTCAAGATGTTTTGTGATTTTAGAGTCAATGTCATTCCCACAAGGTTCAGGTGGTTTTTTTTTTTTTTACAAAGTTTTTGGGCTCTTTGCAAGTCACTTCTTGCTGGAGATAACAGTTAAAGTCTGTCTTCTGATTTCAAAGGAGACTTACTAAAGCAAAAAACAAAAACTCGAGAGAACCAAGGATGATTCTCACATTATTTTCTTCTGCATGCTGAGGCGTGCTGGTGTGCCTAGTTGATAGAGATGAATTTCTGAGCATATATATTTGCAAACCCATTCTCATGTTATCTTCTAGTTACTTAGTAATTATGTTTAGATCTCAATCTTCTTTTAGAAAACTCAGAGCACCTTATATGGAACTCCCAGTCATTTCCAAAAGTGTATCCTTTTAAACATGCATGTCTTCAGGCCTAGATCCATGCCTCAAAACCTGAATTATGACCCACTTAAGGTCAGGGGATCCCAAAACTACCAGCTTCTTTTTGTGGTTGCTTTTGAACCTAGTTTTAGAGGGAGAGAGAGGAGAAAGATGGACATATGTGGTAAAGAAAAATAGGTATAGGTCCCATGTTGTAGACTGAAATGAAAGTGGAGCTCTGGGTGTGAAAAAGTTGAAGACTTATAAACTTAAAGTGGCCCAGTTGCTTCAGAATAATCTACAAGATGTGCTTTTAATAGAGGGGCAATGGAAAAAGCAGATGAGTCAAAAGCCCTTATAAATCTTTGCTGAGAGGCCAAACAGACTAACCTGCAAATTAATCTGCAGTGCATGCCTGTAGGTCAGTTGCAAAACCATATATTCAGTTTGACTTGGGAATCTGCCTAATTCCCAGAGTAAATCTTTTGGTAATGGCCATTTATGACTTGCACAAACAATTGTTGCTTTAATTTTCAAACCTCTTATGATGTGCTTTTACAATTTTCAGTGACTAAAGCCCAGTTTGATAGGGCTGAATTCCTGTTGCAGAGGCTAGTGGTATTTCATTTGAATTTCTGTCTCATTTACTGGGTTTGATGTGCTTGCAAACAAGATCACACTTGGAGTGCTATAAATAGTTGTATGCTCTGCTGCTGGAACGGTAAAGAACTGCTGTTTCAACAGTATGGTTCCCATCACTCCCAAACCCTTCTAACATTCAAGCAAGTCACAACATCCCCAAAAACATCTGTCCTTTTTCTATAATGGTGTGAGATGCAGACAGGCATAGAGCCTAAACTTTTCATTTTAGAAATTCACTGACAAACTCACAAAAAAGCAAGCAAGAAATAGTAATGGCAACAGAATTAGCATTCAAGACATTCTGAATTCAAGCTAGGGCAGGGGCTTGTTGGAAGCAGATCCACACGGTCTTTCTGGAAATACTCCGGAAAATAATCTGGCATTGTGCATGGCTCAGATTAACCTGCCCTGTTCCACCTAGCTGCTGCTGCAACTTTTAATGAGTGAATGTAGGGAAATGGTTAATACAGAATTTATTGCAGCACATACACAAGCCACACATCATTTCTCCTCCCAGTTGAATTCACACAAAAAAATGCAAAATGATAAAGTAAAAATACGTATTTATTATAGAAAGAGGTTCACATTATGTCCACTGTTGTTTCTTTGCACTTGCTCTCTCCCTATTTCTGTCTCTCTCACAAGGTCACAAAACAAATGCTAAACAACAACAAAGCCCCTTGAAGTGAAAACTTTCCCTGCTGCTTCTGTGGTTACCAGACGACAGCTGGTATAGCACAGTGGGGAGGAGAGCCTGGCTGGGAGTCCAGAGTCTGTGAGTTCAGAGTCTGTGAGTTCAAATCCCTGCTCGTGTCTCCTGGGTGTAAAGGGCTGGCTAAAGATCCCCCCCCACAGTGAGTGGCTCAGGGGTTACGTGCCCTGCCACCTGTGCAGCCGTGTGCAAGTTGCATAGTCTCAAGGAGCCCAGTTGCCCCCCGGCTGGCAGTTGTGGACAAGGAAGGGGCTGGCTTGAGCAGGCCCTAGCCAGCTGGGGAGGACTAGCCTCAGAGGGAGGCAATGGTAAACCCCGTCTGAATACCGCTTACCATGAAAACCCTATTCATAGGGTAGCCATAAGTTGGGATCGACTTGAAGGCAGTCCATTTCCATTTCTGTGGTTACCAGAACATGCTAAAAGCTATGAGGAGATCTGGCCTTCAAGGAAACAGCTCTGAGTATGCTCAGAACATATGTATGATTCTGACAGACTACCACATGGGGCAGTGCTGTTCTTCAAGCAGTCCTGGCATCCAGCCCAGGCTTAGCCATTGAACAGATAGACTAATGAACTGACTGGACTCTTCCAGAGAGATAAGAATGAGAGTAGTTTGTCAGAGCCGGAGATAACCATTTCTTCAAGGTCATGCAGACTGGAGAAAAGGAGGCTTCAGCTAAAGGAATCAACATCTTTTTCTAGAAGGAGCTCTCGCCTTGCTGCAAAGGCTAGAAAGTGCTAGATTTAGCTCGGGCAAGTAAAGTTCCCACTCACCTCTCTTTTATTTAGGGTGTCTAGGCGTGATAAGGTCAATGTGACAACTCTCCATTGCTGCTTCCATGCCTACTTTGCATCTGTACTGTATCCTGATATGCCTCATATGTTTTGAGGCTGCGTTCCTGCCAAGCCCAGTCTTCAAGTCCTGAGTCTGCTTCTCTGGTCAGGAGCCAGGATACTCACAGAGCTACAAATTCCCAGCACCCTTAACAAACTACAGTTCCCGTGATTCTTTGGAAGAAGTCATGTGTTTTAAATGTGTGTTGGATGTGCTTTAAATGTGGACATGCTGCAAGTCTATCTATGGCTAATGTACCCCTCTAGTCCTCATTTTATGTACATTTTGCATATTTTGGATTGTTGTTAACTTTGTTCTTTTTTATTATGTCTTATGTATGCTCAGTATATAGAAAAAAAATAATTAATAAAAAAACCAGAATGGCTACTAGCCACGATGGCTATGTTTTACCTCCACTGTCAGGGGCAGTGTGCCTCTGAATGCCAGTTGCTGGAAATAACAAGTGGGAAGAGTGTCAATGAGCTCATTTCCTGCTTGCAGATTTCCCAACAGCATCTGATTAGTCACTATGAGTGCAGGTTGTTGGACTAGAAGGGCCTTTGGCCAGATACAACCAGATACAGCAGGGCTCTTTATAGGTTCATGTCGCTTCAGACACACAATTCGGAGGAGTCATTTCACACATTTGGTTGTGAGCCATCAAGTAACGAGAAATCAAATGATTGTGCATGTGTCAACCAGGCCTTAGAAGAAAAGCATTCCATTGAAACAAGAGGAGCGTCATTAATGCTTACAGAGCTCACAGTTCTCTAGAGAAAGAGAAAAAGATTGCCCTGTGGATGACCTCTAAAGTACACAAAACAAGGCTATGCGACTGAAAGATCTAGGAATTTCTTCTTTTTGTAGAAAGGGGTCAGAGTCTATTGGGCTGTGTGGAATACCGTGCACAAGCAGCCAGTCTTCTGAGGTCCTTTGCCTTCCTGAAGCAACTCCCCCACCACCTGGTGATCACTCCAAGAACCTGGGCCCTTGGGAGTGGCCTCTAAAGGAACATACAGAACTGCCGTTAAGGCAAACAAACAAGACAACCATGTTGTTCTAGTGGTCAGGGCCAGCACCAGGCATGAGTGAGCCCTTGGGCACCAGACTTCAGGGGGTCCTTGGGACAGGGTCGTGATGTGTCCCAGTACCCCCCTTACAGCCAGTGCAGGCTTAAAGAGGCCCAGCCACCCCACCTCCCACATCACCATGTCAGTATGCTAGTGCACTGTGTGAGTACACACCCCATCATCCACGATGGCAGTGGGCGTGCCAACCTCTTACACCAGGCCACAGATCATGCCCTGATGGTAGCACATCACAGAGCAGCAGCTTCTTCCTCCCATACAACACCCCCAATGCAGCAAGCATGGGCTTAAATAGGCCTGCCTGCCCCTCCTCCCAAGGTGCCACATCAGAGCCCTAGTGGTCTGCATGCACATACCTGCCATCACTCAAGATGGTGGTGGGGGTGTCAGGCCGCAGATCATGCTCCTTGACATGATTCTGGTGCAGATTGCAGAGACTCACCCTCCCAGCCTATAGATTTAGGAGGGGCCCTTCTGAGCTGCAGGCCTTCGGGTCTTTGCCTGACCTGGCTGCCCACTGCCTACTAGTGGTGCCATCAGGGCAGGACTTTAGGGCAGGCAGAGGTTAGGGCCCCACTAAACAGAATGACCAGGAGGAGTCCCCAAACAGCAGTTCTGATATAACTGCAGCTTGAAGTAAACGAAGTAATACACATTACCATCTTAATTGTTTCAGATTGCCGGCCTTGGTTGTAAACTATAGCGACATTCTCTGAATCCTGATTGTGTGTGCAAGTCCTATTTCTGACTAGCAGTCCAGTACTCCTCTAACAGAGACTTCCAGTTGGGGCTTAAAACTCAGCAGTAGTGGCTGTGTACACACCAGAGTGTTAACGTGCATTTGGATGTCATGACTCCTGTGGAGAGCTCTTGACAGAGGGGCTCTGAAGAGGAGGAGGGCTGGGACCCAGGGGAAGGAACCCACTGGTCTGCAGTGTGTGTGTGTGGACAATGCCAGGGAAGATCTCTGTGGTCTGCCAAGCAACAGCCCCACCCCGGATATAAATGTAATAAATAAATAAATAAATAATAAGTGTGTGCTGCTGCCTATGAGGTGGAGTTACCAGGCAAACCCCGCCTGCCCTGACTTCAGAGCATTTGTTGTCTCCTGAACTGCCTCCTGTCCCGCTCCCTGTCATAGATGTGTCTGTGAAGAGGCGCGAGTGCTTGGAGGCAGAGCCCAGGGCTGAACTGGCTGTGGTATCTCCACCTCCATTGCCAAGGATGCACTGTTGCCTGAGCAGTTGCAAACAGACGAAGTCCACTCTCCAGCCTATTCATAGGAGTGCCCAGTTGCTTGCCCCATCCTGGCACGCAAGAAGCGTGCCGCCCTGATCCTCTTTAAGGGGCCCTTTGGGGGTATGTCAAATTGTTGCGATAACATCTTTGATTAAGTAGCCATGCCTAGTGATGCCTTGTAGAGGTCCAGGGACCTATGTGACCTGTAGTCTGATGTCTGTACCACTCGTGTATTAAGCTTCATATTAAAAGTAATGGGGAAAAAACACATTAGTGATCTTGAGTCTGATTCTGACGGGGATAGTCAGGACAGTGGGTTGCGCAGATCCATTTTTTCTGTGTGTGCTTTTGTGCACCTTCGTCCACACATCAGTACTTTCGGTTGAACTCTTTCTGTGTGTTTCCCATCCACACTCATTGATGGGATGTGTTCACACTGTGTGATGTTGTTCCCTCCCCTCAATTAGTACTCTCACGTTCTCCCTGAGTTTCAGAAACCTGAAGTCCATTGTGGGCATGTGTGCTTGTATTTGTTTACTTGTGTGTGTCGCCATTTTTTTAAAATTGTTTTTGAGATACACATTTTCCAATATACCAGACTTGCACAAAACAGTGGGTTTTTTAAAGAAACGTGTGTGTGTGTGTATGCATCTGCCTGGCCTCACACCAGCAGCCCATTGTCCTTGAGTTCCGGAAACCTGAGGTCCATTGTTGGATTATTTTTAAGATACACCAGACTTGCACAAAACAGTGAGTTTAGGAATAAAAATAATATATATGTGTGTCCTGACCAACCCCACCTACAGCTCACTGGGGAGCACTTTGTCAACGGAAGTAGGGTGTGTGGTGATAGATGGCACCCATCAAAATGCCACCACACACACTTAAAAAAACACCCACACAATGTCCTTCAGTACCCCCCCGTCGGGTAACATGAAATGTTATGTCAGTTCCCCCCATCCCCTTAACACATTATCCACAGATCAGGAAAATGTGAATTAAATTTGAGAAAGTGCGGGTTGCCCCTTCAATGAGGACAACGTTACATGGATGACACGGGAAACATGGGATGTATCAAATCCACTTTGAACTGCCACGTGAGCACAGCCAGTCTCTTGACGGTTTTTTTTTACCTTTGACCTTTAGTAGTTAAACACAGTGGGTATTGAATGGAAATCCTTACGTAGGCAAAGTGTGTCTTCTGCAGTCCCTGCTATAGTAGTCCCAGAGTATGCCCATGTGGTACTCGTATACAGTCTGTGCAGATCACCTGCCTGCATGCCTACATGGTAGTGGGAGACAGAAAGTGATGCCAGTGCATAAAACCACCACACTTCATGTTCTGCATTAAGAGAGCTGAGCAAGGGAAGCTACTGCATAGACATGCATCCAGATGGCAGCAAGATCTGTAACCTCTTGTGATATCTGATAACTGGTAAGCACCCAGTCCTGTTAATAAGAATATTTATACTTATGATTCACAGTTTGCTTCCCCACAACTACACATTCATAGTATAATTTCATTTGGCTTACTTAGCATGATTGATGTCTTGCCCCCCCCGCTCGCCCAGCTTTGCCCCCCCCCCAAATGATTGTGGTGATGAAATGGAGGGTGATACAAAATACATCATTCATTGAAACCGTCTTATGTGGGTGGTGTATGAGTGTAACTCTGTATGTTCTTATCAATATTCATGAAAGAAAAACAAGAACCAGCTGTGAATTGTTAAAACATTATTGATTGGAGTTGTTCACAGCATCTCAAAGCAAGCTCACAGCACCATCACTTTATCATTGGCTTGTTGCGCAGCTGGAGGAGCATTGCAAGAAATTTGATTGATGGGCTGAAACTCATGGTGGAGACAATGAGCCTTGGCGTTTGGTTAGGCAGATACTGGTTAGTTGGGCCAATGCCTATTTTTGATGGGACCAAAGAAATAGTTCCCAGCTGTTGGAGGTGGTTGACACTGCTCCTGGATTCTCATTCTAAAATTCCTTTTGCCAACTTTGGTTAGTTTGACAGTTATACCCACTACTGGAATATAGGGATGTAGCCACTGTCACGTCAACCCTAGTGACTTCTAGATTAAACTATTGTGGGGCTGCCATCAAGTGTAGTTTGAAAACCTGGATTGGTACAGAATGCTGCCTGTCAGCTCTATTCAGGATTCTGTTTTGCCCTATAGACCCCCAAAGATCTCAAGGGACACCTTCCCCCATGTGATCCCTTCAGGGCCCTGGTCCAGGTTGCATCCTCTTGTGAGACAAGATGGCAATCTACCAGGAGCAGGGCTCCTTCTGTTGTGGCCCTGAGCTAAGGAATGCAGTCCTTTGAGAAGCTAATTGAACTTCTTTTCTGGCCTCTCTTAGGAAATGGGTTAAGACAGGGGTTCCCAAACTGTGGTCTGTAGACCACCAGTGATCCATGAGCTTTACTCAGGTGGTCCATGACTGCATTAAATATTCATATTGATTTATTGCTTCTTTTATTCTGTTTTCTAACTCCAGGGGGTTGGACTCAATGGCCTTATAGGCCCCTTCCAACTCTACTGTTCTATGATTCTATGGTTTCTTATATTGTATTTTACTGTATTACAGTTTGAATTCTCTGCAATGCAAATTGTAATACAGAGTGGTCCAGCAAGACCCTCATCAACTTTCAAGTGGTCTGTAGGGGAAAACATTTGGGAACCGCTGGGTTAAGACATGCTTGGGAGCCTCCCATAGGCATCTGGCTGGCCACTCTGAAACAGAATATTGGATTAGATGGGCCTTTGGTCCGATCCTGCAGGGCTTTTTGTAGCTTCTCATTCTGCCATGTATTTGGAAATATACTGAAATAGTTTTATTGTTGTTTTTGCATTAGTCGTATTTGTTTTAAAATTGTAAATATTATTTCAGTTGGGTTTTTGGTATAAATTTCTTTTAATATCACCAGGCTGTGTACATATGTTGGATGGTTGTTTATAAATACTGTGTGTGTGCACGCACGAGTGCAATTTTTAAAGGTCGTTGTGGATTGCAGAATTGGATCCCTGTTCAAATGGAAGTCTGGCTGGTTGATAGAATCATTTGCACCATAAATATAAAGGTCAAAATGAAAGCAAGACTGTGAGCTGCAAATTCATTGAACTGAGTGACGCTTTGTGGGCAGAAACAGGCATTGAGTGCCACATGTGTGGCTGATGCATGCTAGTCTCTGCATCATGATGATTATTTGGTCTCCACTGACATTTGTTTTATTTTGTTTTGTTTTAATTTGGAAATAGCTCAGGGTGGCTGCATTTATCTTTTGATGCAGGTTGGAATTCATATCCCCATCCAGAGCCATGAGCTGTTGCACTCAACTAGTTTGGCTTAACAAGGGCTAGACTTGGTTCTTTTTGTGTGGCACCTGGAGATGAGTAGTCCACAGCCTCAGTGTATAAAGAGGGTGCAGATACGGGGATGTTGTATATGCAGGGCTAAGCCACTGTTAGATGGATGGGGCACAGTTACAATCAGGTCCCTTCAAGTACACTACAGTAGGGCCCCGCTTCTCAGCGCTCCGCTTTTTGGCGTTCTGCTAATATGGCACCAGTGGGGTGATCAGCTGGAGGGGGGCTGGAGCTCCCCACGCTCCAGCTGATCTCGCCAGAGGAGGGGAAGATCAGCTGTAGCGCACTACAGCTGATCTCATCTTCTGGTGCTATCAGACTCCCCCGCTGGAGCTGATCACACTGGAGGAGGGGAAGATCTACAGTTGATCTCCTCCTCCAGCGAGATCAGTGGATTAGGTTCCAGACCCCCGCGCTACAGCTGATCTGCTTTTCGGCACTTTTTGGTTTTCGGCGGGGGTCTGAACCTAACCTGCCGTATGAGTGGGGCCCTACTATATTGCCCTTGTACACTCACTTAATGGAAAGTGAAGGAAATGGCATTTGGGGTTGTAGTCGACATAACACTTTCTTCTTGTGCAATGGACCATTCTTCCCCTCTCCTTCCTCCATGAAACCTCTCTGTTTTAGGAGTTGCCCCAACCCTCCGGAGCAAATTTGAGCAGGGTGCGGGATGTGTGCAGTGGGAGGAGGGGGGTGAAGTCCCGTTGCACAAGCAGAAGTTGTTCCACTTGTGCAGTTATTTAGCTGAATATTGCCCTTGGTGTCCTTGCCAAGCAGCTGTGATATAGACCCAAATTGTCTTCTGCGTTCCAGAACCTTTCAGCAGGGGAAGGGAATGTGGTTGTCAGAAGCATATGAGTGCCAGCATTCCAGCATCTACTCCCACTTCCTTTTGTCTTACAACCATATCAGTGTGTGTGTGTTTTGGGTTTTTTGTATAAAGAGCTTGGGACTCCATATATCTGAGGTCAATCCACTGTTTCCCATTCCAGTCTTTTTTGAACATGAAAAGAGCCCTGCTGGATCAGGCCAAAACCCCATCTAGTCCATAGTTCTGTTCACACAGTGGCCATCCAGGTGCCTATAGAAAGCCTGCAAGCAAAACTTGAGGGAAAGAGTGGTCTCTCTGCTTGCATATCCCGAAAGCCTGCAACAAAACGTGAGGGGAAGCGTGCTCTCCCTACTTGCAGTTCCCAGCAACTGGTATCCAGAGGCATACTATCTCTCTAAGATCAGCTGAAGGGTTCCCTTTGAAGATACATATGCCACATCAGAGCAGCTAGGGTCATTTATTCAGGGGGTTTTAGTGGCTACCTTCAAGCTGGAATCTTGTCAAAACTTTTTTTAAAAAAATGTTGCCCCAGTTGGGCTGGTTTTTGGGACCCTAAAAGAGTTAGGAGTGTTATATGCGCTGTAGTTTGGCAACATCTGGAGGACCAAAGGTTCCCCACTCCTGTTAATATGCTATGTTTTGAGCTATTAATAATAAAATTTCTTTTGTGATCTGTTGTTGTTTGTTCCAAGCCTTTGGGTTCAGCCAAAGCTATACATTAAAATAGAATCAGTATGTTATCCAGAAGTGACTGGTGGGCCTTTTCTCTCCTTTTACAAAAACTGGCAAATTGGTTGGAACTGATTAATAGCTCAAAACACATAACACATCTTGTAAGACATTTTCAAAAAGATAAAGCCATTGCTACTGAGTACCTTGCAGGAAAATGTATTACCAACTAACCACAAGAAACAGATCTCTATGCGTCTACTGCTATTTCAGTCATGTCTTGCTTATGGGCTTCCCATTGGGTTAAGGTTGGCCTCTGTGCGAATAAAATGCTGGACTAGATAGGCCTTTGGTCTGATGCAGCAGGGCTCTTATGTTTTTAAGTCTCTTTGAAGGTCTCTTTGAAATTGAACCAGAGTCCTCCATTCTGCAGTTTTCAGGAGTCCTGTGAAAAGTACCACCCCTATGTAATAATAGATGGACTTGTGACTGTTGTACATATTTACAATGTCCGCATTTGTCCATATTTACAATGGAGCACACATAACTAAAGCAAACACCAAAATGGGCTATCAAACAAGCTACTTGTTGAACAGTTTTCTGAGGAGTTTATTTCTGTTTGATAGGTTTCAATATTAGGACATATTGCACAGTCAAATTTCATCCAGCCCTCAGTCTCCTCCAGACCTTTGTGACACCTCCCCACTGCCCATCATCCATTTAGTGGGAAGAAGCTGAAAGGGAAAGGGGCTTGGATATTGTGCACAGCATGAACTTTTATAATTTTTTCATGTGCTACAACCATGGTGAAACAGCATTGTCTTTCATAGATCCTATCTCTTATTTTGCTGTACAATATATAAAATGATACTTGTATAATAAAAGATATGGAATAGATCACACAGTGATTGCTCAGTTTTCTGTGTTAGGATGATTCTGCACTATCAGGAGGTTTTTTATCTAGAAGAGGGGTTCCCAAACTGTGGTTCATGAGTTTTGTTCAGGTGGTCGATGGAAGACAACTTATCAATTGCATTAAATATTTGTATAGATTTTAATTGTATTTTTATTGCTGCTTTTGTTTCTTATCTTGTATTTTTTGTATTACAATCTGAATTTGATGCTGTAATACAATAAAATGCAATATTTAAGAAATAAGAGAAGCAATACAAACACAATTGAATATCATACAGCATCTAGCACAGCACGTTACAATAGCTACAACAGACAGAAAATCATTAAGTGCTCTACCAAGACCCTCAATCGTTTTCAAGTGGTTCATGGGGAAAAAACGTTTGGGGACCACTGGTCTGGAGTCTTCCTTGCTGCTGGTTTCTGTTGTGAATGGAGACAAGCAACTGTTTTGACGCTTTGAGGAGAAAGCAAAGAGCTGGGGGTGGGGAGAAATTATCCATGCACAGGACCTGTCATGTATCAGGACCATATCTGTCTTGCAGGCTCCCAGCTTGACTCTGTGGATCTAAATCAGAGGGATAGTAAGTAGTGACTGAAAAGAAAGGTGGCACCATACCTTGTGGGATTTTGTACAATACTTCCCTTGTTTGACTGTGCCACCTGTGATACCCCTATGGTTCATCAGGTTTGCTGTGTTTATCAAAAAGAGATCAGCACAATCATAGTTGCTGTTATAGAACCCCTTGCAGGCATAGTCTGTTGGAATGTATGAGGTTCAACTCCAACTTGGTGGGTTGAGGCTGCATGGGGTTAATAAGGGTAGCTAGAGAGAGCTAGACCTCTTGCTGGTTGAGGCTATACCTATCCCTTTGGTCCTGCCGTCTCTTCCCTTCCTGCTAGGCTGATAAGCAAAGGAATGTTGATCTCAGTTCCTTCCCGCCTTTCTCAGTGTTCTCTTTCTCTCGAGAGGGGAGCAGACATCTTCTCTTTGTCTCTCCTCTCAACCAGGATGAGGGCGAGTACTGGGACCAGTGTTCGCTGCTCCAGCATAGACTAGTTAGCTAGTTATAGAACTGTTTCCTATCAAGCATGTACTTTCAGTATAAAGTAGTTGTTTCTTATTTTAAAGCTTAAAGTCTCTGTCTGACTAATTTGCAGGGAAGGTAGAATCTTAGCGAAGATTCAAACACACACACTAAGCTCGTTCAATACTCTCCATTCCGCAGCGCTACGCGACTTTGATACGCATCTCAATAGAGAGCAATTCCGGCATAGTCTAGGAAACTTGCCTTGTACACCTTGCCTGCTGGCCTCATGTGGCAATTGCGTCCCAGTGAAAA
Source organism: Rhineura floridana (assembly GCF_030035675.1). Classification (NCBI taxonomy): domain Eukaryota; kingdom Metazoa; phylum Chordata; class Lepidosauria; order Squamata; family Rhineuridae; genus Rhineura; species Rhineura floridana. The sequence continues at coordinate 38,854,505 of NC_084482.1, forward strand.
GTTCTGCATATGCATTTCTTTGTGGGTTGAACTCCTTGGAGGAAAGAATGCTACACTGAAACGGGCACTGGGGGAGTCCCTGATCATGGCTTATTAGGCTCTCAGCTTGCTAGGCTATCCATCTCCTCTTAGTGAAATGGGGCATGCAGCATCTGCTAATATTCTTGGATCTAAATTGTAAGAACTGGCGGCCAAATTTCCCCCCCAAAGAGATCTTTCTGCTTATGAATGTGATTTGTCTCCCTTTTGATCTAAGAGCAAGCCTGTTCAGGGTTAAGAGTCATGGTCTACTTTGGCTGGAAGATAATTTAATTAGATTCCTCTTGGGTGGTAGCAGCTGTGTGCTATGGTGACATCCTCAAAGATAGTTCATTGCTGTGGAGCTTTCTGTTATTATGTGTGCATCAAGTGTGTCTTCTCTGGACCTCTTGAGAGGAGATCCAGCCAGTGAATGTAGCTTTTTATCATGAGCTAATGGTTTGTGATCTAGAACTTACTGCTTTGGGTTTGATCCATGCCTCTTCATATGGAAATTATTATAATACTCCACTTTTATCTAGCAAAAAGATGGGGAACCTTTGGCCCTCCAGATGCTGTTGGACTCCACCTCCCAGCATGGAGATGCAGTGATGAGGAGAAGGACACCTGTTGCTTCTTCATCTGTTGGACAAATCTGTCCATTTCAGTTCTCCAAGTTTCTCATTTTTCCCATCTTAAATTTGGTTCTTATATTGCTCGTAGATTTTGGCAACAACTTACAATTTTTTTAAAAATCCTGATGAACATTTGTCAGTAGTTTAGCGCAAATTTCTCATATCAACACATTTTTGTGTGCAGTTTTGACTAATGTATACATTTTTGCAAGCAACTTTCCCTGATATAATGCATTTTATGTTATTTTCCCTAATATATGCATTTATATTCACACTTTACCCTAGTATACGCATTTTTGTACATATTACTTGGCTGGAGAAGTGCACTGCAGAATTAAGGGAAGTGTGAATGTCTAAGAATGGCTGTGTTTCAGTTCGTATGTTGTTTCAAAAAGTGCACATTTGGTAGATTCACCTTTAAATGCGAACTGAATTAAATTTCTCCCCTATCCCAACATGTATCTTTTAAAGGCTCAGGGAGCCCTGCATGAGCAAAAAGGTTGGAGACCCCATTCCTCTCTGATGCCATCAGGACTCTCACTCCATAACTGAGGCTGTTCAGCGAAAGCCCTGTTTCGTCTGTGTCTCTGCCAGTTCTCATAATGGTTAGCAGGTAGGAAAGTGTGCCACCCCCCTGTTACTCACCTCAGGGGTCTTCATTATGGGACACATACAAAGCGATAGAGGGTGGCGGTGGCTTCCCTACCACCGCACCCTATCTGAGGTGTGGGTCTGTATCTTGCCCATAGCCTCACCTCTGGACCACTAGCTTCCCCCTACCCCACCATTACCCCTGGCTCATGAATAAACCCAGCAGTTGGGATGTATGGAGCAAAAACAAATAGGTAACAAGGGAAGGATGGTGTCATTGTGGCATAACTGCTGATGGTGTCTTCTGTACCTGGCTAATACTAAGTGAGCTGCATCATTATTGGTGGATTGTGGGAGAACTGCCAGGGGTCCTGTGGCAGTGTTTGTTGGTGTTGCTCTATGGGTGTGAATGTCTCTTTCTATAGCCGTTGTTGATTCTGCTGCTTGTTGAGCATAAGGTTATATAACTATGCTAGCTGCTAATGACATAGCAGTCACTTCGGACTAATGGATTGTCCTGCCTGCCACTGAACCAATTACACATACACACATACATACACATATGTTGGACTTCAGATGCCACGAAAACCCACGTGGCAAAGCAGTTTCTCATCTCTAGAGTAGGGAAGGAAAGTTCTGCCAGTTTGGATTCTCTCCGTTTCTCATTTTTCCAACCTTAAATTCAGTTCTCAACACTTCTGCAGCAAATTGTGATTTTTTTATTTAAAAAATCCTCATGAAAATTCTCCAGCATTTTAGTGCAAATTTCTCCTAACAAATACATTTTTCTAGGCAGTTTTGACTAACGTATATATCTTTGCAAGCAATTTCTCATATAATGCATTTTTGTATGTTATTTTAATTCATTTTTTCATTTTTATGTACACTTTCCCCTAACATATGCATTTTTGTAAACATTGGTTGGCAAACTGCACTGCAAAATTTGAATAAGTGCGACTTTTGAAAGACGGCTGTGTTTTGGTTCTCATATTATTTCGGAAAGTGAGAATTTGATAGATTTGGCTTCAAATGCAAACTGAATCAAATTTCTCACCTATCCCTAATCTAGACTGAATACCTAGAGCATTTAGGCAATATTTTCTTTTTCTGCCTTTTTGACCTTCCTCTGTGACCTTTAGTACACTCCATCACCTCTTTGGTCCTCTTGTTTCCTTTTGTTCCCCCCCCCCAGTAAAAGTCCTTATGGGATGGATTGTGTCTTATGGATTTCCTGTACAAGGGAGCTCTGGTCTCAGTCAGGGGCCTCTTGATACCAGTCACTAACAATGAATGCGGATAGCTAGTAAAAGCTACTTAGTAGCCTAGAAAGGCATTTCAATAAAACATCTGCATGAGTTGATAGAACATGGCATTTTTTGTGTCAACCGTAATGAGAAGTGACTAACTACTTCTTTGTGAAGGAGGAGGAAGCAGTTAGCATATCTTTAAATTTTTAATAGCTTTAGTTTAATTTTCTATAAGTTAATCTTAGTTTATATCAGGGAATCGATGCTTCTGAAAGCCAACACTAAAAGATGTCAACAGAAAGGGGGAGAAAAAACTTAGTTCAGTTACATCAGAAATTTGTTTCTAAAGGTGACCTGTTAGTAGCTCTTCACATCTTTGGTACAATACAATATTCTCTCTCTCTATGGTTGTGTGTGCATACCCGCCTGTTCAGCAGTCCCCTATAGACACTTTGTTTCTTTCTTAATCTGTTGTGTGCGTTTCTGACCTTGAACAACCCCAGCTGCTTCACCATCCCTCTAGACATGTCTCACCTTCTTAAAAGTTATTTTGGACGTTGCCAGCAAAGCGACGTAGATGCACAGCTGTTCGTGCACATATTTACCATTTTTTAAAAAAGAATTAACCAGACAATTTGATGAGCTGGAAGCACATTTGTACAGGAGGTGCGGAGGCAACAAGGAATGAACCAAACAAAATGTTAAGGGCACCAAGTGAAGGCAGACTGTAAAAGTTGTGCTCAGATATCAAGCAGACAGGAATACAAAGAATACTGTCATATATTTATGACCTATGCATCCAGTTGAAACTTACCAATCCTACTTCAATTTCACCCAGCGGCCACTCAACAGCAAGTTGAAGCTATGGGCAATAAAAATATCCTTTGGCAGTTATTCAGTAAGTATAGCTATGGATATATTTTTCAAGAAAAAACTGAGGCATGGGCTCACTGCTTGCCAGAAGAAAGCTATAAAAGTAATCATATAAATGCTGCCTTTTGAATTGTATATGCATGAAATTTGCACTCTGTTGTTTATGGAAGGTGGTGCTAGCAAGAGGACTTGCTTTTTTCTCCTAAAGGTTGCTAAAGTGGACTTAAAAATGTATATATTCCAGAAATTGTGTTTCCCTTTACCGGAAAAACAAATATGTGTTTTCATTTGCTTCTGTTGTCTGGCATGGATTTTTTCTTTCTTTCTCTACTATAAAGGAGACTGTTAAAAACGCACATAATAGCATCCCATGGTAAGTGAACAGCAACAGTTGTGGGCAGAGATAAAGCACAAAGCTGTTTAACGAAACTTTGCTAACCGTCAGTGATGAGATGAGCTGGAGCCTAATTACAGCAAGAGGCATTATTTACTGGGCTCCTTGTTGGGGGCATAACTTGCCTTTGGCAGCCAGGGCCTGCTCAGGTCACCTTTTTCACACAGCGTCTTGCAAATCCAACAAAGCCTAAGCAGCAGGGCAGTGGGATCCCCTGTAGAGACGGAGTCTCCGCTTCCAGGTCAAGCATTCTTCCCTTTTGAAAACAAAGGGCAGGCTTGTTACATGTGACAACGACTTGGATGCTGCGAGTCGGCCAGGCTCCTCTTCAGACTTGTCAACAGGGGAAAAGGGTGAGGCAGCTGCTGCTGCGGCTGTGCTGAAAGCCACCTGCTAGCTTGCCTGCCTGCCTGCCTGCCTGCCTCCCAGTATGACTTAGGTGAGAAGCAGGTGCAAAGCAGGGGAGAATACAGTGATGTCCTTATTAGGGGTTTCTTCTTGTGTTACCTTAATCCAACTTTATGCCTCTTGATACTGCAGGGGTTGTAACCTGAGAATATTCTTATATGTAATTGTAATCCCCACCCCCACCCTCACAATATAGGAGACTGGTAAAATGCACTTTAATTAGATTGCAAATCAGGGGACAATTTCAAGCACACTCAAAGAGTTTCACAAGGAGTATTTTATCTGGTACAAAAGCTGACACTTGTGGTGGATTCCTAAGAAACCCTGCATTTTCTTTCTGTGCTTCTTTCCAAAAAGCACTTTTTTGTCCTTCTATGGAGAATATAGGCAAAGAGGCAAGTCCACCTGCCTCTTCATGGTTCCAAAGGACCCTTGGACCACAGACTTAACTTTGCACACAGAACTTTGGGTTGTATCCAATAAATATAACTGCCTTACACTGAGTCAGACTTTCTAGCTCAGTTTGTGTATACAGCCTGGCAGCAGTTCCCATAGATTTCAGAATGGAGTCTGTGCCAGCCCTACATGGAGATTGAACTTGGGCCCTTCTACATGCCAAGCAGATCTTCCACCGCTCAGCCATGACCCTTCCCTTCACTGGTGTCTCTGTGTGAATGAAATGGACTTTGCTCATGGAATGCGGCTCAGCATCTGGTTGGCCACCGTGAGAACAGGTTGCTGGACGAGATGGGCCACTGACCTCATCCAGCAGGGCTCTTTGTTCTTACAATTTCACTTTCTTCTGTTTCTCATCTGCAGCCCTCTGGGCACCTCAACATCTCCTCTGGAGATCTCCCCTCCCCCTGGTGCAGGGTTCTCACAGCTATATTTGGGAACTTAACGGGAGTTGCTTGTAAAGGACTTACTTGTTCAGGCGTTGGCTTCAGGTTGCCACCTCTCAATGGTCAATGGCCGATCCACATAACTAACCAGAGGAAGAGTGTAAGGCCAATGGAGGAAGCTGCTCCATCTCACCGCTGTTGTCTCTGCTTGCAGACACGGAGTGGGCAGGATAAGAAGCAGCAATTGCAAAGAGGGAAAGTATCAGGGCCAGGAGACTGCAGTGGTCTTCCTGAAGGGCTGAGGGCAAAGACACCATTTTTGGTGCTGGCCCTCCCCTTTCCTTTCTGGACAAGTTTCCAATCTCTGGATCTTCTGGCAAGGAAAAACTTCATCTGTTAACATCTGTCTTTTACGCCACCAGTAAGTGCACAGGTCTTCTATCTATTGTAAAGGTGGCAAACTTGCTCTGGATGGCGACAAGTCCTTCCTTTTCCTGGCCCCCAGCAATGCTTCCCTTGCCCATACTCCTGTTTTCATACTCTTCCTACTGCTGTCTCCATCCTACCTCTTCACAGTAAGAACTCAAATTCTACAAAGCTCAGACAGATTTAAAATAAAATGAGCAACATGAGCTGCCCCAGGCAAAACTGTGCCAATACGCTTGTTAAGTGTTGGTATAAATTTATTCTGATTACAGAATCTGAATTTCCTTAGAACAGAACTTGGATTTGGATATGGGATGGAGTGCAGATATTTGTGGGGGACACAGATTGTGAAGATTGTTGCTGTTGTAGAAAGGAACTTTGTAGAGCAGGATGCTTGGGAACAGACTAGGAGGCGAAAAAATCTCTCTCCATGGAAGGGAACAGGTATTTTGATACTTTGAAAATGTTGGACAAACTCCTATAATCAATCCTCTATATGATTACCCACCAAAATGCTCTCTGTTCCAAAACAAATATTTAGCTATAAGACTCAAAGTTGATGTAGTATTTCTTGAGATCTCACACATTGGCTAATGTAAACAAGATTCTTATTACCCAGTGTCTCACTTGCTCCAAGTTGTGTTCTTGCCACAGGAAAAAAAGAGTCCTAGTTTTACTCAGGCAGAATATTAAACAAAGATTGATTGATTGCCCATATGACTATAGTTGAATCATCTTAATACAAGCTACCTCAGGCCTACCTTTTCTCATTGCCATGCTCTCTCCAGAGAAAGAAATTCTTTTTTGGCATGTTTTCTGGCATCTAATGTTGCTAAGATGCCCATGTTTTGGAAAGAAAGAAAGGTCAAGTAAGACATTTCTTCATCTGACGTCTTCCTGAGACATTCATGATGATTATTGGAGACAGAGAGAGAAGATGTAACTGGAGTCCTTTCTCCACCGAGTCAGTCTGATTCTGAACTCTTGGCTTCTTATTTATTTGCATTTTAGGAAACTCCCAGGCCTTTCAACTTTTTCACTTTTTTATTACTCAGACTATTTGTTCAGTTTGCACATCAGAATTGGAATCTATTATTATGTTAAGATTGTGTGCTGGATAAGTGCCTTTCTGTTTCAGTGAAAAATAAGGGACAAACTGCATGCTACATTTTTTAAAGTTTAATGCTAGCCACTTTCTTTCAATCTGTTTTGAAACCGTGGCTCGAAAGAAGGAGAGGTTTAACTCTTTCCTTGTCATATTGGTTTCCCTGAGAAACTACCCCCCCCCAATCTTCTGAAGGTGCTGTTCACTGCAAACAGCACCTTTGGAGTCAAATAGCAGCCAAGCGGGGATTTCAGCAGAGACCCAGCATGTTTTTTCCCCGTGTGCCATAGTCAACATCACAATTGGCCCCCTGCATGCCTGCTTCTTCCTTGAAAAAGAAAGTGGCCAGTATTAAGTACAAGTTTTCAATGTACGATGTCGTTTGATTGTCACGGAGAGATCTGCTGTGAATGGGCTCAAGTTGCAGGAAGCCAGATTTCGACTGGACATCAGAAAAAACTTCCTAACTGTTAGAGCCATACGACAATGGAACCAATTACCTAGAGAGGTAGCGGGCTCTCTGACACTGGAGGCATTCAAGAGGCAGCTGGACAGCCATCTGTCGGGAATGCTTTGATTTGGATTCCTGCATTGAGCAGGGGGTTGGACTCGATGGCCTTGTAGGCCCCTTCCAACTCTACTATTCTATGAATATGGAACATGCCTGTCTTGCTTCTTTGTTCTGGGGCCCTTTTGAAATCCTGAACATCTGAGAACATGCTGCCTGTTCCCTTGGGCCATGAAAGGGGCGCAGAGGCTGGGTTTCCAGTTTTGGAGACATTCAAGATGTTGCTAATCTGTCCAGCATGGAAAGTCAAATAAATATGCACTCTCTTATTCCAGTAGCTTATGACTCCGTATGCCCCTGAATACCAGTTGCTGTGGAATACAAGTGGGAAGAGTGCTCTTGTGCTAAGCCCTGCTTGTGGGTTTGCCATAGGAAACAGGATACTGAACTCAATGGGCCTATGGTCTGATCCAGCTGGGCTCTCTTCTTACATTCAAGAAAACAAGAGCTACAGGAACAAGCATGCCTGGGCTTGCATCTCCTGTGAAATGGAGAAAATGCCATCAGAGGAAAGAGAGCGACTTGGCTTCTCTTCTTTCTTCAGCTGCAATGAAGAACAGACATGCACACATTGAAACATCAGTGTGGCCTAAGAGGCACGCTGCTTTGCTTGGTTTTCAGTCTTGCCTTTAAAGCACAATACTTCATTTTAGGCTCCTCAAAGCAAAGCCATTTGAAGAAGCTCATTAACCTTTTCCTTCTGCATATTTTTGAAGTCATATGTTGATGGCCGTTGTTTGATGGAGAAAACCCATTCTTGGTCACTCACCCCAGTAGAAAGAAGCCAGAAAATGCAAACCCCTTTGCTTTCCATGCTTTCCTGAGACAGTTTGTAGAGCTGTCACCTCCACCCTGTTATTGGCCATGTGGCCAATGAAAAGGTCAAGTGAGTTTTTGGTGTTATGAAAAGATCTATCGTTTTGGTTTGTGACAGGCTTTTCCAAGATGAACTTTTGTTTTAAAGAGGGGGTGAGCCATGGCTTAAGGTGCAGATGACTCTACTGGCAGAGCTCTTTCAGCCCTATTGCAAGAGGCTAGTTCAAATAAACACCTGATAGGTGTGTTGGACATGAGGATTGGTTTGCTGTATCTAACTGTATAGTATTTCTGTAAGCCATTGCACAGCATGACGACAGCATTCCATTGGGGCAGGGCAGGGCAGGGCAGGTATGAGGAAAGCGAGGTGAGGACATGAGGCAAACAAGGATGGCGGACAGGTGAGCAAGGGGCGGGTGTGAGGTGAACAAGCAAGCAAGGTGGGTGAGCAAAATGGCCAAGGCAAGCCTTGGAGGAACAGTCAGGACAGGATAGGCACATCCTCAGCAGTCACCCTGCTCTGCCATAGCCCCCCCCATACCATCTCACCAACAACACTGTTTGAGCTTCAGTGGTAAAGGGTGAAGAAGAGGGAAGTGCTGGGAGAGCAGGATGGTTGCTGAAGTACTGCCCCTGCCAGTCCAGACTATTCCTTTGTGGCCTGCCTCCGTTAGCCACTTCCCTCCTCTTTTTCCCTCCTCCTTCTGAGAGACGAGAAGGAGGCTTGGCAACTGCCATGGAGCAACACCAGGGTGCGTGGGTACCTGGGGTTCCTATTCCTGGGGTTAGGTTGTGGGGTTGGTATGCAAAACATACAGGAGCAAAGGCCCTAGTCCAGTATATCTCTGTAGAGGTGGGCACATATCATAAGCAGTTACGCGACTGTTCTACTGCATGCCTGGGTTGCAACTTCACCCACATGGTACCCTGGCACTGGAATGCTGCAAAAATAGATTGAGCTGTGGCACAATCAGTTTGGGGTCAAATGTGAGTTGGATGTTTGGTACTGAAGCACCTCAGCATATGCCAGAATCTGCCAGGGAACTACTCAACAAATGGGACTACCAATGGGCCTTACATCCTTTTGAGCCAGCAAACAAGTACTTGGGGTGCAATGTACAACCAATGGACCAATACAATACCACTGCATTGCTAGCAGTGCACATATTTATGGTGTTAGCTGGATCAAGGTGTGTCCCAACTCATCATCCCATGTCTTGCAGCTTTATTCTGCTTTAATTTCTAATCTGAACTGTCTTGCAATATATGCTTTACTTGGCAGGGGAAATGGAAATGTTGGGTTCCCTAGAATTAAAGATTAGGGTGCAGAACCAGCTGCTACCTGTATAAGGCCCAATCTTTAGCTTCAAATTTGACAGTCAAGAGATGTGACTGAAGTCAGAGGGAATGGGGGGCGCAGGAACCATAATTAGCCCTGAACACAATTTGTTGTGCTTACAGACTTTTTTACAACCTCTCTGTTTCTCTCAGCTCCTTGGGAATTCATGGCATTATATTAACAGTGCAATGCACTGCTCGTCCCTATAAAATTCAGTCTCCCGAAGCTACAGATAATTCAACCTTCCACTATAAAAGCTGAGGAGAGGAGTAACATTTTTATTCAACAGTGATGGAGTGCCTGTTGTGCAGCACTTGATTATTAATATCAGTACTCCAGCTTGGCTTGAGGAAAGAGGGGGGAAGCCACTGAGCTGTTTTTTTTTAATGATGGATAAAGAGGAGAAAACATTTCATCTTGTTGTGCACTTTTATCTTGCAGATTAAATATCACTAGGACAGTTTTATTATCTTTTTGTGGAATAGTTTTTAAGGAGTTACATACCATGTCCCCTCTGTAGTTTTAATGGTGATGAGGAAAGGATGGGAAAGGATGGGAAAGGATGTAAATTTAAACCTGATTTTTTAAAAAAAATTCTTTACAGTGCTTAGAAATACTGTTGCAGTGCAGACATAAAAAAGAAAATCATATCTCCAGTGTCTTGCTATTAAGCGTCTCAGTGCTGGTGTTATTCTTTCAATTCCCTGGTGGTCTGTAAAGAAGAATCAAATAAATTTTGCAATGTAGTTAATGTGTATTTGCCCAAATATGCAGGAAGGAAGAAATGAAAGGATCTTTCAGGCTTGAACACGGTCAGCCCTATGATGAGGCAGAATTAGGTACTGCCTCAGGTGGCAGTTCAGGACAGGTGGCAAAGCATATCCCATCTGCCACCCACGGGGCTGTCTTCTCCCACCATGGTACTGTGACTGCACACACACCCTGTTTGCTGCCGTTAAAACTGCCCGTCTGCTATGGGGTGTCACCGCTGTAAGACAGAAGGAGACGGTGATGCTCCAGGAGACCTCTTGGGGCCCATTGCAATCCTTCCTCAGAGTGAGGCATTGTGGGTAAGGTGGCCCCAGAGATAATCTCTGCAAACTTTTGCTTTGCTGTAGTGGTGGCAAATATTATTTAAAGTTGTAACAGAGACTGCTAAACATTAAACAAGGCTTGCCACTGTCATAGTAAAGTGGTGGTGGCGGCAGCCAGGCTATCTTCAGCTGCCACCTCAACCACAATTCCTCACTCTGAGGAAGGACCCTTTCTTCAGAGCACAGAATTGATGGGCCCAGCAAATGAGCAGTTTTGGCAGGTAAAGGAGGAGGGAATCCACCTTGGACAGTGCAGTGTGTTGCATTGGTCATGGGCTTTAACCAGAAACTTCGTGGTCTGTGACTGGTACTTTGCATAGTGAGCTATTATGAAATGCTCAGATCTAAGAGTCCCTTACAGGCAGAGGAGTGTGTATCATCTTCCCCTATTGTTACAAACAAAACGCCCTAGCCCCTTTTAGGGGTCCTAGCGGCTGGGGTCCGCTCCCAGATACTCACCTAATAGAGCTCAAGAACGACGAAACAAGATGGAAGGAGAGTACATTTATTGCTAACACGTGCACATGGAGAAGTAGCAAGCTAGTTCTGACTCAGCTAGGCATAGCCAAGTCTTTTATCAACTTTGTTTTACTAATTATGCATACATCATTATGACCATAATTACATCACTTTAATCCCTGCCCATCTTCTTCTGGTAACGTCCCCTCTCTTCCCAGTGCCATATTTGGCGTTGTTTTTCACACTTATTTTGCTCAGTTTAACCTTGTATCTGCAACAAATTTTGATACTTTTCTACAGTACAGCTGGACATTGCAACAAAAGCCTAAGACCTTATTTTTGCAAATGCAGCTTTAAACAAACAATGATAATGCAAGTCAGCAAATTAGCATTTCTTTTAACACACACACAAGTAAATTAACTGTCAGCAAATTAACACAAGCAAGTTAACTGTCAGTTTACTGTGCTACAATTCCAAACAGGCCCAACACTTTTTACTTTAAGCAACAAATGGCAAAATACATTTTTAATTCAAACAAATAAAGTCCAGTGTCACACTATGACTGGCAGGCAGTATGTGGGAGAAATATTGGGCCCTGTCCTTTGCCTGGTTAGCAGATAAGTGCTCTCTGCCTGTTGCGCTTTAGGCTGTGGTTTCTCTGGCCACTGACATGGGGACCCCAAGCTAAAAAATGCCTGCTCTGTCTGACCACAGATGAGTCTTGAGGTGTTGGCCTCTGGAAAAGTCTGAAACATTGCACTCTGCAGATCTGTTCCCCCCCCCCCCGTTTCCTAAACGAGTGCCTGGTACAATGGCCAGCTTCCTCAGGGAAACAGTAATAAGAGGCCCAACAAAAGCTGTACACCTTGTCAGATCAATAGAAATTCGCCTCTGTTGTTTCTGATGTGCAATAAGTTCTGCCTATCTAATCCTGACCTCTGGGTTGTTTGTTGTCTTTGTTAACCAGATGGGTCATTGGCCTGATCCACCGTGCTCTGTGTCTGTGTGTTGGATTGGGCTTTGCATTTGATCTTCTGGCTTGACCACTGGACCAACTCTGATTGATGATCCCAGTTGGAGATTCTGCTGAGCTTCAGATTGCCTAGTTTGACCTTGGACTATTTCATCATGCTCTGTGTCCCTCACTCCCCACCTCAGATGTTCGTCACTCTTTGCCACCACCCACAGACTGAAGTATTGCACTCTTTTGGTTTAATTTTTTAAAACTTAGGAGGGCACTCCAAGTCTCCTGCATTGTCTTCTGGGGTGAAATGTTGGCATAAATACTGAAAACTGAGGTAGTTCTAAAGGGATGGAAGAATCTTGTGTTTCGAGGTGAGCCCATTCCCTTACAGGTTATAGGCCTTTGTTTGGCAAGGGGATGAACGCTTTGGCAGAACTCCAGGAAAGTACTTAATTTTAAGCATGTAAGTGCTTGAGTAGTCTCACTTACTGGTAGCTATTCTGTGTACTAATTATAGTTGCCTGCAGTGGAGGTATAGATGTGTCAAGACTTTTTTAAGTTAATGACTCTGTGAATGTGGCTGAGAGTTTTCCTCTGCTGGAGGTTGGGCGATGTGTTGATTTGCAGCAAGCAGAGAAAAGTAGAGCAGCAAGGGAGAGAAGAACTCTATGCCTAAGCTAGCCTGCAGTGGCTGTTGACACCATTAACATGTTGTTATTGTTGTTGTTGTTGTTTAGACTTATTGGTTGTTTGTTACCTAAAAGATCTCAGAGCGACTTGTATTTTAAAACATAAATATAAATATATTATACCATAAAAAAATTATATAAAACATTAATGTTCTCATGCAAACAGTTCAGATATACAACCACACATACAAAAACAGTCCAGCCCCATAGCAGCCACAGGAAGCTTTGGCAACACAATAACAGCAGAACCAAATGAGCTCAGTCTAGTCCAAAGCTTGGGGTTGGGGAGGTTAGTCTTTACCTTGTCAGTGAAGGCACCAGGTGGACCTCACAGGGGAGAGTATTCCCCCAGATGGGGAGCCACAGCTGAAAAGGCCGTCTTCCTTGTCATCACCCTCGGAGCCTCCCTCAGAAGAGAGACCTGCAGAAGGGCCTCAGATGGAGATCTAAGGGTAGGCTCATATTGGGAGACACATTCAAAAATCAGGACTAACTCAAGACATATTGCTGCATGAGAAGAAAGACAAGATTCTCCCCCACAATCCCATGTACGGAAGTGGCCCAGGTTAGTAGTTGAATCTTATTTCAACAACGGGGATGGAACAACATCCTCTGTTGTACCTGAGTGTGGCAGGCTAGCTTAGCTGGCACTAGGAAGTCTGTATGGCATCCACAGCTGTGTCCTCTAATTGGTCACCACTTCTGCTCCCTGAGATAGCTGCCTCACTCTACCTAATAGAAGGGCTGACTCTGGGGTTTTATACAATTTTACTTGAAGGTCACTGTGTTGCAAAGTATGGGTAATGTCCTATATCCTCAGAGTAAGAGAGGACCAGAATAATTTGTAACCTTTATTTCATGGGATAGAAACAGAAGAGCCTCATCATCCCTTAATTTACCAAAGCATCTCCCATGAGTTTAATTCAAGAATTTTTTTTATTGATTCCCTGCCATTGCATGGAAGGAAGTAAAACATTTTATTGTCATCTTATCTCCTTCCCATTGGTCCTAACTAGGAACATGGATCCCTAATTTAGATGTATCTTTTTCAAGCAAGAATGTGTTTTGGGAGTGTCCAGTGTGCGTCATTAGCAAGTATCCTGAGCTTGTTTCTTCTTTTGTGCACTGTAGTCCACTGAATGAACCTCTGGTCTGAGTATATTTTCTCCCAATCACTCTTTCATGTTGTACTTTTTCTATCCCTCTGCCACCAGCTTTAATAACCTGCTTATTAAAGAAGCCACAGATCAACTGCATGGGGGGGGGGAAGCAGAGTGGCCCTCCTTGTATTTTTGAACCTGAAATATTGTGCCAACTCACAATGGACTCTCTGTTCTTTCAGCCAGCGATTAAATGCTTGATTCATAAAGACCAATATTATATAACTCCAGAAATCAAAGAAGCAAATTGTGTCCATATGGGAGCCTTTCTGGTTGGATATAGCAGAGAACAGATGATATCTAGAGATAGCAAACGGATATACTTCTGTTGCCTGGGGTTTGTAGGGTCTTTTCACACAATACACAGCAATAAATCTGGATTTGTCAGGGAACCACCTGCAGCATAACTCAATTTCTGACACATGTACCTGTAAGATATATGTGTTTGCAAATACCTAGTCATCACATTTCTGAAAAAGTGATGCCTATAAAATTTATAATGAATAAAGAGGTACCACTGAAAATATGCAGTTTTGAGATTAGAGGCTTTGTGATACACACTCCTGTTACTGGACTGGACTGCCTTCAAATCTATCCCGACTTATGGTGACCCTATGAACAGGGTTTTCATGGTAAGCGGTATTCAGAGGGGGTTTACCATTGCCTTCCTCTGAGGCTGAGAGGCAGTGACTGGCCCAAGGTCACCCAGTGAGCTTCATGGCTGTGTGGGGATTCAACCCTGGTCTCCCAGGTCATAGTCCAGCACCTTAACCACTACACCACACTGGCTCTCTGAGAATATGCAGTTTTGAGATTAGAGGCTTTGTGATACACACTCCTGTTAGGTATGACTCAATTGTGCTTCGCTAACCTATATCTATATATAAAGATGACATGAGGTAGATATAGAATATGGACCAACATGTATAGAATTTATGCAGTGCTGACATAGAAAGCATGGCTGAAATTTGCCCCCCACCCCCACTGCCTTGGGCTGCTTTCAACACTTCCTCACCATGCCCAGTTCTGATGTTAAAAAGGGCTAAAGCTAATATTCATTATAGGAGGAGTTCAAGAGATGTTCTGAGCTGGAGGAGAAGCAAATATTCCTGCCTGCAGTCATAAGCATCAGCTGAAGAGCATATCTGATTTCCTCCCACTCAACCGCCCCCGGAAAATAAAATGTATAATTATGCAGTTATGTCTAAGTTAACTAATTATATTAGAGTACAAAAAGGAATACAAAAACAGAATAGATTTTTTGGGGTTGGAAACTACTTTTGAGTTTTGACAAAATACGGCACATATTTCTACAGTTTTATTTGAATACACACACACACACACACACACACACAGTATAAGGTTGGGCAATGAGATGGCCAAGTCTGCTGATGTCACCAAATTATTCATAGCAAAAACAAAAAGAGACTGTGAGGAGCTCCTAAAGGTACTCTTCAAACTGGATGAATGGACACTGACATAGTAAATAAAGTTCAGTGTGAGTGTAAAGTGGTACACATTGGGGCAAAACCCTCTAATTTCACATACGTTTGAGCTGGTGGTGATTGACCAGGAAAAGGATCTAGAATTCATGGTAGACAGCTTGATGAAAACATTGACCCTGTATGTGGCAGATGCGAAAAAGATGAATTCCATGTTAGAGATCATTGGAAAAGAGACCAAAAATAAAACTGCCAATATCACAATGCTGTTATATAAATCTATGCTGGTGTGGCTGTAGTTGGGATACTGTGTTCAGTTCTGCTCACCACAGCTCAAAAAGTAGAGCTAGAAAAGGGCAACCAAAATGATGAAGGGGTTGCAGCAACTCCTATGTTCCAACTATGAGGAAAGGTTACAACATTAGGGCCTTTTTAGTTTATATAAAAGGGGGCCATGACAGAGGTGTATAAAATTACAGAGAGATATTTTTCTCCTACTCTTATAAAACTAGAACCCAGGGTCATCAAATGAAGCAGAATATTGGAAGATTCAGGACAAACAAAAGTACTTCTTCACAAAATGCATATTTACACTGAAAACATTGCCACTAGGGCATATAGTGAGGGCCACCATCTTGGATGACTTTAAAAGGGTTTAGACAAATTCATGAAGGATAAAGCTATTGATGGCTACTAGTCATGATGCTGTACACTGCCTTCGATATCAGAGGCAGAATGAGTATCAGTTGCAGGATAACACAAGTGGGGAGAGTGCTATTGCACTCAGGCCCTGCTTGTGGGTTTCCCATAGGCATCTGGTTGTCCACTGTGAGAGGTGGATGCTGGACTAGATGGGCCACTGGCCTGATCCGGCAGGGTTCATATTAGGGTTGCCAGGTTCATGGCCTGAGACTGATCCTGTATCTTTAGGAGAAGAGAAAGTCAGCCAAGTGCAAGTGTTCTTGCAGCACTGTAATGAGAAAAACCACAAGGTGGAATTCTCCCTTCCCCCTGTACAACTTTTAAAGATACAGAAGACCTCTTGGTTGCCAGGCCCGGCCTCTAAGAGGTCTTCTGTATCTTTAAAAGTTGTGCAGGGGGAAGGGAGAATTCCACCTTGTAGTTTTTCCCATTACAGAGTTGCAAGAACACCTGCACTTGGCTGACTTTCTCTTCTCCTAAAGATACAGGATCAGTCTCAGGCCATGAACCTGGCAACCCTAGTTCATGTGTGTGTGTGTGTGATCAGCATATTGTTTGGATAACTGTGTTGTATTTTTTAAAATTTGAATATAACATAAAATGCATATTAAACAAAACAAAAAAAGCTGCTGCTGCACACGTGTAACTTTCTGACCTTGATCTCACAAGTAGATTGAATCTAAAGCTGAAAGCTCACCGAATCTTGCATCTCCAAGAGCTGAGTAAGCCAAACTGCACAGTAGATTCAGATTTTCTTTACTGCATTTAGCCAGGGGCCATCAGCATAGAAGTATTCACATTAATCAAGACAAAAATACAAGACAGTTTAGAAACTGAGAGCCAAAATAAAATTAATCATGGGTTTCCCGTGTTGCATCGACTTCAGCCCTAGGTAGCACTGTCACTTTACCAAATATGAGAGATGCCAGAAAATACACAAGTCGGGCTAAGAAAATTAAACTTTCCAATTCTTCAGCTCTCCCCACCTCCAAAAGGCTGAGATGCAGTATGAACATTTCAGATGTGTCATTCAAACAGTATGTGACCTCTGCACCAACAGCGTTTCCATGCAGGAAAAAGTGGGAATCTGTACACACAAGTTCCATGGGGTTCTTTTCTACACTGAAATGTGTTCTGTCTAAAAAAAGTGTGTTTGAAACAGCCCTGAGAAGTAAATCTGTTTCTGTTGCTTAATGAGAGAGAACATCTGGGAGTACTCATTATAGGATCTTCTGAAGCAAAATAGTAAACATTTACTTTTTAAAATTGTAAGTCATTGGGGAAGCTGAAAAGGGGGGGGCTATGCATGTTCTTAATAAATAATAAGCAATAAATATTTTGTTGTTGCTGGTCCCTGCTGTAGTTGAAGCTCCTTCTTCAGATGAAGTTAGGCCATTATGTGACATGCCTTCTCTGGAGAGCTGTCAGTGTGTTCCCTAAGGGTTTTAATTTCATCTCCTAATGCCAGCATTTACTGCTTTTGTAAGATTGCCAATTTAAATGGCTCTCGGCATTTTTATCACTCAGATGTGATCAAAACCAACCAATATGCGGCTCTTCATAAAATTAATGGGATGTGAATGCAGGCAGGTGTTGAGAACAAAAAGGTTTAATCTGCTATTTGCTACACTAAGTAAGTACAACCTCTTGCATGTCTTCAGTTTCTACTTCTGCATAGAGCATCGTCTGTTTATCCGGGTTTCCCCATATTTAAAAATAATAATAAGTTGGTTTTCCTGCATGCTGGTAACCAAACATTATGCAAACAGCAGGGTTTAGGACTAATTTTGACTATACCGTTGTTCCTCCCATTTGAATTAATACATCTTCCTCACCTCACCGCAGCTTCTGTCCAGAATTGAATAAAAGTATTTTGCCTGGTTTTCTACATCATTCATTTTAATGTGTGTCCATGCCACTTAGTACCTCTCCTTAAGATGCATCACGGAAAGATGGCTGACATGCTATAGCAGTGGTGGGGAACCTCCGGATGTTCCTGGACTACAGCTCTCATCATCCTTCACCATTGGTCATGCTGGCTGGGGCTGATGGGAGTTGGAATCCAGCAATATTTGGAGGGCCACCCAGGTTTCCTGTCCCTGTTCTATAGGCATGCTTGTGGGCCATGGGTACATCTTCAGGGTTCTTATTTAACGGAACAGCTGTGCTGTTTTTATGGAGGTGGTCCTACCGTGAAGCAAGGTGGGCATATTTTGAATGCCATTAAAGATAACAAGTGAGAGTTGGACAAGTATGACCTCCATGGGATACAATCCATTGGGATATAGTTCTCCTGCTCAAGCCTTATGAAATGAACAGGAGCTGTGCAAAGGGCAGTTAATTTCGTGGAGATTTATGTAGGAGAACTTCCCAAAGGATAATATCCTATCTAAGTTAGTTAGGGCTGAGTTGCAACAGGAGGGGGGCTTTCTCCCATGAACCCTTTCACGCAACATCCTATGAAAAGTATTCCCCTTTTACACATCCTCCTCCTCATCGCTGCTACTGCTACCGCCACCTCGCCTTGGCCACTTGCCGGCCTGCTGCTGCTGCCATAACCGTGCAGCATTTAGAAATCATCGACATACAGTGATTACAGTGTGATGGCAGCCTTAGAAAATTATAAAGTGTGTGTGTGTACATATACATATACATACATACATTAGTATAATAGCTGCATTCTTTTTTACTTTTGGGGTGGGTAATTTTTGTATTTTTTTTAAAAGTAAGAAAAATAAAGCATTGAAAAAAGTGTTCCCCTTTGGTGATATTTCACAGCATGCTGCAGAAGGAGGCAGTAGTATTTGCCCTTTGTGCTGAAGTCAGGATTAAAAAGAAACATGTCCCCATTATAAGGTCAACTAGGTTGATGATGATGCTTGCCTTGCTTCCTGGTGTGCAGTAAAAGCACCAACAGTGCACAGCAAGATGGACCCTTAGCCTTGTTTTCTTCCAGCCCACTATTCAGAGGGAGGGCAATGCAAGGGCTTTGTTTGCCCTCAGTGTAATCCCATTCAAATCTGATTGCTATGTGGTGCCATAATATCTTCATGTGGGCAATAAGGTCCCTGATTTGCTGGGGCTCCCCCAAGATAAAAACAGGGAATTGGTTTCAGGGTGGGTCTGTATGCTTGTTTTTAAATAATGTCAAAGCAGATGATAAAATAGGCAGCAAAAATGTAAAGGGGTTTTTTGGGGGAGGGGGGAATATCTGTGAGATGCCTGCCACTGAGAAGGGATGATAGCCCAAGCAAGGGAGTGAAGAAGTCCCTGGTTCCCAAGGCAAAGGCATCTGGGTAGAAGACCAAAGTGTGTGTTCAGCACTATGGCTAGTGCCTCTGTAGTTGAAGCCAAATATCCAAATTCTCTCAGTGAGTTCCTAGCAGAACTACTTAGTCATTCACTGGGGACCCTGCCCCCTGAGTGCTGCCTCCTGGCCAGTTAAAGGGCCAGTGCTTTCTTCTGTACCCATTAGCTCCTTCAAGAAATTGGGGTTTCCAGCTGTGCAGATCTTTCCTCAGGGCTCTCTTGATCCTCATTAGCCATCAGAGTCAGGTAGCAAAGGTGTCTCCAGTCCTCAGGGAAAGGGAGGTGGTCTCCGGTGCTCATGAATCCACACAAATTGACCATGAAGTATATCCACTTTCTACTCAGAGCTGCAGCTGCCAGAAGACTGCCTCCAAGGAGTCCTAGTCTGGGGCATAAGAATGAGTTGCTGAACATGCATATCTGTCCTGTTTTCACCAGGTTCCTTAAGTAGGCAAGAGACTCCCCAGCAGAAACACAAGTGAGGTGTGTTTGTGTTGGGGTGAGGGGCTGCCATATGGATTTTCTGCCTCAACCACAAAACTATATGGGGCTGGCAATATTTTCAGCACAGCCAGTGCAATTAATGACATGCATATGGGTTTTTCACCTCGTGCTTCTCTCTTGCTCACGAGTCGTGAGTGTTGTAATGGGAGTAGTAATATTCAAAACCATTTGGTCTGTAACAGTAGTCCAGGGGCCACCAATGTGGTACGCTCCAGATGATGTTGAACTGCAATTCCCTTCAGCCCCAGCTAACACAGCTAATTGTGTAGGATGGTGGGAGTTGTAGTCCAACAATATCTGGAGGCCACCACGTTGGCTGCTTCTGGGTCCATCAAAGCTGGCAGATAATTTGCCAGTTTTCTGCTCCATACATTTCAAAGACAGTCTTTGGGAGATGGATAACTCTTAGCCATCCTGGAGTGTAAGGCTGTGAACTTGAACATTAATAACTATGTCTTTTATCAAGCCCCATCAAAGAGTTTCCTGCTCTAGATTAATGGACTTACAATGCAGTCTGTAAAACCCAAGTACCTGATTCATGTGTTAAACTCTATTCAACTATCACAAGAACAAATGTGTATTTGCCCACCTATGTAAGGGCATGTTTAGTTAGTGAATAGGTATTTCTGTTTTTATTTTGACTGCATGTGTGGATCTGCCTAAAGTTCCCTGTTTTAATCCTCTGGCTCTTGTTTGGAAAGGAGACTGTCCTTGAAGCCTGCAAAACTTGCTCGTGCTCTTTCAGTGATGCCTTTGGGGTGCCTTAGGTTGACTCTAGGCACATGGGTGGTGTAACACTTAGCTTAAACAGGCTGGTGGTAGTATTACACTAATCTGAGAACACTTGATCCTGAGGTCCATACTAATTGCTTTTAAAGATTTTTTAAACGTTTTTTAAATATGTTTTTGAGATGTTTTGTTTTAATACGTTTTAAAGTCTTTTGTTCTTAAGATGTTTTAAAGTGCTTTTAGTTATTTTTGTTTGCTGCCCTGGGCTCCTTCTGGGAGGAAGTGCGGGAAATGAATGGGTGCTTATTCAGTTAATAGGGAGTTGTGGGCCTGAAGTAGACGGCGAGTAGTAACTAGCAACTCTTCTCAGACTAGGCCCAGTCTGTAACAGTGGCCAATGAGGATCATTACAGGATCAGCTTTTACTATGTTTATCGTTGTATCCCACCATTTAAGCCTTGTTGCTCCTTTTGAACAGATGCTTGTTCACAATTTGTTACTGCTTTAAAGCGGGAAGAAATGTTCGTGCCGTACAAAGTCCAATCCAAACAGTTCTGCTTGCAGGCTTCCCATAGGAATCTGGTTGGCCACAATGAGAATAGGATGCTGGGTTAGATGAGCCTTTGGTCTGATCGAGCAGGGCTCATCTTATATTCTTGCAAGGTGAATACACTTCTTTACATATGCCATTTCTGAATAGAACAGGATTTTATTGGAACTGGATTTTCAGGAGCCGCCCTGGTATTATTGATGATGGGCTGTATAGAGATGTATAAAATAAATAAATTTAACTATCAAGCTTTACAACTGTGACAATCTTGGGTCTCCTGTAATCCAGGACACATTGCTACTGCACCACATAGCAGTATGGAGAATTTTGCTGTCCTCATTTATAGCTTTCAAAAAAAGGCTGGTCAAGTAACTTGCAGTGCACCTGAAAAATGGAATTGTCTGCATATAGCGAGCTTTCAACTTCTAAAAAGTGTGTTCCCTGGGAGAGAAACAAATCTTTTCCCGTCATCCAGGTACAGTGATGGGGGGAAGTTTCACGTGCTGCATTTCTGCTCTCATACAGCTGAAAAAAGTCACAGAAGCCCTGCCAGGGGTGGGCTTCCATAAAGCATAATGTATGGAAACAGATAAAGCAGTGAAGTCCTATAATAACGGTGTCAAGCCAGTGCCCAGTCAGCTACACCTAAAAAGCTCACAGAGAAGGCAGTTGTGGAGATATCCTTCTTTTCTGTTATTTTTCCTTCCCCCTGGTATCTAGCAATCAGAGTTATACTTCCTCAGAACATGGAGGTTCTGTTTTGGCTATTATGGCACATAGCCATTGCTATACCTGTCATTCATGACAAATCACAAGGCTTAGTGGTTGATGTGTGGACATGCCTGAAAGCTCTTGAAAATGTGTAAGGCCACTCAATAGGTGCTTCAAGGGGAATGCAGCCTACCCCTTGTCATTCACAATTGTGATGGTCTCATAGTTGCTTACAGATACGATATTTTAAAGCAGTTTGGCTCTGCAAAGAGCAATTACCCAATATCTGTTGTACGTTTGAAAGGAGAAGGTTCATATTTTGAAATCCTGGGAATGTGAGCCAAAAAGAAAATGATCCAAAAAAAGCCAGGGGTGCTTCTGCTTTTATGCTTTATTTCTCATGCTGAGTAAGGCCTGGCAGCTTTCTGCAAGCAGATGTCAATGGAAAGTTGTAGCGGATTGGTGTAAAAGGTGCTTGGTGTGGGCTTTGGCAATTGTACAAGAACTTTCACTCTGTGTGTGTGTGTGTACTTGGAGCATGTACTTGCTGTACCTTATTATGCAGGAATGTATGAGTACTGTACTGAGGGGCATGTGCCAAAACCAGAGGTTGTGATTATGTTGGAGTCAGAGTCTGCACCCAGTAAACTGTCAGCCCTGGAAAATTCAATCCTTTACAAAGTTAAATAGGAGTCAGATGCTCCTCTATTGAGGGGCCCCGTTCTAATACTGAAAGTACCAATGTACGCCTGTATTCATCAGTATGTATTACCAAGAACAGTATTAACCATTATAGCAAACATTCTGTAGAATAGGGCTGCAGCCACACTGGAGTCCACTGCTGTTGTGTGATTAGCTCAGAACAACCCCTAGATACATATATTCACTAATAGGCAAAAAACCTTGCGGTTTAAGAACGTACCTGTAGCCACAGATATTTCTATCAAAATTTAAAAAGCAGGGAAACTGGGCAGCTATAGTGAATGCACCAGGGGAGCAGGAGACCTACCTCCTCTCTGAGATACTGTACTGCCCTACACATTTGTAAAAATGCAAACGCTATTTGGGTTGGTCTTTCACAGTCCAATCCACTTCCTGTGTAGCTTGGAAGAATTTGGTAACTTGTGCCTCTGAGCATATGGTGAGTGGTGGCAACACCTGCCATCAGCCCAAATAACAGAAACAAGACATATGCTGTGCTGATCCTGTTTTAGCAGGTGAAATTGACCTGGGGGAGGGGCAGGAGCGGGAGGGGAGGATATTGGGTGGGTGGGCACTGGGCAGAGGAGAAGCCCCTTTCCTTTCCTTTGGAAAAATTGTGAACAGTATCATTTTTCAGTGTTTCCCCCACCTTTTTATTCTAAAGCAGACATCTATAACCAAAGCTGTCCCTGGCCACATCCACACCAGACCTTTGTTTCACTTTAGACAGTCATGGCTTCTCCCAAAGAATCCTGAGAAGTATAGTTAGTGAAGGGTGCTGAGAGTTGCTAGGAGATGCCTTGTTCCCCTCACAGAGCTTCAATCAGAGCGGATGACTGTAAAACCCCTCTGGCCACTGGAGTTTTGTGAGGAGAACAGGAGTCTCCTCTCAGCATCCTTCACAAACTTCACTTCCCAGGATTCTTTGGGGGAAACCATGACTGTCTAAAGTAAAATAAAGATCTGGTGTGGGTGTGGCCTCCTGATTAGGCAAACCCAGCAGCTGGGAGTCTGGCTTTTGGAACACTGACAGTTGGTTCTTACTGAGCATTACTGGCCTTATCAATGATAAGTTCAATGCTAAATTTCTTAAATTAATTAAAAATCAGCCAGGCATTTTTAAAACTTTTAAACTGCAGAAGATGAAGGTCAGAGTATGGAGCAAGGTCAGTCATAGGATTACAGGTACTCTGTGAACATGACTGATTTTCAATTAATTTCAACAGATTAGGAGAACTCTGACAGAAAAAAATCCAAAAGGAGTCTGGTTTTTCTCTCTCTCTGTTTACACTTTGAACTCTCAATTCTCTCTGACTGTTTTGTGTATCGCCATGAATATTTAGAGGGTTGTTAAGCAAGCGTTTCTGAATTCTTGACTTTAAATTTTGAAAGGTTTTGTTTTGAAATGAGCTTATGGGAAGCATCAAAATGGCATGGGGTGGTATTTTCAATTTAACATTGTGGAATGTGAAAAATCCATGCTGACTATAGTATACAGCCACAAGAGTGGCTGTATAATACATTAACCTTTAATGTATTGTTTCAATACATTATGAGCAGTAACTACTTAATAAACTATAAACTGGGGTGTTCTCTTAAGCAAGTAGTAGTCTGACATGAAATTGTCCACATTATTTTAAATTAATCAGATATTTATGGTACCTCAGATATTTTTCTAATAGAAAGCAAAACACATTTTTGTTGCTGCTAATACTTATCATTAATTTCAGAGTGTTATTGTTAATGATCCCTCACAGATAAGCCAATCATATAATGTATCGACTTATTTCTCCAATTAAATCATGAACGTATTTCCAGCCATTCTGTATAGAACAGGGAGACGGTACCTATAGTTCTCCAGATGTTGATGAACTGCAACTCTAAGCATCCCTGACTATTGGCCATGCTGGCTGGGGCTGATGGGAGTTGCAGTCCAACAACGTCTGGAGGGCCACCAGTTCTCCATTCCTAGTATAGGCAAATATTTCCAAAAAATCTGATAAAGTCAGCATGGTGTCTCCCATAGCCATTCTGCATTGAATTATATGCATGTTATGCTGTTACATACCACTGAAACAAGTTTTCCTTCAGGTTTTCTGGTATCAGCTCAGACTGAATTATACAGCCACTACTATAGTCAGAATGGATTTTTCACATTCCGCCATGTTAAATTGAAAATATTCCCCATGCCATTCTGCTTCCCATAAGTTAATTTCAAAGCAAAATCTTACAAGACTTATAGTCCTGAACTCAGAAACACTTGCTTAATAACCCTCTAGTTTTCATGTTGATACACAAAACACTCCAAAAGAATCCAGGCTCTAAAGCAGGGCCGGCTCCAGACATGCCGGGACCCTTGGGCATCAGCTTGGCCTGGGCCCCAGCGAATGCACGCACACACTCCTACCTGTCTTGCAGGGAGGAAGGTTCTTCTGCCCATCTGTTCGCTGGCTCCATCTCTCCTGTCTTTTGCTGCTGCGTGGGCTGCTACGCACACACATTGCTGCCATCAATCAAGATGGCGGTGGAGGCTTCAGCCCCTTAGGGAAGCCTTGGCCGCCATCTTGGTTAATGGCAGTCCGACACACGCAGCCCGCGCAACTGCAAAAGACAGAGATGGGTAGGTGGAGCCAGTGAACGGGGGGGGCGGAAGAAGCTCCCTCTCTGCGATCCACGGCAGCTACACTGGCACAGAGTCCTTCCCCACCCTATCAAGAGACCCCTCAGGGGCCTCTGTGACTCCAGGGGCCCTCAGCCAGGGCCCGACCTGGCCGCCCTTTGGGACCGGCCCTGCTCTAAACTCTTAAACATGAGTAAAAAAATGCAGACCCCTGTTAGACTTCTGTCAGTGGTCTCATAATTTGTTGAAATTAATTAAAAAATCAGCCATGTTCACAGAGTACGTTTAATCTTATTACTGACCTTGCCCCATGTTCTGACCTTCATCTTCTGCAGTTTAAAAGTTTAAAAAATGCATGGCTTGTTTTTAATTAATTGAAGAAAATTATCATTGGAGTCTATGATAGCGCGGGCATGCTCCGTCAGAACTGACTGTCAGTATTCTAAAAGCCAGACTAAGCGCTGTTTGGCTTGGCTAATCAGGGGCCACACCAGACATTTATTTCACTTTAAACAGTCATGGCTTTCCCCCAAGAATCCTGGGAAGTGTAGTTTGTGAAGGGTGTTGAGAATTGTTAGGAAACTCCTGTTCCCCTGACAGAGTGGCGAGAGTGATTTAACAGTCAGCCTCTCTTCCCAGAGAATTCTGGTGATTGTAGGTCTGGGAGGGGGAATAGGGCGTCTCCTAACAACTCTCAGCACCCTTCACAAACTACACTTCCCAGAATTCTTTGAGGGAAGCCATGACTGATTAAAATGGCATAAATGTCTAGTGTGGATGTGGCCAGGGACAGTTTTGGTTGAAATTTGGGTGGGGGACTACATGTGTCTGCTGTAGAATAAAAAGGTAGGGGAAACCTAGAAAAATAATGATATTGTTAACAATGTTTTCTTTTTGGAAAGGAAAGCAGCTTACCCTCTGCCCAGTGCCCACCTACCCAATCTCTTCCTCCTCCTCCCATCCACCCTCTACCTTCCTCCCTATCCCTAACCTTCTTCTCCTCCTCCTCCCCCTCCCTCCCTCTCCCACCATATGCTCAATGGCACATGTTGCCAACTTCTAAGCTACATAGGAAGTGGATTGGACTGTGAAAGACCAACCCAAATTGTGTTTACTTGTTGACAAATTTGTACAATATCTCAGAGAGGAGGTCAGGTCTCCTGCTCCCCTGGTGCATTCATTTAAGCTGGCTAATTTCACTGCTTTTAAAGTTTGATAGAAATAACTGTTGGCTATATATACGTTCTTAAATTGCGAGAGGGGGCCTGCCTATTAGTTAATATTAGATTAAATTCAATTCCAATCTTTATCTGGCATAGTACCCCACAAATCTCACTTTCTTTCTTACAAAAATTACTGTCTCATTTTGCAGTAAGGAATAGACTTACCACTCAGTTCTTTTATGTTTACAGCTCTGATTAATAGATCACACTGTTATTTTGTACAGAATTATATTTTGAATAAGAGCATACAAGATGTTTCTTATTTGGAGGCACTGAAAAATTGGTCTTCTACATCCCATTTTAATTACTGCTTTCTAAGAAGCGATAATGGCCATTCTCCACAAAATTTTCAACAGAGCAGAAACTACGTTTTGATATATTTGATTTATCTTAATTGTCAGGAATTCTTTGTGGAATGGGAGCCAGTTATTGTTTTTTGGACCTGGAGTACAAAGGACCCCAGGGTAACCTGAACTATGTACCTATTACTTATCTGCAAACCATCTTGGGCACTTTTTCATGCCCTTCTTTACCAACCTGACTGAACACTTAAGTCCATTGATTTCAATGGGCCTGCTCTGTGTACAGCTAACATACAATATCACTCCCTCAGTCTAACAGCAGGCCATTACTTGATTTCAGGATTTTAATTTTTTCCTTTCTTTTCCTTTGATCTTTCCCCCTAGATGAGTAACAAAAGGTCCAACAGCTTTCGCCAAGCCATCCTACAGGGAAACAGGAGGCTGTGCAGCAAGGCCCTGCTGGAGGAGACAGGACTGAACCT
This sequence comes from Rhineura floridana, assembly GCF_030035675.1. NCBI lineage: Eukaryota > Metazoa > Chordata > Lepidosauria > Squamata > Rhineuridae > Rhineura > Rhineura floridana. Next base: position 38,881,410 of record NC_084482.1, read on the forward strand.
TTCCCAGCGGCTGATTCGCCATGTTGCGTATGAGACCTTGCCGCGCGAGATTGATCGAAAGTGGTATTATGACAGTTACACCTGCTGCCCTCCACCTTGGTTCATGATTGTCATCACCATTGTGGAGGCAAGTATCTTCCAGTGAACAAAGTGATTAAGGGAAAGTGTGTTTGGCTCTTCCAGATGGGGGTCACATCCTTCCAGCCTGGAAAATCAGGTCCACAACCTTGATAAGTGCCCCTGAATGCTCAGGTTGCAGCTATGGCTAGGATAGCCTTTTATCTTCTAAGATAGATAAGGGATCTACACTCCTTCCTTGATGACAGAACTGTGCCCTGTGTAATTCATGGTCTGGAATTCTCACACATAGGAGGACAATGTGGAGCTGTCTCTTGAAGACAACTTGGAAGCTTCCGTAGCTGCAGAGCTCTACTGACAAGGGTGGGCGGCACTGCAGTGGTGCTGCCAGAGCAGGACTTTGGAACAGAAGTTCAGGACCCCACTCAGCAGAATGAGCGGCGTGTGTGCATGTGTGTGTCCAAATGCAGCAGGGCTGGCTTAACATCTTTTGGAGTGAGGGAAGTAGTTCATATTACCATTTAGAGAGAGCAGCCCTAATTGCGCCATTGGATAGGAGGCAACTTATTAAACAGATTGTTGTTCATCTGCACTGGTTCCCTTTGTGTTTCCAAACTCAGTTTAAATGGCTGTTTTGTGACCTTTAAAGCCCTGCATATGATGATCCCAGGATATGCAGGAAAGTCCCTTATGAACCTTCCCAACCTTTAGGAACATTGGATGGGGCCTTGCTCTAAGTTCCTTAACTTTTAAGAGGAAAAATCTAGCACTGCTTAGTGGTAAAATTCAGAAGTGGTTCACCAGGTTGGGTTGAGCCTCTGCATTAGCTTCCCAGCAGGTAAAAGGTGGCAGGGAGGTTGGCACAGTGCAAATGCACTGGCAGGAGCACCGAATTGGCTCTGCTGGTGCATTTCCACTGCACCTTGCCCCCTCCATTCTGGTAAGCAGCAGCAACCTGCCCAACAAGAAGCTAGCATAGCAGCTCTGCCCCACCCAGCAATGCTGCTTCTGGTTTAATTGCAGTTGCAGAGCAACTTCTCTGTGGAGACCCACCAGACTTCTGGTGCTGTTAAAATATTTTGCAATTATTCAGAGACAACTAGACGTTACCAGGGGCATGGAGCTGGCAGTGTAAGATATAAGACAACAAGGCATGAATTTCCACATCCTCAGCTCTGACAACCAATAATGTGAGAGAGGATGGAAGAACATACAGCATGATGATGCCATGTCACAAGTTGTCTTGTACTAGATGTTGCCATGAAGAAGGGAGGAGGTGAGAGTGTGGAAGCAACTCCAAGGGTTGTATTCAACACTGCCAACAGAGTTCCATTTGTGCAACAGGACTTTTCCCTTGCTCTCTTCTTCCCTCATGTTTCCAAAATCAGCTCCAGAAGGTTCCCCGACCTTTGGAGCAGAGTTTTAGGTTGTGCAGGGGCTGTACAGAAGAGGAGGGGGAAGTTCTATTGCACAAGCGGAAGTCTGTTGTGTCTCTTGTAATATTTTGTTTAGCCCTTTAACTAGAGTCTTTTGGGGGAGGCTCAGTATTTTGCTAAAATTATCCTTTGGATCATTGTTTTAATTGCTCCAGGTTGAGCTATTTTAAAAACAGTGAGAGGTGTAGTGGAAAGGCAATTGCTGCATTTATATAAATAGGTTCTAGGTTTCAGGAACAAAACCTTTTTTACAAGAGTCTTGAGATACAAGGGTCACACTGGGAGTCTTTACACATGACCATAAAAATGCCTTTGAGCCCTTCACACATGTGCTATATCTGCATGTGATTAATGTGAGACAGAAAGTAGAAGAGAGATATTTAAAAATACGTATGTATCTTTTAGCCAGCGTTGATTTAACATTTGCATTATGAACCAATTTGAACAATAATCAGAATAAGCCTCCCATGTGGAAACACATTGTGCGGATCAAACAAAAGTTAGATTGAATCCTATTGAAAACAATGGAATGATATTCAGCATCAGTTTGAAAGAGGGCCTTTGTGCTTACAGATGTATGCACATAGGGCTTCTCCACAGGAGTGGAAACCCCAGGTAATCAGGTGTTCTGCTTCTGTGGAGGAGCTATGTGTGTGCACGTATACACATGTAGGCCCCCTTCCACACTGAATGCATACCTGTTGGGAATGTAGCCAGTGAGAGGGGTGGCATCAAGGGGTTGGAGGTAGCAGTGAAATCTCACTTCCTCCTCCACGTGTACAGCAAACATGGATGGATAAGGTCTAAACAGACCATTAGTCACAACTATCTTTGTACAACTAAGCTTTTATGCCTCCTTGTATATATATTTTCTCAACTGGATGCTTAAATTTATTTATTTATTTATTACATTTATATACTGCCCCATAACCGAAGCTCTCTGGGTGGTTTACAGCAATGGATTATAATTTACCTGTGCAATCTCCCTGCTTTCCTAGGTTGCCTTCTTTCTTTACAATGGAGTGGTACTAGATAGGTTTGTGCTGCAAGTCACCCATCCCTTATATTTGAAGAACTCATTGTTATATCATCCTCAGCTCCGTGCCCAGGCCTGGAGGTACCTCACCTACATATTCATGCATGCAGGGTGAGTTGTGAAGAAAATGCTGAATGTTTCATTTTTTGCATAACATTGGGGGGGGTGGAAGATGGGGGTCAGCACACGGCTAGTGTCACAGTCTCTGGCATCCTTGGGTGACTGCCGGGGGGGGGGGCTGGCAGGACCCATTGCTGATGCTTGCCCCACCCCCAAAAAAATCCAGCCTGGCACTCCAAGCAGCAGCAGTTAATTTTCAACAATGTCCGCAGTGTATTGGCACAAAACAGTAGTCCTCAGGCACCTGGCATTGCTTGAAAGACTGCTACTTGTTACTTCTGTCAGGTAACCCTGCCATGGTCCATTAGCAAAGGAGAGGTCCCACCAGAGGGCACTTTGCCCACAGACCCCTTAAACCTGGAGCTGGCCCTGAGTGGGCAAAGGGTGCATGTAGAGAAATGGATTCTTTAACTAAAACACTTCAAGTTGGGATGAATGCACACATGGTCCCAGGCTATGGTCTGAAGGCACATGAGGCCAACCAACTTGCTGACGCTAAAGGGGTCTATCCAGTGCCTGGCTGGGAGACTGCCTGGGAACCGCATGTATGTTGCCTTGGGTTTTATGATGAAGGAAAGATGGGGTGTAAATGTAAAAACTGAATTAATGAATGAATGAACGATGAAATATAAGAAATGAGATGCTACTGTGTTGAGTTGTTTTGGATGGGATGCCTTCAAACAGATTCCTACTCAAGCAATGACCTGGATCATGCAATAGTACTGTCTGTCTGTCTGTCTGTCAATCTAATCTAATCTAATCTAATCTAATCTAATCTAAATCTCTTGCCCTTCCTCCCAGTAGGAGCCATGGGTGGCAAACAAAATATCTTAAAAACATTTTTTTTAAAAAAAACTTTAAAACATATTAAAAAGCAATTCCAACACAGACACAGACTGGGATAAGGTATCTACTTAAAAGGCTTGTTGAAAGAGAAAGGTCTTCAGTAGATCCCAAAAATATAACAGAGATGGCACCTGTCTAATATTTAAGGGGAGAGAATTCCAAAGGGTAGGTGCCACTACACGAAAGGTCTGTTTCCTATGTTGTGCGGAATGGACCTCCTGATAAGAGTTTCTGCAGGAGGCCCTCACCTGCAGAGCGCAGTGATCGACTGGTTATATAAGGGATAAGACGGTCTTTCAGGTATCCTGGTCCCAAGCTGTATAGGGCCTTGTATACCAAAACCAGAACCTTGAACTTACCCAGTAGCTAATACGTAGCCAGTGCAATTCTTTCAGCAGCAGGGTGACATGTTGGTGATACCCTACCCCAGTGAGCACTCTCGCTGTCGCATTTTGCACCAGCTGCAGCTTCCGGACCAACCTCAAGGGCAGTGCCACATAGAGCACATTACAGTAATCCAGCCTGGAGGTTACTAGTGCATGGACAACAGTGGCTGGGCTATCTTGAAACAGCTGCAGCCATCTTACCAGCCGAAGCTGGTGAAAGGCACTCCTAGCCACTGAGGTCACCTGGGCCTCTAGTGACACGGAAGGAACAAGCACCCCCAGACTACAGACCTGCTCTTTCAGAGGGAGTTCGACCCCATCCAAAGGAGGCAGCTGACCAATTATCCAAACCCAGGAACCACCAAACCACAGCACCTGCATCTTGCTAGGATTCATGCTCAATTTATTGGCCCTCATCCAGTCCACCACCAAGTCCAGGCAACAGTCCAGGGCTTGCACAGCCTCTCCTGATTCAGATGTTACAGAGAAATAGAGCTGGATATCATCAGCATACTGCTGACACCCCACCCCAAATCTCCTGATGACCACTCCCAAGGGCTTCATATAGAAGCTAAACAGTATTGGGGACAAAATGGTACCCTGCAACACCCTACAGCACAACTGCCAGGGGGTTAAAAGACAATCGCCCAATGCTATTATCTGAAAAAGACCCTGGAGATAGAATTGGAACCACTGTAAAACTGTGCCTCCCGTACCCATCTCACCAAGTTGGCCCAGAAGGATACCATGGCCAATGGTATCACAAGCTGCTGTGAGAGATCAAGTAAGAATAACATGGTCTCACTCCCCCTGTCCTTCTCCCAATAAAGGTCATCCATCAGGGCGACCAAGGCCGATTCAGTCCCATAACCAGGCCTGAACCCAGACTGGAATAGGTCAAGCTAATCTGTTTCATCCCAGAGTACTTGCAATTGCTGTGCCACAACCCTCTCAATCACCTTCCCTAAAAAGAGGGTATTTGCGACTGGGCAGTAATAGTCACAAGCCAATGGGTCCAGGGTGGGCTTTTTCAGGAGCGGTCAGATCACCACCTCTTTCAGGACAGCTGGAACCACTCCCTCCCGCAACAATGTGTTGACCACACCCTGGATCCACTCGGTCAAACCCTGTTGGCAGCTTTAATAAGCCAAGAAGGGCAAGGGTGGAGAGGACATGCCTCTGGCTGTATCGTCGCAAGCACCTTGTCCACGTCGTCAGGCCGCATCAACTGAAACCAATCCCAAAAAGTTGCAGCAGACGTTGCACTGGACACCTCACTGGGAACTACAGCAGATGTAATGGGACATCAAGATTGCTATGGAGGCAAGCAACTTTACCCTCAAAGTGCCTTGCAAACAATTCACAGTGGGCCTCCAAAGGGTTTAAAACTCCCTTAAAAGAAATCCCCTCAGAGTTGCAATTCCATGTAGCCAGAAAGGAAGCACAGCAGCTGCAACTGATTCCATGTTAAAAACTAGTGGTGGTGGGGATGATGCAGCTAGTGAAGTTGCACCATATTTGAGAAAGGCAGTGTGCAGCTCCCCATTATTTGTAATTATCATTTTGGATTTCTAGGGCAAAATTTGAACCAAAAAGGCAGACGATTGTTTAAAGGTGCTAGTTTTGCGAGTTTGACTTACCCTTCAAAGACCATTGCCCAAAATTTATTTTAAAGACAACCCAGACCTACTCACACTTTAGTGCAGAGTAGGGCTTCTGCTCTGCCACTAATTCCCTGGGAGAATCCTGTTGTTCTTCAATGTCCATGAGATAGGTGTATTACACCCTTTCACCATTTTTAAAATGTTTTGAGATCTATGGATAAAGCTATGTTCTGTAGCAGCTGGTTTATATTAATTGCTGATCATAGGACATTAGGAGCAGAAGTTGAAGTAGGAAATACAGTATGGGTGGATCATTCTTGAATGCCTGATGATATCTATCTTTCTGTAACAGATTTGCAGGAATTTTACAAATTTTACTTGATTTCTAATGGTTGAAATAGTTGCTTCATGTGGCGGTGGGTCAGTGGGTAGGATTTTCATCGGCACCATAGCAGAAAGAAGGATGAAACACCCCATCCTTCTCCACCACAATCTTAATAATGCTCTCCACCCTACCCCCATGCAGTGACTATTTACATTTTAAAACCCATGCATGGTCATTGCTTTCATGCAGTCAACATTCAGTCTAGGTTTGCCCTAAGTACTATGGAATCTATTTGGATGAAAAGGCTTGGTTTTGTCCATAGAGACTGCAACGCATGTTGAAACCTTAAAAGAGTATAAGTGCTTAAAACTATGTTTCAGTATGCCTTCCTTATCCACAAAATGCTAACCTTTGCCGTGACAAGTATCTTGTTGCCATTAGTCTGTCATGTTGCCTGAAAAATGTGCTGAACCTTTTAATTATCACGTTTCTTTCACACCCTTGGCTGGTTTCCAAGGGAAACTCTGGGGAAGATACATAATCCAATGCCTCATATCTGTAACTATTAAGAGACTTAGCCAGTGTAGTCTTATTACTTTTTTGCAGTGGATTCTAAATCTTTTGCATGTGTAAACTATCAAACCTGCACACACATTTCCCACTTGAGATGCAATCCCTGCTGTATTTCTAATGTATATAATGGAATAGTTATCACAGTTAGGTAGCTAAAGCATCATTTACAGCCAATTTACTCTCAGATTATTTTCACCTTCAGAGAATAAAATAAATCTCAGGAAAAGTAATAATAATTCCTTTTTAAAAAAATAGTGAGACCATTATTCCTTCCCCCCCCCCCCCGCCCAAAGGCCAGCTAACACAAAAGTGGTGAAATCTATTGTCATACTTCCTGCTGTGACTTTGAAATGCTAATTTGATGCTCTTAATTTACTGTGTTCATCTGCTTTTTTTTAATGGGCATGTGTGACAGCCAGAAGGTATCTGAGAAGGCAGTTGTTAAGGGTGGTTGGCTGTGCTTCCTGAGAGCTCCCAAAAAGTGCTGTTTGTGTCTTGATCCACAGAGAAAAGCTTAATAAGAAACCAAAGCTGTAAATTTTAGCCTTCCACTTTAAAGCTGAGTGAACATTAATTATCTGTGGGGCCCACCCATTTGTATTGCTGCCATAACTAATGACTTGCATTGATTCTAAGGCCCGTTTGTTTGGTTGTGGAGAACGTGAACCCTTGATAAATCAATTATATTGTCATCTAAAGAATGACACTTTCAGAGCATGAGAAAGCTAATTATGTTTTATGGGTGCTTATTGACTATGGGACTCTGATGCTCTTGGCTGCAGTATAAGTTGGACTGAATGGAAAGCTTCTTGAGTCATTTTTAAAGAACAGGCATGCATCGAAACACTGAGGAATAGAATCTCCTAACCAAAATAAATCATTGTCCCACAAGAGACATTGTTTAAAAGAAAATTAAATTCTTTTTAGAAAACATTGGGCACCTTCCCATGACTTTTCCTGTGTGCTACCCTGCATCTAGCTCTATTTACTTCTGTATTGTTATCTTTTTCCAAATTGTGTTTTCTCCATGTTTTGTTTATTAATTCTAAACGGATTCCTGAGTACAAAGACACTTTTATGTTTGTTAACGTGAAGGTCAGTGATTTGTCTATGCTGGCTGTAATAGGTGAAAAAAGGTAGTAAATCGACACTGGTTAAGTTGTAACTACTTAAGTCCTTGCTTTGAGAGCCATTTTCTAGCTATCTAAAGCCCCATCTGCACTATCATTTTAAAGTAGTCTCATACCACTTTAAAGACTCATAGCTTCCCCCAAAGAATCCTGGGAACTGTAGTTTGTTAAGGGTGCTGAGAGTTGTTAGGAAACCCTTTTCCCCTCAGAGCTACAATTTTTGGAGTGGTTTAACAACCAATCATTTTTTTCCAGGGAATTCTGGGAACTGTAGCTCTGTGAGGAGAATAGGGGTCTCCAGGCCACATCAGTGGATGAGCTGAGGTTTGTACCAGTCTTCCAGGATATATCCAGTCAGCATGCTTACCAATATACTTTGCTAATTAACATGGTTTAAAGATGATTAAAACTGAATCACTATGTTTTTCTATGAGGGGTAATCAACCATTTAAAGTTAGATAGAATTAAACAAACAAAACCTGGCACTAAGACCTGCCTGGTGGCTTATTCATGCTCTACATACAAAGGTTTTGCACTTGTCTGTTAATAGCAAAGGAAAGTTAAAGTAATAAAAATAATGCTGTTTCCCTTTGCCCCAGGATAGAGCACCTTGGACTCAATGTTGTTCTTCAGCTTCTGGTTGGAGTCCCCCTTGAAATGGTACATGGTGCTGCAAGAATTGGATTTGTCTATGTTGCTGGAGTTATAGCAGGTGAGTCTCATGGCTGATAGCAAATAAATCTGATCGAGAAGGAAGAAGGTGCCCATTACTTGCCTTGCCTAGGAAGAGGCTTGTCATTTATCCTTGCTATTGTCATCATTTTAGCAGGAAGGGCACATTTCTGGAATTCTTGTTCTTATGCCGCCAGAATACTGTCCTTATCAACGATATGCGAGTGTTGCAGTAATTTAGAAAAATGACATGTTGTGGAAGTAAAATCTAGGCTACTCTATAGAGTTTGCAAAGGTGTGCAAATAGTTCTCTTTTGAAGATGCTGGGACAAGTTGAATGTTTCAGACAGCAGTGGCTCCTAATGGGCAGATCAGGTTCTGTTTCTCTCCAATTCTCATTTTTCTAGTCTTAAATTCAGTTCTGCTATTTCTACATCAGTTTGTGATTTTTTTTAAAAAAAAGGTCTTCACTTCGTCAGCATTTTAGTGTGCATTTCTTTTAATATATACATTGTCATGCAATTTGCCTAATATACACATTTTCAAACATTTCCTTCTAATATAATACAGGTCAATGTTCTTTTCACTAATATAATGCATTTTTATGTACGCTTTCCCCCTAATATATCGCATGCACTCCAATCTCCGAGCAGCGCTAGACTTCCTGGAGTTCCTGCACTTACCCAGGATTCGGTTTCCTTAGAATGAAGGCCAATGGAGGCTGTGGTGTCTTTATGTTATATGGTTTGTTTACACATATATACAACCTGAGACTAAGATGGAAGGGCTCAAGACATTAACACTCCAATAGGACTTGCTTCTCCGTTAGGTTTCTGGAGGACTTCCCAAAGCCAGGGCCTGGAGTTCAGCACACAGAGCAAGCCTTTCTGTGTCTTTCCAGCTTCCAGCCCCTCACCGGACTAATACAAAATCTTCCTCCTGCCCCAGCTGGGCAAGGGCTACACTTGTTCCTATGGCAACAGGAGTGCTCTGGACCACATCTTTGGACATGTAGATTGGCTACTCAACAGGCTCATTCACTCACAAAGAGACTGGCTTGGCCAGAACTATTAACTAATGAGAGGAACTGGTTTGACCAGTTCAGCACATCTCTTTCATACAAATTGCATCTCTACAGATAACAAAATCACAGGCTGAAAGAGATTCACAGACATCTTCCAGACCAACCACCCCCATCCTATAACAATATGCGTTTTTCATATACATTATTTAGTTGGACAACTGCGTCACAAGATTCAGAGAAGCGTGACTTTTGAATGATAGCTGTGTTTTGGTCCACTTACTGCTTCAGGAAGTGCAAATTGGGTTAGTTCCGTTTAAAATATGAACTGAATCAAATTTCTCCTCTATGCTTAGTTCCTGGTGGGGGCTCCCATCACTAGGAGGGCTGTCCTGTTCTACAGTTGCTGGATAAAAAAAGTATTTAGTTGGCTTTTAATGATTCTTTGCAAAATATGATGTAATGGAAACAAAAAAACAGTTGTGCTGTTCTTTTATTACTGGAGGTATTTGGTCATATATAGGGAAACTAAATCTAGCCCTGTTCAGGTATTTGCCTGAACATTCAAGGGTTTAAAATGAAGGCAGGAGCGTGCACACAAGTCCTGCCTCAACATCCCTGGGCAAGTGATCTCTTCAGATTTTTGCCTATTTAGTGTGCTTAGAAATCTCCCTGCAATTGGCAACTCTGTCTTGTCAGGGTTCCTGTTTGGCCGGAAGTTTCTTTTTTTTTTTTATCATTAATTTTTATTCAAAGTTTCAAAAAACAAAACAAAACAAAAACAAATTAATAACTAATACAATAAAATAAAATGTTGACTTCTAATTTGTCGCAGATCAGTTATAGGTCTATAGTATATAACAAACCTGTCTCTTAATATATTATAAAATCACTTTCCGCCAGTAGTTATCTTAATTAATCATCAAATCTCATTAACATCACTTTATTCTTTCCGCAAAAAGTCAAAGAGAGGTTTCCAGTCCTTGAGAAATATATCCATCGATTTTTCTCCAAATAAACATGTCGATTAATCCATCTCATCAAGTCTGCTAGGTCCAGTAGTTTCAATAGCCATTCTTCCATTATCAGTGTTAATTCCATCTTCCATCCTTGCATCCATAATGATCTTGCTGTCATAGTCATAGTCATATAATAAGAGTCTGATGGGAATTTCCTTCCTCACAAATATTTCCTTGCCATCAATTCTGAATGTGTTACTGAAATGTTGTTGTAAAGTCATATCACTGTTCCTCTTTTTTACGAAATGCACTAGCACATCTCTTGAGAATTTTTCCATTGTCACATATCTGTAATTAATTCTATAGATTTTCTCTATTTCAAGCTCCATCACATCATTCCAGTCCAGAAATTTTTTTGAAACATTGATAGCTTTATCTCTGATATCTTCATCAATTTCTTCAGGGACAACGCTGAATTCCAAACAGTAATCTTTATCTCTAAGGTCCATAAACTCCAAATCTTTTTCCAGTTCCACATTTGATATATCTGTTCCAATCTCCAGGACTTGCATCTTCCCTTTAATTTTTCTTTCTTCTTCTATTGCTTGTCTAATTATATCTTTGATCTCATCAACCTCCTCTCTCATAAAATCCCCTATTTCTTTCAGCTCCTGCTTCATTTTGCCAAATTCAATTTTCATCTCTTGTTTGCCATGTCTCAGTTTTTGTTTCGTTATCTCAATCTCATCCATTATTTTCTGAAACATATTTACTTCCAGGGTCTCAGCCACTTTCTTAATTGTCATTTTTAAAACCAAGAAGAAAAAAAACCCTTCGATTTCCAATATAGCACTATTCCCAAGCAAAGAGCAATTTATTTCTTTTTCCAGCAACCAAGGAGTTAATATTCCAACCCTGATGACATCATAATGTAGACAGCACAAACTGCCTTATCTCTTATGTGTCCAAGAATGCAAAACAAATTTAGTTCACAGCATCCAAATAGTTAGTGGCATAAAGAACAAGCAGATTCGTCAAAATGAAGTAGACCAGAAAAAATAGTCCCAGACATATAATACTCAAAAGTTCATATAAATCAAAAATTTTCTCCTCAGATTAGATATCTCTCATCCGTTTGTATCTTTATAATGCTCAATTCCAGTCCAGCTTTTTGCAATAAAAACAAAGATAAGCTATTTCGATTTCCTTCCACCTTAATTCCGTGTATAAAAGAGAAAAGTTATAACTCACCCAGGGATTCTTTACTGCTGATTCTTTTAACAAATCTCTTTTACTGCAGCAATTTAAGCCAAATGATAAGGATAGACAGAAGAATGCTTGCCTGTTAGAATCTGTTTTTCTTTGAAGAAAAGAAAAACGTCTCGCTTAATCAGTTTGAGCTTGCTTGAAATTCCCTGGCTCCAACGTTGCTGGCTGGTCCTTCGTTCATAGGCGATCCTAATGAATTCAAGTCCCCCAACAAACACAACGAAGCTTGTGGATGATCTCTTCGTTTCTCCCTTGCCTGGGAGAAAGTTTTTACCAGTCAAAAAAAACCTTTTGACTGGTTTTAAAACTGAAAAAGCTTCCTCTGAGACGAGAGCTCGTCTCAGAGGCAGGCACAAGCGAAGCAATCCTTCCCGGAAGTCTCTTGTTTGGCCGGAAGTTTCTAAGCTTGTTCAACCAAATGTTCTTAGAAACTTTCTTCAGACCTTTTCACTAAACATTTGAAAGCAGACCCTATGTGTCCAGGGACATTGGGGGCAGCAGGCCTTGCTCATGTGTTCCTGCCCCAGTTTTAAGCCAAGAGGGGACAGCGCTCTTGCACTCATTTCCATCTTGTGGGCTTCCCATGGGCACCTGGCTGGCCACTGTGAGAACAGGATGCTGGACTAGATGGGCCGCTTGCCTGATCCAACGGGCTTTTCTTATGTTAAGCTCTTGTGTGTTCAGGCAAGCACAAGTGAAGAGGTTTTCTGTTCATAGCTGAGCAAGCTGTAGTTGGTTTTCTTGGGGCCATATTTAATTCTCAGTTGAGCTGCACAATAACTGCAGGATCAGACATTACTATAAAAATTAAACATTAGTTATGGCGAGTTTCAGTTGTAGGGCCATAAATACAGCTGCCCTAGTTTGGGGACTTCCTACCCATTCTGTTTTCCATGTGAGAGATTTCCTGAGATTAAAAGTACCTCAGGATTTATTTTTTAATCCATATATCCAATTTGGCTTCACGTCTGTTTACTGCAGTGTCAGTAGTCAGCCAAACGTTTTTGGTTAGGGCCCAACAAGGCAGCTTGCCAATAATCAGTGAATCTATGAGATGGTAGATCCTCATGGACTGATTGATCTTTATACTTGTACTGCTTTTGTTATTTGCAACTTTCACTTCTGCAGTTTGAAGGTGAAGAAAGCTGGCTTAGTGATAGATCAAGTTCAAATTATAACAAAGAGGGGAGAACAAGAGGCAGCTAAAGAACAGGAAAACTCATAGGACAGCTGGGACACTGATTGGCAGGTTTAGCTTTTATTCCCTCTCCCCTTTCCCTATGCAACAAGTTTTGCTACAACAAACAAATTTCCTATAAATGAACAAATAAATCTGCAATAGAACTAAGCCTTACTGAGCAGTAAAAAAAACCCAGATATTCTCTGCCATGGGAAAGGACATGGAGATGGGAAGCATAAATGTTATAATTTGATTAGAAAGCAGAAAGGTGGTGGTCTGTATATACATTTGAATTAAGGTCCTTGTCAATATATCTGGAGCGTCTCATCCCATGACTAACATAGCAGGCGATGGTGGTGGGAGTCTGTACAGAAATAGCAATCTAGATTCTTTTATGTTAGTATTCCATGGCTGTGTACACACTTGCCCTTTCATAGTGCAAAAGTGTAGTTTTTCTCACTATGGTATAGATTGTGTGTGGACTAGGTAGAAAAAACAAGAACCCATTCTCCATTGGCTCTGGAATAAAATGTCATGTGTACACAGCCTATGAGAGTATTGTTATATATATTTTTGGCAACCTGATATAGCTGAAGCACAGTTATACCAAGTCAGGCCCCATCTTCAGTATGCATTTAAAGCAGTATCATACCACTTTAAAGAGTCATGGCCTTCCCCACAAGATTCCTGGGAACTGTAGTCTGTTAAAGGTGCTGAGAGTTGTTAGGAGACCCCTATTCCCCTCACAGAGCTACAATTTCTGGAGTGGTTTAGCAATCAATCCTTCCCAGGGAACTCTAGAAACTGTAGCTTTATGAGGGGAATAGGGGCTTCCTAACAACTCTCAGCATTTTTATCAAACTACATTTCCCAGGATCCTTTGGAGGAAGCCATGACTGTTTAAAGTGGCATGATGCTGGGTTAAATGCATACTGCACATGGGGCCTCAGTAAGAACTAGGCCTGAAATGAGGCCTACATGTGTATAACTGTGTTTGCTTACGTCTCCCATTCCCCCTCTTTCCCTGTTGTTTGTCATTCTCTTCCCTTTCCATTCTCAGCACCTTTGACCATCAGCATTTAGACAGTAACTTAGATGGGGAACGTTTGTTTGTTTGTTTTGCTTTTGTTATTCTGCAAAGTGCCTCATATGCTCATGCATATATTTGGTTTTGGTTTTTCATGTTTGTCTAGCACTTTGCGTGTCTGATTTACAACCAGCACCTTCCTCCATCCATCCTACATATTCTGCCTCTTGTCAGCTGATTCCCCCCATCCCTGTTAACTATGCCAGACTGTGGGAAGAAACTGCGAAAAATAAAAAAAGCAGGATGTGGGGTGTATCACCTTCTCATTAAAAGGATGGAGCGGGTCTTAAAAGAACATGCCAAGAAAGATCACAGGCAGAAAATACCTCTTTGCTTCCAGCCAATTACTTCACAGTATGTGAGTGGAAATATTTTCTTTAATGGTTTCAAATTGTTCATAGCAGAGAGAGAGAAAGGGATAGGTGCCACCAACAGTACTGTGGATAGAAGTATAACACAACTATAAATATACAGAACATGCATGATTCTTAACTGGCTTTTTATACAGGGGCACATCTCATGTGTCCGGTCTAATTCTCTTCCTTTTGCCTGTCTTTGCTGTTAAAGTGACAGGGCAGAGAATGGATGCTCAGCAGAGACTCAGGCCTTCTCACACAGGTCTCCATTAAACATTGAAAACCATGACAGAGGAAAAGATGCAACTTGGATTGGAGAAACTGCAGGTGGAGGAGAGCTCTTAACTCCCTCTCCACTGGCTACTTCTCCTTTGGATCCTCCACTTTCCCAGTTTTTCATGGGGCAAACAAACATCAGGAAACATCAGCTTGCGAAAAGTGGCCAGAGGAAGAAAGTGAAGAGGAGAAACAGGGAATGGTTCTTCTGGGAGGGTATTCCACATCTAAGGCACAACCATTGTAAAGGTTCTCGTATTGGTAGCTACCTGCCTGTCTCACCTCATTTTGCAGGGGAGGGCACCTGGAGAATCTGCCTCTGCAAATTAACTTAGGGTCTAGCAAGTATATATGGGAGGGAACAATCCATTCAGTTACATGGCCTGAAGCTACGGGAGGATGCAAATGCAATCAGAAGGATGGGTGAGTAGGGGTGCTTTTCTACCCCCACCCCATAGGAGAAAAGATACAGGTCCCTGTATTTTTTCCCCTGTCGGGAGAAAAACAGCTGGGGGGGGGGACGTAAATGTGCATGTATACCCAGTTTCTCCCCAAGTTTCTTGAAGCTTCAGGGAAGGGGTGCCACCATGTTTTTTTTCTCCATAAGCAAAATGTGTTTGGCTTTGAAAGCTGGGCTGACCCAATCCTCTCTCTCTCTCTCTCTCTTCCCCCCCCAAGTAGAAGACCTGACACTGTCTCTCCCCCCCCCAAAGTAGGAGACCTGACACAGTGTCTCTCTTCCAGACAGGCACTTCCCAGCGTGATCAGTGGAAGCCGATCCATTAGGGCAAAAGGGACACTGCCCCACCCAGCTCACTCTATCTTTAACCAGTCACTACCTGCCTGCCTTCTTTCCTACAACCAGTCCAGGTCGTACAACACTGCCTGTCAGCTTCGTTCTCCTTAATCACATGGTTGTCCTTGAAGAACTTAGCAGGGAGGAGGAGGAGAAAACTAGTTGGCTGTACCTGTCATTGGCTCTAGCTTTGCTTGCTCTCAGTCTCTCTGCCTTCTGCCCTACCAGGTCCAAGGGGCACCAGCCATTACTGTGAGCAATGAAACTGCAGTAGTTGGAGGCAAGGAACATGGGTGGAGATTGGAAGGGGAGAGCCAGACAAGTTCAAAATCTGGTTTTATCTTTTTTCTTTGCTTTCCCTTTTCTCTCCCCGGCATGAACGTAATGTCACCTTTGACTCTGTGTGCCATCCCTGCAATTGCTTACTTTCAACCTTTCATATGAATGGAAACTCTGCAGCCTAGCCCAGCCAGCATGTGGCTGGGAGCAAGTGAAGATGCTGTGGCTGCAGTAGGAAATGCCACTGTCATTGCTCTATCCATTTGATGTCTGAAGCTGCTAACTTACAACCACTTGCTTTTTTTACATGGAGAGCCCTAATGAGGAAGATACATCTTTCGATTTCTGATAAAATACAGGCTTGATGCAGCAATTAGGTCTGAGAGAACATAATTCTTCTCCCAGCAAGGGTACCTACTTTGATTTGGAATGTACCTGCATGCGTGACTTGAGCACCTATTGGTTCCCCACACAGAAAAAAAAATTAGCTTAATCAAGATGACTGAATGGACAAGGAAATGCTAACTAGAACCTCTGGGCCATCAGCATGGGAATTACCCAAGTGCCTGCTTGATATTTTTATCTATGCAAGATGACTGGAAAGCCTTATGTAGGAGAAGAGGTACCATGGGCATGAAAGCAGTGTCCCTTTCCTTATGTGCACTGTATCTTCTGGTTATCATTTTACATGCTTTTGGATCTGAGCAAGATACAAATAAATGAAATTATATTTAGCACCACACCATAGATGATTTATTCATATCCTGCTTCATAGAATCAGAGCTGAAAGTTACTATAAAGGTCATTTAGTCCAACCCCCTGCTTACTGCAGGATCTGCAATGCAGGATGCAACTGCAGTATTCCTGGCAGTTGATGGTCCAGCCTCTACTTAAAGACTTCCACCAAAGCAGAGCCTATCACTTCTCAAGGCAGTCTGTTCCACTGTTGAACAACTCTTACCATTTGGAAATTTCTCCTAATGTTCAACTGAAATCTGCTTTTCTGCATTTTCCACTCATTGGTCCCAGTCCTGCCCTCTGGAGCTTGTGGGCTTCTGATTGAGCACTGTGGGAAATAGGATATAATGTTTCAAGGAAAAGCTTCTGTTTAGTACAGTTGGCTATCAGCATTCTTCTTCCAAGCAACAAAATTTTAAGAACTGCCTTGCTGAATCACACAAAGGCTCTCATAACCCAGCATTCCGTTTTTGAGCCTGAGGCTTCAAGGAAGCTCACAAGCAAGGCACAGAGGAAATGGTGATGTCTGTCTCCTGTTGTTGATCCCTGGTCACAGTGCTTCTGAACATGGATGTTCCACTTAGCTACAGCCATTGGCAGTCCTATCCTCTGTGGATTTCTTTAACACTTTTCAAAAGCCACCTGCAGGAAAATGATTGTTTCTATATTGGAAAAAAATGCTTTTCCTACGTGGGTGTCAGACACATGGAACCCTTGCAATAACTGAGTAACAAGAGTACATTTAATATTCAGTAAAATAATAATCTGTAAATGCCCTTTTCCCCAGAATGTCATGTGCAAAAAAAGGGAGAGAAGATCATCTTTTTGTGTTTAGTAGAGTTTTGTGATAAAAGTTTATTTTGTCTTTCTCTAAGGTTCCTTGGCGGTGTCTATTGCTGATATGACTGCACCTGTTGTGGGCTCATCTGGAGGGGTGTATGCCCTCATATCTGCCCACCTAGCCAATATAGTAATGG
Organism: Rhineura floridana; assembly: GCF_030035675.1. NCBI lineage: Eukaryota > Metazoa > Chordata > Lepidosauria > Squamata > Rhineuridae > Rhineura > Rhineura floridana. Next base: position 38,898,554 of record NC_084482.1, read on the forward strand.
TAAGTGCTGGAATAGATAGTGATGCAATTTAGGTTTGAGACCAGGAAGTGCCATTCATTGGACATGGGGTCCTCTGTGTCATAGCTGAATTGTTATTTTGAATCCAATCTGCTCAGTTATTATCAATATCCTGATTGTGTTTCTTACTTTCTTTTCATTAAGCTTTTGCTGATTGTCAGTAGCTGTACTGGCTACACCAATCTGCCTTTGCATAAATATATTGTTGCGCGCCTCCCCAATCTCCAAGTGATGAGATTTCCAGGGTCCCTGAGCTCATCCAGGGTTTGGTTACCTTTGGGAAGAAGGTCAGTGGAGACTGCAGTGTCTTTACAAAATATGGTTTATTATTTACACACATTCCAACCTGAGCTTATGATGGAGGGGTTCAAGGCATCAGCAGTCCAATATCCAACTTTTCCATCTGGGTTGCAGGAGGCATCCTAAAGCCATGGTGCAGAGGGATAGCCTCTCTGCCTGCCTCCAGCCCCAGCCATTCTCTAGACACTTCTAAAAACACTCAAAGCACATACCTCTGCTAGCTGCCAGGAGGGGGGGAAGGCTCTCCTGAAGAGTTTCAATAACAAAAGGATCTTCCTGGCTCATTCACCAGTTGCTGGGCACCTGAAAGACCCATTAGCAACCTGGCCATGCTATTAGCTTAGCAAAAGACTCATCTGACCAGCAGAGCGAGTTCCTCATTCCAAGGCACAGGATTCTAAATCAGAGGTTGGAAGAGGATCCACAGGGATCATCCATTCCAACCCCAAACTCATCACAATATGCATCATAGATTAAAACTGCATATATCCTTGTCTGAGCGTGTGTGCACTGCAGAGTGACCATAACTCACTGCAGAGCTGTATGTTTTTGGGTACAAGTTGACTTCCAGAAGTCTCCTGCTTTTGACAATGTTCTGTTTAGGAATAAACCATGGGAACAGATTAGCAGACAAAATTATGTAGATCTATTATCACCATATGTCTATTTAAAATTATTTTTGGGGATCACGCACACACACACACACGTAACTTAAAGTGGCATATGGTATTCTCATCTCCCATCCACATACTGGCTAAGGGAAACATACAATCCACAAAAACTTGTGGCATAATAACTGTGGTAGTTTAAAATGCCACAAGACTCTGTGTTGTCCATACTTGGCTGTAGAACTCACATTGCCTGGTCCTGGCATCCGAAACAAAACAAAACATCCTCACTTAATGTTGATGAGGGGAATTCTTCTGTAATGAAGATGATGCTTTGTATTTGCCACTATATCAGATTAATGTCAATACTAATCTTTTTTCGTTGTGCTTTGTTTTTGCTTACTTGTGGGAGAAAAGGGTTTGTTGGAATCTTTTTGCTTCCCTTCTTGCCTTTGGGTAACTGCAAGAAATAAAAATGTCATCGGCTATAGAATGAAATGTTCCTGGAAATAAATAAGTGAAGAGCAAGCAATAAGGCATTTCACCCGACGGGAAGTAATAGGGGGGGAAATAAACTAAATAAAGATGCATGAAAATGAAGAGTGGAGGAGAAAATGCAATATTTAATAGCAACACCCTGAGCCTTCTGACTGCGTTACTTATCTCTGTGGAGAACTGAGCAAAAAGAAATTAGTTTAGAAGGAAAAAAAACAAAGATTTTTTTTCCACAGCTGGAATAATTTATAGACAAAGCCCATGCACACCATAAGACGTAGATAGGCACATTCACTGGCAATTTAACTCACTGCCTGAATCATTAGCCTGACGGCGTGTCTGCCTAGGGGTCTTTGAGACTTGTCAGATTCATTTCCAGGGCACATTCACACCCCACCATAGTCCATAGATGCTGGCGCTCTTCTGTTCTGCTCTACATATGAAGGTGGTGGTGACCATTAAGAGCCATGTGGTTTGTATGACCATGGGTGATGTCAGTCCAAATCTCATCACATCACATCCTGCCTGCATCTTAAAGATGCACTCCTTGGAGAATGGATGCTGCCATGCAGGCACATTCTGGATGCGATTTCCATGAGTATTTGTATTAATATTTTAAGATATGCAGCGACTTAACAGAATATTCACAACTTGAGCATAACAACAGCCTGTCATGGTTGTTGGAAGAATTCAAAACGTTTTCTCAGCATCAGCTATAACATCTGAAATTCATTCTTCATTTGTGTTCTTTCCAAAGCAAATAAGTGTGTCACCAGAAATTCTGACCATTCTCAGTTTAATAAAATATGTTTTGTTTTGTTTGGATAATTGTGATGTCCCAGATTCAGGTAATTCACCAACTTCTTACATTTGTCATTTTACTTTCCAGAGTCAAGTTGAACATGCTTTAGCTGCAGCTATAGGCACTGAATAAAATCCTTTTTTACAACATCTTGAAAAGTAAAGGGAAATCCTGTAAACAAAAAACTGCTTCAGTACATGCATGTACAACCTCTACCAGTATTTGAGAGCAGCTCCACTCCACGTGAATATAAGTCCCCTTTCTGTTACATCATTTCCAGCAAATACTCCTGATCTCATAATCTTTTTAATCTACATCAGATATAAACATATCTAGAAAAAATATATTAAGAATCCTCCATTATCATGCTAACAGAGGATAACCCACAAATACTGCCAAATGTTTTTATTCAAATATAGACCAGCTCCTATCCCCACTTTTAGCTAATGTCTTTGCAGTTGAAGTTTATCATCTCTATATACTATAGTTTTGTAAGCCTGTAACCTGTCACACTGCTGTTCACTTGGCCACAGATAGGTGGCTCTGCAGATTACAGTGTAACTGAGCCATGCTGGACCCAAGGCTGTGGAGGAGGAGAAGGAAGGAAGGAAGGAAGGAAGGAAGGAAGGAAGGAAGGAAGGAAGGTGGATGGATGAGATCCAGTGGAGACCAGGGAGTGAGCGTGTAGCAGTGGGCAGCAGCAGTCTGGCCAACCCACAGACCCATTTCATGGGAGGCCTTGACATCACTTCTGCAAGGCCTCCCTTTCGTGCGGGTTATGTGTTGGATTGGGGGGAAGGAATGTTACGATACATGCTGTTGGGAACCTGAGTGTAAACTTGCCACCCACATGTCCCATGAAACACACCTCCTTGAGAGGAGGGGGATCTTTTGCTAGGGATAAAACAAGTGCTTTGCCCTGAAGTATACCTAAATGGTGCACGTATAACCCAAGAAATGCAGGTCCAAACCAAAATAAAGCAAAGTTTGATTTTATTGAGAGAATGAGAAGAATAGCATTACAAAATTACTGGGTGCGTGGCAGCTTAATCATTAATATCTTAACTCATTCATACTTTAAACTAAAGAGATCAAAGGACCATATTACTATAAAGAGTGACAGGTAGGAGAGATTACCTATCCTAGGCCCAGGAGTGGGCAGTTGAATACAGCTTGAGTGATGTGTAAGAGCTCTAACCCGAAGTCAGGAAGTAATCGCTTAGGCTCAAGGTTTGCACCGAGACATAGACTCCCTCCCTGGTTTTCTCCCTGCAGTCCTGCCTTGAGAGCGTTGTCTTAGAGTGTGTCTACATGTGTTGGAGCTCAGATCGTCATTTTTTTCCTTCCTAGATTCAAGCCTCTTTTTAACACACTCTTTCTCTCTCACCCCCCTGCAAAGGTGGGGTCTCTGGGTATGAGGTGATTTCATGTGTGGCTATGTATGTGTGTTTCTTACTGACATTGAGAAACTCAGGCTACTTTCTAATGAACAATGGGATTATTCTGCTAGACGTGAGGGAACTCTGCCAAGGAGAAGATAACATGTATTCCAATTGCTCTTAGTTATTTTAGTTACCTTCAAAATGGCCTTATTGTCCTTTTTCACAGTACCTCAGGATTGCACAACGAGTCACACAGAAGGGGTGTGGGGTAGGAATTCTAGTTGGCAGGCTTCAGGCCTTGCACCTCATAACAGGAAGGCGGCTGGATGCACAACCCAGCGGAGAATGAGAGAGCAAGCGGGCGGCAGCCAGGCAGCCTGCTGACCTGCGTCATGGGAGGCCTTGGCATCGCTACCCTGAAGCCTCTCTTTGCTCCAGGCCATTGGAGGGGAAGGAAGGAGAGCAAGCAAGACTGGGCAGAGAGTGGGGGGAGGGGGAGTTGCCTTGGTGACCTGAAGGAGGGGGACGTGCTTTGATGACCAGGGACAGGGGGCCTTGGTGACCTGGAAGGGAGGGGGAGATGCCTTGGTGACATGAGAGAGGGGGAGGTGCCTTAGTGACCCAGGAGATGGGGAGGGGTTGGCATGCAAAGCACACTGGGGCACACCTCCTAGTAGAACATGAAAGTATCCCCCACCTCACCAGTTTTATGAAAAACTTGTTCCTCAAAGACAGTTGTCCTATGTCTGCCCTTTTTTATTTGAGTGATCAGAAACAGATATATTTTTGTAAAATCCAAATCTTATTCTTAATACCATCAAATCCAGTATCAAAGAGGGGACCTTTTCCAATGTTGAAAAAGTAACTTGTCCCTTGTGACATGAAAGTTCTGGTAACCAGTTTTAATTGAGTCCCACAGTGACATTTGTCTTCCAAACCATATCTGCCTACTTTGCTGTGTATTAATTCTGGTAGACAGGCCGATAAGCAAACAGATGATAGTGTTCAATCAGGTCTGGCTTCTATATAAATTTTCACACAGAATTTTAAAAAAATTTCAAACGTATGTGGAAATGGGGCAAACCAAATTTAAGATTGGAAAAATGAGAAACTGAAATTGGTAGATTCATACATCCCAAACTGAATTCAATGCTTAGACTTCCCATTAGTCAACCGCTGTGGCTAAGGATCAGCTCACCTGCCAACCAATCCCTTTAGCTATTGTTCAGAGCCATGTGACACATTCAGAATCTCCTTATAATGTTCGTGCTGTTCATCTGCACATTTTGTAGGCATCCGTTGGGGAGTCTTTAGAGATCAACAAAAGCAGGAAGGGCTCACAAAAAAGCACGTCATTTGTTTATCTGTCTTATCCTCAGATTCCCTGGGGACTTTTAATAAGAGACACCTGCAACTGAACAACGAATTACATTCCAACTGTATTAACCTGCCTCCACAGAAGGAGGGAGATTAGAACTGTCCTCTCAGGGGAAAGAAGAAGAAAAAGTGAGGCGATTTGGATGAAGTTATAAAACTGTCAGGGCTTGGACAGTAAAAAAGGAAATTGTAGAACCCATCAAAGGTACTTAAGTGTGTGTGTATCATGTCATATACAGTATGAAATAGATGTAATACACACACACACAGTGCACGTAAACTTCATTGATTTTTTCATCTCCGTGTTCTTAAACTCAGATTGATTAAACTGCAATATTTTGCTTGGTTAGCCCTCACATCTCACCCAGTCTTCGATCATAAAGGAAAAATGAGTCTACCACAGGCAAGCCAGAGACTTTTAAATCTTTATGAAATGTATTATAAAAAAACTCTGGAGTGGTCAGTGATTGTCACATCTGCATTACTAGCTTTTTTCTTTAGCCAGGGCTGTTTCAATGTAATCTATGCTTAAGTCCATCACAAAATGCTCTAGCTGCCCTGGCTCCTGCTGGGAGGAAGGGCGGGATATAAATCAAAGAATAAATAAATAAATAAAATAGCCCACTTATCCAGTGAGTAGACACCCAAGTATTCACAAAGTGGGTAAAAAGATAGGCATGATCCAGTGAACATAGATGCTAGTGGGGTCTCAGCAAGCAACGATTCACTAGGAAAGAGATCTTTGTGGTGGAATAACTCAGTGAAAATGTTGGCCCAATGTGCAGAAGCTGTGAAAAATGCAAATTTCGTGTTATTGATAATTAGAAAAGGGACTGAAAATATAACCATACAAATCCAAGGCGTGATCTTACTTTGAATATTGTGTACAGTTCGTGTCTAAGTATCGTCATCGGTGTCCTCAAAAAAGATACTGTAGCATTGGAAAAGGTTCGGAAAAGAGCAAAGTGATCATGTGGTTGGAACCAGGCCCGCCCTTAGCATGTGTGGGACCCGGGGCAAAAGCATAGTTGCCCCCCACACACATTCTTTCAATGTAACAGAGACAGCTATGAACAGCTTACAAAACAGTATCATTTTAAGACCACTCCTGGGAAGCAAAAAGCCGACTGTGGTGCAAATTCAGAAGCGTGACCTACAAATTCCCAAGGAGCGCAAAATGGTGGAAGACATTCACCCCAGTTAGCCCCGGCCTGGAGGGGGGAGGCGGCGACAACAAATGCTATCTATCCCTTGAAGGAATGAAGCTGCCCGGTGGTTTTTTATTTGCTTAAGAACTAGCCACAGGCCTGGGAGAGCGAGAAAAGCAGTCTACCCTTCAAGAAGAGGCCCGGATGGGCTCCCATTACCCCTCTTATTAATGCCCCTTTGCAACGGCAAATGCCAATGCAACCTCTGTGGCTTTATGAGGTTATTCTCACTAAGGAAAGGGGAGGAATGGTTGGCTAAGAATAAACACATGTCTTATCTCTTCCACTGGTTGCTGGTTTCTGCGAATCGTATTGCTTTTACTGTCAGTGCTTCTCACTCTATATACGCAGATCGCCAAGCGCGGGGGCACCCAAAGCGCGGGGCCGGGGGCAACTGCCCCGCTTCCCAGTGCCATGGGGCGGTACTGGCTGGAACAACTCCCCTGTGACAAAAGGTTACAGCTTTGGGGGCTTTTTAGTTTAGAGAAAAGGCAGGTAAGAGGAGACGTGATAGAGGTGTATAAAATTATGCATATGGTGTGGAAAAAGTAGATAGAGAGAGGTTTTCTCTCTCATAAAGTAGAAACCAAGGTCAACTAATGAAGCTGTATATTGGAAGATTCAGGACAGACAAAAGAAAATATTTTGTTATTTCTTTCACTTACTTTATGCTGCTTTTCAGACATTCAAGATGGTTTAGAATTACATACTAAAGCAAGCAAATGTTACAAAAGCCAGTGTGGTGTATTAGTTAGGGTGTTTCTAAATTCTAATCCCCACTTGGCAATGAAGCCCATTGGATGACCCTGGGCCTGTCACTATCTCAGCTTAACCTTCTTGACAGGGTTGTTGTGAAGATAATACAAGAGGGAGGACCATGTATGCCAAGTGTGGGAAGACTTTAGGCTTGTTGAATCTACATTATTTTGTTACTAGAACCCTGAGATCCACCAACCAGTGCCTAGTGCAAAAGACATAAACTTAGAATTAAAGTACATTGAGCCCAGGAATTTGAGAACTGATCAGGCCTAGCCATATAGTTAGTTTAAAAGAACAGGGTGCCTTTAAGGACATTCTGAGCCTAGGACCTGAAATCACAGCCCTTTCACACAAAAGTCCACTCCTGGTTAGCTTTCTTCATTTCATCATTCTAATTCAGGTGGAAAAAGTCATGTTGTTGCCATTGTTGATCAATTGGGACCCAGAAACCCCTACTGATCTACCACAAATCACCCAGAGATCTACCAGTAAATGCTGATCTACTGTCTGCCCATCCCTGATGTATGCCACCCAGAGCTCCTTGGAGGAAGGGTGAGATAAAAATAAAAGAGCAGACTTGTTTCATGACATTGGTGGTCTGCCTGAGAAGCTCATGGCATAAGCTCCTTGGCCCCGACTTCCAGCATGCACATAATGAAACATAATAAACATGAGAGCTTGACGCTTCTTTGTTTTGAAGGATTCTTAAAAATGAAATCAGAGATGTCCAGGAATCTGAAACCTGTGTACACAGTTCTGCAAACAGAAAATTGCTGGTGCCTTTGTGAAGTCTGCCAAATCCTTCCTGATTCAGTTGGTATCTCCTACTTGGTCCTTCTGTTGATAATAAACTGATTTTACAAAGTGACTTTTAGAACTGCACCATGTGTGGTTCTGAGGCCCGATTGAAGGTCCATTGAACTGTTTTTTTAAAATCACTGTTTCATGACAGTCGTTGAGGGGGACGAAGGGGGCCCCCTGGTGAACCATAATCCCCAGATTCCCAGGTTGTTGTTTTTCAGAGTAGGTTTCTAGCATTTGTAGAACCTGAGATATGAGGCAAAATGTGGAGGTGCTATTCTCCTCACTTGGTTTGTGAGAAACTACTTGTTCCTACCTTTCAGTGTTGTGTTAACCAATGAATGAAGTTATAGTAGTGATTGATATTTAGGGATGCAGATCTAGCTAATTAGACAGAAGGCTAGAGTAGACCACACCCATAGTCTAAAGACTCTTGTTTTGCTTTTAAGCCTTTTTCTGGTCCTTGTTGATGGAGAAATGATTGCTGCCCCATTGAAAATAATTCAGGTATCAAGGATTTTAGTGTACCTGTGCTTGGGGAGTAGCGTGTCAAGTAAAAAAAGTAGCAGCAAAGACACGAGTTCATGAACTTTCTAACTTGGGTCTTATTTCATACAAAAAAGGGGGGTTCCAAGTTAGTCAATATTTTTGAAAATGACTCTGTTAATGCCAATGTCCATCATTATTATACCTATGTTGGAGGGGGCAAGACTGTGGCTGAGATAGTATATTATGCCAGGCCTGCAATGTTGCCCGCTCTTATACCCGTTTTGCTGAAGGGGGAGGTAGTGCATGGCAACCCTGAGGCGTAGTCCAGTGTTGTTAGCCTTGTGTTTTTGGCTTTCTTCTGGGGAAATGCAGTTGGCAGGGGGCCATGAGGTTGACTGTAGCAGCAGTGCAATGAATTAAGGGCTGGAAGAGGTGAAGGAGCCAGAGGAAGAACTCTGGATTCTGGCATTAAGTAGGAAAGTGATGTCTGGATACCATGTCCACCTGTAGATGGAATGGTGGTCCTGGAATACAGGTTTTGCAGAGGCTAGGTTTATCCAGGCCTTGACACTGCTCTGTCACCAGATGTACCAGAAATGATAGACCTGTTTCTCTGATGCTATTATAGTCATGCGTATTCATATTATATTCATTTATTTGGAGAATTTGCTTTGCCTCTATCCCCAGAAATATTCTTGCAGATCTCCATGCATTGTTTGTTCATCTCTCCAGATCCATCGAAGACAGGGTTGTCTTTGTATCAGGCAATATTTTGTGGCATTGCCTAGTAGCAAGGGGAAACAGATGGCAGCAGTGGTTTCTATTGGACAAAAGAAGGCTGTGTTTTTCAAGAGTCATCCCTTGATCTTTAAATATATTGAGGTTACTAACTCTGAATTTAGCTGCTTTGTGTTATATTGATCTCTGCATCTTCAGCGTGAGCCTCAGCAGGCTTAGAATTTATGACACTTCATTAAAGGCATTTTTTTTGCAGTGATTACCCCCCCCCCTTAAAAAAAGAGATTGATTGATACAAGTTGTCCATAGAAGTAAAAAGGAAGAAAGAGAATATATTTTAGGGAAAATGAGGAATCCTGAATATCAGGGGTGGGGGGAAGAATGTGATAAATTGTGGTGGGAAGGAAAAAATGTTTTTCACATGGATTTTAAAGAGAAAAAGATTTAAAGTGATTGTGAAACCTTAGTTTGCTGTCACCACTTAGTTTGAAATTCAGATGTGTTAGATTAGAACTAGTATTTTCAATATAATTTACAGGAAAAAATCACAGGCAATTGAAATGACCAAAACTATAGAAATGCAAATTTTAGTGATCTAGGGCAGGAACTGGTCATTTCTTTGGGCAATGTATGGGACACAGTGTGGGTGAACGTGACACAGTGTGTCCTTAATAGTGCACATTGAAGTTGTTTATTTATTTATTCCATAGATTTTCTCTCCTCCTGTTATAAAGTCCACACGTATGTTATTTTGCTGCATATTAACGGAGAAATACGTTTCTGCATTGGAAATATGTTGTAAGCTGAAAAATTCATGTCTCTTTCTTTTCTTAGAGTTTGTAATTTCCCTCAATTATGGGCAATAATGATCTTGCAGTTCCTAGCCTTTTCTGGATATGTTCTCAACAAGGAGACAGCTGCAGCACTAGGGGGACTGAAGAAGACCTGCCCTGGGAGTGAGTATCTGAGCATCTGGGTACTTGCTCCTCTGGGTTGCTGTCTTTTGAGACAGCTGAAGTCCCTGCTAAGTGCTGCAAGGACTGGGACCCCCTACCTGACCCTTGCTCCAGAGAGAGGCTGCAGTTAATCTTGCAGCCTCTTCCATCAGCTCCTGGCTGGGTCAGGAGGCATAAAAGCCCAGCTGCCCTTGGGTGGTGGGGACTGTCACCGGTGGGGTCTCCCCTTGGGGAGTCCTGAGGGCTAGGGCGTTTCTTTCTTTCTTTCTTTCTTTCTTTCTTTCTTTCTTTCTTTCTTTCTTTCTTTCTTTCTTTCTTTCTTTCTTTCTTTCTTTCTTTCTTTCTTTCTTTCTTTCTTTCTTTCCCTAACCAATCTGGAGGAGATTGGTAGTAGGGAGGGTGTATGGCTCATGTTCCTGTGCAGGGTGAGAGCCTGTGCAGTGAACTGAATTATAGGAGAAAGTTGCCAGGTGCCTTCAGAGTGAGAGTCTGTAACTGGCAGAAGGCTGACCTTCCTTGGGTGTGAGACAGAGGGGAAGTAGATGTGCTCTATGTGAAAAATATTGAGTTGGTCTGACTGTTCCCAATTCTCTCAGAGGCCTACTGGTATAATTGGCTCAGGTAGGTTTTGTTGGTGGGCTTTTGTTGGGTCCATATCAGGTATTTAGGAGGAGTCTTAGTAAGGAGGGACATGAGTGATGCTACCCCAATTTCACTGATCACGGGTAGAGGGAAGTATAGCCATGGGGAGGTGAATTACCATAGAAGATGAGGGCAAGGCTATCTATGCCTTGTTCCTCCCTCCCACTCCACAGGAGTTGTTGTGGTCAACAGGACTTCCATCTCTGTCACCAGGAAACCACTCTGTGTTGGAGCTGGCTGTGAGGGCCTGCACCTGGTGTTGGGCCAAGGAGACAGGAAACTAGGGTTGCTGCTGGTGTACTGTTTCTCTATAACATCTGAATCTGGAGACGCCATGCAAGCCCTGGACTGCTGCCTGGACTCTGTGGTAGGCTAGATGAGGGCCAATAAACTGAGTCTGAATCCAAGCAAGACGGAGGCGCTATGGGTTGGTGGTTCCCGAGTTCAGATAATTGGTCAGTTGCCTGCTTTGGATGGGGTTTTACTCTCTCTGAAAGAGCAGGTCCGTAGTCTGGAGGTGCTTCTGGATCCATCTTTGTTGCTAGAGGCCCAGGTGACCTCAGTGGCTAGGAGTGCCTTTTACCAGCTTCGGCTGGTAAGACAACTGCAGCCGTTTCTGGACCGGGATAGCCTGACCACTGTTGTCCATGCACTGGTAACCTCCAGGCTGGATTACTGTAATGTGCTGATTTGTGGGCTGCACTTGAGGTTGGTCCGGAAGCTGCAGCTGGTGCAAAATGTGGCGGCGAAACTGCTCACTGTGGCAGGGTATCGCCAGCATGTCACTCCGTTGCTGAAAGAACTGTACTGGCTGCCCATTGGCTACCGGGCCAAGTTCAAGGTTTGAGTTTTGGTTTACAAAGCCCTATACAGCTTGGGACCAGGATACCTGAAAGACCATCTTATCCCTTATATACCCAGTCGATCACTGCGTTCTGCAGGTGAGGGCCTCCTGCAGATACCATCTTATAGGAGGTCTGCACAACATAGGAAACGGACCTTTAGTGTGGCGGCACATACCCTTTGGAATTCCCTCCTCTTAAATATTAGACAGGCACCATCTCTCTTTCCGGCACCTGTTGAATTCCTTCCTTTCCACAAGCCTTTTAAGTTGAGACCTTATCCCAGTCTGCGTCTGTGTTGGAATTGCTTTTTAATATGTTTGTAAACCTTTTTTTAAAAAACAATGTTTTTAACCTTTTTTTAAAGATGTCTTCAAAGCTTTTTAAAAAAATGTTTTTAGAGATGTTTTGTTTTAATGTATTTTAAAGTCTGTTTTTATGAAGTTTTAAAGTGTTCTTAGCGCTTTTTGTGCCTCCCTGGGCTCCTGCTGGGAGGAAGGGAGGGATATAAATTAAATAATAAATAAATAAGGTCATAGATATGATGAGTGGCAATTTTCATGATCACAGGAGCCAACTGAGGGAGGGCTGTTGGGTAACAGATAGGACAACCTCGGCACAATATTTATTTGTTTGTCAGGTTTGTATAGTAAATGCTGCTGAGCATTCTCAAGAGCAACTGAGCATGCTCAGAAGCAGCAACTGAAGCCCTGTGACCTTTTCTTGTCCACAGTTGGATTCACATTTCTCTGCACTATAGAAAATGTGTACAAGATTAAATAAGGCAACAGAGGATCAGGGACTGTTTAATGTGTTATTATGTGTTGTATTACTTAATACCTAGGGTATTCTGAGAGGCTGAAAATTTTGCTGCTCTGACCAACAGAAAATGCTACCAGACAAATAAACATTTTCTGATGCTATATCCATCATAATCTATGGTTAAGATTGCCAGTGTGATTGTATACCCAAGAAAGGCTATGCTGTGAATCACCTTTCATTATTCCCTTAGTGTGCAGATATTGAACATCTGATGTTTTCTTATCTAAATACCTATTCAGCAAAGTGCCTTAACTACATCTGTAGAGACCGAATCCATTTTCTAACCTATTATCTTTGTGCTTAAATAATCATCCTTCCTCCAGTCTTTCTTCCTTGAGAGCTGAGATTGCCCTCTACATTTTGCAGGCTGCAGTACTTGCAACAATGTTTACTTATTGATTCTCTGCTCCTTCTAAACTGTGTGCCATACGGTCTTTCTGATTTCCTGCTTAGGAAAGTACAATATATGCTGCAGGTTGCTCCTTCTCTTTCAAGCAGAAAGGTTGATGGGAAAGAGAGCAACGTGTGACAGTTTGAGGAAGGAGAGATACCTGCATAAACTGATGATTTCAGGTCCACTAAAGACAGTCTATATAAAAATACTCTCTATACTTGGCTAAAATGCCTGCTTGGGGACCAGTAGGGAGATGGAGAAATTCAATTTTATTTGCAATTTAATAAGAGACTACCTAATTTGCTCTTTTCAAACCAATATGTGAACTGAAACACAGATGTCCAAAATTTACACTTCTCCAAATTGTGTGTAAAAATGCATATATTAGTGAAAATATACAAAAATGCATAATATTAGGGAAAATTGCTTTCAAAAATGTATATATTAGTCAAAACTGCATGCAAACATGTGTTTATTCAGAGAAATTCAAACTAAATTCCTGCTGAATTTTCATGAGGATTTTTTTTTTAAAAAAGCAAATTGCAGTAAAAAGCAAAAAAAAATCAGTAAATTGCCAAAATGTGGAGAAGTAAATTTAAGCTTAGAAAAATGAGAAACCAAAATTGACACATCTGTCCATCCTTAGGGGCTAGAGCAGCCTTTGCCAACCAGTGTGCCTCCAGATGTTGTTGGACCACAACTCCCATCAGCCTCTGCCAGCATTGCCAATGGTCAGGAAAGATGGGAATTGTGGTCCAACCACATCTGGAGGCCCACTGGTTGGCAAAGGCTGGGCTAGAGTCTCATATTTGAATCTGTATTCTGCTCCAGTGAGGGTGGCTAACTCTTGGTCTATAGGCCTAATCTGGCCCCGCCAATGATTTTTCAAGCCCTCTCCCCGACCCCCAATAACTTGGTGGGGTTTTTGTCTTTACAACCCACTCTCTTTGCATGTGAAATGCAGCCAAAAAGAAGTCAGTTGAGAACCGCATGTAAGCAGCATGACTGGCAGTCTTTCCTTTACTTTCCCCAAGTAGCAGCAGCAGCATCAATGCTGAATGAAGCATCTCTCCTCTTCTCTACCAGCTGCCATTACTGAGAGCATATTGGAGTGTTCCAGAAACAAGAAGGAGAACCCTAATCTGCCCCACTGTTTCCTGGAGCAGATCAGAGCTCTCCTTCCTGTTTCCAGAATGCTCTAATCTGCTCTGGTGGTTTTCAGTGCCCATACCATCACTGCTTCTGCCTGTGCCTCAGGGGTTCACAGGAAGGTAATGCTTTGGAGGACTAACAAAAAAGGCATCAAGCAAGGGACGAACTTGCAAATATGATCCAACGCTTCTGCCTTTTTTAGGGGATGGTCAAGTATAATATTTTGCTTAATGGCCAACATGAATAATACAGAATGTTGTAGTAGGTGCTGTAAAAGGGAAACAATTTAACTCTCCATTCTGTGTCCATGCAAGTTTTTCATTGGAACATACTCTCTCCCCTGTTAATTTGGGTGCAGCTAACAGCTAGAAAAAATTTGGAGCCTTTCTAAATCTTGGTAAGGATCTCTGTTTGTGTGTGTGTGTGTGTGAGAGTGAGAGAGTGAGAGAGTGAGAGAGTGAGAAGTCACCGTAAAGAGGTGTTGTAATAATGAACTAATTAATTTCCTTTCATTTTATTATGAATATTTTTAAAAAGTCCAAAAAGGCTTAAGTAAATCTATATAGGGAAAAGTATTCTATTTATGTATTCCTTTGATTTTTCACTACAATGAAATTCATTTTACTTCATTATGATACTGTTGGATATTAAGGCCATGTATCTGAGTGTGCTCTGATGTGAGCGTGGGGTGGCCACACTCACTCTTGGGGTCACACCCACCACTGACATGCAGCTGCCGGAGGGATTGCAACTGGGCAATGTGGCCCTTGGGCCAAAAATAGGTGATAATAGGAGTTCAGATAATTGGTCAGGTGTCTGCTTTGGATGGGGTCATATTCCCTCTAAAAGAGCAGGTTCGTAGTCTGGGGATGCTCTTGGATCCATGTTTGTTGCTAGAGGCCCAAGTGACTTCACTGACTAGGAGTGCCTTTCACCAGCTTCAGCTGTTAAGACAGCTGCAGCCATTTCTGGACCGGGTTAGCCTGACCACTGTTGTCCATGCACTGGTAACCTCCAGGCTGGATTACTGTAATGCTTTCTATGTGGGGTTGCCCCTGAGATTGGTCTGGAAGCTGCAGCTAGTGCAAAATGTGGCAGCGCAACTGCTCACTGCGGCAGGGTGTCACCAACATGTCACCCCACTGATGAAAGAATTGCAGTGGCTGCCCATTAGCTACCGGGCTAAGTTCAGGGTTTGGATTGCCCTATACAGCTTGTGGCCAGGATACCAGATAGATCATCTTACCCCTTATATACTCAGTTGATCACTACGCTCTCCAGGTGAGAGCCTCCTGCAGATACCATCTTATCAGAAGGTACGTTCCGCACAACATAGGAAGCGGACCTTTAGTGTAGTGGCACCTACCCTGTGGGATTCCCTCCCCTTAGACATCAGGCAGACACCATCTCTGTTATCTTTTCAGTGCCTACTGAAGACCTTCCTCTTTCAGCAAGCCTTTTAAGTAGAGACCTTTTTCCAGTCTGCATCTGTTAGAATTACTTTTTAGGATGTTTTTGAAGCTTTTTTTAAAAAGATGTTTTGTTTTAATATATTTAAAGTCAGTTTTTATGATGTTTTAGAGTACTTTTAGTGTTTCTGTTTGCCCCCCTGGGCTTCCTGTGGGACGAAGGGCGGGAAAGATAGAAAGGAAGAACTTCATGAAGGATAGGTCTACCAACTGCTATTTGCTGTGGCAGCTACATAGAACTTCCATGTTCAAGAGGCAAGATACCTCTGGATACCCGGTAATGGGACCTGACAACAAGGGCATGCTCGTGCCTTTGTTGCCTTGCTTGTTGGGCTGGAAGCATTGGACAGGCCATTGTTAGAGAGAATGCTAGACTAATTCAGCAAGGCTCCTCTTATGTTCTTAGTGACCTCCAAACATAATGCAGCGACGGCTCAGTCAAAATTTAATAGCTGGGTAGTTTCTGCCTATACCAGCACTTAGAAAGAGTATGTTCATTTTGGGAATGAAATGCCTCTTCTGCGGTGACAAAGAAAAAAGCATATGTCATCGCTGCTTACGCCAAGCTTTTCCAAAGCATAGTATAGAGGCAGGGCTTTAAGGAGATGTTGGATGGTTGAGAATTAAGGAAGACTGAGCAGCAGACAAGGCCCAGGAGCTGAGTTGGATTGGAGGAAAGAACAAAGGAAGAGGTGGTCTGGCCATGAACAACTGAGGAGGTCAGAAGCCTAATAGGAGCTTGAAGGAGTTAGGTGTTCCCAGTTACATGCATCACAATTCTCTGTGGTTGCTATAATGTTTGGAAAACCCTTTCCGTGTGCTTTGACCTAAGTTGAAGTCTCTACACATCACTGACAATTAGGCCAAAGTACATAGTTAGCTGCTCTTATACACTACAGGTGTTACATGGGGCTCTGTTCTACTATGTACAAGTGATATTTAGAGCCCAGGGACATGGGTGAAATCGGGCCATGGGGAAGGGCCGCATCTCAATGCTAGAGCACATGTTTTGCATGCAGAAGGTCCCGGTTTGATCCTGACCCTGGCATCTCCAGGTAGAGTTGAGAAAGGCTCCTGTTTCAATCTCTGGAGAGCAGCTGCCAGTCAGTGTACACAGTACTGAGTTAGATAGACCAATGGTCTGACTCAGTATAAGGCAGCTTCCTGTATTCCTAAAGGGGCTGTAAATTTGATCTGAGCAGTGTGGTGGGGGAAAGGGGCCTCAAGCCTTTTCTGCAGACCATTTTCCTAATCGAAACCACTTCTTTATAGAAGCTTGTCTACTTTGCGTGGTATTTTTCTTTTAGGACGTAAACATTCCTAAGCATGTTTTTAAATATATCCTCAAACTCCTTTCCCAGCCATGGGGGAAAAGGTATACTTTTCCGTGCTGGGGAAAAATTAGATGGGAGTCAACTTTAATTAGGAATATAGCATCCCTCCAGCAGTGCTCTGATAAAGTTTGCAGCCTCTACCAAGTTTTGTTTAATTTGACCCTTAGAGACCTCCACACTGTGGCTATTCCATTTGAATCAGCCCTGCCGGGTAGAGACAGACAACTCGCCCTTTGCATAAGTTACCCCAAATGGTAATTTATTTTAGCATTTAAAATGTGCCCTGGATTTAAGTTTTGATTTGTGTGTCAGTCATCAATCCAGTGACTCCCCCTTCCAGAAAAGCCATTTCTATTCAAGAAGGATGTTTGGGATTGGCATAGCCTTCTGTGTGAGTGTGCATGTGGGCTTAAATCCTCTCTCTTACTTCTCTGCTCCAAATCCTGTCTGTCCGTCCCCCCCCCCCGTGGCTTTCCATCCACAGGGTTTTAATGTGTAGTTCTCCTATTTCTGTGAAACGCAATTAACATATTCTTCCATGGGCCCTGTTTACTGGAGCTGCCCAGATCTTTTTGGTCCCTGTTAAAATATTTTACTAACAATGATTGCTCCTGTACTGACTTTTGGAAGAGTTAGAAGGATGGATTGGGCAGGGGGATGTAAAATAAATGTTTAGAGTTGCCACTCTTCAGATTTTAGCTGCCTCAGCCGAGTCTCTAGAAATCTATCAGGGGAGAGGTATAACTTCATCTTGTCTCTTCCACATAGGCATGTAACTGCACATACATGAACACTAAAGCAACATGTAGTGGTAGTAACGTTCATTTTGAAGTACTGATGATACTGAATGGTCAAGTTTGTCTCTAGCATATATTTAACAGAAGAACAAACGTGCTTAAAACCAGTTCAAGGCAGAGTTATAGCACAGTAAATGAATACAGCACACAGCAATCCGAGAGGAGCCTTGAGCCTCAGGCAGTGGTTTTTCAGGATGAAAAAATTGGGTGCGATAAATACACAAGAGTCTTTGTATTTTCATCTGTGAAATGTTGGAGAGTGTGTGATAATTTACCACTTGGCAGGTCAACCTGTCCCCTTCTCTACCCCCACCCCCCACCCAAACGTTTCACCCAGCACATGAACTGTGAGGATCCACTGGGGAATCCTGAGTAACGTTTCACAGCAAAGAGGACAGACATTCAAAAATCCATGCGCTTATGCAGTCTTGGGTGGTGCAAGAGGATTAAACTGGGATTTCTATCCTGTTCATTTGTTTTAAAACATCTCCCTCTTCTGTCCAGCGTTGCTGCTGACTATGAAAGAAGCAGAAGTAATTGATTGGCTTCAGAAAGCTAATCCTTAATTTTGTTTCTCTCTGTCTTGAAGCCCAGTGAATCAAGACCATGGGAAAGGCTACAAAAGGTGGAACAAAGCTAGTCAGCTCTCATTGGGGCAGGGGTGGGGGAGAGAGGGCCTACTAGGTCCTTAATATTCAGATCTACCTCTAGATTCCCAGATGGCGAAACATTTAATTATGGATTGTTGGTTTCCCCCCCTTTCCCCATTCTTTCCCAGAACTGGTCTGGAATGAAGTGCCAATTCAAGCTGTTGCGCATGGCTGTTGCCTTGATCTGTAGTAAGTATCCTCATATGTTTGATATAGAACGATGCCTGGGTTGTCGCTTTTAAAATTTGCATTAGTGCCCCTCATTAGCAAAATGTTATTTTGCATCCCACACAAAAAAATCTAAGATTATTTTGGATCCCATACATAATATTGGGTCCCATCAACAACCAGTAGGGCTATTTTCAAGCATTCCCCTAATAGTTTTATTCATGTTTTGGACACATTGACTCTCCTGAGAAATATGTTAAATAAAATAAATTAAAATGGTGCGTTAACTTATTCTATTGGTGTGAAATGTTGGTCTTGCCTTCTTTCTGCCTCATCCAAGGAGAAAGAATGACAGTATGTGGATGCTAGAGAGTTGTCTGTTTTCTATTTTGGGAGAAGAATCTTAAGAGCTTAAGAGCCCTGCTGATCAGGCCAGTGGCCCATCTAGTCCAGCTTCCTGTCCTCCCAGTGGCCAACCAGATGCCTATAGGGAGTCTGCAAGCAGGACTGGAGTGCAATAGCACTCGCGATTAGCTATCATTTGTGTTGATGCATTGGAAAGTATAATCTTGTTTGTAGTATATTAGCAATTGCTCACTTTGGTTCTGACTCTGCAAGGACAAAGCACACATCTGGTTCTCACAGCCTTGTGCTTCTTGGGACAAAAGAAGCACTATGAGCAAGATGGAGCTCTCCCCCCAAACTGCATTCCTATGTCGAGTGCTCCTCCTTGCCCTCCGTAACATGTAGTTAAACTTTCCTAGTGCCATGACATCCTCACTTCGTGAAGTTGTCGGCAAGGAAACATACAGCATGATGACCTGTCACAGCATAAGGTATGCATAATTGCATATAATGGAAGGGAAACATGCAAGATGGTTGTGTCGTTTTTGGTAGCACCCCCATTGTTGTTGTTAGATTTATTACCCACCCTTCACCAGAAGGTCCCAGGGCAGATCACAACAATATAAAATATAACATTATTGCACATAGTGCTAATTCTGCCTGGTTCACACTGAACCTCCAAAGAACGTGGAGGTGATCCAGGCTTATTAATTTAATTATCTATTACATTTCTATCCTGCCCTTTTCCCCAAAGGAGCCCTAGGGCAGCAAACAAGAATGCAGTAAAACAATACAATTGAGAATAAAAGAAAAACATTTTTAAAACAAGCCAAAGACATTTATTTATTTTAAAAAAGATAGTCAGTGTGACTTCCTGTTTCTGCTCTCTTCCAGTGAGCTTTGAATTTGGAAGAGCTGTGTGGCTGAGGTTCTACCCATCTGCTTACCCTCCATGCCCGCACCCAAGTTTTATCGCCCACCTTGGCGGAGTGGCTGTTGGCATCACCCTTGGCGTGGTCATCCTAAGGAACTATGAGCAGAGGCTCCAAGACCAGTCCTTGTGGTGGATCTTTGTCTCCATGTACATGGTGTTTGTTCTCTTCGCCGTCTTCTGGAACATTTTTGCTTATAGTCTGTTGGACCTGAAACTACCTCCACCTCCTTGAGAGCCTGCGTTGAGGAACTGTCAAGGACAAACGGATGACTTCCGATCTGCCAACTCCCCTGGGGGGGGGGGAATGGAAACTGAGGCTTTATTTTTGTATGAAAATCACAAGTGAACCCCCTTTTTCTGAAAAGGCACAAGTTGAGTGGGTACTGTACTGCACAGCTGGGATGTGACCATATTGCTGAAAAAAAGAGCGCTAAGCAAGGACTGATCAATAGAAGCATGCTTGGAAGACATTTGGGCATGAAGATTTACAGGTATCACAGGAGTCCATAAGAGCCAGCCCTTGTACCCCTTGCTCATGCAAGTAGTTTGGTGCTGTTTTCATGAGAAAGGGCTGACAATTCAGCCCTATGTTTGTGTAACTGAGCACTTACCACCACATATTGATGAATGTTAATAGACATAGTGAAATTTTGTTTGGGTTGCCTACATTTTTCCAGGTTAATCTTCCACTATACCCATAATCAGATGTATAAGTATCTATCAGGCCATGGGTGATAGCTGTTACTTCTTTTAACTGGTGAAATATCCTAAAAGGGCACTCAGTCAAGGGTGCTTGGCTTGATAGGTCAGGCTGTTCTACAGTGCCACTGCTAATGCACAGTGAATTTGGATAGTTCCTCAAGTCTACAATCTGTTAAGAGGAACATGTCTTACATAGAAAGCTTCCAAGGGTTTCAGTGTTTATGGGTTCACACCTGACCAGTGGTAGAGGCCAAGAATTTGCACTGAAAGTTTTGAAAGTGCTTTAACCTGGTTGGTAAATACAGTTGCATATTTAACTTGATTTTCAGTTTGTGGCTAGGTTTTCATTCTTAAATATTTTGCAGACCACTTGAATATTTTGCATTTTTTTTGTGGACAATCATGCTATGTTCCTCTGGCCTCTTGTTTTCTTCCTTTGCCCTACACATTCTAAAAATGCAGCATCTGCTCTCTGGCTGGAAAAGGGTTGCCAGATGTCTCTTACTTTAATGATGTTATTCCAGAATGTCGCAGCCCACTCAGCACAATGGGTGCCTTACCACCACTCTGTAGCACTATATAAGACAGAGACCACAACTCTGCAATTCTCTTGACTTTTGAGATGTTCTTGAGACCTTGGAAGACATATGTGATCACATCACTAACAAACATTTATACTGGGTTCTTATTTGTAAAATGTGAATGTGGTTCCTTTTGCCTTGTGTGTTTTGAAAGTAGCCAGCCAGGCTATAATGCTGCTGTATAAATCTTTCAGATGTACTTTAGGCTGCAATCCTATACTCAGTGGGAGTGACTTCTGAATAGGCATGCATAAGATTGCACTGTTAGTGGGTCAGGGATGTATTTGATAAGGATACCTCAAGGGAGGGCTTAGTTCTCACTGGAGAAGTGAAATGGGGGAGGGGAACCTGTGACCCTCCAGACTGTTGTTGGACTCCAGCTCCCAGCAGCCCTGGCCAGCGGTCAGGGATGATGGGAGCTGTAGTCCAGTAACTTCTTAAGGACCTCAGGTTCCCCACCCCTGCAATAAAACAAGGATGGGGAACCTGTAGCCCTGCGGATGTGCTGGACTACTCCCATCATCCCTGACCATTGGCCATGCTGATGGGAGCTGGAGTCCAACATCACCTGGAGGGCCACAGGTTCCCTGCTCCTGGAGTAAAGCAACATCTGGCTGTGCCACTTCAAACAATAGGCAGAGGTTACTGTGTCTGTATGCTTGTCATGTGAAAACAAAGTTCCCTGCACATAGAAAAGTAGGTGTCAGGGAGAAGGCAATGCTAGAACTGCCCTCTTTTACATCGAGGTTTCTGTGTAGAAAACGTTTTGTTTTTGTTTGGAGGAGCAGTCAGTCATATGAGTCTCCATGTACAGTCTAAAATGGCGCAGGCCAGGCACAGATTTACTACCTCACTGACCACTAAGTGATCAAGCTCAGGTGTTCTGCAGGAAGAAGTCACGTCAGGGATGAGATCATACCTCGCAGCTGATACAGTGGCTTCTTCACCATCTTAATAAATTTGCAATTATATGCTGAAAATCAGCAGAAGCCTAGGTCTTTATCAGTGTGCATGCTGGGAAATGCCACATCCTGCTTCTGGACATAAGGTCTGCATGGCTGCTCAACCTGGCTAATGGGTACGTGCTAAAAGATGGTTATGTAGGCTATTTCAAGCCATAGTCAGGCATACTAGTGTCTGCTGCTGAGCCAACTTGTGCTGGATCCCTGACATGTATTTATTTGTATAATTCATGTTTGATGAATTCACACTTTACAATGCTGGCATACACTAAGATATCTTAGGTAGACAACTAAAAATGCTATGTGTGAAGAGGGCCTGCTGGCAGGAAACTATCATAATTGAGCAAACATGGCATGTCCTAGTTACCTTTCTGTACTTGGGCATTGTGGCTGCTGAATTAACTACTTAAAGTGCTTGCTGATGTTCATGGAAAGCACACAGGAAAAGGGTAGCAAAATACTGTCTGTGGCAAATAACCCTTTCGTCCATTTTGCAGGTCTAGTCTGCAGCACAATAAGCACGCAGAAAGATCCTAGCATACCAGCTAAGAGACATACCAGTCCTGGGAGAGGGACGAATTGTACTTCTAGGTTGCTAGCCCTTCCTTTTTTTCAGATATCTTTCAGTGAGGGGCTATAGACATTTGTTCTCATTTTTCTAAGGTTGTTCTGCTTTGTCTCATTCTATTTTTCTCAGAGTGATGCCAGTCAAACTCTGTAGCTCAATTTGGAATTAGCTCGTTCCAGAGCTTTTTCACTAATCATTCAGGGGAAAAAACCTCGTTTATGGCCTGACAGTTCGCTTCTAGCTTTTGATAGGGCATACACACTGATGACGCTGCGCATGTGTGCTTTATCATGCATGGTCTGGTCATAATTCACAGTAAACAATGGGCATTTCCAGGGCTTAATTTGCAAACCAATATATCAAGAGATATCATGAACAGGTTGTTGGTAACAATTTTTTTTAACTTAATGGATTTTCTCTGGAAAAGGTTAATCTTAATTAAATGGAAAATACAGGCTGGCATTTTCATGCCAACAATATCATGTGGACACTGCGAAAAATTTGCACGCATGAGGAGCACCAATCCCACAATAAACACCAACCTGTTGGTAACAGTAAGTATTCGGTATAAAAGAGCTTTTCCAGAGACTTTTAGAATGCAGCGTCCTGGGGCACCTGGTTTGCTTACTGCACATCAGGATCTCATTGTATTTTGCAAGCCAGTAAGAACCTTTGGGAGAGATGCCACTCAATTTGTAACACCGAGCATTATGATCCGGATAAGGTGGTATTTCAAACCAGGTAATCATGAATGTTGGCAACATCCCTACTTTCTGTATATCCAGCATGGCTTCTATGAGGCAGCAGAACCAACTCCGTATTACACATCGGCACCTTTGCCAAATAAATAGGTGAACTGTAAAGAGAGATTCTATTTGTCAGGGAAAAGCCAGAGTCCTGCAGAAGTTCTTAAGGACTGCTTGTTTGGGGACATTAAATAAAAAATAAGAATTGCACAGAACTGAAATCTGACTCTTCAGAGCTGAGCTGAAGGTGCAAGGAAAAAAACCACAGGGTGATATTCATAGAATCATAGAATAGTAGAGTTGAAAGGGACCTATAAGGCCATCAAGTCCAACCCCCTGGAATTCAACTAACTTTTTGCACTAGCACAATGGGGTTCCCCTCCTCTCCTTGCCCCCCACACCTTGCACTGACCCAGATCTGCTCTGGAGGTTGGGGAAAACCCCAGAACAGATTTAAGGGGTTCATGGGGAGGGAGGAGAGGAGAAGATCGCTGCATTGCAGAAGGAGAAATGCACTGAGGGAATCTTAGCTTTAGTACTATAGTGAATACAGCCCAGAATTCTGAGGTGCAAAGGGGGGTTGAATTTGGTCCTGAAGAACTCACAGATAGTTGCCAAGGACAAGCATAGGTCTCTGAGTGATCTGCACACAGTTAGGCACCAGGCTCATTAATCTAATGAAGTTCATGTCAAATCCCTTTTTCTGTCATAGGCTTTTTTCCTCTCTTGAAGCCAGAGCCTCATATACTTGAGCAATTTTTGTTTTGTGTGTGTGTATATACACACACACCACAGCTGTACATGATGCCTAATGTGCCAGAATAAAATAAATTACAAGAGGCGTGAATCAATCCACCCTTCCTGCAGACACTGTTCAACAAAGAGTAGTGGCATAGAACATAGTGGTTTTTTACTCTGCTTTTTCACATATGTGAGGTCACAGGCTGTTGGAGTAGTTATCTGTAACATTTTCAGTGACAATCCCACGAGCAGGCAAAATCTAAAGCAGGAAGGGGGAACCTTGGCTCTCCAGATGATGTTGGACTGAGACTCCCATCAACCTCAGCCAGCATGGCCAATGGCATGAGATGATGGGAATTGTACTCCGAAAAACATCTGGAGAGTCACAAGTTATCTGCCTCTGAACTAGAGGGACAGCATAGTGCTTGGCAACGTTTCATTTCACACACATGCTCACTGGCTCACATTGTATTAACATGACCCATTACATTGAATGTGGCCCTAAGAGTGAGAATTGGATAGGCAGCAGTAGCATGGATGAAATTCTGAGTTGTGACTCTTCAGCTTAATTCTCTGGAAGAGCACATGTGGACTATATTACTGCAGAAGGGGATTCTCATGACTGAATGCTCCTCCTCTCAAAATACCAGTAAATGTAAGGGAGAAAGGTTCTAGCCTAGTCTTCTCCCTGACATACCGGTTCTCTATCTGCCAGGATATCTGTCTGCAGTAGTATATTCCTGAAACAGGCTCATCTCCTCACATACTGTTTATGAAGGGCCATAGCTCAGTGGTAGAGGGTCCAGAAGGTTCCAGGCTTGATCCCCCGTTTCTCCAGGTTGAGCTGGGAATGTCTCCCATCAGAAATCATGGAGACTTGCTGCCAGTCAGTGTAGATGATACTGAGGGAGATGGACCAATGGTCTGATTTTGTATAAGACAGCTTCCTGTGTGAGACAGGACTTGATGCTGCAGTGACCAGAACATCCGGCGTAATGCCATTCTTGACTTGGATAAACATTTTACTTGTCAGTGATTAGAGATGAAATCTGCTTCCTGACCATGTAAACTGCCTCTCTCTATAGCAAAGAGCACTCCGTCATGGAGCAAGGACAACACAGAAAACTTTCCATTGAGCTCACCAACATCTACATTCATAGACTTTATGAGAGCAATCAATAAAAACTTGTCCAGTCTGGTTTACCGTTCTTCTTTTCCCCATCCCCACCTCATCCATCCCAAGACAAATATATTTCCACAAGGTTTCCAGCTAGTAGCTGTGTAAGGCTATGACATTTTGCCAGTCAAACCACACAAGACTAAGGCCATTCTGAGTTAAACTGCCTCTTAAAGTCATCCAGTCGCTCTGGGATATTGCTGCTCCATAGAGTGATTAGAGGATAATTTTCTCCTTTACCTGCAAATGTCCTTGCTAGCTCACAACCTTGCAGCCTCCTGCAGATATTTGTAGATTAATTGCATGTTGCAGTGAGTCTTAGCCTCTTCACAAAAACACAAAGTCTTTGTGTTTAATTCTGCATCAGCCAGAATCCCTGGGATGTAGCCTTAGCCTTTCTTTAAATATATTTAGAATAATTAAAATGCTGTCAATGGATGGGAACATGCAGGTTTTAATACTAGCTAACATGGGCGTAAAGCCAGTCTCATCTTTGGTTAAGGTTTGCATGACAGGCATAGAGACAGAACGTGCACTCAGATCGGCACTTTTACAATGAAGTGTTCCAGCATAGTGTTTAAAGAGCAACTGATTTGGAAGGGTGACGAAACAGAATTGCTCAGCTCCTACAGGGACATCTACTGGCTAATGTATTTACTGGCATCTACTGGCCAAACTATTTTTTCTAAAGGCTATGCTCACAAATTTTAAATTAGATTTTTAATGACCACAATCCTGTTCTGGACGGATGCCACCGCCCTTTAGAGGCAGATGGCAGTGATTATTAAACATGTTTCTATGATGAGACTGGCTTAAGGTCACAGAAGACATCTCTAGACAAACTATGAATTTGCTCCAGAACCCCTGTGACATCACACAGAGCGCTGGGGCGCACACACTTTACAAAAGGAGTTTGGGCTTGTTAGAAGCCAAATGCAAGTTCAGTCCTGTACACAGCTTCTGGCATGGTGGATGCCCAGCGAATGGAACAGATGGGGCAAAGGAAGAGGGAAATGTAAAGTTTAATCATGTTCTGTCAGCTCATCTATGCTATTGGGAAAATCCAGTTTGCAGGGGAAAAGAAGTGCCTGGGAGGCTTGAGCCTTTAATCCTTCCCCCACCTGTTGTTGCTTTTCCCTGCAAATCTGTTTGGCCCCAGATAATTTTCTATCAAATTACTTGGGGAGAGAAGTCCGTTTTCTACCACGTATTTAAGAAGTGTCTTCTCTACATATCCCTGCACACAACCCAGGGTGCAACTTTGCAGCAGAGAAGTGGTGACTAGTGGTGACCAGGCTTGTGTTTGCCACTGAAAGTGTAGGCTGTTACTGGTTTAGTTCAGATTCAACGGGAAACTTTTGAACAAGCTGCAATAAACTTAGGGCTCATGCACGTCTCCTTTCTCTTATACACCTGTAAGCTAATCATAAACTCACTTCATTTTTAAGGAAAGTTCTGTGTAATGTCCAAACTCAAGGAACTATGGTTTGGTTATGCTTCAATTAGTGACCAAACCTGGATGCAAAGGCACAATTTGATCCTAATTTCTTCTCACTAATCATTAACAAACCAGTTTTCCCAGTTCAGACATCACAGAGAACTATGGTTTGTTTAAAGTAAGAACTCCCAATCTACTAATGTGTGCAAAAGAGACAAATATGCAAGCCTGAGGTTCACCATGGTTTGTTCATGTAGCAGGAAACTATGAGTTTTCATTATGTCTGAACTGGGTCTGTTTCAACACATTTATAATTAAAGGCTGACACTTACATAATGCCTACCAAGAGAATAATTTGTGTGCAGCTGGAATTTCTTCGAAGTCTCTTCAGTTTAGTTTCAACGTAACATTTAAATTGAAAACCAGTTTGCCTCTTCAGCAGGGCAAGTGGAATCTCTACAGGAACAGAAAAGTGGCAAGTGATGGAAGATGATGAGCTATTAAGATTGAAAATTAGCAGATGAAAAAGTCCTTTGCTGCCCGTGCAGAAATGTAATCCCCATCTAGTGCTAGGCAGTGTTACGATGAATAGAGCTGAAGTTAGGATCTTGTTTTTACAAACCTTGTAAATGTGGTTAAAAACTAATTTGCCACTTAAATTTTATCACATGCAATTGAACTGTGAATTCCAAGTAGATTTGTGTCTTAATACATATTGAGCTTCTTGACAAACAGGTGAATTTCCCCCTATAAATCAACTTGCAAAGCAGCATCTTATTTTAGAGGTGCTCAAAATGAAACACAACACCTGGTTAAGTCTATACCTGAGTCATGAACAAAACTCAAGAATTTTAGTCTCTTAGGATTATGTCTTGCTCATGTTGCATTTGGTTTCAGCATAGATCAAAAACTGTGCTTTCTAATTCCCTCTACATATATAATCACATAAATTGTGTTTTAGCCAAACAGTGCATGAGAACCACCAGTTTTGAAAACAGGTCTCTGTGACCCTGCCTTAGTGTGCGTATGGCGTCCTTTTACTCAAAAACAACTTTATAAGCCTGGAAAAGGGAACGTAGTAAAATCTCTGTGCTCCCCATGCATTTAAATTCTCTTAAGGAGGTCAGATTGGGTACCTTGCCTGTTTCACACACACCCTCCCCAAAGCCCTTGTGTGTTTTCCTGGCTCTGCAAACACCTCTCTCAAATGTAACCTCATCTGTGCGATGGTGGATATACACATTCCTGAGGTCCCAGGCCCACTTCCCACTACAGGTAGGGCCTTATTATTGGGACAGATGCTTGAAGCATCTCTGAGGATTGCTCACACACAAAGTCCCCATTCCCCACTTTTTAAAATATCTGCTACTTTCTGAACAATACGATTTTAAGAAGCATCTTTAACATTGCTTGCTGAAAGCCTCAAATAACCTATTTCTTACAAAGACATATTTAACCATTCAGTACTTCAACAAACAGAAGTGAAACAAAAACAAACTTGCTGGAAGGTAAATGCACTTTAATACCATAATTAATCACTGGTTTCTAACTTGAGAAAACTATCTAATAGGTTCCTTAGAATCCCAAACCAGAATATAAATAAATATCACAGAGAGTTTTACAAGACACAATATAATTTCACACATTGAATTTATGCAGCACAAATGTTAATTTTCACCCAGTTTAATAGCTATATTGGTCACCAAGCACATCCTGCCTCCCCATAGTGCCTGTTTAAGTTTACAAAACAAAGCTAGATTTATGAAGTTTTTCTTTCTTTTGCTAACACAGTTAGTACCTTCCTCCATGGTTAACCTTTGTAGCATCAAATGAAGTAATTCTGCCTTAAAAAAATGCTGAACAGAATATACTTTTCCATCAAGGGCTATTCGAGCAAACACAGTACTTGCAAAACAGCATGCTGCAATGTCAAAATACTTTTCTATTGTGTACATAACTGTATAGTTTTGTTTCTAACAATTATTTGTGCACAGATTCCATTCAAGGTTTACTGTTCAGCTTCTTTTCTTTTCAATAAGATGGTTGATATAAACACGGCAAAATAATAACAAAAAGCAACATGTAAAGATGGGGGGCATGTTTTATAAATGCAACTATAATTAAATAATAACTATTTTGACTGAAGTGTCATATGTTTTGAACTCTGGATGCAACCATTTGCTTTAGTCGAATACGTTTGGCCACAATCTAGCAAAAGTTATTCATGCATAAACATTTATAGCCACATTCAGGTCCCGTTGCTAGTCTGGGACATTACTGTGCAGAACAGCAATACATAGGGTGGAAAACTTGCACCCCTAAGATCAGGACTGCAACTGTGTGGCTCTGAGCTGGATCAGAGCTGTACATGCATCCCCTAAGAGACAGATGTCGCAGTCATTCAGCACCCCCTATCCCCCTTACAAGTGATAGGTGCTGTCACAACTCACTATGCTGATTTTCTGTCCATTGAATATATACACACATACACTTTGTTTGTGTACATGCAGCCCACTACAGTACATAAATAACTTTTTGAATTGGGCTTTTTGCATTTTTGCAGAACTAAGCCCTGTAAGATGGTGAGAACTAGAAGTGACAATATTTTAAAGAAAAATGAAAACTGATTGACCCTCCCTAGAGACATTTCTCTATTACAGAGCATATAGACAAACCCAGAATGGAGGCAATTTCTTGATCTATCCGGCCAAAGTAGGTGAGTGCTCTTGTCTGCTTTGGGGCTATACATCTGTGGAGCCACTCTTCTGCACACACATCCCAGACTGTGCACAAACAAGTACTGGAGGCACATTCTCGCAGACTGATCCAGCTGCCAGAGCTAGTTCATTTAGTGCTTTTTAAGAAGCTATACTCCCACTAATTAGCTCTTCAGGAGGAGGGAAGGGGGCTGGACTCATCTATAATCACACACACTCACCTTTACCTGCCACATCTGATGACAGGGATTTTTGGTTTTAAAAAATAAATAGGTCTATGCATACAAGAAATTTCATATCAGCTACTGCCCCAATAGAGTGTTTGAACAGCATCTCAAACTTCCCAGAGCTGAAAAGTCTAGGAATGCAGATACACTATTCAAGTTGAAATTTCTGCATGGTGTGTATCAGGTGTGAGAAACCTTTGGCCCTCCTGACACTGCTGAACTGCAACTCCCATAATCCCTGTCCATTGGCCACAGTTGCTGCGGCTGATGGGAGTTGTAGTTCAGCAACATCTGAAGTGCTAAAGGTTCCCCACACCTGGTGTGTATAGTATCCCCTACCACACACCCAAGTTATCCTTTAAGTGGCTCTTATTTCACAACCCCAAAGTCCTGGAAACAGATTGGGGATTTGGGAGAAAGCAGGTGGCAACAGCTGATTGGGAGGGGGGGGTTGCATGCAGATTCCAGGTACTAGACTTTATAGTCTTGCAATCACAACTACAATGTAAGGCAAATTTATTCAGTAACTACAAAGAGATCCGTTATCAAATAATGATGTGCAAGCAATGTACTAAGCAGAAAGCTTTTAGGTTCTTTCCTTTTAAAAAGTGCTATGTCGTAATTTTCTCATAAATTATTTTACAGAAATTTGTATTCTTAAATCTGATTAGATTCATGATCCATGGGGGTAGCTTTTGCTGTTTTCTTAATATGTAATCCTAACATTATCAATGGCATGAAGATGTGTTCTTGGTCCAGTTGTGACAAATTCAAGCAATATAATCTCCTAGTTCCAAAGCAAGAAAATGAAGGAATTACTTTTCACATAAGAAGTTAATAGAAAGGAACTCTGATCTTCTTAAAAAGAAGAAATGCAAGAGTTGTCCTATTATCCAAAGCTTTCAAGTAAATACACTAATGAATTCTGTTTCACAAATGAGAATTCAGACTATTTCTCCACCTAATGGCAACTTTAAGCATTACAAAACCAACTAGTACAATGTAGGTACAAAGTGGCTGAGTTCTGATGTAGTATTCTCCATCCAATAAACTGCTTTACTGGAGCAGAAAGGAGTATTAACCTCAAATGTTCAACGCTCGCCTTCCCTTCTCTTGCATGCTTGACTGCAAGGAGACCTCCTGGTTTGTTAAACCAATTTCTCTATGGCATCCGATACAGGAAACTGTGGTTTAAGAGCTCCTTCGTGCTTAAGAGTTTGATACTGGTTTCCAAATCCTGGTTTGGAGGGAGTGGTTAAATCCAGCTTCCCAGCTCACAGGGAAACAGTGGTTTAAAAACCCAGGAAATCTCATTTCAAGGCAGGTGCACAAAAGGAAGCAGGGAGTACTCAAGCTTGCTGCTCATTACCACTCCAACAAAACACAGTTTATTGGACTATCCTTACGGTATAGAAGTGTGCCTTTTCCAGATCACATGTTCAAATGCTTCAAGGAAGTAGGACCAACCGCAGCTGTCCACGCTGTGTATACCTAGTTCTTTAAAAAGCAATATTATCTTTTCACATGATCTATGAGTCCACCAAGAGACATTCTAATTCTGTAATGTGTAAGTAGCCCTAAGTGCAGGAGACGGATTTATGTTACAAGCTGGCTCTCTCATGAATTCCTCAAGGACATTTATTACATGTTTGGCTTCTTGCATTTCAGCATGTTCCACTTTCACAATCTTCAAGAGGACGTCTCCGCTGCCACAGTTCTTCAGAAATAAGTAGCACTTGAACAAAGCATAATGGTTCATTTCTGCCTGCCTGATGAAGCGCTTTAGGTTGTTGATGTCTTGTATGGCCTAGAAAGACAGCAGCAAACGAGCAGTCAAGTGTCCTTATCCAGCTGGGAAAGCAGGTTTCAATATGCATATTATCTGTAGCTGGACAAGAAACTACGGGTTGTATTCAACTAAGTCCTACTCAAAGTAGTCCACTGAAATTACTCTGAGTAGGGCTAGCATTGAATACCACTCCATACAAGTAAACATGCATTTCCTCCCCATATATTGTTACTGGGACTGTCCGCATGCAGCCTAAAATGAAAAATCCTCAATAGCACAAAATTAGCTGTTCAGGTAGGGGAGCAAAGGGACTGGACTAGCTGTTCCTACAAATGCTCGAGGATGTTGACAAGATCCTTGGACTGGTGCGGGCGACCACGTCTGTACTGGATCCTTGCCCCTCTTGGCTGGTGAAAGCTAGCAGGATCGGAACCGCCGGCTGGGCCAAGGAGGTAATAAATGCCTCTTTAAGAGAGGGAGTGGTCCCTGACTGCCTAAAAGAGGCGGTGGTGAGACCACTCCTGAAGAAATCCTCCTTGGACCCAGATAATTTGAACAACTATAGACCTGTGGCGAATGTTCCGTTCCTGGGCAAGGTCCTGGAACGGGTGGTTGCCGGCCAGCTCCAGGGGCTCTTGGATGACACTGATTATCTTGATCCATTTCAATCCGGTTTTAGGCCCGGTTTTGGCACTGAAACAGCCTTGGTCGCCCTGTATGATGACCTTCGGGAGAGGGACAGGGGGAGTGTGACTCTGTTGATTCTCCTTGATCTCTCAGCGGCTTTTGATACCATCGACCATGGTATCCTTCTGGGAAGACTCACGGAGTTGGGAGTTGGGGGTACTGCTTGGCAGTGGCTCCGCTCCTACTTGGTGGGTCGTCGCCAGAAGGTAGTGCTTGGGGAACATTGCTCGACACCCTGGACTCTCCATTGTGGAGTCCCGCAGGGATCGGTACTGTCCCCCATGCTTTTTAACATCTACATGAAGCCGCTGGGTGCGGTCATCAGGAGTTTTGGGGTGCATTGTCATCAGTACGCTGATGACACGCAACTCTACTTCTCCTTTTCATCCTCTTCAGGTGAGGCTGTTAACGTGCTAAACCGTTGCCTGGCCGCGATAATGGACTGGATGGGAGCGAACAAACTGAAGCTCAATCCAGACAAGACCGAGACGCTGTTGGTGAGTGCCTTCACTGCCCAGATGGTGGATGTTCATCCTGTTCTTGATGGGGTTACACTCCCCTTGAAGGAACAGGTTCGTAGCTTGGGAGTTCTTTTCGATCCTTCCTTGTCTCTCGAGGCCCAGGTGGCCTCGGTGGCACGGAATGCTTTTTACCATCTTCGATTGGTAGCCCAGCTACGTCCCTATCTGGACAATGACAACCTCGCCTCAGCTGTTCATGCTCTGGTAACTTCTAGATTGGACTACTGCAATGTGCTCTATGTTGGGCTGCCCTTGAAGACAGTTCGGAAACTACAGCTAGTCCAGAATGCAGCGGCCAGATTATTGACGCGGACCAGAAGGTCCGCTCATATAACACCTGTTCTGGCCCGTCTACACTGGCTTCCTATTTGTTTCCGGGCTAAATTCAAAGTGCTGGTTTTGACCTATAAAGCCCTACACGGCATGGGACCGCAATACCTGGTGAACGCCTCTCCCAATACAAACCTACCCGTACACTGCGCTCAACATCTAAGGCCCTCCTCCGAGTACCATCCCATCGAGAAGCTCGGAGGGTAGTGACTAGAACTAGGGCCTTTTCAGTGGTGGCCCCCGAATTGTGGAATAGTCTTCCTGATGAGGTGTGCCTGGCACCGACGCTGCTATCTTTTCGGCACCAGGTGAAAACTTTCTTATACTCCCAGGCATTTTAAATTGTATCTTAAAGTGTATTTTATAATGTTTTTTAACAGTATTTCATTATTGTTGTATTTTGGTGCAGTTTGGTTCCTTTGTTGTTTGTTTGTTTTGTTTTTGATTCTGTTATATCTATTGTATTTATATATTGTGCTTGTTTTATCTCTGATGTACACCGCCCAGAGAGCCTTTTAGGCTTAGGGCGGTATATAAATTAAATTAAATAAATAAAATAAATAAGCTGACTGGCATGACTGCCAATTGCTTTCTCAGGTTGCTGCTGTGTATATACAAACATACATATGCATGCAAGTGATTCAGGGCTGCTGTATATAACATACTGTTATATGAATTGGGAGCAGAACAGGATCTTCTATAGGAATAATTCTTATCCTTGAACTAAAATCAGTAACCTCAAAAACAATGGGCACAATCCACCTTAAACTAAGCACTTCTAACCCCCATTGATTTCAGCAGAAGAAAATAAAGCATGTGCTTATGTCTCCTGTTGAATCAGCTGGACTTAAAAGTGCTTGACAGCACAATCCTATGCATGTTAACTCAGAAGTAAGCCCCTTTAGCTTCACTGGGAGAGGTAAGTATGTATAGGGTTGCCGCCTAAGTATCATTGGATTACACCTAGGAATTACCACTATCTTTACGTTATCGGGCTATGCATATGGCTTCCTATACAAAATTGATGTTCATGGTATCTAGTTGTAGATTAATTAACCTTTTGTGATGTGGCACTTGGGATTGCAAGGTTGGGATGCAAATTACACTGTTTAAAACCACACAGCCTGATCAACAATTCAGTTTTGCCAAAGTACTGAGATTAAAGTCCAAGGAATGTGGAAAGATGAAGGGAGCAATCCAGGAACATAAAAAACCAATAATTTTGCTTTAGAGGGATGCTGATTGTATCTTAAAGTCATAATTCTTTGGCTAAACTGGATAACGGTTCAACATTGAACACTGCAAGAGTTAACAAGACTCAGCCTCAGTTTATGAATAGCATGTGGGAGGAAGGGCGGGATATAAATCTAATTAATAAATAAAATAAATAAATAAAGTACACCAATATCTGCTATTTCCTCCAACTCACACGTCAGGATAGTGAGTTACCTTCAATTTAAAGTTCTCCAATATTTGCCGGAAGAGAAATGGATTTCCCCCTTCAGAAGCATTGAGAAATGCTTGCATCCAGTCTTCACAGAATTTGTTACTTCCTGAGACATATTTGGAAACAAAACATTAGACTGACATATTTCCTGGGGGGTCCCCCCGCATGTAAATGCTGCAAGTAACATGATCCATAAAAGGTAAAGGTGTCCCTGCACTTGTAGTGCGAGTCGTTTCCGACTCTTAGGGTGACGTCTTGCGACGTTTACTAGGCAGACCGTGTATATGGGGTGGGATTGCCAGTTCCTTCCCCGGCCTTTCTTTACCCCCCAGCATATGCCGGGTACTCATTTTACCAACCACGGATGGATGGAAGGCTGAGTGGACCTCAACCCCTTTTACCAGAGATTCGACTTCCTCCTTCCGTTGGAATCGAATTCCGGCCGTGAGCAGAGCTTCAGCTGCGTTACTGCTGCTTACCACTCTGCGCCACGGAGGGTCTGCATGATCCATAGGCTATAAAAATAAAATATGCGAAAAGATGTTTGTAACTGCTGAAGTGCCATCTTATGACCAGCAAATGGGGTAGAGCCATCCAGCCTTGCCTGTTAAAAAAAGGAGTGGAGAGTGGAGGTAAGTGCTGACCTCTTGAGGCATGGAAAATGCACATCCTGAGGTTGGTGCAAGAAGGCTATTACCCTCTCCCATGAGTAATATGTACATAGGTAGCAGAACTTACTTGGCCCATTTATAACTGAGAAAGTACTAAGGGGCCAGTCATATTCAGAGGAAGTTACGGCACAGAACATCACTTGTTGGGGAAAGAGCACTGGAGGGCCGGGCTGCCTGGAAGCATCTGCTGAACTAGATGCACCCTTGGCCTGATCCAGCAGGGCTCTTCTTATGTTCAAGTTCCAGTGTTACCATGATCACTTGGGCCTTGGCCAGGAGTCGAGAACATGAACTTCTATGTTGTGGCTGCATTACACAACTCTTGAGTCAAAAGTGTACCATCAAGACCAAATAAATAAATAAAATACCCTGTGGAATTCCCTCCCCTTGAATATTAGGCAGGCGCCATCTTTGCTATCTTTTCGGCGCCTTTTGAAGACTTTCTTCTTTCAACAAGCCTTTTAAGTTGAGACCTATCCCAGTCTGTGTCTGTGTTAGCACTGCTTTTAATATGTTTTCTTTAATAATATGTTTTTAACCCTTTTTTTTAAAAAAAGATGTTTTTAAAGCTTTTAAAAAAATGTTTTTCTTTTGTTTTAATGTATTTAAGGTCTTTTTATGATGTTTTTAAAGTGTTTTTAGCGTTTCTGTTTGCCGCCCTGGGCTCCTGCTGGGAGGAAGGGTGGGATATAAATCAAGTAATAAATAAATAAATAAATAAAATACACTATGGCCTTTCAATAGTCTACATTTTGTTTGTGTAAAGAAGTTATATTTTCCCCCAAAAGTAATTCTAGCCTGATGATTCGTCAGTGCTTCTTAAAATGCACACATAAGAAAACAACTTAATCATAACCATAGTATTGGCCCATAATACCCTCTTGACAAGAAGGTCACTGGATAACCTTGAGTTTTGCAATGCGATCTAAAGCATAAGCAATCTAAAGCAAAAGATGGGAAAGACTGGTAGACAAATTCCACACCCCAGAATCTCTCTTTTTGAAGCAGCCTGGTGGCATAGAAAGATCCCCCCCAAAATAAACAAGTGCCATTTTAGAGAGTTGTAAGCAATGTTGAAGCCCATAGGTATTTCCCATTACTCCATGAAGACCGATACCACTTACATGCCTGAAACATCTCTATGCACTCTATGTGGGGCTGCTCTTGGACCTGGTCTGGAAGCTCCAGCTGGTGCAAAATACAGCATCTAGACTGCTGATAAGATCGGACAGCCAACAGCGTACGCACTGGCTGTCCATCTGCAACCAGGCCAGGTTCAAGGTTCTTGTGTTGATGTACAAAGCCCTGAACAACTTGGGTTGACAATACCTTAAGGACCGCCTGAGCTCTTATATCCTAGCCTGATCATCAACATCTGGAGGAGCACTGTTAGTTGTCCCCCATGTTACAGAGGCCTGACTGCCCTCAAGTAGAAATCAGGCATTTAATGTTGCCATCCCAAGCTCTTCCAATAGAAATTAGGGAGGCATCCTTGATTTTGACTTTCAGATCTCTCTTGAAGACTTTGTTGTGCCGACAGGCCCATGCAGATGTTTAAAGGTTTTTGAGTAACCAATCATTTTAATGCATGTTTTGTTTGTTTAAAACATTTTTATGTTTCTGTACACCATCCTGATGTTTTGTGAGAAGGCAATATATAAATACTTTTATATATAAATAAATCACCACCTGCAAAATTCACCTGCATTGTGGAACTGAGGGTGTGGTCCACTACAGTCAATCACCACGGATTTGTGTTGTTCCTCTGTCATTGCTATACATAAGGAAGTCATTGTGGCTTCCCGGACAAGGTCTTGAAGGCTTGCAGCTCTAAGGAACCTGAGAAAGAACATTAATTTTACATGTGTTTTACAGTTCATCACTAAGTTCAAGATAAGGCGAGGGAAAGGCAGCTGCCAGCTAACAAGCCAAGCTACTATGGGAAAGATAATCTTGAAGGGTAATTTTATCTTACCTGCTAATATCCTGCTTTGTCTTTTCATCGGACTCTTTAACTTCAACTGGGGTGCAACTCAGAGCCTTGAAATAGGAAAGTTAAAAAGGAAAATGTTTGGATAGTGACATAGACCAGGGGTGGCTAACCTGTGGCCCTCCAGACATCGTTGGACTCCAGCTTCCATCAGCCCCAGCCAACATGGGCAATGATCAAGGATGATGGGACATCTGGAGGGCCACAGGTCACTCCTGATGTAGACTTAGGTTGCAATCCTATATCCACTTATCTGACAGTAAGCCACATTGTCTTTAATGGATCTTACTTCTGTGTAGTTGTGTATGGGACTGCATTATTAGTAAGCAACATAATTTTTTTCAAATGCCATCTAGAAATAAATGGCTTAAGTGTCATTTGTTCATATTCTTCATTCATCTTTTAGGGTACTTGAGGCACTGGAAATCTCTCTGTGTGTCTGTCTCTCTGCTTCACACATATATACACCTCCATTTTATCCTCATAACAGGGTTTAACGGAGATATAGTAACCATTGAACTAAGATCATCTAGTGAGCATCCTGGCCAAGTAGTTTTGAACTTTTATCATTCCAAGTTCAATACTCTACCTACTAGACTACATGATATCTCATCTATAAAGAAGCTGTTTCTCTTGCTCTGTAAGCCAAATGGACATTATTATCATTATCTAAAATCCATGGATTCATCTATGGCTGTGCGTCTTTGTAAGTACATAAAAGTAAACCACAGTTGCAACAGAAGTAGTAAGAGTTGTGTATGAACCATCAAACAGAAATTAAGATTTTCAAATGGGAAGTTTATTCTCATCTTAAAGTGAATGCCTTTGCGTGATTAGATTTAATAAGAGAATAACCAACCCATTTTGAAATCTACATCCCTGACCGATAGTTCAAATTAATCTGTACTTTTTCTACTGAGACTACTTCTATATACTTTGGGCACTGTAATGTGCAATGGCTAATTTGACTGATAAATTAAACTACTACTCAACTACTACTAGGGCTTTGCCTTTTTCAAAGTGTATATACTTGTGTGGCAAAGAGAACACAAATGCAAACTGTAAAAAAACCCCAGTTACTCGAACAAACTGTTGAACAGAAAAATAGTGCTAGGGTGTGTGAATTGGTACTCACGGCATGCAACACAAAGGCAAGTTTATCCTGGAAGAGCTGTACCACCCTCTGTATAGGACAGACAGAATCCTCAAACCAAGTTGCGAGGAGAGGCTTAACACAAGTTTCCAGACTATTTTGCTGTAACAAATTGAAAAGAGTGAAACTTTTATATAGAACCGTAACATTTAGTTCGGCCAAATGACTTCTGACAATCTTTGCTCACGGAACTGCAGCTGACATTCATTCCTCCTTTCAAATCATACAAGGCTATTATAGCTGACTTGCCATCTTGAGTCAAACAGCTGAGTAGGAAGCAGCAGCATAATGACAGAGATCTAAAGACCTACTTTAGGTGCATGTAGGCACCTACACATGGCCAGTGGAATCCCTCCCTCCTCCCCACCCTTCAAAACAGCAGACCCTCCATGCTGTATCACAAACTGCTTTTGAAACTCTCCTGTAATTTTATTGTGCAGCATAGGGAGCGGTATTTCAGAAATGTAATTTCAAACGCATTTCAGAAACACAAGCCTGGGCACAAGAGCACAGCGATTCAAATCCTGGCCAGTATATTCCAATGAATGTTGGTACATGATGTGCCTGTAAATGTAATAAGAGCCACATAAACCAGAATATATTTTCAAATTTAAATGTCTCCTTTCTGCTTCTTACAACAGTATTAACAATCCTTAGAAGTGACATGCTCAAGATCAAGAAAGATTTGGGAGGTCATTTATCCACATGGACTGGAATGTTAGGTGACCCGGCTCTCCCCCGTCTACTGTTTAATAACCTTTACTGCCAAACTACATATCTTCCTTACACTGCAGTTTCCCTATATGTAAAACTAGTATAAACACCAGAGGCGGGGAACCTGTGGCCCTCCAGATATTCCTGGGCTACATTTTCCTCATCTTTGATCTTTGGCCAGGTTGGCTAGAGTCGAACAAAATCTGGAGGAACGAAAGGTTCCCTACCCCTGACAAAGAGGATTCCCTATTTCTACATACTAACATTTGATGTTAAACATTAAGAAATTCATATAAACCCATTCAGAACTGTGCATTAGTTCCCTTCTGGAAGTGTCACTCGTGATGGTTGGATATTTGCTTTTTTATTCATGGTATTAACAGCCCATTCTTCACACAAAGGTCTAAGGGCATGGAACATATATGTAAGAACCATAATCAACATTATTTAGAACCAAAATGTATCATCATCATTAATAAAAATGGCAGCAAGTGAAGCAGAGGGACTCTTACTCAAAAGTGAAGCAGGGGCACACTTTACCTTTCCCCAAAGGCCTGGACAAAGGGGGATGCTGCATCCAAGATCTTCATATGCTAACTATTTAAAAAAGCTTCCACATCCCAATGAAAGTTAAGATCCCCAGTTCAAGAGCAAACTGTAATCCTTCTGCTGTTATTAAGATTTTTCACATTTTCCCAGAACCTGAAGCCGTTCATCTGGAAGAAATTCTCCCTATGATAGAGTCTATCATATTTCCCATTTCCTGCTGCTTTAAGGAGAGGTAAACGCCATGAAAGAGAAGATGTGGCTACTAAAACAAGTTGTTGACAACTGTTTAAAAACATCAGTGCAGATATGTTGAAACACACTCGCGTTGGAATTCTATATGACAGGCAAAGGCTCTGTTACTAGTAGTGGGCAATCTTATAGCCAATAGTAGTGGTATTGCTCCAGATGATCTTACGCACCAGGATGGAGTACAGATATATAAAGGAAATAACTGATTGAATTTAGGGCTGTAGAGGACAAAACCAGCATCCTGAACTGGGCTTAGAAACAGTTTGGCAACCAGCGAACACCATAAATAATCTGCATTATATACACTGAAACCTCAGATAGGATCTGAGTTGTTGCATTTTCAAAGGTAGTGCCACATATCACAGCAGTCAGGTTTAGAAGTTACTGGAACATGCAATACCATTGCCAAGTCCTTCGCTTTCAGAAAGGAGTGCAGTGGACAAATCAGCCAAAGCTGAAAGAATGCACTTCTAGGCGTGGCCTTCACTTGAAAATCCAGCATCAATGCTGGATCTAGGAACACCCTAGAACTACAAGCCTGCTGCTGAAGGGAGAGAGGGATGCCATTAATAACAGGCATCATATCCAGATCAGTAAGACTCATGCACCATTCGCAGCTCCATCTTGTGCTGTCTGGGCTGCAGTTTACTGACCCCCATCCAATCCGTTACTGGTTATTCCCAGAAGAACATGCTACATCTAATGCAGAGAGAAAGGAATACAGCTGGGTGCCGTCAGCTTAACTGGTGACACTCTGCTCCTGTCCTGCCCAGAGTGAGAAGCATGAAACAGAGGTGAGACTGGAATCAATTCTTGTTTTATTAAAGTAACATCAAAGGCAAGGCGTCTCATAGAGGTCACTAACTAGCTCACTGTAATCCCTAACTAACTACTCAGGCTTACTCTGCAGCATGTAAGGGAAGTTGACTCGGCACCCACGACAGGGGGGCGCGGGCTTATATAGGAAAGGTTTTTGCTCGCAACCTCTGACTCCTGCGCGGTGCCTCCTTCTGACCAAGCCTCTTTTCTTGGCATCGCACACGGGGTGACAGAGGACGCGCACACGTCTGTTCATCAGACAGTCTAGACTCCTCAGGTGCCGGCTCCATTGAAGGGGGAGGAGACGTTTCTGGCCGGGAAGCATTTGAAGGGCCAGCCAAGGACTCCTGGGGTGGTGGTGTTGCCACACGCGCGAGGTCTTGCTCCAATGGCTCTCCTGGGACGCTCGGCAAAGGAGGGGTCTCTGCGTGAGCGGGCGACATTCCCATGGGAATCGGAGAGCAGCTGGGCATGTCTCCTCCCCCCAGATCTTCAGGAGCATCCTCCCCATCTGACATCTCTCCCATCTGCAGAGCTGGGGGTGTGCACTCCCCCCAGAGTCACTCTGCACTGGGAAGGGATCCTGGGGCTCCCCAGCCCTGGATCCAGGCCCCCCTGGGTCTCGACAGCTCCAGATTTTGAAGAATCTCACCCAACAATTTCATATAGAAAATGTAACCCTGTAACCCACAAGAACAGTACTATCCTAGGATGACCATAAAAGTATAAACGAAACCACTACACAGCGCAAAAAAGTAATAATTCTATTCCCAACCCACATAGGCAGTGCAGGGGGCCCCATGGTTGATGATACTGAAAGCTGCCAGGGAAATTAAAAGGGTCAGGTTCCCCCTATCTCCCTCCTAGGACAGGTTGCCTATTTAGAATGACCAAAGCAGCTTCCATCCTGAAGCCTGACTGGAAGCCAAACTGAAATGGATCTGCTTATTCTATAAATACTTGGAACTGATATACACCTTCCCACTCCTCCA
Source organism: Rhineura floridana (assembly GCF_030035675.1). Lineage (NCBI taxonomy): Eukaryota > Metazoa > Chordata > Lepidosauria > Squamata > Rhineuridae > Rhineura > Rhineura floridana. Next base: position 38,939,806 of record NC_084482.1, read on the forward strand.
CCTTAGCTAGTAATGATAAGTTGGACAGAGACCTATAGCTCACCCACATCCATTCTAGAAAGTAAGAGAAATCTTCTATAACAAGGTCTTACAATCACCCCTTTAACAGCAGATCGCATTGTTCCCGCATACAGAAAGACACTGATCAACACTGAAATAGGACAACAGTCTCTCTCAACAGACCTTCATTATAGGCAAAGATCCAATAAGCAAACAGTGCCAGACACCTTGCTCATATCTTCAGGTGTCAACAATGGAAATCCTTAAAGTAGTCAGCTTGCATAAATTTTCCTTTCAGCCTTCTATTAGGGTTATATTCCTGCAGTATGGGCCCTCCCAAAATATGGTAGAGAATGGATCTCTACAGCTGCTCTGGTGGCTAAATGTAGTTCTAAGGTCTGGAAGTCTAATGAATTTCCAGCAATAGAATATTGGACGAAGGACATACTGGACTTAGGGATAAAACAAATACACAAGCAAAAATAAATACAAACAACAGATGTGAAACTCCAGATAAGCATCTGAACCATGATCAAATTGGGAACAATTATTGAAGCAGTTTAAACATACCAATGAACTATGCAACAACATTTGACTGATTTAGCCACACACCCCTCCCTTCACCACTGCTGCCTTGTCCCTGTGGATATACGTGGAGATCAGTGGGTTGAAACTACTTATATATGAAGGATGTTCTTAAAAAACTGTATTGCCACTTAAAGAAGATCATTTATCATTTACAAATAGAAACAATATTTATAAAACTGTCATCTTTATTATTTAGGAAACTGCAATCTACAATTTACCTCTGAATCCGGGTTAATCTTCAGGTCTTGAACAGATCTGTCAAGCTCAAGTCTGAAAGTAAGCTCTTAAGGAAATAATATGTGTTGGTTAAAACATCTGATTTGCACTTTTACTGAAGATGTGGCAACTCATTCTTAGTTCTGTGTTCCAGAGCCCTTCATCTATAACCACTCTGGAAAGACATGTGCACACTCTAAATGCATCTAATTCAAGGAACTGTTGAATTCAAGAAACAGCCAACATATTCTGGAGCGCACCATCAGAAGTATGACAAGTTAAGCTACATGTGAGGAAAAAATTAGTCAGCCTTTGGAAAAAATATTTATCCTTTCATCCTGGTTTTTAGTCTATTTTTGCCATCTGATTTTCAAGTATAGCCCTGGAAACAGGAAACCTAGGAACTGACTTTTTTTAAAAAAGTAACAATATGAAACTGGTATTCTGAGATGACTATAGAAGATACGAGATTCTGGGAAGACCACAAAAGGAATGATCAGGGCATGCATATGGCCAGTGTCTATATGTAGTCATCTATGCTGAAGTCAAGGAAATGACCATAGTACTGGGAATGGGAAAGCATGACTTTTCTGCTCATAGTCTCTTTTTCCACCCACAAAGACAAAAGGATATAGTTCAAGCCCCTTCTCCGAGCCTCCCAAAAAGCAGATCACGTAGTCTAAAGGACAGCTGCTTGATTCTGTGTTTGCTGTTTCTGTACATTTTTCTGGTTGGAAGAGGCAGTAGTAACAACCAACTCTATTTTCTGGAATACTGACAGAGAAATTCTGGATTAATCACAAAGTAAGCTTTATTGGGAGATGTTCAACAAAATGCTCACGCTAGCACAGGGATTAGCACTAGTGCAACAGGATTTCCCCCTCCTCCCCCTGCACACAGCCTGCACCATCCCCAAATCTGCTCTGGATAACAGATTTAAGGGTTGTGCCGGGGGAAGAGAAGGGGGAGCATGTCCCATTGCCCAAGGGGAAATCCTTGCACTGACGGAACATTTACCTTAGTGTGGTGTTGAATACAACCTTTTCTGTATTTCACATTGCAATGTGTCCACTCATTGTTCACATGATAAACTTAGCACTTGTTCTAACTTGACCTAACGAAGCCTCAGATCCTGGATTCTACACATCCTTTCACCCTGGTTTTTAGTCTATTTTTGCCACCTGATTTTCAACCATAGCCCTGGAAACACTCTAGTGTCAATACAGCGTACTTTATGCAGCCATTAATTTCTTCATTCTGCCTTACAGGTTTGCCCCCCAGACTAGCTGGTGGAAAGTGCAAAAATCACCCTTCTAATCCTGCATTCAAGAGTAAACAACAAATGTACATGAGGCTAAACAGGCGAAACAGAGAGAAAATATAGTCAAGCCGGACATTTTTAAAACAAAACAATGACTGTCATAGAAGCAATTGAAGAGAATTTTCCCAATCGCTTGATCTTAAGAGCTAACTGTTAGTGGCTGGTTCCCAGGCTAATCCCAGTCCCTCTAAATTCCTCTCATCCTCCTCCCCACTTCCCTTGATAAGCCTCTCTAATTGGCATGCATTTTGAAACAGCTTGTAGAGATCAAAGGGAACTGGAGACAAAAGCACACTTTTGCTTCCGTCTCTTTCTGTCTTCTTTCTTGAGGGGTAGAAATGGGAGGAAAAGAGACTAACGCAGGTTTATGTGAACTGAAGGAGAGAAGGAAGTCTCTCCTTATTGCTTACTTGCCTCTGATCCAGGCATTTCTGGTGGCATGGAAAAGATGGGAGGTAGATGGTTTGGCCTGCTGGCAAGTCACATTGAAAGGAGGAGCTATGCCCTCTGTTTCCGATTTGTACTGCCCAATCCTATCTATGTTTATGGAAAGGGTGCAACAATCAATTGATTATTTGATTGTTGGTTAGAGTAATTGTTCAAATACCTTTTTAATCAACCAAAATGGCATCCCTTTTCAGTCTGGCAACACACTTTTTAAAAAGTTAATTATTTTGAGTAAGTTTTAATAAAAATTGGAGATGGCAGGCACCATTTACGTGGGAGCAAGACCCACTGAACTCACTTCTGAGTAAATAGGATTACACTGATTAAAATTCACTTGAGTCATCAACTAACATTTTGTTAATCAGCTACCCATAAGCCTTAAACAAAGCTCAAAGGGGCTTACTCCCAACTAGTTGAGGATTGGATTGCTGCCGGTCTGGAAAAACTTGTAAAATATACTACTGACCAAGATTCTAGAGGAAATTATGTTTTCTGACTCACTTTTAATCACTGAGTTCCAGGCTATCTTTAGGTATTTTAAACTTTTTTAATACACTAACCTTCCAATTATTCAACAAGCTAGTTAAAAGAATGAGTCATGGTTTGTGTATGTTAAGCACTTCTACGCCTGCTACTCTTGGCCTGCTATACTGACATGAAAATATAACAGTAGCAGTGTAAGCAAACCTGCTCCTTAATATTACATTTTTCTTTGGAAAAGAAAGTTTGGATAACTTTGTCAAGAGAAGTGCCATCTTCAAACACGCCAATGACATGAAAAGAAAATGAAAAAATTCAGCAGTTGCTTTCCCACTAAAATGTAAACCTAAATTTCTGTTGTAAGTTTATTACACATAACTTGGCACATAAGAACCATTTATTGCAAACACATTTTTCATTCTTTTCCTATAGGGCATATTGCAGCTGATGGTAAAACATCACCAAAAGCCAGAACCTGTACCCTCTTCTCTTCGCTGTAATCTTTAGCAAGGCAAAATCCATTAAACGGAAAGATTCGTCACCTAACAAAGGCCACACCTGCACTATATATATCATGCATTATCGTGCCTTCCCCCAAAGAATCCTGGGAGCTGTAGTTTGTTAAGTGTGCTGGGAGCTGTTGGGAGATCCCGATTGCGCTCACAGAGCTACAATTCTCAGAGTTCCTTCCCTGGGAAGAATGACTGTTAAACCACTCTGGGAATTATAGCTTTGTGAGCGCAATAGGGGGTTTCCCAATATCTCTCAGCACCCTTAAGAAACCAAAGTTCCCAGGATACTTTGGGGGAAGCCACGACTTTTTAAAGTAGTATTGTACTAATTTAAATGTAAGGTGCAGTTGTGGCCAAAGTGGAGCTGGGGTGAGGAAACTCGTAACCTAACAGAATACCATCACATCACGTTCTATGCGGTGGTGAAAGGAAAAGGAAGAGGAAGAAATTTGGCTTGCTGCTTTGGACAGAAGTGACAGTCATAACATGTTAATGCAACCAGAGCACAAAAATTATCTGACACCTGTGGGGGGAGATCAGTATGCATGTGCACTCTTACCTCAACTCTACAGATACAACGTTGCCCATCCCTTCAAAAAAGGCTCCCTTAGCAAGGTGCTTGGCAATGAAACTGCGCAGTTCCATCTCTGCTTCAGCTGGTAGGTTAGTGTCCACCAAAGAGAGGCTTCATAAATAAAGAACAAACACTACTGAGTAAGTGAGGGGTTCTTACTAACCATTTGAGGCAAGATCCCTAACTCTGAATTCAGTACAACTTATTTCTGAGTAGACACGGTTAAGATTGCAGCCTCAGTCAGTACCCAAGACTGGCCAACCACAACCAGTCCTCACACATCTGAGATTAGATGCAAGGACTTTACGGTTTGTAGGGTTTTAGAATGATTAAAATTTTCCAAGAAGTATGCAGAATACTAAATGTTTCTGACATGTTGGCTTACCTGAAATCATCAGAAGATGGAGTTTCAGCCACTGTACTGCTTGGACTCCCATCATGACTGTACACACCCTGCTGTAACCTGAAAAAGTCAAACCAATTATACACACACACACACACACACCAGGGCTGTGGAGTCGGTACGCCAGACCTTCGACTCCGACTCTTCTATTTTTCTACTGTCCTACTCCGACTCCTTCATAAATGGCAAATGTATATTAACTAGTAATAACAAATTTACTGTAGTAAAATGGTAGCACAAGGCATTTCATCACCACCACGTGAATCCAGAGCTTGGAAAAGTTACTTTTTTGAACTACAACTCCCATCAGCCCCAGGGACTCCACCCAAAATTGCTCTCGACTCCGACTCCACAGCCCTCACACACACACACACAGAGAGAGAGAGAGAGAGAGAGAGAGAGAGAGAGAGAGAGAGAGAGAGAGAAATTCATACAGCCACAATAACCAAGAGTGCCAAATACATTTCTGCTGTCACTGATCTTGTTGGAGCAAGGAGGGAGGGGAGGACCCAGACAAGAGCAGAGAAGGTAGGAACTGAAAAGACAAGATCACCAAGCTTATCTCTGACTCAAGATATGTCCACTTTTTGGTCATCTGGACAACCAGGAACAGGTCCAGGCTACCTGTTTGCCTTGAGATAATTTACTATCACAATCTGGTAGAACTGGGGTTTTTCTCTCCTGCTGTTTCAGTGCAAACGAAGGGGAGTGGGGATTGTAAACAATAGTAGTGACTGTTAGAGAAGGAACATATTTCAGTGGTAGAGCATGTCTTGCATGGAAAAAGGTCTCAGGTTCAGTCCTCGGCTACAAAAGGAGCACATAGCAGGTGACAGGAAAGGCCTCTCCCTGAGACCCTGGACAGCAGCTGCCATTCTAGGTATCCAACATTGGATTAAAGGGAGAAAAAATCAGGTCAGATATAAGGCAGCTTCCTATGTTTTTTTCTGGCCGATTACAGAAACAAGAGTTGGTCATGATTTCAGATTCATCTCCCCTCTGATATAAGGCAAGGGTCAGCTTTGTTTTCAATGCATGCTAAAGACCTTTTATACATTGACATATTTGTTGGTTATTAACGCTAAGCTTTTAATAGAATTGGCCAGTCTTACTGGTATTTTGTTGGATTTAAATGTTTTTTTATTGAGAAATAAAAAATTGTTGTGAACCACCCGAGGATTATTACGAAGGGCAGTATGGAAATGTTTTAAATTAAATAGATAAATAAATGACATTGCTCAGAATTGCAGCATATGAGTCTGGTGAAGCAGCCTCCTACTCCTTCACAGCAGCCTTATTTGTAACAGCATGCCTGGTAGCCACTGGCAACTAGGAAATGCATGCAGGCAAGTGAGCAGGCTGTCAAAAGGATGGAGACATCATTTTGGTTTCTGTGAAGGAAAAGCTCCTTCTTCCACAACCAGCACAGAAGCCAAGGCTGGTGGAGGTGGGACAGATCGCTCAATGAGGACTTCCTTTCCTCTGCAGCCAGCATGCAAATGCAGGCTACTAGCTTCTTAGCTTATTTACAAAATGATACAAAGGATATTACTTAAGTCCTACCAAGGTCATTTCCTAGTACAGGACTGTTTGTAGCCAACCCCCAACCCCGATTCCATGCACATTTATTTTGAAATAAGTCCTGCTGTTCAATGATGCTTACTCTCAAGTGTGCACAGAATTATAGCTGAGTACAGATATTCTTCTAGATCAGGAATGGGAAACGTGACTGCCAGATGTCGCTGGACTGCAACTCCTATTATCCCTGGCCATTGGCAGTGCTGGCTGGGGCTGATGGAAGCTGGAGTCCAGCAACATCTGGAGGGCCACATTTCCCACCCCTGTTCAAGCTTCAAGGGTTGCCAACACTTTTAGGCCATTGGGCCCATTTAAGGTTTGGAGAGAGTGCCATGGGCACCACCCCCTCTAGTTACTTCTCATCCCCTCCCCCCAATTGGCCCCCACTGAGAAACAGAAAAAGCATGAGAACACACTTTTCCAAGGGATCTATGTAAAAACTGAATCCACATCTCAGCCTTGAAAAGCACATAGAGCTGAAACGGGAAATGGAAAAGTGTGTCACTCTTCCAACTTCCTCCTTCAGCTCAATGTACCTTTCAAGGGAGAAAAAGGTAACAACTCTCCATTCCATGACCAAAGGGACACTGAGGGTTCTCAGAGATTTCATGGGTACCAGGGAAGACCTCAAAGGTGTCATGCCACCCATGGACATCTAAAAATGGTAGCAATTGTTTTGGATTAAAACGACTAACTTGGAATATTAGGTGCAATTTGAGGAACAAATGCAGGATAATGAAGATCCCATGGCTAGGCTATCTCTGTCCAGAACTGGTCACAGTTGATGCACCAGGCAAAGCTGGGCATAGATTTTCCTAGCCACCAAAGTCACCTGGGCCTTGAATGACAAAGATGGTTCAAGGAGCACCCCCAAAATACACACTTTCTCCTTCAAGGGATTGCAACCTCATTAAGTCTCCATGGCGCAGAGTGGTAAGCGGTGGTAACGCAGCCGAAGCTCTGCTCACGGCCGGAGTTCGATTCCAACGGAAGGAGGAAGTCGAATCTCCGATAAAAGGGGTCGAGGTCCACTCAGCCTTCCATCCATCCATCCGTGGTCGGTAAAATGAGTACCCGGCATATGCTGGGGGGTAAAGAAAGGCCGGGGAAGGAACTGGCAATCCCACCCCATATATACGGTCTGCCTAGTAAACGTTGCAATGCGTCACCCTAAGAGTCGGAAATGACTCGCGCTACAAGTGCAGGGACACCTTTACCTTTAAGTACAGGTAATTCTGCCGCCTCCCAGACACAGGAACTGCCCACCCACAGCATTTCTGTCTTGTCTGGATTCAGCTTCGGTTTTTTGACTCACTACCAGCCCATTACCACCTCCACAGATATTGGTTCAGGAATTGCACTACCTCTCCTACTACTGATAGAACAGAAGCGGAGTTGTGTGTCAGCATACTGGTGACATCTCGCTCCAAATCCCCACATTTGACTGCTCAGGCAGACTAAAACTTTTGGGGCCATTCAGTTTAGAAAATAGATTGAAAAGACAGAGGTTTATTAAAACAGAAAAGATAAAGAGAGGAGGTAGAGAGAATTCATAATACTAGAAACTGAGTCCTCATCCAATGACGTTGATAGAAGATGACAAAATGACAAAACATTTCTTCACACCAGCATAATTCAATTTATTTACTTATCTAAAATATTTACATCACTTTTCCTTAGCTCAAATTAGTTAATATTTAAAAACAACAATAGAACAGTTGTATATGAGCTGAATGCCATAAGTTATGGAATGGCGGGTACTAGTTTAGGCAGCATATGAAAAGCATTATACACATTCATGGGATATTATAAAGCCACAAGAGTGGCTGTATACTTCAGCTAGCACGGATTTTTCGCATTCCGCAATGTTAACTTGAAAATACCCCCCATGCCATTCTGATGCTTCCCATAAGCTCATTTCAAAACAAAACCTTACGAAATGTATAGTCCTGAACTCAGAAACGCTTGCTTAACAACTCTCTACGTTTTCATGGCAATACACAAAATAGTCAGAGGGAATTGAGAGTTTAAAGTGTAAAAAGAGAGAAAAAAATCCAGACCCCTCTTGGACTTTTTTCTGTCAAGAGTTCTTATAGTTCATTGAAATTAAAAATCAGCCATGTTCACAGAATACCTGTAATACTATTACTGACCTTGCCCCATATTCTTACCTTCATCTTCTGCAGTTTAAAAGTTTTAAAAAATACCTGGCCAATTTTTAATTAATTTAAGAAATTTAACATTGAAGTCAATGATAAGCCCAGGCATGCTCAGTAAGAACCAAGTGTCAGTGTTCTAAAAGCCAGACTCACAGCTGCTTGCCTTGCCTAATCAAGGGGCCACACCCACACCAGACCTTTATTTCACTTAGTTTAGACAATATGGCTTCCCCCAAGGAATCCTGGGAAATGTAGTTTGTCAAGGGTGCTGAGAGGAGACTCCTATTCCCCGGACAGAGCTCCAGTGGCCAGAGTGGATTAACAGTCAGCCGCTCTGATTGAAGCTCTGTGAGGGGAACAGAGTGTCTCCTAGCAACTTCAGCACCCTTCGCTAACTATACTTCCCAGGATTCTTTGGGAGAAGCCATGACTGTCTAAAGTGAAATAAAGGTCTGATGTGGATGTGACAAGTGACAGCTTTGGTTTAAATTTGAGTGGGAGACTACATGTACCTACTGTAGAATAGAAAGGTAGGGAAAATTCTGAAAAACGATACTGTTCACAATTTTTCCTTTGGAAAGGAAAGGAACGGGGCTTCCCCTCTGGCCAGTGCCCACCCATCCAATCTCCTCCCCCCTCCTGCCCCTCCCCCATGTCAATTTAACCTATCCTAAGCATGATTGCACAGGGGTAAATCCCACTGAACTCAAAAAGCATGTAAATGATCAGACCTGCCCTCTCCTCCTCCTCCTTCCCATCACCTCCCTTTTGCCCCTCCCCTCCCCTCCCCCTTCCTTCCCCTCTTCCCTCTCCACCCACTCTCCCCTTCTGATCCTTCCTTTCCCATCCCTTCCTCCTCCCCTGCCCCCCTTCCAGCCCTCCCTCCCTCTTTTTCTTCTCCCCCTTCCCATGATATGGTCAGTTTTACCTATCCTAAGCATGATTGCAAAGGAGTAAATCCAACTGTACTCAATAAACATGCAAATGATTAAACCTGCCCTCCTCCTCCCTTCCCCCCTGCCTGCTCCCCTCCCCCCTCCCCTGTGCCCTTCCTCCTCCCCATCCCCTGTGGTCAGTTTCACCTATCCTAAGCATGATTGCAGGGAAGTCAATCCCACTGAACTCAATAAGCATGCAAAGGATCGATCCATTCTCAGCAAACTTGCACAGGATCCAATTTCTTACCTCCCGGATTAAAAAGCAGAGAAATTCACTAAAAGGCAAAAAAACCCTTGCGGTTTAAGAACATACCTATAGCCAACAGATATTTCTATCAAACTTTAAAAAGCAGGGAAATTGGGCAGCTATAGTGAATGAACCAGGGGAGTAGGAGACCGGACCTCCTCTCTGAGATATTGTACTGCCTTACAAATTTGTCAAAATGCAAACACAATTGGGGTTGGTCTTTCACAGTCCAATCCACTTCCTATGTAGCTTGGAAGAATTTGGTAACATGTGCCTCTGAGCATATGGTGAGTGTTGGCAACACCTGCCATCAGGCCAAAGCACAGAAACAAGACATGTGATGTGCTGATCTTGTTTTAGCAGGGAGAAAGCAACCATATTAAGACAGTTGATATAGTTCAGATAGTCACTTTATTTTTGATTTACTTTGCAATTTCAGTGAAGTTTCCTATAATAAATCATTTTCTTTTGCTTCTGTTTCTGCAAAATAGTTTCCAATGGACATGAGGAGTGCTCAGTTTGCACAAGATCAAACAGTGGGAGATAAAATATGTTCTAGCAAATTCTAGGTGTGCTCTATGTTTTTAATTGACCATGCCCACCTTTCCATAAGTGGAGTGATTTAAGCATAGCAGGCTGAAAACATGCATCTTGGGCAGGCCAAGTTTTTTCCAACAGCTAGAGTTATTGCTTAAATAGTAACATATTGTAATCCATCTGATTTTACATCAAACTGCAGTTTCAGATTCAACTGTTAATGCACCCAAAATAGAAATAGAACATAATCTCCAGTTTGAAACACAAAAGGCTGTCCTCACCATCATATGACATTGACCAATAAAAAGGCTTTGGAATTAATAAAAATAAATTTGACACAGATTTCTAGGATAAATAATGAGAGAAATATAATCTTCTAGGTTAGATTTTTCTGTAGAAACAGTAATACAGAAAAGAAGCAAAGTAAGAAGAACACCAACAAACATACAATAATGTAATTCTCCATCGTTGGAGATGCCAGATTGCCACCACTCACCATATGCTCAGAGGCACATGTTACCAAATTCTTCCAAGCTACTCAGGAAGTAGATTGGACTGTGAAAGACCAACCCAAATTGGGTTTGCTTGTTGACAAATTTGTAGGGCAGTACAACATCTCAGAGAGGAGGTCCGGTCTCCTGCTCCCCCAGTGCATTCGTTATAGCTGCCCAATTTCCCTGCTTTTTAAAGTTTGATAGAAATATTTGTGGGCTATGAGAGCCAGTGTGGCGTAGTGGTGCTGGACTACAACCTGGGAGACCAGGGTTTGAATCCCCACACAGCCACGAAGCTCACTGGGTAACCTTGGGCCAGTCACTGCCTCTCAGCCTCATGAAAACCCTATTCATAGGGTCGCCATAAGTTGGAATCGACTTGAAGGCAGTAATTTACATTTTTTATAGATACATGCTTAAACCGCAAGGTTTTTGTTTATTAGTTAATGTTCTATTAATGGACCTCAATTTCATAAGACGTAGTGATTATCTCTAGCTTTTGGCTTAATTTAAGAAATGATAATAATAGACAAATTCATGGAAGACAGCTGCTGACAGACCTATTAGTCAATATAGCAATAGCTAAATGTACAGAAGGGATGTATGCGTGCCTCTGAATATCAGACGCAATGCCAGGGCTTCCTGAGCAATTACAGGCGTCTGGCCGGGCAGTATTGAAAACAGAAATCCGGCGTAATCCAGTAATCAAAGTAATGCTTACAATTTTATTAGGTCTTGGGGGCGGGGTGGAGTTCGTTAAAATATGGGAGCCTAAATAGTGAGAGGGGGAGGAGGCATGTATGAATCAAGATAGCAATATACGCTGGAGAAACAGGGTAACACGGCGCAGGGAGAGTCCCAAAAACAAGGCCCATCAGGTTTTCCCCTGCCTTACCGGCAGCTTTGGTAGCCGTATAGACAGTAGTAGCTGTTGCTGCTGCGCTCCGGCTTTCGTTCCTCCGGCAGGCCGCTCCCCTCTTCGCTGCTCTCCAGCTCCCTATCGTCCCCATCTACGGACTCCTGAAGGGAAGGCAACATCTTTGCTTTTTCGGGCTTGGAGTAAGGAAAACCCGGTCCCCCTACTGCCGTACAGTGCAACGCTCTATTCTGCTCTGTCGTGCTTCAACTGCCCCCCAGGTTCCGGCTACACAATACTGGTAGCCACATTGGAAGGATGCTCTTTTCCCCACCAATAAAACGTTGAAGGACCTGGGGGATACATTTTCAAGAAGAAACACCCATGTTCAAAGCTCATTCTCGCGCGCCTGCCATTCTCCTATTTTGTTGCGTTTTGAAAAGCAGTTTCAACTTTCACTTAACGTATCATGGAAGAACAGTGCAACAAGTGATAAACGGGTCACTCGTAGCTCATAAGCTTTCTTTTACTTTCATTTAATTTTTGTCCTGTCTGATCTACTAAAATGTCTACTCATAAGTAAGCCCCGCCGAGTTCTGTGGGACTAGTGACTAGTAAGGGGCTGTAGGCCGAGCGAAAGTCGAAAACGAGTCTGCAGCGCATCCTTACCACTCAGAAATTCTCCTCTAAATTCAGTGGGCCTTATTCCCAGGTGTGTATATAGGATTGAAGTCTAAGGCGGCGATCCTAAACACACGCGCATGGAGGGAACTCCCACAGAAACCAGGAGGGCTGGCTTCCAAATGAACATGTTTGGTACTGACGCGCTAGGCACGTCCTGGGGATTAGATCCCATTGAACTTTGGGGGTCTCCTGAATGAAGGCGCTTAGAATAGCAAAACTGAACGGTAAGTTTTTGCATCCCCTAAGAACGCAGACGGGTTTGGCCGATTGTTCAAATCGCGCTGCATGCCGGGAAACACCACATTCCGGTATGGGAGCCGCGAATGACAGAACTATACGTAACGTCCCCTCAACGATGCATGCGCCCGCGCACTGCATTGTAGGAACTCAAGGGTTCGGGCGAAGGGCGGCCATTTTGTGTCTGGTCGAGGAGCGGGCTGTGTTTAGTATTGGTGGTCGAGCTCCGTCGTTAAGTTTCATAGTTTCTGTAGCTAAGCCGCCGCCGCTGCCGCCGTCGTCATGGGACGAAAGAAAAAGAAGCAGTTGAAGCCTTGGTGCTGGTATCCTTTTTTCACTTCGCGGGCGGTCTCTCGGTTGGAGGGGGAGGGAGGAGGCCTTGGTGGCCTGGCCTGGCTTGGCGTTCTCCTTCCTCTGGAGATGGAGCGCCCTAGTTTCACTGGGCCTCGGCGCTAGCCTTCTTTCTTGATTCATCTTTCTGCGCTCCCGTATCTTGATGGCCTAGTTTAAATATTCACGACTCCTCTCACATCTAGATTCTAAGACTAGATTTCCAAATGTAAAGGGGGGAAACAGATGAATTTGTTTTTTCTTCTGCCATTTTTTTAACCCCGTGTAATTTGTCGTAGCTTTTTGTTTCAACGAGTCCCTAGTTGCCAACGTTTTAATTGGCCGCTATAGCTGTGCTTTACCTTTAGGTACGGACGTACCAGATGATATTTATCTGCATGGAAACATTATTTTGTTGATTTCTGCACATTTAGGTGCGTAGTTAGTCATCTCAGCCTACGATGTTTCTCATTTCCCTTTGTTGTGGTAGGTGACCCAGTTCTTACCAATTATTTTTTAAGTAATGAGCTGTTCTTCATAAGTGTTTCTCCATTTCTTTTTCCCTTTCCTCCACATTGGCGTTTTATGATGGGGACAATCCATATCCTTGGCCTGTTCTGTTTGATTCTTTCTCTCTTATTACACATACTCCCCCCTTCGAAAAATAGGTATTGTTTGTAATAGGTTTTGCTTTAGATCTACATTGTCTTTTGATCTCCACAATAAATAATGTTTCTCCCACAAATAGGTTTGAGATTGCATGTGGTATACAAGAAAATGTGGGGCTATTCAAGGTCTGTTCATCTCTGTCTGAAATAAGTCTTTTACGGTGGAGGTTAAGAGGTAGGAAAGGGGAGATATATTGCAAGTAGATCTGCCAGGTTAATGCCTTTTAATCGAGCATTTTATAAAGATAAAAGACTTTGGGTATGTAATATAGCAGGTTAAAGGTTTTCCAAATATTTATAAAAAAATTAAAAATAGCATTTTTCCTTACAAAATTATTTGCCCCAGTCTGAAATACTATTTTAGAAATGAAAAGGAAGTAATTCATAGGAAATACAGTTTACTTCAATTACTACAGTTTACTTATTCTCCGAACAGGTGAGGCTAAGAGATGGTGACTGGACCAAGGGCATCCAGTGAACATGGCTGGATCTAACCGCTTTGCCTCACCGGCTCTTGAAGACTAGCCAAGCAGTTCTGTGCTGTGGGGGTGGAGTCCTTAGCAGAGGAACCACTGTGTCCTAAGCCATGCTGGTTCAAAGGCAAAAGTGTGTGTGTGTAGCTTTAATTTATATCCCTTGCCTGTGTATAATTAGCTATCCTACAGGTACAAGATCTCCCCAATTCCACTGCCTACCACTTTTGGAGCACCAATGATAGATATACCTACTGTTGTCCAAGGAGGATCTCTGCAGTGGACCTCCCTTTGCCTGTGGAGAGGAAGGTCCATAGTATTCTGCAGGTCCAGGACATCCTTCTAGGGATCGTAGGATCTTGGTCCCTTGTTAAACATTGTTTAAATTGTTATTTATGCATTTTTTTCCCATGAGCATTGGTGTTCAAAGTTACGTATGGTACAAAAACACCTTAAAATATATCGACAGTTAACTTGTAATCAATATATGAAACTCAGCATAACAGTTTAAATGAGAATAATTTTAAAAGGTCTGTTCAATTAGGATAAGATCTTTTGGGAAAACGAGGAAATCTTAGTTTGTACATCCCTTTATCCAGAATGTCAAGCACAATTATAGTTGACATTTACTTTCTTCATATTTGTTATGGGCATAGATTTATTGATTACTTTATAATATATATGATCTTATGGTGTTCTTAGGATTTTATGACAGTTGCACCTTCAGCAATCAAGTTCCTTGTTATTAATTACTATATTTTTATACTGTGGTGAGTGGGGACTGAAGGTAGGAGTTGGCCTCCCAGAAAGAGACTAGCAAAAACATAAGTGGAGTTTGCAGCTTAGACTCCCAATTGTTTAGCAATAGCAACAACAAAACTACTTTCCCCACCCGAATTAGGTGGTTGAAATGAAAAGGCTAACCAGAACTGGAACTTGAATGCAAGGGCTGTGAATTCAGCTCAGTTCTGGTACTGATAACAAATTCCTAGGCTCTGAATGTTCTTAAAGGCACCCTGTTCTTTAATTTTAACTGTATCACTGTTGCATCTGGCCCTCAAAGTATATTTTACAAGACTAATGTCTGCCCAGTCCTGATCTACAGTATGATTGGAACTATGTGTCTGCCATGACAGGCCTCTAAAATCCACAGGAGCAAATGCTTGTGGCTCCCTAGCGCGGCCTGATGCCCAGCAAGTACACAGAACACTTCCAAGTTTTCCATGAGCCTTCTGGCAGAAGTGTCTATCTGCCTCTAAGTTCTGTGTGAAACAAGAACTCTCCTGTGCAGGGGAGAGTTTCGGATCAGTTCTCTGTTAAGTTGAGATTTGCGGCAAGTAGACCAAAGCTCATTGCAACAGAATTGCCTCTCCTTTGCTTAGAAGGGATGGGCATTTCTATCACATAGCTTTGGAAAAGACTCATCCTACTTCTGCCTGCTCAGAAGACCAATATTACATGAAACCTGCATCTCCGCAAAGTTTTCTGTCATGCACAGAACTTAGGGCAGAGGCATGGTAAGTGGCACTGTGTTTAATGGCTGGCAACTGACCCATAGCAGCATTTGTGGGCCTCTGAGCTTTATCCTCAAATTCCTCATGATAACATTTCATGTAGCATTAGTTGTTATGTATGTGAGTCTGTCTTTACCTGGGTATCCATTTCACAGTCTTTGCTGTTGTGCTTAGCAACAACCCTTCCTTTTAAAGATATATATTTATAATTTTATACTGTATAGCAGGGATGGGCAGATTTCAGGCTTGTGGAATCTTGGTCTTTTCCTAGAATCCCAAGATCCACTAACTAGAGCTAGAGGCAGAATGGTGGCCCAAGAGACAGAGATAACTACCCACTGCACCCCATAAGCCATATACTAGGAGGATCTACATATATAAATACAAATATCCATCTCAGTTACAAGTCATCAGGAATTCTAGTAGCCTAATTTGAATTTATTGAAATTATTATTAAACAACAAACCCTTGTTATATACTGCAGATCTTCCAGTGATCTACCAGTTTAACCTAATCTGCCTCCTTCCCTCCCCTGTGAAATTAAACTAATTATAGGTAATATACATTTACAAGATTCATAGCTTTAATTGAGAATGATTATGGTAATGTTGACTGATGCATATGTTTTGACTTAATGCTTTCCTTAACAATCCAAAATAGGTATTGCAATAGGGATTTTGATGATGAGAAAATTCTTATTCAGCACCAAAAAGCAAAGCACTTTAAATGCCATATATGTCATAAGAAACTGTATACTGGGCCTGGTTTAGCAATACACTGTATGCAGGTAAGTGTTCAAGTATATGCTTGTCTCATGATAGTCTGCTGCAAAGCGATGTGTTGTTACTCAGTCATCTTCCATAATTTACAAATATTGCTGTCAGCTTTCAGAAACAGATACATTAATGAAAGCTCCTCTTTGGTTGGTCTTAGTAGGCTTTTTCAGTGGGAAATATGTGGCACTAGTATCATTGTGTGTGGAAAACAGACATCTAAAACTTTCCACAACAAAAAGCCCATATTTATACAGATTAGGGTTGCCAGGCTCAGGGCCTGAGAATGATTCTGTATTTTTAAGAGAAGAGATAATTCAGCCAAGTACAGGTTTTCTTGCAACACTGTAATGGGAAAAACCACAAGGTGAAATTCTCCCTTCCCCCTGCACAACTTTTAAAGATACAGAAGACCTCTTGGTTGTCAGGCCCAGCCTCCAAGAGGTCTTCTGTATCTTTAAAAGTTGTGCAGGGGGAAGGGAGAATTTCACCTTGTGGTTTTTCCCATTACAGTGTTGCAAGAAAACCTGCATTTGGCTGAATTTTCTCTTCTCCTAAAGATACAGAATCATTCTCAGGCCCCGAGCCTGGCAACCCTAATACAGATGATATCCCAGGAAGTTTCAGAAATACTTCAGTCTGAGTAGACTTCAGGGTCTACTTGGTGACAGATCTTGTTCCATGTGGAATGCCTCCCCAGGGAGATATTTTAGGCCCCACTTTTGTATACCTTCAGATGCTAAGACCTGACTTTTTAAAAGAAGGATTTTTTTCCAACATTGGAAGGGCAAATCCCCACCATTAATTCTTCAGTGGAAGATCTCACTGCTTGTCCCATGTTTGAATGTGCAGATTTTTATCAGCACCTCCCAGACACTTGAATGTATATGCCCAATTGTCCTCCTTAGAGGCTGCTCAACTTGACAAGGATTTGAACATAATTGATTTGCTTATGTAAATGTTGGACTCTCATTTATTGATGGTGTTTCATTAGGCTGCTTGGAATGTGTTCCTGGTTAAGTTTGTATTCATAAGAACATAAGAAGAGCATGCTGGATCAGGCCAGTGGCCCATCTAGTCCAGCATCCTCTTCTCAGAGTGGCCAACCAGGTGCCTGGGGGAAGCCCGCAAGCAGGACCCGAGTGCAAGAACACTCTCCCCTCCTGACGCTTCCGGCAACTGGTTTTCAGAAGCATACTGCCTCGGACTAGGGTGGCAGAGCACAGCCATCATGGCTAGTAGCCATTGATAGCCCTGTCCTCCATGAATTTGTCTAATCTCCTTTTAAAGCCATCCAAGCTGGTGGCCATTACTGCATCTTGTGGGAGCAAATTCCACTATGCGCTAAATAAAGAAGTACTTCCTTGTGTCTGTCCTGAATCTTCCAACAGTCAGCTTCTTTGAATGTCCACGAGTTCTAGTATTATGAGAGAGGGAGAAGAACTTTTCTCTATCCACTTTCTCAATGCCATGCATAATTTTATACACTTCTATCATGTCTCCTCTGACCCGCCTTTTCTCTAAACTAAAAAGCCCCAAATGCTGCAATCTTTCCTCATAAGGGAGTCACTCCATCCCCTTGATCATTCTGGTTGCCCTTTTCTGAACCTTTTCCAACTCTGTAATATCCTTTTTGAGATGAGGCGACCAGAACTGTACACAGTATTCCAAATGCGGCCGCACCATAGATTTATACAACGGCATTATGATATCTGCTGTTTTATTTCAATACCTTTCCTAATTATCCCTAGCATGGAATTTGCCTTTTTCACAGCTGCTGTCCACTACAACCCCAAGGTCTCCTGGTCGGTCACCACCAGTTCAGACCTCATGAGCGTATATGTGAAATTAAGATTTTTTGCTCCAATATGCATAATTTTACACTTGTTTATATTGAATTGCATTTGCCATTTTTCCACCCATTCACTCAGTTTGGAGAGGTCTTTTTGGAGCTCTTCTCAATCCCTTTTTGTTTTAACAACCCTGAACAATTTAGTGTTGTCAGCAAACTTGGCCACTTCACCGCTCACTCCTAATTCTAGGTCATTAATGAACAAGTTGAAAAGTACGGGTCCCAGTACCGATCCTTGAGGGACTCCACTTTCTACAGCCCTCCATTGGGAGAACTGTCCGTTTATTCCTACTCTGCTTTCTGCTTCTTAACCAATTCCTTATCCACAAGAGGACCTCTCCTCTTATTCCATGACTGCTAAGCTTCCTCAGAAGCCTTTGGTGAGGTACCTTGTCAAACTCGTTTTGAAAGTCTAAGTACACTATGTCTACTGGATCACCTCTATCTATATGCTTGTTGACACTCTCAAAGAATTCTAATAGGTTACTGAGACACGACTTTCCCTTGCAGAAGCCATGCTGGCTCTGCTTCTGCAAGGCTTGTTCTTCTATGTGCTTAGTTAATCTAGCTTTAATAATACTTTCTACCAGTTTTCCAGGGACAGAAGTTAAGCTAACTGGCCTGTAATTTCCAGGATTCACTGTGGTATTATATTTGTGTGTTAAAGTCTATTAAGATTTATTTTAGTTTTTTGCTGTAAGTTGCTTTGAGTGGGTTCTATTAGAGGAACGGGGTATAAATTTTCAAAATAAGTAAATGCATTCCCCTCCACATCCCTTAAAGCACACAAAGCAACATTTGGAAGATGCTTGTTCCATGTATGAAATCTTGATGTGAGGTATCTGGACCAGGCTTTCTTACCTGACTTGCCCATGGTGCTGAATACCACCATGATTTGATATTTGGTTTGAGTCCTTGCTCCAGATCTATTTTTTTAAGAAAAGCTATATTTGTATATACTGTTGCGCTCCTTTATATGCTTACCTGGAAGTAAACTTCAATGAATAATAGGACGTCTGAATAAACATGCACAAGATTGCCTTGTAGGGTTGCAATTCTGGGCATGCTTCCTATGGAGAGAGTCACACAGAATTGACTTTTTAAAATTAAACCTACAAAAGCTCAACCTACCATCAACTTACAAACAAAATTTAGTTAAACCTTGTCTGGGCTAGGGTTGGAATCTAAACAACCACACTAGTTCCACATGTCCCAGCGACATGGTCTTGAATCTTGTGCGCAGTAAGTCTCCATGTCATGCCACTGAAAGGTTTATTTTTCAAGACCAATTTGTGGCATGGGAGGTTTGCTTTTCAAAATAGTTTTTTTTTTTAATCTCGATGGCCTTGTTTAAGCCCTTGAACACACCTACTTTTTATATCTCAGCCATAATCTACAACTTAAAACTCCTAGGTTTGAGCAAGGACTTGAATATACCATTTAGCCTAAACGTTTAGAGTAGGGTTTGCTAACCCACAAGCTGGATCTGCCCCCCCAAGAGTTTTTTTTTGTGGGGCTCCAAGACTCCAATACTTTGGCAATTTTTAATTTTTTTTAAAAAAACTTTTGAAAACATGCTGCTGAGGTCTCCTCCATTGTGGTGCTGTGGTGGTCCTGCTGCTGGTAGGGGGCCACTAGTCCTCCAAAAAGTGGGTGCCTCTGCCTCCTTGCAAAGAAGCCTCTTATCCCTCTGGTGTGCAGTACTGATGTAAGAAGGAGCACACCCTCCTGTTTCCCGAGCTCTAAGACCTTTTTGCAGTGGTGTTGTACCAGAGAGAGAAGAGGCTCCTTTGAAATATAAGGACCTTTGAATTGCTTTCTTTTTTCTCTTGATACAGTGCAGGGACAGGAGAAGAAAAAAAATACTGGAACCTCCGTCCCCCTTTTCTGCTAGCCCTCCTGAATTTCTACCTCTGTGTCTGCCTGTCTGTCCACCATGTCTGCTGAGTGTGTGCTTGGTTGTCTGAGTACATGTGTGCATCTATCTGTTTTTGTGTGTGTGTTCATTTGTACATTTATTATGTGACTACTTAATGTGTATCCCCCTTCCCAGTTGAGCATACCTCTTGTCTGTATTGTGAGTGTGTATATGAGCGCTGGCCATGTGGCTGTTGGAGGGGTGCCAATCCTCAGTGCTGCCCAAAAATGGTTAGCCACCTCTGTTTTAGACCTAATTAGGACCCAGCCATACTGTGTGATTTAGATTAGTTTGGACTGCATTTAATTCGGCTAACTAGAGCATAGTGCCATAGATCAGATTCATCTAGCCCAGTAATGTATTCTGACTAGCACTGGCTTTTCAGAGCCGCAGAGATTTTTGCTGTCGCTGCTACCTGGTCCTTTTAACTGGAAGTATCAGGAATTCAATTTGAGACATTCTTTGTGCAAAGTAGAGAGCCAGTGTGGCGTAGTGGTTAGAGTGTTGGACTGCAACCTGGGAGACCAGGGTTCCAATCCCCACACAGCCATGAAGCTCACTGGGTGACCTTGGGCCAGTCACTGCCTCTCAGCCTTAGAGGAAGGCAATGGTTAACCACCTCTGAATACCGCTTACCATGAAAATCCTATTCATAGGGTCACCATAAGTCGGAATCAACTTGAAGGCAGTCTATTTCCATTTTTTGTAGAAAGCATATACTATACAACTGAACTATGGTTCTTAAAGCTAAGAGACTGTAAGTGCTACAGAACTAAGGTATTTGAGGAATCAAAAATAAATATACGAGGCAGCAGTCCAATGTCATCCAATACATGTCTACTCAGAAGTATGCTCTGTTGTGTTCAGTGGGACTTACTCCCAGGTAAGTGTGTATTGGATTGCAGCCTAAGTAACTTAACCTTGGTGTGGACTTTGTATACTTTTCAAAGGTGCATAAAGAAACCATAGATGCTGTTCCAAATGCTATACCTGGAAGAACTGACATTGAACTGGAAATCTATGGCATGGAAGGCATTCCAGAAAAAGACATGGATGAAAGGAGAAGGCTACTTGAACAAAAAACCCAAGGTGAATTTAAATTGAAACACTTTAATGTTGGAAGAGCTCAATATAGATAATGATCATGCTTTGCTTAGAACCACCAGTGCACAATGGGTCTACTGTGAGTAACAGACATGTAATTTTCAAGACTTGTGGATGTTTTCTAATGTTTATTGCCTATTTAAATTGTGCCACTAAGGTGCATAGTTGCACTTACCAACTTACACATACCTGTTTTTCTGTGCCTTGCAACCTAACGAATATTAAATGTGGGACTCAGTATTGGGTCTGAAATGCTCTTGGTTGTTCACTTAGTGATAGTTGTAACCACCTTATGTGCTTGCTTGTGACATTATTTAGGTTGGCAATTGGATGGATAGGGCATCCATGCCTGCGGAACTCTGTTCCATTGTTATATGTCCCACCCCATTGTTACAGGCTTTCAAGTGGGCTCTAAAGACAATTTGTTTAAAACAAGAGAGGATTTTACTGTGTTACTCTATAATCTTATGTAGATCTATAGTTTTAACTGATTGTTAATGTGCTGAACATTGTTGCTGTATTTTATAATTTTATTGTTATGGTTCTTTATAGTTATTACTAGTTCTATATTCTGAATATACATGTCAGAAGCTGCCTTGAAAGATTTAACCCTAAAGGTGACCTGTACATAAAAAAATAAAATGATACTTTTATATCCATTGGAAGCTGAGTCAGGCTATTTTTATTGTTTTTGTAATTGTTGGTTGTCTGTTTAATACTTTAGATTGTAGTAAAAGTTTATGATATACCAAAACCTGGCAATTTTTAGTGATGGCTTCTACTGAGATTTTACTAAATATTCCCCACATTTTGGTTTTTTGATAGAAAGCAGCAAATGCAATGGAAATCTGATTTTGCTGTGTAATGGATTCTCTGAGGACAATTGAAACAAATAACATTTTTTAACACTGCTTGTGTAATCTTCAGAATTGTTCTAAATTTTGTGTAGAAGAATCATTAGGCTTGGCCCTAGTATCTACTATTGAAAAAGGAGTATTATTGGGTAAAAACTACAAGGTGGGATTTCTGTTCATTTTAAGCAAATTGTTGGTTAAGTGATTTCAGGATGCAGTGTGTCTAAGAGCAAATAATTGACATTAATCTGAACGTTAAAACTCTTGTAGCAGAATGCCAGAAAAAGAAACAACAAGATGATTCTGATGAATATGATGATGATGAATCTTCAGCTTCAACCTCATTTCAAGCACAGCCTGTGCAACCTCAGCAAGGATATATACCACCAATGGCACAGCCAGGTTTACCTCCTGTACCAGGTGCACCGGGAATGCCTCCAGGTAGCCAGCTGCTAAAGATGGAAGTAATGGGAGGATTGTTTTAGAATTTGCTTCAGTAATGGGGAAACACTAGTTGGATATAGTTTTGTGGGATACTACTTAGAATCAGAATGGTTACTTATGAACAGTATATGATTACTACATACTATACACATTCATTTCAGGTAGCTACATACTAAATACAATTATGCTCTCCTAGATATTTGAGAGCAGCAAAGCCAACCTTATTTGGGCATGGGGGAGACTCTAAAAGTGCTTAGAAAACATTACATAGAAATTATGCACACCACCTCAAAAATAAGAGAAGCAAATTCTTCCCTTCCCTTCCTCTCCCCCAAATCTAATTCTGCTAGTTACCAGACACCTTTCGCAGCCTTGACACTATTGTGGTTTCCTTAATAAGCAGTTTATGTGGTTTGGAATTGGGATGCCCTTCCTTGGAAAGTTGGGCTTGGATATAAGTCCCTATGTAGGGAAATATGAGGTGTGTTGTCAGAGGTAGAGAAACAGACTGAAACTGATGGTTATGTTTTATTTGTGACATTTTAATACCATCCATCAGCCAATTCTTCTGGGCGGTTTACAAGTATGTCACAGTTCTATATTTCTCAAGTAGAAGCTACCAATCTGTTACTATTTTCAACAGTGGAAAGGGTGGATTTTTTAATGTGTGACATATTGTGTTCAAAAGCCTACTTGGCACTGTAATTTCAAGCACCAGGTGTAGTATCTGCCTTTCAAATGACTGAAAGGGGAACTTTTGTGGATAATAATGGATACTCTTTCTATAGTTAGCTTTGTGGATATGTTAAGGGAAAGGGTTCATGAGCATTCAGAATATTTCTTCAGGGAACTAATCAGTGTTCTTACAAATCCTGTATTCATCAAAGAATATTTGTCTATAGTGTCAATAATTAACATGCATTCTGACTTTTAGGTATACCACCATTGATGGCAGGTGTTCCACCAATGATGCCCGGAATGCCTCCAGTGATGCCTGGAATGCCACCTGGGTAAGTAGAAACTGTGGATTAATAGTGTAGTCTGTGTCTAGGAAAAAAACACTTAATTTTCACATCTCTTTTTTCTGTTCCCAGCCTTTGGACTCTAGAGCTGCACAATACTTGTAGAACAGTCTTCTAATAATCATATCCTAACATTTCAGAAAATAGACTTCATTTTTTAATAATGGTTCTACATCAGGGCTAGGGAATATTTTTTAAGTTGGGAACTGCATTTGGGGGAGGGGAGTGGTCAGGGGCCACATATGAGTTGTGGTCAAGGCTAGAGCTAACAGATGAGGATACCTGTTTTTTCCCTGCCACCCTTTTTCTCTCTTTGCCCCTGTTTCTCCCCTTTCTCATCTATTCTCTTTTTCACAAACCCCACACCCTATCCATCCATACTCAGTTCTCTCACTGTCATACATGCCTGTGGTCCAGGTGTGCCAGCTCCTTTCCTTTGACTACCTCTACATCTGCTTGGTAGGATGTCTTAGCCAAGCTGCCTTTGTTCATTCTGTCATTCTCTTGTAGCCCATCCCACACTGTTAGCCCCTCTCCTCCATTCTGGTTGATGTCTCTATTCTCTGCCTCTAACACTTTCTTTAAAAGAGAAAAACAGATAGTCAGGTGTACAGGCAAGCTTGGAGGCCTGACCATGGGATGTGGCAGCTAGAGTGTGTTACAGAAAGATCTGTGCTGCTCCTCTGGTAGGGTCTGTCAAGATGGCATGTGCACTTGCCTGCTTGTTTTTTCTCTTGGCAGCTATGGCTGGATTGCTGCAGAACATATGAAGTCACAGTGGGGCAGATCAGAAGGTTTCTTGGGCCTGATATAGCTTGGAGGCCAGCATTTCCCTGCTCCTGTTCTATGTGTTACTAATTCAGATGGTTCCAAAAACCACTAGGAACACCTTGACACATACCAGAGTGACTGGATCTTTCCTCAGTATCACACTTGTTAATTCTCTCCAGAGGTTTTGAATATAGCTTTCCAAGGCAGTTTTAACAAAGGGGTCTGTCTGCTTTCTCAGTCCTTTTGAGTTGGAAATAAGATTGTAGGGAATAGTTATCCATCTCCCACTTTACTGTTGAGTTTTGCCTGATTCCCACATCGGTCTATGCAACTTTCACAGGCATAAAGGGGGTGGTGAGTGCAAACTGCCACATCATTTTGCCCTCAACTTTTGTCTTCTGGAAAAGCATGAAAAGAGTTATGTGGCATCTCCACTCTGTTCTCCATGCTTTGAGTTACAGTTGGAAGGTAATGAATAATCCAGGCAGGTCTATCATGGTTAGCTACTGAAAACAGGCAGCTACATTTCTCAGGTGATGAAAATCCTTAAATCAGTATCATATACTACAGCCTTCCCATGAGCTGGTACTCTCCAGATGTTCCAGACTGCAATTCCCTTTGGGGAAGAGCCATAACTCAGTGGTAGAGCATATTTTTTGCATACAAAAGGTCCCAGGTGTCTCCGTCAAGAACTGTTGCCAGTCAGTGTTGGCAATACTGAGCTAGGTAAACCAGTGGACTGACTTGATATAAGGCAGCCTTCTGTGTTCCCATCGGCACTGGCCAACATAACCAGTAATATGGAATGATGGAAAACATATTTCAAAACATCTGGAGGGCACCATATTGGGGAAGGCCAATATGCCAGCATTCTTTGTGGTCGGTTCCATTTTCATACCAATCTTTGTTTTTCATAGGATGATGCCAATGGGTGGCATGATGCCTCCAGGACCAGGAATCCCACCTCTCATGCCTGGTATGCCACCAGGTAGGTCAGGAATGACGAATCCATACTGTGGTGAGAGATACTTTATTTTATTTTTAAACTGATTTGGAGTTGTTTGAATTGTTCTGCACAAAAAGCAAAGATGCAGAGTGGCACTCTGGTGTAATAGTGGTGCAATTATTTAAGTTTTAAAAAATGATTTGGGATGGCTCATTTTTCTGAGAGTTAGTCTTTTCAGCTTTCAATTTCATTGTGACTGTTGGCATCACTTAATTTTGATAGCCTACCCTGAATCAACCTGATGCTAATGATGCCTTCTTGTTCTAAAGATGGGAAGAAAACAAATTTCTTTTTGTAAAAAAATTTTAATTTTAATTTTGCAAATATAACAGAGGTAGATGGGGGAGGGAAAAACATTGTCAGCTGATGTTAACAAAAGAAATATTCAGTTGAGCCTGACAAACATAAATCAATATAGGCTGTCCATATGTTCAAATACGTCCAAACAACTTTGATAATTATAAGTTATACTTTCAATTGCAGAAAGGACAGTGAGATCTTTAGACTGCTGAGTAGTAGATGATGGGTGTTTATCCTTTTCAGATAATAGTAAATATGAACCAAAAAAAATCCTCTTCAGTTTATTTTATTAATCCAGGGATGGGAAACTGGATCTCCCCTATCCCTCTGAATGCTGAAAGAGAGTTCCAACCTTGGAGAGGGAGATCCAGTGTTCGATTTCACCTCCTTCCTGCCACAGAAACCTTCACGGCCATTTCCCTGCAGATGTTGGAACTCCAAAGTTGGTAGGGCCAAAGAAGGCATGCTGGGGACATATTGGGGAAAGCATGGCTCCAAAGGATCCACCCCCTTCCTAGTCCCCCAGCATGATCCAAACAAGAGAGAAAGCTACGCCAGGACAGTAGCTAGAATAGGTTATTCCTGCTTATTCCTCTTCTCTCCACAGCTTCCCAATAAGTTAAAAATAGGGGTTTTAGAAAAGAAAAAATTATGGACGTTGCATAACTACTTCACCCTCACTTAACGCCCTGCCAGCACAAGCCCACCAAGGTGTTGGATGAGGCTGGTGAACAGTCTTCGGTTTTCTACCCCTCTGACTTTAGGATTGTATTCTTTGTCATTCTCTGCTTGAATTGAACATGCTGTTTACCAATATCAAAGTTAAATTTTGTTTCGGCTACCAGCCACAATGTGGACAAGGCTGTTTACAGAATTAAAAATACACAAACTTCCAGTATTAACGATGGTCTAATACAGGGGTTCCCAAATTGTGGTCCGTGGGCCACCAGTGGCATGTGAGCTTCATTCAAGGGGTACATGGCATCTCTGTAGATTTGTGGTTGAAGACATGAGCTGGCACGTGCATTGTATTAATTATTCATATTCATTTTTAATTGTATTCTTATTCTTTTTTTCTTACATTGTATTTTTTGTATCACAACTTGAATTCCATAGAATTCAAGTTGTAGTACAGTATATTAAAATATATAAGAAATAAAAGAAGCAATGAAAATACAATGCAGCATCTAGCACAATGCATTACAATTACTACAACAAGCAATTAAGTAGTCCCCCAAGGTTTTTTATTTTTTATAATTTGTATGCCTAGAGTATGTATATTTGCAGTCCTCGCTTTGCCATCTCTTTGTTTCCCCTCCCTTCCTTCCTTCTCATTTTATTTTGTTTAGATTGTACACCCTTTTTGGCAGGGACTGGTTTTTATTGTTCTGTGTACAGTGCCATGTGCATTTGATGGCACTGTATAAATAAATGATAATAATAAATAGATAAATAGTAAAACCTTGAACGATTTTCAAATGGTCCTTGCGGGGGAAGAGTTTGGGAACCACTCGTCTAATACATAGTCTAAACCATGTCTCTTCATAAAATTTGTAGAAACCTTTACCAAGGCACATGGTAAAGCTGCCACTTTATTTTGTGATCTGCAAATTACTACTAGCAAGTAAAAGCAATTTTTTGGAAATCAGACTAATAGTTATACTTCTTAAAGCATACAACAGAACTGTTCCTTACACATTGAGTCAGAACAATCAGACAGTGACCTATTTTGCATGACATATTGATCCAAAACCTGGCTTAGAGCAAGGGTAGGGAACCTCAGGCCGAGGGGTCAAATGTGGCTAGCTAGGCCTCTCTGTCTTCCCCTCAGGACTCTTCCCAGCCCATATGTCATCAGTCCTAGTCCAAGCCCTTCTCAAGTGCCTGGCTGGAATGTGTCCTTGAACTATGATAACTACACCTGTTGCTTTCCTTGATAGAGAGGTGTACGTAGAAACCTCTGGATTTTGCCTGGATGGAATGAGGCCTACTGTACAAATGTAAGAGCCATATCCATTGTCCTCCCCACTTTTACCTCTGGTTATGCTCACCACTGGTATGTAGCTGCTGAAACATTCTCCATGAGGGAATCTGGCCCTCCAGCTGTAAACAGTTCCCCAACCAGTGTGGTGTGGTGGTTAGAGTGTTGAACTAGGATCTGGAAGGCCAGGGTTCAAATCCCCACTCAGCCATGTACCTTGCTGGGTGAACATGGGTGAGTCAGCCTCTCAGCCTACCTTACCCCACAGGTTTGTTGTGAGCATAAAATGGAGGGGGAGGACAGCCATGTATACAACTTTGAGCTCCTTGGAGGAAAGGTGGGATAAAGATGTAATAATAAATAAACCCTGGCATAGCATGACCACATGAACATGATTTCTCAGCTTGCAACCCTTTGTTCCCCACTCTCCCCAGTTCGTTCATTTTTGCTGCCACACAACATAGAGCTAAGCCAGTGTTTGGTTTAGCATGTTGTCTGAACTGGGACTTGTGGTTAAAGTCTGTCCTCACTAACTTCAGGGCACAATACAAAATGGAAGAGAGGAAAGCAAGCAAATTTATACACCAGTTCATGAAGTTACATAATCCCCACAATAGCATCTGATCTGGACAGGTGGGCCATTCTGTCTTTAAGTACCTATTTAAGTACACATAACAAATGCATTATTTGTAAAAAAAACCCATTGCTGCTAAATGTTTGGATTATGCTTTTAGTAGTAATTTGCTCTCAAAATCACAGTTTGCATGATTGTGGTTAGTTATGGCCTAGGTGGATTTCTGGCTGTTCTTCATTTTTTAAAGAAATATTGGCTTACCAGTAAAGAGAATTGAATAGGGCCCTGTTTTGATACTAAAATCTTCAGAAAAATTACCATCAGAATAATTCTATTATAGGTATGCCGCCACCTGTTGGTCCTCGGCCGGGTATGCCTCCTATGACACAGGCACAGCCTGTGAATGCTCCAGGTGTTCTTAATAGACCTCCAGCTCCTGTTGTTGCAGCACCAAACCCTCAGCCTCCAGTTACTAAACCACTTTTTCCCAGTGCAGGACAAGTAAGTTGTTTTTTTAATCCTGATAGTCTAAAAATTATCCTGTGTGTTCATCTCCCCCCCCCCATGTCAGTGGCAATAGTCACAGTGCAGGAATGCTAGCACTCTAACCATTGAGATTGTTAGAAAAAAATCCTTGGTATTTGCTTACACATTATGTTGGATTTGTTATATTCTGTATTATTACAACATAGGCTTACTATTTACATCTGTTGTATTTCCCCCCAAGAAAATTTTATTTTGCAAAGGAATATGTGTCTGATCTTTCTTAGCAGGTGCTTAGGGCCATGTTGCCATAAACAGTTTTTATAGGCATTTGAACATCCTTAAAATAATAATCTCATGTTATAAGAAGGAATCGCAGTGAGTGAGCAAGGGCATGCTCTTGAAGTGATATTTTTAAATTTCATGGTAGACTAAAAATAAACTCTTGTCTGATAATCCATCTGGAGAAAAAATAGTTATATGCAATAATAGAATAAAATGCATAGGTGACATATTTGGGAATCACAGCACTTACTATTTACCAAAGTGGAATGGTCAGTGTGAGAGGTACATGACCTCTACTATTTGACTGGATTCATTGTAAATGAATAAGTCTTTAGTTCTGATACGATTTACAAGCATGTTGCAGAATCCTTCATAATGTATTGTTGAATTTTGAACTTCTGCAGGGAAGATATTTACAGAAATCAATCTGAGATCCTTCCTCTTGGTTATTTTTCACGCATTTATTTGGAGACTGTTTACTGTTTCCTTTCTTTTATGCTACAGATGGGGACACCTGTCACAAGCTCAAGTACAACTTCATCCAATTCAGAACTGTCAGCACCTTCTAAAGCTCTGTTTCCTAGCACAGCACAAGTACGCAGGAAGTTGCAGTTAAACATTGCTTGGCCAATTAACCCTTTAGACCGTTATGTAAAATTTAAAATATTCTGCCTAAACATCTTCAGATAATTGTGGATTCCTGATTATGTTTAGCTGTTCACATCAATCTTAAATTGTTACAATATTTTTTTTACAAATTATGTACAATATTTTAGTAGAAAGATATGAAAGATTTTACATTGTGGTTCTAAAGGGTTAAAAAGAGCATGAAAGCAGTTGAGTGCGTTTTAGTTGGCAGTGGTTTCTTGATGCATGGTTTATTTTTTCTAGTTTATGCTATTAATGCTGATGCATCATGATAAATGTAAGGAAATGGGGAAAAAGAGCATTATACCAACCTATTTAGGCCCAATTTGGAATTCAGCAGTGAGTTTGGAATTTGTGCTGTTGGCTTGTCAAAGCATTCTCTCATAAGTCAAACTGAGAGAATACGTAAGAAACGAAGTAATAGCTTACAGTTATAGTAGAGTTAAATCTTTCCCAGTTGATACAAATAAAGCTTTTGTAGTTCTTAGGAAAGGAAAATTATTCAGAAATATAAATGGCCTTTTGAGGTGTCTCAGAACTTAAGTGTGCTTTTATGCAGAAAATGCTTTAAACACTAGCATTCTTAGAAGAAAGCCTTCCTAAATATTCTAATTCCATTTGAATGCTCACCTTTACCTAATGCGGTTCTAAACCAGTAATTGGCCCAATTGCAAAAATAACCTTTCTTAGTAAAACAGATCTGAATTATGTTATTACATTGACTATATTGTATGAAATTATGCAAAAAGTATAGCAGCAAATGGATCTGCAGTTTATTTTGCTTCTGTTTGTGCTTTTGATCTGCCACATCTCAAACTTTGTAGTGTGTGTTGGGAGGATGGTGTTATGATTTTTTTCACCCCCGTTTGCTTTCTTATGTAATAAGGCTGAACTTCTACTTTAGGTTAATTTAGCTGTGCCTATAATGTTACAACATTTATAATTTTTGCATTTTAAGTTGTACTGTCCTTTATATTTTTAACTTTGTATTTTACAGGCTCAGGCAGCTGTTCCAGGGCCAGTTGGTACAGATTTCAAACCTTTGAATAATGTACCTGCAACTACCACAGAACCCCCAAAACCTACATTCCCAGCTTACACACAGTCTACAGCTTCAACCACTAGCACAACAAACAGTACTGCACCTAAGCCAGCTACTTCTATAACAAGTAAGCCTGCTACCCTTACAACAACCAGTGCAACCAGTAAGTTGATCCATCCAGATGAGGATATATCACTGGTAAGTTAAATAGGATTTCTCCTTGCTGCATAGATGGGAGGAAATAATCAAACAGTTGTACAGCTTAAATAGCAGCTCTACTCCCCACCTCTTCAAAATTTAGCCAGTAGCATAGCAAATAGCAAATTTAGAGTTGCTGCATTTTGTACAATATAGTTCTCAAAGCCTAATGCTGGTAGCATTACAACTCATTTCAGACTGTTTCATATTCATTGGTGTTCTCTATAAACCAGATTTGTAGGTAATAGTATAAATGTGGATAATGCAGAACACTGAATAATCCTTAAAATCTGCTTCAACCGAAGTAGAAAATATTAATGTTGCACTTGTTATACCTGCACTCAAGATTTTAATATGTATCTCAATTTTTAAGATAAGATATAGTTGGCAGAGTTCCATCTGCTTAAGTTTACCATGTTATATTGAATTATTATACCTTGAATGCTGTCTGAGCTGTATTTGTGTCTCACACTGTCCATTGATCTGATCTCATATTGTTGAAATTCTCTCCATGTGTTTCCGTTCATAGGAAGAAAGAAGAGCACAGTTGCCTAAATATCAACGTAACCTTCCTCGACCAGGGCAGGCATCCATGGGCAATCCTCCAGTTGGACCAATTGGAGGTATGATGCCACCACAGCCAGGAATTCCCCCCCAGCAACAAGGAATGAGACCTCCAATCCCACCTCATGGTAATAATACACTAAGCGTGTTGAAAGCTTATGAGATCTGTTTAATTGTAACTCAATGCTTTCCTAATAGCAATATTGCTTAAAGATGGTTGCCAATTTGTTTTTTAACTTTGCTTTACAGGTCAGTATGGTGCTCATCACCAGGGCATGCCAGGATACCTTCCTGGTGCTATGCCTCCATATGGTCAAGGGCCCCCAATGGTGCCTCCTTATCAAGGTGGACCTCCTCGACCGCCAATGGGAATGAGACCGCCTGTAATGTCGCAAGGTGGCCGCTACTGATGCTACTGCAAACGCTCTTAATAGGTTTGGAGATTAAACCTTTTCTCATCTTGTGCTGTTAATATAGCCAAGCTTCCATCAATTAAAACTTCGTTGTGACTTTTAGAAAAAAATATCTTTCCACATACAAGGAACTTTTGGACATTCTTATTTTACATGGCAAAATTTATTTAGAATAATAAAACAGGAACTTTCCCTGATGTTGCAATTTATACTGTATGGCTTCTTTTTCATGTTTCATCTAGGTTTTTAGAAGTGAAGTATAGTAAATATGGTTCGTTAAATTGTGAAGGCGCTGGAATTACATGAACATACCAACTTAAAGGCAAGTTCTGTAACCTTACGTTGCTGTTCATAAAATGATGCCTTCACAGCACTTCAGGTGCTGTTGGACTTCATGTCCCCAACAATAGTTTGGTGAGGGCTTTTATTGTTACCATCTACTTGTATACTTAAGTCTGAATGTGTAACAATATTTAATGTATTTAGAGTTCTTCCTGTTGCAGGTGTTACTAAATTGCCCCACTAAGTTCATGTGACTTCCTGTACTGTTAAACTTTATTGTAATAAAATGAAAGAAAAAAATTGTCTTTTTATTCATGACCAGCTGTGGACAACTGCCTGAAGGTTTGTACTGATGCATGCGATGGTAGCTTGTGGTTATAATAAACACAAATTTCCTGATGCTACATTGATATATTCTGAATTATTTGAACTTTAAAGTCACTACTTGAGCTGTATGCTGTAGCTGACACCTGAACAAGTAGACATAGACCTGTACACTTATTAACCAGTTGCAACAAAGTTTTGGGGTTAAGGGGGCATTCATATTTTTTTTCTGAATGGTGCATCTTCTTAAAACTTCTTCATAACTCACCTGATTATACTGGTGTGTTCTGTATTTCCTAAGTGTGTATGTGCTTCTGCTAAGTAAATATTATTGTAGAGCACATTTCTTGGTCTGGTTTCAGTTGATTCTTCGAACCGAGTCTGCCTCATTGCAGAGACCTCAAGCTATTTAACATTTTACAAAGCTTAGGTGCAAGATATAGTTCAGTATTGCCTTCTGAAGTAAAGGTGACCAGCAGAAAGAGATTCCCTGTAAACCTCTATTGCAAAATATTAAATTGGTCTTATAGTTGATTTAAGATTTCAAAAAGCATCTCTACCTGTGCATAGCAAAGAGCCTTGGGGCTGCTGTAGGGAGCGGAATGGGAAGAGCACTCTGGTTAAAAACTGCAGCTGAAGCTGTCCTGTGTGATGCCAATTTTATTCTCATTCCATGACATTACCTGGAAAGGGCTATGCCTGTGTGACAAGAGAATACCTGTGATGAGGTTTCAGCTGTGTCTTTAACTGGACTCGGTCTCATTTGTAAAACTTAGTAGGAAAGTGAGGATTAAATTCTTGCCTCATATCAATTATAATGAGCAGCTGTTGCCTTTCATAGGGCACAATGGGTTTGGGGGTTTTGCCTGAGCGTTTTGGATCATGTTTCTTTATATGTAGTATAAACGAGTTCTATTTTCCATACTTTTCTGTTGTTAGCAAGATAGGTATTTGCATGAGAGCTGAAAATAGCAAAACACACTTGGGAGTTATTCATACTTCATCACTTGAATTTATAAAGACAAATTTTGACATTAAAATATTTTTTGCACTCCCTCCTAAGCTAATGGTAATCTTACATATTTAATAGTACCAATTGTAATGTAAAACCTATTTCTGATTAGTATAATCAGACTAGATTGACCAGTCTACTTGAGTCCTTTTGATTGGTGTTTGAAAATGTTTTAGTTCAGGCTTGAAGTTTCTTTGCTGCTTTTCATATATTCTTTTATAATTTTCATAAATTTTGAGAATGTCCTGCTTTCCATTAGAAACTTGGATTTTGTGACCTTCATACATTGTTTTACGATCTTCATACATTGTTTAAGTTATTTTAAATTGGTCATTTGGGGAAATTTATTTTGCTGTAGTACTTGTATTAAACCTTTGAGCAGCATCATTTGCACTCTAAATATGCTTTCTGTTGACTGGCTTCCCATTTCCCAAAGAGTACTGGAAAAAAATTGTAGTCGTGTTCTTTGCTTTCCAATTACTTCACCCCTTATTTTATCAATGTATTTTTTTTGCACTATTGTCATGGCCATTATGCAGTTTTACATATCTATAAACCATGATCTGAAGAAGTTATAGGCTTACATGGATGAGAAAAACAAAGCATATCTGGAGCTTGCTTTCACGTTACTGCCACTGTAGTTCCCAGTACTGAAAAAGAAAGCCATTCTCCAGTTTAAACGTAACTTTTATCTTAAGCTGTGAATTGCTACATATGCAGCTTGTGGGTGTATGCATCTTCTTTGGATTTTGGCCATAGGCTTGCTTGAACATGTTTTTCAGATCCTGTAGCTGTACCTTAGGGTTTTTGCCCTCAAGAATCTTGGGCAAAATGAAACGCAAACTTTATTTATGCAAGGGTGCTATTTTTTTTTTACCTGGCTCATGCCTGCTGAGTGATTAGCAAGCCTTTTGTAACTGATATCAGCCATTTTAAATTTAAAAGAACTACTGTAAAACTTGGACTAGTTGAACGCACACTGTTGGATCCAGACTCCCATCTGTGAACGGACAGTCTCCTTCCATTCACAGAAGAAACAGAGATCAAGCAGAGGCTCGTGGTGGAGGAATGGGTAGGCAATTTTCACCTATTTCCTCTCGAGCCCCTGTGCCACCTCCCATGCTGTTCTAGAGCCCACCAGAGTAACTTTGCAGAAGGAAAGAGAAATTTGGAAAAATCACCTCCAGCAGAAATATCTTCTGAGTTCTTGTGAGAACTCTGGATCCAAGACACAGAATTTGATCAGAAACTAATTTGTATTATAGCCTTGTATTGCTGTTATAGTACCAGAAACAGGTTAGAGCAAGGATAGGGAACTTGTGGCCCTCTAGCTTTTATTGGACTGTACTTTCCTCAGCCCTGACTATTGGCCATGCTGGCTGGGGCTGATAGGTGTTGGAGTTCAACAGCATCTGGAGGGCCACAGGTTCCCTATCCCCATTGTAGAGAGTTGCCTGTGCAGTGTGCTTAGGTTACAGCAACTATATGTTTCTTATTGGGGGAGGGCATTCTGAAACTGGTAGGTCCCCCCATCTTCTGCCAGACACAGGCTGTTCAGCTCCTTTCCTTTTGCTCTCAGTGGAAGAGTGCCAGCCAGTTTTTCTCTTCCCCTGAGAGACCAGGTGCTTTTGCTTCTGTAAGAGCTGCAATAGAATAACTTACATTTTCAGCATATAACCAAGATCTTTATGTTAAACTTTATTTTGTAGGAATCAAAATTCTCACCAGAAGGTTATGTATGTTTTGCTAAGTCACAGGCTGGGTTCATGCATAACTGAAAACCATGGTTTCCTTGTATGGTAACAAGTCTCAGGTGATTTCCCCTGTTTCCTTTTCTGCCCTCAAGGAAGAAATCAATCTTCTGCTTCTGTTTTTTAAACTAACCATAGTTCCCTGTGATATCTGAACATGGGAAAATATCACTTCTTTAAAGAATTTTTTAGCAAGAAGGCAGAATTGAACCATGATTTTGATCCTGGCTTGCCCTCCTGCTATAGTTCTTGGAGTTCAGGCATCACAGAACTGTGATTGGCTCAACTGAAAGAAGCAGCTTTCTATCTCCTTGGGAGTTACAAAAAGGATGGGGTGCATGTAAGGCCATGGCCTCATAGTGGGAGACCTTGGTTTCCTGCTATGTCTCAACGTAGCCATTGTGAAAGGGCCATGTGGAATTTTGATGTCTGGAACCTGAATATTTAACAAATTCATACCTCTGCCATTAAAAAAAATCATTTATCTAATACTGTTGTCTTAATAATTGTACTGGTCTAACTACTATGCAAGAGAGGTGTAAAGTTCCTGAATAGCAGATGGGTTTTCATCTTAACATTTTTCACTTTTACTGAATTAGTTCAGAATATTCTATCACTTGTAGGGGAAACACCCACTTTCTACTGAGTGTTCTATAGCACTCGTCAAGCTGTAAGGTGAGCACTCTAGTACTTGCTTTTTCCATACATTAACTCTGATTTACAAATTCCATATCTGATTTGTGTGGAGCTAAAATGTTGAGTCCAAATCTTTGCTGGATCATTAGAATTTTGTTAATTTTGATTGCATGTATTTTTAACTTAATTGGGTTATGTTTTTCTAAAATTTAAATTTTTCTTCTTCCTATAGCCCTGCCATAGGACAGGCTAAGGCAGAGTCTCAGTGTTGCCCTGTTCAGTCTGAGGCAAGTGGGATTTATTTTATTCATTCTAGGGGCTTTCACAGCTTTATAGCTGTTGGATATTTATGTCCCCAAACTTGCAGCAAGTTTGGTGAAGGCTCCTATCTTTAATTTAATTTAGGATTTTTATAATCTTTTGATGGGCTCTATATTAATATTGATGTTCTGGCTTTAGTGCTTAAATTTACTGTTAGTGGTCAGAAATCTTAACATGAGTCAAAACATTTCCTGTTCAAATATTTATTCAATTGTTAATCCCTCCATCACCTTATCCTCTGAAACTTGGTGTAGCGATGTCATATTTTAACAGTGAAATGACTGCCTTTGAAATGGTGTCATGAATTAAGGAAGTTCAGGAGTTGTTGCCTGTTTTTAGTATTTTTAAGAAAATGCCTGTTACAATTAGTTTTTCTGCATTGACTCCAACTATAGAGGTGCATATCAATGACATCTGCTTAACCTAAATTTGCCTGAAATAATGTCAGCTGTTTATCATAAGTTAATATTAATGTAGAGCCTACAGAGTGGAGAAAAATGCAGATGTGAGTTTCATAAGATGAACAAGTGAGGTAAATGTTTAGTAGGAAACATGATTTTTTTCCCAACAACCTGTCTTTAAAGGTAAATGCCATATTTATATGCACTGGAACATAAAATAAGTGTAGATAGACATTTAGAAATTTTTGTAAGCAACTTGCCATATCTTATGCAGGGAACATAACGTAGACATTTAGGGTTTTCAGTGTCATTTTAATGTTTTGTTAGAAATTTTACAGCTAAGTTTATGTAAAACACATGCCCAATTTTAAAATAGATATAAAATTCTGAGGGATGCTGCTGATAAGATTTCCAAGCAAACTTAGGAATCTCTTTCTGTCAGCAGCTCTTGAAACAAGCATAACTATCTTTTAAGAAGAAGCATTTGCACAAGCACCTAGCCAGTATGGCCAGTTGTCAGGGCTGATAGGAGTTGTATTACAACAACATTTAGAGAGCCACAAATTCTTCACACCTGTCTTATATTATCTTCTCACCCAATCCTCAAGGGTTGATTACATTCTGTGGCACTTAGTAACTCTGGCTGTAACGCTTGTTTTCATTGATGCAGTTTTTAAATGCTTAGAATTACTTCTGTCATCATACTTCAGTAATATAATCAGCTCCCTGTCACTTTTCACACACATGCAGAACCCTCTGCAAGCGTCTCAATTTTCTCCAGAAATTGTAATCCTGAGTAATGTTTGGAAAGTTCACTGTAAATTACCTCATATCTGAACATTAACTGCACTAATCCTCTATTCAATGTGTTGTCATTGTGTGTGACATGTAACTCTTGACAATTAGTGGTGAAGATGGACTCAACCCTGAAGATGAAACAAAATTAATCAGCATTTCTTCTACATTGTCCTATTCTCTTGAAATACCTGCTTATTTCAATACGCTTTGACCCTTGATCAATGGCCAATTTACTAAAACATGCTTTGTTTCTGAGGAGACTTGAAATAGAAGGTTTGTGGTCATGGCTTCTGTTCTCTGAGTATCCATGAGAAAAGAGCTGGGGGTTTAAAATACCTTTACTGTCACCCTGCAATAAAATGGATACAGAAATGAGTGTCTTGATCCAATTGCATGATTTTAGACAGCAATCATTTGATGCATAGGAAAAGAGAGAACACCTTTAGCATATATTCTTCATCTACGCTAAGCCTATGTTTTTTTAAATTTATGCAACTAGCCTACAATCACTTTTTCAGGCCTATACATCATGTTAGCTAATGGTTTAAGAATTGAGAGATACTTTAGTGTGATACAAATGTGTATGCCTGTCTCTTTTTAATTACAGTGCAACTTAAAAGTATGTATGTTCTGCGAAGGAGATCCAAATGGGTTTTACTGCTTTTCTTTGCTATAACTTCCTAGGTTTTACCTTTATTTTAGCAATTCCTTTACCTCCAATAT
This sequence comes from Rhineura floridana, assembly GCF_030035675.1. Taxonomy (NCBI): domain Eukaryota; kingdom Metazoa; phylum Chordata; class Lepidosauria; order Squamata; family Rhineuridae; genus Rhineura; species Rhineura floridana. Next base: position 38,977,542 of record NC_084482.1, read on the forward strand.
AAATATGTCCAGGGTTGTTGCATGGACTTGTCTCAGGTGGTTCTTGGAACATGGATTTTCATTCATTCTGATCTCTGAAGTGCATGACTGACTTGGACTTTTAAAAAATAATTAGAATTTCATATTTAAATTACAGTTCAGAGAGTCTGCATTCACCCAAATTTTAAACTTTGGGCTGTATCCAACTAACCCTAATTCAGTGTAGACACATTGAAATTAATGACTAACTTAAGTCCATTAATTTTAATGGGTCTCCTCTGACTAAAAGTTAATTGAATACAATCCTATCTGCCATCGCAGAACTTCAAAATGCTACCCAAACTCTCATGTTGGAAAAAGCAGTTTTGGGATTTTGTACATTAACAGTTCAAAGGGAAACTGCCTTTGGTGCTCACATAGCATTCTTTTCTCCTCTGCCAAGTTCCCCTTTAAGAGCTTTTGTGTGAAATTATCAAAAAGGTTTTTCAGTAAGGAAAGTTTTTCAGTAAAGCAGCAGTTTGAGAGCTCTCTGAGGCAACTGCAGAGTGGAAATACCTTAGATAAGTTTGTGTGTACCCATATGCCATACTGAGTCATGTTAGAACTTGAAAATGGGAAGAAATTGGTTTCACTGTCAGATCTATCTGGCTAAGCTTTTCCTCTGGTCTGGGGTGCTACTAGTGAAAGTACTTAATTTCAGGTGAAGCTTATTTATTGTGTTCCCCTTGTGCATCTATGAAAGGTACTACAAATAAACTATAGATCAGTTTATGTCGTAAGCATACTTTCAGTTAATTTTACTAACACAAAGCTATTTATCAAGCCAGCAGTTTGACTACTGTAAAGTAGCATTCTGGCCAGTCTTCCTAAGTCGAAATAGTTCAATTGAAGCAATGCTACTTTAAAATTGCTTGCACGTGTATATTTTGATGGATGTATATTATCATATTAAATGAAATTACACAATCACTTCACAGTTTTGTATAATAAAACATTTAATATATAATTCAATCTATATTACCCATTGAACACTCCTACTTGTAAATTTATTTATAAAAATGTTTGACCCACAGAATCATGTTAAAAAGACTTCAGAGATCTTGTTGGATTACACATAATTACATTGTCTGTGTCAGCTATAAAATATGTCCAAACGAATAAATATGGAATAAAGGAAGTAGCTTACTAGAACAAAGAAAAACAAGTCTTGTGCTACATTTTTTATGGATGTTCTGTGCTGATTTTAGGTTTTGAGAGATCTTACATTTGGGGCATGCCCTATTCTGAATTTGAGATTCATTCTTATTCCAGCTTCTGTTTTTGTCCTCTTACCATTCATTATCCTTGGAAGACTATTTAGGAGATCCATGCTGAAATTGAAAACAATACTCTACATATAATCTCAGTTCAGTTCTTTTGGCCTATTAGAAATGAGTCAATTCTGCCAGCTTAATAGATTGGAATGTCTCACTGACTGTTTCCACACTTTGTTTGGTTAACAGGTACTTGCAGTGGAGCATTCTGACTAGTGTCTAGTCGAACCAAACAAGTTGTTCACTTCCTTAATTAAAAATGAATGCGAAGGCACTAATATGCCCTCCCTGGTAGTTTTGAATCATTGATGTGTGCCTGACAAACTATCTGACACAATAGGTGCTAAAATTTAGGAGTAAAGTTCAGTATAACTTGTATCCTTAAGGTTAATTTTAAGAATAATCAACTCATCCATTTAGCCCAGGTTTCAAATCCAGTTAGCGTCACCTATTTGTAATCCTTGGTATGAATTCAGTCAGCATTTGAGGGCTCAGTTATTTTGCTTTTTCAGGCTATATGTTAGAAGTGATACAAGAATAGAGGTTTCCAGTTAATTTTAATGGATACTCTTGAAAGAGTACCACATTTTATTTTATTGCAACTTGCACTGTAACCCCTTTGCATTCAGACTGGCTCAGCAAGTATATTTCAGAGTTCAATTTAGCAGAATACTTAGTGGGTTAATAGTTGCTAAGTGCAAAAAATGGGGTTTGTTTTTTGAAATTTAAACCTAAATTATGAATTAAGCTCCTTTTTGGTTTAATATAATTTGTGTTTTTGTTGACTAGCAGCAGAATTTCAGCATTTGCTACTTACTGGTAGAGAAGAAAAAATCCCACAGCACTGCCAGTACAGGTTAGTTTAATCTGTAAGTACCTGATGTTTGTTTGAAATCCTGTACTACAAATGCCATCTTAGTACATGAGGATGGAGCCATAAGTAATCTGAAGAGTGTCACGTCTTACTGCACCTAAAAGTGATGAAAATTCAGAGGCTCCTCCTTAGAAAGGGAGGGGTATAACAAATAGCCCAACTGGGGTTGTCATTCCTAAGTGGGAGACAATTTGACTATAGTTGATTCAAAAATAAACTTAATCACTTGTGGGGTGAATGGATATCTATGCTATTAATAAAACAGGAGTAATTAAATATTCTGATTCTTTCTCCTTAGCAGTCCTTACAGACACCCATCAGCACGACTTTGTCAACTGATGAGCACATTTTTGTGATGGGCATATTGTCATGAAATGCTGTGTCCTCTGAAATCTTGAATCTCAACACTGCAAAGTGTAGAGAATTTTCTTAGTCTCTTCATCTGCTTTTGAAGATTTGTGTTCTTTTATTATTTTTAAAATAGATTTTTGTATTTCTGTAGTGCTGCTGTTTTGCTTAAACTGGTGACTTATGTAAAAATGATAGTTGCATCTTAATTAGAATTGCATGTTTTTGAATCTTTAATTTTCTGCTGATGTGTCTAGCCAACAATTTTGTAACATTTCTGAAATGCTTTTAAAACCCTGCTCTAAAAGTAGCAAACTACAACTGTTAGCAGTCATTTAAGCATTTTAGGTAAAGGATGTTGTGTAATGGCGACAGCCTTGAAGCAGAAATAACAGCTGCCCCACCAGCTCTAGGTTAATCTGTTGCTTTCTTGATTGCTCCACCTGTATGAGATTGCTGCCACCTCTGTGCCATTGCATTCTCCCTCTTAATGCCATTTATATGCCATGTTCAGCAGTTATGAAACTTGCCACCTTAGAATTGCCAAGCTCTCATCTGAGTAGCTTTAGAATGTTTCCCAAGACCTTGTTTTGAGCTGAACTTATGCAGTTAGAGTTTAGCTAACACAGTTTTACTATTCTTTTACATTTTAGTTTGATTGATTTTTTTCTGAATTTTTCCTGTTAATTGGTCAATACTGTGGTATTGGAAGTGTTACCTCAAAGTTTTTGCGTTGGGGTAGGCTACAACTAAAAATGTTATCTTCTGTCATCAGAAAATAAAACTGTTTGTACCATGCCTACCAACCTATGTGGATAATGAACATGCTCCTCAGAATTACACCAAATGTTGGAATCTAAATCTAGAATTGTAAATATAGCTACACTTCATAGTAAACATTGAAGCATATGCCAGAAGAACACTCCCATAATAAGTAGTTGCTTTAACCATTTAATATACAGAGTATGGTATCCTTCAGAATGTGTTGAAGACCCTCATTTTTTTCTGGTATTTTCCAATCCTATTTCTCTAGTAGTCAAGATGTAATGTTTTATAAGTATGACAATCTGCCAACTTTTAGACAATTTAGCTTTGGAGGAGAGAAGCACAACACTGCAACTTAACAGCCGTCATTAGCATTTAGTAGCTGAGCACAACAATAGAGTTGATCTGAGCATAATGTTAAAAAGATTTTGAGTTGCCAAAGATTGATTTGCTTTTCACTTGCAAAAAACTATGACCATTAGGAACCTACCATTCATTGAGGAGATACCTTTTCTTTAACACATCCCATCTTACAGAGTTAATGTGCTTGTATTAAAAATAAGTGTATCTTGTAGAGGAAATATGACTAATTTTGGATAGAGTTCTCCTTTCCTTATTTGTGCCCTTAACATGTCAGTTTAGTAAGAAAAATTAACATTTGAAATTAGTTTGTGGATTAGTAAGGTAACCTGGTGATGCAGTTTCACCAAAATCCCAAACTATATTCACCTAATCATGATTATCCCCTTGTGTGAAATACAGCGTTCAGCTGTGCCAGGGAAGTGCTTCATTCTCAAAAGTGTGGGGTGGGGGAATGTTGCTTCACACAAGCATGTAACTGCACAATTGGTCACATAGTTTAGAATCCTGACACAAGCAGTCCTCTAACTTGAAGGTATAGATTCCAATTGAAGCAATGCCTTAATGCTGACTAGATTGATATTTGGTATAATTTGATTAATTAAAGCTAAATTGTCTTGATTATGCACAGTAGGCTTGAATTTTTTGGAAGGACACACTAAACACTTGGGACTGTTAATATTGAACTGCATTTGTGTTTGTAAATGGCTCTACATGGTATGAAACAGCTGACTTGTCCTGCTTTTCGCTGCACAACTTCTTTGCAGTGAGCTAAGTGACTCATTAAAGAACTATACTGTCAGTTCCAAATACTATAACAGACCCTGTGATCTTACACTGATCATATGAATACAACTTATATAGTCCTGCAGACGCCAGCGGTACCAGAAAGTGAGGGAACGTATTTCAGACCTGACAAATTGGTAAGTATCTAGTATCTTCAATGCTTCTTGTTGGTGTAAAAAAAAAAATCTGTTATTTCACTCACGTAGCATGTCACTGATGAGTGACATAAAGATGGAGACAGACAATTTGCTTATATTTTTGACTGCAGTTCTTTTTATGAATAGCATTCTCAAATGTACACTTAAATAAAGATGTGTATCTTCCTTTCATTCATTAAACTTTGAATAAGAGCTTATTACTGTCCCTGTGCGTTCTTTGGTCTTGAAATATTTACCCCTCTATTTCAAGTATTTTTTTTCCGATTGAAAACTGCTGTAGTTGTAGAATTGCACTTAGATTTTATTATTGAAAATGTATATTCTTTCATTCAAATCATTTTCAAGGCAGCTTACAAGCAACAAACCCCTCAAAATTCTCACATGTGCACATGTATCCAAGTGCATGCACCAGCCACCTTAGTCCTCTAATGGTGCCAGGGCAAGTTTCTCTTCTGTTCAGCAGTCCTAGGGCAAGTAGAAATTGGAGCTGAGTGCACATATGAAAATTCTAAAGCTACTTATGCTGCAACTCTATGCACTCTTACTGGCCCCTAACTGCCATTTAACTCAGTGGGACTTGCTTCCAAAATACATTTGCATAGAATTGGACTGCATGAGTGAGAAGAGGGAAGACATTGGCTAAAAAGAGCTGAAATACTGTGCTGGGTTTCAGGGTTTTTTTTAAGTGAAAGCTGTATCTGCACATTTGCACATGAGTATAAAGGTAGAAACACATGCTTTCGTGCAGTGCAGTTGTGGAGGAAAGCAATAATTATAGAAGTGAAAACTTTAAAGAGGAATATGGAATTCCATTTCCTGATTTCTTCCCATAAATCCAGGAATAGCAATTCCTGGAATGTAATGTGAACAGTGTACCTCCTTTGTACAAAGCCTATGTAAAAAGCTCCTGGTGTGAGCATTTCTTGTGTCACAGTTGAGACTGAAATCAAGATCTGCATTGTATTCCAGAATTATGTCTTTTGCTCTCCTGTATGCAATATCCTCTCACTTTAAAGTTAGAAATTAACTACAGATGGTGTGATAGGGGTATAGTTAGAAGTAATACCAAAACTGCAGTCTAAGTCCTGAGTTCTGTGTTTGAAGGGGTTGGAACATAAGTAGCACGGCACCTCTTTTGAACTTAAGTACTCTTAAGAGCTCTTGCCAGCAGGTGAAAGAAGCAAACGGGTTGTGTTGACACCAGTAGCTAAAAATACTTAGTCTGGAACAAATGATTTGTCACACAATCCTATTAACTGGGACTGACTGAATCTGCATAGTTTTTAATGAGTGAGCGAGAAGTACCAAAAAAGTTATTTTTGGGCTCTCTTTTTCAGTTCAGAAATTCTGAGGATAACCCAGCTATATCTGAACACATCACTCACAACGGGCAATTCTGGTGGTATCACTCCCATATTCAAATACTAGAATGAAGTATGCAGCAGCTGTAAGAAAAAAAGTTGTTGACTAGGAGGAAAAGTTAACGATCTAGGGAAGTTCTGTGTTGTAGCAAAGAATGGAACAGCAAGAGGGCTTTGGAGACCAGAGGTCTGGACTGTGGAACAAGACTGCAACAAGGAAAAGGAGCTGGGATAATTTTCTCTTGGTGATACCTGATGAATAGTCAGCTTCTTGGCAGCAAGTTAGTAATGTTTGAAAATAGGACAGGCACTTTGCCTGCTTGCTAGCTGGTGGAGAACAGACCATCAGATGAGGATAACAGCACCACCTAGTGTCAGCAGGCTGGAATCGTACAATTTTTGAGGAAGGAGCAACCCTTGTGAGATCCCAGACCATTCACTGATGAACCGTCTAAAGGATTCTCCAGTGATAGCAATACAGACTTAAAAGAGAATGAATATCGGAGACAAAAAACGAGGCAAAAACCTATACATTAATTAATACTACTTCCTCTTAAAAAAACAACCACTACAAAAAGAGAAGAAATAATCATTTATCCCATGAAACAAAACCCCAATGAATATTGAGAATAAAACACTTATTAAAACATCTTATATAACCTTAATGTGATCAAGAAAATACGTTACAACCTTGGGCAGCCAGTCTGTGATTACGTACTTCCCCCAGTGGGTGGGTCCTGATGGTCTGTTCTCCAGGAGAAATTATGTTCAGATAAGGTCAACAGCCCCTTCTCCCCGGAGAACAGCCCATCAGATGGAATGTACCGAAGTATCTGAAGACAAAGGTGGGAAGCTGCCCAAGACTGATCAGGAAATTATAGAAAGAAGGCCATCAGATATGCTTTAGATAGGAATGGTAACGTGTTGTAGTACGCACCTGCTGAAGGCAGCTTCTGCAGATGTATATAATGTGAAGGTGCAGGGAGGTGCAAACACTGATAGGTCAACTAATGCAAGCGTTAAGTCAACCAGCTAAGGTGGCAGAGGACACTCATTTACCCATAGAGTTTGGATGAAAAGACACAGTAAGAGTGATACAGCCTGTCAAAATTTGTTCATTGAATACAAACCTCCAATGCTCAACTAATGTCCAGCAAATGTCATGCCCTTTCTTGTGGATGGACTGAGTTGGGACAAAGGTAGGTAGAATCAGATCATGTTGGCAACAATACAGTGAGTTCACCTCAGGAAGGAAGACTGGATCTGTACAAAGAATCACTCTGTCTATGTAGAACAAGCAAAGATGTTTGGCAACAGAAAGGGCATTTAATTCTGAAACTCTCAGTGCAGAGGTAACTGCCATGTAGTGTTTGGAGATCCCAGAAGGGATCAAGAAATAGTTGCTCCAAGTGGCTTCTCTTTGAAGAGCACTATGCAACAAAACTGCACCATGCTAAGATGATGCCAAGCACATTGAGATGGTTAGTCACATGGCATGAGACCAGCCTTCTTCAGATATCATCGCTTAGTTGCCAGGCTGTCAACTTCAGCTAGACCGGAGGACTTCCCGGAAGGAGTGCTGGCTGGTGATTGTCTCTGAGTGAGCTCTATCTCAGAGGAAGCTTATTTCAGTTAAAAGCCAGTCAAGAGGAATTTTTGACTGGCGTAAATGTTCTCCAAGATAAAAGGGGAACCGAAGAGATTATCCACGGAACTCCGTCGAGCTGTAGATTGCTAGATTTGATCAGGAATCCCCCTGAGATAAGAAGGCTTTTCTAGCAGCGGAAGACTGAGTCTGGATTTCCAACAGGCTGTGCTGAAAGTAAGCGAGACATTTTTCTCTTTCTCTTTTAAAAACGTTTTTAACGAGCTAGCCTCCTTCTGTCTAAATCTTATCAACTAACTTAAATTACTATCGTAAAAGAGACTTGTTTACGAATTGGCAACTCAGAAACTTGGGTGAGTCACACTTTTTTCGTACTATACAAAGCTAAGGAAGAAGGGAGCAATTCAAAGAACCTGCTTTATTTTTTATGACAAAAAGCTGGCTTAAAGCTGGAATTACAAAGATTAAACGGATAAGAGGCAACTTATTAGATAAGATGATTTGATTATTTGAAGGAAATATATCTGAGAATATTTTTTTTAAATTTTGGATTAAATTTTTTTTTTTTGAACGAATCTGCTGTTCGTGTATCTTACTAACTGCTGGATGCTGAGAACTGGATTTGTTTTACATTCCTGAATGTGCTGGAGATAAGAACTGTGTTGGTTAAACAGGCCTGGAATATTAACTTTTTTGTTGCTGGGAGAAAAGAAACTGTTTGCCTCTACATTGGCTAATAATAGAAAAGGTTTTTTTTTTTTCAAGAATGACAACTAGGAAAACAGCCAAAGTTTTGGAGCGAAGAGTTTCAATTGATACACAGGAAGGGATGGACATGTTCCAGAAAATTATGGAGGGATTTAGTGATTTTAAACAAGAGTTGAAACAAGAGATGAAACAGGACAGACAACAACTTAAAGATGAATTTTGCAATATGAAAAAGGATTTTAAAGATTTACAAGATCATATTAAAAGAAGTGGGTGAGATTAAAAATAACATTGGGCAATTAACACAGGATGTAAAAAATGTTAAAGATAAGGTGCAAACCTTAGAGAATAGAATAGATATTACAAATATGGAATTGGAAAAAAAATTGGACTATATTGGTGTTATGGAACTTAGAGGTAAAGAACATTGCTTGAGATTCCGTGCAATTCCTGAGGAAACAGGTGAAGATATCAGAGAGAAAATTGTTAATGTTTTGGCAAAATCCTTCGACAGGAACGAAGATCGGATGGAATTTGAAATAGACAAAGTTTATAGAATTCCAGATATGCAACAATAAAAAAAAATCCCAAGAGATATGCTTGTTTATTTTTTAAAAAAGAGGACCAGAGATATGGTTTTGCAACATCATTTTAACAATGTCTTCAAAATTGACGGTAAAGAAATACAGGTGATGAAGGAAATTCCTGTTAGGCTTCTACGTAAGAGAAAAGATTACGCTTTCTTCACAGAAAAACTTAAACAATGTAAAATTCAATTTAGATGGGATGTTCCAGAGGGAGTGATTTTTACATTTAGACAACAGAAGTATTGATTAAATACTGTTCAAAAAGCAAGGGATTTCTTGAGAAAAGCTTCAAAAGACATGGAAGAAGATAAACTCAAAGATATGGATATAATTCCTGGGAAACAAAGTCAACAGAAACAGGTAGAGGAAGAAAAGGATGATGATGGATCAAAGGGAGTAACAGGCACAGACTTTTCTAAAATACATGCTTAAAAATGGATTACAAATATCTAACTTGGAATATAAATGGAGCTAATTTGTCGCAGAAGAGAAAGTATTTCATTATTTGAAAAAATTAAAATTGGATATAATTTGTTTACAAGAAACTCATATTAAGAAGGAAGATTCTAAATATTTAATTTGTAAAAATTTGGGTGAAGAATTTATTTCGGCAGGATTCAAAAAAAAATGGTGTGGTTCTTTATATTAATTCACAATTGTCTCCTAAATTGATATTATTGGATGATAGTGGTAGATTTGTGGGAGTTGAAATCACCATTCAGGGTACAAAAATTTTGATAGTGGGCATTTATGCTCCTAATGAAGATAAAACAAGGTTTTATACTGGACTTATGGAAAAACTGTCAGAGTTTGCATATGATCATTGGTGTGTCATGGGTGATTGGAATGGGGTAATTTCACCAAAAATGGATAGACTTTCTGAGAAAAATATTAAAGAGACACAGGGCAAATTGCCGAAGATCTGTTTCGAATTGATGGAAAATTTAGAATTGGTGGATGCTTGGAGATATATAAATGACAATGCAAAGGAGTTTACTTACTTTTCAGAAAGACATAAAACATTTTCGAGGATTTATATGATTTGGATGTCTAAAAAATTAGTGAAAGATATTTCCAAGATGGATGTGTTACCAAAAACTTTTTCGGATCATAATCCAGTGATATTGACTTTAAAAAATAAATATCTTGGATTTAGATGGAGACTAAATGAATCTTGATTACAGAATGATAAAATAGTGCAGGAATGTAAGAAGAAATTAAAAGTTTTTTGAACACAATTTACATAAAGAAACAGATGAAAATATTGTTCGGGATACAAGTAAAGCATTTATGAGGGGATATTTTATTAAATGTAATTCTGAATTAAAAAAGAAGAAACAAGAGAAAATGCAATTGATCTTGGAAGAAATAAAACAAAAAGAAAGAATTGAAAAAGAATCCAACTAAAGCTTCTACTATAAATCAAATTAAAATGTTACAGAAACAAGTGTCAATGTTGACAGAGAAATTGAAAGGAAATTAAATTTTGCTGAACAAAGGACTTTTGAATTTGCAAATAAACCGGGGAAATTGCTAGCATATAAATTAAGAAAAGAACGACAAAAAAATCTTATTTTAAAGATACAAGAAGGAGATGAGATGTTGACAGACAATTTAAAAATCCAAAGGGTTTTCCATCAATATTATTCAACTTTGTACAAGTGTCAGGAAATTCCCTCAGAAAAAATAGAAGAGTATATATCCAAACAGAATTTGCCCAAAATTACAGATCTTCAGAGACAAGCTATTAATGGTCCTATTACGTCAAGAGAAATATCTGAGGCTATAAGTAAAATTAAATTAGGAAAGGCGCCAGGACCGGATGGACTATCAGCAATGTATTACAAATGCTTGGAGGAGGAACTTTTACTACCTTTACAGTATACAATGAATTCTATTTTACAAGAGGGGAAGATACCGGATAGTTGGAAAAATGCCAATATAACAATACCTAAAGAGGAGCAGGATTTAACTAAAACAAAAAAGTATCGGCCAATATCTTTACTGAATAATGACTATAAAATTTTTACAATGATTTTGGCTGAAAGAATGAAAATAATATTGCAACAATTTATTCAGGAAGATCAAGCGGGGTTTTTACCTAAAAGACAATTACGTGATAACGTCAGGAATGTTTTGAATGTGTTTGAATATCTAGAACAACGAAATGACATACAAGCTGCTTTGATTTTCTTGGATGCTGAGAAAGCATTTGATAATTTGAATTGGAAATTTATGTTTAAGGTTCTAGAGCAAATGGACTTTGGAGATAATTTTATAAAATGGATCAGATTGATTTATACATCACAGAAGGCACAGATAATTGTCAATGGGGATTTAACGGACTCATGTGAAATACAAAAGGGTACAAGACAGGGATGTCCATTGTCCCCCCTTCTATTTATTCTGGTTTTAGAAGTGCTGCTTAGAGACATAAGGCAAGATAAAAGGATTTCGGGAATAAAGATAAAAAAAGAGGAATATAAATTGAGAGCATTTGCTGATGACTTGATAATTGTATTAGAAAATCCCTTGGAAGGAATCAAAGTATTGATGGATAAATTAGAAGAATTTGGACCATTAGCAGGATTTAAGATCAATAATCAAAAAACGAAGATGCTGGTGAAAAATTTATCTTTAAGAGATCAAAAAGAGTTAATGGAGAAGATAGATTTTAAAATAGAAGAAAAGGTGAAATATTTAGGTATCATTATGACAAATAAAAATTCAAAGTTGTTTCATAATAATTATGAAAAACTATGGACAGAGATTAAGAAAGATTTGTTAAGATGGGATAAATTACAGTTGTCATTAATGGGTAGAATATCTGTAATAAAAATGAATGTATTGCCGAGAGTGATGTTTCTATTTCAAACAATACCTGTCATATCCTCTGATCTACCTTTCAAACAATGGCAAAAAGATATTTCTAAATTTGTTTGGCAGGGGAAAAAACCAAGAGTTAAATTTAAATTATTACAAGACGCCAAAGAAAGAGGAGGGCTGGGATTACCAAATTTGAGACTTTATTTTGCTGCTTGTTGCTTAATCTGGATAAAGGAATGGATTCTATTGAGGAATAAAAGATTATTGGATTTGGAGGGTCACAACCTGAAGTGGGGATGGCATGGATATCTATGATATGATAAAGTAAAAGTTAATGTGGATTTTAATAATCATTTTATAAGACGTCCTTTGTTGAATATATGGAATAAATACAAAACAAGGGTTTTTTTTGAAAATACCACTATGTGTTTCAAGTCAAGAAGCATTTTATAGAAGAGAAATGGCTGGAAAAGAGAAACGGTTAACTTACCAAGAACTATTAGAAAATGTGCATGGTGAATATATAATGAAAGAGAGAGAACAACTAATAAAGGAAGGATATAGTTCACAATGGTTTGCCTATTTACAATTGTTAGAAAGATTTAAAATGGACAAGAAAATGTATGGGTTTGAAATAAATAAATCTGATTTTGAAATAGGTTTGTGTACAAATGATGAATGCATAATTGCAAAAATGTATAAATTTTTATTAAAAATGGACATGGAAGAAGAACAAGTAAAAGTGTATGGTTAAGTGGGCAAAAAATTTTGGTTATAATATACAAATGGATCAATGGGAAAATATGTGGAAAAAAGGTTTGAAATTTACATTATGCTATAATCTTAAATAATTTTTTTATAAAATGATGTATCGTTGGTATATGACTCCAGAAAAGTTGTCAGAAATGTATAGTAATGTTTCTAATGTATGTTGGAAATGTAAACAACAAGAAGGATCTTTTTATCATATGTGGTGGTTGTGTAAACAGGCAAAATTATTTTGGGCACAGATAGGTAGGATGATGCAAAAAATCTTAAAGATAAATATTCAGTCAAAACCAGAATTTTTTTTATTGGGTTTTATGGATAAACAAAAGGAAAAGAAATATGGAAGAATAATATTATATATGATCACGGCAGCAAGATTACTATATGCACAAAAGTGGAAAATGGAATCGATACCAACAATGGAAGAATGGCTATTGAAATTAATGGACTTAGTTGAGATGGACAAATTGACATGTCTTATTAGAGAAAAAACGACAGATACATTTCTTAAGGAATGGAAGCCTCTTTTGGACTTTTTGTTGAAAGAAAAAAATGAAATGATGATAATGGGATTTGACGATTAATTAAGATAGACTTTGGAAAAAAGTGAATTTCGTATGTTCTAGGAGACAGGTTTGATATATATTACATACTTATAGCTGATCTGTAACAAATCGGAAGTCAAGTTTTTCTTTTTATTTTATTTTTTTCTGTTGTATTGTTTTTGTTGTATTTGTATTTGTTTTTATAAAAATTTGAATAATAAAAAATTATTATAAAAAAAAAACTTCAGCCAGACCAGGTCTAGATGGTTCACCTGCTCCTGGGAAGTTCAGCCAAGCCAGGCTAGGATGCTGAAGAGGGCCTCAAAACAGCATGGTTAGATGCACTGGAAGATACCAGGGTGGAGTAATTGCCAAGATACTTATTTCCAACAAACATGACTGACATGGCCAGAATGGGGTGGTTACACCATTATGGTGTGCTCATACCGTATCTTTCCAGCACCTGTGACAGCAGAGATATTGGTGGAAAGGTGAACAGGAGACCTGACAGTTATGTTGAGTACTGAGCAGAGATCTATAAGGTGCCTGCCTAACCAGGGACATGGAAGCTGACAAATACTAGAGTGCTTTGCTAAGAACCCACTAGCACTGGAAACAGTCATGTTCCTATTGAAAGAATAAGTAGCTGCACTGATGAGGCAGCTAGAGGTGAGAGTGCACTGCCTACGTATGGAGGCTTGAATTAAAAAGAAGAGAGTTGGCAAAAAACTGAATCCTTTAATGAAGGAAATGCCTGAGTGGCAATTGCCTTCAGAAGCTCATCCGAGTAGCCCAAGGCCAGAAATCCCCCCAATGATCTGACTGCCATTGCTGAAAAGACCAGACTCCAGAAGGTTGCCTGGGACAGAAGACCTGGCCTCATTGGCAACCCACTTGAATCCATGTTGGATAGTCTCAAGAGAACTGAACACCATGGGCAGCTAGGTAAATACAAGATGGGAAGTCAGGCAGTCCCACCAGGAGTAAAGAAAGCCAGGCATAGAGTAGACTGCCAGAAAAGTGTTAACTACCTCTGCTTCCATCTTGAGACAACTGGTGAAGAAGCAGGGAAAGGTGAGTGTTGTGAATCAAGACGAACAGATTCACAGATGGAGGACCATACTTGCAAGCAACTGGTGGAAGACCTCGTAATAGAGTCTGCATCCCCATATTTCATTAAAGGGAAGGGTTATAAAACTTAGACAAAACGAAGCTTCTTAGGAGCGAGAGAAGAAACAGTCTGCCTAGACTCAAGAGGCAGGAACGGTCTGTGGTCTCGTGAGGGTTGCTACTTCCTCAAAAAACATACTATTCCTGCCTGCTGATGCTAGGTGGTGCTGTTATCCTCATCTGATGGTTGGTTCTCCAAGAGAAATTATGTTCAGGGAAGGCCAACAACCCCTTCTCTTGGAGGGAGAAATATCAATAATTTAAGATATGCAGATGATACCAAACTACTAGCAGAAACCAGTAATGATTTGAAACATATGCTGATGAAAGTTAAAGAGGAAAGCACAAAAGCAGGACTACAGCTGAACATCAAGAAGACTGAAGTAATCACAACAGAAGATTTATGTAACTTTAAAGTTGACAATGAGGACATTGAACTTGCCAAAGATTATCAATACCTTGGCACAGTCATTAACCAAAATGGAGACAATAGTCAAGAAATCAGGAGGTTGGACTGGCGAGGGCAGCTATGAGAGAACTAGAAAAGGTCCTCAAATGCAAAGATGTATCACTGAACGCTAAAGTCAGGATCATTCAGACCATGGTATTCCTGTTCTCTATGTATGGATGTGAAAGTTGGACAGTGAAAAAGGCAGGTAAGAGAAAAATCCACTCATTTGAAATGTGTTGGAGAAGAGCTTTGCGCATACCATGGACCTCGAAAGAGTCAAATGATTGGGTGTCAGAACACATTAAACTAGAACTATCACTAGAAGTCACCAATTTTCACACCTCCATCTTCGTCCAATCCCACTTTCTGTATATGTTCTGCATATAGATTAAACAAATAGGGTGATAAAATACACACGTCTCACACCCTTTCCTATGGGGAACCAATCGGTTTCTCCATATTCTGTCCTTACAGTAGCCTCTTGTCCAGAGTACAGGTTGCGCATTAAGACAATGATGCTGTGGCACATAATAGCTGTCCTTTGCAGATTTTACACCAGCCTTACAAACACATTGATCAAATGCTGGATTCACTTCTGAGCTCTTGGTGATACCAGATGAATAGTCAGGTTCCTGGCAGCAAGTTAGCAATGTTTGAAAATAGGACAGGCAATGCTCTTACCACTTGGGTTGCTTTCTACTGGTGGTAATTCTTCATTTGAGATAAATGGGAAATATCTCCCAACCGAAAGAAGCAAATACTGCACACTTGGGCTTTGTTGAGAGTTGGCTTCATTTTCATGCAGGGTGGTTGCTAAATTTATAAAACAACGTTTAAAAAACTGCTGGAAAACAAAAACTGCTTGCCAAAAGATGAGCAGTGGTTAGGACAAAATAACTTTGACAGGGAATTCACTCTCTTGGCACCACTACAGAAGGCCCCATCCCCTGCTGTTTTGCTGAGGTACTTTGAATCATAAAAGAACCATGGGTTTTTTTTTGTCTAGAGAATGTAACCAGCTGTGGGTACATTGTAGTATTACAAAGAGAGGGAAGGAACTTGTTTCTATTAGTACTCTTAATTTGATAAACCAGCCAATGTCAGAATGTGAAATTGGCCTAGCGAGAGGTGGGTAGTTTCTAGGAAAGGCACAAATTTATACATAAATAATACATAGACCTAATGCATGTTGTCACTGAGTTGTAGTTTCCTCTTTTTTCTCTCACCAGGAAATGTAAAACAGAATAGCCCAATTCATACTGTCACTTAGAGTGTAATCTTCTACAAATGGAGAAGTGCATGTGATAAGATTTTCCATGTTGCATAACGTAGGCAGCCACTGAGGTGCTCGGATCATGTGGCTAGTTCCCATTCTAGTTCCCAATAGAAGTGCAGCCTTAACAAAAGAAGTAACTCCTTGATTTAAACTACTCATGTACTTGCTGCTAGTATATATCGCCACTGTGTTGTGGGTCCATAATCCCCTGGAAGCATATTTGGCAGTGGTCAATCTGCAGTGGTAATGTGTGGGCAAAATGGATATCATGGTAGAGGCACAAGTCAGTGGTACTCAATTTACAAGGTGATTAAAACGTTTATATGTAGCATGTGCAAGAATGCTAAACCCTTTGTTGCTGAGTGCAGATAGATATCAAGATATGCTGCAAAATACTACATGTTATGCATAACACTTGTATTTATTTACTAAATTTATATCCCATCTTTTGTCTTGCAGCTCTAGGGTAGTTTACGATGTTAAAACAGATAAAAATACATAATACCGTAAAACAAAACATGTTGGGTAACTGCACATTTATTGCCTTCAAACATGTACTTAAAAGCCGTGATACAGATTTGGTTTCTATAAAGAAAAGCCGCATTAGGAGGTGGCCACATGGAGTGGAGAAGCAGTGGCAAAGGATGCAATGCTTAACCCTTTGCCTGCTTGCTGTTCCACTCAGGTTGCTCCCAACACTGCAGTAGAGTTAAAAATACCAAATTGTACGGGCCTGTTGTCTTCATTTTAGCATTTCTGCATTACAGGAAATTCCTGATGCTAGAACCTATGCTCATTGGTAAATTGTAAACATGGCTTCTAAACAATCCAAGATTATGTCTCCAGATTTAGAAGTGTGAGCAGGAGAGGGCAGGGAGTACACATGAAGTGAGAATGCCAGTGTACATGGAGGGTACCATGTAGTATAATTATGTAGGTTATTATGTTCACACTTGTTTTGTTTCCTTGTTGAGCATGAAAGGCAGGTGTTGCATTTTTATGTCCCAGAAAGGTGCTTTCTAATTTTATCTTAATAGCTGTCCTTTGCAGATTTTACACCAGCCTTACAAACACATTGATCAAATGCTGGATTCACTTTCGAGCATTCTTGCATCTTAGCACTCAGGAGTTCATATTGGTGAATGAGAGGCGTGGCTGTAAGGTTTCTGATTAAAACTGATAGACATTTGAAACCTGAGTTTGTGGCCTCACAAGGCACATTTTAAACATTAAGTTAATGAAAGTGGGGAAAATGTCAAAATCCATACTAGCTGTCAACAAAGGGAGACTATCAGATATTGCAAGAATCCCAATAACCTACTCCAATGTTTCCTTTATAAAAAGCTGCAGGCTGAACACACAACTTTCCATATGCCAAACTAAAGGTTCACTGTGAGCACAAATTTTATTCTGAAAGATTTGGAAGTTATGCTAGCTAAACAAGTGACAAGGCTGTTGCAAAAGGTAATGAGTTCATGAAATAATTTTCAAAACAGGAGTACTTTGAAATAATACGTTAACCATGAACGTACAATGGTAAAATATTTAATGTTTGGAATAAATATTATTGGGATGTGTATTAATTTTAACTTTATTTGATAAGTGCCTGGTTTTATATTTTAAATTAAATTCTTCCTATGTTTATGTCAAATTTTAAATTATATTCCTGTTGTGCTATGCATGTATCCATTACTGCAGAACAACATTACAATTATCTGCTTAAAAATTCCCCAGATATGGCATAAAGTATTTACAAAGAACTCTTCTAAGATTTTTCTTCTATGAGCTACTTCAGCTTCTGTGCTAAGGTTAGTAGATGATGTGTTACCGGTATTATAGGCATTAGTGGAAAGGAGGCTGGGCAGCAAGTGCTTCACCTCCGCATAGACAAATATTGTGCTGAATGTGTCAAATAGATAATGCATCTGGAACCATGTCTTCATCAATCCTGTTTGTTTAAGTGAATACCCTTTTCATTAACCCTAATTGTCCTCACCATACAGTTGTTAAGGAGAAAGAAATTGGGGAATAGCATAGCATTACATGAGTTGGAGGTCCAATAGATACACAATATCAGCAGTGTGCAGATGCTAGTGTAGATAACCCCTCAATGATTTATGGCACAATGCAGATTTTTCTGTACAACGGTAACGAACTACGCTAACAAAATTGCAGTGCCCTAGAACACCAACATGTTTGTCTGAAGTTCTCTTTTTACTTTGACTAGTACTTGCAGAACAAGAACATAGAAATATTTTCTGCCTTATATACATGGAATGTATAAAATGGAGGGAGGTAGCCTAAACAACTTAGGCCCTGAATATCTGAAAGACTGTCTGTTTTCCACAGCCTCTTGGGTATTAAGGTTGACAGAGATGTGACCATTTCCTTTGACTTCCTTTTTACCAATCCCCTCATTTTGGAGAAATTGCTGTTTTGACGTCAAATGTAACTATGTTGGATTTTCTGTGTAATAGTTCATTTACATATACACTGAATTTGATAGCACTATGATCACTGTTCCCAATTGGTTCAACAACGCGTTTTGCATTGGGTCCTGGGCACCACTTAAGATTAAGTCCAGGGTCACCACCCCTCTGTTAAATTCCATGATCAACTGTTCTAGGGCAGAGTCATTTAGGATATCTAGAAATTTTACCTCTTTGTCACGACTGGAACATACCTGTAGCCAGTCTATGTGAAGGTAGTTGAAGTCATCAATTACTACAACATTTCCACTTTTGGATACTTCCTTGATCTCATTCTCCATCTGAGCATTTTGATCAGGGGGTTGATGATAGTACATCGCCAGTACTAAAGGCTAAGGGCCTGGTATCACCACCTACAACGATTCTGTGGAGGAATCTACCCTTCTTGAGATTTCTAGCTTGGATACTTTGTCCTCTTTGATGCACAGAGAGACACCACCTCCAGTATGCCCATCTCTGTCTTTCATATAGAATTTGTATCCAAAGGTAACTTATCTGGAGAATAAGGGTATCGAAGGCTACACTCTGCCTCAATAGGTGGAGGCAGTATGCTTCCAAATATCAGTCACTGGAAATCACAGGAAGGGAGAGTGCTCTTTGCACTCAGGTCCTGCTTGCGGGTTTCTCATGGGCAACTGATTGGCCACTGTGAAAACAGGATGCTGGGTGAGGTGAGCCATTGGCCTGATACAGCAGGGCTCTTACGTTCCACTTGTTCTCTCTATTCCACCAGTTTTCCATTATGCCCACTATATCAATGCTGTCTTCTAAGACCCAGGATGGATGAATGGGTGTGTATGAGATACTGTTTCTTACTACCAACACCCCACCCTATGCTATTTCTTAAGATTCTGAAGAAATTTAAAACACTGAGTGGAATCCCTCAATAATCATTTGCACATTACGACTAGATGATGCATCAAAAGCTTTGATTTAGTATTTATATGCAACTTTTTCAACAACAAAGTTGATGAACCTGTCTTCTCAAAGGTGACACATGCAGTTGGCAGAATGCCAACTTTTAACTTTTTAAACTTTTTAAAATGCTGAAAATTATTTGAAGGTAACATAAACCATATAAGGTTAAAGCCGCACTTTTCTCTGGTCTTAAGGCTTATCATTTCTTCCCCCACTACACCCAGTATACTAGCCATTCAAAGGTTGTCCATTCAAAGGTTGTCCTAAAGGGTGCTCTCTTGCTATTATTCAGCTCCTTCAAGACTTTACTCTTGTGGATCAGTGATCTTGTGACTTGATGCTTGCTTTGGAAGAGGTCCAGGGACAACACACATTTCACCTAGAAGGGAGCAGTTTTGCACAGCACCCAACACAATGCTTTGTCATCAATGATTTTGGACTGCTAGTATTGTGCATCCATTTCACCTCTTTTCATGGCCACTGATTCTATTTCAAACCACAGGAGCAATGTTATTGTGGTGCTGTCACTATCAGGATCAAAATATTCACCAATAAAACAAAAATGCAGTGGTGGGGAAGCTGTGGTACTTCAGCCTGCTTAACCCCAATTCCCATCAGTCCCAGTCAGCATGGCCAGCGGTCAGAGATTATGAGAGTTGTAAACCAGCAATATCTGGAGAGATAGAGATGAACCGCTCCTGCCATAATTCTTGGAGGCGTTCAAACTTTATTGTCAATAGTAATTGATTTTAAGACCATAACAACAGCTGTGCTGGATCACACCAAAGGCCTGTCTAGTCCACCATCACGTTTCCCACAGTGGCTAACCAGATGCTTCTGGGAAGCCTACAAGCAGGACATTTGATATCGCATGGTAATGTCCAGTTCAGAGCGAGAACCACCAGTCGGAGACGACGGTGCAATCAATTCTTGTTTTATTAAAGTAATGGATACATCAAAGGCTGTGCGCCTGATAGAAACCCCTATGCTAACTCACTACAGTCCCTAACTGCACTCTAGACATGCTCTGCAACTTGTGAGGAAAGTTGAATCAGCGCCCACTTCCGGGCATGGTAGCCTCAAAGAGGAGAGGTCTTGGGGCATAACCTCTCACTCCGTTGCACACACGCCTCCTTCTGCCCTGTCCGCTTCTCCCGACGTCGTGAGCGCGGTGGGGGGGTGAGCCTCCAAGGGCTCATCGGAAAGCACAGGTTCCTGATTGGCAGGCAGAGGGCGGGGAAGCGGAGGGCATTTCTAAGATACTGCTTGGTGAAGGAGGAGTGTCTACTCGCTCAGGAGCATCCCCCAACAGTCCCGTGGGAGTGCTGGGAGGCTGAACGCTGTCCCATTGAGGGGCAGGGCCAGCCATGGGAACTGGAGGGGCGGGCGACTCGCGCTCTTCCCCAAGGTCAGGGTTAGACTCAAGAACAGCTGGATCACCCATGCTCCCTAACGGCTGAGGCTTCTGAAACTCATGCCTTCCTCCTCCCTCCTCCTCCTTCCTCGGGAAGGAGGCTGGGTCTGTCACCCCTGGGCTCAACAGGTAATGTGTAACAAGCTGCAGGAGCTCTTTTTTCAACTTACAGAATTGGCACTGGTAGATTATTAACTGGTGAGATCTCTTCCTCCCCTTCTGCAGAAGTATCCATATTGGCTAACAATAAATATTTAAAATGCAACAACAAATGAATTGTAAACAAAAATTTTTTAATGCAAAGCAATAAAATAACAGTAAAAGCAGAGAGATGGCAAGAATCCATTCATTCATTAAAACCATAGGAGAATAAATTGTTTTCACCTTACACTGTTGGTATAACACATTGTATTGCTTTGGTGGCAGTGATTGTTGGTTAGCAATGGTAGAGTGGCAGGATCTGCCATCTACTGTCATGGGAATTTAGATCATAAAGCAGTTAGGGTGTCCATACAACTGTAGAAGTAAAACAATGTTTTGTTTCATGTTGAGCACTATAAACAGCAGTCCTAGTTGTTTTTGCCCTTCACGAGTAGCCATTTATTATTATTTTGCATTTAGAAGGGAGGGAGGAAGGAAAATGCTACAATGCATATGCCCCATTGCACTCTGCCTGGTGGTGGACCTTTACAGCTGCAGGAATAATGCAGACCAATCTGCATAGCAACTAAGGAACAATCACTGTTATTAAACATGATCAGATATTATATTAAACTGAGAGCATGAGAAGTAGCCATTTTTCCTGTTGAAGAATTTGTTGAAGCAGCCAAAGACCCATAGCCACAGTGGAGATGAGAATGGTAAAAGGAACTCCACATGAAAAAGCAGCCTTTATCAGTGAAGCACAGTTGATATATAGTTTCTTTTTATCATTATACAGAGAAACCAAACCTGAATCAATTTAGTGCCTGAGGATCAATAAGACATGGTCATAAGAGGAAGGATTGGTAAAAGCAAACGGATAATTTAAAAAACAGTCCCATTGCCATACCTCTCCTTTAAGTACAAAGGAAGAATGGAGATTTGCAGCCTGCTTCATGTTTGTTTTTTAAGATGAATGTCTGCATAGTAGTAATGTTGATTAAAAATAATTAACAGGAAATTCAAGTAGAAGGAAGAATTGTTTATCCTTTATGAAATAACGAGTGCATCAGGAAAAATGCAAACACCTTGCTGAAGGTAAGGAGATTTGGATCTGGTCAGTATCCAGATGGAAAACTGCTCAGGAATCTTATGCATATGGTCTTGAATTCCATGATGAAACAAAGATGGGATCTATATTAAATAAACAGGCATTGTTTTTAGTTTTAAAAAGCATAATGCAAAAGAGGAATAGGCTGAATTCTTAGAAAAACTGTTGTGTCCCAGGTGAAGGAAGAGTTAGATCAGGGAGGGGAATCAGATGAGGCTGAGGCTCCTTAGGGAGCTGACGGAAGACGAACAGGGAGGGTTCTGGCAGCCCCAAAACTCCCCTGCCCAGCACTTCCACCAAGGAAGCTCCTGCCCCGCCTGCGAGTCCAACGCCCGAGCAGCTGGGAAGTGACTCTCCACCTGCGCCATCTACTCCTGGGCAGGAATCCCTGCCAGGCACTTCAAACGCTTCCCAGCCAATCAGCATCCTGCTTCCAGAGACCGTGCTGTCACCTAGCGAAGCCCCACTGTCAGATGGGTCATCTGAGACTTGCCTCCTTTGCCCTGCATGAGGTGGTGCAAGAAGAGACTTTCAGAGGGTGGAACTCAGGTGGAGCCGCCATCTATGAGCCAAAACCTTCCCTACTTAAGCTAGTGTCCCCCAAGGCACAAGTGTTGAGTCAACTCTCCTCAAACGCTGCAGAGACTGCTTAGCTAGGATAGTTAGGGAAAGTACTGAGTCGGAGTAGACAGGTATATGAAGCGCACCGCTTTGGATGTATCTATAACTTTAATAAAAAGAGAAAAAGACATCACCTTGCCTCAGTTACCTCTGGGCAGGACAAAAACTTATCTCTGGAAAAGAAAATGAAGTTATTGGGATTAAAATGTATACATGAGTGGAAACAGACAAAAATACTATAAATAGTTTTATTGAAATAAACAGGCAGGTTGGCTTAAAAATATTGTTATGCTCTCCCCAGTTCTCAGAGTAGTGAGAAGTTTGAGGGATGCAGCACTTCTCTGGGTTTGGTTTCCTTTGGAAAGTGGTCACTAGAAGCTAAATAAATAAATCTTGTGACATTTGAACGTACAAACAATACAGGCTGAGCATGGGTGGAAGTATAGATTAAACACTCCAACATATAGACAAAGTCTACTTTATCTATTTTGAGATGGCAGATGATCCAGTATTGGGACACTTCCACAGAAATAACAACAGTAATAGTGATTTCTTTGTGGAGTCCCCAACTACCACCACCCCAAATATTCCTTTGCTCATGGTTTGTGCTTGTCATTCCTCTCAGTTGACATTGGCTTGGGAAATGTGTGATCATGTGCCTGTAGTCTGAGAAGCCACAGAGGCGGGGAGACCACACCCTAATGCTGGTTGTGAACAAGAGCAGAACAGGACTTAACAGTTTGTAAACAAATAAATTGCCCCTACAGACACAGTTCCTCAAGACGATACAGTGATGGAAGGGGTATGCTGGGAAGCTGACAACTCCACGTCCTTATTGTTGGGCTGTGACCCATAGGCATTACTGTCTCTAGTTGTTTTCCATAAAGCCTGCAAGTTTGGAGAAGTAACTGTTATCTCCTGGCCTGAGAGTGAGCAGACATCCAAGGCCAGCGGTTGTCATGGTAACGTGAGATAGCAACTGGGAAAGTTCTAACAGAGTCTGTAAGTTGTGTCTTCTGAATACTGCCTCTGAACCGTGAGGCTGGTCTTCTGTGTATTGCCTCTGAACTGAGAGGTTCTCTTCAGTGTTTACCTTTGGAGAGAGATGTACCAGAGGGGGGGTGACTGAAGAAACTCTACATGTATTTACTCTTAAGCCTTTGGCCATAATGTCTTAATAAAGACTCTTAACATGCTCTAATGCTCTGAAGAAGTTTCTTGCTCAACTTAACTCCAACGTAATGTATGCTGTTTCACGCAACAACGCACACAAGTCAACAAGGGTTATGGGCCCAGATCCACAGCGCATTACACGGGAGTAAGTTGCTGGTCTGAACGGCAGACGGAGTTCCAGAGGGCAGCTTGATTGATTGTACCAGACGGAGGTGAGCAACATGGCTGTAAACCTGTCTGGGGGAGGCTTGCCAATGGAAAGATTGACGGAAAAGAATTATGGCAGCTGGAAGCTGAGGATGCGGGCTTTGCTGATAAAAGAGGATTTATGGGACACAATAGATGGACCCACTCCAGCGGTACTGACTGCAGCCTGGACGCGTAGAGATCAGAAGGCGCAGGCTTTTATACTTCTGGCTCTATCTGACTCTCAACTGCTACACGTGAGAGATGTTACAAACGCCAAACAGATGTGGGACGTGTTGGAGGCTCTTCATGTGCAACAGACTGCGGGATCTAGATTGTGTTTGGCACGGAAGCTTTACCAGATGCGCTTCACGGGTGAGTGCGAAATGAGTGAGCATCTCACAGAATTCAGACGCCTGTTTGCTGAGCTGACGGACCGAGGCGTCGAACACTCTGAACTTCAGAAGACCTATCTGATCCTGGCTTCGCTCGATGGGACTTGGAATAATATGGTCATGGCTTTCGAAGCCATGCCTGACGGAGGTCTGAACGTTGCGTTTATTGAGGAAAAGCTGACCCAGGAATGGCAGCGGAGACAAGAGGCGAAAAGTGCTGAGGAAAAGCAAAGAGCCAAGCTAAAAGAAGAAAGCAGCAGCAGACAGGAAAACAAGCAGCAGCTGTTAAAGGCTTGTTATGCCTGTGGGGCTCGTGGGCATCTCCGAAAAGACTGTGCAGTCAAGCGAAACTCCAGGGACAGAGGCTTGAAGCAGGGAAGTGTGAACTTTGTTTGTAAACAGAAGTCTCAAGATTTAGGACCTATTGACTGGCTTGTCGACAGCGGGGTGAGCCATATATTAATTAAAGACAGAAGTTTGTTTTATGCTTCAGAAGAAGTGCAGGATTTTGTGCAACTTGCGGATGGATCACAGAAACGGGTGGAAGCCCGAGGACTGGTGAGATTTAATAAACTTGGGATAACGTCAGAATGTTTGTTTGTTCCAGAATTGGCTCATAATATTTTATCAGTTCAAAAACTGGTGTATTCTGGGTATTGTGTAACATTTGATAGAGGAAAATGTTTTGTGCAGAGAAGAGGCAAAGTTGTCTGTCAGGGTTTTATGACACAAGGGCTGTTTAGAATGTCCATGGGTGTGAAGTGTGCTGATGCCTTGAGTTTAATGGGGCGGAAAGAGAATGACGGTCAGAGCTGTAAGAAGACAGCTGTTAAAAGCACACAGCCACAGTATTCATGTAATGCAGTCAGGCTGATGCCTGAAAGAGTGCATCGCAGCCGAGTTTACAAGCCACAGGGTAAGAGACGTGGCAAACGTGCACCTAGAGCACAAGATAATGCATATTTCAGAGCTTGGTGTCCAGAAACACAAGCGCAAACATTTAAACCAGATCTTGACGTAAATCTGAAAGGCACGAAGACAAAGAGTCTGGTTTTGTCAGGAGCAAAGACAGGAGGTCTTGAATGTTTTGTGGATGCAGATCATGCAGGGGAGCTGAGCAGTCGTAAGTCAACCTCTGGCATAGTTGTGATGTGGCACGGGTCATGCATTGACTAGAGCAGCAAGAAACAAAACATGGTGGCTGACATAATGACCAAGCCTTTGTGTGAGGAGAAATTTGGCAAACTGGTGACAAGGCTTGGAATGAGCCAAAGTTTGATTGAATAAAGTTCTAGCTAAATGTACAGAGATGTTCTGAAATGTACTGCAATGTACTGAGATGTAATATGGATCTGTATGATGCAATGTATTGAAATGTATTACCTTTGTATTGTAGAAATGTATTGCTGAAATGGAAAGTATTTGCAGTCTTAATGGAAAAAGGGGGGTATGTTGGGCTGTGACCCATAGACATTACTGTCTCTAGTTGTTTTCCATAAAGCCTGCAAGTTTGGAGAAGTAACTGTTATCTCCTGGCCTGAGAATGAGCAGACATCCAAGGCCAGCGGTTGTCATGGTAACGTGAGATAGCAACTGGGAAAGTTCTAAGAGTCTGTAAGTTGTGTCTTCTGAATATTGCCTCTGAACCGTGAGGCTGGTCTTCTGTGTATTGCCTCTGAACTGAGAGGTTCTCTTCAGTGTTTACCTTTGGAGAGAGATGTACCAGAGGGGGGGTGACTGAAGAAACTCTACATGTATTTACTCTTAAGCCTTTGGCCATAATGTCTTAATAAAGACTCTTAACATGCTCTAATGCTCTGAAGAAGTTTCTTGCTCAACTTAACTCCAACGTAATGTATGCTGTTTCACGCAACAACGCACACAAGTCAACACTTATACCCTCTCAGCTGAGCATGTTTGATGGAATGAGACACTGGGCAAGACTACATTTGCTTATTTAAGTATTAGAGAAAATTATTACATGATTCTGTGTAATTGGTATTTAACACCCTAGTGGTTAGCAAAAAAATTACCCTAACCTTGTGGACCATTGCTGGAAATGTGGCTTCATAAGTTCTAATTTTATGGCTTTTATGCACAGCTAGTGGGGGTGTCAAAAGGTTAAAAACTATTGGGAGATTATTATTCAGGTCATTACTGCCATTATTGGCTGTGCAGTTCCCCTTGATCTGCTTCTAATTCTATTGGGATACATGGAAGAGGATATTCAATCAGAGCATACAATGAAATTTGGAAATTTGAGTGCTGCTAGAATTTTGCTGGCCTCTAAATGGTGAGATCTAAAATACCCTCAATGAAGGAATAAATTATCAAAGTATGGTATACTGAAACAATGGTTAAACTAACAGAATTAGTAAGACTAAAAAAAGGAAGATGGAAAAACAAGCTGTTTGAGAGATCAGGGTATCCCTTACAAGGAACAGCAGTATAATTTACAATTTTAATGCTTTAATGCTGAGATGATTAAGAATTCCAAATTTTGAATGCTGTAATATTGGAAAATACATCAAAGACGGATTAAATCTAATAATTAATAAATAATACCATATAATACACTACAATAGGAATTTATTTTACAATTGTGATATAATGAGATGGATTATACAAGTGTGTGTACTAATTATACAGCCACAAGAGTGGTTGTATACTGTAGCCAGCATGGATTTTTCACATTCTGCAGTGTTAAATTGAAAATACTCCCATGCCATTCTGCTGCTTCCCATACATTCATTTCAAAACAAAATGTTACAAAACTTATAGTCCTGAACTCAGAAACACTTGCTTAACCACCATCTAAGTTTTCATAGTGATACACAAAACACTCAGAGAGAACTGAGATTTCAAAGTGTAAAACAAGAGAAAAAATCCAGACGATTATTTTTTCTGTCAGTGGTATCAGTGGTGTCAAATTAATTTGTTGAAATTAATTAAAAATCAGCCATGTTCACAGAGTACCTGTAATCCTATTACTGACTTTGCCCCACACTCTTACCTTTATCTGCAGTTTAAAAGTTTTTTAAAGTTGTAAACTGCCCAGAGAGCTTCGGCTATGGAACAGTATACAAATGCAATAAATAAATAAATGCCTGGCTGGTTTTTAATTAATTTAACATTGGAGTAAATGATAAGCATGGGCATGCTCAGTAAGAACCAACTGTCAGTGTTCTAAAAGCCAGACTCACAAATGTTTGGCTTGGCTAATCGGGGCCACACCCATACCAGACACTTATTTCACTTTAAACAGTCAGGGTTTTCCCCAAAGAATCCTAGGAAGTGTAGTTTGTGCAGGGTGCTGAGGGTTGTTAGGAGATTTCCATTCCCCTGAGAGAGCTCCAGTGGCCAGAGTGGTTTAACAGTCAGCCCCTCTTCTGGGGATTGTAGCTCTATGAGGGGAATAGTGCATATCCTCAGAGGCACGTTACCAAATTCTTCAAAGCTACCCAGGAAATGGATTGGACTGTGAAAGACCAACCCAAATTGTGTTTGCATTTTTACAAATTTGTAGGGCAGTACAATATCATAGAATCATAGAATAGTAGAGTTGGAAGGGGGCTATAAGGCCATCAAGTCCAACCCCCTGGTCAATGCAGGAATCCAAATCAAAGCATTCCCAACAGATGGCTGTCCAGCTGCCTCCTGAATGCCTCCAGTGTCGAAGAGCCTACTACCTCTCTATGTTCTATTGTTGTATGGCTCTAACAGTTAGACGTTTTTCCTGATGTTCAGTCAAAATCTGGCTTCCTGCAACTTGAGCCCATTATTCCGTGTCCTGCACTCTGGGACGATCGAGAAGAGAAGATATCTCAGAGAGGAGGTCCGGTCTCCTTCTCCCCCAATGCATTCACTATAGCTGCCCAATTTCCCTGCTTTTTAAAGTTTAAACCACAAGGGTTTTTCTTGTCTGTTAGTGAATTTATACTTAATGTCTAAACAGAGTCTCAGTCACCATCACAATAACTCACCGTGCAAGGTGTCTTTCAAAGTACTTTAATGCTAGTTGCTAAATCCAGATGTAGAAGAAATATGCTTTTAAAATGGTTTCAGGTTTAGCTATCACATTCACAAAGCTTGCAAGCAAAACAGGGAAACTTGTTGCATAACATCTCATCAATGTTAGCTGCTGTATCTAAAGATAGATAACCTAAGTGAGAACAAAGACCCAGTTCTTAGATGCTCATAACAAGGCATTCTAAATGTGCTTGATGTCTTTCCAAAATCTCTGATTGCTACCAGCTGTCATGGCCCCGTCAGAGGACTCAGATGAGGACGACTCAGGAGTAACAGCAGCAGACCCAGGAGCAGCAGGAGACACGGAGGAGCCTCCTGAGAATCCAGCTCCTTCTGCCCCTCAGCTGCAGAGCACCCCAGGGACAGCAGAGGCCCTGCAGCCAGACACAGACAGTGAACAGGATACTCCCCCCTCACCTGCAGAACGTAGGCAGCAGAAGGTCAGGCAGAAGAGAGGCAGGCCTGTCTCCTTAAGGCCCAAACGCTGAGGGCTCACACCTGCTGTCCATCCTGCTCTTTATAAGGCACACCTTGGCTGCAGCTTGTTGCTGACTGCAACGTCAGGCGTGGCTTTGTGTAGACCTAGTTTCCCTGCAGCATCTCTTTGACTGACCCCTTGGCAATTGATCCCGGACCTCCACTGACCTCGCTTCTGGACTTCTGACTCGGCAAGTACGCTTCGGATAGGCCTGGCAGATTTACAACCTGACTGCTGGCTAAGGACTTTCCTTCCCTGCCAAAGACCCAGGAATTTCCAGCCCCCCCCTGGCACTGCTGATGCAGTGTAGAGCTGACAGTTTGCAGTCAGCCCAAACAAAGCAGGCAACAAAGGAGTGGGGGAAGTGCTGACCATGGAGCAACTCCAGCAGGAAAACTTGCTCCTGCGCTCACAAGTAGACCAGCTGCTGTTGGCCATCCAAGGCTTGCAAACCCAGCTAGCAGCAGCCCCACCCCCTCTTCCTACAGGGAGAGCCAAGTGCCCTGTGACCCTCCCAGAGAAATTTACTGGGGCTTCCGACCAGCTCTCAGCCTTCTTGGCCCAGGCCCAGCTCTTCATGGAATTACGCCCAGAGGCCTTCCCAGATGATAAGACCCGGGTGGGATTCTTGATTAACCTCTGCACCGGGATGGCAGCTAGATGGGTCACGCCCCTGCTCCTCGAGCGGAGCCCCGTGCTCAACGACCTAGCCGCCTTCACCAGAGAACTGAAGGCTATGTTCGAGGACCCAGTCCAATCTGCCACAGCCAACCGCCGGATACGCAGGCTGCGGCAAGGCCGATGCCCCTTGGGGGAATATGTAACAGACTTTCATCTATTGCAACAAACCCTGGGCTGCAACAAAGCCGCTCTCATGGACCAGTTTCAGGAGGGGCTGTCGGATGAGCTCCTGGATGAGCTAGCTAGGGTGGAGCGCCCTGGAACCCTGCAAGCCCTCATACGCCTGTGTCTCCAGATTGACGGGAGGCTGGAAAGCAGGCGTGCTGCCCACCGACCCCAGCCAGTCTACAGAGCATCAGCCCCAGTGGCTGGGCCCTTGGAGCCTGTCGGCAAGGACCCTACACCCCCGGCAGAACCGATGCAGCTGGGAGGGGCTCAGCCACGTCTCTCTGCGGCCGAAAAGCTGCGACGCCGGTAACAGGGCCTCTGCCTGTATTGCGGGGCCCCGGGACATTTTGCAGCCCAGTGTTCCGCGAAACGACCCACAGCCCCTGCCTCGGGAAACGCCCATGCCCCGGCCTTCACAGGCCCCTGAGCCAGGGCAACCTCATGGTTCAAGGGGCCCGCCACCTCAGTTCCTCACCGCCCAAGCATCTGACCGTGTTGATTGCACTGACAGTCCCCGGAAGGGGGACTCTACAAGTACCCGCCATGCTGGACTCAGGATCCACCAGCAATTTTATGGATGTGTCCTTTGCCAAGCTCCACCGGGTTCCTAGTCAACCCATTCGCCGCCCCCTCCTGGTGGAGACTATTGATGGCCGGCTTCTCGCCTCGGGCCGTGTAGTACAGGAGACAGTGTCGCTCGACATGGCCCTGGGGGAGCACCAGGAAAGCCTCCAGTTCTACCTGGCTGCCACACCCCATTTCCCGGTTGTGCTGGGCCTGGCATGGCTCCAGTGGCATGACCCCATCATCCAGTGGTCCACGGGACGACTGACCCTCGGATCCCCCTATTGCCAAGCCAACTGCTGGAGGCCGAAGGAGCGCATCCTGATGACCCAGGAGGCAAGCTCCGTGCCCGAGGCCTTACCGGAACAGTACCGGGAGTTCGCGGATGTGTTTGGGAAGCAAGAGGCAGACCAGTTGCCGCCCCATCATCGTTACGACTGTCCCATTGATCTGCTCCCCGGAGCCAAGATTCCCGTGGGCCGGCTTTACTCCCTGTCGGAACCCGAACTGGCAGCCCTCAGAGAGTTCCTTGACAAGAACCTGCACCAAGGGTTCATTCACCCTTCCACGTCCCCTGCAGCCGCCCCTGTCCTCTTTGTCAAAAAGAAATGTGGGGAACTCCGGCTGTGCAATGACTACCGCGCCCTCAACCAGATTACAGTTCGGAATTGCTACCCTTTGCCCCTGATCCCAGAACTATTAGAGCGGCTGCGGGGCGCTCGCATTTTCACCAAACTAGACCTGCGAGGGGCCTACAACCTGGTGCGTATGCGGAAGGGCGATGAGTGGAAGACGGCCTTCCGCACCCGTTATGGGCACTTTGAGTACACTGTGATGCCTTTTGGCTTGTGCAACGTTCCTGCCGTCTTCCAGCACTTCATGAACGACATCTTCCGGGACCTCCTAGACCGCTTCCTGGTGATTTACTTGGATGACATCCTGATCTACTCAAGGAACCCCTCGGAACATAAGGAGCATGTTCGAGCGGTGCTGCAGCGCCTGTGGGAGAACCGCCTCTTCGCCAAGCTCGAAAAATGCGCCTTTGACCTCACGACTGTGGATTTCCTAGGCCATCGGATCTCACCCTCGGGTATCCAGATGGACCCCGCCAAAATTGAGACCATCCTCCACTGGGCAGCTCCTTGAAGCCCCAAAGATGTGCAGCGCTTCTTGGGCTTCGCCAAGTATTACCGCCGGTTCATCTCCCACTTCTCCGAACTCACCACCCCCATATCAGACCTGCTTCGAGGCAAAGAGAAGTTTGTTTGGACGGAGGCCGCTCAACAGGCCTTCCGGCACCTCCAACACGCCTTTACGTCTGAACCCATTCTCCAGCAACCCGACCCTACCCGACCTTACATAGTAGAGGCAGATGCATCTGATAAGGCAGTGGCAGCAGTCCTACTTCAGCCGGTGGGGAGCAAGCAGTCCCTGCTCCCCTGTGCGTTCCACTCCCGGAAACTCAACGCTTCGGAACAGAACTACACCATTTGGGAGAAGGAGTTACTGGCCATCAAAGTAGCTTTTGAGACCTGGCGTCATCTCCTGGAAGGGGCACGCCATCCGGTCCAGGTACGAACGGACCACCGAAACCTGGAGCACCTGCAAAGCACCCGACGGCTGAACCAACGCCAGATCCGGTGGTCCCTGTTTTTCTCCCGGTTCCAGTTCACGGTCACCTACCTCCCTGGCCGCCGAAACACCCTAGCAGATGCGCTCTCTCGCAAGCCGGAATACCGAGCCGAGCAGGTCAATCTCCCCCTTCGCCCAATCCTTCACCCAGAGAACTTCGCCGCTACCCACCAGCCACACCCCCTCCTGGACCGGGTGCAGGAACAGCAGCAAAAGGACCCCTACGCCCTGGCCCAGCAGCGAGAGCTCCAGTCAGGTACGCCCGCCCGGGACAGCCCCTTTTCCCTGCAACAGGGCCTCTTGTACCACCGGAATCGAATGTAC
This sequence comes from Rhineura floridana, assembly GCF_030035675.1. NCBI lineage: Eukaryota > Metazoa > Chordata > Lepidosauria > Squamata > Rhineuridae > Rhineura > Rhineura floridana. Next base: position 39,009,747 of record NC_084482.1, read on the forward strand.
GTTCCCCCGGGAGCTCTGCGGGGAGAGGTGCTCCACCTCTGCCATGACAGCCAGCCGGCAGGGCATTTTGGAACGTATAAAACCCTCCACCTGGTCCTACGGGATTTCTGGTGGCCCCGGGTCCAAGCGGACGTCAAGGACTATGTAGCGGCCTGTGATACCTGCCAGCGAGCCAAGAGCCACCCCGGCAAGCCCCCGGGGCTTCTGCTCCCACTGCCTACCCCCCCAGGGCCCTGGCGCTCGGTCTCCCTGGATTTTATCACGGACTTACCGGCCTCCCGGGGAATGACCACCATCCTCGTAGTCGTAGACCTGTTCACCAAGATGGCCCATTTCCTCCCCTGTGCCGGACTACCCTCTGCCCCAGAAACTGCGCAACTGTTTTTGGCCCAGGTTTTCCGTTTGCACGGCCTCCCCGATCACCTGATCTCTGACCGAGGAGCCCAGTTCACCGCCCGGTTCTGGCAGGCCCTGTTTCGGACCCTGAACGTCCAGATCCACTTGTCCTCCGCCCACCACCCTCAATCAGATGGACAAACAGAACGTACCAACGCCACTGTCAAACAATACCTGCGGTGTTACACCTGCTTCCAACAGGACAATTGGGTGGATCTGTTACCGCTGGCGGAGTTCGCGTATAATAACTCCGTGCATGCCTCCACGCGCCAGACCCCGTTCTTTGCCTCCTACGGCTACCACCCCTGATTCTTCCCCTCAGTGCGACCCCCGTCGCCGGTCCCCGCTGCGGATGTCATGCTGCAGGAGTTGCAGGCCCTGCAGGCAGTCCTGAAGGAGCAGCTGGAGCAGGCCAAGGACACGTATAAGTGCTTTGCTGACCGCCACCGCCAACCAGGCCCGCCGCTGAAGTTAGGCGACCGGGTATGGCTCTCGACCAAATTCCTGCATTCGCAACGGCCGTCTCACAAGCTGGAGGCTCGGAACGTAGGTCCCTTCCGGATCGCCCAGCAAATTCACCCGGTGGCGTTCCGGCTCCAACTCCCTGCCTCCTTCCGCATTCACCCTGTCTTCCATAGATCACTGCTGACTCCCGCTCTCCCGCCTCACCCCTTGGGTAGTCAACCACGGCCCCCACCACCGATACAAGTCAACGGGGAAGAGGAATTTGAAGTGGCGCAGATCCTGGACTCCCGGAGGCATCGGGGCCGCCTCCAGTACCTCATAGACTGGCATGGGTACGGCCCTGAGGAACGCTCATGGGAAGATGCGGCGCAGGTGCATGCCCCTCGTCTGGTCCGGCGCTTCCACCAGTGCTACCCGGATAAGCCGGGCCCCGGCGGGAGGCGGAGGGTTGGTCGTGGGGCGGGGGATAGTGTCATGGCCCCGTCAGAGGACTCCTCAGATGAGGACGACTCGGGAGTAACAGCAGCAGACCCAGGAGCAGCAGGAGACACGGAGGAGCCTCCTGAGAATCCAGCTCCTTCTGCCCCTCAGCTGCAGAGCACCCCAGGGACAGCAGAGGCCCTGCAGCCAGACACAGACAGTGAACAGGATACTCCCCCCTCACCTGCAGAACATAGACAGCAGAAGGTCAGGCAGAAGAGAGGCAGGCCTGTCTCCTTAAGGCCCAAACGCTGATGGCTCACACCTGCTGTCCATCCTGCTCTTTATAAGGCACATCTTGGCTGCAGCTTGTTGCTGACTGCAACGTCAGGCGTGGCTTTGTGTAGACCTAGTTTCCCTGCAGCATCTCTTTGACTGACCCCTTGGCAATTGATCCCGGACCTCCACTGACCTCGCTTCTGGACTTCTGACTCGGCAAGTACGCTTCGGATAGGCCTGGCAGATTTACAACCCGACCACTGGCTAAGGACTTTCCTTCCCTGCCAAAGACCCAGGAATTTCCAGCCCCCCCCCCGGCACTGCTGATGCAGTGTAGAGCTGACACCAGTTTCAAAGATGTCAGTATACCATCAATTTAAAGCAAATCAAAAGCATGTTCTCCCCTCCCCAAAAGAATCCTGGGAAATGTGGTTTAAGGGTGCTGGGTGTTGATGTGTGTGCGTTGTTGCGTGAAACAGCATACATTACATTGGAGTTAAGTTGAGCAAGAAACATCACAGAGGCATTAGATCAGATTAAGAGTCTTTACTACAAGACATTATGGCTTAAGACTTTAAGATTACATGTAGAGTTGCTCCCCCCCCCAGGAGAGAAGTTCTCAGTTCAAAGACACGACACAGAAGACTCCGCTCAACACAGATAGCTGCTAGAACTCTCCCAGTCTATCTTGATGCTACCATGGCAACGGCCTTGGCTGTCCGTTCCCAGACATAACTCCTTCTAGCTACAGATTTCCAGACTTGCAGACTTGATGGAAAAAATAAACTCAGTGACAGTACAGTTCAATGGTCAACAATTCCCCCTTTTTCCCATCATGTCTGTAATTCATTTTTTATTTATTTATTATTTCAATTTATATATCGCCCTTAGCAGAATAGCTCTCAGGGCGGTGAACAAACATGACAACAATAACAATAATACATTTCTACAATACAACTTGCAATACAGTTTACATTTCAGTACAGTTCAGAACATCTCTGTACATTTAGCTAACACTTTATTCAATCAAACTTTGGCTGAACACAAGTCAGATATAACGTTTCAGGATCCATTTCAACCTGTTTGTGCATTCCAGGACTGGTCACCACCCCCACTGTGAATCTTTCCGGTGGTTTCCCTATGTTTGATCTTGTAGAACATCTTAAAGGCACTAGGGCTTCTGCTCTCTCTGCCCCCCCATTTGTGCTTGTGCTTGGCACAGCGTGCCCAGGATCCTCCATTTCCTCAGCCTTACGTTTCTTCGATCTTTGTTTCCCACAAATGAGCTCATTTAACGCATCTCTGAGTGGAATATGTGTGCCCTCCACCTTTATGTCTAGATTTGGCTTAAATGTTTGTGCTTGTGTGTCATCTGACCCTGTAAGAATGACTGTTTCCCTTTGATCCCAAGGCTTTTCTGAGACTTTAATGCTTCTACTCAGAACTAATTGCTGTGTTTCTGGCAACCAGATTCTGAAATATGCATTCTGAAATCCCAAAACAAACCCTTGAAGTGCTCTGGGTGCAAGTTTGCCTCTTCTTTTTCCCTGTGAAATGTGGACCCAGCAACGTGCACCGAATTTTTGAATGTGTTGTATTTTCGGCTTTCTGCCAGTGATTTTCTCATAAGGAGACATTCCAAGTGCACTGTGTAATACCCTGTTGTGAATGTAATTCGCATAAAGAATTGCTTCTCCCCAGAAGGAGTTCCCTAAATTGCAATCCATTAACATGGCTCTCATTGCTTCTTGAAGCACCCTGTTTTTTCTCTCTGCAGTTCCGTTGGAAAACGGGCTGTAAGGAGCAGTGAAATTCTGGTTTATTCCCTTACTCTCGAGGAAGTCACCCAATGCTTTGCTCGTGAATTCCTCCCCCTGGTCTGAGTGTATCGCTTTCACAGTGACGCCATGTTGAGTTTCGATTCTCTTAATGAACAGCTTCAGCTTCTGCTCTGCTTCACTTTTCTGCTTAAGCAAATAAACATGAGTGTATCTCGTAAAATCATCCACCAGTACCATGAAGAAACTTGCACCTCCTCGTGAAGCATTTATTGGCCCTGATAAATCAACATGAACTAGCTGGTAGGGAGCTGTTGTGGTTCTTTCAGCCTCCCGGTTAATTGGTGCAATAGTCATTTTAGCTTTATGACAAGAATCACAATCCATTAACTGTCCACAGTCCTTCAACTTCATGTTTTCACTATGCATTGGGGTTTTCTTAATCGTGTCAAAATTCGCATGCCCCAGCCTTTGATGCCATTCATGGATGCAGCCCTGATGTACCTGTGCCTCAACATTTAACACAGCACACCCTGCTTGACTGCTCTTTATTACAAACTGTGAATCATTAAGGCTTCCCTGCAAACACACTTGATCTCCCCTCATTACAAAACATTGGTCTTTGTGAAACAAGACTGAAAAATCACAACTCACCAGTTTTCTTACTGACAATACGTTATGAGCCAATTCTGGTACAAACAAACAATCTGACAGTATTCCAAGTTTATCAAATCTCACCAGTCCTCGGGCTTCCACATTCTTGCGTGATCCATCTGCCAGTAAAACAAAATTCTGCTCATCTGTAGACGTGTAAAACAAACTCCTGTCTTTGATTAATATATGGCTTGCACCACTGTCAAGAAGCCAGTCAATAGGTTCTAAATCTTGAGACTTCTGTTTACAAACAAAGTTCACACTTCCCTGCTTCAAGCCTCTGTCCCTGGAGTTTCGCTTGACTGCACAGTCTCTTTGAAGATGCCCACGAGCCCCACAGGCATAACAAGATTTCAGCCGCTGCTGCTCCAGCTTGTTTTCCTGTCTGCAGCTGCTTTCTTCTTTCAGCTTGGCTCTTTGCTTTTCCTCAGCACTTTTCGCCTCTTGTCTCCGCTGCCATTCCTGGGACAGTTTTTCCTCAATAAACGCAACGTTCAGACCTCTGTCAGGCATGGCTTCGAAAGCCATGACCATATTATTCCAAGTCCCATCGAGTGAAGCCAGGATCAGATAGGTCTTCTGAAGAACAGAGTGTTCCATGCCTTGATCCTGCAACTCAGCAAATAGGCGCCTGAATTCCGTGAGATGCTCACTCATTTCGCACTCACCCGTGAAGCGCATCTGGTACTGCTTCCTTGCCAAACACAATTTAGGTCCCGCAGTCTGTTGCACATGTAGGGCCTCCAACACGTCCCACATCTGTTTGGCATTTGTAACATCTCTCACGTGTAACAGTTGAGAGTCTGATAGAGCCAGAAGTATAAAAGCTTGTGCCTTCTGATCTCTACGCGTCCAGGCCGCGGTCAGTACCGCCGGAGGGGGTCCATCTATAATGTCCCATAAATCCTCTTTTATCAGCAAAGCCCGCATCCTCGGCTTTCAGCTGGCATAATTCTTTTCCGTCAATCTTTCCATTGGCAAGCCTCCCCCAGACAGGTGTACAGCCATGTTGCTCACCTCTGTCTGGTACAATCGATCAAGCTGCTCTCTGGAACTCCGTCTGCCGTTCAGACCAGCAACTTACTCTTGTGTAACGCACTGTGGATCTGGGCCCATAACCCTGTTGATGTGTGTGCGTTGTTGTGTGAAACAGCATACGTTACATTGGAGTTAAGTTGAGCAAGAAACATCACAGAGGCATTAGTCAGATTAAGAGTCTTTACTACAAGACATTATGGCTTAAGGCTTTAAGATTACATGTAGAGTTGCTCCCCCCCCCAGGAGAGAAGTTCTCAGTTCAAAGACATGACACAGAAGACTCCGCTCAACACAGATAGCTGCTAGAACTCTCCCAGTCTATCTTGATGCTACCATGGCAACGGCCTTGGCTGTCCGTTCCCAGACATAACTCCTTCTAGCTACAGATTTCCAGACTTGCAGACTTGATGGAAAAAATAAACTCAGTGACAGTACAGTTCAATGGTCAACACTGGGAATCATAGCACTGTAAGGAGTAAACTACACTTCCCAGGATTCTTGGCAGCGGGGGAGGAGAGAAATGTGTTCTAAGTGTATTGTGTGTACATAGCTCACAATCACAGGACAGTTGTAATAAATATTTTTTTCATACTTCAGTTCTAGCTACCAAGGAAAGTACTGAAACTCAAACCATGCACTCTGCATTATAGATTTAAACATTTTTAAGTACTTCAGGGGTAGCCACCCATAGGTAGAAAACAGGAGCATAAACAGGGCAGTCTTATATAGAGTGCCTATAGGAAAGGATACTCCCACACAGCCACCAGTATCAGTTTGTGCTACAATGCTATTTGCAACCTGTGGGACAGCTATGCTGGAAGAATTAAGTTCCTACATGCAATCCTATTCATATCTACTCAGAAGTAAACAACACTGGGTATTCAAAGCACTTCATATATATGATCTCAATCATCTTTTTTTTTAATATTAATTTTTATTCAAAATTTCAGAAAACAAAACAAAACAAAAAGAAAGAAAAAACAAATTAATAACTAATACAATACAAATTAATAACTAATATAATAAAAAATATTGACTTCCGATTTGTCGTAGATCAGCTATATGTCTATAATATATAACAAACCTGTCTCTTAATATATAACAAAATCACCTTCCTCCAGTGGTTATCTTACTTAATCATCAAATCTCATTAACATCATATCATTTTAATCTTTCCACAAAAAGTCAAAGAGAGGTTTCCACTCCTTGAGAAATATATCCATTGATTTTTCTCCAATTAGACATGTCAATTAATCCATCTCTTCAAGTCTACTAAATCCAGTAATTTCAATAGCCATTCTTCCATTATCAGTGTTAATTCCATCTTCCATCCTTGCACACATAATGATCTTGCTGTCATAGTCATATAGTAAAAGTCTAATAGGAATTTCCTTCATCACAAATATTTCCTTGCCATCAATTCTGAATATATTACTGAAATGTTGTTGTAAAGTCATATCTCTGATCCTCTTTTTTACGGAATGCACTAGCACATCTCTTGGGAGTTTTTCCATTGTCACATATCTGGAATTAATTCTATAAACTTTCTCTATTTCAAGTTCCATCAAATCATTCCAGTCCAGAAATTTTTTTGAAACGTTGATAACTTTATCTCTGATATCTTCATCCATTCCTTCAGAGACAGCGCTGAATTCCACACAGTAATTTTTGTCTTTAGGATCCGTCATAGCCATAAAATCCAAATCTTTTTCCAGTTCCACATTTGATATATCTATTCCAATCTCCAGGACTTGCACCTTCCCTTTAATTTTTCTTTCATCTTCTGTTGTTTGTCCAGTTATATCTTTAATCTCATCTATCTCCTTTCTCATAAAGTCCTCTATTTCTTTCAGCTCCTGTTTCATTTTGCCAAATTCAGTTTTCATCTCTTGTCTGCCCTGTCTCAGTTCTTGTTTTGTTATCTTGATCTCATCCATTATTTTCTGGAACATATCTAGAGAGAGAACCCCTTCCTGTACATCCAGGGTCTCAGCCACTTTCTTGATTGTCATTCTTAAAACCAAGAGAAAGAACCCCTTCAATTTCCAATATAGCCACTATTCCCAAACAAAAAGTAATTTATTTCTTTTTCCAGCCACAAAGGAGTTAATCTTCTAAGCCTGTTGACATCATCATCTAGACAGCACAAACTGCCTTATCTCTTGTGTGACCAAGAGTGCAAAACAAATTTAGTTCCCAGCATTAAAATAGTTAGTGGCATAAAGAATAAGCAGATTCGTCAAAATGAAGTAGACCAGAAAAAATAGTCCCAGACATATAATACTCAAATGTTCATATAAATCAGATTTTCCTCCTCAGATTAGATGCCCCTCATCCGTTTGTATCTTTATAATGCTCAATTCCATGCCAGCTTTTTGCAATAAAAACAAAGATAAGCTATTTCGATTTTCTTCCTCCTTAATTCCGTGTAAAAAAAAAGAGAAAGTTATAACTCACCCAGGGATTCTTTGTTGCTGATTCTTTAACAAATCTCTTTTACTGTAACAATTTAGGCTAGATGATAAGAGTAGACAGAAGAATCCTTGCCTGTTAAAATCCGTTTTCCTTTAAAGAAAAAAAAAACACTTCGCTTAGTCAGTTTGAGCTTGCTTGAAATCCCTGTCTCCGTCCGACGCTGCTGGCTACACCTTCGTTCATAGGCGATCCTAATGAATTCCAGTCCCCAACAAACACAACGAAGCTTTTGTGGATGATCTCTTCGTTTCTCCCTTGCCTGGGAGAACGTTTTTACCAGTCAAAAAACTCTTCTGACTGGTTTTAAAACTGAAAAAGCTTCCTCTGAGATGGGAGCTCGTCTCAGAGGCAGTCACAGGCGGAGCAATCCTCCTGGGAAGTCCTGATCTCAATCATCTTTACAGTCATCTTGAAAATGCATGATTGACTGAGGTGGAGAAATCTTTATGCCTAGTTAATCCATTATCGGCAGAGGTGACATTTGAACCAAGAATTTCCTAGATGACTGTTCAGTCAGCCACTATGCTACGTTGCTTTTTATAATGTAAGCAGGATCAGTTCCCTTTCCTGTCCAAGCACTCAGAGCTGCAAACAGAGGGTTCCCACTGCTTGAACAATAAAATTTAAATCAATGATCATAAGTGCCCATTGTAGAGATGGTTAAGTGGCCTCACTTCCCTGAGCAAGAAGTGCCAGGAACAGTGCTACAGGCTTGAATTTCCTTAGCCTGAAAGAACACTGGAGACTTTTGGTGTCTTTGTAATATTTGCTTTGTTTATAAATATGCATTTAGAGCATAAGTGGAGGCAAACAGACTGATAAACAAGGTTGCAAAACCACTGGTCCTGCATCGTATTTCCAGAAAGCAACTGAACCCCATGTGTGTCTTGGTTTAGCCAACTCCACCTCAAAACCAGCAAGTCCTTCTAGTTGGCTCTCTGTCCCTCCCCCAACCTTCAATGGATGTCAAATTCCATGGCTGCAGAGCAGAGAGATTCCAGGAATTTAAGAGCTGCTAGAGTCCCTGACCACCCCTCAAGTCTGACAAGCAAAACCAAAGCATAGAGAACCATTTTGATCACAAGATCTCTGAAAGTGGGTCAAAAACAAACAATAACCCATCCCACACACCACCAATTCTCTTAACCACTCCATGTTCACGGATTCTCTCCTTCATATCCTTCCTCTGTAGAGTGGCTATGTGTCCTATTTTATAGAGGTCAGTCCTCTAGACAGTGCTATATGTGAAGGTGTCCTCTATTTGAAGGGCTGTTTGCTTCAGGTCTGGTTTAACAATAAAGATCCCTACACACAGGGTTATAGCCAGAGGAGGGGGTAAATAGGGGCACCACCCTTTCCCCCAGAGATGTGCTTTGCCCCCTAGGATTTTTTTTAAATTGTCTACTTTTATTACATGACAGACAATGACAAACTCTATTTAATGAATTATAGTTTGTTTTAACAGGCGCAATTGAAGAATAAGACCCTCTGAAAAATTCAGTGAATAATGCAGGGCGAGTGCACAACAAAAGCCTCATCTGGAAGAGCCCCCAAAAGTCTGCTCACCCAAGACTTTCCTAACTGAGGGTGAATTTTTCATTATAACAATCACCGTATAATTACTTAAGCAATCCTGGGGAAAAATAGCCTGTATAGTAACATGACCTTTGAAGAGTTAAATATTAGAACTTTGTATTATGAGCTAGAGTTAGACTCCATCCCTTGGACTTTTCTTTGCACTGCTTTTCATATTCAGTTGTGCTGTCTACCCAAAAGAAGCATGTTTGTTTGGTTACAGTAAGAAGTACGAGTCTGTTTATTCTGCAGTTATTATAATGAGTAGAGCAGGATTGGGTGCTTATTGAAAAGGGTAAAATAAAGAGGTACCGTAAAGTGATTTGAAAAAATGGCTACCCTTTACTCTTTTAAAGCCCTCATTATATTCACAGTCATATCTATTTTTTCTTCTTTTTCTTGATTACTTGATGGCAAAGGATGAAAACAGCCTCAGAGGAATAGGAACATTAAGAACATAAGAAGAGCCTGCTGGATCAGGCCAGTGGCCCATCTAGTCCAGCATCCTGTTCTCACAGTGGCCAACCAGGTGCCTGGGGGAAGCCCGCAAGCAGGACCCGAGTGCAAGAACACTCTCCCCTCCTGAGGCTTCCGGCAACTGGTTTTCAGAAGCATGCTGCCTCTGACTAGGGTGGCAGAGCACAGCCATCATGGCTAGTAGCCATTGATAGCCCTGTCCTCCATGAATTTGTCTAATCTTCTTTTAAAGCCATCCAAGCTGGTGGCCATTACTGCATCTTGTGGGAGCAAATTCCATAGTTTAACTATGCACTGAGTAAAGAAGTACTTCCTTTTGTCTGTCCTGAATCTTACAACATCCAGCTTCTTTGAATGTCCACGAGTTCTAGTATTATGGGAGAGGGAGAAGAACTTTTCTCTATCCACTTTCTCAATGCCATGCATAATTTTATACACTTCTATCATGTCTCCTCTGACCCGCCTTTTCTCTAAACTAAAAAGCCCCAAATGCTGCAACCTTTCCTCGTAAGGGAGTCGCTCCATCCCCTTGATCATTCTGGTTGCCCTCTTCTGAACCTTTTCCAACTCTATAATATCCTTTTTGAGATGAAGCGACCAGAACTGTACACAGTATTCTAAATGCGGCCACACCATAGATTTATACAACGGCATTATGATATCGGCTGTTTTATTTTCAATACCTTTCCTAATTATCCCTAGCATGGAATTTACTTTTTTCACAGCTGCCACACACTGGGTCGACATTTTCATCGTGCTGTCCACTACAACCCCGAGATCTCTCTCCTGGTCGGTCACCACCAGTTCAGACCCCATGAGCGTATATGTGAAATTAAATTTTTTTGCTCCAATATGCATAATTTTACACTTGTTTATATTGAATTGCATTTGCCATTTTTCCACCCATTCACTCAGTTTGGAGAGGTCTTTTTGGAGCTCTTCTCAATCCCTTTTTGTTTTAACAACCTTAAACAATTTAGTGTCATCAGCAAACTTGGCCACTTCACTGCTCACTCCTAATTCTAGGTTGTTAATGAACAAGTTGAAAAGTACAGGTCCCAATACTGATCCTTGAGGTACTCCACTTTCTACAGCCCTCCATTGGGAGAACTGTCTGTTTATTCCTACTCTCTGCTTTCTGCTTCTTAACCAATTCCTTATCCACAAGAGGACCTCTCCTCTTATTCCATGACTGCTAAGCTTCCTCAGAAGTCTTTGGTGAGGTACCTTGTCAAATGCTTTTTGAAAGTCTAAGTACACTATGTCCACTGGATCACCTCTATCTATATGCTTGTTGACACTCTCAAAGAATTCTAATAGGTTACTGAGACAGGACTTTCCCTTGCAGAAGCCATGCTGGCTCTGCTTCAGCAAGGCTTGTTCTTCTATGTGCTTAGTTAATCTAGTGTCAGCTCTGCACTGAGTCAGCAGTGCCGGTGGGGGCTGGAAATTCCTGGGTCGTTAGCAGGGAAGGAAAGTCCTTAGCCGGCAGTCTGGTTGTAAATCTGCCAGGCCAATGAGGAGGGAACCTGATAAGGGCCAGGCCGGTCTGAAGCTTACTTGCCAAGTCAGAAGTCCAGAAGCGAGGTCAGTAGAGGTCCGGGATCAATTGCGAAGGGGTCAGTCCAAGAGATGCTGCAGAGAAACTAGGTATACACAAAGCCACACCTGACATTGCAGTCAGCAACAAGCTGAAGCCAAGGTGTGCCTGATAAGGAGCAGGTTTGACAGCAGGTGTGAGCCCTCAGCGTTTTGGCCTTAAGGGGGCAGGCCTGCCTCTCTTCTGCCTGACCTTCTGCTGTCTACGTTCTGCAGGTGAGGGGGGAGTATCCTGTTCACTGTCTGCGTCTGGCTGCAGGGCCTCCGCTGTATCTGGGGTGCTCTGCAGCTGAGGGGGGAGAAGGAGCTGGATTCTCAGGAGTCTCCTCCGTGTCTTCTTCTGGGTCTGCTGCTCCTGGGTCTGCTGCTGTTACTCCCGAGTCGTCCTCATCTGAGGAGTCCTCTGACGGGGCCATGACATCTAGCTTTAATAATACTTTCTACCAGTTTTCCAGGGACAGAAGTTAAGCTAACTGGCCTGTAATTTCTGGGATCCCCTCTGGATCCCTTTTTGAATATTGGCGTTACATTTGCCACTTTCCAGTCCTCAGGCACGGAGGAGGACCCGAGGGACAAGTTATATATTTTAGTTAGCAGATCAGCAATTTCACATTTGAGTTCTTTGAGAACTCTCAGGTGGATGCCATGCGGGCCTGGTGGTTTGTCAGTTTTTATATTGTCCAATAAGCCTAGAACTTCCTCTCTCGTTACCACTATTTGTCTCAGTTCCTCAGAATCCCTTCCTGCAAATGTTAGTTCAGGTTCAGGGATCTGCCCTATATCTTCCACTGTGAAGACAGATGCAAAGAATTCATTTAGCTTCTCTGCTGTGCACACTACAGTTAGCTGGCTGGCTAGACAACTGGGCTGTAACTCAGGCGTAATTTCTGATTTTCCCAATATGTGCAGCTCTGCATGAGACCTTTTCAGGGTTTCTGGACAGAAAATCAACCTAGCAACTAGTAAAAAAATTCAGTTGCTTTCCACAATTAGTTCCGAATTGCTTACTTTGTCTTTTATATAGCCACTTTAAAAGTTTTCCCTTCATTGTGCAACAGGAGGGAAAATCTAAATGCCAGGAATAAGACTAGAAGGAGGGACTCTCAAGGAGGAGTTAATACACCCTGTTTTCAGGGCCAGCTCCAAAGGGCGGCCAGGTGGGGCCCTGGCCGAGGCCCCCTCCACTCCCCTTCTGCAATTCGCTTTTGAATTCTTTGCTGCCCATATTACCAATTACATTTATTTATTTATTTATTTAAATATTTCTGCCCTGCTCTTCTACCCTGCAATAGAGCATGTGGGGTGGCTCACAATAAAATAACAAAAAACATTAAAATAGTTAACAAGCTATAAAATCTGCCTCACTTTCCCAGCTACATTCATCAGGTCTGTAAAGAGTCATACGTCATGTATGTAAAGAGTCCAGAAAACTCCACACTGACTCAGAGGACTTTTGCAAGTAGCAATGACTTGCTTGCTTTACATGCTACCATTCCTTATCAAAGCATTTCACATATTTCATCAGTATGGTTAACAATCATCCCAAAAGCTATCCTTTGGCTCTTTTCCCACTCATCTTTCACATCTCAGGTTTGTATCATTTCTCCCATACCTTATCTGAATTCCTGGAAGAAGTCCCAGAATGCAGTTCACTGCCCTTGTGAAATACTGAATTGTGTTGCATAGTAGCAGTAACAGCTTGATAAAGCGTGGAGTAGATTTCGGGAGACAACAGACCTTGTTGAAGTTCAGATAGGCCTTTGCAGTATGAATTGCTTTTTACCAACCAGTTTTTATTGATGTTTGTATTAACATTTTTACTGATTCTATTGTAATTTTGTATGTTACATACCACCATGCTATATTTTTATGCAACTGTGGTCTAGAAATATTTAAACCAACATAATTGACAGGCACAGGATAGGCAGAATATAATAACAGTCATGTCAGTGTCTTTTGAACCTATGACAGCCATGGTTTTTAAGCAACACCTGGTGACTTGTGCCCACACTACCATAGGTCGAGGCAGCTGTATGCATGCCAACACTACATGTTGAACTCAGGCTGCATCTATTATTGGCACTTGATCACACCACCACTCAGTTTTGAATATGGAGCCAAATAGCGTTACATACTCTGGATGAATTAATTCTGAGGAAGAGGACATGGATCCTTCAGGGATGTGAGTGAATGAGTGTGAATGGGGTATGGATGGGTGGGTAGGTGTATGTCTGTGTATGAGCACATGTATGCATGAATGCATGCCTGTGATGTGAAAGAAAGTTGGGTGTGTTTGTGGCTTTGGCCATATCCACTTTGGACTGTACCACCACCACCACAGACATGCGGTCTTGGAAGTTTACTTGTAAAGGCATATGGCTCTTGGGCTGGAAAAGGTGCTGCATTCCTGCTGTTTACACATCCTTGAATAATTGCTCCATGGGCCTTGAGGAGGGACTGTTGTTCATTGGTAGAGTACCTGCTTTGCATACAGAAGCTCCCAGGTTTAGTCACTGGCACATCCAGTTACAAGGATCAGGAAGCAAGTGATGGAGATGACTCTTCCTGAGACCCTGGAGAGCTAGTGCTTGTCAGAGTAGGCAATACTGGTCTAAGCAGACAAATCCTCTCACCTGGTATGAATCAGCTTCCTGTGGGCAAACTCCTCTGCGTGTCCCAGCAGCCCTTCCCTTGATGGCATTGCTCTCTTCCTATATATCAGGAGCAGGGGCCCTCTGGATGTTGCTGGACTACCAGCTCCCACCATCCCTGACCTCAATGGGAACTGGAGGCCAACAATATCTGGAGGGCCACAGGTCCCCCAACCCTGATCTATAAACACACTGCATGGTTCAAACAAGACCTCTCTACCTGTTCAAGGAATGCATGATGTGGCTTGTACGGCTGCATGGTGAGGGCTAGTCCTGCCCATGATGCACACAGAGACCACACCCCAACCACCTGTTCATGGAAAGTGCAAACTGATCCTCTGCACATAAAGCTTTTCCTCCCAAAGGGAATCCTGGCCCAGTCAGGATCCTTTTTTGTGTGGAGGAGCTCTGTGTGTATTACTTACTAATTTGTATATTTAATAAGTTTACACCTTGCTTTTCTGAGAAATCTTCAGAGAAAGCAGCTTTTGCTACACTGTATCTAACATTTTGCAAGCATCACATAATAAAAAACATATAATCTATGTACATCAGTGTGCATTAAGCTTCTTCCTTTTGCAGAAAGTGTAGGTGCTTAGGTAGGACTAGCCTGTGCAGCCGTATGACCCCCCCTCACACTTTTTTTGAATGCATGAAGGGGTGTGGGTATTTGTCTGAACCCTCTTATTCTGTGAAGCCTGCAGTGAGATTTCACTAGGAAGTATCAGGCAGGGAATATCCCTGTGCTACGTATTGTTAAGCTTTGGAAAGAATGACAGACAGATATTAGCCTGATCTCCAGGACCCACCCAAGTGCCTCTTAGGCCAGAGCAGGTCATGGGCCAAGCCTGCCCCCTATAAGTAGGCTGGCATTGGGCCAGTCACTGCCTCTCAGCCTCAGAGGAAGGCAATGGTAAACCCCCTCTGAATACCAGTTACCATGAAAACCCTATTCATAGGGTTGCCACAAGTCACAATTGACTTGAAGTCAGCCCATTTCCATTTTCATGGTGCAGAAAAGGACAAAGCTTGCATGGAAGAGGGATTTTTTTGTGAGTTCTAAAACATTTCCAGATGTTAGGGGATTCTTGGGCTAGACTGCTGTTTCCTCTGCCCATTTGAGGGTTATAAACTTGCTGCTTTCAAAATTAAAGTTGCGCTTTTCAGAATACTGAATTCTGAACCAAGTAATAGACTCCTGCAGATACCCTAAATTCAGGGCTGGCCCCAAGCATGCCGGGGCCCTTGGGCACCACCCTGCCCTGGGCCCCTCCACTGTGTTTTGCGGCTGTGCATGCAGGGCTGCCCTTAACCAAGATGACGGCCAAGGTTTCCGTAAGGGGCTGAAGCCTCTGCCACCATTTTGGCTGATGGCAGGGATGCATGTGAGTAGCACACACGCAACATACCACCGAGGAAGGTAGGTTGAATGAGGGAATGGCAGGGGCTCCGAAGCTCCCACTCTGCGATCTGCGGCAGCAATCCTGCCATGAATTGCGGAAGGGGAGCAGAGGGGGCCCTGTAGTCCCAGGGGCCCTCGGCCAGGGCCCCACCTGGACACCCTTTGGAGCTGGCCTTGCCTAAATTCTCCTCAAAACCATGATGAAACTGACAGATTTGGAATCTCACTCCAGGATTGCTTGCTCTCTTCTTCAGGACTCAGCCTGCATGGAGAGGAGAGTGTGATGTAAGTAGAGGCTGCTGCCCCTTCTTCTTCCTCCTTTTTAATACCTGCTTACTCTGGACCCCTCCAAGCATCCTTTTATTATGCACTTATGATTATTTATGCTCATGATGCTATCAGAGCAATCATACACAATTAGGTTTTTAATACTGTTTGCACCTGCAAAAATTTTGGGGCAGTGACACTGCTCCATTTCCAATCCATGCATATCCAATAACTTCCTGCTGAAATCCTGCACCTTTTTATTCTACAAATAAGAACATAAGAACATAAGAAGAGCCTGCTGGATCAGGCCAGTGGCCCATCTAGTCCAGCATCCTGTTCTCACAGTGGCCAACCAGGTGCCTGGGGGAAGCCCGCAAGCAGGACCCGAGTGCAAGAACACTCTCCCCTCCTGAGGCTTCCGGCAACTGGTTTTCAGAAGCATGCTGCCTCTGACTAGGGTGGCAGAGCACAGCCATCATGGCTAGTAGCCATTGATAGCCCTGTCCTCCATGAATTTGTCTAATCTCCTTTTAAAGCCATCCAAGGTGGTGGCCATTACTGCATCTTGTGGGAGCAAATTCCATAGTTTAACTATGCGCTGAGTAAAGAAGTACTTCCTTTTGTCTGTCCTGAATTTTCCAACATTCAGCTTCTTTGAATGTCCACGAGTTCTAGTATTATGAGAGAGGGAGAAGAACTTTTCTCTATCCACTTTCTCAATGCCATGCATAATTTTATACACTTCTATCATGTCTCCTCTGACCTGCCTTTTCTCTAAACTAAAAAGCCCCAAATGCTGCAACCTTTCCTCGTAAGGGAGTCGCTCCATCCCCTTGATCATTCTGGTTGCCCTCTTCTGAACCTTTTCCAACTCTATAATATCCTTTTTGAGATGAGGCGACCAGAACTGTACACAGTATTCCAAATGCGGCCGCACCATAGATTTATACAACGGCATTATGATATCGGCTGTTTTATTTTCAATACCTTTCCTAATTATTGCTAGCATGGAATTTGCCTTTTTCACAGCTGCCGCACACTGGGTCGACATTTTCATCGTGCTGTCCACTACAACCCCGAGGTCTCTCTCCTGGTCGGTCACCGCCAGTTCAGACCCCATGAGCGTATATGTGAAATTAAGATTGTTTGCTCCAATATGCATAATTTTACGCTTGTTTATATTGAATTGCATTTGCCATTTTTCTGCCCATTCACTCAGTTTGGAGAGGTCTTTTTGGAGCTCTTCGCAATCCCTTTTTGTTTTAACAACCCTGAACAATTTAGTGTCGTCAGCAAACTTGGCCACTTCACTGCTCACTCCTAATTCTAGGTCATTAATGAACAAGTTGAAAAGTACAGGTCTCAATACTGATCCTTGAGGGACTCCACTTTCTACAGCCCTCCATTGGGAGAACTGTCCGTTTATTCCTACTCTCTGCTTTCTGCTTCTTAACCAATTCCTTATCCACAAGAGGACCTCTCCTCTTATTCCATGACTGCTAAGCTTCCTCAGAAGCCTTTGGTGAGGTACCTTGTCAAACGCTTTTTGAAAGTCTAAGTACACTATGTCCACTGGATCACCTCTATCTATATGCTTGTTGACACTCTCAAAGAATTCTAATAGGTTACTGAGACAGGACTTTCCCTTGCAGAAGCCATGCTGGCTCTGCTTCAGCAAGGCTTGTTCTTCTATGTGCTTAGTTAATGTTTCGGTTGATATTTGTTCCACTTTTGTGGCACTATTAGTCTCTCCGTACAACAATAATATGGTAGCATTGGGGAAGCATGACAGAACTAAAGCAGAATAAATCCACCACTAACGCACTATTATTGTGTCAAGGACATGTTGCAGAGTACACCTGTAATAAAACACCAGTCTGGAATGGCCCTCTACGAGGGCAGGTGAACAGGCAGCAACAACAAGTAGGGGGACTCCAAGAGCTGGCTGTGGGCTCCTTGCAGAGGCATGGGCCTTGGCAGGTGCCCAATTATGTCAACCCCTGGTTCCAGCTCTGCAGATGCAGCTTGTCAAGCATGGTTAAGAAAAACTGCACCTGGTGAAATTCCCTCTTCTGCACAACAGCTATTTCTTATTTATTTATATACCACTTACATGCCAGAATGGCTTCTAAGCAGTTTACAAGCATTAAACACAAGAAGAGCCTGCTGAATCAGGCCAATCCCCACCTGTATTCCAGCATCCTCACAGTAGCCACCCAAACGCCTATGGAAAGCCCACAAGTAGGACCTGAGTGCAATAGCACTCTTCTTTCCTGCGGTTTGCAGTAACTGGTATTAAATCAATTACTGTATAAAATACATAATTACAACACACTATAAAACAATTGCATCAAAACATTTAAAACACCTATATTTAAATTGTACAATAAAACAAGCACATTTAAAAGTGAAAAATTTAAACAGTGAAAAGAATAATTGAAACAGCTGGATAAGGAAGTTCAAGTTCAAGGGAATGCTTATCTAAAGACATGCCTCTTCAGGGACAGGCAGTATAAAATATACTAGCTACTGAAGTTTCCGAATAGTCTTCAAAAGGTAGACAAAATACCTGCTAACTTTATCCTCCTTTTAGCCACCCTATATCCTACCTATAAGGACTGATAACTTTACATATGTCAGAAACAAAATTCTTTATCAGAAAGGAAAAACTTTTTTTGTGCCTGTGTTCAGGGAATTTTGAAGATAACCTAGCAAATACTTGATTTCTTGATATGAAAACAAAAAGAGCAGTCTTGTCCTCTCCTGGGTCAGACAAATAAACTAGGGCTGCAATCCAATACACACTTACCTGGGAGTAAGTCCCATTAAACCCAATGGAGCTTACATTGAGTAGACATGCATTGGACTGCAGCCTAAAACTCCAAATGCACCCCAGTCTCTTTACAGTCTTCAGGAGACATACACCACAGATTTTACTTTACAAACATGTGAGGTTTATACACTTGCAAATTTCTAAATGAAAGATGTGCTTTTCAGAATACCAAATTCTGAACCCAAGTAACAGACTCCCGCATATGCCCTTAATTCCCCAATAATAAGTCACAGTGAAACTGACAAAATTGGAACTCGACTCTGGAGTTGTTCAGATAATTAAATGGAAGAAACTAATGTATGTACGTACGCACACACATATATTTACAGTTTGGCTAAGCCTGCTTACAACAATGCAGGTCTACACACATCTACTCAGAAACAAATCCCATTGAGTCCACTCTGGGCCTTACTTTCAGGTGAGCAGGTATAAGATTGCAGCCTTATAGGGGACATTTGGGGGGGGGGATTGATATGATAGCACTGTTCCAGTACTTGAAAAGTTGCCACACAGAGGAGGGCCAGGATCTCTTCTTGGTAGTCCCAGAATGCAGGACAGGGAATAATGGGCTCATGTTGCAGAAAGCCAGCTTTTGACTGAACATCAGGAAGAACTTATTGTTAGAACTGTAGGACAATGGAACCAATGACCTAGGGACGTGGTGGGCCCTCCAACACTGGAAGCACTAAGGAGGCAGCTGGACAGCACCTGTCGAGTACGCTCTGATTTGGATTCCTGCATTGAGCAGGGGGTTGGACTCATGACCTGATAGGCCTCTTCCAACTCTACCATTCTATGATTCTGTGAATTGCTAGCCAATCGAAGGTAGCAGCGGCAACACAACCTAAAAGGGAAAAGACGTTACACGCAAAGGAAAGGGCGTGCGCGTCAAGCCCTTCCGCACCGTTGTTTGGCCGCCCCCCTTTCCTGTTGACTCATACTCTGGCTGAGGGCAGGCCTTCCCCGCCACCACTTTCCCCTTTCATCACATGATTAACAGCTGGGCTCTCTCCGCAGCTGGGGCTCGGAACGGCGGGAGTGGAGCGGAGTTCTGGAGCAGTGACGTGCAAGGAGTGGCCGGCAGCAGGCGAAAAAGTATAAGAAGCAGCGGACGCGGCGCTTTGCTTACTCTTGCCAGGTTGGACCGCGTTGTTTTTCCCCTTCAGGAAAAAGAAGTTAAAAGGTAAGAGAAGCTAAAAATAAATAATAAAGGTTCTTTTTGTGAAGGGAGGGTCTTTGCTATGGGGCAGGAAGTATCTCAGCGCAGAAAGGCGCGCGGGGAGGGAGGAAGGACTGTGGGTTTAAGGGGCTTAAGAGACGTCTCCGTCGTTCTCTGGTCCGCGCTTCTGCGCTGCTTATTCCTTCTCCCCCGCCACGACGCCACGCCACGACGCGCCTTTAAGGCTCTGAAATGTGGCGCTGCCTGGGAAGAAGGGGGAGGGCTCAAGAATAGAAAAAAGTGCTTTCCTGTGCTGGTCTGAGGTGAACCAAGAAGCCATTGCCAAAAGCGTTCAGTTTGCGTATGTGTTAAGCAGAGGCTGGGCTATGTGCCCTACGCTCTGAAAGAAAGGGACCCGTCCTCTTTCCCCCTCTCCCAACTTCCTCTCTCTCCTCCCCTTTCAACCCGCAATAACCAGGTGTATGTAGAGTTTGCCTGTATGTGCTACTTTAAGACTGCCAGGACTGGCTGAAGGGGAGAAGAACAGGGCGGGCGAGAGAGAACAGGAAGGCTGGGTGCAGTCCTGGAAGTGAGCCCTACTTCCTTCTAACCGTCTATTTCTAGCTGATACACTTAAGATGGACTTCTAGTTCCTTGAGGAAATTCTGAGTACAGTGACTGGAAACGTATCCTCCTGTCTCCCCCCCCCCCTTTCCAAGACTGGCTCCTCCGAGTTCCCTGCTTTTTATATCCCCCCCCGATTTCCATTGTGTTAATAATACCTATTTCCAATTTCCCTCTAATGTATTTTTATGCAAGTTATGCTGTCTTAGTCTGACGCTTTTATCTTTTCTTTTAAAAACCTTATAGGGACGGATATACAAAATGGGAGTCGACGGTGGTATGAAATGCGTTAAATTCCTGGTTTTTTTCTTCAACTTCATTTTCTGGGTAAGTTAATTGAGGAGGGATTGAAAATTGAAATGATGAAGAATGGGGGTTGCTTGTTGTTTCACAAACATCCCTGGGGAAACACAAAACAAAACTGGGGGATGTTTGAACAAGAAAATCTGTATAACTTGGCTGCTGCTGGTATTACCTATTTGGGAGAGAAGCTGGATAATGGCCTATAGAGCCCTCAGGCTATCGCCTTACATTCTGTTTTTGTTTTTTACTTTTTTATAGCTTAGTTGTACTCATTGTAGGGGCTGCTTGATGCCTTAAGTGGCAGGCTTCTGTAGGCACTGACAAGCTCTCCTTTCAAATTGCCCAAGATTTGAGGGATGGTGTCTTGCAGAGTCTGATTGGTTTCCTTGGCTTCTATTTAATTTCTGTAGGGCTTTTCTGTAGATAATAAAAACAAAGGCATAACTATCTAAATCTCTCTCTCCATGACTTAAACTGGCGATGCTTTCTCTCAAAGAACCCTGAGAGTTCAGCTCTTGGGATGCTGATAAACATGTTGGTCTTTCACACAGCTTTCAGTTTTATTTATTTTGAGTTGGATTTCATGCCAAAAGCAATGTATAGTTGATAATAACATGAAATTAGTAAAACTTTTAAAATCCAGACATTCAAAAAATAGAATCACAATTCCCTGATAGCTAAAAAGTTAACAAACTTGATAAATGAATTTACCCTTCCCCTTCTCCAGAATTGTTTGGGAGTTTGATAGATGTAACTGGTGTTTCTATTAACTGATAAGGTAATGACACTCTTCATGCATCATGTGTGTAGGGCACTCACAGTTTTGAGCACACAGCTGCTAGCGCCTAGAGGCTCCACACAATAAAGACACTTGATTGTGCAGAGTTTCTAAGTGCAAGCACCTGCTTGCAATATGGGTTCCCTTTAAGGCTGTTTTGTTCAACATGTCCTTATCAAAAGGTGGAGGTAGTATGGTGATATTGAGGAGAGACAAGAAGTGTGGTTTCCCATCTACAGGCATGTTGGACACTCATATTTTCAAACTAGTGTGTGAATAAGGCTAATGTAAGCATTGAATATAACCATTCTGGATTTCAGAATTTCCTCCTTTGGTGGTTCAATAGGAAGTCCACCACTTGATATCTCTAGAGCCGAAAATGCTTCTGTTTGGCCATCAAGGGTGTGTCCAGCCATTGGCTCTTTGACACTGGGATAGTTTGCATGCAGGTTGGTGGGTGCCTGGCAAACCACCTCAATGTCAAGTAGCCGTTCAATCAGGGCTGTGGAGTTGGAGTCGGAAGCAATTTTGGGTGGAGTCGGAGTCGAGAACAATTTTGGGAGGAGTCGGAGTCGGTAGAAATGTACCAACTCCGACTTCCAAATAAATTTTGATTGACAAGAAGCAATTTTGGGTGGAGTTGGAGTCGGACAGTAGAAAAATAGAGGAGTAGGAGTCGAAGGTTTGGTGTACCGACTCCACAGCCCTGCGTTCAATCCTACTCTCTCTTAAAGCTGTTGTCATAAAAGGTTTTGCTTATATTACATCCGCTCTTGTGGCAATCTGGGGGCTAATGGTCCTCATAGTGGGGGGTGGCAGCTTCTAATGCTGAAGCCAAACAGATGGGGTTCCTTTGCAATGAGTTCTGTACTCTACTATGGAATATGAGGTCAGGGACTTCATGCATTTCTGTGACCCAGACTGAGTCACACACATACACGAATTTTGTGCAAGCAGCATGTGCCTTGCTATTGCTCAATAGCAAGCTTTCCCCACTGCTTCTACCAGACACTAACCAATGCTCACTCTGTGACCAGTCCTGTATTGCATAAAGCAGGGGTAGCCAACATGGTTCCCTCCAGTGGTTATTTCCTAACTCCCATTAGCCCCAGCCAGCATGGCCAATGGTCAGAGATAGTAGTTTAGTGAATTTATAAACTGCTTCCTCCAACAGAATGTCCTGAAGCAATTTCCAGTAATAAAATACAGTGATGATGGGAGCTGTAGTCCATTAACATCTGGAGGGCACTACATTGGCTCTCCCTACCATAGAGGATGTAATGTGGCGGTCAGGAGAGAGGATGTACCTAAAAACAAGATGGAAGACCCTGCTCAGTAGAATTTTAAGAGCCCTGACTTGAGCATCAAACACAATACATATTTTTAGTGACACCCTAAGATGTGTTTGCTATTACTGGGGAAAGCTATTTCCCCCTCTCTTCTTTATTGCTCTTCCTGTGTCTTTAGAGACTTCAGAAGAACAGCTATAGTAAGGTAGGAGCATCAGTTGAATAGATGAGTGTTTGGGGAAAGAGATTGGAGTGTAGATTTGTGGCAGGGTTGGGAAAGCTGTGTGGCCCTCCAGATGTTGCTGGACCACAAGTTCCATCTTCCCTGACATTGGCCATGCTGGCTGGGGCTGATGAGAGCTGGATCACACCTGGATGACCACAGTTTTCTCATCCCTGGTTTAGAGTCTTAGTAAGCAATTCATTTTGTTGGAGGGTCACTTTAAGGAGGATTTGGTGGGGGTGGCAAGGCCGAAACTCAAATAATGTATATCTCTTCGTTCTATACTGTAGTTACAATGGAAACTGAGGCTTGGATAAGTGGATTCTGATCTCCAGGTGTGTGTGTGTGTGTGTGTGTGTGTGTGGACTCTTGTCTCTCCATTCATATCACATGAATATAGCCATATCACAATGACTAAACCAAAGGTTGCTTTCACCCAGCTTATATTTATCTTCTTGATCAAATGTAACAGGGAAAGTAAAAGCATGGCTGGCTTGCTCTCCTTATGATTGACAAAGCAAAAGCTGTCATCCAAAGTAGCCAAGTCCTATCGCACTCTTTCTTGTTTTGCCTCCGAATGGCCACTGGGAGTGGGTGCAGTTGACATCTACTGAAGGACTGAATTGACTAAAAGGGCACTAGTTGTTACTCCCTCTAAACCTGGGATCAGCTGGGATTATAAAGCAAACAGGAATGTTTGGCTTTTGTCTGCAACAACATGTGAGCCAAAATGTTCTTTGTCAGGGGCATCCTGTTGGTGCTTTCAGGCTAATCACATTAATATCTTTAGTCAAATTGCAACCTCTGTTGATGGGGAGCTGTTGGGAAGATGAGAAACAGCCTGAGGATTGGCCTTCTCAGCAGAGAGGTTTGCTCTGTTTAGAAAGGATGAGATGTGAAACTAGTTGTCAGAATGTGACTAAATATAATGCATATGTCCTGATGGCATAGTTTCTATGTCTCTTCCTCCCTATAGCCTCTAGCATTAGTAGTGGTGTTTTTACTCATGCAGGTTTTCTGATTTACCTCTTTTTTAAAAAAAATCACATGACTTTAGTATTTGCCAAGATGGTTGACTAGCTTTGCTCAAATTCTCACATTTCTTGGTGTTGCACTGATCTGGTTCACATGTCATGTGAGTGTGTGGGCTTGTCAAGAGAAGATTGTGGGAACATGGCTCTTCCCCAGTCATTTTGCTGCTATGTCACACTGAGTTAAGCCATAGTTTGGCTTTGCATATTGTTCAGGCTTGTGGTTTAGGTCTCCTGGACAAATGACCTGTAAATGCTAGGACAACCCTTTGTTACAACTTGTGGTTAGTCTAGAGGTAGCTGAACCACAGCCCTGGGTTTGGACAACATGCTAAGTCAAACCGTGGCATAGTGCAATGTGGGACAGCAGCAAAATTACTGGGGAGGAGCGGAGTGCTTGTGTTCTCTTCAGGAGCCAGCACATTCAAGCTAAGCCATGGTTTGTATAAGTGTGATGTGAAAACCAGGCCACTGTTTGTTTTGCCAGTCCTTAAGAGTCCAAGGTAGTCACATATTTGCTTTCCCTGTTAATGTGAACAAAATGATAAATACAGCTGGGTGAAGGGAACTTTGGGACTTGGTCTCCATGAATGGAGGAGGTGGTGATAGTTACATGTAACACTGCAGAAGAAAAAGAAACAAGAATCCAAGTTCTGTCCTTGCTCTCTAGACTGAGCCTGAAATAACGTGTGGTACTATTGCACTTTGTTCCTAGTGTACAAACCAAAACCCGAATTCCAAAACCTTATAATTTTAATTGTAAGTTCTAAATTAGTATTTTCCTTTATTTCAGACAGTGGATGTTTTGGTTCATCTTTTCCACCAGGTTTACAATTCAAAAATCCATGCTTTAAAAGCAAGGCATTACATAGGAACTCAAAACTCTTTATTATGTTTTAGGTCTTTCATGATAAATAACAATGTTAAGTGATTAGTATTTCCCATTAGGATCCCACTGTACAGCTGGAGCTGAAATAATTGAGCTTCTCTCAAGTTCGCATGTAGAAACCTTCATCTTAAAATGTAGGCTGCTGTTAGTGTGTGTGCGTGTGCGTGTGTGCGCTGTTGCTAGGCCCCACTTATACTGAGGTAACTAAAGGGCCAGGGGTCTTTGTAGTTCGGTTCTTGATGTGACTATAGTATGATATCAGGCAGGAAGTGGTTGAAACTGTGGCTTTCCCTCTGCTTAGAAAGCAATGGAACATCAGAGTCACACAGGAAAAGATTGCATTTCCTGGGGGGGTGCCTCACCTCTGTGTGTGGACTGTTAATAGGCACTTTCAGTCCCTCTCCCTCTCTCATATATATATTTGGCCTTGGTGCTGCGGTGCCTTAAATCCAAAACAGTCTGTGAGGGTTTATTACACAAATGACATTTCTAGTTTTCTAGTTCAGAAGTGTAGCCATTTTGGCCATTATAGCCAAACAACAAAAGAATCCTGGGGCACCTTAAAGACTAACGACCTCATTGTGGCATAAGCTTTTTTTGGGCAAATCCTTCTTTGCCAGATCCAAAAGTACTGTTCTCAATGTATTCATTTTAAGTAATGGCATTTATCTCTTCAAGGTGTTCAGGCAATATGTGTGGTTCTCTCTCCATTTTATCCTTATAACAGCCGTGTGAGGTAGGTTAGGCTGAGAGATAGTGACTGGTCCAAAGTCACCCATTGAGCTTCATGGTCGAGTTGGGATTTGAACCCAGGTCTCCCCAGCCTTAGTCCAACATGCTTACCCAACCTTATTGAGCTGGGTGCCCTCCAGATGTTTTGGACTACAATTCCCATCGGCTCCGGCCTGAAGCCCATCGGCTCCGGCCTGAAGCCCATCGGCTCCGGCCTGAAGCCCATCGGCTCCGGCCTGAAGCCCATCGGCTCCGGCCTGAAGCCCATCGGCTCCGGCCTGAAGCCCATCGGCTCCGGCCTGAAGCCCATCGGCTCCGGCCTGAAGCCCATCGGCTCCGGCCTGAAGCCCATCGGCTCCGGCCTGAAGCCCATCGGCTCCGGCCTGAAGCCCATCGGCTCCGGCCTGAAGCCCATCGGCTCCGGCCTGAAGCCCATCGGCTCCGGCCTGAAGCCCATCGGCTCCGGCCTGAAGCCCATCGGCTCCGGCCTGAAGCCCATCGGCTCCGGCCTGAAGCCCATCGGCTCCGGCCAGTATGGCTAATACCTACAGTTTTTATTTACATATTTAGGTAGTTTTTTACATTGCTTCAAATAAGTGTCTAAATGGCTTACAGCATTCTTAAAATCACAAAAATCGCATAAAGCATCACATTTTAAAGCAGCAGAGAACAATTGGATAACACTTTTATTTATTTATTATTTGATTTATATCCCACCCTTCCTCCCAGCAGATGCCCAGGGTGGCAAACAGAAACACTAAAAACACTTTAAAACATCATAAAAAGACCTTAAAATACATTAAAATAAAACAGCGTTAAAAACATTTTAAAAAAAATGTTTTTAAAGCTTTTTAAAAAAAGGGGGTTAACATGGTCTTAACCATCTAATAAACTAAAAGGATTAACATATGGGGACCATAATAGCTACTAGCAGACAAACACATCAGGGGCAGCCATGTCAACCCACCAAATATATAAGCATGCATGTATAGGTAGCAACAGCACCCTCATTTCCGCTGCTGTCTCGCCATCTTAAGCTCACACTGAAGGTGGGGCAAAATTACATGCTTCTCATCCCTGAAGCTCCCTTCAACAAGGAGCAACCACAATCAATCCTTGCCCTCACAATACCCATGAAAACAACAATGAAAGAGGGTGACACCCTCGCCCTTGGTATAACCCCAAAGGGTGATCTGCAGCAACACTGGTTGCAAGTCCATGAGCGGGGAGTTTTCCAAACAAGCCCCAGGTGTCTCCAGTCATCATCACCAGGTTCTGTCCAGGCTCTCCACTGCCTAGCTGAGAGGACTATAATCCAAGGGCTGAGAGCCTTGTGCTTTCATGCCAGGGGCTCTGACCTTCAGCAAGCTGTGAGGCTTAAATAGCCAAATACCTGGAGGAGGAATGAGGGGAGCTGTACTCCAGCAGCATCTGGAGGGCAGCAGGTTGGGAAAAGCTGCTCCAACACTACACACCACTACGTCATGTCTGTTCTGTAGATATGCAGTGGGAGTTGCTTGGTGTCATTCTGCAATCTTTTGGGCTCAGTAGGCACTAGGAATAGCTGTGATATTGCAAAAAGATGCTCTTTAAGGGCTTTTCCAGACAACCTGTTCATTCATCTATCCTGATTTGTTCTCACAAAGCTTATGGAGAGGCTAAATGATATCTGGGCTTTATTCAGCATTCGTTCTGATTCATTTGCAAGGTGGTTAAAGAACAATGAGGATTCATCCTGTGTTCATTCTGCTTTGATTGCAGCATGTTCATATGTCTTCCTGTTAGTAATTTGTTCATCCGTGCATGTTTCCTATCGCTTTCAAAACAGCAAAAAGTCTGTTTTTTTAGAAAGTGTATTTGTTCTGATGTGACTGAGCCCTCTATCCACTTTACTTGCGCATACCTAAAGTTCTGATATGCACTTAAATCCCTCCTGCAAAATAGTGACAGTCTGAAGGCACCCAAAGTGTTGAAGGTCATTCATCTTGCCTTACCAATTCTTCACCAGTGAAAAGTGAGTCATACCTATTCTGACTAGACCTCATTTACACCAGTCTCTTGTCTATGTACACTCATCTCTGAATTGCAGAATTTTCTGCCTTAACTCTAAAAAAAAAAACACATTTCTGTGTGTGAGAGAGACAGATTAATATGCCTAAGATAGCCCTTTATGAATCTGGCAAAGTAGGTTCTAGGTCAGCCTTTCCCAACTAGTGGACCACCAGATGTTGTTGGACCACAGTTCCCATCTTTCCTGACCATTGGCAATGCTGGCTGAGGCTGATGGGAGTTGTGGTCCAACAACACCTGGTGGCCCACTAGTTAGGAAAGGCTGTTCTAGGTCATGAAAGATCTTTTTCAAGACGCCATAAGACCTTGTTTTCTCCCAGTTACCGATGTGGGAAACAAAGAAAAAATGCTTGTGAAAGCAGCCTCAAATATATTCATAGTGTACAGCTGGTACTGGAAGTTAGTATCTGACTCAGGAAGGGAGAGGTGTGGAAATGTGTTCTTGGACTGTGACTACACACAGATATTAGCTTAGACTGGATTTTATCGTTAAGGGTTTATTGATGAGAACTGCCCAAAGTGCTGAGCTGCCCTTCCCTTTTCCACCTCCTGTGCTTTGGGAAAGCATGGAATGCTTTTTCCAGAAAATATTAGCATTAGCCAGCTGCTTCTTTGCAGAGAGCTGTGGAGTAGATGGGGTGGTTTGCATTCGTCTAATGTAAACAGCAGTCAGATGTTGGCTGGATCTGGTGGAAGACCGTGAAGGGACAAAGCTATATGTCTGGCGGTGTTTTAGGGCAGAAAGCAAGCAATTGTCACTTTAGTAGTAGCTGCCCGAGAAAAGCTTTCAGGGGTAGAATATCTGTGACTGTGTCCAGACAGCTTCTTCCTTCCTTCCATGACATGGACAGGGAAATGTGTTACAGAAAAGATAGCAATGAATGCAAATGCTTAGATAACCCTTGCTGGTTTTCTGAACAGTTGCTATACCATCTGCACTGAACTGTTTGCAGTAGCAATTGGAAAGGGATTTGGTATTGTAATCATGGAGAAGCAAGTGAATTGAGGGAGAGATGTCTGGAACACCCTAAGCTTATTCTCTCCTCCCCATACCCCACAAAAAGCATGAAAGGCTGTTGAATTGGTATGCTCTTCTCACTCCTGTTGCAGAGGGCAAATATTAACACTTTTTTCTTTGACGCTGGTTCTTTGCCTTCAGGAAGGAAAAGTGACAGAACCACTCCTGCAAGACAAACTGACTGTGGCCTGTTTTCTACTTCCTACCAACAGTTATGTTTTTGTGTGCTCTTTTCTGCACCCCACTCCAGATCAGTATAGTCCATCACAGCCCTGGTATTGGACCAATGGGAATATCCACTCCTTCCCACCAGAGTTTTCCTCAAAGTGGTGGTAGGGGTAATAGATCTCTGCTGATCTGTCTGCCAAATTCAGAGCTGGCTGTGTTGGGGAAGAACTGTGTGGCATCTGGGAATAGGCTTGGTCTCTTTGTCTTGGGTGGGTCCGCCCTGCTATGATAGATCTAGGTAAATATCGGCTCAAGGAAGCACAGTAACTATTTGAGAACTGGGTGGTGAGACAAACTGGAGAGGAGGAGTTTATGTCCTCTGGAGATCTAGGGCAAAGGGGATTTGTCTCCTCTTGTCCCAGCATCTGTAGTTTTGCCGCCTGAGCTGGGTTCCTTCATCTGATCTTGC
The DNA here is from genome assembly GCF_030035675.1 of Rhineura floridana. Taxonomy (NCBI): domain Eukaryota; kingdom Metazoa; phylum Chordata; class Lepidosauria; order Squamata; family Rhineuridae; genus Rhineura; species Rhineura floridana. Next base: position 39,038,809 of record NC_084482.1, read on the forward strand.
ACATTCTCCAATGGTCCTAGTTTACTCTCACTTTGTTGGTACCTCTCCCTGATAAATAATTGTCCTGTTAAAACGACTTACCACAGTTGTCATTCCTCTGTTTTTGATCAATCTCTCCCTCTCTTACATGTGGTCTCTAGTAACTTGTGGGTTGATGCGATTTGACGGTAGTGTGCATATTGTGAATGTCAAGGTGCCATGTATTGCATACCCTGCCATTTTACACTTTGGTTTGCTTTGAACTCTTAATCATGGTGACCCTGTTATCACAACAGTATTCTGCTAGTATATATTCCAGTTAAAAGAAGCAAGCAGACTTTTTTAAAAAAAATGTGTGACCTGGAGTAGGCTGTGTCCAAGTACAACATGCCAGTGCGGTGCTTCCCTTCTGCTCCTTCCATATCCACTGATCCTGAGAGTTAATGTTGCTTCATGAGTTATCTTTTTAAAACAGAAAAACGCCCTAGTCATGAAGCCACGAGGTCAGGATATTGTGGAAATAAATGAATACAGAACCTGGGGTGGAGGAGCCTTTTATTATCTAGTAGTGTATAGATTAGGAGACGGCAAGCAGTATGATCCTTGGTGTGGAAATGAAGGGTGTTTTTTCAAATACACAGATATGTCACTTTTCACCTATGAATGTTTGGAAGATACACCCTTGATTGTATTAAAACTGTAGGTGCTGATTAATCCTAATTCCTCTCCCGTATTCAATGTTAAAGCCCTCACATGCTTAGAATCATGTAAGGCGGGGATGAGGAGCCTGGTGCCTTCCCAGATGTTGCTGCACTCCTGTTGTCGCCATCCTTGACTACAGGCTGGCTGGTGGGGGGGGGGCTGATGGGAGTTGGAGTCCATCTGGAGGGCCATGGGTTCCCCATCCCTGATGCAAGAGGAGAGCAGTGCAGGGGCACACTTGTTGGCCTCACCCTTTCCATCATAGTCCCGATGGCTGGAGCCTACAACCTGCTATGCATTTGAGATCAATTGCTGCAGTGAGCGGGAGAGGAAGGCCAGCTCTACTTGCATTGGCTCCCTCATCATCCCTGATCATGAAGGCTTCTGAATTGGGTGGGGAGCTTAGTACAGGGGGCTCCCTGCTGGTGCAGTCCTTCACATGGATGGATGGAGTGTGGTAGAACCAGGCAACGAGGATGCAATTTTAAGTGTGACCAGCCAGCACACCCCTGCTCTCTCTCCTCCTCATATGAGTAACAGCTGAAATGTGCTCTTCCTTTTTTTTTTTGGCAATATTCCTCTTGACTCCAAAGGCGCAGCCCTTGTGTTTATCATATAAGGATACTTCCCCACTTGCATCCATGCAGTACTAATAGTTTGTTTCTTTCCTACACAGCTCTGTGGCATTGCTCTGATTGCTTTGGGGATTTATGTGTGGCTTGAAGTGAAAGGCACACTGGTGTTGACCAACAGCACAGCTTTAGGTCCCCCCATCACCATTCTGATTGTCGGCATTATAGTCTTCTTCATCTCCTTCTTTGGCTGCTGTGGAGCAATGAAAGAGAACTACTGCATGGTCACCACGGTGAGGGGATGATGGAGAATGGAGGGGAGCTGGGCATTGGAAATAGCAGGATAGAAAGTAAAAAATATGTAGATTTGAGTGACTGAATGGAACTAGTATAGCACAATAGTAACAACTTCAGCCTCTCAAGTTCCATCTCATCCAGCCATCTCTGAGGGGGGACACAATGCCCTCTTCTCCTCTCTTCTAGAGGTTGAGAAATGGAAGACACTGTGAAAAGCAAGCAGACTGTATGTGCCAACAGCTTGGCCTATATTTTGCCCTACTGCTGATCCAGCCCTGGGCTGTTAACTTTACATTGGCTTATAGGATTCTGAAATAGTCATGTTCTAGTTTATAACTGACTCTGGCTTGAGGAACTAATATAGCTCTTTAGTGGTCAAAGACAGATTGAACATAAAGCATGTTTGGACTGCTGACTAGGAGCTTCCCCCACCTCTAATTGAAACTCCTCCAGGATTCCCTTTCCTTTTTCTTTTTTTTTAAAAAAACTGTTTTCTTGCCACAGAATTGCAAAAGCTCTTACCTGTTGATGGTTAAATGCAAAATTCACCAACGGCACTGTTCAGTTAAATCTGACGGGGTTTGAATGAAAATGGTGCAGAGTGCATAATGTGTTTTGGCAATGGAGAAGATTTAGCTGGCTTTCAAAGAGCCACTGTTCCCCTGATTCACTCAAAATCATAAGGCAGAACCCGCCCCCCAGCATCAATCCAGCTCTTTGCAGTGTGTGTGGATCCTACAGAAGCTAGGAGCTGGTATAGCAATTTACTGTATGAGGATATTTGGTGAGTATTAGCACAATAAATGATATAGTGGCCAAGTATAGCTAATACAATTTGTCATTGGGAAGTACTGATGGAACTGATGAGAGAGCTTTTGGAAGAGGCTATACTCTGGAGCACTGGCAGAGATTAGAGAGAAGCATAAAGCTGTAATATGGAAGGATGGATGATGCTCTCTATGTTTTGAATATTAGAAGTTAGGATGGGAAATTTATGGGCTTCTCTGTACAAACTTGCTAGGCTTTGAATATGAATGGATTCTGCATTCTCTGATTAAATAGGCCATGATAGAAAACAGAGCTGAAGAGTTATTTAGGCAAGGTCCTCTCCTGTTCAGGGGTAGGGCTGCTGCTTAGCAGGCACAGTCTTTGATCTGAGGAGGTGGTATTCATGTGTATAAGGGATGGAAGTAGATCTTATTTTCTTCTGCCGCTTAGCCCAAAATGAAGGGGTACAGTGAGGTTAGGATCCATGAGTACTCTTGGGTATTAAAAACTTCATTTTCTCCTATAGTTTGCTGTTCTGCTCACACTGATCTTCCTGGTAGAGATAGCAGCTGCCATTGCTGGCTACATCTTCAGAGACCAGGTAAGCCTCTGGATCCTGTAATTATGGATAAAGGGCTGTTCTGTTATCTCCAGAGCCTTGCCACAACTCCTTAGAGCAGGGGTAGAAATCATGGAGCACCCCAGATGTTCTTGAGCTACAGCTTCCATCATGCCTGGCTATTGGCCATGCTGGCTGGGACTGATGGGAGGTGGAGTCAAACAGCTGGATGGTAGCATGATGGCCACGCCTGCCCTAGAGAGAAGGTGAGGAGAGGGAGTATTTAAAGGGAAACCTCTATTTGTATCACTGGATTGGCCCTGAGGTTGAAAGCCATCCTTAGAGAATCCATCCAGAAGTTCCTCTGGTTCTCACAAACAGATGACCTTCCTCAGGCCTGCTTAAGTTACTTGTGTTTTTGGTCTTAGCTAAATGTTAATGGGGCTTAGGTATCCTCATCCACATGTCCTCTTTTTCCTTCTTCCTTCTCCCAGGTCAGAGCAGTAATTGAGAAAGAAATCAAGGAAGAAATGGCAATCTACGGAAATGATACACGTATCACTGAGGATCTGGATAACTTGCAAGCAACGGTGAGTGCAACACAGAGCTCTGCTTTTGAGGTTTAATTGGGGAGAAAGTGGTGGCAGAGTATCTTGCTTGTCTTACCTTCTGTTAGAGCTGGGAACAAAACCAGAGCCAGAATTTGAACAGTAAAATTCTCAAAGGCCAAGGTGTGCCCAATGGGATATTTTGACTTCTTAGCAGACTCCCACTTGGTATTCCACTCTTCCTGAAAGTGCCCTCAGTTGTATAATTGGTTCTCCAAGTGGCATTTTAATGCTCTTTTGTGTGTGTATCTATTTGTATGCTACCTTAGATCTTGCCATTTTTAAAATGGCATTACCACATTTATATCCCACCTTTCCTCCGCAAGGCTCAAGGCAGCTTGCATGGTTCTATTCCCTCCCATTTTATCCTCAGAACAACCCTGTGAGGTAGGGTAAGCTGAGAGAGAATAGCTGTCCCAATGTCACCTGGTATACTTTGGAGCTGAGTCTAAGGAGATGTGGATTCAAATCTTATTTATTTATGATATTTATTAGTCACTTTTTTCCAAAATGGAACTCAAAGCAATTTACAAAAAAAACTGTGCTCGAAGTGGCTTACAACAAAAGCAAACAACAGTTATAAAAACAATTTCATAATAAAATAATACAGTAATAAAACAATAACATGTCACAGCAGCACAAAAAACATTTCAATACTATAAATATAACTTCTTTAGTCTTCAGTCACATTTTAACCACTACACCATGCTGGCCACAAAACACAAGAGAAATCCTGTTGGATCAGGCTGAGGATCTGCAATAATGCTCAGATGATGTCTGTTTGTATGTGTGGAGAGGAGCAATTGGAGGGTGGGGGAGATGAGTGACCTGAAGGGCACCCGTGGCACAGGTAGGCAGTGTTAACTAAAGGAAGGCAGATGGTGCTGGGGAGAAGCAGTGGTTGTGCATGTTGGTACCAATGACATCAGTAAATGTAGTCCTGGAAGTGAAACTTGCATTGTTGGATAGGATGTTGAAAGTCAGGCCCTTCAAGGCAGCTTTCTTAGAAATGGCACAGGTTCCCTGCGTGGGGCTGGCTTGACGAGCATAGCTTTGAAGCCTCAAAGCATGGATGAGATGATGGTGTTCGGAGAAGGGGTTTGGATTTGTTAGGCTGGGGAATGTTTTGGTACAAGCCGGGCTTGTACAAACAACACAGGCTCTACTCAAACCAGGAGGGGACCAGACTGTTGGCATTTAGAATAAAAAAGATGGCAGAGCAGCATTTCAACTGATTGCAAGGGAAAAGCCGACAGGAGCTGTGGAGCAGCTGGTCTGGAACAAATCTTCCCCCTTGGGGTGAAGGTAAAAAAAATGATAATTTAAATGCAAGAAGGGTAGAAGTAGGCATTGAGATTGCAGGGGGCCATGACAATAAATCAAAGGCCAGAACACTGTAGGATAAAATGCAAGGGCAAGAGACATTTGGAGAGATGCCATGTATAGGTATTTATATGCTAATGCTAGAAACATCTGGGCCAAGAAGCTGGAGTGCTCAGAGAAGAGCATAGAATATAGTGGGCACAACAGAAACCTGGTGGAATGGCGAGAACCTGTGGGACACTTATCTCTGGTTACAAGCCGTTATAGGATAATGGGGAAGAGTGTACTGGAGGTGGTGTTGCTCTTGCATCAAAGAATAGATTGGATCTGTTAAGCTAGGAATTCCAAAGGGGCAGACTTCTTCTCAGAATTGCTGTGGGGAGGGATGATACTGGGTCCCAAGAATAATTTACTGCTAGGAACATACATCCTCTCTCCCGCCCCCGCCCCCCCCCCCCCCGCAACCACAGTGATCTTGAAAGGGAGAATGAAATAGGAGGCATCCAAAAGAGGAAATGCTGTAGTAATGGGTGATTTCAGTTACCCTCACATAGACTGGGTGCATGTGCATGTCCCAATCATAACAAAGAAGTAAAAAAATTTAAATACCCTAAATGACTGTGCCCTAGAATAGTTGGTCATGAAACTGTCCTGCTGGGTGGTGACTCTGGAATTAAGATTAAGTGGAAAACCAGGACTTGGTGCGAGATGTAAGTGGTGTTGAAGTGATAGGGAAGAGTGACCACAGTGCTATCAAATTCAACATACGTTAGTGGGCAATTGCCAATAAAATCCAACAGTGTCACGTTTGACTTCAAAAGAAGAAAGTTCCCAAAAATGAGAGGATAGGTAAAGAGGAAGCTGAAAGGGAGAGGGTCAAATCTCTCCAAAATGCCTGGAGGCTGTTCAAAACCACAATAGCAGAGGCTAAGCTAGAATGTATACTACAGATAAAGAAAGGAACCACCAGAGTCAAGAGGAAGGTAGCATAGTTAACAAGGAAGGTTAAGGAAACTATTAGAGGCAAGAAAGCCTCCTTCCAAAAATGGAAGTCTTGTCCAAATGAGGGGAACAAAAAGGAACACAATTTTTTGCAAAAGAAATGCAAGTAGACAATAAAGGATGCTTAAAATTTGTTATGCTAAAAACAGACTAGCAACAAAAAGATTTAAATACATTGGCAGCAGGAAAACAGCTAGAGAGATGGCTGGATGTTTGGAGGAAAAGAAGATTACAAAGAAGCTGCAAAAAATCCTAATTTCACATATAAATAAAATCTGAACTGGCCAGACTGACCCAGGAGTAAGATGTTGGGATTGTAGTGGATAACACAATGAGGATGTTGACCTAGTGTGTGGCAGCTGCAAAAAAAGTGAATTCCATATTAGAAATCATTAGGAAAGGAACTGAAAATAAAACTGCCAATACCATAATTCCGTTATACAAATCTGTGGTGAGACTGCATTTGGGATACTGTGTACAGTTCTAGTCACCTCAGAAAGGGTATTGTTTAGAAAAGCAACCATAATGATCAAGGGGATGGAGCAATTCTCCTATGAGGAAAGATTACAGCATTTGGGGCTTCTCAGTTTAGAGAAAAGGCAAGAAAGAGGGGACATGTTAGAGGTGTGCAAGCTTGTGCACGCTGTGGAGAAAAAGGGTAGAGAAAAGCTTTTCTCCCTCTCTCATAACACTAGACCTCATGAACATCCAATGAAGCTGAACATTGAAAGTTCCAGGACAGACAAAAGAAAATACTTTTGTTCCCACAAGAGATGATGGCCACCAACCTGGATGGCTTAAAAGAAAACTGGACAAATTTATGGGAGGATAAGGCTCTCAGTGGCTACTAATAATGATGGCACTGTTTGTCTTTACTGTCATAAGCAGCGTGCTTCTGAATACTGGTTTGCTGGGACTCACAAGTGAGGGGAGAATGCTTGTTGCACTCTGGCCCTGTTCGTGGTCTTCCTGTGGGCATTTGGTTGGCCAGAGAGAGAATAGGATGCTGGACTATGATGGGCCTTTGTCCTTATCCATTAAGGTTCTTATACTTTGGACTTGAACATTAATTCATTGACTCATCTGGTAGTCTTGGGCAGATTACCACAACTGGTCTCTGTTTGCAAAAATGAGAATAATAAAGGATTACCTTGCAGAATACTTGAGGATGGTTATGTTAAAGGAATGTTCTCTGTTCAGGAGTTCACAAACCCTGTTGGTCTGAAAGATTCTAACTTATCTCTCTTCTCATATCTCTCCAATTGTAGTATCACTGCTGCGGAGTCTTCAATTACACGGATTGGTTGAATGTAACAGGGGGGGTACCTAGTTCATGCTGCATAAATGTCACCGATTGCCCCAAGAACCCACCTAAAGGAAAGATCCACATTGAGGTGTGCATGGGGGAGTGTTGGGAAATGAGGGCTTTGTTCTAGCATGAGCCTCTTGATAGATCTTTTAAGACACTGCTGCTGTTTTCTCTCCTTGCAGGGCTGTGTGACAAAAATAGAGGTCTGGATGAGAAAGCACATCATAATTGTGGCTGCAGTGGCATTGGGCATTGCCTTCTTTGAGGTACAAAGAATTACAATAGATTGTGTGGAACTGGGTGTGTGCATGTGCCTGCATCTGTACCATGATCTTATGCTGGAGTAGTCCAGTTCTCTGTCTCCTGTGCTGTTTTTTTTAATAGTGATGTGCTATGAAAATCTGACTTCTTCAGCCAGGATAAATGATCTGGGTTAAATAGTTCCATAATTCTGGATTTAGTATCCTAGACGGGGGCAAAGGGCGATGCAGGACTCTGAAACCTAACTTCTGGCTTCTAGCAATCCTGCTTCTGAGACTTCACCAAGCTGATATAAATCCCCCATCATCCAAATAAAAGTTGATGGGTCCTGCACTTGGGACCTTGTAAAACATTGCACAGTCCTAACAATGGCCCATCTAATGAGAGATTCTGTCTGTACCAACACAAATCCATAGGTTGGCTCTATAAGTAATCCAGTGTGCATTTGATGTACCATGGAGTTTTATATGCTATCCTATGTCCCATCTGTGCTACAGACTAGTGTGTAGTGTTATGCATGGTGAGCTGCAGTGGAAAAGTAACACTAATGATGTTCCCACAGAAATGTACCATTCCACGTTATTCCAGCTCAGAATACTTTCTGGTGTGTGAAGTTTTTACTGTGTGTGGTAGATAGCTTGAATCTCTAAAGCGAATTGCATACACTGGAGAGAGATCAATACTGCTTGCTGTCATTACAACAGTGGTGGATTGTGGCACTGGTTTGGCATTCTAGTGCACACCTGGGAGTATGAGTATTGTTGTGGGGAAGTTGGCTACCTTTTCACACTTGATATGTCTGCACCGAGTAAACAAAAGTAACATTGTGGACTTCACAGCTGGTTCCTGTGATACGTTTTGATCAATGGAGACCATTGCAGGCTTGAGCAGTTCAGACTATAGAAGGATTATATTGCTGGCAATTTGCGTTGCCCTCCAAAGTTGCAACTGCATGGACAATTGCCTTAGGCAGAAACAAAGGAGTGTAGCCTGCAGAAGGTCCTTGGTTCAATCACTATCATCCACGTGGGGAGAAAGAACCCTGCCCAAACCCCAGAGAACCTCTGCCAGTCAGTGTTGACAGTACTGAGTTAGATGAACCAATGATCTGACTTTAGTAAGGCAGCTTCCTATGTTCCAAGGGTGTGTGTATGCTTTATCTTAGTTCTCTTTCATTAGTTGAACAAAGCTGAGCTTTTATTTGCCTGAGCATTAGCTGCAAACAAAAGTTCAATTTCTTCCTGGAGTTTGCAAAAGGATTATGAATAACAATTGACACATTGAAAGGAAACAATATGGGTTTGTAGAACACTTAAAACTTCATCTGTAATCTACTGGTTAAAAGGTTTGAAAACTAATTCATAGGAGGGGATATTGTAATGGGTGTAAAAGTGATTGTAAGACGAGCAACAGTAATAAGCACTGTGCTACTGAATGTGCAAAAACATAGTGGAGCTGTATGAATTGATAGTTGGTTCTTAGCTTTTTTCAGGAGCTTCATTGATCATCTTTAATATCTCAACCCCCTTGGCTGCTTTCTCTGCAAGACCTGTCCCTATGTCTCTAGGAGTACAAGCAGAGCAGTTGGAAGTAAGCTCTTGTAACACTTATAGCAGGGATGCTGAGCCCATGGGTCACACTTGGTCCATGAAGTCATTTTTAGTGGTCTCATCATCCTCTTCCCACCTTTGAAAAGTTCAGCTTCTATCCACGGTACCATACAAGAGGAGAAGAATGTCTTCAGAGAGGCTCAGTAAACGGGAAGGAGCATTTATAACAATGGCACCACACCAGGGGAAAAAGTGAAGCTCTTCAAAAAATTAAAAAAAAAAACACCTTTGTTTCCTCTTAGCCCAGTTCTGTGATGTGCGGGGGGGGGAGGGGGCGGAGAATCTCCATCCTCTGCTCTGTGTGTGTCTATACTTGTCTGTCCTCTCACTCTGCTGAGTGCGTGTCTGCCTGTGTATGCATGGTAATGCATTGGCCATGTCCATCATCTGCAGTCGTCGGAGGGCCAAAAAAAGGTTAGCCACCCCTATCTTTTAGGATGTAAAAAAGGGAGAATGCATCTAAGATGTCTGCTCTCTTCTTAAATGTACCTTCAGAGGTTGGGAATACAGTTCTAGTGCTTGGGTCCTTAGGGTAGGGTTGGGGAATCCCAGACTTGGTGTCCAAATGCAGCCCTCTGGGACTCTCACTTCACTGCCCCCGTTTTGTACTATCCTTGGAATGTGTCCTTGAACTCTGATTAATTCTTGTTTCTTGGCTGGAAGATAGAGAGTGGGTGTCTAAAAACTAGCCTACTGTACAAAGGTAAAATTCACATTGGTTGCTCTGCACCCTTTTGCCCTGAACATGCCTACTTTTGCCTCTAGTCCCACCCAGCACGTGGCCCTCAGATTAAAAAATGCTCTCCCCCCTTGCCTTAGGGCAGCCTTTCCCAACTAGGGGGCCACCAGATGTTGTTGGACCACAATTCCCATCTTTCCTGACCATTGGCAATGCTGGCTGAGGCTGATGGGAGTTGTGGTCCAACACCACCTGGTGGCCCATTAGTTGGGAAAGGCTGCTTTAGGGCTACAATGCATATCGAAAGCAATGCCCAAGGGAGGAAGGTGCTTTAAAGCACTGAAGGCATGCAATGACTACTGTAGTCTGTTAAAACACTTGTGGATTTTGTGTGTGTTACAAAGCCATTGACATTGAAAGTGCATTTTGACACTGAAGTACTAAAATAAGCAGTTCTTAAGATGTCTTTGGAATGCTTCTATCTGCTGTTTGGGTGCACACCTGCCACTGTACCTCTCCTCACCTTGCAAGGAGGAAACTGCCTCTTCATTTTGGGTTAATCTAGTTCATCAGATTCTTGGTGCGAACAGAAACCCACCAGACTTCCACAAACCTTTATCCAAACTGGAGATATGATAGATTCTAATAATCCAAGAGTGGATATAGGACATAGGAAGCTGCTTTATACTGAGTCAGACCATTGGTACATCTAGCTCAGTATTGTCTATTCTAACTGGCTGCACCTCTCCAGGAATTTCAGACAGGATTCTCTCCTAGCCCTACCTAGAGATGTCAGGGATTGAACCTGGGATCTCCTGCATCCGAACCAGATGGCTTACAAACATTTTGTGTCCCCGCTATCTTCAACCAAAACATATTGCAGTGTTTGAAACAGCACAAAAACCATAAACAGATGATACCGGACTAAATGTCTACTGCATTGGTGTGATTTGTACGATAAAAACAAGGTTCCCAAGGCTTTTAAAAACCAATGGATTTCATAAAGGCGTCCAAAACACAGATTATTTGTATGTTTAAGACCAGGAAATTCTGTTTTATATAATGTACCCCTTTACCTCTGTGAATATATCATTTGAGATTAAGAACAACTGGAACTAAGCACATCATGACTTTGGAGGTGACCCATCTAAAAGAGCTGAAGAGGAGGGATTTCTTGCATGCACACACCCAAGAAGTAGAAGCTTGGTCTCTATCCCTGCAGCATCACAGTATAGAGTGAAGCAATCCCCTAGTTGCAAAATAATATCTTACAACTGATATAATTTTCTTTTAACTACTTATTTTTCCTCAGCTCCTGGGCATCATTTTTGCCTGTTGTCTCATGAAAGGAATCCGCAGTGGCTATGAGGTTATGTAGCTGCATCTCATCCTGTACATCTGATTACTGCGATGGCAATCACAAACTCTGGAATACTTCTGTCTCCTTTTCTGAGGGTGCAACTGACCATTATATACCTATGGAACAGACATGAATGAATGTTTCCTCTTCTGTTGCCTTTCTTGAAAATATAACCTACCCTCCAAGGATTCACAGGTTGCCTTATCTCCTTCCCACCCACACCCCGTTTCTCTAATGGAAAGTTTGACTCCTCCAGTAACTTGTTTCTCTTGGTTACTATTTTCCATACATCATTCCGGTCTTTCTTAAAACCTGCATTGTCCTTCATGTTATGCTTCACCATCTAGTGGGCATCTTATGATATGCAGCTGCTATTGTATTCCAACAAATGTTGCTAGTACTCTGAATAAATGTGAGTAGGCATCCTTGAACTTTGGCTTCCCTCCAATTCACTCTTATAGACTGCAGCATTTCTCCTCAGCCCACACTCCTAATAAGTAGACTGTCGTATACTTCAGGATGCTCCTCTTTTTCCCTTGGGCTGTTGAATCAAGTGAACACAGTTGTTTTGGAAGCCACAATGAGATGGAAAATTGTGGGGGTTTGTTTTTTTAGCCAGTACCTCACTATTTGGAAAATAAAGACATTGTTTCTCCCATGTGTTCTTGTTGGCATGTACTTATCTCCATCCTGATTTTGCATTTGTCTGCATTAAACATTCTTGGGTTCTGTCTAAGCTATTTTATGGGAGAGGCTGAGGGGTGTAGGCTAGCTGATGGGACTAAGCCTTTCTATACAAAACAGGAATTGTGGGATCCTACACAGTAAAAGCAGCTCCTACACTGCTCCAGAAACATAGAAGGTGTCCTTTAATCTTCTATGCGGACAAGTGGGGGGGGGGGCTTCAATAAACAGAGTTCTCCTTGCATTTATATTTACGTCTTTCTGATGTCTCTTTGTTCTCTAGAATCCAAACATTAATCTTAGACTTCTATCATCTCCTTACGTGGCCCATCGCTTTTGGTTTTTCATTGGTCTTTAGCTTTTAGTAGTGGATCACTTTGCTGCCAGGTTCTGGCCAGGCTATTGGGGGATGGAGCAGGGCTTCCTCTTAATTCACACTGCAATGGCAGTCTCCCTACCCTTGTCTGTATACATTATCTCAACTATTTCAATATATTGCTATACTGAACTTTAATGTATTCTACAAACCTGGCCTGGGTTCTGTCTTCCCTACTGAAGTAATTTGCAGCCTGTAATGAGGAACTTCTGCATAGCTGAAATTTCCCTGTGCTGAGGTAACAGAAAAGGCAACTATGTTTAGGACAACCTGTTTACCAATTGTGCAAATAGTCTTTTTTTTTTGCCCTAGCCACAGGCTGTTTCAGCATTCTTGTGTGACTAAAACAACATGCCACCTTACACTAAACACAGTACATTTATGGTAGAATTCTTAATGCTTTGGTATTCTGCTTGCTGAAGTTTATGAATGAGTGCACACATTCTTCAGTGGAGCTGTTCATCTAGGAATGTAACCCTACAATTCAGGGCAAACAGTGCCATTGACAGAATCTTCTAAGACAAAGAAAAAGCAAGCAGTGCAAGTTGTGTTGCCTTCCCCTCCTGTATGTTTGGTTGGTCATGCGTGCTCAGTGCCTTGTAGTTGGGATGTCTTTGCACCTTTAGGGGAAGACCCCACTCCCACCCTACAGCTACAGTGGAGAAGGGCTTGAACATGACTGAAAACTCTGACTCCCTAATTCTTTATATGCAGGAGGCAGGCACAGATTACCCAATGGTAATGCACTCTGTGTATTTGCAGGATCAACCACTCTCAGCTGCTCATATTCAACCAGTTTATAGTTGCACGTTCATCTATGTGTATAAACCTACCAAATTTACCTGTACCCTTTCCAAGTAGAATTCTGGTCATATTAACCTGGGATGGGGAACCCTTTTCTACAATGAGACCTGCATTTCTTAATGGTGGTGATGAGCAGGATACCCTACTCCCCTTTGCTACCCAAATGCAATTAAATAGCAGTGTGTGCCCCCTGGTGTATTTTATATGATCAAAAGGTTTCCAGAAATAACTAACCTTAAAGTTGCATAGGCTGGGGAATCCCCAAGGTCATTAGAAACTTACTGGGGGGGAGGGAGAAGAGAAGAGCTTCAGTCAGGTGACTGGAAATGGCAGCTGGGCTTCCCTGAATCAGCTGTGTACTCTACTGCTATTCCCAGGTAATGTTCTGGCTCCTGAAAGTGCTGTGTATTTCATGGACTGGTGGGAAAGCCCACTACCCTTAAGCAACTGCCCTACATAACATGAGTATTCTCCTTAATCCGTTCCCCCCAAAAATTCATAGATTCAGTGCCAAACTGTCAGGAGCATCTCGTGCAAGACAAGTTGGTCTAGAAACCACTTCCTTAGCCAGTTCAGCTGCTGCAATATCCTCTGCATCTAATCTACAATCCATTTAGTCTTCTGCCTCTATTTTGGCATGGTTGTTCTATTCACAATCCCCCCCCCCCCCGGATTTCTAGTGGTGCCGCAAATGTGATTTACCTCAATCATTCTCCAGCCCCTTGTGCTATCCCTCCCCCAATTCCTGCATTATTTTGCCTGAGTTAGAAACACCAGGATCTATAATACCCATGCTGTTTATGATGGTACTGAGAGTTAGTAACTCCCTATGATCTGCAGAAGAGGAGCTGGCTGGGCAACAGTTTTCTCTACTGACAATTATATCTTTATTTCTTCATAATTCTTGGGAAATATGGTTGGTTGGTTTGCTTGACAGTTGGGCCATAGGCTTGGTCCTGGAGCGTGGGGGATGTTAAGGGAGTCTAGCGGACCCCGTGGGCTGGCTTTGGTAGGATGGTAGCCAGAACAATGTCCACCATGAAGGCAGGTAGGTAAGTGGCTGGCAGCCACACAAACTTGGCATCCCAACCTGCACTATAGCGGGAGCGAGGGTATTTGGCTTGAAGTGCATGCTCCATGCAGGTGGTCACTTTGCTGAGATCTGGGTCACAGGTGTTCAAGACGAACTTCATAATTTTCAGGTCTGTGAACGGAGAGATATTTCAGTCATCAAAAAAACCTATACTTTATGAACTGCCCACCTATCTTTGCCGGTACTGAGATGCCCTATACATAAGGTTACTGCAGTGAAGGAGATTTCTCACCTGCTTTGGAGAGACAGTGCACCCATCCCTATTACTGCCACCTATCGACCAAGAGTGGGGAACCTTTGATCCTCCAGATGTTGCTGAACTACAATTGCCATCTTTCTCCAGCAAGCATGGCCATCGGCCAGTCCAGCAACATCTGCAGGACCAAAAATTCCCTATACCTGTCTTCAACCTAGTACTCTGGAATAAAATCTCTAAGTTTTCATGGTGATACACAAAACACTCAAAGAGGATCAAAAGTTCAAAGTGTAAAATGAGGGGGGAAATCCAGACCCCTGTTGGACTTTTTTCTGTCAGTGGTCTCATAACTTGTTGAAATTAATAAATCGGCCATGTTCACAAGAGTTCCTGTAATCCTACTATGGCCCATACTCTGACCTTCATCTTCTGCAGTTTAAAAGTTTTAAAAAAAACCTCTCTGATTTTTAATTAGAGAAATTTAACATTGGATACTACTACAATGTCGGGCATGCCCAGTAAGAACCATCAGTGTTCTAAAAGCCAGACTTGCAGCTCTTTGGCTTGGCTAATTGGGGGCACACCCATGCCAGACCTTTATTTTACTTTAGACAGCCATGGCTTCCCCCAAAGAATCCTGGGAAGTGTAGTTTGTGAAGGGTGCTGAGAGTTGTTAGGAGACTCCTATTCCAATGACAGAGCTCCAATGGCCAGAGTGGCATAACAGTCTGCCCCTCTTCTGGGGATTGTAACTCTGTGAGGGGAACAGGACTCTTCTAGCAATTCTCAGCATCCTTCACAAACTACATTTCCCAGGATTTTTTGGGGGAAGCCATGACTGTCTAAAGTGAAATAAAGGTCTGGTGTGGATGTGGCCTGGGACAGCTTTGGTTTAAATTTGGGTGGAAGGCTACATGTGCCCGCAGTAGAATAAAAAGGTGGGGGAAACCCTGAAAAACAATGATACTGCTCACAATTTTTTCCTTTTGGAAAGGAGAGGGGCTTTCCCTCTCCCCAGTGCCCACCCACCCAATCTTCTCCTCTCCCCTTCCCCTCCTGCTCCCCCAAGTCAGTTTCACCAATCCTAAGCATGATTGTACAGGAGTAAATCCCACTGAACTCAAAAAGAATGCAAATGATCAAACCTGCCCTTCACTCCTCCTCCCTCTTATCCATTCCCTTTTGCTCCTTCCCCCTCCCCTTCCAATCCCCTCCCCCTCCTTCCCTCTTCTGTCCTCTCCTCCTCCTCCTCCATGGTCAATTTTACCCATTCTAAGCATGATTGCACAGGAGTAAATCCCATTGAACTCATTAAGCATGCAAATGATCAAACTTGTCTTTCCCTCTCTCTCCCCCTCTGTCCTCTCCTTCCTGCTATCTCCTTTCCCTCTTCTCTTCCTCCTCCCTTCTTCCTCCCCTCCCCTTTTCTTTCTTCCTCCTCCCCTGCCCACTTCATCCCTCCCTCCCCCATGTCAGTTTCACCTATCCTAAGCATGATTGCATGGGAATAAATCTCACTCAATTCAATAAACATGCAAATGATTGATCCATTCTCAGCAAACTTGCCCAGGATCCCATTTCTTACCTCCCAGATTAAAAAGTAGAGAAATTCAAGAATAGGCAAAAAAAAACCTTGCAGTGTAAGAACATACCTATAGCCAACAGGTATTTCCATCAAACTTTAAAAAGCAAGGAAATTGGGCAGCTATAGTGAATGCACCAGGAGAGCAGGAGACCTGACCTCCTCTCTGAGATATTGGACTGCCCTACAAATTGGTCAAAATGCAAACACAATTTGGGTTGGTCTTTCACAATCCAATCCACTTGCTGTGTAGCTTGGAAGAATTTGGTAACGTGCCTCTGAGCATATGGTGAGTGGTGGCAACACCTGCAATCAGCCCACAGCACAGAAACAAGACATGAGCTGTACTGATCTTGTTTTAGCAGGGAGGAAGCAACCATATTAAGACAGTTGATATTGTTCAAATAGTCACTTTACATATGTTTGATTTACTTTGTAATTTTAGTGAAGTTTCTTATAGTAAATCATTTTCTTTTGTTTCTGGCAATATGTGAAGTACAACACTTTGCATAATTTACACTAAAAAGACTCCAAAAACAATTGTGGAATAATGGCACTGACTATTCTGCAGAATAGTTTCCAATGGACATGAGGAGTGTCTCAGCACAAGATAAAGTAGTGGGAGATGAAATATCTTCTAGCTAATTTCTAAGTGTGCTAAATGTTTTTAATTGAACATGCCCATCATTCTGTAAGTGGAGTGGTTTAAGCATAGCAGGCTGAACACATGCATCGTGGGCAGACCAAGTTTGTTTTTTCCAACAGCTAGATTCATTGCTTAAGTAGCAACATATTGTAATCAGTCTGATTTTTACATCAAAATGCAGTTTCAGATTCAACTGTTAATGCATCCAAAAGAGAAGTAGAACATAGCCTCCAGTTTGAAACACAAAAGGTTGTCTTCACCATCGTATGACACTGACTTCTAAAAAGGCTTTGAAATTAATAAAAATAAATATAACAGATTTCTAGGATGAATAATGAGAGAAATATAATTTCCTATGTTAGATTCTCTGTAGAAACATTAGTAACACAGGAAAGAAGCAAAGTAATAAGAACACCAACAAACATACACAAATATAATTCTCTACTTTTGGAGATGGCAGGTGTTGCCACCACTCACCATATGCTCAGAGGCACATGTTACCAAATTCTTCCAAGATACACAGCAAGTGGATTAGACTGTGAAAGAACAACCCAAATTGTGTTTGAATTCTGACAAATTTGTAGGGCAGTCCAATATCTCAGAGAGGAGGTCAGGTCTCCTGCTCCCCTGGTGCATTCACTATAGCTGCCCAATTTCCCTGCTTTTTAAAGTTTGATAGAAATATCTGTTGGCTATAGGTACATTCTTAAACTGCAAGGGGTTTTTGCCTATTTGTGAATGTAACATGATAGGTCTTCAAGTACTTTGATTATTACTTTTGGGACATGCCGTCAACACCTCTCCCTCCCCTGTAGCCAGGGCCAGCCCCAGGCATGCCAGGGCCTTTGGGCACCAGCTTGCCCCGGGCCCCAGGATGTGTACATGCATGCACATGTGCAGCCTCACACATGCCCCACCTACCTGTCTCCTGTCTTTTGCGGCTATGTGGGCTGTGCGCACAGCACTACCATTAACCAAGATGGCAGCCAAGGTTTCCCTAAGGGGCTGAAGCCTCCGCCACCATCTTGAGTGCTACGAGCATGCCTCTCTGCCATTAGCCAAGATGGCAGCAGGGGCATCAGCACCTTAGGGAAACCTTGGCTGCCATCTTGGTTAACGGTAGCGCTGCGCATGCACTGCACACAGCTGCAAAAGAAGTCAGCAGAGAAAGGTAAGTGGAGCAAGGGAATGGCGGGCGGCTCAGAAGCTCCATGGATTGTGGAAGGGGAGTGGAGGGGCTCCTCAGGGGCCATTGTAGCCCCAGGGGCCCTTGGCCAGGGCTCCACCTAGCCACCCTTTGGAGCCGGCCCTGCCTGTAGCAGTTGGTTTCCCCTAATCTCATGCTAATAACTGTACTTACAATAAGCAGTTCCAAAAATGCTTGAGGCTTTTGAACGCCAGTTATGAAACTGGTTGATGTCCACATCCCTGAGCTGCCCAGCTCCAGCCTCCGAAGGTGAAAGACTTACTAGAGCTTACAGAATACATCTCTTCCTATCTACCCATCAAGCACATTTGAAGCTGTGTGTGCCAAGCCATTACCACCAAAGTAGGGAGGAAGCCCTGTAAACACCAACAGTCCCAACAGACTATAGTGTGGGGCTAAGGCCACAATGATAGTGCATCCCTATCAGTGGCTGGGGCCTGTACCAAAAGATTTAAGTGCATACTTAAAAAATCAAGAAATCATTGTTGGGTTGGGCTGGCTGACGAAAATAAATGTGTAGGTTAAAAAGAAGAAGGTAAAACTGTTGGAATTTGCCACAAGGTTGAAGTAAAAAGATACTAGGGTAGGAAGGGGGAAACTGTGGCCGGCCAAGTGTTATTGGACTCCAACCCCCATCAGTCCGGGCCAGCATAGCTGATGGTCAGGTATCATGGGAGTTGTAGTCCAGCAACAACAGGAGGGACACAGGTTATTCATCCCTATGCTAGGGTTTGAATTAAGTTAGATCCTGTTATTCTATGCCCATTCTGTTCCTTTTATAGAGATACAGCTAATAGCTTTATTTTTCAGAAATCAGTTCTAATCTTCCTTTTCTTCCAGCACTGTGGCTGCTTGGCACTCACACTTTGGAAAGAAGTCTTCACCGTAACTTTGCCGGGTCTTAGGGCTCAATTGGTCCCAGAGTTGCTGTAAGGAGGCCTCTACTGATTCAGGATTGGTCAGAGCAGTCTTGAAGGAGCCTGGCTCGATAATGGAGACCTTTACCCCAAAATGGTACATGTCCCTCCTGAAAGAGAGAGGGTTGATATTTCATACTCCCCATTGCAAGGATTAGAAAAAGACATTCCATCCATACAATCTTTCCACGTCAGCCATTAAACTTTAACACAATAAATTGTACTTGGTTGCCCATTTCTTACATAAAATGCAGGCTCTTTTGTTACTTGTCAAATGTAACTCCAAAGTATGGTAAGCGGTAACTACAACCTGCATCAGGTGATCTTGTATATGTGTCAGCGTGCCTGGGTCTCTTCCACCCTCTGCTGACTGAGCTCCTATGCCTTTAATTCTTGTATAATATCATCAGAGCTTTTCCTATTTCCATTACGGGCAAAACACAACTCTTGAACTTTTGCCCCATCATCCTGTTGTTTGAACACAGGATCACTGCCAGGAAAAAAAAAATTGGCAACCTCATGTGCAGCAAATGCAGAGTGCAATTCACCACCAAAGCAGCTTCCTGTTCCTCTGTTTACATTAACTTTTGTCATGAAATCACATTTTTTTTCTAGATCACTTTCTAAGTTACCACTTAAAATAATTGAAAACTCAAGTGTGATTGTAGTTCTAGAACCTGAAAAAAAAATTGGTTGAAGCTCATCTCTTCTAGTGAGCCTTTTGCTTCCATGTACTGGAATGAATGTAGCAGATACCTACAAGCTGGAGAGAGGATGAAGATGTCTCTTGCACACTTTCATATGTGAACATCTACTTTTAAAAATGTGAATTTGATGTTTGTAAAATGCCAACCGTGTTCTTGGCATTGCCAACTATATACTGTCATGTGATCTCACTCACGCTGTCCATTAGGTTCTGGCATGCCCTAGGGTGGTGATAGACAATGGATGCTAATTAATGGGCAACCAGAGCAGAAGATCATTCCTACCTATTTGGATGGGGTGCCACATTGAGAGTCATCAGATTGCAGGATGGGAAGTGACTGAAACTAGCTTTCTCTAGGCTGAGGGTGTAGGATGAGAACTGATCAGGCAAAACTTGAAAACTGACTTTGTCTGGGCATCTGATTTATAAATTTGGGGTGCAGAATTTATGTTGTGGGGAAGCACAACCTGCAGAAGTGTGAAATATGTAGGGTCGTCACTCATATCCAACATTAGTTATACTCAAAATAGACCCTTTGGAAACAATGGGTATAACTAGGAGACCAGGGTTCAAATCCCCACACAGCCATGAAGCGCACAGGGTGACCTTGGGCCAGTCACTGCCAATGGTAAACCCCCTCTGAATGCTGCTTACCATGAAAACCCTATTCATAGGGTTGCCATAAGTCGGAATCGACTTGAAGGCAGTCCATTATCACTCTGTGCAGAACTTAGTTGGATACAACCCATGCATTCTAGAAGTGGAACACTTTGGGCATGTTTGGCTGTAATACTAAACCATGATTTGGAATGAGCTACAGTGAGCCATTGTTTGTGATCTCCCATAAGAACCCTGTTGGATCAGACCCAAGGACCATCTAGTCTAGTAGTGGCCACCCATATGCCTATGGAAAGCCTGTAAGCAGGACCTGAGTGCAACAGCACTCCCCTCTCCTCCCCTGCAGCTGGAGTAAATTTACTGAGTATTTACTGTCAATTTTCCTTTAAATTTGGCTTTTCATTTAATCTGAACTGAGGACAGTGGTTGATACTAACTATAGTTAGCTTGAACAAGCCAGCTTCATAAACAATGGTTTGAAGTTGGGCTGTTTTGAAACTGGCAATTGATAGTGATAACCCATGAACCTGGGTTCAGATGAATGACAAACTGAGTTTAACAGAAAGTAAATTTTGCCAAAGCCCGCTTTCCAGCTGTGTGGAAAGAGAGGGGAGGGTACAAGTCCAAGGCTTGCTTCAGCTTGTTCATGGAGCACTAAACCATAGTTTAGTTTTACATCTGAATGTGGCCTTTGTGTTTTTTTAAAACTTTTCCAGCTTCCCCAGGCTGAGATGAGGGAGAATCTCTTTTTGATTTTGTCTAAAAACAGGTATGTCCTTTGAAGGCTAACATGGTGAAACCTTGAATGACGTAAGCTGACATTAGTAACTTTAGGATTTCTGAGCTTGAATATTTGATGATAAATTGCAGGGTGAAAAACTGAAGAGGGGAAAAAACACATTTGAATTCATAAGGGAAAATGCATTTATTTAATCAAATAAAGGTTGATACAAAGCTGGGGGGCAGGGAGGGGGAGAGATCAAATACTTAGGCCCTCAGCCCTACAAAGCAACTTACATAAGATTTTCAAATTTACATAGGCCAGCATCAACATTCTAGTTGCTGGATCCACTAGTGCTTGTTTTTGTCCCAGCCATTATTTGAGCTATTGTTCTGTTTTTTAGCTGAGACCTTGCAAGATCGTCATTTGCCAGGTCAGAAGAGCATTAGCCTTTCGAAGGCAAATTACTCATTTCCCATCAGCAAAAGGAACAACAGAAGGTTCCTCCACCTCTGTTAATCTTGCCGCTGGCAAAATCCAGCTTGTAGGAAGAATCTTTATAAAACAGAACAGGAGGTTGAGGCTGAAGGAATAAGGGTACAAGAAAGGGCATTAAAGAAGAAAGGGTGACTGTGTGCATGCCATACATTTAAAAGCATATGGCTTCCCCTAAAGAATCCCTGGGAACTGTAGTTTGCCCCTCACAGACCAACAATTCCCATCACCCTTAAACTGCAGTTCCCAAATTCTTTGAGGGAAGCCATGTGCTTTAAACATATGTGTAGGCAGCTGTGTCTGCTGGGATGAAGGTGGTTTAAGGAGCAAGGTGGGGAGGGAGGGAGGGTAGTACAGTGGTTAGAGTATTGGACTAGAACCTGGGGGACAAGTTCTAATCTCCACTCAGTCATGAAGCTTACTGAGAGACCTTGGGCCAATCACTGAGCTTACCTACCTGACAGGGTTGTTGTGATGGTAAAATGGGAAGGGGTAGAATCCTTGGAGGAACGGTGGGATATAAATGTAAACAAATAAACACACAAACAAGCCAAAAGAATGTGAGAAGACAAGAAAAATGAGGGGAAAGGAACAAAAGAATGTAAGGGTGCAATATATGGGTAGAGGAGCAGAGAAGCCAGTCTGATGTGGGAAAACTGGCAGCATGCAAGTCCCTAAGGGGTGAGCACAAGTAAAGCCCTACTTGCTCTCCTACCTGAGACTGTCGGAGAAGGCCTCAACTGTGTATTTGGAAAGGCAGTAGCCTCCGCCAAAGGTTGAGAGGCGACCACACGTGCTGGAGGTGTTGACGACACGGCCACGTGCCTGCTTGAGCAAAGATAGGAAGGCCAAAGTTACCTCAATCACTCCAAAGGTGTTGACAGCCATTACCTTGCGGTAATCCTCCACATTCATCCATTCTGTGGGGCCAACGGGGTAGGCTACACCTGCATTGTTCACCAGACCAAAGAGCCCTGGAGGGAGAAAATAAGACAGAAAACACCTTGCTTTGTGCAGCACAGTCCGCTGAAGGAGCTTTCCTCATTGAAGTGTTTATGTTTAGGCCTTCAGCGGCATGTGATGGAACTGCAGTAGACATGTGTGTATGTATTAGGGACTCCGTTTGCATGTCAAGCTAAATCCATCAAATTTGCACTTTCTGAAACAATATGAGAGTCAAAACACAGCCATCCTTCAAAATTTGCACTTACTTGAATTTTGCAATGCAGTTTGCCAACCAACCAATGTTTACAAAAATGCATATGGTAGGGGAAAGTGCGCATAAAAATGAATTTATGAGGCAAAATAACATACAAAAATGCATTATATGACAAAAAAGTTCTTGCAAAAATGTGTACACTAGTCAAAATTGCCTACAAAAATGTGTTTATTGGGAGAAATTCACACTAAAATGCTGGAGAATTTTCATGAGGATTTTAAAAAAGAAAGCCATAAATTGCTGCAGAAATGTGGAGAACTGAATTTAAGATTGGAAAAATTAGAGCCTGAGAGAACAGAAATTGACACATTTTCCCATCCCTAGTATGTATGCATCTGCATGCCTCTCCCTCTCTCTCCCCCCTATCCCCTCTCTTCCCTCACCCCCATTCAACTGATATTGTAGAACATGGAATCAGCATTCCTCTGCTTTTCACTGACAGCATTCCCAGTACAGTGACAGGATCGTGGAAGATGTCACACAAAGCTGCCTTATATTGAGCCAGATCATTGCCCCATCGTACCTAGTACAGTGCACTCTGATTGCCAGCAGCTCTCCCAAGATTTCAGGCAAAGGTCTTCCAACCCGTTTAATCGATGATACCAAAGACTGAGCCTGGGATGTTATATATATGTAAAGCTTTGTTATGGGGGGCAGGGATGTTCTTATAGTCTTATAGTCAAACCAAGAAAACTCACGTTTAAGGCTATGCATGTCTGCCTCAGTTTCTCACCTGTAAAATGGATATAATTGTGACCTATGTTGGGATCACAATAAAGGGAGTAAAGCATTCTGCAAATTAAAACTAGTAATAATAAACTGTGGTTTCAACTTTAATGCAGGCTCTACGGTTGAGTACATGCTTTGCGCGCAGAGAGACCCAGGTTCAGTCACTAGCATATCCAGGTAGGGCTGGGAAAGACTCCACTCTGAACCTATGGAGAGCCAGTCAGTACCAGTCAGTGTTGACAGCATTGAGCTAGATGGAGCAATGGTCCAACTCAGTATAAGGCAGCTTCTTAAGTTCTGCAGCAGCAAAACAGCGATTGTACGTGCACGTGTTGCTGTCTTAATAATTCTTGGGCACGTTGGTGTACAGTCAGTTAAGCTGCCCTGTGTTTTTGAGCACTGCAGGCAAAGCTCTGCTCTGTATTAGCATTCTGTGCCAAGACAATCCAAATTTTTGCATCAAGGAAAGTTGGATTCTGTAATTTGCACATATTATGCAAATTAAACCATTTCTTTTGCTTTTGTATAATTTATTGTCCGTTTTTATTTTACTGTTTTGCACAGTTTGTTCTGGTTCTGCTATAGTAATGAGGAAAGGCAAAGAGTGATGCAGGTCATTGAAGCCCTCCTAGACAGACTAATGGAAATCTAGGGCAGTTGACTTAGATCAAGTGGATTCAGGGTCAAATCCCCATCAAACTCAAAGGCTGGCCTTGCGCCAATCACTCTTTGGGCCTAACTGACATCACAGGGTTGTTCTGTGAGGGATAAATGCAGGGGGAGGGAATGATTGTCTGTGGTGCTCTGAGCTTGAAGAAAAGGTAGGAGAAAAATAGAATAAAACAAAATCGTATGAAGTGACCATTCTGGCTTCTGAAGTTTAAAAATAATTAGCCACACTTTCAAGCATATCTCTACGGCCATATGGGCTAGACATCTGCTTCATTTTAAAAATGAAAGCTGAAATTTCAGGAAGCCAACATCCAGACCTCCATTCTCCCCTTTTCTCCTGCAGAAGCACAACATACATGCAGCCCTGACTCCAGCCCTTCTCCCTGCATCCCACTGAGACTCACCTTTTTCCCCCACTTCGGCCCTCACCCACTCCACGGCTTTGCGGATGCTCTCAGAGTTGGTGACATCAAGCAAGGTGGTGCGCAGGTTTGGCGAGCTGGCCCGCTGCAGGTTATCAACTCCTTTCTGAGTGAGGCAACTTGCCAGCACCTGGAAGCCCTTCTTGTCAAGCCGCTTGGCCAGCATGTTCCCAAAACCTGTGTCACAGCCTGTGATGAAAACATACTTATCCTTAAAGGAGCTTAGAGTTTGCCGGTCACGGAAGAACCAGACGATAATCCAGAGGACACTGAAGAGCAGCACATAGCAGCACCACATAGCAGAGTCTCACTGAAGGCCTGCAGGGTAAGGGGAGATAGGCAAGGTGGGCTAAGAACAACACTTCTGCCTGTCATCTCGAACTACGGAACACTGATTTTGCGTAAAAGTGAAGAAGGAATCCCTCTGTTTTAATCACTCTAGTACTGTGTTGGGGAACCTCTGGCCCTCCAGATGTTGCTGGACTACAACTCCCATCATCCCAGAGACCTTTGGCTATGCTGCCTGTGGCTGATGGGAGTTGGAGTACAACATAGACCTGGAAGGCCACAGATTCTCCATCCCTGCAAATCACTAGGCTTCTGGATTGACAATAAAAGCCAGTGATAACATAAACATTCCAGTTATATTCTTCTAGTGTGCTGGTATCTAAGCAGTCATGTTTACTTCTTTACCCTGGCCTTTCCACTAGCTATTTTGCTTAATAAAAAAAATCATCCCTGCAAGGGCTAAAGATGTGATTAATGTCCCATCTGGTTTAGCTCTGGATTGGTCCACCTTATGCCTGCAAGCCACACAGGAGCAGTGCTTGTCTCTGTGCTAACTGCTGACATTCCCACCGTACTAGCACAGGGATGGGGAACCTGTGGCCCTTCAAATGTTGTTGAATTCCAGCTCCCATTATCCCCAGCCAGTACGGTCAATGGACAGGGATGATGGGAGTTATGGTCTAGCAACTTCTGGGGGGGGTGTTCATAAGTTCCCCACCCCTGAACTAGGAGGATCCATGCAGGTGGCAAAGTCCCCAGTCACCAGTGATGCAAACCCCCAATGCTTGTTGGTATTTCTTCCCTGATGTATGCCTCTCTCCAGCCCAACCCCCGCTGCCTCCCTTTTCTGGTTTAGCATGAGCCCATGTTGGATGTGAACATCTAGTTCTAGTGTCCTGTACACAAGACAGATGATAGAATCTGAACTGCCTTACAAAGAGAGGGAGAACCTAGAAGCCTCAGCAGAGTGAAAGATCAGGAAATCTGCAACTTGCAGTGCCCCCATGAGGAGATGGGAAGAGGGAAGAACGCCACTCTTATTTTTACTTTCATCCCTACATCATGGTCTGTGGTAGGTTCAAATGAGCTTTTCCCAAAGTTACTGCTCTTGTCTTTTCCACTAATGGGAGAATTTGGCAGTGCAGTCCAAACCAATAAAATAGTGTGGGAGATTTATCTTGGTTATTGTCACAATGTGTGATGGATGTACGTTAAATTTATGGTGTGGATCTCATATTTTGTTGTTGTGTGCCCTAAAGTCAATCATGACTTATGGCGACTCTATGAATCAGTGACCTCCAATAGCACCTTTCGTGAACCACCCTGTTCAGATCTTGTAAGTTCAGCTCTGTGGCTTCCTTTATGGAATCAATCCATCTCTTGTTTGGCCTTCTACTTTTCTACTCCCTTCTGTTTTCCCCAACATTGTCTTTTCTAATGAATCATGTCTTTTCTAATGAATCATGTCTTCTCATGATGTGTCCAAAGTATGATAACCTCTGTTTCATCATTTTAGCTTCTAGTGATAGTTCTGGTTTAATTTGTTCTAACAACCAATTATTTGTCTTTTTCGCAGTCCATGGTATGCACAAAGCTCTCCTCCAACACCACATTTCAAATGAGTGGATTTTTCTCTTATCCGCTTTTTTCACTGTCCGACTTTCACATCCATACATAGAGATTGGGAATACCATGGCCTGAATGATCCTGACTTTAGTGTTCAGTGATACATCTTTGCATTTGAGGACCTTTTCTAGTTCTCTCATAGCTGCCCTGCCCAGTCCTAGCCTCCTTCTGATTTCTTGACTATTGTTTCCATTTTGGTTAATGACTGTGCCGAGATATTGATAATCCTTGACAAGTTCAATGTCCTCGTTGTCAACTTTAAAGTTACATAAATCTTCTGTTGTCATTACTTTAGTCTTCTTGATGTTCAGCTGTAGTCCTGCTTTTGTGCTTTCCTCTTTAACTTTCATCAGCGTTCGTTTTAAATCATTACTGGTTTCTGCTAGTAGTATGGTATCATCTGCATATTTTAAATTATTGATCATTCTCCCTCCAATTTTCACACCTCTATCTTGGTCCAATCCCGCTTTCCGTATGATGTTCTGCATATAGATTAAACAAGCAGGGTGATAAAATACACCCGTCTCACACCCTTTCCGATTGGGAATCAATCAGTTTCTCCATATTCTGTCCCTACAGTGACATCAAGTGAGGGATGTACATTTCACTCTACCACCTCATTCTACTGCACATGTAGACCAGGCCAAATATTTATAGACACATTTCCTCCCAGTCATGAGAGACACTTTGCAGTCACCTTATGGCACCCCTCTACACAAATAGAAAGGCATGGGGGGAAATCAGAAAAACTGGAAAAAACCATCCTGGGGGTTTGGGAAAAATGGGGGGAAGGTCCCACCACCACCACATTTTTCCATGTTTTTTTCTTCTGGGCCTTCGCATCTCTACACACAACTAGGTCTTCTGCATATACTTGGATTATAATTCAACATAGTATTGAAGAGAAGGGAAGAATGTGACTGACGCTGGCTCATGAAAGCTTATCTGAACACAGTTCCCCCTCTTGATTTTGCCAGAGTGAATGTACAGCTATCAGCCTGCAATCAGACTGCATGCAGAACTGGGATGCCAGTAGTTCTTCACCTCAAGACAAGTGTGAAGACCTCACCAGATGAAAAACAAAATTGTGTGAATCAGGCTTAGGGCAAAATAACTCAGGTTCAGTTAAAGTCACACAGTGGCTGGACACAGAACTCACGATTTCAAGTATAAAGGTTTTAAAGCATTCTGCAACCAGCTGTGTTCTCATCTTCCAGAGTTGGAGCTTAGGAGCCTGAATTCCTCACTCTGCTTTTGTCTTGCACATGCAATTTCAGCTCCCTCAAGCAGAGGACAGCTCCTACTTGCAGTACACCAAAGCAGAAAAAAAACCTTTATTCTAGTCAAGACCACATTCAGGTCTCAGCTCTGACCATGACTCCTCCAGCTTTCCCCACTGCAAAATGGGCTAGCTATCCATCTTGACGCTCGCAGGGTTGTTGTTGTTGTTTTAAAAAAACAAAGTTCCTGGAGCTAGACCCACTGCAATGCCAGTCCACCCCCAGGCCCCCCTTACCTTCTCACCAGATGCAGCTATTGATAAATTTAGCAGACACTAGCAGAAAAAGCGACAGCTAGTTTCTGCTGTAGCTAGGACTCCTTGCCCCACTTGGTTTCTGCTGCATAGAGCGGACAAGAATTCTGCTCCTAGGCAAAGTCCATGAGGGCGAGAAGCCAGAGCCCTCCCCAGCCAGCTCCCTGATAAGACGCCCAGGGTCAGGGACACAGCCCAGCATTAACTCTTGGTGCAGCTACAAGGAAATCTGCCTGATCAGCCTCCTCCATTCATCTAAATTCCAGTTAAATCTCTCAGGACTTTGAGTGTGTATTGAGGAATCAGACAAAGATTAGACTAAAGGGTTGGGCTGTGATTCAGAAACGGTTGTGTAGGATTAAAGACAAAAGAGCTGCATTTCCTTGAATGCTGTCCCATGCAACAGAGCTAGCTAATGCTAGGTGAACTGGGATGATGCTGATGGTTAATATTATTTACATAACATTGTTGCTCTTAAGAGGAGCCCAGGGCAGTGCACAACATAAAACATACAATCAATAATTAAAACATCTAAAAATTAAAATTCTAAAATCAGTATATCAAAGCAGCATAGCAAATCCCAAAGCCAATTTATATCCCAAATATCTAGGCAAACAAATATGTTTTAAATTGGTATCTAAATAGTGATAGTGCAGGAAACAACCACACTTCCTTGGGAGAGAGGGAGTTTCATCATGAGGGAGCCACCACTGAAAAGGCCTTGTCTCAGACCACTCCACAGACCATGTTGTAGGATCACAAGTAGGGCCTGCCCTACCAATCTCAGAGCACAGGTCAGTAGGTATTGGGGGAAACACTAAAGGCAAGCTGTTAGTTAGGAAATCAGAAAAGAATAATTTGTTTTCTAATTATTTATTCATGGCCATCCTTCTTCCAAGGAGCTCTGATAGTGTATATAAGAGATGGAAAACTTGTGGCCCTTTGGATGTTGTTGAAGTACAACTCCAACCATCTCTGTCCTTTAACCACACCAGCAGGGCTGATGAGAACTGGCATTCAAAAACAGGTTATCTCCTACCCCCCACTGGCATATATAGTTTTCCCTCCAACCATTTACCCTCACAAGAAGCCTGTGAGCTAGGTGTGGCTGAGCAACAGACTGACTGACCCAAGGTCACCCAGTGAGTTTCACAGCTGAGTAAGGATTTGAACCTGGATCTACCCAATACTAGTCCAACACTAACTTACTATCCACCAGCCATACATCCAGCTACCTCAAGGTGGTGCACATGGTTCTCCCCCTCTTCATTTTTTCATCACTTAACCTCATCCACTGTTAACCACTACCCCAGGGGTAGTCAACATGGTGCCCTCCAGATGTTGCTAGACAACTACTCCCATCACCCTCACTATTGGCCATGCTAGTTAGGGCTGATGGGAATTGGGAGCTTGGTGGGTACCACATTGGCTACCCCTGAACTACACCATGCTTATTAAGGAGGCCCATTAATTATTAGGTATGCAAGGAGAACAGTGGAAGCAACAGTTCTCAAAAACTAATTATGCAGCCACGAGAGTGGCTGTCTATGATAGCCAGCATGGATTTTTCACATTCCGCAATGTTAAATTGAAAATACTCCCATGCCATTCTGCTGCTTTCCATAAGCTCATTTCAAAACAAAACCTTACAAAACTTATAGGCCTGAACTCAGAAATGCTTGCTTTAACAACCCTTGTAAGTTTTCATGACGATACACAAAACACTAAGAGAGAATCAAGAGTTCAAAGTGTAAAACA
This sequence comes from Rhineura floridana, assembly GCF_030035675.1. Taxonomy (NCBI): domain Eukaryota; kingdom Metazoa; phylum Chordata; class Lepidosauria; order Squamata; family Rhineuridae; genus Rhineura; species Rhineura floridana. The sequence continues at coordinate 39,068,131 of NC_084482.1, forward strand.
AGAGGGGGGAAATCCAGACCCTTCTTGGACTTTTTGTGTCAGTGGTCCCTAATGTGTTGAAATTAATTAAAAATCAGCCACAGAGTACTTGTACTCCTATTACTGACCTTGCCCCATACTCTGGCCTTCATCTTCTGCAGTTTGAAAAATGCATGGCTAATTTTTAATTAATTTAAGAAATTTAACATGGAAGTCAAAGATAAGCATGGGCATGCTCAGTAAGAACCAACTGTCAGTGTTCTAAAACCCAGACTCACAGCTGTTTGGCTTGGCTAATCAGGGGGTCACACCCATGCCAGACATTTATTTCACTTTTGACAGTCATAGCTTTCTCCAAAGGATCCTGGGAAGTGTAGTTTGTGCAGGGTGCTGAGAGTTGATAGGAGACTCCTATTTCCCCGACACAGCTCCAGTGGCCAGAGTGGTTTAACAGCCAGCCCCTTTTCTGGGTAAATAAATCAAACATATTTAAAGTGACTATCTGAACAATATAAACTGTCTTAATATGGTTCCTTCCTCCCCGCTAGATCAGCACAGCACATATCTTGTTTCTGTTATTTGGGCTGATACACAGGAAGTGGATTGGACTGTGAAAGACCAACCTAAACTGTGTTTGCATTTTTACAAATTTATAGGGCAGTACAATATCTCAGAGGAGGTCAGGTCCCCTGGTGCATTTACTATAGCTGCCCAATTTCCCTGCTTTTTAAAGTTTGATGGAAATATCTGTTGGCTAAAGGTACTTTCTTAAACCGCAAGGGTTTTTTGCCTATTTGTAAATTAAGGATTTTGTACTTCAAGAACAGAGGGAAAGAGACCTTTAAAAAATAAAGTAAAACAGCCCCTTTATTAATAGAGCAGCTCATCACAAAATTCAAGTTTTATTTGGGCTTGTTTACCACCCTTGGATCCTATGGTATGAAGAGCAGTCTAAATAAAAGTTCAGAACTGTCCAGCTATAATTTCTGTGAGCAGTGAGCTCAAATTCTTCATATATTACAACCCCTGTTGGTGGAAAGGATGTCCTCCCCACCTCTGCATGTACTGAGAGCTAAAGTGGGAGAAGGAACAGGATACAGGCTTACAGGCAGCAGATGCCCGTGCAGTATGAAGGAAAACCCTCTTTTGTTTGTAAAAAAAGCACTCTCCCAACAACCAGTAGGGACAATAGTAAGTTCAGTACCTTCCATCTCCTAAGTCTGCTCACATGCTTTTACCAGCGTGCTTTAAGTTTTTTATGGATACAGTGCCCAAGTATTTTAGACTATTTTCCTCATAAATGAAGGACTACTTTTTGTAAAACGTTAAAGGGAGATGTATGCAAGGACAAGCCCTCACCAAGTTGGCTGTTAAGCAGGTGGGAAACAAGGGGCTTGCTTCTATTTAGCCTGGGGGCTAAGGAAGAGAAGGGGTTGGTCTCAGAGGTGCACCTTCAAGCATGTGTTTTCCAATCCCAGTTGCACCCTACCCACCCAAGTGAATGCTTTCAAACTGCAAGGGGAAAAACACAACTACAGAGAAGAAGAAAGAATAAAGTTGGCCTTGACCAGTCTCAGCCCAATTCTACCCATGGAATCTTAAATTTAATCTGTGAGGAAGCATCCCCTGCCACAGCTTAAACACCTCCAGGTAAATCAGATATGCTTTCAAAATTTATTTAAAGGTAATTTATACCCACTTTTCCTTACAATAGATCAAGTGTCCATCTCCACTACAACCATTGTCAACCTGTGCTTGCCTAACATCTGCTGTGAAGGCCCTGCTGAAAGTTCCATCTGTAACCAAAACATTTTGTGGCGATTTGTAGCATGGCCTTCTTGGGTATGGCACCCCACTTATGTCAATCCCTCATATTAGAAATAATTTTGTCCGCCTTTTTGACTTCAATTAAAAGGCATAGTTGTTTTGCATGGCCTTTTGAGGACTGGAGAGACGGCTGGCCAGTTCCTGTAATGTTATGATTTTATGCTGTATATTACTGTATCCTTTGTATAGCTCCCCAAGAATTTTGGTTGAAGGGCTGTCTAAAAATATAATAAATAGCAGCACCAACATCCAACTATGTAATGTGGAAAGCAAAGCAGTGGTGTGCATTCAGCTTAGGCCTGCTATTCCTGACTGACCAAGTGAAGCATGCATAAAGGCTGCTTATGGGCATCCTTCAGTTGGGAATCCTGAGCAGCTTAGAAGATGGGATAATATCCCCTCCCTGCTCTTAAAAGGGATGGAGCCTCCTAAGTTTGAGGGAAAACCTGCCATTGAGATTGTAAGAGGATGAGAAGGTATCCTAATGGACAAGGAGTGCCTCGCCGTTGCCAAGCCCTGCCACTAGTCTTGTGATCAGTGCTCTTGCTTATACAGAATGTAAGTAAGAGGTATTATTGATTCAGGAGCTCCCATTGCTACAGCTATGGAAGGAGATGAGAAATAGGAGGTCTGCTGCACAGACACATGCCCATAGGCGAGGGGAAAGCAGGAAATCTGCCAACTAAAAGAGGCTGATGGGACTAAATAATAAGTAATGCATCTGGCCAAAAAGGGAGGACTGGAATGAGGGGGGGGCTTCCTTAAAGAAGAGGCTTTCCATGGCCATTTTAGAAGATTCAGTCTCCTGAGAAGTGAGGCTGGAAAGTGGGGGGGGGAAGGGAGGCTGGAACTGGGGGCAGAACCCTCTTCTCATCCCATGTCACCCCCTCCCAAACCAAGTGTGTACTGCATGCTGAATCACAGAAGACTAGGACAAACTAGCTTGAGAAGGGTTCCTTTGTTAAGGCTTGAAAAGGACCTTGGGAGAGGGATTTAAGAACTAAAGAGGATGAGGAGGCCAGGCTGGGAGACGTATCAGGCACTGGGCCAACCCCACACTGAAATACTCAAGTCTCTGCATAGTTGCCTGTTTGGATATGGGAAGCTAGGATGCCATCCTTGCTTGTCCTCTCCCAAGATAGGGCTGGGTAGTAGATGTAGCTGGAACACATGACTTGCTCTCTGTAATGACTCACACCAACACTTGCTATCTGTTTAAACCATCCGTTTTATTCCATTCTTTCTAGCTTCACCAGAGGGAGAGAGAAAAAGATGGTCTGAAAGAGGCACAACCCTTCACCTTTCATTGTGTTGTGTGTTTTTTCCTGAATCAATGTTTGTTTTTGATTCCCCAGAGCCAGACACCACTAGCACCTGCTCAGCAGAAGCACAGCCCAACATCCCTTTCAGCAGCTGGGTGGGGGTGGGGGCAGATCTCATTCACTGCTGCAAGCAGGCAGGCAGCCACTGACGTTTAATAAGGGCTTCCGGGCAAGGAATTTGCTACTTTACTGCCCTCAGCTGGCAACATAGAGTTAGAGAAGGAATCCAAGCTGTGCAGGTGGCAAAGTTCAGCAGGACGTTGTCCATTTCAGGAGGTAGATGGCTGCAGCTGCCCTTTGTAAACATACTCCAGGGCTGTGGCAATAGTCCGCATGTCCATCTCAATGCTACGTGCCCAGTTTTCCACATCACCAATCTCCTGCCCAGAGAGAAAAAGTCATGATCAAAACTCTTATCCTTTCATTTCTCAATCCTGTGCATCCTGTTTCTCCACCCCCCCTTCCCCCCAATCTTCCTCCCAGACACTCAATTGGAGCTGGACCACTTCAGCTGAATTCAAAGCACAGCTCACAGAAAATGAGAGTTACGATTTGGCAGAACTCCTCCACCATGCTCCTTTGGTTCTTCTTTATGTCTGGAGCATATGCAGTGCCACCTGTTTTTTGAAATTCCTCCTCAAAATCCTCACTTTTTCTATTAAGCCATTGGCTTAAGCCTCTGGTAGGCATTTGCTCATGTTTATCCCTGTCGCTTGGTTGTCTTGCACACTACTGAAATTAAGGCTGGAGGCACACTGGGGCATGACAGACCCATCTCTCTTATGTTACTTCGTAAGATGCCAAGTAAACTGACAGTGCTGTTTTGGGAATCACAACTCTTCCCAGGCAACATTTCAGTACTTTCAATTGCTGGTGACTTTACTTCAATAGGTCAAACCATTACTAAAGTACAGGAGAACTACATATACTAGCAGTCTCTGCCAGGATCAGGCATGACTACACTTGTTAATACTGCCAGTCAATGCTCCAGAACATTCTGGAATCCCATAAGATACTACAGCTATAAATTGTGTTTTTTAAGCATAGATTTATGACAGCTTTAAATGCATACCCTCTATGGTGGAAAACTGGACAAGAATAAAATTTAATGGACACATCTTTTTGTGAGGCCAACATATACTGATTATTTTGTGTAACTTGCGGAGTTAATAACTTGGGCAGCCCCATGCCCAGCAGGTGGTGCTCTACAACTGATTATTGTCTGGACTACCTATAATGTGAAGCAGCATGAAGTGTATTGGCATGATTGGAATCCTATAATCAGAGAGCCAATACTGTTTTGATAGTTCTGAATCAGAATGTACAGGCCCTTGTTTTTTCCAGGTTGGTCAACCAGGGTTTTTTCTCATGCTCTGATGCCCCTATCCATAACTTCATGTCCTTCCTCTCATGTGTAGGTTTTCTACACTTCAGTGCCCCTTATAATCCACCTGCTAGCCATGGCTGTTGCACCTTCCAACTCCTTCCTGGGACCAGCCCTTCACTGAGCTGCCTTTAATGGAGAAAGGACTAAGGCAGTGAACCAAACACATATGATATATTTATGCCACTGACAATACCAAGTAGTATTTGGGAGGACAGAACAGACAAGCCAGCCTGTGGAGGAGGAAGCAAACTGGCCTGTCACGAGGAACAGGAAAATTGCCAGAAACAGAGAACATGTGTTCCTCTTGACTATTGGCAAGGAGACAGCTGGTCAGGGAGGTAGTGTTGGAATAAGGGACAGAGCTTCACTGCAAGCACAGAATAGCGTGTTAGGAACTCTTCTGGTAGGTATTCTACCTGTGTCTCTATTTTCCCCTGCCTCCTCCCCACCCCAGTTATGCCCAGCATCAAAGCAGCTGGGGAAACTCTGTCAGTGCAAGTGCAAGGTAATTCAGAAGTCTCCAGATGTCTGAGGGTTAAATGACATGTTACCTAGCAGTCCCTTCTCCCTTGCAAAGATTCTTCAGGCTCAATTCACACTGGAGGAGTGGAAGAAATTGGAAATCTTGACCCTTTCCTTGTCTCTCACCTGCCTCTCCTCCCTGCCCCCAGCTGTTTTACCTCAACTGAATTTCAGACCTGTGGTTACAAGATATGGACAAGATACAACATGGACCCAGAAAACCAGCTGAGGAAAGCATTGCACATTCACATGCCCAACAGGAAAAGGATTAAGCTTCCCTTTCCTTCTCCTGTACAAATCACCGCCAGCTGAGGGAGCTTTGTGAGAGGAAAGGGGGGCTACAAAATGTGCAATTCACCCCCTTAAGTAGAAATATAATCTACCAGAAAAAAACATGTAGACTCTACACAAAATGGGGAAGGATTCTGTTCATACACTGCGAAGAGGCCCCTTCCCTCAGCTCCATGAACCAGCAGAGCTTCTTTTATTATGTTCATTCAATATAGCTTGCTTCCAGATACTTCCTGAAGTGTTTGAAGATGGGTGGCCAATACGTAGCCAACAAAGAACATTTTTACTGGATGGGAAAGGGATGGCAAATCATAGAATCACAATCCTATGATGTGCCGTCCCTTTCCCATCCAGTAAAATTGAGGCTATAATTGAAGAGGGCAGCATCTCTCAGCTCTGTTGCTCTGACATATGTTGGAATCCTAGCATGCTGCCTGCAACTATGTCAGTGCCCAGTGGTTTTATTTTCTCTCTCTTTCCTCAGAGTGTGCATACTGTCAGAGCTCAACGCTGCCTAGGAGTCACACCCTCCACTCATAAGACTCAGATGTATGGGGATGACTAGGACTACTCAGTGATGAGATAAAAGCACTTTGCACATGCTGAAAGACTATTGCTTCACTTGTTCTAAGGCTGAGCCCTGGCGCACGCCAAACCCTGTCCATATCCATGAACCCATTTCTCTCTTTTGCTCTCTGTATAAACCCAGGCATGGTTTGTCCCCATCCCTACTTCTCAACATCCATCAAGCCCAGTCGCAACTCATGACTTCTAGGCTGATACTGAGATTACTGTACAAGAGATGTACCTTCCCCATAGATGTAGGTACAGTATCCCACTGACCTTCAGAGCCTGATTGAAGTTTTCCACCATGCTGATCCACTGGCCTGTCTGCTTGGCAAACTGAGCAGCTTGGATCTGCAGCGTCTTCACTTCATGGTCCAGCTTTCTTTGGTTCACATAGGCCTGCGCCACCCTACAGTAGGAACAAAAGAAGTTCAAGAATTAATTGGGACAAGCAAGGGAGGAAACAAGATATTTCCCTTCACCAATCCGTCCATCGCTGCATTTTCAGTTCAGCTCCTCTCCCCATTCTGAGTGGCTTCCCAGCCCACAGCAAGCTAACCCCAGGGGCAGAGGCAGGCGCTGGGAGTCTGCAGCTGGGTAAGTTCCCAAGCTGTAGTGGATTTAAGAGCTCAGAAACATCTGGCAATCATTATGCAGCACTAGGAACATCTGGATCCAATCATGACCGAGGCCAAGCCAGGTGAAGGGCTGGGTATGATAAGGCAAGTATGTGATTTCCCTCACGAAGGGAGATGAAGGGATCACCCAAAAAAGGGCGGATAACGGGGATGGAATGATGTTACTCCCCAAAAACACTAAGGGGTGTGGTCAAAGGAAAAAACTGAACAGACACTGTAGCTCCAAGGTTCCTCGCAGCACCCGTGCCATAGGAAGAGAAACTGGATCTAAAGTAATTCGAAGGGCATCTTTAATTAAGCAAATTAGGTTTTTTGGGCAGCAAGCTTTCATGACGTACTACGCTGTTTCGGAAAACAATAAAGATCCTCCTGCCTAAAGCATAGTTCTGTGCAATTCATAAGCTTGGCATTCAACCATTTTTGAAACTAGATTAGATTTAATATTTATCCCCTCTCTTTTCTATTACAATAATACTCAAAGTGGCTTACAATACAAAGCAAAAATACAATGTAGAATTCTGGATAAAATGTAAAATACAATATAAAATAATAAAGTTACATATTGAATACAATAATATTAAGAATTATATCCCAGCTGCTATACCTCTTGCTATCCTCAACATAAGAGGCTCTAGGACTTCGACCCTGAAACTGGCCTGCAAGGCAGTAGCTGAACTATTTTGTATTTTGAATCAGTTGTACGTGGCCAGCTGAAGCAGGAATTCCCTGTTCTGCTTCACTGAGTTGCCTTCTTTCTCAGGTGTCAGGGCCTTTATCCTCCCTCTGTGCTCTAATGGCCATATGCGGAGTGGGGAAACAGACAGACTAGCAGTATATCTAGTAAAAAAAAAGCAACAACCCAGAACACTGGAGTACCGACACCCAGCATCCTACCCCTTCAATTCTAAGCCAACAGAAATTGCTTTCTTGCCAAAGCTGAGTATAACACAGGCCTCTGATGGAGAAGTAGTCATCTTTACCATAAGCTATTGGGAAGTCATCTGAAAGTCACTCATACAGTCTACTTGATTTTGTTGTATCAATGTCTATTTGACTTTGTTTTATCAATAGTTCATACATACAGTGAGTTGCAGTAACAGCAGGAAGGAAGCAGAGAATCTTGCCACCATCCCCGTTCCTTCCTGGGCACACTCAACACCCCATAGCTGTGTGGAATGCTGGTTCCCAGGACCAGAAAGATGCAAACCGCTGTTTCCAAGATGTCTCGCTTGGTAAGAAATCAAGAAAGTGCAACACCATTAGCAGTGCGCTACTGGAAGGGCACAGGCAGACAGGTGAGCCTACCTTTGGAGAGTTCCAAAGCTGGAGAGGCTGTTGCAACTCTCCTCTGCCGTATCAATATTAATAACACCCAATAAATATCACCGATATGCTGATCACATACTGTTTTACTTTAAGGGATACTTGAGATATCCAGGTGAAGCAGATGAAGCAGTTTTATATCCTGACTAGCTTACTAAGTAAACTGACTATATAAGAGTGAGGAACACTTCCTACACATTTTAAGGTGAAGGCAGTATGAAAAAATAAGAAAAAAGCTTGCGGAAATTTTTGGCTGCTATTCTTGAATTCATAAGATGTTTTATGATGTCAGCTGCTAAGCTATGATAATCTTTCCTTAGTTGAATGAACTAGGTTCCTGTTTGATATATAATTTGTTTGCTTAGTGGGGGGGGGAAACTGAATGAATGGATGTAATTGTTCTTCGAGTGAATTATATGATTATATATACTTTCCTCTCAAAGCATTTAGTGCTGACAGGAATTTAATTTGTGTTGTTCCACGAGTAAGTCTTTAATAGGCCTTCATGAAACATTGTTCTCTCTCATGAACTAGCCCAATTAAGGTTCAATAGTCTTTAATAAATTATTGTATTCAGATCCAGTCCCCTCTTTAATCAAATGGGTGTTTGAGATTCTGCTGCTTAATCCAAGGTATTCTTTTGAGAACACTTCGTCAGCCTTCAGTGAACTATTATAATCCACTATATTCCTTTCTTTAATGAACTTGGCAACTAATGAAGTATTTTAATAGTTCTCAATGAATTATTTAAACATAATGTACAATTAATTGAGCTCTTTTTGTATTTTGTACTGGGATTCATTTTCAGGAAGTAACTCTCAATTTAGTGTAGATATTTTCTTTTCCTACCTGACTGTATATATTTGGTTGACTTGCTAAAACGGCACATATATTTAGCAAACGATCTAGGTTGAATTTGTCAAACAGGGCAGGAATGATTCTGGTGCAGGTAGTGGGCCCACAGAAAATTGAGATCAGCAGTTGTTGGTATTGTCCTAGTGAAAAGTTTTTGTATTTTGAGCAGTTTTTGTATTGTTCAGTGTTTTATTTTTTCTGGTTTTAAATTGTTTTTATTTATTATAATTAGAGACTCTTGTGTAAGTGACTGACAAATGTAACAAATAAAATAATTGTACACATTTTCATCTTATAAATGTGAACCGTCTAAATCACCTAGTTAAACAAGAACAAGACATTGCAATGGCTAAAAAATAGAAAGCTAATTATTATATGTTTACAAAAGTCTCCTATTATTCAACAAGATTTGAATCTTATTAGTAAGCTGTATAGTGGGGAAATATCTGCCTTGTGCCAGTAATAAAAAAAGCACATTAATGATGTTAAATACTTTTGGGGGATTTAAGGAAGTGTTTGAAGATTATAAAATTAGATTTTCAGCCTGCGGGCAGGGAGTGGGTTGTTTTAATTGGTTGTATGTAAGCCACTCTGGAAGATGTTTGGCTGAAGAGTGGAATACAAATGCTCCCAAATAAATTAATAAAAGGAGAAAGACATGGACCGGTTAAGGGGTATTTAGATTCCTGCATGTGTCTATGTTCAGTCTTGACAGGGGAGTTGGACACATTTGCTTGGATTAAGAGTTTGTAGGAGCGGAACTCTGCTCATGTGACACTCCCACTAGAGCAGGGTTTGCTACCCCACAGGACACAGACATCCCATCCCTGTAGGTTTTTGTGCTCCGCCCCCCAATATTTGTCCATTGAACAACAAATGTTATTTATTTTAACTGACCTCTCCTGTGGGTTCCCCTGCTGTGATTCTGTGATGCCAGAAGTTTTTTGTGACCCTCTAAAGCCCCCAAAATATGCACTTTTAAAAAAATTGGCAATACACATTTTCACACACCAGCCATGCCTCTTTTGACATGCAGATCCCAGAGGGTTGACCATGGGTCAGTGCAGCCCTCTGTCTGAAAAAGGCTAGCCGCTTCTGTGCTAGAGGAAAGACAAAGAAATGTGCCAATTCTTTTTTTCTCCTTGAACCCCCATAAAAAGATAGCTGGTTGGGTGACTTTCTGGAGCAATGTGCTGGAACTTGGGGAGGGCGGAGGTAAAGATCACCTAGTCCTCTTCTTCAAGCAGCAGCCTTTCCTGGATCTCTCAGTCCCTTCCACAAATGGAAGAACCTCTTGCATTTGCAGAAGAGACAATCTGGATCTAGCCCAATAAACCGCTTGACCGCTTACTCCGTTATTTTCTGTCAGCGGCTAACAGGGATATTACCTTGCTTGTAGCCAAATATATTTCTGCGGCTCAATCAGTTCGGAGGGTACTTAGCCCTTCAGATGTTTCCCTCTCCATGTAACTGTTTTACTGTTTCATAGCTCCCTAATGTTTTGATATGATTGTACCTATGCATTTTTTTTGTTATAAATGTACATAGCTTTATATATAAATGTTCTGGTCTATGACTGTAACAATAAAGAATTTGAAAAAAAGGAGGGGGCAGCTTGTTCATGACATTGCAATTTTGGAAAGCGGGCATTAATCTGGCCATTCTTTAGAATGAAGAATTGAAAGGGCTGGGTTTAATGTACGTGTAAGGGCAGAGAAATCCTTTGTCTTGTTAAAACAGATATTTTGAAAAAGCTGCCAAGCAAGCATAGGGCAATTGACAAAAGAATAGCGGAAATCACAGTTCAGGAGGTTATGTAGAAAAGTCCCGAGGCTAGATGGCTTTACTTCTGCATTCTGTCGCACTTATGTACAACTTGCAGCCCCCTAGCCAAGCTTTTCAAATTACTGTATAACAAATTAGGATTATTCCTCAGAGTTGGAGACAAGCAAAGATAGTGGTTTTGCCAATGGAAGGGAAGGGTTTCAGTAAGGTTGATTCTTGAAGCCCAATTGCTCTGCTGAACTCTGACTACAAAATCTTGGTTGATAGCATGGCAAACAGTTTAAACTCCAACACTGATAAATATTATAAATCCTGCTCAGACAGGAACAACAATAAAAAAATCTGACAAATAATGTTAGTTGTTCTCAGGGCTGTGGAGTCGGAGTCGTGCAGTTGGAGTCAATTCTGGGTGAAGTTGGAGTCGGTAGAAATGTACCGACTCAGACTTCAAAATAAATTTTGATTGACAAAATTTTTAAAAAATATAAATTCAAGATGTCAAAGAAGCTTCCCATGAAGTCAGCTGTATTTGAGCATTTCACCATAACTCAGGATGGAAAAACATTTTGTGTGTCAGTGTATGACACAGGACCCAGATGAAGACAAATGCTGTGATGCCAAGATCAGCGCATATTCAGGCAGCGATAAAAATGCTCCTATGAGAGCTTCCAATTTTAAAAGACATTTACAGCGCTTTCCAGGGCTGTGGAATCCGAGTTGGAGTCGTGGAGTCGGAAGCATTTTTGGGTGGAGTCAGAGTTGGACAGTAGAAAAATAGAGGGGTCGGAGTCAAAGGTTTGGCGTACCGACTCCACAGCCCTGGTTGTTCTCCAAATAACATTAAAAATGTACAGATGGGAGAAGTCCACATGGCAGCATCTAAATGTAACAGCAAAGGCATCTAACTGGTAGAATGACTCTTTTTGTGTTAAAGTGACAGAGGCCTTAACAATGATCCAATTTTTAGGGCATAGATCCAAGCTATTTATACTATACTGCTTGCTAGGATCACGATTAATCCCCTAGTTCTAAAACGAGGCACGTGGCAAGAGTAGCCCCTGGATGTGCTCGTAGAGGGCTTGGACCTCCCAACAGCCCTGAGTGCACAGGGACAGCCCTTCTCAAGCCTGATCATAACTGCAGGGGATAAGCATTGGCTGTTTTCTTGAATGACCATGGGGGGGGCTCTCCCAACTTCTCTGTGAGGGGCAAAGATCAGGTTACAATAGCAAAACGATCTTGCTTGCATACATTTAGCTAGGCGACAGTGATAATGGCAGCTTTAAATTTTAATCTTGTACTGCCTTCCACCCCCTTTAGGATGTACACCTTAACATGGTGAGGGGGTTTGAGAGTGCTGAAGAAGCTGAGAGCAAAGCCGTCAGGAGTCTAGACTAAGAGGCTAGACTCCTAGCAGGGGCACCCAAGGTGGAATGGTCAAAGCTGAGGCACCAGACTAAGATGCACCCAAACTCAGAGGAAGGCAATGGTAAACCACCTCTGAATACCTCTTACCACGAAAACCCTATGAACAGAGTATCCAAAATGCAACACGAGATAGTGCTGGAAGATGACACCCCCAGGTTAGAAGGCACTCACCAAGCTACTGGGGAAGAACAAAAGACAAGTACGAGTAGCGCTGTGACTAATAACACAGCTGGGTCAAAGCCAAAAGGAAGCCCAGAGGTTGATGCGCACAGATGCGAAAGGAGAGCCCGGAGTTGTACGACGTACACAACAGGAACATGGAATGCGAGCATGAACCAGGGAAAGTTAGAAATTGTCAAGCAACAAATGGAACATATCAACATTACAATACTTGGTGTCAGTGAATTAAAATGGATGGGAATGGGACATTTTCAATCAGGCAACCACAAAATATTTTATGCAGGAAATGAGAAGTCAAGAAGAAACGGGGTTGCTTTAATAGTGAGAAGTGATGTAGCAAAAGCAATTAGGAGCTACAACACAAGGTCTGAGCGAGTTATATCAATGAAATTGCACAGGAAACATAACCATCATCCAAGTCTACGCTCCAACGGCAAATGCAGAAGAAGAATTGGAGAGATTTTACGCAGAAGTACAGGAGGAAATTGATCACACACCAAAACAAGATGTGCTGATAATCATGGGGGACTGGAATGCAAAAGTAGGGAACAGAGAAGAACTAGGAATTGTGGGGAAATGGGGCTTAGGAGACAGAAATGAAGCAGGAGAAAGACTTATTGAATTCTGTGAAACCAATAATTTGTTTCTTGCAAACACATTTTTCGAGCAACCGAAAGGACGAATGTACACGTGGAAATCAGCAGATGGTCAATATAGGAATCAAATTGATTATATAATTGATAGCAGAAGATGGAGAAGTTCCATACTTTCTGCAAAAACAAGACCGGGAGCAGACTGCGGTACAGATTATGAACTGGTCGTATCGAAAATCCGAGTAAAGCTAAGAAGAACAAAGCAATCATAATGCCAAAATACAATTTAAATAACATCCCAGAAGAATATAAAGATCAAATAAGGAACAGATTTGAGGCTTTAAACTTAGTTGACAGAGAACCAGAAGAACTATGGAGTGAAGCAAGAGACATTATCAGGGAAGAATGCAAAAAGACAATACCTCTAGTTAAAAAGAGGAAAAGACCTGAATGGATTACTGAAGAAACTCTTAAAATGGTTAAAGAGAGAAGGAAAGCAAAAGCAAAAGGCAATAGAAACATGGTCAGAACCCTAAATGCAACAATACAGCGACTAGTATGTAGGGACAAAGAGAACTACAGGCATACCCCACTTAACGTCGCTTCACTTAACATCGCCTCGCTATAACGTACATGCTCCATATGCCTGTATTTCTCCAGAAACGCAGCGCAGCAGCAGAGGCTTTAGCGCGTGGGGGTGGAAATAGACATGACGCAAATCAGCTGGGAGGCGCGATCGCAATCAGCTGAGAGGCACGGCAGCGCAGCAGCAGAGGCTTTACCGCGGGGCTTTGAGGCTCCGTATGAAGGAGAGGTAAAAAAAGTTTTGAAAGGTAGTGCTTCACTTTAAGGACATTTTCGGTTTATGTACTCGCTCTGGTCCCATTGGGTACGTTAATGCGAGGTATTACTGTATTACAATAGTTACTGTATAGAAAAAGAAGAGGACAACAAAAAGGGAAGAACAAGAGCCCTGTTCAAAAAGATTACGGAAATGAAAGAGAAATTTAAACCACGTCTAGGGATGTTGAATAATCAACAGGGGAACACACTGACTGACCGAGATGAAATAAAAGGAAGATGAAAGCAATACACTGAAGAACTCTATAAAAGAGATGCAAGGATGACAGATTCATTCACAGAGGGACCATATGATGAAGAATCAGAAATTTTTAGAATGTGAGGTGAAAGCTGCTCTTAAAATACTTGGAAGAAACAAATCACCAGGAACAGATAACATACCAATATAGTTGCTACAAGCTACTGAGACTGAATCTGTCCAAATTTTGACAAAAATTTGTCAAGAAATATGGAAAACTAAACAATGGCCACAGTGGAAGCGTTCAATATATATCCCAATTCCAAAGAAAGGGGATCCCAGGGAATGCAGTAATTACCAAACTATTGCTTTAATATCCCATGCAAGTAAAGTAATGCTCAAGATTCTACAACAAAGGCTCTTACCATATATGGAGAGATAAATGCCAGATGTCCAAGCTGGATTTAGAAAGGCAAGAGGCACCAGAGATCATATTGCAAACATACGTTGGATAATGGTATGGAGCAAGGAATTTCAGAAGAAAATCACCCTGTGCTTTGTAGATTCCAGCAAAGCCTTTGACTGTGTAGATCATGAATAACTATGGAATGCTTTAAAAGAAATGGGGGTGCCACAGCATCTGATTGTCCTGATGCGCAACCTATACTCTGGACAAGAGGCTACTGTAAGGACAGAATATGGAGAAACCAATTGGTTCCCCATCGGAAAGGGTGTGAGACAGGGGTGTATTTTATCACCCTGCTTGTTTAATCTGTACACAGAACATATAAAGAAAGCAGGATTGGACCAAGATGGAGATGTGAAAATTAGAGGGAGAAATATCAATAAGATACGCAGATGATACCATACTACTAGCAGAAAACAGTAATGATTTGAAACGAATGCTGATGAAAGTTAAAGAGGAAAGCACACAAGCAGGACTACAGCTGAATGTCAAGAACGCTAAAGTAATGATAACAGAAGATTTATGTCACTTTAAAGTTGACAATGAGGACATTGAACTTGTCAAGGATTATCAATACCTTGGCACAATCATTAACCAAAATGGAGACCATAGTCAAGAAATCAGAAGGAGGCTAGGACTGGGCAGGGCAGCTATGAGAGAACTAGAAAAGATCCTCAAATGCAAAGATGTATCACTGAACACTAAAGTCAGGATCATTCAGGCCATGGTATTCCCGATCTCTATGTATGGATGTGAAAGTTGGACAGTGAAAAAAGCGGATAAGAGAAAATCAACTCATTTGAAATGTGGTGTTGGAGGAGAGCTTTGCGCATACCATGGACTGCAAAAAAGACAAATAATTGGGTGTTAGAACAAATTATGAGAGCCAGTGTGGCATAGTGGTTAGAGTGTTGGACTACAACCTGGTATACCAGGGTTCAAATCCCCACACAGCCATGAAGCTCACTGGGTGACCTTGAGCCAGTCACTGCCTCTCAGCCTCAGAGGAAGGCAATGGTAAACCACCTCTGAATACTGCTTACCATGAAAACCCTATTTATAGGGTAGCCATAAGTCAGGATCGACTTGAAGGCAGTCCATTTCCATTTAGAACAAATTAAACCAGAACTGTCACTAGAAGCTAAAATGGTGAAACTGAGGTTATCATACTTTGGACACATCATGAGACGATATGATTCACTAGAAAAGACAATAATGTTGGGAAAAACAGAAGCGAGTAGAAAAAGAGGAAGCCCAAACAAGAGAAGGAAGCCACAGACCTGAACTTACAAGATCTGAACAGCACGGTTCACAACAGATGCTCTTGGAGGTCACTGATTCATAGGGACACCATAGGTCGTAATCGACTTGAAGGCACATAACAACAACAACACTGCCTTCCAACAACTTTAGGTTTTAACTTCATGCTGCCTTCCAACATCAGAACCGCGACAAAACCAACAGGCTTGATTGGTCAAAGCAGAAATGCCTTCCCCGGACCCTGGAAATCATGTAACTGGAACCCAAATAACTTTCCCAGGGCAGCTAAATACAGCAAGCGTTTGCGAACAGTGAAGTAATTCCTGCTTTAAAACAGCAGACAAGAAACAGGAAGGTGAACAGGACACATGCTTTCTGCACAGAAGTCATGACATCTGCACAAGTACTTCAGACTTGTTTTATACATACATTGTTCCCGCTTACAGCCCTTCTTTTCTTTGTCTCCCTTCAGTCTTTCCCATGTGGCAATATCCTATTGAAAGAGGCAAACAAGGGTTGCCAAGTCATCTCTCCCATCCTAAACAATCACTATGGGCTTAACAGTGATGCCGAAAGCCCTGGGGAAGTGTGGGCCAGAAGAATGAAGTGGCAAACGCACTTCCGCCCTTCTCATCAGCTAACCACAGAGCTAGATGGCGCCAATAGCAGAGACTGGACACGACTTGTCAAGGCCAGGAGTCATACTATAAAAATGTAGCAACTTCCACTTTTCATATAAATAACTATAGTACCAAAGTATAAAAGTGGGAGGTCTGTAGCTTGGATAAAGCACTGGATTACTGGCACTTCTGTCCACCTTTTAAAAATACTATTTATTTCAGTAAGGGAAAACAAGTTAAAAATGTGATATGGACCACAAGGAGTTTAGCTCACCAAAAATAAAAAAGAATGCCCTTCTAACTAGTGTGTTAGTTCTTGCCTTGGGCACTTGTATTATTCCTAGCAATTATTCCTTCTGCATTGTGGATCTTGGCTCATTCTTCCAAACTTTTCCAATTAACACTGTGACTAGAAACTTACTACTGTGAGAGTTTTAGCTTTACAAACTTTCTGACTTTCTCCATCTAAGACAAGTTGTTTTGTTGAGCAAGACAGAGATCCTGTCTAAAGCAATAACTGAAGGAACTGCTAAGCTATTCAGCAGGCACATGATCTCTAGCCCAGTCTTCAATAATCTGCTCTAAGCTACTTAAAGAAATGCACTAAGACAATGTAGGGATCATTATGAAAGAAACAGAAAATAAAACTGCCAATATTGTACTGCCGTTATGCACCATTTATGGTGCAATCACACTTGGAATGTTGTATACAGATCTGGTCACTGCACTCAAAAAGAACATTATAGAGCTGAAAACAGACAGAAAATGGCACCCGAAATGATGAGGGAACTGGAACAAATCCCCTACAGGAAAGAGTACAATGTTCAGGGCTTTTTAGTTTTGGGGAAAAAAGTAACTATGGGGTGGGGTATATGAGGGGTTTATAGAATTTTGCATGGTGTAGAGCAGAGGAAAAGATTTTCTTCCTCTCTTGTAATACTAGAACCAGGACTTATCCAATGAAACCAAGTGGTAGGAGGTTCACACCAGACAAAGGGAGTACTTCACACAGCGCCTAGTTAAACTATGAAATTAACTGCCACAAGCTGTGGCAATGGCCACTATGTTGTATGGTTTTAAAAGAGGATTAGACAATTTCATGTAGGATAAGGATGTCAAGGTCTACAAGTCATGTGACTTTATTTATTTGTTCTTATTTCCCACCTTTTCTCCAAGGAGCTCAAGGTAGTTCTCCTCTTCCTCCTTATTTTTATTCTCACAAAAACCCTGCGAGGTAGACTAAGACTGCGACTGGCCCAAGGCCAACCAATGAGCTTCATGATAGAGTGAGGATTTGAACTATTGTTAAAATCAGAGGTAGCATAATTTTGAATATCAGCTGTTGGGGAACAACAGCGGGAGAGGGCTATTGCCGTCATGCCCTGCTTGTGGGCTTTCCATTGATCAGGGATGGGGAACCTGTGGCTCTCCAGATATTGTTGGACTGTAATTTCCAGCCACCGTGACCAATGGCTAGAAATGATGGGAGCTATAGCCCAACAGCATGTGGTGGGCCACAGATTCCCCATTCCTGCTACAGACATTTGGTCGGCCACTGTGGGAAACTTGTATGCTATACTACATAGGCCTGATCAAACCAGCAGGACTGCTCTTACAATGAAGAACAATTTTTACTCTCAAGTTTACTGCAGGGACCTAAATTAAAAGAGCATTCAGATTCCACTGAAAGGCCTACACTAACCCCATTCCCACAGAATGCGCATTAGTCAGAGAAACAATATCTACAGCTGCATCTGTTTATGGCCCATCATCAGTCAACAAATCCACAGTAAACTGTATGACAGCCATACACACAACCAGAGCCTGTGTTGCACTTTTTGCCAAGCATAAGGCTGCTTTTAAAAATGAACAGTGGCAGTGTGAACTACAGCAGTGAGATTTGCATCAACTCTGGCTGTGCACAGGATTCCCTTTATGCAGCTCCTTTGCATTGCAGCCCATCTGCTGCAATAGCACGGTGTGAGAGTATGTATGTGTGTGAGAGAGGGGTCACATAACAGCACAATTCCCAAGTTGCCTATTCTGGACAGTAGAAATAGCCACGTTGGAGGTTCACTGCCCTTACTCTCATGCAATGTGCTAATATCAGCTTAATTTCAAGTACTGCTATGGGCTGAGCACTTGGAGCAGCTGTTAGCCAGGCCCATTAGTTCCAGCTAAGAAGGGATGGGCAGATCTCCAACTGCCAGAGGAGCTCTACCCCGGTTATGAAGTAGGAGTGAGCTAATCATGAGGCACGGATTACCTACCTCACTCAAGGTTGACAGCGTTCCCTATTCTCATGCTGGAAATCAGGGCTGTGGAGTCGGAGTCGTGGAGTTGGAGTCGGGAGCAATTTTGGGTGGAGTCGGAGTCGGTAAAAATGTACCAACTCCGACTTCAAAATAAATTTTGATTGACAACTTTTTTAAAATATAAATTCAAAATGTCAAAGAAGCTTCCCATGAAGTCAGCTGTATTTGAGCATTTCACTATAACTCAAGATGGAAAACATTTTGTGTGTCAGTGTATGACACAGGACCCAGATGAAGACAAATGCTGTGATGCCAAGATCAGTGCATATTCAGGCAGCGATAAAAATGCTCCTATGAGAGCTTCCAATTTAAAAAGACATTTACAGCGCTTTCTAGGGCTGTGGAGTCGGAAGCAATTTTGGGTGGAGTTGGAGTCAGAGAGTAGAAAAATAGAGGAGTCGGAGTTGAAGGTTTGGCGTACCGACTCCACAGCCCTGGAGAAATCCTTGCCCCATTATGAGAAAGTTACAAAATTCTTGGACTCAGCCACATCATAAGCAATTACTTCCTCCAGGTTAACTACAGATTGGAAGAAAGGATAACCATACAGTAGAGCAGATGCTCCCCATGTACATTCTTCACAGCTCCTAACTTTACTACATTAATCCCCCAAGCAAGACTAGTTTAGTTATCCAGCAACAAGTATCGACACCTACCATCATGTATGCAAAGGCCTTTGAACATTCTACAGTCCAATATGAATGCTAGGTATCATATCTCAGAAATCCTTACAAAAACCATTTAAGATAGGTTAGCATTATTATTATTGCCATATTTCAAATGGGAACCTTAGGCTGAGTGGTTTGTAAGTCACTCAGCAAGTTCACAGTGCAGGCAAGAGGACGTCCCAGTTCACAGCTTACATAGGACCTTACGAAACTACCTCATACTGAGTAGCTGGTTCACGTAGTTCAGTTTTGACTACACTGCATAAGCAGTGGATCTCCTGGGGTTCAGACAGGAGAATTTCCCAGCCATACCTGGAGATTGAACCTGGGACATTTTGCTCTACCAAGTCACAATCGTCCCCCACCATTACACAGTGACGCTCCCTTATTAGGGAACAATTTAGCAGCCTATAAGGTGGAAAGTAACTCACAAAGATAGCAACATCCATGTATGTGGTATTATTGACAAAGCTTTGTTTGGAGCCATCATTCTCCACTGCTCAGTACCGCTTACCCTACATTCAAGTGGTCAACCAGGGCTTCTGTTAAGCAAGTGGCTGCAGCAATGGCCTCTCGCCTCCGCCGTTCTAGAGAAAGAAGCAGAGACCTCTTCAGTATCATGTTAAAAGGTCAATACATTTTGGGGGGGGGGGGGGAGACGGACAAACTGAGGATGTATTAACACCAGCACTCTTGGTTTGCTTCATGCCATTTGTCCTCACCATCTGAGAACTAGATCTTCAAAACTGAACGTCCTACTTCTACTGCCCTTTCTCTGGGCTTGGTGTTTTCAGCTCCCCTCCCCTTAGCAAACACTTGTGCATCAATATCTTTCCTAAAAAAATGACCCAGTGTGCTAGGAGGCACTGAGGACAGCATCAGAAGGGGCATACATTGTAGCGTCTAGATATAGAGCCGACGTGAATAGACACAGAGGGTACTTCTGGTCTGGACTGGAGCCTCTAAAATACCAGGAATGCTTCCCTCAACCTTTTGAAATATCTGGAGGGCCACCGGTTCCCTTGCTCCTTTTATTGTTGCCGTGCTGAGCACCTCCCACAATCTTTACAAATAAATGGCAAAAGATGGGGCCGGGAGTCTGTGACATCTCTACGCAAAACTGAGCTCAAATATATACAAGATAAGCGCGGTGAGAGAGAGAAAAAGAGGGATTTCTGTTCAATTAAAGCACAGGAGCTAGGTAGAAGCTCCGTTTGTTTCGCTACGTACTCCCCCCCCTTCTTCCTAAGACAGCGCACTGGACCAATAACAATAGCCAAAAGCTGCCGCAAGGGCGTTTTCATTGGTGGTGGGCGGTTGTCATGGCGATGCTCAGAGCAAGGCCCACATGCCCGGGCTGTTTTCTTTTTGTCAGAGCTGGTCAAATGAGCCGGAGGCTTCAGAAGAGGCAGTAGGCCGCTCACCTTGCAGCTCTTTCCTCTCACTCTGCTTCGCTTGGTGCTCCTTTAACAAACGGGAGAGCATGACTGCTCTCGAGGCAACTACAGGCGCTCGGAAGACTTAAAAGTAGTTCTCGTCCTGCTCCGTCATATGACTCCAGCCAGCGTCACATGACTTGCAAAGCTATCTTCCTCCTCCCCCCCCCTCCCCCGTCAGTGGAGGAGCAAAATGAAAGTTTAAAGGTACAGGTAGTTCTGTGAGATATAGTTACCATCTCCCCCCGTCCTTAGAGGGTCTGTGTATTTAACAGCTGCATCATAGGCAAAAGTCTAATAGATGCCGTTGAATTCTCAGTGTGGAAGCCAGAAAGGGAGTGATTTACCCGTTGAATTTCTGCCAGTCATGCAGCTGGTAAGGTGGCAAACCTACTCTGAAAACAGAACTGTAAATATCGCATTGTCAATACCCCAAGAAGCTAATATGCCATCCACTACAAAGCTGGCATATTTTCAGAGCTTGGAAAAGTTACTTTTTTTGAACTACAACTCCCATCAGCCCAATATAGTGGCCATGATGGCTGGGGCTCATGGGAGTTGTAGTTCAAAAAAGTAACTTTTCCAAGCTCTGCGTCCTTCTCAACTCAGCGTCTGCTGAAAAAACATCCTGAGGACTATTTCGGCAAAGTACATAGGAAGATGCAATGAAACAGCAACGTAGAGCTTTATGATTCATTTATGCATTCTATGAATCCTAAGACTCAGTCATGGTAACTTTGTTTTTCCACATATTTTTTCTATTTCTGTTCTACTGTTATATAACTTTTCTGGAGGATTACATATTTTCATGGTCACAAGTGTGATGCATGCAAAAATTAATTTATGCATGTTTTTCAATATTAGTATGGCTTTCAGATGTCCAAAACCTGATTCTGTTGAACACAGGTCTCCAGTTTTTGCTCTTGATTCTGTGGCTGTTTAGATGTTTGATTTCTGTTAAGAACTACAAAAGTAAATTACAAGAGTTAGATACCTGAATAGTGAAGCACATAGTAACATTTACAAAGTACTTAATGAGAGTATCACAAAAGCTGCTTTCATTGCCAATGCTGCAGCATTCCCATCAATCTAAGGTACATCTTGGGCACATAAGTCTTATATTTCAGTTCTAGTTTTCTTTGCTGTTGGTAGTTATTATATTGACTTATAAATTAAAATATAACTGATCATTCATACATCACATCCTGAGTCCTATTTTATTGAATATGGACTGTAGCTTTAAAATGGAAATATGGCAAGCAGCTGAAAAAAGCCTCTCCTCTGTCCCACATTACACTGCTTTTACATCTCATCTCTCATACATATTAAGCCTGTACATAGGATAGACAATAAGGAAGAGGAAGAAGAATGGTTTCTTGCCCCACATTCCCTGCTCATTTTAAATTACAATGAAAAGTCCCAAGCACCTTTTTTTATGTGCCATTTACTGATATTTTGCTGTTTGCCTCATGATGGGTTGGAAAGATGATGAGCTAAAATGAGCAGTCAGTAAGGAGATGGCTGTAGTCTGACGGTGCAGGCCACTGTTACTAAGAGAACCCAGGAGCATTACAGGAATTAAGGACTGTTGATAGTGCCCTGTCATAGTATAACTATAGAGAGAGGATGAGTTAGAAAAATAAGACACAGCATCTTATCTCACAGAATTGATTAATGTGTGAATCAGAGCTGGAGCAGGATCAAGAAAAAAATGCTGTTTGGGGACTGGAGCAAGGATGTTGTGGCTTGCAATGGCCAAAGTGTGGACGGCAACAGGGAAAATAAAGATGAAGAAAAAAGTTCTAAGAAGGAAGGATGGGTCATTAGATATGATACATTGAGATCTATATGATTTGTACCTAGCTATAGATACCATAGGAGAATCTTGGGGAAGTCATCTTCACCCCAATTAAATTATAAATTCTCATATTCATATCTTGAGGAGATGGCCATCCTGATGTTGTCATCTAACTGTTCTGTAAGCCTCTGCAATTCTAACTTAACCTGATTCTTGGTTGCCATCTCCCGCACTATTATTCTTACCCCCTTCCATATCATTAGCCCTCTCCTCTGACTTCTTTACTACTGCATTCAAATGCTATTGTTCCCCCACCCCTTTAAGAAAAATAAAAGCCTATATTAATCCATTCTCTAACTCAGTGTCAGCTCGGCACTGAGACAGCAGTGCCGGTGGGGGCTGGAAATTCCTGGGTAGTTATCAGGGCAGGAAAGTCCTTAGCTGGCAGTCTGGTCGTAAATCTGCCAGGCTAACAAGGATGAAGCATGATAAGGGCAAGGCCCTTTCCAAGCTTACGTGCCAAGCCAGAAGTCCAGAAGCGAGGTCAGTAGAGGTTCGGGTTCAATTGCCAAGGGGTCAGTCCAAGATAAGGTTCAGGGAATCTGGAAACACACGAGGCCACATCTGACAGTGTAGTCAGCAACAAGCTGAACCCAAGGTTTGTCTTTTAAGGAGCAGGTTTGTCAGCAGGTGTGAGCCCTCAGCGTTTTGGCCTTAAGTGGACAGGCCTGCCCCTCTTCTGCCTGACCTTCTGCTGTCTACGTTCTGCAGGTGAGGGGGGAGTATCTTGTTCACTGTCGGCGTCTGGCTGAAGGGCTTCAGCTGTGTCTGGGGTGCTCTGCAGCTGAGGGGGAGAAGGAGCTGGGTTTTCAGGAGTTTCCTCCATTTCTCCTTCTGGGTCTGCTGCTTCTGGGTGTGCTGCTGTTACTCCTGAGTCATCCTCATCTGATGAGTCCTCTGACGGGGCCATGACACTCAGGGGTGAGGAATCTTTTTCAACCTGAGGACCACATTCCCTTTTTGGGCAACTGGGAGTGGGGGGGTCACATGCTAGTGGTGAGTGGGGGTCAGAGGCAAAAGTGGGCAGAGTATTTTTACTTGAATGGTTGTCACACAGAAGATGACTTGGGTCTCTTCTCAATCATCCCAGAGTGCAGGACACAGAATAATAGGCTCAAGTTGTAGGAAGCCAGATTTCAACTGAAAATCAGGAAGAACATCCTAATTGTTAGTGGTATGACAGTGGAACCAATTATCTAGGGAAGTGGTGGGCTCTCTAACACTGTAGGCATTCAAGAGGCAGCTGGACAGCCACCTATTGGGTGTGCTTTAAGTTGGATTCCTGCATTGAGCAGAGGGTTGGACTTGATGGCCTTAAGGCCCCTTCCAACTCTACTATTCTATGGGTTTATCCCAGAGCTTGGAAAAGTTACTTTTTTGAACTACAACTCCCATCAGCCCAATCCAGTGGCCATGCTGGCTGGGGCTGATGGGAGTTGTAGTTCAAAAAAGTAACTTTTCCAAGCTCTGGCCACATGGGAGCATTACTTCCTACTAAATATGCTGTTTTTACCTCCATTTTCTGTTTGCACCATCCACAGTAAGGGTTCAATGCCAGCTGCAAACACAGTGTTTTCTATTCATATTGAGGGGAAGGATTGATCATACAGTTTCCTAATGACCACACCCTCTAATTTAACATTTCCACTCCTGTTGGTTGCTTGGCAACTGAGCATGCTCAGTTTGTTCTACCAGCTGCAGTAGGTTCCATTTAAAAACAACAACCCAGAAATGCGATTATTTGTATTTTCACTGGTACGATACAGCTAAAATACAAATCTTTGTTTGAGCAGTTTTACGTTTTTGAGCACAAGTTAGGGGGAAAAGAAAAATAATGGCACTGTTTGCAGCAACAGCCAGCAGAACAGAGGAGAGCTGCAGTTTGTTTAGGTAAGATGTATGGACTCTCAGGACTGTGAGCTCTGTGGGGTGGTGGAACACGTGGATCATGTTCTTTGGGAGTGTATTAGGTATGTGGAAGCTAGAGAGTCTCTCTTCCGAAAGCTTAGTGTTTTGGGGATTGGAAATCTGAATGTGTATTTGGCCCTTTGAGACAAAAGCCTCTGGGGCTTGGTACTTGAGATTATTTGGCAGTTTGTTAAAGACACTAAGGCTAAGCTTTATGAAAGATTGTGAATGAGTTGTTACACAAGGTTGACAGTAGGTGGCGATAGTAGGGCCTGATCTTGGCCATGCTTCACCATTAAACACCAACAGCAGAAGAAGAAGAGGAGAGCAGCCGGAAGTTGCTTGTCAGAATCTCTGCCCCATATCCTCTTTGCTTGCCCATTATATGCTGAGGAAAGGGATCTATATATCGTACCCTTTATGCAAAATCATCCCAATAGATCTCCTGAACATTGGATGCCATGGCTTCTATCTGGCAATAATAGCTCTCATTTGATTTCAGTTGCTAAGTACTTTTATGCAGCCCAACGTAAAAGACAGTTATTTACTATTAACCCTTCTATGTAATTGCTTAATACTATTAGTATTAGTTTAGTGTTAATTTTAACAATATGTTTGCAACTGGTTGTAAATTTTATTCTTCTTGACGGGTCGTTGACCGTAATAAAGTATTGTATCGTATCGCTTGTCAGCCTACAGGAAATAAAAGAAGAGAGGAGGAGATAGTGGGTGTGGAGAGGGGAACAACTGACACACCCACATAAAAGCATTGGAGCAAAGTGTCTGCAAGCGCTAGAGATATGAAGTGAAAACTTGTTTTCTTCCCTTTTCATATTATCAGTGGATTGAGTTAGTACAGATTTACAGGGGGAAAACCTGCATGATAGCTTCTGTTTGCCAGTAATGTCATGTGAACCATGCAAATTAAAAGGAGATGTGAGTAGCACCAAACACACAGTAAACCACCATGTAGATGAGCCCTGTGATTCTATGAACTATGAAAATAAATTTTACCTTTCTACAGAAGGCTAGTATTTACACAAACTTCTCTCTATTCTCCATCCACGCAAGCCAAAGACATAATCAGAGTTCAAGGACACAATTCAGCAAGACAAAAACACTTAGGGCCAGTGGGAGGTGGGTGGTCTGAAGAGAATCCTGAGAGGGCCAGATAGAGAGTTCTGGATCTGGAGGGCTATATATGGCCCTAGGGTTGCCAGGTTCATGGCCTGATCCTGATCCTGTATCTTTAGGAGAAGAGAAAGTCAGCCAAGTGCAGGTGTTCTTGCAACACTGTAACGGGAAATACCACAAGGTGGAATTCTCCCTTCTCCCTCCACAACTTTTAAAGATATAGAAGACCTCTTGGTTGCCAGGACCAGCCTCCAAGAGGTCTTCTGTATCTTTAAAAGTTGTGCAGGGGGGAGGGAGAATTCCATCTTGTGGTTTTTCCCATTACAGTGCTGCAAGAACACCTGCACTTGGCTGACTTTATCTTCTCCTAAAGATACAGGATCAGTCTCAGGCCAGGAACCTGGCAACCCTATTTGGCCCCCAGGCCTAAGGTTCTCCACCCCTGCTCTAGCTAGACAATTTGGCTTCTGTCCTTCACTTCCAAACAAAGTATTGCATGTGTTGCGATGCAGGAGGCATGCTGAAGGTGTGTCCTCTTCATTGTAAGTTCATTGGCTTCCTCTGTGTGTGTGTCATGTCTTTGTAACCCCCCCCTCCTCCAGTGCAATTGAAGTATAGGATTACTCTGGTAATTCCACTGACCTGAACTGGTTGTACTCACAAGTTAGTGTGCATAAGCATGTCTGTGTAAGTTTACTTGGAAATATATCTCACTGCATACAATGGAACTTACACCAAGGTAAGTGTTGATAGGATTGTACCCTTTTGGTACACTGCTAAGCATGCCCATTTAAAAGCAAGTTCTATTGGGCTCATTGGAATTAATAGCATTGTAGACTCACTCATGCACATGATCTGACATTTAACAGCTTGTCTTTGACAACAATCTACACTGGATGCTTAAGAAAAATATATAAGGGAGGCTAGACTACATGTGGGTTAATTTCCCCAACAACTAGAAGCTTGTCTACTGCCTTTTTTAGCTAATGCCAGCCAACAATCCCTTCCTCAATTTATTTTTGAATCCCTTGATCTTTGCAGTCCCTGGGGAGCAATTGCGTTCCTCAGGTTGATAAGATTATTTAACACTTAAAATTTTGCTAGGTGCTG
Organism: Rhineura floridana; assembly: GCF_030035675.1. NCBI lineage: Eukaryota > Metazoa > Chordata > Lepidosauria > Squamata > Rhineuridae > Rhineura > Rhineura floridana. Next base: position 39,094,642 of record NC_084482.1, read on the forward strand.
GGCAAAACATAACATTGACAGGACACTGCTAGAATGCTTTACAATCTAATACAAATACCAGAAAAAGAAAGATGGGGTAGAAGAGGGGGAAAGGAAAACAAATTCAGATATAATCCCTTTTTATCAGACCAGCGGAATGGCCACTGACTGGTGGAATCTTTTCTTGGAGGAAGAAGATCAGCGGGTGTTCATCTGAACTAGGCTGATAAAGAGATGCTTAACTGTGCCTCCCTTTTTTTCTTCCACAGTTACCAGGCAGAACATGGTATAGGGTTGTGAAAAACCAAACATGAAAAATATGGTGTGTTGCAATGGAACTCCACTGATCTGAAACAAGGAATGTCCATGAAAATTAGGGATAAGAAGTCGGCATCACTTTCATTTTCTTTCAGCCATGCATAGAAAAAAAAAAAGAATAGCACCCGATCAAGATTGGAAAGAAACAAGTTATAGGTGCAAACAATAAAGGTGTTGTTTTTACACAAACATGATATGGTTTGTGGCAAAATATTTTAGTTATTTATTTAAGGGATTTTTGTCTCATATTTCCACATTCAGGGGAAATCCAAGGTGGCTAAACCATGTTCCCCGTTAGGGTATATATATATATACATACACACAACATAATTACAAAGGTATATAAATAAATATACAATTAATCTCAGTAATGTTAGTAATCTCAATTATCTCAAAATCACACAAATTGGAAGCTGAAACAGTTATAATTATTAAAGCCACTTTCTGTAATTATTTGATAGATACGATTAATAAATGAAAAGCCAATATGGAAATTCCCCTGAATATGTCATCGTACATATTAATTTTAAGATTTTTAAAAAGAATTTATATTGTTATTAATCTTAATGCTCATTTGTGATGCTGTTATTGTGTTTTAATTATTTTGCTTAAGTTGCCATGAGGGCTTTATGGTGGAAAAGTGGCACATACATTAATTTAAAATTTTTTATTTATTATTTATTTTTAAAACTTATATATCGCCCGACTAGCAATCGCTCTCTGGGCGGTGAACATAAATACAATAAAATACAATAAAATACAAAAACATGACAATCTAAAATCAAATTTCACAATCTAAAAAACTGGATAAGCTAAGATCAAATTACAAACATTACAATCATTAACAAAAAATTAAAATGCCTCGGAGAAGAGAAAGGTTTTAACTTGGCGCTGGAAGGATGATAGTGTCGGCGCCAAGCGCACCTCCTCGGGGAGACTATTCCATAGTTCGGGGGCCACTACTGAGAAGGCCCTTGATCTTGTCACCGCCCTCCGGGCCTCCCTATGGGTCGGGACCCGGAGGAGGGCCTTCGTAGCAGACCGTAGTGTACGAGCCGGTTCATAACGGGAGAGGCATTCCGACATATATCATGGTCCCGCGCCGTATAAGGCTTTGTAGGTTAGTACCAACACTTTGAATCTGGCCCAGAAGCGTATTGGAAGCCAGTGCAAGTGGGCCAGAACAGGTGTTATATGGTCAGATCGCTTCGTTCTTGTTAGCAGTCTGGCCGCTGCAGTTTGCACCAGCTGTAGCTTCCGAACCGTCTTCAGAAGTAGCCCTACGTAGAGCGCATTACAGTAATCCAAACGTGAGGTTACCAGAGCATGTACTACTGATGTAACATCCTCCTTACTCAGGTAGGGACGTAGCTGGGCTACCAGCCGAAGTTGGTAGAACGCATTCCGTGCCACCGAGGCTACATGAGCCTCAAGTGACAGGGAAGAGTCTAGAACGACTCCCAGACTACGAACCTGTTCCTTTAGGAGGAGTGTAACCCCGTCCAGGACAGGATATGTATCCACCATCTGATTGGAGAAACCATCCACCAACAGCATCTCAGTCTTATCAGGATTGAGTCTCAGTTTGTTAGTTCTCATCCAGTCCATTGTCGCGTCCAGGCAACGGTTCAGCACATTGACCGCCTCACCTGAAGAAGATGAAAAGGAGAAGTAGAGCTGCGTGTCATCAGCGTACTGGTGACAACGCACTCCAAAACTCCTGATGACTGCACCCAATGGCTTCATATAGATGTTAAAAAGCATGGGAGACAAAACCGAACCCTGCGGGACCCCACATTGGAGTGCTCACAGTGTCGAGCAATGTTCCCCAAGCACTATCTTCTGGAGACGGCCCGCCAAGTAGGAGCGGAACCACTGCCACTCAGTGCCTCCAACTCCCAACTCCGCAAGCCTCTCCAGAAGGATACCATGGTCGATGGTATCAAAAGCCGCTGAGAGATCAAGGAGAATCAACAGAGTTACACTCCCTCTGTCTCTCTCCCGGCAAAGGTCATCAAACAGGGCGACCAAGGCCGTCTCAGTGCCAAAACCAGGCCTGAAACCCGATTGAAATGGATCTAGGTAATCGGTTTCATCCAATAGCGCCTGGAGCTGGCCAGCAACCACTCGTTCCAAGATCTTGCCCAGGAATGGAACGTTCGCCACTGGTCTGTAGCTGCTGAAATCCTCTGGGTCCAGGGAAGGCTTTTTCAGGAGTGGTCTCACTGCTGCCTCCTTCAGACAGCCAGGGACCACTCCCTCTCGCAAGGAGGCATTTATCACTTCCTTGGCTCAGCCAACTGTTCCCTCCTTGCTAGTTTTTATTAGCCAAGAGGGGCAAGGATCTAATACCGAAGTGGTTGCACATACCTGTCCAAGCACCTTGTCCACGTCCTCGAACTGAACCGACAAACTCATCCAACAAAACATGATAAGACTGTGGTCCAGACACCTCACTAGGGTTAGCTGCTATAAAATGGGAGTCTAGGTCCCGACGAATGCGTAAGATCTTATGCTGGAAGTGCTCAGCAAACTCATTGCAGCGGGCCACCGAAGTATCTACAGTGTCCTGCAGGCCTAGATGGAGTAGCCCTCGGACAACTCTAAAAAGCTCCGCTGGGCGGGAGAGAGATGCCTTAATAGTGGCGGCGAAGTGTTGTTTTTTCGCCGCCCTCACCGCTCCTACATACCGCTTGGTGGAAGCACAAACCAGCATATAATTGCATTCGTCGGGAGTTCGTCTCCATCTCCACTCAAGCCGCCTCCTATCTTGCTTCATCGCTCTCAACTCTGGAGTATACCAAGGAGCTGAATGAGCTCTTCAAAGGAGAGGGCGCGCAGGAGCGATCGTGTCGACAGCCCGGGCCATCTCCGCATTCCACAGGTTAGCCAGGGCTTCGACAGGAGCACCAGTCCTATCAGCCGGAAAATCCCCCAGAGCCCTTTGAAAACCTTCAGGATTCATTAGTCTCCGGGGGCGGACCAATTTAATAGGTCCCCCACCCTTGCGGAGGGAAAAGGTCACTGAAAGTCTAAACTTCAGCAAGCAGTGATCTGTCCAAGATATATAAATGATATAAATAATATATATCCTTCTCCGTGTCCCAACGCATAGGGAGGCACGGAGAACGATAACTAGAGCTAGGGCCTTCTCAGTGGTGGCCCCCGAACTATGGAACGCCCTCCCTGATGAGATACGCCTGGCGCCTTCTTTGCTATCTTTTCGGCGCCAGGTAAAGACCTATCTCTTCGCCCAGGCATTTTAAAAATTTTAAAATTTGAATTTAAAATTGAAAATTTTTAATTATGTTTTATTGTGTTTTTGTATTTTAACCTGTTTTATTATGCTGTGCACCGCCCTGGGAGCTTATTGCTATAGGGCGGTCTAAAAATGTAATAAAATAAATAAATAAATATAATGATAATTTGTTTTGCTAATTCTTGTTTTAATTTAAAAAACAAAAACAAATCATTTATGCCACTCTTACCCTTGGGATCCTGAGCAGTTATGCACTATACAAGGTGGTAATTTATTTAACCAACATCAAGGCATTATTGTGCCATTGGCGAACTCGCCATAGGGATAAGTGGGGGGAGGGCAGGAAACACAATTGTTCACTTTATCTGTCAGGAATAGGACAAGGAGCAACTCTTTTAAACTACAGAAGTGACTTTATGTTAAACAGTAAGATTGTATGAGCACTTTAAAGCATGAAATAAGGTTGTGAACACACTAGTCACTGTGAACACACTAGTCACCAGAGCAAAGAGCTTCTGTTACCCACATCTGGAGGGGGAATGGGTTGATTTGCTGATCAGTTGCAAAATCTTGTTGAAGCTGAAATTTAAAAAAAAAACACCGCACTCAAGCTGCTCCCACCGGGTTTTACAGTAAAAAGGGGCAGGGTTTGCCTATCATCATGTGCCCCTGTTTTCAGAATGGAGAGGTGGAAATGCAATGGAACTGGCAGAACTGTGATTGTGTTCTAGTTGCTCAGGAAGTTTGAACATATTCTTGAAGGTTGTCGAAAGAATGTTGAGGAAGCATCTGTTGGGCAAGCTTTAGATAGGATGTTCTGTATCAGGACACAGGTTGAATTAATTGAGCCACGAAGCCCCTTTCAACTTTATTATGACAATATGACAGCTACCAAGCAAATTTCTCTGCTGTTCACTTGTCCAACAGTTTTGATTTTAGCAACAGAATTGTATCAAGGGTGCATGTGTCAATCAAGATGGGAGAAAAAATGACTTCAATATCCTGTGTCAACCATAAGAAGATTGTCTCTCGACAGTGATAATGTATGAAGGATTACTTTTCTTTCCCCCACTCTATGTTTCTGTCGTAGCTATACCTCTCGAAATGTCTAGAAGAGTAGAAAGGGAAGAACCATGAGCAGGAACATGTTGTTCCATGGTAGTCATTTAGAGCAGTGTTTAGTTGCAGGAAGAGAAGAATCCCTAGCTGGTAGAAGGCAGGAGCACATAAGATGGAAATGAAAATGGAGTTGGTGAGCTCTGAGAGAGAAGCAATGGAAAGAGAAAATGGTGGGGTTTGTGAACTGGGGGAAGGAAATCAAAACTGTTGAAACTGGGGCTGATTTTTAAAGTCACAGGGTCACAACAGACCAAAATGCTAGCTAAGCTAGCTCTGGGTGTAAGGGAGGACAATCCATTCACCTGTTCCCTGCATGTTGGTATTTGTGATTTTGACATTATGCTGTATACCATTTTGGTGATTTTTTAAAAATGAAAAGTCATATAAAAATGTTGCTCTTCAATAACCTGGGCCACAATATGCTGCAAAGAGAGTTATTGTCCTAATAAAAGATGCATGTAGAACCAGAGTTGCATATGATTCTGGTGTCATTGGGGTTACCATCTACATCTCTCTAGTATAGCCTTCCCCAACCTAGTGCCCTCCCAATATTTTGGACCACAGCTCCCATCTGCCCAGCTGTGGTCCGAAACATTTGGAGGGCACCAGGTCGGGAAAGGCTGCTCTAGTATGTGGATTCCCACTTATCCATTGCTTGCTCTTTTGTTGTGTACCCAATAGTTGGAAGAGACTTTCTGAAATAACTAAAGAAGGTCAGATATTTGGCCCTTAATGGAACTAGCATTTATACGTACAGCTCTTTGGACAATTTCTCTGTTCTTGCTATGCTCTTCCCCTGCATTTAGTTGGAAATGGAAAGGAAACTGGTGAGCCCAGCTCTCTCTGCACCCACTAGTTTTACATCTGTTATTAGCCCTGCCTACTGCCTCTTGATTTTGAAAGAGGCAAGAAATGATAGCATCCCCCCCCAGCTGCTCAGAAATATAAAAGGGAAGGTTTCATGGCTGACTGCTCTCCAGGCTGTCATACTCCCTCATCATAGTTTGTTGAAAGCTGACCGGATAGTTTGGCTGTCTCTCAATACCAGCGGGAATGGAGGTTGAGTTTTCTAGATTTTGTCAACTCCAAGAAAAGGCTTAGGAGCTTATTGAATCTTCCAAACAAGGAATTATTTTCACTTGTCAAATTCTGCTGGTAAACTGGTGCTATCTCCCAGCCCCCAACGTAGTTGTTCAGCTGCCCTCAGAATGTAACTTGGAGAGAAAGAGAGTTCCTTCAGCCTAATTTGGAAGCTGGCACTTGTGTTCCAAGAAAAATCTTCTCAGCTACCACTTGTGAAGAAACAACATAAGAAAAGTCTGTATCCGTTCCAAGAGGGACGTACACCCTTTCTCTCATCTGGAGGAAATAAGAATAACTAGTATTTATATAACAACGTTTGTTCTTTCCAAAAGCCCCCCCGAGCCAGCTAGAGGACGATCCCTTTACTCATCACTGCAATATAGTGCCCTTGAATACCAAACATGGCAATTCTGTTGGGGCACAAAGTATGATTTCATAAGAGACTAAGATGGGATGTAGAACAGAGCTTGGAGAAAGATGTGATAATTGTGAGAGACCGAATGAGAGAGATGAAGAGCGAACCTTTAGGAAAGAAAGCTAAGGTGTTCAAAAGTGTTTTTCTCCCATTTCAACACCAGTACACTTGTGCAAAATGAACCAGTAAGTATCCCTTTCTCCCCTCTTCTGCCCCATTTTTCTTTTTCTACTGTAATTACTATCTGGTTCAGGGTACACTTTTGTGCTGTTCCTTCTTCCTATACTGGGATGTTTTATTCCCATCACAGATTTTCTGAAAAGCAAAGTGCTGTGATGTATGCTGCTAAAGTGTCCGCCTGGCTGGGTGTGAATTTGAAAAGCACACAACAGAATGGCTGCAGAGGAGATTTTATGCCGGCCGAATGCTCAGCAGTCAAGCACTGCTACCAAATCCAGCTGTAGCCCAGTTGTTTCAGTAAACAGCACTGTAGGTTCAAAGGCAGTGCTTGTTCTCCTGCACTCCCTAACTCCAGATTCTGATCATAATTATCCAAGCTGACCCCTAACATCCTCCTAGAGGGGCATTTAAAATATATTACCAAGTGGGAAGAGCATGCAAACTGAAATATTTGTTTATGAGCCAAGCTGCCCGATATAGCATGGAGCGTCTATGCAGGGGTGTGTGTGTGTGTAAAATGATGGGCAGCGGGAATAAAGAAATATACTCCCTGGGATCTTCAGAAGAAATTGGGTCAGTTCCCAGATTCTGTTCAGAACAAATCATCTGATTCCCAGCAATGATTATGCCCTGCTTACAACAGTGTAAAGCTATAGCAAAACCTGGGAGGCAGCCAGCTAGGTATAACATTAATGTAGAATTAGGGAACTGGAAAGTCTATAGAAGAGGATCCCCTAAAATGACAGGTTTCCACATTTTGGCCAAATGAATTGCGCAAAGGGCGGTCCTGCTAAAATCAGAACAGGAATCCCAAGGGACTTGAGGACTTCCAAGTTCTGTGACTCTTGTGCTGTTACTTCAGTGCTGGGTCCTGCAAAGGAGCTGGATTCCCAGGGACAAGGGTCCTCTGCCAGTGCTCCAGTGCCTCTTAAAGCTTTTGCAGCTGGTTAAAAATAGCCCCCATGTGCTGGAAAATGTGATGGATGCTTTTTCTCCTGTTATGTGGCTCATGGCCAGGGTTAAATTAATTCAACTTGGTCTCTGTTTCCATATGTTAATAGGCATCCCTAGATTGAGTTGGTTGGAACTGGGGTTCCCCAGATCTGAACCCTAGAGCTTCTCAAGTGTTAGGGCTCAGCCCTGTAAACATATGAATTAAATTATTCATTCACTTGCACTGATATACTCAGGTTTGGGGAAATTTTCAATTTTTAGGTGCTTAGGTAATTAAGCACCTGGGAATTGTCAAACTCTGGGTGTTGCAGTTTATGAAATTGCTGCTAGCGATCTTTCCAGTCCCTGCTGCTTGCATTCTACAGGGAAATTGGGTGTACCCATCCTAGAGATGGTCCTGACTCAGCCAAGGCACTGTCCTTGAGATCCTGGCATGGCTGGGTGAAATCTAGGATCATCTGCGTACAAAGCGTGTAAGGGAGGTTATTCTGGGTGTCATCGTCATATTAAATGCTGTCAGTATTTTGATTAAAAATTGCTCTGTGGATTAATTAGGGGCTCTAGTCATGATTAGATTTAGTGGGCTGTTTTTCAATTCCATATTTAATAATTGGAATTAAATACTGTTACTGGATACCCATAATTATGTAATTGCAATTGGCAGTGACTAGTGCAGTTCAAATTCATTTATCATTATTATACTCTGTTGCAATAAATACACATTTTATCCCTCTGACAGTGCAGGCTCAACTGTCTATAGTTTGTCAGGTTTGACCCGCTTCTTGAATTTTCTTGAAGGCTTGAGACAGGTGTGTGTTTGTTTTCAGACAGCTGAAGTATCTGATACATACACCTGCTCATTGCTGGTACATTCATCCTAATTTTGCCTCTGGCATTCGCAAGTATTCTTTTGACAAATAAAGGTATTGCCATAATGTGGGATTTTTAGAATTTCACTTGTTGGCCAACACAGCTACCTTTGCTTTTTTAAAAACCTGTTTGAGCAGAGACAACAGTTGGACAAAAAGAAAGGTGGGTCTGCACAGTGGGAAGTGATGCCTCTCTCTGTTATCTGTCTTCAGCACTTTGCTTTAAAATATTTAGTACTTGTTAAATTGTTAAAAGATAGGAAGTTAGAAATGGGTGCTTAGTGTGAGGAAGTTTCTTTCTGACAAAAGTTTTACTCATAACCCCTGGATTGGTGGCTTTTAGATTTTTCACACCGGCTTTTCTTTCTCTGCTTTCCTCTCCATCATGTCCAGTAATAGATTATAGGAAGGGGGCGTGTTTTCTGTTTGAAAGCCGTGCTCCTCCTAGCTGCAATACAGAATGGAAGAGAGAGAGAGGAGGGAGGGAGGAGGAGGAGGAAGGGATGCCAGGCAAGGTTGCTTGAGGATTTTTACAATCTCAAGCCGGCTAGGCGGGCAGGCAGCAAAAGGGAGTGAGAGGGCGTGTGACAAGAGCCAGGCAACTGTCTCTAAAGCCTCTCCAAGGGTGGGAGACGGCTGGGAATAGTTGCTGTGGCAATCCCCAACCATTGTGCCTGCAGCAAGCCATCAAGCATGTCTGGGACACTCTACTTTTGTCTCTTCTGTCTCAGCCTCCACCTCCTGGGGAGTTCAGCCTTCAATCTAGATGTTAGCGAAACCATCCTCAAGTATGGAGACAACGGCAGCTTCTTTGGCTTCTCGGTGGCATTGCACCAGCAGCTCAGACCACAGCCTGTCAGCTGGTGAGTTCCATGCTGTGCATGACAGTGTCTGATTTTAATTTTTTCTCTCTCCGTGCAGCAACTCCAAAAGGTGAGGTGAAAAGTGTGCGAGCGTGAGCTATGCTCAGTGATGCGGATTTACACACACAAGAAAGATAAGGCGGTGAAGTCTTCCCCTGCCTTCAAACTTGCCAGGAGTTCTTCTGAATTTGGGCTGTCAGTTTTAAGCATTAAACCTCTCTCTTTCTCTCTCTGTAGGTGTGTGAATTAAATAATCTCAGCCTCATTCCCTGGCTGTTACAATTTAAACATAGGCCCGTTGTGTCTTTCCCGTTGGGACTGAAGTATGTGAATTGTGTGATCTGTAACATTTCCTTTGCTGCTGCTGTTATTTAGAAGGTGGTCCTTCCCTGCTCACTGCTTTATTGTAGTTGGGATTTGTAGAAGGTACTGATGGTGGCAATAATTTGTTTTTTTCTGCCCCTGTGGTGGGTGGGTATTGTTCTTTTTATTATAAAATTCCATTCTTATGATGCTTTTATAGTACATTGTTTGCAGGGTGGGAAAGTGGACACACACAGACCCTCATTACATTCTCCACTGCCCAACCCTAAATATTTATAATGTTTCTGTAGTGGGAAGGGAATCTTTGACCTGCAGTATTTGTTGCCAGAGTTTGCATTACTGTGTTGCTGACTATTGTTAGGCCATTTACCTTTTCCCTACAGCCTCCTCACACACACTCCTTGGAATTTCACTGGTAAACCAGCTGGCACATTTTGAAATGTTTTATTTTTCCATGCGTGTGAGCTATTTTCTGGAATGCATCCTGATTTTTTTCTTCTGCTGCTGCTGCATCCTGGCAGAGATATGAAAGGTCAAATTCTGATCAGTTTCCAAAGATGAATGCAGACTCATTCAGTGATTGTGCATTGCTCAGTGTGGCTCTCAGTTTTCCAAGGAGACATTTGTAGGCAGCCACTGATTGCAACAGGACTAGGGTCAGATTCTGCTCCAGGAGGATAAATGTAGAATCATCTTCTAATTATTGTTTTAATTTTCTCCAGAGTAAATACAAAATCACTGTACTGAGCTGCAGCTTGTGGAGCTTCCCTGATACTCCTGCATTTTCCCTTGCACTGCTTTATAAATGAGAGCAACATACTTTCGAACAGAAAGAGAGAGCTGGCCATGTGACAAATGGTCAGGAGAGAAAAGCCAGGGTGTGGACATATTAACCTCTAATCATTGTGGTTTTGCAAATGCATTAGGAAGGCTTGGCTTGCAGCATCACTAGGAGGCTTCTAGTCCCAAAAGACTAGAGTAAGATTATCTGCTGTTAATTGGGAGGAGTGGGGGAATTCTCGTGGCTCACTTTAAGTGTTTGATTCCCCCCCCCTGCTTTTCTGAGATGGCAATGTTGTGATCTAGGAGCTGTCTGCCCTCTAACCCTGCCCTCAGGGCACCCCCCAGCATGAAGCTCCTAATTGCTCTGAATTTACTCCTAAGCCCCTGCCCTTCAACAGGGAGTCTGCAGGCCACAACAGTCCTGCTGAGCCTGTTTCCTAGATCCCTTGCTTGTTTGCATCTTCCATTCTCCCTTCTATGAATATTGTGTCTTTTCCCTGTTGCTTTGAGGCCAGCTACCTTGTTTTCATAGGATAATTGTGACTGTATAATGTCATAAAGAAAGATTGTGCCAAGGACTGGGGCTCCAGCAGCCATTGAAAGCAGGAATTGCCCAGGACAAGGGGTGGTTCCAAGATGGCAGGTGTAACATGGCACCCCACTCTTAGTCTAGGAAACTGGGGAGATCAGGCAGGCATGCTGGGAATCTCTCTCTCACTCTCACTCTCTCTCTCTCTCTCTCTCTCTCTGACATGAATTCCAGAGCAAAATGTGGGGCTCTGGCTCTCTACTCTGGTATGTTGCAAGAGGACAGAAATTGACAAAAAATTATTAAGTGAATTAAAGTACTGTATTAGGTAAAAGGCATGAGAGGAGTTGCATTTTATATACAGTTGTTGTTGTTATGTGCCTTCAAGTCGATTACAACTTAGGCGACCCTATGAATCAGTGACCTCCAAGAGCATCTGTCATGAACCTCCCTGTTCAGATCTTGTAAGTTCAGGTCTGTGGCCCCACTCATACGGTGCTTGTTCCGCTTTTATGGCGGTTTTCAGGCATCGCGCGCCATTCTATTCAATGAGTTCCGCTTTAATCCATTTTAAATGTGCAACCCTAAAGTTCCGATATGTGCTTGAATCCCTCCCACAAATATGGGCAGTCTGGAGGCACCTCTACTTAGTTTCAGCAGTAAACGTCATATGCCTTCAAGCCATAGTGCCAATAATGTGATGGAGGGCTAGTAAGGAAATAGTTAATCTTCTAGCAGGCAGTATGGTTCATTAGCCATGGTTCTCAAAGGCTGTGTTTGCACTTAAAGAGATGTGTATGTTCAGTGGGATACGTCAGTTGTTTGTCATCTTTACTGTGATTCATGCCTGCAATTTTTCCACGTGAAGTGTGGACAGAGCCAAGTACTACTAGCAGCAATGTTGGCACAGGGTTCTCCTATGCCATGTTGGTCGTGCTTAAAAGGGAACATTCTGTAAGGATACTGTTTCTCTTGCAAGAGCACTGAGAAATATGCAAGTGCACCCATAATTAAATTATGTGCTTATATAATTCCACTTGTCACACTTGCTATGGCTTGTTCACCGCCCCCCAAAAGCATAACAGGTCCTAGCCTCCTTCTCAACCTTGGAGATGAGGCTTCTTTATTTCTGAGGCTCTCTAAGCACCTTGGAAACACAACAAAACAGGGACCAACTGTAGCCCTCCTTTTGAATTTGAAGTGGGAATGTTTGTGGGTGGTAGGTCATTCCACCAGTTGAGCTGTGCTTCACCGGCACTTGGCAGGCTTCAAAAGAACAGTGCAACTGCAATGACAGAAGCGAGTGCTAGCACTTCTGCTGAGTTTGGATTTGCAGTGGGTGGGGATTTTCTGTGACCTGAAGCTGACTTTCAAAGGCGCAGAGTGAAATCAGGGACTCCCTTAGGGACTTGTCCCTGAAGGGCAGGGTCCTGGTGATCACAAAAGTTTGGTTGGCTACCAAGCCGAGCTAACATTTGTGGATGCCTGATCAGTTATGAACAGGGACAAAAAATTCTCTGTTTTGGTGGGGGGCACTCCCTAAACCAGGGAGTGGGGAACCTCAGGCCCGGGAGCCAAACACAGTCCTCCAGGTCTCTCTAGCTGACCCTTGGGACTGTTCCCCAGGCTATGTTCATAAGAACATGGCTCATCTCAAAAAGGATATTGTAGAGTTGGAAAAGATTCGAAAAAGGGCAACCAAGGGCAACCATCAAGGGGATGGAGCGATTCCCCTGTAAGGAAGGGTTGCAACATTTGGGGCTTTTTAGCTTAGAGAAAAGGCTGGTAAGGTGACATGATAGAAGTTTATAAAATTATGCATGGCATAGAGAGAGTAGATGGAGATAAGTTTTTCTCCCTCTCATAATGCTAGAACTCATGGACATCCAATAAAGATGAATGTTGGAAGATTCAGGACAGGCAAATAAAGTGCTTCTTCACGCAGTGCATAATTAAGGGAAAGGGTTAGGGTTAGAGTGCTCTTGTGCTCAGGTCCTGCTTGTGGGCTTTCCCATGTGCATCTGGTTGGCCACTGTGAGAACAGGATGGCAGACTAGATGGGCCACTGATTCAGCAGGCTCCTCGTGTGTGTGTGTGTGTGTGTGTGTGTGTGTGTGTGTGTGTGTGTGATGCTCCACCCACCACTGGCATGCACCTTCCAGAGGCTTCCCCATGAGGGAATGCAGAACTTGTGTTGAAAAAAGTTCCTCCCTCCCTGCTCCTGACAGTGGTCAAGGTGCGACAACTGAATTTTGTTGCACAAACTGATCCCTTGTTAGTGGTCAGGCCACTTAAGAAAGCTGGTGCCACCTAGTACTAAGGGATTCACAGTTTTGGAGCACATGTCCGCTGTCATAAATAGGGCATTGTGTACAAAATCAAATATGGCATGATGTAACATTAAACTGTGGACTCTTGCTACTTGAAACAAAATTGTTTTTCTTATGACAGAAGCTGTGGCCAAACTTTTTTAAAAAGTGTCTTGATTAATTTTGAGTAGGACTGCCAGAAGCCCGATAAAATTGCTTTGGGGGGCAGTTCTGGTCCACACATCATCCATTATCTCTGCCTAAGAATATCCCCAAGGGAGGCACAAGCAGTTTCTAAGGAAGTTATGTGCTCCTCCTTGCTCTCTATTCATCTCAGTTTTTGTTAAAGTCAGTGAATCAACCCACTCTGCATTCCCCCACACTGCCACAAACTGTACAGCTATGCATCACAAGTCTCTTATTGATTGTGCTTGGGGCCAACAGGCAGCCTCCTATTCTTCACAACATATTTTACTCATCAAAGTTCTGCCTTCCTGTGAGAACCTTCAGGTACTTTATCAATGCACATGACCTTGCTCCCTGTTTTATCTATCTATTTTCATGGCTCATGGGAGAGTGAGTTGTTTCTCTTTGGTCTTGGTTGCTCTTGGGGAAGATTCACAGATTATGGGGCTGTTTTGTGTCTCTGCTTAGAGATCTTCAAAATGACATAGGTTGTGCTCCCTCACCTGTCTACTCATAGGCATCTGGTTGGCCATTGTAAGGTCAGGATGCTGGACTAGGTGGGCCTTTGGTCTGATCCAGCAAGGTTTTAAAAATGTTCTTATGCTAGTGATCTTCACCATTAACTGTTCTTCTTGTGGTCTCTGCATGTAGAACTCATGTGCAATGCAGATAGAATTCTGAGCCCAATTTAAGGTGATGATACTTAGTTTAAAGCCTTAAAAGGTCTGGGGCTTGAATCCCTGAAGGAGTGTCTCTTATATCTTAAGACAGCTGTGGGCAAGTTGTAGTGGTTGAGATATTGTTGGACCCCAGTTCCCATCAGTTCCAGCCAGCATAGGCAACTTTAGGGATGATGGAAGTTGTGCTTCATCAACATTCAGAGGGCTGCAGGTTGCCCATCCCAACTTAGGATCTTCAGTAAAGGTCATTCTCCAAGGGCCTTCTGTGGTGGAAATTCATTGTGTGCACATGAAGGAGAGGAGCCTTTTCTGTGTAGGTGCCATGACTTCAGAATGCCTTCCCCAAAGAGATTTAACTGGCACCAACATTACAATCATTTTTGGCTCCAGGTTACAAATGTTTTATTCACCCAGGCTTTGTGAATGATTGTGTTGCCTCAGTCTGTTATATAGTTTTGCAGTTAGTGGTTTGAAGGTTATTTTGATGATACTGTATCTAATATGATTAATTTTATTTATGTCTGTTCTACATCTGTTTGGATGAAGTGGTTTAAAAATAGTGTAAATAAATAAACGAAACCATTCCTATTTCTCTCTAGTTTGCTCTGTGGTTTGTCACTTCATGCTGACAAATATAGCCATCTTATATTCCTTTGCACTGAGTAAGAATTTAAGGTGTGGCTGCATTGGAAGATGGCAGTCTTCCCCTACTACTTCTACCTGTAGTTGCTCTGAATCACAATCAGATTCATTTGCACCTTAGTTTATTTGTTTTCAGGCTAGTGCCCTGCTTTTTGACAGGAACCTCAAAATGGCTTACAACAATCATAAACCAACATTTCAACACTTTTAAAAATTCGCATTGGAAACAATGAAAAAATTATAATTAAAAATCAGATTGCGTTACTTTTCTTTTAGCTCTGTTTAGTGACAGTAGTGCCCAAACGAGGGAAGTATGTCAAGAATTGCCTCATAAAAAAAATCCTGTTGTAAAGTTTGGAACTTTGTTTGGGTGTGATGGTGGTTAGGTGCCTCAATATGGCACCAGATCAGACCATCATTTTATTGTGTTTGACTAATAGCCATTACAAACCAAATAAGAAAATATATATTACAATAACAAAATACAGACAAAGTTCAATTTAACAAATCCCCTGTACAGTCCACAGCAATAGCACTCAAAGTAATTGCACAAATACACTTTGCTGCCTTAGCAAACAAAGCTGTTTTGTAGGTGACATATGGTTCACAATCTGACAGTAACCACCATACTTTCACAGAGGTAGTCTCACCCCATGGAGATGTCAAAATCTGACCCAGGAATCTCTCCTTGGGAATTTGATATATGTTACAGTATAATAGGTAGTGTGAAATATCCTCTTCCTCTTCCCCACTGCAAATACAGAGCTGTAGGTTTCTCGGAATACACCTATATCTTCCATCCAAAAAAGCTGAGGGCATGGTCTGAAAACGTAATTCTGTGAATGCAGTTCTCAGAGAAGAAAAAGTTAGCATTTGTAAATATTGAGCTCTTTCATGATTTGTTTTCAGCAAGCAATACCAATAAGAAAAATTTGAGGATTTGATTAAATCTCAATCTTGATTGTCTATCCTGTATATCCAACCTCTCAGTTTATTTTTAATTCTCGGAATGACAAAAATATCTGGTGGGAGGTTTCTAAACGTCAGCAACTCTTGGCATAATCCGGCCCAACCACCCTTCTTCAATTGTTCTCTCAAGCAAAGCTTAGGAAGGTGGTTTTCTGTCATATCCAAAACCGTCTTATAATACAGAAGTGCTGAATATGGCACCATTGACTGTGGAAAACACAACATTATTTGCTGTCCCATCAGTTGAACCATGGCACATATGCATTCCAATCTGAAGAATAGTTCATAGCTTCACTTCAGAGGGATTCTTAGTATATTATATATGGGGCAACCATTTGGCCTGATAAGACTATTACAGTTAGTCAAATTGGGTGTTGCTCCTTCTGATTTACACAATTATTTTAAACAATTTAGTTTCATTGTTGGAAATATTTTTATATTTAGTATGTATATATTCATTTATTATGTGTATACACTCATTATGTGTATATTCATACATTAGTGACCACTGAAGAAGACCTTTTGGTCAAATCCCTACTCAGCTATGAAGCTTAGTGGGTGACCTTGAGCCAGTCACTGTCTCTCAACCTAACCTACCTCACAGGATTGTTGGGAGGAAGTAATTAGGAGAAGACAGTAGCATAGTGGCAAATTCAGAAGTGCAAGGTCCCTTCATGTTAATCACAGAGTCTTCTCAGTGGCTGACTCCCCTCTTTTCACTCTGATTGGCTCCAAGCAGTAGGAAAGAAGAAGGAAACATGTTAGAAAACTCTTTTCAGTGGCCTACACACTCCCCTTTCATGCTGATTGGCTTATAGAATGCTGGAAACGTTGCTCCCCAAAAGGTAAAGGGTCTAAGACCCCCTGAGACTGTGGACAACTATATCCCTAGAGTATAAGAGAACTATGTATACCACCTTGAACTCCTTGAGGAAATGTGGGCTATAAATGTAATAGTAGCAATAGTAGTAACAATACTAGATAATAACAACTGTGGCCATATAAATGCTTGCAGTTGCATGAGAGTGTTAGCGCAAACTAGGCTCTTAGATATTCTTGTTATTGTTGCAACTGTAGAAGTGGCTGTCAGCCACCGATCTCCTTGTGCAGCCCAGTTCAAACCACCAGCTTGCTTCCTCATGTGATAGCAACTACACTGCAGTTGCTTGTGTGCAGGGAAACTTCAATCTGATTGTGTGAACTGGGTCTAGAACTCCATCATATCATCTCTTATTATTGAATGTTTAAAGGGCATTACCACTTTCCTACATAGAACCATCTTTGATGCAGGAAAATGAATGAAACCAGCATTAAGGTCATCATCACACATGATTTGCACATGTGCCTTTTTCATTACATGTGTCCACAGTTACATGCATTAAAGGGCTACAGTGAACTGCAGTCTCTCAGGAAAAGATAACGTGTTCATATGTCACATTTAATCTGCACACAGCTCCTATGCATTTTCCTACTACACCATAATGCTTTCTGTGTGAGAAAATCCTGGGGGTAAAATCACTTTCATTTCTCACTCAGCCTTTCCTGCCAGAAGCATTATAGTACTGAAAGGGGCTGTATAGAATTAATGGATGCAGTGATGAATATTTATGGCACAACTCTTCCAGTTGCACGTAGACTCACTAATGGGACATTTGACCAATGACACCCAAATCCACAGCCCCTTTTCCCTCCTCCCTCCCCTATTCCATCTACACACATGTGCTCCAATCTGGCCTTCACCATGAGCCTCCCAGGGGGTAAAATGTATCCCCCATCTAGAAACCCAGGAAGTATCTTCTATCCCTTATGTCTTCATTGCTGCAGTCCATTCACAGAAGACCTTCCCCCCGCTCCATAGTCCTCAATTATTCAAAGGCAGCTAAAATCAATAATCCAGCTGGAAATAGGAAATCTGTGTTGCCCCTAGTAAAGCCCATGGGTATGTAATAAATAAACAAATAAATTCTTTATGCATATTTTAAACACGACCTTAAATATAGTTTCAGTATGTTTTGCTGGTATTCTTTCTATGTAAGGTGTCATTTAGTGGAGTAGTGGGGGGGGAATGATACGCAAACACTATATGCATAACATTATTATCATTATTATTATTTACTGTTAGGAGTGTGGTTGTCTAGCCTCTGCCAGTTTCCACTGTTTCCCTGCCACACAATAGTGAATAAAACTGTCTGCCTCATCTAGTCTACAGAACTAGTAAAGATATAAATCTGCCCATCACAATCCCGTTTGAAATCCTAGACCAGGTGTCGGGAACCTTTGGCCCTCCAGATATTGTTGAACTACATCAGTTCAGCGATTGGCCATGCCTGCTGGAACTGATGGGAATTGTAGCTCAGCAACATTTAAAGAGCTAAAGGTTCCCCACACCTGACTCCTAGATGAAAGGGATAAAGCATAGTTAATGTTTCTGTTCAGAAGTGTGGGTTGTATGTCTTGTTAGCGCAAGGACTTCTGCCTGCACAATGGGACTTCCTCTCCCCTTGTGCCCTCCCAATCTGTTCTGGGTTTTCCCCAACCCTCAAGAGGTGGGTGGAGTGGGTGTGTGGGGAGAGCAGAGGGAGCAGAAGTCCCTTTGTGCAGATGGGATGACTTGGATACAACCCTGTGTGGCCATCTGACCATTCACAGCTAGTCTGGAGTGTTTAGTCTGGGATAAACTCAATTGTAACAAATACAGCAAATGCGCTGGATACTCCAAATGTCTCCCACTTCTTCACTTACGTAGCCTCTCCCTTGCCAGGTAAAAAGAGCATTTCAGCTTGTCTTACCCTCTCAACTGAGTGTATGTTCTCCATTAAAAGCTGTGTTTGTAAAGGATAGGAAATACAAGTGTGGCCAACTCATCTAGGTGTCCACAGTGAGTTTTATTTTTCTGTCCTAATCTATATCATTTCTGTTTCTATTTCTTTTTCTGGACCTTCATTGTTATTATCATCCATAGTGTCTTGAGAGCACTTTGCAGTATAAAGGGCATTTTGTGGTTTTTACATTTTATTTATTTATTGCCCCTAATAAGTTAAGGCTCAAGCAGAGAAACACTGATTCGCACATAGCTGAGTTTGTCTCCCGTCCCAGTGCTCTTATTTACTACACATATTTCTGTGGCTGCAAGCACACCACTCCTTTTCGCCAAAACAGATGTGTTGCAGCAGGAGATAGTTGATCAACTCTCCCAACATTGAAAACACACTCAATGAAACATTTAAGAGCAGCTGTAATGGGGCCTGAATTAAACATATGAAACTGCCATTGATCAATATTATCTACACAGACTGTCCATGGTTTCTCAGGGTTTCAGATGGGAGTCTTTTCCAGTCATTCCTGGAGATGCTGGAGATTGAATCTGGGACCTTCTGAATACAAAGCATGTGCTTGCTGTGTACATGCATACACAGAGAGCACTTTTTCAGGTCACCTCCTATTGCGGGGCAGACCTACTGATGTTGCAGGGCTGTGCTACTATTCCTCGCGATGCTTGCTGGTTTGTTTTACAGTTTACAAGTCCAATGGTTATTTGATGTAACCAAAGCAGCTCAAAAAGTTAGGGTTTCCCACCAACAAGGGGAGCAGAAACTTTCACAGGCTTCACGATTTTTTGCTTTGGGGCAGCCTTTGTAAGTGCCTTTCTTGTGGAGGGTACAGTTTTCTTAGTTGCCTGCTTAGCCTTCTGAGCAGCTCTAATGGCCTACTCCCTTTGGGCTTTGTGCACTTTAGGCTTCTGACTTCTCTGGGCCATGATTTCAGCCAAAGAGGCACCTGTGATTGGCCTATGGCACGTGACAGCATGGCATGTATGTATCTTTTCTACCTCTTCTGACTGTCCTTTCTTGTGCTTCCACCTGTACAGAACAATCCAGTTGATCGGATGGGGTTTTCTCTTGAAGAGGAATGCAGACTCAGGCCACATTCACACCACACATTTATTCCACTATTATTCCACTTTAAACAGTCATGGCTTCCCCCAAAGAATCCTGGGAAGTGTAGCTTGTGAAGAGTGCTGCGAGTTATTAGGAGACTTCTGTTCTCCTCACAGAGCTACACTTGTCAGTTTAGTTTAAAGGTAAGTCCCTTTTCCCAGAGACTTGAAGCTCTGTCAGGGGAATAGGGGCCTCATAACAACTCTCAGCACTCTTCACAAACTATATTTCCCAGGATTCTTTGAGGGAAGCCATGACTTTTTAACGTGGAACAATAGTGGAATAAATGTATGGTGTGAATGTGGCCTCACATTTTGCATTAAAAAATGGAAATCCTTGCCATCCATATGTGCTTAGCCGTGGCTGTGGACCAGGTAGATCTTGTACCCAATGAAGCTGCACACCCTGACCTTCATAATGGCGGCTACAGAAGCTCCCTCTGCCCCTCACCACGTTTAACACCTCTAGGAATGAAGTAGGCAAAACAGGAAGCAGTATAGTAACTTAGCCGCCTCTGTATACGGATATCCTTATATATCCGTATATCAACACACCTCTCTTTAGAAAGACTGTGGAAAAAATAAAATAAAAAGGTCTGTGGAAACCCTAATTGAGGGAAGGGGAGTTTGAAAACGTACCCACCTGTGTGTACAGAGAACACAGACAACAGCTGCCAGTTTAGATGTCATTATCAAGCAAAGGTGTGTACAATTGCAAAGCCCTATGTACAAAAGTGCACTGTAGGAAAAAATGACCCCTGTGTGTTTCAAAGGCTATGTGTACACACAGCCCAAGAAGAATAGAAATGGGAATGTGGACACTCTATTTGTTCCCGTGAGCCTCTTACTCTTCTTTTAGGCCAAAGGACACCTGTTGGTCAGCAACTGAATTAAAGAAGGCGCCACATGTTCCCAGTGCTCACAGTCCTGCTCATTGTGACTCAGAGGCTAAGCTGGCAGCCGTGGAAGGAATGTGCAGCAAGAGCACCTCGGTATTCCCGCTCTCTGTGTAAATTCTTTGTTGGTCTGCTGTCAGGGTTGAGCAAGCACCCACGGAGATTCCAGGGTAGTACTAGCTGGCTTCCTGGCAGGACTGCCGTGGACTCTGGTAGGATAAGCATTGTCCAGTGTCCAGATCATGCCCATGGACTGTGAAGCTCCTCCATACAATGCCAATTGAATACAAATCCCTGCCAGGCAAAGGGTGAAAGGCTATGTACACTGTTTCATTCTAACAAGTAATCTGAGAGGTGTGCGGCTGAAGAGGAAGCCAAAGGAGCATCTTGGTCCCCTTGCACACTTATGAGGACCCCTTTGTGGGTGGCACATGAAAGGGTTGCTCATTCCTTTCCTCTTGTACCCTTTCTTCTTTCTGGCGGCTGGGCTGGAAACCAGATGTTACCCTGCCCTCCATGCTGCAGCTGCCTACCTGTCATTTCCTGCTGTAGGGTGGAAAAATTACCCCTTTTTGATATTAGCCTGTGACTTTGGCTCATATTCTCCCTGCAAAAATGCCGGCCTTAGCAAGGAGCTTGACTGGAATCAAGAGGGCTCCCCTGGGTATGTGCGTATTGTGTAAGGGAGCGTCGCTTGCATTATTTTTCTCCATTATGAATCCCATCAAGCATTCTCTGCATTCCTTCTTCTTGAGGGGATTTGTGGAGACTTTTCTGTGCAACTGACCGAAGGCAAGACAGCAGCTTGGAGTAAATAGATAAATAAATGTCATCCTTAGCAGTTCTATCCAAAGCGCCTGGAAGGTTTTAATAGGGTCCCCTCCGTCACCTCTTTTATTAGGCTTGATGTTATCCTGTAGCTGTTCAGGAGTGTGGATGTTTCTCTGCATAAACGGCTTTGGTTTCTCAATGTCTTCTCATCTGATCCTCTGGGCCTGATTTAGCCTGTTGATTAGCCAAGAGGATAGAATTCTCTTCTGTTTTTATCTTTCATACTGGTGAAAACATGGTCATTTTGCATTATCTGCTCCTTAACATATCCTCAGGTTTCTCACCACGGCTTGATTGGAGTCTGGCATTAGCCCTGAAACTTGTTCAGAGTGCAAGGACCTAGCCCTGGCACATGCTAAGTAATAATGAGGAGAAGAATGACTCTGAATATATGCAGAGTACATTTCATAATCCACTGAGAAAACATGGCCATTGGCTGCCCAGTGGAAGTCAATCACTGCGGTCTGCAGGTGAGGGCCTCCTGCAGAACCCACCTTATCAGGAGGTCCGTTCCGCACAACATAGGAAGTGGACCTTTAGTGTAGTGGCACCTACCCTTTGGAACTCCCTCCCTTAAATATTAGACAGGTGCCATCTCTGTTATCTTTTTGGAGCCTACTGAGGACCTTCCTCTTTCAACAAGCCTTTTGAGTAGAGACCTTATCCCAGTCTACATCTGTGTTGGAATTGCTTTTTAATATGTTTTTAACGTTTTTTTAAAGATGTTTTGTTTTAGTGTGTTTTTAAAGATGCTTTGCTTTGATATATTTTCAAGTCTGTTTTTTTGACCTTCTAGAGTGTTTTTGTTTGCTGCCTTGGTCTCATACTGGGAGGAAGGGCGGGATATGAATTTAATAAATAAATAAATACTGTGAATAAATCAAAAGAAGTACAAATGTCTACATTTTCTTTCTGACCATGATGTCTGTATCATATGTAACTTATATATGCTACAGTTAGTGAGCTTCTCAGGCTGTTTTATTCTAGTTGACCCACAAGCATGATATACTGAGGATTGCAAGCAATGAATTTATTATACAGCCATGAGAGTGGCTGTATACTATAGTCAGTAGGGATTTTTCGCGTTCTACCATGTTAAATGAAAATACCCCCCACACCCCTTTCTGATGCTTTGTATAGTCCCACTTCAAAACAAAATCTTACAAGTCTTATACTGTTGGATTCAGAATCACTTGCTCTACAACTCTGAAAGCTTTCTTGGTGATACACAACCCCCCCATGGAGAATCCACAGATTAAAGTGAAAAGCAGGAAAGAGAGAAAAAAGAAGCCGTTTGGACTTTTTTCTTGAGAAATTCTCATAATCTGTTGAAATTAATTAAAAATCAGAGATGACTATAAGGCATCTCTAATCAAATCCCTGAGCTTGCCCCAAACACAGACCTTCATCTTTAGTAGGTTTAAAGTAAAAAAACGGCATGGTTTGTTTTTAATTAATAGATTAAAAAATGGATTACCATGGGTTATAACGTCATGCAGGCGCAGTAGAAACCAGGAGTTCTTTCGTTTCACTCTCCTCCCCCTCCCCTTCCAGTTACTTGGAGGAAGCAGGGGAAGTCTTCTGCTCCTGTGATTGTTGGGCAACAGACATGTGACTCACACTGGCCTTCTGCTGAGCTTGCTCTTCCCTCGTGCTCTGTGTGAGGAAGCACGAGAGAGAGAGAGAGAGAGAGAGAGAGAGAGAGAGAGAAATGGCCTCTGGAGGGAGAAAGCCAGAGAGCAAGGATGACGGAGAGGGCTGAAGCAGAATGGAGGTGAGTGACGGTGATGTGTGTGTGTGTGTGTTCCCACCCCTGCCATCTCCCACAGCCTGCTCTTTCCACTGGCTCATAATACGCTTTATGCTGGTAAACTTTGCATGGGCCAAAGTGTTTCTGCCCCATAGCTTCTGACAGTACAGAAGGCATGGTACGTACATGACATCTCATGGGATATTTTTTCATATTTCTATGAGGCACAGATGGTTCAGGTCTCTCATCCTGTCCAAGGTAATGGACAATTACTCTGCCTACACGTCCATCAGGCACTTCATATGCGTATCTGTGAAACAACACTTGCTCTGCGTTAAATAGTCTTTGAAAGTATGTCTTTTGTACCAGAGGATCCCCCCTTGGCAACAAATGCCTTCCTTTTTGAATCCACTAGAAGAGCACAATTTGGGAGATAATTGTGACTCTCCCTTTTCTATAATGTAACCATGCTGCCTCACTGACTGGGTGGAGCCGAGGATAAATCAGACATAGCCCTGCCATCAATAAGGGAGACTCTGTGGGATACTTAAATCCCCCCCCCCTTCATTCTGACACGCTCCATACGAAGCTGGTGCCTGACCTAGCCAGGACAGAGCAAACAAGCACTCTAAATTCTTGTCATGTCTTTGGTTATTTTTGATTGCCTCTTGTGCTCATCATTGTTTGTGGCTCAGGCGGATGTTCGTGGCAGGGGCTCCTGTATTCTGTCTTGCTCACTCACTGATGACATTTGGGGGCAAGGCACCCTTTTCGTTTGTGAGAAATCAGTGCTGCAGTAATAGCAGGATTCAGGGAAGGGCCAGGCCAGGGAACAGAAGGGCAGGTTCTTTTGCCAGGGTGATAGCCCAAGATTTTGGTGCCAGGGGCAAAGAATCCAAATGGTGACTTCCCCACAAGATGCTAAAAACACCATAATAAACTAAACAAATTGACAAGTCACTGCCTTTTATGGTACTCCAAAATCTGTTGCCTGAGGTGGGCTGCATCATACCCTACCTGATGGTAGGGCTAATTCTAGCTGGATGGCACTGGGCTGGAGCAGGCTGAGGTGGGAGACTGGCATTGTTTTGGTGGTAGTAATAGGACTTTCTCTTTTGCTGTCTCTCTTTCCTATCCCTGACAGTTTTTTGGGATCTGAATGTGCGCAGTCTCCAGTTGAGGGAAAGCCGTTGGGGCTTGGATGCAGTCTCCTCTGAGAAACTTGCACTGTGCCTGTATCCAGACTACCCATGCCCCTCATCAGGTTGGACACTGATAATACCCCTGGGGCAGCAGCACACAGGCACAGTTGCATGAACATTTCTGCCCCCTCCTTTTTTGGATATGCTGGATGCTAAGTTATTTTGAGTGAATTCCTGTTTATTTTTACCATCTCCCTCTCTCTCTCTCCCCCCCTTCACTTCCTAGGCTCCTTCTTGCCTATGAAATAGCCTCTTTCCTAAACCAGATCTATAGCAGGGGCCTGAAATTCCTGTCTAACCCAGTCACAGCAGAATGCCATAAAGAGCAGGGACAGCAGTGTTGGTTATGAGGAGAAATAGGGGGCGGGAAGAAGACTCCCTGGCTACTCTTTTCACAGCAGGGAACAGCATTGAGAGAAGTAAAAAGCTGGCAGCTCAAGCAGTCATTTAAGTGGTAATATTTTAGGGGTGCTGATGAAACTGTGTAATCTTAACAGTTGTATTCCAGGATCTGTTGCAATGTGATGGGGAATGTTGATGCACAAAGCTCGGATTGTGCCATGTGTGCCGATGCTTGGTTGAGCTTTGGCTCTTTATTTATGTATTTATTATTTAATTTATATCCCACCCTTCTTCCCAGCAGGAGCCCAGGACGGCAAACAAAAGCACTAAAAACACTTTAAAACATAAAAACAGACTTTAAAATACATTAAAACATCTTTAAAAACATTTTTAAAAGCTGTCAAGACATCTTAAAAAAAGGTTTAAAAACATATTTAAAAAAAAAGATTCGAAAACATATTAAAAAGCAATTCCAACACAGACGCAGACTAAGATAAGGTCTCAACTTAAAAGGCTTGTTGAAAGAGGAAGGTCTTCAACAGGTACCAAAAATATGGCACCTGTCTAATATTTATTTATTTATTTACAGATTTATATCCCGCTCTAGTTCAGAGAATCCAAATTCAGAGCGGTGAACAAAGTAAAATAATTCATTAGTACAGAATCAAACAAAGTATAACAATAATTACTAAAAAGTCGGAGACATTTCCCTTTAACAATTAAAAGCTTGATAAAATAAAAAAGTTTTGGTCCGACGACGAAAGTCCATAAGGGAGGGAGAGAGCCGTATCTCAAGTGGTAGATTGTTCCAAAAGGTAGGTGCTGCGACAGAAAAAGCTTGTTTTCTAACGGCCATTTGGCGGATGGTAAAAGATGATGGAACCCTAAGGGTGTATTCGGCACTTGATCTCATCGGTCGATGGGTTTTAAATTTAAAGAGACGGTTCGCTAAATACGCCGGTGCTAACCCATGTAGGGCCTTAAACGTTAGAACCAGTAACTTAAACTGGTGTCGAAGTTCTATGGGGAGCCAGTGTAGATGATATAGAAGAGGCGTGGTATGGGTCCGAGGGCCAGTTCTTGTGATCATCCTTGCCGCTGCTCTTTGTACCAATTTGAGCGGTCGAAGCGATCTAATCGGGAGTCCAACATACAAGGAATTACAATAATCCAGCCGCGAAGTTACCAAGGCTTGGGTTACTTTTCTTAGATCAGCCATTCCTAAAAATGGTTGCAGTTGGCGGACCAGCTTTAATTTGGCAAATGCAGCTCTTGAGACAGCCGCAACTTGAGGTTCTAAGGTCAAATTTGAGTCCAGAATTATGCCCAAGCTACAGACTTGAGTCTTCAGCGGGAGTGGTATTCCATTCAGTGATGGTAAAAATTCAGTTTCTTGAGGAGAACTTTTTCCAATCAGGATGACCTCTGTCTTTTCTGGATTTAACTTCAATTTGTTTCTGGTCATCCAATTCTGAATTGCCGTGAGACATAAGTTAAGAGGAAGAATAGCCTCTTTGTCATTTGGTGAAAAAGAGCAATAAAGCTGTGTATCGTCCGCATACTGATGGTAATGAATTCCAAATTTTTGAATGATCTTGCCTAGAGGCCTCACATAAATGTTAAATAACATCGGGGATAGGACAGAGCCCTGCGGAACGCCATCTCTTAAAGGCCAGGGTTCTGAACAATAATCCCCGAGGGCAACTTTTTGAAGTCTGCCTTCTAAGAAGTATTATTTAATAATATTTAAGGGGAGGGAATTCTGCAGGGTAGGTGCCGCCACACTAAAGGTCCGTTTACTATGTTGTGTGGAACAGACCTCCTGATAAGATGGTATCTGCAGGAGGCCCTCACCTGCAGAGTGCAGTGACTGCCAGGGGTTCAAAACACAATCAATCACCCAATGCTATTCTCTGAGAGTGACCCTGGAGATAGGATCGGAACCACTGTAAAATAGTGTCTCCAATACCCATCTCTCCAAGTCGGCCCAGAAGGATACCATGGTCAATGGTATAAAAAGCCCCTGAGAGATCAAGTAAGAGTAACAGGGTCGCACTCACCCTGTCCTTCTCCTGATAAAAGCCATCCATCAGGGCGACCAAGGCCAATTCAGTCCTATAACCAGGCCTGAACCCAGACTGGAATGGGCCAAGATAATCTGTTTCATCCAAGAGTACTTGCAATTGCTGCTCCACAACCCTCTCAATCACCTTCCCTAAGAAGGGGGTATTTGCGACTGGGCTGTGATAATTGTCACAGACCAATGGGTCTAAGGTGGGCTTTTTCAGGAGCGGTCAGGGTGGCTGGAACCACTCCCGCCCACAATGATGCATTGACCACACCCTGGATCTACTCGATCAACCCCCCTCAGCAAGCTTTAATAAGCCAAGAAGGGCAAGGGTTGAGAGGACGTGTTGCTGGCCGCATCATCGCAAGCACCTTGTCTACATTATCTGGCTGCATCAACTGAAACCGTTCCCAAGAAGTTTCAGCAGATGTTGCACTGGACACCTCATTGGGGACTACAATAGATGTGGATGGGGCATCAAGATTGCTATGGAGGCGAGCAACTTTACCCTCAAAGTGCCTTGCAAACAATTGACAGTGGGCCTCCGAAGGATCTAAAACTCCATTTCCTGGAGCTGATGTCAACAGACCCCTGACAATACGGAAGAGCTCCACTGGAGATTCTCTTCCCCCTTTCAGTATTTAATAAAGGTTATAACGAAAGGCTGTGTCCCCACACTTTTTATTTGAGTAACTACTCCTAATGTACCCATTACAGTGATTTCAGCATCTGTTTCCAAAAGTGCCTGTGTATTTCAGTTTCCCATTGCAATTTAATGACTCCTGTTTTTCCCTGGCTTGCCTTCAGTCTGTACTTCAGAGCTACTCCATACTCCCTTGCCTTGTTTTTACCTGTTGTGCTGCCCTTTTCTTTATTCCTAGCATTTCAATATGAATCCACATCTCTGAGCTGCATGACAATGCACATTTCTTAGGGTCTTCCTCCCCCATTCCCTAAGCAATGAGAAGTTCAAAACAGCCTTGGTAAGGCCAGTTTCTGCTGGAGAAGAGAATACTGGAGACCATAGTGGATTGCATGGTGTTACAGATAGTGGCTACTGACCATCCTTTGTTAAACTGATTGCTTGCTAATAGAAATGATTCACTAATAACCTCCTCAGTGGGTTGGAATGTAACAAATGAAAGTTAACAAGCCTTGATGGCTGAAGAATCTCTCTCCCCTGCTTTTGGGAAAGGGCAAAGAAGCCACCTGAAGCCAGATTTGCAGGTTGCATTTTAGAAAAAGATCTGGGAGTTGGTAGGTAGAGCAAGCTGAAATTGGGGTACATCCTGGAGAGGCAGGGGGAGGCTCCACAATATACTTCTGGAATTTCTCACCACTGAGGAGACTGGCTGTGCTTAACAATATATTGTAAATACAAGTTGATCGGCTAATAGAAGCTATGTGCACACCATACATTTGAAACACATTTATCCTGCCCCACATTCTGGGAACTGTGGGTTACCCCTCACAGAGCTACAGTCCCCAGTACCCTTAACAAACTACAGCTCCCAGGATTCTTGGGGGGTTGCTTTACATGTATGGTGTGTACACAGCCATGTAGTAATGTAGAGTTGGTCCACGTCAACATCAGTCCAAGCATCTAAAATTTAACTAATACTTTCAATTCCATAAACCAGGAGTGGGCAACTTTTTTGCCCCTGAGGGCCACGTGCAATAGTAGGTGTGTGCTGAGTGTGTACATATAAAATGGTCATGGTCAGACACACTCATTTTGTCATATGCTCATTCATACACACATACAGACTCATTCTCTCTCTCCACCTTGGCAGGGAGAGAAAGCAGGAATCACACTGGTGATAGCACATTTCAGGTCACATTCTGGATTGTGGTGCCATGTTGGCTGCTCTTTCTTCAGTATAAAAGGAGCCAGTGCTTTTTAAAGAAAGCATCAGTAATACAATGGGTAGTTTGGCCTTCAGATGGTTATTGACATCTGATATTATGACACTGTCTCATTCTTTATTGCTATCCCATTGCCATTTTGTTCATAATCATCCCTCTTTGGTCTCTCTAGTAAAACTTACAAGTTTGGAAATGAGTCGTCAATTTCATAGGCATCTCCTTTGGATTTTTGTTAAAGTGGTACTATGCACACTGGCAGTCGTGTTTGCATGCATGCCCCAGAAGATGAAGAAGAACCATCAGTGGAATTGACAAAGGTTTCTCCTAACCTTTCCAGTTTTATCAAAGGCTGTGCTATACATACCCACCATGGGAATGGAAAAGGAGGAGAAATTGGGTAAAGAAAATGTGCCTGAAAATAGTGACCCAAGAGAGATTTCTATACAAGGAGGAGTGGTTATGTGTGAGTGTGCATGTTTCTCCATGTGGACACACAACTCTCTATAGAACAGAGGGTTAAAAAAGAGGAGTTCAGATCAAACATATCTGAGAGGCAAGCCTGAGAAAAGTGCTGTCTTTTATGTGGGTAGCACTACTCTTGGACTTTTCTGCCAGCACACCAGTCCCACTCCCACCCCATTTCACAATGAAAAAATTATTATTTATTATCATTTATTAGATTTATATCCTGCCCTTCCTCCCAGCAGAAACTCAGAATAACAGACAATAGCACTAAAAACACACTAAAACATCATAAAAACAGACTGTAAAACATATTAAAACAAAACATCCTTAAAAACATATTAAAACAAAACGTCTTTTTAAAAAAGCTTTAAAAACATATTAAAAAGCAGTTCCAACACAGATGCAGACTGGGATAAGGTCTCTACTTAAAATGCTTATTGAAAGAGGAAGGTCTTCAGTAGGCACCAAAAAGGTGACAGAGATGGCGCCTGTCTAATATTTAAGGGAAGGGAATTCCAAATGATAGGTGCCACTACACCAAAGGTCCACTTCCTATGTTGTGCAGAATGAACCTCCTGATAAGATGATATCCACAGAAGACCCTCACCTGCAGAGTGCAGTGATCGACTTGATATATAAGGGATAAGACAGTCTTTCAGGTATCCGGGTCCCAAGCTATATACGGCTTTGTACACCAAAACCAGCACCTTGAACTTAGCACAGTAGCTAATAGGCAGCCAATGCCATTCTTTCAGCAGCCGGGTGACATGTTGGTGATACCCTGTCCCGGTGAGCTGTCTCACCGTCACATTTTGCACCAGCTGCAGCTTCCGGACCAACCACAAGGGCAGCCTCACAGAGTGCATTATATCCAGCCTGGAGGTTACCAGTGCATGGACAACAGTGGTCAGGCTATCCTGGTTCAGAAACAGCTGCAGCTGTCTTACTAGCTGAAGCTGGTGAAAGGCATTCCTAGACACTGAGGTCACCTGGGCCTCTAGTGACAAAGATGGATCCAGGAGCACCCCCAGACTATGGACCTGCTCTTTCAGAGGAAGTACGACCCCATCCAAAGCAGGCAAATGACCAATTATCTGAACTCGGGAACCACCAACCCACAGCGCCTCTATCTTGCTAGGATTCAGACTTAGTTTGCTGGACCTCATCCAGCCCACCACCGAGTCCATGCAGCAGTTCAGGGCTTGCATGGCCTCTCCCAATTCAGATGTTACAAAGAAATAGAACTGGGTATCGTCAGTGTACTGCTGACATCTCACCCCAAATCTCCTGATGACCACTTCCAAGGACTTCATATAGATGTTAAACAGCATGAGGGACAAGATGGTACCCTGCTGCACCCCACAGCACAACTGCCAGGGGGTCTAAAAACAATCACCCAATGCTATTCTCTGAAAACGACCCTGGAGGTAGGATTGGAACCACTGTAAAATGGTGCCTCCGATACCCATCTCACCAAGTCTGTCCAGAAGGATACCATTGTCAATGGTATCAAAAACTGCTGAGAGATCAAGTAAGAACAGGGTCTCACTCCTCCTGTCCTTCTCTTGATAAAGGTCATTCATCAGGGCAACCAAGGCTGATTCAGTCCCATAACCAGACCTGAACCCAGACTGGATTGGGTCAAGATAATCTGTTTCAACCAAGGTACTTGCAATTGCTGCTCCACAACCCTCTCAATCACCTTCCCTAAAAAGGGGGCATTTGTGACCGGGCAATAGTTGTCACAAACCAATGGGTCCAGGGTGGGCTTTTTCAGGAGTGGCTGGAACCACTCCCTCCTGCAACGATGCATTGACCACATCCTGGATCCACTCGGTCAAATCCCCTCGGCAAGCTTGACTAAGCCAAGAAGGGCAAGGATTGAGAGGACACATTGCTGGCCGCATGGTTGCAAGCATCTTGTCCATGTCATCAGGCCACATCAACTGAAACCGATCCCAAGAGTTGCAGCAGATGTTGCACTGGACACCTCATTGGGGACTACAGTAGATGTGGATGGGGCATCAAGACTGCTACGGAGGTGAGCAACTTTACTTTTGTAGTGCCTTGTAAACAATTCTCAGTGGGCCTCTGAAGGGTCTAAAACTCCATTTCCTGGAGTTAATGTCAACAGACCCCTGACAATATGGAAAAGCTCCACTGGATGGCTACTTGAGGATGTGATGGTGGCAGAGAAGTAAGTCTTCTTCACCATCCTCATCATCACACAGTAGGTGCGGTTATGATGTTTTACTTGTGCCCGATCAACTTCACAGCATGTCTTTTATCACGTGCTCTAGCCATCATCCAGCCTGTTTCATTACCCCTTGTTCACTGGTGTACCAAGGTGCAAACCAGGCTCCACAGTGCTGGAGAAGGCGCTCAGGGGCAACCGTGTTAAGAGTCCAATGTGCCTCACTGTTCCACAGCATGACAAAGGCTTCAACAGGGTCGCCTGCTCTATCTACTGGGAACTCCCTGACAGCATTCAGGAATCCTGTGGATTCCATTTGTCTCCGGGGGCGCATCATCTTAATCTGTCCACCACTTTTGTAGGGGAGGATCGGAGCCGTTCACCAGGAAGTGGTCTGACCATGACAATGGGGTGACATCCATCCCCCTATCTCCAGACTACCCTTTCCTCCATCTGAAGCAAAAACCAAGTCGAGGGTGTGCCCTGCCCTATGTGTTGGGCCAGTAACAACTTGAGACAGCCCCATAGTCATCATGGAGGCCATGAAATCCCGAGCTGGAACACTAGAGACAGCCTTAGCATGGACATTGAAATCACCCAAGACTATCATTCTGGGCTCCTCCAATACCACCGCCGAGACAGCCTCCGCCAGCTCGGTCAGAGAAGCTGACACAAGCAGCAACCCTACTTTGCTGTCTCCTTGGACCAGCACCAAGCTGGCCCTTACAGCCAGCTCCAAGACAAAGTGGTTTCTTGGTGACAGAGATGGAAGTTCTGTAGACCACAGCAACTCCTCCCCCCCCCATCCCTGCAGCTGTGCTGGTGTTGCACCAAGTATCCAGGTGGGTAAAGCTGGGTAAGATCAACTCTTCCCAGCTCACCCACCCAGGTCTCGGTAAAGCACACCAAATTGACACCTTCATCCATTATCAAATCATGAGTGAGTGTGGTCTTATTGTGTACTGATCTGGCGTTAAACAACAGCACATACAGGCCAGTGGGAGCAGCAGATGAGCAAAGAGGAACCTGTCCATGAGAGGAGTGGGAGCGAAGAACAAGGCATAGATAGCCTTGCCTTCATCTTGTATGGTAGCTCACCACCTCTCCATGGCTATATCTCCATCTACCATGATCATTGAAACTGGAGTGGTATCACCCATGTTCCTCCTTACTAAAACTCCTCCTAAACACCTGATATGGACACAACAAGAGCCCACCAACAAAACCTACTTGAACCAATTATCCCAGTAGGCCTCTGAGAGGATTGGGAACAGTCAGACCCATTCAATATCTATCACGCAGGGCACATCTACTCCCCCCGTCTCACACCCAGAGAGGGCCAGTCTTCTGCCAGTTGCAGACTCTTACTCTGAAGACATCTGGTGACTTTCTCCTATCACTCAGTTCACTGCACAGGCTCTCACCCTGTGCAGGAACTACACATGTGTCATATGCCCTCCCCACTACCAATCTCCTCTAGATTGGTTTAAAAATAATTGAAGGGGGTAGCTCCCTCGCCCTCTCTAAAGGGTTCCCCAAGGGGCAAACCCGCTGGCAGCAGACCCACTGCCCAAGAACAGCAGGGCTTTTATGCCCCCTGACCCAGCCGGGAGCTGATGCAAGAGTCTGTAAGTTTGACTGTAGCCTCTCTCTAGAGTCAGGGTCAGTTGCTGCACTTACCTGGGACTTCAACTGTCTCAAGAAACAGCAACCTAGAGGAGCGAGCGAGCAAGCACCCAGATACTCAGCTACTCACTCCAAGGGCAGGTCTTCTCCAGTCCCCCAGTGTTGCAGCTGTCCACTATCTACTCTAGTTGATCCCTTCAGCCCAGGACCTATCCTATGTATAGGACTGAATCACACTAATGTTCATGCTGTTTCATATATATGCATGATCTGCAGACTTTGGGGGAGATTATGTGTAGTGGATGGGGAATGTGGGTTTATCTAGGAACGATATGCAGAGTACTTGCAAGGGAGTGCACATTCATTCTTCCGCAGGATTGCTTTCACAGGTGTTCAAGGAAATGTCTAAACTTGCATGTGCCAAAATGTACTACCTTGTGTGTGTATCTGCGTGTTTTTGAGAATGTTGAAGTTGGGTGGAATTAGGCAAAAGAACATAAAGAGAATAGCAGTGGTGTGTGGGCAGATTTTCACACCTGTTATTTTCTGGCTTGAAATCAACCCAAATTTCCCTTTTATGTATATTTGGAGTTGCATGTGTTGAACTGAAGATGAGTGGTTTTCATATTTATGATATGACACACCAAGGCTCTGCCCACTTTTCAACAGCTTCTGAACCGTATCATTATCTGATTGTGTCGCAAGACTGCAAAACTTCATGAAAAAAGCATATTGTACTGGTTGCAAAACCCACAAAAAATGGTGATGTGAATGTATGTGCCAAAAACTCAACAGCTGCACAGTTGTTATGACCTCAGCATTCATCCTCTCGGCTGAGAAAACTGCCTCCTCATTAACAACCCATTTAGGGATATGGTCAAGTAGCAGAAGGGTGGGAGAGTTTGCTTTTAGAAC
The DNA here is from genome assembly GCF_030035675.1 of Rhineura floridana. Taxonomy (NCBI): domain Eukaryota; kingdom Metazoa; phylum Chordata; class Lepidosauria; order Squamata; family Rhineuridae; genus Rhineura; species Rhineura floridana. The sequence goes on from NC_084482.1 coordinate 39,128,195, forward strand.
ATGTCTCCTTTTAACCTCTGGTCTGCAGACATGCCTGGCAATTGGAGGGCACTGTGCCCTCTTCTTCTGTAGGACTCTTCCAGGAAGCTATAAAATTCCCAGGGTCACTCCTTGCCTGCTCCTGTTCCTGTAGACTTGAGAGTGGCCACTTGGATCCACTGTGTCACTCAACTGTTTGGGTGGAAGTCTCTTTCCTATATATCTAGCCTTGCGTTCCTCACAGCCAACTCACTCTGGATTAAATCTAGAGCAGCTTCTGGGCCAGCATTCCATGTCACTAGCCTACCTTGTTAGGTGGGACTGCCCCATTTCTAAGTGGGGCATTTGGGAGGGGAAGCATAACGCCAGGCAATCTCCCCCCTTCACTGGTGGAGAGGATGTGAAGGCCAAGCCAGGGGAAAGGGAAGACAGCGACCTTCTTCCTCATTGCCTGTTCCATGCAGAGAGTGTGTTAATGTACATAATGGGCTATGTAAAGGTCAAGTTAACAGACAATTTAGTATGAACACCAGCAATTAAGTGACTGGCATTTTTTAAATATATATATAAGAAAAAGGGATATTAAAGATACAGTGAACAAGGGGATACCAAAAGATGTAAAATAAAAGACTTTATGCTATGACTAAGAAGTTAAAAATTAGCTTAGAATGCTCTAACCATTCCTATTTCTATTTGCCCCACCCTGGCTACAGGGTTGCTCTGGGGGGTCAGAATGCGTTCTTCAGAAATGGTGACTAAAACTCCTCTGTGACTGTGCTGCGCTGTGGTTGCACAAAAATCTGAGATCAGAGAATATGTTTTGTTAGGGAAGATCGGGAAAGGGGGAGCTCTTGCCATCTTTTCTCCTGCGCTTGATGGCTCATCTTGTCTCGGAGATTAATTACTCAGAGGCAGCTTATTTAGTGTACATGCCAGTTCCTGGCATTGCCACAGCTGTGCTCACCACCAGACATCATTCCTCCTTCGTTACGAATACAGCCCCCAACTAGTTTGCCATTAGTTCCAGATCAGTGCCCGCAGTATCGTTGTAGCTGGATCCCTTGCCGTGACAGGACAGAGCTGCAAACAGAAGGGTCCCTATGCCCAAAGCAATGGGTAAAGTTTAATCAAGTCTGCTGGAAAGGCACCCACGTCATCCCCTTCTCCCCAGGGCTTTAAAACTTGCTGGAGCCAAATCTTTAGAAGGCCAGGCTGCCACTCCTGCAGCTTCAGAGACTACAACTGGAGAAGAGTCCAAGATCAAAGGGTTCTCTGTGCCCTCCATTTTCTCAGCAACAGAGCTCTGAGATAGACTGAAGAAGAAAGGGCAGACTCTTTCCTCTAACAGTCAGTATACTCCACCTTGTCCTCCCCTCCCTAAAGGGTGGAATAATATCTGCCCCTCCCCCATGAATAAAACCAAATGCATTACTGTGGAGGTTAGGAGAATCATTCTATATGGTCATATTGGTAGTTCCTTTGACCAAAGTACTGTCATGTTTTTATCTGCCAGGCCTGCTTAAAGCTACCAGGTTAAGCTTTCAGAGATAGTCTTTGCTCAGCAGTATGTATTGGAAACAGTTTACATCTCTTCAGTCTGATGTTTCCGGGCAGAGACTGGTGGATCTCAGTGGGCTGTTGTCTTCTCTTGGCTTTTAGTTGAGATATGACCTATGTGCTAAATTAAGCCTTTGTCTAATTTGAAATGGTAACTGGAACAACAACAACAACAATAATAGCATTTATATACCGCCCCATAGCCGGGCGGTTTACAACAATTAAAAACATTAAAAACAAATATACAAATTTAATAAACACATGTTAAAAAAGCAATTTAAAAACACATGCTAAAATGCCTAGGAGAAGAGGAAAGTCTTGACCTGGTGCCGGAAAGATAACAGTGTTGGCGCCAGGCGCATCTCATCAAAAGAATCATTCCATAATTTGGGGGCCACCACTGAGAAGGCCCTCTCCCCTGTTGCCAGCCTCCGAGCTTCCCTCTGAGTAGGCACCCAGAGGATGGCCTTTAATGTTGAGTGTAGTGTACGGGTGGGTTCAGTTTTATATGTTTGAACTGTCTGGTCCCTGTTACCAATCTGGCCACTGCATTTTGGACAAGCTGCAGTTTCCGAACCGTCTTCCAAGGGAGCCCCACGTAGAGCGCATTGCAGTAATCTAACTTGGAGGTTACCAGAGCATGGACAACTGAAGCCAGGTTATCCCTGTCCAGATAGAGATGTAGTTGGGCCACCAACTGAAGTTGATAGAAGGCACTCTGTGCCACCGAGGCTACCTTAGCCTCCAAATTAGATTACTGCAATGCACTCTATGTGGGGCTGCCTTTGAAGACGGTTCAGAAACTGCAGCTTGTGCAAAATGCAGCGGCCAGATTGGTACCAGGGACCAGACGGTCCGAACATATAAAACCGATTCTGGCCCACTTGCATTGGCTGCCTGTATGTTTCCGAGCTCAGTTCAAGGTGCTGGTTTTGACCTATAAAGCCTTACACGGCTTGGGACCACAATACCTGATGGAACGCCTCTCCCGATATGAACCCACCCGTACACTACGGTCAAGATCAAAGGCCCTCCTCCGGGTGCCTACTCCAAGGGAAGCTCGGAGGGCGGCAACAAGGGAGAGGGCCTTCTCAGTGGTGGCCCCCAAATTATGGAATGATCTTCGTGACGAGGTGCGCCTGGCGCCAACACTGTTATCTTTTCTGCGCCAGGCCAAGACTTTCCTCTTCTCCTAGGCATTTTAGCATGTGTTTTAAAATTGTTTTTATATTGTTTTAAATTTTAAAATTGTGTTTTAAATTGTTTTTAAAATATGTGTTTTAAATAATTTGTTTTAATGTTTTTTAATGTTTTTGATTGCTGTAAACTGCCCAGAGAGCTTCGGCTATGGGGCGGTATACCAGTGCAATAAATAAATAAATAAATAAGTGACAGAGATGGTTCTAGGAGAACCCCCAAGCTACGAACCTGCTCCTTCAGGGGCAGTGCAACCCCATCCAGGACAGGTTGGACATCCACCATCCGGCCAGAAGAACCACCCACTAACAGTGTCTCAGTTTATTAGCCCTCATCCAGTCCATTGTCACAGCCAGGCACCGGTTCAGCACATTGACAGCCTCACCTGAAGAAGATGAAAAGGAGAAATAGATGGTTTCATGCAGATGTTGAACAGCATGGGGGACAGAAGTGACCCCTGCGGAACCCCATACTGGAGAATCCAGGGTGCTGAGCAGTGTTTCCCAAGCGTCACCTTCTGGAGTCGACCTGCCAAGTAGGAGCGGAACCACCGCCATGCAGTCCCTCCCACTCCCAACTCAGCCAGTCTTCCCAGAAGGATACCATGGTCGATGGTATTGAAAGCCGCTGAGAGATCCAGGAGAATCAACAGAGTTACACTCCTCCTGTCTCTCTCCCGACAGAGGTCATCATACAAGGTGACCAAGGCTGTTTCTGTGCCAAAACCAGGCATGAAACCCGACTGAAATGGATCCAGGTAATCGGTCTCATCCAAGAGTGTCTGGAGCTGGCCTGCCACCACTCGTTCAAGGACCTTGCCCCCGAATGGAACATTTGCCACCGGCCTTTAGTTATTAAAAATTTCCAGGGAGGGTCTCTTCAGGAGTGGTCTCACTACTGCTTCTTTCAGGCGGCCAGGGACCACTCCCTCTTGCAGAGAGACATTAATCACTTCCCTGGCCCAGCTGGCTATTCCATCCCTGCTAGCTTTTATTAGCCAAGAAGGGCAAAGATCCAGCACAGAAGTGGTTGCATTAACCTGTCCAAGCACCTTGTCAACGTCCTCAAGCTGTACCAACTGAAACTCATCCAAGAAATCAGGATACCTCAATTGATTCATCTGCTATAACACTGGAGTCTAAGTCCTGGCGGATGCTAAAGATTTTATCCTGGAAGTGCCTAGCAAATTCATTACAGTGGGCCTCAGATGGTTCTACCATGTCCTTGGAGCCAGTGTGTAATAACTCCCGGACAATTCTGAAGAGCTCCGCTGGGCGGCAGATTGATGATTTGATAGTGGCAGCAAAATACTGTTTTTTTGCTAAATACAGCTTACCATAGGCACTTACCAATGTGTAATTGCATCCACCAGGAGTTCATCTCCATCTGCACTCAAGCCGTCTCCTATATTGTTTCATCGCTCTCAGCTCTGGGGTATACCATGGAGCTGTACGAGCTCTACACAGGAGAGGATGCTTAGGAGCAATCATGTCAACCGCCCGGGTCATTTCTGTATTCCACAGTTCAACCAGGGTTTCGACAGGAGCGCCAGCCCTATCAGCCGGAAAACTCCCCAGAGCCCTTTGGAAACCATCTGGATCTTAATACATTATCTTTATTTATTTATTTATTTGGTAGGAAGGGCGGGATATATGTTTAATTAATAAGAATAATATTTTATGGACAGTCCCAAAATATACAACACCAGCATCACATGTGGATATGGTGATGTAAAGGCGAACATAATGATGAAAGTCATGAAAGAAGGGCTAAAATTCAGTTCAATGGGTGTTAATTTTAGCCCTTCTCACATGCCTATGCAAATTTTTCCTCAATTTTTTAAAACATAACATTTATTTTAATTATTATCCACATTGCGATCAAAAATAACATAGACAGCAAGTATGCCTTACAAATCAAAATATTTTACAGTAAGTTATTACCTTAAATTCATTATGAAAACCAAATGATTCTGGCAGCAACTCATAGTTGTCCACTTAAATCATTTTCATTTATGTACATCATGAATTTCCACCAGATGGCATCAAAAGTCTGTGCTTTACTCTACCTTGCAACTACCAAAGATCATGTGTAATTTTATCTAACACTGCTATATTCCATATAGTTCTATACCACACATCTGAGGCTAATCCTTCCAGTATTTTCTACCTCGGTACTACTGTTTGGTGTGCGTCCATTAATAACTTCAAAATTAAATGTTTTGCTTTTAAATCAACATTTCCACCCATAAATAAAGATAATAAAAACAGTTCTGGTCTGGTTGGTTTTTTCTTTAATTATATTAGACATTTTTCTATGTACCATATTCCATAACTCGAATTATCTTGATTGGTTCAAAACTCCCTAAAGCATGATGTCATGTTGTATACTTGAAAACCAAACTGTTCTTTTTTCTACCGTAATGAGAAATGGGGGAGTGCCTGTTTTAGAAGCCTGCTTGTTAGATGCTGTAAAACAGGGAGTCTTGTTTTGCTCGTAGGATGAGAGAAAGAATTTGATTGCTGCTAACTTTCTACCTAGAGAATTCTTGAAACTTGTCCTAACTCCTAGCAATTCACAATCTCCAAGGAAGTCAGAGTTTTAGCCATGTGTTTCAGTGTTTGTGTTTATTTTCTTAAATGTTTGAAGATGGCTCAGTGTGCCCAAAATGCTACACCAAACCATAGCTTTAGTGAAAATGCCTGAGCATGTGGGTTCCAGACAGGAGATTGTAGCTGCTGCCCTTCTACCTCAATCTTGCTGATGCACTACCTGGAGCTAAACCACGATTTTACTTGGTGTGTCATCCAAATCCAGGTTCATGGTTTGTCTCCTTCAGACAAACCATGAGCTATAGACCAAAAACAAACGAGGCAGTCTACAAGGAAAGGACAAAGGACAGGGAAAGTCCCATGAACTCCACTTAGCTTTGTGAACTGACTGGAAAACAGGAGGAGAGGCATATTCTCACCGCTGTCTTTGTTTGAAATGGCACAATTAAAGCTGCATTCCTATAAACACCTCGGAGTAATTCTGAGTAGAAACACATAGAATTGCAGTATTGACAAAGAAAAAAACTTTTTGTTTTGTGCCCCTCAGGCCACTGAGCTGCATCTCTGGCTCTGGCTCTAGACTTGCTCTGGACTCTGTCCCTGGATCTGGAAAGTTCTCCCTTATCTCTAAACATGTTCAGGTACCAGGATGTGACTAGTTTTGTTAGGATTTTTTTTATCCTAAGATATGTATATATTATTACCAGCGCTGCACTTTTTTGTTGCTTCTGCTTTCTGTATACTGCATTTCTGATGTTTTGTATTTTATATTTGCTGCTCTTTGACCCAAATAAATATTACTACTTCATTTCAAGAGTTGGTAATCTCCGTAAGGAAGTTGCCCTCATCTTTTGAAAGCCACGATTATGAAATGATTAATGTTGTGATGTTTGTGTCTGCGCATTTCTTTAAATATATATATATATAAATGAGCCATAATTTGCAGTGTTCTATACTAAAATGATTCCCTGTTTTATTTCTTTACCCAAAAGTTAATCAAGTTAACCCATACAAACCTGCATGTATCAGGAACCCTTTTCTCCACTGTGCCTCTGTTGTGGACGGCCAATTCAGCAAGCAGCATAACTGGGCAGGGGAGGACTGTGTGGGTTTTTCTCATTCCAGCAGAGAACAGATTTAGGATTGTTCATGCTTTTGTGACCTCTTCTGTTTTGTGTGTGCACAATTGTGCAGGGGAATGCATAGCTGTATGTGCAGTTTTTGTCGTCATGAAGGCTTCCTTCTGTGACTTCTGCAAAACTGTGGCAATTTTTATGCATATATGTCCTGCAAAAGTAATAAAATATGTGATTGCAATTTATGGAGGACTGACGATCTAACCTTTTTAGATGTAACCTCAGAACACTAATCCACTTAACCTAGTACTGTGCAGTAATTCTCCAGGGGATCAGCAGAACATATGCTCCACCACTGAGGTGTATAGTATCATGTACTCTGTGTGTATTCTGTCTACATTATGCACAAAGAATAAGCCATGCACAAGTGGATGTTTGGCTTAGGAGCCAGTGGGTGTGATGTTGTATTTTGTACCAGAGAGACTTGAGTCCAAATTCTCCATCAGCTATGAAACTCACTTGTGACCTTAGACAGTACCTTGTCTAACTTACTTCACCAAACTGTGGCAAGATTAAAAAGTGGTGGTGGTGATGTGATGCCCATATATCTTATCTATCCTAAGCTCCTTGGAAGAAGGGCAGGGTTAAAATATGGGAAACTAGCAGCCTTGTAACTGGCAGTGTAAAAGGTAAAGGTGTCCCCACACTTGTAGTGCGAGCCGTTTCCGACTCTTAGGGTGACGTCTTGCAATGTTTACTAGGCAGACCGTTTATATGGGGTGGGATTGCCAGTTCTTTCCCCGGCCTTTCTTTACTCCCCAGCATATGCCGGGTACTCATTTTACCGACCATGGATGGATGGAAGGCTGAGTGGACCTCGACCCCTTTTACCGGAGATTCGACTTCCTCCTTCCATTGGAATCGAACTCCGGCTGTGAGCAGAGCTTTGGCTGCGTTACTGCTGCTTACCACTCTGCGCCACGGAGGATCTTACACTGGTAGTGTAAGAACCCCCCCAAAAAATCAGTGCTGTTTTGAAAGATTCAGTCTGTCATCTTTATTCAGATGCCATCCAATTGTATCTAAACATAGACAAAAATCTGCTGTTTGATCTCAGGAACCATCATGCAGAATTTGATTACAATATCTTAAGAGGTGTCCAAATGCATAGCAAACACTTTCCAAAATATATAGTAGAGAAATAAATTCTAAGTAGGATAGTTGCAGGAATGTTATGAAAAAGGCAAAGACAATGAGGTTTCCTGGGTTGGAGAATATGTTTAAGAAACAAGACAGAAGGATGGGTAACCATGTCGGGTAGTCTTGGCTTCAGCACTTGGCACCCTTGGGCAGCTGCCGGGGTCCCAGAAGGGCCCACCTACAATCATGCCTGCCCTGGGGCCCCTGGACCTACATCTTTCCAGGGCTTTGTGGGAAATGTAAAGTGATGGCTTATAACCACTTGAGGGCCTACCAATATAGGAGGGGCCCTACCAGAGAGCACTTTGCTGAGGGCCCCTTCAAACCTGGAGCTGGCCCTGATATCACTAGACTTAGAAGCTCTGCCTCTTCGGTACTGAAATCTACTGGATTTGTAATACATCCCCCCTAGGGTAGGAACTATTTTTAAAAATAAATGCTGATATTCTGAGCAATTCATATTCTGTGTGAGATACAAGCCGCCACCCCCGGCATCCTTAGCAGGCTGATGGTCCTGGCCATGACTCGTAGCTCTGTGTCTCTGCTTTAGTGTAGATTCACCTTCATCCTATCATTCTGATGGGCCCTAATCATGAGCCTTTTACTCCTTTGCATCTGGCATAAAGACATCTGCATAAGAGAGAAAGGTCATATGTGTGGACTGGCAGGTGCAGATGGGCCCTGCCTCCAGCTTTTCTTGTGCCCAGCAGCCAGGAAACCTAGCAGCAGCTGGCATTGGATGGCGTTTCTGCAGCCATAACATAGTACCATAACAAAGTCTGCAGCTGTTCAGCATGCTAAATTATTGTATTGGCCATGGTGTGTAGGTGGATGCCTTGATCCAAGAGAAAAGGGGAAATTGATAATAATGTACCACTCTTTGCCATATTAAAGAATTCCCGTGCTATATTTTCTTCTTCAAACCACTCCTATCCCGGAAGACCCTTTCCCGGCAAGCACAGTAAGTTGAATCTGACATTCTGCTTAGGTTTCTTGGGGAAAATCATTTATGAAAGGATGTTCCCACATACACACACACTGATGCAACCCACTCATTTGGCCATATTCATGGAAAAATCTCTGTCTAGAAGCCATGATGATCCAGTGGGAAGAGCCTCTGGGTCCCCAAGAAGAGGGGAAACAGTATGTTGGGTATGGGGAGAAAGAAGAGATCTCTATAAGCTTTATTCCTCCAAAGATTTGACATCCAGTAGGGTTGAGAAAAGTTGGGCCTCCAAAACAGTGGTATTCACTCTGGAGTCTATTAGCCATGGCCGGGTGTAGATGGATCATATGGGCTACTTATAGTGAATATTGCTGATTTCTATTTTGGCAGGAAGGAGGTTTATAGGCTGGAGTTGGACAAAATCAGGAAATTGTGGAAAAGGGATGCCAGGCTTCACAGAAGCATCAGATAAAGCAGGGGTGAGGAACTGAACCTGTGGCCTTCCAGATGTTGTTGGACGTCAGCTCCCCATCAGCACCAGCAATCATGGGCAATGGTCAGAAATGATGGTAGTTGTAGTCCAGCAACCTCTAGATAGCCACAGGTTTGCCGCCCTGAAGTAAAGGAATATATGGGACCTTTCCTCTCTGGGGGTTCAGGTTTTGATCTGTTCCTTGATCAGTATTGAATGGTATCTGTTCTTCTGTTCTGCAGTCTTTAGACTGAGCCTGAAAAACTTACCAGCCTGCTGGGGCAGAGAGGTGGCAGGGGACCAGACCCCACTGCATTTCTGTTCATGGCATGGAGGAGGAGAACCTTCTCCTCTGGCAGCCCACTTCGTTTCTAAGCTGGGTGCAGAAGAGAGATAGATCACTCTATTCTTTTTCCACCAGCCTGCTCACTCTCCTACATGGAAGGTGACAAAATATTGGCTACCAGGCGAGTGCTTAAATACAAGGCTACAGTTTATCAAGCAGTCTTGAGTATGTGTCCTGCAACTGCTGACAAAAAAACTTTCCCGGCCCTACTTGGAAATGTTGGGAATTGAACCTGGAACCTTCTGCAGGAAAACTATGCTCTGCCATTGAGCTATGGCCCTTCCCTTTAAGGTCATGTTGTGTTATAATTAACTAGGCAGGGAGTGGAGTCCACTTCATGTTGCCTACTGTGGTTGTGTCAACACACTTGCCATTTGGTTGGTTTGATTATGTAAAGTGCTGTTATATTATGATTGGGGTGTTGTTTTTTGCATTATTTTTTTTTTTGCTTTATACATCGTTCAGTATTTTACTATGGTAAGCCACCTTTAGTTTAATTTTTATTTTTTGTTTTTAAATGTGGGGTATAAGTTTTTAAAACAAGCAAGTAATTCAGTAAATGAATAAAAGAACAGCGTAAAACTGAATGACGTAGAGAAGAACTGAGACCCTCCGAATATCTTTCAGCCTGGGAACCTTCTATTCTTTCATCTAGTTTTGATTTGTTTTGATGTTGGGCTCCAAGAGAAAAAAAACTGCCTTGAACCCGTATAGCAAGTATGAAATGGTTTATTTATTTATTTATTTAATTTATTTCATTTTTAAACCGCCCATAGCGAATAGCTCTCTGGGCGGTGTACAAAAGATTAAAAGTACAGAAATACAAAATATCACAATAAATAAACTGAAACAAAGAGATTTAAAATTGTAACATTAAACGCTTTAAAATGCCTGGGGGCATAGCCAGGTCTTAACCTGGCGCCGAAAAGATAGAAGCGTCGGCGCCAGGCGTATTTCTTCGGGGAGGCTATTCCACAATTCGGGGGCCACTACAGAAAAGGCCCTAGATCGAGTAACTGTCCTCCGGGCTTCCCGATGGGTTGGTACCCGGAGGAGGGCCTTAGACGCTGAGCGAAGTGACCGGGTCGGTTCATAGCGGGAGAGGCGTTCCACAAGATACTGCGGTCCCACGCCGTGTAAGGCTTTATAGGTCAAAACCAGCACCTTGAATCTGGCTCGGAAGCAAATAGGTAGCCAGTGCAAACGGGCCAGAACAGGTGTTATATGCGCTGACCGGCTGGTCCTCGTCAGCAGTCTGGCTGCTGCGTTTTGCACTAGCTGAAGCTTCCGAACTGTCTTCAAGGGCAGCCCTACGTAGAGCGCATTACAGTAATCCAACCTAGAAGTTACCAGAGCATGAACAACTGAGGCGAGGTCATCCCTGTCCAGATAGGGGCGTAGCTGGGCTACCAACCGAAGGTGGTAGAATGCATTCCTTGCCACCGTGGCCACTTGCGCCTCCAGAGACAAGGAAGGATCGAAAAGAACCCCAAGACTACGAACCTGTTCCTTCAAGGGGAGTGTAACCCCATCTAGAACAGGGTAAGCATCCACCATCTGGGCAGGGAAGGCATTCACCAACAGTGTCTCAGTCTTGTCTGGATTGAGTCTCAGTTTATTAGCTCTCATCCAGTCCATTATCGCGGTCAGGCAGTGATTCAGCACATCCACAGACTCACCTGCAGAAGATGAAAAGGAGAAATAGAGCTGCGTGTCATCAGCATACTGGTGGCAACGCACTCCAAAACTCCTGATGACGGCACCCAGAGGCTGCATGTAGATGTTAAAAAGCATGGGGGACAAAACCGACCCCTGAGGGACTCCACAATGGAGAGTCCAAGGAGTTGAGCAATGTTCCCCAAGTACTACCTTCTGGTGACGATCTGCCAAGTAGGAGCGGAACCACTGCCAAGCAGTGCCTCCAACTCCCAACTCCGCGGGTCTCCCCAGAAGGATACCATGGTCGATGGTATCAAACGCCGCTGAGAGATCAAGGAGAATCAACAGAGTCACACTCCCTCTGTCCCTCTCCCGACAAAGGTCATCATACAGGGCGACCAAGGCTGTTTCAGTGCCAAAACCAGGCCTAAAACCGGATTGAAACGGATCCAGATAATCGGTCTCATCCAAGAGCACCTGGAGCTGACCGGCAACCACCCGTTTGTGTGTGCTGGTCCAAATCGCTTCGTGTCCCTGAACTTAAGAGTTCCAAATAGAGCTGGAACAGGGGGGAGGGGGGGAGGGAGTGACAGCTGCGGTAGAGATCCAGGAACAGGTGATGGATGTAAATGTAGTGGTCAGAAGAGGCGCGTTGCCACAGAAGAGTGTGCTGCTGTGTCTGCTTGCTGAAGGAAGGGGTTGAAAGGTCTCCCCTTCCTCGCTGCTCACTACCTCCCCACCCCTTCTTGCTCCCCACAAAACTGCCTGTGGTATTTGATTTCGTTTTCCCTTTAACTAATTGGCATTTTCATTAAGGCTGTTAAGGTCTTGGGGAGGGGTGGGCTGAGGATGCTCAAGGTCACTGAGGCACAGTGGCGCAGAAAGGAAAAGAGACAGGCCAGCTTAGCCAGCTCAGCAGAAATCAGGTTCCCGAGTGCTTTGTAGCCCTCTTTGTTTTCTTTTCCCCTGCCATCATTTATGCTTTCTCCTGTATATCATCACCTCGCCAGAAATGCCCCCTTCCCTTTTGCCCACCTTGCCCTCTTTGTTTTTTCCAAATGCTTGTTCCACCCACTAGTAGTTGCCAGAGCAAAGGGTTTCCATCAGCCACACCTGGAGGGGGAACTGCCCAGGTTGATCTGCCGTTCAGTTGCAGAATCTCTGAAGCTGAATTAAAACTCTCTCTCTCAAGCTGACCCCACCAGGTTTTACAGTAAAAAGGGGAAGGTTTGACTAGCATTGTGTGCCCCCATTTTCAGAAAAGAGAGGGGGAGATGCACAGGATGCAGTAGAACAGTGAGTGTGCCTCTACCCTCAGACTCTCGGGTTTCCTTCAAGTTCATCTTCTGCTCCCACTCAAACCTCCCATCTTCACTCTTCCTTTTATTCAAGGCTGCTCTTTAAATTAACCTTTGCCTGCCCTTCCTACAGTCTGCCTGTTTTTAGCCCTTTAAGGTTCCAGTTCTCTACCCCTTACCTGGAAATAAGCCTATTGAAGTCAATGGGACTTAACTTCTGAGTAGGAATGTAGAGGATTGTGCTATAACATGGTGGAGATAATATTGAAAATGGGTGGGCAAGTACCTCAGAAGCGGGCAAGGAGGAGGCTTGAGCAGCCTGCTGAAATCTGTGCTCCTCAACATAACCAAAATAGGCAGAGAAAAGAATACATAAACTAAGCTTATATCTACAAATTACAAGTCGGGAAGGTTGCCAACACGGTGCCCTCCAGATGCTAGACTACAACTCCCAGCATCCCTGATCATTGGTAATACTGGGTGGGGCTGATGGGAGTTGTAGGCCACAACATCTGGAGGGCTCCATTGCCACATTGGCTATCCCTGTTATAAGTAATGGAATCCAACTTTTCTGTGCCTGCCTCAACCCTCTTTACTTATTTATTATTTATTTATTGCATTTGTATACCGCCCCATAGCCGAAGCTCTCTGGCCGGTTTACAACAATTAAAAACAAATATACAAATTTGTACTTTAGCCCTCCACCTTTGTCACGTATCTATGTCCCACAACAAACTATTATATGCTCAGTACTCTACAGGGCAATTTTTTTCTGGGGGGGTTCCTGCTGTTTAATCATCTGGAATCCCTTGATGTGAAAAGTGTGCTCATTTTGCTGTCTCTTTCTTAGGGACACAGGAAGCTGCCTTATACCTGATCAGACCATTGCTTCCTTGAGCTCAGTATTGTCTATACCAGCGGTTCTCAAGCTTTCTTTCCCTGAGGCCCACCTAAAAATTGCTGGGGATCTCAGTGGGCCATTTCATAAACTTTTTCTTCTGCGGCATTGGCATAATCAGAATGAGGGGTGTATTATGAAAGTCATGGTCCCTAAGCCAGACTTCTAAGAAGGCCTCTAACTGATAAAATGGTAATTCTTGATCATTAAGAAAACAGTAGATTGTACCAGTGCCATATTATGAAAATTACAGACCCTAAGCCTTGTTGGCCTCTTTGATAAATCTGGCCCTAGTCAAAATGGCCTCAATTTCTGTTGTCAAACAATACACAAAGTGCAGGGCTAAGTACAGATATTCTGTGCTGTTCTTTACCCTTTTTTGCAAACCACGTGAATGGAGCTTATGGACCACCAATGCTCCATGGACCACAGTTTGCAAACTTTTGGCCTATACTAACTGGCAGCAGTTTTCCAGGGTCTGAGATATAGGTCTTTCTCAGCCCTCCCTAAAGATGCCAGGTATCGAACCTGGCATCTTTGGCATGCAGAGCAGGTACTCTGTCACTGAGCTGTAATCTCTTATCCAAGGGCCCCTTTTGGATATCCCTTTCTGATCAGAACACGGTGGCCATCACGACTGGGGGTGGGAGACAGTGTCCTTTTGAGACAGGGGAGGTGATCCTGAGGCCTGCAAGCTGGATCATGCTCACAAAGTCACTTGAAGTGGCCCACCAACCCCCATCTTCCTCCCCATTGCAGCCCTGGGATTGATGGAAAGTTTTAAACCTCTCCTCACAATCCAGCACAGTGATGGGGCAATTTTACCACTGCAGTGCTTGGATGAACGTGGTGTGTTCCTGTGTGTATCAGAGAAAGAGAGAGGCATGTGTGTGATCTGCAGGGGTGGTGAATATGTATGCTATATGCAGAGCTTGGAAAAGTTACTTTTTTAAACTAAAACTCCCATCGGCCCCAGGCAGCATGGCCACTGGATTGGGCTGATGGGAGTTGTAGTTCAAAAAAGTAACTTTTCCAAGCTCTGTGTGGATTTATGTGCTGTGAGAGTATATGAGTGGCATGTACCTCTATATGTGTGGGTGAATGCATGAATGAGCACAACCACTTTGGCCAATGGCCATCACCACTTCTGCACCAGTGGCCCTTGGAAAGTTGGCCAACCTGAATATGGCCCTTGGGCTGCAATTGATTAGCCACTCCTGTTTTTAGGTAGAGTAGCTTGGCCAGCATGAGTGACAGAATAGTTTCTGTCCTGCACATGACTTTAAGGTAAGGGTGGTGAACAGGACTACAGGCAAGTATGTGTATGTACACTTGCCCAGTTGCAGCAGGACCAGCATGCAGAGCATGTTTCTAATTGTCACTCCCACCCCCCAGGATCCCTGATGGACTCTCTTTCCAGTTCTCTCAGTCCTGCTAACACTCTGCTCCGTTTCTTTCAGGTTGTTGGTGGGAGCGCCACAGGCTGCTGCTTTGCTGGGTCAAAAGGCCAACAGGACTGGCGGCTTGTACGCCTGCCCCCTGACCCATGAGATTAATGACTGCCAACGAGTGTCCATTGATGACGGAGGTAGGTGAGCGGCATGATGAAAACAAGCTCCTCCCAGGCTGTCATACAGTGTCATTCAGAGTCTGATTTGGATCAGGGCTAAACTGGGATCAGTTTGGAATTGGAGCTGGATGTGATTCCACTTCCTATATCCTATGTTATGGCTTAATTTGAGTCTGGACTTTCCGAACTGTAAACCTGGAACTTGTTTTCAGTCACTTGCTACCGCTCTGACTTAGCACATATGAAATGAGAATCATGAAAAAAGAATGCCACTGAGCACATATTGAGTGCACTTCCTTAACCATTATGTAACCATATCCTGCTCTTACAAGCTTCACCCCAGCACATTGGGCTTCAGAAATTTAGCACAGTATTAGGAGCCCTAAATCTTATCCGGCTCAGTTCAGTCCTGTTTAAGGGATAATGATGTTTAAGGGACAGTGAGGGGTATCACTATGATCACCGGGCATGATTGGACACTTTTGTACCTAACACCCCTTTCTGGTTTCTCATTGTATTGTTGCAAACACATTGCCAAGACTATTCTGTTACTTGGGAGCACACTACCCTTGATGGAAGAGATCTGTAGTTACGGACAGATCCACACCATACATTTAAATCACATCCGATGCACATTTAAGGCACATGACTTCCCCCAAAGGATCACGGGAATTGTTTCCCCCACACAGAGCTACAACTTCCCAGCACCCTTAAGGAAGTTCAGTCTCCCAGATTTCTTCTGCTAACAGTGGCTGAAAGGATGTGTGTGTGTGATTTGGTTTAGAGCACCAGTGCTGTGTGATGGAGGTTTAACCCCTTTCCCTAAACTGCAGTGCTAGCCCAAATTGCCCCGGAACTACAGAGAGAACATAGGAAGTTGCCTTATACCGAATGAGACCGTTGATCTATCTAGTGCGGTATTTTCTATACTGACTGGCAGAGGCTCTCCAGAGTTTCAGGTAGATGCCGGGGACTAAACCTGGAACCTTCTGCATGGAAAGCAGATGCTTTACCACTGAGCTATGGCCCTTTTCCTCTAGAAACTGCACATTAACCCTCGCTATTGGGGAGGGATGTAAATCCCCTCCCCCTAGTGCTGCAGCCCTGATCCAAATTAGGCCTCATGCAGTTGCTTTTAGCCAAAGACACCAAGAGATCCATTAGCAGATCTCCCAGGACATGTGTAGTTTGACCGTCCTTGGGCTGATCTCTCCTTGGGTCACTGGATTTTGTTGAGGTATTTTATATCCCACTGTATTAGGAAAGGAGCAAATTCTCCATGTCCTCTTGTCCTGCACAATGGAGAGATGAACTAGAATCCCCTTCTTCGGTTGAAGCTGACAGAGTCTTTCTCCACATATTACAGTTGACCTGAAGAAGGAGAGCAAGGAGAACCAATGGCTGGGAGTCACCGTCAAGAGCCAGGGCCCCGGCGGCAAGATTGTGGTCAGTGGCCGTGGATGGATGGGTGGGTGGTCATTCTGTTAACCCGTTTGGGTCTGGATTGTGAAATACAGGCTCTTGCTCACTGTGTTACAGCAGGGGAGGGGACTCCTTGCCCTGTCATTTTTTTGGGGAAAGGGTTTAGTGGGTTATTGTGGAAAGAGATATGTGGAAGTGGGTGGGTGAAAGAGGAGGGATGTGAAAGGAGTCAGTTTTAAAATGAGCTGAGGAAGGATGGGGTCAAGTGAGGTGTGGGAGAGTTTTTTCCCTTACTGTTGCTGTGTTTGCGTGAACAATGCAAAATAGTGCTAGGAGGGATTATTCAGAGGGGCATTCCTTACTTCTGTATTTCACACACCCTTTGTGTACAAGGGGTACACATCCTTCTCTTTCCAGGATCACGTTTAATGAAGTTATTTGAGAATATGCTAAACATCTGCTCTGCCTTGTAGAGAGAAAGCTGTGCCTCTCTATGTGGTGAAACTGAAGTTCCCTGGGAAGGGGTGGGGTGGGGTGGGGGGAAAGTTCAACACATGAACACATGAATAAATAATTCTAGAGTTGGGTGTGTAGCTTTGCATCACTTCGGAACAGCCCAGAAGTGAAGATGTATTAAGGGTGTGTTAATCTGAAGTAACAACTCATGAACATGGCCTGTGTCTGCCCCAATTTATACCATCAGACACAGCATCTGCTAAGTTCTTTGTGCACATGAAGAGCTAGCATGTTAGGGAGTAGGCTAGGCTAACTTTTACCACTGACATTATTACTTTCCAGGTGCAGGGATTCTCTTGTCTTTTCTTTTTAACTAGGGGAGAATTCAAGCACTCAAGCTGTCAGGGGAACCTCATGGTTTGAGGCTGGTACTTGGCCAAATGAATGATCCACAATTGCATGTGCTTAGGCCCCAAAACCTTCTTCAGGCAGTATCCCTACAGTAGACAAGCTTTTGTCCTATCTAGGCCTGTATAAATGCAAGTAACATGGTCTTCTGCCAATACCTGGTCAGCAAAACCTGCTGCCTCCAGGCTGCTGGTCCAGCCCTCAGCAACGCCTAATGACTGCAGGGACCCAGGGTGGGCCAACACACACCCAAGGCTGGTTCCCATATTGCTGCCACAGCACTGGGCAGGCCCCAACATATGAAAGCCCTCACCTGCAGCCTGAAGTAGTACATTTCAGGAAGGGATACATGTCCTTTTCCTGCATGTTTAACTCCACTCACTGTGATATTTTAAGTGTGTGTGTGTGTGTGTGTGTGTGTGTAGAAGCTCAAGTAACTTATTCACATTTGTAAGTAACATCTCACATTTGTTCAGAAGGTACAATGCCTAGCTCACACATCTCTCCCAGCTGTGAAATTCATGTACCTAGTTGGGATCTGGTGCATGGATCCCATTCACCATGGGGAGAGAGGTGCAAGCTAAGGGTTGGACCTTCTGAGCAACCTTGGGAAGAGGAAGCCCAACTTACTGGTGCTTCCCCACTTTTCAGAATATCCAATGCCATTATCAGTTTCTTACCCTGGAATAAAGATCCTCCGTGGCACAGAGTGTTAAGCGGTGGTAATGCAGCCGAAGCTCTGCTCACGGCCGGAGTTCGATTTCAATGGAAGGAGGAAGTTGAATCTCTGGTAAAAGGGGTCGAGGTCCACTCAGCCTTCCATCCATCCGTGGTCGGTAAAATGAGTCCCCGGCATATGCTGGGGGGTAAAGAAAGGCCGGGGACGGAACTGGCAATCCCACCCCATATATACGGTCTGCCTAGTAAACGTCGCAAGACGTCACCCTAAGAGTCGGAAACGACTTGCACTACAAGTGCGGGGACACCTTTACCTTTTTTTACCCTGGAATATTCCCTTCCATATGTTTTGTGTGCAAGCCTTTGCGTGTCCTCCCGAGTAAGCAAAAAATCTCAGGTTTTGGTCAGGTTTCATGAACTGCTGTCTTACCAAGTGGCAGTTTGGCCCCAGGTAATGTTATGCAAGAGCTGATTTAGCTGGGGGTAGATGTGTCTATATGGTCTGTCGTAGTGGGATGTTTCATTACTTCCTGCCTAGCCACCATAAGGGAGCAGTGGAGCCACTTAAATCATTTCCTGGGTTAAGATTTGATGTGACCACACAGTTTTGTGCAGGAATGCCAGTAGGCAGCAGTCTTTCTAATCCACTCCGTCTTGTCCATTCACTCCCATGTATCCCAGACCTGTGCCCACTTGTACGAAGCACGTAACCGGGTAAATGAATCTCTGGAGACGAGAGACGTGATTGGCCGCTGCTACGTCCTCAGCGAGGGGTTTGACGTGGCTGATGAACTGGATGGTGGCGAATGGAAATTCTGCGAAGGGCGGCCACAGGGGCACGATCGCTTTGGCTTCTGCCAGCAGGGGGTAGCCACCGGCTTTACTGCAGATAGGCATTATATCCTCTTTGGTGCACCTGGCACCTACAACTGGAAGGGTAAGCTGGCAAGCATATGCCTGGCCTGGTGTGGGGAGAGAGGGGAGGGGACGGTGTTAAATAACATAGCTCTCTGACCTGACATCAGTCCTGGTCATGCAAACCAGCCATGCTGTGTCCTCATTTGCAAGCTGGAATAGCCTCCAGTGGGCCAGTTGGTGAGGTCTAATTTCTTCCCCAAAAGACAGAGAATGGCGCCATTCCTATTTCCTTGAGAATGTGCCTTTTTTACCAGCCATAGAAAGCTGCCTTATACTGGGTCAGAATATTGGTCCATCTAGCTCAGTGTTGTCTACACTGACTGGCAGTGTCTTTCCAGGATTTCAGGCAGAAGTCTTTCCCCCCCAGCCCTACCTGGAGATGCCAGGGCTGAAACCGGGCTCTTCTGCATGCCAAGCGTGTGCTCGTATCACTAAGTTATGGTCCTTACCCAATGTGACCAGCACTGACACACATGCTCCTCTGCGCCAGATGGAAGAGTCACTGGGTGTGCCCACCCCATCGCACCCTCTGTGCTTGTCAGCATTGCTGATGATGAGCATATCTACCTATAGCTTCCCCAAGGAAAAGCTAATGGGGTGTGTCACAGTTTTGACCTTTGATTTCCTAGTCACCAGGGGAGCTAGTGGACTTGTCAGAACCAAGTCCACCACATGTGCCACTGGGAAACACCGATGGACATGGCCATCCCATACTCCATCGCTTTGCCACTTGGAACACCCCATTGAGCATCCCAGTTCTGATTACATAACAGGTGTGTCTACCCAGACCCTCCATACAGGGCTGGTGGATGAACCGGGTACCACTTCAAGTCTCATTTGAGACAGGAGGGACAAACTGCGATGCATATGACACCCAAAGGCATTGCTTTCATACTATGATGTGAGGCTGTGTATCCTCCCACAAACTTCCTCAGCCCATCAAATCACTAACAGGTGTTTGGTTTGGCAGGGACCATACGGGCAGAGCTGAGTGGCTTGAATTTGAGTTACTACGACGACGGGCCGTATGAAGCCGGGGGAGAAAAGGACCAGGACCCCTCGCTTATCCCCTTGCCTGCCAACAGCTACCTTGGTACGGAGTTGCACCCGGCAGGCCAGGCACCACAGAGCAGTCGGACAGGCCACCACAGGGCAGAGTGTTGATGAATGGGAACCTGCTGAGGCTAAAAATAAAAACATCTGGAAGAGGTTCTGGCTTGAAGAATAGCCATAAATATTATCAATAGTTATGAAAAAAAAATTACACAATTGTGGGATTCTCTTTACGTAAGAGGTCAAACTTGGCCAAACGGATTGTCAATTGCTCACCCTGGGACTCATAGGCAGGTAGCGCTGGAAGGCATCCAGTCAAGTGTGGTGCGCTGAGTGTGACCCGGGCCCTGCCAAGTCTCCCTGACTCCTGCCCAGTGCTCTGTGATGCTTCCCTGCCTGGGTGCCAAGGTTTCTCATACTGCTAACCTCTCTCTCTTTCTCTCTCTTTCCTTCCGTTGGTGTTGCAGGGATATTGTTTGTGACAAACATTGATAGCTCAGACCCTGACCAGCTGGTCTATAAAACGCCAGAGCCCAACGAACGGGTTCCCGGAAGTGTTGGAGATGTGGCCCAGAATAGCTACTTAGGTTTGTAAGGTGTTGGTGTGCCCGTCTCAGTGATTTCTGCCTCTCGCCCCTTCCCCCTGGAAATCTCTCTTCCTTAGCATTTTCTCCAGCTAGTTTCTGTTGTTTTCCCCTTTCTGTTGTGTTTTGTCACTCCCCCACCATACATGAAATTAAAGCTCCCGATTCCTGCTGCTCTCGTCTAGCAGAGGAACCACAGCTCCCACTCCAGCTGCTATAGTAAGACTGAAATGTTAGGAATACAACAGAGATCTACAGATTCTGTTCTAGCAGTTGTCAAGCAATTTAGGTGGCTAGCACAAGCAGATTTAGGAGAAATAGTTCTGGGTAAGTGGCTTCATATAATAACTGACTTTTAGATGCAATTAATCTTGGTAAGCATTAGCATTAGTGTCTTTGGTATTAACTTGGTTTCTGTAGTGGCTTTCTCTGTGGTGGCACCCCAGTTTTTGGAAAGCCCCTTTAAGGAGGCATACTGTCTTCTGAGAGGAAGGGCGGGATGTAAATTTAATAAATAATAATAATACTGGCACTAACATTACAAGCTTTCCAGCCCCAGGTGAAGACATTTCTATTTACCCAAGCATTTTTAGATTGTAGATTTTTTTCCCCTACCCACTGAATTCTGTTTTACCATTTTTAGCTTTTTTCTTTTTTTAACTGTGTCTTATATTTTATTAAGATCCTCTGTGGCGCAGAGTGGTAAGCGGCGGTAACGCAGCCGAAGCTCTGCTCACAGCTGGAGTTCGATTCCAACGGAAGGAGGAAGTCGAATCTCCGGTAAAAGGGGTCGAGGTCCGCTCAGCCTTCCATCCATCCATGGTCGGTAAAATGAGTACCCGGCATACACTGGGGGGTAAAGAAAGGCCGGGGAAGGAACTGGCAATCCCACCCCATATATACGGTCTGCCTAGTAAACGTCGCAAGACGTCACCCTAAAAGTCAGAAACGACTTGCACTACAAGTGCAGGGACACCTTTACCTTTTTATATATTTTATCAATTTTTTGTTTTAAATTCTATTTATACTTGAATCTTATTGGCATATTTGCACAGACCCTGACATCTTTTTTTATGAAGGGTAGTTAAAGATTTGAAACAAACAAACAAAGCCTATGTTCAAATCAATTTGAATTTTTAGAGGTATGTGTATGAAAGGAGCACAGTGGAACTGGGAAGGAAGCTATGTGTTGAGCTATAAACAAGGGGAGGAATGGAAGAGACATGAGGGGAGGGACTGATTGCCATGAAAGGCAGGTTTGAGCTTGGGCACAGAAGTTCTACCTTCTTAATACTAGCGTCTTTTATGGATATTACAAAATACATCCTTACGACCCTGAGAGTGAGGAACCAGAAACAGAGCCTATGAGAGTTTTCAGTCTGAGAGATATAGCTTATGCTGTAATATTATGCCTATTTACTTGGAGGTAAGGCCCACTGAACACAGTGGGGACTGACTTCTGAGTGGACTGATTATACTCAGTATGTGACCGTGGGCCAGTCACCATCTCTCAGGCTAATTTATTTCACATGATTGTTGTGACGATAAAATGAAGAGGGAAAGAAGAACCATGTATGCCACCTTGAGCGCCTTGGAGGAAAGGTGGGATATAAATGTACTAACCATGAATAAAGAATTAAGCGTATGCTCAGTTCTTCCAGTGTATCTTAAAAGTGCTTTACTTTGACTGGGTTATATTCTTGCTGTTTTAAGAATTGAAAGATGAGATTCTTGGGAATCTGTGCCAGATTCCAGATAATGCATGACATTCGACATAATCAAGCAAGCACAAAAATAAAGCAGAAGGCAAGTTGCCCAGTGTATAAATAGCAGCTTTACTCTCTCTCTCTCCCTCTCCCTCTCCCTCTCTCTCTCTCTCTCTCTCTCTCTCTCTCTCTCATGTACTCAGATCCAATTTGAACGTTTGGAATAAGCACTTGGTAGAGTTGTCGTAGATGTCAGTGTACCCCTTCAGAAAGCAGATGTGGGGATTACATGCTTAAATACTTCTTACATCATAAGTTCCCCCACATGTTGAGAGGTAGCACATAAGAGAAAAGGCTGAATTAGAACTCTTCACTCTGATGCACTCACTTTTTACATGAAGGCAGGATGTGACACAGAGGAGCTTTCTGAGATGCAATCCCAGTCCTTTGCTTCACATCATGGTTTGTTTGAAATGAAACTAAACCATAATCTTTGGTTTAGATGTAACTCTAAATCAGCGATTGTGGTGTGTTGTTGTTGGAGGAGTGATGCAGGATCCATCTGCATGTTCACAGTACATCATTAATTATGCTTTACTGTGATATGCAAACACAGTCTGCAAATCATGCAGGTTTCTCATGGTGGAAATCTTGCAACAGTGACTAACAGAGGCTAGTGAAATGTCTACTGGGGCTAGTGAAAAGCTGAGTTCAAAGAGAAACATCTTGGTAGTATGATAGGAGGAGAGGGATTTAGACTGTAGATGGGGCACTGGCCCTTAGAGGAGCCTGGAACCACCCTTTTACATTTGCTTGCCTTTTGTCTCACGGTGTCTGTGCTAGGCTGCATGATATCTGTGTTGCTTGTGCCTGCTCACATGTGAAACGTATGGGAAAAAGTGCTCATAATGGTTGATTTTAACTTCCCTTATGCCGGACCTTCATCCTTGGTCCATCATATGTTCCCCAATATGCTACAGTATAGATGGGGAACTGTGTCTCTCCAGATATTGTTGGACTCCAACTCCCATCAGTCCCAGCCAGCATGGCCAATGGCCAGGGATAATGGGAGTTGTAGTCCAACATCATCTGGAGGGCAGCAGATTCCTTGCCCCTTGCACTAATGGATCAGACCCTCCTGGTATGAAAATGGGCCAATCTTAAACAGGGAGTAGGGCTGTGGGTCACCTTCCTACTGGTTATTGGCAATAAACTGCATATTTGTCCACCCCCTCCCCTACTGTTGCCAAAGAGAGCCTCCTTTGTCTCACAGAAGGACAGGAACCTTCTGGGATTCAGCTGCCAGCAGTGGTGCAGGGGCAAATTCCTAAATGCAGGGTCCCTTCATGATTGTCACGCCACACCCCATCATAGCCACACCTCCTTTTCCACTTTCCTTTGTGTTCCTTGCTCTCCATCGTCTCGTAAGTCCACACTCCACTGCAACAGAGTTCCTAGGAGCCAATCAGCATGAAAGGGAAGGCTGTGTGTTAGCTACTGAGAAGAATCTTCTCAGTGGCCAACTCACGTTCTTTCACCCTGATTGGCTCCAGTCAGCATGAAAGGACAAGACTCTTCTCTTCTCAGCAGCTAACATGTTCCTTTTCATGCTGATTGGCTCATACACAGCAACCTGGCTGGGACCCTGCTCCTAAAAAAGTAATGGGTCTGTGACCCCCTGTGATCCTGGGTGACTACACCCTGGCTGCCAGTGGCAAGAGGAAAAGGAGAAGGCAACCGGGAGGCCGGGATCAACTCTGCTGGGGGAAGCGTGGCAGACCTTCTAGGGGTGTTGAAAAACTGGAGAACTATTCTGAGACCAAAACTTTCCTGTCCTAGTTCTCTCACAAATGTTCCTGCTTCTTCCTATCCCATCTTCCTCCAGCTTCCAGCCTCCTCATCTTCCATTTCTTTCCCTCCCAGTCTCCCACCCAGCATATGGACTCCTCTTGCATTCATACTAGCCACAGTGTGCCTTTGGTTTCCCACTGAACTGCTATCTCACCCATCACACAATCCCAGCTCTTATCCCACCTTAGAGCTGGATAGGCTGATGTAAACTAGGCCAGGGTAGACGTCCTCAAGGTGCTGTTGGACTACAGCTCCTGTCATCCCTGACTATTGACAATACTGGCTGGGACTGTTGGGAGTTGGAGTCCAACATCATCTAGGGGGCACCATATCGGCTACCCCTGAATTGGCTATGCCAAGGGTAGGAGCAGATTCTAGGCCTGGGGCTGAGAGTGCATTTCCCCCATCTTCTCCACTGCCTAAAACTGTCCCTTCCAAGTGTGATTTTGGCTCTTTAAAGGGATTTTTTAGACCTAGCCACTGCATTTTTCTAATTCAAACACTGTAACAGAGTTTTCACCCTGCCCATCTGTTGCTCCAGAGCGGTGAAGGTCCCTGGCTCCTGGCCTTTCCCCTTTCATTTATTGTTCCCATTTTAAGTCTCATGGGCTTTTAGAGCTGAAACACTGGATGAGACTGAGGAGAGGGGCTGCGTGGCCACTTGCTAAGCCCCATTCCCGGCTAAGACTAGGACTGATGCCTGGGTAGACTCTTGCATGCCATATCAGACACATCTACCAAAGCTACTCTCCAGAGTAGAGACCCCCCCCTCCAATCTACTGCTGTTTCCCTTCCCACCATTGCTGGGTCCCTGCAGAGGCTGCACGATGTAAATATAAGGAGCAGCATTTACATTCCTGGCTAGTGTCCATCCCTCAGCCATGGACTTTCTCCCAGTTCTTTGTCTCCTGAGGCAGTGGGATGACGGTGACAGGCCTGAGGGCAGCAGGGAGAGAGAGAGTGGGAGGGAGCGGAGAGGCTGTGCCATGTGGGCTTTGCCTGCAGGGAGATCATTTTCAGAAAAGGCAGATTTTGTTATGAGAAGTATTTAACTCTGTAGCTATGAGAAGCAGTGGGAGTCATCCCTGACCTTCCTTTGGTTTCTGCAGCTAGTTAGGGTGGCCCCTCGTTCCAAAGGAAACCCTTTAGGATGCTTCTCATTTGCATTTGGTAATTCATTTAAATATGCAGAAACTTTAAATTGTCCTTTGGTGTAACACTGAGGCCCAGCTTTTAAAAAACAGCAGCAGCAGCTCTTTGGACAAAGAAACACCGTCTAAAGAGCAGTGTTCTTTCTTTCTTTCTTTCTTTCTTTAATCAATCAAATCAATCAATCAATTAATTAATATCCTGCCCTTCCTCCCAGAAGGAGCCCAGGGTGGCAGACAAAACACTAAAAATACTCTAAAACAGCTTAAAAGCAGACTTTAAAATATATTTAAACAAAACATCTTTTTTTTAAATTTAAAGCTGGCGAGGTAGTCATCCTGCCTCTGGGTGTTTCTCAGTCCTTGGACAAAGCTTGCTCCTCCTTTAAAAAGCCAATTCATTGCCTAGTACAGCCTTCCCTACCCTGGTGCTGTTCAGATGTTGTTGGACCTCAGTTTCCAGCATCCCTGACCATTGGCCATGCTGGCTGGGGCTGATGGGAGTTAGAATCATCAACATCTTGAGGGCAGCCCGCTGACTACTATGCTGTATACCCTTGCCAGACCCACTTGACTCATATTCTTGGCTAGGCGTCCCACAAACCCCAGCTGCTTGTGACCTTCACGCTGTAGGCTGGCCACTAAATCATTAGCCCTACCATTGAGAACCATGAAGATGTGTAATTCCAATTCCAAACAGGAGACAGGGTTCATGACATATTCTTTATGGTACCCACCCAGGCCTACCTGGGATAGGTGAAAAGCAAGGTGATGAGAGACGGAGAAACAAATCAGATTACCTAGGATTTGGGAAATGTATCTGTTGTATTCCCCTGTAGTAATTCTAAGTGGCTTTCCTCCAAGGAACTATTGTGAAACAAAAGAGTGAAAATTACAGCTTTCATTAAAACACACACACACACACACATGAAATGGATAGTTTCTAAGCCTTTGAGATGGTTACAACTGTGTATTCTGTATGTGTATGTGTGCATGTGCACATGCTCATTAAGTTCAGAAGCCAGGAATTGAACCAATGTTGCTATCTCATGACTTTTTAGTTCATCTGGGTAATTTATGGGCTGCAAATTTAGGAACGTCTGCTAATACTAACACTTTCCACAACAACACAACTCTCGCTACAGTAATAAACGTTCCTTTCCCTCATTGCAGGCTTTTCTCTTGACTCTGGAGTGGGGATTACCAGGAAGAATGAGCTGAGTTTTGTAACAGGGGCTCCCCGAGCCAACCATACTGGGGCAGTAGTGATCCTGCACAAAGACAACGTCAACCGCCTAGTACCTGAGGTTATCATCCCAGGGGAGAAGCTCACCTCATCCTTTGGCTATTCCTTGGCTGTGGTGGATCTCAACCATGATGGGTGAGTCAGGTGGGAGGAAGAGAGCATTCTGTCTGAATGATGCTTGGGCCCATTCTCTGTTTCAAAGGCTAGTGTGGTCTGTTGGGTGGCAATATCAGTATACGTTGTGAGACAATTGTCCTACAAGCAGGAGTCACAGCATGGATGGGCAAGGGGTACAGAAGAGGTTGGAGTTGGGCTTGGATTACAATTTGCTTCAGTGACTTGAGCATCACATGAACACATAGCCCACATTATGAGAGCCACTGTGGTGTAGTGGCTAGAACAGTGTCAAACTAGACTAGGGGTGTGGAACCTGAGACTCTCCTGGTTATGTTGGACTCCAACTCCCAACAGCCTCACCCAACAATGGTCAGGGATGATGGGAGTTGTAATCCAGGAATATCTAGAGAACCCCAGGTTCTTCAGTCTGGGAGTAGACCAAGGGACCTAGGTTCAAATCAACCATGAAACTCATTGGATAGTACCTGGTGAAATGCCAGGTCCCTGATGTGGGCTGAGCAGAACTTCCAATGGTCCAGAGAATGAAATTCCATTTAGTTCTTTGCCCCTACCCATAGGAGGTGAGCCAGACATATAAAATTAGTAGGTATCTGTGCTTTTGCTCAATGGGCTTTATTCAGATTGCAGAATTAAATTTTTCCTGGCATAGAATATTATTAATTCATTTACTTCTTTCTTTTATGAATCGCTTCCCATGAGGCATCCCAAAGTGATTTACAATATAATAACATATGTAAAACAGTTAAAACTATTGCATATATAAAAACATTAGAAAATTATAAATATGAAAACAGTTTAGACTACAGCACATACATAAAATCAGTTCAAAAACCAGAACTGGGCTTAGCTTGCTGTAGAGTCTGGAGACTGAGCACTTAGCTTGCTGTAGAATCTGGAGACTGGAGACTAAATGTGTTGCCAACATTTAGGCTGGCCAGTTTTGCAGCTTAAGGCGCAGACATTAGTAAACAGTAATATTTATCTCCATGATACACCTGCTTGGTTTCTGCATGTCAAATTGCCAATAAAGGCACAATAATAGGCCAGGCCTTTGTTTTTCTGGTCAGTTGACAATCCTGCTGAAGGCAAGCTGTGTGGGACAAGGTCGAAGGAGCTATAACCTACCTAAAATTTGAAATCACATTATTCCATAAATAGGCAACCATCTAGGATGAACAACTCCACTGTCTGAAAAGAGCAATAATGTCTCCCCCATGGGTTCTTGATGGGCGGCCCCAAGCAGGGGAGAATAAAAGTGACTCATTATGGCACAGTGGAGTGGTAGTTGAAGTGGGTTGGTTAGATTATAAGAGGTTTGACTTGCTTGCGGTGTGGTTTTCATTCTGTGTAACCAACATGGTTATTAATACTGTGAGAGCAATGGGTGTTTCTGTGGCAGCCACACTCACAGCTTGTTCTCTCTAGCTGGATGGACTTGGTGGTTGGAGCACCAAACCTCTTTGATCGCAAGGAAGGGATTGGAGGCGCAGTCTATGTTTACATCAACCAGGCAGGGCGCTGGGAAAATGTCCTCCCCATACGCCTCAATGGCTCCTCCGACTCCATGTTTGGTATCACAGTGGGTGCTGTTGGTGACCTCAATCAAGATGGCTTCCAAGGTGAGAGAACCTGAGGCTATGAAAAGGGGGTGGGTGGGGGATCTTGAACTCGAGATACTTATGACTGTGGATTAGAGGTGGGGGATGTCCAATTCTGTGAGAATCTGAGGAGCCCAGGGGAGCCCCAAAGTATCCCATCTATGACCTGAGTCAGGAATTCAAGGCAAGAGTCCAAGGCACCCAAAGCATCTGCAGGACGTGGGAGAGCTCCCAGGGTCCTTCAAGGCAGCTATACAAGATGTTGCCTCTGCAAGCTCCTAGATCAAACTGAAACTGTATATATGTTGACTGAACCTGTAGTGTCGTATGTTCCGCATCCCCAGAGGAGCTGCCTTTAACTACAAGGCAAGGGCCCTTTATTTTGCAGTCTTTGACTCCTATAGGCTGGAGAGATAGAGGTACTATGGGAGACTCCTTTCATGAATCAGAGGAGGGCAGCAGGGCTGTGTCCTCTGGCTGGGAAGGTCTGGGCTGCTGTTTGACATATCTCTTCTGGCTTTCAAATCTTTTACGGGAGGGGGGCATAGGAATACAGGCAGCTGTCATACTGAGTCAGACCATTGGCCCATCTAGCTCTATCTAGGAGCTCTTATGGTTTCAGATGGGGGACACTCCCAGCCCTACCTGGGACCCTTCTGCATGCAAAACAGCTGCTCTGCTCCTGAGCTAAGGGCTCCTGAAGAAGATCCCAGCAGTTCTTCCCCCTAGAATCGACCCAGAGCTTTGTTCCCCTCTGAGTCGTACAGTGCATGGTTCCCGGGCCATGGGTCATGATAGGGGAAATCTAGGGACCAGGTTATGTGTCCATTTTTGAAAGCAGTCTTCCTTGATATCAGTGGAACGAACTTAATAATAATAATAA
Source organism: Rhineura floridana (assembly GCF_030035675.1). Taxonomy (NCBI): domain Eukaryota; kingdom Metazoa; phylum Chordata; class Lepidosauria; order Squamata; family Rhineuridae; genus Rhineura; species Rhineura floridana. The sequence goes on from NC_084482.1 coordinate 39,157,034, forward strand.
TAAGAAGAAGAAGAAGAAGAAGAAGTTGCTTTTAAAATGAACTCAAAGCAACTTACAAACATTAAAAACTGATAAAAAACAAGAATAAAAACAACCTGAACTACTCACAAAATACATGTATGTGTGAGAGATTACACTTTGGCTGGCTGTGTGTGAAATGCTGACAGGCGTGTTTGATGCTTGTGCAGTCTTTTTGCCCAAACAGATGCCTATAGCGTATGACAAGAGATGGGGCTTCCTTCATGTGGTACTGTGGTTCTTGAATATGGCTGTATAAAAAAGTACACATACCAGATGATGTCTGGGAGCCAACAGGAAGCCCAGGCATGTGGAAGATGGAGAGTTCTTACCTTTGTTGTTCCTTTCCTTCCAGACTTTGCAGTTGGAGCCCCATTGGATGGTGATGGCAAGGTCTACATTTATCATGGCAGTAATTTGGGGATTGTCACCAAACCTGCTCAGGTCAGTCCCTTGATCCCCACCTTTTAGTAAAACTGGAGTGGTTTTGAGGGAACATTATATTCCTGTGACCTTCCTCCCTTTCCTATTTGGCTGTGCGTGCTTTCCCTTTGCCTCCCCACCCCCACCCCAAATCATTCTCCATTGTGTTTATCATCACCATCCTGTTTTGCCCCCATTACTAACTGCAGATCCTGACCGGGGAGAGTGTTGGCATCAAGATGTTTGGATATTCCTTTTCTGGAGGGTTGGATATTGATGGCAACCTCTATCCAGATCTCCTGGTGGGATCACTCTCCAATACGGTAGTGCTGTACAGGTAAGCATAAAAAACCTCATTGATTTGAGTTGCATAAGAGATATTGCAGCACAGTAACTAGCCCTATCGACTCCCCACCTGACTGAATTTAACCCACAGTCTGTCTTGCCCAACAGCTTTCCCTTAAGTAGGAATCCTTTAACCAGCAACTCCTCCTTTACTGGGAGATTCTCTTGTTCTGTCCTGTCCTAGCTGCAAGTGGAAGGCAAAAGAGCAAGAGGAGGTGCCTGGGGTAGGGCAGACCCAAAGACAGAAAGTTCAATTAGTAGATAAGGTCACACTGGAACAGCAGATAGCCCCATGCTGTCAGTTTACTCCAACAAGATCTGGTTTAGCTGGGTATGTTGTCGTTTTTGCAAAGTTAGGGTGGTGGTGGTGGAGACGAAGAGGTCCTTGGAAGTGAAGGTAGTGGCTCTAGGGTTCTGGCCCAGGGGGTGCTGACTTTGGTGGCTTCACCTCAAGGGGCTCTGGGTGACTAGGTCCTGGAGAGGTGTCAGGATCTCTCTCTCTGGTGTCCCCATAACCATATCACATATCTTTCAGGTACTGTCACTTCAGTAATGCACTTAAGTAATTTTAGACTCTGTACATAATGGTCTTACTGCAGAGTGGCTCTTTAGATATTATTTCACTTACTTCAAAATGTGATAAGCCAACAGCCCTATTGGATTTGGTGGCCCTCCTGCTCATTCTGCTGAGTGGGGTCCTGGACTTCTGCCCCAAAATCTTGCCTTGAGTCCACTACTGCTCCTGTTATAAATCTGTGCCCTTTTCCAGTGCTCAAAGATGAGGCCAGGACACATCCATGGGCTATCTGCAGAATTCCTTGAGACCTACTGCTTACCATGGGGGAAATGTACACAGAACCTATGGGGAGCAAGGGAGCTCCAGTCCATATTTTATAGACCATTGTGCAAAGAAGAGTGCTTGTGTGAACATAGGAGGGCAACTGGCTTTTGGACCACTACCCATGTGACTGTGACTGTTCAGGCCTTTATGAAATGTCCTTTCCTGCTGCTGCTGTCAACAATATTGGAAGTAGGTTGGAAAGCATGGAGTTGCTGGGGCATTGTTGATATGGGGAATTAGAGAAAGGCAGACAGGGAAAATAAAGTACCCCTTCCATTACACCTGAGAACTTATCTATCCTACCTGGATGGTCAGTTGGGTCTCCTTGAGTGCCAAGAAAGCAACACCCTTCTTAAGATCATTGCATTACCAAGCAGGGTCCCATGACCCTGGACTTCCCCAAACATATGAGCCTGGCTGTCTGCAGGTGACTCAAGTTATGAATATTCAACGTGTGTTTTAGATCCCGACCTGTCGTCCACATCTCCAGAAATGTCACCATCTCCCCCCAGAATGTCGACCTGGAGGCCATGAACTGCCGCCACCACACGGGTGTCTGGTGAGGAACAGTTTTCTTCTTCCTTTCCTTGCTTCTTGACGCTCCTCCCATTCCCTTTCTCGGGTGATGATGGCAAATTATTCTTTCATGGATGCACTTATATGTCTCTTGTCTTACCCTGTTGCATGTTGTTAGGAAAGGAAGCTGGTGTACACTCCACAGCTCTAGAGAGGTAGCAGGTCTAGTGCAGCCTAAGCCAACCTGATGCCCTTCAGATGTTTTGGACTTACAGTTCCCATCAGCCCACCTAGCACAGAAGGCTGGTTTAGTGGGTTGAAGGTAATGGAGTAGGGGGAGATCAGAGCCCTGAATTCTACTCTCAGCTTTAAGGAGGGAGGGATCCCATCTGGCATAACTTAAACACACACACCCTCTGCAAAATGTTCAAAGTCCAGCTTGAGAGTTAGGGTGCAGAGTCTGGTGAGTTATAATTAGGGTATGGGATGCATTGCTAGGAGCCAGACTCCCTGGGTTATTTTCATAAACTGCAGGTCTCATGCACCTCCAACTCATACTACTATATATCTGATCCAGGGAACCTAACTGTGTCATCTGTGTGGCTCTGTGGGTAGGATTTTTGCAATCACCAGAGCAGAACAGTCCAATGGTTAGGGTACCTTATTTTTCTTGTTTCAGCTGGAGCTGTTTGTCTGATTATCATAGCTCCTGCTTCAGTCGAAGCAAGAACACAACAGTCCTGCCATTCAGATGCGGTCTTATAGGGCACATCTAATGATCTGAGAAAGAAACCCTTTTGTTTGGACTTTGGGCCTCTTTTTGCCCAGGCAGAGTGATACTTCACTGTTCATACCTCTCCTAATCCAGGACTAGTCTTATTTAACCTGAGAAAAAGGAACTATTTTCTCCCCAAGACATGTTCAGTCCTATTGAGTTTGAGAGGGAGAGAGCTCCGTTGTTAATAAGGTTGAGTTTTTGCATGAGTCTCCTCTCTGCTTCCTTCCATAGTGTGGATGTGAGAGCCTGCTTCAGCTACACAGCCAACCCCTCAAGCTACAGGCCATTCATCAGTGAGTATTGGTGGGACCTCACCAGTAGATATTTGTTACTGTTTATTTATTTATTTTATTTTATTTAGTTGCATTTCTAAACCGCCCTATAGCTAGCAGCTCCCAGGGCGGTGTACAACTAGATATCCTTGTGGTGCTTAGCCAGGCTACAGCCAGTGCACTGTGGGTTTCTTTTTCTTTTTCTGCTTCTTGAACACTGTAGTAATATCTCATCTCTCAACTTTGGGGTAATAAGGAAGCCCTGTTTAAGCAGCTGGCTCTTCTTCAGGGGATGCTGAATCCTGGCACCAACAGAAGGAGCTTTCTGTCTCTTCTCTTTTGCCCTCTCCCTTGCCCCAACTCACAGCCTCCACTCCTTCCCCCAGTGCTTGAGTACACTTTTGATGCCGATACTGACCGCCGGGAATCAGGCCAGACTTCCAGGGTCGCCTTCCACAACCGGAAGCTCACAGACCCGGAACATCAGTTCTCCGGGGTGGTGGAGCTGCCCAAGCAACACGTCCGTTCTTGTACCAAGGCCACGTTACAGCTGAAGGTGGGTTTCACACTGGAGCGTCCTGGGCCCCACAGGGCAGCTAGAACTTTTGGATCCACGCAGAATAGCTTTCTGAGCTCAGCCATTTAAAGAAAGCTGTAACTAAGGGATAACAGAATTTGAGAAACTATGGGAACTGTATGTCAACCTTGGTTAAGTATGAGGCTTACAAGCCGCGCTGACGCTGCTTCACACCCCACATTTGAGCTTTCCTGTATCCCTGAGTTAAAAATGCTGTTCTGGGTCACTGGGTGGCATTATACAATCCCACATTGTAGGTCAGGTGTGAAGAAACTTTTTTCTGTGGAGGAAGGTCATATTCCTTTGGGAGTAATCTGTTTGGGGGCGGGCTGTATGTTGATGGTGGGTGGGGTTGAAGCCAAAGTAGGTGGGGCTGTCCTTTTTCTAGCTGTCTTTGTCTTCCTCCCTGCCCAGTCAGGAGGGACAGATGGTTTTTTCCAGAGGTCTGAATGGTTCACTGGTAGAGGGATTTTTTTCATAGTTTTTAGCTGCCTTGAGTGCTTAGTGCAGAAAGATGGGCTAAACATTTAAATAATGAATAACAATCTCCTCCCCAAGCCCTTATACTCAATACATCAGTAGTTTGAAGCAGGACATTAGGAAGTAGTGTGTTTTTCTGCTGCTATCATATACAATTATTTTATTTGAAAATGTCTTTGTTCAAATACCATGGGTTTTAAAAAAATATTATTATTCATTCTGTAACAGGGGTGGGGGCAGAGGGGTCTGGCTCCTTCAGAGATATTCCAGGCTCCTCCTCTGAATTTTCAGCATTTTTTTATGTAGTCTTTTTTAAAAAAAAATAACTTTCAGAGATACTTTTTAAAATGCAACCAGTTGTGCCATAGGAATTAATTTTATTCTGGCCTACCTGTTTTCTGGCCAATGTGAGCAAAAGCATTGGTAGGGATAGTTGACTAGTATTTGACTCATTTTTAATGTTTTTTAACTGAGTAACAGTGAAACTATGGGCTCATCCACGTGGCAGTTTACTGTGTGTCTGGTGCTACTTGCATCCCCTTTTAATTTGCATGGTTCACGTGATGATGCAGGCAAGCAGCAGCTATCATGCAGTTTTCTTCTTTAAATCTGTATTAACCCAATCTGCTGATAATGCGAAAAGGAAAGGAAAAACCGTCTCAGCTGCATTGCGCTCCTCCTTTGTAGGTGCTTTGCTTTGATGTTTTTTTAGTGGGCGGGCTCTCTTATGCCCCATCGCCCGCTCCCTCTCTCTCTGCCACCTGCAAAAGTTGCCACAGCCACTGCCTACTTTGCCTTCCACTCACTGCCCCCCCTGGCTGCCCTTCACTCAGGCTTGGACAATGGAGAAGGGGAGAGGGGGTCTAGTCAGTTTCATTTTTTCTTGTCAATTGCACACCAAGAGGCTCTCCGGCTTCAGCCTTGAACCAGAGGGAGTAAACATGTAAAATTAGAGGGCGGGGCCACAAGGAAACAGCGACACTAATCCTTCCCAGAGGAATGCCTACTTGTGTGAATGAAAAACAGCAGATTGGAAGCTACCATTGAGCAAGAAGTGTGGACCTTGAACATCTATTATGATGGTAAAAGCAGTGCCTTTAGTACGAAGTTAGGGTCCCATGTGTCCCATCTGTACGTAGGTTTTGCATTCACTCTCATAATGCTCAACCCATCTGCTTTTGAGCTCCCCCAGCATAAGACTTCTGGCCACAACTGCAGCTTGCAATCATTCCTAAATGACTTAAACCCCTAGTATCTGAAAGACCACCTCCTTCTCTAGAAACTCTCTCAAGTGTTAAGGTCGCTAGAGGGGGCCCTCTTGGTAGTTCTGTCACCCTCAGAAGCTCACGATGGTGATGGCGGCCAGGAAAGGGCATTTCTCTGTGGCAGCTGCTAGGTTGTGGAATTCCCTCCCCACAGAGGTCGGTGTGGAACCTTCATTGTATTGTTTCCATATACACCTCTTTGTCCTGGCCTTTGACACCTGAGATATATGTTTTCAGGACCCACCCTATCCCTGTGATTGTAATTTGTTTTAAACTGTTTTTAATATTGAGTTTTAAATTGTTGTAACCGGCCCTAGGGCCTCAGAGTGAAGGGTGGGGAAGAAATCAAATCAAAAGAATAAATTGGAAGGCAAGAGACCACTGGTGGGGATCTGACTAGCAGAGGGAGAAATCCACTCCAAAGTTGTTTTGTGGAAGAAAGGGAGATGCAGGTGTTTTCTCTCTCCATAAAAGCAATGACCTTTATTGCAGGACCAAGTCCGAGACAAGCTGCGTCCCATTGTTGTGGTGATGAGCTACAACCTCAAGCATGCCCGCAGCAGGCGCCAGGCCCAAGAAGCCATGCTGGGTCCATTGATGCCTGTGCTGAATGCCTTGCCACCCAGCACTCAGAAGACAGAGGTAGGCCTGTGTGTGACAGCCAGGTCCAAGGCTGATCTGGGGGAGTTCTCTTTGCTCCTCTCACTCATTGGCTAATTGCAAGAGGACAGGAGCAGAGAAACTGAGGCTCAATCAGCCCCTAAACCTGACATTTCCATTGCTGTCGCTGTCGCAGTCCATTGGTTAAGAAGGATATAGGCATGGACTCGCTCTAAGAGTAGCCTTGCTCTAAACTGAGCAGTTCTGGGACAGAGGTTTTTTTTGGAGGCAGAGCTTATAACAGGCCAAACTATAACTCAGGACCTGAGGACAGCTTAATTGTCAATCTACAATGATGATGCTCAGGATCTCAATCATAAATATCTTTAATACACATCTTATGACTGCAGCCTGTTTGACTATTGCCTGGTTCTGGAGATCCCTGCATGTTAATTTGATGGAAGCCTGGCTTCAGGAACTCTGTGATCTAGCTCTTATGGAACAGTTAACTGATACCATCAGGGAACGAAGGACACACACAAAAAATATACAAATTTTATTTAGTGTGGCTCAATTTTATTAATTATGCAGTTACAAAGGAACACCGGGGTGCCAGCCACCCATGGTAAATTATGGAAGGACACCGTTATTTAATGGGCGTAATCTATACTGTTTTGTTTTACATTGTTTTGAATTTGGCACTCATCTTGTGGGAGGGAAAAGGTTATTATTTCTTGGGCTGTTCTATTATTTTAAAATCAGTAAAAACATTTTTAAAAGGATACAGGGAAACCCCAATGTTCACTTGTGGGCATGTACTATGATGACTGTGCCTGGATCTTTCATTTTCATTTTATAATTTTTTTCCATTGTGTGAACCACATTTCTGCCCAAGTATGGCCCCCAAAGCGGCATACAAAACCAATTTTTGAGGCTGTGTAACTTCTCTTAGAACACCCTCAATGCCCATCTCAATACCACCCAGCTAACAGCATCAAAGCAGTGCTATTTATGGCTTAGAAGAAATGTGTGGTGAATTTACAACACTCCCAGGTGAAACTACAGAACATTTAAAGCAAACTACATGTATTTTAATTAAGAAATAACAGACCGAACAAAAAAGTCCCACCTTTGTCCAGCCCTTCCTACCGCAGTAACGGTGATGATTTAAGTCAAGTAAGGCTGTGTTTCTATATACACTTACCCAGAGTAAGACTTACTGAACTCAGTGGGAGTTAGAGTAGCTCTGAGTAGATATGCATAGGATTGCACTGCAAATAACAGAGCTGTCCCTGTTGTGCTACATCTGGCACTTCAGTTATTGAAACTGCTCCAGCTTGGTTGGGTCATGACATTGCTTCCATTTAAAGAATGCAAAGAAGTCAAGTGCTTAACACGTTGCACATTTTATCACCGTTGTCCAAGTGGGTAATTTGCAAATATCACATTCTTCACTGCATCCACTGTCACTATGAATGCAACAACCTTGCTGGTTGATGTAGTTTCTTCAGCAACCAAAGAGGTTGCACTGCATGTGGTCAGCCCTGTAAGCTTGGTACCCAAAGCTGCAGTAAGGCCACCTAACACTCTCTGGTTGCTGGGTAGACCTGCTTGGTTTCTGTTCCAGGTGTTCCCCCTCCTGCTAGCACTGGATTGGTGTGATCCCATATTCTTCTGCAACTTGGCCTGAATTAGCAGTAACATTCCAAACTGCAGACCCCTCTGCTGCTCTCTCAGCTGACAGAGCAATTTACCCCCGGAACAGATAATGTGGAGGCAGCTTTTTTCTTCCTCCCTGTGTGTAGACTGATGGCTGTCATTCCCCCAGACTCCAGCTCCTCTATGGTCTTTGGCCATAGTACCAAAACAGTGTGATGTGGGAGACCTGTGAACAGGATCTCCCACATTTTTAAAAAGATCAGAAAAGCCACAGTGTAGAGAGGAATCCAACTGGGACCTCAGTGCTGGGGGAAGGGAGGTTTAACTCTTTCCTGCTGCACCATATTCCCAATGGAAAGCCCCCCCCCCCGCAAGTTGCTATTTGGCCTGTAGGGAAAACCACAGAGGTTCCCCATGCAGCAAATAGTTGTTTTGGAGAGGGGTAGATATTTTAATTGGGAAAATAATGCAGGGGGAAAGGGTTAAAAGAAACCTTTCTGCTCAGCACCACAGTCCCAATCCATCCTGTTTCCCCTGCAGCTGCTATTAATTTTTTAAAAACTTTTAAGGATGCAGAAGACCTAACCAAGAGCTCTTCAGTATCTTTAAAAGTTGGGCAGGGGGAAGGGAGAATTCCACCTTGTGGTTTTTCTCATTACAGTGTTGCAAGAACACTTGCACTTGGCTGACTTTCTCTTCTCCTAAACATACAGGATCAGTCTCAGGCCAGGAACCTGGCAACCCTATGCAGGAGGCTTTTTTTAAATGCATTTAAAAATGCAAAACAAATGCTTGTTACAGGTTCTCTGTCTAAGGACAAGTGCTGTGTTAGGAAAGATGTCTGGATCCCCTGCAAGATGTGAGCAACAAAGGCACATTTTAGTGTGAGAAACAAATAAATGGCCTTATGTCTTGCCTGGTCCATTGTGCATTTTGGCTTTATTCCAGGATCTGCACCGTACTTTGGGTGGCCTTATCGCAGCTTTGAGTCAGTACTTGACTCCTACAAGGAACATTTATAAGAGTGCCTTTGGAGCTGCACCCCCTTGTAATTCTGCCATGTCCCCCATATATTTGGGCCTTGTATTCCTACAGGTGAATTTCCTCAAGCAGGGATGTGGGGAGGACAAGATCTGTCAGAGCAATCTGCAACTGAAGTACTGGTTCTGCTCTCGTGTTGATGATGCTGTGTTCCATCACCTGCCCAGGTAGAAGCAGGGTCTCACTGGCTGATAGTACTGACATGATTGCTTGGTTTTGCTGACTGTTTTTGTTCTTGTAAATCAGGTTAGGGGCTCTTAATGGGGCCAAAAGGCAGTACAAAAGTGTTTTTATATAAAAGAAATGTTTAGCACTAACAGTGCCACTATTGCACTGAACACACAATGGTTGTGAATGAGCAAAAACACATTGTTGCTGTTGTCCCTTACCTTGCAACTCCAGCATACTGGCATCCCTTCCTAGGCTTTTATGAAAGGATGCTGCAGAGGTCAACCTTACCAGGGTCAACCTTACCCTATTCCAGAACCAGTTCACGTGGCCATGTAGTTGGCCATGATCCCCAAAGGCCAAGTACCTCACAATAGCCTCTGTTCCTTTCCTCCAGGGGTGATGACAACTTGGATGTTTTTTCCATGAGTGACCAAAAAGTTGTAGCCCTTGAGATCCATGTCACCAACTTTCCTTCAGATGCAGCTGAGCCACAACGGGATGGAGATGATGCCCATGAAGCCATGCTGTTTGTCTTTCTGCCACCTACCTTGCCTTACTCTGCTTTGCGCCCCTACAATGCCACGGTACTGCTGTGATTATATCCCATAAGGGAGAACATACGAAACAGCTGATCTATGGGATCAACTGCCATAGGTCTGATGGCATTCAGAATGGTGCTTCCTTAAAGTGGGCAGCTACATTTGAGGCTGGAGGCTGACTGAGGGGCTGGCTTCTGAGGGGTTTGTTTAATGTTTGTTTAAAGCATATTCACCCTGCTCTTCAACCAAAAAGGCTACCAGAGCAGCTTACATTCATCAATAGAAACAAAAGCCGTCCCTGCCCACAGGTTCACAATCTAAAATATGTGATCCCAAAGAAAAGGAGGTGGGGAGGGAAAAGGAAAAAAGCAAATTCAAGCACCCATTCTTAACGTTAAATAGTAGCTCTTAGAATAACCAGCTAGGATGGAAACAGTTCAAGGGACAGGAGGAGCCAAATGGAGCTGGTCTTTTAGCCAAGCTGATGATCTCTTGAAGAAGACCATTAAGACTGTGAAATAGCATGGCTTTGGGAGATGAGATAGTATTACTTCTATTTGAGATATGATGATTATAGCTGTGCTGGCATGCTGGGGTTGGCAGTTATGGCACTGGGGAGAGTGTGACTCTGCTGGGGGTGATTGAAAATAGCATTATTATGCTGGTATTACTAGGGGAGAATGGTGGTGGAGGGGGAGGTTTACATCAGAGTAGTGGGGAGTCACAAAGAGCAGTACAGTTAAGTTGCAAATGCCAGAGGCTTTGGAGATGGTCTGAACACTGGGAGGCTGCACTATTGTTCTTGAGGATTCAGTATTGGGAGGGAAAGTATGGCTAAGCTACAGGTGTGGAGGAAGCGCTAGCAGTAGTGAAGCTGAAAGATCTGTGCACGTCTGATGCTCCTATTGCAAAAAGAGTCATTTGCAGCTCTGGGGTTAGAAATGCCTCCAGGCCAGGGCTGCAGGTATTCACTCAAGTGCGGAATTGCGTCTCTGCTGCCAGATTCAGCATATTTTCAAGCACGTTTTTAGCTCTTATCATGGTTGTAAAGAAAAACTAGAGAGCATATTGGGCAGTTTGTGATTGTATCTCAGGGAAGAGGGGCACTTAAGCTATTATTTATAGCTCACTGAGCTGCAATGTCCATATCCTTCCATTGCTTCAGTTCTTGCCATATCTTTCTAAATTCTTTAGAAGCTGATCTTAGGGATGGGGAGACTTTATACAGTTTAAGCCAAAATATGCGACAATTTATGCTGACGGCATCATTTGATCACATGATTTGAGTTTCTTGGTACAGCATTTAGATTTGCAGGGTTGGTGGCTTTTGTTGTTGGTAACATATAATTAAATTGTCTGATGATATCTTGTCTTTCACAGGAGAAGGCCCCATCCTGTATGTCTAACCAGAATGCCTCTAGTGTGGAATGTGAGCTTGGGAACCCCATGAAACGTGGAGCACAGGTGAAGTGCAGAGCCACACCACTACCTCCTCTCCACAAACACTCACAGCGTTCTCTATGCTCTTTCACAGCTCTTATTTCCACCCAACCTCCCTTGGTTCTCCCCTCAGGTTCGGTTCTATCTTGTTCTGGAAACCTCCGGCATTACCTTGGAGACTACAGAGCTCGAAGTGGGGCTAGAACTTAGCACGTGAGTAGTGCCTCTCTCTTCCTCCCAAGAAATGAGCTTGCTAGTTCAAAGCAAAGCACATAGCGGGAACCCCTTTGTAAGCTTTGCAAGACCTCATCTCCAACACAAGCTAATTAAGGTGACTTTGTTAATGATGGCCAAGATCTAAGATCTTGCCAGGTCAGCTTGTAGACAGATAGAAGCTACTAAGCAGTTTGGGTTTTTAAAACTCCTTAATTAGAGATCTTTTGCCATCAGAAAGGGGATTGTAGAAGTTCCTCAGATCAGGGGTTATGGGGAAGCTTCAGTGGGCATCAGGCAGCTGGCAGAGGGAGAGGGAGGGTATAGATAGCGGAAGTTGGCATATGCTGTTATCAAACCATGTCCTTGGGCCTCTCCAGACTGGTGCTTTATTGTGGGTGTAACATATTCTTGACACAATAAATAGTGCATTAGTCGTGGATTGATTCTGCTTTATTTGCTGTTATGTGATAATTCCCCAGTGCTGCTCCATTACTGCAGTTTGGAGGAGCTATAATGCAACAAAAGCAGAACAAAATTAAACCAGAACATTTGTCGTATAAAAAGTTACAGGAGTTCAGGAGGAAGTAACGGGATGTGCTCTAACTGGAAATGAAGCAGTGTGGCTGCCCCAAACGTTTGCAGGCGCAAAGTACTGAAAGCAGGATTAGGTAGGATTGTGTAGGACCACCCCAGTACCTTCATGAGTGCAAATAATCATGAATATGCAATAAAAAGGACATCTGGAGAGACCCCTAGCAAAGCCCCTCTAACTCTCTGTCTGGAGGGGTCCCTAGCTAAGGCCCTCCTCTGTCTCTCCCCACAGGATCTCGGAGCAGCCTGGGTTGGCCCCAGTGGTAGCACGTGCCCGTGTGATCATGGAGCTTCCCCTCTATGTTTCTGGGTAAGGGTCACGGGAAAAGAGTTCACATTCAGTTCAGGTTATTGTTACTTCTTTGTCAGGCTAAGATACAGACAACATGCTGTAAAAACACACACACATCCAGAATGGGAAGAGGAGTCAAATATACATGATAAAGACTAAAGAGCCTTCTGAAATTTGGTCATGGGTCTTAACTTGACAAATCTATTTGGACTTTAAAATTTGATTTAACATTTTCCACATGCCATTCCTCCTTGAAGCTCATCCCAAAACACTCCCATGGTGGAAAACTGACATTGTAAGAGGACTCATAGGCATCCTCTTCCTCTGCATGTTCCATATTTAGTCTGCAACCGTTAATACCTAGAATCTTGGCCCCCATCTGAATACATACAGGTGTGCAGGTTGGTTTACTTTGGAGCTATGCTGATGAACAGCTGTCCCAAGTGACCTGCATGGCAGATGAGTTCCAGAGCTTGTGTGTTGTTTGGTTCACTGCTGATTATCTGGGGCCATGCTGTTCCATGCAGCACAAAGTGGACTGTGACCCTTGTTCACACTTCCTTGGAGCATTAAATCTGGAGCTGCTAATGCAGACACAACCTAATTTAAAAAAAGAAAGGAAGGGAATTATCTGGGATTCTGGGGGTGGGGAAGCCAACAATTGTTATGTTAAAAAGCAGAATAATAGTCTGGGTAAAGTAGTAGTAATATTTATTTATTTATTTATTCATTCATTCTTGACATTTTTTGGCTGAGGAGCTCAGGACAGTAGACATGGCCTTTCCTCCCCTCACATTTATTCTCACATCAATCCAAGGGTTGATAAGGCGGAAACAGAGTGACTAACCCAAGGCCTGCCAATAAGCTTCATAGCCGAACATAGATCTGAACCTGCTTTATCCAAGTCCAGTCCTCTGTCCGCTATTCCAGGGATGGGGAACCTTCAGCCCTCGGGATATTGTGGCACTCCCATAATCCCTGACCATTTGCTATCCTGGCTGGCACTTATGGGAGTTGGAATCCTTCAACATCAGGAGGTCCATAGGTTTCCCATCCCTGCACTATAGAATCCTTTCACAAGACTCTGTGAAATTGGGACACCCTGAAACTAGAGCCAGCATCCCCAGGGTTGAGTGCATGGAACAATCACAAATGGGCAAAATGCAAGTGCAGATTTGGATACTTGCCACAGAGTTCTGCATTTTGCGGATATAATTTTCAGGGTGTTTATATATACACACACACACACACAATTCTGGAAGGCATGAAAATGTGTGGTAGTCCTGGGCAAAATATCAGACGCCAGAGTGTAGGCTAATCAGGGATTTCAGCAGTTCAGGGAACAAGGGCTTCAGTGCTCTTTATAGCTACCTCAGTGGGGCTGGTGCCCATTGGGACTGGTGGGGCAGCAGGCAGGGAGCCCAAACAGTAGATGCAGCCAGACCCAATGACAGGCAGAGCCAACTTATTCTAGTTTTGTCCCCATCCTCCCCCCTGCTGAGTTCTACAAGGGCAATAGTGAGACTCAGGAGGAGGAAGCCCAAAGGCAGGGCCACCCCTGGGCTGCTAGTATGTAAGGAAGGGCAGGCAAATGGGAGCTGGCTGAGGGCAGACTGTAGCAGCACCCCATGCGTCCTAATGCACCAGCTTTCACTGAGCTACCTCCCTTGTCCAAAACAAAATAAATTATGCCAGATAAACAAATATATGCAAATGTGTTCAATCTGCCTATTTTGCTCAGAAGGTAATTGGATTGCCTGGATGAAGAATTCATTTTTTTCTTAGTGCAGCCTAGTCACAGCCATGAGTTTCCCTGCCAGTTGATGGGACTTTATTATCCACTCCTGGATGGTGAACTGCACGCCAAAATAAACTGGTTCTGCTCTGAATCACTGTACCAGACAGTCTGTTCACATGGCCATTGGGAATAAATGGAAGAAACGACCTCCCTTGTGCTCAGAGCCCAGGCACATACATATGCATATTGGCAGAGATAGGGTTCTCTCTCTCCAGATTTCCATATATCCTCATCTTATCTATTCCTTTCTCTGCAGAGTGGCTGAACCACAGCAGCTCTTCTTCAGTGGAGAGGTGCGGGGTGAAAGTGCTATGGAGCGGGAGAGTGAGGTGGGCAGTCCTGTGCACTATAAAGTGACGGTGAGTGACATTGTCTCTTCCAGACCAGAGCCATGAGCCATTGTTGGTAGCCCCTTCAGTTAGTTTCTGCTGCTCCTTCCAGAGTAATCTAGCAAGTTGCTGCTGGAAGGCAGAAAGTTGGGAGCTAGGGCCTGCTCTGAATAGTGGAGAATGGGATCTAGGGTGTCAAGAGACAAAGAGATTGTGACTGGAATTCTTGGTGATGCCTTAGTCCTTGCTGCGCACCACTGATGTGTTTTTTCTCTTCTCTTTTTCAATGGAAGGATGTCAGATTTCCTGCTCCAATAATCTTAATCAAGATTACTTAAAGTAGATTATTTAGTGACCAAAAATGTTTCTGCCCTTCCAGTGCATATTTATGGATGAAGTAGGAATTTCACTCATGTTAATAGTTGTGAATACAGAATCATGGAGGGGTAGTTATCCCAGAATAATGTAAAGTACACCAGTGTGATCTCATTTATATGGAGTAAAACTCAGGGAGCAGGTTGGATGAGGAGTGTTTTTACCGTTACTATTGAATTGCAGTTCTATTCCCCTCCCATGCAGCATGTCCCTCACTGTCCCCCACCAGGTCTCAAACAGAGGTCATTCATTGAATACGCTGGGCTCAGCTTTCCTCAATCTCATGTGGCCCCATGAAATTGCAAATGGAAAGTGGCTCCTCTACCCCCTGAAACTGCAGCTGGAGCCATCAAACCAGCCTCAGCATCGCACAATCTGCACGCCAGAACCCAACCCACTAAAACTGGCTCTGGTAAGTAAGTGTGTCCTGAAGAAACAGGTAATGCCTGATAAACAGGTAATGATGGTATGCCATCTAGGGTTGCCAGGTTCATGGCCTGAGACCGAGCCTGGCCTCCAAGAGGTCTTCTGTATCTTTAAAAGTTGTGCATTGAGAAGGGAGAATTCCACCATGTAGTTTTTCCCATTGCAGTGTTGCAAGAACATCTGCACTTGGCTGACTTTCTCTTCTCCTAAAGATACAGGATCAGGCCAGGAACCTGGCAACCCTAGTTAGAATTGCTTAATATGTTATTTAATGCTTTTAACCCTTTTTAAAAAGTTTTTTAAATGTTTTTAACTCTGTTTTGTTTGAATGTATTTTAAGATCTGTTTTTATGATGTTTTAAAGTGTTTTTAGTGTTTTGTTTGCCACCCTGGGCTCCTGCTGGGAGGAAGGGCGGGATACAAATTAAATAATAAATAAATAATAAATAAATTATTTCTGATTCAAAAGCACAGACCTAACGTTAATCTGAAAGATCAAAGCACATATGTGTCAATTTGCTGGTGGGGTTTTTTGTGTGTGTCTTCTTTTTTTTTTTTATGGATTCATGAAAACTTCCTGCAAATGTGTTGTTTGCTTGAGACAAAAGTGAATACCAACTTTAGTGCTATGAGCAGAAAATGACATGATATTTGCCAGGTCCCTAATCCCTTGCTCTTTTTTTCAGGAGCCTCTTCACCAGGGTAGGACGAAGCGAGAGGTTGAACAGACAGAGATGTCCAGCCGGTCACTGACTTATCGGGAAAAGCGAAAAAATATTACATTGGTAAGTGAGATGTCATACATCTATGAAATTACCAGGCAAGGGTAGAGCCTGGTGTGTGACATGGTTCTCTGTCGTGCGTGCGCGTGCACACACCCACACACCACCCAAGTGGAGAAACAATGGCACAGAAACAGTAAATGTTGTATTTTTCAGAAATGAAAAGCAGACTCAAGAGCTTGCAAGAGTAAATATGCTTTTGGAACCCTATGGAGGGAAAAACTGTTGGGGTGGTGATTGATTTTGAATGATAAGATGACCAGAAGTGAAAGTATCAAGTTTCCCTTCCTCTTTTGCTGAGCTGTTTTTCACTAAACAACAACACAATCATTTGGTTTTTGTTACACCATTTGTGTATAGAACGTTATTTCCTGCTCAGGTCAGTTTCGCTGCACAGCAGCTGCCTAAATTTGATGGGCACCATGAGCATGAAGCAGTCAGTGGAAGGAGCTGTCTCATTGGAAACCATTGCAAAAAGAACAAAGCCCTCCCTCACCGCACCCCCACTAGTTTCAGAACGTGGAGCAGGCCCTGCCTTCCCCTTTGCAGTGCCTCTCTGAAACCATGAAGGTCAGAAAGATGGTGGAGGTGTTCTCAGGAATCTAACGCATTAAATGGAACCTGGGCTAGAAATCAGATTCTATACTTTTATATAGTGTGAATACAACCAGCCAGTCAGCAAGATACACAAAAGGGGGGTTGGCAGTGAACGCTGCATGTAGCTGCCCAACTACAGTACTCTTACGAGGGGCTCATACCTCCACTTCCCAGAAAAGTCCTGCATTTAAAGTAGGAAGAATAGTGTGGGAAGATATGATGGACTGATAATTCATCCCATTCCTGCTTCTAAAACCATCAATTACCTTTTGCCTCATGTTTCAGGATTGCGCTCAGGGCACTGCTCATTGTCAGGTCTTCCAGTGCCCGCTCTACAGCTTTGACCGCTTGGCTGTGCTCACCATCTGGGGCCGTCTCTGGAACAGCACCTTCCTAGAGGTTAGTTTGGCTCCCCCTGCTGGATATTAGAGGAATAGCTATTTATGGAAATCTCTGGGGTAGGACACAGCAAATTGGGGCTTATCCTAGCCCAGCTAATTTCAGGTCACAAAAAACGTCTTAGGGAGTACCTCCAGGATAATACATTTTTCTGGGGCAGTGAGTATCTCCTTGTGGGAGCTGATGTGGTTTAGCTCACAGCAATGGTGGTTTGCAGTCCCAGATTAGAGTTTCTCGAAATACCATTTAGAAGCTAAATTTAAAGGGAAGCCACACATCTCGGCGGTGCGGTTGCTCTCCCCCAACCTTGTGGTGATGGGGGATTTCAACGTACATGCCGAGACTGTCCTCACAGGAGCTCCTCGGGAATTCATGGAAACCATGACTTCTTGGGATCTGCACCTTAGTAATATAGGGCCTACCCATGTAGCCGGTCATGCTCTCGACCTTGTGTTTGTCTCGGGAGGGGAGGAAAGTGCTCTGAAAATGGGGGTAAATTCTTCTAGCCCCGTGTCATGGTCAGATCACTATCTGGTGAATATAGATCTCTCGATGCCGCACGCCCTCCGCAGGGGACAAGGACCTATTAGGATGGTCTGCCCCAGACGCCTGATGGAGCCCAAAGGATTCCTGAATGCGCTGGGGGATATGGAGCTGACTGAAGGATGCCCGGTCGAATCCCTAGTGATGGAGTGGAATAAGGAGATCACTGGGGCGGTGGACCGGGTGGCTCCGAAACGTCCTCTCCCCCTGAATAGAACTCAGACAGCACCATGGTACACGCCATGGTTGCGGGGTCTGAGACAGGAGGTGAGACGACTTGAGCGCCGGAAATCTCGCACTGAAGACGATCGGACACGGGTTAGAGCAGCAATAGCTGCCTACCAGGTGGCAACAAAGGCAGCAAAGAGAAATTTCTTTGCTGCCTCTATTGCGTCGGCAGAGTGCTGTCCCAGGAGATTGTTCCAAGTGGTCCGAAGCCTGGTTGGTCCAGTCGCTCAGGAACCCATGGAACATTCTAAAATCTCCTGTGATACTTTTGCTAAGCACTTTGCCGATAAAATCGAGCGCCTGAAGAGCATGCTTCCGCTCGCCGTGGAGACAGGAAGTGGGCCAGAGTCGGCCAGTTGCATTCCGGTCTGTTGGGATCGGTTTCAGCCTCTTCTCTCTGAGGAAGTGGACAAGGTGCTCGGTACTGTGAAGCCAACCACCTGTCTGGTTGATCCTTGCCCTTCATGGCTCATCATGAGCTGTAAAGAGAGACTGAGCGAAGGGATCAAGGCGGTGGTGAATGCATCCTTGCAAGAGGGTGCAATGCCATCAGCCCTCAAGGAAGCGGTAATAAAGCCCATCCTAAAAAAACCGTCCTTGGATCCCCAGGAGTTAAACAACTTTCGCCCAGTCTCTAACTTACCATTCTTGGGCAAGGTGATTGAGAGGGTGGTGGCTTCGCAGTTACAGACACACTTGGAGGAAACGGATTATTTAGATCCATACCAATCGGGTTTCAGGACTGGTCATGGAACGGAAACAGCCTTGTTCGCTCTGGTGGATGATATGAGGAGGGCATTGGATAAGGGTGAATACACCTTCCTTGTCCTCCTGGACCTTTCAGCGGCTTTCGATACCGTTGACCACGGTATCCTCTTAAATCGCCTAGAGGGATTAGGAATAGGAGGCACTGTTTTGCAGTGGTTCCATTCCTATCTCTCGGATAGGCAGCAACGGGTGGCATTGGGAGATGAGGTTTCAGACCCTTGGCCTCTTCATTGTGGAGTGCCACAGGGCTCTATCCTCTCTCCCATGCTATTTAACATCTATATGAAACCGCTGGGAGCAATCATCAGGAGTTTTGGGTTGCAGTGTCATCAGTATGCAGATGACACTCAGCTTTATTTCTCACTTAAATCCTCACCGGAGTTGGCTGTGAACACCATGTCCAAGTGCCTGGAATCCGTAAGTGGATGGATGGGAGAGAATAGGCTGAAGCTGAACCCCGACAAGACTGAGGTATTACTTGTGGGAGATAAAAGGAAATTAGGAATTACTGACCTGATGCTTAATGGGGTAAATTTGCCCCTGAAGGACCAGGTCCGCAGTCTTGGGGTCATTCTTGACTCCCAGCTGTCCATGGAGGCTCAGATTACAGCAGTGAGCCGAGCAGCTTGGTATCAATTACATCTGATACGGAGACTGCGACCCTATTTTCCTGGTCATCTGCTCCCCCAAGTGATACATGCCCTGGTCTCCTCTCGCTTAGACTACTGCAATGTGCTCTACGTGGGGTTACCCTTGAAAACGGTCCGGAAATTACAGCTGGTACAGAATGCGGCGGCACGCTTGATCACGCATAGCTGTCGCTGGGATCACATTACCCCAGTGTTATTAGATCTTCACTGGCTACCAGTTGTCTTCCGGGCCCAATTCAAGGTGTTGGTGCTGACCTTTAAAACCCTATACGGTTTCGGCCCAGTATATCTGAAGGAACGCCTCCAGAATCACCGATTGTGCCGCCTGACGAGATCAGCCTCGCAAGACCTTCTCTCGGTCCCACCGGTGAGAACAGCTAGGCTGGTACGGACCAGAGAGAGGGCATTCTCTGTTGTGGCCCCCCACCCTCTGGAACTCCCTCCCTTTTGATCTCAGACATGCTCCCTCCTTGTCCAGCTATCGCCGAGCCTTGAAGACCTGGCTGTTCAGGCAGGCCTACAAGATTGAGACAGAGTAATTTATGAATTAAAGGATGGTTTTTTAATTTTAAAATTTGATGATGTTATTATATATATATGTATTGTTTTATTCTTGTTGTTCGTCGCCTAGAGTGTCCCTAATCCGGACAGATAGGCAACTGAAAAATAAAATTTATTATTATTATTATCTGATACAAGGGAACCACTGCAATATTCATGGCAATGGTTTGTAATGCTCATGCTGCTGAAGTGTCCTAACTGTAGACTTGACTATTCCCTGAAGAACACCCAGATGACTTTTGGTTGTTCTGAGTCCTGTTCCTTTTGCTCCTAGGAGTACTCTGATATGACATCGGTGGAAGTGATAGTTCGAGCCAACATCACAGTGAAATCTACCATCCGTAACCTGGTTATGAAGGATGCCACAACACAGGTGACAGAGCCTTGCAGCTTAATTCGCTTATCTTTTCGTTCCACAATCTGAAATATTTTGCCACCAAAGACACCTTCTACAGTTGTGCCTTCTCCCCAGTTGCCACTACTGGGTCAGAGAGAAGGAAAATTATGATTTTAATCATAAATAGGTGCAATGCCTCTCCCTCTCCCAATAAGATATATGGACTGGGGGTTCTGAAAGTGGTCGGCAATGCCCCTTTAAAAAAAAAAAGCGGGGTATGAAAATAAAGAGTGAAGAGGTAACATATTGGCCAGGAAAACCAACCTTTTCAACGAGGTTTACATTTCTATGCACAAAACCCAAAGTGCTGCTAACAGTGATGTCCTGGAATGCAGTGCAGACTGCACCTCCTCTGAGTTCCTACACAAACAGCAGCAGCAGACTCTCCCCCACGTACTGTCAGTCTGGATGCAGCCTTAGTTTGATCACAGCCTGCGGTTCAGTAAGAGCCTGCCCTAGTTGTGCCTGTTCTGCACTGAGGGGAATGGTTGGCAGCTTGTCTCCATTGTCTCATTGCTAAGCATGCTTGATCTAGCGGCAGCTGCCATTCCTCACTGCACATTTTGGGTGTCTCTGTTCACTTTCTGCAACCTTTTCCCCAGATCCCCGTGACTGTCTACTTGGATCCCAGTGTGGCCACGGCACGAGGCGTGCCTTGGTGGATCATCCTCATTGCGGTACTAGCTGGGATCCTGGTGTTGGGCCTGCTAGTCTCCATCTTATGGAAGGTGAGCTGGCCTGGAGAAAGTGGCAGTGCTGGCTGGGATGGCTCTGTGGGGCAGAGTTCAGCTTTGCCCCTTGTCCAGCTTTGATGCTGGAGTAGAGTTTACAGGATGATCCCAACTGACTTCATCATACTAATATGCCTCAAGACAACAAAAGTTCAATATTGGGAATAACTGCCTTGATAAAGACTCTTTGAGATTATTTCCATTGCAACAAAAGTCTAATCCCTAGAGGTCATTCCCCATAGCTGTAGAGCTCCAGAGGTCATATCTTTCCAAAACAATTGGACCCCATCAGCGAGGATTTACATTTTGGAGTTAACTGTCTGGTAACAGGAACCTAAAGTGCAGTGGAGCATGATGAGAAGTGGAATCTGCTTGAGGGATACTCATGAACACAGATGGATCTTAGGAAGCTGTCCAGTTTAAGGCAGCTATCTCTGCTGCTCAAGTCTTTGGACCCCATCTCTGCTAATTATAGAATAATAGAATTAGTAGAGTTGGAAGGAGTCTGTAAGGCCATCGAGTCCTGCTCAATGCAGGAATCCAATTTAAAGTATAGTCAACAGGTGGCTGTCCAGCTGCTTCCTGAATGCCTCCAGTGTTGGACAGCCCACCACCTCCGTAAGTAATTGGTTCCATTGTCATACTGCTCTAACCGTTAGGAAGTTTTTTTCCTGATGTTCAGTTGAAATCTGGCTCCCTGCAACTTAAGCCCATTATTCTGTGTCCTGCACTCTGGGGTGATTGAGAAGAGATCCTGGTCCTCCTCTGTGTGAAGAAGAGTATGATCATATCTCCCCTCAGTCATCCTCAGGGCTAAATATACCCAGCTCTTTCAGTCTCTCCTGAGGCAAGGCTAATAACACCATACATACTTCTTCTTGCTCCCAGTGTGGCTTCTTCAAGAGGACCATCCAGGAATCCAAATATTCCACGAACTATTACCGGGCTCGGCTGGCCATACAGCCATCTGATGCTGATAGGCAGGCCATGGTGGCCTAGTGGTAATGCCTGGTCTCACCACCTGACTGACCCTCTGCTTGTACGTTTGTAGGAGTGAGGACATAGATGTGGGAATAACAAATGATGGAGTGCTCTTAATGTGAGCTCACTAATACTAGTGCATGTGCAAGCAAACAGCAGGACCAGTGGACTTCTGGGTATGTGGAAGTGCATCCAGGAGCATGTGTGGAGGACTTTGCAGATCATAACATTTAAGAGTGATTATCATTCTTTTGTGCATGTGGGTTAGAAGGATACTGACTGTTAACAATGCATAGTCATGAAATAATCCATGGATAATCAAGGATCTTAGGAACCATTAGTGGATGAGCACCAAAAATTCGAAGTGTTACGATGCTGTTAGAAATGGCAGTGTGTGAGTGTGCAGCAGACTATAATTCTTCAGATGTTTTGGGAGTCAGGTGCATGCATACAAAACAACAGAAATACAAAGAGCATGGCTACTCAAGTGTGTGCTTACAAGTGCCCATAGCAGTACAACATTCTTTTGCTAGATAATTGCTGTGGGGCTGCCATTGTTGAGCACCTGATGAGGGCAACAGCCTACTGCAAACCCCTGAAGCTCTCTGGCTCTGCTGCTTCTTCACCTGGGTGTCACTCAGGGCCGGCCTCAGGCATGCCGGGGCCCTTGCACACCAGCCTGCCCTGCGCCCCTCCGCTCCCCTTCCGCGATCCGCGGAAGCAGCCACGGCTCACCAGACAGGAGCTTCCGAGCCACCCGCCATCCCCCGTTTCACCTACCTTTCTCTCCGCTGCTTTTTGCGGCTGCGCAGTGCACGTGCAGGTTTGCCATCAGTCAAGATGGCGGCTGAGGTTTCCCTAAGGGGCTGAAGCTCTGCTGCCATCTTGGTTGATGGCAGCAATGCGCACATGTAGCTCGCTTGTGTGTCATCAACCAAGATGGTGGCAGAGGCTTCAGCCCCTTAGGGAAACCTCGGCTGCCATCTTGATTGATGGCAAACCGCAAAAAACAGCAGAGAGAAAGGTAGGTGAACCAGGGGGATGGCGAACGGCTTGGAAGCTCCTGTCCGGCGAGCAGAGGGGCCTCTGTAGCTCCAGGGGCCCTCGGGCCAGTGCCCCACCTGGCCACCCTTTAGAACCGGCCCTGGTGTCACTGCTTGTTCACCTGATCCTTCTAAGAAAGTCAGCCAGCAAGGAGAAGGAGCTGCAGCCTTCTCTCTCCCTGGGTGGACTGGGCCCAAAGAGAGAGGGCAATCAAATGAGCAGCAACAGCAGCAAGGAGAAAGTAGGCCCACTGAGACCATCATTCCCAATGTGGCCCTTCCCCTTCCACCCCCACCCTGGGAAAGCTTGGAAGTGCGAATGTAGAAGGTACTAGAAACTACAATACATAAGGGGTACACCCAGACAGTTCTAATTTATGGGAACAGAGACACTTAATTCAGCACTTCTGATCCTCCCCAGTCCAAACATGCCAGTGCTTCTATCTGTGCTGGCCCATCTCGTCCCATCCAAAGCTACCACAGCTGGCATGACATATACAGTCAACTTAGCTGGCTTCCCATAATGACTGCAGGAACAGCTTGGGTAGGAAAGGTAACTGCCTTTGCCCAGAATAATTTTTCTATTACAAACCCTACTCTAGAATAGGGATGGTGAACCTGTGGCCCTCCAGATGATGCTGGACTTCAACTCTCAACAGCCTCAGCCAGCATGGCCAGTGGTCAGGAATGATGGAAACTGTAGTCTAACAGAAAGTGATTTCGGAGAGTCACAGGTTCACCTCACCTGCTCTAAACTATCAGGCTCAGAATATGAAAAACCTCCATCTGGATATGGTGCAAATGTTCAAGACACTCTACTCTGGGCAGATTTCCCACACATAGGAGGGAAATCTGAAGATGATTATAATGAATGAATCCTCACAAGTGTATGTGTGTGAGTGTCAGGGGTACATGGTAATAGGCTATGTGTTCCAGATGCATGGTGTGTGGTGAGTAAGCTCCGCCCCAGGGAATGAAGAATCGGGTCTGGAGTGGACCCAATGGGAACATCATCACCACTGGTTGTAGCTGGTGGATGCAGCCCATAGTTTGATGGCAAAAATACAGGCCTTCCTCTCCTGCCTTCCAGAGCTCCCATCTGGTGACATATTGATTTAACATAATTACTTCTTTTTCAGCTGGGCTTCTTCAAACGTGCCCGCTACCATGAAGACAAGGTACCACAGTATAATGCAGTCAAGATTCCCCATCAGGAGCGCCAGCTTTTCCGTGAGGAGAAGACAGGCACCATCACCAAGAAAGACTGGGTCACTAACTGGAGTGGGGACAGTGATGGTCAAGTTCCTGTCTCAGCCTAGCTACATCCTTGTTCTGGCCTCCCCCGGTGGCACACTTCTGATTGGTAGGGGAGTTGCTGCTGGGGTAGGGTTCTTGCCTGTTGTCCTCTTTGAAAAATCTGCGGACATGGACTGTCCCTTTCTTAGGAGGACTCAGCAGAGATTCAGGGGGACACATGCTTAACAGTGGAGGTTATGGTGACAGATTCTATAAGGCCAAACGGTCAAAGGATTTTTCCTGGTACTCTACTTTTTCTTGTAAAGCTGGGTAACAGCTGATACTGGAAAGTGAATCAGAGACAGGAGGAGCCCCCTGCACTTCTACGTTCCCAAAGAGTTATCTGCTGAGAACAAAACTGTATACTCTGCTGCTAAGAGCTGGAATTGTACCTATCTTTCTCTACTCCACTGCAAATGGGGCATACATTTGCTACATAACCAGATTGTTTGGGAATGAAGAGAACTGGATTCCTTGGGTGTCTTAGAGGAGTTCAAAGCCAAAAAAACCAAAAGCAACCAAACAACCACATTTTCACACGATGAAGAAGATGAGCGACTGCCCTCTTTTGAGCAAGATCACTTTCTTTACGGTAGCTTTTTGTAATGTATTTTGTCTAACTAATATCAGAGGGACTCTGAAGTTGAGAGTTAGGCTGAATCTGAGACACACCTGTGGCCCTCCAGATGATGAGACTCCTTCTCCCATCAATCTCAACCGACATGGGCAATTGTCAGGGATGATGGGAACTGTAGTCCAAAACCATCTAGAAGACCACAGATTCTTCACCCCTGGTGTAACAACAGAAGTTCTTAACTAATGCTGTTAAAGGAATGGCGCCAAAAGATCCCCTTGGTTGCTCTCTGCTATGGTTTGCCGCCTTCTCCCAAAACAAGCAACGCTCTTAAGCCATAGGCACATGTACCCACAGCATGTGTATGGGGTTCAGTCCACTGCTGCCACATGCCAACTTAGCAGGGGCAGAACCTGCTTCCCCACCAACAGGGAAAACATTTGTGCCACACAGAATGCAAAAGGACATTTGGCAGTCCTCTGCTCTCTGTCTTTGGTCACCACGTGGCAGCAGCAGCAGCCTTAGTTGGGTTCTCACACATGCACACACACACATGGTGCAATACATCTATGTCCTGGGTGGTCTAGGCAAGCCCCCTGTTGCTTTGGTCACAGTTCCTTCTTTGTAATATTAGTATGCAGTGACCTACCTCATGAGGTAGTGTGAGGATGATGAAGGTGATAAGCAAAATACTTCACAGTTCTTACTGAAAATGTCTTGGAAATTTTGGATACTGAAAACTGGGGTGAGGATAGAATCGTGTCCAAAAAGACAAAGTCATGTTCAAGCCCACTACTCTTATTTACTAGACCATCGATATTTAATAGAGGAACAAACAAGATTTCTTTAAGAATAAAGTATCAGAAGTTGATGAATGTAGGATATGCTAGCTTCCCACCAAATTTATAAAATGGGTTCAGTGCTCTAGAACCCCTTCTGTCCACACTTCAGGAAGGACAGCTGCCTTTATCCTATTTTTACTGGTGCTCATAGCTCCTAAATCCAACTAGCTGTGTCTTTTTTCCTTGGTGCAAAAAATGTTAAGGCTAACCTGGATTTAAGAGAAAAGGCTGTCTCTTTCAATCTCTGTCAGACACAAATGACGACAATTTGCTGATGATTGCTGCTTTCTAATCTACCTTTTGCGCTAAATATGGGAGGAAAGGCTTTTCTCCCCCAGCTCCACCCCCTTCCTTAGGGCCTAAGGAAAAACACAGTGAATGGAAGTGTGAAGACTACAACAGCAGACTACAGACACCCGTCCTTTGTGCTATAAAGCCTGAGATTAAATCACGACTAGTAGAATAAAGGTAAAGGTGTCCCCACACTTGTAGTGCAAGTCGTTTCCTACTCTTAGGGTGACATCTTGCAACATTTACAAGGCAGACCGTATATATGGGGTGGGATTGCCAGTTCCTTCCCCGGCCTTTCTTTACCCCCTAGCATATGCCGGGTACTCATTTTACCCACCACGGATGGATGGAAGGCTGAGTGGACCTCGACCCCTTTTACCGGAGATTCGACTTCCTCCTTCCGTTGGAATCGAACTCCGGCCGTGAGCAGAGCTTCGGCTGCATTACCACTGCTTACCACTCTGCGCCACGGAGGTCATGCATTACACTTCACCTTTCTATAAGGTGTAGAAAAAGCAGAACAGTGTACTACCCTGGAACATTTCCTGAAACTCCTCAAAGCAAGGCCTTGCAGTGAGCCCACAAAACCCACTGTTGTGACTTTCAGAGGGGAGGCCAATGAGTAAGTGCAGCAAAACCAGAGTGGCTTGTGGCACCTTAAAGACTATGGATTCAGTGTGGCATAAGCCGTCCACGCTCTAGCTTATGCCACAATAGATCTGTTAGTCTTTAATTAGATCAATTAGTGCCACAAACCTTGTTTGTTGTTAAATGGCTGCTGTGATCAGAGCCTCAGCTGTAGTGGGATGCGGAAGAGTTTGATTTCTATATGCCAGAAGTGGGGAACTTGTGGCCCTCCAGATGTTGCTGGACAACATCATTCCTGATGATTGGCCATGATGGCTGGACCGATGAAGCTGAAAGTTCAACAGCATCTGGAGGGCCACAGATTCCCAGTACCTGCTAAATGGTAATCAGAATTGTTTAGTTATAGCATTGCAAAAAAAAAAAAAAAGACTTCTTAAATATGTCAACCTCCTTTTTTCACACTTGGATACAATCTCTAAGAAGTTAGGAAGAGCTTTCCAATGAGAAAGACGATACCACAATTGGCGGAGGGGTGTCTGGGGTTTCATCTACACTATTGTCTGCAGTCTGCAGGAGAGCCTGGGTGAGCCACTGCAGTTCTGCTGACTGCGATTTCACCACAGATCTAGGGATTTCCTCCCTCAGTTTTCAAGTCTCAAAGCAAGCTTGCAGCATTCATACCAGCATCTGAGAGCACACCTGTTTCATGTGGCTCGCACTCTCACCCAGCTGCTGAAAGTGTAGATAGGATCAGACCCCCAAGGCTTATAATTCATTCCTCAATAGTTTGGCAGCAAAATGGAAATACTTCGCTTACGTCTGGAGTAAGAAATGTCCCAACTCTTTCTTGTGGACTACACAGACAAGAGGGAAAACTCCCAACACAACCTCCTACGTGATGGCTGGATAACTGCTTGAAAAAAACAGAAGGTACCTGCAGATTGAAAACCAGCCTGTACTTCTGCTGAAGTGTAATGTACAACGCATGTAGCTTCTTAACACATTTGGGAAGACAGCCCGCATGCTGCTGTTCAGCTGCAAGTGACGCTGAGGAAGGCTCTGGGCAAACGTAGGTTGCCGTGTGTTTCTTTCTAGTCATGCACAACTACATGGCAAGCAGAACAACAGCTGCATCTTTTTCCCAAGATAGAAATGGTGTGAAGGGAGAAGCTACATCAGTTGAATTTCCATCACACAGCTGTACAAAGATAAACATGTGGCAATCTAGGGCAGTGGTAGCCAACATGGTGTCCTCCAGATGTTGGACTACAACTCCCATCACCCCTATCCATTGGCAATGCTGACCAAGGGTTGTAGCCCCAGTTTGTGTTTTATCTTTTTAAGCAACATTGAGACTTGGTGTGTTTTTCATAAATTGACTAACAATTTAATTAATTTATTATTATTATTATTATTGAATTTATTAGTCGCCCATCTGGCTGGTTCACCAGCCACTCTGGGCGACGTACAGAATAAAAACAATACATTAAACATTAAAATTTAAAAACAACAGTAAAAACCTAGGCCATCCCAAAGGCCTTCCTGAAGTGCCATGTCTTCAGGGTCTGGCGGAAGCTCATCAAAGAAGGGGCATGACGGAGATCATTTGGGAGAGAATTCCAAAGGGTGGGGGCCACTATGGAAAAAGCCCTCTCTCTGGTCCTCACCAGTCTGGCTATTTTAACCGGTGGGATCGAGAGAAGGTCTTCTGAGGCTGATCTTGTTGAGCGGCATCCCTGACGATGCTGGAGGCGCTCCTTCAGATAGATTGGTCCAAAACCGTATAGGGTTTTAAAGGTCAGAGCCAACACTTGAATTGGGTTCGGTAAGCAACCGGTAGCCAGTGCAATTCCTTCAATACAGGAGTAATATGATCTTGTCAGCGGCTACCTTTAATCAGACGAGCTGCCGCATTCTGTACCAGCTGCAACTTCCGGACCGTTTTCAAGGGTAACCCCACGTAGAGCGCATTACAGTAGTCTAGGCGAGAGGTGACCAGGGCATGTACTACTGGTGGGAGCAGATGATTGGGGAGGTAGGGGCGCAGCCGCCGTATCAGATGGAGTTGATACAGCGCCGTCTGGCTCACAGCCGAGATTTGAGGCTCCATGGACAGCTGGGAGTCAAGAATGACCCCTAGGCTGCGGACCTGGTCTTTCAGGGGCAATCGTACCCCATTAAGCACAAGGTACACATCCCCCAACCTTCCCTTGTCACCCACAAACAGTACCTCGGTCTTGTCCAGGTTCAGCTTCAGCCTATTCCTTCCCATCCAGCCACTCACCGCCTCCAGACATTTGGACATGGTTTCAACAGCCAACCTTGGTGAAGATTTAAATGAGAGATAGAGCTGCGTGTCATCCACATATTGATGACACTGCAGCCCAAATCTCCTGATGATTGGCCCCAACGGCTTTATATAGATGTTAAACAGCATCGGGGAGAGGATGGAACCCTGTGGCACCCCACAAGTGAGAGGCCAGGGATCCGAAACCTCCTCCTCCAATGCTATTCTTTGGTACCTACTGGAGAGGAAGGAACGGAACCACTGCCATACAGTGCCCCCCATACCCAACCTTTTCAGGCGGTCCAAGAGGATAGCGTGGTCAATGGTATCAAAAGCCGCTGAGAGGTCGAGGAGAACAAGGAAGGTGCATTCGCCCCTATCCCATGCCCTCCTCATATCATCTACCAAGGCGACCAAGGCTGTTTCAGTCCCATGTATTATTAAAATAATAATACCCAAAGAACTTCTGGAGGGCACCACATTGGGTACCCCTAATCTAGGGTAAATGCAGATGAGCAGTATCATCACAAACCCCTTCATTCTTTTTAGGATAAGAATGATCATCTGTATATCATATCACAGCCAGTTTTTTGGCTTCTTTCATTTGGTCCTGCTGTACGTTCAGTCCCTTGCATCCCCCTGCACTTTGGAGGGCAAAACATATCCTTTTGCTTTACTTTCTACCACAGACATGAGTGGCTACTATTTACCTGTATAGCAGGAAGTAACATTAGTCTCAACAACTACTCTGAAGCTGATGAAAACCTCCTGCCTCCCTGTCACTGCAGACAGTCCATGACACCTTTGGGGAGGGTGCAGTCCACATGCCCTCCCTGGCCCCCACCTGACCCACAATTGTGGTCCTTTTACTAGCCCGATGTAAAGGGCAAGTCAGGGGACATTAGTCTGGTTGGAATTTTAAAGAGACAGATTTTCATGTCTCATTTCATGCAGAAGTGCCACAAATACCCCTGAATGGGCATGATGCGTTCCACGGATCCAGGAAATTTTGTTTGCTCTTTGCAAGTTATTCAAAATGTTAGTTGTTGTGTAAGAGTCTAGTGCTTCCTAACATACAGCTGTGGGAGTGTGTTTAAATACTACACACACACACAGAGGACCTATTTTTAAAGCACGTGCCTCAGAACATACTATTGAAATCAGTGATGTGTACTGCACTTCAGATTTCAGCCATAAATAAAATTCGTTGGCATGGCAACATCAGAATTACATAGCGCAGCGGGGTGGGGGTGGTATAAGGATCAGAGCTGGGTTCATGAGGGGACAACCAGCCAGGCAGACTCATGCGGGTACACAGAGAAAGCAGCTTTGAGACTCGGAAGGGATTCAAAAACTTCAGTTACCCTGGTTTGGGTGCATTCTCTGTAGGGCCCCAGGTCTGTGAAAACAAGGGTAGCCAACCTGATGCCCTCCAGATGTTGTTGGACTACAACTCCCATCATCCCTGACCAATGGCCATGTTGGCTGGGGCTGACAGGAGTTGCAGTCCACCACATTTGGAGGGCACCACGTTGGCTACCCCATGTTAAAATGTGCACTATCTCACATTCTAATGTGCACACATAAGTGTGTCCAATTTTCTCTTTCTTAGTATCTCACACAAGGTAGGTAGGGGCAGCGGCTCTTTTGGTCCCTCTTCCACTCTAGCAAAATGCGACTCTCTGGGCATGTGGGGCTCATTCTTCCCAAGGCACCAGAGAGCTGCGGAGAGGTATTGCTGGCAGAAATTTCTACCCTGTAGGGATTTAGGGCTGCTCCTTCCACTGCCTTGCATTCTGTGCCCCTGAACCAAGGCAATGTAGTCACCACATGCTCCAGAAAGTGCTGTTTTAGTGTAAACGGCAGTCAGAGAAAGCTTGGTGCAGAGTGGTTTGGAGATGTTAATGGATCTGACCCTCTTGTAGGGAGTCCCAGAGAGGCAAGTTTTCTACATCAGTCCAAAGCCTGTAGTCTCACAACAGTACCAGAAGAAAAATGATGACACAGAAAGAGTAGAACACAAGACCATAGTTAGCAGCAGAGATGGAAATGGAAATATAAAGGCCAAGTCCTACATTTCATTCTGGTGCCCCACCTTTTATAAATCAAGAGATGATTTGTTCAAAAGCTTCAGGAAGATACCTACGGCAAGGCTGTGCTGCCATGGGAAAATGGGCCAGGAAGCTCTCCAGGACTGTCACAAGAAACAAGGCAGGTCCCATAGCTATGACACAGAGGGAAAGGTAATGGTGTGCATGCGATGAATAACAAACTGTGATGCATTCATCTTGCTGCCAGGCCTCAATCTGTGTCATAACAGGTGAGACTATTATGGTAAGAACTGGTTGCTCAGGAAGGGAAACTGTTCAAAGGGCCAGCCATAGGGCCTGCTTAGGGCTGCATCTCATCCAACAAAGTTGTTCTGTTCACTCAAGGACTTTGGCTTAGGCAATGGAACAGCCCCCCTCTCCTCTCCCACCATCTCACCCCCCCTCCGCAAATCTGCTCCAGAGGGTTGGGGAAAACTCCAGAACAGATTTGGGAGGCACAGAAGAAGAGGTAGGGGAAATTTCACTGTGGAAGTCCTTGAGTGAATGGAACAACTTTGTGCAATGCAATTAATATGGTGGAATTTGCCAAGCTAGAGTCCAACACCATGTCCCAAGACCTGACATTATGGCATCCTTGCAGCTCACAGAGTTAAGAGTTAAGACACAGAAATCATAGCTTAGGCTGCAATCCGATACACACTTACCTGGGAGTAAGTCCTATTGAACCCAATGGAGCTTACTTCTGAGCAGATATGTATTAGATTGCAGCCTTATTCATATACCAAGATGCATCATTAGATCTCCCTTAGTCCTTGGAAAGGCAGCTAAGTAAGTCCCTCAAATGGCAGCAAATAAGGTCAACACTTTGATTTTGGTATAGTCAGCTCAGGTCTTCCTCTGCACAGTAGGCAACATTGGCCCCTATAGTATACATTTTGCAATCATAGGTACAGAGATATACATAGATATCTATACTATACATTTTACGATCATACTGGCTGACACTACAACACCTCTACTTCCACTAGGCTAGTGTGGAATTCCTACAGCTCATCTTTGCTTTGTCATCCCTGGAATACAAACTGTTACCACAAGGCAGAGTTCGTTCCTTTATTTCAAGGGAGAGAGGCAAAAATGTCTCTTGTAATTGAAGTGTACTGGAATATGTGCTTACTATAATTCAGTTTTTTATTTGTTGTGAAATAACTTTGATACCTGCATCAATGAGTGAGGGAGTCAGCAAGTCCCAAGCACCTTTATAGAGAAATTGTAAAACCAGTGAGCGGTTCTAATAAAAGTTCCAGGTCTCTAATAAAATCCTATATAGCTATTAAGTGCAAAAATAACTTGTTTATTCCATGGCTCTGCTTTCCAAAATATTGAGGAAACTTTACCCTACCATAAGGAGATTGTAATAATGATTTAATGAAAAGAGTGGTGGTTGAGGGAAGTTTAATGGCAGCAAGCCTAGAGGAAGCTGTGAAGAGGTAAATACAATCGGGACTAATCCACAGCAACATATGGATGAGATATAAACAAAGTTTATATTTAATGTACAGCCCTGCCTGCCAGGAGAGAGAGTTTTTAAAAGATTGTTTCAAGGATTCTTATATCTGCATTCACACTTTATATTTTTAAATGCATGCTTAAAATATCTTATACACCAAGAAGTAAAGTATTATACGAGATGCCCTAGTGACAGACTGCCTCAGTTCACACAAAATGCTAATAGTTCTGTGTGAATGCATGAGGGTGCAGGTTCCCTCCTTTAGACAAACCATGGGCTATAAACAAAGAATGAACCTTGGTTACAGCTTGTAGGTTGACTTGAAGAGACAAACCATGAACCTGGGTTTGGAAATCACACTAAGCCAAACCATGGCTTAGCTCTTAGCAGCAGGACTGGAGAAAGCGAAAAACCAGCTCTGATCTCCTTTTCAAGAACCTGCACGTATGTGCATTTGCACTAAGCCATGGTTTGGCTTAGTGTTACTGGTGAATGTTGCTGAGATTAGCAGTGCAATCTTATACATGTCTACTCAGAAGGAAGTCCCACCGAGTGTAGGATTGCTCTGTGAAGTAGAATGTGGGCCCAACATAGTTTGAAGATTGACGGGTTTCAAGCACTGATTCTCTAATTTTGCGGCTTTGTGGACCACTTGAAAATTACTGGTGGTCTTAGTAGCCACTTAATAAAACTTTCTTCAGCGCTAGCACCATCATCAAAACCAGCCCCATATTACTAAAACTGTGGGCCAGGCAGCTGAGAAGGGCCTGGTAAATGTTTACAGAAACAAATAGTAGACTGTGCCAATGCCAAATTATGAAAACCACAGCCCCTAAGCCAGGGCCTTGTTAGCCTGTATGATAATCTGGTTCTGGCCCAACAGCTCCTATCTCTGTTGTCAGAAAAAATACATATAAAGTGACTGCAGGACCAAGTACAGATGTTCTCAGCTGTTCTGCAACCTTTCCACAAACCACCTGAATGGAGCTGACAGTCCACAATTTGAAAACCTCTAGCCAAGGAGGACTAATGATCAAGGTTTGTCTGTGAAAAGAATAGCTAAAATGATCAAGCCACTGTGAAGGGGAGGGGTTGGTGGATCTCATACACAGCCTGAAATCAAGGGAGCAACAAAATGATAAAGCAAACATTGTAGGAAACATTTCTTCCACCATATCATTAAAAAAACACTACCTGTTGATTGGAGTTGATCATGGCAGCAAAGCCATATTAGTTGTAAGCCAGTTAACATGAAAAATGAATGCACTGCCTTCAAGTCGATCCCATCTTATGGTGACCCTTTGAACAGGGTTCTCATGGTAAGCGGTATTCAGAGGTGGTTTTACCATTGCCTTCCTCTGAAGCTGAGAGGCAGTGACTGGCCCAAGGTCATCCAGTGAGCTTCATGGCTGTGTGGGGATTGGAACCCTGGTCTCCCAGGTTGTAGTCCAACACTAACCACTACACCACAGGCTCTCCCCAATTAACATAGAGTAGGGTTACCAGATCTCCGGTTTTTGGCTGGAGTCTCTGGTTTTTGGGGGTCCCTTCCGGTTCTCCAGCTAGCACCCCTTAATCTCCAGACTCTTAGCTTCAATTAAAAAAAAGGTTTCTAGGTGGTCTGGTTCCCGAGATATACACCAAAACGTAAACCGCCCCCCCCCGCGCAACTGTTAAATCTGTTTTACAGATCTTTATAACAGCTCCTAGCTCTAACTACAACTACCATCAGCCCAATCCAGTGGCCATGCTGGCTGGGGCTGATGGGAGTTGTAGTTTTAAAAAAGTAACTTTTCCAAGCTCTGGCTCTAACCCCGCCCTTTCAGGGTTCATCATCATCAACTTTTATTACGGTCAAAGATCAGTATACAGGAATAAAGATAAAACAGCATAGCTACAATCATTAGAATAATATCATATTCAATTAAAAAGTAATTAAAAAAGTCAATTTCCAAATCCGTGCGGAATATTCATTATTCGTTAATATTTAACACAGTAATGGACTAAATATTATAGAAATACAGGATACATTATAAAAATTAATTAAACTAATTTAAAAATTGATTAAACTCAGCCTGCATATTTAAAATTACATAGGTTAAACCAATAAAATTCGTTTTCAAAGATCTTTTATCCATTTTCTCCTACAGAGAATAGCAGCTGTACAAAATTTAGCGATTTTTTCCGTAGTTAATTGCTGATGATCTCCAAGTAAATAATCTAAAAGCATTTCTTCATTTCTACCAGGCACAAGATCAAGAATAGGTTTAATTATTTGGTTTCTAAGGTCTGAATAATAAGGACATCTTAGAAGGACATGAGCAATTGTTTCACCCTCATCCTCACCGCAAGGGCATTTTCTATCACAATAAGGAATTTCGTTGAATCTACCCTCTAGAAGTTTTGATGGTAGGGTATTCATTCTTGCGAGAGAAAAAGCCCTGCGATGGTTAGGAATAGTAAGAAATGACAACTCCAAGGCATTGGAGTTAAGAATTTTGGATTATATCTATGCCTCCTAACCTGCATTAAGTGATGTTGAAAATCTATATCCTCATGGAATACTGATAATGGAAGATTGGACACTGAAATTACTGGACTTAACAGGACTATTGGAGATGGAAGATGGAACTAATAGGGATAATGGAATAATGGCTATTGAAACTATTGAACCTAACAGATTTTGATGAGATGGATTAATCGAAATGTTTATTTGGACTATGGTTATGACACATCACACTATGTGACGTCATGATGGTTATGACAATAAGATTATTATAATTATTAACGAGATGGATTAATCGACATGTTTATTTGGAGAAAAATTGATAGATATATTTCTTAAAGAATTGAAACCTCTCTTTGACTTTTTGTGGAAAGAATAAAGTAATGTTTATGAGATTTGATGATTAATTAAGATAACTACTGGAGGAAAGTGATTTTATAATATGATTTAAGAGACAGGATTGTTATATATTGTAGACCTATAACTGATTTGATCTGTGACAAATGGGAAGTCAATATTTTATTTTTTTTGTTTAATTATTTTTGTTTTGTTTTGTTTTTTGTTTTTGAATGTATTATGATTTTGTTTTGTATGTTTTATGAAAATTTGAATAAAAATTATTGTAAAAAAAAAAGAAAATCCATATCCTTAATTCTTTGTAATATACTCATCTTAGCTTTTAAATAGCCCATTTCTTGAATCACAGAAATAGAGAAGCCCAAGGTCTGTAATTTATCGATTATCAATTTCACCCAGGGAGATTGAAAGTTATCTCTTAAGATGTTAGAAGAGAGCCCAATAGGGTTGAATTTCAGTTTGAGCCAGGTAGAAATTCTCAGAGCCCAAATCTTAGATTCAATAGTGGGTAAACCAGCCTCAAGTCTAAGGATAAAACTAGGAATGCATTTGGGAACCGCAAAAATAGCTCTCAAAGAGGAATTTTGAATCGATTCCAAAACAGAAAAATTCTCAAAAGTGGTAACTTGAACCCCATAAAGTAGTTGAGAAACTACCTTTGCAGAGAAAACTTTAATTGCTGGGATAATAAGCTGACCACCTTTGTTGAAGAAATATGACAGGAGGGCTTTCAATGTTTTTTTTGCATTCCAGACCATTGTTTTGATCTGCGTCTGCCAAGATCCAGTCGATTGAAGCGTTAAACCTAGATATAAAACAGAATTTATTTGCTCGATTGAATGGCCATTTATTTATTTAGTTTAATTTATATACCGCCCTAAGCCCGAAGGCTCTCTGGGCGGTGTACAAAAAAATAAAAACAAGCACAATATATAAGTACAATAAATACAATAAATCAAAAAACAAAACAAACAAACAATAACGAACCAAACAACATCCAAAATACGGAAATGCTGTTTAAAATACACTTTAAAATGCCTGGGAGTATAAAAAGGTTTTCACCTGGCACCGAAAAGATAGTAGCGTCGGCGCCAGGCGCACCTCATCAGGGAGACTGTTCCACAGTTCGGGGGCCACTACTGAAAAGGCCCTGGTTCTAGTCATCACCCTCCGAGCCTCTCGATGGGATGGTACTCGGAGGAGGGCCTTAGATGTTGAGCGTAGTGTATGGGTAGGTTCATATTGGGAGAGGCGTTCCACCAGGTATTGCGGTCCCATGCCGTGTAGGGCTTTATAGGTCAAAACCAGCACTTTGAATCTAGCCCAGAAACAAATAGGAAGCCAGTGCAGACGGGCCAGAACAGGTGTTATATGAGCGGACCTTCTGGTCCGCGTCAACAATCTGGCCGCTGCATTCTGGACTAGCTGTAGTTTCCGAACAGTCTTCAAGGGCAGCCCCACGTAGAGCGCGTTGCTGTAGTCCAATCTAGAAGTTACCAGAGCATGAACAACTGAAGCGAGGTCGTCACTGTCCAGATAGGGACGTAGCTGGGCTACCAATCGAAGATGGTAAAAAGCATTCCGTGCCACCGAGGCCACCTGGGCCTCAAGAGACAGGGAAGGATCAAAAAGAACTCCCAAGCTACGAACCTGTTCCTTCAAGGGGAGTGTAACCCCATCAAGAACAGGATGAACATCCACCATCTGAGCAGAGAAGGCACAACGATGGTTCAATCTTTTCTTAGTAAATATTAAGACCTTAGTTTTCTCATAATTAATTAACAGCCGTTCCTCCAAACAAAATGTAGAGAGGGCTGCCAAAAGTCATCTGAGTCCAACTAAGGATCTTGCCAATAAGACTATATCGTCGGCATATAAAAGTATAGATCTTGGACAGCCAGCTAATATTGGGGCATGTGAAGAAATAGTGGCCAGGGAATCGACTATTCCATTAATATAAAGATTAAACAAAAGAGGTGCTAAAACACATCCCTGTTTAACCCCTTTAAACGTAGGGACAGGATTAGATAAGTGACCCTTGTTGTTACATCTAATCCGTAAAGATGTACCAGTATATAGCCCCCGTATTAATAGTAACAGTCTTTTATCAATGTCCCTGGCATTTAATTTCTCCCAAAGCCTCTCGCGAGATATAGAATCAAACGCAGATTTAAAATCAATAAAGGCTGTATACATCATAGTACCTGACTTAGTCGAATATTTAGATATGAAATGATAAAGAACCAAGGCCTGGTCAATAGTTGAACGTCCTGACCTAAAACCTGCTTGTTCTTGAGCCAATAAATTCTTTTGTTCTACCCAGGCATTCAATTTGTCATACAAATAGGTCGCATAAATTTTACTGATTATATTCAGTAAATTTATTGGCCTATAATTAGCTGGGTCATTGTAAGAACCTTTTTTGTGTAGAGGAATAATTATTGCAAGACCCCACTCTTTAGGGATTTGCATTGAATTATTAATATGAGAAAAAAAGGCAGCTAAAAGAGGGGCCCACCAATCCGAATTTAATTTGAAGGCTTCCACAGGAATGTTATCACTGCCTGGAGCTTGCCCTAATTTAAGCCTAGCAATTAAATCAAGGACCTCAGGTATAGTAACAGGTGGCCATTCAGGTATTTCGGCTTCCGTATAATGTA
The DNA here is from genome assembly GCF_030035675.1 of Rhineura floridana. NCBI lineage: Eukaryota > Metazoa > Chordata > Lepidosauria > Squamata > Rhineuridae > Rhineura > Rhineura floridana. The sequence goes on from NC_084482.1 coordinate 39,194,665, forward strand.
TTACAATACCGTTATCACTATTCTTTTGATATAATCTGGCAAAGTAATCCTCCCAGATGGTTGGAGGGATAAAGCAATCTAGATTGAATAAAGGCTTTGGCCAGTTATAGGAAACAAGCCTCCAAAAACAAGGTAGAGTTTTTTAACTTGGAAGCATACAATAAACGCATCCAAGTTTTATTCAATTCTATTTTCTTTTTCCTTTTAATTAGGTTCTTATAATGCTTCCTTGCCATACAATAAGTTAATAGATGTTCAGATGTTCTGTTTAATTTGTAGGTGTTATAGGTCAATACTAAATGTTTTTTATTGTCACGGCATTCTTGATCAAACCAAGTCTTGGAGCTCTTTGGCATATTTCTCCTAGTATTATTTAAGGTTGTTAAAGGAGATTTTTGAAAGGAGGCTATTAACTGTTGAAAGTAGAGTGATGGATCCTCAGGATATATTGATGTAATGATTAATTCTTTAATTGCTAGAATATCTGGGGTATTTAGCCATGTATTTAATTCTTTTTCTACTTTAGGTATCCATCTCAGCCTTCCCGGACGAACATCCACTTCATTACTAGTGAAAGTTCGGTGTCCCAACAACAAAGGTATTACATTACAATTAATTACAATAGTTAGAGGTCGATGGTCACTCTCCGGTCGATCTTCCACAATAAAATTGTTCACTAGATGGAAAAGCTCATGGGATACAAAAGCCAAATCAATTTGAGATGCACCTCTTGGTGAAAGGAAAGTAAGTTCCCCTTGATAGTCCCCGCAGGTGCGACCATTTAAAAGTACTAAATTTAACTTGGTTAATTTTTGCATCAAATAAATGCCAGTATAGTTTAATCCACTATCTCTCGATTGTCTTAAAGGGATGTTACAAAAACCTTCTATTAAAGGAGGAATCATGTGATATTTGGTATATAAAGCAGAATCGGAGGAACCTAGTCTAGCATTAAAATCTCCAGCAACTATAAGAGAGGCTTCAGGGTATTTTACAGTTAAGTTCTCTAAGTAGCCTTCCAAGCTTACTACTTTGTCAATAGCATCTTTTTTATCTTTACTAGGAGGTAGATATACATTGACAAGCAGTAAGGACTGTGAAGAAGATTTTAAACTTATAGCAAGAGCTAAATTTGGCAAGGGATCAAACTTTACAATTTGTGCATTAATTTTCGTAGATACAAATATACAATTACCACCTTTAGGATGGCCACCACTAGTACTTTGAGAGGCCCCTAAATAGAAAGGGGTATAACCATCTAATTGCGGCTTATCTATTAACCAAGTTTCTTGGAAGAAGATAATATCAAATTGTGCAAGAAAATCGGTGGTGTATGGGTCAAGGTCTTTATTCTTCCAACCTGCTATATTCCAAGAGGTGATCTTTAGTTGTTGTAAATTTGGAGAAGAGTTTTGTCAGGTTTTAGTAGACTGTAGAACAGTTATGACCTCAGTTGTTATTTCTTTTCCAGCCTTCAATTCCAGGGAGTACATAGTATCGGTTTGTCCCGACGAACTAGGCATTAATAAAGTGTGGATACTTGATTTCTGTCTGGGATTTTCCCCTCTCAAGGGCCCGCAGGGATCCTTACTCTCTTTTCCAGTACAATTTCTAGAATCATCAGTTTGTCCATTTCTTTTCATTTTTAAGGTAGATACTAACTTCTCGAGATTGGCCAGGATTTCCAGTTGTGCTTCATCTGGGAGTGCAGTATATGATTCCAATAGATGTTGTTCTTCCGGAATATAGAACATTTCTTCCTCATTTAGAGCAATCGTAGGGTTAGCTCCTTCACAGCTAGCTTGCACCTCGGTAGTATTTATGGATAATTCTTCAGAGGTCACCAGCAAAGGAGCCTGGTCACTTGCCTCCACATTTAATTCTGATGGTCGAGATTTAGGCCCATTTGAATTCAAGGATAATAGGCTTTGTATCGGAGCTACATTTTCAAAAACCCTATGGCATTTTAAATTCTGCAAAAGGAGTAAATTTCTATTTTCATACAGGAGGCCAGCTATTTTTTTATCATAAAATGTAAGCATAGCTCTGGCTTCCACATAATTATAAAAAAGATATTCTATTGAAGCAACTTCCATACACCAATCTATTCCAGGTATGATATGACCCATTATGGATTGGAAATGTTGTCTTCGTTGAGATTGAGTCAATGTACCTTTGGGTTTAGGATAATTTGTTATAGCTTATTTTACCTTATTTAAAACCAATTCCCATGATTTGGTTTTAAAGATCTTGGCCAGTTCGAGATCATCCGTAGACCCTTTTTTTTGTTGAGAGTGAGGTTTAGTATTAAGAGAGGTGGGATATGGAGTCAATGTGTTGGATTCCAATTTTGGAGGTTCTTGATCAATAGAATTACTATTTTGCTCCATTTGGATCGATGTAGATATATTTATCCTCTTTTCCATCTTTGTTTTCCTAGACTTCCTTTTTCTCCTCCTTTTTCCCTTATTAGGAGCATTGGGGGTATCCAATAATTTAAAAAGTTTGTCAAATCTCATACGAGGTTTATGTCGAGCTTTGCAGGATTTGATGTTTTTGCTCTTCTTAGCTTGCTTAGATACCTTTAATTTCTTCTTTTTAGATGTCAGACCGGGAAGAGATTTCAGGCGTGTGGTCTGTGTAGCTTGCGAGTTTGTAGGTAAGTTTACTATTAATTCTTTATGGTGAAATTCTTTCTTAGTAATAACCTCAGCTAATATAGAAAGTAGAGAGTTCGACTCCGCTACAAATTTAGAAATTTGAATTAAAGATTGAGTCACCATTTGTGGCCAATTTTCATCCATCATAATGCCTTGTTGGTTATTCACAGCCAGATCTTTTGTCTCTTTCTGAGGATGTCGAGGTTCTAAAGAGTTAATTTTGAGATCTTCATAGATAGATGAGGATTCAAGTGGGGGCATTGAACTGGAAACACTTACAGCTGAAACATTAGTTGCTCTCCCCAGTATTGCTGAGTCAAAGAGAAAAGAATTTTCCTCGTCAGCTATTTTTAATTCCTGAGCCAAATTAGGCCCTGTCGAGTCATCAGCATTAAAAATCCATGCCAAGGAATTATTTAGCATCCAGTCATTAACATCATTATCATTACTCATTGTAAATCCCATCTCCTTCCTTTGCCTTACTTTCTTTGTTGTCTCTTTTATGTTATAAAAATGTGTCATCTTAATCTGCATTCCTGTAGTTTGTAAAGAGTCTATGTCAGTGCACAGTTCTATTCCAAGCTCTTTACATTTTTTCCTAGTAAAAACCATCTTTTTAACTTTTAACTTTTAGCTTGGTAAGTGAACTTCAACTGCAACTGCAACAGGACTGGAAAATTAGCGTCACTTGAGATGGCGCAGTCAAAACAGAGAACAGAGAACAGCTTCAAGGATAAGAATAGTAAAATATTTATATCCAGCAAGGTTAAGGAGAGCATAGTCTAGTATAAATCACAGCAGACTTTGTTAATTATTTGTCGGTTATCTAATCATTGGAAGCGCTTACAGGCAGATCTTTACCTCTGTGGGCGTTTTAGGTCATCGGGCGTGTTCTCCTCTTTGTGTACAAAATAGGCTTTTTAAAAAAAAAAACTTAGTTTTTCCAAGGATCTTTAGAGTTGGCAGTTAGGAAGGTTTTCCAGTTATCAGTCCTCAAATTCGATATACCAGAGGATATATAATAATAAAATTCCTCTGACTGCCACTCCGAGCATAACAAACACGTCTCTACTAGGCGGTGACCATCTTGAACTCCTTTCAGGGTTGTAGCCAATAAATGATGCCAAGGGTGTGATTTGTTGATCCAGGCATGCCTAGGTTTAATTTCAGTGTCAGAAAATGGTGGTTTTGAGATTTTGCAGTTTGCGTAAATAATATGGCTTAACGTTTTTTTTCTCTTGTGTGCAAGAGTCAGACCCTGGGCTATGAAATATGAAAGTATTTAATCCAATACTTGCTTTCCATGTACCTGGAGTAAACCCCATTGACTTACTTTTGAGTAGACACGGTTAGGATTGTGCTGTAAATTAATGGGACTTTTGAGTAAACATAGCACAGACTTGTGTTTGTGTTGTAAATCTTTCTCTTCTCCTCCAATCCTATTTTTAAAGCAATTAGGCAGGGTTTACCTAGGTATCACAGTTCTTGTTATGTAGGAAACTAATACTGATTTTTTTAAAAAATGTTCCTCAATGACCAATTAGTTTGACAATAAACTATTATATGGGGTGTATTTTTACACCTGTGTGTGTGTGTGTGTGTGTGTGTGGCCTTTCCAACAACCCTGTGAGGTAGGGTTGGTGATTGGAAACCAAGGTAGCTCACAATAAGAAATAAATCCCTTTAAAAACCAATAACCATAAAACAAGTATAAACAGTTGCAAAACAGCTTAAAGTGGCATGATTCCAAATTTTGGGTTGGGTAAATGAAGTTTATTTATTTATTATTTGATTTATATCCCGCCCTTCCTCCCAGTAGGAGCCCAGGGCGGCAAACAAAAGCACTAAAAACACTTTAAAACATCATAAAAACAGACTTTAAAATATATTAAAACAAAACATATTTAAAAACATTTTTAAAAGCTTTAAAAACATTTTTTTTAAAAATAAAAGGTTTAAAAACATATTAAAAAGCAATTCCAACACAGACACAGACTGGGATAAGGTCTCAACTTAAAAGGCTTGTTAAAAGAACAAGTTCCTTATCACTTCAGGGTACAGTTTTCCCTGGTTGAGTAAGCCCCATTGAATACATTGGGACTTGCTTCTGAGTAAACAAACATAGGATTGCACTATAAATATCTTTACAGGTTGTGTAAATAATAAACATATTTGATAGTCATGCTTATATAAATATTCTGTCATACCGTGTCCCAATAAGTATCCGATTTCACACTATGGTTGTATAATACTTCCTCTACATTTTAAATAAGCCTTGGGGTGGTCATGGTTCTCCATTGTTTTCATCCTGAGGGGCAGATAGGCTGAGAGATGGTGAGTAGCCCATGGTCAACCACTACAGTTTATAGCTCATTTCCATTTTGAAAAATTAATTAAAACAATTTACATGCAGGCAAAATTTATTAAGTGGATTCACACAACACGTTTAAAGCACATCTAACTCGCATTTAAAGCGCACAACTTCCCCTAAAGAATCCTGGGAAGTGTCATTTCCCCCTCACAGTTATAGTTCTCACCACTCTTAACAAACTGCAGTTCCCATGATTCTGTGGTGGGATTCATCTGCTTCAAATGGGTGTTGAATGTGCTTTAAATGAATGGTGTGGATCTGCCCTAGGTATGATGGGAAGAGCATTCCAGGCAGGGGGTTGCCAACCTTGCTTCGATATGGATGTCTTTGCAGAGGATCCCTAGTCAAGGTTTACCAACAGCACAATCCAAACTATATCTACTCAGAAGTCAGTCCTGTTGAGTTCTATGGGGCTTAATCCCTTAGCAAGTGTGTTTAGAATTGTAGCCTTCAGGAGCATCTATCCAATGCCCCCATCTAACATCTCCACAACACTAGGCTCCTTTCTTCCTACAGTGGCCTTCTGGTGACTGGCCTGGCCTGAAGGCACTTAAACCCTTCTTGCTGAAAGCAAGTAGGCTAGATTAAATGTTCCCTACCCACGCTCCATCTTTTAGCTAAGATTTTTTTAAAATGTATGCTCCATAAGAACATAAGAACATAAGAAGAGCCTGCTGGATCAGGCCAGTGGTCCATCTAGTCCAGCATCCTGTTCTCACAGTGGCCAACCAGGTGCCTGGGGGAAGCCCGCAAGCAGAACCCGAGTGCAAGAAAACTCTCCCCTCCTGAGGCTTCCGGCAACTGGTTTTCAGAAGCATGCTGCCTCTGACTAGGGTGGCAGAGCACAGCCATCACAGCTAGTAGCCATTGACAGCCCTGTCCTCCATGAATTTGTCTAATCTTCTTTTAAAGCCGTCCAAGCTGGTGGCCATTACTGCATCTTGTGGGAGCAAATTCCATAGTTTAACTATGCGCTGAGTAAAGAAGTACTTCCTTTTGTTTGTCCTGAATCTTCCAACATTCAGCTTCTTTGAATGTCCACGAGTTCTAGTATTATGAGAGAGGGAGAAGAACTTTTCTCTATCCACTTTCTCAATGCCATGCATAATTTTATACACTTCTATCATGTCTCCTCTGACCCGCCTTTTCTCTAAACTAAAAAGCCCCAAATGCTGCAACCTTTCCTCGTAAGGGAGTCGCTCCATCCCCTTGATCATTCTGGTTGCCCTCTTCTGAACCTTTTCCAACTCTATAATATCCTTTTTGAGATGAGGCGACCAGAACTGTACACAGTATTCCAAATGCGGCCGCACCATAGATTTATACAACGGCATGATGATATCGGCTGTTTTATTTTCAATACCTTTCCTAATTATCGCTAGCATGGAATTTGCCTTTTTCACAGCTGCCGCACACTGGGTCGACATTTTCATCGTGCTGTCCACTACAACCCCGAGGTCTCTCTCCTGGTCGGTCACCGCCAGTTCAGACCCCATGAGCGTATATGTGAAATTCAGATTTTTTGCTCCAATATGCATAATTTTACACTTGTTTATATTGAATTGCATTTGCCATTTTTCTGCCCATTCACTCAGTTTGGAGAGGTCTTTTTGGAGCTCTTCGCAATCCCTTTTTGTTTTAACAACCCTGAACAATTTAGTGTCATCAGCAAACTTGGCCACTTCACTGCTCACTCCTAATTCTAGGTCATTAATGAACAAGTTGAAAAGTACAGGTCCCAATACCGATCCTTGAGGGACTCCACTTTCTACAGCCCTCCATTGGGAGAACTGTCCGTTTATTCCTACTCTCTGCTTTCTGCTTCTTAACCAATTTCTTATCCACAAGAGGACCTCTCCTCTTATTCCATGACTGCTAAGCTTCCTCAGAAGTCTTTGGTGAGGTACCTTGTCAAACGCTTTTTGAAAGTCTAAGTACACTATGTCCACTGGATCACCTCTATCTATATGCTTGTTGACACTCTCAAAGAATTCTAATAGGTTACTGAGACAGGACTTTCCCTTGCAGAAGCCATGCTGGCTGTGCTTCAGCAAGGCTTGTTCTTCTATGTGCTTAGTTAATCTAGCTTTAATAATACTTTCTACCAGTTTTCCAGGGACAGAAGTTAAGCTAACTGCCCTGTAATTTCCAGGATCCCCTCTGGATCCCTTTTTGAAGATTGGCGTTACATTTGCCACTTTCCAGTCCTCAGGCACGGAGGAGGACCCAAGGGACAAGTTACATATTTTAGTTAGCAGATCAGCAATTTCACATTTGAGTTCTTTGAGAACTCTCGGGTGGATGCCATCCGGGCCCAGTGATTTGTCAGTTTTTATATTGTCCATTAAGCTTAGAACTTCCTCTCTCGTTACCACTATTTGTCTCAGTTCCTCAGAATCCCTTCCTGCAAATGTTAGTTCAGGTTCAGGGATCTGCCCTATATCTTCCACTGTGAAGACAGATGCAAAGAATTCATTTAGCTTCTCTGCAATCTCCTTATCGTTATTTAGTACACCTTTGACTCCCTTATCATCCAAGGGTCCAATTGTCTCCCTAGATGGTCTCCTGCTTTGAATGTATTTATAGAATTTTTTGTTGTTGGTTTTTATGTTCTTAGCAATGTGCTCCTCAAATTCTTTTTTAGCATCCCTTATTGTCTTCTTGCATTTCTTTTGCCAGAGTTTGTGTTCTTTTTTATTTTCTTCATTTGGACAAGACTTCCATTTTTTGAAGGAAGACTTTTTGCCTCTGAGAGCTTCCTTGACTTTGCTCGTTAACCATGCTGGCATCTTCTTGGCCCTGGCGGTACCTTTTCTGATCTGCGGTATGCACTCCAGTTGAGCTTCTAATATAGTGTTTTTAAACAACTTCCAAGCATTTTCGAGTGATGTGACCCTCTGGACTTTGTTTTTCAGCTTTCTTTTTACCAATCCCCTCATTTTTGTGAAGTTTCCTCTTTTGAAGTCAAATGTGACCGTGTTGGATTTTCTTGGCAATTGGCCAGTTACATGTATGTTTAATTTAATAGCACTGTGGTCACTGCTCCCAATCGGTTCAACAACACTTACATCTCGCACCAGGTCCCGGTCCCCACTGAGGATTAAGTCCAGGGTTGCCGTCCCTCTGGTCGGTTCCATGACCAACTGGTCTAGGGAATAGTCATTTAGAATATCTAGAAACTTTGCTTCTTTGTCATGACTGGAACACATATGCAGCCAGTCTATGTCCGGGTAGTTGAAGTCACCCATTACTACCACATTTCCTAGTTTGGATGCTTCCTCAACTTCATATCTCATCTCAAGGTCTCCGTGAGCATTTTGATCAGGGGGACGATAGATCGTTCCCAGTATTAAGTCCCTCCTGGGGCATGGTATCACCACCCACAATGATTCTGTGGAGGAGTCTGCCTCTTTTGGGGTTTCGAGCTTGCTGGATTCAATGCCTTCTTTCACGTATAGAGCGACTCCGCCACCAATACATCCTTCCCTGTCCTTCCGATATAGTTTATATCCAGGGATAAGCAACTGTGATTGATGCTTGATGTATCATGCTTAATGACATCAATCGGGCCCGCCCCATGACATCACTCAAGCCCACCCCTTGACATCACTTGGGCCCGTCTCCATGACATCACTAGGGCCCACCCATCAAATCTCAGGTTTTGGGATGCTTCTTACCTGGCAACCCTAACATAGAGTCTATTTAAATGTTCCTCGTCTGCTGCTTTAAAGAACATCCATCTTTCCCAGATTGACCCCAGCCTGGGTATGTATCATCCTAAAACACACACATGCACACACAGTGAGAGAGGAAAAATGTCATATCCATGCTTGAAGAACTGTACAACTGAAAAATTCATGTCCTAAACATTAGCTGACTCAGTAAAACAGGCTTATATGACCAACCCTGAGACCACCAAGCTGAATTCAGCCTACTAGCCATCTATTTTTAAATAGATGTTTAAGGTGTTTAGTTCTTTCTTATTTTTATCTTTTAAGCTCTTTTATTCTCACTCTTTTATATGTGTATGCCCATATACACATGTATGTATGTTTGTATGTGTATGCATAATGCATTTTATGTATTTTAACAGTATCTCATGCATTTTAATGTACATTTTAATGTGTGGTTTTATTGTGTATTTTATTATATATGTGTGCTATTTTATTGTAGCCGCCCTGAGTGCCCTATTGTAAGGTAGAAGGGTGGGATAGAAATATTTTAAATAAATAAATAAATAAAACATTTTGGCCTGTCAAGTACTTGCCAACCCATCTTGTTTTCGTAGGTCCAGGAAGGCATCCTCTGGAAGGCAATCTCTGGTGGGTGGCATACAAGATTGCTAGCTGGCATTCAGCTTGTGCAGCACACCTGCAATAAATCACTTGCCCCACTACTTCTCATCTGTGGAGTTATGGTTGGATACTTACTAGAGGCTACTGACTGGGCAGTCTTGGGAATCCTCTGCATGTCTCCCTGGGAAGAATGTCCTCTTGCCATAGCATTGCTATGCCATCCTATTCTAAGGTCATTGAGATGCAATAATCTGCCACCATCACACCAAAAACAGTTGTTCCCAGCTCCTGGGGCTCCTCTGGACAACCTGTATATTGAGCATTTGTCCTGATTGCTCGCACAAAGCGTTGGCAGAGGTTGAGTTTTTATTGAGGATTCATTTTGATGTTTTTGCAGGTCGGTTATATGAGAGTGCGCATATATCCTGCTTGCAGGGTGTTTATATGTCTTTCCATTAATCATTAATTCCTCTTAACATTTTTCAGTGCATTTCCCTATCACCTTCCTAACTGCAAAAACTCTGGATTTTGTTATTTTTAATGGATTTGTTGATCTAGGCTGGGGCAACAGAGCAACTTAATCAAATGTAATTGCACAAACTTAAGTTGCGCTTGAATCCTTCCTGAAAAGTATTGAGTCTGGAGGTGATCCTGCATGTGGTCACAAGCTCAATTTACAGAAGCAAAGATCCGTCTAGTCCAGCTTCCTATGTCCCACAGCAGCCAGCCAGATATTTGAAAGAAGCCCACGAAAACGCTCCTGGTTTTGCTCCTAGCTGACATTCATAGGTATGCTGCCTCTAAACATGGAGGTGGCATTATTTATCAGGCATGATAGTCGTTGATACACCTATGAATTTGTCTAACCCTTTAAAAAATCGTTTAAGCCGCATCTTGTGGCAGTGAATTCCACAGGTTAGTAAAGTGATACGTGAAGCGCTTTCTCTTGTTTTTCCTAAATCTATTGGCAAATAAAAACATCATGCCAGCCAGTTGAGATACAAATAAATAAACAGATCAGTAACAAAAATGTTCTCGGGGCACATTCCCAAGTATTTCGCCGCGGCAACCCGCTTCATACGTTTACTAGGCACCCCGAATTATTGGAATTGTGCCCTTAACCAAGATGACCGCCCCGCATAAGGATAAGCGAGAAACGCCCTTGGCTTCACTTGGGCTTCTCTATGACAAAGCGGAACTGACTTTTTTTGTTCCCCGGAAGTGATTCAGGGTTCTTTCGCGTCTCCGAGATGACGCTGAAGAGAGACAGGAGTCGTAGTAACGCTCGGGAATGGTAAGGCTTTGGCGTTATGACCTTTCATACAGCTATGAATATGGGTTAGAATTAGGCGGAGGAACTTTTGCTGTTGCCGGTTAAGGGCGAAAACGGCCGGATTGAACGGGAGGCGCATGCGCGACAGCAGACAAGCGGGGGGGGGGTAGTGCTGCGCAGGCGCACAGCGCCTGCCCCCTCTTTTGCTTCCCCGCACCCCCTCCGTTCCCTTTCATGGTTGCGTAGTGAGGGCGAAACCTCGGCAACCTAGTGCGCCTGCGCGGATAGAATAGCCTCAGCCAGAGTGTCTTTGACTTTTAGGGAGATACCTTTAGAGAGATTCACTTAACTGTGTGCTGTGCCTTTCCTCTTTGGAACTCAACGCGATATGTGCGTGGTTCAACCATTTTATCCTCACACCGACCCTGGGAAGTAGATCAGGCTGCACAGTGAGAAATAGTGGCTGCCCCAAGAGACTCGTGGCTGAGTAGAGATTTGTACCTTGATTTCCCCGGTGAAGGGCTGCCGTTCTAACCACTGCACCACTCGACTCTTTTAACATTTGAAATCAGTGTCCCCATTTTGGCATATATGGAGGGCAGTGAAATAACGTAAGGGCATGGAATGGAATGAAATGGAAATGGACCGCCTTCAAGTCGATCCTGACTTATGGCTACCCCATGAATAGGGATTTCATGGTAAGTGGTATTCAGAGGGGGTTTACCATTGCCTCCCTCTGAGGCTAGTCCTCCCCAGCTGGCTAGGGCCTGCTCAGCTTACCACAGCTGCACAAGCCAGCCCCTTCCTTGTCCGCAACTGCCAGCTGGGGGACAACTGATCTCCTTAGGACTATGCAGCTTGCCCACAGCTGCACAGGTGGCAGGGCACATAACCCCTGACCCACTCACTGTGGGGGTGATCTTTAGCTGGCCCTTGACACCCAGGAGACACGAACGGGGATTTGAACTCACAGACTCTGGACTCCCATCCAGGCTCTCCTCCCCACTGTACTATACCATGGCGTGAATGAGTGCCTAAGTAAAGACTTGAATCTCTGACTTCTCTCAGGTCAGGGTTGGTGTGGTGTAGCAGCTAATAACATCAGACAGGAGGAGTTTGATCAGCTGGGCCCAGAACATTATTAGTGTGAGGGTGAGCCTGGCTGCCTTGAAGGAGGTGGTTATGCCATCACTGTTAAATCTTATTTGGACCCTGCTAGTCCCAGATACCCCTTTTTTGGGTAAGGAACAGATGGTTCCTGTGCACCTCTTGGCTGAGACCAATTTTCTGGATCCATTTCAGATCCATTGAGGAAGGGCTTGTAGCTCAGCAGCAGAGCACATGCTTTGCATGCAAAAGGCCCTAGGTTCAATCCACAGTATCTCCAGTTAAAGATATGATGTAAAAATTGATGTGAACGACCATATCGAAAAGGAAGCTCTGTTGGATCAGAAAGGCCTGTCTCGTCCAACATTCCACAGTGTTCCAGCCTGTTCCTAGAATTCTAGGAGATGGTGATGGGAAACTCCTGCTCAGCTGCATGGCCTTTACACTTGAGTGATCTTGCAGGGTTCCTACTTGTCTCCGCTGGCTCGAAGTAGGAAAAAATTGAGATTTGGGAGAAAACACTTTTGTGAAATGCTTTATCTTTGTGGAGTGAAAGCACCCTTAAAGCACCATTTTGAAATGATATTGTTGAACAGGCAATTCACACTGCTGCAAATCTTTCAGATCCAAAATTCAAAGATAGTAATTTTAGTAGTGATAGCATTGCAACTGCACTTGACAGGATTGGTTTGATGTTTGGAAAAGTATTATCACATGTTGTATTTACATAATATAAAATAATGTAAGGTACTTGGTGCAAGACTGAAGACTGGGAATCTTGCCAAGCACATTGCTCCTGCAGTGTAGTGACTAGCACTTTGTACAAAACAACTCCTCACTCTTCTTGTTTTTCACTCGCCTGAGATTCCTCCGGGTTCTGCATCAAAGGAATGGATGAATATTTAAAAATAACACAAATGCTTTGTTATTGACTAATCTACAGCAAACTCTGTCCTAGCAGACATGCTGTAGATATTCTGATTTCAGTCATACTTACATGAAAATTGTTCCAGTGTGTGAACATTTCTTTAGCTTGCCATTTAAATCACTAAGGGTGCAATCCAACTGACATTTCCACCTGGCTGGGGGGGGGAATTGTATGCAGCGCCCCGCCCCCCAGCTATGCTGGGAGGCTCCTGGCCTGCTGGGTTCTGTCTAACAGCCTCTGCTGCAGCAATGCCAGAAGCCTGCCGGCACTGCCGGGGATCCATCAAGGATGGGGAACTGGTGGAAACTGTGAAAAAAATGTAATGGCTGGCTATGGGGAGCACTTACTCCTCGGGAGGCCTGTTTGTGAGAGCCGGCTTCTTGCCTGCTCATGCGTGCAGCTCCCAACAGAGCCGGCGTTCAGCTGAACTGGCGGCTCCCAAGCAGGAGGAGGATCTTGCCTAGCTTTCCACCAGCTTTGGATTGCTCTGATACAAAAATAAACTCAGTTTGCTGTTGATATGAGCAATTACACATAGCAAAGCTGGAAAAATCCTTGGTGCCTAAAAAATTATGATGGTGCAACAAAGAAACACAAAACCCACAAACCCTCCCAATCCTGTGAAGGGCAGCCTGTTACAATCATTACAGATGAGGGGCTGAGGTTGACTGAGTGTCCAACTATTCTCTGGGTCCAGAACAGAACTTTGAAACCAAGTGTCTTAGGTCCAAGGCTAATACTCTCTTCACCACACTGATAGTGGAGACAGAACATAGCCATCCTGGCTAGTAGCCATTGATAGCCTTATCCTCCATGATTTTGTCTAATCCTCTTTTAAAGTCATCCTAGTTGGTGGCCATCACTATATCTTGAGTTCCATAGTTTAATTATGTCCTGTGTGAAGAAGTACTACTTCTCTGAGGTCCCAAGATGTGTTACAACAATTAAAAAATACAATATAAAATCATTTTTAGGAATTGCAATCAGAGAGTAGGGTGAGTCGTAAAAAAAAAAAAAAAGTCATGTGTCAAAGGCCAGGGTAAAGAGATGCATCTTCAGCATACTACAAAACTACACCATGAAGATTCCCAGCCCCTTGCAAAAGGCATTGGCATGGACGTTGTCCTCTGTCAAATAATAACAATAGTGGCTGACCACATTTCGTCAGAAATCAATGAAGCATTTCCAGGTAAAGGTGTTTAGGAATACCCAAACAAAGAGTTCTTAGGGAATGTGACCAAGCTCAGTTAGTTTTTGAATCTTTGGGCTGCCAGGTTATGAGTGAATCCATAGCCAATCTCTGACAGTGTGAAAAAAATTTTTTACATCATCCTCTGCTGCATCCAATATTGGCCAAATAGTTAAAGTTGGTCCAACATGGTATCAACTCAGAGTTGCTGTAGCACAGTCACTGATGCTGTGTTTCTCCTTCTATGGCAGACGTGCTGGATTCCAGACTGATGGCGTCGGGCACGGCGAGCCGTTCTGAAGACGAAGAGTCTCTGGCAGGACAAAAAAGGAGCTCATCGCAGGTGTTGGGTGCCATTCCGAAACGACGCAGTTCTTCCAGGTACCATACTGGGTGTGCCCAGGAAGGCAGTCTCAGTAAAAGGGGGGCACTTGCTGTCTGAGCATCTGTCCTCAGCTTGGAGACTAGAGCAGCTGAGTGGAATGTGGGTGGTTGTCTATAGTTCTTTTCTGAAATTCAAGTGCTAAAGAGTAGATAAATAGACTGGCTCCTTTTGTGAGCAGAGATAATGTTGCCACTGTTCTGAGGGCAGCCAGGAAGTTAATCTATGGAGCCACAGTATAAATCAGGGCCTCCAGATGTTGTCGGACTCCAATTCCCATCTGCCCCAACAGACATGGCTAATTGTCAGGGATCCTGGGAGTCGTAGTTCAACAATATCTGCAAGGACACTGACTCTTCATCCCTGGCGTAAGTAAAACTTCCTTTAGGACATCCAGAACAAAGTCAAACTTTTTTTCCTCTTCCCAGTTAGCATTCATTGCGTCCATTGGCTGGCACCAGGGCCAACCAGTTTAAGCTGGGGTCTATATATTTTGGCTGGCCGTGGTAGCCAACCAAAATCCAGTTAACTACCTCTGCCGTTTCTCACCTTGCGGGGAGGGTTTGAGTCTTGCTGCTGTCATGGTGCTATGCTTGGGCATTGTAAGAATCTTGTGGTGAAATGTTGGATGGTGGCTGCATTTGTGGCGCTCCTGAATGTAAAACCAAGGATTGGAACTGTACAGCACTACTTGCCGATGGACAAAGTTTTGACCTTTTTCAATGGGATTGCAATATTGTTTGTCACAATATTTATGGGGTACCATGAGGGGGAAAAAAGGAACTGCAATTCCCCCCCCGGCTATCTAAATTAGCAAAAAGAACCCAAAACAATGTGACAACCACCACCCTCCTTCCCACAAGTGAAGGGGCAACATAGATACAAAGTGATTGTGCATCTAACCCTCTTCCTTAAATTGTGCAGCTTCTCCTGGCCCTGTGCATGTCAGTGGATGACTTCTGAAGTGTTTATTATTATTATTATTTATTGCATTTATATACCGCCTCATAGCCGAAGCTCTCTGGGCGGTTTACAACAATTAAAAACATTAAAAACAAGTATACAAATTTAAAACCATACCAAATTAAAACCCATAAAAACTGATAGGCAAGTTAAAAACATGCTATTCAAATGCTGTTAAAAATGCCTGGGAGAAGAGGAAAGTCTTGACCTGGTACCAAAAGGTAACAGTGTTGGCGCCAGGCGCATTCCATAATTTGGGGGAAGGCCCTCTCCCTTGTTGCCATCCTCCCATCTTCCCTCGGAGTAGGCACCTAGAGGAGGACCTTTGATGGTGAGCATAGTGTATGGGTGGGTTCGTGTCAGGAGAGGTGTTCAATCAGGTATTGTGGTCCCAAGCTGTGGAAGGCTTTATAGGTTAAAACCAGCACCTTGAATCAGGCTCAGAAACATACAGGCAGCCAATGCTGGCGGGCCAGAATCGGTTTTATATGTTTGAACCGTCTGGTCCCTGTTACCAATCTGGCCACTGCATTTTGCATAAGCTGCAGTTTCCGAACTGTCTTCAAAGGCAGTCCCACGTAGAGCACATTGCAGTAATCTAACTTGGAGGTTACCAGAGTATGGACAACTGAAGCCAGGTTATCCCTGTCCAGATAGGGGTGTAGCTGGGCCACCAACCAGAGTTGGTAGAAGGCACTCCGTGCCACCGAGGCTACCTGGACCTCAAGTGACAGAGATGGTTCTAGGAGAACCCCCAGGCTGGACATCCACCACCCACCATAATACAGTAGAAGACAGAAACAAAATTCAAAGGAACCTTGATAGGCTGGAGCATTGGGCTGAAAACAACAGGATGAAATTCAACAGGGATAAATGCAAAGTTCTACACTTAGGAAAAAGACACCAAATGCACAGTTATAAGATGGGGGATACTTGGCTCAGAAATACAACATGGATCTTGGAATTGTCATTGATCACAAGCTGAATATGAGCCAACAGTGCAATGGGGCTGCAAAAAAGGCAAATGCTCTATTAGGCTGCATTAACAGAAGTATAGTTTCCAAATCGTGTGAAGTATTAGTTCCCCTCTATTCAGCAATGGTTAGGCCTAATCTTGAATACTGCATCCAGTTCTGGTCTTTGCACTTCAAGAAGGATGCAGACAAACTGGAACAGGTTCAGAGGAGGGCAACAAGGATGATCAGGGGACTGGAAACAAAGTCCTATAAGGAGAGACTGAAAGAACTGGGCATGTTTAGCATGGAGAAGAGAAGACTGAGGGGAGATATGATAGCACTCTTCAAGTACATGAAAGGTTGTCACACACAGGAGGGCTGGGTTCTCTTCTCAATCGTCCCAGAGTGCAGGACATGGAATAATGGGCTCAAGTTGCAGAAAGCCAGATTTCGACTGGACATCAGAAAAAACTTCCTAACAGTTAGAGCCATACGACAATGGAACCAATTATCTAGAGAGGTAGTGGGCTCTCCGACACTGGAGACATTCAAGAGGCAGCTGGACAGCCATCTGTCAAGAATGCTTTAATTTGGATTCCTGCATTGAGCAGGGGGTTGGACTTGATGGCCTTATAGGCCCCTTCAACCTCTACTATTCTATGATTCTATGATCCGGTCAGATGAACCACCCACTAACAGCATCTCAATCTTGTCTGGATTGAGCCTCAGTTTATTAGCCCTCATCCAGTCCATTGTCGCAGCCAGGCACTGGTTCAGCACATTGACAGCCTCACCTGAAAAGGATGAGAAGGAGAAACGGAGCTGCATGTCATCAGCGTACTGATGGCAACGCACTGCAAAATTCTGGATGACTGCACCCAATGGTTTCATGTAGATGTTGAACAGCATGGGGGACAGAATTGACCCCTGTGGAACCCCATACTGGAGAATCCACAGTGCCGAGCAATGTTCCCCAAGCACCACCTTCTGAAGCCAACCCACCAAGTAGGAGTGGAACCACCGCCATGCAGTCCCTCCCACTCCCGACTCAGCCAGTCGTCCCAGAAGGATACCATGGTCGCTGGTATCGAAAGCCATTGAGAGATCAAGGAGAATCAACAGAGTCACACTCCCCCTTGGTCATCATACAGGGCGACCAAGGCTGTTTCTGTGCCAAAACCAGGTCTGAAACCTGACTGAAATGGATCCAGATAATCAGTCTCCTCCAAGAGTGTCTGGAGCTGGCCTGCAACCACTCATTCAAAAAATGATCTGTGCTGTATTTTATTTTTATTTACTTCTTCCATTTATAGACTGCCTTTCATAGAGATCACGGGGTAGTTCATAAAACATCAAAACTTCATTAAAACTTACAATTATTAACTGATAACTGTGACAGCAAAAGGAGACTGATTATTATTATTAATTGCATTTGTTAGTTGCTTTATACAAAAGAATGTTTTGAAGCAACTTAAGAAGATAAAATATAAACAGGTTGCTTCGAAAGGGAAGTAGACAAATTCATGGAGGGTAAGTATCAACAGCTATTAGCCATGAATCTTACATGAAACATATACAGTACTAACCGATGCTCCAGGAACTAAACTCCTTTTCATGAAGGCTTTTTTAAAGGGGAAACTCATCAGCTTTGCTTTGCTATAGATAAACTTTCAAGCCTGTCCCTTTGCTTTAAGGTGAAACTGACCAGCATGTGTCTTTGCTTTGCCATGGATAAACTTCCAAGCCTGTGCCTTTGCTTTGCTAAGTTGAAACTGACAAACCTGTGTGTTTGCTTTGCATTAAAGAGATCTCTTGCTTTCTCCCAGGGCTGGGGAAGGAAGGATCCAATATGATTCAGAGGAAGGGGAGGATGCTGGGTTGGCACCCTTTAAAGCTCCTGTTGAAACTGCCCCCCACCATCTGTGAGCATGTGTAGGAACCTATCCCCATTCTTTCCATGTTATTCCTACCTCTGGTACCAAAGTTTCTGTTAAAGAAGTAGTGTCCAGGAATGCATCTACTTTGTTAACTGAGGTATTACTGTATTCAGAAGCAGTATGCAGGCCCTCCCTTAGCATGTGCGGGGCCCGGGGCAAAAGCATAGTTGGGCCCCCCCTACATTCTTTCTCTCTCTATATATCCTTTCCTCCAGGCAACGGCGGAGGCTTTGTATTTCGGCTGCTAGGAGCTTGTGGCTGCGGCTCCCTTTTTTGCAGCATTCGTTGGCGGCGGCGGCTTTGTATTTTTCGGCTGCGGTTCCTTTTTTTGCAGCCTTTGTTGTAGACTCACTTAGTGTTTCTCGCTGCGAAGTTTTCTCCTTCCTGGCTCACTACTGCGAGACCTCCGCTGCACCTCTTCCTCCCGGCTCGTTTCTACGCTCCCCTCAACTCGCTACTGCGGCCGTGAGGAGGACGTGGCCACTGCTTTTATATGCAGATCACCAAACGTGCCTGTGATGTTCCTATATTAATGTATATATGGTAAGTGTTGTTGTTTTAGAAGATACATGGTAAGTGGAGTGAAAGAGGAGGGGGAGTGAATGGGCAGTAGAATGCGAGATGATTGGCTGAGTGTTTAAAATGGCTGAATGTATAAAAGGAAGAGTGAGAGTGGAATCGGGGGGGGGGGAGAAGAGAACTGAGTGGGTTGGTTGGTGGGGTTTAGAGAGTTGTTTGCCAGGAGGGAGGTGGAGTTCGGATTAGTATTGAGTAAAACCATATGCTTATGTGCCTTAAGAAGAAATCTTGTTAATCTTGTTAGCTTTGTTATCTGTACCTCTACCACCACGTGTGATGCGTCCTTCCCTGGCTCTCCCTGTCAGGTTCCTACCTGCTCGTGGTTACTGCCTGTCTCTAGGCACCACCAGGGACTCCACCAGTCCGGACCGCTCTCTCTTATGGTTTCTCTCCCCGCTCTAGCACAGATCTCAACAGATCCCCCTGCTAGGCAACCACCAGTAACATCCCAATACTAGTATTCCCAGAGACTCTGAATACTGGTATTGTTATTCTCTTCACCGCTGCCACCATTTGTTACAGTTCCCCTTCAGCCTTGGTCATTACCTTACCCTCCCTTCTGGTCTGTGAAACCCCAGCCAAGGATCAGGCCTTTGGTAAACCAAATTAAGTATTTATTACAGATAACAAAGCTAACAAGATTAACAAGATTTCTTCTTAAGGCACATAAGCATATGGTTTTACTCAATACTAATCCGAACTCCACCTCCCTCCTGGCAAACAACTCTCTAAACCCCACCAACCAACCCACTCAGTTCTCTTCTCCCCCCAGATTCCACTCTCACTCTTCCTTTTATACATTCAGCCATTTTAAACACTCAGCCAATCATCTTGCATTCTACTGCCCATTCACTCCCCCTCCTCTTTCACTCCACTTACCATGTATCTTCTAAAACAACAACACTTACCATATATACATTAATATAGGAACATCACAGTGCCCCCCCCAAACTGCGGGGCCCGGGGCAACTGCCCCGCTTCCTGGTGCCTAGGGGCAGCTCTGGCAGTATGTCTGAGTACGTTTTGCTGGGGAATAACAATGCGAGAGGGAGGGTATTGCCTTCATGTTCTGCTTGTGGGCTTCCTAGAGACATCTGGTTGGCCACAGTGGGAAGCAATATGTTGGGCTGTTGCTCTGATCTAGCAGGGCTGCTCTTATCCTTCCCTCTAGCTCCAACGTTCAGGGTGTGAATGGTGCTCTGTATGTAGCCAAAATGGCACCACCCATGCACAAGTAGGTTGCATCAACAGGCTTAGGGGAACCCCAAGATTTGTAGAAGTACAAAAAAAAACTAGAGGAAAAACCCTAACCGGGGGGGGGGGGAGAAGAGGACCTCCTAAAATAGCCGAAGAAGGAACGAACATGCTCAGTAGAAATGGAATGCTAATGGACTATAGAGGAATGAAATAGAATGGACTGTGTGCAACCCTGAAGAGAACTCCACACTGCAACATTTTGTTGTAGGTCTCACTTGAAATCTTATAAATGCTCACTTGTACCTGTTTCTGCCAGTAACCCCTCTCCACATTTTAAGCTCTTAAAATTGTGACACACCTCATATCGCGGTCCAAGGTGGGCGTAATCCCGCAGCTTGTCTTTGTCCAGGCGGGTAGGCACTTCAATGATATCATGAGTCTGCAGCTTTATAATCTTAAGGAGGGATGTAAACATGCTTTCAGGAATGATCTGCAAAACCTTTCTCAGTGAGGAGCCTTTTCCAGTTGTGT
The DNA here is from genome assembly GCF_030035675.1 of Rhineura floridana. Taxonomy (NCBI): domain Eukaryota; kingdom Metazoa; phylum Chordata; class Lepidosauria; order Squamata; family Rhineuridae; genus Rhineura; species Rhineura floridana. The sequence continues at coordinate 39,215,033 of NC_084482.1, forward strand.
ATAGTTTTGAAACCTGGATTCTAAATCACACAGGGAGCCTACACAGAAAAGGCTCTCCACTTCAAAAGTTTTCCGTCAACATGTGAGGGGCTAGGAAGGGCACTGCCATCCCATAGCCCCTCTGTTATCCATGTTGCCCTTTTGTTTGAGTAACAAGAGGGTTCATGTAAATACTGCAAAGGTGGTCCAGGTTGGCTTGCAAACCAAATATGCTCCATTTGGAGTTGTGACCTGGTACCTGATTAATTCTGAATCCCTTTGTAGATTTCACCCTCCAGGAAGTTCTGTTGAACAATCCATATTGATGTTGCTCGTAGCAATCTGATGAGGCCACTGGAGGAGGTAACATTCTGTAACAGAGTACGGGTGTTCACCCTTCTAGGTTCATCAAGCGGAAGAAGTTTGATGATGAACTGGTAGAGAGCAGTCTGGCCAAATCTTCCAGCCGGGCCAAGGGCCCTAGTGGGGTGGAGCCTGGGCGCTGCTCTGGCAGTGAGCCCTCTTCCAGTGAGAAGAAGAAGGTGAGTTGGGTAACATATGCCATGTTTGATAAGAGCCACCTCAACAGATTTGTTGCCAGGTGCTTTTTTTTTTTTTTTTAAGTTATGCCCAGTTCTATTTTAGTATCCTTGTGCTTTGTTTAAACAACACATTTTATTGGAATTTTATATACAAAGCAAAGAAAGAGCATAAGCCCTCCCGCAACAAACCACTATAGTGACATAACAGAAACACAAACAAGGTCATACATGTCCAAAGCAGAGAAAGAGTAATAGGCAATAGACAAAAAATAGGAAACAATTGGAATATATGGAAGAGACTGACTAGACGTAAAGTTCAAATGTTGCCAGGTGATTGATTAGAATTTGATCCTTTTAAAACCCTGGCAAGCCTGATTGGCTAAAGCCTGTCCTTAATCATCTTGCAATGAAATACATTAGTGGCTGCTCTTGTGATACAGCTGTCTGGTACATTTTGGTGGCCTGTGTTGTTGTGCCTGTTGTAGTCTGTTTGCCAACCTCTGCTTCCACAGGTGTCCAAATCCATCTCGGCACCTATCACTCCGAGCCCAGCTCCAAACCCCAGCCTTGCCAAGCGGATGAAGAAAAGCAAGCAGCCTTTGCAGGTCACCAAGGATTTGGGCCGCTGGAAACCCACTGATGATCTGTTGTTGATCAATGCTGTGCTTCAGGTAGTGGAGTGGGATTAGACCATCCCTCCCTCCCTCCCTCCTCTATCCTCTATCCTCTCGTATCTAATCACACACTTAAAAAGATCCATGTTGATTTCCTTCTATGCTGTTCTTTCTTCATGACGCCCACCGTGGCTGGATTGAGGCATCTAGGCAGTCTTCCATCTGCAAATCTTTAACTAAGTAATGACATCATATGCCTTGAGACCATTCTCTATTCCCATACAGGTCTGAGTACTTTCTTGCACCTGTTTAACGAGAGCTCTGGGTGCCTTGTGTTCCCACATTTCCTGATAGCCTGCTACCAGTTAGTGTAGACAGGACTGAGCTAGATGAACAGCTGGTCTTACTCAGTACAAGGGAGCTTCATATATATTCTTACATGTTCTGATTCCATGCATTCCTTTTCGGCATTACTCTGTGATTATCTCTTGGCTCTTTCTTAATCCTCCAGTGTGATCTATTGGATCTCAAAGTACTTGAAGCCAATCGGATTGCTGTGTGGCTTTTAAAAGAAGTCTCCTTGCTCCAGGCCAGAATATGGTTGTTCCCATCCTACAGTTCAGCATCTCTGTAAACTGCAGTGTCTCTGTAAACTGGATTATCAAGCTTTAAAAGACAATTGTTGCATGTCAGGACATTCGTTGCATATTATTCCCGAAGGCGCAGACCCTAATTATGCTCTCTCTTTCCCCCCCCCCGAAGACTAATGACTTGACCTCCGTGCACCTAGGAGTGAAGTTCAGCTGTCGTTTTAATCTGCGGGAAATCCAGGAGAGGTGGTATGCTCTGCTCTATGACCCTGTGATCTCCAAGTAAGTCCCCTCTTCCATGCACAGTCACGGTTCTTAAAGTGGGAGGTCTGGGGACTGAGCTGGTTCCTATCAAAGGGATGCCTTATTTCCAAGGACAGGTAAGGGCCAAAGTGCTTCCTCTTCCATCTGGCAGTTGTGGACCATCTCCAGTTGAGGACTAGAAATAGACCAGCCTGTGATGGGAGGGAAGACGTACTAGAAGAGAAATGTGATTTTACCTGGCTCCGAAAGTGACTTCCTGTACAGAGATCCTAAATGCTCTTACTTGGAAGTAAATTCTTTTGAAATGAATGGGACTTCCCTTTCAAGTTCATTCTTGGAATGGAGGGCTGTGTGTGTAGCCAGGCACATATTGAATCTCTTATGTTTGCACAACACTGTTCCTTTGCTGAGGCAATTGGCCGTGGAAGATTTCCCTTCTCTCAGTTAACAGCCAATTCCCCTTCTCTCCCTTCCTCTTTGCTCTTCAGTCCCTCCAGGCAGGAGGCAGTGGCAATCCTTTGACCACTAGGAAGTGAAAAGGTGCTTGAGGGTGCTTCTCCTCCACCCCCCCCAAAAAACTCCATACAATAGGTTAGTGGAGTTGGTTAGCAGCCCAGAGTTTTTCCTTTGAGTTGATGGTCTCTTGATTGTCCCTGTCCCAGAGGCACAGAGTCCTTAGCAGCAAGAGATGGGGCAAGTGGGGTAGTGAAAGCTAAAGAGGAGTTTTTATGGGTAGCGCTCTTGGCCAGGTAGAGACCCAAGTAGAATAATCAAGAAAGGAGGATAGAATCCCAGAGTAAACCCAAGGGAGTCAAGTTTAAGAATGGAAACAGTTACAGTTATCATAGTTAAGTGCCTACCATTCACAATACAGATTAATATTCCATTTCACGAATCATTTCAAGATACTATTTGGTATTCTACTTTGGTTAACATAAGGATGCAGTATTCTTGATTTGGTCCACTTTTTCTTAAAAAGAGACAGACGGTACTTGATAAAATGAGACTGAAGACTGGAATCTTAGCACTTGCTGAAGGGCAAGTATTCCCAACGGTTCCTGAGAACAGAGCTGATATCAGTGAGAAGCACGTGCTCCCTGATTCATCAGTGCCTGAACTAATAATGTGTACTGCCCACTTGGCATACCCAAACCTCACCTAGGAAGGCAACCCTACCTTAATATTTCTGGACGTAAGGCATCGGGGAGGCTTACCGAAGGTTTGAGATCCTTGACGTGCATGTTTGCCTTTAACTAAGATAGGTTTTGATTGTGCTAAGGTGACTCTCTCTGTCCGCTGGGTCCTTCTTGGCATTTGTGAGGAAAGAGAATCAACTACAACTCTCTTTATTTATTTTCAAGTCTCTCTCTGTAATCCTGGGTGAATGCCACTGGGAGCTGTTCGGTGAGGGAGCGCCTTTCTGATCGATTAGTTTTTCTCCCCCCACCAGGCTGTCCTGCCAGGCCATGCGGCAGCTGCACCCAGAAGCCATAGCCTCTATGCAGAGTAAAGTGCTCTTCAGCAAAGCAGAGGAGCAGCTACTAAGCAAAGTGGGATCGGTAAGGAGCAATAACTGGTTACTTGACCCCCCAGCCCTGGCTACCTTGGAATAAAGCAAGGCAGAGTTTTGCTAGTGATCCTGGCAGGGTTTTGCTTTTCCATACATGGCATGTGGCTTGCTCGATGACAGCACCCCTGACATACACCAGTTTCCTTTTTGTGCATGTAAATATTTGTGTGTGTATGTCTGTGTGTGTGTTATTTTTTGTAATATCCTATATAATGATAGCAAACTCTTTTACTGAGTGTTGTCTTGTTGTAGCCCAATGGGAGGGAGTTATCAGCAGGCTTGGGGAAAGCCCAGTGTTTGCAGAATAAAATGCCTTTCAAAAAAAGAACCCAAAGAGTGGGGGGAAACAAGAAACAGCTCAGTGGACGCAGAATGATGAGTGTGGGGTGGGGTGTGTGTGTGGAAATGGAAACAAAAATCTGAGAGTGGAAGGATAATGGAACAGAGTATCCCGGAAAAGGGCATGGCTGGCTAGCTGGAGTCCTGAATAGAAGTACTCCACACTGCAACACCTTGTTGCAAGTCTCCCTTGTATAATGTTATTTATTATTTGATTTATATCCTGCCCTTCCTCCCAGCAAGAGCCCAGGGCGGCATAATTTTGAGACTATTGTGTTGCCATTTTCAATTTTGTGGCATATAAATTTCACTCCTATGGTATTTCAGGAAATCTTGAACTTGATATGTATAACTATTCTGCAGTTAGAGCTTAAAATCCCTGTCTATGAGATTAATGTGAGAAGTACCCCTGGTGGTGGTGGTGAATTTCTTCTCGCTTTCATCTCTTCTTGCTCTTTTCCCAGACCAGCCAACCCACTCTGGATACCTTTCAGGACCTGCTGCACAAACATCCAGAGGTTTTCTACCCCTCCCGCACTGCCAAGGTCCTGCAGACACATTGGCAACTCATGAAGCAATACTACCTCCTGGATGATCAGACAGGTAAGGTCAGCCAATCTGTTGCCTCCTAGTCTGGAGTCTGAGATTTGTGCCAGGACTCTAAGCTACTCTTTGCCCTCTTTGGTCACTTTCAGTGCAGCCACTACCCAAAGGAGACCAGGTGCTGAACTTCTCCGATGCTGAAGACATGATAGATGACAGCAAACTGAAGTAAGTGGAAGGGATGGGGTTAGGGCCAGTTACCTTCCCCTGTTAGTTGTCAGCACTCTGCCACCAATATTATGGCCTCGTTTGTGTGGCTTGGTGGCTGGAGAACCTTGGGTTCTGGTCTCAACGTATATCAGGCTGAGGGTCTCAGATCCAGTCCACACCTTCATGCAAATCTTTCAGCTTTTACTGGTAACTTGTACACAACTTGAACAGCAGACAACTTATAAATGCAGATGATCAAATACCTAGGCATAGAAGAAGGCTGAATCTGACTGAGATAAGAGAGATGATATATGGAGGATGTGAAAAGGCAGTGCAAAGCCAGGCTCTCGGCAGAGAACAAGGCCAGAGGGAGACTTCTTTCTGAGGAGGAGAATTGGTCTAAACAGGATAAGATATTCTGCATAGGAACAACTAATCGATACAAGATAATCATTATTGTTACAAGCGCCACGTAATACTCATTTCACATTTGTAAGAAATGGACTGTTTTGTGTGGCAGCACAACTCCCTGCCTATTGACATTTGACACATGCCTTCTCTGTACTCTTTTTTGGAACCTTTTTGCTTAGGCAAGCCTACCCAGACGCATAGATTTTGACATGTTAATTTTTTTAAGTTTATTGTTAATTTTAACTATCTGTTAAATGTTTTAAATTACTTGTTTTAACTGTTTTTAACTGATACAATTTTAATGTGTTTGCAAATCACCTAAATGTTTTATTACAATCAAGCAGTGTATATATTTCGTTAAATAAATAAGGCTTGATTAGTTAGTTGCTGATAATTAAAGCAGTTCCAGATTTAGAGACTAGGGGGCACTTATAACATATAACATGATGCCCAGTTGGGACATAACATATTTCTTAAAGCTTACAGTGACAGTCTGAAGCAAGCAGCTAATGTTCCCATTGTGCAAATGAGGAAACAGTGTTTGTTAATGCCCAAGGCTACCCATTAGATCTAAAAAAGAGTAGATATTTGTGCTTTCGGCTTCTAAAACCTAGGGCTGATCACAAGTGGACTCTACGGTGAGTTTTATTTCTCATCATTTTGCATCCAGCAGCCTTGTTCCTGTTGGAAGTTCTAGTGGGGAACGGCTACTGTTTTGCACTTTTGAGCATTATTGTAGCTCCCGCAAACATGCACATGGCTGAGCCCCAATCTGACCAATGCTCACTAATGTCATCTGAGAGTGTAGCTATGGTACCAACACTGGAGCAAGTGGTCAGTTACCAATCCAAGATCTACCTCACCTCCTCTCTCTCTTTCCCCTTCCTCCGCTCTCCTCTAGGGATGTACGAGACGAGGTCTTGGAGCACGGTGAGTCAGATTCTGTTTGTTGAAAGGTGGGACGGGGTGTGGAACAAAAAGAAGCCCCTTCAAATGGCCCCATCTCCACATCACTCTAGAAGTCTCTGTGTGGTTCTGGATGGCGTATCCCTGTGGGCCAACTCTGGGATGAAATAGAAACTGTGATCCTTAGAACCAGAACTGCTTGTGTGGGCAGAATCCCTGTCGGACGGCTAAAGGCGAGTCAAGAATGTGAGCCTCACACGTTCCGCACGTGAGGAAGTGACCCCTTGATTCTGAGGACTCCTCTTCCTCGCCCTTTATTGGAAGTGGGTGTTTGCTGAAAGAGGAGCAACTGTTTCTCCTTCTCTTATTTCTTAGGCAAAAGCAAACTTCCCCTGTAATGGACTTCCCCAGTCCCCAAAGCACTTCACTCCTCCTTGGCCTATAATTTTTTATTGAAAATAACTTTTCTCTTGCTTTTCCTTCGAATATTCGTTGCTTGCACTGGCACCCTTTCTCCACTCAGAGCTGACGGTGGCAGATCGAAGGCAGAAGCGTGAAATCCGGCAGCTGGAGCAAGAGCTGCACAAGTGGCAGGTGCTGGTGGACAGCATAACAGGTGAGAGAAGCCCATGAAAAGGCTGCCATCCAATACACTCTCACCTGGGAGGAAACCCGATTGAATCCAGTGGAGCTTACTTCTGAGTAGATAGCATTGGATTACAGCACTAGAAGCGCCACCTTAACGTCCCTTCTGCACTTGTTCGAAATCAATCTTCTAGCATGGCAGCACCTACTCTCTGGAACTCCCTGCCTCTTTCTGGGAGGCAGGTGCCGTCGTCGTACGCCTGCTAAAAACCTTTTTGTTTAGGCAAGCCTGTCCAGCCATAACATTTTATTCTGTGCATTTGTTTTTTTAAAGCTCTGGATATTATCTATATCTTGATTGTTTTGGAATGGCCACTGTTTTCAAAGTCTGTTTTTATTGCTGTTTTTAAATGAATACTTCATGCCATTTTATGTAAACTGATTAGATGCTTATTTTATATTCAGTGATATATACGTTTTGCTAAATAAAATAAATAAAACTATCAAGGCTCCTGGTGGGAGCAATTAAGTGAAGGTCATAGGGACACAACCTCTCCTCCTCCTGTTGGTTACCACTGCCTTCCAAAGGCCTTGTCAGTCTAATCCTCCTGTTCTTTCTCTCAGGAATGAGCTCTCCTGATTTTGATAACCAGACATTGGCTGTGCTGCGTGGAAGGATGGTGCGTTATCTGATGCGCTCCAGGGAGGTGAGTTCAGTCTGTGGTTCAGCTTCTTAATTTCTGACAGTGCAGAACTTTTCTCTGGGGAGTGGTATCAGAGGGAGAAAGCCACATAGTTTTGTCAAACTCTGCATTACCAATGCCCAGTGTCAGTTTTAAAACTGGTAAAGAATATATTGCAGCCTCAACAGAATCCCCAACTTTTTCTAAGCAAAAAATACATGTATGTGTGTGTGTTTTCATTCAAAGAGTTGGATAACTTTCCTTTTTCACATTCATGAAGTATCTTCAGTGTAACTATGCTTCTGGAGAGCTGAGCTGCATTTTCTCTCCTGTAAAAGAACAATTTTTAATTTAGAAGATGATAATTTTTTACTGGACTTACTTGGTGGTCTCAGAGCAGGACAAAATTCTACCAGCAGTAGAACTGATAGTAGGCAGGATTATGTGGATTCCATCCATTGCTACAGCACTTGTTATATGTAATGTAGAATCTGGTGCAGAATTCAGCATTGTGAGAAAACCCAAGTTTTCATTATTTTTAAACTTAGCCAGGTGCTCTCCTTCATGTAGCCTTATCTGCTATCATACTGCCCCTTATAAAGTAACAGCAGCTTCAATATGCATTTTAGAAAACAGTATACAAATTCAGCTAGTTGGCGCAAAATAAAACACCGTGACGATTTGCCTAATTAATTTTGATTGCTGTAGACTGTAATTTCCTTGGAGCAAAATTCTGGTCCCCTTGACACACAGTGAACGGTTTTGTTCATTTCTTCTTCCAGATCACACTCGGCAGAGCCACCAAAGACAATCAGATTGATGTGGACCTAGCACTGGAGGGGCCAGCCTGGAAAATCTCCCGCAAGCAAGGTGCTGGAGATTGGGCTACACTTACTGCCTCTGAATGGTTTTGTGGAACAAGTTGTGTGAAACTGTGGCAGGGATGAAAGACTAGGCAGCCCTTGAGTGCCTGACTAGGGATGAAAAGTCAGATATCACTGTTTGATTTCTCTCCATAGTTCCTGATGTGAATGCCCTGTGATACCACAGTGCCTTGCTGTGAAAATTAGAGTACCACTTACCCTGGAAACCCAATTCATAGGGTTGCCATAAATTGGAATCAACTTGAAGACAGTCCATTTTTTTCATTTTCAGGATTTGCAGGCAGGGTGGCTGCTGTGCCTTCCCTTAAAGTAGGAGTGGGTAACTGGTCTCCAAATGGGGTCTTCAACACATTATGTTGGAATAATGCAAACTACTGGCAACACTTTCAACTTGCCTGGCGTTAAAAAAAATGCATTGGAAAATTAAAATTAAGTCACATTTTCTAGCTTGCACACACAATTTTTCAGTTCATAGCCTTGGAAAAAATTGGCTCAAGCTTTTCACTTTTGAGTGTCAAAATTTCTACTAAGAACATTGCAAAATAAGGCCAATGTCTCAAAGCTGCTACAAGTACCCTGCTCCGAGTGTCCAAGTTGCTGACAGCTTCAGCGACATTCTCCACAAGCACCTGGTGGTTGCTTTTCCTCCTCCTGCTTGGGAGAATCTAGCTTCTCTTCACCCTTTTATACACACCCAGGTGTCATCAAGCTGAAGAACAATGGTGATTTTTTCCTGGCAAATGAAGGCAGACGACCCATTTATGTCGATGGGCGCCCTGTGCTTTGCGGCAGCAAATGGAAGCTCAGCAACAACTCAGTGGTTGAGGTGAGCCCTGGGGTTTGTGGTGAAAGGTATCAGAATTGGCTGTTGGCCACATAGCAAGATGAGAGCGTTATCCAGAGCAGCTGCCCAGGCTTAGGTCTATCTACTAGGTTCCTTTACATGCAGCCAACTGACTCTAAATTTGATTTTGCACAGAGCCAGCAGATCCCATATAGTCTGAAGAGGATGGGATGGATTTTAACCATGAGCCTGGTGCTAGCTGGAAAGCAGGGAGCTACAGCTGAGAAGTCTTGAGGTCAAATTTATTACTCTGAGAATAAATTGGAGAGACATCATAGATTCTAGTAGCAGATGGTTAGGGGTCTCAAGGTGGTTTATGCCTCTAATGAAGGTGGAAAAGTGGTTAGGATAGAAGAAATGCAGCACTTTCACTCCTCCTGGCCACAATAGACCTCCTCTCCCTTTTTCTCCCTTTTCCCCTAGATTGCTAGCTTGCGCTTTGTCTTCCTCATCAATCAAGACCTGATTGCCCTTATCAAGGCAGAGGCTGCCAAAATTGCCCAGCCCTGAGGCTTGGATCAGACCAAAGGCAGCACTGGACCCATGTGTAGGTTTCCCATCCCACTCCCTCTGCCAGCAGGGACCACCATCCGATGATGATGATGCAGCTTCACAGAGCCTGCCTGCCCGTAAGCTGGAACAGAGCTTCTTGGTGGCTTTTTGTGGAGGAGCTCTGCTTCATCGATCAGCAGATCTCTGTATGAGAAAAAGAACCAAGCCTAAATGGGGGCCTTTGGCCAACTAAAGCACCTTGCTTAGGTGTTCTTGGTTGTCTGGGGCCTTTGCTGGCTAAGGTTGTGCAGCTGCTATACTTGATTCTCTGTGGGACGCAGTGATGAAATCTTCCATGGAGAATTCAAGGAGGGGAAATGGGGAGAGTGTCAAATGAGCTAATAAAATAGTTGTCAATTTCACCTGTGTGTTGTGTTGGTGCCCTGCTTCTCTTTACACAACTACCTTTTCAGCTCTTACACCGATTAAGGTCCATCGGTTTATATTTTTACATTATTCTGCAAGACTATTAATATTGTGCTTTCCTTGTCTGCATCCACAGCCTATTTTAGAGTTTAGTTCTGAGAAAGATACTAAAAAAAAAACCTTGAAAAGCTGGCTTGTCCAAGTATTTTTGGCCAAGTAGGAATCTGAACAGTAAAATGTGTGTGTGTATGAAAGTTGAGTGATTTCTGTTTTAAAAGCAGTAGCAAAATCGGACCAAACCTAAAGTGTTTAAAATGTGGACTATAATAATGGCACCTGTTGCTTTTCCTACAGTTTTCAGTATAGTGACTAGAGTTGGTTTGCTCAAGAGAAAAAAATCAGATTAACATTCTCACTCTACTGTGATGTTGCTAGCCTTTGAGCAACCCCTCTCCCCAACACATTCAGTTATGTTTATGCTATTTTGCATAACTTCTGCACAGACAGAATTAGAGCTTCTCTTGAGGAGGTGTGAAATGGTTCTTCCAGCACTGGTTTAAGAGGAGCTGCATGTTGCAAATGTATTTCGATCTACAAGGGATCAATAGAGTTGCTGTCACTTTCTCCTGTCAGCTAGGGGATCTTTGACTCAGCCCTTCCCCACATTAGGGACAATAAATTCCCAGCAACGCTCATTTGTTAGTAAATGAAGAAATCAGAGTTCAAAATGTCCTTTATTTTATAAAAAGTGTGCCCAGCTTTGCCCAGTCCCAGTGCTGTAGAGGGTCAAGATTTTTTTCTTTGACCTGCCCTTCCACCAGAGGAACAGCATGGACAGTGGGATTCACTCTTATCCTGCCCCTCCCCCACCCATGGCTAACAATGAAGGAAGAAGCTAAAATCAGGTGTGTGTATACATTTGCATATTTCAAGCATCTGAGTTTGAAATGGATGTATTCCCCAATCCAGGTGGGACGGGTCTAGCTTTTGTGCCTGCTTTTGCTCATCCTTCTGCAGAGAATGTCTACGCTTGTCTGCTAGTCCTTTCCTCAAGTCCCTGCTGTGGCAACTGCTGCACTCTCTCTTAAAACACTGCATCGGGGCTTTCTAGCGCCTTTCTCCCCTGTTGTACTCTGTTTCCCCCAAGTGAGATAGCACCCAATGTTGCAGGGCTTTCGCTGATGTTTCCAAACCATGCAAATCCCAGTGGCTAATCATAATGGAAGAGGCTCATAGGCCTGTCCCTTCCTCCTCTGGCCTGCAGGGGGCACTGCATGTAGAGCCATCATCCCCAGCGCCAATCAGCACCATCTCAAGGCTTGAGGAATCGCAGGCTTGAGTCCTGGAAGGTTTGGTTTCTGTGAGGCCCGTATGGCATGCTGGATCTGTGGGAGAACAAGCTTGAGAAAGACAGCTGTCTCTTTGGATCGGGCTTGGCAGCTGTGTGTTGCTCCCCTGGTCCTTAGAGCCATGACCCACTGGTGAAACAGTCACCGTCTCAGAGTCCTTCCCTGACTCCAGTGTCCAGTATGTTCCAGGCCAGGGAGAGCTCTGTCCGGCTGAGGGTGCCCACATCCACTGGACCCTGCCACAGGCCCCGTTAGGACAGGGTGCTGGGGGTGGGCGGTGGGGGCAGAAGGCTGGTGGGAGTCCTGTGTCTACTCGGAGTGGGCTTAGCAGAGGAGTAGTAGGTGTATCTGCATGGGGAAAGGGCCCGTAGGCAGACGGGTCGATACGGGGCTGAGCTGGTGCCTGGGAGAGAAGAAAGAGCTGTACAGCCTGTCGAAGAGAGTGCAGCCCTTCACGCATTTGCTGAACCTGCCCGGAGAGTTCAGCCACCTGGGAAATAATACAAGGACATTGATGAGCATTAGCGCCCTCCATTTGCCTCCCAGCTCTGGGCTCCCTGGCTTAAGATGTTGCATTCATTTTTGCCTGGCTAGTACTAGACGCCTTAGCATACTGTACAAATCTACTTAACCAATGCTAGGGATGGGTGAGGGGAGAACAGAGGGCTTTTCTTATCATTGAGAGGAGCCATTTGCCTGTGCTTGTTGAACAGGGTGCTTCCCTCCCCTCAACACACACTTGGGCCACACTTGCTACTATCAGCAGGGGAGGCCCTGTTAGCGGTGCCGCCACTGGGGGCTGGCGGTGACCCACGACAGGACCTTCTGGGTGGTGGCTCCCAGTTTGTGAAATGCCCCCTTGTTTTCATGGCAGTATGTTTCACAAGGGTAAAAGACAACTCTGTTAAGTGAGCTAGGGTGCAATCCAAACCCCTGATCTGTCACACTGGGGGGGGGGTGTTGGATGGAGCAGCCCAAAACACCTCCACTGGCCTCCAGTGCAGAGCTCCCTCTCCCACCCACCAAAAATGGGGCAGAAATACAGTTGGCGAGATTCCCACTGGCAGTAGCTTGCAGGAAACTCCAAAGCGAGGCATTGCGGAAGGGAAGAGGGGCAGAGTTGGCCTTGGATCCACTAGAGCCACTGCCATCACTTGATAGCATTGGGCCTGATTACTGCACTGGCTCCAGGTTCGCATAATATGAAGCAGACTTTGGTCTCCTCCCACCCCTCCTCCCATCCTACATGGCACGAGCAACAGGACTGCAGCTGTGGCTAGGACGCACCACTAGGCTCTACTGCTGCTTGGCTAGGGTTACAATTGCTCTATGTGTAATAGTCCTGAGACCACTTTATGCATTGACTAGAATTGCTAAAAGCTTTTCCTATACTACCATTTCTGTCTAGGGGTGGGGAGTGCATGCATGCATACGTATATTATCCCCCATGAAGAAGATAAAAATTAGAAGGGTTCTTGGCCCAGCCTTCCCCTTAGTCTGTTTTCTGTGTGAAGGACATCTCCTCTCTCCCTTGCCAATAGGAGAGCATTCAAGCATGCGATGCCCCCTTTTTCACTTGCCGCCCAAAGGTGATGAGTCCTCAAAAAGCTTTGCAACTTGACGCTTCTGGATAGCTCAATGGTTTTTAAGACCAAAAATCTTACCGCCTGACGCAGTTTCTCAATGGTGTCGGCACCAGATAGCTCAGGGGGGATTGTGAGCAGGCCGCTGTCTGTAAGGAGAGAAACGGGCTCAGCAAAGACAGGAGGAACGCTGCTCACAAGCGCTAACTGTCCTGCGCGCTCTCCACTTTCCCCAATTCCCACCCTCTTCTCCTGGCACAAGGGAAATGCTAGGCAGGAGGCTTACCGGTGCCAGGTGAAGGGCTACCGTAGTCTGGGCCAGAAGGGCCGAGGCGGAAACTAAAAATGGGTTTGTCAGGACTGGACCCATCCTCGATGCCATCAACAACCCTTCAAAAGAAGAAGAAAAGAGCAGCTCACATGTGGTCCTAGGAACAGGGCACACTGTGCCCCACATCCCTAAGACTGCCATTGGAGTAACTGGATGACTTCCATGTACATGTTGAAGTAAATGGCAACCTCCGACCGCAACAGCAGGGCAGGAAGGACTCGTAAGGCCAAGGTCCATGGTTGGGAACAAGAGCACCTGGGCAATGGTCAAATCAAGGAGAGTCATAATCCAGCAGGCAGAAACCCTTTCCTACTCATGCCAAAAAATTGACTTGGGTCTAAAATGGAGGCCCCCTTGGAGCTGTGTCTTGCCTTAAAGCAGGAGTGGGTGACTGAAAAGTCAGGGCTCTGCAGTGGTGTCTTTAAGCACAGCTGCATGCTTTAATATATATGTATCCTTTCTTGAGAGCCGTGTTCATCTTGTCCTCCCCTCTCTGCTGTTCCTTACCTGGGGCTGAGGTCCGGGGGGACACTGCAGGGAGCGCTGTGTAGCCGCAACGCTGTGGGACGTGAAGATGTTTCAGAGGGTGGATGGCATGGAAAGCTCAAGCGTGGCGGGTGATTGCTATGAACCCCAGAGGAAGAGGGGAGCAAGGGACTGGAGGGCTTCTCTGCAGGCAAGCAGTAAGTTCTGCGGCGTGGAGGGAATGAGGCATCGGGGTCCTTGCCCACTGTGGACAGCAAGGCGGTGGGTTCCCTGCTGCTCAGCGTCAGCGTCGGGGACTCTGCCTGCAGAAGGAAGGCAGAAGCACCTCTTACGTTTTCTGTCAGTTTCTCGGAATGATGCCTTACTGAATTCGCAGGTGCTGCAATGGGAAATGCTCCAACACATAGAAAACAAGGGCCCTTTAGATGCTCAACCTAGTAAATAATTTAGTCTGTTAAGCCATGCCCCTCTTTTTACCAGTATGCCCACCGAAGGCGAAAGCAATTCTTCCACGAAACCTTAGTTCACAAATTCATTTTAGCCCACTCTTCTATTCCAGGCTTTTTGTAAACAACTTAATGATTATAGGTTTGAAATTCATTTGCATTTCCTTAGTCTGAGGAATGCTTCAGATCTTACACAATTAAGAACAGAAGAAGAACCTTCTGGATCAGCCAAAGGCTCATCCAATCCAGCACTCTGTTCTCACTGTGACTACGCAGGGGCCCATGGGAAGCCTGCAAGCAGAAGCGTACCAGCACTCTCCCTGCCTGCAATTCCCCACAATTCCTCTGTGGTAGACTGGTCCATGTAAGAATTAACTGACCTACAGAGTATAAGTGATGTGATGATTCTATATGACGTATTAACAGCTGAGAAGCCAAATGCGGTTTCTCTGCATTTGCATGCAGCCAAACACTTGCACGCAAGATTGACATTCATTATAATGTACATGTGGATTTTATGTTTTTTCCCCATTGCATTAACATACTTGTGGATACTAAAAACCACTTCACATTGATCATATCCTTCCAGCTTCATCTTAAATGAAGACCAGTTTTTGTCAAAGACATTCAGAGTCTTCAAAGTGAAGCTACAGTTGCCAGTGATCTCTAGAAATAAGTCCTGGATTAATTTTCTAGGTTTCAACTGTCCACTGTTTCATTCTAGACAGCGCTACAGGTTATCTGTGTTAGGTCCAGAATGAATCCAGATTGGACTCAGTACTGCCCAGAGGTTTTTAGGGCATCCGTTGAGATTATAGTTTCCCTACTGTTTATTTTTTAAATAATTTGTATTAATTTTACTAAATAAACAAGAATTACTGAAATTACAAAGAAACAATGGCATACATAAAGGCATACATAAAACATCTAGGATAAACAAAGGAGAACGAAAGAAAGAAAAAGTTGAGGTATAATCTTTGATCAGCTCAGTTCTGTATGTTATGTGCATGTACATGGAGGGGAGATGGGAGACTACAGCTCAGCAGGATGGCAAGGAGAGGGAGCTTTCTGCTTTTCTGTTCTGTGCGGTGAGAAAGATCCTGTTTTTCACTAAACAGCATGAAAGTAAAGGAATCTGCTCAAGGAGAAAAGTGCAGCCCAGAATCCAAGCAAGGTAGAAATTAGTGCACGAGTGAGTGAAAGAAGGTTTGTATATATGAATCTGCACATGCATGCTGAATGCTTTGGTCCTGACCCCTGCAGATATGTGACGCTTAACCACTTTCCCTGAGGAAGAGAGTCCTTGGGGTAGGGGAAAGATTCCTCACTTTGTCTAGGCTCTGGCATGCAGCAATTACACCATCACTATTGTGGACATCATGCCATGAAGGCCAGAAACTGGGGAGAGAGTAAATGGCTTAAGGCTCCCATTTATGGCATGAAAGGCACAACCAAGTGTCTGAGATTGTGAGCACTGCTGTGTGTCCAAGCATCCAGGGACCACATGAACTCGTCTTTCTTTATTTACCCCAGGCGCTCCAACCCTGCTGAGCAGACTGATCCAGACTTTGTCTGGATTAAGTTTCTGGACATCTGTTAGACTTCTAGAAAAGCAATTTATTTGCTTTTGTTTCCAGAGTGGATGTTGAAGAACTGGCCGGCTGCAGCTGTCTCCAGATAAATACCGTCTATGTTAACTTGTCCAAGAGACAATAGCCCAGAGAACAAAGAGATACAACACTGTATAATAACAGGCACACAGAGTGTCTCCAGACTGCCACTATTTATCGGATGGGATTCAAGCACATACCAGAACTTTAGATTTGCGAAGTTAAAAGTGGATTAGAAACAGGTTTTTTGTGTTTGGAAAGCAATGGGGAAATGCATTGAAAAGTATGGGATGAACAAATGACTAACGGGGAAGCATGTAAACACCCTGCCGGCAAATCAAGATGAATGACCATTGTCGTGCCCTGCAAACAAATCAGAATGAATGCTCAATAGAGACTGAATATCACCTAAACTCCATGTAAGCTTTGTGGAAGCAAATCAGGATGACTGCTCAGTCGACAGCTGGCCTGGCGGGGCCCTAACGCACCCATAACCCTTGCAGAGGCAATCACCACCTACAGTATTCCTTAGAGCAGTTTTCCCCATGTTGCAGCTGTCCTGTCCACTCACCTGGAAGATGCCACCCCCACCCAGGTTGTAGCTGAGCTCACAGGGGAGCTCATGGCGAAATTTGCTGGCAAATTCCGGGTACAGCTCCAGGCTGGCCAAAAGGCCAGGAAGGCTCAGGCACTGCAGGTCACAGTAGGTGAGGCCCCGTACATCTGCATTGGCTTGAACCACCTCCTCCTTGGATGAGATGTGGCAACCAATCAGATCCCCCTTACCTAAAAAAAAACAAAGGAACAAAAGGTAACAGGTGGGACCCAACTAACAAAATGGTAGTAGCCTCACTTTAGGATGGGGTTCCTTCTCCATCAAAAGGCTCATCCAGACAGTTCTGTGGGGCCCTGGTGAGGAGTACCGTAGTGAAGATGAACATATCTATCAGCATCTCCATGAGCGGTGGCACCTGAATTTCCCTTGCTAGAGGAGCAGGGGGCTGGTTTTTAAAAGCAGCTTAATGAGACCCGTGACTGGAAAGCAGCATTCGTGGGGCTGAAGACTAGGGACGGGGACACAACAGAGTGGAATGGGAATCTGTAAGCTGATCTTGTTTTCAAGCAAAAAAGAACATAATCCAGTTGCCTTTGACGTGTACCGCCTCAAGATGCTGTTGTGGGGCTGTATATTTGAAGTTTCCCTCCATATTAAAGAAACTCTATGGAAAGCTAGCATGTCAAGGAGAAGGTACGAACCCAATCTTTCCCCCTGGCGCTGTAGTTTTCCATGTGCAGGAGCAGAGGAACAACCCCGCCACACTCCTTCTCCCTCTTTCCCTCCCTCATATATACCATCACATGCCCCACCCCTACTAGGAGAGAAAAGGAATCGCAGGGGCTGGTGCAAAGGGGCCACTGTACCTAGGATGGCGAGCACAGTGCCATCTTTGAGCACCTCCATGGAGCCCGAGCAGACAAGATAGAGCGCCTGGAGAGCATCCCCCTGCCGGATCAGGTATTCCCCAGGTGTGCAGAAGGACGTGCGGACGCTGAGCGAGAGCAAGCGCCGGCAGCCCCGGCTCGCCCCCTCAAAGAGCGGCAGCTGCAGCAGCTCCTTGTGCAAGTGCAGGGCAATGTCAGCGCGCAGTTCATCTGGGAGGCTCTGCAGCAACTGGAGGGATGGGGGGGGGGAAGGAAAGGTCAGACCTTGGTTCCAAGAGGAGCATCAACACTGCCACCATCCTCAACACAGGTGCGTTGCAGGCAGCCACTCTTACCCTCAATGCACAGCCACAGGGGTGATGAAACTTAGAGAACAGATTCTATTAAATGGGCCCAAGGACTCACCATCACCACTTGCTGCAAAGAATAGAAATCACATCACAATGGATGGCCAAGGTGCAAAACCCAGACTAGATTCTATGGTTAGTGGCTCTCTAACTCAATCCCCACTTCCCAAACTGGATAGCTTCAACCCAGCTTTTGGAAAGAGGGTGCATTGAGTGACAAAGCCCAGGGTTTAAAAGGCCCAGAGGAGATCTTCCTCCTGGATGCAGAGAGTGAGTGTGGTTACAGCCATGCTCAGAGTGTCAGACTTGGACTAAGGCTGAAGTCCCCATTGGGTCATTGTGTGAAGGCCATTGTGTGACCAGCAGCCAATCATGAGCTCACAAAAGTTGTTCTGAGGATAAAATTGGATAATGCCATCGACACTGTGTTGTGTTGCTTGGAGGAAGGGTGGGATACAAATGTGGGAGGTTAACATGCTGTTTCATCCCACCTTGCACAGATGCAGACCTATACACATGCCCCATTTCTACCTGAGCTCTGAGAAAGTGTGAAATTTTGCACTGGGCACTGAATTCAGCACCTTACAAACATCAGTTTTGTTTCATTTTAAAACAAGGATCTAGTCCTTTTGGCTGTGAAGTCAGAGTTTGAAAAGATACTGATAGGCCTTGTGAAATCTCACCAGCCTGAAATGAGGCTGAATAAAACTTCTATTGGTGAGAACACTCTACTGCTCCTGTCCTTCTCCATGATCAGCAGTACATTGGACTCTCATCTAGCAATTGAGCAATGAACGGTGGTCAGAGGAACAGATTCCAAACGGAATGCAAAGGAGAAACTTAAAGCACCACAGTGCAGGGCACTGAGGGCAAATTTCAGTAAGGAGGACCAAACATTTCCATTACTTTATGGTATCCTATTGTTTTCTTGCCAAACCCCCTACCTTCATCTTGTCTGTACTTTCATTGCCAGTTCATCCCTCCTACTCATTGGTCAATGCCCCGGAAAAAACCCAGATCTTTCTTTACACTATTGTGAAAATCATGACAAGAACAACATTAACATGTGTATCTTGCCCTTCCTCCAAGGAGTTCAGTGTGGCACACATGGATACCCCCCTCCCTTTTATCCTCATAACAACCCTGCGATGTAGGTTAGGCTGAGCGAGAATGGGACTGGAACTATGCCACTCCTATATTCTGCATCATGCCTAGGGGAATACCCTTGTTTTACATATGTATTTAGTAGAACTTCTTCACCACCACCATTCCTGAAGTATTTGTGCACTGATTAGGCGCCATTACCTACTTCCTCACCAGGCTGCTTTCTCCCAATCTCCACTGGGGAAGGTCAAGTGGCCCCAGGAAGAACGCTTCCTCCTTTCAACCCACAAGCCCCAGCCTTCTTTCTCACCTCACGCGTGTCAATGCCATTGCTGGCACTCCAGGTGGCCTGGAAGTACTCAAGCATCCGCTGCTTCAGCGGTGGAGGGATGCGGTGAATGCGGATGTAATCGTGCAGGTCACGTGTGCGGCTGTGGTAGAGGAAGCGGCGGGCATACATGCGCTGGATGATGGCAGTCACATTCCCAAAGACTACAGCATGCATCAAAGCTGAGGGGGAGGAGTGGAAAAGAGAGAACAGCACTAAAGCTAGTCTGGCAAACATGGAGAATATCCCCATCACCCACCCACCCTTACGATGGGATAAATGACTGCACAAGGACCTCAGGGAGGCAAAATAGGACAAAGTCCAGAAGCCATGACAAGCTAAATATGTCATCTAAAAGAGTGAGCAGGGCATGGTGACAAAGACATGGGCTGGGCCGGGCCTGAACAAAAATCTCTGAGACTACATATGCAGCAGAATGAAGTGAGGATGAGGTGGCAGAGTTCTGAGGTTGTAGAATGGTCTGCACTACTTCAAGACTGCAGATGGTGGATCCCCTTTTTGGAAGGTCCCCCAGGTGAAAGGAAAAAAAAGTAGCACCTCAGGAGAAAGACTTGAACACAGCCTGCTCCCTATTATACTAGTTTTCTGCTTGCAGGGTGCTTTCATATAACAGAGCATTAACAATGCGATTCCCCACCTGCGGTCTAAAGTAGTACAGTCCATTCTGTCATTTCAAAACTCCACCATCTCATTCCAAGCTCATTCTGCAGTATGTGCAAGCCAAAGGTGAAGTTGTCCATTCATTTTCCCAACCTCTGATGAACAACTGTGGAAACAAAGCTGCAGTTGAGACCTATGCCACCTCCTATTTCTCAACAACAACAACAAATACCCTTCTGGAAAGACTTGCTCCTCACCTCCAGTTAATTAACTTTAGCCAGGGCTATAGGTATTCCCTAATTGTGGGGTTGCTCCATAAAAGCACAAGCCCTGGAGCTGGATGCAGAAGCCAGCATCCTGAGACAGTCCACTTCCATTTTATAGGACAGCAGGCATGACTGCAGGCCTCAACTGAAATCATGAACCTTCCTGTTCCTGTCTAAGAATGCCACAAACTCTGATGCTTGGCCTACCTGCAATATCCTAGCTGAAGATTGGCCATGGTGAATTCTGATGACAGATCCTTGTTTTTTCCTTCTCATTTATCCTTACCTTCTCTTATCTAATGGTTAAGGGCAGGGGTGGGAAATCTGTGGCTCTCCAGATGTTGGACTAAATGTTACACTAAACAGTCACCATCCCTGACCATTGGTCATGCTAGCTGGGGCTGCGGGGAGTTGGAGTCCAACAACATCTAGCAGGCATACAGGTTCCCCATTCTTGGGTTACGGGATTAGGCTTGTATTTAACCAGTCGCTAAATCAAGCATTTGAAAGAACTGGGACCATAAAGCCATCTAGCCCTCTCTTTTTTTTTTGCATAAGGGTGGGCCTAAAAACATAAGGACTGCCTTGCAGGGATTGCACCAAAATAAATGTCATAATAATAGAAGGTGCTTGCCCTGTTGTTGTCATGATAACCAGATTGCCCAGGAACCCACAAGAGAAGCTGACAGCAGGGAAACAGGAGGAGGAGGAGGAGAGGGGCAGACTGACATTCTGCTGCTGGTGCTCCTCATTCCCAGCCGACTGCGTCTCCAAGCTTAAGTCCATACTCACCCCCCACCAGCATGGTGCATATGGAGAAAATCTTCTCCGAGTCGGTGTTTGCCGACACATTGCCAAAGCCCACACTGGTCAAGCTGCTGAGGGCAAAGTAGAGGGACGTGATATAGGCACTCCGCAGCGAGGGACCCCCCAACAGCTCCCATGTGCTGCTGTTCAGGGCTGGGCTTGTCCGGTTGGCAGAATCGTCTTCAGCACTGTTGTTCCTCTGCACCAGATAGTAGGGAGTCTCTAGGCGCCGGGCCAGCTCCTGCAGCCACCCTGGGAGGAAGGGGAAGAGGGAAGCCAGCTTAGAAGAACCCCCAGGGCGGGCCAAGATCCTGTACCTGAATGCTAGCTCCTTCCCTCCCTCCCCCGCACCACCAAAACCCTTACAAACACAGAGTCTTTGTCCAGAGGCTCCCAGGCACAGAGCTGAGGCATCTGGTCCTGTTTTCTGCAATAAGGCAGGGCATAGGAACACCAGAAGTGTCTTGCTGGATGTTGCCAATAGCGGCCAGTCAAATGGCTCTTGCACTCAGAAGCAGGGCATGGAGGTGATCCCCATCCCCTTTTGCTTGCCTGAAAAATCTGGTGTTCAAAGATTATTTATTTTATATCCTGCCTGTCCTCCCAGAAGGAGCCCAGAGCAGCAAACAAAAACACTAAAAACATCTTTAAAACACCTCTTAAAAAACCTAAAAACAATTCCAAAACAGATGCAGACTGGGATAAGGTCTCTACTTAAAAGACTTGTTGAAAGAGGAAGGTCTTTAGTAGGCACTAAAAAGACAACAGAGACGATACCTGTCTAATATTTAAGGGGAGGAAATTCCATAGGGTAAGTGGGTATCCAAAGAGTATACTGCTTAGATATGTGGAGGTTCCATTTAGTATCATAGCCAATAATTGCTTGTAGAGCTATCCTCTGTGGATGCATCTGATATCCTTTTGAAAAGCCACCTGAACTGGTGGCCCATCCTGAAGAATGAATTGTGTTCTAATGGTAATTATGGATCATTCATTGATCAATAAATGCAATGCATTTCATAAGCCCTCTTCACCAGAACAGCTCACACATTGAATCAACACATGGGTGGGCCTATGCCAATTATTGTCATTATTATGCAGATTTATAGGCCGCTTCACAGCATAAAGCCATCAAACAGTGTACAAAATTAGCCAGGCCCCTGATGTTGTTCACGGCAGCTTACGCCACCCCTCACGTCCGTGCATAAAACCTGCACCAGGAAGCCTTCATGTGTACAGCCTTGCTTGATTGGAATTCCAGATTGTGTTGAAGCCTTTGTGTGTACCGCTGTATGTGAGAAGGCTTCCCTGCTGCAGACATTCACATTGTTAGGTATGGATGCCAGGGGGCGGGGCAAGCTGATGTGCACAATGTCAGGGACTAGCTAGTCAGCATGCCTGCTCATGCAGCTGATTCACCATGTGAGCAGAGAGCAACAGCATGTTGTCATCAGACTGAGCAAGGAGGAATCACTACAAATCAGTCAGAAGCATCTTATCCAAGCAAAGCTTTGCCAGGGGCCCCCATGCCTCCATCCCATCCTGTTCAAGTGGGGGGGGGGCAATTATCTGGAGAGACTTTGCGGGGGGCTGCCGGGGGCAATGAGGAGGGGGCAGGAACAGTTGCCCACTGAGAGCTTCCTGCTGATCAAGGTGACAGAGGACTCAAGCTATGGCCTGTGCCTCGCTTGCATCATTCTACACAGGTTGCAGAGTCCGGCTGTGCTTGGGACAGAATTCTCATGGTTGCTTGTTCTGTTGTTTGAACAAAGAGTATCCCCAGCCCTACCGCCAGCTACTCTCAGAGGCAGGCAGGCAACTATCTAGAGGTAGGACTGCCAGAACCAAAGGTTTGACCTGACATTTCTGGCTTCCTTTGGCCTCCTTCTGGGGGTCTCCAGGAGATGGAGTTAAATCTCAAGGCAAAAGGCCAGAGCGGGGCAAGGGGAAGAGGCAAACTCTTTCCCTCAGGAGTCAGGACCCATCCCTAGTCACTTCTCAAGACTCCATTGCCCCTTTAAACCACGCCCTTTTATCAGTGTGTATTGGTGTCTTGCTCTTTTCTCCCTATGGGGGAGAGAGGCAAACACCAATAAGGATTTAAGAAATACATAGTGAAAGCAATGCAGTCCATAAATCCCACACTGGAGATCAATTAAGAGAGGTCTGAGAGATATCTCCAAGTATCTGTTTTAAAGGAAAGGAAAAAAACATTCGCCAACAGCCAATAGGTGCCAGCAGCAAGGCTCCATCCCCTGATGATCAGAGTCCCACAAGATTTGGCAACCCTTCCTAAAGGTACATGCAGCAGTTGCTTGTTAGCTTGTCGTCATGCAGTCCCAAGAATCTGTTAGACAACAGTAATTACAGAAGAACGTATCGCCCCCAAGAGAAAATGAGTGAGTGCATGTGTGGGTCTATTATTTATTTATTCTAGCGACCGCGGCATCTGCATCAATGCTTCCGCTTGCATGCTTGCGTGCACGCACCCTCGTGCATTCACGCCCCGCTGAGTCGCACAACCCACATCCCTTGCACAAGTTGGAAACAGCAAGATACCAAACGCACCGATCCCCGGCAGTTGAGAGGGGCTGCTCTCGACCTCACGCTGCCCAATAAAGTACCAGACGCAAGCGACCCAGTGCGCCAAGAGAGCAAAGACAGTCATGAGCAGGGTGAGCACCACCGCGCTGTATTGCGAGTACCGGTCCAGGTTGGGAAGCAGCCGCAGTAAGCGCAGGAGCCTCACTGTCTTGAGCAGGTGCGCCCCAAAGTACTGAGTGGAGGAGAAAGAAAAAAGTTGGATCATCCTGCACTGCAACATTAATGGGAGAGATGAGAATGGAGCCAGGGATGAGGTGCCGTAGTGCGGTGGCACAACGACGGGGAGGGGCAGTGGTCCCTGCAGGATATACCTCCCTGTGAACTAAAAGTAAATTTAATATATCAAACCCTCCCCCCCCATTTAAAATATTACAATGTGGCGGGGGGAGGAGAGAGAGAAAGAAAAAGAAAATATAGGGCAGGTCCAATAATGAATGAAATTAATTAAATAACCTTAAATAAATTTCACGTGCATCAAGCTTATAACTAATTGCAGTGTCACACTGACTTCTAACAGACACCAGCCAACCCATACCCAAAGGCACCCTTTGGTCCTTTCATCATAACATTTCTGGTTATAGAAAGATGGTCTGCAAGAGATGGAGGAGTGGTACCAGAACAGCCCCCTAGTGGTAGGAAAGTGGAGGCACCATGTCTTAACTTGAGGTAAGGGCAAAGAGTTGGTGCTAATGGAAGCTTCTGTTCGAGAGCTAATAGCAGCTTTGAAAATGGGGAGGGGGTGGGGGTGGGATTTTCAACAAAACCTCTGCATGGGGAGAGGAAGCCCCCTCCCCACATATGGCGATTCCAGTTGTGCTTCTCCCGCACCCACCCTCAAGTGACACAGTTGCTACAGTGAAGAGAAAAAGCAGTCATGTTCAATGTATTCACATTTTTAATATCATGTCTGTTTGCCTTTCACCTGAGAATCTTCAGGATGTTTTCTAGGACTGAATCCTGGGACTGAAGCATTATTCAGTCATTCCAATACAGCTGAATCTACCAATCCAACAGGCTGTGCCCAAGCTTGGAGAGGCATTCAAAGTTTTCCAAACTGCTTTAGGTGCCCTGGTCTTCATCACTAATCTCAGTGCTTAATGAGCCTCAGCCCTGGCATCTGTTTCATTTCAGACAATGTTGCCAAGCTATGGAAACACTCACATGATGCATTGGTGTGGCCTGTTTTTCTTTACACCTGGAGTTAAGAGCACCTCTGGGTTTATACAGAGTACATTTCTCCCATCCCTGATTCACCACAGTTCTCAGAGTCCATAGTGAGAGAGGGAAGGGATTCCAGATCAGAAGACATGACTTTGAGGCAGAATCATATAGCAGCATATTTTTACACATAAAATAAATACTGAGAAAGAGGGAGAGACCAAGCTCAGTGAATGATGTGGGAGAAAAACCAAACCTACTATGTTTTAATGCCAGCTTGGCCCAGCAAAGGCTATTCAGCTCCCTGTTGTTTTGAATGGTGCCGGGCTGCCAGCAGAAGATCTATGCACACTTGCACACTTCAGCCTCCTTTGCCTCCTTTGATGAAGCACTAGCACCCAACTTACCACGTTGACCTTGAAGGCATAGAGGAGGTCAAAGGGCAGTGCTGCTAAGAGGTCCAGCACAAACCAGCGGGTCAAGTAGTGCAGGAATATGGCATGCGGATCAAACACCACCTGCCCTGACTTGCTCACAAACGTGGTGCGGAAATTTAGCACAATGTCTGGAAAGAGAAGAAAGAATGATTAATGAGAAAGCTTGCAGCTTTTAAAATAGACATGTCCTTGCAGCTGTTAAACCAGGACTACAATTCCCAGAATCCCTGACCGTGTTGGTTGGGGCTGATGGAAATGGAATCCAATATCTGGAGGGCTAGCCACAGTTTCCCCATCATTGAGTTAGGCTATGGTCAGTGGAGAAGTGGGTCTGGAGTTCCTAAAACCAAAAGGGGAAAAAAGCCGGCGGTTCTGTCTTCTTTAAGACCAAGCACTGAGGATCGGATAGGAGCAGAGGCTGCAGACTGAGAGTGAGAGGAAGGTAGCTCCGCCTTAACTGCTTTACCTGATAAATGGGAGCAATTCTTGACTGCACACAGAATCACAGGTACAGATTTCAATTGGCTTAGTGCTTGATGACTCACAACTGAATGTGGGAACGGCCTCTGTTAGAAAATACTAACTTGGGGTATCTTGAGATATAAAAGCCACTGCTGGTTGGGGAGGCAGTTTGCCAGGTGGAACCTCTCCCTGCTGCTACTACATGGCAATAGAGGAGGGAGAGGGATTCCCACCTTTACCTGTAAGCACCAGGAGGCAGTGATGGAGGAGGCAGCCTTGGTCAGCCCCATGCAAGCATGCAGTTGCATATGGCATTGCTTCGTTGTCGTCGCTAACATTTTATTGAAAGACTTTTATTTTATTTTATATGTGAACAAAATCACACTGCTTCTCGGTAGCCTGGCATAGGATACTGACATCAGCAAAGGTGACGATCCAAGTAAACAGATTCAGATTTGTTTCCAAGTATCCCGTCATCAGACTATTGCAAAGCAAGAGTTTAATGGACAAAGGGGACAACATCTCTGTATTAACGTTAAATAGATTACACAAACCTGATACAGGAACAGGTCATATTCCAAACACGCCTTTTCTTGTGGATTAAAACAGGTTGAAGCCCCAACGGCCACTTACCGTACTCATGAAGAAGGAAAGGGCCGTTTCCCCCCAACCTAAGCATGCACTCCAGAAGCAGTGAGGAAAGACAGGAAGCTGCCTTACATCAGGTCAGACCATTTGTCCAGCTAGCCCAGTATTGTCTACTCTGACTGGCAGCAGCTCTTCATGGCCTTGGGCAGAGAGGAGTTTTTCCCATCAGCCACTGAAGCTTTTAGCTTAGGGATAGGGAAATTATAGCCTTCCAGATGCTGTTGTACTACAACTCCCATCATCCCTGACTGCTGGCCATGCTGACTGGGGCTGGTGGAGATGAAGCGACATCTAGGGGGCCACAGGTTCTCCACCCCTGCTTGTGCTGGGGACTGAAGCTGGGGCCTTCTCCTCCTTGCAAAGCGTGTGCTCTGTCAGTGAGGAATGGTCCCTCCCAATCTTTGTTAGACTATTGTCTTCTTACCTAGGATAAAAAGGATCTCAACAGAAAGATCACAGACGCTGGGGGGTGCACGAGGAGCCTCCAGAAGCCCTTCGTCTTTGGTACCGCTGAAGCAAACGCTGTAGGGTACCATAACAGCGACGTACAGTGTGGCCAAGAGAATCAGCCCATCCCATCCAGCTTTGAAGGTCCCATAATGCAACAGGATGAATGGTGACTTCCGTGCTGCAGCCACCTTGTATTCAGGTAGGGCAGGCTTCTCCCCAAAGACACCCTGGGGGAAGAATGACAACAGGGGTCACCACTTCAAATCATAGGGCTGGGAGGCTATTGGGAGCAAAGGAGGGCTATCCCCATATCAGCCAGCCATGCATCAACCTACACAGCCTGGACTATAGCATGCCACAAGTGGAGAGCAAAATGCTGCCTCCCTGCAAGGGGGCCCTCTTGTTGCAGATAGCTCAAGCACATGAGCCAAGCTGTGTGTTAAATGACCAATCTAAAAATGCTCCTTTGAGGGTAAAATATATTTATTATTTATTTATTACATTTATACCCCGCCTTTCTTTTTATGATAGAAACCCAAGGCGGCTTTTACATATGTTTCCCAGGTGGTCTCCCATCCAGGCACTGACCAGACCTGACCCTGCTTAGCTTCAGCAGGGAGCTGGCCTCATGTGCCTTCAGACCATAGCCTGGGATTGCATGTTTTTAGAAAAGCATGCATTTTCAGAAAATATGTATTTAAACATGTCTTTTATGATAATATGTATCTGAATACCAATTTTCATACTGATTTGTAAAAAATGCAGATTAATGCAGAAATGGATCAGTAAGGACTTACGAATGAACACATGTGGAGTTGACACAGATCTGTATTGGTTACTAATATGTTTCTGAACCCAAGTCAAGGTGTTGGCTTTGACCTTTAGAGTTCTAAATCAGGGATGGGGAACCTGTGTGACCCTCCAGACATTGTTGAACTCCAACTCCCATCAGCCCCAGCAGTATGGCAGATCGTCTGGAATGATGGGTGGTGGGAGTCCAGCAACACCTGGAGGGCCATAGGTTTCCTATCCCTGCTCTAAATGGTCTGGCTCCTGAATATCTCAGGGATCACCTCCTCCCAGATGAGATCAATTGATGATGAGACCTTGCTTTAACAGCCATCCTACTGAGATGTCAGATTGGCATCCACAAGAAGCAGGACCCTTAAAGTGGTGGCCCTAAAATGCCTTGCATTAGGTTGTTCAGTTTGTCTCCCACACTCATGTCTTTCTGCAGAAAAGGGAAGGCATTTTTTGTGTGGTGTGTGTGTGTTTGTTTTATTTTGTTTACTGAAATTAACATACAACTACCTAACCAACATATAGTATCATAGTTGATTAGTATGTCTTAGCTTGAGGGCTACAGTGACTTTAAAAAAAATCTTTCTTATTAAGTGAAGGCTTTCTTGTTCTATCACACTTCTGATTACCTATGACCTCTTTAGTTTGTTGTTGTTATGCAGCTATGGTTATGATACTGATTTTTATTGCTTGGTCAGACTGGTTTAATTGTTCTTTGCTTGTTTTTGTATAACAGTGGCTGAAAAGCTGCTGAAAAATCCTGCAAATAAATACCACCCTCCACAGAATGCAGACCCTCCCCAAGATCCTAGCACCCACTAAGCCTCCAGAAGCTTCATCCCCTATCAACCCATCTCTAGACGTTGCCCACACCACATACCTTGTGGAGCTTGCGCTTCCCTTTGCCCTGCTTCTGGAGGTGCCCTGACAAGTGATAGAGCACAGCCCGGCTTCGGCGACGGTTGGCATTAAAACCTTTGGCCCCAGCTCGGCTGTAATGCCGTCGTCCACCTGAAGAGGACAGAAGTTTGGTGGCATTTAGTGGGTTAGGAGGACAACAAGAAGGTGCAATGCTCAGATGTGCACAGCAGAAAAGATCTTAACATCTGCATTTCTGGGTGACTTTCCTCCCATTTTTGCCTAGAGTGGATTTCCACTTCTGGTGAAACTTGGGCATATGTCGATGTTTAAGTTTAGATGACAAGCAGAGTTCCCACCCCAAAAGAAACATTTGATACTCAAATTTATCTGCTCATTAAAAACATATTTCCAAGTTTTGTAGTATTCTGATATGCTGAATCCTTAATGCCAATCAACTTAACAGTGCAATTGTATACCTATCTATAGAGTCAAGAGTAAGTCCTATGGAATCCAATGAGACTTTTGCTCAGATCTGCCAGATTTTGAATGCAGACGAAAGTCTGTGTGCCTGCATGGCTCACTGTGTGTCTTCTTTCTATACTCTCCTTCTGTGCTGGCTTGGCAGGCATATGTTCCTCTTTACCCATTAGCTGTGACAGTGTACAGGCAACAACACTCATCTTGAACACACCAAGGGTTGTCAGCAATTTCATCTAGCAGGGTAGGTCTGCTAGCTGAGCAGAACTAATTGGCTGTAATGCCACCCTCTGTGTGGCATCACTGCTCTGAAGAGTATAAACACAGATTTTTATTAGACATATATCTCCAAATGTGGAAGGAAACACCTCCTTCGGAACCCCTCCCCCCACAAAAATCCAGTACAATTCAGAGAGTAAAGCAAATCAGTTTCATTGAAGTTAATGGGACCTCGGTGCAGAATGAAGTGGTCATAGCTCAGTGGGAGACATGATGTGCAAGCAAGAATTCCCAGATTCAATCCCCAGCATCTCCAGGTAGGGGTGGGACAAACACTGCCAGTCAGTGTAGACAGTACCAAACTAGACTGACCAATTATCGGACCCAGTATAAGACAACTTCCTAAGTTTCACACCTGGGTCAAACTAGATATAGCATTAATTGCATGATTCCTATACATCAGACGGAAATGTACATGTTCTTCTACATGCAAGTGATGGGATTTTACAGTCATGCTCATGACTCGCTTCTCTAAATCGCGGGTCTTTTGCCAAGTGGCCATATTGAACTTCATAGTCCCCAGTTCCTGTCCGACCAGGTTCCCTTTCAAAAGGCACTAGGAAGGAATGGACAATAGTGTTTTTCCCCAGCTTGGAGATGTAGTGATGGAATAAATTTCACCTGCTGAATCTCTGCCTATCATGCTGCTATTAAAGGCACAGGAGCCCTGTTGGGGGTGGGAAGCAACAAGTTGCCAGCTATATGTGCTACTGTGGTAAAGTTACTAGCATTATTAGCAGGGGTGTAGTCATCCAGGGTCTCAGGGGGTCTTAGACTCTTTACTTTTTTGGGAGCAGGGTCCCAATGTCTTCAGCATCCTATGAGACAATCAGCATGAAAGGGGAGTGTGTTAGCCGCTGAGAAGAGTCTTCTAACATGCTTCCTTGTCCTTTCCTTCTGATTGGAGCCAGTCAGTGAAAGGAGGTGAGTCGGCCACTGAGAAGACTCTTCTCAGCAGCTAACACTCTTCCCTTTCGTGCTTATTGGCTCCTAGGGATATCTGTTGTTGTGGGAGAAGGCATTAACAAGGATATCATTCTCAACCCAGCAACAAAAAAAAGGGCAGGGCAAGGCTGTGCCTGACATGAGGGGATCCTGCACGTCTTAATTTGCCACTATACTACTGCTTACTAGGCATTTGAAGCATTGTTTTGTTTTATTTCTCTCTCTCTCTCTCTCTCTTGCCTCCTCCTTACCTTGAAGGAGGGTGTAATGCCACCGGCCCTCAAGGAGGCAATTATAAAACCCATTCTAAAAAAGTCCTCCTTGGATCCCCAAGTTTTGAACAACTTTCGCCCCATTTCGAATTTGCCATTTTTGGGCAAGATCATTGAGCGAGTGGTGGCTAACCAGTTGTCAGCACACTTGGATGAAACGGATTATTTAGATCCATACCAATCGGGTTTCAGGACTGGACATGGTACTGAAACAGCCTTGGTCGCTCTGGTAGATGATATGAGGAGGGCATTAGACAGGGGAGAATTCACCTTTCTTGTCCTCCTGGATCTCTCAGCGGCTTTTGATACCGTCGACCACGGTATCCTGTTAGATCGCCTGGGGGGATTAGGAATAGGAGGCACTGTTTTACAGTAGTTCCGTTCCTTTCTCTCTGACAGGCATCAACAGGTAGCATTGGGAGATGAGGTTTCAGACCCTTGGCCCCTCACTTGTGGAGTACCACAGGGTTCTATCCTCTCTCCCATGCTATTTAACATCTATGTAAAACCGCTGGGAGCTATCATCAGGGGTTTTGGGCTGCGGTGTCATCAATATGCTGATGACACGCAGCTCTATCTCTCCTTTAAATCTTCACCGGAGTTGGCTGTAGAGACCTTGTCCAAGTGCCTGGAATCCGTGAGTGGGTGGATGGGAAGAAACAGGCTGAAGCTCAATCCTGATAAGACCGAGGTGCTACTTGTGGGTGACAGGGGAAGGTTGGGTGTTGCTGACCTGAATCTTAATAGGGTAAAATTGCCCCTGAAGGATCAGGTCCGCAGCCTCGGGGTTGTTCTTGATTCCAAGCTGTCCATGGAGGCTCAGATTTCGGCAGTGAGCCGGGCAGCTTGGTATCAACTACACCTCATACGGAGGTTGCAACCCTACCTTCCTATTCATCAGCTCCCACTGGTGGTACATGCCCTGGTCACCTCTCGATTAGACTACTGCAATGCGCTCTACGTGGGGTTACCCTTGAAAACGGTCCGGAAACTACAACTGGTGCAGAATGCGGCGGCACGCCTGCTTACAAACAGCCACCGCCGTGATCACATCACGCTGGTGTTATTTCATCTACATTGGCTTCCAGTTGTTTTCCGGGCCCAATTCAAGGTGTTGGTCTTAACCTTTAAATCCCTATACGGTCTTGGCCCAGTTTACCTGAAGGAGCACCTCCAGTACCACCAACTAAGCCGCCCGACCAGATCAGCCACACAAGGCCTTCTCTCCGTCCCACCAACGAAAACAGTTAGGTTGGTGGGGACTAGAGAGAGGGCATTCTCAGTGGCGGCCCCCACTCTCTGGAACTCCCTCCCGTTCGATCTTCGCCATGCCCCTTCCCTAGATACATTTCGCCGAGCCTTAAAAACATGGCTCTTTGGACAGGCCTTTGGGGTCCCCGGGGTGGGCTAATTTCTTTATATTGTTTTAAAATTGTCTATTGATGGCCCTGTACTGCCGCTTTTTAAAATGGTTATTGTTGACTGCATTGTATTTTATTATGTATTGTATTATTATGTATTGTTGAATTTAATGTTGTACGTCGCCTAGAGTAGTTTCGGCCAGATAGGCGACACAAAAATTAAATTTATTATTTATTATTATTATTATTGTCCTCATTCATACCTCCCTTAGCATCTGTTCAAAGATTGCTTGCCCCCCACTTTGAGAGCTGTGGACTTGAAATGGTAGCATACTTTTGGTAGCCAGCAGGGGGAAAATAGGCTATAATTATCTCACATGAGGCTCAGCTAGAGATGTGAAGGTCCAGAAAAAAATGGAAGTGGGGGGGGTGGATTGTTATTTTTTTCCCCTGGGCCTTCTCATTTCTACCAGCAACTTAAGGATGACCCTTCTCCATTTCACAATATCTTTAGTGTCATTAGGCCACTCTGGCTGTATACACACCATACATTTAAAACATATTATTTTTCTCAAAGAATTCTGGGGACTGTAGTTTACCCCACATAGAGCTACAATTCCCAGCACCCTTAACAAACTACAGTTCCTAGGATTATTTGGGGGAAATTGTGTGCTTTAAATGGATGGTGTGTACCAGGGGTAGCCAATGATGTTGTTGAACTCTAATTCCCGTCGTCGTCTGCCAGCATGGCCAATGGTCCAGGGTGATGGGAATTGTAGTCCAGCAACATCCAGAAGGCATAGCCCATGGGACAAATTCTCCTTTCCCTAGCCCGAGTCTATTCTCACCTCCTTCTTTCCAGTTTTCTGCAGATGCTCTGCTCTTGGTCTCTGTGATGTCTTTGTGGGAGACCAGAAAAAGAGCCACTTCTCCCTTTTCATTCTTGATAGGCACCACGTCCAGGAGACACCAGAAGGGGACACCTAGGAGACAAGGGGCCTTGATGTGAGATGATAACCTTGGAAGGGTAGGGGAAACAATCCTCTCCCCGAAACTCTCATTGTTGTGTTTTACTGCTACACCAAACTCCATTCTTCTTTTGGAACGCTAGGGAATGGAAGGAAAGAAAAGTGACCCAGCCACCTGCCAACAAGATTTTCTGGGCCAAGTAAGGTGTACATGGATTGGGCCTTTCATCCCACTTGCAAAAGAGAATGCAAAGTTGCACCTATTATCTTTTTGGTGCCTACTGAAGACCTTTCTCTTTCGACAAGTCTTTTAAGTAGAGACCTTATCCCAGTCTGCGTCTGGAACTGCTTTTTAATATGTTTTTAACGCTTTTTCAAAAAAGATGTTTTTAAAGCTTTTTTTTTTTAAAAAAATTTAGGATGTTTTGTTGTAATATATGTTAAAGTCTTTTTTTATGATGTTTTAGAGTGTTTTTGTTGCTTTTCTTTGCTGCCCTGGGATCCTACTGGGAGGAAGGTCAGGATATGCTTTGTGTTATATACAAATTTGTATCCTCTTTTTGCATGTGGGGTGGAGGGCCCAAAAATAAATCAGGAACAAGGAGCATTCATAGGTAATTAGATGTCTGACAGACAGAATGTCAACAGGTTAAGCTTTTCCCATAATTATGTATCTGTACTAGAAAAGACTTAACCTGTTGAATTTCTGACTGGCACACAGATATTAAGGCACAAGGTGTTGAGGCACTTTCTTCCACCGCCAACCCTAATCCATGCAAAGAAAAGTGTTATGAGTGGTAAACCACTGATGTTATTGCAAGTCTTTCATAAAGTGATCTTAGGGTAGCAATACAACATTTAGTGCAAGAGCAGGTGTGGTATTTTAGATGGCGGTGGGCGTCAAAAGAGATTTAAGGTTTATAGCAACCAAGGTTCAGATGCCTGTACTTAGA
The DNA here is from genome assembly GCF_030035675.1 of Rhineura floridana. NCBI lineage: Eukaryota > Metazoa > Chordata > Lepidosauria > Squamata > Rhineuridae > Rhineura > Rhineura floridana. Next base: position 39,248,312 of record NC_084482.1, read on the forward strand.
TAAATTCAATATTAAATTGTTACAAAGCTAGCAGTGTATTTTCTGAGGTTATTTGTTACTTATACTCACAGTAACTATAGCAATGTTACCAGCACTGGTCAAACAGTCCCCCCCCGTTTTTTTTCCTTGTTAGCAAAAATGATTTGAGCCTTTGACATAAATATAGCAATTTTAGTGTTTTTACTAGTGGCAACAACCCACACCAAAGAATCCCCCTATTTTCCTCCCATGGGTCAGGAAGCAATTAATCAACCCCTCCCATGTCACTACTACAATTAACAGTATCTCCAACTCCATTTCCCTTTAAAAAAATCTAAGGAGCTGAATAATGACACTGGAGTTCACTGCAGGATTGTCATATGCTGCTCTGTCTCACATGCCCCCTCCCCAGGCCTCTAGCTGGTGTGTGTGTGTGTGTGAATGGAGGCACACACACCCCTGAGCTGTGTTTCACACACTCCTGGGTTTGTTTGTTTTTGCAAAATTGCCTTTTTTTAATTTGTGAGATGACAGACAATGACAACCGCTATTTAATGAATGATAGTTTGTTTTAAGAACAGGAGCAATTGAAGAATAAGACCCTCTGAAAAATTCAGTGAATAATACACTACAGCTAGCTGGCTGGCTGGCCACCTAAGCTGTAACTCAGGCTCAATTTCTGATTTTCCCAATATGTGCAGCTCAGCATGAGGCCTTTTCAGGCCTTCTGGACAGAAACCCAGCAACCAGTAAAAAAAGTTCCAATTGCTTTCCGCAATTAGTTTCTAATTGCTTAGTTCATGCTTTGTATAGCAGCTAGTTGTCCAATAGGAAGGAAAATCTAAAGGCCAGGAACAAGACTAGAAGGAGGGACTCTGAAAAAATGGAAATGGACTGCCTTTGATTCTGAACTTATGGCGACCCTATGAATAGGGTTTTCATGGTAAGTGGTATTCAGAGGGAGTTTACCATTGCCTCCCTCTGAGGCTGAGAGGCAGTGACTGGCCCAAGGTCACCCAGTGAGCTTCATGGCTATGTGGGGATTCGAACCCTGGTCTCCCAGATTGTAGTCCAACACCTTAACCACTACACCACACTGGCTCTCAGGACTCTGAAGGAGGAGTTAATAAACACACCCTATAGAATTTATTCTCTCTGCCTTTCCCTAAACCTATAGTATGGACAAGTTTGGTTTTCAGGTGGAATCTAAAACTGAGACACCTAATGCAGCATCAAAGCCAAGCTCAGGAGCTCACTGTCTTTACCAAAAGAGTTCAGTTCATGAAGAATCAGAACTACACAGGGACAGAGCACAGGTGAAAGGGGACTGTTGTTATAGGCAAAATCAAGCTTTTGAGGTTGGTAATTCCTGGGAATCTCTCTACAAAAGGGTGATTAAACTTCACGGAAGTTAACACATTCTCTGGATGAAGGAGGGATGGGGGAGGTCACTGCCTTTCCTTTCCGCTGGCCTGGCCTTCACATTCTCTCCACCAGTGAGAGGTAGGGGGGACTGGTTGGAGATATGCCCCTCTTTCCCCTCCCAATGCACCACTTAGAAATGTGGCTGCCCCACCTACCAAGGCTGGTTTCAGGGCTGCTCCACTCCCCATCAATAATAGTATAGCAACACTGGGCTACTTTGCAGGGTCAATGTAATCCATGCTTTCTTAAGTACAGTACTGCCCCCTGCCCCACAATGTGGCTATATTAATGACTGGTTTTATTTGCACTTGCAATAGCAGAGTAATTTTGTTTAACGTTTACATGCTCAGGAAAAAAATATTTACATTAAATTAAACATGAGTTAGAAAGAAAATGAACTTCTACCTTTGCTGCTACCTTTTTCTTTTCGGTGGGCACGCTACTGCTACACTAAAATCCTGGATTTATTTTTTCTGGACATCAATCACTTCTCTACCAGTGAAGATGGGGGGGGGAGAAACAGGTTCAAAATGAGCCAGAAAATCTCTCATAATTGTCTGAATCTAGAGGAAAAAACAAGTCATCACACATGCACTAAGGAAGACCAAAACACAGCTTCAAAATGAACCAGGCAGTCCCTTCTACATTGTTTATAACAGGGTCATCTTGAAGCCATTTTGGGGTCTTCCCTGATGCATGTGTGTCTTTATAGTTCTCTGCAGCATTCAGAGTTATTTCACTCATTCGCTAAAAACACTGAAAGGCAGGAGCAGGCTCATATCTCATCAGGCAATTACTTCGAATGCAGTTTGCTTCATAATGTTTGTTCTATGGGGACTAGAGACTTACTTTTTTTTTAGTGAACACTCAGAGTCTGAGCCCCCTATTGGCTCTGTGCCTGGTACAGCAGCATCCTCTGCACCTCCTCCTTAGCAGCCCTAAATGATGCTGTTCTCTGAAAAGCAAATATTGAACCCTGCCCCAATAGGGACCTATCCATCTCCTGGGTTTGACAGATGCCCCCTCACCCATTTCTCCACCAGGCCCTGCACTGCCAGGCCCTGTAAATTGTGGCACACACATGGGACACCCAGACATTCTGCCTCATTTGCAGACATGTATGAGCAATAAAAGCAACCTTCTGCTGGGGAAGAGCCATAGCTAAATGGCACAGCACGTGCTTTGCATGAAGCAGGGCCCAAGTTAAATCCCAGGCATCTCGAGTTGAAATGACCAGTGGCAGGTTGGGATGAGAAATACCTCCACTTGAAACCCTGGAGAGAGCTTTTGCCAGGACAGTACTGGTCTAGACAGTGGAGCACAGTAGACCATACTGGGTTAGATACTGGGACTATACTTTGGTCCGAAGGCAAAAGAGGCCACCACCTTGCTGAAGCTAAGCATGTCTGTGTCTGGTCAGTGCCTGGATGGGAGACCCCATGGGAACCACGTGTAGGCCACCTTTGGTTTCTAAGATGAAAGGAAGGCGGGGTATAAATGTAGTAAATAGATGATAGATGGGCAAATGGGCCTGGCCTGGCCTATGGCAGATTTCTGTATTTCCATTGGTACTAAAACTCTTCCATTTTCTCTTCTCTCAAGAGGCCTTAGGTTTTGAGAAGCTACTGCTCAGCCCAGCTGTGCTTTCCATTCAGCTCTGGGCCCAACAGGTTCCTCACCTACTCCTTCCTGCCATTACTGGGATGCCTGGCCCTGGCTTGCATTTAATTGGGCTTCAACGGCTTCTGATGACCTGCATAACGCACACATTTGCAACAATGTTAGTACTGCATTCATGCTTTACATCAGGGTAAGGAACCTCCAACTCCTGAGCCTAATTAGGCCTGGCAAATGTCCCAATTTGGCCCGCGAGGCCATTTCCCCCAAACCACACCTACCTGCCCCAAACTTGATGTCATATGTAACATCAGGTGAGGAGCAGGTGAAGATATGGGTGCCAATGCACAATTGAGAGTATTGTGCACTGGCAAGAGAGGTTTGCTGTCACCGCCAATCAGCTGATTGTCAGCAACAGCATGCCAGCTGGGATAGGCTGCACTACAGAGTTCCCCATGGGGAACTCCCATAGCGCAGCCAATCTCAGTAAGAGCTTAAAATCAGCACCTATCACCACCCTAAAGTTTTGTGAGAGGGCGGTGTATAAATATGTTAACTAACGCTCCCTGGGATCAGCTGCACTATGAAGCTTCCCATGAGCTCCCCCATCTCTTTGCAAGCCCTTTGCTCCTTACAAAGAGCCTTCTCTGCTCAATGCTTTGAAGCGCCAACAATCAGCTGATCAGTCAGTCTTCAAAGAACCACACAGAGCTCTTTGCAAGCCCTCTGTGTGGAGCTTTGAAGTCCTGATGATCAGACTTCTCATTTTGAGGGTTTACACTTAAATAGGAGCAGGGAACCTGTGGCCTGCAGATGCTGATGGACTCCAATGCCATTCAGGGGTATCTGGCATTGTCAATGGACAGGGATAATGGGAGCTGTAGTACAGCAACATCTGAAGGGTCACCAATTCCCCACCCCGACTTCAACCATCTTTGATATACATTGAAAAATATGATGTATGAAGTGGGGAATTCTCAGCATGCAGGGTTTATAAAATGGTGATTACAAGGGAGGGAGGGTGGGTGTGCGCGTGCGTGTGCATACATGAGTTTGCACATACACGTACAAATGCAAAAACAAAATTCTCTTCCTCTGCAATTGCCTCTGCCCTAGCAATGCACACTTTTCAAATGAGAAATGTATGCCAGGATATATAGGAGAGATGGAAAATTAACACTAGGAAGGGATCATGGGTCAGTGGTAGAGCACATGCTTTGCATGCATAAGGTCCTGGAATTAATCTTGGGAATCTCCAGTTTTATAAAAGGATCAGCCTAGCAGTCCCCACTCCCTTTACAGGAAGTGTGGCAAGTATAGCTAGACTTCAGCCCTACACTCCAACATACAAGAGACCCCCCCACACTCCTGTTCGATAGAGCCACGGGGTTTTACCAGTACAGCCCATTTTGTGAGAAAAGAACTCACCACTTTTCCTGTAGAGAATAAGCTCTGCTTTAAATTCCTTGCGCTCATCGAGGGCCTTGCGGATCTGAGTGCGTACGAGTTCGCTGGTGTCAGGTCCGTAAAGGAAGCTGCAGGCACAGCAACGCTGCATGACCTCAGCCCGGGAGAAGCCGGTCAGTTCACAGAAGCCATCGGAACAGTAAACCACAGGGAAGGCACCACGCACTTGGGCGTTGCCCAATACAAAATTACTGTCTGCAAGAGAGAGAGAGAGAGAGAGAGAGAGGTACCTAGTGGGTGGCTTTGGGTCCAGGGAAGACCTGAGTTCAAGAACCACCTAAGCCAAAAGAATAACTCAGTCATTATTCCTTAGCCTTTGGTCTGGCATTTACACATACAAGTACGTCACTCGATTTTTCATCACAGAATGATGCAAACCAAATCAAACAGAATGTATTGCTTGTTAGCCAGTCAGGCGGTTCACATACACAGACAATAAAAAACGAAAACAAAGCTTAGATACATACAAAATACATTAAACCATACCAAAATGCGGTTAAAAATTATACCATAACAATATCTCATTGGCATTATTCACATATATTATCAGATGATGTGAAAGCTCGACGACTCTCAGCTGGATATTTGAATGGAATGGTCACTGCTGAAAGGCAGTTGTCAACAGGAAAGTTTCATACATGTCTATTCAGGAAGTGCTCATTTGCATACCTCATGTATTCTCAGCAATCTGCGACTCTCACAATACATGACCTTGCTACACGCCTCTTTTTGACTGCATGTACACAGTACAGGGAAATGCAGTTGGCTCTGGATTTCCATGGTGTACACATGCAGCATACAAGTGAACAGAAAACAGAGGGAGAAATAACAGGGGGGGATAACACTCTTACACCTTGCAGGATACATTGTTGGGTATCACAGTATATGGAACTTACGGCAACATGTGCAAGAAAAGGAGCACATATGTTCGAAGCATAAAACACTGAAAGTACCAAAAATGGATGGCAGAGAGAGATGTAGGGAGCAGCAGCAAAGGAGGAAACTCCCAATATACTATGTTGCCTGCACCTGGCAGGGGTGTAAGGTTAGAAACACAAGCATACAAGAAGAAGCCCTGGTATATCAGTAGAGAGTGGAGAAATAATCTGGCATGACAAGAAACAGGATATGTGGGGGAACCATAGATATAGCACTGAGTTGAGAATGATGTAAGAATGCTCTATCATTCAAGTCCCATCCCCCAAGTGCCCAGTACTGGGGGGGGAGGCATCATTTCTAGTTTCTTCCCCACCGACTCCCCAGGAGTTGGCACCATCTGGTACATCTCCAGTTTCTGACTATTTTTACCCTGTTTGTTCTGTGCAGAGTTTAGTCATCGCCTGCGGCATCTGGACTCAAACCCCCAACTTCTCACCAGCGGAGAGAACCAGAGCCCCCCCTCCCCAGCCTCAATTCATTTGCATAGATTTGAATAGGAGCATCAGCAAGCTGAGAGGGGGCAACAGATGCCAGGGCAGCCTTTTCCCTTGTCTCTACTATATCTAGATAAGGTTGGGGAAATGCTTGAAATGTGGCCTACGTAAGTCTAGTGGTGACGAGAAGGACGAAGGAATGAGGATCTGCGAGACCTCCCAGAAGAGTGAAGTATAGTGGCAACAGCAGGAAGAGGGGGAAATGGAAAAGGGGCTGGCAGTGGTGCAGTTTACAAACACCAGGAAAATGTGACAAGCTAGTTTTATACACCAAACCGTCATGCCTAAAACGTACAGCAAACTCTCTAGCTCCCCCCAACAGAAAATGACAGATTGCATGGGTAAAAACAACAAAGTTCATCACTTTTGCTCACTATCAAAGTTAATGAGCAAACAAACCCATTAATAAAGCAAGGTGTATGGCTACTGAAAGTAACTAGGTGAGAGTGATTAATCACACAGTTATTTTGATTCAGCGTTCATAACCATCCAGCTTTCTGGGTGCCAAAGGGCCAGACTATGCATTAGACAGATTTCCACGGAACCCTCTCCCAACCCTTTTTATCAGTGAAAAGGAACCGCTAGAGGTGGGCAAGCAGGAGCAGAGGAAGGCTGATTCACTGCATCTTTTCCGGTACAAAGAGAAAAGCAGCTTAAGGGGGCTGGGTTTCCAAGGGAAAACAACTGGCCGGGAAAGGCTTAAGCTCTCACTCTGCAGTTTATAGAGGGGTGTAAAGTGCCAGTAAGTTCACAGAGTACATTTTAATACACCAAAACAGATAGGGTTGTCAACATTTTATTGCCCCTGTGCCTTTTCCAAATAGCCCGACCCCTATGAAGAAATGTAGCGGGTGAAGTTTTTCTTAGCGTGGAGATAAGAGGTAGGGGAAATGTTGCCCAGAGTTCCTCCAGACTGGTTTTGTTTTGTTTATTGCAGCTGTATTCTGCAACATGTCATTGATGCAATAATATTGCACTAGGGGTGAATTGATACTGGACCGTCCATAATTCCTCCTGCTTTTTAGTTGTTCTGTGATGTTTCCCCAATGTTACCACATTATTGCTGTCTGAACGGGCACTTTTGCACAAAAAGCAGGACACATCACCACCAGAACATTTGTGGTATGAAAAGTTACAGAATTTCAGCAGAAAGTTACAAGACATGCATCGATTGGAAACAAAGCGATATATTTGCCCTGGAACTTTTGCAGGCACAAACAGTACTGAAAGTGGGATTGTGTACAGCTGCCCCAATACCATCATGAGCACAAATCCTCATGAATACACAACAAAAAGGTTGTCTGCAGGGGCCCCTGGTTAATTTTTGTGTGCCATGGCACTGCTAAAAACAAAGAAGCAAAGTTGGCAACCCAGAAGCAGTTATAAAGAACCAGACTTTGCCCACTGGAGAACTTGCTGGCCAGTAAAGTCCATGTTATAAAAGTAAAAAACAGAGATGGAGAACAAACTCAGAGCATTCTTTTTAGAAAGACATTTATGTACAGTGATTTAGTTCACACCTATCACACAGTCAACAGGTTACCATGAAGCACACGCCTCCTTCTAGGAAGTCTTTGGGAAGGATTGATTTCATTCTGCCATTTTACATAAAGGCACAAGCAGCTAGAAGCTTCCCATCTATTTCAGAAGCAACACTCAGAGCCTAGAAACAACGTTGCATTTTCAAAACACTGACACTGGGGAGAGCCTTGGTTTAGTGGCATTTTTCAGGCTAAACACAATCAGTTTCACATCTAAGAGGAAAATACATCAGTCAAAGCCAATAGTCTGTTGTACAGTGTGTGTGTAGGCTGAACAATACAGGTAGATCAGCCCCAAATATATGCCTCTCCTTGGCTCAAAAGCAAACCTGAATTCACTGGAGCCAAAGCATGTGTGATGTGTGTCCTTACTTCAAGATATCCTTCCATTTTGCAAAGCCAGCAGTTTTGATTCCTGGCTTTTCCAGGTAGGGCTGGGCATGTCCCCTCCCTTAAACTCTGAATAGCTGGTGCCAGTCAGTGTACTGAGTGAGGTAAGCCAATGGTCTGACTCAGTATAAGGCAGCTTCCTAGGTTCGCTTTTGTCTCCTTGTTCTAACCTTCTCCTTCCTGCCATTTCTCTTTCTCTTATAGGGGAACAATTCAGGTGTTATATTTTAGATTTTAAAAATCTAACTCTGAAATTGGACCTTTCCTGCCCCTTCTTGATTCCACATCAGAGGGAGAGCTTGTTCCTGGCCTACAAGCAAGATGTGCTCACTTCAAACCTCCAAGGAGATGGCATGTGGCTACCAAGGCAATGAGCCACCAGGGATACGAAAGATGCAGCCATATAACTAACAGTGACACAGTACAGCTAAGCTGTTTTCAGGAATCAGGGCTTGCTTGCTTGATTTATTTATTATTTGATTTATATCCCGCCCTTCCTCACAGCAGGAGCCCATCATTTTTGTGATAGTACTCATCAGTACAGAGTACCAGCACCTCTTTTTTGGCTGTCCATGGCAACTATTGGGCACTGGTACCCACAGCACTTTTATCAAGGTATGGGTACCAGCACCAGATCTTTTTTTAACTAAAAAAGCACTGCCAGGAATACATATCTGGAGATGGTAGCAGAATCTCACGTGAGAAAGGATTGCAGCAGGATTCCGTTCAGTGTCCTCTTCTGCTGCATTTGGACTACAGTTCTTTCCTGTTCTCAGGGAACCCTGGGAACTGTAGTTCTGTGAGGGGTATGTGTGTTAAGGATCTCTTTCAGAGGACCCTCAGGATCCTCACCAATCCCCAGGATTCCTTGAGGGAAGCTCTGCCACTTAAACTTGTTTACATTTGTAGTGCAGATATGTCCTATCATGGAGACCATTGTGCAAATCCACCCTACGAGGAGGTAAAGCACTCTTCACAGCTCCAGTATTTAGGTAGTACTGCCATCACTGCACTTGTAAGCCCCTAAGCTAGTAGGCTGCAGGGATAGCCACTGCATTTAGGTTTTAATCCTGGGAATGGGGGAAATGACCATAGTCACCACTGGAAAGAAGAGTCAGCCCATCTTCTCCTGACTCCATTTGCCCAAACCTTGGAGTGTGTTGCTGGAGCAGCCTGACTCATGGGAAATAAACCGTAGTTATCCAAAGCAACCAGTCAACCTCCCATATTCCAAAATAGTTTATTTTAAAAATAATGAGTAGGGAATGGAGAGAGATAAGCAGAGTACAATATAAAACAGAACACAATCGTAGCGTCCAGGAACACAGGAAGCGGCCTTATTTTGAGTTAGACCATTGGTCCATGTAGGATTGTCTACACTGACTGCCAGCAGCTCTCCAGGATTCCAGACAGGGGTCTCTTCTATCCCTACCTAGAGATGCCAGGAGTTGAACCTTGGACCTTCAGCATGCAAGGCAGATGCTCTGTCACTGAGCTATGGACCTTCCCATAGCTCCAACTCTGGAGGCATTCAAGAGGCAGCTGGACAGCCACCTGTTGGGTATGCCTTACCTTGGATTCCTGCATTGAGCAGGGGGTTGGACTCGATGACCTTATAGGCCCCTTCCAACTCTGCTATTCTATGATTCTCTAAACCTTCTCTCCCACAGGAACATAGTAAGTTGCCTTCTATCAAGTCTGAGCATTGGTCCATCTAGCTCAGTATTGTGTACACTGTCTCATAGTGACTCTCTAGGGTTCCAAGCAGGGGTCCTTCCCAGCCGTACCCGGAGATGCTTCGGACTTAACTTGGGACCTTCAGCATGCAAAGCAGATGCTATACCACTGAGAGCTACAGCCCATGTCCTAATAAATTAAATAAAAACACACACGTAGCATCTAGCTAACCCAACAACTGACCAAGGTACAAGTACCTGGAAATGCATGATGAATCAGGGTGCTCCAATGAAGGCAGAAGCCTGTTTTAAAAAAAATAACCTCACCTATATTTGAGTGGCAGAGGGTGGCCAAGCAATGGGGAGGAACCTGAGGAAGCATGAGGCAGCTCATGTAGGCAAGAAAACTGCAGAGCTGGGTGCTTGGGACAATTATCACTTGGCCAAGGTAGGGGAAGATGTGTGAATTGGAAGGATCTTCTCTTGGGTCCCTGTCAGGCAGATTTAACTAAAGAGAAAACATAATGGTGTACAATACATTTCAGAGATTAACAACAGGGAATTCAGGCTGGATTAATCTGTATATTAATTAAGCCACAGAAAAGGAGCCCAGATTGAAATATATATTCTGGTTTGATTATCTGAAGGCCTAATGCATTTGTTCTTATTTATTTATAGATTTATAACCTAGGGTTTTTCTTGGGGGAGGGGGAGAGAAACCTCACATTGCCATAAAAGGAATAAAATCAACAATAAGATCAAAGCAATGGAGGAGATTCAACAAACATTTTGCACCAGCTCAAGATTTCCCCTCTCTCTTCTCCCTGGGCTGTCCCTAAATCTGCTCAGAAGGGTTGGCAGAACCCCTACAGCAGATTTAGGGGGCACGTAGGGGGAGAAGGAGGGAGAATGTTACATCGTGCAAGGAAAAATCCTTGTGCCAATGGAACATTCACCTTAGCACTGCACTGAATACAACCCAATAAAAACAGCAAAGTTTTTAATGGAGCAGTCTTATACAAAACATCCACTTAATATTTGTTATACCAGTCTTATTAAACATATCTGGCAACACACAGCCTTTCTATCTGATCAAAGTATATCTTAAGCCCATTTCATCCTCTCTAGAATCCAGTCACATTAAAAGTCCACATGTAAAGCTGCGTACACACTAACCCACCTGTAAATGTAGTTTTTCTCAATCCAGAATCATTCATACTTATTCTCGACATGCTGCTTTCAATCTAGATTGATTCTAAATTCTGTCTTCCACAAGGGTGGCTGTGTTTATTTGATACGTGGTTTGAAAAACCTTGTGATTAGAGTGTCCATCTCTTTTCTCCCCTGCCCGTGCCCAAGGTGAATGAAAGACGAATGGTGGCTTTGATCTTGGTCTATGCCCACCCACAATGTTACTGGGCGTGTAGATAAACAACACACACACCCCATTGCTGGTATAGTGAAATGTGTCTAAGTTGGATGCATAGTAAAGAAAGAGTTAACTTTCTCTAGGGGTTATTACACACCCTAGAGGAGCTAGACTGATTTAGTGAGTTAGTGTTGTGTGTGCTGGGTGAGGTCTATCATAGAACAAGCTCAGATATTTTACTGTTTTAAGAATTGGTAAATAAAGAAGCTCATTTTTATCCTCAGTCTTATCCTGATCAATATAACATGGTGTCAGAAATTAAGAAATCCTCATAGTGTCTCCAGAATAGCACAGCTCCTGGCACAACTGAAACAAAAACAAAAGAAAGCAATGGCAAAGTTTTCCTCACCAGAGGCCTTTCATTTCACCAGGCCTGCAGCAGGGCCAAATTGGAAGCAGAATTCCAGATACTGCATTGCTACAAAACTGAATGGAGAGAAGGAAGAAATTCAGGTATGGTCCTTGATTTATGCCATGGGACAGCAAGCAGAGCAGATACTTAAATCATCTGAGTTTGCTGTTGAAGAGGTAGTCCTGGGGAAATTTTATGAATATTTTTTGCCAAAGAAAAATCTAATTCATGAAAGAGCATGCTTTCACCAGAGAAATCAGAAACCAAGGGACTCTGCAGAGGCCTAGATAAGATGGCTTCATGAGAAAGCTGATGAATGTGCTTTTGGGGACATTTCACCAGGAGTGAAATGCTCAGAGACAGATTGGTAGTGGGAATGTTGGATGAAGACCTCTCCCAGAAGCTGCCGATGGAATCTAATCTCACTTTGGAGAGGGCTGTGGAGATGATAAGAAACTCGGAGCTTATAAAAGACCAGGTCCAAGACCAAGGTGCTTTAAAAGGGCTGCAAGAAATCACTAAGAAACCCCGCAGAAATGGAAACCCCAAACTCCAAAATACCAGAAACAAATATACAGTTAAACATTTAGTGCTCAAATAAAAGCCCCTAGATGCACAAGATGTGGGAAAGGGCACACACAAAGAGCTGTCTGTTCTGCAAAGGTGGCAGAATGCCACAACTGTAAGAAGATAGGTCGTTTTGCAGCTGTGTGCCACACTAGAATGGTGAGTGAAACTGTGGAGCAGCACAAAACTCAAGAACAATTTTTTCTGGGTACAGTCACATGGGTGGAAAATTTCACAGATCCTTGGGAAGTATCACTACAAATCAGTGGGCTCTCAATAAAGTTTAAAATACACACTGGTGCAGATGTCAGCATAATTTCTGAGTCTATTGACAAGTCTTTCTCTAACCTGCCTAGTCTCCAGCAGACAACAGCAGTTTTAACTGGTCCTGGAGGACAGAATCTAAATTGCATGGGATACTTCATAGAAAGAACCTGCTACAGAGACAATGACTTTGACTTTAAGATCTATCTGATCTGTGCAAAGATGAATAATCTCAGAAACCGAGATGTTGCAACTGTTATGGTATTGGTGCAGTGTTTAGATGAGCTTTCCACAGAAATTCCCGACACAGTTGGAACTTTGAAGATACCACCAGTACAGAGGGGGCTGTACCTTATGTTATTCACACTGCCAGAACAATATCAGTTCCGCTGCTACCCAAATATAAAAGCAGAACTAGATAGAATGGTTCACTGTGGAGTCATAGAATCTATCACAGAACGTACTGATTGGTGCATGCCAATGGTTCCAGTACCAAAAAAGGACAGAACAGTACGCATGTGTGTGGATCTGAAACAACTAAATAAAGCTGTCAAGCAGGAAAAGTATATTCTTCCTACTATAAATGATATCCTGCCACAGTTAGCAGGTGCCCACATATTTGCTTGATACTGCAAGTGGATTCTGGCAGATCTGCCTAGCTGCTGACACTGCTAAATTGCCTATGTTCATCACTCCATTTGGGAGATACTTCTTCAAGAGATTGCCATTTGGAATTTCAAGTGCACCTGAGCTGTTTCAGATAAATGTTGGAGCTGTTACAACACCTGGAAGGCGTTTCAGGGTTCATGGACAATGTGTTGGTTTATGGTGCCTCAACAGAGAACACGATGAAAGATCAGCCAAAATTTTTAGCAACGGTAAAGACAGCAGGGTTAAGATTCAACAACAGCAAATGCATCTTACACCAGAAAGAGCTTGCATATCTTGGAAACTGGAAAAATGAACATGGTGTGAGTCCAGTTCCTAAGGAAGCAGAAGCTATTTCTGCAATCGAGCCTCCAGACTCCATGACAAGATTGAAAAGATTTTTGGGCATGGTACATTATTTGGGACACTTCTTGCCAAATTTGGCAGAAAAACTACACCCATTAAATACACTTTTGAAAGCAGACGGCACATGGTGCTGAGGTCCAAGCCAAGAAAAGGCCTTCTTAAGAGTGAAAAAACTCTTAACAGAGGATCCAGTACTCGCTTACTATGAAGTTAACCGGCAGAGTGTAGTGAGTGCTGATGCCAGCAGTTATGGCCTGGGAGGAGTACTACTCCAAAATTATGATGGAGAGTTGAAGCCAGTAGCCTATTGCTGAAGAACACTAACAGAAGCTGAGACCCAGTACACTCAGATGGAAAAGAAATATCTAGCTGCTGTGTGGGCTTGTGAAAAATTCTCAAAATACCTTTATGGGCTAGAATCATTTGCACTCTATACAGACCATAAACCCTTGGTACCGCTGATAAATTGCAAAGACCTGGATCGAGTACCATTACTATGTCAGTGACTCCTTTTACGCATGATGAGGTACAATCCTCAAGCAGAACATAGACAAGGCAAGACTCTTGTTGTAGCAGACACACTGCCAAGAAATCCACTGGAAACGCCACACTCCAAAACAACCCAGTTAGTTGAGGAAATCAAAATCCATGTAAATCTTCTACAAGCTTCTAAACCAATATCTACCACACTCCTTTAATGCATTCAAGTACCTACCAGCACTGACCCAGCTCTTTCAACAGTGCTGAAATTTGTCAGAACTGATTGGCCATTGTACATGTCTGAAGTGACAACTAACCTTAAACCTTTCTTTGCAGAAAAGGGAAGCCTTACAGAATTGGACGGAATAGTCCTACTTGATGATAGAATTGTCATTCCTGCTACAATGATACAAGAAATATTGGGAAAACCCCATGAAAGTCTTAAAGGAATCAGTAAGTGCAGAGAAAGTGCAAGAATGACTGTTTGGTGGCCCTGAATATGGCAAGACCTCAAGGCAATAATAGCAAACTGTGAGTTTTGCCAGACAAATAAGCCTTCACAATGGAAGGAACCACCCATTACCACTCCACTGCCCAACAGACCATGGAAGAGAGTGGGAGCAGACATCTGTGAGTTACAAGGACAAAAGTACTTAGTTGCAATAGACTATTTCTCCAGATACATAGAGATTGCATACAGGCCTGATTCAACAAGTTCTACTGTTATCAGTTGTCTGAAGAATATCTTTGCCAGATGGGGAAGCCCAAATGAACTGGTAACAGATAAGAGGCCACAATTTGCAGGGAAAGAGTTTACTTTGTTTGCAAAGAAATATGACTTTTGTCTCATTACAGCCAGTCCCCACTACCCACAAGCCAATGGGGAAGCAGAGTACAAACAGCAAGGCAGGTTTCAAACAGAGTACAAACAGCAAAGCAGGTTTTATGTCAGGAAGTTCCTTTCCTAGCACTGCTAAGCTACAGAGCAACACCTATCAATGCAACAAAGTGCAGTCCTGCACAACTGATAATGGGAAGACAATTAAAAATACCAATTCCAACCATAGAAGCAAATTTGTATCCTAAGTGGCCTGATTTGGGAAAAGTCCATGTCAAAGACAACATGGCTAAAAAACTAAAAATATTGCTACAACAGACATTACAGAGGGAGGACATTTCCAAAAATAAAACCTGGTTCACAAGTAAGACTGAAACTAGATGACCAGAAAAGATGGTCTGAACCAGTAACAGTCCAGAGCCAAAGTCAAACTCCAAGGTCTTACGTTGTCACTACCAGCAATGGAATATTCCGAAGGAACAGGAACGTCTACAGTTGGTTAAGAAACCACAACCAATTTCACAGCGAAGTGAGAATTCAGAGGCAGAAATACAAGAAGAGCAGAATTTATTACCACAACAATCTCAAAAGACTTGAGAACAAAGAACTGACACATTCTTGTTAGCAAGCATCGACTGTCGAAGACAACCTATCTCTTGAGAGTCTGAAGGGAATGACATCCAGAGGAAGAGTAATTTGAAAACCAGAATGTTATAGAGACTACATATTATTCTACACAATGTTTGTTGATAGTTAGAAAAAAACACACAAAATAAGTTAGAACTCAAAGAAAGGAAATGTATTGAAATGTGTCTTTAAGTTAGATGCACAGTAAAGAAAGAGTTAACTTTCTCTAGAAACACCCTAGGCTAGGGGAAGCTAGACTAATTTAGTGAGTTAGTGTTATGTGTGCTAGGTGAGGCCCAGCATAGAACAAGCTCAGATGTTTTACTGTTTTAAGAATTGTTAAATAAAGAAACGCTGTTTTATCCTCAGTCTCATCCTAATCAATATAACAGCTGCGTCTTGTGCTGGAATTGCTTTTTAATATGTTCTTAAACCTTTTTTAAATGGTTTTTAATCTTAGATGTTTTGAAGTAATGTTTTTGAAGATGTTTTGTTTTAATGTGTTTTAAAGTTTGTTTTTATGATTTTTAAAAGTTTTTAGTGCTTTTGTTTGCCGCCCTGGGCTCCTGCTGGGAGGAAGGGAGGGATGTAAACAGGGCTGGCTCCAGGCATGTGGGGGCCCTTGGGCATCAGCTTGCCCTGGCCCCCTGGTGGGTGTGCGCACGCCCCCCGCGCCCCCCTACCTGTCTAGTCTTTACCATTGCTCTTAATGAAGATGGCGGTTGCGGTTTCCCTAAGGGGAATGAAGCCTCCGCCACCATCTTTGTTGATGGCACACGTGCATGCTACATGCGCACATCTCTGCCATCAACTAAGATGGCGGCAGCGGCTTCAGTACCTTAGGGAAGCTGCAGCCGCCATCTTCATTACGGCCAATGCTAAAAAGCCAGCTGACAGGTAAGTGGGGGGCATGGGGGGGCGTGAATCACAGAAGGGGAGAGGAGGGCCCCTCAGGGGATGCTGTAGCTCTGGGACCCTCGGGCCGGTGCCCAACCTGGCCGCCCTTTAGAACCGGCCCTGGATATAAATCTAATAATAATAATAATAATAGCTGGGACCGCCTACTTCTGTTTGCAAATGGACACACCGTAGGGTAATGCAGAATCAATCTGTGATGAACTTTTATTTTCAAACTGAAAAACTTTCTCAAGTAGTGCTTTCCAGGGTAAAAAAATATGCAATATGTCAAGATTGCGTGTGGACTACGTAGAAAAAACAATTACTCTCCATTGATTCTAAAATAAAATGTGTGTATGCAGCTTCACCCTTTTATACTTTATATTATGTATCTACATACTTATTCATAAGGGTGTTTATAAACCACCAACTCTTAAGAAAAATATTGTGGCAGTGTACACCAAAAATACAATAAAATTATTAAAACATTGTTGGTGCCCAAGTTTGCTTTTTTCCTCTTTCCTCCCTGCCCCTTTCCCCTTGTGTGTTGTGTTTTTTAGACTGTAAGACTGTGGGCAGGGACTGTCTTGTATTAGCTGATTGTATATAAGCCACTCTGGGAGTCTTTTGGCTGAGAGTGGGGTACAAATACAATAAACAAACGAATAAATAAATAATGGAACCAGAAAATATAGAACCCAATGACCAACAATGAATAGAGTTAATTCTCAAAAAATGTTTGACAAAACAAAAATATTTTCAGCACAGGACAAAACATCAAAATGGTGGGTTGTGTCTGATTTCAACAGGAGTAGTGTTCCAAATATTTGGAGCCACTACACTGGAAGTGTTAGTATGAGTGGAAGTGAAATGAATGTGAGGCTTCCTGGATGAATTGTAGCAATCTGGCTGGTGTATCAGAGACAGAGTGGTCCTTCAGATAACCTGGTCATTTGTATCCTGTCCTTCCTTTAAGGAGCTCAGGGTGCCATACATGGGGTTGCAATATCAGGCAGCTGGAGAGACAGTGACTTGCACAAGGAAACACAGCAGCTTCGTTATTATAAGTATAATTATTAATTTATATACCAGTTCATGACAAAACAGGCTTCTAAACAGTTTGCAAAGTATAAAAAAATAGCAATACCTTGATGTGCATTTGAATCCAGGCCCCGTCTGTTGCTGTACACTTGCACTAGAACTACTAGAACCTTCGGAATATAACCATTGCTTAATTTCAACTATGTCTGGTTCACTGATGCTAAGCTCTTGAATCAACCTGTCTCTTACCATGTCAAGTATAAGCTGTTTTTTTTGGAAGGGGCTGCACTTCTAGGGGAGCTGGAAGGTATCTGAGTTTATGCAGAATGCAGTGACATCTGATGAACCCACTTGCCATTAGAGGTCAGGGATTCCAGGGCACAGGGCATGGCTTCCAGGTGCTTTCCTTTTCTGATGAATTCAGAATGGTCTGACAGCCTCTTGGATAGGATGCACTTGCCCCCAAATAAACACACAACAAATAAACCCACTCCTTTCTATAATCCTGAGTAACATTTGTCTGGCTCGTGCAGCAGATCTTCACTCTGAACAGCAAAGTCTGTGTTCCATATTCCACAGGCGAGTCAGTTCAACAGAATATTTTGACTGCTACTAAAGAGCCACCTCGTTGCACTTAAGTTATAAGGACTCTCCCAAAACTTGCTTGTTTCAACAGTCTGCAGTTTGCTATCATTGTACTTAATGGCCTTCACTTCAGAATGGCAGCCCCACCAGGGTGCAATCTCATGAGATTGCCTGTTAGTTCATTGGGTACATATTTCATCTGACACATTCCAGGTAAAGCACATGTGTCTTCACATCTCAGCTACAGGGAGAGCAAGAGGGAGCAGGAGGCCAAAAATAGCATTTTCTAGCTGTTCATTTGAGGCCAGGCCTTGCAAGTTCGGCAATTTTGTAAATCACAGAAATGTTCTGGGTATTTGGAAACTGTCACAGAAATATGACTGCTGCAGGAAGGTTTGACAGCCCACAGAGAATTCCTGCAGGATTTTTTGTCATATCACAACCACAGAACCCTCTGTTGGGATGCCAAATGTGCTCTTCTGTATCGCTGGCCCTTGGTACTCCTACTGCCCTAATTAATCCACACAAAAGAAAGGCAGAAGGCCACATTTACAGACAGTTATGTAAATCAGTCTTTTACCCTGAGTACTATATTCCACTCATCCAATCCATGACTTCCGTTTGAATTTCCCCCCTTCATTCAGCACATTGTTTGCAGCGATTTCCAGGGAGGCAGCCTAGTTAGTCAGTGTTTCAGCAAAAACAGCAAAGAGTCTTGTAGCACCTTAAATGTATTATATGGTATGAGCTTTCATGGGTTACAGTTCACTTCACCAGATGCATGAACTGCTATCCCAAGTTACAGGTATAGAAATACATTGGGGGGGGATTATTATTATTATTGTTTTTCCACAACACCGGTACCAACAATGAAAAAAACAACCTCCGTATTACCACAAGGTGATAATCATCAGGCAAAAATCATGGCAAAAATAACCGGGTTCCATTTGTTGAATATATTGCCCTTAGTGGGCAACAGAGAGGAAGATGGATTTTTAGATAACCTGGGCCAGTGTTATTTAGAGCTTTGTAGGTTTGTAGCAGAACCTTAAAACTGGCTTGGTGGCTAATAGGCAGCCAGTACAGACCCCTCAGCACCAGCATATCTGCCTGATAAGGAGTACCACTTACCACCCAGGCTGCAGCATTCTGCACCAGCTGAACTACAGCCTTTGGACCAGCTGCAAGGGAAGTCCCACATGGGACACATTACAATAGTCCATACATGAGGTTACCAATGCATGTGTCACAGTGGCCAAATTATCCCTGTCCAGGACAGAGAGCAGTTGACACACCAGCCAAAGCTGGTGATAGGTGCTCTTCACCACAGAGGCCACCTGGACCTTCATTGACAAAGATGGTGCCAAGAACACTCCAAAACTGCATACCTATTACTTTAGAGGGAAGGACCAGGTCTAGAACAGGCAGGTTCCCCAGTTCTCAGACCTGGGAACCACTCACTCGCAGTGTCTCTGTCTTAGCAGGATTCAGACCTTTATCCACTCCACCACTGCCTCCAGGCACTGGCTCAGCTTATGCCTGGCCTCTCCTAAATGTTCCTCCTGAGTGTTAATGAGAGACAGATGCATCTCACCATGGAGGGCATTCCGTAAGTAGGGAACTGTCTGCCACAGGACAGCACCAACCAGACAGTACCCAGCAGTGGCATCACAAACAGGGCCTCGCCTACTGATCACTGATATTGGGAGAAGTGCTCTTTTACATACTTGGGTCCCAAGCCATTTAGGGCTCTGTATGCTACTACTAACACCTTGGTGTTATAAACAGAGAGATCAGAAGAAAATAGTTTGTAGTTTTTGAACCACAGTGATACCAGGCAGGATTTTTTAAAGGGTAGGGAGACCCCTTAGCAGCTTTTTTGTATCGTTATCCACTGCGGAATGAGGTCTCAAGAGTGTTGCTGATGAAGGGGTGAATTTTTGTCTTCATTCTTCCTCTGTCTATTGAAAAAACAGATCTGACTCAAGGTGTCTATGGAAATGACTCCATTCAAACCTCTCATCTGACCCCTCATCCACTCACCTATGCTGCTGGGTCCCTTTGCCCACTGCAAAGCCTTCCATAACTTCTCTATAGCAATCCTTCCTTCCTTGCATCAAAGTGGCACTTTCCCGAGAAAGGCCACTCCACCTGCTGCTGCAACAGAACTACTAACCTTACAAAAGACTGCCCTAGGCGGCTATCTATAATTGCCTATATGCTTGCGGCTGTGACTGTAATCAGAGCACCAGATGAGGAAATGCTCTATAAATAGCTGCTTCTCCTTCCCAGAGACAGCAGTACTATCTCTGTGCCCAGGAAGAATCCCTGGTACAAATAGAGCCTACAACAAGGGCACAGGAACAGGGGTGTGTGCACACGTGCCACAGTTCACAGCCAGGGCTGCATGTACACTTCGTGCCTTGAACACAAAAACACCACCCAGTCGTTCAGGGCCACATTCTGTACCAAGAAAAGCCGGATTCTGTAACCAACGTACTAATAAAGCACAATTGCGTATCTTTGCTTGATCTCAATAAAGTATCCCACTTCTTCTGAGTGGGAGGGGGCAAGATGCACTGAAGCCCCGCCTCCTGACCAATGGGAATCCTGCCCCGCCTCCCCTCAGGCTCGTGAAATTTCGGTAGGCCTTAGCCACCTGTTTTTCCAACTCAACTTTGCTACGCTGAGCGGGTTCTCAAGGAGGAGACGCCTAGGAATGTCTCTGTGCCGAATTGGCGTTGTGCGTTCCTTCTGTGCTCGCACCAGATTGCCAAACCCGCGCAGCCCTTAAAATGAAAAAGCAACAATCTAAGGGATTCTGCTCTCATTAAGGTGAAATGAGGTCTCTCTCTCTCTCTCCCTCTCCCTCTCCCTCTCTCCCCCCCCCCAGTGAACTTGCCGGGATTGCGGCAGACCTGCAGCTGCACTTTTCAAGCTCGCTCTCTCCTTTCTCCCTGTTGGCCCGGCCCTGCTGCAAAGCCACCCTAAGAAGGCCTTGCTTGATGTTAACATTCTGTTAACGCAGGCTTGGAGGGCCCTCCTCCCCACTGCTTTGTTGTGCATCATTTGAAACCACGATGCAGCTCTTGGAAATTAAAAGGCAATTAAGACACGGGGTGGAGGGTAGTGGCGGTGGCAGGCAGCCCCCCCCCCGGCCTTCTCTTGGCTGTTTATCTGCACTCTCCAGCAACTCGCTCCCCTCTAATTATACCCAGGGTGACAGCAGCTTTCAGGCTCTGCGTGCATCCGTTAGATCTGCTTGAGTTGGTGCCTACGAGAGCGCCGAGACTTGCTCTGTAATTTGCCTGCTGCTGTTACTCACTATTAGCAATGTGGGATGGGTTAGGTATTTATAGAGCAGCCGGTTTCTGGGATCCTCGGGGACATATCTGGTTAAGTGCATCGGACGACGACGGCGAAAGGGTGAGCATGCATTTGGGTGGCCCACCAAGCCGAAACTCTGCCCATTAGTTGTGTGTTTGCGCTGGCCTACTTTCTCTGTGTGCGCTTGACAACCCCCTTGCTTTTGCAGAGCAGGCCGCAAAAAACAAAAACAACACATACACACAGCGGCGGCGGCAACAACAATGAGATCAAGCCCCTGGTGGGTCAAATACATAGCTGTGTTCAAAACTGTGAGTCACAAATTGTGCAGGCTCGTGTAGTGAAGAGTCTCGAGAGGTCCAACAAGAATGTGCGCAAGGATCTCATGTCAGCCCCCTGCAATCTCCTCCTCCTCCTCCTTTTCACAGCACACATCCATCTCCCTTTGTCTCTTTTCCCTCTCTTGTCTCTGTATCATGCTATTCTCTACAACTCTCTGCCTCCACGCATGAAGCCACTTTCCTTTAACCATCACTTTTAGTCCACTCCAATGTTAGCTCCAGGGTTTTGGTTGGGGGGGCTTGGGCAAGACACCTTCCATGGAGCCCCCTCCCTCAGTCAGTTTGCCTCCCCATTGCAACACGTCCAGTGGGCCATTTGATGGGATGTGAGTCCTCAGCAGATGCCCTTGACACCAGCCCTGCTTGATCCTCCACTACCACACTGTGATGGCTCATTTGTTAAACCCTGTCTTCTCCCTATCCCACTGACTTTCTTATGTACTGTATGCTCTCTGGGCACAGGTTGTACCATATGTTGGTTTGTAGTATAACTTGATTGTCTAAGGGAGGGTCAGGGGAAAAAAGCATTTAAATAAATGCATACATACATGTTCTTTACAGCGCCTTATGCATAACTGGTGCAAAAGAACTGTTAAAATGCCAACCAGTGACTTCAACTCTGCATTCAAGTCTACAGGATTACAATATAAGATGTGCTTGTCAGCGCAATACTTCTCCCCAACATTCATACCTTATGCACCCTTGATGCAAATGGAGAGAATGGCAGATTTGTTGAAAAGAAATAAAAAGGAAGTTCCTAGTCCTCATGAAAATAAATCCATAAAAGAAGTGCCACCTTTAAAGAACTTGTGGCACTTATGTAGCCTCTGCATACATGGGTGGGTCAGAGGGTGAATTCAGAGCAACAACAAGTATTTAAGCTACAATGGGGAGATTTTTTAAAAAATGTAATGTCTGTATGAGAAATTCTGCTGTTGCCATCAGGGTGGTGAAATTGTCATGCACCTCTTGGCATTCCTTATTTTTATTCTAAAAAAGTCCTCCTTGGATCCCCAAGTCTTGAATAACTTTTGCCCCATTTCAAATTTGCCATTTTTGGGCAAGATCATTGAGCGAGTGGTGGCTAGCCAGTTGTCAGCACACTTGGATGAAACGGATTATTTGGATCCATACCAATCGGGTTTCAGGACTGGACATAGTACTGAAACAGCCTTGGTCGCTCTGGTGGATGATATGAGGAGGGCATTAGACAGGGGGGAATCCACCTTTCTTGTCCTCCTGGATCTCTCAGCGGCTTTTGATACCGTCGACCACGGTATCTTGTTAGATCACCTGGAAGGATTGGGAATAGGAGGCACTGTTTTACAGTGGTTCCATTCCTTTCTCTCTGACAGGCATCAACAGGTAGCATTGGGGGATGAGGTTTCAGACCCTTGGCCCCTCACTTGTGGAGTGCCACAGGGTTCTATCCTCTCTCCCATGCTATTTAACATCTATATAAAACCGCTGGGAGCTATCATCAGGAGTTTTGGGCTGCGGTGTCACCAATATGCTGATGACACGCAGCTCTATCTCTCTTTTAAATCCTCACCGGAGTCGGCTGTGGAGACCTTGTCCAAGTGCCTGGAATCCGTGAGTGGGTGGATGGGAAGGAACAGGCTGAAGCTCAATCCTGATAAGACCGAGGTGCTACTTGTGGGTGACAGGGGAAGGTTGGGTGTTGTTGACCTGAAGCTTAATGGGGTGAGTCTACCCCTGAAGGATCAGGTCCATAGCCTCGGGGTTGTTCTTGATTCCAGGCTGTCCATGGAGGCTCAGATTTCGGCAGTGAGCCGGGCAGCTTGGTATCTACAGCTCATATGGAGGCTGCAACCCTACCTCCCTATCCATCAGCTCCCACTGGTGGTACATGCCCTGGTCACCTCTCGATTAGACTACTGCAATGCGCTTTACGTGGGGTTACCCATGAAAACGGTCCGGAAATTACAACTGGTGCAGAATGCGGCGGCTTGTTTGCTTACGAACAGCCGCCGCCGTGATCACATCACGCCAGTGTTATTTCATCTACACTGGCTTCCAGTTGTTTTCCGGGCCCAATTCAAGGTGTTGGTATTAACCTTTAAATCCCTATACGGTTTCGGTCCAGTTTACCTGAAGGAGCGCCTCCAGTACCACCAATTAAGCTGCCCGACTAGATCAGCCACGCAGGGCCTTCTCTCAGTCCCACCAACAAAAACAGTTAGGTTGGTGGGGACTAGAGAGAGGGCATTTTCAGTGGCGGCCCCCACTCTCTGGAACTCCCTCCCGTTCGATCTTCGCCATGCCCCTTCCCTGGATACATTTCGCCGAGCCTTGAAAACTTGGCTCTTTGGACAGGCCTTTGGGATCTCCGGGGTGGGCTAATTTTTCTGTGATTGTTTTATAATTGTTATTGATTGCCCTACATGGTTTTATACTGCTACATTAGTGTTGACTGCATTGTATTTTATTTTGTATTATATTGTATTTTACTGCATTTTAATGTGTACGTCGCCTAGAGTGGCTTCGGCCAGATAAGCGACACAAAAATTAAATTTATTATTATTATTATTATTATTATTGTTGTTATTTATTATTTGGTTTATATCCTGCCCTTCCAGCAGGAGCCCATTCTGTGAGAAATGCAGTGTGAGATTGCAGCCTACTGTCTTCTATCTTGCCACTTGTCTCTGACACATGAGACAAGAGTTTCCAAAATGAGGTCTGCGGTACCTCAGAGCACCAGTGGTCCAAATACTTCATTCACATAGTCTGCAGTGTGCCTGTGGATTTGTGGTTGAAGACGGGAGACGGCATATCCATCACATTAAATACTCATATTGATTTTTAATTGCATTTTTATCCTTTTATTTCTTCTATATTGAAATAAAAGCAGCAATATAAATTCAATTAAAAATCATACAGCATCTAGCACAGTGCATTATAATTACTACAACGGGCAGAAAAATCATTAAGTGGTCTGCCAAGACCCTCAGCAATTTTCAGGTGGTCTGTTTGTATGGGGGGAAAAGATTGTGAACCAGTGACATAAGACCTTTCATATGGATGGTTTCTATACAACACACTCTTTCACCATCTTAGCGGTTCATCTTAATCTGATCAAAACGAATTCCCCAATGAGGGAACAATCACCAAATCTGGAGCCGTAAGAAATTTGAAAGAGTTCAGTGTAGGGTGCAAAATAAGCCCACTATCCACAGAGGCACATCCCCAGCCGGCAGGGTACAACTAGACAAGGCAGTGAGAGAAGTTGCAATCAGAACTTTGGCTTTTTTAAAAGGGAAAATGTAGCAGGGGGAAAGGGACAAGTAAACTGGGGTCATGGCACCGGAGGGGGGCTGACCGTTCTCCCCATGCTGCTCTCAGGAGACAAATTGCCCCCTGCTAGCTGGGATTCCCATCTCAGATAATTTACCTGTAGGGTTGGGACACTACACTATAGTAACATAATGAAAAATGCAGAATTATGACAAAGCCTTTCTTCTATAGGAAAGGAGCAAAACACAACGTATACCTTCAGGGATATCCATGTACAAGTGAGGTGGGGAGGACTGACACTGACTCCCCTCCTGCATATAGGCAACTTGTTCCCAGCACAGGTGGCACAGCTATTGTTACAACCAAGGGCTGGAGCTATTTATACCCCAGGACACCGTGTGCTCCTTCCTATTGCTGTGTCCTTTTGCCTACTCAGGGAAAGTAGTCTGTTGGAGAGTGCAGCTCAGGGGAACAGTTGCTATTGGTGGGCTGGGATGTGGGTGTGCAAGAGGTGAATGCACATGCTAAAGCACAAGGGTATACTGAGTTCAGCTAGGGAAGGAGAAATTCCCCTTGGAGCCAGCAGGAAACAGTGGGGAGATCATAGAGTTGCTAGAATAGGGGAGATGTGCTGCATACAGAGCTTGGAAAAGTTACTTTTTTGAACTACAACTCCCACCAGCCCAATCCAGTGGCCATGCTGCCTGGGGCTGATGGGAGTTGTAGTTCAAAAAAGTAACTTTCCCAAGCTCTGCTCTGGTTAAATCATATATATGCCGGAGGGAGAGCATACATGTGCACATACACACTTGAAGAAAATGTGACCAAAGTGCCACGGTTTGGTCACTAAAGTTTCAACATTTGTTTTCAGTGATCAGGCTAAGCCCTGAAACGTGAAATGGGAGACTAATACATTGGCGGCAACACCCAGCATCTTCTCTGGCCTTTTCTAGGTACTCCAAGGTGATTTCTTCACCAGGGTGTTTCTGAGGTCCTGGCTGTCCTCATGCAAAGCGGTTGAGCCCTATAAGCAAGGTCATGCATTACCTGTGCATATTTCTTGCCAGCCCCTACAGACAATTCAGATCCTGTTTTGTTTGCAGATTAAGGGCTTTTTGACACGTCGGGATATTGTATGAATTGGTATAATATGTGTCACTCTCCAACAAACACATGATATTTGGAACTTTAGAACAGGACTGTTTGTTTTGTGTTATATTATTATATATTAATACAAATATTTTTCAACAAATCCATTTGCAAGCTGCACCATCTTGTTATTAATTCATATGGTACATTTGTATAAGTGTAGTCATTGGACTATGTTCAGCATTTGTAAAACAAAGCAATGTCTGAATCAGACCAGGTGTCTGGTGGTGTTGGTGTTGTTTTTTAACGGTGACTCTGCTACTGGTCATTTCACATTAACAGTATTCCAGATGTAGTACAGAAAACTGATGCTTAAATGAATATAGTATCATCTCAACATTGGTGATATTTGGAAGATAATTCTACACTTTGAAATTAACTTCTTGAGTCAAAAATCAAATATGGATTGCTTGTCACAATAGCACTAGTTCAGAAATCCTTTCAGAGTGGAGAACTCTAATTACAATTTTATTTAAAGTTTAAACTGCTTGAGACCAGAAAGTATGTTATTCTGGATTATGGTGGTCCTAATTTTATTTATTTATTTATTTATTTATTTATTTATTTATTTATTTATTTATTTATTTATTTATTTATTTATTTATTTATTTATATATATCCCGTCCTTCCTCCTAAAAGGATGGAATCTGTGCAGGGATGGGGAATCTATGGCTCTCCAGACGTTGGAGGCATCTTCAGCTCTAGCCAGCATGGTCAGTGGTCAGGGAAGATGATATTTATAGTCCAACAACAGCTGGACAGCCACAGCTGACCCATCTTTCCCTCTAATGTCTGTTAAATTCCCCTATTGTGGTAGACATGTCAGATATACACACAGACAGAGCCCTGTCCCATCAAATTTACTGAAGCAAAGAAAATTAAAAGTTACCCATCCTTTCTAACAATGTAGGTCTAATTTTGTAAGTTATCACACTATGAAGAGAGACTGCACCCTTTCCTTGACATTCTCACAGGCAGTGAGGAACCTGTGGCCCTCCAGGGGTTGGTTTACAACTCCCATTATCTCTCAGCATTAGCGATGTTGGCTGGGTCTGATGGGAGGTGGAGTCCAAAAACATCCAGAGGGGAGCACCTTGGCACATATAGAGTAGGACTGAGCTGAAAGGGGGGGCATTTTAATGTAAAGCATCCCCATTTAAATGTATCCACCTATTTTGGTGATTTCTTTTTTGGGTTGGTCTGCAAAACAGGGCAAATGGTTCACTCAGAGTGATAGCAGAACACATTGTCCCTCGTTCTGATGTCTCTTCATGACAATGTCACATAGCCAAATCTGATTGGCTGTGTGACATGATGTAATCATGTTATTTACAGGATTCCTGATTTGTTGGGATCACTTCAGGAAGCATCCCCTGTTTATAAATGAAAATAGCATCAAAGTTAACAGATTGGAGAAATAAGCAGCTGTAAATAGGTGATGAACAGCATGTGGGAAAGGTAATGAAGAAGTGGGGAAGGTCATGAAATGTTTTCCACCACTCTTTTGCCCTGAAAAGTTTAATGGGCAAATCTTTGCCACAATCCTAACATATTAAGGTTTTAATAATAGGAAGATGCTGATTTAAAGCCAGATGATGAAATCATTTTCTTAATCTTATGTTGTTTGGTACCTTTACACATTTGAAATTGTAATTAAAACATTTTGACTGAAGGGTATTTATCTGCAAATTCCTGATTTGAGAATGTCAATGAGATCCCCCCCCCGCCACCCATTTCATTGAATCTCTTACAACATTACAGCCTAACGCCTCCATTCCTGTGAAGATGCATAGGAAGATTCTAAAGGGCTCATTTAAACAATGCTGTCACACACTCCTGGCTCAATACTGCATCGGACCACTCAAGAGTGCTAGAGGTATCCCACGGAAAGGCTGGTCCCACCCCACCCCCTGGAACACCCAGGAAAGTCGTATGTGAACCAACACATAACACATCTGAGTTGTCAGAAGTGAAATGCTGAAACAGTGCTCTTGGCCTCCATAATAAGTATCATCTGGACGATCCTTAAAATAATCACTAGGGCTGTCAAGCAATCCAAAATTTAGTCGATTAAACGTTAACTGGTTGATCACTAATTAATAATATTTAAATATATTTGTCATGTTGACAATGGCTCAACATTGGTGCTCTTTTTCATACATTAAGGGAAACATGAGATAATGCACACTTAAAAAAAAGCAGTCTAACATTTTCTTTCTCTCTGTTTTGAAAAACAAGCTGGAACCCACATAACTTTAAAAAATAAGCAACTCTCAGCCACACCAATTAAAGTTTCCTACCACCAACTAACGAACAAAAGCTTTTGTTGATTAATCTGATTGAACTGATTAAAGCTTGCATCCCTAGTAATCATGTCTTAAGCTATACCAAGCTTTTTTATATTAAAAGACAATTAACAGACCATGGAAAAGATCTTGCGGTGGAAAACATTTATGCAGCCCCTTGCGTAGGAGCTCTAGACTTGGTAGCTGCTAAAGCTGTAAAAAACACCACCACAGAAATGTAATTTCAGTTAAAGTTCTGGCCTCAGGAATGCTGGGATGGAACTGACCAGGGTCCTGAATGTACGTGTTACATGGAGCAAGTGTGGTTTTTATTTGATTCATGGAAAGAGGTCTTTACCAAGGTGTCTTGCTTCATTCTTGTTTTAAAACAACATTTTAAAAATAAAATATCAGTTTGCTACTATTAACAGTGAAGGTGACCTCAGCTAAATCAAGTGTGTGCTAACTGTTTAACTGATTTCTCACAGTGTAGGGGGGAAAACATAGCTAAGAAACTAAGAACCACCCTACTTAAACTGAAATTTCCATCTAGTCCAGCATTATGCTTTCCACAGTGGCCAATCGGATGTCTCCAGAAGCAGAACATGATGGTAATAGCCTCTATTGTTTGTTCCCAGCAACTGGCAGTCAGAGATACACTTCCTCTAAACATGAAAGTTCCATTTAGCTATAATGGCTAATGGCCATAGACAGACAAATTCATGGAAGATAGATCTAAGACAGGGTTTCCCATACTCTGGTCCATGGTCCACTAGTGGTCCATGAGCTTCATTCAGGTGGTGCATGGAGTGTGACGGTAAAACTGCAATTAAAAATCATACAACATGTAGAAATTGGAATGTGCTGTACTATAACAGGCAGAAAAATCATTAAGTGGTTTGCAAAGACCCTCAGAGTTTTCAAGAGGTACATGGGGAAAAAGTTGGGGAATCCCTGGTCGAATCTCCTTTTGAAGCCCTCTAAGTCAGGAGCCATCACCATACCCTGTACCATGGCATTCTTCGCTAGATTTATTTTAAGAACATAAGAACCCCCTGCTGGTCAGACTACGAGTCCATCTGGCCCAGCAACCAATGGATCTATGTTAGATCCTGCACGGTATTCCAACTGTAATGGCTGCCCCACATATTTAAAGAAGGGCAGCACAATAATGGCAGTTTTATTTTCAGTCCATTTCTTAATAATCTTTAGCATGGAATTAAATCTTCCCTTAATATGCTCATACTCTCACACACGATAGTTCATGCAACTGAAGAGTGATATAAAAACATGTCAAAATATACAATATGAACATTGCACACAGTACCATGCATGCCGCAGCATTTTTCATTTATTTCCCCTTCCTACTGCAACTCCTGCACATCATGCCATTCTGTTCCAAAACTCCCCAGCCATTGTGAAGCAGATTTGGGAGGAAGTCTCAGGGAGCACCGGAGTAAAGAAGGAAGTGGGTAAGTTTTCTTCTGTTCAAATTACAGAAGGTGGGTTTCAAGCAATTGTGTCTTCCAGTACAGCAATGTTACATAATATGTACCTAACAATGCATGTGATTATACAAGTTCTTATAACAATCATAATTAACATAAAATGCTCTTATTTACATTGAACACAATACTAAGTACTCTCTCTTATAGACCTCACTAATTTTAATGGCTTTCATGAAAATGAAGCAAGTTTATAATTTTGGGACTGTTCTGCAACAATATTAAGTTATATTCTCCTATTTGTATGCTGCTTTCCAACTAACAGAGCAATCCTAGAATGTCCACTCAGAATAAGTTCCATTGATTTCAATTACTTACTTCCAGGCAAATGGTTATAGAATTGCAGCGTAACAGTCATTAACATGAAAACACCTGTAGCAATTAAAACATATATTAAAACCAACAACAATAATACTATCCACTCCAGCTTTAGAAATATATTGTGTGTGCAGTTGAATCTAAATCATACAGTTCTAGAGGACATGCACATGCCCCCACAATGACTGTACTGGGGATTATACAGCCACAAGAGTGTCTGTATATTATAGCCAGCATGGATTTTTCACATTCCGCAATGTTAAATTGAAAATACCCCCATGTTATTCTGATGCTTCCCATAAGATCATTTCAAAACAAAACCTTACAAAACGTATGGTCCTGAACTCAGAAATGCTTGCTTAACAACTCTCTTAAGTTTTCATGGTGATATACAAAACACTGTTATCACTCAATCTAGAGTTCAAAATGTAAAACGAGAAAAATTCCAGATCCCTGTTGGCCTTTTTTCTGTCTATGGTCTCATAATTTGTTGAGATTAATTAAAAATCAGCCGTGTTTACAGAGTACCTGTAATCCTAATACTGACCTTGTCCCATATTCTGACCTTCATCTTCTGCAGTTTAAAAGTTAAAAAACACATGGCTGATTTTTAATTAAGAAATTTAACATTGGACTCTATGATCGTGCAGGCATGCTCAGTAAAAACCAACTGTCAGTGTTCTAAAAGCCAGACTCACAGCTGTTTGGCTTGGCTAATCATGGGTGGCCAAACCCATGCCAGACATTTATTCCACATTAAACAGTCATGACTTCTCCCAAATAATTCTGGGAAGTGTAGTTTGTGAAAGGTGCTGAGAGTTGTTAGGAGACTCTATTCCCTTGACAGAGCTCCAGTGGCCAGAGTGGTTTAACAGTCAGCCCCTCTTCTACGGATTGTAGCTCTGTGAGGGAACTAGGGTGTCTCCTAGCAGCTCTCACCATCCTTCACAAATGATACTTCCCATGATCCTTTGGGGGATGCCATGACCATTTAAAGTGGAAAAAGGTTTGGTGTGGATGTGGCCAGTGTCAGCTTTGGTTTAAATTGGGGTGAGAGACTAAATGTGTCTGCTGTAGAATAAAAAGGTGGGGAAAACCCTAAAAAACAAGACTGTTCACAATATTTTCCTTTTGGAAAGGAAAGGGGCTTTCCCTCTGCCCAGTGCCCACCCACCCAATCTCCTCTGCTCCTTCTTCCTCCCTACCTGTGCCCTGCGTCCCCAGGTCAAGTTCACCTATCCTAAGCATTATTGTACAGGAGTAAATCCCACTGAACTCAAAAAGCATGCAAATGATTAAACCTGCCCTTCCCTCCTCCTTCCTCCTATCCCCTCCCTCTCACCCCTTCCCCTTCCTTTGCCCCTTCCAAACCCTCCCCCTCCTTTCCTTTCCCCTCCCCCACAGTCAGTTTTACCTATCCTAAGCATGACTGTACAAGAGTAAATTCTCATTGAACTCAATAAGCATGGAAATGATCACACCTGCCTTTCCCTTCCCCTCCTTCCTCCCCTGCCCCCTCCCACCCTCCCCCATGGTCAGTTTCACCTATCATGGCATGATCACATGGGAGTAAATTCCACTGAACTCAATAAGCATGCAAATGATCAACCCTGCCCTCCTCCTTCCCTCTCTCTCCTGCCTGCTCCCCACTGCCCTCCTCCCACCCTCCCCTGTGGTCAGTTTCACCTATCCTAAGCATGATTCCAGGGGAGTAAATCCCACTGAACTCAATAAGCATGCAAATGATCAATCCATTCTCAGCAAACCTGCTCAGGATCCCATTTCTTACCTCTTGGATTAAAAAGCAGAGAAATACAGTAATAGGCAAAAAAAACACCTTGCGGTTTAAGAATAATAAAATTAATTTGACACAGATTTCTAGTATGAATAATGAGAGAAATAGAATTTCCTAGGTTAGATTCTCTGTCTAATAGAGTAGTTAACAGCAGAAACAGTAGTAACACAGGAAAGAAGCAAAGTAAGAAGAACACCAACAAACATACAAAAAATGTAATTCTCCATCTTTGGAGATGTAATCCTAATTGCAGGTGTTGCCACCACTCACCATATGCTCAGAGGCACATGTTACCAAATTCTTCCAAGCTACACAGGAAGTGGATTGGACTGTGAAAGACCAGCCCAAATTGTGTTTGCATTTTTACAAATGTGTAGGGCAGTACAATATCTCAGAGAGGAGGTCAGGTCTCCTGCTCCCCTAGTGCATTCACTATAGCTGCCCAATTTCCCTGTTTTTTAAAGTTTGGTAGAAATATCTGTTGGCTGTAGGTACGTTCTTAAACCACAAGGGTTTTTTTTTTTTTGGCCTATTAGTGAATATTCATACTTACCTTCATACTTACGTTTATACTATTTCTCTAACTGTTGCTGTAATAATATATAATAAACCAACTAGTATGTGAGCTGCTCATGTGCTGTGTCACTCAGCAGCAAGTGACTGATCCGTTCTGATGTCACAATGGGTCTTGGCAGAGCCTCTCCAAATGCCATTGGTTTAGTTGCTCTGATGCTGCAGAAAGGACAGGACTAGGCAGCTCTTGTGGGACTTCAAGAACGTAGAACTGAAATTCTAAAGTCTCCAAGGAATTAAGTTACATAATAGTACAATCAGAAATATGTGGCACTGTGTTTAATGGACTTGCATCCAGGCTAGGGTACAACTCTATGCATATTTAAGTATTGAAGATGCATGATGAGCCTTCAAATTACACCTTGCTCACACATAAACTGCAGCATGAAAATTGCTCAAGATTGTAAGCCACATGGGTGAGGAGCTATTCACACTCTTCCAGAAATATTCACCATACAAGTGCAAATTGTAATAAAAAAAAATAAAAAAGAAGAAGAAATGAATACCAGGTGAAAAATAATTGGAACTACAAGGGGAGTCACAGGTGTGCAAGTGTGCTTTGACATGCTTCAGCATCATGTTTAAATTGGATCAACAAAGCAGATACCAGAAGCAGAAAGCAGGGGCACTACAGGATGACACCTGCAGAACAAGTTAACTCCAGATTTCTCAAGCAAGGGAGCTTTTTCAAAGGAAAACTATTGAGGAATTAGCCCACAACATTCATCTTTGGTTGTAGCAGTCTGTAATGCCCCATAAGAAGAGGAAAGGGACAAACACAATCATAGTCAGGAAATAAAATCTCACTTTTCCAATCCAAATGGGTCACAATGGAGGCAACCTTTACTGGTTTGCTCCCCTGGCCACGTCACACCAAATCATGGCAGGCATCTAAATTCACCTCACGGTCTGAGTGTGCATAAAAACATTCTACCTCATCCAGCAAGAAAGATCCATGCCTGGAAGCAGATCTCTGTGCGCCGTTGATGCATACAAAGGTGCATAAACATTGCAATGTTCATATGGATACCATTGAAGTGGCTGGTTTTTGATGTGGATGGGGATATGCCTGTCAAAGACCACCACACGTTGTGGGTGACTGACTGTGTTTGACTAGAGCTGCTCTTGAGCCATGATGTTTTACCCCAGCGGTGGGGCACCTCTGGCTTGCAGGCCTGATGAGGTCTATCATGCAAGGCCATTTTGGGCAAGTGATGCTTACCTGCCTCACATCTGACATCATATGTGACATCATGTGTGCGGTAAGAAAGACACAGCTGGGCTGCAATGGGTTTTGGAGGTATTGCTGATAGACGGTACCTGGATAGCCCTGTGCAAAACCCCTTGATTGTTGCAGCAAGCAGTTACTGCTGTGTGTATCTCTGGGCGGCAGCAGGAGATTCATTAGAAGTGACTGACAATCTACCATGGATTCATCTATCACACATATTATGCACCCATGCAATCTCATGGTGATGGGAAAATATTATTTCAAACATATACGCCACATCCTTTTCTCTGCCACCCCCAATGGCACCCAAAGCAATGTAGAACCATGATAAAGAAAACCCAGCAGCAAATCACAATATTAACCTAACTAAATGCAATCTTTTTTAAAAAAAAAAATCAAACAATTTAAACCCAATATCAAAAATACACCAAACCATAAATAAAAACACAAAAGTTAATTTTTCTCAAGTGGCATTCTATCAGGCAAAAAACAAACCAAAACACCTGCCATCAGCCAGGGTTAAAACAAAAAAACAAAAACACCTTCCACTGTTGTAACTAAATGCCAGCAGGGAAGTGGCCAGACAGGCCTCTGTCAGCAACACTTCACAGAGTGTGAGCACCACTGCAGAGGAGGAAGAGGAGGTGTAACAGCTCTGTGCCTTCATGGTTTATTTATTTATTTATTTTGTTCCATTTATATACCGCCCATAGCAAGTAGCTCTCAGGGCGGTAAACAGAATAGGATAAAATACATACATCATCATAATAAAATCACAAAACATATAAGACACAATGAAAACAAAATACAATGAAACAAAATATAAGATGATAAAAGGATTAGTATTACAAGATTAAAAAGATAAAAAGATTAAAATGATTAAAATGCCTGGGAGCATAAGAAGGTCTTTACCTGGCGCCGGAAAGATAATAATGTAGGTGCCAGGCGTACCTCTTCGGGGAGGCTATTCCACAACTCGGGGGCCACCACAGAAAAGGCCCTAGATCTAGTAACCACCCTCCGGGCTTCACGATGGGTTGGTACCCGGAGGAGGGCCTTAGATGCTGAACGAAGTGAGCGGGTAGGTTCATAGCGGGAGAGGCGTTCCACCAGGTATTGTGGTCCCACGCCATGTAAGGCTTTATAGGTCATAACCAGCACCTTGAATCTCGCCCAGAAGCAAATAGGTAGCCAGTGCAGGCGAGCCAGAACAGGAGTTATGTGCGAAGACCGACTGGTCCTCGTCAATAGTCTAGCTGCCGCATTCTGCACTAGCTGAAGCTTCCGAACTGTCTTCAAGGGCAGCCCTATGTAGAGCGCATTACAGTAATCCAATCTCGAAGTTACCAGAGCATGAACAACTGAGGCGAGGTCGTCACCATCCAGATAGGGGCGTAGTTGGGCTACCAAACGGAGATGGTAAAACGCGTTCTGTGCCACCGAGGCCACTTGAGGCTCAAGAGATAAGGAAAGGTCAAAAAGGACCCCCAAACTACGGACCTGTTCTTTCAGGGGGAGTGTAACCCCATCCAGAACAGGATACACATCCACCATCTGAGCGGGGAAGGCGTTCACCAACAGTGTCTCAGTCTTGTCTGGATTGAGTCTCAGTTTATTAGTTCTCATCCAGTCCATTATCGCGGTCAGGCAACGGTTCAGCACATCAACAGACTCACCTGAAGAAGATGAAAAGGAGAAAGAGAGTTGCGTGTCATCAGCATACTGATGACAACGCACTCCAAAACTCCTGATGACCGCACCCAGAGGCTTCACGTAGATGTTAAAAAGCATGGGGGACAAAACCGACCCCTGAGGGACTCCACAATGGAGAGTCCAGGGTGTCGAGTAATGTTCCCCAAGCACTACCTTCTGGCGACGATCCGCGAAGTAGGAGCAG
Source organism: Rhineura floridana (assembly GCF_030035675.1). Lineage (NCBI taxonomy): Eukaryota > Metazoa > Chordata > Lepidosauria > Squamata > Rhineuridae > Rhineura > Rhineura floridana. The sequence continues at coordinate 39,283,613 of NC_084482.1, forward strand.
AACCACTGCCAAGCAGTACCCCCAACTCCCAACTCCGCGAGTCTCCCCAGAAGGATACCATGGTCGATGGTATCAAACGCCGCTGAGAGATCAAGGAGAATCAACAAAGTCACACTCCCCCTGTCCCTCTCCCGACAAAGGTCATCATACAGGGCAACCAAGGCTGTTTCAGTGCCGAAACCGGGCCTAAAACCGGATTGAAACGGATCCAGGTAATCGGTTTCATCCAAGAGCACCTGGAGCTGGTTAGCAACCACCCACTCCAAAACCTTGCCCAAAAAGGGGACATTCGCCACCGGTCTGTAGTTGTTCAAATTATCTGGGTCCAGGGAAGGTTTCTTTAAAAGAGGTCTCACTATTGCCTCCTTGAGGCTACTAGGGACTACTCCCTCTCTCAAGGAGGCATTAACCACTTCCTTGGCCCAGCCGGTGGTTCCAGCCCTGCTAGCTTTCACTAGCCAAGATGGGCAAGGATCCAGAACAGACGTGGTTGCCCGGACCATTCCAAGCACCTTGTCCACTTCCTCGAGCTGCACCAACTGAAACTCATCCAATAATAAAGGACAAGGCCATGCTCCGGACACTTCACTGGATTCATCTGTCACAACGTCGGAGTCTAAGTCCCTACGGATGCAAGCAATCTTATTTTGAAAGTGTCCAGCAATTTCGTTGCAGCGGGCTTCAGATGTTTCTATAATATCGTGAGGGCCAGAGTGTAAAAGCCCCCGCACAACTTTAAAAAGCTCCGCTGGGCGGCATAAGGATGACCTAATAGAGGCAGCGAAATAAAGTTTTTTCGCTGTCCTTACCGCTTTCATATACAACTCATTGGTGGAAGTTCTCACTTCCATAATATATGGTAGAAGTTGCTATGCCTCCCCCACAGATATGAGGGAGTAGGGAGGATGCGCTCCCTAAAGATCATATATCATGGTAGGCCTTGTAGGTAAATTTCCAGAGTTGTCTAAAAAGACAACACAGCCCTCAAGGTACGTGAACACATTGCCTTTCTGAGCATTAAAACATGGGAGGTGGGCTTATGTCAGAGGTGTTATCATTTATGCCAGGGCTGTCACCATCGGTCCCTGTAAATAATGAGGCTAGTACTACTTATTTCTATAAGTCTTTCAAGCATTCAAAGGGCTTCACAAACTTTGCCTCATTATAATCCTATTTATTGATTAGATTTATAACCTGCCCTTCCTCCCAGCAGGAGCCGAGGGCGGCAAGTCCTAACTAATCCTAACAACAACAACAACCCTGTAAGGTAAGCCAGTTTCCCTCCTCGTACTGCAGATGGGGAGGACTGAGGCTGAGAGAGAGTGGCTTGGTCAACTCATAACAGAGGCAACTTTCAAACCAGGCACTTTCTAACATGTAGCTCAGTCTCTCAGCTTTACACCACACCAGCTCTCATATATTCCCTGTGTCACATTAGATTAGGTGTAGGAATCTCTGGCCTCCTGGACATTCTTGCCCATTGGGCATGCTTGCTGGGGCTGATGGAAGTTGTAGTTTAGTAATATCTGGAGGGCCAAATATTCCCCACACCTGAACAAGATGTAGGCTGCAGGTATCCTCTGGTGCACTGGTCTTCAACTGGTGGGCTGGGACCCACAATCAGGTCACAGCCACATCTAAGGTGAGTCACGACAACAGCACTATCACCATAACATCTATGATTTAAAAAATGGGTCCCCAAATGCATATCTGATTTACAGATGGACCCTGGGTCTCAAAAGGTTGAAGGCTATAGCTCTGGTATATTCCTGATTTTTCCTAGGAAATCTCAATGCTCAAAGGTACTTTGCAACCATCTGGAGATCAACACACAGCAGCTAACCTCTTAATACACCAACTAAAGAACTGAAATAATTACACGCAAAAATAAGGCCTAAGCAAAGATAAGCCTGGCAGTCATTTGTTAAACTCTTTGGGTGGGTTTAACATCAGCCTGGTGTAATGAACTGGAGAAAAGAGGCAACTGTTCTGTGGCAGTTGCTACCAATTTGGGCTGCAATTCTATGCACACTTATTGTGGAAGTAAGCCCCATTAAACACAGTGGGATCTACTTCCAAGGAAACGTGCGCAGAATTGCACTGGGTGCCATCAATTTATGTAACAGATGTGTGTTTTTATACTTGTTAATATGCATCCACACACATCTACATAGCAGCAGTTTCTCTTCTTTAGGAAGATGTGGTAACTCTTATCAGTGTTGCAAAAACCTGACAAATTTAGCCAATGATTAGGAAAAAAAAGTGTGAGCTAATATCAGCTCATCTCAAAACTGTAACAGATTTGCAATGCCGGTTAATGAGGGGTCATTTCTTTGCATCTAGCAGAGAATTCAACCTTTTCAATAATGACATGTGAGGGGAAACAAAAAAAGACCCAAAGCCTCTCTCTGTCTTGGTGCTTTTATTTTTCCACCTCTTAATGTTTTTAGGATTTAAAAATATATTGACAGGTAAGGCTAGTGGCATGCTCTTCTCATTAAAGTCTTTTTTTCTTTTTAAAAAACCAGAAAGACCATTAGATACAAACCACACTGTACAAAGTAGGCAGAAAATGCCAGAGTTCAACAAGAGTGTGCATGTTGCCGTGTTATAGTTCTAATTGCACCCAAAATATCAGGAAGTGGTGCAGGAAATGGACCTAGATTGGCTCAGTCAATGCTCAAATTACACAGCAGCCCAACTGCAGTGATATTACTAAGTACTACATGGAGAGATCATTTATTTATAGATTGATGCAGGCGTTGTTCCCCCATCCCACCCCCTTCCAAACCTAGAGACATTTGCAAATGTATTGCCCTCAAGGCCTGTCTGATAAAATACAAAAATTGATTTAAATAATATTATACATGCTACAGAGGTGTTTTCCTGATATTTTAATACAATATAGTATTATGTTAGGAACTGCTAAAATTATTTGAGGGAAGAAAAAGAGAGAAAAAACATGTTTTTTTTTAAAAAGATGCTAGGATGCTCAAACCAGCAGCAGAATGCAAGTAGGGTTTGCCACCTTTTTCCCCCTAGAAACAGCTCATGCTTTTAATAGTACAGTAGGCAGAAATCCAGCAGGTGCAGCATTTCACACCACAGCATTGCTGGGAAATTCACACAGCTTCTGAATTTCTGCATAATATGTGGATGTTAAAGACACACACAGCCTCTCCTAGGAAACAGATGCCAGCCCTAGATGTTGACCTTCAAATACGGTGGAAAATATTGGGTCAAAGCAGCTTCTCATAAATCCTGGATGGTTCAACATCTGCCTTTCTTCATCAGTGACATGCAGCAATGGAGACACTTCAAAGAAAAGGACACAAAAGAACAGTGTAGTAGATTTGGAAATCTAATCCAGCACCCCCTTTATCAGTAACCGACCTGATGCCTCCACAAGCAGGGCATGAAGCCAATACCCCATCTCCATTTTTTGTCCCCACCCCCAGCAACCATACTTGGAGGCACATTGCCTCTGAACAGGGAGGTTCCGTTCAGTTACCATGGCTCATAGATGTTTATATGATTTTGAAGAATTCTCAGCAATGCCAATGATGGGCACCAATCCTATGTTCCTGGGAGGAGATGATCCTGTATGAGTTTGTCTAAACCCCTTTTAAAGCCATTTAAGCCAGTAGCTATCTCCATATGGCAGTCTTCCCCAACTCCAGATATTGTTGGACTCCAACTCCTATCAGCAGCCAGCACAGCCAATAGTCAGCGATGCTGGAAGCTGTAGTTCAAAACATCTTCTGGATCCAACAAAGCTCCCATCTGGTCCAGGCTCCAATAGATTTAGACTCTGGAAACTCTGATTTCAGATCTCATCTTAGCCACTTTTGCTAAAACTAGTGTCTACCAAAACATACATTAGTCCTTGTTTCCAAACAAACCCATTACTTACTAACTTACTTGTGACCTAAAAGATGAACAGGTATAAGAAGCAGGGCCTTTTCTGTGGTGTCCCCCTCTTTGCAGAATTTGCTCCCTAGGCATTTGGACAAGTCTCCCAAAGCATCTCACATCAATTAAATGAGAACAGGTCTTGTCCTCAGGCTTACAAATTAAAAAGAAAAACCATACAAGGGAAGAGACTGAAGGGAAAATATAGAGGAGGGACATCAATTTGACAAATGTAATAAATAACAGTAACAGTTACCACTTATTTAGGCAATGAAATTTCCATATGATCCTTCTCCCCATGAGCCTTAAATACTAAAGCCCTGGATAGCTCCTATCCTCCTTCCTCCAGAGCTGCAGGCCTCCAAGTGAAGAAATAAGCAAGTACAGTTAGGCAAGCTACACATTAAAACAGAGTCAGACCACTGGTCCATATCATCTAGCCCTGCGAGGGTATCTCCAGACTGTCCCTCTTTTGTGAGAAGGGTTCAAGCACATGCCGGAACTTTAGGTTTGTAAAGTTAAAGTGGATTGAAGGTCTCTCTTGCCCGAGCACAACAAATCCACTTTTAAAAAGAATCACACTTTTTGTGGTTTGGAAAGTGACAGGGAAATTCATTGAAAAGTGTGTTATAAATTAACGACTATCAGGAAGACATATAAACACCCTGCAAGCAAATCAGGATGAATGCAGGATGAATGCTCATGGCTGTATAACCATCTTGCAAACAAATCAGAACAAATGCTCAATAAAGACCAGATACAGTCTAACCATTGCATAAGGTGCAGTGATTAGAGTGTTGGCCTAGGACCTGGGAGACCAGGGTTAACATCCCCAGTCAGTTATGAAGCTCACTCAGTGACCTTGGGCCAGTCACTGTCTCTAAGCTTAACCTTCTCCACAGGGTTGTTGTGAGGATAAAAATGGGGAGGAGGAGAACCAAGTAGACCATGTTGAGCTCTGTGCAGGAAAGAAGAGATATAATTTTAATAATAAATAAATAATAAGGTTTGTGCAAGGAAATCATGATGAATAAATAACCAGGTCATCTGGAAGGTCTCTGAGTGGCAACGTCTCTCGAAAATTCCCCATTTTAAAACATTACAAAACAAAACTCAGCTGTTACTCAGAGTGATGGGTAGATGTTATGTTTTCAAAAACAAGGGGTAAACCATTGTATGTTTCTCCTTTCTAGCAAGCATCAGTGCAACATGAAACCTTCATAGCACCTAATAGAGTCGTATTTGAACGTCTGCTACCTCCTTCCACATTCCACCTTAAGATTGTGATTAGATGCAGCAGGCTCTATGGCTTAAATATCAGCCAAGTATATATGTATATATATTATATTATATACAAGTATATACATATATATACTGCACACTATTTTGTAGCATTTAGTTGGACAGATAAAGGAGGATGTAGAACAAAAAAACAACATAGCACCTTACAACACCAACCCTTAACCAGGGGTAGAGAAGTTCTGAAAATATCCTCCGAAAGGATTTATGTGACCAGGTTGCTTTTGCAGTGAGGAGAAGGGGGGGGAGAGAAAGAAGAAAGAGAGCTTATTGGTACAGTACAGCCCACATGAAATCTGTTCCACAAGTTGATATTGAGCCCTGTAACCCTGGTTTCCTAAGATTACCTTTCCCTGCACATGCAGGCTGGCTGTAGAAAACAATATGAAAACAAAAAAGAGCTAAACCTAATCAAAGGCATTCACTTCCACAGCCAGCCTGCTTGTGCTTTTCTCTCTCATCCGCTCTGTTGCTACTTCCTGACTCAGAGACCAAAACTTCTGCTGTAACAGTTCAGGGGAGGAGGGTCAGAGAGAAAGGTTTCTCCTAATTACAGGTGGTAGACCTCCTCAGAGTAGACCCAATGAAATTAATGGACATGACTAACCTAGGTTCATTAATTTTGGTTGGTTACTCTGACTAGGACTTAGTTGAATACCACCCCACATGGCTACACAGGTACTGTTCTTCCATCCTTCCTCTGTACGCTATGATTTCTCTCTGTACTGTAATGGTGGCAGTATGCTGTTTCACCCATACAAAGGCAGAGATCTTCCCTAACCCTAAGAGCCTTTAACTGGGGATATCACCAACTACACCTAGGACGTGTGCACAAAACAGATGTTTCCACTCCTGGACTACAGCCCCTTCCCTCACCAGCCAGCCTGCGTTGTCTTCTTCTTTTTGGAAATTCCCTTCCTCTCCCTTGCTACTAGAAGAGTCTGCTGCAGTGGGTGGTAAAAAGGTTAATATGGGCCGAGAAGGGCCAGCAGCACTGCAAAATATAGACAGGGAAGTCATGGTACATGTGCCCACTGTGGTGTGGAAAGCAAAGCAAAGGGTATCCCATGGGGAAGAGCTAGGGTGAAGGAGATGGTGCTACTGTGGCATGGAAGGTCCTCTAAGGGAATCAGATGTGAGAGTATCTTCAGAACTGGAAGAGTGAACTTGTGAAGGGGAAAGAGGCCTTCTGGAGATATACATTTAGATAATTTAGTTCAGAGGAAACTCTCCTCTGCCACCTCAGGCAGGCTTCTTGTTCAGAAACTCCAACCCCCCTGCATGTTGCCTTCATTTCACTTCAGCCTAGCCCTGTGCAAACAGCATTTCCAAGAGGGCAGGCCCAAAGTAGTGGGTGCATGAGGCAAAATCAAATCTAACAATCCAAATGGCACCCCTCTCCATTTACCAGAAATGAAACAAAGAAGACATTTCTTTTAATCTGGGACACTTTTTTTGAAATGCTTTAAAAATAAGAAAGGCACGTAATTCACAAGCTCTGTCAACATGAAGCTCACACTTGTGCAGGTGCGATTCATTTCAGTGGGTCTTGTGCAGTAAATTTCCTAGTGGACCATGTGCCCCTCCAGACAGCCTTTTTATTGTGCATTCATGATTATTTGTACTCATTATGGTATCAGAGAAGTTATTCGCAATCCCACTTTCAAAACTGTTTGCACCTGCAAAAGTTTAGTGGTGGACATACTGCTTGGTTTCCGATCAGTGCGTGTCGCATAACTTCCTTCTGAAATCCTGTAAGTTTTTATACCATAGATGACCTGGTTTTAAGTTTTGTCCTGCTTTTGTTGCTCTTTGGTGCAAGATTGCCCCTCCAGATGGCAATAATGCAATATTATTATGGAAGCATCACAAAAAAATAATGTGGACAGTTCAGTATAAGTCCATCATTAATGCACTATTATTGTGTCAATTATATGTTGCAGAATAATCCACCCCCTTTTAAAAAAAGTCAACAGTCCAATTCCAGAGGGAAACGACTTTTAGACAAAGTTTTCAGAACTTTTTGTAGGTTTTCAGAATCCACCCTATTCTTGTGATTGAAATGTGTTTTAATTCTTTTTAATAATATTGTATTTTAGACTTTGTAACCCACCCTGGTACCTGTTGGTGAAGGGCAATAATAATAATAATAATAATAATACATTTCAAAATTCAAATAAATGAGTATACAATCATTCATTGTGTCAGATTTCAGGGTAGTGTACAGATATCCTTAGATGCCACTCTTCATCCGTGATAAAGCTATTGACCTGCTGCAGATTTTGGACGCTTTCTTTAATCACTCCTCTGATGAACCCTCTCATTGTTTCTTGGTAAGACTGCACTCAGTCCTAAACAACAAACATGCTAATACCCTGACTATTCAGCTTAGATATGGTCTTAGAGGCATGCAAAACAATCAGTTATTCATGGACTCCTGCATGAGAAATTCTCAGGAGGATGGGTGACTGAAAGGTATGAGGAAAGGGATGGGAGAAAAGAGTTTTGGAGGTGTATAAGTATCATTTGGAAGCAGTAAAATGGACCAAACAAAATGTATTGTACAATATGAGAAGAACTTACAAGCTACACAGAACTCTTCCCTAGATTCAGTGTGTTGAGGAAGAGTTCTGTGTAACTCAAAGGCTCACAAACTACATTTGTGCAGTTTGGTTGAGTCTCATGAAAACATCATTTTACCATGTATTCCTTTAATTCTGTTCAAGCTCTATTATGCAAATATTATTATCAGAAACTCCTTGTTACCCAAAGGCATCCTGTCTGTCTGGTGTGTTGTCTCTATCTCATAAATCTAACAGTTTATGCAAACAATATTCAGCCAACAAATATGCAGATTATCGGGCTGTTTGGTATGGGTATTCCCTAAACCAGTTCACTTGAAGAAGGTGAATTATGTGAAGCTTTGCAACTGAACTAACTAAATCCTAGTCATTAATTTGTTCATGGATACACAGAGCAGTACAACAATAGATTCCTGAATTGAGCAGGGGGTTGGACTTGACAGCCTTATAGGTCCCTTCCAACTCTACTATTCTATGATTCTAAAAGTATGGGAGGGGCTGTTGCTCAGTCATAAAGCATCTGCTTTGAATGCAGAAGGTGCTGGGTTCAATCCCTGACATCTCCACATAGGGCTGGAAGAGACCCCTGCCAGAGACCCTGGGGGGCTGCTGCCAATCAGTGTAGACAACATAAGGCAGCTTCCTATGTTCCTACATACAAGAACAGGAGATCCCTCTTACTACCAAACATAAAAGATGCTGAGAGGCACTGAATCCTTTGTATTCTCTACAGCAGTGGTCCCCAAACATTTCCCCCACCCCCGGACACTTGAAAATGGCTGAGCCTCTCAGTGGACCACTTAATGATTTTTCTGCCTGTTGTACCAATTGTAATGCACTATGCTAGGTACTGTATGATTTTTAATTGTACTTGTACAGACATGTTGTAGACCACCTGAATGAACTTTGCAGCCCCCTGGTGGCCCACAGACCACAGATGGAGAACCACACACACGCACACAGAGATTTAAACCACTTGGCCCATCTTATTCCAGAGACATTCAGCAGACTGACTACCCCCATGCCCCACCATCATAAACAAACAAAAACCATATCCACACCGGGACTTCTCTAAAGGATTGTGCATGAAAGTCTGTAGGGAGAAGTGGGTGGCGGGGGGGGTACCTTCTCTCCTTCCTTTTAAGTGGGACCCCGCTAAATGGCCTTCTGTGTTCTGTCAGAGAGATCCTATTCCTAATCTGTATGTCTTTCCCTAAATGATTATCTGCAAGCCAGTTTGTGCCTTAAAAAGAGGTCTAGAAATGATATTTGATATTCTTTGAATGTGTCCAGAGCGATAGTTGGATCTGCTTATTGGGTATCTCTTGCATAAATAAAATTCCATCCATTGGTCTCACACAAAACAGATTGCAAGGGCTCTGCTGCGTTTCCTTCCTCTACTTCTTCCGACTAGAAAGGAAAGCAATCTTGCTTCAGGGCTGGCCTGAGACATTTCGCTGCCTGAGGCAAAGGATCACATGGTGCCCACCCTCCCACCCATCATTCCATATCCAGAAAATGACTGGCCTGGCCACTGCATCTTACTGCAACACTGGTGACGATGCAGTAGTCGCACCCACCACCTGCAACTGAGGGCAGCAGGCCAGTTTAGGGTGTGCAGGACACAGCCCTGTCCTCCAAAGATGGGGCAGCCAAGGGGCTGCCAGCCCTGCTCCTCAGCATCTGCTGTATGAGGAGGTCACCTTACTCTGCCATTGGGACTGGTAGGGTGGAAGGCAAGGAGGCCAACTAAGTGGAGCCAGAGCCAATGACAGGCAGAACCCCCTCAGTCTAGACTTCTCCCCATCCCCCTCTCTCCTGAGTTCTACAAGGGAAACCCTGAGACTCAGGAGGAGGCGGCAGCTGTGGCTGAGAGCAGGGCCACCCTCTGGGCTGGCTACAAGCAGGAAGACAGGCAGGCGGGGCTGGTTGAGGGCAGACTGAGGTTGGTGAGGCAATGCCCCTTTGGCCCTACTGGACCAGTCTCCACTGCCTAATGGTAGGGTCAGTCCCTGTGCTTCTTCCACAGGGAAAAAGCTGGCAGAGACACAGTGAGGAAAGCGTGGGAAATGAACTGCGGGGTGGGTGTGCGCGCACATGCATGTGTGCAAACCCGTGCAGGGTGGGGAAAGCTTTTTCTCAATCCACAATATCCACGATGGCTTCTTTCTTCCCTCCCATTTTTTTTTTACTAGCCTGATTTGAACCCAAGCATGCAGGCAGGCTGGCATGGGGGCTCCTTGCTAAAAATTGGGAGATAAAAAAACACTAAAAAACAAAACACCAACAAATAACATGTTCACTGCAGGCTCAGGCCACAGATTGGAACATAGAATTGTAAATTTGGAAGGGAACTTGGAGGCCATCTAGTCCACCTCCTTGCTCACTGCAGGATCTGCAATGCAGGACAGAACTTCAGAATCCCTAGAAGGTGGCTCTGTTTAAATGCACCCAGCGAAGGAAAGCCTGCCGCCTCCGAGGCAGTCTATTCCACTGTGAAAGACTCTGGCAGTTTGGAAATTTCTTCTCATGTTTAGCCTTAATCCACATCCTTATACCCATTTCATTTATATCCATTGGCCCCAGGTTCTGTCCTCTAGAAAAAAGATCTGCTCCATCTTCTGCAAGGCAGCCTTTCAGATATTTGAAGATTAGCTTGGAGAAGACAAGATTAGCAAACATAGCTACTAGGCACAATACTCATTTAGTATTCATTTAGGAGAACACTTCACACAAAACCTATGCAGAAGCTGTTTCCATGGAGGAAATAACATGCAACCTGGGTATAGAAGGGCACATGCAATTATCATACATACAGCTTTTTCCAAAGTGAGAAGCCATAACCATTGGGAAGTCATGGTGAGGCACAAGTTTCTAGGCATAAGCTGGTGTGGTAAAAACTCCATATATGCTTGTGTACTCCACATGTGATCATTTGGACATGGGGAACCTTAGGCCTTCCAGATATTGTTGGACTACAACTCCCATCATCCCTGACCATTGGCCTTGTTGGCTGGAGCTGATGGGAGCTGGAGTCCAGCAACATCTGGAAGGCCACATGGTTTAGCCACCCCTTGGTCCACAGCCAAGATACGCATTATTCCCTACACAGTAGTGGTTTCTCTATGTAGAGTGGTTTATATTAGCCAAGTGGTAAATAAGTTCAAATAACCTGCCATCACATCCCTATTCACATTTCCTTGGCAGAAATAACAACAACAACAATAAAGACAATGCAATTTGGCGAGTGTTGAAGAAGTTTCTCCAGAAAGGTTATGGGACTCAAGCCTTCATCCTGGGACTTGCTTCTTCACAGTACAATGAGCCATCTCCTCAGTGCTTGAATATTTTTTTGGGGGGAGTAGGGGGACATTACTTAAATGTACATAAACCACCTCCAACTCTCCCCAATTTTATGAAAAGCTTGGTCTTCCCAAAGCTTTCTAAAATGAGACGCTAAGGAGACTATCACAGCAGGTAAAGGGGACATCTCCCTCCTTCAAAAAGGATTCCCTACTCCTCATCAAGCCCACACAAATTCAGACAATTCAGTTCATCCCTATTCTATATTCTTTTATGTTGACCATAATTATTTTAACTTTAAATAAACTTTAGTTTATTTTTTGAGTTTTGAGAGACAGTGTGGTATAGTGGCAAAAGTGGTGAGATTAGAGTCAGGACACCCAGGTGCACATCACTGCATGCTCAGCTCGCTGGGAGACTTTGGGTCAGTAATCATCTCTCAACTTAGCCTACCTCACAAGGTTGTTGTGAAGACAAAAGGGGGGATGAAAAAATCCATCCTGAGCTCCTTGAAGGAAAGACAATTAAAAAAAAATTCAGAACTCTAGTTACATCCTTCTTACCCCACAGAACAGATCACTCTATTTCCATAAAATAAATCCTCTGGCAGATGCGTCACTTCAACTTTGTGCCTTGCCAAAGCCCAGTTCCATAAAGAGACCCTTCACCCAGCTCTCCATTTCACACAAAATATGTGTGACAACTCCAGGTGCATTGCCAAGTGTATACTCAACAAGGAACTATAGCTTGTAGATATGTCTGGAGACAGTTGTCATATTCCCACATTGCAGGTGCACATACATGATACCCAAGGTCTATTGCACATATGAGAGAGACAGTGTGGCTTATCGATTAGAGTGTTGGACTAAGACCCAGGGGACCAGGGTTCAAATCCCCACACAGCCATGAAGCTCACTGGGTGACCTTGGGCCAGTCGCTGCCTCTCAGCCTCAGAGGAAGGCAATGGTAAACCACCTCTGAATACCGCTTACCATGAAAACCCTATTCATAGGGTCACCATAAGTTGGAATCGACTTGAAAGCAAATTACCAACAATTGCACATATTACAAAATCCACAAGTTCAACATTGAAGTGTACACTCAGCAATGAGTAGCGGTGCCCCGAGATGAGTTTCTGAAGGTACATGTGTCTGCAAATGTTTGTCACATGTGCACATTACATGTTAAGGTTTGTTTGTAGAGCACCAAACCAAAAAGGAAAATGATTTATTAACCTCTTAGGGATGCCAGGCCTAAATTCTGAAGGGGAAAAAATCCTGTACCCAGGATGTTTAATACCTGATCACTTGGGTCACCAAATGCAGGCTCCAAGAGCTGCTATACCTAACACAAAAGGCATAACTTCACCAAGTACTGTTCCCTTAGCCACAATGGTGCAGTGATGCGGGAAAAGCTGCATCTTGTGAAATTGTCCCTTTAATGCAAATATTAAACAGTGCAACACTGCTCGTGTGACCAGTACCTGGAAACTCTTAGTGGCAAATCATAAAAACCCAACAGCCTTACTTTTTTTGGGGGGGGGGTCTTTTAAGATTCTGGGAAATAATCTGTTTGAATGTGTAGACCCCTCAAGAATAGCATGCCACCATATGTAGATTGTGGCACGTGATAAATGCACACACATGTGTACATCATGCCCTGGGAAGCCACAGTTAGTTGCAAATTCCCAGCATTTGCCCCTTGCATGCACACACGTCATTGGCACACAGGACTTTTTATCTGCTAGTGCCCCCCATTCTTCTCAACCCAGCAGAGTCACTTTCACTGTAGGAATTATGTCACATCTGAAACAGGCCTCTAGTGAACCCATCACTACTTCCTTGAGTAGCCCATCCAGGGTGGCCCAGAGAGAGAGAGAGAATGGGACACATGTTGGAGAGCTATTTTACCAGCGAGGGAGACTTCTGCAGAGCAACCCCCTTGAGATGACAGCCCTCCAGCTTTCCTAAGAAGGCCCAGACAACAAACGGGGCTGGGGTGGGAGGGAGAGGGGTGGGAAGAGTGGGAAGCCAACTCACGCGTGCCATCAAAGCGGGTTGCTATGGTATCCAGGAAGGTGTTTTGGGGAGCCAGGAGGCCCCTCATTACCGGCATTTTAGGACTTGCTCGAGGACTTCTCCATCGTCCAATGGGGAGAAAAGAGCTCCAGAAGTCTTGGAGAGGGAGAGGAATACCCTTAGTTCCCCCAAGCCCAGGCAGAGAATCTCTCCACCCACCCCCTCCCACTTCTTGTGGGGTGGGGGTTAGTGCCAAGTCTGCAGCTTCTGCCCAGACGGCAAGGCAATCGGGTCCACAAGAGGAGAGGCGGCAAAGGAAATAAGGGAAAGGAAGGGGAAGCCCCTTCCCCCAAACAGCGGCAACCCCAAAGGCGAACGGCTGTTTTTTCCCCTCGGTCGCGGGAGGGAAAGGTCCTGGCGTGGCCTGGCGCGAAGTCCGACGTGAATAGCTCAGGCTCAGTTCTCTCAGCGGCCGGAGGAGAGCTCTAAGAAGAAAGCGCGCCCCGTGGGCTCTCGATGCCGCCGGGGAGCCTTCCCACGGCCGTCTCCTGCTCAGGAAGCGGCCCCATCCCCTGAGCCGCGGGGGCTCAGGGGTTCCTCCCTTTCTGCCCTCTCCTGGCGTCCCCATCTGGGATCCTGCAGTCCCCGCAGCAGCGCCAACATCTTCGCCTCGCTCCGATGTCTCTTCCTTCGCAACTCCGACGGCGAGTCCCAGAGACCGCCAGTCGTCGCGATCGCCAACAAGCTTTGGACGCCCGGGGCATAATTCCAGGCGCTGCCTTTTTCAGCACAGAGCCGCCTTCGCCGTCGTCGTCCTCCTCCCGTTGCTGCTGCTGCTGCTCCTTCTGCAGCTCCTAAAACCGTCCCTGAGCCGAAAGTTGCTCGGCTTTGTCATTTGCGTGACTTGGCAGCTACCCCGCCAGCGGTTATTTGAACTGTCGGAAAGAAGATGTTAAATAAGACCCACCACCCTTTCTGAGCCATCGTTCGTCAATTTCAGCCACTCGGAGCACTGCACAGCATCCTCAACTTGAAAGTTACCATAGCTACTTAAGACACACCCGGTGGCTCTCCCTTAAAGGAACAGCCAACCTGTAGAGTTGTAAGTTTTTCTTTTCTTGTCCTTTCCTTCCCCCCCCCCACCTTTCCCTTCTTTGCAGATAAGAGGTTACTTGGATTCTCTCAGAGCAGGCGAGCTCACGCACACACACAAAAAACGGGTTCTGTTATTTTAAAGAGAGTACTGACAGGAACTCAGGAGAACACACACTCTAAAAGCTGATGCAAGTATTGTGGCCTTCACATGGAGGTTGCCAAAAATCTATTGTGCATGGCACCACTCCATGGCTAGGGACTTAGCATCTTCAAAGCCCCCCTCCCCTCCTGTGAGCTCACAGAATACCTCAGGAATATTCAGGGTTATCAGGGAGAGACTCCCCAGGTGATCTGGTATTTTCAAATATTGGAGTGCCACCCTACAGAAGTGGGGTTTGATGCCTCTACATGCAAACCAAAATGTTTAAACTGGGCTTAATAATAATTAAACTTTTAGGATTGTCACCTCATACACTGGCCCTGAGCTTTTAATAGCAGCCTGCCTGGCAAATAAGAATTGGCTGAAGCTTTTCCCAACACCAGAAACAGCTCACCCACTAAATTTAAGTATGGTGTGCTGCTGTTAAACTTTAAATTTAGTGGGTAACACTATTCTGCGCTTTCTTCAGCAGTGAAAGGAAAAGGGCCAAGGGAAAGGTGGCAATGTTTGTTCACATCATCTTAGAAAAAGGATAGTTGTTCAGCCCCTACCAACTTCTTTCCCATCCATGGGTAGCACTACTCATATTATGAAGCCTTAACAGAATAGAATCTACTTGTCTGAGCACCCATTGCCTTTTTCTACAGCCACCTAAGCCATGGATGTGGGGAGGATTTTATTTGGGGTATTGATTTTGACACTTTTAACTCTGCAGGAGTGGAGGATTCACACACACACACCCATTCAGATATGACATTAGTGATGGCATTTAATGCAAGCATGTATGTTTGGCTCTCAGAGTTGGATTTTGCAAAATGCAAAGTAGACCTTGCCGAAATAAAATCTGTCAAAAATTGCCTCTGTTGCAGGACATGTAGTTATACTAAACTGAGAGAGGAAATATCTGTCTGAAGTCCCTGTGCCTTCTTTAGAGCCATCTTGAATAACCTCTACCTGCACTGTGAATCTAGTCTGCCTAGTTGGAATTTGTGAAAGAAGAGCTGAACAGAAGCACGTTAGGATTTGGCTGGTAGAGAGCCAATTTAGATTTGAAGATACTAAATTTATGCTACTTTGGGACTGGGACTGCTTGATTGCATGTTTGCTTCTGCACCCAAGTAATACCTGCTCAACCTGTACACTTTCAAACAGCTTATTATAAAAGTGCTGGAAGGCCCCAAATCTCTCTGTTCCAAAAGAAATCCACCAAATAAAGGTTGCCCTGAAGTTTCAGCTGCTTGGAGAAGGGGGAGCATGTAACAGTATCAACACCAGTTATTTTGCTTTTCTAGAGGCATTAGTTTAACTCAGCAGGAAAACCCTTCACTCTTTCTTGTGGAATAATACTTAGTAGAGGCCCTGATTGTATTAAACACCTCCTCGCTCCTCTACTGTGTTTAAATTAACTCAGCTTGAGTAAAGAGATTCAGCAGCAGTGTTTGTTAAAAACAACCACCACAAAACAAAGCAAAGATAGGAATACCAGCAAAGACAATAGCACCATTGTGTTGCTGTTGATGCTGAGCAGATGAGAGGGTCCTTAATGTGTATACCTGCTGCACACACAACATCCTCCAACAAGCACACACATTAGGGTGAGCAGGTGTTCTCTTTGAGTACTCCCATTTATTTCAATGGGCTTGCCTGATGGATTTAAGTGCCCTGTTTTTAATAATGCTGCATTAAGGTACACAATGCATGTGCTTAATAAATGTATAATATTAATATATAGTATTTTCACTAAGTGCTCAAAACACTTCACATGTGTGATCTCAGTAATACTTTCAACAACCCTGTAAGGTAGGACAATATTATCATCCAGGAATTACAGATGAAGCCCTAAGACTGAGAAGTAGTGGCTGAAGCTAAGGCCACCGAGTTCATGGCTTTAGACCACAGAAATACGAAATCTTGTGGGAGCTAATTCCATAGTTTTAACTAAGCTCTGCATGAAGAAATCCTTTCTTTTGCCTGTCTTGAATCCTCCAAGAACTTCCATCCTCCCTTCATCAGCTTCATTGGATGTCCATGAGGTGTAGTGGTATGAGAGAGACAGAAGAAGAAGAAGAAAAATCTTGTATCTACTTTCTCCTTGCCATGCATAATTCTATACACTTCATTTTTCTAGTTTTCAATGCAGTTCTCCATGTTTCCACTCTAGTTTGCAAATTTTATTTTTTATAGTCTGTATGAAAATTTGTCAGCATTTTAATGCAAATTTCTCCTACCATACACACATCTGTATGCACTTTTGCCTAATACACATTTTACAAAGCAATTTCCCCTAAAATCATGCATTTTTGTATGTTGATTTCACCAATGCATGCGTTTTTATGGACATTTTATCCTAGTAGAGGCATGGGTTTTTTTCCTAAACATTACTTGGCTGGAGACCTGCATAGCAAAATTCTGACAAATGAGAATTCTGAAGGAAGGCTCCATTCTTCTATTGTTTCAGAAAGGCCTTCGAAATGTTGCTGGACCAGAACTCCCATCATCCCTAACTATTGGCTATCCTGGCTGGGGCTGATGGGAGTTGGAGTCCAACAACATCCACAGGCCACAGGTCCCCCTTCCCTTTCTTAACCACTATACCATATCTTACTAGAGATGCATTGCTGCTGCAAAAGCTCCTTCCTTCCTTGCCAAATTATTCTGTTTCTGCAGTAAAGCAATGACAGTAATCACCTGAATTATTATAATTTGCTTTATTTGCATAATTTAGATTTCTCAAAAGTAGAATGTGAATGTTTCAGGGTATAGAGTACACCCTTACCCTATTCATATGTCAGGACTTAGGCCTGGGATGTACTTTCCTGCAGAGATATACCCAGGTGATACAAACCTCAGAGATATGAAAGGGTTAGAACAGCCAGCTGCTATCTCATGGGCTTTATCAATTAGGGCTGGTGCGCATGATGCCCCTGCTTTTCTTGCAGCCATGGAAGCCTGCCTCTTAATAGCATCAGACAGGCCATGAGACTCACTTGCAATGAATACTTAAAGTTTTGGAAATCATTGTTCAGTCTTCAATAAGGAAGTCTGAACAACCATGAGGGCTGGAAACTTAATTTAAAAAAAGAAAAGAAAAAAAGGATGTGAAGTTGAATTGAATCAGTTATCGGAATAGATAGCTTTATAAGCCACAAAATATAGCACACATAAGTTAATAGCATATAACCCTCTGAAATAGCTTGTATAAGCAACCTCATTGTCAATGCATACCCATCCTAACATTGATTTATCTCACAGCAATTGACTACAGCTGTCTCACTCTGCTGCCTCACCTGCTTGTGTTCCTGCATGACAAAGACACGGACTTGGCCTTCAAGGTTGTTTCTCAGCAACAGGTCCCACAAGAGAAACACAACCAGCTCCCTCCAGAATGGTTCAGGACTGAAGCCAAAAGCTGTCTCTCAGAGAAGCTACTTAACAGCTCTTGAACCTAGTGAGGGATTTAAGAATAAATAGATTATTTCTGAGTGGTGAGGAGACTCTTCAAGGAAAAGTTGCTTATAACATTTTTGAATTTATATTTTCTCATAATGTTTTGTTTGGGTCTTTTTTGCCAAAGTTATTTGCCTTTGTGGTGGATCCTGGAACATTT
Source organism: Rhineura floridana (assembly GCF_030035675.1). Taxonomy (NCBI): domain Eukaryota; kingdom Metazoa; phylum Chordata; class Lepidosauria; order Squamata; family Rhineuridae; genus Rhineura; species Rhineura floridana. The sequence continues at coordinate 39,301,589 of NC_084482.1, forward strand.
AGGAAAAAGACATGGTGAAAATAGTATTGAATTTAGCAGTTTATACTTAACATTGTTTAAAAATGTACCCACAAAAGTTAAGATTTAATTCTTAATTTTAAAGGACCTCTCCATACAAGTTTCAAAAGCAGAATTTGCAAAGGTTTGAAACTCTAAGCAATGAATGCTGAAAGACTGCCAATTTTTGTTTCAACTATACAAGGGGGTGCTTCAAAAGTGGTGATACTGGTGGACACAGATTCTTCTGGGAGAAGGGGCATAACTCAGTGGGGGAGCATGTGCTTTGCTTTGGATGCGGAAGGCCCCAGGTTCAGTCCCCAGTACCTCCAGATAGGGTTGGGAGAGTCCCTTCCCTGAAACTCCAGAGCCACTGTAGATTATACTGAGCTAGATGCACCAATGGTCTGATTCAGTATAAGGCAGCATCCTGTATTCCTTGTATTCTAGGTCAGGAAGGGTTAACCTGTGGCCCCTGCTCTACCTTCTTATGGCTCTTTATCTTTAAATCTGTCAGCCCTTCAAATAGAAGCCTACTTCAAATATAAGGTAGCCGTGTGGCCTTTGTAAAGAAAGACACTTGGCCTATCCCTCTGATTTGCTGAGGTATTTGGGAAGGCTCTCCTCTGTGCCCCACCACTATCACAAGTGTAGGTGGTGGGTATGCAAGATAGGGCCTTCTTGCTTGCAGGGTCCAGACTATGGAACTCAGTTGGTTTCCTCCACTGATAATGCAACATCTGGTTAAGATAGTTTTATTTTGGTGTGCTTTTAGTGTATAGAGTAGTTGAAAGTTGTCCTGTCTTCATTTGTCATGTGGTTCTGAGTCAATTTTATTACACTGGCCTTGATTTTGCTGCTGTTTATTTTAAAATTGTTTTAAAATATTTTTAATGACTGCTAGCTGGCTTTTTTTGGAGGGGACCCGACACTGTCAGACAGAAAGGAGGAATAGCCATACTTAAATAAATAAATAAATAAATAAAGGCACTAGCTGTGTTAGAAACTGTGCACAAATCTGGGCATTCATGTCATTTCAGATGACCAATTCTTCCCCCAGACCTAAACCTCAAAGTGTGTTCTGGAAGCGCCTGTGATATGCAGGAAGTTATGGGATACATGCTCTATTTTGCTGCCTAGTTTGACTTTGGAGTAACACTTTCTGAGATCATTGTGAATAGTTCCACTGGAGCAAATTGCTCTTGGCAAGCTGCAACAGAACAGCTTGTACACTTTGATTATTGGTCCAGATGAAAGAGATATTTGTTTGCAGCTTATGATACTATGAGCAATGATCAGGGCTATCTATACTTTATGCATTAAAGGGAGAGGTATCAGAATTGTTTACCTAAGTAACCCAAGTTGTGCATCCTGGTATGCAAATTGAGCAGAGGGGGATATAGTTCCTTAACTTGCATTACTTATTCTGCTATTTCTGGGGAAGGACAAAAAAATAATTAGGACCCTGAAGTCCCCCTCTCCCCTATCTGATTACTAGACATCCTATTTAGCCTCCTCTATGGCTTGTGAGATTTCACCAGGTATTGTGCATTCAGACAAGCCTTTCTTTGCAGCTATAAGGGCTAGAAACTTGTCTTAAAACAAATAATTGGAAGTTTATATATAATTGGAATGATGAATTTTCAAACCACTGCCAAATTCAATGCTCATGCAGAAATGTGAAGTATACACAGCTCTTGTGCTCATCCTTCCCAGTAGCTTAGTCAATAATAAAAATGGCCTCAGAACAAAGTCTAGGTCCATCGCTCACAGCAACTTGTTTCATATTGATAAGTCTTGGTTTATCAGAGTTGTCCCACTACTGGCAATATAATAATCAAAGAAATCTTTAGCACTAATAGAACTGAAGTCAACTTTGATCTATATAACAGCAAAAGAAGACAGAGTGACAAGGTTGGGGGTGTTATCTCACTGTGTACTGCTTCTCCAGTACCATCTCCTACTCTTGTGTAGGCGAGCACCCGACCTATTAAGCAAAGCCTTTGTCTCGAGCACAGCATGTGTGGGATGGACTGTGAACGTTCATTCTGGGTACAATGGGAAGGTAAAAAGGCAGCAGGGAAAGTAGATGGAAGAAGGGGAAGAGAGAGAACAGGGCTAGGAGAGAGCATCAGACTGTATCCAGGACATGTTTGTATATCCTGAAGGTTCTGTGTAGAATATGGATTGGAGAACCCTGTCTTTTGTTTTTAAAATAGGTATGTTTCTAGCCCTCATGCTATCAGAGATAGGTCTAAAAATGTGGCATTAAAGGATCAGCACCTGAGAGGAAATAAAAAGTACATCAGAAAGCATGACCGTTGAAAGACAATTCAGATCCATTCATCAAGACTTTCAAATGTCTCGTTACTCTTTCTCACATTTGAGGGAAACTGTTTCAGAATAAGATTCCAGGCCCTTCCAGAAAAATAAGTTCATCAAGCAACAAAGACATAATATTGCTTTTTATTATTATTGTGCAGGAACCAGACACCTTCTCCAAATAATAAAATGCTTCTCTTTCAGTGAAAGAGCATTCATGGATATTGCATTCTCCCCAGAGCTTGGAAGTAACTAGTTACAAGTAACGAATTACTTGTAATTCATTACTTTTTTGAGTAACGAGTGGGTAATTCATTTACATTTTGATTGTAATAGAACTAGGAGTAATTATACTACTTTTGTGGAGTAATTGTAACGTTTCCAGAATTACTTTTGGGCATTACTTGGGGGGGCAGGGGAAGTCTTCTGCTCCTCTGATTTGTGGATGAAAACCATGTGCCTCAAACTGGGCTTCTGTGCAGCATCCTCATCCTCTATGGATGGGCAGGAGGCAACGAGGGAGGAGGAGGAGAGTGAGACAGGGTGGAGTGGAGAAAACAATTATTTAAAAAAAACGGATAGTGGTGGTGAAGAATGGAGTGGAGGGGAAAAGGATCCAGAGGTCAAGAACATGGATAAAGGAGGAGGAGGCAGCAGCAGAATAGAGGTAAAGAACCGTGGAGGTGAAAGATGACGTGTGTGTTTGTGTGTGTGTGTGTGTGAATACTGTGTTTGTACTTGGCACACAAAGTCGCCTCCACTGTGTGTGTGTGTGTGTGTGTGTGTGTGTGTGTGTGTGTGTGTGTGTGTGTGTGTGTGTGTGAATGCTGTGTTTGCACTTGGCACACAAAGTCGCCTCCACCACCCTCTCTGGCTACTGTGCTGCATTTGCAGTATTGCACTATTTTAACTTTTTTGCATCTCAGGGGAAAATGTTTACTTGAGTGAGTGTCCCTTAGTTGGTGGCAGGGCAGGGCCCGGGAGGTGGTGAAGTGAGAGAGATTATGCTGGCTGGCTGAGTGGGGGGGTTGCACTTGGTTTGACATGCAAAGATCTGAGTAGTGGCCTCAGCCTCCCTTCCCACCACCCTTACCAGCGGAGAGACCACCATTGCTATCTTATGAATAAAAAGAATTATTCTACTACCTCTGTATGTGTTTGTTTATTTTTAATGTTGTTTTAGGCTACTTAGATGTGCAGCAGCCAAGGCCAGCACCTTGTAGGTGTTTTTCTTTTAAAGTAACTGAAATGTAATTGTAGTGATTACTTTGAAGGAAAAGCAAAGTAATCAGTTACTTTCAGAGCAATTGTAATTATAACGGTAATTACTACTTTTTTGGGCCATGTAACTGTAACTTATTACTTTTAAAAAGTAATCTTCCAAGCTCTGATTCTCCCCCAGCATTCAAACTGCAATGTGTTTTTCCTGGGGAAATGTGATTTTGTGCTGGCAACTTGAAATTCTATATGGAATGTAATTCTGCAAGTGTCATGGACTGCTGTTGGATAGATCCTGTGACATTGCTTGATGAGGAGCAACCCAGGTACCCCATCCTATTTTGTCTCCTGCCTTCTTCAAAGGGGAAGGATCATAGCTAAGAGGCAGAGCATTTGTCTTGTAAAAAAAAATAAAAAATGTATATATTTTAGAAAAGAAACCCATTTAACCCCTTGTACATGGATTCAAATATTTATGTCACCCTTTTAAGAGGAAGAAATGAATTTTATGAGAGAAGTTTCATGTGCTGAATTTCTGCTTATCATGCAGCTGTTAGAGCCTCATATTCTCAGAGAGTAAAAGGGGGGTGACATTACAACATTTTGACACCTGCTAAAAGTGTTTCCAAACATTTATATTAAATTAATAGAATAGCTCTCATTCAAGTTTATCATTACTCAGAAAATGATTGTTATTGTGCTGAAAGCAAAAAGGAATAAGAGGAACAGTCTTCTTATAGACTGGATAATGTTGCGTAAATTTGTATAAATGTTAGCAGAGAACATCAACGGTCTGAAATGTGTGTGTGCCAGTGTGTGCGTTTACCTAAGTAGCAGGCTTTTACCCTACATTGAGATCACTGAGACTTAAGACTTAGTAAAATAAGAAAAGCTACTTTATTTATAGAAAGGCACAGTAGATAGAAAGGCATACCTCGTTCTAACTAACTAACTAAGTTGGAGGCACAACGCCCAGGCATCGGACTTGCCCTCATGGTTTGGGAAGGAGAGAGCAGAGACAAAGGTGTCTCCTTTATCTTTGACAGTCGGAGAAGAGAAGAGAGGAAAGGGTGGAAGGAGGAGGGGCAGATAAGCTTTCCTAAGACGTATCAGTCTAATGGAGGAAGTCAGTCAGCATCACAGGTAAAGGTAGTCAAGCCTATCCATCTGGAGGACCCTAACTCATCCTTCTGGAACATAAACAAAAGAACAAAACAGGAGTTGCTCTTGCTCCACTTCCAACAGATAAGAGGGCAGGTCCCTTATGGATCAGAAACTGGTTAAAGAACAGAAAACAAAGAATACTAGTAAATGGGCATTCCTTACAATGAGGGGAATTCAACAAGGGTTTTCCCCCAAGGTGCTTTATGGGAGCTGATGCTTTTTAGTATCCATAAATTATCATCTGCAGTGAAGATCCATAAATTATCTGATCAGTGAAGAGGACAGTAACACATCCATATCCCCACACACGCACTTATGGAATTTGAATTGAGCTGGCTGTGAAGATCCAGGAAATAGAACTTGGATTCAAATGAATAGTTCATTTAAAACATCAACTATGTATGCAGCAGCAGTGAAAGTGGGTTTGGAAGTAAGCAGTATTAAAATTGAAATCCCAGGATCTACTTTTTGTTTTGGGGAGTCAGAAACTCTTGCTGATCTATTTCAAATCACCCAGAGATCTACCAAGAGATCCCACTGCACCTCCCCACCCCCATGTTATAATCAGTGTCACAATACCTTTACGGCTTGGCCACATTTGGAATACTGTGGTACTTTGGATTATTCCTTAGAAAGGATATCTAGGGCTGGATAGGGCAGCCAAAATGATCAAGGGGTTAAAGCACTTCCCTATAAGGAAGGCCCACTGTGAATTGTTTGCAAGCCACTTTGAGGGTAAAGTTGCTCACCTCCGTAGCAGTCTTGATGCCCCATACACATCTACTGTAGTCCCGAATGAGGTGTCCAGTGCAACATCTGCTGCAACTCTTGGGAACAGTTTCAGTTGATGTGGCCTGATGATGTAGACAAGGTGCTTGTGATGATGTGGCCAGCAATGTGTCCTCTCGATCCTTGCCCTTCTTGGCTTATTAAAGCTTGCCGAGGGGGTTTGACCGAGTGGATCCAGGATGTGGTCAACGCATTATCGTGGGCAGGAGTGGTTCCAGCTGCCTTGAAAGAGGTGGTGATCCAACCGCTCCTGAAAAAGCTCACCCTGGACCCACTGGTCTGCAACAATTACCGATCGGTCGCAAATACCCCTTTCTTAGGGAAGGTGATTGAGAGGTTTGTGGCATAGCAATTACAAGTACTCTTGGATGAAACAGATTATCTTGACCCATTCCAGTCTGGGTTCAGGCCTGGTTATGGGACTGAATCAGCCTTGGTCGCCCTGATGGATGATCTTTATCAGGAGAAGGACAGTGGGAGTGCAACCCTGTTATTCTTGATCTTTTGGTGGCTTTTGATACCATTGACCATGGTATCCTTCTGGGCCAACTTTTTGAGATGGGTATTGGAGGCAATGTTTTAGAGTGGTTCCGATCCTATCTCCAAGGTCGTTTTCAGATAGTAGCATTGGGTGATTGTCTTTCAGCTCCCTGGCAGTTGTGCTGTGGGGTGCCGCAGGGTACCATCTTGTCCCCCATGCTGTTTTACATCTATATGAACCCCTTGAGAGCAGTCATCAGGAGATTTGGGGCAAAGTGTCAGCAGTACGCTGATGATACCCAGCTCTATTTCTCTGTAACATCTGAATCGGGAGAGGCCGTGCAAGCCCTGGACTGCTGCCTGGACTTGGTGGTGGGCTGGATGAGGGCCAATAAACTGAGTCTGAATCCTAGTAAGATGGAGGCGCTGTGGGTTGATGGTTCCCGAGTTCAGATAATTGGTCAGTTGCCTGCTTTGGATGGGGTTGTACACCCTCAGAAAGAGCAGGTCCATAGTCTCTGGGTGCTCCTGGATCCATCTTTGTTGCTAGAGGCCCAGGTGACCTCAGTGGCTAGGAGTGCCTTTTACCAGATTTGGCTGGTAAGACAGCTGCGGCCGTTTCTGGACTGGGATAGCCTGACCACTGTTGTCCATGCACTGGTAATCTCCAGGCTGGATTACTGTAATGCACTCTATGCGGGGCTGCCCTTGAAGATGGTCCAGAAGTTGCAGCTGGTGCAAAATGTGATGGTGAGACTGCTCATTGGGGCAGGGTATCTCCAACATGTCACTCTGCTGCTGAAAGAATTGCACTGGCTGCCCATTTGCTACCAGGCCAAGTTCAAGGTTCTAGTTTTGGTGTACAAAGCCCTATACAGCTTGGGACCAGGATACCTAAAAGACCATCTTACCCCTTATATACCCAGTTGATCACTGCACTCTGCAGGTGAGGGCCTCCTGCAGATACCATCTTATCAGGAGGTTTGTTCTACACAACATAGGAAACAGACCTTTAGTGTGGCGGCACCTACCCTGTGGAATTCCCTACCCTTAAATATTAGACAGGCGCCATCTGTTATAATTTTGGTGCCTATTGAAGACCTTCCTCTTTCAACAAGCCTTTTAAGTTGAGACCTTATCCCAGTATGCGTCTGTGTTGGAATTGCTTTTTAATATGTTTGTAAACCTTTTTTTAAAAAAAATCTGTTTTTAACTTTTTTTTCTTTTTTAAGATGTCTTCAAAGCTTTTAAAAAATGTTTTTAAAGATGTTTTGTCTTAATGTATTTTAAAATCTGTGTTTATGATGTTTTAAAGTGTTCTTTGTGCTTTTGTTTGCCACCCTGGGCTCCTGCTGGGAGGAAGGGAGGGATATAAATAAAATAAATAAATAAATAAATAAAAGGGCTGCCTAGTGTTTGCTTGTGGGAGTTCTTGTGTGTGTGTGTGTGTGTGTGTTTGTAAAGACAACTCAGAGGACAGGAAAATGTTAGAGGTTAATAAAGTTATGCATAGTGTGAAGCAAGTGGATAGAAATAAATTTTCCTCCCTCTCTTATCATAATACCAGAATTCAGGGTCACCCAATGAAAGTGACTGGTGGTGGTAGAGTCAGAACAGACAAAAGAAAAAAAATCTACCTTTGCCCAACGTGCAATGAATTTATGGACTTTGCTACCACAAAACATTATAATAGCCACTAGCTTAGATGATCCAGAAATATGATTAGGCCAATTCATGCAAGATAAGTGTATCAATGAACATCTGGCTGCTAGCCATGATGGCTATATGGAGCCTTAGAGCCGTATGCCACTGAATGCCAGTTGTCTGGAAGAAACAAGGAGAGAAGTCTGTTTCCTTCCTGTCTTCTTTGTGGGCTTCCTCAAAGCATCTGGTCAGCCACTGTCAGAGAACATAAGAAGAGAGCCCTCTTCTTATCCAGCATCCTTTCTCATAGCAGACGACGAGATGCCTGTGGGAAGCCCACAAGCAGGACCTGAGTGCAGTAGCACTCTCACCACTTGCAAGATTCCCAGAAACAGATATTCAGAGGCAGACTGCCTACTGCAGAGGTAGGATACTGAATTACATAGAGGCCCTCAGCCTGATCCAGCCACTATTTCCTTGTGTCACAGGACATTTGCAAGTCCCTATATTTTCCAACAGCACAACCATATGAGATAAAAGAACCGTGCTGTTTTTTAAATACTTATTTTGGGATCAAGGAGAGTCTGGGATCCAGGGAGTCTAAAGCCCTTGGATTTGGCCAGGGACTATTGACTTTAAAGTCTAATTTCAATCTCAGAAGCTTGCTGGAATGTGGTTTTTTTTGGGGGGGCAGGGAATAAAAAGCAAGTAAAACTGACCTTCAGCCTTTGTTATTTCAGGCTACTTGATCATGTCAACAATCCATGAAGAAGCATTTTCCTATGTGCCATGCAACCTCAAGAAACATTCACTCAGAAATGTACCACTGAGTTAATGAAGGTTTCTCCTTAGTACTGTGTTTGGTTTGGAGATCCAAATCCGGGGTGTAGCAGTCTTGGATAACTACACCTTTTGGCTAACTAGGTGTAGTGGAGAGAGTACAGCTCCAGGACTCTTTTTCAGAACAGGAGTCTGCAAGAGTGCCAGGATAACTGTACCCTCCTTGCTCAGTCGAGAGAATGGGGGGGGGGGATAATGAGGCTTTCAAGTTTGTTTGCGGCAGAAGAAATTGAAGAATGAGGAAAGTAATAAAGGAGAGACTGGATACTTCTTTTTCATTGATGGGGTACCTCTTGCATGCTAGCAGTTTAAATGGCAACACTTCTTTGGACTTCTAATGAAAAGGCAAAGGTTGCATTTCAGCTGGCTGAATATCTTTTATTAAAAGCTCAGTGTGTTTCACAAGCTGAACCTATTCAGTCAGTCATAAGCATAATTGAACTCAAGGAAGTTTACTCCCAGATGGTGGTGGTTGTTAATTCAATTTATATCCTGCCCACCCTCCCAAAAGAGTCCAAGATGGCAAGCACATCAATAACTATCATTAAAATCATTCTAAAAACAGTTAAAAAGCAATCACATACTCTTAGCCAGTGATTTCAGGGTTGCCAAGAACGGTATCTTTCAGCCATCCAAATGCCTGGGTAAACAGGAATATGTTTAAATTCTTCTTGAAAATCAATAATGAGGGAGACAAGTGCACCTCACCAAGGAGGGCATTCCACACATGAGGAACTGCCACTGAGAAGGGCCTGCCATGGTTCAGCACCAACTGGGCAGTCCCCAAATGGCAGCACCTCTAATATGCACATGATTACCTAATCAATTGGGTATTATGCTGTGTACTGCTGCTGTTCTTTCTGGGATGTGTGTGTGTATGCATGTGTGCACATATATATTAATGCAACTGCTTGTATTTTTGGACTTTCCTTGGGGCATAGCTTTGGGACTGTCATGATGCGCTCCTGCACTTGAAAAAAAACCAGACCACTGCCTTTGGGTAAACAATGTAAATGCTACTTCACCTACCCAAAACATTTTTGAGATTTGTTAACATGCCCTGTTCTAATGCATAGTTAGCATAAGCTCTCCCCCACCTTTTTTCTTTTGGAGTGTGGAATTAATCTGTGCTGCTTTTAATAGTTCCACCCCTTCCACCCACAACAACTGTGATTTTGGGGAGAAGGGATAGAAACCTCCTCCAGTATTTTGGGCCTCTTGAAGCGCTTTGATGAGCTTTCATTATCTACCTGAACAAAACATGGCTTAAAAGCCTGATGCACTGACAATTATTGTTGTGCTTACAGGAGGGCTGTGAAAGGATATGAGGAAATATATATATATATATACATCTGCAAAGAAAAAAGGTATCTGCATTTAAAAGCAACAAAAGTAGCAATTGGAGGCGGCAATAGAAAAGTCTTATCTATATTCAAGAGTTCACCAAAAGAAAAAAAAATAGATACCTTGTTCACTGCAGTTTGCAGGTTTTAAAAAGAATCTTTTACCTCCCAATTCCAAAGCCTGTAGATGTATACAGAGCTACACTTATAGCATAATCCTAATGATATCTTCTTTTAAAGTTGTCATTTCTATGGCTCTGTCAATATCCATGGTGCTTTACAGATTAACATAAGCAACAGAGAGCAAGGTCCTAGGGCCCATCCTTCCCTAACCGCAAAATCCACATTTTCCATATTCGCTTTGTTTCCTCAAGATCCATACATGTCCTGTTTGTGGGCAGATTATTGTGAAAACCTGATTTTCAAGCATCCATACCTGTGGGCTTTTTTCTTCTTCTAAATTGCTTTAGCATTGGCCACTCCCCTACGTTCATCCCGTTTCAGTGATTGGTCCATAACGGTAATTAGCTTTTCGCATGCTTTTTCAGAAGAGCACAGAAACGTATATCCTTTTTAAAATTCCCACGCATGCACAGGTTTGTGGATATGCTACTGGGTGGGAAGGAGACAAGGGGCTTGGCATATGACAGAGGAATACCCATGGACCACTTATTGCAGAAAAGTCCATGGTATTGTGTCCAAGCACATGGACATAAACGCGATTGATTATTGGTTTAGGAAAGCATATTGGTTTTTCAGTGGTACTTCAAATGCAGATTTGTGAATGCAAAAATCCATACTAGCCTGCAACATCATATGGACAACAGTGAATTAATGAAGACACAAAACTATAACATTGCAGATTATACAGTCGTATAGAGGGCCCCCTAGTCCTTAGCGAGGGAGCCAACAGTAGAAATGATATAAGGCAACCAATGATGGAGGTGTAAAAATAAACATAGTTACAAACACATATGGCTTGGTTTTGGAAACCAGCTAAGAACACAATCCTACCCATGTAAACTCAGAAGTCCTATTGAATTCACTTCCGGGAAGGGTGACTTAGCCTGTGCCTGCTTTTGAGACGGGCTCCTGCCTCAAAAGAAGCTTATTCAGATATATCAGTCAGATTTTTTTTTTTTTGACTGATTAAACTTCTCCCGGGTAGGGAGAAACGAAGAGATTAACCTCAAAGCCTATTTTTGTTGGGACGACCAGATCTCATTAATTTATGGGACGAGGTCCAGCCGACGAAGGTGGGACGGATTTTCAACAACAAGCTCTATCTGATAAAGCGAACGTTCATCTTATCTTCTAAGAGAGAACGCACTAACAGGCAAGCACCCTTCTTTCTATATTTTTCTTTTACTTGACTTAAATTGTTGCTGTTTAAAAGAGATTTGCCAGATTGATCGGTTTTTGACATCTCACTGGGGAGCCATAACTTCTCTCTGCTACTCACTAATTAATAGCTTATCTCTGTTTTTGTTGCAAAAAGCTGTCCTGGATTTGCATTCTAAAGATATACACAGAAGAGGGATTTCTATTCCAGATTTTTATTTTGAAGAATATTATATTGTCTGAGACTACTCTCTTTTTGGTCTATTTTATTTTGACGAATCTGTTTCCTGACGACCGCCATTAATTGTTTCGATCCTGGGAACTGCATTTTGTTTACTTAAGCATGGAGAGATAAGGCTGTCTGCTCTGTTTATACTGTGATGTCACCAAGTTTGGAGTATTAACCCAATTGTTGCTGAAATAAGAAGTGGTTTTCCTATATTTTTCTTTTAAAATGGCAATTAAGAAAGTGGCTGAGAATCTGGAAATAACTATGTTTCAGAAAATAATGGATGAGATTGAGATAACGAAACAAAACCTGCGACAGGGTTGTAAGGAGCTGAAAATTGAATTGAGTAAAATGAAGCAGGAGATTAAAGATATAGGGGTCCCTGTGAGAGAGGTGACCCTGGAAGGGGTCCCTGTGAGAGAGGAGACCCCGGAGATTGGAACAAACGTGGAACAGGAAAAAGATTTGGAGTCTATGGACTTTAGAAACAAAATCTATTGTTTGGAGACACAGGAGATTAAAGACATAGGGGTCCTTGTGAGAGAGGAGACCCTGGAGACTGGAACAGGGGTCCCTGTGAGAGAGGAGACCCTGGAGACTGGAACAGGGGTCCCTGTGAGAGAGGAGATCCCGGAGATTGGAACAAACGTGGAACAGGAACAAGATTTGGAGTCTATGGACTTTAGAAATAAAATCTATTGTTTGGAACTCAATGTTATCTCTGAAGAAATTAATGAAGATTCTAGAGATGAAGTTATCAATGGCATGGATAATCTTCTGGACTGGAATGATGTGATGGAGCCCAATATAGAGAAAATCTATGGAATTAACTGCAGCCATGTGACAATGGAAAAACTTTCAAGAGATGACCCAGTGTATTTTGAAAAAAAGAACAGAGATATGATTTTACAGCAGTATTTCAGCAACCTATTCAGAATGGATGGCAAGAAAATATTTGGGATAGAGGTAATTCCCATCAGACTCTTACTATATGACTATGGCTTTGACAGCAAGATTATTATGGAATACTGATAATGGAAGATTGGATACTGAAATTACTGGACTTAACAAGACTACTGAAGATGGAAGATGGAAAATGGAACTAATAGGGATAATAGAACAATGGCTACTGAAATTACTGAACCTAACAGATTCTGATGTGATGGATTAATTGAAATGTTTATTTTGACTATGGTTATGACAATAAGATTATCATAATTAGTAATGAGATGGATTAATCGATATGCTTATCTGGAAAAAAAAATTGATAGATATATTTCTTAAAGAATTGAAACCTCTCTTTGACTTTTTGTGGAAAGAATAAAGTAATGTTTATGAGATTTGATGATTAAGTAAGATAACTACTGGAGGAAAGTGATTTTATAATATGACTTAAGAGACAGGATTGTTATATATTATAGACTTATAACTGATTTGATCTTTGACAAATGGGAAGTCAATATTTTACTCTTTATTTTTTATTTTTGTTTTTTTTTTCTTTTTTTTTTTTGTTTAACTATTTTTGATTTTGTTTTTTGTCTTTGAATGTTTTATGATTTCGTCTTGTATGTTTTATGAAAATCTGAATAAAAATTATTGAAAAAAAAAAAAAAGAAGTCCTATTGAATTCAACAAGGCTTACTTCCAGGCAAATGGGACATCTATACAGAGCCCACTGACCTGGGAGAAAGGCCCTTTGAATTCAATGGGACTTACTTCTGAGTAGACATGGGTAGGATTGTGCCGTTATTTAACAGTCTTTTTTATTTCATACTCCTCTTTTCAGCAATTGTCTCAAAGTGGCTCACAGAAAAAAACCCCCAATGCCCTACTGATTCTTCCTGGTCCATTTAGGTTTTGCTATTAAATTTTAACTCATTTATCAATAAAGATCTAAAAATATAGCGATAGATTTGCAAGTCTCTTGCAACAAAACAAAATCTGCTATTACATATACAACGAATTTGGGTTTTCCTCAATCCCACCCTCTGTTTTACTCCATATACCTTCTCTTATCTATTAAGCAAACACAACAAGATCCTTTGAGCAGTTATGAAATGCCTTCTGGACTTGACCCTCTAAGAGATATTTATCTGTTTTGAGGAACTTAAAATGAAATTTTGACTACCATGCTCCATGGCCCAGTATTCAAATATGGCCTCTCTCAGTCCCAGCTCAATATTTTGGCCTGAGGAATGTCCTGTTTCCTAATCTCCACAGAAGTTACCCCTTGAAACCTCAAGGGGTCTTGGAAAATCTCCTTCAGTCAATCCGGAGTTTCCTTATCCTGAACTATTCAGAATATTGCTGAGTAAGGAATCTTCAGATTTAGACAACATCATATATTTATTCCACTATTATTCCAGTTTTAACAGTCAGAGCTTCCCTCAATGAATCCTGGGGACTGTGCTTCTGGAGGGAGGTGAGAGTTGTAGGAGACCTCTGTTCTCTTCACAGAGCTCCAATTCCCTGAATGCTTTAACAGTCAGTCCCTCTTCCCAGAAAAGTCTGGAAAGCGTAGCTCTGTGAGGAGAACAGGGATCTCCTAACAACTCTCAGTTCCCTCCAGAAGCTACAGTTCCCAGGATTATTTGGGGGGAGCGATGACTCTTTAATCTTGAATAATAATGAAATAATTGTATGGTGCAAATGTAGCTTTAGTTAGGAGAAAACTGAGAAGGGCAGCAGTTGGTACAGGGAACGTCATATGGACAACGGTGAATTAATGGAGAGACAAAAGGCAAGGGGCTTACATGGAAATGGAAGCATGGATGATTCCAGTGCATGCTATCGAGGAAAACTTTTTTCTACTGTTCATTTCATTTATTATTTATTATTAAATTTAATTTTATATTGTTAATAGGGTTGCAGCCTTTTTCAGTAGGGACAGATGTGTGTATATGTAACAATATGTAACCCGCCATGGATTTCTATTGTGAAAAGAAAGGTGGGGTATAAATGTAGTAAATAAATAAAATAAAACAATTAACATGACAGACAGCAACAGAACAGCTGAATTCTTTTCCAAGCTAGAGGTGCTAAAGGGGGGAAAGCTGCAGCCGTTAAAAGCCCAGGAGCCTGTCACAGCCAAAATAAACCCCTCCTACCACTAGAAAACCTGGGCTGTGAAGGTCCATATGAATATGCAGCCTAAGGAATGGCACTGCTTGCTGGCTTCAGTCCAAATGTCTCCTATGGACTGTTACATCTGCTGAGGATTCAGGGCCGGCCCTACCAATCATCAAAGTGAGCCAGCAGCCTCCAGCAGCAGGGGCTGGACTCTCAACTGAGCCCTGGAGCCTCTGTTCATCATTAGGTCTTTCTGTCTTGGCGGAGTTCATACATCACATAGGAGGACCCTCTACTCAGGAAAGAACCCTACCTAGTGCTGCCAGCAGTAGGGATGGGTGAATCTATCAATTGTAATTTATTTCAGGTTCTCATATTTCCAATCTTAAATTCAGTTTGCCGTATTTCCATATCGGGTTGGGATTGTATGTGTGTGTTTTTTAAAGTCCTCATGACAATTCATCAGCATTTTTGTGCAAATTTCTCCTAATGTACACATTTTTGCAAAGCAGTGTCCTGCATTTCTAATGTTACTTTCACTAATATATGTATCTTAACACACACTTTATCCTAATTTATGCGTTTTTGTTGACATTACTTGGTTGGGTAACTGCATTGCACAGTTCAGAGAAATGTGAATCTTGAAAGATTACAGTGCTTTGGTTTGTGTATTATTTCAAGAAGTGTGAATTAGGCAAGTGTACCTTTAAACGCAAGGGATGACATTTCTTCCTCATCCCTACCCAGCTGCAGGAGCTGCTGCTCTGGAACAATGGACTCTATGCCACATGGTTGGGTCTTCTCCTGCTGGGCAGAGTCTCTCCCAAACTGGGCATTCTGAAGGAGCAGAAAGCTCTTCATGACCTATGTTAGAGCTTGTCTGTCATCTCAAAATGGGGCGACGGTGGAAGCAATAACACTGCTCTAGCAGCTGTGCAGAAGACAGAGGGGCTTTGGGGCAGGTGTATTTTGTCACATAGGACTGAACAAAAGCTGAAATTCCTTCTCTTGCGCAACTGTTTGATGGCACAAAAGGTCGATTGTAATTTTAAAAATGCAGAATTCCAAAAAGAGTAAGTCAAATGTGTGTGCAAAGTGTCACGATGACAACGCACTTGCTTTTCAATGATCAAGAAAGAGCTTGCCAGTGTTTTTGATTGTTTTAAGTATTGCAGCAGTGCTATCCCGTCCTCCTTTAGTTCTCAAATTCTGTGTTAACTGAGGGCCAAACTGGACACATGGAGCAATTCTATATATCCTAAGCACGTTTTTCCCTCTTCACATATACGAGGAAGGAGGTGAGCAAAAGGCAACAACCTCACCAGCCTTACCTCACTTCACTCTGCGGCATTAAGCTATTTCTTCCACCTCAGCTCACTGCTTAAAGCAGCAGAGTGAAATCAGGAAAGGTTTGTGTGTGGTGGGGTGAAGGGTTAGGTTTTGCATACCCCCTCATGCTCCTTTTTGCGTGACACCACCTCATCAAGTGCATTTGGTGTTATGGGCCCAAGCCTGTGGGACTTTCTCTCAACTGAGATTGACAGGCACCATCGTTGCTGAACTTCAGGTGCTTGACTGATTCCAGGAGACATTTTAAGGTAGTATTTGGTTTTATGCTACATTTTTATTTTTGTTTTATTTTCTATGTGGTTTATTTTAATGGACACCACTTAGAAATGCTAATGATGAAGCAGTATAAATATCTTAAATAAATACATATCTAAATATGTAAAGTGATCAATATGTGTTTAAGATTGGATTGGGGCAGGATTTGTCATTTTTATTCTTGTTGATGGAGAGACACATTTAGTATTTTATATATTTTGTATGTGAATTTTTTGTTGTTTTGGATTTTAAATGTTTGATACATTGTTTTTTTTAAAAAAAATATTCAGCAAATCACTTTGAGATGTTTTGTATAAAACAATGAACGTACATAATAATATTTATTCATTTAAAAATATTTCTATCCTATCCTTCTACCCTACAGTAGGGCACTCAGGGGGGCTCACAATAAAATAATACACAATAAAAAATGCAAAACACGTTAAATAGATAAAAATACATAAAATACAAATTAAGAAATCTAAGGGAGTTATAAGGGGACTAAAGAGGTAAAACTAAAAAAAAAGGGAGGGAATAAAATCAGTTTCAGGCTGTATCTTCAGATACAGATAGACAGACTGATCCCAATAAAAATCTGGACATCCATGTATCTTACAGCTGGGGCTGGCCCTACCATTAAGCAAAGTGGGGGGACTGCCTCATGCAGCAGATGCTGTGGGGCAGCAGGGGCAGCTCCTTGGCTGTTCCTCCCAGGCCTCCCATCTATTCCCCCGGTTGGAGGACTGAGATGTGCATGGTACATGGTCTCCCCTTCCCTCCCCACCCCACCCCACCCCACCCCACTAAACTAGCTTGCTGCTTCAGGCACAGTGGAAGGTGTTGCCCTGTGTTAAAGTAAGATTCTGTGTTAAAGGTGTCACCAGAGTTAACTTAAGATTCTATTGCCAGTCTGGCTGGTTTTTTCAGGTGGAATATATGGGGGGAAGTGCCATCTTGTTTTTCACTTTAGGCAGCAAAATGTTTTCAGCTGGCCCTGCTTACAGTGCAACCCTGTACACATCCACTCAGAGTATACTGAGTTTGAAAGTGTGTTTAGGTCAAACTGTAGTCTTCTTCCATCCATTTATACTAGTAATATTCTTTTGTCCTCCAGCAGGGGTGGGGAACCTGTGTGGCTCTCCAGATGTTGTTGGACCCCATTTCCCATCAGCTCCAACCAGCATGGCCAATAGTCAGGGATGGTAAAAGCTGAAGTCCAACAATTGTTCCCTACGAGTGCATCCAGCCTTTGGCAAATAAAATCCTGAGAAAGAGAACTGTATGGAAATACAACAGGAGATGGCATAGAGCAGTGGTTCCCAAACATTTCCCCTGTGGAACACTTAAAAATTGCTGAGGGTCTTGGCAAACCACTTAGTGACTTTTCTGCCTGTTCTGGCTATTGCAATTTATTGTGCAAGATGCTGTATGATTTTTAATTGTACTTTATTGCTTTTTAATTTCTTATATGTTGTATTTTGTTGTATTACAATTTGAATCCTGTAGAATACAATACAATAAAATACAAGAAATAAAAAGCAATAAAGTACAATGAAAAACCAATGTGAATATTTTATGTAATGGATATGCTGTTTCCTGTCTTCAACTGCAGATCCACAGACTTGCTGCTGATTACCTGAATGAAGCTCACAGACCACAGTTTGGGAACATGTGGCCTAGTGGTTGTATTATTTTTTGCCTCTTTGTTAAAGCTGTTTTATTTTTTATTTATTTATTTATTACATTTATACCCCGCCTTTCTTTTCATGATAGAAACCCAAGGCAGCTTACATATGGTTCCTAGGCCGTCTCCCATCCAGGCATTGACCAGACGTGACCCTGCTTAGCTTCAGCAGGGTGCTGGCCTCATGTGCCTAGAGTTGCTGCCCCCTGTAAATTATTTTATTTGATGCTGTTTTTATTATATTATATTTAATTATTTTATTTTTAAACTTTTATAAAAAAAATTGCAAGCTGCCTTGCGAAGGCTTGTCCTAAAAGGTGGGATAGAATAACACTGAATGTGTGAAAACACAGGAGTCCAATAAAATAAAAAGCTGTCAAGCCAAGCCCTTGCCATCAGGGCTTGGTTTTGTGGTCGGTCTGACACTGGTGCAACTCCTAATCTGAGGGATCCTTAGCGATTGGGTGGAATGTAAAAGTACTTCCCCACACCCCATATACAATTTGGCAGACTGAAGAATTGAGACTCTAGAAATGTCTCTCTCTAAAGATGTCCGGTTCTTCGCATTGTGACCTCAGATACATTGTATGAAGAGGTAAGAAAAAAAGATTTCTATTCCAGATACTTTGCACTTGAGGCAGCTTTGCCTGAAGGCCTTTCACATCACCGATATGAGCAGAGCTTGGAAGATTACTTTTAAAAAGTAATAAATTACAGTTACAGTTACATGGCCCAAAATGTAGTAATTATTGTTACAATTACAATTGCTCTGAAAGCAACTGATTACTTTATTTTTCCTCCAAAGTAATCACTACAATTATATTTCAGTTACTTTAAAAAAAAGCCTACAAGGTGCTGGCCTTGGCTCATCTAAGTAGCCTAAAACAACATTAAAAATAAACAAACACATACAGAGTTAGTAGAATAATTATTTTTATTCATAAGATAGCAACGGTGGTCTCTCCACTGGTAAGGGTGGTGGGAGGGAGGCTGAGGCCACTACTCAGATCTTTGCATGTCAAACCAAGTGCAGTCCCCCCACTCAGCCAGCCAGCATAATCTCTCTCACTTCACCACCTCCCGGGCCCTGCCCTGCCACCAACTAAGGGACACTCACTCAAGCAAACATTTTCCCCTGAGATGCAAAAAAGTTAAAATACTGTACTGCAAATGCAGCACAGTAGCCAGAGAGGGTGGTGGAGGCCACTTTGTGTGCCAAGTGCAAACACAGTATTCTCACACACACACTCACACACACGTTGTCATCTTTCACCTCCACAGTTCTTTATCTCCATTATGCTGCTGCCTCCTTCTCCTTTATCCCTGTTCTTGACCTCCAGATCCTTTCCCCCTCCACTCCATTCTTCACCACCATTATATGTTTTTTTAAATAATTGTTTTCTCCACTCCACCCCGTCTCACTCTCTGCCTCCTCCCTCGTCGCCTCCTGCCCATCCACAGAGCATGAGGAAAGAGCGACACTGCACAGAAGCCCAGTTTGAGGCACATGATTTTCATCCACAAATCAGAGGAGCAGAAGACTTCCCCTGCTCCCCCACCCCAAGTAATGCCCAAAAGTAATTCTGGAAATGTTACAATTACTCCACAAAAGTAGTAAAATTACTCCTAGTTCTATTACAATCAAAATGTAAAGGAATTACCCACTCGTTACTCAAAAAAGTAATGAATTACAAGTAATTCGTTGCTTGTACCTAGCTACTTCCAAGCTCTGGATATGAGTAGGAAGCCACACAGCCACAGCAATGAGATGTCAGCAGCTGGGGTTGCTAGCTCACCAGAAGATTCAGTCTGATGTGCTGCTGTGCCTTTTTATCAGCCGTCCAAAATCAGCAGGTGAAGGTTTTTATGGCACAGACACACACAATACCCAAGGCTCTGTACTAATGGCTGCACAGCTACAGTGGCTGGCTGGAAAACTGGCAGCCTGATCTGCAGCTCTTCTAATCGGTTTGAAGTTCCATATTTTAGAAAAAGTATAGATACAAAGGGGGAGGACAGGGGAAAGGCTGTACTTCAGTGGCAGAGCATGTGCTGGGCATCCAAAACCTCCCAGGTTCATCCCAAGTATCTCCTGATAGCTAGGAAAGGCTTGTCCCTGAAACCCTGGAGAGTCACTGCCAGTCAGCGTAGAGCAGAGATGGGGAGCCTGTCGTCCTCTAGATGTTGTTGGAGTACAGTTCCCATCATCCTTGGCTAGGGCTGACGAGAGCTGGAGTACAACAACGTCTGGAGGGCCACAGGCTCCCTATGCCTGGTGCATGTAGACAATAGTGTGCTTGATGGACCAATGGCCTGACTCAGTACAAAGCAGCTTACCTGTGTTAATATGTTTTAGACTCATATATTTCTGTCACCCACAACTGGTTCAGCTGATGGATCAGTCCTTATGGGTTCAGTGTTGCCCCCTTTTAACAAACTCGTGCACATTTTAATAGCAGCTGACAAGTTGAAATTAAGCAGACAAAATTTCCCACAACATCTACATGCCAGCAAAAACTTCACCATCACTTGGTAACTATATTAAATTCAAGGGACATTTGAAAAAGGATGTTGGGCTTATTTAAGTAGCTCTGGGGTTGTACACTTAGGCTACCTTGGGAAAGATCAGGCTCTCTGTATTACATTTTCCATGAGAGAAAAGGGGCTAGAGAAAAGCTGTCTTGTGCTTAGCTTGGAAATAGTGAGACAGGAGAGAATGATGGAGTCCGTCACAAGTGGGGAGAGTTCTGCTGCACTCAGA
The DNA here is from genome assembly GCF_030035675.1 of Rhineura floridana. NCBI lineage: Eukaryota > Metazoa > Chordata > Lepidosauria > Squamata > Rhineuridae > Rhineura > Rhineura floridana. The sequence continues at coordinate 39,322,075 of NC_084482.1, forward strand.
TCCTGCTTGTGGGCTTCTCACAGGGAGCTGGTTGACCACTGTAGGAAACAGGATGCTGGACTAGAAGTCTTTGACCTGACCCAGCAGGGCTTTTCTTAGGTTCTGATCTAACAACTTTTGTCACTCAAGGAAGGTTGCCACCTTTTTCTCTACTGACCTTGGTTCTGTGCTTTTAACGGCAGGCTGACATGTAAAAAATCCAGCAGTTTTAATCTTGCCCCCATCACTTTAATCCTCATGCTGGAAAGGTTTACCTGGCAGATTCCTGCATATCAGCAAGTCTGCTGTTGAAAGAAGCCTGCCCAATCTGTGATCCACCATGCCAACTACAAACCACCAGTCCTCTGTTGTGCCTGCCAGGTATTTGCTATGCAAACTATGCCTGCTGAAATTCACAGCTCTTAAAGGCACAGGAGCCCTGTCCAGATTTGCATCTGGACATCCTACCTAGTCACAAGTTGTGTATTAAAAGGTATCGATAGATGCGGGACTACAGTTATTTTGTTGTTGTTGTTTTAAGTTGGCAATTTTACACCTGAGCTACATTAAAAGTTCTGCTGTAATCAATGCATAAAGTTGTCCTCACTCAGACCATACATATAAATACAAAACTCTGCTCAGCCTCCATCTAGTGCCTGACTCCCTTCTGGATTCACCTCAGGGCTTATTTCTCTCCAGTCCCAGCAAAACAACATGACATGGGAGTGACAGACTTAATTGAGGGAGATGGGAAGGTGGCTGGGAACTTTAGCTAGAGTGGGGGTTGGGGGGGCTGATTCTTTTGCCAGCACACCCACTGACTCAGCACTCCCTGGGGCATTGTCACTTAATGAATAATGATTAAAAAAACAACACTTTTTGTCAAATTGATTATCAGGAAAAAAAAGGGTCTGGCAATCCTGAGAATGCTACTATGCTAACATGGCAGCTCACAGTTACCAGGTTTGAAGATCTCAGTATTGCCATGTGAAAAGATCCTCAAATGCACTTGCCACCTCACCACTGGTGATCATTTGTTTTGATGAGAGCCCAGAATCAAGGAGAGTCTCTGCCTTTCTTCTGTGCCTGGAGAAATGTGGGGACACTCTGTGGTGCCAGGCTACCCTCAGCAGCATAGAGAATGATATGGGCTTTCTCTGATGCTGAACTGAGCCTTGGGGACACTTAGGGGAGCTGTGACACCTTGTTGACTTCTGAGTGTCTGAGGCTTAGCACAAGGGAGGGAGATGAGTACCTAGCACACTCCTCAGCTGTTGAGGGCAGGGGCTCACTGCCTCTCTCACACAGCTGTGCTGGGACTTGAGCCTGGCATAATGGCAGAAGACCCCATACCTTCCTTCTGCAGGTAGGGGTAGGGTCCTAAGGAAAACAAACTTTGGATGTGTTGCTCCCTGGCCATGCTTCCATCCCTGGTGCAGCAACAGCCACCATATATCAACACCATTGGTCCGTCTAGCTCAGTAGTACCTACACAGACTGGAAGCAGCTTTCGACAATATCAGGTGGTCCAAGATTTTTCATTCCCTGCTACCCAAGATCTTCTTTAACTGGAGATGCCTAGGGCTGAGCCTCAGATCCTGGGACATTCTGCCTGCATAGCTTATGCTCAGTCACTGAGCTATGGTTGTTTGGTATTTTAAAAATATAAAATGAAATAGGAAATGGTTTCGTGGTCCTATTTCTTAGCAGAGATATAAATGCAAGCAGCAGAGTGAGAATATAAACCAGCCCACCTTTCCCTAGGCACAAATAACAGCAGACACAACCTTCTTAGGTAAAAAGATAAAGAATGTTTACTCACGACCTTTCATATGTTCAGGAAACATAGGCTCTAGCTTAGATGAAAGAAAAATAGAAGTCTTAGTCCATTTTAGTCTTTGGTAGTGATGCTCTCAGGAGAGCATCTGCTATGCAGCCTCTCCCAGAGGTAAAAAGATCAGTAATGGAGATTATGCAGGAATCCCCAGGACAGAGGAAGCCAGGTAACTAATCCCACCCATTAGGAAGTTACATCATGGTAAACAGGAACATGGGATATTTCCCCAAATATCCCTTAAAGGGAACATCTCCCTTTTTACAAGGGAACATGCAAGGTTGCCTATTCCAACAATGGTTTCACCCTTACCTTACTTCAGCCTTTCCCAACCAGTGTGCCTCCTGATGTTGTTGGACCACAATTCCCATCTTTTCTGATCATTGGCAATGCTGGCTGAGGCTGATGGGAGTTGTGGTCCAACAAGATCTGGAGGCACAGTGGTTGGGAAAGGCTGCCTTATTGCAGGTTGGGAAACCTGTCCTGATGTTGTTTGGACTACAACACCCACCATCCTTGACCATTGGCCGTGCTGGCTGGGGCTGTTGCAAGTTGGAGTCTAGCAACATGTGGAGGACTACAGATTCCCTTCCTCTGGTATACTGGCTGGACATCATCACAACCTCCAACATTTCACAGATGGAAGGAGGGACATTATTACCACCACACATGCATTTTTTTCCTAATTGGTGCTCATCTTTTAGTTGGATGGGGTGGGATGTGTCCTTTTTATGCTACTGTTGGATGAGTACTTTTGATTAATGTGTTTGGTGGTGGTCTCTTTTTAAAAAAATCTGATATATTTTAAATGTTATATTAGGTGCTTTTAACATTGTAAGTTGCTTTGAGACAAAACTTTCTGTATGATGATGATGAGCCCAGGGCAGCAAACATAAACAAACAATATATTACTAAAAACGGTTCAAAACATTCCAAAACACAAATACAATTAAAAACATTATAAAACACAGTTGAAAACATTATTTCACCAGTGATCTTCAGGTTGACAGGAACAGTCCCCATCAGCCATCAAATGCCTGGGTAAACAGGAATGTTTTCAAATTTCTCCTGAAAGTCAATAGTGCTGGAGACAGATGCACTTCACTGGGGAGGGCATTCCACAAAGAGGGAGCCACCACTGAAAAAGCTCAGTCATGGGTCCGCACTAACTGGGCAGCACTCGGTGGTCATTCATTGGTGATCACTCGTGGCCAGGTAAGATTGTCTTCCAAGATAAGATCTTTAACAGTGGGTCCGTAAGTGACTGTGGAGGCCAATTCTGGATCTACACAGCCTCCCACAGTGAGGACATAGGTTTCCAGATGGAAGATGGTCACAATGAGGATTTGTTTGACATGCCTTCCGCTTAGCTCGTTTGTCCCCTTTGCCCTGTATTAGTGCTTCTTTGAAGTCCATAACACCTTTGATAATAGCCAACCTCCATTTGGGACTTTCATGGGCCAAGACTTCCCATTTCTCAATGCCCATGTTATATTTTTTTGATTCGCTTTAAGAACATCTTTAAATCTCTTTTGCTGTCCACCGATATTCCGTTTTCCATCCTTAAGTTGGGAAGAAAGTAGCTGCTTTGGAAGACGGTGATCAGGCATTCGAACAACATGGCCAGTCCAGCAAAGTTGATATTGAAGGATCATTGTTTCAACACTGGTAGTCTTTTCTTCTTCCAAAATGGTAACATTAGTTCATCTGTCTTCCAAACTAATTTGCAGAATTTTCTGCAGGCAGCGTTGGTGGAATCTTTCAAGAAGTTGGGAGTGTCATTTATAAATGGTCCATGTTTCACAGGCATACAGTAAGGTCGGTAGTACAATGGCTTTCTAAATAAGCATTTTGGTCTCCCTGCTAATATCCTGATCCTCGAACACTCTACGCTTCATTTGGGAGAATGCGGCACTTGCAGAGCTCAGTCGATGTTGAATTTCAGCATCGATGTCAGCTTTTACAGAGAGATGGCTGCCAAGATAGGGGAAGTGATCAACGTTCTCCAGCATCACACCATTAAGCTGGATTGATGGTGCTACAGAGGGACTAGTTCACACCTGTTGATGAAGCACTTTGGTTTTTTAAATATTAAGTGAGAGCCCAAGCTTTCCATATGCTTCTGCAAAGACATTTAAGATAGTTTGAATATCTTTCTCTGAATGTGGGGAGACTACATTACCATCGGCATATTGAAGTTCTACGACAGAGGTTGACATTACCTTACTTTTTGCTGTCTGTCTACTGAGATTAAAAAGCTTTCCATCTGTTCGATAATGATTTCCATACCAATAGGAAGTTTCCTCTCAATAAGGTGTAGAATCATAGCAATGAAGATAGCAAATAAGGTAGGAGCAATGACACATCCCTGTTTTATGTCTGATCCGACTCTGAATGGATTGCTCTGAAAGCCATTGTTATCCAAAATTGTCGCTGTCATGTTGTCATGAAGGAGTTGCAAAATATTCACAAATTTATCAGGGCATCCAGTTTTCAGGATGGTCCAGAGAGCGTTCAATTCACAGTATCAAAGGCCTTAGTCAGATCAATAAACGCCATATATAAAGGTCGATTCTGCTCCTGGCATTTTTCTTGAAGCTGTCGTGCAGTGAAGATCATGTCCACTGTCCCCCTGGAAGGGTGGAAACCATTTTGAGATTCGTGGAGGACATCCTTTGAGATCGGTAGGAGGTGATTTGTGAGGATCCTTGCAAGGATTTTACCTGTGGCAGCGAGAAAAGAGATACATCGATAGTTCCCACAATCTGTTCTATCAAGCTTCTTAAAAAGGGTGATAATTATGGCATCCCTAAAGTCTTCCAGGATCTCCTCCCTCATCCAGATTTTTTCGATGAGCTTATGAAGTTGTTGTGTAAATTCAGGCCCACCTTCTTTAAAGACTTCAGCAGAAATCCCATCAGGTCCACTAGCTTTGTTGTTCTTCATTTGATTGATGGCTTTACTGACTTCATCCAAATTAGGGGATACTTCAAGCTCGTCTCTAGTTTGTTGTTGTGGAATTTGCGAGACCTCACCAGCCACAACAGAGTTACGATTAAGGAGGTTGTGGTAATGTTCTTTCCAACGTAGTGCAATAGATGCTTTATCCTTAAGAAGTTTGGTACCATCCGTTGAACGTAAGGGATTTGTACTGTAATTTGTTGGTCCATAGATGGCCTTTGTGACATTAAAAAAGCCCTGTGCATCGTGAGAATCTGCAAAGTGCTGGATTTCTTGAGCTTTCTTTATCCACCAGGCATTCTGAAGTTCTCTAGTTCTTCTTTGGACCTCAGCCTTTGCAGTGGCATTTTTTTTTTCTTAGCAGCACAGTTAATGTCTTTCTGCCATAACTGGAAGCTTTCCTTTTCTTGTCGATGATATGTTCAATCTCACTATAATTCTCATCAAACCAATCCTGATGTTTCTTAGTTTGGTATCCAATAGTTTGTTCACATGCTGCAATAATAGATGTATTCAGTTTAATCCAGTGTTCCTCAACATTTTCAGGGAGTTCCGTCGGTAGATGTTTCTTGAGAGTTGTTTGAAAGCAGGCTCGCTTAATAGGATCTTGAAGGGCATGGATGTTCATTTTATGCCTTGGTTTTCTTCCTTGGAGCGTACATTGAGGAACAATATTAATGGCCATAGGGGATTGAATTAATTGGTGATCTGTCCAGCAGTCAGCACTCGTCATGGCCCTAGTGAGGAGTACATCACAACGATCTCTGGCATGAACAATTACGTAATCCAGGATATGCCAGTGTTTTGACCGAGGGTGCTTCCATGATGTTTTAAATTTATTTTCCTGGCAAAAGAGTGTGTTTGTAATAATAAGATTAAGCTCTACACATTTAGTTAGAAGTAGAATTCCATTCAGGTGCTATTGCGAACTTCTTCATTTCCATGGTTTCTGGCCATAAATTGAAATCACACCCAACTCTTGCATTGAAATTGCCCAAGAGGATAATTTTATCCTCCTTAGGTATCTTTGATAAGATGTTGTCCAGCTGGTTATAAACTTTTTCCTTGATGTCTTCATCAGCATCTAATGTTGGTGCATAAGCACGTAAAATAGTTGCCTGCTGGTTTTTGGCAAGTTTTATCCGGAGAGTCATTCATTAATCCCAACAGGAACTTCTGACAAGAGCTTCACAAAATTATTTTTAACATCAAAGCCTACTCCATGTATTCGTCATTCTTGTTCAGGCAGTCCTTTCCAGAAGAAGGTATAACCTCCTTTATCATCCTTTGGTTGTCCTTCTCCTGCTCTTCAAGTTTCTTGGAGTGCTGCTATGTCAATATCAAAATGTCTCAACTTCGTCACGATGATGGCAGTCCTGCGTTCAGGACGTTTACTATCTGTATTGTCCAGAATGTCTGTATATTCCATGTTCCAAAGTTCAATTGTCTTTTGCAACTGCTAGGTGGTGACCCCAATAGACATGATAATCCAGTCAGGGAGAATGATGAGGCAGAGTATGTTTAGGGCACCTTTTCTAGCCTCTCCCCATATGGGGTGAGCAGAGTGGATCTTGAATAGGACTCCTCAGTCATGGATATAGCTGCCAAACTACTCAACTACCTCGGTCCTTGAGCCAGGACAACTGAGTCTGTATCCACTGCCCATGTGCTGGTCCATGACTAGGGGCTTCCAGATTTCACAGTCCTGTCCCTGTCACCATTCGCCGATTGCCATGGGACTTTTGGTTTGTTTTGGTTTGTTTGGAAGATGCATGTGCATGAATTTGTTTTATGTGGGGAGACTGGCGCACAACAATCAACACACAATCTTGACAGAAAAAGGCTTTGATCCAATGGCATGGATACCACAACGATTGGAAGTCTTTTATCTGCTGCAGCATTCATCCACCTTCACAACTGTTGTAACATACACATTGTTATCCTCCACCTGTTCTGCTGTTGAGGACATTCTTGGATCGTTCTTTGTCTGGTTCCTCTCCCTTGTCCTTACCGCCATGGGCGATCCTGCTGGGAGTACGACTCCCAATGGCATTGCTCATAGGGTTCATTGGAAGCCCACTCAAGCTCACACAAGCCGACACAAGCCCACTCACCACTACAAGGGCTCGGTGGTGGCACCAGCAGCATGCCCTTGCCTGCCGATTGTAGGGTCCAATATTGTTGATAATAGGAAAGGCACTTTTTTAGATACTTGGGTTCTCAGCCATTTAGTACTAACACCTTGAAGTGGGCTTGCTAACACTTCAGTTCTCATACATTTGCTATACCACCTTTTGTATCTTGGATAAATTTAATCCTCTGTTGCTTGTTTTCCACCAGTTTAAAAGCCAGGAGAATGTTTGTTTCATAAGATTTTCAAGGGGGGGGGAACACAATTGTCATATAATATTTATACAATATGTTATCAGCCATTCAAAATATACCTCAGCAACAGTAGAGTGTGATATGGTAGGCTGTGCACTGCATGGTGCCTTACCATTAATGAATTTGGATTTCCACTAGGGTTGCCACGTTCAGGGCCTGAGACTGATCCTGTATCTTTAGGAGAAGAGAAAGTCAGCCAAGTGCAGGTGTTCTTGCAACACTGTAATGGGAAAAACCACAAGGTAGAATTCTCCCTTCCCCTTGCACAACTTTTAAAGACACAGAAGACCTCTTGGAGGAAGAAAGAAGTAAAGAATTATAGATACATTCAAATCCTACTGTGTGTGCAGAACTGATGGTTTTAGAAATGTCCCCCTTTAAAAGCTCCCAAATATTCATTGGCCACTATTTTTATTCTGCTTTTATTGATTGCTTATTTTTAGCTTTCCTGCCTTAATGTATAAGTTTTTATAGTGTTTAATACTTACAAGTGATTCTGAAAATATGCTTTGAGTGGAGGGTATAAATCTTAATGATGAAATAAAATGTAATTAACATCTTATCCACTGACATTTTGAAATGTACAAAATGGAGCTAAGTGTCTTTAAAGGGAAACCCAAATTCACCCCTCACCTTTTGTTCCAGCAAGGACAGTCCACATCAAATTCTGCTGTTTGCTTTAAAAAAAATAAAAAAATAAACCCAGCCCTCTACCACCTTTGATCTTTTTCACATGCTGTTATAGTACATGATTAAGTGGTAATTAGAACCTTGCATTTAGTCAAAATATCATATGAATGTTTTGTGCTCTTTTATCCTACTTAAGACATTATTGTCTGCACAATGAAACACCTATTCAAGTATGAGCTTTTAAAGCGTATAATAATGTCCCCAAGTCGGGGGGGGGTTCCTTGTCTCACCCCACTCCCTTTACCTACCTGCTGTGGGGCAAAATGTGAGAATACTGCTTGCTGCAGCCGGTGGGAGGAAGCAGCGTGCGTTTGTGGGGTGGGAAAGGACTGCAAGAGAAGTGGTACAGAAGTTGCTGCTGTTGCTGCTAAACTGTGAGCTACTAGAGGGGCAACCCAGTGGGTGCTGCAGCAAAAGGAACAAAGAGGTTTATGGCACTTTAAGGCAAGGTGATTTTTTTGGTTTGTTTCCAACCCAAAGGCCACATTCACTTGTGGGCAAGCTTGCAGGGGCCACATACCAACTGTGGATGGGCCTGGAGGCAAATGTAGGTGGAACAACAAAGGGGAGTCTTACGTTTGTACAGTAGGCTACATTCAAGCTAAAATAAAAAAGCCAGAGGTTTCTGCACCCACGCATTTCTCCAGTCAGGCACAAGGTCACATCCGCACCGTACATTTAAAGCACTCTTATACCACCTTAACTGTCATGGCCTCTCCTAAAGAACCCTGGGAATCGTAGTTTGTTAAAGGTGCTGGGAGTTGTTAGGAAACCCTTAACAAACTATAGTTCACAGGCAGGGGTGTAATCTGTCCACGGTCACAGGGGGTCTTAGACCCCTTACTTTTTTGGGAGCAAGTCCCCAGTAGGGTCCCTGTGTCTCCAGCATCCTATGAGCCAATGAGTATCAAAGGGGAGTGTGTTGGCCACTGAAAACAGTCTTCTAATATGCTTCCTTGTCCTTTCCTGCTGATTGGAGCCAATCAGAGTGAAATGAGGCGAGTCAGCCACTGAGAAGACTCTTCTCAGTAGCTAGTACACTCCCTTTCATGCTGATTAGCTCCTAGGGATGTCTGTTGTTGTGAGAGAAGACATTAACAAGGACAGAGAAGCAGAAAGCAGTATTCAAACCTGGCCAGATTATTCTGTAATTTTAGAAGGAGTGCAGCTATGAGGGGGCGTGGCTGTGACTATCATGAAGAGACCCTGCACTTCTAAACTGGCCACTACACTACTGTTCTCAAGATTCTTTGGGGGAAGCCACAATGGTTAAAGAGGTATGAGAGAGCTTTAAATGTACAGTGTGTGGATTTAGAAACATTGTCACCGAGTACATTCTAGCCTAACAAAAGAACACAAGAAGAGGGCAGACTAGGTCCAGTGAGGGGCATGGCTTGGGCTGAAGCATGACCTGAGAGCCATGCAGAAAGGCATTTTTAGCCCCTGGGCATGAGGGTCCTTAAAGCCTTAAAAGAGTTATTGTTACACCACCTTTTGCAGACTAGAGCCCTCTGAATAGAAAGCTGCTTGCTTCTGATGAAGTGGGCTGCTTCAATACCCATTTGTTTTTAAGGTGCCAAATTATTTTAGGCATGATGTAGAGATCATGACCGCTCAACCTCAATATTACTTCAAAACTAGTTGCTCTGAAGGTAAGGATAATTCTTTAATTCACTGGTAACATAGGATGCTGATGTAACCTGGGTTGGACCTTTGGTCCATTTTGCTCAGGATTGCCTCCATTGACTTCCAAGGGTTTTGCAGGGTTTCAGACAGAAATTTTCTCCAGCCTTGGCTGGAGATGATAAAAAATGAGCCTGGGAGCTTTTGCATACAATGCCTGTGCTCTTCCACTGAGCTATTCTCCCCACCACCACATGTAGTGATACATTATAAGAAAGAAAAAAACTCCCTTTAATAGAGTGCTCACCATTCATTCTAGGCATAGCCATAATGGAGGAGTTTTCATCAGTATCTGCTCCACTTAGGCAGAGCTCAGAGCAACTAACGTACCTGGCATGTCCTTTTATACTCACTCCCCCCACCCAAGCTTTATTCCCCATGAACCACTTAAAAATAGGTGAGAATCTTGGCGAAGCACTTAATGATTTTTCTGCCTGTTACAGCAACTGTAATGTGCTGTGCGAGATGCCATGTGAGTTTTAAATGTATTTTATTGCTTTTTAATTTATTATCTATTTTATTGTATTGTATTACAATTTGAATCCCACAGAATTCAAATTGCAATACAATAAACTATAAGAAATAAAAAGGTAACACAAACAAAATGCAATGTCAATATGAATGTTTAATGCAATGGATTTGCCATCTCCCGTTTTCAACCACAAATCCACTGACACGCCATGGACCACATTTTGGGAACTCCTGATGTATGTTATGCTGAGAGTGAGAGAATTTGCCCAAAGCTGCTCAGTGAGACTGTTCATACATGTACATTGCATGAGCAGCTGAGCCACTGTGGAATCAGACTTGTACATAGACATACAATTCCCTGTCCAGGTTCAAGCTCAGTGGAAACCAGTTCTAGTTTTCAGTAGAAGCCAACCCTGCATAGCACTGATTGGCTGTTGACTGGAATGTCAAAACCCACATCTTCTCTCCAGGTCCTCAGCTCTTTTAAAAGACTTGACATTTCTCATTATAATAAAAAAAAAACCAACATATAAATGAGGCTTACTGTGACGTGCAAATCAGGCCACAACTTCTTATGAAATAATTTAAAACTGTTTGTTTTATGATCAAAACACAATTGAGATCCAAAGTCTCTAATTGCAGTCAGCCATCTTAACAGCAACCATCACTAGAGTTACAGCTGATGACGCCACCACCATTTATTAACTCTTCACACATTACACTACTGTTTGGTTGTCCTTTTCCATATTGGAAAATTGTCCCTTCAGTTATTCTGGTTTATTCTGGCCTGTGGCTCCCTAAACAGAAAAAAAAGCTCTGGCTCCTCATATAATACCTGTGGCTAAATGCCTAATTTTACAGACTTGGAAAGCAATACCCCACCCAATAAAGATAGATGATTGATGATTGACTGGGCAAAAATCATGATGCCTCTGACACTTTCATTGGAATTCTGGTCTGCAATTCCTTGGGGAAGTTAAATTTTTTGGTTTATGTGTATTATCTCAAAAAAGTAATCTAAATAATATTTTTTGAAATAGATGTTAGCAGTATAGGAACATACTAAGTTGCAGTATACTGAGTCTGTCGAGCGCACTTGTTGCCTTCCAGATTATGTTGGGCTCCAAGTCCCTTCAGCCCCAGCCAGCACGGCCAATGATCAGAAATGGTGGGAGTTGTAATCCAATACCATCTGGGAGGGCACACGTTCCCCATCCCTGGTCTATTCTGACTGTCAGGATTTCACACAGGAGATTTTACTATCACCACCATGATGCCAGGGACTGAACCTGTGGCCTTTTGTGTGCCAAGTATGTCCTGGGCTACTGACTTACTTGTCCTTCCCAAACAAGATATTCTCTAGTGCTCACCTACATGTTATTTCCATCTAGTCTTAGGACTGGCTAAGTCTTTGTGTGACATCCTTCTGTCTCCCATTTCACAAGCAGGAGCCCCCAAATCACCCACACCTCCTTTTCCTTTTCCTTCTGCTGATTCTCAGTAGCAGAAGGGTATAACCAAGAGAGATGGCGGTGGAAATTTCTCCTATACACCGCCAAGGAATGCAACAGAACTGTACCTATCAGTCAGTCATCAAATGGAGAACATAAGCAGAGCCCTGCTGGATCAGCCCAGTGGCCCACCTAGTCCAGCATCCTGTTCTCATAGTAGCCAACCAGATGCCCATGGGAAGCCTGCAAGAGAGAAAAAGGAGGAAGACTAGTCCTGCTATTAATGTATCATACTTGAACAACTAAACATGCATTGCTATTTGTGTTGCTCCAAAGTAGTTCATTTCTACAATCTGATCAAATTATCTCCAAGGAAACATGGGTCTGAAGAGACAGTTCTGCAAACATGTGAGATGCCACAAAGCTCTATGGGCCATACATGTGTGTATGCGTAGAGCAGGTGTGGGGAAACTTTGGCCCTCCAGATGTTGTTGGACAACAACTCCCATCATCTCTGATCATTGGTCATGCTGGCTGGGGCTGATAGGATTAGAGATGTAAAATTTCCAGAAATTTTTAAGCAATGGGAAAAAACAGTTTCCCCCCCATTTCCCCCCCCCAGAAAAACCCGGACATTTTTTGAAAAATTGAAAAAATGCAATATTAGCACTTTTTACAGATTGAAAGTCACTTGGTTACTTCAGGAACATAAAATGTAATTATGTACAAGTTGGTTTGGCATAAAATTATCACATTTGGTATATTAAAAGTACATTTTTTAAAAACAATTATTACAAATTGAATTTACTTTTTTAAATTTTTACCTTTTTTTATAACGGATCTACAAGATCCTGAACTGTAAGGAACCTCGTTCATTTTGCCAGTTTATGAAGAGCAGGCAAAAAACAATTTAAAAAACCCGGAAGAAACCATCAACATTAATGACAAAGAAAATTACTTATGTCTCTGCTAGTCCTCCACAGTGTCAAGCAGACATAAAGCATCCATTCCCATCAAAAGAACTGTGAAAAAGGGGGGAGGACCAAGATTCAATGAAACATTTTATTCATCATGCTAAAATAAAAAAAATCCATAATCAATTTTTTCTTCATTTTTTTCAATTTTTCCAATTTTTCAGAGAAACCAAAAATGGCTTCGGAAAAAACCCGGGTTTCCCCCCAAATTTTTCCAGTTTTTTCCAGGCCTTCACATCTCTACATTAGGGATTCCAACTACATCAGGAGGGCCACAGACTGTCTGTCATTGAAGAAACATTAAGATTGCCATATACCTCTGTTTGGACTAGGGTTGCCAGGTTCAGGGCCTGAGACTGATCCTGTATCTTTAGGAGAAGAGAAAGGCCTGGCCTGGCAACCAAGAGGTCTTCTGTATCTTTAAAAGTTGTGCAGGGGGAAGGGAGAATTCCACCTTGTGGTTTTTCCCATTACAGTGTTGCAAGAACACCTGCACTTGGCTGACTTTCTCTTCTCCTAAAGATACAGGATCAGTCTCAAGCCCTGAAACTGGCAACCCTAGTTTGGACCACCATGGAGGTTAGTTAACTCACACAAACTTAAACTAGGTTATTTATTAATATGTTTTAAAATCGCAACAGCTTCTTGAATAGCCTGAAGGCAAGTCTGGTTTAAGGAATCCAGAATTATTCAAGCATAAAATTGTAAGAACTTTTAAAGCTCAAACGTAGTGTGTGTATGTGGCTGGGGGTATTGGAGGAAAGAGCTGCCTGACAAGACTTCATTTGAACACACATCTGAAAACATCCTACTGAAAATATTTTATCCTTAAGAACACCTGTCTAAGGAAAGAGGCAAAGACAGTGCATGTCATGGAACTATAATTTACATAGGGAAATGGGCAGTGCAATTGTAATGGCACAGAGTTCTTTACTCTGGATGAGGAGAATCAGACTTGGCAATCACTCTTTATAAGTTTAAAATGGTTAACACAACAAACTACCTATGGACTGGTTTGCACATTGCACTAAGCCCATTTATTCACACAAACAGCTTAGTGTGCATGCACAAGCATATGGTTCCCTGGAGAGGAGATTGTGGCTCTTGCACTCTTCCTCTGTTCTTCCTGCTGCTCTACTGCCATGGTTTGGCTTAGGAGAATCATGCTTATGTTTTAGCTCTCTCCAGACAAACCACAAGCTGTAACCGAAGTTTGTTCTTGGGTTTACAGCTCATAGTTTGTCTGGAGAAGATAAACCACGAGCCCTGGTTTCTGAGCGGTGCTCGGCCAAACAAATGGCAGCGCAGCAGCAGCAGGACTACTGGATAAGTGCAGCGGCTGCAATCTTCTGTCCAGGAACCTTCACACTAATGTGTTTGTGCCAAGCCATTGTTTGGCTGAGTGAAAATGGAACAGGAAGACATCCCACTACCACCACTCTTCTTTAACTCTCTCAGCAACCCTGATCACTTTCCTCCCTTGCTCTTTTCCAACATACTAGGTCCGTTCTGTCACTGCCTCCAGCATTCTATGACCTCACAGGGGTGAGAAATACACAATCTGATGACTCAGGTAAGGCGGGCACCGCCACACTGGAACTGACCATGGTGTAACTACCTGATATTTTATGCTGTCCCATAAGCAAGAAGGATTTAAGTTACACTCCAGAGAAATGGAAATGCAGTCTCTGCAAGGCAACACTTACCTTTTAGAGTTCTGGCCAGCAGTAATTTTAGACAGAAAAGGAGGAGGCAGCAGGAATAGAATCCACACCTCCCACTCCACAGAGAAACATTCCAGCCACAAAAGCAGAAAGCAGAGAATCTCACCATGAGTATTTGTGGTCTGCCAGGAGCCTCACCTCTAACTTACCCTCCCTAACCCCCACCCCCAGGCATGAAATGGTCCTAGCCAGGTAGCTTGGTATAAAAAGGAATTTATGTAGAACTGCAGAATAGCACAGGCCCAGGAGAGTTCAATCTCTGGCCATGGGCTCCCAAGTGAAGAGAGCTGAGACAGATGCACCCACCACCTGGCTCCCTACTTAGGATGGCCAGTTTTGCATTGCCAAAAAAAAAAAAAAAAGGACATATGGTATTGGGCGTGTATAAATACAAATTTAGAAAGAATTACTATAATTTAAATAGAAATACAATGCATCTCGCCATAGTGGGGAAGACACCAGGTGACTTGTGTGGGTATTCAGTCTGCCGACCAAGCACTGCTAACAGTTGATGGGCAACTTAAAAGCCCAGGCTGCTCTCCTTTCTTAGGGTTCTTTATCCTTAAAACAGGACTTAGACTAGACAGCTCTTCAAAATAGAGGGCTGTCCTCTCTAAGTAGGACACAGGGCCACCTGAAGCCTACTGCTTTGCCCTGTATGAATGTATGGTGCACAGACTATGGCCTTGCTCAAGTAGTTCTGTGCCTTGGTCCAGTCCCTTTCATTCCATTGTGCCATCTCTCTCTCCTCAGCTCCCCATTCGTTTGGTTGATTGCTAGCATCCACTGATTATTTCCTTAGAAGAATACCTTCTAACCCATTTCCTCTCACTCCACCTTTCCCTTCATACGGCCTAGAAAGATGACTTATCACACCAGGAGTAACAAATGGGGCTATGAGCTCCAGAGGTCCTGCTCCCTCTTAACCTTGCTCATGCTCCAGAAGCTAAGGGGAGTGATGGTGGGCCCATTGTGTCAACAAAACCTGGATGGATGATGCAGGAAGTATGAACTTTTCCCTCAAGTGTCCACCAGTTTATCTTGTGCAGTACCAAGCTCCATCTGAGGACAGGGAGCAGAGAGGTAACCTTACTCTACAAGGATCCCATCTCCTTTGTCAGGAGCCCTATCTGCCACAGTTTTGAGCGCCAGTACCTGGTGTTGGGAACCTGAGATGACTACTACACAGGAGCAACTGGCTTCCTCTTTGCACAATGGGAGGGAGAGGGAGGAAAGGGAGAAAATCTCTTGCTTCTGTGTGTGTGTTGAATGGCAAATCTATTTTGCCTGTGGGATGAGGACAGGGGGAGACTTATGGTGAGTAACAGTTACAACAGACAGTTCCTCTTAGTAGATGCTCATTAAGAGTTGCTGAGTGAGGAGCTGAGAGAAAGTGACATCACCCAAGGGCTCTCTCATTCTGTATGCCTCAGCCCAGCTGCTGCCTCCTGCACTGGGTGTGTGCACTCGCCCAATATTCCCACTCAGTTGCTATCAAGGAATACTTGCCCATCTGTTGGGAGTTGTCGACAGTTCCATCTGCAATTTCTACTTACTCCTCTGGATATCTCGTGGCTTATCCAGCAAGGACAATTATATGTTACACAGTGCGGTTGTACCAATAGATGATTCATCAGCAAAGGTGGCTGTGCTCTCACACCCAATAGCCCTCCCACCCACCACTTTGGGCAAACGGCATACTTACCCTATATCTTGGCTATTACTTGAGAGTGACATTGCTACTTGTTGGGCAAATGAGGCTGTTTTAAATTAGTATATAATTTCTCCCAACTGCAAGGGGAGAGCGGGACATGTGGTCATGAGCGTTTCATGCTCCATTCATCATTCTTCCCCCCCCCCCTTGGGGAACAGGGAGGAGGAGGAGGAGGTGGTGGTGGTGGTGGTAACGTTGAGGCACAGTCCCTTCTAGTTCTTTCTTTGCAGCCCCAGTTACAGAAGTGGAGCGGAGGTTCCTGTTGGGAGTCTGTATTGACCCGCAAGGCAAAGCGCCTATAAGGATTCAGAGACGTGTTCTTGATCTGCTCTTTTAAATTGTTTGCTCTCCCTGGTTCTTTACTCTCTGTCCAAAACACCTGTTCACCAAGCCCCTAATGGTGCTCACGGGGACCGAGTGATGGAACATCAGGCCCTGAATTTATAAGGTGGGTTTCCTTGTTAGGGCATCCTGATCCCTGGCGCTGTGCCACAATTGGTGGCAGAATAAGTCATGTGCTTCATTGTGGAGGTTGAGTGAGTAATCCTGGGCTTCTCAGTGACATAATGGGCATTTACTTTTGTCAGCCATTTTGCTGTCACATCTTTACTGCAGCAGGGGAAGTGAGACTTTGCTGCTGCGAGAGGATCTGGACTAAGCTGGCCAATCCTCCAGTCCTACCCACTGGTGTCCCTACTTGTTTATTTCTGCCCCTCACACCATTATAGTTATGCCAGTGTAGCAGCTATACTAACTAAAGACTACAATAGCATAATAACCTAGAATAACGTAGTGACATTTTTATGCAAATATAAAGGATTTAGTTGCAATCCTATTTTCATTTAGGAGACATGGAGCAGGTGCGGGGAACCTTTAGCCCTTCAGATATTGCTGAACTACAACTCCCAGCAGTCGCAACAAGAATAGCCAATGGCCAGGGATGATGGGGGAGAGGTAGAGCTGTAACATCTGGAGGATCAAAGGTTCCCTGCACCTGCCAGAGGAGAGGATTGCCCCATTAGGGTAATATGGCACCTTAAAGCTAACAATTCGTTGTGGTATAAACCGTTGTGGACCATGGTTCACTTATGCCATAATACATTTGTTCTTTTACAGTGCCACAATATGCTCAGTTGTTTTTGCTCCAAAAGACTAAAATGGGTACCCCTCAGGAAAATTAAGCATTTAAATAACATGTTTCAACTATTCAAAGCATGTCACACACATTATTTCAGCAGTCCTTCTAGCATGCCTGTAATATTTCTGTATTTGGGCCATGCAGGAGGGTTAAGGCTCTCTAGGCCAACTAACAAGCCCATTGCCGGGATAACATCTCAAGTAAGGGCCTTCCTGGCTCATATTCTTAGCCACTGGGCACACTAGCTCTCACACCAGTGAATTTATGTCATTCACCACACCCCTCTACCCATGCAATAGCTTTTTCCACCTAAAATTTAAACATGGAGACATATCATCCCTCCCTCTTAAAACTTGTCTACTGAGAACCATTATTGGGGGAGTTCCTCCTTTGTAAGCCGCATTTCATATTTTATGACTGACCACTGTTAGGGAGGATGCTTGAAAGGCTTCCGAATTAAAACCCAACTGCTTCATGTCCTCTGTTGTTACAGTTCAACAGACCTATGTGCGTAACATGGGGGAGACACATGCATAGAGTGTTTTTATTTTCCACTGCAGCCATTTACACAAATAAAGACAAGCTGCTTCTCCGTTTAAATTGAAAAATAAGTTGCCTCTCTAGCATATGGTGTTAACTTCAAAGAACCACCCTTGTGGTGAAGTTAGTGTTTCTTGCTCAGGACTTTCAGGATCAGGCATGCTAAAAAAACCCAAAGCTTTAAAATAAGCCGGAACAATGCCATAGAGGCATATGCATACTTCCTGCTCATTATGCAGTTGTCATTCTATAGTTAGCCACCCTGTTTTGAGAAAGGGCACATTATTAGAACAGCAATGCTCAAACAGTGGGGGCATTTTTAGTTCCATTCCAGCATACTACTGTCACAAGACCTGCGCTACAGTTCATTCATTCACCCTCATACTGTAGTTTGTCTATCCCCTCCCCTGGGTTCAATCACTGCACAGCAGTAGGCAAGGAACAGAGACAGCGGTACGGGGGTGGGGCAGGTAGAGGAGGAG
The DNA here is from genome assembly GCF_030035675.1 of Rhineura floridana. Classification (NCBI taxonomy): domain Eukaryota; kingdom Metazoa; phylum Chordata; class Lepidosauria; order Squamata; family Rhineuridae; genus Rhineura; species Rhineura floridana. Next base: position 39,340,101 of record NC_084482.1, read on the forward strand.
CAGGAGGTCTGGAAACCTGATCTTTGTCAAAATGCCTCCTAGATAATTAAGGGTGCTTGAACTCACCAGAAGGCTAGTACATTTGTCAAGGCCTTTGTACGGCAAGATTATTCAAGTCCAATCCACAAAGCTACATAAATCTATTGTTTATGGATAGATTCTTTCCAAGTACCTCACTTTTAATTTCAGTTTACGTATATTCTTAATTATATCACACTAAACCAAAACCGCCTACTCCAGGGGATTATATTCACTGAGGAAAATACCCCACCTTCTCTCTCAGCACCTTCCTAGTAAATGAGTCAGTGGATAACTTTTACTTTCAATGTGTGGCTCATATACCACATGGGAAAACTAAATGGCTTCACTAGGAAAATTGGTATACGCTCGCTTGTTTTGTTTGAGCTCTGTAAACCATGAACATTCTGCTGCTGAATTTTATTAGGTCACCTGTGCTTAGCTCCCCTGCATCCCCGCTCACAAGTCAAGAACCACACTGGAAGAAAGGATAAAAAAGCTAACAAATTAATTACCACATTTTGAGATGCCCTGAAGATTTGGACATGGAGCATTGATTTGCACTCATATCCATTAGTAAACACTAGCAATCAGCAGCTAACAAGCTCAAGAGTCAATGATACGATATGGGAAAGAAAGCATTAGATTCTAACACCACACAATTGTTCGAGCCAACAGAGCTGGATTATGTTTTCAAAGCTTGCGGTGGATGACCCTGTAAAGGTTCCAACTTATACCTGAATCTTTTCAAACCCGTAATTGAGGCGGTTTAAGCAAGCTTCAAGACAGAAACTTTACCAACGCAAAATGGAAAGATGTGTTTTCCCCTCACTTGTTTCTTACTACTATCCATGCCTGTCATGTACATTATTCTCTTTGGTGTGCTTGAGCATCCCACTTCACTGCTGTGAACACTTTAGTGGGCAACCAGGTAGATGCTATTGCCCTCTAGTCAACTGGCAGGATTGAGAAATTTTAAATATTTTATTACATAAATCTCTCAACTAGCTGTGATATTTTATTGATATGATAGTAATCCTTTTTAAAAACAATTGCTTCACCATTTGTTGCCTAGGATGTGTGAACCACTTGGGGCTATACTGCCCCCACACACCACCCAATCCCACCCTATGCTATGATTCACAGTACTGTGACTCTGGCACACACCACAGTTTATTAACACTTGTCCTTTGAAAATAATGTAGATTTTAAAATTTATTTTTAAATAAATGTGTAGAAGTAGTGGCTAAGAGCTTCATATCTTAGCCAGGAAGTCCCTGGAAAATCTCATTTCTGCCAAAAACCTCACTGGATGCCCTCAGGCAAGTTACTATCTTTCAACAGTTTCCTATCTGCAGTATGGAGCGAATACATCACATGGTTACGATGGATTGCCAAGAGATTCATGTGAAGTGCTTGGAATGGTACAGAGAGCATTGGTTACCTTCTCCAAGCCCACAATCATTCTTTAGCCCTTTCCTTTCAGCCGACGAACCCAAGCCAGAAGTCAAGGCTGAGCACTACCATTTGAACTAATCAGTCTTTGTTAACCACAGGGAGCCTTGAATACGTTTTTTATTTTGACTTATTGGTCATAATTGCACCCTGTGCAAGAACTAGATTATATGAGCTGACCAGAACTATACCAGTTCCACTTGCTAAATGCTTCAGAAATTAGATTTTTGTTAACTAGCATAGTATGTAACAAATGTACAGAGTTAAAAATCTGCTTCATTTGACATAAACTAACTGTGAACTCATCTAATCAGTCCACTTTACCACAAACCCGCTGAAATGAGAATAATGGCACAAAGTGGAGGCCACAGTCTTTTAAACATGTACGTCGTTTTTATTTATACAAGGATAGAGAAAGATTGTAGCAATTTTTATTTGTACTTGCGATCACGTAGGATTAGCACTGCTAATTAAATTGCTAGAAATTTAGGTTAGGACAGATGGTGGAATCGTGACTGGGAGGTGAACAAATGAAACCTCCCATCCCTCACCAAACATTAAAAGTAGGGAACATCTAAATGTATACATGACGTACTGTCAAAATGGTGCTTCTCTCAGGAGGACTGGGTCTCTCCATTCTCTGAGGAAAGAGACATACAAGCCCAGTTGTCTCAAAATGTAGTATTTAGGTAAGATGTAAAAAGAAAATAACCATCCCAGCAGTCTCTCTCAATGGCTCCTTCCATCTGGATGTCTCATCTTGGTCTCACAATTCACAGCAAATTGTTTCATTGCCAGCATGAAGAGTTTTGCTGTTAGGATTAAGGCCTGTCTAGCAGCATTCAGGGAGGGGGAGAGAGCAACAAGCTTTAGGGTTGGGGCTTTTGGAAGACATTCCCCCCTATTTTTAAAAAATTTGTATTTTTTGCTTTTAGCCTGCAAGTCTGCCAAGGTTTAAGGATGGCACCAGAATAAGAGGAGCCAGAGAGTGCAAAGGAGATGGCAGCAGTGAGGTATGCCAAGGCCATGCCTGTAGAGCATGTGTGCATTTTCCACTAAAGCCTGACCCATGTCACATGGCAGGAAGCAGGGACAGGAGAAGCACTAAGAAGCTGCTTTCCCAGAAAGGAATGATTATGGAAGAGAAGAGTGGCACAGGGACAAGCAAGTGTAAACTTTCCTTTGTTAATATCTCTAGCTAAGTGTGTCCTACAATCCTGTTATCCAGTTTTGGAAAGTGGCAGAGTTCATGGTCCTCAGGAACTGGACACCTCATATTGACTTGACCTAGGTTTCCGCTGTGGCAGAGCCTTGGCTTCTTTGCTGAGTGGGCCCAAATATGCCTGTGCAGATGGGGCTGCAAGACCTGGCTCAGGACCAGAACCAGTTCCATTGGTTCCTGTGGAGTAAGTCTGGCTGAAGCTGTTCGTGTTTCCAGGAGGTGGCCAGGACCTGGAGTTGGACTGGTACCAAGGCCCGCTTCTGTACCGGTTCGAATTGGGGTGTGAGGGCCCATTTTGGCGTTGTCCTTGGGGCCTGTAACCTTGACTAGGTCTTCTATTACCCTGGAATGGAAAGAAGGGTGGATCACTGTGAGCAATATCTATCGTAGCTTGCAAGTTCTGCCACATTCAGCACAGAGTCAAGACCCATAATTGCTGAGGATATTCCACTACTAAATCAGTCTGACAACAATGTCTTGCTAGCCTCCAGTTTTAAGAGTTGCACAGAAGAACACCCCACCCTTTGAGGTGATAACAGAGTTAGAGTATTTAGACACACAGAATCAGTTGCAAGGTCATACTTAGTGCTTTTTTAAAAAACAAGTGATGCCAATAGTATCTTTAACCCTGTAAGGCATCATTTGAACATGTTTGTGCAATACACACGCACACAAAATGGATGAGAGCATTTAAACTGGATGCACCTTCTAGTTACAGTCAAAATTTCTTTCCATTCTCAGGCCTGAAAGAGGAAATATGGATTTAATCATCACTTAAATGGTCAGATTCTGAACAACTGTGCAAACGCATTCCATAAAGCTAAGCTTCCTCTAATTGGTCCAGCCTACAGGCAAAAATGTTGCCTTTGGGAAAGTAATGAGGCAGCTGCTACAGGCCCCTGCCACTGCCTCTCCCCTGCTACACAGCTGCTGTGTTTAGCTGTAGCCACAAAGAAGCATACTTTTCCCTACTCCTGGCTGCCAGACGGCTGCTGAGATTGCACAAATGCAAATAAGAACAAAAAAGTGGGATAGTGGCCCTTTTTGGGCCAAATGAGCCCAGGCTGTGGTGTCCTCACCTTTTGTTGTAGTTACTACATTGCTTCAGAGTTGCCATGATAAAGCTGACAGCACACGCAGTAAGCTGAAATATAACGGGGGTGGGGGGGCCCCCTGCAAGCACTCACGGTTGCGCTACAACCAAAGCCAAGAAACATAACACTCTCATGGTCCATCCACATGCCACTTTCAACTGCAGCAGGCAACATTAATTCATTACCTCACGGTAGGGCTGATATGGGCGGCTTGCTGCATTTGCAGGGGGTTCTGTAGGGGATGGTGGTTTCTTATTGGCCGTGATAAGGCTTGGAGCAGAAACAGAGGCACACACTGTGGTGGTGGTGGTGGACCCATCTGGGCTGCTCACAGACATGGGGATGATAGAGCTGCACCGTGATCTGGTAGAATAACTGTTCTTTGGATGCGAAACTGAAATGAGAACACAAGCAAGCTTTTAGAATTAGTCTAAGGTAATCTAAGGCCACTGTGTGCATCTTCTGTAGCAGAGTCAGAGGGAAATTTCCCGCCTCTTGAAATCAGTGGAAAATAAAGTCTTGCATAATCAAAGATGAGGCACAAGGCATAGGTTTGCAGAAATGATTTTTAAAAATCATTTATTTATTTAATTTATTTACTGCATTTGTATACCACCCCATAGCCAAAGCTCTCTGGGCGGTTTACAACAATTAAAAACATTAAAAACAAATATACAAATTTAAAAACACATTTTTAAAAAGCAATTTAAAAACACATGCTAAAATGCCTGGGAGAAGAGGAAAGTCTTGACCTGGTGCCAAAAAGATAACAGTGTTGACACCAGGCACACCTCGCCAGGAAGATCATTCCATAATTTGGGGGCCACCACTGAGAAGGCCCTCTCCCTTGTTGCCATTCTCCCAGCTTCCCTCAGAGTAGGCACCCGGAGAAGGGCCTTGGATGTTGAGCGTAGTGTACAGGTGGGTTCGTATCAGGAGAGGCGTTTCATCAGGTATTGTGGTCCCAAGCCGTGTAAGGCTTTATAGGTTAAAACCAGCACCTTGAATTGAGCTCAGAAACATACAGACAGCCAATGCAAGCAGGCCAGAAACGGTTTTATGTGTTCGAATCATCCTGTCCTGTCCAGAGCCAAAAGAATGAGGCTGGAGTGTGTGTGCAAGTAAATCTCGTTTTATTAGAGTAATGGATACATCAAAGACATTGCGCTTCATAGGAAACCCTACGCTAACTCAGTAGAGTCCCTAACTATACTCTAGACATGCTCTGCAGCGTGTGAAGGAAGTTGACTCAACGACCCCCCACTGGGAGCGGCAGGCTTATATAGGAAATGTTTTTGAACGTAATCTCTGACTCCTTCATAATTCCTGTCTTTGCCCTGTCCGTTTCTCGCGGCGACGGGAACGAGGAGACAGGGGACGCGCATCCAACGGCTCATCTGAAGACACCTGCTCCCGAGCAACGGGCTCGAGGTCAGGGGGCGGTGCCACACTGGAATCCTCCTGGGAACTGCTTGGCAAGGGAGGAGCTGGCACTGTCTCTGAAGCTTCCCCCCACAAGTCCTCTGCATCAACTGGGGGCAGTGCGCTCGGCTCCTCGGAAAGGGCGTTACTCGTGGGAACTGGCTGGAGAGCAGGCTGCCCCCCTCCCGCACGATCCTGCTCAGACACAACAATCCCCAACTCTGCTTCTTCTAGCTGCGGAGGCGCCTGAAACTCATGCCTCCCCCCTTCCTGTCCCTTCTGAGTTGGCTGCAGCGCAACACATCTGGTCCCTGTTACCAATCTGGCCGCTGCATTTTGCACAAGCTGCAGCTTCCAAACCATCTTCAAAGGCAGCCCACGTAGAGCGCATTGCAGTAATATAACTTGGAGGTTACCAGAGCATGGACAACTGAAGCCAGGTTATCCCTGTCCACATAGGGGTATAGCTGGGCCACCAACTGAAGTTGGTAGAAGGTACTCCATGCCACCGAGGCTACCTGAGCCTCAAGTGACAGAGCTATGAACCTGCTCCTTCAGGGGGAGTGCAACCCCATCCAGGACAGGCTGGACATCCACCATCCGGTCAGAAGAACCACCCACTAGCAGCATCTCAGTCTTGTCTGGATTGAGCCTCAGTTTATTAGCCCTCATCCAGTCCATTGTTGCAGCCAGGCACCGGTTCAGCACATTGACAGCCTCACCTGAAGAAGATGAAAAGGAGAAATAGAGCTGCATGTCATCAGCATACTGATGGCAACGCACTCCAAAGCTCCGGATGACTGCACCCAATGGTTTCGTGTAGATGTTGAACAACATGGGGGACAGAACTGACCCCTGTGGAACCCCATACTGGAGAGTCCAGGGTGCTGAGTAATGTTCCCCAAGTATCACCTTCTGGAGCTGACCCGCCAAGTAGGAGCGGAACCACCGCCATGCAGTCCCTCCCACTCCCAACTGAGCCAGTCTCCCCCCCCCCAAAAAAAAAAGCATTTGGGGCTTTTTAGTTTAGAGAAAAGGCGGGTCAGAGGAGACATGATAGAAGTGTATAAAATTATGCATGGCATTGAGAAAGTGGATAGAGAAAAGTTCTTCTCCCTCTCTCATAATACTAGAACTCGTGGACATTCAAAGAAGCTGAATGTTGGAAGATTCAGGACAGACAAAAGGAAGTACTTCTTTACTCAGCGCATAGTTAAACTATGGAATTTGCTCCCACAAGATGCAGTAATGGCCACCAGCTTGGATGGCTTTAAAAGAAGATTAGACAAATTCATGGAGGACAGGGCTATCAATGGCTACTAGCTGTGATGGCTGTGCTCTGCCACCCTAGTCAGAGGCAGCATGCTTCTGAAAACCAGTTGCTGGAAGCCTCAGGAGGGGAGAGTGTTCTTGCACTCGGGTCCTGCTTGCGGGCTTCCCCCAGGCACCTGGTTGGCCACTGTGAGAACAGGATGCTGGACTAGATGGGCCACTGGCCTGATCCAGCAGGCTCTTCTTATGTTCTTATGTTCTAAAAGATACCATGGTCGATGGTATTGAAAGCCACTGAGAGATCAAGGAGGATTAACAGAGTCACACTCCCCCTGTCTCTCTCCCGACAGAGATCATCATACAGGGTAACCACGGCTGTTTCTGTGCCAAAACCAGGCCTGAAACCCAACTGAAATGGATCCAGATAATTGGTCTCATCCAAGAGTGTCTGGACCTGGCCTGCCACCACTCGTTCAAGGACGTTGCCCAGGAATGGAACATTTGCCACTGGCAAAAAATTAAAGGTACAAAAAACCCCACGGTGCAACAGGGACTGAGTGACAACTGGAAAAAGAGCAGAACGCCGAGAGGAAGGGGGCAAGGAAAAGTAGAAGGTCCTACTTGCAAGGAATCTTGAACAGGTGCACTCCTTTTGGGAGACAGGATGCACTGCAAGAGTTTGCTGCAGCCTGCACTTGTTCCCAGGTCATTAGTAAAACAACTGGGGCTCTGAAGCAAGTGATCTCCCAAGGACAAAAGGCTAGTCTGTGGCAGAACAGAAGCTTGAATTTGCAACTTCCAAATCCCAATTATTGCCCTACTCAGCAATTCTCTCTTGGTTTCACAGTAAAGCATAGGTTGGTATGTAACGCCTTCAGGATACCATAAAATCATCTTGCTTAATAACAGCTCAAAGAGTGAGGGGCAGAACTCATCTATACCACATATACACACACACAAATGCACAGCGAGAGTCCCATGAAGCATCAGTTGCTACTACAAGTCCAGACCCAAGCAAGTAACTCTGTCTTTTTGTAAAATCTTACAATGATAGACTATGAGAACTCTCACTGGGCAGGCTGTTATCAGATAGAAGGACCTATTCCACACTCACATCAACCTTACCTAGTTGACAGGTATTCTGAGCAGGGCCTTTCCAGCTGAGGCCCACAGAGAAATGTATTAATGTATTAAATTAAATATTGCACCCTTCCTCCCAAAAGGAGTCCAGTGTAGCAAACACCAATGTGATAAAACAACTAAAAATAAAATTAAAACATTTTAAAACAAGTAAAAACATGTTATACTTGTCAACAGGAAGAAAGTTTAGCTCACAACTACAGATTTATTTATTGTACAGCACTTTGGTTTTAGTTGCTTTAATAGTAAAAATTATTTACCTAGCTATGCAAAGTTGGCCCCAATGCACTTATTTATTTATTTAGTTTAAATTTTTATTTATATCCCGCCCTTCCCAGTAGGAGCCCAGGGCATACACCTGGGGTACTTATGTCTTGTGGGGGGTTTGTTATGCAGAGTTAAGGTTGGCTCACCTTGTCCAAAAGATTCAATGCTCCTCTTTAGTGCATCTAAGTCACAAGTGAAGCGAGCCACTCTTCCAAGATCTTCGTCATATTTGCGCTCACTCACAAAGTGCTGAATAGAAGGGAAAATGCAGGCATGTTAAAGTTCCATTAATGATTTCCTGTGAAGTATGTTTAGAGTTTGAGAAAAATTAAATCACTGACACCAAGAGACTTTGTCAAGGCATAGGTTGGAGAGTGATTGCAAGGTGCACACAGTCCTTTCCCTGACTCACAAACACAACTGCAGAAAACAAAGTACTTAAATTGCAAGGGAATCCAATTTATCTGCACAATCATTCCAGTGCCTTCAACTGCAAGTTACAGGAAATAAAAACTAAGCATAGTCTTGCTGGTGGAACAGCAGTTTCAGCAGGCTGAATTTCTGTGCTCATTGGGAGTTTCTGAGAATTTTTAGATAACTTTGTTCTGCCCTCTGGTGGTAGGCAAAATGGAGGATTTATTGGAGCTGTGCATTTAAAGCAACCATGTTTGCTCCTCTATGATAAGACAGATTATTCTTTTTTTTTTTTACAGGATAAATGTAAAGGAACAGCTCAGACAAAGTCGTCTGCTTGATTGTTGGGAGGTTTCTAACTATGCTGAAATTTCCCTCAATGGGAGTGCTGTAGTAGTTAGTGAACTTCCTGCATCTGCAGTAGAGATGTAAAATTTCTGGAGTTTTTCAAGACAAGGAGAAAAACCAGACATTTTGGGGGAAACTGAAAATATGCAATACTTACTTCTTTTTAGTGCCCTTCACAGATCAAAAATCACTTTTAATAATAAATAATAATAATAATAAATTTAATTTTTGTGTCGCCTATCTGGCCGAAGCCACTCTAGGCGACATACAAACTAAAATTCAGTAAATTACAATACAATACAGATAAAATACAATAAAATCAGAACGATCATTAATCACAGCAGCATGAAATCAGTTAGGGCGATCAATAGATAATAAAATATCCCAAAAAAGTTAGCCCTCCCCGGAATTCCTGAAGGCCTGTCCAAAAAGCCAAGTTTTTAATGCCCGGCGAAATATATCCAGGGAAGGGGCATGGCGAAGATCGAATGGGAGGGAGTTCCAGAGAGTGGGGGCCGCCACTGAAAATGCCCTCTCTCTAGTCCCTACCAACCTAGCTGTTTTCGTTGGTGGGACGGAGAGAAGGCCCTGTGTGGCTGATCTGGTTGGGCGGCTTAATTTGTGGTACTGGAGGCGCTCCTTCAGATAAACTGGGCCGAGACCGTATAGGGATTTAAAGGTTAATACCAACACCTTGAATTGGGCCCGGAAAACAACTGGCAGCCAATGTAGGTGAAATAATACTGGCGTGATGTGATCACGGCGGCGGCTGTTTGTAAGCAACCGAGCCGCCGCATTCTGCACCAGTTGTAGTTTCCGGACCGTTTTCAAGGGTAACCCCACGTAGAGCGCATTGCAGTAGTCTAATCGAGAGGTGACCAGGGCGTGTACCACCCGTGGGAGCTGATGAATAGGGAGGTAGGGTTGCAGCCTCCGTATGAGATGTAATTGGTACCAAGCTGCCCGGCTCACTGCCGAAATCTGAGCCTCCATGGACAGCTTGGAATCAAGAACCACCCCGAGGCTGCGGACCTGATCTTTCAGGGGTAAACTCACCCCATTAAACTGTAGGTCAACAGCACCCAACCTCCCCCTGTCACCCACAAGTAGCACCTCGGTCTTATCAGGATTGAGCTTCAGTCTGTTCCTTCCCATCCATCCACTCACGGATTCCAGGCACTTGGACAAGGTTTCCACAGCCATCTCTGGTGAAGATTTAAAGGAGAGATAGAGCTGCGTGTCATCTGCATATTGATGACATCGCAGCCCAAAACTCCTGATGATAGCTCCCAGCGGCTTTACATAGATGTTAAATAGCATGGGAGAGAGGATAGAACCCTGTGGCAATCCGCATGTGAGGGGCCAAGGGTCTGAAACCTCATCTCCCAATGCTACCTGTTGATGCCTGTCAGAGAGAAAGGAACGGAACCACTGCAAAACAGTGCCTCCTATTCCCAATCCTTCCAGGCGATCCAACAAGATACCGTGGTCGACGGTATCAAAAGCCGCCGAGAGATCCAGGAGAACAAGAAAGGTGGATTCTCCCCCATCTAATGCCCTCCTCATATCATCCACCAGAGCGACCAAGGCTGTTTCAGTACTATGTCCAGTCCTGAAACCCGATTGGTATGGATCCAAATAATCCGTTTCATCCAAGTGTGCTGCCAACTGGCCAGCCACCACTCGCTCAATGATCTTCCCCAAAAATGGCAGATTTGAAACGGGGCGAAAGTTGTTCAAGACTTTGGGATCCAAGGAGGCCTTTTTCAAAATAGGTTTTATAATTGCCTCCTTGAGGGCTGGTGGCAAAACACCCTCCTTCAAGGATGCATTTACCACCGCCCTGATCCCTTCGCCTAATTTCTCCCTACATTTCATAAGAAACCATGATGGGCAAGGATCAATCAGACAGGTGGTAGGCTTTACCGTTGAAAGCACCTTGTCCACATCCTTAGAAGGGAGAGGCTGAAACCGATCCCACAGAACTGGACTGCAATTGGTCAACTCTGGATCCCCCACTGCATACACAGCGTACGGAATCGAGTTCTTCAGGTGCTCGACTTTATCAGCAAAGTGCTTTGCCAATTTGTCACAGGAAGCCTTAGAATGTTCCAAGGGTTCCTGAGCAACTGGACCGACCAGGCTTTGGACCACTTGGAACAGCTTCCTGGGACAGCACTCTGCGGATGCAATAGAGGCAGCAAAGAAATCCTTCTTTGTTGCCCTCACTGCCACCTGGTAGGCAGCTATTGCTGCTCTAACCTGTGTCCGAGCATCTTCAGAACGGGATTTTCGCCACCGGCGCTCTAGTCGTCTCACCTCCTGCCTCAGACTACGCAACCGGGGTGTATACCACAGAGCCGTCTGAGTCCTATTCAGGGGGAGAGGACGTTTCGGAGCCACCCGGTCTAATGCCCTGGTGATTCCCTCATTCCACTCCATCACCAGGGTTTCGACCGGGCGACCTTCAGCAGGTTCCAATTCCCCCAGCGCAGTCAGGAATCCCTCTGGATCCATCAGGCGCCTAGGGCGGACCATTCTAATAGGTCCTTTACCCTGCGGAGGGAGTGTGGCATCGAGATGTCAAAATTCACCAGATAGTGATCTGACCATGACACGGGGGGTAAAAGAAATAGCCTCCAACTTTTGTTATTTTAGGAACATAAAATGTATTGTGTACAACTTTGGTTGCTATTAAATTATCATGCTTGGTGTATTAAAAGTACAGTTTATTCAGACAATCATAAAGCACCCATTTCCATAGAAACAGCTGGGAAAAGGGGGGATAAGACTCAATGGATATTACATATTTAATCAGTCTCATTTTCTGAGCTATGATAATCAGTTTCTGCTTCTATACCTTTTTATATATTGCAGCTGAATTTGTTTTAAATTTTAAATTTTTTTTGGAAAAAACAAACAAAAAGGCTTGGAGAAACAAATGGAAAACAGCATCACTCCCTCCCTCCCAGCCTTCACATCTCTAACTGGCAGATGGTTGGACTAGGTTGACCTTTGAGGTTCTTTGTATGATTGAGACACAGAGAAAAAGGTTAAAACTTCAGGCAGTGTTGGGAGCTATGACAATAGAGCCAAATATTAGAGATATACCAGTGCTTGACTTCTAGAGGTCCACCAGAATAGACCCTGGCATTACGCAGAAACTGACCCCACCTTTCCATGCTTCTCTTTGCTACCACCATGAGCTCTAGAAATATGCTCTTTCAAAAAAACCAAACAAACCCTGACGATTCTGGCTACGATTGTCAGAAATAACAGATTCCTGATGAAGAATGCTTTTTTCCCCAAAGGTACTTTCACTACCAAGATTAATACCAGCAGATTCCAGCAACACCAGTAAAGAGGACACTCTACAAGCCAAGGCTCCCTCTAGCTCAGTACTACTGATTCTGACTGGCATGTCACACTCCAGAGACTTTTTACAACTTTGGTAAATTAAGCTGCTAGGGATTGAGCCTGGAGCCTCCTACGTATAAAACTTGTATTCAGCTACAGCTCTGCTATAACAGAAGAATACAAGGGAATTAGACTAAGCCCATGTGGAGCTAAGGGAATATAGCTTCTGAATTCCTGATTCCATTTTGACCTAACCTCTGCAACTACTGCCTTGTCTACAAAACATGGCTAACAACAGGACTCCCACAGTATACATAAAGTTCACCTTTATGTCAGCTCTAAGTTCTATCAACTGCTCCTCTGACATTCGGACAGCCACATCCGTCATCTTCTTCAGTGCCTCTGCCTTCTTTTGTCGACTGCTTAGGATGTCCACTGAAATGTAAAGAGATGCGAGACCAAAAAGTTTATGCCTCATGCAGTTACATTAACTCCCCCATATTAATGGCTCGTTACAAATAACAAGGTAACAAACAAAAATGAAAGTCCAATTAAAGCAAATGCTAAAACCCCAAACCTGTACCTAGCTCAAGTCTTGCAGTGCTCTGAAAAAATCCTGTCTTGGACTGTGGAAACTTTTTAGGGAGACAGGTTATTTCTGAAGCTGATTTCATACCTGCATCCACACAACTAGCTGGAATAGGGCTGTCCTGTGGGCACTGACAATCAAACAACATCATTCTGCCACACAGGATGACGGAGAGTGTGTGTAAATATATATATTTATACAGAAATGGAAACCATACAAGTACTTATTCTATACTCTCATATTCAAGGGGATTGTTTTTGTTACTCTCCATATTGTACTGTAGAAACGGAGGCTCAGGTTACAGCAATGGAAACTGCAGGGTAATACCATGTTTTACCTATTTGCAAGAGTTTCTGGTACTTGCACTCAGAATTAACTGATTTAATGCCATTTTTGCACACACATGTGCATGCGCACACACACACACACTATACAGTGCCTTGCAAAAGGAATCAGACTCCTGACTGATGCTCCCATATTACTGAATTACAAATGGTACATTGCAATTTCATTCTGTATGATACTTTATTTTGAAACACTGAAACTCAAAATCAATTATTGTAAGGTGACATTGGTTTTATGTTGGGAAATGTTTGTAAGAAACATAAAAAACTGGAGCATGTTGCTTGCATAAGTATTCAACCCCCACACATTAATATTTGCTAGAGCCACCTTTCGCTGCAATAACAGCTTTAAGTCTTTTGGGGTAGGTATGTACCAGCTTTGCACAGTGTTGGAGGGATTTGGGCCCATTCTTCTTGGCAGATTTGCTCTGGGTCGTTCAGGTTGGTTGGACGTCGCTTGTGGACTATTTTCAAAAAGACCCAGATTCTCAATAGGATTGAGATCAGGACTTTGAATGGGCCACTGTAGGACATTCACCTTTTTGTTCTTGAGCCACTCCAATGTTGCTTTGGCTTTGGGATCACTGACCTGCTGAAAAGTGAATTTCCTCCCAAGCTGCAGTTTTTTAGTGGACTGAAGCAGGTTCTCTTGCAGTATTTCCCTGTATTTTGTTCCATCATGTTTTGGTTTTTTATGTTTCTTACAAACATTTCCCAACATAAAACCAATTGTCACCTTACAATAATTGATTTTGAGTTTCAGTGTTTCAAAATACAACATACAGAATGAAATTACAATGTACCATGAGAGCGTTGGTCAGGAGTCTGATTACTTTTGCAAGGCACTGTATAGTGTGGGTTTTCTATTTGGAAGTGAGATGGGATGGAATGGAAAAGAGAAGGCCTGCCTCACATTCCCACTTACACTGCTTGTTTGAAAAACCCAACTGTCTTCCGCTGTTTCAGTATAAAAATGCTATTAAGAAGATTTCTTTTTAAAACATCTTACTTGCTTCTGCTTTCACTTTGTCCATTTCACCTAGAAGGGCCACTTCTCGATCCATGAGACTGGGGGGGGGGAAAACCAGAGGTGAGATAAAACCCTTTACACTCATAGCCTATACTCTGGGCAAAAAGCAAGTCAGCTCTCAATTAGATGGGGAAAGAGAACAAGGACAAGTAGAGATGTAAAATTTCTGGAAATTTTGAAGCAAAATTTTTTCCCCTGTTTTTTTCAGAAAAAAATGATTTTTTTTGGAAAAGTTGAAAAATGCAATATTAGCACTTTTTACAGATTGAAAGTCACTTGGTTACTTCAGGAACATAAAATGTAATTATGTATAAGTTGGTATGGCATAAAATTATCACATTTGGTATATTAAAAGTACATGTTATTCAAACAATTATTACAAATTGAATTTATTTTTTAAAAATTTTACTTTTGTTTGTAACAAATGATCTACAAGCTCCTGAACTGTAAGGAACACCTGAAAGGAACCTCTTTCGTTTTGCCAGTTTATGAGAAGCAGGCAAAAAACAATTTTAAAAAACCCAGAAGAAACCACCAACAATAATATCAAAGAAAATTATTTATGTCTCTGCTAGTCCTCCACAGTGTCAAGCAGACAAAACATCCATTCCCATAAAAATAACTGAGGGGAAAAAAAAGAGGGAGGCAACAAGGTTCAATGAAACATTTTATTCATCATGCTAAAATAAAACATCCCATAATCCATTTTTGGGGGGGAAAAACAAAAAAGGCTTTGGAAAAAACAGAAAAAAACCATTTCCCCCCAATTTTTTCCAGTTTTTTTGTGGGCCTTCCCATCTCTAAGGACAAGAGACATGAGAATTGCTCCTGCTGTCAGGGAGCTTTAATACTCTCTATGGATCAGTACCAGTAATGAGCCAACAGATGGCAGCAGAAAGCTGCAAACCCTCTCCAGAATTTCTGGCATAACTCTCTTGAATGACCTAATAGAAATCCAACACAGACCTCTCGTTCACTGCCTTTTCTGCTCCTAGAAGGCAATTCAGGTTTTAAGCTCTAAATGTTCAGAATTTTCTATGGCTCTGGGTAGCCTTAAATCTTATGCTGCAAACACTGTTGCCCACATAATCTAAAATGGCACCTCAAAAGGGACCACTAGCACGTACCAATAGCCTAAGGCAATTGTGTCTGCCACCGAGATTCCCAGTTCTCTAGAGGGAAGGACATTGGAAGAAAGCTTAGCACTGTTCTTGACTACCCCACCTCTTCGCATTGCTTGGAACGCCTTACAGAAGACAAGACACCATCTTTAGAAAACCAGATGCAACTCCCATAGTGTTAAGAATGTGCAACGTTCTATCAGGTACCTTCATCCATCTTAAAGCACAAACAAAACAAAACGAACTTAGGCAGTTTCCAAGGTCCTTACAGCACTAGAATACTTCACAGTCCAATAACCTCCAGTTGCCCACAAGAACACATCACTGCCCTCAGTGAGCTCCACCAACCCTTTGCTTGAGAAACCTTGAAGCAGTGATATGATCTGAAAAGTCATTTCAGCAACACCCTTCCACAACACCTTTCATAATCAAAAACATCATAGAACAATACAAGACCACCCTACATCGTTTAGCATCCTGTTTCCTACAGTGATAAACTAGATGCTATGGAAAGCCTCAAAGCACTTCAGAATTTCATCATTTCTAGGTAGTGGAATGCACTTGTCTTGCCTTCTGAGCCCTTGGCACCCACTTTAAGCCACCCCCACTCATGACAATCACTTACTGGTATTCCCAAATACCAGCATTTTAAAATTGTGATTCTTGACATTGTGAAATTGTTCAAAGTCAGGGAACAGTCTTAGCACAAGACACTTAAAACAGAGGTGCTGAATATTTAGGGATGGGTGATATTGATCTTTGGGAAAACTGCATTCTCTTCAGTCTCACACAGCAAATATCTCTACAGCTCCATAAAACCCAGGTTACAATGCTGCAGACTGTGATTGGGAAGTATACAAGATTTTAGATTTCTCTCTATGCCCATTATTTTGTATAAATATTTATGTCCTGTTTTTCTGCCATGAGACATTCAAGGGTGTCTTACAGACAATAATTAAGCCAAGAAAATGCTACAACCAGAAAAAAAATCTAATATTACCAATGTTTCCCTGTGCCACCAATTTTGATTGGTAAAATTGTGAAAAGAACTCTCAAGTTCTACACATCTTTCAGCAGCTGACTTGGATCAGCTTACTCTCCAGACCAAAATACTTCCAAAATTGGTCATTTCTGCAACACCCTTCCTGAGGTGAAGAGATGATTTTGCATACACATACTGACATAAGTTGGTTTCTCCAGAAATGAACAGAAGAGGATTTGATTTGTGTGCACTGACTTGAACACACCCAACATTTTTTGCTTGAAATCAGAGATCCATAAGGAATGTGGAGATTTCTTCCTAGCAGACTGGCAGCTGCCCCACTTTCAGGAAAAGGCAAATAAATCTTGGCTATAATGTAGAGCCAAACTGACCACAGGCTCAGTGTGTTATCAATCCTGTGTGCAAAGCCTCACTGCAGGAACTTTCTTCACCTGGCATTTATTGAAGGAGGTTCCACTGGCTTACTTCCAAACAGGCACTGTATATCCCTGTGTCACGGAACTGCACTTCCTGGTTTCTGCTGATTCTGCCCTCACCCCTTCCCATGGCTACTGGGACACAGGCAGACTTATCTGAGCAACTCTGCTGAACAACACTCAGGTCTTTAACCTTTTGGAACATGACGCACGTATGAGTCAAAGAGCAAATAATTAATTGTTATAGGAGATGTTTTTAAGCTAGCAAAACTACAGCTTTCATTTTTCAGAGATTACAACCACAGAAAGGCACCAATGGGAAAAGCCTGTTTGAATAATAGGTATAAATACTATCGGCAAAACCCAATAACCAGAACTAGTCACACTAAGTCACAAAAGGTATCCAAGGTAGCCAACCTTTTTAGGTTTGTAGGCACCTTTGGATTTTTCAGTGCCCTGGGTGCCACCCCCTCTGGTCACTTCTATCTCCCAAATCAGTCCCTCCCAAGAGACAGAGAGCCCACTAATCTGAGCCACGAAAAGCACATGATCTGAAAAAGTAAATGGGAAAGAACAAAAGCTTTCCAGCTTCTTCCTTCAGCTACATGTACTTTTCAAGGGAGAAAAAGGTAACCACCCTTACTTTGACCAAGGGGCTCAGAGGCTTCATGGGAACCAGGGGAGGACCTCAGGGCACCATGGCACCCACGGGTGACATGCTGGCAGCCTCTGAACTATTGATTTCGTCTTTCAAAATTCACTTATGCTTCTCCACATCACAGTGTACAATTCCAGCAAGGGCCATGACCTGCGTGTATTCTTTGGGGGAGACATCTGAGACAGAAGAAGTCCTGAAACATAATCTTACTTTCATTAGCTTCATTTTACAGCTATGACAACAGAAGTTACTAGAATTAGAACTAAGGACTTCAATATGGTGAACCCAAGTTTTAGCTATACTGCTGGAGAGCTCATTCTACAGCAGGTCTTCAAACAACATTCAAAACTTTTTCTTGTAGCTGCATCAGAAACATGCCTTCAATTGCCCCGCAAGTATAAGCTGCTGAGCTTTTGCAAGTGAAAATTATTAATTTGACTCATGTAAAGAGAGGTTCTATGCATAGAAGCTTAAAAATTAAGTCAGATTTCAATGTAATTTCAAAATCCAAAACAGGCTATTACAAAAATCTGCACGTGTTGATTATTCATCTTGTATATTTGTGAAAGCTGGAGATCAAGATAATTTTACACATTTACACATTTAAATATTCACACATACATTTCTCAGCCATGATGATCATCATTATTTAATGTTTTTCTGCTGTAACCAAAGGGTGCAGTTTACTGAGGCTCTTTACTTACATAGATGTCTTCTCCCACCCCTACCATCACAAGCTGATTTCTAAACTCAGGAGAGCTCAAAAAGCTATTCAGGAGGGAAAAAGCCCGATATCCCCTCAGGCTTCTGCTACTACAGCTCAATATTTCACAATGTGACTTTTCTATATTACTATATTCTACACTACTTCTACAGTCCTGTGAGATTAAGATTAAACTGCCTGAAACAGTTAAGCAGCTACATATATAGTCCTGCAGAATCCTATACCATCTAATAGGACTAGATTAATATAAGTGACCTTTGGATTCCCACACTTAGAACCTTTGCCAGGAAATTCGCACACTGTTTTAAAAGACTGACAGCCCTGTGGTGTTGGTATATGGTGGTTCAGATGTCAAGTGCCCCAAATCAAAATGATTACAACACTTTACACAAGAAGCTGCCTTATACAGAGTCAGCCCATTGGTCCATCCAGTTCAGTATTATTTACATTAACTAGGAGCAGTTCTCTACGGCTTCCATGCAGAAGTCTTCCCCAGCCCTACCTCCCAGGGACTGAATCTGGAACCTTTTGCAGACAGAGCATGTGCTTCACCTCTTAAGCCTTTCCCCAAGGAGGGGACTTTCCTTGCAGTTGTGGGCATTTCGAGATATGCAAAGCTCAGTGGCTTCAAGCAACGCATGGCAAGCATTGCGGTTACTTTAAAACTCTCATGAAGACGCAACCAAAAAAAAAAAATCACACTGGCTGACTTTAAGGTATATTTGGACCCAATGAGATTTCCAATGGAAGGATGGGGCCAGTTTGTATCCCAGAGACTTTTTTTGGGGGGGAGGGGGGTTACCACAAGTGTGCTTGACAGTACGAAAGCATCTTGAGCCAAATAACATTCAGAGGAGGTAGAATTTTTCTGAGCAGTATATGTTGGCTCTTTCTCCATGCATATTGAGTAAAATGGGGTATTTTTGGACCCCAGTGGTTACTTTTCTTTCCAGAAGGAAGAAATTTGGGGACGTTGTACAGATTAAAATTTCTGACAATCCCTTTAGGTCTACTTATGTGTAAATTACACAATGAAAAGTGCACCCGGGGCGCAAAAGTACCCTACAAGTCTGCATGAATGCTATGGCAGAGCTGTCATATAATGCTGAAGAGTCCCAACAGCTAGGATTGGCAGCCATGTTTGTTACATAAGTATCACAACTACTGTGCAATAGGCCAGTCATCTAGAGCACTCATCATTACTGATAGACTTTCCAACCAACCATCATCCATGAGAAGATATACATCACCATGTACACTACTCATATAATCGCTATCTTACAGCAGACGGGACCTGAGGAAATGACAGGAATTATGAGGATTTTTTTATTTTAAGCACTGATAAAGGAAAAGTCCTCTCTTTTTACCAAGAGATATTAAAGTTATTCATATATTAATACTTCAGCCTCTTTAGGTGTTAGCATACCAACTCTGCAGCTCTGCAAAGGCCTGCTTCATTTTCTTAATAGAGGCATCCATTTCTTCTTTAACTACAACACGATACCGAGCCAGTGACACAGTGCATCGTTGGAGGTCTTTTACTGATTTTTCAATATTGGAACCTGCCCAAAGAGAAGCATACACAAAATCAAACAGCATTAGTCTACACAATTTCTGCAAATTGCTATAAAGCAAGGGGGGGGGCGAGGGAACTGGATTGGCCAGAAGGCCAAATCTAGAACTGGTCCATTCTGCACAGGCCACTTCTCACAGGTGGTTGGAACAACCCACCAGTAAATCACCTGACACCAAGTGATTCAACTTCAAAGGGAAGAATCTGAAGCACACTCTTGTGTCTTCCTCTCTTCCTTTGCTTGAATTAAGACATGGCTGCAAATATTTCTGCCAAAAGCATTCTGCAGATTCAGTGCCAAATGCAAGTCCTGCTTTCTGCAAGGATCAGCTCAACTTAGGAACTCCCAACTGAAGTTCAATTGAACTGATTCCAATGGGGCTTGCATTCAGCAAAACATCATCACCTACTATTTACCATAAAATATCACATTTTTGCTTTTTTAAAGGATTAAGGAAGTTTTAGTTATTTCTAATGCCACTTTTTTCTAGGTGAAGACAAAATATTCACCAGAAGAAGATACCCTCTCCAGGAAATACATAGAAATGTATGTGGGGGGAGGGAGAAAGCATCTAATTGTGAATTAAATTTCAAAGTTTAACTCTGAGAAGGCTTCTTTCCAGTAAACTCAAATCTGTACAAGAGCTGTCTTCTAACAGAAAAGATGTAAGGCTTAGGAGATAGTTATATAGGTTATAGACTCTCTGCCTCATATCTCCAACAGAGCACATCTCCATGCTTTTTTCCATCACCGAGGCATGCTGAAGTGCTCACCCTCACTAAGCTAAACTGCCAGTTGCTTGTTATGTCCCTTGTTACAACAAGAAGGTGAACCATTGCTGCTGGGAGCAAGATGTTCACATCTCCCCTGAGTTACGGATAATAACCATGCTTAAAATCAAGGTCCTGCAGGTCCTTCTTGCTGACAGGTAGAGACGGAAACAGTTGAGAATAAAGGAAGAATCAGCAAGAAACTGTCGCTTCTCAGTAGCCACCAGGTCTCTTTGAGATTCTGGCTCAGGAACAAAGTTGCATCAAGAGAAAAAAAATGTACAACTTAAGAGTTTCCAATAAGGAGCATAATGAAAAATAGGCGACAATATGAATTATAAATCCATGTAGTAAGTTAGATATGAACAGTTGACTATTGAGGAATACCAACTAATTAAAGGATTTCAGTTAACCAACTCTTGTTTTAATTTTATAGCAGTAGGGGAAAAGGCAGTTAGCAGACAGGGTGTTAAATACAGCCTGCCCAACAGAGATGCAACATTCCTATTAGAGTGCTCATAATCCTCCCATCACTAGGCAAACTAATTAAATTCTGTTTCAGCAGACGCTCTGCCTAACATGCTCTGCAAATTAATCCTCAGCTTACCCAATACATTCTCTTCCTTAGAAGAGTTCTCTGCAGCCCAATGGAAACTGAGTTGGAATTCAAATGGAACTGGGAAGAGACATTTTGCCCAGTGACTTGTTTTGTTTTTAAAGCAGCCAGGTGGTAAGCCCCCAGATCTGGGTGGCTGCCCAGTAATTTTGCATAAAGTTTCTCCCCCAGATTCAGATCTTGCAGGGCAAGCATAAAGCTGGATGAGAGCTACAGAGGTGGCAGTCGCCTGAGATTAAAGCAAGGCGGTGGGGAAAACGAGGAGATGAATCAGTTTCAATCTTCCATGGGAAGATCACAACCCAGCACCCAGCAGGTGCCAGATCCTAGTGTAGCAGTAAGCATAATGCTTGTGTTAAAGCACAGTAAAAGACAAGGATGATAATGTATTGTTTAGAAAAAGTGTTCTTAATGCATTTTTAAATAGACAGCGTATTAACAAAGTATCAATGATTACTTAAACTGGGCAAATGATCTTCAAGTGTCCCTAAAGTGGATGTGAACAAGAGAAATAGAACACATCTCTAATGCCTTTGTGTGCACTCTTTAAAGCAGAGCTGGGGAACCTTTGGCCCTCCAGATGTTGTTGGATTCCAACTCCCATCAGCCCCACAGCCAATGATTAGAGATGATGTGAGTTTTGGTCCAGCAAACTCATATTTTATCCTACTATTCCTCAAGGAGTTCAGAACAGCATACATGGCAGGTTAGGTTCTTCCTTTTCTACCTTCAAAGTAGCTGCGAGGAAGGTTAGGCTGAGAGTAACTTGGCACAAGGATATCCAGTCAGCTTTATCACTAAGTAGAATCTGAACCTAGGTGTCTTTCTGATGGAAGCCCATGACTATCCAATACTACATTGCAGTGACTCAAGAAGAGGTGCACATTAAAAAGTATCAGCTAACAAATGTCACCTGGCATTGTAATCACTTTGCAGCCACTGAAGATCTGCTCAGTAAAGCTAGAAAATGACCAACAGAACCATGCACCAGCCACAGATCCCATCTGGCCTACCTAGTTTTTTGTTTCCAGAGGGCAGAGGGACCTCGTCTAGCATTGCTAGAGATGAAGGAGCAGGTGAATGGCTGCTGGATACAGGTCTGGAGAGTGGCTTGCCGGGGTTTCTCAGTTCAGACTGCAATCTGAGTGGCTTGGTATTCTGGGAAGACCGCAGGGTGGCAGGCTTTGGACCAAGGTCTGCTACTCCATTTTCTAATGACGCTGAGGAGGAGGGAAAGAAGGTCTTCAAACATCAGACGCTCATAAGACAGTATAACAAAGCAAGAAAAATCATGTAGGCCAGAGTTCCCAAACTATTTTTCTGAGGCACATCTTTGTAGAGTTTTGGCAAAATTCTTCATAGCACACACAGAAAAGCGCTATGAATACCCAACTGGCTAGAACTGACTTGGTACACTAACTTCATCTCCACAGAGCGACCACCCACCCAATCCATATACTTTCAAATGAGGCAGATGCTGTAGTATGAAGATTAGATACCATCATATCTTTGAACCTGCTCCCATTTCCCATCTCCTATCTATCCTTCTCTTTGGGAACGTGGAATACAGTAGTTTCCACCCTATTTCAAAAGGACTAGTTGACCTCATCTCCGTTAAAAAGCAAAAAAAGTATTTCACTGCTTTGTTATTAAGTATTTAAGCACAGCAGAAGAGAGAGAACAGGGCCCACCTATTTCTTTACACACTTAAGCAGCACACCTCTGCTTTTTTCAATAATCTGACAGAAAACTAACCTGCTCTATCAGGCACCACAGGCATAGCAGGTTCACTCTCCTCCGATTCTCTGGCATCTATGGAAAGTGTATCCAACCCTTCACTGAGTGAGTCTACAGACTCAGTATCATTGGCTGAGCCATTGACATGGTAACCATTGATCCCGCCCTTCTCAGATGAAGCTGCAGACTGTTCCTCTTCAGTGGATGCTGGCTTGCTGGGGTCAGGAAGGCTGGCACTTGATTCTGCAGGAGCCTTTGGTTTAGTTTTCTTTTTTTTGTTCTAAGGATTAATGCATCCACCCCACCAAGGGGGGAAAAAAGAGGAAAGGAAAAAAGCTAAGCTTAATTTCTGAGATCATTCTTACTACTTGAACATCAGATAATTAAATACTTTACAGTCAAAAGCCCTAGGCACTGATCCCTTAAAAGTAGGATAGATTTATTTAACAATTAGAACAGGCAGACCGAGATTAATGCGACCCAAGTGTGCTATGCATGGCAACAGTCATAAGGAAATGCTTCAGTGCAGGAGAGCATTAAAAATATTGCACTCAACCATCAATTATTCTGAAGGACTGGTTATGTTCACAAATGTGTCCATGATTTTGAGCAACTGCAGAAAAAGCACAGAATGCGTCACTGGACTCTCACTGGCTCCAAGAGTTGCAGCTTTCCATTCTGAAAAGATGTGCTTGACAGTGTGTGGGAAATGCCTTGTGAAATCTTAGAAGCTGGGGACATGGCTGAATAAGATTTCCACTGCTCAAAGGGGCAAAGTTTCAGTTTAGATACCAAAAACTAGCCCTGAACCTGAAGAGGCCTGAAGAGGCCTAAAGAGGTGCTAAGGAGCAGTTTCCCAGGACCAGGAATTTGGCGGTGGGGTAAGAGAGAAAAAATGTACTGCAGAAAGAACAAACAAACTACATTGATGGGCACCTAACACATGTGTACCAGCTGAAAAAGTTTCCAGATGACATTGTCACTTATAAATACAACCAATATTACTGAGCAAAGTGAATTGTGTTTTTTTAACTTTATTCCAAAAGCTACCACACAATGGAGACCATGTCCCAAATCAATGTCTTTTTGGTAATAAAAGTATGCAAAGTCATCCTATGACATATTCTCTTATTCGCTCTTTCCATTGTGCCACTGTAGTTTAGTGAGAGTGGCAGAAGGAGATGGGCTTAGCAAGTCCCAAAGTCTTTAAAGAATGACTCCACACCAAGCCAAGCTTGAGACCAAATCAAGGCTTACCTTTTTCTTGCCAGTTACTGTCCACTCTTTCAACACTGCACTGGCACTGCCTGTTTTTTAAAAAAAATCATAAGCAGAAATAGATTATGGTTAATGCGTGATGTATCCAAAGTAGAAAGTAAAAAACTGAAGATCTTAAAAAGAACACTAGAGTTACATGAGTGACTGATGTGGGACAGATAGCATTTGACGGAGAATAATAACAGATTTCCTTTCTGCTCATGGGTTAGAAAGCAGATCATCCTCCAGCTCTTGAATAGTGTTTTTTATTTGTTTTTGTTTTGCAAAAAACCAAAG
Organism: Rhineura floridana; assembly: GCF_030035675.1. Lineage (NCBI taxonomy): Eukaryota > Metazoa > Chordata > Lepidosauria > Squamata > Rhineuridae > Rhineura > Rhineura floridana. The sequence goes on from NC_084482.1 coordinate 39,364,246, forward strand.
AGAAGAATACAGCAGTGAATACAGTTCAAGGGCCAGAAAAAAGTAGGAAGGATGGGCACTTATTTACAGGGAGTATTTTGAGTGCCCTTGCAGGACATTTTTTGTTTTCTCGCAAGTGAAATTAAAAGTCTTTGTAACATATAAAGTGGCTCTATTTCACGTGGGAGCAAGAAATGCCAGGAAGAATTGCTATAAATTAGTACAGAGATATAGTGATCTAATTTGAACTAAAGTGTGCCCCTTCTGAATCTCAGTATTCCATTCCTGCAATGTTTTAATTTATAAACTTTTTTTGTTGTGCTGATGTGTTGTAGTATGTATATGCCAGAATAATAAAATTTGATTGATTTTCCTGGCATTGGAAGTATAGCCTACTAGATTTTGAGTAGCTAAATAAGTATTTCTCAGCCACTGCATAGATAGTTTAGATATAAGCTGATTTTGCTTAATGGTAGTGTAGTAACAAAAGATTTTAGGACCTCTATGCCTACAATTCTAGTCTCAAATGTACCGAAATATTGTCTTTTGTTTCATATAGTTCTTAAATAGATCCTGAAAGAGACTATGCAAAGAAAACTATATTCATGAACAGGAATGAAACCAATGTGGTGTTTTTTCTGAAAAAGGCCACCAAATATAGTCTAATGACAATCAATACTATTTAATGAGAGGTGCACCTGGGCCTGCCACCAAATTGGTTCACATTAGGCAATGAAAACTTAAATGCTCATGAGTCTACGTTAGCATATGCAAAGGAATCAAGCAGGAAATCTGGGAATTTGTATTGCTAAAATACTGTACAGTGCAGAATATAGAATCCAAAATCCAAAGCAAAACTTTAATGATCCAAGTACACACATATATACACACATACACTTCCAAACAAAACAAATTTCTAGCTCTCACAGTTCATTTTGAAAATGAATGCATGTATATCAGCGTATACTTGTTTGTAAAAACTGCATCAATATTTATTTTGCCACAATTATGCATGTTTGGATGCCATGTTCACTCCTGATTATAATGATAAAATAGATACCTGTGAGTTTTTCACTCAATAGTTTACATAGTTGAACACTTATTTTCTTTTTCACATGGAGTTTCTCTCTGTGTGTAAAACCCTTTACTCAGCAAAGCTATGCTTCCATCTTTCTTTTCCAGTCATAACTGTACACCAGACTCCTCATCCCAAATGCTATTTCCCAGTCACTCACCAGACCAAGTACGAATCTGGCAAAAACACCCACATATTATGTCACAACGACATCTGAAGTGCCAGGATGTCTGCCTGCTTCTTATGCCCACCACAGATTTTGGGTGTTGAAGTCTGCCAGATAGCATCGGAGCTAGAACGTTGCCCTTAAAATAACTCACCTTCCATGAAAGCCTGCACTGTTCGGTCTACACAGTTATCAAAGTGCTGCAGCACCAGGATAATTTCATTGTTGCTGCGGTTGGGGACTATTGCTCGCACGGCACTGATCTAGAAGAGTCAGATATGCAGGTCACACATTAACCAAGTATTTTCCCTTACTTCTAACATAGGAAACGAATTAAGTTTCTTTTCTTCCAGTTGATGTCAGTTTCGGTTTTGCTCTGGGAACAGCCCATTAATGTTGTTTTCTCTGGCAATGTTTTTCTGAAGCCCATCCCAAGACAGCAACCCTCTCACAGATGCTTTAGCTGGACGCAACATGAACAGACAGCAGCAGTTTAGCCACCTGGGCTCCTTTTGCTTAACAACTCAGTATGTTGCCAAATGTATTTGGCCAGTAAACTTTGCTCCTAAATCAAGGCTATCTTAAAAAAAAGTATTTTTTTAAATGCTCACATTCTCAGCGAAAGAGATAACAGGCATGCCTATAGCAAGCAGAGTTTCTACACATCCCACATTTCTGCTCATAGGGGCTCATAAGCTTCTTGCAACTTTCAAGCAGCAATATAACATACCTAAGTCCTAGCTAAAAGAACTGTTCAGGAATTACTTACCTTCTCTTTCATGTTTTCAAAAGTACCTCCTTGGGCCATCACAGTATTGGACTGCACATCAAAAATAAATCCTGATGAATCTGAAGTGCAGAGAGACATTAATGTTCAGAATGGAAGGAATGAACAAGATAGAAATAAAAGTCTCAGACTAATTGTAGATACACACTATGCTGCGCAGAAAGATAATAAAAAGTAGACTGAAGATTATGCTAAAAGGTCATATCTAATCCTTGAAGATGACACTGTGCAGACACACCCGACGAGAGAGGCAGAGAGCACAGGAATTCCACCTGTTGAACACTGCAGCAATTGTACACAATGCCTTGAAGCAGAACTCTGAAAACAAGTAGCCCTGGCAATATGGCAAGACCATCTCCAAATAAGACTGCCCAGGAAGAACTTTTGATGAGTCCTGAAGGTCTGAAGCTTAGCCTGGTATTTTCCCAGGCACACTAAAGCTTCTTTTCAAGATTTATCATCAGGTTCTACACACCTTCAACATGGCTACACCAATCCTTAGCTCTACTTCAGAGCAAACAATACACTGATGGACAAAATTGGGAGCAGCAATCACATTCAAGATTCTGGCCTATTCACACAACCCTCTCAGCTTGTTGCAGCTTCTGCTTTCAGTCAGGCCACGCCGATCTTCAGCCACATATGTGTCACTCACATTCACTGAACCCAACACGGAGAAGCATATGGCACAGCAGCATACATGCAGGCACTTCACCATGGCTGATAAAAACTGGAGGTCACCAGAGGAGGGAAGGCTCAAAAGGATAACAGCTTTATCAGAGAACATGCTAGATCTGTTTCAATTTTGCCCCCTCTTGTTTTGTGAGACCCCTAACAAGTTGTTGAAATTCTGCCTTGTTGGCCATCTCAGGTGGGAAAAAAAGGCTCACAATGTCAATGAAAGAAATGTAACTTCTAACAGAACTAGTCTGATATCAATTAAAATAACTGGAGCAGTCTCAATGTTGCCTTTGTTGTTTAGTGCTGATCTTGAGAATAATATGCAATTCATTTATCAAGATCTGCCAGCTGCCAGTTCTGTTTAATGCCACTATAATTTCCAACATGCATTTATTTGTTTTGCCTTTAGGACTTGCACACAACAAAAGGGGTGGTCCATGATAATTTAATTACAATTTTCAGAACCAAAGGACTGAAGCAGCAAGAAAGGAGTACCTTGATGATCTAAGGCAGGGGTTTCCAAACTGTGGTCCCTAGACCACTAGTGGTCCATGATCTTTATTCGGGTAGTCTGGGGAGCGCCCACATTCACATTGATTTCTAGCTGTATTTTTATTGCTTTCTATTTCTTATATTGTATTTCACTCTATGGAATTCAAAATGTAAAACAATAAAATACAATATAAGAAATAAAAGGAACAATAAAAATATAATTAAAAACCACACACAGTGGTTTTTCTAGCACAGTGCATTTACAATTGCTACAACAGGCAGAAAATTAAGTGGTCCGCTAAGACCCTCTGAAATTTTCAAGTGGTCCACGGGGAAAAAAGGTTGAGGACCATTCTCTACGGGTCTGACAGATGCCTCTAAAATCCCTGCCAAAGCCTTTATGTTTGGGAGAATGGGGATTCTCTGAGCTGGGAGGTGGTGGTCGGTCTATTTTGGATGGAGGTGCACTTCCCCTAGAAGTTCAGGTATAAATTTTGGAGGTGTTTTTAGATCTGACCTTCCACTGGTGGGTGAAGTGGCATCCACAGCCCAAGCAGCTGTACCCAACTGTAGCATCTCTCACAAACTGGAAGCATAGCCACAGTTTTTCTCATAGGACTTGACCTCCAAGCCCTTCAACATCTCTGTTGCCCTGTTCCAGACATACTCCAGTTCGACAATATCCTTATCAAACTGTGGTGACCAGAACTGCACATAATATTTAAGGTGAAGTTTGACTAAAGCAGCATAGAGTAATACTGCTACTTCTCACAATCTGGACCCTCTATTTCTGTTGCATTAAAGTAATGCCAAGTTTCTACAACAAAGGCTCTTACCATATATGGAACGAGAAATGCCAGACATCCAAGCTGGACTTAGAAAGGGAAGAGGCACCAGAGATCATATCGCAAACATAACTTGGATAATGGACCAAGGAATTTCAGAAGGAAATCACCCTGTGCTTTATAGATTACAGCAAAGCCTCTGATTGTGTAGCTCATGAAAAACTATCGAATGCTGTAAAAGAAATTGGGTTACCACAGCAGCTGAATGTCCTGATGCACAACCTATACTCTGGACCAGCCTTTCCCAACCAGTGTGCTTCCAGATGTTGTTGGACCACAATTCCCATCTTTCCTGACCATTGGCAATGCTTGCTGAGGCTGATGGGAGTTGTGGTACAACAACATTTGGAGGCACACTGGTTGGGAAAGGCTGCTCTGGACAATACTGTAAGGACAGAATATGGAGAAACTGATTGGCTCCCAATCAGAAAGGGTTTTGAGACAAGGGTGTATTTTATCACCCTATTTGTTTAATCTATATGCAGAACATATCATACGGAAAGTGGGATTGGACCAAGATGAAAGAGATGTGAAAATTGGAGGGAGAAATATCAATAATTTAAGATATGCCAACGATACCATACTCTTAGCAGAAACCAGTAATGATTTGAAACTAATGCTGATGAAAGTTAAACAAATTAAACCAGAACTGTCACTAGAAGCTAAAATGATGAAACTGAGGTTATCATACTTTGGACACATAATGAGAAGACATGATTCATCAGAAAAGACAATAATGCTGGGAAAAACAGAAGGGAGTAGAAAAAGAGAAAGACCAAACAAGAGATGGATTGATTCCATAAAGGAAGCCACAGACCTGAATTTACAAGATCTGAACAGGGTGGTCCATGACAGATGCTCTTGGAGGTTGCCGATTCATAGGGTCGCCATAAGTCGTAATCGACTTGAAGGCACATAACAACAACAACATTATATTGTCTTCACATATATTACTATTAAAACAGGTATCACCCACCCTTTATCTGTATATCTGATTCTTCCCACCTAAATGCAGAACTTAACATTTCTGCCCCCTCAAGACCTTAAACCCCCCAGAAAGCTAATAAAGACTTTTGCAGGCCAATAATGTCTGTGGGCTTATTTACAAAGAGGATGGAACCAATTCACTCCTTTCTCCCATAACCCAGAGTTGACCTGCACGTACAAGAACAAATTATGTTTGAAATACTACATCTATTATAAAAACTCAGGGTGGGTGGGTGTAGGGATACATTCTGCTATTGTTAGACAGCTGGGAATCAGACACCAAGCTGATCACCCTGCTATCTACTCATCTATCTGCAATCTACTTGTAGATCCCATCTACCTTCTGCTTATTCCTGGTTTATAGCACAATTTCTCTAGCTTCTCTATCTTGTCTCCACGTCTAATATTCAAAGTCCACTCAGGAAGTAAAAATGTAACATCCATCTCTCAAAGTCCATTCACAAACTGTTCAATATGCTGAACTCTTCTTTGATTTTAAAAGATACTGCACTCTGGGGGAAAGTGACCACAACATACTTGAATTCTTGATTTTAACAGAAGCAAAAGCTGAGAGTAGCCATATGCGTCCCCTGGACTTCAGGAAAGCTGATTTCAAAGAACTCAGAACAATTGTTAAGTACGGTTCCATGGCAAGCGACCCTAATGAGAAAAGGAGTCCAAGATGGGTGGGAGTTTCTAAAAAAGGAAATTCTAAAAGCGCAATGGCAAGCAATTCTAACAAGGAAAAAAGGGGGAAAACAGCAGAAGAAGCCAATGTGGCTTCACAAAAAGCTTAGAGATGACCTGAAAACAAAAAGGACACATACAGGAAGTGGAAAGAAGGCCAGGCCACAAAGGAAGAGTACAGGCAGGTATCACGGAATTGCAGGGATGGTGTCAGGAAGGCTAAAGATGAGAATGAGCTGAGGCTAGCGAGGGATGCTAAAAGCAACAAAAAAGCTTTCTTCAGGTACATCCATTGTAAAAGACAGAGAAAAGAAATGGTGGCACAGATACTCAATGAGGATGGCAAAATGGTAACAGGTGACAAAGAAAAGGCAGAAGTCCTCAATTCCTACTTTGGCTCAGTCTTCTCCCAAAAAAGGGTCTATGATCCTCCCGCGAAATATGAAGTAGAAGGGGCAGGATTGGAGCTTGAGATTGATAGACAAATGGTCAAGGAACACCTAATCACTTTGAATGAGTTCAAATTGGCAGGGCCGGATAAACTGCATCCTAGAGTATTGAAGGAACTGGCTGAAGAACTCTCAGAACCGCTCTCTATTACTTTGCAAAATCATGGAGGACTGGTGAAGTGCCGGATGACTGGAGGAGAGCAAATGTTGTCCCTATCTTCAAAAAGGGCAAGAAGGAGGAACCTGGGAACTACAGACCAGTCAGCCTAACATCAATCCCTGGAAAAATTCTGGAGCAGATTATAAAGCAGTCAATCTGTAAGCACCTTGAAAGCAATGCAGCGATTACTAGAAGCCAACACGGATTTATGAAGAACAAATCCTGCGAAACTAATCTCATCTCATTTTTTGATCGGGTAACCTCCCTGGTAGACTGTGGGAATGCTGTGGACATAATATATCTCGACTTCAGCAAAGCTTTTGACAAAGTGCCCCATGATATTCTGATTAACAAGCTAGCTAAATGTGGGCTGGATGGAACAACTATCAGGCGGATCCACAGCTGGCTCCAGAATCATACTCAAAGAGTGCTTATCAATGGTTCCTTCTCAAACTGGGTGGAAGTAACGAATGGGGTACCACAGGGCTCGGTCCTAGGCCCAGTGTTCTTCAACAATTTAAAGGGACCTTGATAGGCTGGAGCATTGGGCTGAAAACAACAGAATGAAATTCAACAGGGATAAATGCAAAGTTCTGCACTTAGGAAAAAGAAACCAAATGCACAGTTATAAGGTGGGGAATACTTGGCTCAGCAATACGATATGTAAGAAGGATCTTGGAATTGTCATTGGTCACAAGCTGAATATGAGTCAACAGCGTGATGTGGCTGCAAAAAAGGCAAACGTTATATTAGGCTGCATTAGTATAGTTTCCAAATCGTGTGAAGTATTAGTTCCCCTCTATTCAGCACTGGTTAGGCCTCATCTTGAATACTGCGTCCAGTTCTGGTCTCCGCACTTCAAGAAGGATGCAGACAAACTGGAACAGGTTCAGAGGAGGGCAACAAGGATGATCAGGGGAACCAAGCCCTATGAGGAGAGACAGAAGAACTGGGCATGTTTAGCCTGGAGAAGAGAAGACTGAGGGTAGATATGATAGCGCTCCTCAAGTACATGAAAGGTTGTCACACAGAGGAGGGCCAGGATCTCTTCTTGATCATCCCAGAATGCAGGACACAGAATAATGGGCTCAAGTTGCAGGAAGCCAGATTTCAACTGGACATCAGGAAAAACGTCCTAACTGTTAGAGCCATATGACAATGGAACCAATTACCTAGAAGTAGTGGGCTCTCTGACACTGAAGGCATTCAAGAGGTAGCTGTACAGCTATCTGTCGGGAATGCTTGATTTGGATTCCTGCATTGAGCAGGGAGTTGGACTTGATGGCCTTATAGGCCCCTTCCTACTCTACTATTCTATGATTCTATGACCCTTAGAATTATGTGACGTGTAGCATGCTGGTCCCTTATTATTGGTGAATGTTGTCCTAAATCATTTGTGCTCCCCAAAAACAATCTGGGTTCTCTTTCCTTTGTCAAGACATAGTTGAAAAAGCAATTAAGAAGGTAATCAGTTAACTGCTCCTTTTTAGGTGCTTATAATCCCAGCATGCCGGCTAAAAATGACACAGCAGTCTGTTTTCATAAGCATGCAATTCCAGACCTTAAGTAGCAAGTGTGCATTCACAGTAGAGCAAGTTTGTTTTTTATGCCTTTTTTTTTAAAGAGCAAAGCAGACTGCAGCTCTTCCTTTGATTAGATGTGATCGATTCCACAGACCAGGGTGGGCAGAAGGTAGATCAGAATCTACTGGGAATCTGAGAGTATTTTTTAAATACATCAGCCAGGATTTCTGGTTCCCAGTTGTTTAACAGTGGCAACAAAATGACTCCTACCCCCAATTATAATATTAAAATGAAGAAAGCTGAGTAGAGGGGGAGAACCAGGAGTGGATTTGTGCACAGAAGGACTATGAGCTCCATTCATTTCTGGGACTCAAAACAAGCTCCTTTAATTCTATGCTTTCTGCACCTGCCTCCAGTTAATGGATCTCTCAGGGTTCCAGTAAAACAAGACGTAGATCCCAAAAGCCTGAAGTCTACCTATTGCTGCCATAGACAACCTTAATTGCTTCACTGTTCATAATGTAGCCATCACAAGTCATGCTATTTAAGGCTATTATTCTAACCACTACAAGACCAAAACTAGTTCTTTAAATAGCTGCAATACCGGGAAATACTCACTGCAATACTGCCACACTATATCCATTATTACCTGTCTTATTTCTTGGGAAAGCTTTTGTAGTTTTAGTGTCCAGACCTTGAAGCATAATTGAGTGTTAATTACTTTGAGTAGTATTTACTGCTACCTCTACTCAGTGTAGACCCCTTGAAGTAGACAAACATGACTAACATAGGTTTCTTAATTTCGGTGGGCCTACTCTGAGTAGAACTTGGTTGAATACAACTCTTTATGTGCCAATATACATATATACTTATTTTAAACACGCTACAAGCAAGATGTTAAAAAACAACCATCTGACACTGTAAAGAGGTGTTCTCAAACCTGTTCGCCAAATTCCCTATTAAAGTTCAACTCAACCCTGAAACTTTTCTCAGAATAACTGTGCCATCAAGGAGATATTTAGTTGAAACGCAACCTATTCATGTTCAGTTTAGTATGACAGAAGATGAGTTGTTTCAGAATCAGTGATACCCAGCAGATCATAAAGTAGAAACAGTCTGCATATTCTGTAACCCCAGGTCCTGCAAGCAGATTTATGGATTATAGTTACAGGTCATCTCTCATCCACATGCCACATCAGCAGAATAAAAGTTACATAATACAATAAGCCTGTAAATCACTGACAGGTTATACTGACCTTCTTATGCAACTTCCCAAAGCACAGATCCCAAGGATCAAACTAGATGTGATGGTAGTATACACATTTATTTCCACATATTCACCCCACTCACATATGAAAAAGGAGGCTAGCTGGGCCTTCCTTTAGAAAGGATAGCAGAGGGGTGATGAAACACTTTGTTGGAAGCGATCCAGAAACAGAGAAAAGTCATTCGAGCAACAGGCTAAGCTGAGGGGAGGTAAGGCATATCTTTTCAGCACCAGGTCAAGACTTTCCTCTTCTCCCAGGGATTTTAGCATGTGTTTTTTAAATTGTTTTAAACTGTGTTTTAAAAGATGTGTTTTTATTTATTTATTAATTTAATTTAATTTATATACCGCCCTAAGCCAAAAAGGCTCTCTGGGCGGTGTACATAAAAGATAAAACAAGCACAATATATAAATACAATAAGTATAACAAAATCAAAGATCAAAACAAACAATAACAAAGAACCAACAACGTCAAAATACAACAATAATGAAAATACTGATAAAATACACTATAAAATACACTATAAAATACACTTTAAAATGCCTGGGAGTATAAAAAGGTTTTCACCTGGCGCCGAAAGGATAGCAGCGTTGGCGCCAGGCATACCTCATCGGGGAGACTATTCCACAGTTCGGGGGCCACTACCGAAAAGGCCCTAGTTCTAGTCACAACTCTCCGGGCTTCTCGATGGGATGGCACCCGGAGGAGGGCCTTAGATGTTGAGCGCAGTGTACGGGTAGGTTCATATTGGGAGAGGCGTTCCACCAGGTATTGCGGTCCCATGCCGTGTAGGGCTTTATAGGTCAAAACCAGCACTTTGAATTTAGCCCGGAAACAAATAGGAAGCCAGTGCAGACGAGCCAGAACAGGTGTTATATGAGCAGACCTTCTGGTCCGCATCAGTAATCTGGCCGCTGTATTCTGGACTAGCTGTAGTTTCCGAACTATCTTCAAGCGCAGCCCAACGTAGAGCGCATTGCAGTAGTCCAGCCTAGAAGTTACCAGAGCGTGAACAACTGAGGCGAGGTCATCACTGTCCAGATAGGGACGTAGCTGGGCTACCAGTCGAAGATGGTAGAAAGCATTCCGTGCCACCAAGGCCACCTGGGTCTCGAGAGACAAGGAAGGATCGAAAAGAACTCCCAAGCTACGAACCTGTTCCTTCAAGGGGAGTGTAACCCCATCAAGAACAGGATGAACATCCTCCATCTGGGCAGTGAAGGCACTCACCAACAGCGTCTCGGTCTTGTCAGGATTGAGCTTCAGTTTGTTAGCCCCCATCCAGTCCATTATCGCGGCCAGGCAACGGTTTAGCACGTTAACAGCCTCACCTGAAGAGGATGAAAAGGAGAAATAGAGTTGCGTGTCATCAGCATACTGATGACAACGCACCCCAAAACTCCTGATGACCGCACCCAGCGGCTGCATGTAGATGTTAAAAAGCATGGGGGACAGTACCGATCCCTGCGGGACTCTACAATGGAGAGTCCAGGGTGTCGAGCAATGTTCCCCAGCACTACCTTCTGGTGACGACCCACCAAGTAGGAGCGGAGCCACTGCCAAGCAGTACCCCCAACTCCCAACTCCGTGAGTCTTCCCAGAAGGATACCATGGTCGATGGTATCAAAAGCAGCTGAGAGATCAAGGAGAATCAACAGAGTCACACTCCCCCTGTCCCTCTCCCGACAAAGGTCATCATACAGGGCGACCAAGGCTGTTTCAGTGCCAAAACCGGGCCTAAAACCGGATTAAATTTGTATATTTGTTTTTAATGTTTTTAGTTACGGTAAACCGCCCAGAGAGCTTTGGCTATGAGGGGGGTATACAAATACAATAAACAGATAAATAAGGAGGAGGCTTCAGTGCTCCTGTCCCATGCATTCTGAAGACTCCAACCAGCTTTATATGCAAAAAGGGCTGACATGTAAGTCATTGCCTCATCCTGTTTAACTTGACCCTGAGTCCCCTCACCTTTCACTAGTATTCTGCTGCCAAAATAATTGTTTTCTCATAATTCAGACAATGTGATGTGCCTCCACACTAGTAATTGATCCACTTCCACAACCAGCACATCTCCTTGTTGTTAAAGCACTTCAGAGCCTTGCCATGCTTTCTCTACTCTTATAGGGCAATAAATTCTTGACGCATGAAGTGCCTCCAACTCTACCACTCCTAGTTCCTTTAACTTTCTTTAACTTCACCTATTCACCCCCTTGCTGCTTCTGTCTAAAATGGGGGTGGCAAACCAGTAGCCTGAATCAGGCCAGTCAAGCTATTTTAAATGACTCGCTATGCCCCATCTTCCTCCCCATTGCAGCACTAGAATGAAAGTTCTCTTTCCAGTGCAGCACTGTGATGATGAGAAAAACTGCTTTCTCTGAACAACGGAGATGACTGTCCTCCCAATCACAGCACTGGGTTAGGCGCAGAAGAAGCCTTTCCTCTAAGCCCTTTGCTGTGATGAAGATTTTTATTTATTTATTAGATTTAGATCCCACCCTTCCTCTCAGTATATGGGTTCCAGAGAGACAGACAGAGAGAGAAAAGGAGGGAGCTCATGCTGCATCCCTAGCATGCGTGAGGAATGTTTGTACTATATGTGGGTTTCTGTGAGCTACATGGATGGTAAGTATCTATGTTGTCAATGTGCATGTTGAGCATGTGACCACTTAGCCACAACTACTGCTAACATGTAGCCTTTGGAGAGTTGGCCAACCTTGAATTCAGCGCTTGGGCTGAATGAGGTCAGCCATCTCTGCTCCGCCTCACTTCCAATTCAAAACTCTCCTCAAAATCCATCCATGAAGCATTTGGATTAATTCCTCAGTCTTCTTCCACAATTAGAACAATGCCCAATTATATGAAACTGTGTTTATTCAGATAGATATCTCCTACACTTGGGCTTCCGGTTCCTTTCTCCACCTCATTTCTGTTTTGTTACTCTCTATTCTTCCTTTTCTTTTTTGTCTCTCCTCGTTTTCATTGTTTTATCCTTCCACATTGTTCCGAAGAACTTACAGTCTCCTTTTGGTCAGAGACCTACCTTTTTTGCTTATGTTATTCTTTAGGTACCATAAATATTGATGCCATAATATTAAATAATATACAGACATCTCAGTTACCTGGGCAATCAGAAATCTGAACATAGGAAACTGCCTACTACCAAGTTAGATGAGTGGTCCATGTATTGCCTACTCTGAGTGCCAGTGTTTTGGACAGTCCTACCTGGAGATGCTGGGAACTGAACCTGGGACCTTCTGCATGCAAAGCAGATGCTCTACCACTGAGCTATGGCTCTTCCCAAAACCACTGAACTACGTTCCTAGAGATATGTAGTATTTTCCTAGCACCAAATCACAATTTCTAAAAGACTAACTCAAAGGCATTCACATTTGGAGTTTATTTCTAGAATGAAATATCATTAGCTGCATTGACTCCAGACCCACTATACCCAAGTATAATGTGTGAAATGTTACTTAAATACAAATTAGCTACAGCTTGCCAACTCATATGGTGTTTTCAATTTGGCTGTGCTGAAAAACATCTGCAAAAATTCCATCCACCCCCTCCTATGAACTGTGTGTGCCTGTGTGTGTGCATATGCACATAGGTTGCTATGCCTGCTCCTAAGTGATAGCCAAGAATTGCAGATCGTATCTCAAAGCCACTAAGAAAATTACTTCAGAGAATATTGCAGTAATTATGTGCCTGCGTTTACCCAATGAAGCTACAATGGAAAAAAAATCACATGCACAGTAGTTCTTCAGGTCAGCAGTGACTGCTCAAGCTCTTACAGGGACAGCCAAAAAGAGAACATTTAAAATAAAAGCTAATTAAAAAACTAATACTTAATTTAGGCCAAAAGCATAGTAAATATGTGCTGATGACAAGTTTTTGTTGTTGTTATGTGCCTTCAAGTAGATTAAGACTTATGGCAACAAGATGCGAGACAAGGGTGTATTTTATCACCTTATATATTTAATCTATACACAGAACATATCATACAGAAAGCGGGATTGGACCAAGATGAAGGAGATGTGAAAATTGGAGGGAGAAATATCAATAATTTAAGATATGCTGAAGATCCCATACTACTAGCAGAAACCAGTAAGGATTTGAAACGAATGCTGATGAAAGTTAAAGAGGAAAGCACAAAAGCAGGACTATGGCTGAACGACAAGAACACTAAAGTAACGACAGAAGAGTTATATAACTTTAAAGTTAACGAGGACATTGAACTTGTCAAGGATTATCAATATCTTGGCACAGTCATTAACCAAAATGGAGACAATAGTCAAGAAATCAGAAGAAGGCTAGGACTGGGGAGGGCAGCTATGAGAGAACTAGAAAAGGTCCTCCAATGAAAAGATGTATCACTGAACACTGAAGTCAGGATCATTCAGGCCATGGTATTCCCGATCTCTATGTACGGATGTGAAAGTTGGACAGTGAAGTGAATAAGAGAAAAATCAACTCATTTGAAATGTGGTGTTGGAGGAGAGCTTTGAGTGTACCATGGACTGTGAAAAAGACAAATAATTGGGTGTTAGAACAAATTAAACCAGAACTATTACTAGAAGCTAAAATGATGAAAATGAGGTTATCATACTTTGGACACATCATGAGAAGACATGAGTTGCTAGAAAAGACAATAATGCTGGGACAAACAGAAGGGAGTAGAAAAAGAGGAAGACCAAACGAGATGGATTGATTCCATAAAGGAAGCCACAGGCTTCTTCTTACAAGATCTGAACAGGGTGGTTTATAACAGATGCTACTGGAGGTTGCTGATTCATAGGGTCGCCATAGGTTATAATCGACTTGAAGGCATATAACAACAAATGAATTCCTCTTCTTCTGTGTTTGCTGTTGGAGCATAGCCTTGGATGATGGTTATGTTAATAGGTTTCCCATTTAATCTCATTGGTATCACTCAGACCTTGCTATAGCTCCTAATTGCTCTTGCTCCATCACTTCTCACTATTAAAGCAATCCCATTTCTTCTTAATTTCTCATTTCCTGCATAAAATATTTTTTAGTTGCCCGATTGAAAATGTCCCATTCTCATCCATTTTAATTCACTCACGGCAAGTATTGTAATGTGGATGCATTCCATTTCTTTCTTGACAATTTCTAACTTTCCCTGGTTCATGCTTCTCACATTCCATGTTCCTATTGCGTACATCGTACAACTCTGGACTCTCCAGCTATTCTCATATTGCAGGGATCATTAATAAAGTGTCCACGATGACCAAGGTAGAAAACTAAAGAGGCACATGGGAGGGACTGAGGTAAAGCTGAGGTTGGTGGGGCTGTGTTCAATTCACCCTAATGGACAACATCCACTGCCCAGAAGTCTACCACAATGTAGGAAGAGCAAGATGCCACAGGCATGAGCTTTCCTTTAAAGGGAGATGTTCGCTGAAGGAAGGCAGTGTAGAGGGTAAACAGGCAGACAGTTGATGAGCCAGGGAGAAACCCCTGTAGCCTCTTGAAGTCCAAGTGAATGGTGGGTGGTGTGGAAGCATTGTAGAGGAGACAGGTAATGAACAGCCACTATCGCCACCTGTTCTGAGGGCAGCAACCTGAAGAACAGATCTCATTTTGCTCTCCTCTGGTCTAGCCTAGGTATGGGAAACCTTTTGCTCTCCAGATGTTGTTGAACTACAACTCCCAATGGCTCCAGCAAACAGGGCCAATGGGCAGGGATGACATCAGTTGTAGTTCAGCAACATCTGAAAGCCAGAGGTACTTCACACCTAGTCTAGCTATATAAAAACAGGACACAGTATGAAGAAATTCTGCGCAATGCTGACACTGCAGTTCTCAAATTGTCACAGTGACCTTTTTTACAGCAAGGCTGTTGGCAGGTTTATTGCAACCCTTTCCTCCCTCCCCAACATACTACATTTCTATGCACAGAGTTTTTGGGGGGTGGGGAGAAAAATTCAAACATGTAATGACCATCTGCTTCCTGAATTGGTACAGCTGAAGAAAAGATCAGAGCTCCAGGATAATGGACAAATTGGGCCATATTTAAGAAACGCATCCCATCAGTGTAAGAATTTCCACTTGAGCAAGGATTCCCCCCTTCTCCCCCACACTCCAAATCTGCTCCACAGGGTTGGGCAGGGGTGTAGTCATCCAGGTCTGGGGGGTCTTAGACCCCTTACTTTTTTGGGAACAGGGTCCCAATGTCTCCAGCATCCTAGGAACCAATCAGCATGAAAATGGAGTCTGCTAGCCACTGAGAAGAGTCTTCTAACATATTTCCTTGTCCTTTCCTGTTGACTGGAGCCAATCAGAGTGAAAGGAGGCGAGTCAGCCACTGAGAAGACTCTTTTTAGTAGCCAACACTCTCCCTTTTCATGCTGGTTGGCTCCTAGGGACATCTGTTGCTGTGGGAGCAGGCATTAACAAGGATCTCATTCTCAATCTAGCAGCAAAGAAGGGGGGAAGGTCACGTCCGTGACTATCATGAAGGGACCCTGCACTTCTGAATTTGTCACTACACTACTGGGGTTGGGGTAGCCCCCCCAATAGATTTAGAGGGCATGCAGAAGAGGGAAGTCCCTTTGAGCAAACAGAAATCCTTGTGCTGAGCGGGCCATGACCAAGCACTACATTGGATACAACCCATTGAACTTTCTTTCTCACTCTTATTCAGCAATGACAGACCTAGCACTCTTCTACTCAAAAGACCAGCTCTCTACTTGGAGAACCACTATGCTGGGACAAATGTAGCATGTTAAGTGGACACTAGCATCTGTACAAATACCAGGATGCCACAGTCTATCGTGGCTTCAAGTCTCATGTCTGTTGCATGGTCCTGTGTGTTTAAAGAGATTTTCACCTTTCAAACATTAAGGTGTCCATCACAAATGCACAAAGGGTGCATGCTTGAAACACATCTGTCATGTCAAGCATGAAGTGACCCCTTAGCTTCCAAGATAACACTTCCATTAAATGCAAAGCAAGCTGACTGGGTGAATAAAGCAGTCTTTGCTTTCCAGCAGATGTCAGGAAATACTTTCAGGGCACCTCTAATTATCCATCCTGTTATTACCTTCCAATTCTATTTAGTAGCAGTTGCCCTCCAATTTACAGGCAACAGCAAGTCACAGCTAGTAATTTAAACTCAAGAGTAGGGAGAGATCTTGCTGCTTTTATAAGTGAAAACTTAACAAAATAGACCATTAGAGCAATTTTAAATTGCAGGAGAGAAACTGTCCTCTCAAGTGGTTCCCAGCTGAAGAAGCAAGAGCAAGAAATTCAAGCACCTTCCTAAGTTCAGCCAATCAGTGCTGTGGAACACTTCTATCTGAAAATATAGTATTACTAGCTAAATTAAAGTTTATACAAAAGTAATTATGCACTATTTGGAAATATGGAAACTAGTAATAACCATAGTTGACCAATATAGATTATTCCATATTTTAAGTAATTAAGCCAAGGAGGAATACTAATTCATTTATAATTTAAAGAAGGAAATGTAACAAGTGAAATGGATTGTGAATGGCAGGTTTTGATATTAAGTTATATTAAAACATCTTTATTCCCCTCAATGTGTTTAAATATATTGATATCATCTCAGTTTTCTACCAAACACAAGAAAAATGAAAATGCTTCCCTCCTCTAGAGAAAACATGATAGATGCCTGTGTTAGCAATTAATTCTGCAAAACTAAGGTAACAGGGGGGGGAAAGGAAACAAAATCCAGTGTTGCACAAGCAGAATTCTGCTCACATGACTTCACCTTCCTCCTCTCCCACCTGCTATCCTCCCTGATCTGCTCCAGGACCCTCAACTCTCTTTAGCAGATTTTGAGCATGTGCAGAGTTGTTGCCGGGGGGGGGGGAAGGGTGAGGGAGCCTTTTTCTGCTCATACGTGTACATTGTTGTGATACAGCCCTATGTCCAAATATAGAGAAATAGAAAATAGTCTTCCATGTTAATTGGTATATTTTATTATAATGCAATTGTTTAGGCTTCCCCCCCCCCAATATCCAAACGGTCAAAAGGTTATTATAAAGCGCTTAGGAAGGCTTGAGCAACCAATTGTGATGGGGTCTGGTAGATGTTTGGAGCTTTGGCAAAAGACAAACACACAAGCTACACAACACCACAATGTAAATATAATTCAGCTCCTGCACTCGCCATGGGTCCAGGACAACAGACCTCAAGTGAAAGCTGTTAAAGTCTTCTGACATTTTGAATGTTCTGTAGAAGGCCTGATATTTGATCTAGAGCTTGGATTTTTGTTAATAATAAGTCCTTCCTTCTCTCATGAAACCAGTCTGATGGAATTCAATAGAACTTTTAAGTGTGCAGAGGACTGCAACCCTTCAGCTTTTAAGTAGTTTTCTAGCCCTCCTGACTGTGGAAATCTACCTGAAAACCTACAGGTAAAATATACACTGTGCTCCACGATTCAGTTCTCAAAACTGCAGAGTTCTGCACAACAACTTATTACTCCCTCATTGCATCTCATTTTCATGGCTATTCTTCCTGCCATCCTATCTGTGCCAAAAGTTCAGTCTAAAATCTTAAACTGCCAGTTTCAGATGGATTGATACCATATACACAATTTTTAAAGGCAGGGAACATGTTAATTTGGTGGTGAAAAATTGGAACTGCCCCCATCCATTAGAAGGAAAAGCAACAAATGGCACAAAACATAAAAAACTTTGGAAAGAGTGTACATAAACAGGGTTTCACTGGAACATTGGGATAAACTTACTCAGCAGTGGAGTAAAAAATTCTATGAGAATGTTAGATGTTGTGTAAAGAAATTAAGATCAGACAAAGCTTACATGATAACAATAAGTAGGCTATGTTTCTTTGTAACCCCTTTGTGATTGTTGTGTTCTTGTTGCAACTTATTAATAAATCTTATCAGGGGAAAGAGAGAAATGCCTCTTATTTTTCTGACTCAAGCTGCACTATGTTCGCAACAGACATGCTTGCAGTCAAAAGTTCTGATCTGGTTCAGGCTTCAGAATGTCAAGGGAAGGATCATTTGTTTGCAAGAAAACCCACTGCAGAATTCTCTCTCCAAGTGTAAACCTTACATATAGTGAAACAAGTCTTGCCGAAATATGCTTTCCACACACAGGGAGACTGATATGCGACACTTTCAAACAATCAACTCATTATGTGCATTCTTTAATTGCTGTAAACCGCCCAGAGAGCTTCGGCTATGGGGCAATATATAAATGTAATAAATAAATAAATAAATTCTGCTACAGTATAATTCCATAATGGGTCTGCACCAAGCAGTCCACAAAAGTCTGGCTAGGTATATAGTTAGTCATTATACATAATTGCTAATGACAATGTCCTTGCCTAGTACAGAAGATTCAACAGACCAGGTGTCATGTCAGTTGTCACGTTGAGGTTTGGAGCAGACATATGAAGGTCCAGAAGCAAAGTGGGAAAAATAGGGGAGAATGTTTCCTGTTCCCTTCCAAATTTTTCAGACCCCCCTCCCCCAAAAAAACATTTTCAGAAAAAAATGTTTCCCCCAAAATCTTCCCAGTTTTCCCCCCCTGGGCCTTCACATTTCAATTTGGAAGCACTCTGAAGCTTCCAGCAAAAAATATGGTTATCAGTGATACAGTCGGAAATGGAAAGCCTTAAAATCGATACCGACTTATGGCAACCCTATGAATAGGGATTTCATGGTAAGCAGTATTCAGAGGGGGTTTACCATTGCCTCCCTCTGAGGATAGTCCTCCCCAGCTGGCTAGGGCCTGCTCAGCTTGCCACAGCTGCACAAGCCAGCCCCTTCCTTGTTCGCAACTGCCAGCTGGGGGACAACTGATCTCCTTGGGACTATGCAGCTTGCCCACGGCTGCAGAGGTGGCAGGGCACGTAACCCCTGAGCTTTTCACTGTGAGGGTGATCTTTAGCTGGCCCTTGACACCCAGGAGACACGAGCGGGGATTTGAACTCACAGACTCTGGACTCCCAGCCAGGCTCTCCTCCCCACTGTGCTATGCCAGCTGTAGTGATACAGTTACCTATCCCTTATGAGAAACAGAATGTTTCTGAATCAGCTCCAACTCTCAAGAGCCATTTCACTTGCTAATGAAATTAGTAGGAACATCACATACACCCATAGCATATCCCCTAACACAAAGGAGCAATTATTTTTTCACTGTGTATAGCTGTCAAGAAGCAGAGGACAGCTGTTGCTCCCTACACTGTGTGCAAGAGATTGTGACTTTAAAGAAGCATTTGTTCCTCCCTATAATATATAGCCATGGTGTACTATGTCACTTTGGAATGTATAAAGTAGTTCACAAGTTCACTTAGAGCTGGCAAAGTAGACATCTACTTCCCTACCATCAGGTTCAAAAGAAAAGCTGGATTGTGTATGTTAGCATTACAGTTTGTGAAATTTTCAGCCTCTTTTGTGATCACTTCATACAATAGGTTATAAGCAGCATGAATCTTAAATTTACTTGCACCATTACCATCAAGGAGCATTACTCAAATGGTTACCAGTGCTTTTCCATGGAATTTCTAACCAGTTCCAATAGGAAGACATTAAATTTATGACTAATGTCTTCCCTGCTGGAACTAGTTAGAATCATTCTGTAGTCAGCCAAAAAAAATCTTGCATCTGGATTAAAAAGCTGTAATTCAAATACAAATATTTTAGTAGAAGAGCATTATTAAGCCACAACACAAGAATTTTGAGGTGAAACTTTCCTTGGGTACTTTCAAAGCTTTTTTCACACTTGTTATCTGAACATTTCATCAATGATAAAGATGAATTAATATGGTTCCCGGGCTGCATTTTTAGAAAGGTTGTTTCCTATCAAAGAATTAAAAAGTAAGGTTTTGCTCTAAATATAAAGACAAAAGCTTTCACTTAGGACAATAATTATATATTTTAGTTAAAATAAACAGTAAAGTGTTTTTTTAAAAACTAATAGTTATATAATAAATAAAATTAAAGATAGACCCTGCCCATGGACTTACCATCTAATGTACAAAGAAGGATCAGGGTTAATTGGCCAAAATGTCTTCAAAATACTATACAACATTCAAAGTGAGTTTGCCTAGTATCAGGAGACAGAGTTTTCCAAGGAGGTAAGAAATCAGGAGACAAATTATTTTAACACAGAAGACTAGATCTGTAGATACATCTGCACAGTGGTCCAGACCCAATGAAGAGCAGCTACAGCAGGGCTTTAAAACAAAATCTCTTAATGGAAGCTTCCCCGGGAGAGCAAGGCAACTTTTGAAATTAGTGTGTGAGATTTCTGATACACACCAGAGGAGCTACTGCTGAGAGATGTGGAATGTCCAGTTGCAAGCACAAGTGCCTTATGTAAGGAAGATCCCTAGATGGAGCCCATAATCACTATTTTGTCACTACTTTAAGCAATGTACTTATAACTGAATCTACCCATCATTGTGATCTATGTAGCTCTTTGCCAAAATTATACAAGCAAGATCTTACAAACCTCAGTTTGTGGGATATCAAGCTTTGAGCATGTCAAAGCCAAGAGTTGTCTCCCATGCTGCATGAGTGGAGTTCTGCTCATGCAGTGGAACTTCTGGAAAAGATCCTCCCCCTCATACCCCCCAAAATTGCTCCAGAGGGTCCCCCAACCTGTCAGAGCTGATCTTGAGGGTGCACAGGGAACTGTAAGGGACGGGTGAGGAAGAGAAAGTCCCATTGCACACATGGAAGTCTGTTGAATAAGCAGAGCTGCAGCACTGGATACAAAGCTGCAAGGTGCCAGCATATTCTCACATTTGAGAAATCATCTTCCCTCTACTTATCACTCTGAAGCCAACAAACAAAATGTAGCATCAAAACAATTCAATATTATGCTTACAGAGCTTCTCTGTAGTTACATGTAGCCAAACAGGACATGCATTTGTGCACAAACAGATGTTTAGGCAATTCACTGGTGTAACAAAGACTGACTGCATTCCATTTTACAGTTACACAGAACTATTAGAACCTTTATGGTATGCAAAAGTAAATAGAAGTCAGAGTCAGAATTCCTGTTTGAAAAACCAGATGCTACAAATGAGAACTCTATAAGCATATAACCCAACTCACAATTACTCTTACTCAGGTCGAACACCCTACAACTAGGCAATTTTGGGCTAGAACAGCAAAGTAAATTGAAGACTATTTATGGGAGTTAATATTCTTTTAAAATGGAATTTGTCTCCAGTTTGTTTGAACCAAAGCTACTTTGTTACACCACACAATTTTATGAAAGATGTAGGTAGGTAAACACACACATTTTAGATATTACAAGATAAAATCCCAAACACTTGAATTTTTGAGAGATTGATCTGATACATTGTCCATACCTAGATAGAGCACTAAAACAGACTTCCCCGACCTGGTGCCCTGCAGATGTTTTGGACTACAGCTCCGTTCAGTGCCAGCATGCTGGCTGCTGATGGCAGTTGTAGTCCAAACAGGGCTTAGTACTACATAAATGACCCTAATGTCCTTCCAGGCTTGTAAACTTCCCCTTCCCTTCTGTGTAGTGAAAGTGAGGAGTTTGAAAGCTTCTTTTAGTTTTCCATAGCATGTTTCTTCACCCAAACCAGAACATAAACCATAGATTGACATTTGCTTGTTTTAAACCAACCATAGTGAGTGTGAACTACAGTTCACAGTTTAGATGGAAGAAAATGACTGTTAAGCAAAAATGTCCAAACTCCTTCTGGCTGCATGAGGAGAAGGGAACATGCAAGCTTGGGCCATTCTGTCCCAAACCACCCAAATGTTTGTCTGACAAGAAGTTGCAGAGGGGATCAAAGTTGATATAGCAATCTGGTAAGTGTGAAAGATGTAGAGTCATATCCAACCAAGTCATACTCTGCATAGACCCATTAAAATAATGGACAAGTTAGTCAAGACTACTTATTTCAATGGGTCTACTCCAAATATTACTTAGTTAAACTTTAAGAGCTGTAATGTCAGATTTTCACCAACTAGATCAAGAAAATCTGACTTCCTTTGTAGCCTTTCAGTCATGATGCAGTATTATTTTCAACAAGACTTAGACATTTTTTTCCACTGAAAGGTGGCAGTTAAATCGCTTGGCTTATGTGTCTTCACTGAAAAATATTTAGTTCTTTTGCAATGAGAAAGCCAAATGAAACCAGATGTTTAGAAGATACGGTTCTCAATGCTTATATACCTAGGCAAATAGTATGCAGCATTTACTGTTACTGCCACATGCAACAGAGTCCTAACTTACTCACTGTACCTTCCCAGGGCAGATGCATGAAGAGAAATAAAGCATGAGAAATTGTAAGCAACAATAGTCTGCATGTGGGCTGAATGCTATTTACTACATGAAAATGACTGCTGTATAGAAAGTGTGCAATGTCTGGAGCAAGCCTGAATCTTTGCTGGTCTGCACAATGGTTCCTGTAGTCATAACCCTGTATACAGTTACAATACCTTGGCTTCATACTGCACTTTTTTCCTTTACTGTAAGAAAAGGTGGAAGTAGAATGAAACATTTTCATCAAAAAGTGGAAAGAAGGGGAGAAAGAATGAGCCCAGCCTCTCCTGTATGTGATGATGCCTAACAGACATCCGAAGTTGGGCTAGTCTTTGTATGCTGCTACACAAGCCTGTGGAAAAAGCCAGGCAACCGGTTGCTCAGGCTCCTGTGTAACTTAAAGATGGCAACTCTTATTTTGGGAGTTGGGCTACCTTGAACAGGATTTATGGCTGCTTGATACTGGCTCCTTCACACAAAAAAAGGAGAACCATTTTTCCCAGCCCAGCTGCCAGAAAGTATGTCACCAAGGGTTTCCCATTCTCACCTTTACAGAGACCTCCATAGCGCTCCAGACAAGGATGAAAGCAACCAGAATTTTAAAATATTACAGCTAGAAATCCAGTGTCTTGTCTCACCCACTTCCCTTTCTCCCCAATACATACATGTCACTGCTAACTGATTATAATAATTTGACAGTTTAGGTCTGCCTTGCCCATAAGTCTTTTGCTTGGGTAAACAGATGCAATTAGAAAAATACAAATAATTCCAGTAAACTAGTAACCCAAGATTATGCTACATTAAAGTATAATGTTTTCATCCATGCCTCCTGTTTCCAGACATTACAGCATAGCCTATTAACGCTAACACAATTAAGCATTTAAATAACCTGGGAAATAGTGGAGTCTGGAACTAAGTATCTGCTCTAGGATGGAGGGTCAGAAGTTTTGTTTCCACAGTATGAATAGTACTTCTCATAACAACTTAGCAACTGGAAATAAGGAGCATCCAGTCAATTTAGTGATCTTTGTTCTAGCAGGGTTTAACATACAGAGGTCATATTTAGCGACTTTGTAGAGGAATTAGCAGAAGTTGAGGTAGATAAACTGCTGCTGATGGCACAGCACAGGATCAGTTTTATTACCAAGAAAAAGGAGTTGCTACGGAAAGTCTAGTTGCTCCTAGTATTGCTAATTTATATATGGCAAACTTGGTTCAAACCAAGTCATTTCCAAGAAAGAAATCTCTATGCGCTATATGTAATATATTATGGCAAATACATTGATATTACTGCTCATCAGGATTGCGCAGTGGATGATTTTTTCATATGGATGAATGCAGCTGATCTTCATATCAAGTTTACAAAGTAATATGGGATTACAAGTATTACCATTGTCGTACTGAATGCTAATATTACTCCTCAGTGTAGACCCATTGAAGTTAATAGACATGACTAACTTAGGTTCATTAATTTCAGTGTGTCTATTCTAAGCAGGACTTGGCTGAACAGAACCCAGCTAGTTACTTTTAAGCAGGATAGACAAATGTATGTTAAAAAAATACAGTAAACCTACTGATAAGAATAAAATTTTACATTATAAGTCATCTTCAAGTTCATTTACAAGGGAATTTCCCATCTGCACAATTTCCAAGATTAAAATGCAGGTGAGCTATCAGTGTAGTATGAACAACAATTGAAATTAAAAGATTCTCCCCAGGGAGTTATTAGAAGAGCACAGATGTATCACAGAAGTTAGTCGCTGCAGGATAAAAAGTTGGTTCACAACAAAAAATTGGTTTGGTCAGCGGAATATAATAGAATGTCTTTCCATCCTTACTGGCACCTGGTAAGAAATATTCCAGGATTTAGCTGTTAGCTGTTATAGGATATCATAAATAATATAAAAGATAAAACAGTTCATTCTGATATAGCTGATACTCCCTATTACAAGTGGACACTTAAATGTGGAAAGTGTTCTTGTTGTGCATAATTCATGCAGTTGAAGACAATTCACTAATCCCAGAAACAGAAATATTTTTGTTTGAGATACATGACTACATGTCATTATCAATGTAGTTTTGTACCCTTGTTATGTATATGTAGGGCAAATAAGCAAAGCTTTAAGAACTACTGCAGTGAACACAAGAGCAAGATTAGAAACAAAATGTTTGAAGCTCCATTAGTGTCACACGTTTTAGAACATAATTATAAACCTGAAGATTTAAAGTACACCTATCTATTCAAAAAGAGTAAGGCCCACAAATTTTACTTTCTCAACTAGAAGCTTTTTGGAGTTTTTGCACTGCAGACAGTAACATCTAGTGGTTTGAATTAGAAGGTTGATTTGTCAGCATATTTATGTTAGTCAGCTGAATGTAATGAGTTTCCACATGAAATAATGGTTCTTTAAAAATAGGTACTATCTTGTTAAGGGAGTGGTTGTTACAAATTATATAATTTGAGACATTTGAAGCTGTTGTTCCTTCCTTGGGCTAGTGAAGCAAAAGAGAAAGTGTTCAGACAGCTTGAGAGTGGCACAGAAACCTACTGGGCATTTAGGTGGTAAGTGGTATTTGATCTGGGATTGGTTGTGTCTGTTATACAGTTTGATATTAAGCAGTGAAATACATGTTTTGGAGGGAGCATTGCAAACAAACTGAAGGAATTACGCTAATGTGGGAGGATTCATGCTTGGCAACAACTCAAGCTGAAATCTGTCTGAAATAAATTTTTCTCCAAAGGAATCAGAAGCTTGATAAAGACCTAGTGTTGAAACATACTTTTACCACTTTTCCATTGTTTATGATAATATTGTATGTATAGAATGTAAATATTGCATGTGTAAAATAACTGTGGTTGCGAGTACAATGTAAGCACTATTTATATAATTTTGGGCCTTGCGTTTGTGATGGGGTTACAGTAACAGTATGCCATATTTGTGCTGCACACTAGGCTTGCTAGAAAGAGAATTCTTTTGTCAGCAACTTGTTCCTAATAATTTAAGCAATCTTAAAAAGAGGACAGCCAGCCAACAGAGACCAGGAAGTAAAAAATATTTCTAGATCAACACTGTCAGAGTTTTAAAAAAATAAAAATTAAAGAATTAAGGCCAAGTCCAGAACTCGGTACACAGAAAGTCTGCCACGTATTCAAAAATTGTGCTCGACAATGAGAGCCCACTACAAGGCATGCACATCAGCGGGGTCCCTTGCAAAAACTGTTGGAAGGGGCCAGCCCCAAAGGGCAAATCACAAACAAAGGCACAAATCCCAAGCCAGCTCAAGGCAAATTGTTTCATATTCTTCTCTTATGATACTGATCTCTTTGAGAGGAGCTTGCTGGTATCTTAAGAATGGCTGAGATCATAAGCTGGTTCCTCCTCCAGCAGCAGAACAGAAGAAGCTTACTCATGCTGGTTTGGAGATCAGCAGAATCAACCTGCAGCACACTCTACACTCAGCTGCTTTGAAGAGTTTTGAGAAACTACAACTGGTACACAGAATGCAGATGGTTAACAAGGATGGGCTACAGAAAATGCATGCCAATTTTAAAACAATTTGGTGGCTCCAAATTAGTTTCAAGGCTCAACTCAAAAGAGCTGGTTTTAACTTTTAAGCTTCAAACCATCTAGTCCACAATGCCTTGCTTTCTCCCAGATGAAACTGTCTGTACTTTCAGGTCTTTCTCAGAATACCTGTTGCAGGTCTATCTGTTTTCATGGCTGGCTACCCAAGACAGAGCCTTCTTCCAGTAGAACAGCTCTCCATCCTTCTTTGTTAATTTTCACATCAAAGGCAGTGCTTTTTAACAGAGCCTTTAGAACAAAGTCTAGCATTTTGTTTTTCTTTCCATTGTTTCCTGCTGCTGAATTTAATTAGTTATCTGGTTCCTATTGTGCTCAGTCCATTTTATGATTTTTCAAATATCTGCTTTATTACTTTAGAATATTAGTTTTATTATTACATTGTTAGCCACCTTAGGACTTTTAGACCAAGATGTGGCATACATAGTGTTTTAATAGATAAAACCTGGGCTATACAGAAAAAGCACACACAGTCACCACCACCAAGGCCAGAAAGAATTCACAGTAAGTGTATAGCTGTCAACAGAAATAGTAGCTGCATGTCAACTGCTTCTTTCACAACATGTAATAAAACTTACCTGTTACCCCAACATCAAGTTACACGTTTCTCTACTGCACATTATTGGTTGCTGCTAGTGGTGTGCAGGGAAATGTGCAACATTGTGACATCAAAACACAGGTTTTGCTAGATGTCACCAAGATGGGAGTTACCAGGCAGCTACCATTTTCAGGAGACAAAACATCTAGTTCTGCCCTAAGAACCCCCTTAACAAGAATGATCTCATTGGCCACAATCTTGTACCAAAGACTGTTCAACACTTCTGACATTGGGTATGCTATCTGAAACAAAGTGAAACTTCCATTCATGTAGCCAAATCATTAACATAATCCTTTGCGGATATAAGCTGCCCCAAATGACATCAGATAGGCTTCCATGGGAAGGTAAAGGCAGTTTCCAGGAATGACACCAGCTTTTCCCTTACTGATCCAGAAATCCACGTATCTCTCAAATGGGCCTACATGCAGAATGTTAATCCCGTGCCAATGGAGGCCATTCACCCCATCACACCTTGCTCATTGTTAGTACAAAAGGTCATGAAGCAACCTTTCATTTTCTCATGCTCCTTGTTTCCTTGCATTTTTATCCCCAGGAACCCAAAAGACCAACGGGATCTCCAAGGCTGTATCCTTTGGGTTAAGAAGGGATGTCAAGGAACACATTATTAGGATTCATTTGATACTCTATTTGGCAAGACATTAATGGGTTTTTTCTTTCTTTCTTTTACACACACACACTTACTAGGGAGGCAGTTTGAGAATACCTGATTTAGAGAAATTATCTTCTACCACTGACTAAAAACCCAAACAAGATCTTATACTTGACATTTGCCTGTAACATAACTTTCCTTACTATATGTCCATCTTGTATGTCAAATCTTACCTTTTTGGTTTTGCTTCTTAGACATAATAGGCTGCCTGTATTTAGTGTTCAATTACACAGGAAAGAAATAAGAATCCGTTTCCTCAAAGAACAAAAAGTAGCAGGTTCAGTTCAAGTGCTGATTTGCAGCAAGGCAGGAAATGGCAAATATCTGCTTAGAGACAGCAAGCCTCCAGCTCCCAAGGCAACAGAAGAGTTGTAAAGAATTTCCTAGACACATTGCCAGTCACTGTAGATCCTTCCTCTTAGCATCATCTTCTGTCAGGAAGCACAAACACAGCAGTTCATATTGCTGTTTTTCAGGTTCTGAAAAAGCAATGTACAAGAATTTAGTTTACTAGTATGGCAGAGATACTGTAGCCTGTGTAAGAGCATTCCTCAAAAGCTTTTTTTATCTGAAGTCCATGTTGCTTAAAGAGAACTCCAGAATGAGGGGTCAACAAAAAAAATCTAGATACTCTGTAAAGCATCAGGCAGACTTTGCGCTGCATTTTAAACAGCTTGCCGTTCTGGAATTGGAGTTACTACATTCTGGTAAAAGAAACTTTTAATGGAAGAGAAGTCCTGAAATTGTGCTCCCTAAAGATATGGCAACACAGTGTAACAGAATATGCAGTATCCAAGTAGCAGCATACTCATTTTTGAAGGAATTTTCTCATTCTAAACATGTCACATTTTTTAAAATTAAAACTTTTGACACAGAATGTCTAAATAAAACTGCCACACTGCAACCTTTTGCAGCTGTCCTCTTATGGCAGAGTTACTATCAGAACCAGTAATGAATACTGTCATGTGAGGCAGCAGGTGAACTGGAAAGCAGCGGTGCCTACACTGATAATAGAACAGCTTTCTCTGTGGGGGGGGAAACTGATGAAATTGCATTAGGAATGGGAAACACCTGTTGTTCAACGCTCATAAAGCTAGCATGACCAATGGTCAGGGGGTTTGAATCTGAGAACATCTAGAAGAACTTCATCCTTCTTCCCTGAGAGAGACAGAGAGAGAGAGAAGACATGCAAATCATATTTAAGAATGAAGCACAGAAGAATTGGTCAAAAAGTGCTTTCAATGATACCTTCTAATGCAGAACTGTACAAACAGACTCAAATATGAACTTTCACATTTGTTTACTTCTGTGCTTTTGGCACACTAAAAATATTGTAGAATTGCTAACCCTTATTCTCACCACCAGTTTCTCACCATTTACAATTGTTCTTAAAGTCATACTCATACTATACCCCCTCTAAGGGGGTGAAAGAAAAGCAGGGGACAACCAAAACAAGGACTCTCCAACTATTCACTACTATCCATTCACCCATCTATCCATCCATCCACACACACAGTGGTTCCTAATGCAGGATCATGCAGGAAATACTCCAGAAAGACAAACCATGCAGTCATCCAGTTCCAATATACAACACATTCACCCTTCTTTTATAACAAGACACATGCCAACTCTTCCTGAATAGAAGGAGAATAGAAGATGCGCAAATAAATGGTGGGAGGGCAACTCTGTTGCTTTCAGAGGAATGCAGAGTCCATGCTATACTTAAACCCATATTTAAAAAATGACATGCAAAAACAGTATTTGGGGGGCATGTCTATCGCCAGTACAACAGATGCTTCACTTAAAGATTGTGTGTCAACATGGCTTCATGGGTTTTGTTTCCATACCTTTCTTTTTCAATCCATGCACAACAGAATCTTAGTCGTCAGAAATGCTCAGGCGCATGACGTGCCATTCCATAGTTTTCAAGAGAACAAGGCCAGCTCAGGAGGAATTGTCCCTATTCACCTATCTTAGAACAGAATTGGTTGTTAAGCAGAGTATTTATGGAATGTGTAAAAATGTAAATGTACTGCCTTCAAGTCAATTCCGACTTATGGCGACCCTATGAACAGGGTTTTCATGAGGCTGAGAGGCAGTGACTGGCCCAAGGTCACCCAGTGAGCTTCATGGCTATGTGGGGATTCGAACCCTGGTCTCCCAGGTCGTAGTCCAGCACCTTAACCACTACACCACTGTGTAAACAGACTTTTAAAAAGTTAGTCACCTTATTTAAGGCATTAAGAAAGCTTCCCTAGACTGGCAATTCTTCCACTTGTGATACATTTCTCCACTAACCAACAACCTATTCTATGTACTACATGAACATAATACGCTGCAGTGCAAGGAAGCCAATTACATAGATGTAAGGGAATGATGGAACCAATTGCTGTAGTTCACATAATGATCTAATGGTGCCTTGCCTCACATATCAGAGCAGCCTTTCCCAACCAGTGTGCCTCCAGATGTTGTTGGACCACAATTCCCATTTTTCCTGACCATTGGCAATGCTGGCTGAGG
Source organism: Rhineura floridana (assembly GCF_030035675.1). Lineage (NCBI taxonomy): Eukaryota > Metazoa > Chordata > Lepidosauria > Squamata > Rhineuridae > Rhineura > Rhineura floridana. The sequence continues at coordinate 39,393,994 of NC_084482.1, forward strand.
CTGATGGGAGTTGTGGTCCAACAACATCTGGAGGCACACTGGTTGGGAAAGGCTGTATCAGAGTAACCCTACTTCCAGCTCCATGCTTGATTTGCTTGTCCATCTATATAGATGGCACCACTGGATTGCACCACAAAGCAAGTGACTTTTCCAGCTTTTAGCACAGAGCAAGCTAGGCTTTAAAGGAACATATAAACAGAGTACTTTTTCTAAGTGGAGAAATCATGACAAATTAATAGCTGTACAAATACACCTGCTGATCTGTGCCCATGAATTAACTGCTCTGGAACAAACTAGCAAGTATGGGCTGCTTCACCTAGCCATTCTCTTAACATTCAGACAACTGTTCATCCTGCTCTTAGGAAGCTTGGAGGGTGAAATGGTTTTCTATTATCAGAACCCACAATGTTTCAAGCTATCACAAATTTTTCAGAAATAAACTGAGTGGCAATATACAAATCTGTATCTTCTGCTTGAACAATTCTAACAAACTATTTCTTATAAAGAGAGTTGTATCTGAGCACAAACAAGAAGCACTCAACTATAATATAACTGGTCATCTAGTCAGTCTTTGGTTCCTCTTGATTTTCTTCCGTGTAGTGCATTTAGCATTTATATATAGCACTCGCTGTATTTTCAATGCTTGAAGAAGAAGAAGGCGGACCCCTGCCTCAAATAACCTAAAAATCAAAAGTGGGGAAGACTGAAGAAAAGCAAAGGAGAAAAAGGGTAGCAATGGATAAATGTGAACAAATTCAAAGATTATGGTATCTACTAGGGGTGGTCAACCCTGGCCTAGAGGCCTGATATAGCCCCTCCAACCAATTTTCTGGGGCCTCAAGACCCCACTGGTTTTGGCAATGGCACCAAAAAAGAAAAAAGTAGACACAACACTGGGGTGAGGGAGAGGCTTAAACCTCTCCATCCAGCTCACTGATGGGGATGCAAAGTGCCCCTTCCCCAGTCACCGGATTATTTGATGAATCCTCCACAGCTGACATGAACAGTTTGGCTTACAAGGGGAGGAGGGGTACACATGCAAGAGTGTGCATGCAGGAGTATGGGGTGGCCATATCCACTTTTGGCTATACCCACCACTGGCATTTGACCCGCAGAGGCTGGCCAGGGAGAATACAGCCCTTAGGCTAAAAAAAGTTAGTCACCTAGATTGTACAATCTCCATGTGGGGGCGGGGGGAGAGAAGATAGCTTATATATAGACTATTGTTTGGCAATGGGCTACTTCACACACAATTTTAGCATGTAGCCGCTAAAACATATTTTAAACAGGTACACACTGCAGAGACCTTCTGTTTATCTAGGGATCCTTACATACAGTGCATTATCACACCTGAAGACACATGCCTTTGGATAAGAGGATAAGAACCCTGTGAAGCAGCTCTAAACCAACCTGTTTTTATACTCATCTTTACCTCTTTGTAAATTCTTAGAGTATAATTAAATGGCTATTTCTGACTAACAGGAAGAATATATACGGCCCAAATTACATAAAATTTCACATGCACTTCCTAATTTTGGACTCTAGTCCAACCATAGTAAAATACTTTAGTCCCACTGATTTCATAAGAAAAAAATAAGCATGTGCTGAACTCCCTATTGAAAACAATGGGTATTAGATGCACTTCCTTTTTGCTTCATTCTGCTCCATCTTGTTGGTCCTTACATCAGTTTACTTTGAAGTTGCTTGCACTTTATATCTTCCATGTCTATGGGTAAGCAGGGTTTCAAGCTTTATGAATATGTACACTTTTACTCTCTTGTAGTATTCTTTATTGACAATTTCCAAACACTTGCACAAAAAAGTTTATAAATAATTTTGCAAAGTAAAGTCCTTCACATGGTGCATAAACTATGGAATTCACTCCTACAAGATGGAGCGATGGTCACCAGTTTGGATGGCTTTTAAAAAGGATTAGACAAATTCACAGAGGTAAAGCTATCATTGGCTATTAGCCACTGTTGGCAGCGGCATGACTCTGAATACCAGCTGCTGGGAATCCCAAGTGGGGAGAGTGCTGTTGCACTCATGACCTGCTGTGGGCTTCCCATAGGCATCTGGTTGGGCACTGTGAGAACAGGATGCTGGATTAGATGGGTTTTTGGCCTGATCTAGCAGGGCTCCTCTTATGTGCATATCTGAAGCAGCGGGGCAGAGTGTGTCTACAAATTTATTCACCATGTCTGTAACTGAGATTGTCAGCCAGAAGTTTAACTAATGAAATATAACTGATCTGCCTTGTGGAAGAACAGGAAGGAAGTTTATTTTAAAACAATTTTATCCAGCTTTTTCTTGAAATAAACTTTAAGTTTAGAGTACACAACTTTCACAAAAAAGGTAACACGATTAGGCCAATGGTAAATAAAGAACATATCATTACCTATATGCTGCACTGCACTTCAGGGGCATTTAAAAATCAGTGGATGTCTTGCTGTTTTCCAAGTGCCTCGGAAGCTCAGCAGGACTCCAGGGATTAATCTCCACACTTTGTCCATGCTGTACTTACATGATAAGAAGATATGGTCACCACTAGCAATCACATTTGTGGACCCTGTCCATCTTCCCTCAAACTCAAAAAGAGAAGATATGTCTACTCGTAAATCTCAGATTAAAAGCACATTACCAAAGTGTGAAATATAAGAACACTGGGTACATATGTTATATTTACGCAGGAAGATCTTAAGACAGTTGTGAAAATAAACATACATAAAATTTCAGAAAAGAATATCTAAATCTTATTCAGGAAAACTAAACCTGGAGAAAAACAAATGAAGAAATCTAAATCTACAAACAACTAAGCCTAGTGGGAGAGAGAAGACAAAGAAAGAGATTGGGAACATTTTATCTTAGTAAGCCAAAAATGGTGTTTGAAGGAACATAGCATTTCCTACTTCTGTGAGAAAGGCTGCACCAAGATACACTTCAGAGATCAGGAAGCACACAATTCAGAAGACCCACAGAATATTTAAAAGCACTTCTGAATGTGGTCAGATACCAAAGACTGACAGCAGTATAGGGTGCTAACTATAACTGTGAAAGAATGGATCAACTGCTTGTATTAAAAACATATATATTGTTTTTTTCTATCTGCTTACTAGCTAGACAGCTTGGCAGACAACTACTTTAAATCATATTTGGCCAAAAAGAAGAACTGACATTTGGTCATCTGGAAGCAATTATTTCTTGTCACAAGCAACTGGGTGGCTATTTACAAGTCTGGCCTGCCATTAATAAATGGGAAAGCTGGCTTTTACTATCAGATGAAATAGCTTTGTGGAAGTATGGCTTCAATAGCTAGAACAAAAATGGAGTTTTGATAGAACTGTATTTTAATTAAAAGTAGAACATCTCCTTGGAGTAGATAATAAGATCAGGACAGAGTTTGTGCTGATAATATTCACCAATATTCATGGTCTGAAAATAAATTACAATTCTATTGCTGAGAATAAGGAGGTCTGACTCCAAGCATATGTGGACTATGCAAGTCTGCTAGGACATCATATGCAAGCCACTCTGAACTAACTCTTCAGATGAGTAGTGTAAAAAAAGTGTAAAAGGCTATGCACAATCAAAAAGAGGTGATAACTGTGGATCATTTCTTCACACTCTTGTAAAGCCCATCCAGTCACTCTATTTTAATACCAAAAATACTTGTTAAAAATGCTGCATGCTCCCTTCCCATCCCTAAAAAACACCCTATACAGAACTACTGCACTATCCTTAGAACTGCTAACTTACACAACCTACCAGATCATCTGAAAAGCTTGCTAGTTATTACCCATGCCAGTTCAACAAAAGGTATCATCTGAAGCATTTGGTGGCCTATTTTGTTTTACACAAAGACAGCAGTGTTTGCAAAATGGGGTAAGACTTGTAGGACAATATTTTCAGGTTTGTACTGAAAAATAATTACTTTACCAAAAGATCTAAAGTCATTCTAGAATCCTGTGGCAAATTTATATTTTAATGTGATTGGTAAAAAAAGCTTACAAGTATCAACAGCTCTGTCTATGCTTTACACTAAGGCTGCAATCCAATACACACTTATCTGGGAGTATGTCCCACTGAACCCGATGGTTACTGGATTGCAGCCAAAATCTACAATACAAGGTACTTTATTGCAGAATTAGCCATAGGCCATGTGCAAGATACAAACAAGAATAAAATTGCAAAGTATAAACATATATAAAATTTACAAATCATGACATAACAATTTATATAGGGCTTTGGTGGGCATTTGTCTCTTCGGCAAAGGACTCTCAGTTTGAGAGCTGCAACTGCAAAATTAGCGGCCGCAATGGTCACAAAATTGGAATTATCAGATAGAAGCGCAATTATCAATTCTCTGTCAGAACAAGGTCTTAAGAGATTTAAAATGGGAGAAAGAAATTTCTGTCTAGGGTCATTGAAGAGTGGACAGTAAAGTAAATAGTGAACGATCCCTTCAATATCCTTACAGCCATATATACATTGGCGCTGGATTACTGGAATACCCCGAAACCGTCCCTCAAGATAGGCCGTAGGGATGGTTTGAAAGCATAGAGCCGTAAAGGCTCTTCTGATGAGGGGTCTATCTATGGCAACTAAATAATATGACATGTAATTATTGAGTTTGATGGTAGGATACCATCTGGAAAAGGAGGCCATCTCTATGGATGTCCGATCCTGAGCTGCATCATGGTTAAAAATCCAGTTGCGAAGAGTGGTGTTACTAAGCTCCACTAGCTTCGCAGGGGAGAGGTCGTATTTAGAAAAAATAGACAGCCACTCTGTGGCACCTCCGACAGACTGCATTTGTTCTTGCCAGCACTGCTTGGCCAAAGAGGTGCCGTCCATGTCATTAAGACGAAGCCAGTATCTTAGTCTATGCGTGCTGTTATTGAAGGCAGACCCACTTCTGCTCTGAGATGGGCTGCCGGGGTCCCCTGTGGGAGGCCCAGCAATTGTCTCAAAAAAATGTTCTGAATGGATTCAAGTTTAGTTCTGGCCATATTTCCCCAAAGTTCAACTCCATATAGGATTTTGGGGAGTATTTTTGCTTTAAATATTTTAATCAGCGGGGGAATAAGCTGCCCCCCCCCCGTGTGAAAAAGAACTTTTTAGCAGAACCTAGAGCTCGGGACCCAACTAGAGCCGCTGCCTTGATTTGTGAAGTCCAGGATAATCTATTGGACAGATGTACACCCAGGTATTTAAAGGTGGGAACTGTAAAATCTACAACTACCATTCCTACAATCACAATACACAATTTGTAGTCTAGAAAATGCCTATTTTCTGTAAGAATCTTTTTTCATTCTGGGATTTCAAGCAAAGGAAGGTTTCCTTCCACTCCACATTTGAACAACATCTATATTATGCAGCAGCATCTGGCTAATTGGCTTTTGAGTACAATAGTCCCTTACCAAGCTATTTTAATCTTGTTGATCACATACATGAAGATCTCTGCAAAGGGCATAATTTGTAGTTTACCGTTATTCTCAAACACACACAGTTCACAATATACTAGGTTTACTACACAAATAGGAAATGCTGAAGAGATCAAAGATGTTTAGCCCAAATTATAAACCATGTCTTTGTAATCAAGGTACAGAAGTACAAGCATTTGTTTTAAAACCACACTGAATCAATCTATCAATTCATTAGTTTCTACTTTAACCGATACATCTGCATTTGAGATCTCAGCCTTGCCTAGTACCCATAAGCAACAAGGAACTGCATGCAGGTGAGCGAGTGAGCTGAAAGAGGGATGGAGTGCTGTCCCTCCTTTGTGCCCAATATAGAAAGCAAGTGGGTTGCTGCAGATGGGGTTCCTCCCTCTGCACCCAGCATAGAAATGGAGTGGGCTGCTGAAGGAGGGGCAGAACTCTTCATCCCTCCCCTGCCAGCCTCCAACAGGCTAGTTGACTTCTGTGGGCCTATTTGAAAGACTGATCTATCTATATCATTTACACAGCATTTTAACTGTGCAGCATTATAGGCTGCATTTCTAAGCACTCTAATTTGGAAGTAAATTCCACTGAAATCAGTGGAACTTACTTTCAAATCAACATCATTAGAACCAGGCAGCAAGCCTAACAATTGCCTGATGAGGTAGATTACTAACCAACATTTTAGCCCCAGGTCCAAGCCCAGTAGAGAATTTACTGCAGAAAACTGAACTCTGACCACTTATTGGGTTTGTAGGCTACACATGCAACTTTTTAAAAAAATAGATGTACAGCTGAATCTGAGATCTTGACCACTTGCAGCATACCTTATGATTAATTACATATATGGTAGGCAAACAAAGCAGCAAAAGATTAATCACTGCATATTCCAACAAGAAGACTGTTTCTCTCCCTCATCCCCTGCCTCCGTTGCCCTTTCCTACCAAGCTTTTGTTCTACTTCATTCAGCATAAGTTCCCTGTCCCCCACAAGCTCGCTCCCCTTCATCTTTCAAGCCCCTTCCTTATACCTAAGGCACACTCCCACCTAGCTTTTCAAAACAGTGGTAGTATACTCCAGCAATAAAGCACTTCTGTACTCTCTGCTCTGCCACTTAAGAAGAAAGACTATTGCTGCTCCTCTTTTAAGGAGACCGTTTTAAAAACACCAAATCAGCTGCTCAGATGCAACCCTTACAAAAGCAAGGAAAGCAGTAAGCCAACGGTAAAGTGCTACTGCAAAACACCCACACCCTTTCAAAACCTCCTCCCCCATTTATATCCCCTATTTTCACACCACATTGCCTTCCCCCACCATCATTTCAGTGCTTCAGTACCAGGGTGGTACTAAAGCTCCAGTCCCTCTGGAAACATCTCTATTCTGGCCTGGAAGCCCAATCGCTGATGTGTGTGGGGTGTCCCCCTACTTGGTCAATGACAAGGGGGAATGCACTCTAGACATGTTCAAGGGCACTCCCGAGTCTCTCTACCGGTAAGACATTATTGGGTCAAGCCCTGCTTTGGAAAAAGATGCCTAACCTTCACGCTCCCACCACCACATAGGCCTTTCACTCCCAAGCCCACTCCATTCCACCATCCCCTCAATGGCCTGCCTCTAAGCCCACCCCCTCCTTTCGTAGTACGGCCCGTTCGCTCTCCTCAGCCTCGATTCCCTCTTCCTCTCCATCATCCCTTCTGCCCCCTCCCCTCTTTAGCACATCGACAGCGCTCAAGATGGGAGCCCCCTCGCCTCGTTCCCCCTCCTACTCCTCGACGTCTATCCCAGCCGCTATCGCGACAACCAACCCCCGACTCTTTTACCTCAGGCCGCAGCAGCAGCCGCCACCGCCGCAAAAGCACCGGGAAAGCGAGCCCCGCCCACCACTGAAGAGACAGAGAAAGAGCGAGCTGCGAAGGGTGCAGAAGCACAAGCCCCGTAGCCAATCAGGCAGGGGGAACTTCTTTTTCTTCAGCCAGTGGTTAGTCAGAACACCAGCCAATAGGAGCCACGGAGAGGCAATTTCCCCCTCTCGCCCATTTGTCTTCTCCCCCCCCCCCCCCGAGAACAACGGAGCCGTTCCAGCCTCGGAAGCCCTTCACCCGCCACCCAATCGGCCTCGGCGTTAGCAACGGCCAATCAGATGAAAGAGGCTGTTTTCGGCCAAAACGTGACTGGCTCGAGCCAATCCGGGTGCGCAGAACGTGGCAAGAAGTTGTGGATGCTCAACATTGCAACGCCCAGAAACAGTCGTTCTTTTTAATTCCCTCCCTTGTTTCCATCGCTTGAGCGAATGGAAGCGCAGACATGCTGATGGAAGAGAGCAAATAAATATTCGAACTCTTTCCGGAGAGGGCCGAGGGTTGAAATAGTTTGGTTTACCCGAGAAGCTAGCTATCTCGTAACAGGGTTCCTGTCTTTAATATCAGTGAAACAAGAATCAGTTTAACAGGTTAAGCTTCCACCACTACCACCGCGTTTCTGTATTAAGCAAAGTTGGATTTCGGCTTCTTGTACTTAAAAAAATAAATAAATCTTAAGAGCTTTGCCAGAGGGGGGAAATGGCAATTCAGTTTAGCAATCACAGTTCAAGCATTTAATGATTATCGTTATCGAAAGGGCAATGTGTAAATTGAAATGCCTTAATTTTTTTAAAAAAGTGTGCTCGCCGTCTCCAATCCTCAATGTCTTTTCTGTGGTCGGGTTCAAAGCATCGCCACCTTTTGGTTCCAGTAGTCACCCTCAAACGGTTAGAGTCTTACCTTTGAAAAGTCCTGTTAGCCCTCTCATTGGAAAATCTTCGACTAGATTGGTTATTCAGTGGTTAGGTAATGACCCTCTTCATATACTCAGAATAACTTCTTGAGCAGATCTCTTCATATTTCCAAGTCTAATCTGTGACACTTCAGATAAGTTCCGCGACTAAAGTATGGTGAGCTATGATTCATATTCAGAATGGGAATTTTCACTATTGAAATCCCCCTAAAATCTTTTATCTTTGGAGAAACCCACCATTTTCCTTCAGGCCTCAACGTAACGTGCATGACTCGTGGATTTGAGCCCCACATCTATCGTCATTTGTGCCCACAGCTCTTAACATCGCTGTTGCTTTTCTGAAACATGTACACACCCCACACATATTTTCTGTGTGTAAAGCCATTTCTCCTTAGGACCATTTTGCTTTCCCCAGGATATTTTTTTAAAACAGGAGTCCCGTTCCTTCCTGCTTTTCGCACAGCTCGACTGCGACACCTGCTGGGTTCAGCTAAGCTTGCAGGCTTTTCAAACCCACAAATCCTTAATACATCTCCAGCGAAAGGCAGATGTGCATGTCCACCAAAATTTATAATCCGGGCACCTGTACTCCCCCGCCAAAAAATAATTCATAAGAGTCTTAATAGAAATTAGCAAAACTGAGGGGAATGTGGAGGAGGAGAATTTCAGTATTTGTAAAGAGAGACTTGGAGGCTCAGGTCTGCCAAGATTTCACATTATCCTGTATAACTAGGTGTGACACTTATGAGAAGATGGTGGTTCTTCTCTACTGAGGAAGATGAAATAGTATTCCTGGGGCCAAACTCACAATAAATCTGGTACCAAACCTGGGCTCCTACTGGGAGGAAGGGCAGGATATAAATCAATAAATAAAAGAACTGATTTTTATATTGATCTATCAGGATTTTTTTAAGGCTTTAAAAAGCAACAACTCAAGACTACTTATGGTGCAAGTGGTTTAGAAATATAAGGAAGCTCATGCCACAGTTAGCTGGCTAAGGGGGTGGTCTGATTTTTGGGGTCTTATGTGAACAGTATTTTTATTATGTACCTGTTGATTTATATTTTGATATGTTGTTTTTGTATTTTTATTCCTTTGTATGTCGCCTAGAGTGACAGGTTGTCCTGCCAGATAGGCGTCAAATAAATTTTAGATAATAATAATAATAATAATAATAATAATAATAATAATAATAATAATAATAATAATAATAATAATAATAATAATAATAAAAGATGTAATCTTATGTACAGTTACTTGGAAGTAAAGCCCCTTCAGTACAACAAGATTGACTTCTGAGCAAGCATACACAGAAAAATTGTGTGCTAAAACACAGCCTTGAGGAATAACTGCTTGCTTGCTTATTTAAGAAATTTGTATCTAGCCTTCCCAATATAAAAGCTCTCAATGTTGCTTACGAATACAGCTAAAATGATATCATAACCAATCAACAATAGTAATTAATACAAACTAAAACAAAATAAAAAGAGTAAGAACAGCAATCAAATACAAATAAAAGCAGTCAGAGCTGGTAAATCCTGATAAGTATCTGCTCCACTCAATATACAATTCACTAACAGGAAAAAACAACCTTGTGGTTTAAGAACGTACCTATAGCCCACAGATATTTCTATCAAACTTTAAAAAGCAGGGAAATTGGGCAGCTGTAGTGAATGAACCAGGGGAGCAGGAGAACTGACCTCCTGTCTTGAGATATTGTACTGCCCTACAAATTTGTCAAAATGCAAACACAATTTGGGTTGGTCTTTCACAGTCCAATCCACTTCCTGTGTAGTTTGCCTCTGAGCATATGGTGAGTGGTGGCAATACCTGCCATCTCCAAAGATGGAGAATTACATTTTTGTATGTTTGTTGGTGTTGTTCTTACTTTGCTTTATTCCTGTTACTATTGTTTCTACAGAGAATCTAATCTAGAAAATTTTATTTCCCTCATTCATCCTAGAAACCTGTGTCAAATTTATTTTTATTAATTTCAAAGCCTTTTTATTGGTCAGTGTCATATGGTGAAGATGTTAGGAAATATTTTAATTCCAGGCCCCAAGAGTTGTTCAGAGATGCTAAATTGAAGCCAGAACAGAAGACTCTGAGTTTAGTTTCTCCTCTTGTGAGAAAGAACATTCAGAGGCGCCTTACAGACTGTAGCATCTTGGAAAAGAGATAAAATGTATCCCATTCTGGATTGTTGATATTTCCCTTATCTTGCCTCACTTTACCCATCCCGTGCATATTAACAGACTCAGCAGAAAAGAACAAGTGTTCCCAAAATACCTTGCAAGAATGTTTCCATAGTTTTACGTCATACTGCTGAATTGAGAACTTCCACAGGCACACTAGACCCATCCTTATCTCTATATAAATGTCAATCTAACTCTCTTCCTCGCCTCTTATCTCAAAATAAGTTTTCTTTGATTGACAAGTGTATAAGCTCTTTATCAAGTTCTTGCTTCTTAAGAATTATGAGAAATGTAACAAGGATAAACAGACGCGCTTGCTCATCTCTGTAATGTTGTATTTCCTTTGTTATGATATTATACTTTGTTTTGCTTATGAAACTATATAATGAGGCTTTACTGAATAAACGATGCTCTCTGCCCTGGCAGACTCCTGTCTGTGCAGCTCAGAGATCCCTCTTGATCAAGCAGTATTTTGTGTGTTGCTTTATGTTTGGTATCTGGCTGGACCACTAACAGGTAAATTAAATTACTAAGCTTGCGCTCCTATTTAGGGCTGAGGTGTGCGCTAGCTCACCCTTCCTGGGAGGGGAGGGGGTGTTTAAATTTGAACACAACAATTGGCGACCCAGATGGGACTCCACAGGATTCCATGCCACGTTTTGCAAAACACCCAGTCGCCCAAAGAGACTTTCTCTCAAATTGTGTTTTGCGGAACTGAGCAAACGGAACTGCTGGAGTAAAAAAACAAATTGAAATACAGTGGTGCCTGCCAGGTATCATAGGACAAAGTGAGTCTTGTTATGTTAATGTCAATGTTGTGACCCCCTTAAGTGTTATGTGCAGGATACGAAGGACGTCTTCGAATCAAGGTAGGCATGAAAAGAAAACCATGGTACAGTTATGTGTTAAAGTAACTGCAGTTGGGGCACCCAGGAATAGAGAGGTAGCCTCGGACTCGGTCCTTTGACGCAGCTTGTTTATATGGGGAAAAGAAGCTGCTAGACAAGGATAGTCCAGCGCAGCTGGCTTTCTGGTCCCTATGGAAAGTGGGGGCGCAGAACAGGCTTGCAGCTTGAATAATGGGTAGGAACATAACTGACATCCATCCTGCTCCTGGCTATTTTGCTGATGAACCCCACAGACGGCACCCCATTGGTCGCACTGCAATCACATTTACCCTGCCACATCTTAGCCCTCTGGATGGTGGAACCTCATCGGGGCTATTGTCTGACTCGGATTTACGAGTCGATGGTGAGCCATCTGGAAGGGGACCCAAGGTAGAAACTGAATCTACCAGCTCTAGCGAGGGTCAAAGCCCAACGCAAGGGCCAGGTTGGGACATGGACATAGAGGGCCAGTTACAGCACACACACAAGTACACCACACAGTTGTTTTTCAGATGCACAACAACAAGATCCAAAATTAAGCCAGCTAACGCGCTTGCGAAAACCCTGTCCACAAAAGGGGGGACGCCCCCATCCAGCTCCCATGCCCCTTTCTTCCTTCTTTCAACAGCAACGCTTCAACAGCAACAAATCATGGCAGAATGGAAAAGAAAAAGGGGGAGGGGAAAATGGGATGCTTGTGCTGTTGTCTTTGACGGGCGCGTTTCTTTCGCGTTGAGCACAAGATGTGGTTGAAATAGAATTTTAAGGAATGGAGTCAGCTGTTAGACTCCCATGTGTGTAGTGTGTAATATTTTCCCTTTTGGTTTTGTTTAAATGAACATATATGAATGAATACCCAAGTGTGAATTGGTTGTGAATGTGTGAAGGTTTTCTGTGGGAATGCTAAAAGGGAACTTTCTTCTCTTTGCTTTCATTTTTTAAAATAGTTTTCCTTGTTGCTTGGATCGGCTGTGCCGACACAAGGTTTAAAGAATTTAATCTGTTCCTTTAGCAACTTTTAGCAAACTTGTGATTTGATCTGTCTGTTAGGAGCCTTCGTTTTCAGGGTCAGTTAGAGGCAGGAGGGGGAGAGAGGAAAAAGTATTTTAAAACCGAGGCTTGAAGAATGAGAAAGGGGGGCAGAGGAGCATCAGAGCTCCCACACACGTACTACGCTCTCAAGGAATGCACCCAAGGACAGCAGGGACAGAGCCGAGGAGACCCTGGGTCTCGGTGCAAAACCTTGAGACCAAGAGATTCCTTCCTGGTTTTGGATCAGAGCTCTTCCACATGGCCACTTCGGGCATAGGATAAGTAATCTCTCTCTCTTACCTTTCACCTCTTGTAGTAATCGGGTCCTTTGATTTCTTTAGCTCACTAATGCTGCCATGCACCCAAGTAATTCTGTACTGCTCTTCTCTGAAATAATTGGAATGAGTGTAATTTCCTCTTCTTTCTTATTATGTTTTGCTGTCTCTTGTTTTAAATGCTGCAGTTAATCCAGAGGTTAAGGTATAGAGATTCCCTGGCACATTGTTACCCCCTCCCCTTCTGTGTTTGGCAAAAACCCTTGAGAACATTGCGTCTCCCTCCCCTTTCGCAAAGTTCTGGGAAACGAAGCCTTGCCAGTATTTTGAGCCGGTGGGACTAGGCACTTGGAAAATGCGGAAACAGGATTTGCACAGGATTTGCATAGGCTGACAGAGACTCTTATCTGGTTTGGATATCCCCCCCCTCTGTTTCTTTTCTTTTGAGAGTCAAATGCATGTTAAAGATTTGTTAGATTTGTTAGAAGTCAAAGGAGTAAGTTGGCTCAAGGCAGAGGAAGCCTTTGAAATAGAGCGCCTCCATTTGACTGAGCCTGAGGAAAAGGGAGTACTGAGATGGTTCTATGGTACGTGAAAGGAACCCCAGTTTCTATGGAGGAACAAGGGTAGTGGTAACAGTGAACAGGTTCAAGAGTCAGTGACTATTCGTGATGGGCAGGAAATGTGATTGTTTTAAGAGAAGAAAAGAGAATAATTTCTGTTCTATAATGTCTGAGTTCCCTTTTCTTTATTTGTGTTGATTTACTGGGTTTAGTGTGCTGTCTGTGTATGTGCGTGCTTAAATTACAGCCTCACCTTCCTTCCCCCACTTGCGCCAGAGGAACGGCGCGACCGCTGCCCCTTGCAGCCCGGTATACTTTTCTTATCTGTCAGTAATTGTATTTGTTTCTGTGCACATAAATCATGATTTAATTACAGGAATCGGTTCTCGACTGACCCAAGAAGTTTTTTGCTGGCACCTGCAAAGGGAAAGCTTTTCTTTATGCATTTTGTACATGGTTAGAAGTCTACTTGCTAACTCCTTTCAATTATAGGAAAAAATAGAAGCCATATAGAGTCATAATGCCAATTATTTCCTCCAATTCTTTGACATGAATCTGTTGATATTAAGGGTTTTTCATTTGTCTGTCTTATTTGATAAACGTTTATACATTAATAATGCCTGTTTTGTTTTTGCATGAGCGTAGAAGGGAATCTCCTCTTTTTGGCACCTTGAAAAGGAGGCATAGTTTTTGAAGTATTTAGTTTTTGTTGATTTGTCCTTGTTTATCCTTTTAATTTTTGTGTATAAGCTTTTTGGAGCTTTTTTGTCACCCAGGTATAAGGCTAAAGACATTGAGAAGTTTTCTGCTGTAGGAATTAGGTTCAATAGGTTTAAGAAATGTTTTTTCAGCAAGCAAATTGACTGAAAGGGAGACAGCATTCTCTTCCACTGGTTGAAAGGAAATCTGCGTACTCAAGATTAAAAGTTAAAGCAGCCCCTCCATTTTTTATAATAGTGTTTTTAATTGATGTTTATGTTTTAAGTCTAACTTGATCCTTATGGTTTACTATTTTTTTATACTATTTATTGACAGTGTTTTCCTAATTATGCCGATTTCTTTCAGCCAGGCCATATCCCAAGGAGAAGAGGAAGGGCCTTATTAATTATTATGTTATCTGTTATGTCATTACAAATTGTTTTTTTTTATTGTCAGTACTGGTTTCTTTCTCTCTCTGTAATCCCCCATTTCTGTAATCCCCTGTGCTTATTTACCCCACACCTTACCCGTTTGGGTGTATGGTTTTAGGAAATTACTTGTGTGTATTGTCCTTCCTGTCGTAATGTTTAATACCTTTCTTATCTCAATCCCTGCCATTTGACCATAACCACCGTGTAACAGAGGAACGTTTTTACCTAATATTTTATTTCCTTGGGAGCTCCCTTCTTTTTCAAGTTTCTTCAAGTTGTTTTCTTCAGTCTGTGTACACAGTGGACTGATTTCTTTATTCTACAGCGGTTTTGAATTTTAAAAAAATGATTGCTTTGTGTTGATTTTTGATGTTTGATGCGTGAGCGTAGGTTTGCCAAGGTGATTTAAGTAATAGTTGAAGGCAAGAGCTTGCGTAATCGATGGATACAGTTAAAGACCAGGGAATGAAGAATAGAAGTGCAAAAGCTAGGTATTTCCTAAAGAAAGCCCTGTGTGCCCATTGCAAGAAAGGGGAAGATGAGGCTACTGAGTACGTTGGAATATAGCATGTTGCAAAAAGTATGTAGAGGAGGCTGGAGAGCTGAGTTGAGGGATTGAAAAAGGTGACTATTTTCCTGCTTATCTTATTTTGCAGAAAACAAAGGCTTGAATGGTTTTAAGTGATGTTTTATTGACAAATGTTAACTGAAGGAGAAACAGCAAACGAACAGTTAATGCCAACAGTTCAAACCCTCCTCCTTTTTCCACTCTCTGAACCTCAAGGCTGAGGGTAAAATGCAACCCCTCCTTTCCCTAGTCCTTTTAGAATAGTATGGTTATAGTTTCGTATTCAACTGATTCTGAAGTATATTTAAGTACATAAACTGAAAAACATTTTTATGATTTAAGCTAGCTCGATCCTTTAAGTTTAACATTTTTTCCAGAGATTTTTATTTATTAACTGTGCTAATTCTTTTCAGCCAAGTCATGACCAACAGGAGGAATTTGAGGAATTGTACAACAAAGGCCTTATTAATGTTTATGTCTGGAAGCTACAAAATGTTCTTATCACAAATGCCGGCTTCTATCCTTTCCTATATCTGTTCACTATTCTTGCATCTGGCAAAGAGAAACTTAAGTTTCCTCTCCGGGGCTCTCTTTTTCTTTTCTGTTTTCCCAGCATTCCCGTGTCTTTCCCGTGAACTATACCTGGCCAGAGGCTTAGGAAACTCAAAATGTTAAAATGTGTTGTCATGTGTTTTTCTGTCTGAATCCCTTTGAATATTTTTTTGTTCCCCAATAATGGGAATACTCAGTTCCAGGTACAAAGTTGCTAAATTGATAGTTGCAACAATATCTTGGTTTTGTTACTTTTGTTCAGAAGTCATTCATCATCTGTGTTTTATTTTTATATTTTCTTTCCTGCGCTGAAGCATTTTCTTCCAAAGGAACGTTTTCTTTTTTTTGCATGTGTATCACAGAAGATTGCTATTTAAGGCAATTTTGATTAGATCCTTGAATTGCTCCAGAACCAGGACACGGATATTTTCCTGTACTGCTGCAATAACAGCATAGAGGCCTGCTTCATTCTACCCAACCACAGAACTATTTTCGGGTCTGTTTTGGCCATCAACCTGAAAAGGACACCTTGTGCAAGTTTGCAATCTTTTCATACAGTCACTCGGGGGGAGGGGGGAATGAAGATTATTTTTATTATTCCAGTTTCTTTGCCTAGCATTGGCAAAAAGACACACAAGTCCAGTTACAGCTTCCACTGAACATGAACAGGATGAACTTTGTGCAAGCCATTCCACAGTATGTTTAAAGACCATGATACTTGTTTTGTTTCCATTGTAATATTGAATGTAATTATTTATGCATTGTCCTTTAAGGATGTGTTGTTATTGTTGTTTTTCTTTTGATTGGTAGCAAATGTTGTACTTCTACAACTGACTCAAAGGCTTATGTTTTGCAACATTTAAATCACCTCAACACAGTATATCACGACGTGGAAGGCATTAAGACTTATTCTTCTTTCCCAAGTCTACAGAATGGTTTAACCGATGGCCGAGCTGGCACCAGTTTTTTCTTTACATTTTTCTGGGAATTTCCGGTTTTATTTTCTTACAATGCCTACCCAATTTATTTTCCCTCTTTTCCACTCTTGGACATCAGTGTCCAAGGAAGTCCCCTTGCCCCAGCGAATTTCCCCTCCAATGCCGACCTTTTACTTCTTTGAGTGACTCCAAATGGCTAGGACACCATGATGCAGCTATAATTTAAATAAGCCTTGTTTAAATTCGCCGCAAATGGGGGATTATTTGTTAGTATATATTTTATATGTTATGGCTATTTTGTTCTTTAGATGTTTTTGCTTTCCAAATCCCTTTGAGTGATTTTGTAATAGGGGGTTACTGAATTAGGCCATTTCAGAGGTGAGGTTCATCAGTATAGAGTTTTGGCCCATTTGTTTACTTTCTCACTCTGCCATAACAATCTAGGATTTGTGTTTGGAATCCCATCAAGATTGCTTTGCTCTCAAAATGATTACTGTATTTTATTGCTCTTTCATGCTATGGGTGCGGGTGCCTTAGAACATTTTGTGATTATGTTGTTATTGATAAGTACTATATACAACCTATGCTAACATATTTCAATAGATGCCTTTGTAGTATTAAGAAAATAGTAGGATGTGATTTTTCATTTAAAGTCCCTGTATGGACCATCCAGAGAATATTAGTTAATCCAGATTGTTTCAACACCTCAAACTCATTGCATTAGGTTATGACCTAGCTGATCTCCAGAAGTTACTTTCTCATCCTATGTTACAGAAACAATTAGAAGCAGTTAAACAAATGGGAGAGCAAGCTACACTCTAGATAACACGTGATTGCCGTACAGTCACTTACATTATAGATAAGCACTCACAGATATAGGCACATGGATGATTTTGAATTCCCTGTTTGGCTGGGGTAAGGACGCCAAAGGAGGTTTAACCCTTATAATGCACCCCATTGTGGTGATTTTGGTATTTCAGAAAATTCTGATCTTTGCCTAGCTGGCCCTTGTAATATGGATCCATCTCATATGGCACAGTTACACCCTGGAAGTCAGCATTGGAGCCCGGGGGCAGATCTGTGAAAGGACGGCTGTGTATATCTGCCTTCTAGCTATAACAGGGGGGGAGTGATACGGCTTGGCTAACCCCATTTTGGTTCAAGTGGAACCCAGGAGGTGCAACGCCAAGAGCTATAACTCCCACCCCCATTCTCACATACCCCCACCTGTTGGTATGGCTGGTAATGCGTTCTAGAGGTTTGTGCACAGGAAAAGCAAGGGCAAAGTTAAAACGCTGTTGCATAAATGTTATCTTATTCCTTGGCGGATACACCCCACCCACAGTGAATTCCATTGTTCTTTAGAAAGATCTTTAGTGTTTTAGTGTCAATTAGAAGCACACATGCAGATACACACATACCATTTACCCTACAAGTCAGAGCAGCTGGGATCTCTGAAATAGGACACACATGGTACTTACCATAGTGGGCTCTACTGAACCTCACTGCCTCAGACCACTAGCTGTCCCTCTTTTTCCCCTCACCTTAAGTTCAAGTAAACTCCCTTAGGACCATCTGTAGTTAAATGCAGCTTGCTGATTGATCCGTGGGCTCAATCAGCGCTGAAATGGGGGAATTGTTAGGAAATATTTTAATTCCAGGCCCCAAGAGTTGTTCAGAGATGCTAAATTGAAGCCAGAACAGAAGACTCTGAGTTTAGTTTCTCCTCTTGTGAGAAAGAACATTCAGAGGCGCCTTACAGACTGTAGCATCTTGGAAAAGAGATAAAATGTATCCCATTCTGGATTATTGATATTTCCCTTATCTTGCCTCACTTTACCCATCCCGTGCATATTAACAGACTCAGCAGAAAAGAACAAGTGTTCCCAAAATACCTTGCAAGAATGTTTCCATAGTTTTACTGCTGAATTGAGAACTTCCACAGGCACACTAGACTCATCCTTATCTCTATATAAATGTCAATCTAACTCTCTTCCTCGCCTCTTATCTCAAAATAAGTTTTCTTTGATTGACAAGTGTATAAGCTCTTTATCAAGTTCTCGCTTCTTAAGAATTATGAGAAATGTAACAAGGATAAACAGACGCGCTTGCTCATCTCTGTAATGTTGTATTTCCTTTGTTATGATATTATACTTTGTTTTGCTTATGAAACTATATAATGAGGCTTTACTGAATAAACGATGCTCTCTGCCCTGGCAGACTCCTGTCTGTGCAGCTCAGAGATCCCTCTTGATCAAGCAGTATTTTGTGTGTTGCTTTATGTTTGGTATCTGGCTGGACCACTAACAGGTAAATTAAATTACTAAGCTTGCGCTCCTATTTAGGGCTGAGGTGTGCGCTAGCTCACCCTTCCTGGGAGGGGAGGGGGTGTTTAAATTTGAACACAACAAAGACAGCCTTTTGTGTTTCAAATTGGAGGTTATGTTCTATTTCTATTTTGGGTGCATTAACAGTTGAATCTGAAACTGCAGTTTGATGTAAAATCAGACTGATTACAATATGTTGCTACTTCAGGAATGACTCTAGCTGTTGGAAAAAACAAATGTAGCCTGCCCAAGATGCATGTTTTCAGCCTGTTATGTTTAAACCACTTCATTTAAGTCGATTAAAAAATAGAGCACACCTAGAATTTTGCTAGAATGTATTTCACCTTCCACTGCTTTATCTTGTGCAGACTGAGGCACTCCTGAAGTCCACTGGAGACTATTCTGCAGAATACTCAGTGCCATTATTCCACAATTATTTTTAATTTTTTTAGTGTAAATTTTGCGAAGTGTTGCTGTACTTCACATATTCACAGAAATAGAAGCAAAAGAAAATGATTTCCTATAGGAAACTATGCTAAAATTGCAAAGTAAATCAGACATATTTAAAGTGACCTTCTGAACTAAGACAGTTGTCTTAATAATGTTGCTTCCTCCCTGCTAAAACAAGATCAACAAAGCACATATCTTGTTTCTGTTATTTGGGCTGATTGCAGGTGTTGCCACCACTCACCATATGCTCAGAGACACACGTTACCAAATTCTTCCAAGCTACACAGGAAGTGGATTGGACTGTGAAAGACCAACTCAAATTGTGTTTGCATTTTGACAAATTTGTAGGGCAGTACAATATCTCAGAGAGGAGGTCAGGTCTCCTGCTCCCCTGGTGCATTCAGTATAGCTGCCCAATTTCCCTGCTTTTTAAAGTTTGATGGAAACAGCTATAGGTATGTTCTTAAACCACAAGGCTTTTTTCCTATTAGTAAATTTCTCTGCTTTTTAATCCAGAAGGTAAGAAATGGGATCCTGTGCAAGCTTGCTGAGAATGGATTGATCATTTGCATGCTTATTGAGTTCAGTGGGATTTACTCCCTGCAATCAGGCTTAGGATAGGTGAAACTGACCACAGGGGATGGGGAGGGGAGGAGGCGGAAGGTGGGGAGGAAGGGCAAAAGGGAGGAGGGGGACGGGAGCAGGAAGGAGGGGGACGGTGTCATGGCCCCGTCAGAGGACTCCTCAGATGAGGACGACTCAGGAGTAACAGCAGCAGACCCAGGAGCAGCAGACTCAGAAGGAGACATGGAGGAGCCTCCTGAGAATCCAGCTCCTTCTCCCCCTCAGCTGCAGAGCACCCCAGATACAGCAGAGTTCCTGCAGCCAGACACAGACAGTGAACAGGATACTCCCCCCTCACCTGCAGAACGTAGACAGCAGAAGGTCAGGCAGAAGAGAGGCAGGCCTGTCTCCTTAAGGCCCAAACGCTGAGGACTCACACCTGCTGTCAACCTTGCTCTTTATAAGGCACACCTTGGCTGCAGCTTGTTGCTGACTGCAATGTCAGGTGTGGCTTTGTGTATACCTAGTTTCCCTGCAGCATCTCTTGGACTGACCCTTTGGCAATTGATCCTGGACCTGTACTGACTTCGCTTCTGGACTTCTGACTTGGCAAGTAAGCTTCAGACCGGCCTGGCCCTTATCAGGTTCCCTCCTCGTTGGCCTGGCAGATTTACAACCAGACTGCCGGCTAAGGACTTCCCTTCCCTGCTAACGACCCAGGAATTTCCAACCCCCACCGGCACTGCTGACTCAGTGCAGAGCTGACAGTTTGTAGTCAGCCCCAAACAAAGCAAGCAATGAGGGAGTGGGGGAAGTGCCGACCATGGAGCAACTCCAGCAGGAAAACTTGCTCCTGCGCTCACAAGTAGACCAGCTGCTGTTGGCCGTCCAAGGCTTGCAAACCCAGCTAGCAGCCGCCCCACCCCCTCTCCCTACAGGGAGAGCCAAGTGCCCTGTGACCCTCCCAGAGAAATTTACTGGGGCTTCTGAACAGCTCTCAGCCTTCTTGGCCCAGGCCCAGCTCTTCATGGAGTTACGACCAGAGGCCTTCCCAGATGATAAGACCCGGGTGGGATTCTTGATTAACCTGTGCACCGGGGCCGCAGCTAGATGGGCCACACCCCTACTCCTCGAGCGGAGCCCCGTGCTCAACGACTTAGCCACCTTCACCAGAGAACTCAAGGCTATGTTCAAGGACCCAGTCCAATCAGCTACAGCCAACCGCTGCATACGCCGGCTGCGGCAAGGCCGACGCCCCTTGGGGGAATATGTAACAGACTTTCATTTATTACAACAAAACCTGGGCTGGAACGAAGCAGCTCTCATGGACCAATTTCAGGAGGGGTTGTCGGATGAGCTTCTGGATGAGCTAGCTAGGGTGGAGCGCCCTGGAACCCTGCACGCCCTCATACGCCTGTGTCTCCAGATTGACGGGAGCACCGCCTCTTCGCCAAGCTCGAAAAATGCGCCTTTGACCTCACGACCGTGGGTTTCCTAGGCCATCAGATCTCGCCCTCGGGTATCCAGATGGACCCCGCCAAAATGGAGACCATCCTCCACTGGGCAGCTCCGCGAAGCCCCAAAGATGTGCAGCGCTTCTTGGGCTTCGCCAACTATTACCGCCGGTTCATCTCCCACTTCTCCGAACTCACCACGCCCATCTCAGACCTGCTTCGAGGCAAAGAGAAGTTTGTTTGGATGGAGGCCGCTCCACAGGCCTTCCGGCGCCTCCAACACGCCTTTACATCTGAACCCATCCTCCAGCAACCCGACCCTACCCGACCTTACATAGTGGAGGCCGATGCATCTGATAAGGCAGTGGCAGCGGTCCTACTTCAGCCGGTGGGGAGCAAGCAGTCCCTGCTCCCCTGTGCGTTCCATTCCCGGAAACTCAACGCTTCGGAACAGAACTACACCATTTGGGAGAAGGAGTTACTGGCCATCAAAGTAGCTTTCGAGACCTGGCATCATCTCCTGGAAGGGGCACGCCATCCGGTCCAGGTACGAACGGACCACCGAAACCTGGAGCACCTGCAAAGCGCCTGACGGCTGAACCAACGCCAGATCCGGTGGTCCCTGTTTTTCTCCCGGTTCCAGTTCACGGTCACCTACCTCCCTGGCCGCCGAAACACCCTAGCAGACGCGCTCTCTCGCAAGCTGGAATACCGAGCTGAGCAGGTCGATCGCCCCCTTCGCCCAATCCTCCGCCCAGAGAACTTCGCCGCTACACACCAACCACAACCCCTCCTGGACCGGGTGCAGGAGCAGCAGCAAAAGGACCCCTATGCCCTGGCCCAGCAGCGAGAGCTCCAGTCCGGGACGGCCACCCGGGACAGCCCCTTTTCCTTGCATCAGGGCCTCTTGTACCACCGGAACCGGTTGTACGTTCCCCCGGGAGCTCTGCGGGGAGAGGTGCTCCACCTCTGCCATGACAGCCAGCCTGCAGGGCATTTTGGAACGTATAAAACCCTCCACCTGGTCCTACGGGATTTCTGGTGGCCCCAGGTCCAAGTGGACATCAAGGACTATGTAGCGGCCTGTGATACCTGCCAGCGAGCCAAGAGCCACCCCGGCAAGCCCCCAGGGCTGCTGCTCCCACTGCCTACCCCCCCAGGGCCCTGGCGCTCGGTCTCCCTGGATTTTATCACGGACTTACCAGCCTCCCGGGGAATGACCACCATCCTCGTAGTCGTAGACCTGTTCACCAAGATGGCCCATTTCCTCCCCTGTGCCGGACTACCCTCTGCCCCAGAAACTGTGCAACTGTTTTTGGCCCAGGTTTTCCGTTTGCACGGCCTCCCCGACCACCTGATCTCTGACCGAGGAGCCCAGTTCACTGCCCGGTTCTGGCAGGCCCTGTTTCGGGCCCTGCACGTCCAGATCCACTTGTCCTCCGCCCACCACCCTCAATCAGATGGACAAACAGAACGTACCAACGCCACCGTTGAACAATACCTGCAGTGTTACACCTGCTTCCAACAGGACAATTGGGTGGATCTGTTACCGCTGGCGGAGTTCGCATATAATAACTCCGTGCATGCCTCCACGCGCCAGACCCCGTTCTTTGCCTCCTACGGCTACCACCCCTGATTCTTCCCCTCAGTGCGACCCCCGTCGCCGGTCCCCGCTGCGGATGTCATGCTGCAGGAGTTGCAGGCCCTGCAGGCAGTCCTGAAGGAGCAGCTGGAGCAGGCCAAGGACACGTATAAGTGCTTTGCTGACCGCCACCGCCAACCAGGCCCGCCGCTGAAGGTAGGCGACCGGGTATGGCTCTCGACCAAATTCCTGCATTCGCAACGGCCGTCTCACAAGCTGGAGGCTCGGAACGTAGGTCCCTTCCGGATCGCCCAGCAAATTCACCCGGTGGCGTTCCGGCTCCAACTCCCTGCCTCCTTCCGCATTCACCCTGTCTTCCATAGATCACTGCTGACTCCCGCTCTCCCGCCTCACCCCTTGGGTAGTCAACCACGGCCCCCACCACCGATACAAGTCAACGGGGAAGAGGAATTTGAAGTGGCGCAGATCCTGGACTCCCGGAGGCATCGGGGCCGCCTCCAGTACCTCATAGACTGGCATGGGTACGGCCCTGAGGAACGCTCATGGGAAGATGCGGCGCAGGTGCATGCCCCTCGTCTGGTCCGGCGCTTCCACCAGTGCTACCCGGATAAGCCGGGCCCCGGCGGGAGGCGGAGGGTTGGTCGTGGGGCGGGGGATAGTGTCATGGCCCCGTCAGAGGACTCCTCAGATGAGGATGACTCGGGAGTAACAGCAGCAGACCCAGGAGCAGCAGGAGACACGGAGGAGCCTCCTGAGAATCCAGCTCCTTCTGCCCCTCAGCTGCAGAGCACCCCAGGGACAGCAGAGGCCCTGCAGCCAGACACAGACAGTGAACAGGATACTTCCCCCTCACCTGCAGAACGTAGACAGCAGAAGGTCAGGCAGAAGAGAGGCAGGCCTGTCTCCTTAAGGCCCAAACGCTGAGGGCTCACACCTGCTGTCCATCCTGCTCTTTATAAGGCACACCTTGGCTGCAGCTTGTTGCTGACTGCAACGTCAGGCATGGCTTTGTGTATACCTAGTTTCCCTGCAGCATCTCTTGGACTGACCCCTTGGCAATTGATCCTGGACCTCTACTGACCTCGCTTCTGGACTTCTGACTTGGCAAGTAAGCTTCAGACCAGCCTGGCCCTTATCAGGTTCCCTCCTCGTTGGCCTGGCAGATTTACAACCAGACTGCCGGCTAAGGACTTCCCTTCCCTGCTAACGACCCAGGAATTTCCAGCCCCCACCGGCACTGCTGACTCAGTGCAGAGCTGACAGATGGGAGAAGAAGGACAGGTTTGATCATTTGCATTTTTATTGAGTTCAGTGGGATTTATTCCTGTGCAATCATAGGTAAAACTGACTGGGGGGGCGAGGAAGGGATGACTGGAGTGGGCAGGGGAGGAGGAAGAAGGAAGAGGGGAGGGGAGAAGGAAGGGAGAGGAGAAGGAGGGGAAAGGCAGGTCTGATCATTTGCATGCTTACTGAGTTCAATGGGATTTACTCCTATGTAATCATGGTTAGGACAGGTAAAATGACCATGAGGGAGGAGCAGGGAGAGTAGAGAGGAGAGGAAAGGAGAAAGGGAGGGGAGAGGGGAGCAGAAGGTGGGGGAGGGGGAAGGAGGAGATTGAAGGGAGAGGAGGAAAGGAAGGGGCAGGGAAGGGCAGGTTTGATTATTTGCATGGTTATTGAGTTCAATGGTATTTACTCCCGTGCAATCATGCTTAAGGGGAGGAGGAAGGAGGGGATTGGAGGGGGAGGGGGAAGGGAGGGAAGGGGCAAGAGGGAGGGGATAGGAGGGAGGAGAAGGGAGGATGGGTTTCATCATTTGCATGCTTTTTGAGTTCAATGGGATTAATTTCTATGCAAACATGTTTGAAAATGGAAATGGACTGCCTTCAAATCAATCCTGACTTATGGCAACCCTATGAATTGGGTTTTCATGGTAAACGGTATTCAGAGGTGGTTTTACCATTGCCTTCCTCTGAGGCTGAGAGGCAGTGACTGGCCCAAGGTCACCCAGTGAGCTTCATGGCTGTGTGGGGATTCGAACCCTGGTCTCTCAGGTCATAGTCCAACACTGACCCAGGGGAGGGGCAGGAAAGGGAGGAGATTGGGTGAGCGGGCACTGGGCAGAGGGGAAGCTCCTTTCCTTTCCAAAAGGAAAACATTGTGAACAGTATCATTGCTTTTCAGCGTTTCCCTCACCTTTTTATTCTACAGCAGGCACATGTAGCCTCCCACACAAATTTAAACCAAAGCTGTCCCTGGCCATATCCACACCAGGTCTTTATTTCACTTTGGACAGTCATGGCTTCTCTCAAAGAATCCTGGAAGTGTAGTTAGTGAAGGGTGCTGAGAGTTCACCTCACAGAGCTTCAATCAGAGCAGGTGACTGTTAAACCACTCTGGCCACTGGAGCTCTCTTGGGAATAGGAATCTCCTCTCAGCACCCTTCACAAACTACACTTCCCAGGATTCTCTGAGGGAAGCCATGACTGTCTCACATGAAATCAAAGTCTAGTGTGCGTGTGGCCCCCTGATTAGCCAAGCCAAGCAGCTGGGACTCTGGCTTTTAGAACACTGACAGTTGGTTCTTACTGAGCATGCCCAACATTATCATTCAGTTCAATGCAAAATTTCTTAATTTAAAATGAGCCAGGCATTTTTTAAACTTTTAAACTGCAGAAGATGAAGGTCAGAGTATGGGCCAAGGTCAGTAACAGAATTACCGGTACTCTGTGAACATGGCTGATTTTTAATGAATTTCAACAGATTATGAGAACTCTGAGAGAAAAAAGTCCAAAACGTGTCTGGGTTTTTTCTCTCTCTTTAAACTTTGAACTCTCGATTCTTTCTGACTGTCTTGTTTATCGCCATGAAGATTGAGAGGGTTGTTAAGCAAGCATTTCTGAGTTCAGGACTGTATGTTTTGTTTTGAAATGAGCTTATGGGAAGCATCAGAATGGCATGTGCGGTATTTTCAATTTAACATTGTGGAATGTGAAAAATCCACGCTGGCTATAGTATACAGCCACTCTTGTGGCTGTATAATTATACTTTGTTTTATCAGTTCACTGGGATAATTTGGCCCTTTGTGGGTATTTGCTGAGCTTCTATTTCACAAGCGTCCTGAAGTCAAGAATAAATATATGCAAACTATCTACACATCTTTTGGAAACGTTGTAAAATCAAACATTTCTAGAACCACAACTTAGATAACTTTAAACTTTGGATATGAAATTCCAGTGTACTCTTAAACTACTTGGAAGGCTATGCTGAAAATGTGGGTGTAGAAATGGTTACTGTTCTTTTGATAGCAGCTAAAATGTCAATTTCAAAGTAGTGGGGGTGGGGAAATAATATCTCCCCTCCCCACCCAACGCACCCTGGGGCAGAATGGTTCTTTAGAATTTGGAATACAGCAGTAATGTATAAGTTAACTTATGTCCAAGCAAGAAAAAATGTATTGCCGCCCTGGGCTCCTGCTGGGAGGAAGGGTGGGATATAAATAAAATAATAACTAAAATAATAATAAATACATATAATAAATAAATATTGTGTGAAGATAAATTTGTCCAATTTCCTTTTGGAATAAGAAATTTGGGGATGATGTGAGACCATTCTCATTATTTTCTTTAGTTTAAAATATGAGTGAAATCTTTGCTCTATAGTTTTGGATTAATGATTATATGTTCTTCTTTTTCTGTATTTTTTTAATTACAATAAAAAAGAATAAAGAATAAATTCAAACCTCCCTAGTATTAAGAGAGGCAAATATTTATTATTTAATAAAAGTATCCCCCATCCTTCAAAACAAATATTTCTAGGACAGAAAAGAAAAACTTGAAGGCACTAATTAAGAACATGAGAAGAGCCTGCTGGATCAGGCTAGTGGCCCACCTAGTCCAGCCTCCTGATCTTACAGTGGCCAACTAAGTGCCAATGGGAAGCCCACAAGCAGGATTCTTCCTACATCAAAAGACAGACAATCTGAAAAGAAAAGTCACACCAGTCCATAGACAACAGACCCAGACAATTAGAAGGGCAGAAAAAAATGGGGGACATACAAGCCCTGGCACCCCAATTCAATATATGAACACGTAGAAGGACATATCATAGTATGTGTATTGCTCTCCATCTTCTGGACCAAATTTAGACACACATGGAAAAGGTCACCCTGAGCAAGTACATTAGCCTTCTGAGAAGACCCATCTCGTACTTTGAGAACCATGGCTTCAGAAGTAATGCTTTGATTCCCAGGTGCATAACGGTACCAGTTTTTGGAGGGATCCAGAGTCTAGTCATGCAGGCTTTGGCTTCCTTGTCTGCATGAGGAGCTCATAGGCAGCCTGCACCTCAATAAAACGTCTCTCAGCTTCTTCAGCCCGGTGCTGATTGTGATCTGGATGCCAAAGCTTCACTTGCTCCCGGTAGCTTTTGCTGATTTCTTCACGCGTGGCATCATCGTGGATTCCTAAGACCTAAAAGAAAAGGGAGGGGTGAACTCTGTCAGAGCAGTGAGGTGGAGGGGATGTTCTGGTGCATCAGGTAACTGTTGGCACGGTGCCAGGTGCCAGTGGAGAGCTAAGAACAAATGTCTAATACCTCCTGTGATGATTTGCTGCAAAACCTGTAAAAACCAAGAGTCTTACATAGAATGATCTTGGAGACTGTATGCTCATGATACACAGCACATGGTCTGTAATGGGCATATGCAGCTCCATAGAATTTTGGGAAACTAGGCATTATTTTTAAGCCTATTTACCAAAAGCCAAAGTGGGGAGATCATCAGAATAATAGTACAGATAGTAATAATAACAAAGGGATCCTCGTATGGGGATTAAAGGCAGGACAACGAAGATGGATTTTGTGAGCCCTTATATGGTCACTAATAGACTTATAATTTGAGCCTGAAAAGTTGAACACCCAGCATCTATTATGCAATGGTCTGAAGACCATAACAGCTTTGCTACATTTGAATGCACTTTTTATAAACGCCAACTTTGTTTGGACACCTGTTTTGATATTTGGATTGCATATATTGAGCTATATGTGTAAATTTAAGTGTGTGTATTGATTGTTATTGTATTGTTAAGGTGACCTGATGGGGTTTTTTCCTGTTTTGTTTTGTTGTCCCCTTTTCTCCCCTCCTCCAATTTTTCTTCTTCTTAAATAAATTTGCCATTCAAAAGAAAGCATTTGTGCATCCACTTCATTGTTCTTTTCCTTCCCTTGCAGTTCATCAATGTCCATGCTTTTTTTCTTTATATCCTCTGTCACAATCTCAAAGGTATCAAGACTGAAGACACTTCCTTTCTCAGCCATCTTTGGCCACGAGTGCTTTCAATTCCAGTTTCAAATAGTAAAGGGCTTCTTTTCTGTATACTTTTTAGCCTTAGTAGTTTCAGCCTACTGGCTTTTAAGTCTGGCATTCTGTGCTCTAAGATTTCAGATAGTAAGGGCTTACCACGCTGCAATCCTAAGGCCACTTACCTGTGAGTAAGCCCATTAACTTTAATAGGACTTACTTCTGAATAGACACACATAAGATTTAGGTATTATTTATTTATATTAAGTACATTTATATCCCACCTTTCCTACAAAGAGCTCAAGGCAGCATATATGGTTCCTTCTCACTTTCATTTATCCTCAGAATAACCCTGAGAGGTAGGTTAGGTTGAGAGATAGTGACTGGCCCAAGGTCACTCCACGAGTATGGTCAAGTGGGGATTTGAACCCAGGTTTCCCCAGCCTTAGACCAGCACTAACCACTATACTGTACTATTAATCTGCAATCCTGTACACACTTACCTAATTAGTGAAGCTTAATTGGGGAAGACACTTATAGGATTGTGCTCATAAGATCCTAGAGTGAACATACCTGAGTGATCGCATGAATATGTGTGACAGACAACTGACATTGTTTTGCTTTTTGCCCTATCCAGTTAGATGTAAATAGTTAACTCTGGCTTTAAATGACCTCTTACTTGGCATCTGTTACATTTATATTACTAACCAAGTGTTTCTTAAGGCCCCATCGGCACTATGAATGTAAAGCGCTATTGCATAACTTTAAACAGTCATGGCTTTCCCTAAATAATCCTGGGAGCTTGTCATGGCCCCGTCAGAGGACTCCTCAGATGAGGATGACTCGGGAGTAACAGCAGCAGACCCAGGAGCAGCAGACTCAGAAGGAGACACGGAGGAGCCTCCTGAGAATCCAGCTCCTTCTCCCCCTCAGCTGCAGAGCACCCCAGATACAGCAGAGGCCCTGCAGCCAGACACAGACAGTGCACAGGATACTCCCCCCTCACCTGCAGAACGTAGACAGCAGAAGGTCAGGCAGAAGAGGGGCAGGCCTGTCTCCTTAAGGCCCAAACGCTGAGGGCTCACACCTGCTGTCCATCCTGCTCTTTATAAGGCACACCTTGGCTGCAGCTTGTTGCTGACTGCAACGTCAGGCGTGGCTTGTGTGTTCCTAGTTTCCTGGCACCCTCTTTTGGACTGACCCCTTGGCACTTGATCCCGGACCTCTACTGACCTCACTTCTGGACTCCTGACTCGGCAAGTACGCTTCGGACAAGCCTGGCCCTTATCAGCTCCCCTCCTCCTAGACCTGGCAGATTTATGGCCAGACTGCCGGCTAAGGACTTTGCTTCCCTGCCAACCACTCAGGAATTTCCAGCCCCCCACCGGCACTGCTGACGCAGTGTAGAGCTGACAGAGCTGTAGTTTGTTAAAGATGCTGAAAATTGTTGGAAGACCGCTATTCCCCTCACAGAGCTACAATTCTCAGAGTTCTCTGGGAATAGGGATTGATCGTTAAACCACTCCAAGAACTGTAGCACACTAAGGGGAATTATAGAGGTCTCCTGTCAACACTCAGTACCTTTAACAAAGTCGCATTCCCAGGATTCTTTGGGGGAAGCCATAACTGTTAAAGTGGCTTGACATTCCTTCAAATGTATAGTGCAGATGGGACCTAATGCTGTAAAATTTCTAGGTTAGTTTTAGGTTAGTTATTTTCTAGCTGCTCCTAAAAACAGATTTTTCATGTAAGATTAAAAGCCAGTTTCCCAGACATTCCACTTTCTTTCCTCCTTTTTGAGTAATTAAATATTAGGAGCTATAATGCAAGGTCTGAGCGAGTTATATCAATGAGATTAATGGGAAACCTATTAACATAACCATCATCCAAGTCTACGCTCCAACGGCAAATGCAGACGAAGAGGAACTGGAGAGATTTTACGCAGAAGTACAGGAAGAAATTGATCACGCACAAAAACAAGATGTGTAGATAATCATGGGGGACTGCAATGTAAAAACAGGGAACAGAGAAGAACTAGGAATTGTGGGGAAATGGGGTTTAGGAGGTAGAAATGAAGCAGGAGAAAGACTTATTGAATTTTGTGAAGCCAATAATTGGTTTCTTGCAAACACATTTTTTGAGCAACCAAAAAGACGACTGTACACATGGACATCACCAGATGGTCAATATAGGAATCAAATTGATTATATAACTGGTAACAGAAGATGGAGAAGTTCCATACTTTCTGCAAAAACAAGACCAGGAGCAGACTGCGGTACAGATCATGAACTGGTAATATCAAAAATCAGAGTTAAAGCTAAAGAAGAACAGCAAAGCAATCATTATGCCCTAAATACAATTTAAATAACATCCCAGAAGAATATAAAGATCAAAGAAGGAACAGATTTGAGGCTTTAAACTTAGTTGACAGAGAGCCAGAAGAACTATGAAATCAGAGACATTATCAGGGAAGAATGCAAAAAGACAATATCTCTAATTAAAAAGAGAAAGGCCTGAATGGATGACTGAAGAAACTCTTAAAATCGTTAAAGAAAGAAGGAAAGCAAAAGCAAAAGGAGACAGAAACACGGTTAGAACCCTAAATGCAACAATACAGTGACTAGTATGTAAGGACAAAGAGAACTATTACAATAGTTACTGTATAAAAATAGAAGAGGACAACAAAATGGGAAGAACAAGAGCCCTATTCCAAAAAATTAGAGAAATTAAACGGAAATTTAAACCAAGAGTAGGGACATTGAATAATCAACAGGGGAACACACTGACTGGCCGAGATGAAATAAAAGGAAGATGGAAGCAATACACTGAAGAATTCTATAAAAGAGATCCCAGGATGACAGATTTATTCATGGAGCAACCATATGATGAAGAACCAGGAATTTTAGAATGTGAGGTGAAAGCTGCTCTTAAAATTCTTGGAAGAAACAAATCACCAGGAACAGATGGAATGCCAATAGAGTTGCCACAGGGTACTGAGACTGGATCTGTCAAAAGTTTGACAAAAATTTGCCAACAAATATGAAAAACAATGGCCCACAGATTGGAAGCATTCAATATACATCACAATTCCAAAGAAAGGGGATCCCAGGGAATGCAGTAATTATCGAACTATTGCCTTAATATCCCATGCAAGTAAAGTAATGCTCAAGATTCTACAACACAGGCTCTTACCATATATGGAGCGAGAAATGCCAGATGTCCAAGCTGGATTTAGAAAGGGAAGAGGCACCAGAGATCATATTGCAAACATATGTTGAATAATGGAATGGACCAAGGAATTTCAGAAGGAAATCACCCTCTGCTTTATAGATTACAGCAAAGCTTTTGATTGTGTAGATCATGAAAAACTATGGAATGCTTTAAAAGAAATGGGGGTGCCACAGCATCTGATTGTTCTAATGTGCAACCTATACTCTGGACAAGAGGCTGTAAGGACAGAATATGGAGAAACCGACTGGTTCCCCATCGGAAAGGGTGTGAGACAAGGGTGTATTTTATCATCCTATTTGTTTATTCTGTATTCAGAACATATCATATGGAAAGTTGGATTGGACCAAGATGAAGGTGTGAAAATTGAAGGGAGAAATATAAATAATTTAAGATATGCCAACAATACCATACTACTAGCAGAAACCAGTAATGAAACCAGCATTTGAATGCTGATGAAAATTAGAGGAAAGCACAAAAGCAGGACTACAGCTGAACATCAAGAAGACTAAAGTAATGACAACAGAAGAGTTATGTAACTTCAAAGTTGACAACGAGGACATTGAACTTATCAAAGATTATCAATGCTTTGGCATAGTCATTAACCAAAATGAAGACAATAGTCAAGAAATCAGAAGAAGGCTAGGACTGGGGAGGGCAGCTACGAGAGAACTAGAAAAGGTCCTCAAATGCAAAGATGTATCACTGAACACCAAAGTCAGGATCATTCAGACCGTGGTATTCCCGAATTCTATGTATGGATGTGAAAGTTGGACAGTGAAAAAGATGGATAAGAGAAAAATCAACTCGTTTGAAATGTGGTGTTGGAGGAGAGCTTTGTGGATACCATGGACTGCGAAAAAGACAAATAATAGGGTGTTAGAACAAATTAAACCAGAACTGCCGCTGGAAGCTAAAATGATGAAACTGAGATTATCATACTTTGGACACATAATGAGAAGACCTGATTCACTAGAAAAGACAATAATGTTGGGGAAAACAGAAGGGAGTAGAAAAAGAGGAAGGCCAAACAAGAGATGGATTGATTCCATAAAGGAAGCCACAGACCTGAATTTACAAGATCTGAACACGGTGGTTCATGACAGATGCTATTGGAGGTCACTGATTCTTAGGGTTGCCGTAAGTCGTAATCAACTTGAAGGCACATAACAACAAATATGTGTTACTCTTCTATTACTTTTTAATCTGAATTATTATTCAATCTTGCTTTTAATCTGTTTTAATGTTTCCATTGCCATTGGCTTGTGAATTAATAAAACCTATTTATTTTGGACACCTCTACACACAACACAGTTTTACACTGGTTTAGCAGTCATTTCCCTTCCCAGGGATCCTTGAGAATTACGGTTCTGAGAGAGGGGGAGCTAAGCATCTCCAACAAATAATTCTCAGCGGTCTTGCCAAACTAGAATTCCCAAGATTCAGTGAGGGAATCTCTGGGTGTTACTGGTAGAAAATCAACATAAGCACAGATGTACACATTAGCACTCGCAGGTTTCTGAGTCTGCATCTGCTGAGATAATATGAAATCAGTGGGTGGGAGGAAGAAGTGACTAACCATCCCCATACACATCAACTCACAGCTATAAAAGACTCCCATGGTTTTCTTTTTTTTCTTCAGCCATGCTTACTTCTAGTTTTGAAGCTGGGGTAGGTGGGAGATGTTTTGTGAGAAAAAAATTGGTGGGCAGGAATGGGTTACATATTTTCCTCCTGCCTGCCAATTTTTGCCCACTTTGTGCTAACTCTGTTTGCCTAATGAGGGAAACACAAGGTTGGGAACTCTGTCTTTTCCGCATAAGAATATAAGAGCCCTGCTGGTTTAGGCCAAAGGCCCATAAAGTCCAGCATTCTGTTCCCACAACGGCTAACCAGATGATGCCTGTGGGAAGCCTGCAGGTCGCCTGCAGGCAGGATATGAGAATGATACCCCTCTCCTGCTCATGAGTCCTAGCAGCCGGTATTCAGAGGCATATCCCCTCCAACACTGGAGGAGCTATGTAGCCATCATAGCTAGCAGTCATTTTTAGCCTTGTCCCCCATGAGTTAATCTCCATTGAAAGTCATCCAGTTTGATGGCCATTGCAAATCTTGTGGGAGCGAATTCTATAACTATGTTCTGTGTGAAGAAGTCCTTCCAATAGCCGTCAGTGGAGCAGGGCGGGGCAGTGTTGCTCTCACCTGGCTTCCCAACAGGGAGGTCACTGCCTGTAACTGAGAAGGAGAGGGGCAGGGAAAGTAGGCACAGTATGGCGCAGCAACAGGAGTGGCAGATTGGCGCCACCACCATGCCTCCTCAAACATCCTCACCACCTCGTTTCTCCCTCTTGGTTACCGGCAGCAACCTCCACATTGGAATGTGAAGCAATGAGCAATGCCCCCATCCCGCCCCGCCACCCGTTACTGAGTCCTTCCTTTTTTCTGTCTTGATTCTTCAAACATTCCTTGCCAGTGTCTAGTCTCAGCCTAAGTATTAGTGTAGATGTATCTTCTGCCTCTCTCATTTTTTGCAGCTGCCATGCCCAGCTGGTACCATGCAAACATGTTTCTTTGTAGGAAGCTACAGTGGCAGGAAGCTACAGACAATTCAAGCCTTGAATTTTCCAGCTGGCTCAACAAAATCATCAACAATAGAATCCTCCTACTGGAAAGCAAGTGTGGGATAGTAGTTAGCGTTTCAGACTAGGACAAGATAAACCTGGGTTCAAATCTCCACTCAGTCATAAATCTGACCAGATAACCTTATGCTTGTTTCTATATTTCTACCCTACCTCACAGGGTTGTTGTGAGAATAAAATTGGGGGAGGTATGTATGCTGAGCTGAGCTGAGCTTCTTGGAGGAAAATCTGGATACAAAAGTAAGAAATAAAGGTGGGAACAGAGATATTTAGATTCCTTCTTTCCAAAGCCAGAATGCATGAATTTTGTCTGCCTGTTTCCCAATTCCACTTGAAATACGGATATAGTAGCCTTAGCTACCAATAAGGTCTACTCTGGCCTTATCCTCCTGAATTCAGAAGTCCTGAATCTGGAAACCACTTTCCCTCCCAATACACGTACCCCCAAACTTTACAGATCCATTCTCTCTATTAAGCAGCCCAATCTGCTATAAAGTACACCCTCACTAAAAGAATACTATGCTTAGTAGGAAGAAGGTGCCCTGTACCTTGAATGCCATCCGCTGCCTCTCACTCTGGATAGAGTGTACAAAGGCAAAAACTTTCTCCCACTCCTGGAAGTAGCTACCACTTAAGCCCAGCATCCTCCACGCGTGGTAGGGCAGGAGAAGCACAGATTCCAGCGCACTGCCAAGTGATGGGAAGACACTGAGCCAATCCAGTGTGGCTCCGATAGCGCTGGCTACATAGTTGACGGTGGCTGCTGTGTTGTAGAAGGCACAGTAGGCCAAAGGCGTAGTGAAAGCCAGGTAGGCCAGACCCAGTCGGTACAGTCGGGCACTAAGCTTCTCACTGGTGCCCCTGCTGGCTTTATAGCGCCGGCGCCGCTGGGCTGTCACGCTAGTTGTGAGAGTGATGGGGAAGATGGCCACAGGACGGCCATAGAAGATTGGAGCGGTTATGAAGGCAGCCATCAAGGTAGCTTGAAGGTCAGAGGCTTGGTTGCCCACCCCAGACACCAAGTGAACTCCAAGGCCCACAGCCAGGGGAAGAGCCACAAAGTAAAAACCAGGGAGGGTTGAGAGACCAATGAAGGCCACCAACCCAAAGTAGATGCCTACCAAGGCTTGGCCAAGGAAGCGCACAGGACTCAAAGGCGGAGGCCTATCCCTGTGTGTTTCCAGGGTGTTATTGGCCTGCACCACCCAACCTGGCAACAGCCACAGCTCCCAGAGCCACCCTATTCCAAAGCCCCCCATAGTCAGCATCCACAATAGGGCATGGTTATCCCGGCCCAGGTAAAGATGATGGAGCCCAGCAGGGCCTCCCAGCGCCCAGAGGGCAATAGTCACCAGAAGCCGCTTGGCCATCATACGCCAGACACTCCTTCACCATGGACGGTGTCTTCTGCTGCAAGACATCTCACTGGCTGCCAGTAGTCCTGAGAAGGGAGAGAGCAAAAGGTAACAGGTACATGGAGAACACACGCCCTGTGCACATTTCAGGGCATTAGGTCAGATTAGGCTATGGTTCTGGCTGACATGCTGAAACCTCCTCCCTCCTACTAAGACTGCCAATATTATTTCCTGGTTTCTGAATAACTACAATCATTTTCCTGGCAACAAATATTTGCCACTTGGGAATGCTTCTGTGCCTTCCTAGGGCCTACTGGCCCAACAAAAGGGATTTCCTAGCCACAATGCTGTCTATACCCAGAGCTTCCCACATCTCCCACATGCTGGATCCAGCCAAACTGGGCTCACCGCTTACTGAATCAACAAGAGAAATCTGAAGAGAGCCAAGTCCAGGCAATCACCGTATCTCAGTGACTGAGTACATACATGCTTTGCATGCAGAAAGTTCCAGATTCAGTCCTGGGCATTTTCAGGTACGGCTGGGAAAGACCCCTGCCTGAAACCCTGGAGAGCCACTGCTATTAAGAGCAGGCAATACTTCTAAAAGACCCCACTGTCTGACTGGGTATAAGGCAGCTTCCTGTGCCCCTATGAACAGCATTTCCAGAAGCATAAACACACACCTCTCGGCTTACTCCCAGCAAGGGAACATCAGCAATTTTGATCAGGGACATAATGTCAACTCAGAGAGCCTTTGATCTCATGGGACTAGGCTGGACTTTGCTTTCCTCCGTGCGGTGGGAATGAAGAATGGGATTGCGCACAGGGCTTCTGTCAGGAAAGGGGTGGGGATGACTGGCCAAAGGGCACTGGGGCACATCCTGTGTACTGATAGCACTGGAGAGGCAGGGGCTGCGTAGAAGGCTTTCCTCAAGGAATAGAGGGGACTCAGCCCTGGCACTAGGTTTTCCCCAAGCCATCTGTGCCTTTTAAAGTACACATGCACTAATCACACTGATATGGTGGGGGATATACTGTTTAAATGTTGCTACTATACAGCTCTATAGTTGGCACTGATTTTTGCCCTTTTCAGAGCCTACTCAAAGCCAGCACTATAACTCCTTATGCAATGCATGGCGGGGGGGGGTAATGGAAGAGTAATTAACTTCTTCTGAGCTGGGCAGTAAAGCTTTACGAACATACAAAGTGCCTGCCAAACCAAAATTCACCCAGTCCTGCATGGTGGCCAATAACCACCTGCCAGATGCTTCTGAAAGTTCACAAATAGTCTTCCACTGTTGCTTCATGCCTGCATCTGGAACCCTCTTTACTCGGAAGTAAAAACCTATTGAGTTCCCTGGAATATACTGTCAAGAGGTAAGCATGCACAGGATTGCAGCCTCAGAAGTATACTGCATCTGGACATGGAGGGTTTTTGTCTGGGTGCCTTACCAGCAATCTTTTCTCCACCTGAAGCAAGTGCTTGAATGTCCCCTACTTCTCACAGACCACTAATGTCCCAGCATATACTTGACTTGCTCACCTACGCCATGACAGCTAAGAATGGCCCAATACAGATTCAAATAAAGCCCAATACTGCTAAGCTGCTTCATACAGTCCGAGTGCCCAAGATGGTCAGTACGAACCAGCAGATCAGGCTTCTCTGTTGGAGATATCAAAAAACTCTTGTGTGATTAGCTGTCATGGCTAACAATTGCCGATATAGTGGATTGAAACCTACATTTGATAGGTGGTGATATCTGTAACTGTGTGTTGACTGAGTTTATTGAGGACTGTAGGGAAAAAATATAAGCGAAGTACTGTACTGCTGAAGTTAACATGGGGAGTAAACCATGGAAATTTGGATACAATGATTATCTTTCAACTGTTTTGCATACGGAAGGCAAGGGCTCAATTCACCAAGCCACAGTTCTTCTGATTGATTCCTGTCCAGATTTAGCATTTCAGCAAAGTGATTGTCTGAATCACTTATCAGGAACTGCATTTTTTGCATTCCACTTAGTTAAATTATGACATACAAAATTCCAGCTTTTGTTCATAGGAAACAATGTCAATGGCACATTTACTATGGACGCAGTATGATTTGGGCAAGGGGCAACCCACAGGCAGAGCAGTGTGTGATCTGGCCCTCATTCACATTTGTTAGTGTTGCTCCTTTTGGCCTTATGCCGAGGCCAGCCTGGCTGTTTCCCAAATTTGCAAAAGCTCAAAGTTTGAGTAATCCGTACTCTGACCCCATCTGCTCTGAGAGATATGCAAGCTCCTCTCACACCTTTGATCAGTCTGGGCTTGCTTTTCTCATTCACACAGAACTGCCTTCTCTAGCCCCAGAGCCCTTTAGGATGCAGAACAAGAATAAGACTGATGGCTCTGGAGAATCAGATACACTGAGTGTACTAGTTCATTTCAGTATCTCGCCCACTGACTGCAAAAGACTATGAATGTAATGATAACAAGCTAAAAAAAAGAGGGCGAGAAGAATTGAAGATGGGGAAGTATGACAGTATAGGATATGGGGAAAACCCAATACCCTTACACCAAAACAAAACCATACTGCAAGCTTCCAGATGACATTTGACAGCTATTAAAGTGTGCAGTGTTACACTGTAGAGTCTACAGGTACAATGTTATTTACCTTCTGGAATGTCACCTGTCTTACAGTCTCTGGGACTGCCTAGCTGGCACCTACCCAAGTTGAAAGGCCAGGACTCATTCTCTGACCTTTGCTTTCATGCCAAAACCTCCTGCTCATCACGTTAGTTTTTCATGGCCACCTGTCCATCATCTGACAGGTAAACTCTTGGGATCAAATTGAAAAGGAAGGCTTGGGAGTGCACTGCAAGTATACTGCTCCTAATTCTTCCTTTACAGCTGCTGGTAGAATTTGGTGCTTTTTCGATTTGACACCTTGTTTTGTTGCCCTGCAGTTACACAAAAAGGTGTCAAATTCAAAATGACCACTAGAAAGGAGGAATCAGAAAGAGTCTTCCTTTGCAGCTGCAGCCAGAACTTGAGTTGAAGCTATGGATTCATAGGAAAAATCCTTCCTGTTGCTGCAAAAGAATCAGGAGCACACTCTAAGCGCACACCAAACTGTGCAATTCCAGCCACTGGTAGAATCGGGGGGGGGGGGTTGAGGGTGCTCCAGAATTTTCCTGCAAGAAAGAATCTTTGCAACTGTGGCTTGAATTTGAGCTGGGGCTATAAAGGACAAAGTTTAGAGTGCTCCCCCAATTCTTCTTTGGCAAATTCGGTGGGATGTCCTACGGCATCAGAAGGTTGACAGGTAGGCAGTCCCACCCAGCTATCAAAGTGGCCCATGGAGGGTGGCAGAATTCTTGATCTTCCCTGACAGCTGGATCCAGTTTCACACCCCTGATTTAATTAACCACTTAAAGAATCACTCGTTTGATTGCTTCAGCTCACACCCAGGGCTTGTTTTACTGTGCCAGAACTTATCAATGGCTTATTCAGTTGCAATCTCCGTGTTGTTTTGTTTTGTTTCAAATTAAAGGAGTGAAAACTCCTGTCCTAGGAAGGGCTTTAAGACACCAGGTGGCAGTATCTATCTACATCATGATAAACACACAGAAAAACTCCTAGCTGTGGAGCAGAACTCTCTGTACAAGGATCTCTACCTCAACAGGTTCAACACACAAAGGAAATGTGTTGTTGGGGTCAGAGAGACAACAAAAACACTTTGAGACGTTAAGAAATTCCCATATGAAAGGCAGTTACATATAGGAATTAGCAGAATGCTCCTGTGCAGATCCTCATGCATGATGAAGTATGATAGCTGTCTTCAAATATCTGTAGGGCTGCCATGAAGAAGGTGGAGCAGAAATTGTAAGGAAACAGATTTCAGCTACACATTAGGAGAATCTTCCTAATAGGAAGAGCTTGTCAACAGTTTCTCTAAGAAATTGTTTAAGCCAAGGCTGGCTGGCCATCTGTCAGGAATGCTGTAGCTGCAAGATTCCTGCAGTGGCCTAGATGACCACCCAAGGTCTCTTGCAACTCTAAAATGCTATGATTCCTTGCGTAGATTACATAGTGTATACCCCATCTGGAAAAGCTGCAGGTGATTGTGGTTGCGCAGATTGCCACTAGTAATGATCTGCACATGGATCTACACGATCTACATGTGGATGTCGATTCCCACAAAGAAGTGCTTTCCATCTAGGAACTTCACAACATGTGAAAAGCAAAGGTATCCACTTTGGCCCAGAAGATGAAACTCTAAAATCCACAGATGGGCAATACCTTTATTAGAGCCAACCAAAATGTAACACATGAAGTGACTATGAGATACCCAGACCTGCAGCTTTTACAAGAAACAAATGTAATGCTAGAGTTCTGTACTCTGGTCTGATGGGAACATTCTGTGGCACACACTGGATAGTGCAGTAGGCAGAACAAATTTCAGTGGCGTTCCTTCCTGCCTTTACTTGTGAGAATCCCATCCTGAATTGAACTTTATATTAGAGTTTGCTTTAACACTGCTCATGGATGAAGACTTTTTGAAATGGATTGATGGACTGGCCCACTGTAGAGTGGCATAGACATGGTTGTGCAAGTGTGAGAGCTTTCCCATATAAAAACATGTAACCGCTACAGAATATGCAGTGTGTATTCTATTACGTGCATCTTGGACTCTGCCTGCCCCCCCCC
Source organism: Rhineura floridana (assembly GCF_030035675.1). Classification (NCBI taxonomy): domain Eukaryota; kingdom Metazoa; phylum Chordata; class Lepidosauria; order Squamata; family Rhineuridae; genus Rhineura; species Rhineura floridana. The sequence continues at coordinate 39,433,962 of NC_084482.1, forward strand.
AATCTTCTTTTGTGACTTTGGTGGGGAAGAAATTCTTGTTTTCCTTCAATTTTTTTTTAGCAGTAGTAATGCCAGTCCCAATTCAGGAGATAGATCTGCTTCTGAAATATAGGTCTTCTACAGAGGAATAAGACACCTAAATTGTCACTTCCAGACAGGGACAGCCACAGGGGTGGGCGAGCTGCACCACTCGAAGCTGAACTCATTGGCTGTGTTTTTTTAATGTACTATCTCCAGTGAGCTAGCGTGGCAAAAAATGTCCCAAAGAACTTTCCCCCAAAGTTCTTTAGGCCCTACAAAAATGATCTTCTTTCAATTAGTATGTTTCTTTTTCAATTTCCACTTTGATGTTATTTGCACTAGGTAAAAATCAGTGGACCACAGCTTTACCTAGAGACAACATTAGCAATCACTTAGCACTTCAAAAACTATAAACACTTTATAAATAATAATAAAATAAAGAAGTCAGCTGGATACTTTTTTTCTTTATAACTTTTCTTCATTATTTTTAAAGATAAAAACAATTGATATTCTAAAATTGTCCTGGCCAATCCCATTGGATTCAGACTCAGACTCACTGGTGTGTTTTTCTGTTATGTTTAACGTGGAATTTCAGCTTAGAGTGTTTCATCAGTCAGCTTACAGGCTACACAGGACTCTGAATCTCTACACAGCTGTACAGAACATGACTACTCAAGCTAAGATGTTGTTGCAGCAACTAGACATGCCCCTCAAGGCTCTTTAAGAAGGCTCAGGGTGGTCTCTCTATTTGCGTGGGGAAGGTGTCTCTGAAAGGGCCTGGGTTAGCAAGCGGGCACTCCTATGAACAGGGCAAACAGTGGGTACTAATTGTGCCTGTTTGCACATCTGCTTGGCAACAGGAGACGAAGGCAGGTCAGGCAGATCACTGTCTGTGGTCCAGCCTCTGATTCCCCCCCCCCACACCTCAAGTGGAAGCAGCAGGGCAGGAGGTGACATGGGGGGGGGAAGAGGAGGAACAGGGCCAGCTTGTTTATTTATTTATTTATTTTATTTAAAATATTTCTATCCCACCCTTCTACCGTATAATAGGGCACTCAGGGCGGCTTACAAAAATAAAATCAAGCACGTACATAATAAAATTGTAAACAATAAAATCACAAAAACATTAAAATAAATTAAAATACATAAAATACAATTAAAATACTACACACACACACACACACACACATACATATAGGGAGTGGTACTAAAGGGGACTACAAGGGTAAAATTTAATGTAGAAGACAGCAGTGTTTCTTCAGCTGGAACTGAAACTAAGGGGGTGGAGCTGTCACCATCTAAAGTGCTGAAGCCGTCTCCTATTTCACCTTCCTTCCTCTGTAACCCATTGGGTCCCTCATCTCCTCCTCCCTGATCACTCCAGGAATGCTCCACAGAGCTCATGACAAAAATAAAGAATGCTTACCAAATGATAGGCACTGCTACGAAAAATATTAAAAGTAAAACCTGTGATAGCTGAGGAGGAAGTGTCGGAGCTCAGGGAGGACAGCTTGCAGCAGGAGCCATTTTGTGTGTGTGCTGAACACATAAAAGAATATAGGCCTACAACCCCATGGGACCTACAACTCCATGAGTGTATTCCTTTGAGGCCCACCCACACCACATGACAGAGACTTCACTGGGATCCTAAGACTGAAGCAGGAGTGCGCTGAATCACAGCAGAAAATAAAGAGGCCCCTGCTTTGGTTCCTGTGTGTATCATTGGCCCCTGCCTTGATCCTGCCACATCGCTCATCAGAATTGTTCTTAGTATTTTGTTTAGTTTTCATAAAAAGTGGAAATGGTATATTGGAGTGTAAGATAACACTAAACCTCAATGTGTAATTGTGATATAATGGGACCACTTCCTGGCCATTATGAAGTAAATAAATATTTTACATAGTTGTGTATGAAACAGAATAGATGCCAATTTGAGACTTAAGCTGGCTGTAAAATGTAACCTTGGGAGGCTGGAATGGAGGGGCCTGCTTATTAGCTAGGCCTGCAGTCCAACTGTAAGGAAGTCTAAACCAATCACAATAAGATAAAATATTTCTTTATGTCAAGGCAGCAATAGAGATAAGATTAGTCAGGCAGGCTTATGATTGGCCCAGGCCAAGTAGCCCCAGTTACAGGGTCTGTTGTAAGGAGAAAAGGAACAGGGAAGGTGTTAAGGACCAATACTGTGGCAGAGTAGGCAGCCTGTTCTTGTCACAGAAAGAACTCCAGGCCTGTTGGGGAAAGAGTTCAAGGAGTGAGTGAATGAGTGCCTCTTCAGATTTCCAGGCAAGATGCCACTGGAGAGTAATTTTCTGTGGCAGTTACCACAGGGAAAGCCATAGGAATAGTGTGAGATCAGGCCTTAAGGGAGGAATCCTTTCTAAGTGAGTAGTGGAGAAGACTAGCAGCAGGCCAGAACCAGAAGACCTGTGCTCCACCAGAAGGGTTTGGAATTTGGATGAGGTACTCAAGAGAAGCACAACCTCATCCCTATTCTCTTATCCCTATGTAAGAAAAAATTAAGCACACCTATCATTCTGCTTGATCCCAGGGCAAGGAGGAGCTGCAGGCGAGAAATCTCACATGTAGCCCATGTATGCAATAATTCTTACATGTGGCCCCCAGCTTCATATGCACTTGCATGGGTCCTTGTAGGGGGGGCAGCAGGAACCCTCACATCACATGTGCACCAGGCCTCACAAACCCTCTGGATGGCCCTGCAAAGCTGACCATGGTGTGTGTGCTGAAGGCACTTCTTGCCCAGGGCACTATTTATTCTAGGGCTGTCCCCGCATCCAGTACCCAAATTAGATGAGGACCAGGGCATCAGCCCTTTTACCTTTTGTTGCAGCTCCCTTAGCGACTGTCTTTAGAAAGCTGAAGGGGACCACCCATGATATGGCTAAATTTGGTGGGACTTGTGGAATTAATTAAGGGCTCCCCTGCACACACACACCCCATAATTCAAGCACCGGACACAAACACAAAGAGTTAAGCATCCCAGGATGCTAGTCGATTGCATTAATAAAAGACCATTCTTGTCAATCTCATATTGCAACAGATATGAAGGGAGGAAGGCAGATAAGAGGGACAGTTTTTCTGTTTATCCATTTATCACTTGCTCCCATCTGCCCTCAGTAATTCAATTCCCATACTTTTGCTGTTGTTAGTTGACCATGGATGCATATAGCATCAGTTTTAACACAGCAGCCCATGAGATAGGTATCTCATTGCCCATGTAAATTTCATGCCAACGCCCCATAAAAATTAATGGCACACAAAGTCTCCTCTGACCCACCACTGCAGGGAGCTGGTCTACCCAGCTCTTCTTAGCAAGCTCCTGTTTGCACAGGCACTCACAGTATTATCATCCTTATTTACATAGATTAGTGAGTAGCAGGCTGCCAATTTGTCCTAATTCATAATTAATCAGCCCAATCTCCTTGCGCGCTGTTGACTCAGCCGCCTCCCTTCCAGCCCCATGCAAATTGGGATAATTTTGCATCAACCTGGAGGTGAATTGGGAGACTTTAATATTTAATTTTTTAAGAAAAAATAAACCCACACTGATGCCTCAAGGCTGGATTTTGTTTTGTTTCCAAAGGATGGGAATTGCTGGTGTGCTTTGACACATCACACTGTAACCTGACTTTTTAGTTTGTCAGCAGCTAGAGGGTCCTCAAGACTTTTTTTGGGTGGGGGGGCAGGTATGTTCTGCAACATGTTATTGATGCCATAATAGTGCATTAGTGGTCGATTTATACTGGAGCATCCACACATAATTCCACTTTATTAGTTGTTCTGTGATGCTTCCCCAGTGTTATCACATTATTGATGTCTGGAGGGCCACTGTTGTGCTATAATAATGCAACAAAAGGAGGACCAAAATGCAAACAAACCCCAGAACATCTGAGGTATGAAAAGTTGCAGGATTTCAGCAGGAAGCTACAGGGAATGCCCTGGTTGGAAATGAAACATTATGTCCACCCCCAAAGCCCTACTTTCTATGAGTTATGCTCCGGGCAACAGAGCTAGGAACCAAAACAAAGCCTTCTTTATAGGTGCCAACAGTATTGACAGCAGGATCACGTATGACTGCCTCAATATCATTATGAGCACAAACAATCACAAGTGCACAATAAAAAGGATGTAACTGGTTGCTACTATTTCACATGCTGGCACCAGCTGTGTTCCCTTGCCTATGCCCCTCCACCAAAAAGCTATTGAGAACACCTAGTCCAGCGTACATCTCATCTCAGATTGTTCTCTGAAAAGAATCCACTTCTTGGTTGTACTGGAAAATCAGGAATTTACCTTTTCTTGGAGCAAACTGCAGGCTCTCTCTTTCTTGCGTGTTGGCCCGTGCAGAGTGTGCTGACTACTGGAAAAGATCTGGACCTGTTGCACCTTTTATGTATTCCCTGACCTAATCAAACAATTCCACTTAGTGACCTAACAATGCCACTGACAGGTGAGAAAACCCCTCCCTTTGAAAGCCCTACTCTCTATGAGTTATGCTTTGGGCAACAGAGCTAGGAACCAAAATAAAGCCTTCTTGTAGGCATCACCTAATCCTGCTTAGCTGGTAGGAGTCATCAACATCGCAGCTTCATTAGAGAAGTGATGGGAATGCAGAGAGACAATGAGGTCATGGTGCAAGAGAGAAGTGGTTAAAGCAGGCCAGCCTGGAGCCAGAACTTCTGGTTTAATCCTTTTTTCTGAGAAAGGAAAAATGAAATGGACTGCCTTCAAGTCGATTCCGACTTATGGGTGACCCTATGAATAGGGTTTTCATGGTAAGCAGTATTCAGAGGGGGGTTACTATTGCCTTCCTCTGAGGCTGAGAGGCAGTGACTGGCCCAAGGTCACCCAGTGAGCTTCATTGCTGTGTGGGGATTCGAACCCTGGTCTCCCACGTCGTAGTTAAATGACTGGGATGAGAAGCAGGATTATAGCATTCATTCCCAGTCATGGAAGATAAGTGGAGGCCCCTGTTATGGGAATGGAGCTAGGACAGATTGGGGGAGAGTATTTAAATAGTTAACAGGCTGATGAATTTTAATGAAGAAGTGCTGCCTCTTGCTGCCATCATAGCCTCCCTAGGAGCTGGCAGTGCAGCATGGTCCTGAATCACTATCTCTGATTAGCAGGTGCTCTTCCTATGACCGACACAGATGTTAGCTCTGCTCACTGCACACCTGGATTTTAAGCCCTCCCAAGCACGATATATCTGGGCTTGGCCTCCCACCCAAAGTGGGTTTTCATGAATCAAAGGCTCCCTCCACCATGTTGTGAGGTTTAGGGAGAGGGCAATGAGTCAAGTTTTTAGTTGTTTTTAGCTGTTTTATTGATCATTTTAATGTTTTTTTGTCAAGTACTTAGAGGTCTTTACATCCAAGTGGCATATATATTTTGTTAAAATAAAAAAAAATCATCTGGAGGGAAACATCAAAGCAGAAAACTGGGGGAGGGGATGAATGGGCAGGAATCAGGCCCTGATGCAGTTTTCCGATAGGCTTTTGGTTGCCCACTGTGATAACAGGATGCTGGACTAGTTGGGCCATTGGCTTGATCCAGCAGAGCTTTTCTAACATTCCTGATGGCACAGAGCAAGAGAATCAACACACCACATGTCACTTGGAAACATTAGAGACAACAGGTGGATCAAGACTGATAACGTTACATGGGCTCTGATTCTCCAAGTGGTGAGAACTCCTCTCCGAGCGGGCAGCGCCACGTACCCAGATTCTGTTTCCTTGGAGGCTTGCAATGTCTTTGTGATATATGGCTTTATTTACACATAACTCCGACAGTTGTCACTGCTCCTTATCAGACATCTAGAGGAACACTAACGCTGTCAGACTTCTTACAGAGAACAACTCGGCCTTTCTCTCTGTCTGTCTCTCCCAATCTGAACCCAAAACCACAGGCTTAACTTGCTGTGCCTTCTCTCCAGGCCAGGTAGAGGACAAAATGAAGAATCATCTTCTACCTTTCTTTCTCATTCACAAGTAGCAGAAGCTGAGTGGACAACACAGGACAAGCAGGTGGCCTGGCAGGAAGAGATCTTGCTATACCTGTTCTCATCCTGGATCTTTTGCAATCAGAGGCTGTGTCCATACTAGGTTATTAATGCATATGTGGCTCCCTGTTTCTGTGTGCACACTTGTGTGCCGTCATCCACACATGAGCACTTTCAATTTTATGCCTCCAAAGCCTGTCTCGATGTTTTCCATCCACATTAGTGGGCAGTGCTTGGCAAGATGTATTCACACTGTGAGTTGTTGTCCCCTCAATTAGTACTTCCCTGCACACCATAAGTTCTGGAAACCTGAGGTCCATTGTGGGAATGTGTATAGATATTTGTTTACCAGTTGACAAGGACCATTTTTTAAAATATGAGTTTTTCAATCTACCAGATTTACACAAGAGCTGTCAAAAATAATTTTTAAAAAATGTGTGTGTTGCTGCAAGCCAGAAAACCTGAGGTCCATTGTCAGCACATGTGCAGGTATTTGTTTATCTATGCACGCATACTTGGTTTTATTTAATTATTTTTGAAATACAAGGTTTTGACCTACCAGATTTGCATAAAAGAGCTCTCTCGTTCTCGCTCTCTCGCTCTCCCTCCCTCCCTCCCTCCAAGCCAGGCAAGGATTTGGAGACACTTGCATGATAGGCTGTCACTTCCTTTCTTCCTTTTTTCCTGTCTCCTGTACTTTCAAGGACAATCCTTACTTTTAATACAGCTGTTTTGTGCAAGAGCACTTCTGCACAAAAGAGCTGCTGTAAAAATAAAAATATAATGATTGCGCCTTCAGCAACAACTGATGGGAACATGTAGGGTACATCCTTTCCTTTGGGTTGATGGAAAAAAATAGAACTGGGTTTTTTTTGGGGGGGGTGGCAATATATGGCACTTAGCAAGATGTCACCACATGTGTAAAAATACCTGCTGCCCACCCACTGTGCTTCAGTGTGTCCCTATTCTGATAACTTGTGATTTTATATTGGATTTTCTTCCCTTATTGGATTATTAATGGAACGAGAAAACCAAATTTGGCATGGGGAATGTGCAGATTGCCACTTGGATCAGGAGGACAACATATGGATGCCACAAACAAACACACAAACTAGGCATAAGCAGCTTAAATCCATATTAAATGCCAGGATGGATGAGCCCAGAATCACTCAGTTTGAAGCAATCCTGGCTGCAAACCCACTCCCAAACCCATAACAATAATTTTATCCCCTGGGGATACAAAGGAGGATGCACTTCATTCTCTAAAGAACAAAGGGATATCAGTAATCCTTTCCACTTTTCTGTGACAACAAGAGAGAATCTCACCCAGAGCTGCTTTTGACATTACATATGCAAATTGTTTTTTTTTATAGGTAGTTTTACACCTACGTGTTGGTCATACCAGAATGTGTAGTTGCAATCTCTGTTATAAGAATGTAAAAGGAGCCCCTGAGGGTCTGGACCAAGAAGCTATAGTTCAGTGGTAGAGCATCTGCTTTGCATATAGAGCATCCCTGGTTCAGTCCCCGGCATCTCCAGGTAGGGCTGGGAGAGACTCCTGCCTGAAACCTTGGAGAGCCTCTGCCAGTCGGTATAGAGCATTGTTCTTTACCCTTGAGTCCCCAGATGTTGAGACTACAACTCCCATCAACCCCAGGCCAGCTTAGCCAATGGCCAAGAATGATGGGAGTTGTAATCCAACAACATCTGGGGACCTAAGGTTGAAGAACAGTAGCACAGACAATGCTGAGCTAGATGGACCAATGGTTTGACTCAATATAAGGCAGCTTTCTGTGCTCATAATCCTGTTTCTTACCGTGGCCAGCCAGTGGTTTCCAAGAAGCCCACTAGCAGGACATGAAGCCAATAGCCCTTCTCTATTGTTTGCCCCCCCCAAAAAAACCAGCACCTAGTATTCAGAGGTACACTGCTTCTGACCATGCGGGTTCTGTTTAGATATTATGGCCAATAGCCATTTATAGACCTATCCTCAGTGAATTTGTATAATCTCCTTTTTGTTCTTATGTGGGTGTTGTTTTTCTTAGGAAAATATTTGTGCAGTGTGTGCAAGGAGGGGAATCTGTTTCTCCAGATGCCAGTGTGGTGTCATGGTTAAAGTATTGGACTAGGACCTGGGAGACCAGGTTTCAAACCCCCAACTACGAAGCTCGCTGGGTGACCTTGGGGGCCAGTCACAGTCCAGCAGCCTAATCTTTCTCACACGGTTGTTGTGAGGATGAAACGAGGAGGAGTATACTATGTATACTACTTTGAGCTCCTTGAAGGAAAGGTGGGATATAAATGTACTACTATTATTACAACATAACAACAACAACATAATTTATATTTGATATTAACATGTCCGCTGTATTAGATCTGGAGGGTACCACACACTGGCTAGCCGTACATAGAAAAAAGCATATTGTCCCCTAAAAAACTAAACAGCTAGAATATTTTTCCAACTGTAGTAACAAAACAGAATATGGTATGGAGAATAAGGGAAGAGTGTTGAATGTCGTCTGTCAGGAACAAATGAGTCCCCTCAGCGAGATTAACAGAAAATAAGAACAATAAAACCCAGGAGGAGGAAGGTATAAACAATAGCAGCAACAATGTCAGCGTGGGGTTTTTCTCTGGCTCTGTTCCCACATCCATCCATCCATTTATCCATCCAGATACTGCCCAATACCTGTGGACTGAGGTACTACTTCCCTCCCTGCTCCAATTCCAGCCTGTCTGTTCCAAGGCAGCGTGTCCCACCGGAATGACAAGCAAGAATCTTCCAGCACCAAAGCACAAATGCTTGGCAATCTTTGAGCTGAGCTGTCCCATAGGAGATCCTAGAAAAGCAGCCAAGGATGGAACCCAGCCAAGCACAGACAGTCCAGGAGAGCCTCCTCAAACCAGACACTGGCTAGCCGAGGAGGAGGAGTACACAGAGAGAAAGAAGCAGGGCTGTGAGCCAAGACTGCAAAACAGGGTCTCATTTGTGGCCTGCAATACACCATATAAACCTTTCCTAATGTGTCACGGTGTTAACCCTTAACCTTAGCCACTTCTAACTCATTTTCCCCCTAGCCAGTGACACCAGGTCACATGGCAATTCTGGGTCTCTTTCTGTTTCATCCCAGCAGGTCATTTTGAATACACACATACACAATCACACCCCATAGACTGTGTTTCTTACATCCATTAAAGATTTCCTGCCCTACTCTTTTGAGAAGATCGATTGCTGTTGGGGGGGGGAGGATTTGTCTTGTGACTCTGATCGATTGAGTAAAAGATCTGGCTTTAAACTGTCAAATTTGCCTTTCTCCACTCAGGGCCTGATAGAGGTGATGTGTGTGTGTGTGTGTGTGTGTGTGTGAGAGAGAGAGAGAGAGAGAGAGAGAGAGGGAGAGGGAGAGAGAAAGGCATTCAAGAAGTGCATGCACTGGGGGGCTCTGCCTTGCTCAGGATGAATCTCAGAGACCCTGATGCCCTGAAGAATCCTGTCCCAGAATCTACTTATGTCCACCTCCTGTCCATCTACCTGTCATCTGAGTTAAGGACTGCAAATATACCCCAACTTCTCAAAAAGCAATTAGCAGAGGATGCCTCCACCTCTCATTTCAAAGCATGCACTATGCAAGAGCAGGCTGAGCCCTTCATTCCAGCTCCCTGTTTATGTCATAAAAATACACTGCTGGCATTTCACCACTGCCATGAAATAAATACCTGACAGGTAACTAGGCAGGTGATGGGGCTGTCAGGTCAGCTTTGGGGTGGGAAGAAGGAACATTCTGAGTCTGGAGATCTGGGAAAAGGACTGAGGTGTTGCCTGTGCCAAGCACAGGTTTCCTTGAAATACCTGTTATTTAAAGCGGCCTTCCTTATTTCACAATGCAATCCTATGTTGATTTACACACACAAGTTTATAAACATGAACGCACACACATTAAAAACAGCACATATAAATAACATATGTATGAATCTATTCCCCACAATGATCAAACAGTCCTAGCAAAGTGCTGACACACATGCTACACATCCATGAAAGCCCGTGCACAAAAACATGAATGTAAATGCAAAATGGACATATGTATGCACATATGGAAATACATATAAATGCACATTTAAAACACATGCCCTTGTACATACAACATACCCATAAATATACATACAGAAACACATGTGCATCTAGACATTTCCAAATATCCATGAATGCACAAAAATACTTAAATATGGATAGCTGCAGCACATGTACATGTATAAATAATGTCATGCATGCATAGATAATATATATACATTACTTATTTTATTAATGTATATCCCACCTTTTCTCCAAGGGGGCATACACGATTCTCCTCCTGATCCTCACAACAACCCAGTGAGGTAGGTTGGGCTGAGAGAAAATTGATTGGCTCAAGGTTACAAGCATACATTAATGCAGACACACATATATGCCCAGTAAGACATATGGATATACAGATTCATGCAAAAACCACACAGCATACAACCTTTTTTCTCAGGCACATAAAGTCAATTCCACTACTGTTTTAATATCACTGATACTACATTATAACAAAGGGAGTGCAAAAACGAGTCTCCCTGAAAGGAGTAACTCCTAAGACTCACTAGATCCAGCTTCTCACACACCTACATTTGGTTCTGTTTGTATTCACAAATATATACTTAAGCAATTAGACCAAATATTGCTATATCATGCAAAAGCTACTGAAGTCCAGCAGATGTGGGGTTAATAATCCTTTCCAATTCCTCCAGCCTCTCTAGTGGGGTAGTCTAGATCCTTCATCCCATTTCCCTGATTGCAAGTTGTCACGGAAACAAAGATGCTGGCATTTATGTGCTGCTGAGAGACAGGTACCTGACAGGTAATCGGGCAAGTGATGGGGGCTGTCAGGCAGGCAGCTATAGGTATGGCAGGAAGGTCAGGATCAGCCCATCCAGCCCAGCACACACAAACTCAACTCGAAATGATGCTCTGTTACTGACACTGTGGGCAAAGAATAAAAGAAGGCCAAACACATACATGGAAAACATTATCTTGCCTGAGGTAAATGAGGCCCACCCTGAAGGAAGTTTATTATCTCTCACGCATGTTCCAATGGCGGGGGTTCCACAGTATACTCTTTATTGTGTTTCTCAGGTTCCAGTTTAGGATCTAGCTGTAGCTGGTTAAGAAAACACTGCATATAATCCCTGATCATTTGTGGAAGGATTATCTTTTCACATATTTGATTTGACGCCAAACAGTCCTGTTGTTTTTCACTCTGCTCAGGAATGGCTGACTGGGAATGGAGTTAGTGATTTCCACCTCAACAAATGTTGTACAAAGCAGGAATCTGCCTTAATTTAGTCTGTTACATTGTATAATCAATGGGATCAGAGTATTTTTTCTCTCTCTTCTCAAGCTCAGACTCTGGGATCACCTATTTGCATATATGGAATGGGAATGGAAATAAAATACTGAAAGACTCAGTCTCCATTGGTCTGTCCTAGAGCACCAGACCACCTATTGTTTAATATCCAGGAAGATAAGCAAAACTTGTTGACATCAGAGGAAGGTAATCTACTTTGAGTAAAACTATGCCATCCTTGCAACCCAAAGGCTTTCCAAACTCTCTCTCATAATCACCTAGTGGCAACAAGCCCAGCAGTATTGAAGGCTAAGGTTTTATGTATTTACATCATTTATTTACTGTGCAATTAACACTGACTTCTGGGCAGTTAACAATAAAAAGTTAAAAAACATAAATATTATCAATAATCACTAAAAAACAAAACAAAATAAAACACCAATTACAGTACAAATCTACATTAAGAAAAACCCCACCAAAGATGGAAAACAAACAAACAAAAAACCCCACCACTTGGACAAAATATAAGAAGTGGTTGAACAACCAGGCTACATTTATGAAGAAAGCAAAACAACAAGCAAATAATTGACTACAGTGCAGAGTGTTGGACCTGGACAAGGAATAGCCGGGTTCAGATGTCCATTCAGCTGTGGTAAACAGTAGACAAGAGAGTGAACCTGAGATAAGCACTCTCTCAGTTTAACCAACCTCACAGGGCTGTTGTGAAGAGAAAAGGGGACAAAGTTAAACCATATACATGAGAACATAAATGATTGCTGGCTAAACACTAAACTTTAATTCAGCCATCAATGTAAAGAACTTAGAGGGCACAACAGTGGAAGCTGCCTTATACTGCATCAGACCATTGGTCTATCAAGCTCAGTATTGTCTCCACTGATTGGCAGCAGCTCTCCAGGGTTTCAGGCAGGGAGTCTCTCCCAGCCCTACCTGATCATGCTGGGAATCGAACCTGGGAGCTTCTGTATGCAAGGCAGATGCTCTGCCACTGAGCTGCGGCCCTTCCCTCATCTTTGCTATTCAGTCCACATCTAGACAATGAACTTGTCAAGAATTATCAATACCTTGGCACAGTCATTAACCAAAATGGAGACAATAGTCAAGAAATCAGAAGAAGGCTAGGACTGGGGAGGACAGCTATGAGAGAACTAGAAAAGGTCCTCAAATGCAAAGATGTATCACTGAACACTAAAGTCAGGATCATTCAGACCATGGTATTCCTGATCTCTATGTATGGATGTGAAAGTTGGACAGTGAAAAAAGCGGATAAGAGAAAAATCAACTCATTTGAAATGTGGTGTTGGAGGAGAGCTTTGTGGATACCATGGACTGCGAAAAAGACAAATAATTGGGTGTTAAAACAAATTAGACCAGAACTATCACTAGAAGCTAAAACGAAACTGAGGTTATCATACTTTGGACACATAATGAGAAAGCATGAATTGTTAGAAAAGACTATAATGCTGGGAAAAACAGAAGGAAGTAGAAAAAGAAGAATGCCAAACAAGAGATGGATTGATTCCATAAAGGAAGCCACAGACCTGAACTCACAAGATCTGAACAGGGTGGTTCACGACAGATGCTGTTGGAGGTCGCTGATTCATAGAGTCGCCATAAGTCGTAGTTGACTTGAATGCACATAACAACAACAAAACAGAATCAGAATGAAGCATAGGTGACATCTGATGAGATGGCAATCAAGATATTCTCAAAACATTTCCTTAAATACAGAGAGATGAGATGTGTGAAGGATTGGTGGCATGATGGCCCATTCATGTTAAGCCATTCCCAATACCACTTTGGGGGGGGGGGTGATGTTCTCAGGCTTGTATGCCTAATTTCTTTAGGATACAACAATGTGAATTTGCACATGTAGGCAATTTTAACAATAAAGACCTAAAGGCATCTGTGTAAACTTCTTTCCAGCAGGGTGTGGCTGCCAGGGTCCACAGATCAAAAAGACTGCTTTAAGCCATCAGGAAAGAGCCATCAATTAAGGACCTTCAAGTGAAGAACAATTGAGAGGCTAGAAGAATTTATCTCAGAAAGCCTTTGAAGTACACAGTAACCGTGATTAGCATGAGACAAGCAAGGTTAGAACAAAAAACGCCAAGGATGCCTTTTAGATCCAGCCTAACAGATGTTTTTGCAGGAATATCAAGTATGTTTCTTGAGAGCAGAAACAGCCAAGAATGCAATATCAAAAAAGAAATCTAATATCTAATATAAATTCAATAGAATCTGTATGCCACACTCTGTAATGGGGAACTATTCATATCATTGTTCAGTGTAGGATGCGTAGCAGTTTACATTGTTACTGTACCTAAATGTTATTTGTCAGAATATCAATCACAGCATCTCTCAAGGTCACAAATATGCCAGATACTTGGCCAATGTGCTTGAATTCATCCAGTGTCCTGTATTCCTCCATTCAACACTATACAATCTAGCAATGGACCAAGCTAACCAAGGGCATGTACACACACACTGTGTGATAACATGTATTCAGTGCTTGATATATGTGCCTTTTTGGGGTGCTGTACACACGACATCACCCCCATGTCGTCCCCGTCCTACACTATTTGTCGATTTAAAGTGCATTCTGCTGGAACAATTACAATCTGTTTTGTGGCGAGAAGGCACTTCTCAAGCGCTTGCTGTGTACATGTGCACCCAGAGAGCGCTTTCTCAGGTCACCTCCTATTGGGCAGATCTACTGATGTTGCAGCCTCTGCCACTCCCCCTCATGATGTTTAATTGGTCTAGGAATGAAACAGGCAAAACAGGAAGCAACACCGTAACTTAGCCGCCTCTGTATACTGATAGATATCCTTGCATATCACTATATCAGCTCACCAGCTTCAAGCCCCTTTCTTTTGAAATACTGTGAAAAATAAATTTTTAAAAAATGGTCTGTGTAAACACTAACTGAGGGGAGGGGGATTTGAAAAAACACACACCTGTGTGTGCAGACAACACAGATGGTAGCTGCCACTTTAAACCACTTTAGGGCACGAAGGTGTGTACAATTGCAAACAGCTATGTGACAAAACAGCCCCTGGCCCTGTGCATTTCAAAATAATCTGACAAAGTGTGGGACCTTCTACATACTTCAGGGACTACCTGGGTACATAGGTATATGCATGTTTGTAAATTAAATTAACATTTTAATGGCCATGTGAGCTTTCCAGGACATAAAGAATACAGATATACAAAAATTTAGAGTAATACATCTAATTGTCTGGAAAGGGAACTTCTGGGTTCCCACTGAACTCCAAAGATACTATCCTGTCTTTGCTGCCAATTTGTTTGTGACACACATTTCTATTCTGTCACAACCCAGAGCAGAGCCAAAGCTCTGTCTATCATCTTTTCCTAGTCTGACCTTCAGCCAGACCAGATATGCAGGGCAGACCAAATAACAAAACAAAAACACCTTTACAAAGGGTACTTTGCACATGCTCAGGTGCACTGTGCCATCTTTTTTTAAAAAAAAAACTTGCTTCAGTCCTGGGACAGTAACTGTGTCAGAAGATGCAGCCTGAGCTGCCCAACATTTTGAATATAGAAGCTGACAACGTTATACATACCTGATGTACAGACTAAGCACCTGCCTTACGTTAGTTGTGACCTATGAACTTCCTGAGTATATAATCTGGCAGTATCCCACCCATACACCACTGGTCACAAACCAATGAACTCAGCTGCTCTGAAATGCCACACCCACTGCCTTAAATCAGGCAGCTAAAACCCAGTTAATCCAGTTCTCACCCTCCTTTTCCAAAGAGCAGAGCCCTGGCTGAGCCTCACCAGTGCTCTGCCACACCTAACCTGTTACGCATCAGATCCTCAGCACTACTAAAGGTCAGGAGTATCGATCTTTCAGGCTTGTCAGAGCTCACATCAAGGAAAGGCTAACAGAGCAGGGAGGGAAAAGTATGAAAATTTGCTTCCCTTCCCTGATGCCCGCCCTCCACACCATATTGTTCGCCCACTTCCACAGACATCTCAGCTGGACGAACTGCTGAGTGGCACACTCACTCACTCACACACACACACACACACATACACACACACACACACACACACACACACACGTGTGCGCGCGTGCGCACGATGCAGAAGCTAACCAAATTCAGAAATGAAGGACGGGAGGGTAGGAATTAATTGTTGGCTTCTGATGCCCAAGAGCCCCATCCCTCACCACAGAAAGTGTAAGGCAGTGGGGAAATGAGGTATAGAGAACAGAAGGCACTGCTAAAGGGTAAAGGTATCCCCGCACTTGTAGTGCGAGTCGTTTCCGACTCTTAGGGTGACATCTTGCGACGTTTACTTTACCGACCACGGACGGATGGAAGGACCTTGACCCCCCTTTTACCGGAGATTCAACTTCCTCCTTTCGTTAGTATCGAACTCCGGCCGTGAGCAGAGCTTTCGGCTGTGTTACCGCCGCTTACCACTCTGCGCCACAGAGGATCTTAGGGAGATAGGGATTAAGATGAGGAGAGAACCCCAAGAGCTGTGATTCACCAGCAAAGCAGTATCTCACCTCTCTGTCCCGGCCCCCTCCTCCCCTCCCCCAAACCTGGACAAGATGACAAATGCCTCAATTAGTAGGCAGATTTTGCCAATCGATTATCTTAAGCGCTGGTGCTGGGTCTGATCAATGTTACCAATTATGCATTATAACAGGCATCTAAGGCGTACTTGTAAGACACATGTCTGGCCCTACTCAACCCAGGAATATTCATTACTCTGGTATCTCCCAAGGTCTGATCAGAGATGGAGAGTTGGACAGCCTCACACTGACTGGATTCTGCTTTAAACAAAAATCCTATCACACTCTTTTACATGAAATGGGTGTGTGTGTGAGGGGGACAGCCTCTCACCACTGACGAACCACAGTCCACAGATTCCCAGCTTTCATTAAAAAAAAAATAAGTTTCTAGCATTTGTAGAACATGAAACATGGGGGAAAATGTACACGCACTATTCTTTTTACTTGTTTTTTAAGAAACTAGTCTGTTCTTCCCTTTTATTTATTTATTTATTTATTATTTGATTTATATCCCGCTCTTCCTCCCCAGCAGGAGCCCAGGGAGGCAAAGGGTATTAATTGTAATAATTTTAGTATATTACTTTGCGCACCCCCCCCAGGGGAAATTCCTGCGAATTCCCATGTCCTTATGCTCCTGTGGCTAGACATCTCAAAAACAACAAAAGAGTCCTGTGGTATCTGAAAGATTAACAATTTTATTATGACATAAACATTCATGGAACTCAAGGTGGCGTACAAACGTGGCTCTTCCCCTCCTGATTTCATCCTCATAACAACCCTGCGAGGTAGGTTAGGCTGGCCCAAGGTCACCCAGGGAGCTTCATTGCTGAGTGGAGATTTGACATTCTGGTCATACTGGCTCCCATCCTCCATGAATAAGGATAGCCTTATCCCCAGGGGTGTAGTTGTCCAGGGACTCAGGGGGGTCTTAGACCCTTTACGTTTTTGGGAGCAGGGTCCCTATGTCTCCAATGTCCAGAAGCCAATCAGCATGAAAGAGGAGGGTGTTAGCCACTGAGAAGAGTCTTCTAAGGTGCTTCCTTGTCCCTTCTTGCTGATTGGAACCAGTTATAGTTGGTTTTCAAATTACCCGAATTTGCAGAGGGAGATTTTCTTATTCAGCCTTTTCTGGACAACCGACATCACTGGTCTTCATTTTGTGTAAAAGTGCAGACTGGACAGAATCCTCGAGCGTCTCCTCGGGTGATTGAATTCTCCTTCCCAGATATCCAGAGGGAGAGAAATTTCTCCCAACTATAATAAAGACTGAAAACCAGGGCGCCTGGCAGCGAAGGAATAAAAATAGTAATGTGAAAGAAAAGGAGAAGGTGGAGTGTGTGTGTGTATATAGAAATTCTTAGCATGATGTGAAACTTATTAATCAAAACGAGGAAAGGTGGGGGGAGCAACCGGGAAGAGAAAGTGGAGAGCCGGAGCGCTCTGAAGCTTCAGATTAATATAGAAGGCAGTATGGAAAAGAGAGCGACATCAGAAGTCGACAGAAGCATTCTTGGAGGCTTTGCTTGGAAGATGCACAGACTCTGCTGGGAGTTGAAGTGACAGTCTCAATCTTGAGGGGAAAAGGAAGACTTGATCGGTGGCATTTGGGGGGGGGAGAAGCCAATGCATGGGCCGTTAGGGGTGGGGCAAACATGACACAGGCTTTGTGTAAACTATGGATTGCAGATCGGTGAGTGGTCAGCCTCAGGGATCTGCTTCCTGCTGCACCCCATCTCAGAGCAATTCCTCTGTCCCTTCCTGACAGGAACCAACAACTCTCCTCCCCCCACTCACCATGGTTGCAAACCCACTTCAAACCATGGTTTCAGTGGGAGTATCCTGGTTTGTGTCAAGTATGGCTTGCAAATCTACTTCAAATCATGGTTTTAGTGGGCGTATCCTGGTTTGTGTTGAGTATGGCTTGCAAATCCAGTTCAAACCATCGTTACAATGGGAGAATCCTGGATTATGTTGACCTTGGTTTGCAAATGCACTTCAAACCATGATTTCAGTGGGAATAATCTGGTTTTCATAGATCATGATTTGAAAATCCACATCCAGCCATAGTTTCAGTGGGTGTATCCTCAATTGTGCTGACGTTGATGTCTGTGCACCATCAAGGGATGACTCCGATGCGTAGATGGATTGTTGCATGTTCAAGTGGGACCCTGCAACAAAACTTTGCATGTATCCTTCCCTCCTAACAAGAGTGCTCGCTCCTGTTCCAGATTCTTGCCAGTCAGCCAGCTGCCATGACCTCCTCCTAGTTACTCCATTCCATTCCCACCCAACCCCCTGTCTGACTGACTTTTTTCTTTTCCAAATGACATCCAGCGTTCCTCATTGGACTCAGCGCTTGAGTTTGACATTAAAAGGAGCAACAGGAGCAACGGTGGAAATGTTCATATCGCATTTCTAGGCAACGCCCGCCGGTGGAACCGGTTCACACATGCATTTTAATGCATTTTATATATTTTAATGTTTTAATGTTTTAGTTATCTCAATATTGTTTAGTGTTATTATGTATCTGTATTTTATATCTAGTGATTTTTGTTGATTTATTGTATTATTGTATGTTGTACACCGCCCAGGGAGCCATTGGCTATGGGCGGTTTATAAATGAAATTAAATAAATAAAATAAATAAAATGGACTGCAGACCATTTCAACAGATGCATGAGTTACACATATATCAATACTATTTATGCCCCCAGTTATTGCCAAAAAATGGCAGAAAGATCTGCAGAGCCTAGTAGAGCCCATAGATGCAAGTAAGAAGTGCCTCCAACCAGCCAGGTGAGGGAGGTGGGTCTCAAATGGCTAATCTGGGTATTTGAGAGCAAGTGATCTACTAAAAGTTCATATGCTCTGCTAACTTTTGCAAATGTATTTGCACGCTGCATTGGGTTGGTAAGAATCTTTCTTTTCAACCAGGTCCACTGAGGTGAGTGGACTGTTTTCTTATATTCATGTGGGGAAAATTCATTTCTTATATAATGTGTTGCCGAATAACAAAACTAAACAACACAAAAGTTATGAAGGTAGAAATCTGGCAGGGTTGTGACAGCTATCCAGTGTATTGTACAGAAGCTCTTTCTGTCTCTCTCTCGCTCTCTCTGTGTGTGTGTGTGTGAGTGGTTAGTGCAATAAGCTCCTGACTCTGAGGGAACAAGCTTGTTCCCGTTAGGCCTTTGAGGATCTGACAGCGGCATCCCACTCCCAGGGTCAGAGCCGGTGCTATCATGAGGCAGGCTGAAACAAGTGCCTCAGGTGACAGTCACTTGGAGCTGGCGGATTGGGGCTGCTGCTCAGTTGCCTTAGTGGCCTTGCTAGAATTTCTAGAAACAGAATTTCTAGCCACCGCAGTAAGGCAGCACAGGAACTCTCCCAGCTACCTTGGCGCAGAATGCCCTGCATAAAGAAAGGACACCCCCCCCGCCGCCTTGGCTCTTCGTCAGAGCCAGTCTGGGCAGAAGTGGAGGGGAGGCAGAGAGACTGCCGGGGCCCCGCACTGCCACCTCTAATGCCGAGGCAAAAGAAAACAAAGTAGGGGGAGAGGAGGAGTCAGGGTGATGTAATCGTTTGCTCTGGCCCTGCTCTTCTGCATTCACAGAGAAGGAGAGTCTCACACTCCATGGAAGAGGGAAATGATACCTTAAAAGTGACCCATTCCTTGGGAGATGAACTGATATCCTCTAACTCTGAAGATACTCCTCTGGGAACTCTTGGTAGTGGGCAACTGAGCCATTAAAAGTATAGACAGATGGGTTTGTGATGGGCATGTAGACCACAGGGTGACTCATCTGCCTGGGGCAAAGGAAGCAGGTGCCACACATCATTCTAGACAGGCTAGTAGATAAGATAGTGGCATAGAGGAGCCAGCGGTCGAAGTGCAGGCTGGCATGAATTATGCCAGGATATGTTGCCGTGTGGTCTTAGAAGCTAAATTTGGATTGCTAGGTAGGAAGTTGAAATCCAGGACCTTCAAGACAACTTCCTCTGATACGTTTTACCTGCTCCACATGCAGGGCCAACTACACAGGCAGAGCTGAAGGGTTTCCGTGCATGGATGAGATGATGTTGGGAGGAGGAAGAATATTCCTATTATTTCTTCAGAGGCAATGGTAAACCACCTCTGCATACCCCTTACCATGAAAACCCTATTCATAGGGTCGCTCATAAGTCAGAATTGACTTGAAGGCAGTCCATAATAATATGCCTGGGTACTTGAAGTTCTCATTTTGAATATATTTGAAATGGCTGTATTCTACTCCCTTATCTTATTCACAGACACTTGTTAAAATCCATACCATATGTCTTCCATTAGCTGGGCACATCAGTATAAGGCAGTAGTAGGGAATCTTCTCCCCCTTTAGAATGCACACCTTAATGTGGTGAAGGGGTTTGAGAGTGTTGAAGAAGCTGAGAGCAATGCCATCAGGAGTCTAGACCAAGAGGCTAGACTCCTAGCAGGGACACCCAAGGCGGAATGGTCAAAGCTGAGACACCAGACTAAGATGCACCCAAACTCAGAGGAAGGCAATGGTAAACCACCTCTGAATACCTCTTACCACGAAAACCCTATGAACAGAGTATCCAAAATGCAACACGTGATAGTGCTGGAAGATGAGACCCCCAGGTCAGAAGGCACTCACCCAGCTACTGGGGAAGAACAAAGGACAAGGACAAGTAGCGCTGTGACAAATGACGCAGCTGGGTCAAAGCCAAAAGGAAGCCCAGAGGCTGATTTGCACAGATGTGAAAGGAGAGTCCAGAGTTGTATGATGCACACAACAGGAACATGGAATAATAATATAATAATAATAATAATAATTTATCTGTCGCCTATCTGGCCAATGGCCACTCTAGGCGACGTACAATTCAAGTGCAATAAATGCATCACAATAAAATACACATAAAATACATATAACAGTAAAACTATGAATAAAGAACAATAACAGTTCAGAGTAATAGGCAACATTAACCCTCCCCGGAAGTCCCAAAGGCCTGTCTGAAGAGCCAGGTCTTCAAGGCTTTGCGGAATACATTCAGGGAAGGGGCATGCCGAAGATCATGTGAGAATCATGAACCAGGGCAAGTTAGAAATTGTCAAGCAAGAAATGGAACGTATCAACATTACAATACTTGGCGTGAGTGAATTAAAATGGAAGGAATGGGACATTTTCAATCAGGCAACTACAAAATATTTTATGCAGGAAATGATAAATCAAGAAGAAACGGGGTTGTTCTAATAGTGAGAAGTGATAGAACAAAAGCAATTAGGAGCTACAACGCAAGGTCTGAGTGAGTGATATCAATGAGATTAAATGGGAAACCTATCAACGTAACCATCATCCAAGTCTAAGCTCCAATGGCAAATGCAGAAGAAGAAGAATTTGAGAGATTTTACGCAGAAGTACAGGAGGAAATTGATCACAGACCAAAACAAGATATGATGATAATCATGGGGGACTGGAATGCAAAAGTAGGGAACAGAGAAGAGATAGGAATTGTGGGGAAATGGGGCTTAGGAGATGGAAATGAAGCAGGAGAAATACTTATTGAATTCTGTGAAGCCAATAATTTGTTTCTTGCAAACACATTTTTTGAGCAACCAAAAAGATGACTGTACACACGGACATCACCAGATGGTCAATATAGGAATCAAATTGATTATATAACTGGTAACAGAAGATGGAGAAGTGCCATACTTTCTGCAAAAACAAGACCAGGAGCAGACTGCGGTACAGATCATGAACTGGTCGTATCGAAAATCAGAGTAAAGCTAAAGAAGAACAACAAAGCAATTATAATGCCAAAATACAATTTAAATAACATCCCAGAAGAATATAAAGATAAAATAAGGAACAGATTTGAGGCTTTAAACTTAGTTGACAGAGAGCCAGAAGAACTATGAAATCAGAGACATTATCAGGGAAGAATGCAAAAAGACAATACCTCTAGTTAAAAAGAGAGAAAAACCTCAATGGATGACTGAAGAAAATCTTAAAATGGTTAAAGAGAGAAGGAAAGCAAAAGCAAAAGGAGATAGAAACACGGTCAGAACCCTAAATGCAACAATACAGCGACTAGTACGTAGGGACAAAGAGAACTATTACAATAGTTATTGTATAGAAATAGAAGAGGACAACAAAAAGGATGAACAAGAGCCCTATTCCAAAAGATTAGAGAAACGAAAGGGAAATTTAAATCACGAGTAGGGATGAATAATCAACAGGGGGACACACTGACTGACCGAGATGAAATAAAAGGAAGATGGAAGCAATACACTGAAGAACTCTATAAAAGAGATGCCAGGATGACAGATTCATTCATGGAGGAACCATATGATGAAGAACCAGAATTTTAGAATGTGAGGTAAAAGCTGTTCTTAAAATACTTGGAAGAAACAGATCACCAGGAACAGATGGCATACCAAGAGAGTTGCTACAAGCTACTGAGACTGAATCTGTCCAAATTTTGACAAAATTTTGTCAAGAAATATGGAAAACTAAACAATGGCCCACAGACTGGAAGTGTTAAATATATATCCCAATTCCAAAGAAATATCCCATGCAAGTAAAGTAATGTTCAAGATTCTACAACAAAGGCTCTTACCATATATGGAGCGAGAAATGCCAGATGTCCAAGATGGATTTAGAAAGGGAAGAGGCACCAGAGATCACATCGCAAACATACGTTGGATAATGGAACGGACCAAAGAATTTCAGAAGAAAATCACCCTGTGCTTTATAGATTACAGCAAAGCCTTTGACTGTGTAGATCATGAAAAACTATGGAATGCTTTAAAAGAAATGGGGGTGCCACAGCATCTGATTGTCCTGATGCACAACCTATACTCTGGACAAGAGGTACTGTAAGGACAGAATATGGAGAACAACTGGTTCTCATTAGGAAAGGGTGTGAGACGGGTGCATTTTATCACCATATTTGTTTAATCTACATGCAGAACATATCATACAGAAAGTGGGATTGGACCAAGATGAAGGAGGTGTGAAAATTGGAGGGAGAAAAATCAATAATTTAAGATACGCAGACGATACCATGCTACTAGCAGAAACCAGTAAGGATTTGAAACGAATGCTGATGAAAGTTAAAGAGGAAAGCACAAAAGCAGGACTACAGCTGAACGTCAAAAAGACTAAAGTAATGACAACAGAAGATTTATGTCACTTTAAAGTTGACAATGAGGACAATGAACTTTTCAAGGATTATCAATATCTTGGCATAGTCATTAACCAAAATGGAAACAATTGTCAAGAAATCAGAAGGAGGCTAGGACTGGAGAGGGCAGTGATCAGAGAACTAGAAAAGGTCCTCAGATGCAAAGATGTATCACAGAACACCAAAGTCAGGATCATTCAGACCATGGTACTCCCGATCTCTATGTATGGATGTGAAAGTTGGACAGTGAAAAATGCAGGTAAGAGAAAAATCCATTCATTTGAAATGTGGTGTTGGAGGAGAGCTTTGCGCATACCATGGACTGTGAAAAAGACAAATAATTGGGTGTTTGTCCTGCCTAGTGTGATTCACAAGACGGAGACAAGGATGAAATTAATTATTGTTTTATTAGAGTAATTGAGACATCAAAGGCAGCGTGCTTCATAGACCTTGCTATGCTAACTCACTACTGTCCCTAACTAAGCTACCTAAGCATACTCTGCAGCATGTGAAGAAAGCTGACTCAGCACCCAGATCAGGGGGGCGCTGGCTTAAGTAGGGAAGGTCTTTGCCCGTAATCTCTGACTCCTTCAAGGAGTCTCCCTCTGGACGAGGCGCTTCTCGTGACGTCTTGCACGGGGCGAAAGGGTGTGTGTCTCTGTCGGCTCATCTGACAATACAGTCTCGATAGGTGCAGGCGCAGCTTCAGGAGGTGGGGATGCATTTGAAGTTTCAAGAGGGGAGCTCAGGGGGGTTTGAGTTGGCACGCGCACGAGGACATCCTCCAACAGCTCTGTTGAGGTGGCTGGAGGTGGTGCGAAGTCTTCTTCGTCGGGAGAACTGTCTGTGGGAACTGGCACAGAGTCAACCACACCCCCTCCCCCATGATCCTCGAAAGTGTCTACACCCTCTGATCCTTCCCCTTGCTCTATCTGAGGGATCTGCAACTCATCCAGCCCCCTTCCTTAGTTCCCTTGAGGGAGCTGGGGCTCAACAGTGTTAGAACAAATTGAATCAGAACTGTCACTAGAAGCCAAAATGATGAAACTGAGATTATCATACTTTGGACACATCATGAGAAGACATGATTCACTAGAAAAGACAATAATGCTGGGAAAAACACAGGGAGTAGAAAAAGAGGAAGGCCAAACAAGAGATAGATTGATTCCATAAAGGAAGCCACAGACCTGAACTTACAAGATCTGAACAGGGTGGTTCATGACAGATGCTCTTGGAGGTCACTGATTCATAGGGTCACCATAAGTCATAATCGACTTGAAGGCACATAACAACAACAACAACAGGGAATCTTCTGCCTGCAAGCCTATTTAGACCCATCCGGCTTTTTTTGTGAGCCAGACCACGTTTCCCAAGCGACTGTCAGACTCAAGAAAGTTCAAACCTTGGCTGAACTTTTAAGCTACAGCTGCTGCAATGGAAGAATTAGGAGCACATTCTCTGGCACTTTTTGAATCTGGCTTCTTTTTCTTTTACCCTACACGGCGACAGAAAAAATGCATCAAATTCAAAAGACACCAATTTTGCCTGCAAAGGAAGAATTGGGAGCGCAAGAGGACACTCGCAATTGTTCCTTTGTGGTTTGAAGATAGCTACCTCACATCATGTGATGTCAGGTGTTTGACATGTGGGTGGCCCTACTCACCTGTCAAAGTGGCCAGCAGAGGGCTGCACACATCTGAAAATGGCCCATGAGCTGGGTCCAGTTCCCGCATTCCAGAAGGGAGAAGGCAGAAATCAAGACAGAAAAAGAGCTAGAATGTGGGGATTCCATATATTCCCAGCCCAATGGCAGCAAGTGATGAATCTGTAATGGTGGATCTCCATTCCTGAAGTAGCTGGTGCCTCACAGGGGAACGGAACCTTTAAACGGAGGCTCAGATTTTAAATCAGGTTTGGGAACCTCCAGTACTGGCTCAGAGGAATGGTATTTGAACCAAGAGGCCTGGGCTATGTTAATTATTGTCCCAAGTACTGTACAGTGCAAAACAGAGGCTCAGCCAAATGGAACTCAGCTGGGTGCCAGTATATGTACCTGGATTTCTCTGACCGAGTGTACCACTGCCACCTTGCTCCTTTAACATTTCCTTTAGTTTAGACCAGCGATTCCCAACATGGGCGGTAGCGCCCCCCTGGGGGGCATTACAGCCTTTCAGGGGGGCATTGGCATGACTACAAATGTTAGGGGGGCATTTGGGTTCATTCAGGGGGCGCTGACATTTGGCAGTCTGATACGACAGTTGAAGCATTTAAGTTTAATTTTATTTAATACACAAATCATTAATTTTTAAACTTTTTTGTCCTCAGTTAGAATGTATTTAATAGTCTCAATTTATGGAAATAACACTATAAATAGTGTGTGCTCTTTAGTAAAGAAATTCTGAATAGTGGCCAGTGTCATATCAAGGAATGGAGATATTAGCCACGCCCCGGCACTAGGTAATGTTCCGATGCTGTCTTGAGGGATGTTGGAACCAATCAAGAGAGAGTGTTTGATAAACTGGGTGTATTGGTGGAAGGCGCATTCTTCCAACGGATGAGTGCCGTGTGCAAACCGGTGACGCAGACAGTCAGTTATTTGCTGGTTTTCTTCAGGAATGGGACACACTCGCTACCCGTTGTTTCTGTGATGTTTACATGAACGTGTTTAACGAAACAATGCCGGTAAACTGAATGAGTTTGTTGTTAAGTAACACAGTGTATTCTATTGGTTCATACTGTGTGGACTTAATTCATTTTTGCTTATGTTTTTAGGATTTGTGAAATAGGAAACAACTCCTATATCTGCAATTTGTTTCTTGCGTGTATTTTATGGATTTATGCATTACTCATATTTTAAGGGAAGAATAGGAAGCATTGGCATATACTTAATCTGAGGGGGGCGTTGGGCACAAAAAGATTTTGCAAAAGGGCATTGGGTCAAAAAAGGTTGGGTAACGCTGGTTTAGACCATGATGGATGTTCCTTTTTTGCATTACTAGAGGAGTCTCAATCTGCAGGACCATTTAGAACACTGAAAGACTGACTAGTACAAGCTGTATCAGTCTGTCTTCTTCTACGTGTCTCCTTCCCACCCGTCTTCCAGTGAGCAAAGAGCAGCATATATTTTCCAGATCTCTCCAGACCTAGCCTGACATTCTAAGCACACTGACTCATTTCATTTTTAATTTGTTTGCCACCTTTCTATATTACTGTACTCAAGCCAGTTTACAAGCCACAGAAATGCCAAATTATATAACAAAACCACACCACTGTTCTATAGCAATTCAAAATACAACTAAAAACAAATGAACAAAACTCAAGATCTCACGTTACATATCGTACTATTTACTAGATTTATATCCTGTCCTTCCTCCCGGTACTCCAGTATAACAAAGTATCAGCAAACAATACAACCCCCAACCCCATTCAGTTACAACAAATTAAATAATTATAAAGAATCAGCATCTGTAAACAAACACAGAATGATAGAGACCTAAAGAACAAATGAGCAGCTAGGTCAGATCTCCCCTTCCCACAGCAGGATGGCCACGCCACCCAAACACTCCAATCCTGAGAAAACAGTGCCATCCATTCAATGGATTCAGGATCAGGATGATTTTGGACTGGCGTTGCAGGCCTTGGTGCCCCAGCAGCATCTTCCCTTGTCACATACCCTAGGCCACAGGCAAACAAGCCATGGGCACCACTCACAAGCATGCTTGAATTTGTACATACAGATACAAATATCTCTTTTATAAACAGACACACACACCCCAATCTTTATCATTCTTACATTAACACAGCAATGTTTTTTCAACACATATGTATTACAGTGTGCAAACAAATGTGCCTTTATACCCTTCTTCTACACAGAAGGATGTATGAATATAATTTATAGTCTATTTGCCCCCTTACATGCACAGTTAATTCTACAAAGTTTTGATGGTTTTAAAGATGGGACCTAGTGTGCTGTATTTGTTTTTAATCTTTTGGTGTTTTAATCTGGAAGCTGCCTTGGGGATCCTTTTGGGGACCAAATTTTCTAATAAAATAAAATGAAATCTTTAACATTGTTTTTCACGCTATACACACAATCGCACCCAGTATATTCCCTTTCAGTCATCTGCATGGATTTTACTTTTTCTTGCATACACACATGCATCTTCTTGTTGTTATGTGCCTTCAAGTCTATTACAACTTATGGCGACCCTATGAATCAGCGACCTCCAGTAGCATCTGTTACAAACCACCCTGTTCAGATCTTGTAAGTTCAGGTCTGTGGCTTCCTTTATGGAATCAATCCATCTCTCGTTTGGTCTTCCTCTTTTTCTACTCCCTTCTGTTTTTCCCTACATTATTATCTTTTCTAGTGAATCATTTCATGTGCCCAAAGTATGATAACCTCAGTTTCATCATTTTAGCTTCTAATTATAATTCTGGTTTAATTTGTTCTAATTATTTGTCTTTTTCACAGACCATGGTATCCGCAAAGCTCTCCTCCAACACAACACCACATTTCAAATGAGTTGATTTTTCTCTTATCCGCTTTTTTCACTGTCCAACTTTCACATCCATACATAGAGACTGGGAATACCATAGTCTGAATGATCCTGACTTTGGTGTTCAGTTATACATCTTTGCATTTGAGGACCTTTTCTAGTTCTCTCATAGCTGTCCTCCTCAGTCCTAGCCTTCTTCTGATTTCTTGAATTAGAATGCATTTCTGGAATGTGTCTTACACACAGATAATTTATTTTATACACTTCTCTTGAATAAATTGTTTTTTATTTTTTAAAGCTTTTTTTAAAAGATGTTTTGTTTTAAAGTCTGTTTTTAAGACGTTTGAGAGTGTTTTTAGTGTTTTGTTTGCCACCCTGGGCTCCTTCTGGTAAAAACGGTGGGATATAAACAAACAAATAAACAAACAAATAAATTTGAAATAAACATGATGCACTTCCCTTAACAATGTGTCCTTATGTACTCATATATAAATATACAGCACATATATATAACTCATACATACAAAGTTTACTCCTTCCTTGCATGCTCAGATACATGCATATCTTTTCATGCACATGATTTATATAGAATATACACATTCCTTATGGAATAACACATTTACATGTGAACATCTTTCTACATAGATATACACAGCAGTTTTCCTTACTCTTGCATACATATAGTTGTATCAGTACCTTGTAACTTATGCATACTCATAAATATATAAGGGCTTCACTGTTCTCTTTTATACACAGATTCACATTTTCTTCCCCTTTCACACATAGGTGTGCACACATTCTGTATACATCTTACGGTATGCACACATCTCTTTACAGTGCAAAGTTTACAACATTTACACTCTGTGCTTCAGACAGACATGTGTGGATTTCTTTATATATGCACAGTGTAAATCCCTTTCACTTACACACGCACACACATACACACACAGAAAGGCTGAAGATATTATAAAGGAGCTGCTGCCTATTCCACGTTGTCACGTCGGCCTGTCAGTCGGCTGGTAATTAATGCGAACTACAGGTCCAGCGCCCCATTGGAGTCGTATATCACTGCCAGCTCCGGCGAGGCAAAGCAACCTCTTTTACCCAAGCACTGTTATTAGGGGAATTTTCTATGTATTAGCTGTTGATGCACATTAATACATTAAAAATGTCAGTAGTGGAGGCCAGCTAATTGTCTGATTTAAATGTCTATTTGTCAGTGCGCAACTCAGGTGGGCATGAGCCGAATCCAGAATGAGGCACGGAACCTGTCTTGGAACGGGGAGTGGGTCTCACCGGAATGGGGTGTGCGCATGTGATCGATGGCAGAGACGCACAGTCCAAAATGTTTGTGTTTCTTCTTGGCTGTCTCTGCACATTGCAAGGGGAGGGGAAAGGAAAAGCGGGGGGGAGGAGAATGAAACAAGAAAGAGATTTCATGGAGACAGAAGCTCTTACTGAGAGGGAGCTCCTGGCCTTTCCAAGCCCAGCTGTTTCAGTCTAGCTTCCAGTGACTCTCCCAGCAGGAGATGCTGCAGAGAAGAGAGCAGACATGTAGGGTCTGTAGAAAGCAAAGCAGGGATACTTATTGGCTCTGGAGAACTGGCCAGATTGTTCCCTCATCTCATCAGAAGGCCCTGCTGGTTGTCACCGGTCCGACACATAGGGCAGGGCACACTCTTGACTTGGTTTTTGCTCCAGATAGAGAAAGGGGTGGGTCTGGAGATGGGGGAGGTGGATGTCACCCCACTGTCATGGTCAGACCACTTCCTGGTGAAGCTTAGTCTTATGGCTCCAATCCTCCACTGCAGGGGTGATGGACAGATTAAGATGGTCCATCCCCGGAGTTTAGTGGAATCCACTGGATTCCTGAATATCCTGGAGGACTTCTCAGTAGACAGAGCAGGTGACTCTATTGAAGTCCTTGTCACACTATGGAACAATGAGAGGCATTGGGCTCTTAACACAGTTGCCCCTGAGGGCCCTTCTTCAGCACTGTGAAGCCCAGTTTGTACATTTGTACACCAGTAAACTAAGGGCAATGAAACAGGCTGGACGACGGCTAGAGTGCAAGTGGCGAAGGTGCAGCTGGTGCAAAATGTGGCATGACTGCTCACTGGGGCAGGGTATCATCAACATGTCACCCCTACTGCTGAAAGAATTGCACTGGCTGCCCATTAGCTACCAAGTTCAAGGTTCTGGTTTTGGTATACAAAGCCCTATGAAGCTTGGGACCAGGACACCTGAAATATTGTCTTACCCCTGATATACCCAGGCGATCACTGCACTGTGCAGGTGAGGGCTTCCTGCAGCTATCATCTTATCAGGAGGTCCATTCCGCACAACATAGGTCCGTTGTGCACAATTTAGTGTAGTGGCACCAATCCTTTGGAATTCCCTCCCCTTAAATATTAGACAGGCACCATCTGTGTTATCCTTCCAGTGCCTGCTAAAGACCTTCCCCTTTCAGCAAGCCTTTAAGTAGAGACCTTACCCCAGTCTGTGTCTGTGTTGGAATTGCTTTTTAAGAAGTTTTCAAAGCTTTTCTTTAAAGGTTTTAAAAGATGTTTTGTTTTAATATATTTTTTTAAATGTTTTGTTTTAATATATTTAAAGTTTGTTTTTAAGATGTTTTAGAGGGTTTTTAGTGTTTTGCTTGCCATCCTGGGCTTCTCTGGGAGGAAAGGTGGTATATCAATCAATCAATAAACAAATAAAATAGCAGCAGCAGCAACAAAAATAAATGTAGGAACTAGTAAATATTGCCTAATTGTTAGGAATTTATCAGGAAAGTGTTAGGAAAGCGTGGTTGTTACTGTATTTTCATTGAAAGTTATTATTGCTTTTTAATAACGTTTAATTTTTGTAAATTGTACTGTTTTATTGATATGTATTTCTATATTTGTGTTTATTTTTTGTAAGCCACCTTGAGGGCCTTTTGGCCAAAAGGCGGCATAGAAATAACAATAACAATAACAATAATAAATTGTGATGATGATGATGATGATGATGATAATAATGATAATAATAATAATACATGTGCTGTGCAAGGAATCTCCAGAAACAGCTGAACCAACAGAGGGCGATATGCAGAGCAAGGCAGGAGGTACAGCCAGCCCTACCATTAGGCAGAATAAGGCAGTAGCCTCAGGTGGCAGATGCTGGAGTGCATAGGGACAGCAGCTGCCGCCCCTCATTGGTCATTACTCATCTACCTGCCTGGCATCCCCAAACCTAGTCTGCTTACCTCTGGTATGGTGGAGGATGCTGTCCCTGTTGTTGAAATAAGATTTAAATGCCAGTCCAGTCAATTTCTGTACATGGAATGGGGGTGGGAAGGATGTGTGTCATCTTGTCCTTCGCCTCACACAGGAAAATGTCTTTGGCCAGCCCTGGCAGGAGTCAGAGCTCTGGGAATCAGAGCTTAGTTTGAGCCACTGCTCTGCCACAGAGTCTCACAACCACCTTGTGAAGTAGGTGAGTCTCAGAGAGAGTGGTCCATGGTCACAAAGTAAACGTCATGGTTGAACGGAGATTTGAATCTGGGTCTCCTCAGACGGACAATCTAACAACTGGCAATAATAAAGAAAAATACATGCAGATGTGTTCTCATTGTTACTAAGCACAGTTCCATATCTGGAATGGGGGGGTTCAGGGTGTGTTTTCCAAGGAAATCTGAGCCCTAGTACCTCTTTTTTTAGCAAATGCAATCTGCAGGAATGCCCAGCTAGAAATCCAATGTGATTCAGTGGACAGAAGCTTCCCTTCGAATGAAAACATGGTTCAAGACCTAGGTCCAGCCAGGCATTGATGGTTAATCCTCCCATGTGCAAAATGGGGCTTTTACAGTGATAGCTGAGCCGAAATGGGGGGGGGAGATTACATTTCTTTTCTTTTTGTCCCTGACCTGAAAAAAAGGGCAGTCCTTTCTGTTATTTTTTCAGGGGGGTTCAAAAGGTTGCAAAAATGTTTCAGCAGATGTGTTGTCCTTTCCACACCTAAATATTCAGGCAGTTAAAACTATGCTTTCTTCCCAGCACCATTCAGATGTCAGCACTCTCATTTAGGTGAGGACAATGCAATGAATTAGTTTCATATGTTTTCAGTGACATCATATGGTCAAATCTAATTGGCTGCATGATGACATAATTATTCATAGGAAGAGGGCCTATTTTTATGGTACCAAAGCAACAGCAAATCAGGGCTTCAGACATGTACAAAGATTAGCAAAGTGAGAGTTTTTTTGAGGGGAGGTCAGAACATTTACATACACACATTAAGAAATATTTTCAAGCAAGAAATGTTAGCCGATGAACATGCAACGCAGTCCTGGTAAAAGTGGCCTAACTCACAGGGTGGCTATTGACAATCCTGATTCCCCAGCTAGTGTAGCTGCTGGATACACACATTTGGAAACACATTTTCGCCCCATTCACACTTTGATTTGTCAGGTGTATTCATAAAACTTCTTATGAGTGCACCTCTTATG
Organism: Rhineura floridana; assembly: GCF_030035675.1. Lineage (NCBI taxonomy): Eukaryota > Metazoa > Chordata > Lepidosauria > Squamata > Rhineuridae > Rhineura > Rhineura floridana. Next base: position 39,466,113 of record NC_084482.1, read on the forward strand.
GAAAACAGTTCTTGAGTAAAATTCCAGTATCATTGTGGTCACTCCCTGGTCATGAAAGAACATTCTACATATGCTCAGAGGCACCCTTCATTATTACTATTTTCAAGTACTATGATGGAATCCTGGCATTGAAAAGGGCACTGAAATCCAATATGGACTTGGGAATTCTGTCCTCATCCAGCCCCTTTACTCCTTTACGTTTACTATTCCTAGTAGCAGCAGGCCCAGTGCAGAGCAGAGCAGGGCTGGGAAGCAAGGGCATTGGCGGTGGGGGCTCCTGTTTCTTGGGACCTGAGCGCTTATTGCAGCTAGGACAGGCACTGACCCTTGGCATCTGTACCCCGCTGGGAGCCCCATCTATCCACCCTGATCTTTTACTACCCGCCTAATTGCCAGCGAGGGCAGGATGGATTTCTTCATCTGACGTCTTCAGAATGCTTAATAAATGCCGCTTGTCCAAGGAATTAATTCGGGCCGCCCTGCAGATATCAATCTTGGCGTGTACTGGCATGCAGGTGATATACGGTCCGGCTGCCATTTATTAGCACGGGGCTGGTGGATTTAGGAAATGACTAATTTTATATGGTCTGGAGCACAGTGCATCTCTTCGGACAGTAAATCCCAGCTGAGAAGATGGGGAGGGAGAGGGAACAAAAAGCTGCCTTTTCCCAATGCTCTGCCCTCCCCCTTCCCCAACAATCAGCATCATTCTTCTCCCAGTTCTGGAGGGGGAGCAGCTGGGTTTTAATGAATCAGAACACTAGGAGGAAGCTTTCTGAAGAACTGGCTTTGGATGTAATCTCTCCTGGATCTTAACCCCGTTTCAGGGAATAGCCCCTAGTAGAGGAAGCAGGACAGAAAGAGAGAGGTGGAGCTGGAAGCCAAGATCCCAGCAGTACTTTTGAGAGCCAGGATTCCTCAGCCCTGTTTTACCAATTGTAACCCTGAGGATGCATCCCTTCCCAACATATGTAACACGGTTTAAGGTTCGTCTTATGCCTGTGTTCTACTGGACATCTTGCTTTTATCCACTGCACATCACCCTGAGATCTAATATGATGAAAAGGTGGTGCATAATTAAAGAACTGGCTGAGGGACGAAGTGTGTGACAGGAGCTGCCCTGTTGGCGTGGCCCTTGTCAGCAACTCTGCTCCTGGATCTAATCTGAGGGGGAAGAGCACTTCCAGGGTGGGACTGCTCTTTATCAAGGGCAAGACGGCTGGAACTGCCACTGGCATCAGATGTTACTTTTAAGAACTTGTGCTTGAGCTTGCTTTTCCCTCTTCCCTCCCGTTCCTTTTTCCTCTTGTGTCATGCCTTTTTGGATTGTGAGTCTGAGGGCAGGGGCTGTGTTAGAGCTGATCTTTGTAAGCTGCTCTGAGAGCCTTTTTGGCTAACGGGTGGGGGATAAATCCTGTAAGTAAGTAAATGTTTTATTTATTTATGAGCAGGAGGATAAAAGCATTGCACATTTTAGGTGGAGCTTCAAAAAAGGAGAGAGCAGGGGTATTTGGTGGTAGTCACCAAAATACTGGGTTGTATTCCATGTTCAACATACTCAGAATAGATCCACTGAAATTAATGGAACCAAGCTACTCATCACCATTAATTTTAATGAGTATACTCTGAGGACTTAGTTGGATACAACAAACTGATTCATAGAACAAACATCCCAGGTGCTGCTGACACCTGCCTCTTCTTCCCTTTCATATCCTCCAAACAAATATACAGGTGTCTCAATAAAGTAGACAAGATTAGGTTTTTCTTTGTAAGGAGCAAGACCAGAGAGCAACCCTATCCCCGTGGGGCCCGAATGGCATTGTTCTGCCAAAGAATTTCAAGAGACAGAATTCTGTCTGCAACCCAGACATCAAAATGTCATATTTAGAGGTCATGAAAATGTCCTTTTTGAATTCTAAAGCTGCACTAGCGGAGCCACTTTTCCACAAGTTAATTTTGTGGCATGAGCAGGTATGTTTTCCTGGGGGGATGCTCCAGCATGCAGACCTGTTAGGTTTTTTTGCAGCTGGCCCCCTGCTGGAGTCCCTCTGTCTCTACAGCCAATCAAGCCACCGCAGTTCCCAAATGTGGAGTGTATGCTTGCGTTTAAAAGCAACATTATTTTCTCTTGCCTTAGGAGAGAGCAAGGTCAGGAGTCACTGCAGCTAATCAGCAGTCTGTATGAATCTCCTTGTATGCTAATTAGCTCCCACCATCTATTATTGTGGGGAGGAGAGAAACATGAGGAGGAATTAAGAGAGGGAAGTTTACTGAGAAGAGGAGGGACAGCCAAGCCCAATTTGAGAGGGGGGTTGCATCAGAATCTTACAAAAACAAAGGGCTTTCAAACAGTCCCACACAGATCCATAGCAGCCAATGCAGAGATAGGTGAAGAGAGCCACATGGGGTGGGGGGCTAAGAGTGAAACAAAGCAGCATTTTCTCACAGAGAAGGGGGACGAAGGAAGGCTGAAACTTGTAAAGCATTTTTTTCTTCCTCAATTGTGCTTCTTGCAGATTGTCTGGGAGAAAGTGGAGGGTGAGGGGGGAGAGACAAACGGTCAAGAAGAGTGGGGGTATTTTACAGATATCACTGCATGAGACAGAACTCCTCCTCACAGCTGAACAACAAAAAGCAGGTTTCTTCCGCTTGTAAAATACAAGCAACCTCACTCTTCGCCTACTTTCTTAGCCCTTTGCTCTTTCTGTCTTCCCCAACCCTCAGTTAGGCACTTTCTCACAGACAATCTGCAAAAACCACAGTCGAGGGGTGCGAAACTGCTTTACAAGCAATTCCCCTTGCATTTTACAGGCAGCCTTCTCCCTTTCTTCAATAGGCCTTGCTTCTGAACAGATAATCATGGGATTTCACTGTAAACCAAGGGAGGAAGACAATCCATTATCAGCGCCTCTGATGATCAAGCCAGCAGTAGTATGATTACTGCCTATGTTGGGTGGAGCTATTATTATGTCTCCTCTGATTTACTCCTTGGAAACCATACCATTTACTAATGAAGATGAAAAGCATGCCATTGGTTGTTTAATCATGAACGTAAGCCCACAGGTTTCCCTTCTGCTTTGCTATCCATCCACCTTTACCTTGTTCCTCTAATAGCCACCTAGCTACCACTTTTTCCTTTATGATATCCCAGAATATGCCACCAAGCATCTCCCTCAGCCTTTAAGTATATTGTGTGTAGGGGATATTCAGACTTTCTTTTCTATAAATGGTGACCATGCCAGGGGCATTCCCCCTGCAGCATTCTAGTCCTCAGGGATCCTTTCACACTTGGCCCACTCCACCTGTGAATTTTGCAGCAGGACTTTGCATCTCTCCACTCAGGAGGACCCAGCCTGCTTAATTGTACCCATCCATTAGTCCCTGTCAGTCTTCAGATCTAATATCAATGTTCCCCCACTCCTTGCTCCTGCTCAGCCTGCGGCAGGCAGCTGTCTGTCACCAGCAACCTGCTTCAATATTTCATTAAGCATGGGCAAGAGGTGACTCTTGGTAGGGGGAGGGAAGGGAGATTTCACACACACACACATATCCTTGTTTGTGTTGAAAAGCCAGCAGGTGTCCAGTTTTGTGTTGCTGCCAGCCCATCAAAGCAACAGGCATGACTGCCCAGGGAGAAGACGCCTCTCTTGACAAGCTGCCTCCAGCCTGATGTGTGTCATATAACAGAGGGTACTATCGTGTGGAGCTCAAGGAGTGTTCACCAGGAAAACATTTGCATTCAAAGCTCCACAGAAGCATTTCTTTATTTTGTTTATTGCATTTATATTCCACCATTCCTCCAAGGAGCTCAGAGTGGTGTACATGGCTCTCCCTCTCTCCATTTCATCCTCACAACAATCCTGTGAGATAGGTTAGGCTGAAAGACAGTGATTAGGATTCTAATCCCAAATGTCCACAACAGAATAGTTATTTAGTCATTCATTTTCATTTATTTAAAACCATTTTTACCCTGCCCTTCAGCCAAAAAGGAATCCCAGAGCAGCCTACAGATCAATACAATCAGAAAGACATGACACAAAAGGAAAATGGATTGGGAGGGAAGAGCAGAGCTTGGAAGACTACTTTTAAAAAGCAATAAATTACAATTACTGTTACAGGCCCCCAAAAAGTAATAAATTACTATTACAATTACGATTGCTCTGAAAGTAACTGATTACTTTACTTTTTCTCAGAAGAAATCACTACAATTACATTTCCGTTACTTTTTTTAAAAAAAACTCCTACAAGGTGCTGGCCTTGGCTGCTGCACAACTAATTAGCCTAAAACAACATTAAAAATAAACACACACATACAGAGGTAGTAGAATAATTCTTTTTATCCATAAGATGGCAATGGTGGTCTCACCGAGGGAGCAGAATATTTTTTTATCCATAAGATTAACAGAATGGCATAACAGAATCTCACATCCACTCCCCAACTCCACCCCAGCAATAGTGATACCCCAACATACATATACTTTTTCACTCAAAATCAAATTTTACACCTGAAATGCTGCTTTTACAATACATTTCTGTTATGTCTCATCTTTGCTCAAAAAGCATGTCAAACAAGGAATATCTTTTTACAGTCATTGCCACAAGTACTGAGCAGGCGTTCTATTGTGGCGCTTGAAGGCATGCCTGTGATGTGCTGCAAAAAACACCGCAGCACCCCTTTCAACTAAAACACATTTTATCAATATGGCAGCCCCCTATCATAAAAAAATGCGAACTGTAGTACTTTACTAGTTGCCCTTGTAATTTTTTTCTTTGTCGGCAGCATAATTTAGAGGTAATTTAATCCTGTACATAATTACTTGGGAGTGAGCCCCACTGAACTCATTGGGTAGACATGTATGCATGATTGAACTGTCAGAAGTAGAACTTAAGTAACATAACGTAGGTAAACAGAAAATGCACTTATAAAAAATAACCAGAATAAACATTATCCCTTCTCCTGCAATTAAAAATGTAGTCTTGCACAGCATATAGTGAAACTATGGACTTTACCACAAGAAGCAGTGATGGTGTCAGGCCCAGGATGTGACTCAGGAACCAGACCAACGGCTGTAGTTAATTCGTGTTTTATTAGGGTAATGTCCAAACAAAGACTGCGTTTTCTCATGAAGCAATACAGGGATACAGGTCCTGCGGCATTGGGAGAAAGTTGACAGAGCAAGGGACTTCTTCCCGCCTGTTCTTTAAGAAGGGGCCAAACGGGCGCGCAATCTTTCGCTCCTCCTTAACTGCCCCTCAGGTACTGCCCGCCTTCCCCCCCTTCTCTCCTGTCTTTTCAGCTGTCTGCGTGTGCGCGGTGAGGGGGGAAGCATCACCCCCTCCTCTTCTGAAGTTTCCGATTCCAGGATGGGGGATAGGGGATAGGGGAGGGGCTGATGGTAAACTGCCTCCCCGCTTTTCAGCTGTGAGCAGCCCTCCCTCTTTCCCCTCTTGCTCTGAGCCTGAAAGAGGGGGAGGCGTGAGAATGTCCAGGGAGGGCTCAGGCTCCCCGTCGCTAAGCGACCTTATCACTGGCAGTTCCTCTGTTTCGTCTTCGCTCCAAAGGGGGGAAGTTCCTCCCCCTTCCCTCTGCCATCCATCCGAATACTCTTCTCCCAACTCTCCGGGATCCAGCTCCCCGGGATTGGGACCCCAGCTCTGCCTTCCAACACCATCCCCCCTCCCAGGCTGTGCCCCCCTCCCCTTGTCTGGCTTGGGACGGTGGGGAAAACGTTGATGGAAAAGTTTTACCAATTCTGGAGCATGCACATCAGCTGCATCTTCCCATGATCTGTCAGCCACCCCATAGCCTTTCCAGTGAATCAAGTACTGCAGCTTGTGGCGTCTGATCCTGGAATCTAAGATCTCCTCAACTTCAAACTCAAGCTGCTCATTTACCAGGAGTGGAGCTCCGGGAGGTTCCTCCGGCCGTAACTCACTGGGAGGGGTGGCTTTCGTTAAGAGGGATCGATGGAACACAGGATGTATTTTAAACGTGTCAGGCAGCTTCAGTCGGTACGCCACGGGATTGATTTGAGTTTCTATTTCAAAAGGACCCACCCTCTTGTCTTGTAATTTTCTACATTTGCCCGGCATCTGGAGGAAGCGGGTGGACAGCCATACCTGGTCTCCCGGTTGAAGGGGGGGCCCTCCTTCCTGTGCAGGTCAGCAACTCGCTTGTACTCCGTTTTGGCTTCGTTTAACTGCTGTTTCAGTGTCTGTTGCGCTGCTTGCAATTCCTTAAGGAAGTTCTCAGCTGCCGGTACCAGCATTCCTTCTGAGCTGCTTGGAAAGACTTTAGGATGGAATCCATAATTAGCGAAGAACGGGGTTTGTTGAGTGCTGGAGTGCAGAGAATTGTTGTAGGCGAACTCTGCAAAATGCAAATATGATACCCAGTCAGTCTGTTGATAGGACACATAACTTCGTAAATATCTTTCCAAAACGGCGTTCAAGCGTTCCGTCTGCCCATCTGTCTGGGGGTGATGGGCGGAGGAGAGTTTTAATTCCGTCTGCAACTGTTTCCACATTGCTCTCCAAAATTTGGCTGTGAACTGAGTTCCTCGGTCTGAGACTACGCTGTTTGGCAATCCATGCAGCCGGTAGACTTCTTTTATGAATAACTTGGCCGTTTCTTTAGCCTCTAAGGCCCCTGCACAAGGAAGAAAGTGTGCCATTTTGGTAAGTAGATCCACCACTACTAAGATGGCTGTCATTCCTTGGGACTTGGGTAGATCAGTTATAAAATCCATGGAGAGGTCCTTCCAGGGTTCGTGTGGGACAGGCAACGGTTGTAACAGTCCTGCTGGTGTCCCTGTTTGTGTTTTTGTCCGCAGACAGACAGAGCAGGACTTTACATAACTCTCAATATCCCGACGCATTTTAGGCCACCAGAAGTCCTTGGCCACGTTCTGAATGGTCTTGTAAATCCCAAAGTGTCCCGCTGTGATGGAATCATGACACTGGCGTAGGATTCTGAGCCTTAATTCCCCTTCTGGCACATATCTGGCGGTTTTGAACCATAACAGTCCATTTCTCCAGTGAAAGGTTACTTCTGAGTCTTGACCTTGTCCCGTCTCCTGCTGATATTTTAGCATGTCTGCATCTTCTTGTTGTGCCTTTTTGAGTTCCTCTTCCCATGAAGGCTGGCATACTCCCAACGTTAATTTCTCTGGCGGGATTACGTACTGAGGCTGGTCCTCGGATTCACTTTCTTTGTATTGTGGCTGTCTGGATAAGGCATCCGCTCTCTGGTTTTTGGCTTGGGCATGGTAAGTAATCTGGAAGTTAAACCTAGTGAAGAACTGGGACCATCTTATCTGTCTCTGGTTCAGCTTTCTGGCTGTTTGGAGGCTTTCAAGATTCTTGTGGTCGGAGCGCACTTCAATTCGATGAGAGGTCCCCTCTAGGTATTGTCTCCAGTTTTCAAAAGAGTCCTTGATGGCCAGCAGCTCCTTCTCCCAAACTGTGTAGTTCTTCTCTGCAGGCTTTAACTTCCGAGAGAAGTACGCACAGGGGTGCAGCTCCTTCCCTTCTTGGTCTAATTGTAGCAGGACCCCCCCGATGGCAAAATCTGAAGCATCTGCTTCCACTACGAAAGGGCGGTTCGGATCAGCAAAGCGCAGAATGGGCTCAGTAGCAAACCTTCTCTTCAGCTCCTCAAAGGCCTCGGTGGCGTTCTCTGTCCATTGAAACTTCTTCTTCCCCCTTAAACAGTCAGTCAGAGGAGCTGTTAATTTGGAAAACCCTGGAATGAACTTTCTGTAATAATTGGCAAACCCCAAAAACCGTTGTACATCCTTTTTGGTGACATGTTGGCCCCAGTCCAATATGCAGCTTACTTTCCCTGGGTCCATCTCCACGCCTTCCGCTGAGATTCGATATCCAAGGAAGTCTAGAGACTTGAGGTCAAATCCACATTTCTCTAATTTAGCATACAGGTGATTTTCTCTCAGTCTCTTCAACACCGTCTTCACATGCTGGTCGTGGTCTTCCTGGTTCTTTGAGAACACCAGGATATCATCTAAGTAACAGATTACATACGTGTCCAACAAGTCTCTAAACACGTCGTTCATGAATTTTTGAAAAATGCCTGGACTTCCACAAAGCCCGAACGGCATGACCAGGTATTCATACTGTCCGTAAGCGGTCAAGAATCCTGTTTTCCATTCATCTCCCTCCTTCATTCTGATCAGATTGTACGCTCCTCTCAAATCCAACTTCGTGAAGATTTTTGCAGAGCGCAGTCGGTCCAGCAACTCTGAGATCAGGGGCAGCGGGTAGCTGTTGGGGATGGTGATCTGGTTCAATGCGCGATAGTCGTTACAGGGTCTGAGTTCCCCCCCTTCTTTTTCCACAAACAATAGTGGCGCTCCAGCAGGGGATTGTGAGGGGCGTATGAATCCTCGCCTCAGGTTTTTATCCAGGAATTCCTTCAGGGCCTCCCTCTCATTCTCTGTGAGAGAGTAGATTCTCCCTGATGGGATGCTGGCTCCTGGCACTAGGTCAATCGCACAGTCGTAAGGGCGGTGGGGGGGTAAAGTCTCTGCCTCTTTTTCATCAAACACATCTTTGAATTCTTCATACTTTGGTGGCAGGGTCACTTGCTCGATATCTTGCACTGCCCCCGCTAGGGTGTTCTTGATTCCTTCAGGTTGACAGTTCTCCTGGCAATACTGTGAGGTGAACCACACCACCGCCTCCTTCCAACTTATTTTGGGTTCATGCTTTGCTAGCCAGGGCATTCCCAGAATCACCTCAAAGTTCGAGAGATCTGACACGTATAGCGAAATGAACTCTTCGTGCCCAGGGATTTGAAGTTTCACTTCCTCCATGGCTTGTGTCACCCCTCCTGACTTCAGGGGTCTCCCATCGATAGTCTCCACAGCTAGGGGAGCGTCCAGTTTCCACCGGGAAATTCCATGACGCTTGACTAACTTTGCATCAATAAAATTTGTGGAGGCTCCACTGTCAATTAAGGCAGTGGAATTAAACACCAGTCCTCTGGAAGTTGTAATCCGAATAGGCAAGACCAACACCCCCTTTGAAGGAGGTTGGATCGTTGGGGAGCCTTTATACAACGCTGCCCCCAGTCCACCGGCCTGCACGTGGACTGGGTGTTCTAGTTTCCCGACGGCTCGGCTTTCCCCCCTTTCAGTCCACAGTCTCTGGCCACATGGCCCGGCTTTGAACAATAAAAGCATAAACGTTCCCGGCGTCGTCTTTCCTTTTCTTCTTCCAACAGTCTTGGCCTAGCCCCTCCCTGTCCCTCAGTTGCATTACCTGCCATCCCTGCAGTGGGAAGGGTCTTGTTGCGGGATGCCGAGGCTGAGTATCTCGGGACCTCCTGCTTCCTTTCCAGGCGCCTTCCTTCCATCCAGTGATCTATCTGTAGGCATAGCCGGATGAGCCCTGGTAGGTCAGCGGGGGGGGGAGGTCCTGGCCAACTCATCCAGGATTTCAGCATTTAATCCACTCCGGTACATAAACATCAGGGCGGCGTCATTGTAACCAGTTTCCTGGGACAGAATTTTAAAAGCGTTAGTGTACTCGGAAACAGTCCCTTTAGCTTGCTTCAGAGCGCCTAGTTGCCGCGCTACTGTTTCAGCCCTTTGCGGGTCTTGAAACATCTCGGTCATCTCCTGTATAAATCCTCTGTACCTTCCTAAGACAGTATCCTTTCTCACGAGATACGGAGTCACCCATTTTGCAGCTTCTCCCTCCAGGAGGCTAATCACGAATGCTACTTTAGCCCCATCGTCTGGAAATTCCGTGTGCCTGACATCCAGATATAACTCACATTGAGCCACGAAGGTTGCCAACTGATCACTTTGTCCTGCGTATTTTGGGGGCAATCCAATGGGAACCTTTACTACGGCAGCTGGAGGGGCTGTTCGCATCTGGTCTATCGTGGCCTTCAAGGTTTGATTATCCGTCTTCAGCGCCTTGACTGCTGCTAGCAGGGCTTGAACATCCGTCTGCAAATCAGCTACCTTAGTCCTCAAGAGTTCCACTTCTTCCGTCTCAGAAGTGGGGTTCGTCCCCCCCGCTGCTCCCTTTGACATCTTGTCCCAGTCAAGTGAAGAGAGCGTTGAGGGTGATTTAGGTGGCTCTGTCAAGCTGTCAGGCCCAGGATGTGACTCAGGAACCAGACCAATGGCTGTAGTTAATTCGTGTTTTATTAGGGTAATGTCCAAACAAAGACTGCGTTTTCTCATGAAGCAATACAGGGATACAGGTCCTGCGGCATTGGGAGAAAGTTGACAGAGCAAGGGACTTCTTCCCGCCTGTTCTTTAAGAAGGGGCCAAATGGGCACGCAATCTTTCGCTCCTCCTTAACTGCCCCTCAGGTACTGCCCGCCTTCCCCCCCTTCTCTCCTGTCTTTTCAGCTGTCTGCGTGTGCGTGGTGAGGGGGGAAGCATCACCCCCTCCTCTTCTGAAGTTTCCGATTCCAGGATGGGGGATAGGGGAGGGGCTGATGGTAAACTGCCTCCCCGCTTTTCGGCTGTGAGCATCCCTCCCTCTTTCCCCTCTTGCTCTGAGCCTGAAAGAGGGGGAGGCGTGAGAATGTCCAGGGAGGGCTCAGGCTCCCCGTCGCTAAGCGACCTTATCACTGGCAGTTCCTCTGTTTCGTCTTCGCTCCAAAGGGGGGAAGTTCCTCCCCCTTCCCTCTGCCATCCATCCGAATACTCTTCTCCCAACTCTCCGGGATCCAGCTCCCCGGGATTGGGACCCCAGCTCTGCCTTCCGACAGATGGGCACCAACTTGGATGGCTTTAAAAGAGATTAGACAAATTTATGGAGGATAAAGCTACCAGCAGCACCTAACAATCATGGCTATGCTCTACTTCCACTGTCAGAGACAGTATGCTTCTGAATATCAGTTGCTGGGAATACAAATGAGGAGAGTGCTGCTCGTGCACTCAGGTCCTGCTTATGGGCTTCCCTTTAGGGCATCTGATTGGCCGCTGTGAGAACAGGATGCTGGACTAGATGGGCCACTGGTCAGATGTTATGTATTGCAACAACAAAAGTTACTTGTGGGGCCTTAAAGACCAGGGATAGCCAACGTGGTGCCCTCCAATGTTGTAGGAGTACAATTTCCATCATCCCTAGTAATTGGTAATGTTGTCCAAGACTGATGGGAGTTGTAGTCCAGCAACATCTGGAGGGCACTATGTTGAAGACCCAATTAGATTGACACAACTCTCTTCCCACCTACCCACCTGTTTCAAACACATCCAGAAAAATGTGTCTCATAAATTCTGTCTGACAGTGTGTTCCTTTCAGACAGTGGCGTCACTAGGGTTGGTGTCACCCGGTGCGGTAACTTATGGTGTCACCCCCATGGACCTCCTCCCGTATCAGACCATACAGAATCCTTAGTAATGTTTTTTGTACTAATGTTACTCATAAATCGTAATTCCCATATATCACTGAATGTAATGGCGATAGTAGTGACATAAACAACTAGCAAAATTAAAATTACACCTTTAAATTACAATATCATACGCACAGCTCAAATTCTTGCTCTTATTACTAATGGGGGTTAATTATCTTGCATATGCCCATAGTAAATTTTCAGATACTTTCAGACCCTCAGCAATTTTCAAGTGGTCTATGTAGAAGAAAGGTTTGGGAACCCCTGGAATAAGACACCTGCTTATGTCCCTATGCTGCTCTCTCCCCTCATTTAGGTGCCTGGGATGCATGCATGTGGACACACCTCCTTACAATTATGGAAAGTGATTCTTAATAATAAGTCTCCAGACACAAAGTTACATAGGTATTTATCAGTTGTTTCGTAGAAAATTCAGAGCTGCAGGGTCCCTTCATGATAGTTACAGCCACATACACCCTTTTTTGCTCCTGGATTAAGAATGAGATCTTTGTTAATGCATTCTCTCACAACAACAAACATCTCTAGGAGCCAATCAGCATGAAAGTGGAGAGCGTTAGCAACTGAGAAGAGTCTTCTCAGTGGCTGACTCACCTCCTTTCACTCTGATTGGCTCCAATCAGCAGGAAAGGCAAGGAAGCATATTAGAAGACTCTTCTCAGTGACTAACACACTCCCTTTTCATGCTGACTGTAGGATGCTTGGAGACATAGGGACCCTGCTCCCAAAAAAGCAGAGGGTCTAAGATCCCCTGGGCGACTACCCTCCTGGTGCTTATGGACATGACCGTAATATATTTTGTGACGTGCAAGTTCGATATTATTTATTAAGTGTGTTTAGGACTGATGGGATTCCCAAATATGTACTTTCACACAGACTTTGGTTTTCCATAACACAATGTTTGTCCAAGCCTCCACACTTGGGGGGGCACTACTTGCACACCCCTTCCATAAGCACATCAAAGTTGGATACACACCTGAACCAAGACCCAGACAACAGGGCACTCAAAACAAAAAGGTAATTACAGTGGCTGAGTAGATCTTGTACAGTGGTTATACTGACTGGGCAGCCACTGTCCTTCACATTTTACAAAATACTTTTTCCTATACAAAGATTAAATTTCTGTGTATGAAAAAGTAATATATGAAGTGGTCTCAATAGTGAGAAAAGTAAACAAGTGAATGGTGATCCAAATGTTTTTCATTCTCACGTTATGAAGCTAGCTGCCAGATGATGTATCACCTTCGCTACGCATGCACCGTAGACTGAAAAAACAGCACCCAAGCCACCATTCAATACATGCACGTGTTCTTTCCAACATGAATCTACAGGTCTCAAAAAGTAACGTGTGACAAAGTCCTCAAACACCTTATAACATGCCTCAAACATGGTCTCTTGTTCTACCAGCATGCCTTCACACCATCACTTTGCCAAAACATAAGGATAGGTAAATTGCTTTTAGGGAGGTTCACAATTATGATTTCCTATTTATTTAATCTAAAAATATTTAAAATACATAAAAACAGCCAGGGGAAGATATCGGAGAAATATAAAATAAATACAAATTTAAAAAAGGGGGGGGAGGTGAAGAGACCTTAAATGTGCTACTCACCATCTCTCAGCCTATCCTCCCCTCAGGATGAAAACAATGGAGAACCATGACCACCCCCAGGAAGAAGGGCACACTTAAAATGTAGAGGAAAAAATCATCTACAACCATAGTGTGAAATCAAATACTTATTGGGACACAGTATGAAGAAATATTTGTATAAACATGACTATCAAATATGTTTATGAATTACACAATCTTTAAATATATTTATAGCGCAATCCGATGTTTGTTTACTCAGAAGCAAGTCCCAATGTATTCAATGGGGCTTATTCAAACTGGGAAGTGTGCAGAGAACTACAGCCTCAAGTGATAAGGAACTTGTTCTTTCAACTTGTTCTTTTAAGTTGAGACCTTATCCAAGTCTGAGTCTGTGTTGGAATTGCTTTTTAATATGTTTTTAAGCCTTTTCTTTTTTTAAAAAAAATGTTTTTTTAAAGCTTTTAAAAAATATTTTCAAAGATGTTTTAATATATTTTAAAGTCTGTTTTTATGATGTTTTAAAGTGCTTTTAGTGCTTTTGTTTGCCGCCCTGGGCTCCTACTGGGAGGAAGGGCAGGATATAAATCAAATAATAAAGAAATAAACTTCATTCACCCAACCCAAAATTCAGAATCATGCCTCTTTAGGCTGTTTTCCAACTGTTTATTCTTGCTTTATGGTTATTGGATTTTAAATGGCTTTATTTCTTGTTGTGAGCTGCCTTGGTTTCCAACCCTACCTCACAGGGTTGTTGGAAAGACTACACACACACACACACACACACACTGCAGATGTATAAATACATACAGCCCATATAATAGTTTATTGTCAAACCAGTTGGTCATTGTAGAAAAATCAGTATTAGTTTTAAAACAATCAGTATTCGTTTCCTACAGAATAAAAACTATAATGCCTAAGTAAGTCCTGCCTACTTGCTTTAAAATAGGACTTGGGGGGGGCAGAAAGACAACACAAACACAATTCTTTTTTACATTCACTCCAAAGTCCCATTGATTTTCAGCACATTCATAACCATGTCTACTCAAAAGTAAATCCTATTGAATTCAATGGGATTTACTCTGGAGATATGGGATTAGCAATGCTTTTACCTCCACAAAAGCAAGTATTGGGAAGGTTTTGAAAACACTGCCCAGGATCTGACTCCTACACACAAGAGGGGAAAAAACTGAAATATATATACTTACCCAATTTATGAGATTTTCAGATAAACGGGGGGGGGGAACCACCATTTTCTGGCCTTGCAATGAGGTTTACTAGACACTGCCACAGGTCAAACAAACACTTCACTGATTGGCTGCAATCCTGAATGGGCGGGGTTAAAGGTACGAAGTGCTATACAGTAGTTTAAAAAAAGATTTAACGGGTGGGCTGACGTTTTTATGTGTATCTCGAGAACCGGACCACCTAGAAACTTATTTTTTTTTTAAATTAAAGCTGAGAATCACCCCCCTCTGATGGTTTCACCTGGTGTGGTCTGCACCCCCCTAGTGACGCCACTGCTTTCAGAGGTAAAAATTAATCTGCAATCCTATACACTTATCTATTTAACTCAATGAGGCTTAATTCGGAGTAGACATATATAGGACTGGACTCCACCAGAATACATTTCAGCATTTCAGGGGCTATACTTTATTAATGCTGTACCAAGTACAACTACCAGCTGCTGCTTATGTACATATATTGTCTCAGCCTAAGCTATGCTTAGCTAAGCAAGGTTGTTGCAAAGATAAATGGGGAAAGAGAATGGCAATGGTCATGGCATTCACAAATCAAAAGTAAATCTGGGGAGGACTGCCTGAGAACCATATGTAAGCCGCCTTGCATTTCTATCATGAAAAGAAAGGCAGGGTATAAATGTAATAAATAAAATAATAAGATGTCTGACAGACAGAATGTTAACAGGTGAAGCTTTCCCCATAATTGTATTTCCATAGTAGAAAAGGCTTAGTCCATTTAATTTCTGCCTATCCCACAGCTGTTAAATGCACAAGAGCCTGATCTCCTGCAGTTGTTGTTGTTGTTATGTGCCTTCAAGTCGATTATGACTTATGGTCACCCTATGAATCAGTGACCTCCAAGAGCATCTATCATGAACCACCCTGTTCAGATCTTGTAAGTTCAGGTCTGTGGCTTCCTTTATGGAATCAACCCATCTCTTCTTTGGCCTTCCTCTTTTTCTACTCCCTTCTGTTTTTCCCAACGTTATTGTCTTTTCTAGTGAATCAGGTCTTCTCATTATGTGTCCAAAGTATGACAACCTCAGTTTAGTCATTTTAGCTTCTAGTGACAGTTCTGGTTTAATTTGTTCTATCACCCAATTATTTGTCTTTTTCGCAGTCCATGGTATGCGCAAAGCTCTCCTCCAACACCACATTTCAAATGAGTTGATTTTTCTCTTATCTGCTTTTTTCACTGTCCAACTTTCACATCCATACATAGAGATCGGGAATACCATGGTCTGAATGATTCTGACTTTAGTGTTCAGTGATACATCTTTACATTTGAGGACCTTTTCTAGTTCTCTCATAGCTGCCCTCCCCAGCCCTAGTCTTCTTCTGATTTCTTGACTATTGTCTCCATTTTGGTTAATTACTGTGCCGAGGTATTGATAATCCTTGACAAGTTCAATGTCCTCATTGTCAACTTTAAAGTGACATAAATCTTCTGCTGTCATTATTTTAGTCTTTTTGATGTTCAACTGTAGTCCTGTTTTTGTGCTTTCCTCTTTAACTTTCATCAGCATTCATTTCAAATCATTACTGGTTTCTGCTAGTAGTATGGTTTCGTTTGCATATCTTAAATTATTGATATTTCTCCCTCCAATTTTCACACCTCCTTCATCTTGGTCCAATCTCGCTTTCCATATGATATGATCAGCATATAGATTAAACAAATAGGGTGATAAAATACACCCCTGTCTCACACCGTTTCCTACTGGGAACCAATTGATTTCTCCATATTCTGTCCTTACGGTAACCTTTTGTCCAGAGTATAGGTTGTGCATCAGGACAATCAGATGCTGTGGCACCCCCATTTCTTTTAAAGCATTCCATAGTTTTTCATGATCTACACAGTCAAAGGCTTTGCTTTAATCTATAAAGCACAGGGTGATTTTCTTCTGAAATTCCTTGGTCAGTTCCATTATCTCCTGCAGTGCCAACTTAAACTATGCAAAGAACTCAAGTAAAAAAAAAACCCACAGAATTTGGGCAATTTGTTTTTTAAAAAAGGACATCTGTAGCAGTATGAAATACGACATTCTCAGGCAAAAATAAGTTATGAGACAGTAGACATAAAAACACACACAGAAAGCCTTGACAAACAGCAACAAAAATACTCTGAGCATGAGCATTTTCATATTTTAAATTTTTACTCATAATTGTTTTTGCTTATTTACTACCTTGGGCCAGTCTCTAACTCTCAGCCTAACCTACCTCACATGGCTGTTGTGATGATACAGAAGGCAGAATTAAAATGGCTACAAAGGGAAACTAAGGCTACAATCCAATACATGTCTACTCAGAAGTAAGCTTTATTGGGTTCAATGGGACTTACTCCCAGGAAAGTGTGTACTCCAATACACACTTGCCTGGGAGTAAGTCCTGTTAAACCCAATGGAATTTACTTCTGAGTAGACATGTATTGGCTTGCAGGTTAGTCCTTGTGTTATAGGTATCAAATTTTACTTGCCTTAACCAGATTGATGCATCCTTGTACTATAAAGTGTTATATTTTTTCTCTCCCCCCCCCGCAAATTAGTACAGCTTCAGGGGTTCAACCAGTCCTTATTTTGCCCAATTAGTGGAATCCTATACCAAATTTGATTTACCTGGGGAGTAAGCTCCATTAAACATAAAGAGACTTACTTCTGAGTAGATGTATATATTCTTCTGAAAGTTAACTATACAATCATTTTTAACAAGTGCCTTGACAAGTTCCTGTTTGGAACTCTTTGAATTTGCCATGGGGAGGGGGATTTTTTAATTTGCACAAAAGAACTTCCAGGGAATACCTTCCTCAGAAGATGAAGATGCATCCTGGTTGTTAGGAAGGAAGGAAGGGCAGGAGAGAAAACTGGAAGCAGCAGCTCTTCAGGACCTTGGCTGCTTGCTGCTGCAACTTCTCCCTGCCCCTCACTCACCCCAAAGCACAGCTGTGAGGAGGCTTTTGGCTCTCTGCTGGTAAGAGAAGGGAGGGGAGGAAGGAGGCAGAGGCCACTGCTCAGAGCTTTAAGCGACAGACACACACACACACACACACACACACACACACACACACACACACACACACACACACACACACACACACACACACACACACACACACACACACACACACACACACACACACACACACACACACACACACACACACACACACACGTTGTCATGGTCTCTCACCTCCACAGTTCTTCATATCCATTCTACTGCTTCCTCCTTTCCCTCCAGCTCCTTTCTCCCTCCACTCTTCTCCATCACCGTCCATTTTTGAACTATTTTTTCTCCACTCCACCCTTGTCTTCGCTCTCCACCTCCTCCCTCATTGCCTCCTAAACACCCATAGAGCATGAGGGAAGAGCGATGCTGCACAGAAGCACATGATTTTTATCCACAAATCAGAGGAGCAGAATGTCTCCCCTGCTTCCCCCCAAGTAACACCCACAAGTAATGCCAGAAACATTACAATTACAGCTCAAAAGTAATGAAATTACTCCTCATTCAATTACAATCAAAATGTAAAGACTCATTCCTCAAAAAATGTAGTAAATTACAAGTAATTCGTATTCCCTAATGAATTACTTCCAAGTTCTGGGAAACAGGAAATATGTAAACTCAGGTACCAGTTCTCAGCTGCAAGTTCTACTAATGACCAGTTGGGATAGAAAACAGTTCAAGGAGAGGAGGAGCAAAGGTTTTCTGGTCTCCTAGTGCGCCAACGGAGTGGCCCTGAATCCCTTCTCTTCCCTCCTATGCTGTAGTCTGATGGAATGGCTGTTGCCAAGTCCATTCGGGTTGTCTGAACAGTGTGTTCTCAAGACAGCAGACTAACCACAAGGACATTGCTCTGATCTCCCCTCGTACTGGATCCTTCCACAAAAGGATCCCTCAGGTTCTTCTGCAACACTCGGGCCCCTAGACTGAAGTCCTCAATTGCTCTTTAGGGTTAGACTCCTTAATGACCCTTAACATTCCACAGCCACCAAGGCACTGACACAGCTTTTAAGTGTGCTGTAGGAAGGCAAAAATGCTCTCCCAGTGACACCCCTGGGGAATTCGCTAGACTTTGGCATCACTCACTCTGCAATCACACTTGCCACAGCTCAATAATGTATCCCCTGCTGAGTGACAGGTGAAATTACAGCCTCCTTCATATCTTCAGCTGACAGGAAACTTAAGTTCAATGTGTGGCATTCAGTGAAAAACTACTTTTCACAGCCTAGGAGATCTTGGGAGATCACTCTGAAGTTCTTTTCCAGCCTAGAGACTCCTGTTCAGGAAGCAACTTTGGATGCAAAGGGGTCTGAAAGTATCCACTTGTATTACTGAAATCTGTAGGACTGTATTGGTATAAGAGGTCAGCAAATGGAGGACCAGTAAAGTGCTGGATGACTGGAGGAGAGCTAATGTTGTCCCTATCTTCAAAATGGGCAAGAAGGAGGAACCGGGGAACTACAGACCAGTCAGCCTAACATCAATCCCTGGAAAAATTCTGGAGCAGATTATAAAGCAGTCAATCTGTAAGCACCTTGAAAGCAATGCAGTGATTACTAGGAGCCAACAGGGATTTATGAAGAGCAAATCCTGCCAAACTAATCTCATCTCATTTTTTGATCGGGTAACCTCCCTTGTAGACTGTGGGAATGCTGTGGACATAATATATCTCGACTTCAGCAAAGCTTTTGACAAAGTGCCCCATGATATTCTGTGGGCTGGATGGAACAAGTATTAGATGGATCCACAGTTGGCTCCAGAATTGTACTCAGAGTGCTTATCAATAGTTCCTTCTCAAACTGGGCAGAAGTAACGAGTGGGGTACCACAGGGCTTGGTCCTGGGCCCAGTGCTCTTTAACATTTTTATTAACGACTTGGATGAGGAGGTACAAAGAATGCTTATCAAATATGCAGATGATACAAAATTGAGGGGGCATAGCTAATACCGTGGAAGACAGAAACAAAATTCAAAGGAACCTTGATAGGCTGGAGCACTGGGCTGAAAACAACAGAATGAAATTCAACAAGGATAAATGCAAAGTTCTACACTGAGGAAAAAGAAACCAAATGCACAGTTATAAGATGGGGATACTTGGCTCAGCAGTACATGTGAGAAGGATCTTGGAATTGTCATTGATCACAAGCTGAATATGAGCCAACAGTGTGATGTGGCTCCAAAAAAGGCAAATGCTATATTAGGCTGCATTAACAGAAGTATAGTTTCCAAATCGCGTGAAGTACTAGTTTCCCTCTATTCAGCACTGGTTAGCCCTCATCTTGAATACTGCGGCCAGTTCTGGTCTCCACACTTCAAGAAGGATGCAAACAAACTGGAATGGGTTCAGAGGAGGGCAACAAAGATGATCAGGGGCCTGGAAACCAAGCCCTATGAGGAGAGACTGAAAGAACTGGGCATGTTTAGCCTGGAGAAGACTGAGGGGAGATATGATAGCGCTCTTCAAGTACATGAAAGGTTGTCACATAGAGGAGGGCCGGGATCTCTTCTCGATCATCCCAGAGTGCAGGAGACGGAATAATGGGCTCAAGTTGCAGGAAGCCAGATTTGGACTGGACATCAGGAAAAACTTCTTAACTGTTAGAGCCATACGACAATGGAACCAATTACCTAGAGAGGTAGTGGGCTCTCCAACACTGGAGGCATTCAAGAGGCAGCTGGACAGCCATCTGTCGGGAATGCTTTGATTTGGATTCCTGCATTGCACAGGGGGTTGGACTCAATGGCCTTATAGGCCCCTTCCAACTCTACTATTCTATGATTCTACGAAATCATGCCCTTTGACCTACCAACTATACCTCCATAGATCAGTAATGTCACAGAGACAGCTGTTGGTGTCAGTAGGATCAGTAGTGCAAATTTGCCAAGCTACAGAGTCAATTGTAAGCTGCAAGTGACGCAGGAGGAAAAGTTCCTTTCTAGGCTCAAATAAATTATGGAATGTTAGGGTTCCTGGCATTTTATTTTCCTACTCATGTTTTTTAGAATGTATTGGTGGTTAATATAATGTAGTACTCAGTTCAGCTACCAAATCCCTAGGTGTCTAATAGACAGGCTTGCCTCAGTTTCCTCTGTCCTGTTCTGTAATATGGAGACAATAACACTGGCCTATTTTACAGGACTGTTGTAAACATTACTGAAATTATGTGCATAGCACGCTGAACATAATCATAATTATATACAAAAGACCATGAACTCTTACGGAATTATCTGCAACAAGATGTTCTGCCACTATAAGGGACTGGACATATCTGTGGAAATTTGGTCTTTACGGCAATTAAGGGTAAATCAGGTATAGGAAATCTGTGGCTCTCCAGATACTGTTGGACCATATCTCCCATCTTCCCTGACCCTTGGGCTGGACATGCTGACTGGGACCGATGGGAGGTGGAATCATAACAAAGTTGGCACTAGGTGGGCCTCCTTGTCACGGGTTCCCCATCTCTTGTATAAATAGGCC
Source organism: Rhineura floridana (assembly GCF_030035675.1). Taxonomy (NCBI): domain Eukaryota; kingdom Metazoa; phylum Chordata; class Lepidosauria; order Squamata; family Rhineuridae; genus Rhineura; species Rhineura floridana. Next base: position 39,486,809 of record NC_084482.1, read on the forward strand.
CTCTGATGTTAACATACAGCAGCAATATATCTCTGGATATTAGACACTGGGGATAAATCAGCTCATATGCCCTAAGGTATGTAGATGTTCACAATTCAAAACAGAATATTGAACTAGATGGTCCACAGCCTGAGACATGAAGCCATTTTTATGTTAGCTCCTCAGAAAGTACAAGCATTTTTTTAAAAATACCGAACTCAGCTCTAACATCTGACACTTCCAAAATGACAAAAGATTGGCATCTTTAGTAATCTTCCGGCCAGTTCCCTAAACACATTTTTAAAATGTCAGCAGGGGAGTGGAAGGTCAGAAAAGGCCTGTAGACATTGGACCTTTCTGTACAATTGGGTTACTGCGCATTAAGAGCACAGTAGTTTCACAATGTTTGGGTGTTTTTGGTCAAGGTGATGCTTCCACTGGAGGGATATTGCAATTTCTGAGCACACTGTGACATTCTAGGTTTTATACATTGGAAAATGTGATTGCTCCTGGCATTATGCATGGCTAGCTACTACAACTACAGTACTGTGAAGTATATAAAGTAGCATAGGTATGTAATGGGGATGGTATGAGGTGTCAGCATAGCTACTCCTCTGCTCAATTGCACTAACTGAACTACACAAACACAACACATAATTTTAAAACTCCAACATGGCAATTGTGGGCACCATGGTATCCTCGGACACGTTTGATGCCTGCCAAATAAATTGTTTTAATTTAAATTGAGAGGGAGGGTTTGCTTTGGGGTGGTTATTTTGTTGGGTTTTTTAGGGGAGCTTTTTGCCTGTATTTTAAATTGAGGGAAGGTGTAGGGGGTTTGCCTATTTTGTGGGAGAGAAGGGATTCTGAGCTTCACTAGTTTTCCTTCTGTGAGATAAGTATTTTGTGATGTCCATGACAGTTTCTTAGATTTCTGTATGTGAAGCCAGGCCCAAAAATTTTGGGGACCCCAATTTAAACCCTTTTAAAAAGTTTTTTTTAAAAAAATGGAGATTGCACACACACCCTTGAAAAACTGTGCACAGTATTTAAGGAAAATTGAGGACATTAACATTGGTTCTGTACGAGAATGCATACCTTGTGTATTTTTATTTTTGGTGGTAAACAGCAGCAAAGCTTTTCCTTCACCCCCACTATATGCAGACAGGATATTGTGCTATTGTTTGTGGAACATCGCTGGAAGTTGCACTATACAATATTGAAAGTGTGTTTTGAAATGGCAGTGTAAAAAGTGACACCAAAGCACTAAGAAATCTTCTTTCTGATAATGGGAGGTGGCTTTTGTTTCTGGGTTCAGAATGCAAATGTGTTTCAGGCTAGGAAAGGATCCCCTCCTCTACTTTTCTGGATCAGACTAGCTGCTGATTCTGGAGTTGGAGGGATGTCTTTCCTTGTAGCATATTTTCTCACCAAGCATTAATGGGTTTTGACTAAATCTATTGTGTTTGCGCTTAGCAGGTAACGTGGTACAACTGGGCCTTTTCTAATTTCTGTTTATGGCACATTATAGTCTGGATTATCAACTAAAATTGCTGGCTCAGTTCTGCCTCAGCTCATAAGAACATAAGGAAGAGCCCTCCTGTTTCCCACAGTTGCCAACCAGATGCCTATGGGAAGCCCACATGCCAGAGCTGAGCACAATAGCCCACTCTCCACTTGTGCTCCCCAGAAACTGGTATTCAGAGGCATACTACACGTCCAGAGTGCATTTCCCTCTTCATTGAGTAGCCATTGATAACCGTACCCTCTATGAATTTACCTAATTCCCCCTTTAAAGTCATCTAAGTTGGTGGCCATCACCACATCTTGTGGAAGCAAATTCCATAGTTTAACTATGAGCTATTTGAATAAGTACTTGCTTTTATCTATCCTGTATCTTTTACCCTTCAGCTTCATTGGATGATTCCAGGTTCTAGTATTATGAGAGGAATAAAACGTTCTATCCAGTCTCCATACCATGCATATTTTTGTAAACCTCTGTCATGTCCCCTCCACCTTCCTTGCTTGCCTTTTTCTCCCTAAAGTAAATTTCCCAAAATATTATAACCTCATAGGCAAGTTGCCCAGCCCCCTAATCAAGTAGGCTGGGCAGGATTAATATTTCAGGGCTTGTGCTACATTTCCTTTCCAGTTGAGGGCATTGTCGGAAACAGGGCAAGATTGACAGGTGGAAGAAGGGTTTTGGGGAAAGGAGGGTCTTCCCCTGGTTCCATTCCCCTTTTCTGCCACAGCATGCTCAGCTGCTGGTTATCGACCTCGCTGTGGCAGGCTGGATCTCGTTTATCAAGCTGCCGGCGTGGGGGCCCTTTGCCACCGGAGTCAGCCGCCTGCCCTGACACTCTTTAAATTGCTTTCTGCTGAGCCCAATTTAAACAGCGTGACGAGACTGCAAAGCGGGCTGGGCTGACAGCTCGGGGACCTGCCTGCACCTTGGGAGCCCTTAATAAAGAGCAGCTTTCCTGAGCAACCGATGGGCAAAGAGCCAGGCTTGCCGCCAGCCAGCGCAGGACGCCAGCCAGCACAGGAAATGGGTCGGGAGGGAGGTGGGGCGGGTACTGCTAATTACGTTCGACATCTCTGGGGAGGACCGGCTCATTATCACCAATTAGGGCCAAAAGCTTTAATTGATGCTATATTATACAACACAAAGTGGTGTGTGTGTGTGCGTGTGTGTGTGTAGGGTGCAAACATAGAAAGAGGCACAGGAAATGGGCTTCCATGTCTCTGTCCATATACTCATCATGCATAGGACAGTACTCTTATGTCATGTACATGGGAAATGGCACATGAGCACATGCAGGAAATGTCCTGATCTATTTCCCCCCCCCGATATAACCCTGGTAGCACAGTGGGAGGGAGAATCTGGCTGGGAGTCCAGAGTCTGTGAGTTCAAATCCCCGCTCATGTCTCCTGGGTGTCAAGGGCCAGCTAAAGATCACCCCCACAGTGGTGGCTCAGGGGTTACATGCCCTGCCACCTCTGCAGCCGTGGGCAAGCTGCATAGTCCCAAGGAGCTCAGTGGCCCCCTAGCTGGCAGTTGCGGACAAGGAAGGGGCTGGCTTGTGCAGCTGTGGCAAGCTGAGCAGGCCCTAGCCAGCTGGGGAGGACTATCCTCAGAGGGAGGCAATGGTAAACCCCCTCTGACTACCGCTTACCATGAAAACCCTATTCATAGGGTAGCCATAAGTCAGGATCGACTTGAAGGCAGTCCATTTCCAACCCCTAAATCAGGGGTGGCTGATTTTTTTTCATCCAAGAGCCACATTCACCCTTGGCCAACCCTCTGGGGGCTGCATGCCAGATCCGAGTATGGCCAAACATGGATGAGGTCACTCCACATCCTCCCATGCATGTACTCTCTCTCACACACACACACACCCGCACACACACAGAGCTTTATTTCCTCACTTGAGGAAGTAGGTTAACACCTCCTCTCCACTCATTATATGATCAAACCAATGAGTGGGGAGGAGACGATTTGCAACCCTATCAGGGTGCTGGGCTTTGCGAATATATATCCAAACTATATAAAATAATTTTATTCTACTGCCCACATTGGTAGGGTCTGGGGAGGAGAAAAATTTGCTTGGAGGGCCAAATCAGGTCCCCAAACCAGAAGTTAGCCACCTCTGCCCTAAGTGTTCCCAGAACAGCTATCAATTAAACCAATCGATTAAAACAGCACTCATACATATTAAAAACAGCAATGCATTAACCACAAAGGTGGATCTATAAGACACATAGAATCAGCAGCAATGATGTGTTTTGCTGTTTATAATGAAATAGGATTGTATGTAGGGTGCTGTGATAATATGGGCTTTTAACTGATAAATTAGAGGCTGATCTGGCCATCATTTAATCACTGCTGTTATTTGTATGTTTGTATGTATTTTCTATTTTACAGCTGGTTATTTGAATTATTATTTTTACTGTTAATTTTTTAATTTTTTTCCTTTTGATTTGTTTTACAATGTGAGCCACCTTGAAAGAGCTGTAGAACTTTGAATGAAGCCAATATACAAGTGCCTAAGTAAATGAATCAATAACAGCAACTAGAAGGTCTGGGCAAATGAAAAGGTCTGTGTGCAAGGCACAATGATACATATAAGGAGCCGCTTTTACTGACAGAGCATTGCGCCGTCTGGCTTTAGCATGCACTCTCCCAGCTGAGGCTCAATCAGGGTTTACACAAAGATCTTTCCTAGCCCTTCCACCAAAGGTGCCCAGGCTAGGCCCACTCTTCTTTGGACTTTTAGGTATGCAAGGCAAGCGCTCCATCTCTAACAAAGGGCCCCTACCCAAGGAATATGCTTACATACATGTAGTGAAATTCCTACACCATCTCTGTGTTCCCATTCTTTGAGTTTGGCTGCAGCATCCCAACACAGCTAGGGACATTACGCACACATGGAAATCAGCATCCACATATAGAGGATAAGGAAACACATGCAGAAAGGTCTTCTGCTTCTGCTGTTCTTTTCTCGGATCTAACAACTGAGGCTGCACTTGAAAAGCTCATTTTAAAGCTTTGGAGGGGAAAGGGCAGTAGTAGCTCTGTGGTAGAGCTTCTGCTCTGCATGCATAAAGTCCCAGGTTCAATCCCTGGCATCTCCAGTTAAGGCTGGAAGAGATTCCACGTGAAATCCTGGAGAGCCACGGCTGGTCTGTGTTAACAATACTGAGCTAAATGGACTAATGCAAGAATTAAGGCAGCTTCCTAAAATGGTAAAGCTCCATAGATCAGCTGTTTAGGAAGGGGAGGCAGGCTTTATTCATCCCCCCCCCCCACAGCTGAGAGTGGGAGTTTTGGATTTCTAAAGGGCTCCCTGCATGTATATCAATTCCCCATGGTTTAAAACTGTAAACATTTACAAACAGAATTTGCTCGTGTGTTTCCTCATATTAAAACACAAGTGCCTATTCAAATGCCCTTTGGAAAGGACAGGAATTGGGATAACACTGCCCTGCTTTCCCTGAGGTTAATAGAGAGAACTTCACAATATATAGTGGCTGCATAACCATGAGATACAGATTGTAGTTAACCCATCCCTTGAACGTTTGCAATGATATCCCTTGTTGTGACCACTGTCAAGGCACCAAGCCAATTCCTTCATCAGAAGCAATGGTAATTTGGGCAGTGTCAACATGCTTCCTTCCTTGTTTGCAAAACGGGTTCCATGAACTGTGGCCGAGACCATTAGACGTATTCACAAAGCCGTATGTGCATTTCCACAGCTACCTGGAATTAGAGGCCTGATCCACTAAGTCCAAAAGCAACCATGGCTGCTGAGGGCCAAAGGGTACAACTTTTTAACACACATCCACACACATTTATGTGCATCTATGCCAGTATGCAGGAGCCACTGCACGTAACTACACTTGTCCATTCCTGCATGCCACGTGTGTGATTGCATTCACATCATTCTGCCTGCATCAGCCGATTCATCCATGTAGTTGCTCGGCTGGAGATTCTGTGTGCTGAAGTTGGCACACATTCATACCGGCAATCAGATGCAAGGGTGCGCTGTTTCTACACATATACACTTGCCTTCTCATTTCTTTCAGCCTCCGGGCTTATTATGATCCCATAAAACTTTGTTGGGCATCAGCCAATAAACACTTGACAGAGATTCCCCCTGCCTCCAGTCAGCCCCTCACACACCTCGGGGTTACCCTCTTCTCGCTTGGCTCCGTCATATATTGCCTTACACGCGAGCACCCCTTTCTCCTTTTCAGTAGGCATGGGGGGGGCGCTGTTTGCCTTGTTGACGGCGGTCCCTCCAGGGGCTCAATTTTGTGATGTACGAGCAGTCCGCGAAACGTGGTCTCCACCCAGGCGTGACGCTAACAGCTCATGGCGACGGGCTCTATTATGCTAACAAATCTATTATCCGCCGCGCCGTTCCGTGCCACGCTCCGTAATCCCCAACAATCAAGTCAATTTTCATTTCAATAAAGCCCTGCCGGGGCCTCTCCTTGCTTTGCTTACATTTGCCGAGGAGACAGATGGATTTCCGACTGCCCCGAGAGACCTGCGATTCCTTCTCCCCCTTAACTCGCTTTAAAAACAAAAGCCCGCTTCCCACATCTATACACCTAGTCAGATTTTAAAAAACAACAAGCGTCGCCTTGCCTGGCCCCCTCTCCAACAGTTCCTGGTTTATGTAGCCGTTCAAGGACAATTTTCATCCAATTTAGGCCACGGCGTGGAAGCGCTTGTTTTATTGCAAACATGCCCCGGATTAAATGGCGAGCCGGCCCAGCCGCCTGAAGCCCATCTGTATTCATTTGCACAATTCTCCTTCCAAACCCACTCCAGCTGCCTCTGACATGCCAATTTGTCTCCAGGTCCCGTCACAACAGAATAATTGAGAGGGAAGAGGCACAGTTTAGCCCTCAGAATTGGAAAGTTCCGCTACTTTGCTTTCCATCAAGCCAACTGGGGGAATGAGATCTCAATGCGTCTCTCTCCCACTCTCTAGAGGGCGCCAGCTTCAAGCGAAGGCTTGCGGGTCCATGGGAGGTCGGGGACATGAGGGCGGGGGGGAGGCTGGCGTTTCTCTCCTCAGAGAAGCTCGAGATCTAATTGGGATCCTCTACGCGGAGGGATTTGGCTAATAAAGAGTACGGACAGACAGACAGACCGACCATTTTAAGAAGAGATTTTAAACGCACTAGTCCTGACCTGAACGTTCATGGACATTTTAATGTGGAGTAAACTGGAGGGGGGCGAGATTTTGCAGATTTCCAGGATATGGGCCATGCTGGAAGGGATGCCTGTTGGTTGCCCCCTGAAACATTACCGGCGTTCCTACACCCCGCCGCCCAGATCCCCAGAGAAATGCTCAACTGTTTAGGAAAGGTTTACTGATTTTGTTTTTTTTGGCAAGGTAAAGGATGAATGGTTATGTCTGTAAACCAGCGTTTGCCAACCTGGTGCCCTCCAGATGTTTTCAACTGTAACTCCCATCAGCCCCATGCTAGCTGGGACTGATGGGAGTTGTAGTCCAAACAATCTGGAGGTCACCATGTCGGTGAAGGCTGCATATATGCCAATTTTAAAATATTAAATAAGAAGGTGGAAACCCTGTCTCAAAGGAGGACAAGCTTTAACGTTTATCAGCCCTTTATTTATTTATATACCACCTTTCTTCCAAGGAGCTCAAAGTGGCATGCAAAAAAACCCCTCCCGATTTCATCCTCATAACAACCTTATGAGGTCGTTGCATATGTATACACATACATAAGGCTTCACACTGCAGCTGAAGAACTGGCCGTGACCACTCAACAATGAGATTAGATCTGTCTTCATGCTAACTCAGAACCTGTCCAGTTTTATCCTCATCTATAATCTGCTAGTTTTGACCTGAGACTAGGTGAGTGCACTGGACACAAAAAGGGAACTGTGAGCTGTATTTCCCCCCCAGCTCCAATCTAGGATGGACTGGCTCAGCTGGTTACAGAAAAGACATTTTCCTTACTATTTAGGGGTGGACAATAGTTTACAGACAACTTGTCACAAGAGACAAAGAAGGTCTAAATTGCATGGCCTGGTTCCCACATGACAAATCTCAATATCTTCTTTGATCTTTGACTCCTTGCCTTCTGCCCCTGAGTAATCTGGGCAGATCAACAACATGCACATGCACACACACACCAGCATCTGTGCAACATAGATTTGTATCAGTGATGGGGAACCTGCGGCCCTCCAGATATGTTTGCCTCCAACTCCCCTCTGGCCCAGCGACATGGCCAGTGGTCAAGGATTATGGGAGTTGTAATCCAAAAGGCCACAGGTTTCCTATCCCTGGTTTACATGATGCCATTCCTATATCTTCCCCTCCAAGGTTTATTCTAATGTGCAACTAGACACATTGTGCAGTGTCAAAAAGTGTGTGTAGTGTAAAATACGTTTTTGTGCAGTTGAGCATATGGGATTTAATAAGGAGCTAGGTAGTTTCTTAAAAATAAATAGATGAGAAACTATAAAAAGAAATAGAAAATGAAGATAAATACTGGTTCCTTCCAAATCTTCATAACCTTATACTACTAGAGCTTTTTTTTTGGTAAAAAACGAGGTGCCAATACTCATATATTGATAAAGGTACTGTGGGTGCCAGCACAAAAGAGTTGCCATAGGCAGCAAAAAAAGGTACAGGTACTCCGTACTGGTAAGTACTGTCACCAAAAAAAGCCATGTTAAAAGTATTTTATGGGAAAAATTCCTTGACTATTTTGGGGGTGGGTAGTGTGCTGGCTGCTTGTGCAGCAGGGAAAAAAGCTTAGAATAAATCCTGTTCCCTCATTTGCTTCCCTGCATCATTTAAGCTTGGGACTCTGGAATAAGGAGCCATTTGTTGTCTGTTAAACCCAGGATACAGTTATCAACTTAGAGCCCTCATAATAGAAAAAACTTCAAATGTAAAGGAATAAATACTGCAATCACTGCATGAAATGTTATTGCAGGATGCTAATCTGTTGGGTACAGCTGGTATAGCACAATGGGGAGGAGAGCCTGGCTGGGAGTCCAGAGTCTGGGAGTTCAAATCCCGCTCATGTCTCCTGGGTGTCAAGGGCCAGCTAAAGATCACCCCCACAGCGAGTGGCTCAGGGGTTACATGCCCTGCCACCTGTGCAGCCGTGGGCAAGCTGCATAGTCCCAAGGAGCCTAGCTGACCCCCAGCTGGCACTTGGAGACAAGGAAGGGGCTTGCTTGTGCAGCTGTGGCAAGCTGAGCAGGCCCTAGCCAGATGGGGAGGACTAGCCTCAGAAGGAGGCAATGGTTAACCCCCTCTGAATACCGCTTATCATGAAATCCCTATTCATAGGGTTGCCATAAGTCGGGGTCAACTTGAAGGCAGTCCATTTCCATTTCAATCTGTTGGATATTCTTCTGTAACTAATGCATAGCCCTGTTCTCCTTCACTTCATGCCTGTTCCATTTTTGAACTCTCCCCATTTTCCTTAAATGTTGTTAGTTTTAATTCTTTGGGTGTAGTATATTCCTTTTCCCTGCACCAGGGTATGCATCTGTGTGTCTGTCTGTCTATTTTATATGCTGCCCTTTACCGATAAGACTCCAGGTAGTTTACATCCATAAAAATATAAAAACAATTCCATAACTCTAAGAACAGCAAAAGAAAGGCAGGATTAAATTATTTTTCACTTCCATATAAATCCAACTGTAAGAGATCAAATAACAATTCTTCACCGCACTCTTCCATCAAAAACCTACTGAAAGAGATGCATCTTAACCTGTTGCGTTAAAGAATGTCATGAAGGGGCTAGATACTCCTTAGTGGGGAGGGGATCCCACAAACATAGGGCCATCACTGAAAAGGCCCTTTTCTGGGTCACCACGCTACATCCTGCTGCATGGTGACCACCATTAATATTATTGTTATCATTGTTATTGTTATTATTATTAAGGTAAAGAGACAGATGCCTATCCAACCCCAGCAAGGCTGTGCCTCCCTTCCATAACATGTGGATGGAATATCACACTATTTTTAGGATTCCTAGATCTTAAACCAGATAACTTGTTTATACCTTTAGATGCAGTGGGGGTGGGGAGACATCTGCTGCATCTTTGACCCTTTGACTGTGCAGAAAGGGAAACACCCCCAGGATCACTCAGTATCATCCTCTCAGTACTGGACTTCCTCAGAAAACACACACTGCTCATTTTACTTTCATCCTCTGCGCACAGAATCCAGCGTTGTGAAAACATGAACCTAAAGGCGAACAAGACCACAAGATCACAGCTGTGTACAGGTGTTTGCTCCAAGAGTCATCCCCAAGTAAAGGCTGGATGATCAGACATTTCCAGATATTTCTGCCTGACTCCAACCACTGTTTCTATACTTAGTACCAGCTGGGGAACCCCTGCCCTTCTCTGTGTTGATGCCACCAGCAAGCAGCTGGCTGGCTTGACTCCGTCTGGTTCTCCCTCTTCTAGGGCGGGGAGCAAGTGTTTTGTTTCTGATCAGTGACAATGGGCACCCAGTGTGTATAATTCCTAAAGACAGGGCAGGCTAATAATCTAACCTTCCAACGCTACCTCTGATAGATACCAAGCTGACATTTTTTAACACAACACCAGCTCGGATGAGACACAAACACCTCCCGCAGCAAGCAAGTAGCAGGCAAGTCAGCTCCCCCAATGTCTCCATAGTCTGCTCCATTAGCTGTAAAGGGCAGAGCCATAAACAGCACAGCCAAGATACAGATTCATAGAAAATATCTCTTCTGACATCTAGGGAAGATGTGAGAAATCCAGCCCTTCCAACAGTTTCACATTAGTTGGATCCTCTTGTGCTTTCCTGCACGATTGTAAAATGCAAGTGAAGCCAGTGTTGTGCAAAAATTATGGAAATCAAGTCAAGGCTTACAATGAAAGAAAATCAGCAAAAATACACAAATATTTACTTGTTCTTCATGCATCCTGTTCTCATCAACAGAGAAAATCAATACCATTTGCATCCAATATACAGCAAATGTGCACAGCACAGAGAATATGCATAAATTGTGTAACATCCAGAGAAGCACAAGCTCCATGCAAGTGTCCTTACCAAAGTACACACCAAATACATGTGACACAGCAGAGAATATGTATAAATTCTTTGTATCATACACAGCTCACGAATTCCACATTCAAGAAATCCGTTTGGTTATGATCAGCATTAAATATGAAAATGCCAGAAGTCTCTTTTTATGTAACACACTTGGGAAGCTTTATCCTAGACGGCTGCATTTACTTCCCAAAGACAATGCCAACCAGCCAGGAGCTATATGTCTTGCTGAGGCATGAAATGATTAGCAGCTTATAGAGCCCAGAGCCTAAAGAACACTGGAGGGAAGCACATGCCAATACACATATACATATGGTATGTGTATTTTAAGTATTTTACATACTTCCATTTTAAATATCCCCATTGTTTCTTAAGTAGTGAAATGGGGGGGTATATTAAGATATTATAAAACCATATGTATTACTTTACAAGCAAAATGAAAATTGGAACTAGCCAGGAAATCTAGCAGCCCACTATTTCCCTGGACCATTATATAATATTGGTTCTGCAGCAGTCTCAGGGAGGCCCCTGTTGAATAGGAGCTGGGTCCAGGACCTGTTGATGATCTACTCCTACTCTGATCCACAAACAACACTTCCTCCTCTGTCTCTCTTTCCCGGAGACAGCTGTGCAGATGCACAGAGCATCAGACATACCCTGACCATATCCCTTAGAAACCATAACCTTGACTGACATGGGCTGGATGGAGCATAAGAACATAAGAAGGACCTGCTTGGATCAGGCCAATGGCCCATCTAGTCCAGCATCCTGTTCTCAAAGAGCCAATTGCGGTCACATCTAAAAGGAAAAATGTAAAGTTGCAAAGACCCAAACAGCAATTGAGGAGGAAACTGGATCTTTTTCCCAGTCCAAAAGTCTGTCTTTGTACTGCTGCATCTGAAAGCACTGACTGGATGGACATCTGGGTGTCCTTGCCTGTGACCTTTGCCCATGCAGCTCTACAATCCTCAGCTGCTCACAGATCTTCTGCTCTTTTAAATGACTTCTACCCATTCTTTCTTTCTGTCCCTTATGCCTGGGGCTCCATCCATGAGTGGTGCCCCCACCTCCTTCAGATCCTTTCTCAGAAGTTCACCTTTTCCAGGAAGTCTTTGACTGAACTCCTTAGTGCTCATCCCCAACTGCAACCAAGCCCAATTTTTTTTGTAACCTCTGATTGCATATTCATCCCTTGCTCTCCTTGTCTGTCCCTTCCCAGCCTGTTGTCTTTCGCACTGTTGTCCTAAGCTCCTTGGGAGGCAAGGACCTGCCTTTATTTTTGCTTATGAAACTCTGAAAAGGGTTGTGGACATTGATGCCATTGTATAAATCATTCATTCATTTGCTCATTTATAATTTACACATGCAAAATGTGTGTTTTAATAGGAATTGCTCTCCCTGTGAGAGGGTTTCAGGTGTTAGTGTTGTAAACAATCCATTTGCAGCGCTTGATCCAAGCAATAATGTTTTAAGGTGCTTTTTCCCGAACAGCAAAGGATTTGTCTACAAGGGAAGCTATGCCTTTCTTGGAACAGCAAGTGTTCAAAATGCCTGAAGCAAGCTTTCAGTCTACACAGAACTCTTCTTAAGGTGTACAAGTTCAAAGCAAAAATAAATACATCTTGACATCTAGCTTCTTTATATTTCACAGCTGAAATATATCTGTATACCTTAATTTTTTTAACTGCCTTGCACTCTGTGTGTGTCTATGGAGAACACTATGGATGGTATAACCCTAGCAATAAGAAACTATTACTTTCATTTTATTTAATCAACAAATAATCACTTTGACTGAAATACTATAGAATTTAATTTAATATGCTGGTTAATAAGAGAAAAGCAAGATACACAACTTAGTCCCTTCTCTACCCCAGTTAAGCAGTCAACATCTCTAAATGCTGCACTAACCGCTAGATTCCACTGCGCAAACATGATCACAGCTATACAGACCTCAAAACGGGATTGAAATGGCTTGATAAAAGGCAAGCTGCAGTTTTCCTCTGTTTTGTGATGAATCAGACTTCCAGCCTCAAGATTTTTATACCATTCATCTCTTGAGAGAAAAGTGAGGGATCAGAAACCAGAGGCCAGCAACGGCAAAGCAGACTATGGGGTTTTTATTAATAATATCCAGGAGTTTTCTTAGCCCATCTGTATTCTCTCTCTTCCCATTGCACTGGGGGAAAGGAGGGAGGGTAGGACTTGATTTCTCATCCCTGACTGACTGACTCACAGCCACAAAGAAGCAGATGGAAGAAAAGCTTAGTGAGCATCCTTGATTCAGGGAGCCAGAAAGAATCCAAGCAACTATCTTCTTTTCTAGAAGAGAACTTGGGGTTCATTGGGAGTAAAATAGAAAAAATATTGGGGAACGAACATAGCTCAGTGGCAGAGCATCTGCCTTGCATGCAGAAGGTCCCAGGTTCAATCCTTGGCATCTCCAGGAAGGCCTGGAAGAGAACCCTGCCTGAAATCCTTGATAACTAGGAGTGGGTTTTTGTTCTGAGTCTCACTTCTGGCAATGAAAGCAAATTCCTGGGCTGAGCATGTGCTCAGAGGTACCCTTTACCCTTCCTAAAAGCTAAGTGTATGTCAGACCAACTGAGCCACTTACATAGAAACATAGGAAGCTGCCTCATACCGATTCAGACCATTGGTCCATCTAGCTCAGTATTGTCTTCACTGACTGGCAGCGGCTCTCCAGGATTCAGACAGGGACCTCTCCCAGCCCTACCTGGAGTTGCCAGGATTGAACCTGGGACCTTCTATATGCAAAGAAGATGCTCTAACACTGAGCTACGTCCCTTCCACATGGCTCTGCTTGGTAGATCTTGGGGTTCTAGTAGAACAAAAAACAAAACAAAACCCCAAAGTAGATCCCACAAACCTGAATTGTGCCTGCCTAAAATCTAACAGACTGTAGAAATGTTGCCAGCTCCAGGATTTCAGTACCCTCACGGATCCCTTAACCTCAAAGCGCTGGGACATAATGTAAATATTATTCTCACCTTGCCTTTTTCTAATTGTTTACTTGGTGCACAATGCAAAGTGAGAAATGACACCACTGCTGAAGCAGGGGAGCCCTTACCCTTCAATCTGGGGATTCATCGAATGGCAGACAATAAAGACAATAAAAACTGCCACATTAAAATCAATAAGCAAAAGCAATTACACAAATAATTAAAACACAGCAAACAACAAAACCAGACAAAGCAGAGCACAAATCAACAGATGCAAAAGGCAATGGGAAATAAAAAGGGTTTTGCCAAATGTCAAAGAGAGGGCAAGAGAACAAGCTGGGTGCCAGGCAAGCTTCCCTGGGGAGAGTTCTGGAGCTGACAACACCACACAGAAGTCCCTGTATCCAATGGCAGGGGGACCCAGAGATGTGCCTCCAGAACTGATCCAATGAACGTTTGCTTGTCAGGATCCCAGCAAAGTCCATCCCATAGAGCCAGTCCTAGCTGTGGAAAAGGCTGGAACCTAGGATGCTTCCATTCCAATGTATGTCTAGGAATGAATCCACACATGAAGGCTCTTTGAGGATGTAGTGTTAAATTCAGGAAGAGTATGGCTTGAATCGCTCCCAACCATGCACACTCTGAGCGTTCCCCACCACCTCTTTATAGTTTCATAGTGACTCCATCACAAGCTGTGCTCACCACATGAGCTGAGGTTGAATGTCAGCATGCGGGTTCTCCCTTGTCATTTGAAATATCTATTTTCCAAGAAATATAAAACTCAATTGCCTTGTTGGCCCAAAACAAGAGCCCATCTTGTGCAGCAGTCTTGCCAGAAGTGGGCAGCCAGATGCCCCTGGCAATGAGCAGGGGCATGATGAAAACAGGCCTCCCGTGTTGCTTGTCCCTTATGATTTGGTAACCTGTGGTATAGCGACCTTTTGGGCAGGAGACACTTTAAAAAAAAAAGTTTAAGGTAGCATTATAGCAAAACACCCTTTAGAATGGTTACACGTGCCATTTCTTCTGGCAGCTGCATCTCACAAGGGAACTGTCCAGCATTTGACCTTCCTGAACCTGAGCTCTGAGCAAGGGACATTCCCATTTTGCTACATGCACATGCAAACAGCCAAAGTGTTAGATGGTAACTACATGTCACACATACTGGCTTCTGAGAGCTCGAGATGCAATCCAGGGATGCTGGTTCCTCACCAGTTTAAGGGAAGGGCCATAGCTCTAGTTGTACAGCACATAGGTTGCATTGCAGAAGTCTCCAGGTTAAATCACCAGCATCTCCACTTAAAACAATCTGGTGATGTAAGAGACCTCTGCTTGGGACCCTGGAATGCTGCTCCCAGTCAGAGTAGACAGTAGATAGACCAGTGGTCTGATTCAGTATAAGGTCTGATTCAGTATATGTGTTCCTTTCCCCCCATTGTTGACTGGGAACAAAACCCAGTAGCTTTGGTTCTTATTCCCCATTAGGTCCTGCTCTCTGTTGAGAGCCAAGAATAGAAATCAGGAGTTACAAGTAGGACCTGCAAAAAAGTGTAGCAGCATAGAGTGCTTCTGCTCAGTGTTCCAGCCAGACAGCCATGCCTTTTTTCAGAACCTCCCAGATTTCCCCCCCAGATGCTCAGCATTCTCTGGCCACTGAGAATGCTCAGTTCCTATTGGGCTGTTTTGCTTGCCCCATTTATTAGGTGCCCCCCCATAAAAATATGTTTTTCTACTTCTGCAAACCTCAGGGTTCCCTCCAGCATGCTGATACCACCCTCTCGTTCCTCATTAGCCCCATTTTGGCTACATAGCCATCATAAATCAGCACCTGAATGTTTAGTTAGTATATATCATTGTAGTCTTCTTACTGTGTCTCTTTGCCTATCATCCACTCCAAATACAAAGAAGCGACAAGATTCTGTCAAATCCCCTGCCAGGTTGATTTAAAAGCACTTAGGTTCTTCCGAAAGGAAAATGCAACTGGGAAACTCTTGGCAGGCTACATATATGTATAGGTGTTATGATCCCAAGCATTAATGCCAGCAAGATAATGAGGACCCTCCAGCCCTCCCTCTCCAAAACATATAGCATGTTGTCTTCCCCTACTTTGTTGTGATGGTTCCAAGGGGAAGAAAGAAGAGGCAAATAGATGCAGGGGTCACTGAGAAGTAGAGCCTCAGGCACCAACAGAGGGGAGCCTGGAAGGGTCCAGAAAGCAGCCTGACCCCTCCTTTAGACAATGTCCCAGGGCAGCATCCACCTGTCATCAAAGTGCAAGGCTGTGGGTGGAGGGGACAAGGAAGGGAATTTGCACATTACAGGAAGCATGGGTGGCAAATGAATACATCACTTAACAAAATGAAAGTTTTAGTGCATCTGTACAGGAGATCCATGCTGCTGCTCAGGATTCCAGCCGGCCACCCAGACTTTCCTCCAGGAGACTGCAAGGGCTTGCTCACACTGGAACAAATGTGCCCCCCCCCAATGTAGTCCTGGATCTTTCCCCCTTTAAATGCAGGGGCAGGGTTCAGTCATTGTTTTGGACTTTCCAAGGAATGAAAAACTTCACATTTAAAGGGAGAAAGGTCCAGGACAATACTAGGATGGGGAAGAAATCATGTGGATGCCATGCATTAATGGGGAGACAGGCCAGTGCAAACTCACACTTTGCTCCAGTGTGGACAAGCCCTAAGAGGCTTGTCCACTCCCCACTAAATTTTCCATTTTAATTTTCCAGCTGATACTGATTCTGTGGCAAATGAGCATGCTCAGTCCTCTAGGCTGCTGAGGAGGGGCAAGAGGCTATTTTGAGGGTTTTTTTGTATTTCTGCAAACCTCGCAGTTGTCTCAAGCATTCTGATGCTTCAGCTCTTGTTTCTCATTGGCCCTGTTTGGGCTCCAGTCCTGCTTGCACTCACCACTTGATTTTAGTGATAAAGCACCATCAGAGCACATAACATTTTCTTACAAAGCAATGTAAGCAAAAGACAGGTCCCCTGAGCTGAGGAGCTTACAATATCGATGTAGATAGTTGAGCTGAAGTGAAATTTAGACAAGGGGTGGAAAGGGGAAAGATATTAGAGGGAGGGAGAGGGGAAAGTATGCAGTGTTGCATGGAGACAGAGAGAGAAAAAGAAATAATATGAGCTGGCTAGTATGTGTATTTATGGTATGAGTCCCCCACCACCAAAACCAAGTGCCATTGTGTTGATTCACGCATTCTGATGCTTCGGCTCTTGTTTCTTGTTTCTCACTGTACGTGGGAAGGTCTGGAGAAGAGTAGTTTCCCAGTAAGGAAATACTGCCATCTGAATGCCAAGGAATGTGATCTCTCTGCTATAGAAGCACTAGCCAGAAGGAAGATGTCTGACTCCCCTGCAACAAATGAGTAATAAAGAAATGGGGATTTATTGCATTAGATTGGATTGCCTGGAAAGACCAAAGATGTCAATGAATGGTATTTTAGCCATTGCTACATATTTGCACACACAGTGTAGTGCCATCTAGAGAGTACTGGATTGGGGAAACCCAAGTTCAAGTCTTTGCTCCACTATGATACATGTGAAGTAAACCTAGGCCAGTCATGGATGGATGGATAAATAGATATATAAAAGATAAGGCAAGATAGGATAATTATCATGCTTTGGATGACCTTGGGTAGCATGCCTAAAATTCCATACTAAAAGTTTTTAAAAGCCCATGACCATCAAATAAGATTATGCTAATTTGCCATTTTTGGAGCACATTATGCAAATTGGCACATTTGCATTCATTCATTATTGCTATTAATCATTTTTATAGCACTTTCAGCATGCTAAATGTTTTACAATCCTTTTCCTAGTCATCCTCATAACAACTCTGGGCAGATGAATTAGTCTTCCCATTTTAAAGATGGAGGACTGAGAGTAAAAGACAGGCATTGCTTGTTAGATATGAACACAGTTACAGTTCCTACATTCCTGCCCCTTACATAGATTTCATATTTTAGTCTGTATTTTCACCTGGATTGCACAATTAATTGTGGGAATATTATGCAATATGTTAATGATTTAAGAAAAATATTAGCCACAGTCTAAGAAGAATTGTAATTCAGAAACCGGAAAACATGAAGGGGTGCAGTGAGTGAGTGGGGGCAGGCCCTTGACATGGAAAAGCAAGTGAAAGGAATAGGGACTTGCTACTTTTACTCCAACTTTCCTTCTGTCTCCATTTTTTAGATTGTGAAAGGGACTTGTGTTTCTATTTTTGTGCAATGCCTAATGCATACTGGAGACCGTCTCCTTCCCTACAGATCCTCTTGGGTGTTAAAATCAGCAGAGGGGACCTTCTTGGTAGTTCTACCACCCTCTGAAATCCAGGGAGGTGATGGTGGCCTGGGAGAGGGCATTCTCAGTGGCAGCCTCTAAACTGTAGAATTTTCTCCCCACGGAACTACGCAAGGCTCCTGTACAGTTTTCACTGAATGCTGAAGACACACCTCATTACTTTGATCTTGGACACCCAAGATATGCATTTTCAGGATCTACCTTATTCCTGTGACTGTAATTTGTTTTAACTGTTTTTAATATTGAGTTGTAACTCGAACAGAGATCTGCTAGTGAAGAGTGGGTAGTAATAATAATAATAATAATAATAATAATAACAACAACAACATGCACTTTTATAAACAAAAATGATGATGACAACAACAACCTTTGATGAGCAAATGTCATCACACTGCTTAACTACTGGAAGCTCCATTTGATCAACAAGTTATTTAAATAGGGGCAGTCAACATGGTACCCTCCAATTTTGGACTGCAACTTCCTGACCACTGGTCATGCTGGCTGGGGGGGGGAGTGATGGGAGTTGGAGTCCCACAACATCTGCAGCGGTCTACATTGGCTACCCCTGAAAGATTTAAGCAGAAGCTGCTCATGCCCTTTTGCAATCACGACTGAAGGCCAGGCACAAGCTTCTATTAAAGCCCAGATGCTCAGGATTTCAGTTTGGCATTAGAAGCCATTGTCAGTGCATCGTTCCATAGACAGATTTCTATATTATCTGACCCTGAAGTTCACTGCTGCACAAGCTGTGGAGAGCTAGAAACCAACAACCCTTGGTCTTTGTTTCTAGCTCTAGATGGGGTGTGTTACTCTTTGTCCCTCCAATTCTTCATAACAGGAATCCTCAATTTTTCAAATCTGTAAACCTCAGATAAGGACGAAATGTTGTAGCATCATTATGTGCTCCCCTCTCTTAATCTTTTCCTTAATCAGGCTCAACATAATCACTGATTGGATGTAACGCTTCATACACCATCTCTGAACTTAAGCAGCTATTTGGGGCCAAGGCCAACCCCAAAAGGGAGCTGATGAACAGGCTGTTTCAAAGCACTCAGTCATTCTCAGTGGACAGTTAAAAATCCACAACAATCCTCCTTAATCACAAGCCCCTTCCTAATTCCAGAGAGAGAGGGATCTCTTATCCCACTGTAAACAACAGTTCCAAATAATAAACCCCAATTTTTTTGGGGGGGGAGTGCAGCCACAATCTGTTCAAGGACACTGGCACTTGGCTGTGGGGGGGACTCATCCCATAAATACACATTTTATTCAAAGTCTTTACCACTGTCAGCCTTTCTTGGGGCGGGGAGGCTTGTCTAATTGCCGGCCAGCTGCCTCTGGGGTGTCTGTGATGGATGGATCAGAAGCACAGGTGCAAAAGGTTGCGTCACTAAGCCTTTCACTTTTTGCATGCCCCCTCATCTAAATTCCCAAGCCTGCTGGGCCCTCCATCTCAGTTTCTGAAAGAAGAGCCCTCCCCTTCACCCTCATCCATGTGGCAGAGATGTGGGAATTGCCGGTCGTAAGATGGGCTTGTGACAGTAAGGTTCACGTCTGGGAAAGGGAGGGCTGGTGCGACGGAGGAGAAAGTTTATGAATTTATTCATGGCCTGCTGCCTACCCAAACCCAGCTCTGTGGAATAAGAATTCACCAAACTCATATTATTGCTTCTCCCCCCCCCCCGGGCATTCTATGGGGAATAGAAGGATCTTATTTCACGTGTGTGTGCATGCATGCACATGCGTGCGCACGCACAGGTCCTGGTGGGTTATGAGGTCCCCACCTCAAGAAGGGCAAAGGCAAAAATGATAAATTTAGATGAATTGCTAACATACAGAATCTTTTATTAATCAATTTCTATTCCAGCAAGAGAGAGAGAGAGAGAGAGATTATACCTCTTTTAAGCAACCGAATTCTTAGCTTAAAAAATGTTGTTTTTTACTGGATAAAGAAGACTATGATTTAGATAAAATGATATTTGTTGCAAGGTACTTCCAAAGACCTTGCAATTAGGGAACAACAACAACTTTTACTTTTATTTTGGCAAGTAGCAAATCTCATTCAGACAAAAGATGTGGAAATCGGAGAGGAATTCATTGTTAAATAATAATAATAAACACAGGTTTTGCTGCACCATTCCAAAGAAAGAGAGGGAGAATGTAAGAAACATGACTCCCTAAGCAAGTCTCTTATGGCCTTTTCTCTTAAATTCAGACCAGTGCAACTGTTATTGATACCTTTATAAATTTCAGACTAGAATATTTCAACATGCTGTGTGGGGCTGCCTTTAACAACTGTTTGGAAGTCTTTCACTGGTGCAAAATGCTGGGATCTGCCTTCTTAAAATGGGGAGATCTGATGACTGGGAGTACTTTGTTTCAATTTGGGGAAGGGCCATAACTCAGTGGTAGAGCATCTGCCTTGCAAGTAGCAGATCCCAGCTTCAATCCTTGGCATCTCCAGATAGCAATGGGAGACACCCCCATCTGAAACCCCAGACAGCTGCTGCCAGTCAGTAAGGATGATACTAAGCTAGATGGATCAATGGTCCAACTCAGTGTAAGGAAGCTTCCTCTGTTCATAATGCTCCAGCATCTGTGCCAGCTTCTATTACCTACCAGACTTAATACAAAGTGCTGTTAAGGACCCCAAAAGTCCTAAATGGCTTGCATCCATTCTAGCACACCTGATCATCTCATCACAAGCACTAAGATCAACTTGGAATCTTCTCAACAGAATCTCATGACAGCATCAGGAGTGCACCAAGAGGTGTTCTCTGAGGCTGCCCTTCAGCCATAGAAAAGCATTTCCTGTGGAGACCCAGCTTCAGTGCAGTTCACATGTAACCTTGGCAGGAGGGTGACTATAGCTGCAATCTCATTAAATGCATGCATGAAAAACACCCCAACGTGGTTCAGACCAGTTATAACTAAGGCTTGATGAAACTCTAAAAAAAGTGGAGGGATCTTTGGATGTTATTATTGGACTTGAACCACCACGTGTGCCTACTCGTACAAGCAGTTTATCACATCAACAGGCACCCACATAGTATGAGATCTCTGCAATAGCCAAACCACCTGCCTTAATATGTAAATTGGGCCTTAGCCTCTTATGAGATATATAATTTTTAAACTGCAGCTCATTTTTATTGATCAGGAATAGGTAGAGAATGGGGTGATCTTAACATATCAGTTCTTCACTTCTAGTCCTCCAGATGGGGTAGTCTACAAATCAATTTCTGATTTTGATTTTCTACAATCAAGCAGCATATACATTTTGTAAAAATAAATAAATCTATATATTTTAAAAGTTGGTTCCCAACTTTCCATCACTCTCCAGTATGAAGAAGAAACTATCAGGAACTCATGGGATTAGAGCCAGGATACCTTGACACTTTGCAGGTCTGCCCCAAAGTTTGTAGACCCTCAGTTCCACACTGACTCCACCCACCCACCCTGGCCATTGGATCCTCTTCTGAAACCAGAAATCCTATACAGCAGGGCTGGGGAATCTGTGGCCTTCCAAATGTTGTTGGACTCTAACTGCCATCATCTCTAACTATGAACCATGCCGGTGGGAGTTGGAGTTGGAGTCTAGCAACATCTGGAGGGCCACACGGTCCTCAGCCCTGCTATAAAGACTTTTGAGGTAGGACCTTGCCTATGCAACTGTCGTCATTTTGGCTCTAGTGTGTTCCTCTGGCAATGATGTGTCACTCCCTCATGACAGCTACCATATGGGTCAGCTTGCTCCTGAGAGAAAAAAAGAGCCCAGGATGGGTATATAGGCGGGCCAAGAGGCCTTATGTTTTGAGACTGCCTCATTCTGAGAGATTAACATAGGAAACAATGGTTTAACGTGGAAGAAATACATTGAAGGCAGAGAAAATCACGGTAAACTCTCAAGTTACTTCCCAGGTAGCAATTTTTCACTCACATGTTTAAGAGGCCTTACTTGTAACCATTTTAAAACATGCTTAATTTCATTGACAAATCTCTAAACCAAACAAGTTCTTAGCATAATGTGCTCCAGGAAGATCCACCCCCTTAAAAAAGTAGGGTGTGCCATTTTCTCCACTAGTTTAAGCTCCCAGGCAGCTGTGAAAGGGTGGCTTCTTACAGAACACATTCTAGTAGGCTAGCCTAAAAGTTATGAAGGCATGAATGATGGCAGTTGGCAGGAGTAAGGAACTTTAGGCTTGTTCTAGGCCTCTGTATCTGGCTCTCTGGACACAACTGCTCTCATGCTCTGTATTCTCCTTGAGTGTTTCTGCCTACCTAGAATGTAGCATTGAGTGTGTCCTGGGATAATGCCTCTTGCTTGGATCGAGGATGGAGAGATGTTTGTATACACACCTCTGACTTTTGTGTGGCTGGAATGTGGCCTACTGTACAAAAATAAGAGCCTCATCTGTTGCTCTGCCATTTTTGTATTTGACCCTGCTTATTAGCAGTCCCCAAAGGTTTGCCCACAAAGGAATACGGCCCTTGGTGCTCCCCACCCCTGATCTTGAGAGTTATTCAGATGGCGATGAGAACTATTTCTGGCCTGATCACCACCACACAATGGTCTCAGGCCAAGGCTGGTGATGTCAACAAACCAAGCCAAATGCCAAACACACACCCCTGACCTGTCAGCTGTCATTACATCTCTTGTCTGTTTTGCAGCTTCATTGGGTGCACCCATATGTACTCAGTCCCTGAACATGGTCAGAGTTCAAGTGAAAGCCAGCCCAGCCCAAGACATTTTACTGTCTTGCAAGAGCAAGATGGTGCCCACCCCCATTCCAAGTACACAAGCTGCCCAGATTGGCAATTTACCAGAGCATCCTCCACCACACCTGAAGGAAACAGCAGGCTACTTTAGGGCTATACAGCTTTGTCCTCCAGCACCTCTTTGCTGCTCCCTCCCTGCCCGCCCTCACTGGGTGAGGTGGCTGCCTCCAAGTACCTAGTGGTAGAACCGTCTCTTTGTGAAAGAAATGAAAATGAAAGGGAGAGGCGCCCCACATCTGCTCACTTAGCATCCTCACATTCATGCTAAGCAAGATGGAAAATAAGACGGGAGTCCAGAATGAATCATTTGTCACCATCCACTGGGATTTCCCTGTCGGGAATCAGCAAAACCACCCATAAACACACACTTGCCTTTATACTTATAATGCCAACACCGCATGTTCAACAGCATCAAAGGCCACAGAAAGATGTAATAGGATCAATAAGGTTCAATTTCCTCTAGTGATCGCCGGGGGGTGGGGGACATCAGTCACGGCTACTTGTGTTGTCACAATGCCATATTGTGGGTTATAAGCCAAGCTGGAATGAGTTCAAGAAACTGACAACATGCAGGTGTATCTGAAGTTGTTTAGTTGCCACTCAGTCAATGAGATTCTGCAAACAATGGAAGGCAGAAAATGCGGATCCAGATTAAGATGCTTTGGAGAGTGTGTGTTTGTTTTTAAGCAGGGGCTGAACAAGCACAGATTCAAGTCTGTCTGACAACCTGTCCTCCTCTGGTAATCCCAGCGAGTAGAGGAACCATGTATTCCAGAGCAACTGCTAGGAGCCCAATGCCTCAATAGAATCCTGCAAGCATTATTTTTCATGAACTTTCAGTATTTGTCACTGATCATCTTAGAATTTGTTTGTGCTTCTTTTGGCTAGAATTTTCCCATCGTGTTTCAGAACGTTTGCACAGACTAAACCCTCTCACTGAACTCTAGAAGCAGAGCTCAAGGCTAGATGCTTGACCACAATTTCCTATCAGTGTGTGTCAAGCAATTCCTCAGTAGCCACAGCGGATGACCAGAGAGTGGGCCTGATCAAGCAGTGGTGAACTTTTTAGTAGGCTGCAGTTCACAGTGCCACCCGTCAACATGTACCAGGAAGCAGGGAAGAGCTCGTGTAATTACAGTTGCTACCACCAATTGAGAGAATTCATGTAGTGCAGGTACAGTGACACTGCACCAGCACTGAAGCTTATATTGGCCTATTGTGATTGAGTCCCACATTCTGTTGTACCTCAGCAATGCCCCTTAAAGTGTCTGGGATTTGGCAACCCCGGCAGTGAACCCTGAGAGACACATATCTTAGATTTTATTCCCAAATACATATTCTCAGGTTAACCCTATTTTCATAATAGCCAACTGGCCTGACCTAATTAGTTCTTTTGTAATGGGAATCCAGAACCATGAAGGAGGTGGAGTCAACCTCTAAATAAAATTCTGATTGGATACCTAGACTGCTTACATCAGAAATGGAACCCTTGAAAAAAGATCTGCCAATAGGGAAAATCCTCCCCCCCCCAAAGATCTGTCATACCTATGTGGGGTAAGCTTCACTAGATCAAATCACACATGAGCCTCTATAAATCACAGTACCTGCAGTAGAAGAGCTAGGCCTTCCTCATACACTACTCAGGCCCCATCTGCACTATATATTTAAAGCAGTATCATACCACTTTAATCAGTCATGTCTTCCTTCAAAGAATCCTGGGAACTATAGTTTGTTAATGGAGACCCTATTCCTCTCACAGCACTACAATTTCCAGAGTGACTTAACAATAAATCCTTTCTCCCTGGGAACTGTAGCACTGTGAGGGAAAGAGGGCACCCTTGACAAACTACAGTTCCCAATATTCTTTTGGGGGAGGGAGCCATGGCTGTTTAAAGTGCCATTATGCTGCTTTAAATGTATAGCACAGATGGGGCCGCTGTGACTGGTGAGTGGGGCATAGTTCGGTCCCTCCTTTGACATTTGGTCCCTGGTTCATTGATGGCAGCTGGGAATGTTGTCTTCACCACAGCAACTGACATGGACCAACCATCTGACCCTATCTGGTTGTTCTGAGAACTGATGTCCCAAATCAAGACCTTGGCCATAATGGGTTAATATTGGTATGTTTGCTCAGTGCCTCTGTCTGTGTGTACAGGGCCTCGGCTGAGTCACTTGCCCAGCAAACCAAATCGGGGAGGCCAGAGCTGAGGAAACTCCTTTCCTGAAGCTTTAGGGTTCTTTTCTCCTTCTTGGAGAAGCTCTTTCAATATGAATTAGTTTCCACTCATGCACTGGGCTTACAATAACCCCTGCCGGGTTTTGCCATCTTTTCTTGCAATGGCTGAGG
Organism: Rhineura floridana; assembly: GCF_030035675.1. Taxonomy (NCBI): domain Eukaryota; kingdom Metazoa; phylum Chordata; class Lepidosauria; order Squamata; family Rhineuridae; genus Rhineura; species Rhineura floridana. The sequence goes on from NC_084482.1 coordinate 39,511,788, forward strand.
GATGGATTTTAGCTCAATCTGCGAGGGGGGAGGAAGGTGAGGGGGGCAGCTGGGAGAGGCACTTCCCACTGTCCTCCCTGACCCACCCCAACCCACCCCGACTCTTGTACAAACACACAGTGCTTTTTGCCTGCACAGAACCCAGGGGAGGAATCTGGGTCCTGAAGTGCGGCAAACAAAATTTTAAAGTGTACTTATAGGGAATTCAGTCCTTGCATTCACAGTCAGAGAGGATAAAGGAATTCATTGTCTATGAAACTAGAGCAGGCAAACACAGCAAGAACCTTGCCACTCCCTCCTTACTGGGATGCTTTTTCACCTCTTCCTCCATGGAAGCCCATCTAAGTCAGAGGGTGTCTCAGCCTGTTCCTGCAATACCTGGCACCAAAGACTGTCCCTGCCTCCTGTTGCAGCATTTGAAAAGGACTCATTCTGCTTCTGCCACCTCCAAAGTCTTTCTTCCTGTTAGGAATGAATTACAAATGGTTTCGATGCAGATGTTTTCAGTATGTTGTTGTTATGTGCCTTCAAGTCAATTACGACTTATGGCGACCCTATGAATCAGCGACCTCCAATAGCATCTGTCATGAACTACCCTGTTCAGATCTTGTAAGTTCAGGTCTGTGGCTTCCTTTATGGAATCAATCCATCTCTTGTTTGGCCTTCCGCTTTTTCTACTCCCTGCTGTTTTCCCCAGCATTATGGTCTTTTCTAGTGAATCATGGCTTCTCATGATGTGTCCAAAGTATGATAATCTCAGTTTCTATCTATTATGAAATGGTTGCAAATGGACTTTGGGAGGGAGATGCTGTGGATAAGAATGTACTGTTGCTGTACAGCAGGCATGGCAGGGCCAGTCCATCCATTAGCCAAGGCGGACCCCTTGGCTCAGGCAATGGAATGTGAGGGGCAGTGAATCAACGCCCCCATCCCTGGTCTGCTGCTGCCACCTCTGGCTCCTGCCCATCTGCAGAGTGACCCACAGAGTGGCCACTGCTGCTTCACTGGCTATCTACTGCTGTGACTATTTGCTGCTACCACCAATCAGCCAATCAGTACAATGCTGCCTCCAGCCTCTCCCTGCCTGTGGAGCCACCACTGCCATTTAGATGACTGGCCTGCTATTGGTATGGCGGCAGTGGCAGCTGCTGCCACCCACCCCAGCCACCATCCCTGCCCTGCAATGGCTGCTTAGGAGTTGAAGAGCACTGCAACTCTGGTGCTGCAGTGGCGCTCCTAAAAGCCTTTCCAGGTCACCCCTTCCTTTCCTCAGAACGAGGCATTGTGGGCAAGGTGGTTCTGGACAGGACCTGTTTAACATTTGCAGTCTGGCACCACTTGCTGTTGGCATGTGGCCCCCAGCACATTAGCCCTGAGGGAATGTGGCCCTCCAGAGGAAATGTGGCCCTCCAGAGGAAAAATAATCTATGTCCGTTCATTGTTTTTTCATACTTTTGCTGAGAGCCATTTTGAATGTTGTGGTGTAGGTGTGTGAGTGCACAGCTAATTTAGAATTTGGGGCTCCTTTGCAGGCCCAGTTTATATCACTTTTATTTATGTCACATTTATATCCCGCCTTTCTTTCACCATGGAACCCAAGGCAGCATACATGTGGTTCCCAGGTGGTCTCCTATCCAGGCACTGACCAGACCCAGACCTGCTTACCTTCAGCAAAGTGGTAGCCTTATGTTCTTTCAGACCACACCCTGGGACCTGAGAATAATACTCTCAGTGAATTCATTTCTGATGCTAGAGATCTCACGACTCAAGTCTGTCTCGAAGCCATGCCCATGGAATGCACAGGAGCTGGTATGTGGTGGTCACTCAGCATCACCGGCTGTAAAAACAAAGACATGCACCAACCACAAGCCTGATATCCAGAGCTCCTCTTCCTATTATGAATTCATGAGTCCCGCAACCGAGATCTGGCCCTGAAATCAGTTTCCAGGTTTGATCCTGACACGCTGACTCCAATAAAGCCACAGTGGTTACTGGTGCAAGGGCTCTTATTACACAGGGCAGTTTCTTGTGGACTCAGTGCTGCTCATGCATTTGAGCTTTGCGCAGCCTCTATATAACAGTGGCCTCATCAAAATGCCACCCTATATTATTCCCCCATGTATTTTCCAGATTTACCGTTTCTGCAGAAAATCCAAGCAAGTAAAACAACAACACAAAAACAGTAAATCCAATTTAATTTTTTTTTAGGGGGAAGGGGAATATGGGACAGCATTGTGATGAGGATGACATCATGTGACTGCTGAGATAAACTTGCGTGAGTTAACAATAATTTGCCACGTGGAAGCACCTCAAGAGCTACCCAATGGTGGTGGTTCATATTTCACACTCCCTGCACAGTGGAAAGTTTAGGGCAGCCTTTACAATGTGATTTATGGCATTTGTTAAAATATCTTTCTTTGTAAATGTTTAGGATGAACAGTCACACAAATACACAGTGCTCATCCTGACAAGAGTAAAAAAAGAGGGGGAAACCTAAGATGCTGGAAAATGTGGTGTTTATTTTAAAAAAAAGCCCAATGCGTTCAGCCACTATATTGTCTGGCCTTCATCACGGGATGGACTGGTGTGCAATATTCTTTTCTAGCAAGATTGTTTGAAATGATTGTTACGAATGGACCTTGAACTTCCTCATCAGCATAGATCACTAGAAATGCAAGTTCCCCTATTGAGAGTGCAGCAGGATCTTTTGCTGGAGTTACCTGCACGTCACCCTCAGAGCATGTATAATTTTACCCTTAACCCAATGACACATACACAAACAGTAAAATAAAGAGTGGTTTTATTAAGAGAAGAAACAAGGAAAAATATTGCAGTTTAAAATTGCAGTTAACAATGTGCAGCTTTCTAACTATTATTCATTCATTCAGCAACACTGGACAGACTAAAGCAAAGAGACTAACTCTATGAACACTTTCACATTAAGCTCACCCACACAGAAAGAAAAAGGAAAGAAAGAGGCCCAGAAGTTGCATATACCTTTCCTGGAGAGCAGGGCCAGCTCTAGGCATGATGGGGCCCTTGGGCACCAGCGTGCCCTGGGCCCCTCCGCTCCCCTTCCGCGATCCATGGAAACAGCCACGGGAGGGATCACAGGACAGGAGCTTCTGAGCCGCCCGCCATCCCATCTCATCCCCCTCGTTTCACCTACCTTTCTGCTTTTTTTGTGGCTGCGCACACTGCGCACACAGGTTTGCCATCAATCAAGATGGCAGCCGAGGTTTCCCTAAGGGGCTGAAGCCTCTGCCGTCATCTTGGTTGATGGCAGCAATGCGCGCGTGTAGCACCCATGTGTGCCATCAAGCAAGATGGCGGCAGAGGCTTCAGCCCCTTAGCGAAACCTCGGCCGTCATCTTGATTGATGCCAAACCACAAAAAACAGAGGAGAAAAAGGTAAGTGAAGCGGGGGGATGGCAGGCGGTTCAGAAGCTCTTGTCCCACGATCCGCGGCTCCTGTCCTGCTTCCACGGATTGCGGAAGGAGAGCGGAGGGCCCTCTGTAGCTTCAGGGGCCCTCGGGCCAGTGCCCAACCTGGCCGCCCTTTAGAACCGGCCCTGCTGGAGAGTTGCTGTAAGACTAAGGCTGAGAGAGAGACTTTCGTATCTAACCCAATGAGACAAAGCTCCACCCTTGTGTAACCAGCGCTAGATTTGAAAGATCTCACCCAAATCCTTAGCTCTGAAATTGTCCTAAAGATGCTAGGGTGCGTTGTTAAGAAAAGCAGCTGTTGAGCCCTGCAGAAGGAGGAACTGCCAACCCCTCCCAACCCCTCATGTTTTATACCTTTTTCTTACTAAACTGGCCCCAATGTAAATGTGACCAGGAAGATGTGAACCAACCCATTTCCTGATAAGTTTCCAGATAATAGGTGTGATCTCCCTGCTGTAGATTCCTGATGATTCCTAAAGGTTAAGATTATCACAGAGCTTGGCAAAGTTACTTTTTTAAACTACAACTCCCATTGCCCAATCCAGTGGCCAAGCTGGCTGGGGCTGATGGGAGTTGTAGTTCAAAAAAGTAACTTTGCCAAGCTCTAGATTATCATTATGTTATGTTATATGTTATGTTATGTTTATTTATACCCCGCCTTTTGGCCAAATGGCCCTCAAGGAGGCTTACAGAAAAAGTAAACACAAATATAGAAAATACATCAACAAGGCAATACATCAATAAAGCAATACATTGTACAAAAAACTGCACAAAAAATTAAATTAAATAGCAAATAACATTAAAGAAAAAATATCCAGGAAAGGCATTCCATCTCGCCTGAATTTACAGCTATTTCAAGGGGCAGTACACCAGTCTGAAACATCCTTATGTAAAACCGTTTCTTTGTTTGAAAGGAGGGCCTGATTCTTACTGAGCAACATTCCCCAAATTTCCATAGGAGTCAGGAAGTCTATACCCTCAGGCTTTCACAATATGTTCTCAGGGGTCACAGACAGGCTGTTTCCCAGGAATCTTTGCTGTAGCAGGTTTTCCAAACTCTGATTCACTAAGGTGAATCAAAGTTTTAAAATTCCCAATATTTGATTCCTTATTATTATTATTATTATTATTATTATTATTAATTCAACTTTTATACCGCCCGACTAGCAATAGCTCTCTGGGCGGTGAACACAAGTACAATAAAATCACAAGTACAATAAAATCACACAGTACAATACAACAGAGCATATAAAAACAACAAAAACGAAAATCAATTACAACATATTTAAAATTGAATTAACTTAAATTGAAATTAACTTAAATTGAGATTAAAATGCCTTGGAGAAGAGGAAGGTTTTAACTTGGTGCCGAAAGGATAATAGTGTCAGCGCCAAGCGCACCTCCTCGGGGAGACTATTCCACAGTTCGGGGGCCAGCACTAAGAAGGCCCTAGATCTTGTCACCACCCTACGGGCCTCCTTATGAGTCGGGACCCGGAGGAGGACCTTCGTAGAAGACCGTAGTGTACGGGCCGGTTCATACCTGGTGAGGCGTTCCGACAGGTATCGTGGTCCCGCACCGTATAGGGCTTTATAGGTCAGTACCAACACTTTGAATCTGGCCCGGAAGCATATTGGAAGCCAGTGCAGGCGAGCCAGAACAGGTGTTATATGCTCGAACCGCTTGGTCCTAGTTAGCAATCTGGCCGCCGCATTTTGCACTAGCTGTAGCTTCCGAACTGTCTTCAAAGGTAGCCCTACGTAGAGCGCATTGCAGTAATCCAAACGCGAGGTTACCAGAGCATGTACAACTGATGTGAGGTCCTCCTTACTCAAATAGGGACGTAGCTGGGCTACCAACCGAAGTTGGTAGAACGCATTCCGTGCCACCGAGGCTACATGAGCCTCGAGTGAGAGGGAAGAGTCTAAGAGGACTCCCAAACTACGAACCTGCTCCTTTAGGGGGAGTGTAACCCCATCCAGGACAGGATATGTATCCACCATCCGATCAGAGAAACCATCCACCACCAGCATCTCAGTCTTGTCAGGATTGAGTCTCAGTTTGTTAGTTCTCATCCAGTCCATTGTCGCGGCCAGGCAACGGTTCAGCACATCGACAGCCTCACCTGTAGATGATGAAAAGGAGAAGTAGAGCTGCATGTCATCAGCGTACTGATGACAACGCACTCCAAAACTCCTGATGACCGCACCCAACGGCTTCATGTAGATGTTAAAAAGCATGGGAGACAAAACCGACCCCTGCGGAACCCCACATTGGAGAACCCACGGCATCGAGCAATGTTCCCCAAGCACTACCTTCTGGAGACGGCCCGCTAAGTAAGAGCGGAACCACTGCCAAGCAATGCCTCCAACTCCCAACTCCGCGAGCCTCTCCAGAAGGATACCATGGTCGATGGTATCAAAAGCCGCTGAGAGATCAAGGAGGATCAACAGAGTTACACTCCCTCTGTCTCTCTCCCGACATAGGTCATCAAACAGGGCGACCAAGGCCATCTCAGTGCCGAAACCAGGCCTGAAACCGGATTGAAATGGATCTAGATAATCGGTTTCATCCAATAGCGCCTGGAGCTGGCCAGTGACCACTCGTTCCAAGATCTTGCCCAGGAATGATAGATGACCAAAAAGAACTATCGTTTTGGGTTCCCCCCACTTTTTTTTTTTTACTCTTGGCTTTTTGGATGCTAGCCACTTTCTGCCTTTGCTTATCCTGACCACACCCCAGCTCTATTCCTTCCACCCCATCCCACCCCACAATTCCCCATCAGTAATCCTCAAGGAAACCCAAACAGCTGCTATTCAGCTCCCCTGGAACACACCCTCAGGTGTGCCTCCAGACAGTATTTTGCAGAAGGGATTCAGGCACACACCAGAACTTTAGGTTTGCACAATTAAAGGGCTCTGTCACCCTAGCACAACAAATGCAGTTTTTTAAAAAACAGGCTTTTTGCGGTTTGGAAAATGATGAGGAAATGCATTGAGAAGCATGGGATGAACAAATGATTAACATGAAGAGGTATAAATACCCCACAAGCAAATCATGATGAAAGTTCATTGACATATAACCACCCTGCAAACAAATCAGAATGATTGCACAATAAAGACAGGACATAAACTAAGAGCTTGGAAAAGTTACTTTTTTGAACTACAGCTCCCATCAGCCCCAGCCAGCATGGCCACTGGATTGGGCTGATGGGAGTTGTAGTTCAAAAAAGTAACTTTTCCAAGCTCTAACCACCATGTAGCCTTTGTGCAAGAAAATCAGGATGAATGCTCAATAAACATGTCATCTGGACAGGAGGAGCCCTTAGCCTCCTTGCACCAGTTTCAGTTCCATCCTTGCAATCAGATGCTTGGCACTGCCAGTTGCCCATGACTGTTGAATTGCACCACCATCAGTGACCATATCAAAGCTGGAAAGGAGGGCCAATATGCATAAAAGGGCAATATGAATCACACAGCCTTATTGTTGCTATTTTTACTTACTATTTCTATTTCATTCTTGTAGTGCTTTGTAAATTTTACTGTTTTTATTGTGTTGTACATCACCATGGGAGGTTTTGCTGACATAGAAATCTTCTAAATCAGCCTTTCCCAACTTTTGGGTCCCCAGATGTTATTGGACTACAACTCCCATCAGATCCAACCAGCATGGCCAATGATCAGGAATGATGGGAACTGTAGTCCAGGAACTGTGAGAATAGGATGCTGGACTAGATGAGCTTTTGGTCTGATCCAGCAGAACTCTTTTTATATTCTTATCTCCTGCTTCTATTTTAACCTAGAAATGTGTCTCCTCTCCCTTCCCATCCAACACAGCCCTCTCCTGGCCATCTTCAGGATCCTGCCCCTTTTGACGTTGCCAATTATTGCCCCTTCTAGGTGCAAGGGTGTTGCTTACCTTGAGGTACGGGTGGGGATATTTGCTCCCAACCCAAGATATTCACAGGAGAGTTAATGATGCTTTTCATATTTACAAACAAAACTGTAAAATCATCTGAACATTCATTTGCCCAAGTCACCATGGATGGACTTCCCATGCAATTTAATGGCAACAATAGCCTCCATTAACAGTAGTTTGCATCTTTTGCTCGCAATATCTTGCTTTGACTTAACCTTTTTGGAAGCTATCAGGGAACCTATTGAATGGTGGGGTATAAATTCCTTAAATAAAAACTAATTAATAGTAATCCTAAATACCTACGCTTCTTAAATATGTTCCAATAATCAGAACTCTCTTCTTGTTTTTCTCTCTCTGTCAGAAGAAACAAATATCCAGCTTTGAATGTGAACCTCTTTTGAGTTTTGCCCGTTCACTTTCATGCTGACTCTGCTTTTGTGCAGTGATCCCAGCATGCAGAGAGGCAACTGGAAAACATGCAAAGCATGATCATCCTTTAACAGCAGATGTTGAACAGCCTGCCTTTTCAACAGCAGCCTAAAGAGAAACACAGGAGTGAAACAGAAAGTGTTATCACATCTTGGCAAAGTCATCTCTCTGCATGGCGGAAGCACCAAAGAGAGACAGAACACCCCACCCACTAGCTGCAGTTCACAGCCTAAACTGGGGCTGGCCCTAGCTATTTTTGAAGTTAAAAACTAACATGAACACCTCCATGCACCTGCTCTGCAGTCTGTGGCTGTTAAGTGGCTGCTTCAGATCACTTAATGATGAAACTGGCCCCGCTATAAGCAGTGCCAGCAGGTGTGAATTTAGGATGCACCATAATGGCTGCTATGTTCATGCAAAGGCAAAAGCTTGCACCAAATGCTGTGCTGTTACAGAGGGTAGGCCACAGCTACCACTTCTAGATATGGCATAGCGAGCAAGGATTTGGCTCATTGAGACACCCTCCTGAAAGCATTGCAGCCACTATGGGCTAGCACCACTGGGTGCAATGCTAACTGCTCTAGTTGGGGATCAAAATATTGGATTGCACAGTTATACATGGTAGCAGGAGTCGACCCAGGTGTCCTGTCTGCCAAAAGTGATGTCAGCGCGAAGCCAAACAGTTTGCCATTGGAACTACGTGTCTCTCTCTCTGGGAGCAGAGCTGTAGGTCATCTTGTAATTGGCGAGCGTACCATTTATTGTTTGCTATTTTGGGGCGTTTAATGAGCACTCCTGTAAAATATACCATTTGTCTGAAATCCTAGTGGCTTAAATATCAAAATAATGAAGTCATGAATTACAAATCACAAAGTCATGAATTAAAGAACAACCTTGGATTCTAGTTCTCTGTAGTGGTGATAAGAATTCAGATTTAAACAGGGACCAAAACTGGGGGACACTGTGGCTCAAGGGGAGATAGGAAAATGAACTCTCATAGATACACAGGAGTGGCAGCTACCACCTCTCAAGTGGAGCCATTTTTGTCTTTGTTCATCTGCATGAATTATTTCATTTCCATTTTTTTTAACATACATTGCCTAAAATGGGCTGCACACACACCATACATTTACCACAGGGCATTTACCACAGGACATGGTAGATACATCGGTAGCCCGCTGTAATGAGTTTGCTAAGCACTTCCAGCATAAGATCTTATGCATTCGTCGGGACCTAGATTCCCATTTTATGACAGTTAGTCCTAATGAGGTGTCTGGAACACAGTCTAGACATGTTTTGTTGGATGAGTTTCAGTCGGTTCAGTTCGAGGACGTGGACAAGGTGCTTGGACAGGTACGTGCAACCACTTCGGTACTTGATCCTTGCCCCTCTTGGCTTATAAGAACTAGCAAGGATGGAACAGCTGGCTGGGCCAAGGAAGTGATAAATGCCTCTTTACGAGAGGGAGTGGTCCCTGGCTGTCTGAAAGAAGTGGCGGTGAGACCACTCCTGAAAAAACCTTCCTTGGACCCAGAGGACTTTAACAACTATAGACCAGTGGCAAATGTTCCATTCTTGGGCAAGGTCTTGGAACGAGTGGTTGCTGACCAGCTCCAGGTGCTATTGGATGAAACCGATTATCTAGATCCATTTCAGTCGGGTTTCAGACCTGGTTTTGGCACTGAGACAGCCTTGGTCGCCCTGTGTGATGACCTATATCGGGAGAGAGACAGAGGGAGTGTAACTCTGTTGATTCTCCTTGATGTCTCAGCGGCTTTTGATACCATCGACCATGGTATCCTTCTGGAGAGACTTGCGGAGTTGGGTGTTGGAGGCACTGCTTGGCAGTGGTTCCGCTCCTACTTGGCGGGCCGTCTCCAGAAGATAATACTTGGGGAACATTGCTCGACCCCGTGGGTTCTCCAATATGGGGTCCCGCAGGGTTCGGTCTTGTCTCCCATGCTCTTTAATATCTATATGAAGCCGTTGGGTACAGTCATCCGGAGTTTTGGAGTGTGTTGTCATCAGTACGCTGATGACACGCAGCTCTACTTCTCCTTTTCATCTTCTTCAGGTGAGGTGGTCGATGTGCTGAACCGTTGTCTGGACGCGACAATGGACTGGATGAGAACTAACAAACTGAGACTCAATCCTGATAAGACTGAGATGCTGCTGGTGGATGGTTTCTCTGGTCAGATGGTGGATACATACCCTGTCCTGGACGGGGTTACACTCCCCCTAAAGGATCAGGTTCGTAGTTTGGGAGTCATTTTAGACTCTTCCCTATCACTCGAGGCTCATGTAGCCTCGGTGGCACAGAATGCGTTTTACCAACTTCGGTTGGTAGCCCAGCTACGTCCCTATCTGAGTAAGGAGGACCTTACATTAGTGGTTCATGCTCTGGTAACCTCACGTTTGGACTACTGCAACGCGCTCTACGTAGGACTACCTCTGAAGACGGTTCGGAAGCTACAGCTAGTGCAAAATACGGCAGCCAGACTGCTAACAAGAACTAAGCGGTCTGAGCATATAACACCTGTTCTGGCTCGCCTGCACTGGCTTCCAATATGCTACCGGGCCAGATTCAAAGTGTTGGTATTAACCTATAAAGCCTTATACGGCGCGGGACCACGATACCTGCAGGAACGCCTCTCCTGTTATGAACCGGCTCGTACACTACGGTCTACTATGAAGACCCTCCTCCGGGTCCCGACCCATAGGGAGGCCGGGAGGGTAGTAACAAGATCTAGGGCCTTCTCAGTGGTGGCCCCCGAATTGTGGAATAGTCTCCCCGAGGAGGTACGCCTGGCGCCGACACTATTATCTTTTCGGCGCCAGGTTAAAACCTTTCTCTTCTCTGAGGCATTTTAATCTAAGTTATTTATGTAAATGTTGTAATTGGTATTTTAGATGATGTACTTTTATATTTGTTATATTGATCTTGTAATTTTATTATTGTATATGTTTCTATGTTTGCCGCCCAGAGAGCTGTTTGCTAGTCGGGCGGGATATAAGCTGAATAAAATAAATAAATAATAAATAAATAAATTAAACCACATGGCTTCCCCAAAGAATCCTGGGAACTGTAGTTTACTTCTCAGAGAGCTACAATTCTCCGCATACTTAACAAACTATAGCTCCCAGGATTCTTTGGGGGGAGTCCCGTTCTTTAAATATATTGTGTGTGTCTGCAGCCAAGGAGTTTGGGCTATTGCAGCACTGGTGACAACATCAAGAAAAACCCCACCCAGCAGGTTTAGAATTCTCAGAGCTAATTCACAGATACATTTCAGCCCAACAAGAATGTTACTGTGTATAGTATATTCAGTATACCCTGCACCAACTTAAACTTGCGGCTGTGCAACTGTTCCACTACAGATCCAGTTCATTACTCAACTCAGTTTTACAAACTTTACAAGTGATGCTCTAACTCTGCAAGGTAGTGTGTGACACCCCACTGCCACCCAGAGGCTCAAGGCCAATTCTCACAACCAAAAAGATTTGTCAAGGTTTAGGTTGAGGAGACCTAGGCTAAGGCTGTGAGCACACTAGTCACCTACAGCAAAGCAAAGCGTTTCCATTGGCCACACCTGCAGGGGGAAATGGGTTGATCTGCCGATCAGTTGCAAAATCTCTTTGAAGCAATTTTTTTTAAAAAAACAATGCAGTCGAGCTGATCACACCAGGTTTACAGTAAAAAGGGCAGGCTTTAACTAGCATAACGTGCCCCCGTTTTCAGAAAAAAGAGGTGGAGACACACTAGAATTGGTACAAAAGTAAGTGTGGCTATAAACACACTAATCACCAGATCAAAGCATTTCCATTAGCCACATCTGGAGAGGGAACGGTTTGATTTGCTGATCAATTGCAAAATCTCTTTGAAGCTGAATTAAAAAAAACCACCAATCTGCTCCCACTAGGTTTTACAGTAAAAGGGCACAGGGTTTGACTAATGCCATGTGCCCCTGTTTTCAGAAGAGGTGGAGACATACTGGATCTGGCAGCAGAGTGAGTGTGTTTCTACCCTAACTGTCTTGTGGGGAGCTGGTGCTTCACTCAGTGAAGACATCCAGATTTTCAGCATGTGCCCACATTTTACTATCAACCACGAATGTGCCATTTAAAGTTTTAGCAATGGCAGGCCCAGCACCAGCAGTCGGGCAGGTCAAGCACTGGCCGAGGGCGTCAGCGCTCAGAAAAGCCCTCACTGGTCCGACCTGCCACGGCCACTCATTCAATCACTGCTGGGCATGGGTGGTGGTGTGCAGGCACCACTTCATTTCGGAGCAAAGCTCAGCTCCCATCCATAGCAGCTGGCTAGCTGCCCATCTCTAGCCTCCACCTCCTTGCCTCACCTGGGCTCTAGCCTCTAACCTATACCCACACACACACACCATGCACTCACAAAATCTTCTAAGGTTAGACAGATGTGACCTCAAGAGAGGCTCTTCTGTTTTGTTTATTTATAACATAATTTCTAGGCTGCCTTTTTGGGCTTAGCTCCCCAAAGGCAGTTTACACAGCATAAAAATACAGCACAAGAAAACTTTCAATAGCAACAGCGCAATCATTTAAAAATGGAGGCAGTTAAGATAAATAAAGCAACAATAGTATATAAAGTTGTTACAGACATTTAAAAAAGCCACCCATCTTATAATAGCTCTCTCTAAGAATGAATGCCTTATTTAGGGGAAGGTGGCCCAAAATAAATGGTTTTTTAAACCCCACTTAAAAGATTGCAGCGTTGGGGCCAAACACAGCTCCATGGGGAGGGAGTTCTTCAAGATGGGGGAACATCACAGAAAAAGCCCTGAATGCGGGTTGCCCTTCCCCGGGAGGCTCATTTGGCACCATGATGTCTTTCCAGCCCCAGGCAAAGGCCTTTTTATTTACCAGGCATTCCCGTTTACAGCTACTCATGAATGTTTTATTGACTTTGCTAGTTTTTTTACTGTTTTATTGCTTGACAGCAGTAGTGTAGTGGCAAATTCAGAAGTGCAGGATCCTTTCATGATAGTCTCAGCCACACCTCTTGTCCTTTTTTTCCTGCTGGGTTGAGAATGAGATTCTTGTTAATGTCTTCTCCCACAACGACAGACATCTCTAGGAGCCAATCAACATGAAAGGGGAGAGTTTTAGCTACTGAGAAGAGTCTCCTCATGGCTGACTCACCTCCTTTCACTCTGATTGGCTCCAGTCAGCAGGAAAGGACAAGGATGCATGGTAGAAGACTCTTTTTACTAGCTAACACATTATCCTTTCATGCTGATTGGCTCATAGGATGCTGAAGACATAGGGACCCTGCTCCCAAAAAAGTAAGGGGTTTAAGACCCCCAAGACCCTGCAGGACTACATCCCTGCTTGGCGGTTTTAAATATATTTGTCAATTTATTTATGTATTTTAGATTTCTACATCTTTTCAGTTAGTTTTGGGTTATGTTTTTTATGGATTGTTGTAAGCCGCCCTGGAAGTTATTAAACTGAAGGGCAGCATACCAATCAGGGATAGTCAATGTAGTGTCCTTTAGAAGTTGTTGGACTCCAACTCCCATCAGTCCCAGCTAGCATGGCCAATGGTCAGGGATGCTGGGAGCTCTAGCCCAACAATGTCTGGAGGGCACCACATTGACCACCAACCTAAATAAATGCATCAATATAAAAACCAATACACAGCGTTCCAAAATATGTGACCAAAAACCTGAATCAAGGATGAGCAGATGAAGGGGTGGGCCTATGCAGGGATAAGTAGGCTAGATTCTGTATGGCTAAGCTTACCTGGGACAGGAATAGGGATGGGATCCATTGGCCGGTGCTGGTTCAAAAGCATTCCGTTGGCCTAACAGACCAGAATCAGTTCGAGATTGTTCTTTGTCTGCTAGCCGCTGCTTTTACCATTCTGATCTGCAACAACAGATAATTGGGTGGCATTCTAGCACATCCCTACACAGGAAGCAGTTTAGTTGCCAGCACCGCCCAATGTCATTCTCCCATGTAAGTGAATTGTTGCCATACTGAGGAAAAGTAAAGTCCTACACCAAGAGATACTGCTGTGGTGTCCTTCCTCCACACAGGTCCCTCTGTGCAGATAGGAGTAGCCTAGATTCTCTGTGACTGGGATCACCAGGGGCAGTGTGGTTTTGCTCCCACTGCATTGGTTCACCCAAGTGCAGCCTTTATTTTTCCCATGACATAAACTAGAAGGCAGCCCTCGAGTCCCATTCAGTCCTCTAAAGCACTGTACTTGGGAAAAACTCTGCTATGGGAGCAAAGTGACTTGGCCACGGGGAACGCCACGGAGGACAGTAATGTATGTTCGGAGTGATGGCTGCAGTTCAGCCCCTTCCCCAGGATCCTTGGAAGATACGCGCTCGTCTCTACAAACACACACACACGACTATCCATCATAATGATGGGCATTTTGCTAGTGTCTTTATAAGGGTTAAAGCAGCCCTTCTGCAGCTTCCCCTTCTACAGAATATTCTGATCCACATACCAGTGAGGCTAACTATTATTAACATGCACAAAGGGAAGATACCAGAGGGCACAGTGGAGGGATGCTGGGAGTGGGAATTATGAAGCATATGAAGCTGCCTTAGATTGGGGGGGGGGAGAGAGAGTATGTCAGATCACTGTAAGCTAGCCCAGTAATTCTAGTGTGGCAAGGTATGCAAGGGCTTTCTCATCACCTCCTACCTGATGAGACCAGTGGAAGCTGGTCCATTAGGGTGAATGGGGCCCTGCCCCACCAGCCTCAGTCATCTCTCAACCAGCCCCCACATGCCTGCTTTCTTACGTACAACTAGTCCGGGGAGTGGGAGTGCCTGTCTGCTTCCTCTTTCCCCCCTCAGTCTCTGTGTTGCTCCTCAGCAGGAAGGATGATGGGAACTAAACTAGGATTTGTTGGCTCTGCCTCTTATCAGCTCTGGTTCCGCATACTGTTTGGGCTCCCTGCCTGCCTCCCCACCAGGCCCAAATGGACACCATCCAGCACTGCCTAAGGCTCTTTTAACTGGAGATGCCAGGGATTGAATCTGGGTCCTTGCTTCTGCACACCAACATGTGTCCTACTACCACTGAGCTGGGCTATGGTCTTTCCCCACTAAAATAATCCGCACAATCCTCATTTTTTACACACAAAATATGGGATGTTTCATTCACTCTTGCGATTCATTTGGGGTTCTTTGCCCAGTCACCGGTCTCATGGAAAGTGTCTGTACGGCATTAAAACTACCGAGATTCTACCCCATAATGTCACGTGGCCCTCCCCTAATCAATTTCTGAAATCTTTCTGCGAAGAAGAAAGCATATATCCAGTAAAATTGTATAGCAGCCTTGCTTCATTGCTAGGGAAGGAAACCTGGCTAGCCTTACCTGAGGGAACAACCATTTTTTTAAAAAAATGGTAGGACTGGGTGGGATCCCCAACATGGTACCTGTGAGAGCACCATGGCACCATCAGACATAACTCTTGGCACCCACCAAGGCCCCCTGCCTGTCCCAATTGGTTACTTTCTTTTTTAAAAAAGAGTTCTTTTGGGGGGTTTGGTAGGAGGCTGGCTGTTTTGGGGAGGATGCTGTCTGCTTTTTTGTCTCTGTTTTATTTGTTTTGGGGAGAGTATAAGGCTATGTACACACATTTAAGAACATAAGAACATAAGAAGAGCCTGCTGGATCAGGCCAGTGGCCCATCTAGTCCAGCATCCTGTTCTCACAGTGGCCAACCAGGTGCCTGGGGGAAGCCCGCAAGCAGGACCCGAGTGCAAGAACACTCTCCCCTCCTGAGGCTTCCGGCAACTGGTTTTCAGAAGCATGCTGCCTCTGACTAGGGTGGCAGAGCACAGCCATCATGGCTAGTAGCCATTGATAGCCCTGTCCTCCATGAATTTGTCTAATCTTCTTTTAAAGCCATCCAAGCTGGTGGCCATTACTGCATCTTGTGGGAGCAAATTCCATAGTTTAACTATGCTCTGCGTAAAGAAGTACTTCCTTTTGTCTGTCCTGAATCTTCCAACACTCAGCTTCTTTGAATGTCCACAAGTTCTAGTATTATGAGAGAGGGAGAAGAACTTTTCTCTATCCACTTTCTCAATGCCATGCATAATTTTATACACTTCTATCATGTCTCCTCTGACCCGTCTTTTTTCTAAACTAAAAAGCCCCAAATGCTGCAACCTTTCCTCGTAAGGGAGTCGCTCCATCCCCTTGATCATTCTGGTTGCCCTCTTCTGAACCTTTTCCAACTCTATAATATCATTTTTGAGATGAGGCGACCAGAACTGTACACAGTATTCCAAATGCGGCCGCACCATAGATTTATACAACGGCATTATGATATCGGCTGTTTTATTTTCAATACCTTTCCTAATTATCGCTACCATGGAATTTGCCTTTTTCACAGCTGCCGCACACTGGGTCGACATTTTCATCGTGCTGTCCACTACAACCCTGAGGTCTCTCTCCTGGTCGGTCACCGCCAGTTCAGACCCCATGAGCGTATATGTGAAATACAGATTTTTTGCTCCAATATGCATAATTTTACACTTGTTTATATTGAATTGCATTTGCCATTTTTCCACCCATTCACTCAGTTTGGAGAAGTCTTTTTGGAGCTCTTCGCAATCCCTTTTTGTTTTAACAACCCTGAACAATTTAGTGTCGTCAGCAAACTTGGCCACTTCACTGCTCACTCCTAATTCTAGGTCATTAATGAACAAGTTGAAAAGTACAGGTCCCAATACCAATCCTTGAGGGACTCCACTTTCTACAGCCCTCCATTGGGAGAACTGTCCGTTTATTCCTACTCTCTGCTTTCTGCTTCTTAACCAATTCCTTATCCACAAGAGGACCTCTCCTCTTATTCCATGACTGCTAAGCTTCCTCAGAAGTCTTTGGTGAGGTACCTTGTCAAACGCTTTTTGAAAGTCTAAGTACACTATGTCCACTGGATCACCTCTATCTATATGCTTGTTGACACTCTCAAAGAATTCTAATAGGTTACTGAGACAGGACTTTCTCTTGCAGAAGCCATGCTGGCTCTGCTTCAGCAAGGCTTTTTCTTCTATGTGCTTAGTTAATCTAGCTTTAATAATACTTTCTACCTGTTTTCCAGGGACAGAAGTTAAGCTAACTGGCCTGTAATTTCCGGGATCCCCTCTGGATCTCTTTTTGAAGATTGGCGTTACATTTGCCACTTTCCAGTCCTCAGGCACGGAGGAGGACCTGAGGGACAAGTTACATATTTTAGTTAGCAGATCAGCAATTTCACATTTGAGTTCTTTGAGAACTCTCAGGTGGATGCCATCCGGACCCGGTGATTTGTCAGTTTTTATATTGTCCATTAAGCCTAGAACTTCTTCTCTCGTTACCACTATTTGTCTCAGTTCCTCAGAATCCCTTCCTGCAAATGTTAGTTCAGGTTCAGGGATCTGCCCTATATCTTCCACTGTGAAGACATATGCAAAGAATTCATTTAGCTTCTCTGCAATCTCCTTATCATTCTTTAGTACACCTTTGACTCCCTTATCATCCAAGGGTCCAATCGCCTCCCTAGATGGTCTCCTGCTTTGAATGTATTTATAGAATTTTTTGTTGTTGGTTTTTATGTTCTTAGCAATGTGCTCCTCAAATTCTTTTTTAGCATCCCTTATTGTCTTCTTGCATTTCTTTTGCCAGAGTTTGTGTTCTTTTTTATTTTCTTCATTCGGACAAGACTTCCATTTTCTGAAGGAAGACTGTTTGCCTCTAAGAGCTTCCTTGACTTTTCTCATTAACCATGCTGGCATCTTCTTGGCCCTGGTGGTACCTTTTCTGATCTGCCGTATGCACTCCAGTTGAGCTTCTAATAGAGTGTTTTTAAACAACTTCCAAGCATTTTCGAGTGATGTGACCCCCTGAACTTTGTTTTTCAGCTTTCTTTTTACCAATCCCCTCATTTTTGTGAAGTTTCCTCTTTTGAAGTCAAATGTGACCGTGTTGGATTTTCTTGGCAATTGGCCATTTACATGTATGTTTAATTTAATAGCACTGTGGTCACTGCTCCCAATCGGTTCAACAATAGTTACATCTTGCACCAGGTCCCGGTCCCCACTGAGGATTAAGTCCAGGGTTGCCGTCCCTCTGGTTGGTTCCATGACCAACTGGTCTAGGGAATAGTCATTTAGAATATCTAGAAACTTTGCTTCTTTGTCATGACTGGAACACATATGTGGCCAGTCTATGTCCGGGTAGTTGAAGTCACCCATTACTACCACATTTCCTAGTTTGGATGCTTCCTCAATTTCATATCTCATCTCAAGGTCTCCGTGAGCATTTTGATCAGGGGGACGATAGATCGTTTCCAGTATTAAGTCCCTCCTGGGGCATGGTATCACCACCCACAACGATTCTGTGGAGGAGTCTGCCTCTTTGGGGGTTTCAAGCTTGCTGGATTCAATGCCTTCTTTCACATATAGAGCAACTCCGCCACCAATACGTCCTTCCCTGTCCTTCCGATATAGTTTATATCCAGGGATAACCGTATCCCACTGGTTTTCTCCATTCCACCAGGTCTCCGTTATGCTCACTATATCAATGCTCTCCTCTAAGACCAAGCACTCCAGTTCTCCCATCTTGGTTCGGAGGCTCCTAGCATTAGCGTACAGGCACTTGTAAGCAGTGTCTCTCTTCAAGTGTCTTTGGCACTTGTGGTTTGGCCTGTGGTAATTTTGCTCTTCTGAATTTATATCCTGTGCCCCTGCTCTCACAATGCCTACTTCTAGGCCTACCCCTTTTAAAATTTCATAATTTCTTTGGTTTTTATCCCAGGGGGGAGGTTTATTCCGAACCGGACCTTCCTCAGCTCCTGTCGGGTTTCCCCCCTCAGTCAGTTTAAAAGCTGCTCTGCTACCTTTTTAATTTTAAGTGCCAGCAGTCTGGTTCCATTCTGGTTCAAGTGGAGCCCGTCCCTTTTGTACAGGCCCGGCTTGTCCCAAAATGTTCCCCAGTGCCTAATAAATCCAAACCCTTCCACCCGACACCATCGTCTCATCCACGCATTGAGACTGCAAAGCTGGGCCTGTCTGGCTGGGCCTGCGTGTGGAACCGGTAGCATGTCAGAGAAAGCCACCTTGGAGGTCCTGGCTTTCAACATCCTACCTAGCAACCTAAATTTTGCTTCCAGGACCTCACGGCTGCATTTCCCCATGTCGTTGGTGCCAACGTGCACCACGACCACTGACTCCTCCCCAGCACTGTCTACCAAACTATCTAAATGACGGGCGATATCCGCAACCTTCGCACCAGGCAGGCAAAACACCTTGCGGTCTACACGCCCATCACACACCCCACTGTCTATGTTCCTAATGATCAAATCACCCACTACAAGGATCCCTCCACCCTCTGGAGATATATCCTCGGCATGAGAGGATAGCTGCTCATCCCCCAAGGAATGGGTCCCTTCTAAGGGATCGTTTCCCTCTTCCTCAGCTGGATGCTCTCCTTCCCCAAGACCATTGTTCTCCATGATAGCAGGAGAGCTATCATCGTTGGAGTGGGACACAGCTATAACGTCCCTGAAGGCCTCTTCCACACACCTCTCTGCCTCTCTCAGCTTTTCCAGGTCCGCCACCTTGGCCTCAAGGAAATGAAGTTGTTCCCGGAGAGCCAGGAGCTCATTGCACCGAGAGCACACCCAAGACTTCTGTCCAACAGGCAGAAAGTCGTACATGCTGCAGGCGGTACAAAACACTGGAAAGCTCCCACACCCCTGCTGGCTTCTTACCTGCATAGTTTTGTTTAAGGTTTATTATGTCAATGGGTTGGAGACTGCGGTTTAGTTGAGGTTACGGAACGGACGGGCAGAGTGGGGGGCCCTGGCCTCCTTGCCCTGCTGCCGAACTCGCTCTGCTGCTTAACTTGCCTTGATGCTTTGTCAGCTGGGGACTTGACGCTTTGTCAGCTGGGGCTCCCAAACCTTGAAACCAAACCTTGAAACTTGGACACCAGGTATACCACTGGCTCCTCAAGTGTGGGGTGGACTGAATGAACAGCATACGTTGGCAAACCACGCTGCTGTTCTCAGTACACTATCTCTCAAGACATTGCGATCTGACCAGTGGAAAAACAGGATGTGGTTAACTTTATGGCTGTAAACGATACTGACATCTGTAGTGGTTAAATAACTGCCTGCATATTGCCACGTAGATAATGCTGTTGTACTATGTATGTACGTGATGTTATACAATAGTTAAAGGTCATAGGCTGTTTATGGAGAGAAAATAATCCACGCCTCCAAGCGGAGGTAAAATAAAAGCGGAGACGAGAATTACGAGGGGGGCTCCGAAATTGAACTCTGGTCTCACCGTGTCTCACTGTGTCGTGATATCTACATCTGGTGACCCCGACGTGATTCAGAACAAACACCCTCGTACCCACTGGCAGGATCAGCCAACGGTGCACCTCAGCGTACAGCTCCCATTCGTGAGTATGGGGGGGGAATTGTCAGCTCAGCAGAAGGTTCATGCACAAGAGCTACAAAAAATTTTAAAACAGGATACCTCAGCTTTTATAAGTCGTTCTCACATTGAATCATTGTTAAAAACAATTCAATGTCAATGTCCATGGTATCCAGAGCAAGGATCACTACGTCAGTCAGATTGGATAAAGATAGGGAGAAAATTACATGAAGAACCAAGAGCACCTATTCACCATCTCTTATTATGGCAAAAGTGTGCTGAGGCCATTAGTCATTTAGGGATAAAAGAGACATCGCTGTTTGCCAATTCTGACCAGAAAACTCCTCTTTATCCCCAACTTTCTTTACCTACACCTGAAAAGGATATTGAGAAATTTGTAAATGCTCCTCCATATAGCCCTCCAGTCCAACAAGAACAGGTTACTGGGAAGGTTAAAGCAGCCATAGCTCAGGCTGCAGCCTCAGGATTATTATCTATGGAAGAAATGGGAGACTGGGAGGGTACAATTTCAGCTTTTCCCGTTACATATCAGCCAGATCCTAATAATGCTAATAATCGCATAGCAACTTGGACAGCTCTTCCGTTTTCTGTTATTAGAGAAATAAATAAGGCAGTAAGAGAATATGGGATTACGGCTAATTATGTACAAGGGATGTTGGAAGGAGTAGCTACTGGATATAACATGATCCCTCAAGATTGGAAGGATCTCTTTAGGATGATTTTGACTCCTTCGCAATATGTAGTTTGGGACCAAGAATTTAGACATGCTGCTATAGCAGCTGGGGATGCTAATATCATTCCCGAGCAAATTTATGGGTCAGGTAATTTTGCTACCATAGCACAACAAGGGGTATTGCCTGAAGCCGCATTTCATCGAACTGCTGAGTGTATACAGAAAGCATTTAAAAAGGTGCCTGCTGGGAAAGAACCCTTACGTTCTTTTACGAATGTACGGCAGCAAGCAACAGAGCCCTATTTTCAGTTTGTTGACCGTTTGAAAGAGGCTCTGACACGGCAGGTTGATAACCCTCAGGCACAAGGGGAATTATTGTTAAAATTAGCTTACGAGAATTCTAACACAGACTGTAAAAAGATTTTGAAAAACATTATTCATAGACCGCAATATGAATTGGGAGACATGATTCAAGCTTGTGCAGAGGTAGGTACACATGTTCATGCCATGACATTGTTAGCTGGGGCATTAAGACAGGGTAACAAACCTACAGGCAATTGTTTTAATTGTCAAAAGCCTGGTCATTTCAGAAGGGAATGTCGGGCTCCTGGCGGAGGAGCATTTAAAGGTGGGGGCACTGTTACAAACCGGCCAAAGAAAATCTGTCCGAAATGTAAAAAGGGTTATCATTGGGCTAATCAGTGTCGTTCAGCTCCCACTACCAATACCAATGTGTCTTCCCGTCCTATTGAGGGAAACTGAACTTGGGGCAGGCTTCCAGCCCCGAATCTCAAGGAAGTGTACCCACCCCTGCTACTCAAGGAAGCGCTGGAATTGATTTAATACATGCAGAGTCAAAAGATGTTCCTTTGCCTGGAGCAGTTCTTTTAATGCCTACCACACTCACTGGCCCTTTACCAGAAGGCACCGTAGGCCTTGTACTACCGCGATCCTCTGCTTCCAAGAATAATATAATGGTGGTACCTGGTGTTATTGATTCTGATTATCAGGGAATTATTTATATTCAGTATTGGAGTCACCTTCCCCTTCAGTTGAAGAAGGGAGATTCTTTTGCGCAACTATTGTTATTGCCATATCGTCTTTTCACATCGAACACTTCCTCCCAAAAACGTACTGGTGGATTCGGATCTACAAGGACGAAATCGCCGAGTGTGAGTATTTCAGGTAATCCTTTCCATCCACAGGTAGCTGCAGTACTGGCAGAAGTGACCAGGGAGAAACCGGTTCGTAAGTATTGTTTAAACAATGTTATTTTTGAAGGTATTATAGATTCTGGGGCAGATGTCACAGTAATTGCTGAACATAACTGGCCATCCTCTTGGCCAGTAGAAGTGGCCCCTTCTGTGTGGGGAGTGGGCGGAGCTCAGGATTCAAAACGGAGTAAGGATTGGATACAAGTTGTTGCTCTTGATGGTGATCGTATAGCCCACATTCGCCCTTGTATTTTGGACATTTCAGTAAATCTGTGGGGAAGGGATTTACTGGAGCAATTCCAGACCACCATTGTTATTAATGATTAGCCAACAAAAGGCAGCTCTTCCTTTACAATGGAAGACAGACATACCCATTTGGGTAGAACAATGGCCCTTACCCAAAGAAAAATTAGAAGCTCTGCACCAACTGGTAAAGGAGCAACTGGAAGCTGATCATATAGCAGAAAGTAATAGCCCTTATAACACCCCAGTGTTTGTGATTAAAAAGAAATCTGGAAAGTGGAGGCTCTTACATGATTTACGAGAAATAAATAAATTAATTGTGCCCATGGGTCCGCTACAATGTGGGACGCCCAATCCAAATTTAATTCCATATGACTATTCCTTAGCTATTATAGACCTGAAAGATTGCTTTTTCACAATACCGTTACAAGCGCAAGACGCACCGAAATTTGCGTTTACTGTTCCCGTATATAATAACTCTGGCCCTGCGCAACGATATCAATGGAAAGTGCTACCTCAGGGCATGTTAAATAGTCCAACCCTATGTCAACAGTTTGTAGACATGGCCCTGCGACCCTTTCGGGCTCAATACCCTACATTATTGGTCTACCATTATATGGATGACATCTTGGTGGCTGGGAGAACCCTCCCATCTATGTGGCAACAACACCTTACTGATCATTTGTCACAGTCAGGGTTGCAGATTGCCCCTGAAAAGGTACAACTCAAAGAACCATTTCTGTATTTAGGACATAAATTAATGCAATCCTACTCCACTCCTGTATTGCCCTGTCTTACTTTGTCAATGAAGCCAACTTATGTAGAACTACAACAATTCTTGGGTTCTATTAATTGGATTCGACCATATTGTAAACTTACCACTCAAGACATGGGGCCTTTATTTGAATGTTTAAAACAAGGACGTCAACCTGCAGATATTATTACTTTAACGAAACAGGCAAGGCAATCCCTAGAATTAGTTTCTACAACGTTAAAAGCTATTTGGGTGGATCGACAAATATTGAATAAACCACTGATTTTATTTGTTTTATTTGATGGAAGCCAACTTTTTGCTGCACTCACTCAGGAGTCAGGCTCCAATGCTACACATATAATAGAGTGGCTTTACTTAGCCCATACACCAAAGTCATCTATCACAACTTTGCCAATGCAAGCAGCAGAAATAATCCAAAAAGCACGATTACGATCAAGGCAATTATTAGGTATCGATCCGGTTGAAATTTCGTTGCCTCTTAAACTTTACACATGGGAAAATGCTGTTGCGCTTTCTGATGACCTTCAATGGGCTTTAGTCTCTTATTTGGGCACAATTTCATGTCGTTCCTCATCAGATCCACGGCTTCAAATTACACAAAAAATTCCTATCCAGTTTCAATCTGTAATCAGTTTACAACCCTTACCTGCGGTCACGGTCTATACTGATGGCAGTCCAACTAGAGGGGTTGTTGCATGGCACGAGCAGGGGGTTTGGAAGACAATTTTCACCTTACCCCAAACTTCCGCTCAGAGATCTGAGTTGGCCGCTGTTAGTATGGCGCTGTTGACTTTTGCAGATCAGGAGGTTAACATTATTACCGATAGTCTTTATGTTAAGAATGTTGTACTTGCATTACCCGGTAGTTATGTCTCTCCCATGCTGGACACTAATCTACTTGCTCTTATGCTTACACTTCAAAAACTCATACATACTCGGTCTTGTCGATTTGCTATATTTCATATTCGCAGTCATCAACCTTTCCCAGGATTGTTAACAGAAGGTAATCAATATGCTGATCAGGCTCTTCGTGCCCTCCTTTGCACACCCATAGAAAGTCATGCCCTTCATCATCAAAATGCTAAAGCACTCCAGAAGCAATTCCATCTTACTGCCCAGGAAGCCTCTGCCATTATTCAACAATGTCCCCAATGCACACAGTTAACTCTATCCCCAGAACCAGGAGTGAACCCACGAGGTCTCATAGTTAACCAGTTGTGGCAAATGGATGTTACACATTTTCCTACTTTCTCCCCATGGAAGTATTTGCATGTTACAGTAGATACATATTCCGGATACATATGGGTAACTCCTCAGAAAGGGGAAAAAACTAAGAATGTTATTAATCATGTCATTCGTTCTATTGCCATCATGGGCCAACCTCAGACGATAAAAACTGATAATGGTCCTGCATATGTTTCACAGCAATTTGCACAGTTTTGCACTAAGTGGTCCATTACACATTTGTTTGGTATTCCTTATAATTCTACAGGTACAAAAACAAAAAGGAGGAGTACCACTGGGATTGGCCACCAAAGAGGAGTGGCTGGCACAAGTGTTGTTTACCATTAATCATTTAAATTTGTCTCAATCTCCCAATACTCATTTTTCCTTTTCTACTCGAGCGCAGCGGCATTTTCAGCAGTCGGAGTCTCTACCTGCCCCGCGGGTGCAGTTTCGGCAACTACCAAATCCAGAGTGGAAAGGCCCAGTTCCGCTTATAACGTGGGGTCGAGGTTACGCGGCTGTGTCTACGCCTGACGGTCCTGTGTGGGTACCTGCTAGGTGTATCCGGCCCTGGAAAGACGATGTCCTGGCACGATAATCTTAAGAATCCCATCCCTAATTTTTCTCTGCAACTTCAGGATACTGGGATGTCTTCCAGGAAGCGTGGTCGGAATGTTCCGCAACCTCCCGTGACTTGGGGCCAAATAAAGAACTTAGCAACACAAGCAGAAAAAGCAATGGAACAAGCCGGGGTGGACAAGACAACTGAGAATACCATTCTTGCTTTAATTGCGTCTTTAAATACAAATTCTATTTTTGTACTTTGCATTTGTTGGATTTTAGGAAGCGCCGGGGCTGACAGGTTGGGGCAGGAGTTGGGGATGCGGTTTCAACACAATATCTGGGTTCAGTTAGCAAGAATGACAAATGTGAGTGACTTTTGCATGACTGAACATGTACAGGAAATGGGTATGTTGGGAACATGTTTAATACCCGTATGCAAAGCACCTGGGGATATTGGGAACATTACAGGACTTGGGCGGTTCATGAATACTTCAGAGATTAAATATCATACTGTTTCGAATTGGGGAACTCCAACCTTCCAGCTGCCTGTTAATGCTTTTCAATTATTTACATCACATGTTGCAAATTCCATTAATAATACGTGTGCTCGGATGGTTAATTGTAGTCGACATAAGGTGCAGAAGGGATGTCTAAAGGTTGGGAGACCCACATGGAATTGTACACAGCACATTAACATATCCAGTATGTACGGACACATTCCTTTACCAGGTGGATGGTTTTGGACATGTGGAGAAACCACTTTTAATTATGTTCCCGCTAATATTTCTGATACCATCTGTTGCCTGAGTCGACTGGTTCCCATTTTCCTTCATAAAAGGGAGTTGCTAGCCCAACGTAGGAAAAGAGAAGCTGTTGCCATGCCGGCTGATTGTAATGACAAGGTGGAATTGCTTAATAAAGCAGAAAGTGTATCACTAGCCATCTCCCTTGTTGGACTTCCTGCATTGGCAGTAAGTAACAGCAATCAATTACATAAATTAGCCTGTAATTATGTTAAGATGATAAATGCCACCTCTCGAGCCATTGCTTTGTTAAATGAAGAGCAGGGTATATTAAGACAAGCTATCTTGGATAATCGTGCAGCTATAGATTACCTGCTATTACAACATCAGTTGGGGTGCGAAACTATAAAGAATATGTGCTGTTTTAATTTAACTGACAACAGTTTTGAAATCAGAACACAGGTAAAAAACTTGAAGGATCTAGCTAATAACATTTTGCAGGACGCCCCTACAACTTGGTGGCAGTGGCTTTGGAGTTGGCTGCCCACTGGATGGCTAAGTCAGATTCTTAGATATGCTATTCTTTTACTCATTTTAAGTATAGGCTTATGCTGTTTTTTACAATACCTTTTCCAGACGTGTACACCTGTTGCTCCGCGACCATTACGTAGTAATTACTTTTTGCTAAAAAATAAAAAAGGGGGAGATGTGGGGTGGACTGAATGAACAGCATACGTTGGCAAACCACGCTGCTGTTCTCAGTACACTATCTCTCAAGACATTGCGATCTGACCAGTGGAAAAACAGGATGTGGTTAACTTTATGGCTGTAAACGATACTGACATCTGTAGTGGTTAAATAACTGCCTGCATATTGCCACGTAGATAATGCTGTTGTACTATGTATGTACGTGATGTTATACAATAGTTAAAGGTCATAGGCTGTTTATGGAGAGAAAATAATCCACGCCTCCAAGCGGAGGTAAAATAAAAGCGGAGACGAGAATTACGAGGGGGGCTCCGAAATTGAACTCTGGTCTCACCGTGTCTCACTGTGTCGTGATATCTACACTCAAGTTTTTGTTTTTTCAGCTTAGGTTCATGCACCTGTTGTTCCTTTTCTGATACAAGATGCTTCAAATTTTTCTTTTGCTTTTCCACCCTCATGTTTGCAGTTTTTCTCTTATTTGCCATTCTAGCATAAACAATTGAAATATGTATTTTTTGTTAAAGATGCCGTGTCATTTAAACATACCTCGCGGTCAGACCCGCCTTCTCCGCCGCAGCGCTCGCTGCCGGCGCTCCTCCCCGCGCGCATTTCAACCCAGCCTCTCTCTTGGCACATAGCTTTCCCCCAATAATCCTGGGAACTCTAGTTTACCCTCAGAGCTATAATTCTCAGCACCCTTAACAAACTACAATTCCCAGGATTCTCGGGGAAGGAACTAGTAACTGGATCCTAGGTTTGTTTCTTTTGAAAGAAACAGAAGTAGCCTCCCCACCAGCCTCTTCAGTCAAAGAAAAGGATCCCTATGGGCAGCTGGCTTTGGCCTTTGCTTTGGGGTCTCTGGGTGTTTGCCACATCCCTACAACCCCCAGGCTCTTCCTGCTAATTAACATGGGTTCCAGAGGCCTTCCTTCCCCCACCCCCATCCCGTCTTTGTTTCCTTTCCTCTCATTAATTCCCTGTTGCTGCTCATTAGGATCAGCCTGCAGAGTATGCTTGGATGCAGCTCCTCTGGTGGCCCCTGGGCTAAGAAGCCAAAGTCTCCGGTGACTGGTCAAACAGTCCTCTTTCCCCCTCCACCACCCCTCAAGCAGAGCAGCAGACCAGAGGGGAGGAAGAGAATAGCAATCATCTTTAACCAAGGTGGAGTTGAAGATCAGAGAATCGATCCTGTGACAATCCCCTAGAAAATATTCTGCTCAGTTGTTGTGTGGAGGAAAGGGGGGGCCAAGTGTAATTTGCTGCACAAACATTGTCGGCTGTTTTTTTTTTTTCTTTTTAAGAATTGCATTGATCCCAGTGCATAAAGCGCCCATAAATCCATCTAATATCCTGGCTTGATTGATTATTGCCCTTTGAAAGGACTCTGTCCAGGACTGCAAATTTTAAAATGATACTGGTAAATTACACATACCATTGCAAAAGTGGGAGGAACAGCATGCAAACGGGCAGGAAGCACAAATGCATCCACAGTCATCAAGGTGCCCAGACCCAGATAAATTGACATACATGCAAGAACAACACACCCAGAAATCACTGTACAAAAGGCAATACAACTGAAGCCCAACAAACTCTCATGCCCAAAGTATAGTATGCAGAAGGAAAAACAAACAGGGTGGGATTCAATGCTAGTCCTGCTCAGAGAGACCCACTGAAGTTAACAGACATGGCTAATTTACGTTCATTACTTTCAGTGGGTCTGCTCTGAATAGGACAGTTGACTACAACCCAAGGGAGATGATAGGTACACATATAGGCAGGGGTGTAGGCATCCAGGGTCTCAGGGGGTCTTAGACTCTACTTTTTTGGGAGCAGCATCCCTATGTCTCCAGCATCCTATGCGCCAATCAGCATGAAAGGGGAGTGTGTTAGTCATTGAGAAGAGTCTTCTAACATGCTTCCTTGTCCTTTCCTGCTGATTGGAGCCAATCACAGTGAAAAGAGGTGAGTGAGCCAATGCGAAGACTCCTTAGTAGCTAAAACTCTACCCCTTCATGCTTATTAGCTCCTATTCTATTGTTGTGGGAGAAGGCATTAACAAGAATCTCATTCTCAACCCAGCAACAAGGCAAAAAAATATGGGAGGGGGCGTGGCTGTGACTATCATGAAGGGATCATACACTTCTGAATTTGCCACTACAATACTGTATATAGGCAAAAAGCAAGTGAGGGAAATGCAAAATGGCAAGACTTACAGATATGCATATATACAGAGCAGGTGTCATACAGGTTAATTTATCCACATATTCCATACAGAAAGCTGTTATACAGACATTTATTTATTTATTAAATTTCTATACCGCCCCATAGCCGAAGCTCTCTGGGCGGTGCACAACAGTCAAACATCAAATACAATAGGCTACATATAAACAATGTAAAACTTTCTTTAAACTTACATTAAACTTTAAAATTATCAAAATCAAGACAATTATCAACACATACTAAATGTTAAAATGTTAAATGTTAAAATGTTAAAATGCCTGGGAGAAGAGGAAAGTTTTAACCTGGCGCCGAAAAGATAGCAATGTTGGCGCCAGGCGTACCTCATCAGGGAGATTGTTCTATAGTTCAGGGGCCACCACTGAGAAGGCCCTTTTTCTTGTTGCCACCCTCCGAGCTTCCCTATAGGTAGGTACCCGGAGGAGGGTCCTCGATGTAGAGCATAGGGTACGGGTAGGTTCATATCGGAGGAGGCGTTCCACCAGGTATTGTGGACCCACGCCGTGTAAGGCTTTATAGGTTAAAACCAGCACTTTGAAGCTGGCCCGGAAACATATAGGCAGCCAGTGCAGGCGGGCCAGAATCGACATGAAGGGCATGCATATGCCAGGCAGCAAAGATGCAAGAAAAAGTAGGAAAAGTAATGCATACTTGTAGAGGAAAAGGTAATTTGCAGGAAGACTCAAGTGCATATGCACAAAAATGAATATTATGTACTAAAGGTAACATATAGCTTGATGCACAATCAAGCATACATAAATTAACACGTGCTCACACACGCACACAAAACACAAAACACATGGACTAAGAGGCACAATTCATACACACCCATGGACTGGGTACATTCAAAGGTTCAGGCTGAAAAAGAGTTGCACAGCTGTTTGTACACAGGCAGAAATGACATGTGTATGTATAAAGCCCCTATAAAGCACATATACAAGTTAAGGAATAAGTGTGAGATGCCGCTTCATCACTCATTTCAATAAACATGCAAAGCGATGGGATATGTGGCGAACAGAGAGGAAAATATCCCTTTCCCCACCCCCCAAACCAGCCTGAATGACACAAATAGTTTCGAGGGGAAGGTTGGTGAGGCAGAACACAGTCTTGTATTTTTATTTTTGTTTTTAATTGCCCAGAAAATGCAGATTTTAATGCCTTCTGAAGGAAATTCAGGCTCCTGCACAAGAAAATTGCCCTCCTCCAAGAGAAAAATTAAATTTTGCATAAAGGAGCATTATGCAGTAAAGATTCTAAAACAATAAGTAAAGATTGTGAAAGAGTAGCTCATAAATCAGACAGCCCTGCTCTTCAGTTGAGAAGAAAATGGGAGAGTAAGTGACAGCTGCTGGGGGCAGAGACGTGTGGCTACTGAGATGTATTGGACTCTCTGGGTTGTTGCCTTCTGGGCAAAACTGCAACAAAGGAGATTTCTAAGATGACTTAGAAGTCACACGCATACAGAGGAAGAAATTAGTGTTTTAAAAGTTGTGCAGACCGAGAGATTTGTGGACATTAAATGACCCCAATATACACAGATGCAATGCATGTGTAAAAACTAAAACATAAAGACCCAGGAATACGGGAAGCTGCCTTATACCGAGTCAGATTATTGGTCTATCTAGGTCAGTATCATCCACATTGACTGTCAGTGCCTCTCCAGAGTTTTAGACAGGAAGTCTCTCCCAAGCCTATCTGGAGAAACGGGGGATTGAACCTGAGACTTTCTGCATGCAAAACATGTGCTCTGCCACTCAACCACAGCCCTTCCCCTAAAATAATGCCAACAGAAAGGCAAAACACATATATATGACCACAGGGAGTAGCAAACATAACCTAGGCACAGATCCAAACATTAATATCCTTACTGCACACAAAAATATGGATTTGCATACACACACACACACACATTATGCTCACACATAAAAGTTAGTGAACACCACATCAGCACTGATAAACTTGCACAGATCCTGGCTTACAGGCAAGCATCTAGTTGTCTTGGCACTGAAACATTTGAAATATGTTTTGTGCAATGGTAACATCAACACTCCCCAAACTGACACGCACAAACAGAAGACAATGCAGGGAAACCCACCAACAGTGACACAGGCTCAGTATACACAGTATGCACAGGGCACCGCTTGGGGAATCAGATGTGCCTCTGAGGTCCTCTAGCCATACGGGGTCCTATTGGCAATACACACACACACACCCTACCAAACAACCAGTAAATGAGAAGTTTTCCCACACCACAGGTCTTCCGCCCCTCTTGAGGAGCAGCATTCTCCGTAAGAGTGTCATTCCTGTAGGAGGCTCCTGTGTAGCAGACACACAAAGACACAGAGATCTTTGCATCTGAATGGAACAGCTGCTAATGTTGCTTTCCAATTTCCACAGGCACTTCAGCCCAATATCGTCTCTTTAACCAAACCAAGTTACTTCCAGATCCAGTTTAAGCAAAAGGCAAGGGCTTTCTGGGTTTAAAAAAAAAACTTGGAAAGAATATTGCAGGATTGAGAGCAAAGTGATTCATATTCTGGAAAAGCATGCTCCAAAATTTCCATTTGAAACACATACTAGTAACGCTTCAGCCTATAGTAAATGACAAAGTCAGAGTAGAATAGAACAGAACAGAATAGAACCTTCAAAACCCATCAACCCATCCATCCTTAGAGGAGTGTTTGGTGTAGGCATTTATAGAAATGGGCACCACATTATTTTGCACATTCAGATTTAAATTGTTGTAAGACATCAAGGTGAAGGGTGGGTATGCAAAATTATGCATTCATACAGAATGATGTATTTATTAGTGCATTCAGATTATATGCAAATATAGTCGTTTTAAACAGACATAAATAATGCCAATCACATACACCTGCATGTTGATAATGACCCATGAACACACAGTTACAGCATGTAAAAAAGCCTATACTTCTCTATTCCGTTGGTGAATTGTTACCTGCATACATTCCTTAAGAAATAATCATATTGGAATGTCTGGAAATGCAAATGTAGATAGACAGACAAATGGACAAGATAATGTGCATGCAATCTTAACACCTACAAAGAGAGAAAGTGATGCATGATATACCTATAACACAACATAATCACAGAGTTGCTCATTATAGCTTCATGGAAAAAGGTGAAATGAATTTGGCCCATCTCGCAGTATATGTCCTTAATAAATCATTCCCCTGCTGTGGGAGCCTGATCCAAAATCTCTTACAGTCAATGGGGTAATCCAGGTGTATGTTTGTGTATATTTGTACGTGTGCACTTATACTGTAGTTACATCCTTCTCTCTCATTTAAATTTGTGTAATCACATACAAAACCCCAACATTTTTGCATATCTATACAACACACAGTCACAATCCACATGCTTTAAACATGCATACATCTCTCGACTGACATATATATGCAACTACATCACTGTACGTTTACACACATACATAACAAATACCATATTCTTTCTTTTATATGTTACCTTAAATTGCTCACATATTTGTTCCATATACATTTAATGTATAGTATACTACATTACACATTCATGTACAAGCAACTTCACACAGAGAGAGAGATATGCACACTTGCTCTCCCTTATGCACATTTCTTATGTGGTTTCACCCCTTTCATTGATATACACTATAAGTTCCATATATGTTTCTTCCCCGCCCCCTATCCTCCTCTCTGTATAGTCTTAGAAAGCTGAATCATTAGAGCATACAGCACCTCTCTCTGTACTCTGTGTGTGTGTGTGTGTGTTGGGTGTTTGGGGAGAGGGGGGGAATAATTGATTAATTAATGAATGTGATGGCTTGCAGCCCCTCTAGGAGATTCCTGCTGGATCTGTCAGCTGTTAATCAATCTCCGCTGAGAGAGGCAAAGGAGGCACAAAGGTAAAGCACTTAATTGCGTAGGGGAAATGATACAACCCCAGCATATAAAACACATCCTTAAACATGACTCTAGATGCCAGCGGGGCTGGGGGATGCAGACAGAGTGAGCACAGTCCAGGAGATGGAATGGGTGTGAGAGAAGGAGTGGGGGCACAGAATACAATATCTGTCATTCCACGGCGATGCAAGTGCCCCAAAGAAGGCAAATGACAGTGTCTGCACCTCTCTGAGAGTTCTTTTGCTCCTTACAGAGATGTGACAGTGATGTTTGTCCACATGGGTCCCTACCAGCGGCAGCACCTGAGGATGGAGGCCGCCAGCCCCCCACGTTCCTGATAATCTGTCCCTGGCTCATGCAAATGCAAGCAGAAGCCCAGGCTGCTATGTATGGGCTGAGACACTTCCAGGCTCCAGGCAGATCTCTCGCAGAGTGGCTGAGCCTCGCCTCCTCCTGTATGAAGCACCAGAGGTCGCTCTGGTTGGCTTAAAGCTACTTTTTGCATCTTGGGCAGCTCAGTCTGATCTTCTCTTCTGGAGTTTGTGGGAAAGGCTTTGCATGTGGTCGGGAGGGGTGGTGGATGAACTGGTTGTGGAGAAATCTCTCTCTCTCCCCCCCCTTTGGTTTTCTGTTGATGGCTATAGGATCTGGCACCAGGAGCATCCAGCTGCTACGCGGTCACCAGCTGAGTTCTCAAGGGGAGAAGAGAAAGGAAGGCAAAGATATATACATACATATGCATGCACGCACACATACACACACGCACGTTTCCCCCTAGCCATCTCCACCCTTCACGCATCTCCTGCTGCTGCTGCTGCTGCTGCTGCTGCTGCTTTTCCCAGTGAAGTGTGAGCAAGCCAAAGTATCTACTGTAAAAGGAAGCAAGTATCTTGTGGAGGAAAGCCAAGAGGAAACAGCAGAGCTGAGCAACGTGGGAGAGAGTTTGCCTTCCAAGTCAACAAGTGCTTCCTTTGAAAAGACAGGGCGTCGCAGTGGAGCATCATCACTCAAAGGTCACTAAAGTTGGGACCTTCGTTCAGGTGGTTGTTGACTCAAGAGAAACTTCCACCATTACCTCCAAAAGCGAAGACGATTTCTTAACCCTGGCCGCCTCCAGGCTCAGCCGCAAAAAAAGGGTCATCGGGGCCGCCATCGGGGTGGCCATGGTGTTGGTTCTCCTGGTGGCCATCCCATTGCTGGTGCACAGCTCCAAAACCACTTCCCACTATGAGATGTTGGGTAGCTGCCGCATGGTCTGTGATCCCTACACACCCCAAACCCATGGGGCAGCTTCAGCAGAAGCAAGCCAGGAGTTGGCCATCATCTCACCACCTCCTTATGTCTCTGGAGGGAAAGGAGACCCAGGGAGGAAGGGCAAGTCTGGAATCCGTGGGCCACCAGGCCCTCCAGGGCCACCTGGACCCAGAGGTCCAGCTGGAGAACCAGGGAGGCCAGGCCCTCCAGGCCCACCTGGTCCAGGACCTGGGGGTTACATCCCATCCTTCTACAGCCCTAAGATTGCCTTTTATGCAGGACTGCGGAAACCACACGAAGGGTATGAGATCCTGCGCTTTGATGATGTGGTGACCAATGTGGGGAACTACTATGAACCATCAAGTGGCAAGTTCACCTGCCCTCTACCTGGCATCTATTTCTTCACCTACCATGTGCTTATGCGTGGTGGCGATGGCACCAGCATGTGGGCAGACCTGATGAAGAATGGGCAGGTAAGGTGATGCTCCAACCCTATAAACCTTTCTCTTCCTGGGTCACCCTCTCTTTCTCTCCCTCTTTTGCAAACACATCCAAGTCCCCTCCACCACCCTCCGTAAGCCATGCCCTCTGACTCTTCCCATTGTGTCTATTGTGTCCTTCTGTTCCAGTTTGCGAACTGAATGACCACTCCACCCACATCATCTGCATCCCATTCCCACTTCACCTGTAGCCCCTCTAATTAGTGTCCACTTCTTCACATGCAAAATAGACCTACCTGCCCACTTCTAATTCTACCTGCTCAAACATCTGCCCCCTCCCACTTCAATTATTAATCACACACACTCTCATTGGCTCCTCCCCCTTTAATGCACTGGCTCCTCCCAATCTACCATACTGACTCCTCCCACACACCTTTAAAATTTTTGCCCTGTGTTTTCTACTCCTTGACCATATGTAACATCAAAACTCAAGTGGAAGCTTACATTTACTTTACACACAGAAACCTCTTAATCAACCACTTGAGACAGCCCTTCTCAGTTCTGGGGATCAAATTAGGAATTTGTCTCAAAGATCAGAAGAATATCCCCCACCACCATCCCACCTGACCCTAAAGTCATCAGGGGATGATCATTC
Organism: Rhineura floridana; assembly: GCF_030035675.1. Classification (NCBI taxonomy): domain Eukaryota; kingdom Metazoa; phylum Chordata; class Lepidosauria; order Squamata; family Rhineuridae; genus Rhineura; species Rhineura floridana. The sequence continues at coordinate 39,546,664 of NC_084482.1, forward strand.
TTCTTAACTTCAGAGTACTTTTTAGTAACAAATTACTTTTCTGCAAACAATGTATGCTTACTGCTTCCCAGATAGGCTTTCTATTAAAGAAAACAAAGTTTTTACTTTAAAGTATTTAAAATAACCCTCTCTTTATAAATAGTAATTGATTCTAATATTAAGTGTTGGGGGGAATAAGGCTTAACAAATGAATAAATGTATATCAGGCATATAATCCCACTAAGCTTTCCTTAACATCTCTTTTCACACAAAACAACAACAAGAACATTTGGATTTGCCATCCAGCATAAGTGTCTGCCGAATTTAAAAATTGTCTTATTGCAAGCTGCCCTGAGATCCAACCTACCTCCTCTCTCCTCTTCTCTCCACGCTTTCTGGTGCTTGATTTCTTTCTACTTATTTTTTAAGGAAGGGTTTAATATATGTCAAGATATAAAGCAATAGACTATACAGAAAACCATGTTATTCGTTATTCCAGGATGGGGAAAGATCGTTCGTTCATAAAAGGATCAAAGCAAACTTAAGGGAAAACAGTGATTTACACATTTTCCATATATACTCATCTTTTATTTATCATGGGATGGAGTTCTATTTTCTTTTAAAATATTACTTACATTAATTCAGCATGGAAACTTTACTTCCAAATGCCATAACTAAACAAGTACTTTCTGCCAGCTTGCATGGAAACATGAAATCAAAACTTTGTGCAACAAACATTGTATCCAGTGCCAGAGCAGCACACAAACGTACATTCCCCTAAACCTAGCACCTCTAGTTAGTGAAGTGTAATAGAATTTGCATTGATGAGAGAGGAAGTGGAGTCTATTGAATTCTTGAAAATTGTGTGAATCAACCTTATGAGACCATAAGTAAGATGGTCAAAAGATGTAAAATTATGTTCTTTTTTCGGTTATGAGAATGTTGCAGAAACATGTTTATAATAATTATAATTTTATATCTAGATATATACACACACACTGAGTGCTAAAATGGTGTGTGCCTGCATCTATAAATTGTATGCTAAACAAAATATACATTTATAGTGTATCTGCAGCATGCATGTGTATATTTAGTCACTTATAAAAATTGCCACTGTACATCTCCATATATTGGAAATATATGGATAAATATGTTTATTTACTTAGCTAGTTATTATTCTATATACAGACAAATGTGAACACAGTATAATGTGTGCCCAGTAGGTATTGTTGAACATTAAATAGTATTTTATTGCCTAAAATACATGCCTAATATATTAAATACCTAAACACATATGAATATATTAAATGCTAATTAATTATGACCATATACTTGTATTTTGTGGATTACAATTAAGATGTATTCAGTCATGTGGAACTGTTGCAGGGAGAAAGTGTGTATTGTATTTTATCTTAAGCATGTGGAATTATGTCTCATACTCTAACTTCAATTACAGTTTTGGCAGTAAATATACATACAACATACAAAGATTAATACTGTTATATACCTCTTATTTGCATAATATAATTTATACTTGCATATTCCTCATACATATTCACATTTTTATATTCATACCTACAAGTTATAAAAACTTGGTAATAGTTTCATTCCATTACATGTTCATGTGAACATAATGATATGCTTTTACATAAACAGCTGTAGATTATATGTCCAAATAAAAATATTACATCTAAAATCTTTCTGTACCGTACAGTCATGAATCTGAAAAGAGTAGTTATTTTTTAAAAAAACAAACTGCTGAATGCCAAATGCAGACCCATAACACTTCAATATCTTCTGTTATAGGACTTCAAGTTCATTTCTCTCCGTTTAAGCATTTTCCTGTCCATCAAAAACCACAGCTCTTTTTCATCTTTCGTTTTTAGCTAGCTTTCAGTCAACTAACTCCTATGACCTCTGCCTCATCTTTATATTTATTAGCAACCACGCTGCAGCTGCAGGTGGGTAGAAAGTTTTCATGAAACTTCCATCATTTATTTATCTAATTTTAAAGGTAGAGAATAATACCGTTTTTTCTTATTTTACTGAATGAGCTTTCACTAGTCCCAAAGACAGTTTCTATAAGCCATTAGCCAGGAGAGAACTTTACAATAACGTTTTAAAAGGTTTTTTTATTAAAAAGCCATTCACATTACTAAATAGATGAGGTTACACTAGAGTCTTTTCTTCAACTCTTTCCATTTACTGAAGATAAATAAGCGATTGATCTGGAATTTTAAAATGCATCTCCGTTATCCTTCAACAAGCTCCCCAAACTAATGAAAGAAACATCGCAGGAGAAGGCATCTGTCATTTCCCTTCACCAAATCAATATCCATATTTACATATGCTAGCTGGGAGTTAAAGTAAAATGCTGTGGGAGTACTCAGTATTTTTTAAAGATATATATGGGGCTGTTTCACACGCTGTGGGTTAGGAGGTGTGTGCAGAGTGTGCATTCAGAGCAGCAACACCACATCATGTGGGGCAGGTATATTTGCTTCTAACCAGACCATGCACATGCAGCAGAGCACACACTCAACCTGTAGTGTGTGAAGTGGCCCCAGGACATCTCAAAGTGAAAGGCAGAATTGGCCCCAGTGCTGTGGGAAGAGCTAGGTTGTTCCATTCCCAATATGGGCTTGCTATCTGAACACTTCCAAGAAATCCAATTGCTCTCCATTTCATATTCCATTGTTCTAATTAAAACATACTTTCTAACTATAATAAATATTTGACAGTTTCCTCATGAAAGTGACTAAAATAATCTATTTTATTCCTGGCTGGGAAGGGTTGGGGGCAGATATTCTGCAGTTAAATTAATTTCACCCCACTTTCCTCGCTAGACAAATATATTAGGAAGAGTCCCAATCGCTCCTCATTGTGTTGTTCATTGATTTCAGCCACTTCTTTAAAAAATGCAGAGCACAGTCAATTTCACAGAGGCCTTCAATAATTTCAACATTAATATCACAGTTCTGTCTCCCTTGCAAAAAAAATCAATTAATTACTAGCAATATTTGGATATCAAAAGTGCTACTGAAGATAAATTCTGAGTTTTTCCCTGATTGTTGTAAAAAAAAATGGCATGGCTCTATTGATCTGAATGCTGACTTTATATCAAGCCAAATCTCTATTCCCCCCCCCAAGTGATACAGGAAAGCATTTAAGTACCTAAGTAATGCTGGGCATGATTTATGCTTTATAAGGTTCTTTCTTCTTTCCTTCCTTTCTTTCCCACCCCTCCAGCTTAGAAAAAATATTGCCCCAGCCTTTAAAAAACTGCAATAGAAAAATGAACATTGGGACGGAAGGGTTAATTTTTTTTTCCAGAGAGATTTTAAAATAGATTTCGACACCTTCACAATTTGTGCTTGGTGAACAGGAACAATTGCCTGTTTATTAAATAATAAATAGCAGGAAGGATAGAAACTGACATGGCAACTGGTAATATTGGTTCAGTCAATTCCTCCCCTGAGACCTGTTTGCAGTCAATTTGTCAGCAAGGGCTTTTTTTTTTTTAGTTTTAATACCAAAATGCCTCCTGTCAATTGAGATCAGGAGCGACCAATACCCATGTCTTTACCTCTGCACTCTGTCTAATAAAACAGCCTAATTTTCTCCCTCCACTCCTCCTATTTTTTTCTTAAATTTATGTGGCTTTAGAATAAAAAACTATGGAATTAAAATAGAAAAATCATGGTAAGATTTATGTATAACTCCTGCAATAAACCTAGCAGCAAAGTAAGGAAGGATGGGGAAAGGGTTCCACTCTGGTATAATTTGAAAATATGCAATGAGACCTCACATGTCTGTGAACTGACCTTCTGAAACAGGGGAAGCCAACATGCTGCCTTCCAGACCTTGTTGGACGCCAGCTACCATCAGCCCTAGCCAGCATGGTCAATGGTCAGGGATGGTGGGAGCTGTAGTTCAACAATATCTGAAGGGCACCCCATTGGCCGCCACTGAGCTAAAACATTCTCATAGGTGCCAAGCCAAAGCAGAGCAGACACAGTTTCTTCCTTGTCTGGGTCTCCGAGTTTAGTTGCAGTCTATCCCACTCATAGCACAAAGTTAACCAAGGCATAAGTTGAGAGTACGCTAGAATTTAGCCCCAAAATGTGTTTGTTTTGTGTGAGTGTATGTTTTAACAGAGAGAGCTCTTAAAGAGCTTCGGCTATGGGGCAGTATATAAGTACAATAAATAAATTGATTAAGAAAAAGGCAGAACTCAGTCCTGCAATGTGTAATACAAAAACGACAACAGTCTGCTTTTGAACATAGGTACATTTATGCCTCCCCTTCCCCATTCCAAATTGTGACAGCCAGACCCAAACCTCTGAGGTAAGGGAATAAAGGCTTCAGATGCCAGAAAGCATGGCGCCTAGGCAGGCTGGAGGCCTAACTTCTTGTCAGAAACAAATGGGGAATTTATAGAAAGGGCTATTGACTTGCCTGCAGGAGGTCCCAGGTTCAATCCCCAACATCTGGAGAGCCCCTGCCAGTCAGTGCAGACAGTACTGAGCTAGATGGACCAATTGTCTGACTTTGTGTATGTTCAATTAAGTTATTCAAAAGAATTCAACTATTGAAAACGGCACTACTTTTTTCAGCCCTCCATTAACTCTCACCCAGCTCAGTTCCCCCTACTTCTTACAGTAATATCCACAACTGCTCCCTAGGAGACAGAAGCACAGATATGAGACCAGTAGTAAGCTAATTGTAAGATCTGAAATTCCCTTAGTATTGAGGGGGGGTAAAACACACACACACAATTTTGGAAGAACACAAGTTCCTATTCTTCCTTGGCACTATTTGATTGGGTGGAAGACATAAGGCAGCCCCTTCCTCATAGTCATACCCTGGAGCATTCCCAAGTTGACCAAACTGGCTCTTGCCTTCCTCAGCCAGTCACTCTTGATATCCATCCCTTAGTCAGTCCCAAATCCCACACCACAGGGATGTATTTTTGGCCTCTATCCCTGGACTTTGTGTATGTTTCATTTTTAAGTCTTCCCCCCTCCTTCTTTGTGCTGAAACTTGCTTACAGATTCTATATCTACTTCTAACATGGCTTGAATATGTAAGATTTACTAGGTAATAGGCAATGTCAGGAGTCGTTTCAATCTAAATAATCAGGGCAGCACTAAAGCTCAAATCTGTCTGGAAATTATATCCTCTGCTCTGCAAAGACTTACTCCTACTTCACGATATGTGGGGGGAGACAAGTCTGAGCCCTCTGACGTGCCTAGATGAACCCTCTTCTTTAGCTTGGCTCCCAGGACAGACAGAGAGACAAAGTCCTGGGTCAAATTAAGCTGCTGGATCTTCCTTCCAAGGCTAAAATTCTACGCAATTCCAAGGCTCAGGATTAAAAGAACAAAACATCTATCCCTTCCAGAGCAACAGCAAACTTGCACATCGCAGGAGTTGAGGCACGCTTCTTACTACAGCAGAGTTAACTGAGATCCAGCCCACCATCCTTGGCGGTAGAAAGGTATCCACCTTGGTAGAACTAATTGGCAACTTCACGAGAGGAGGAGATGGGGATTTAACTAGCCATGGAAAATTAGCCGTCCATGGGTCCCTCAGAGTAGGTCCCCTATCAGGGTCATGAGTGTCAGTGGCTTGCACAGCTGTGTCAGTTGTGTGGGTAAACACAGAGGAGTCAGCTGTCGTTCAAGCATTATTTGGCAGCTAGGTGTTTTTGTTTTCTTTAAAAGAAAAGTTAAAAATGAAAATTGCACAAAGAATGCGGGTGATATGGAAGCATATTTTGAAAAGACCCTTAAAAAGGCCCTCCACCATGAAGACAACTCTTGTGCCTCAAAGGCATTGCCATTTAAAAATACACCAACAGGCAGGAAAAGACATAGCTATGGTTGCCACCTTTTTTTTCTTTATGAGCTTCTGTGCTTTGGAATGTTGTGACACTGAAATTCAATAGGTGAAGCCAACCCCACCAGGAAACGCTTTACCTGTTTTTTTATTTCTTTTTGTTGGAGCAGGTGTTAAAGGCGGGTGACACACTGGCAATTCTGTTATCCACATCTGCATCCAATCGTCCCTTCCCCCAAAAGCTCACAATGGCATACATATGGGATCCCCTCCCCCACATTTGATCCATGTAAGATACAGCCCCAAGGACACCCAGCGAGCTTCACTGCCTAACAGAGATCTGCACCTTTCTCCCTGTGATCCAAGTCCACTGCACTACCCCATTTCACAGTATTCTAGGTATAATCTTGGTGGTAGATCATTCATCATCAAAGCTATTAAGTCCAAATGCTCAAGCAGCCTGGTGCAGTGGATGCAACCATGGGCTCTGGATACGGAAAACCCAAGCTTGATTGAGGCTGCATGCACACCATACATTGCAAGCACATGTAAAGCACATGGCTTCTCCCAAAGAATCTTGGGAACTGTAATTTACCCTTCACAGAGTTAAAGTCATGTGCTTTACATGTGCTTGGAATGTATGGTGTGTGTATACAGATGAATCCCTCCATTTAGTGAAGTATATTTGGACAAGTCATTACCTTGCAGGGTTGTTATGAGGATAAATGAGAGGAGAATGTTAAAGCATTCTGTCCACAGAAAAGTTGCTTGGAAACCAAAAATAAGAAAGAGTGCAGTGGATAAAAATAAGAAACAGTGTAGTACCTCAAAAGTGTGAGAGAGCCACTAAAGGTGTCCCTATACCGTTGTCGGTAGGGGGACAGCAGAGGCACAAACAAATTACAACACGCACTATGCCACCACCAATATCAGTCTCTTGGGATTAGCACACCATTTTTATGCCACCAGAGATCATTTTTATCAAATGATACATAACGTTTAAATGCTGGTGTCCTCAATTTACTCGTCTGGAACACCATTTCTGATATTCAGTGGTGCATATATGCCTTCAGATCATTCACAGAGACCAAAACAAGTGGGTCTAATGGAGGTCCAGAAAACAGTTCTTCATAATTGCACGTTTCTCAGCAATACTATGAGCTTCTTCCCAAAGGACCTGAACTTTGCTTCGAGCTGCAGAATCTGAAGTACAGAAAAAGAAGCTGAGAGAATCACTGAAGCCTGCATAGGTCCCAGTTCTCTGTCAGGACTGCAAAAATGGCCTTGTGTCTTGGCTGCCCACTTTATATCTCATACCCACTTCCAGTTTTGTGACACTAGGCCTTATGTCGCTTGTAAAGTTGGAGTAAAAACTGACATGTGGGCTTTGGTTGATCCAGAATTATCTTGCTTATCTTTTCCTAAGCATCACTCACCAAGATATGGGCTTCACGTCCCATTCTGCTTTAGGTTTCAGATTAATACTTGAGAGAGAATAAAGGAATCTCAACATGTCAGTTTCCCTAACTCAGTCACCCACTGAACTCGTTCAGTGTCACTGCTTGAATTCAGGATCCTGGCCGCTAGCCATATCCCAAGGATGGGAAACCTGCGTGGCTCACCAGATGATCTTGGATACCAGCTCCCATCAGTGCAGCCATCATGGCCAACGGTTGGGGATTGTGGGAACTGTAGTCCAGCAACATCTGGATGGCCCCAGATTCCCCACCGCTGTCATACACCAGACTGTATGGCTCATCAGGAAATGGTGGATACAAAAACTATTTCTATTATAGTTAAATGTAAGTTCCCTGTCTTCCACTGTCAATACCCCCAACATGTCTAATTCTGATTGAAATCTGCCCCCAGGAGTAGTCCCAGTTCCATTTCCTTCACTCACCGTGTGAGAGAAAATGCTAGAGGAATTTCATTCAGTTCATCAACAGACAGCAATTCCTTTCGACGTCTCTCCAGAGTCATTTTTAAAACACATATACATTCCTGGGCACTGCACTACTCTCAGACACACTGTCATAAACACCCTCATCGAATGCAGCCCTGCCAGCTCAGGCTGTGATCCTGTCAGCTCATCCAAGTTTAGTCGCCCACTAGTTGGACAGGAGGCCACCAAGGAGAAGAACTCCAGCAGATCAGCAGGGGGCGCTATCCCCTGTTGGTAGCAAACAACCTAGATCTATTAGGGTGGCTAAGAGCCCTGGGGTCAAGGCTTAATTCCCTGGTGCTATATGGCAATTGCACACATAAGAGAGTTGCCTTTTGATTGTTCAGAAGTCATCATACCCTATTGCAAGCTCAGGTGCATCTCTGTGTCAGAGGAGCCATTCAAGTGCAGCATCTTCTTAGCCAAGTTCAGTTCTAATGTTGTGAGAGAGGAAATGTGCCCCTCGTCCAAAAGTCTTGCCCCAAATTCTAGCAGCCAAGCAAAACCATGACACATTCCATTTGTATTGTTTATAAAATCACCTCTGCACAAAAACAGGCAAGCAAGGAGACACATAAGGCAAAGCAGCAGTATGCAATACAAGGAGGACTTGCAATGTACCTCACCTAATGGAGGGTGACAGTCAGCCAGTCAGCCAGCCATGACCTCCTTCAGCAGGCCATTCCACCTCCCTCTCTACCCATTTTCTGTTTTTCTTCTCTAACCTGCCAGTCAACATTCTGTGGCTAGTGAGCAATCTCAGTCCACTTTGCCTGCACTTTACCAAAAGGTCCCAGGACAGGTTACTGCATATAAAAACACAATACAATTAAAACAATAAACAGCAACCATCCCACTCATAACCCTGAACAATAATTCCATATAATAAATTACAAGAGGGGTGGGGAACCACTGATCTGTGGGCTATTCTTCGCCTGCCAGGGGGTCCAATTTGGCCTGTGAGGCCATTTTTCCCAAACCACGCTCACCTGTCAGTCAGCTGACATCACCCTATGGGGAATGTGCTGATGAGGCAGACCCCTGCAGAGAGCAGGACTGAAATCTCCACTCATCAGCTGGTGAGTGGAGAGTTCAATCCTGCTTGGTTATGCTTCACATGCAAGTTGGAGCAGGATTGAACCCACTGTTCATCAGCTGGTGAGCAGAGGATTCAATCCTACTGGGTGCTGCTTTGCCAGTGTGCTTCCACCGCATACCCTGCAGATCAACTTTGATGGGAAATACAGATTAAAAGTTTTTAAAAGTACAGACTGGCATTTTGATGATGCAAACTGCTGGTTAAAAAAAAAAAAGGATTCCATGCATGAGCAGCAGCAGTTCCACAATAAACCTCTATCTGGGACTGCCCAAGTCTCCTTGCTAAGAGGATATTATTGTTCCAGGAAGAAAGGAACAAGGTTGTGCAGCACCAAAACTACTAAAGATGCAAGTCCTATTCAAAGAACACCATATATACCCATTCCCCATTCACTGCATGTCTTTTCATTCAGTTTCTCCATTCGCTCTGTAAGAATAATTACTACAAGAAGTCCATTCACTAATTTATTCAAGATCTTTTGGAATTCCCTCTGATTGGGAGACTGAGGTTGAATGGAATGTCTACTCTGTATAGATGTGTGCTACAGTATGGAGAATTCTTTTGTTACAGCATCCTTTGTTTGTCTTCGTGCTATGGAAAATTGTGCACTATATTATTGCAGTTCTTAGTGAATGTGCAAGAGTTCATAGGACTGAATTTCAGCAACATTGTATTATTATTAATAATTTATTTATTTATATGGCACCATATGCTTTACAAAGAATGTGGATGACAAGTCTCTGCCCCAAGTGGCCTACATTCTTACAACAGACATGAGAATGACAACAGAGAAAGGGAAAGGATATGGAGATAGTGAAGAATATGGGATTATCTGAGTTACATCTAGTATTTGTTACCATTTGTGTCGCTAATTAGATACGTGGATGACATAGGTGTCTTGGGCAGGGAAGTATATGCTGTTTTCCCCCCTGCATATCTATATTATTATATGGGTTTTCATTCATGTTGTAAGAGTGGCTGTATTGTTTTTCTCAGAGTGTGTTCAATGTGCAAGGGTGAGTTGGTGACATAGCAATACAACCTGGTGTGTGAAATAAGTTGTATCACTCATAAATTTTAGGTGCACTGTTACACCCTGGCTGGGTATTAAAGACTTAAAACCACATACACCCTCCCCCCAAAAAATCATATATTTCTCCACTCGTTTTTAATCTGGAGGGTTGAAGCCGCACAACTGACAGTTTTGCTGTCCCAGCTCTGGGAAGAAAAGTGCCAGTCGTTTTTATGTTGCGGTCTTTCTCTAACACACTTAGGAATCAAGAAAAATAAATAAATGGTAGCTTGGAGGGTTGTTGGGGATTTTAGTCAATTCTGTACAGACTACAGAACAGAGAGCAAATTCCCTAAGCAGAATTTGAACCAGCAACCTAGGGACACAGCAGTTTCCCCAATAAATCCTGTCCCTTGCCCAATGGTGTCTGCCCTATGTTTATGGCCCCAGCATAAGCCCCACATGACAGGTTTATCCCTCTCTTTGCCAATATAGGCAGTATTTCATCTCCCCTGGTGACAGCTTGATCCATGTAAGAGCTCACTCTATTGTTAGAGATTTGTTTGGAGAGGCCTGATGCTGGCCTCTTTTGATCTGTCTATCTAAGGAATTTATTACCTGGACCCTGTCACTATAGCCTATGCATTCCTCACATCATTGATGTATCTCTTCTCAACACACACACCATAAAGTAGGGTGTATGATACAAGTCTGTCCCTGAAAACTGTGGCACTGAGGTACATGCTAAGAATAAATGACTTGCCCAAGGTGAGCCTAGGAATCTGTGACATAGCAGGAAACACAATTCTGTTCTTCCAAGTTCAAAAGGTTAAAGATGCAATCCTACACAGGCTACTTTAAAGCAAGTTCCACTGCTAAACAAACACAGAGGGTCAGGAAACATTAGGAACTACCTCAGAGAAGTACCATTGCTTTGAGACATCAGCAGGTGCACTTCCTCCACTGAGCTGACAAGTTCATGTGGATTAGCACCTATCAGCTTGAGAGATCAGCACACTGAATAATGTAGATAATGGGTACTATCAATGGTAGTCTTTCTCAAAATAAACCCACTGAAGTTACTAAAATGGGTTCATGAATTTCAATGCATCTACTCTGAGCAGTACTTAACTGAATATAACCCTACGAGTAAAAAGTACTCTGAAAGCACCCTGATTTTGTATAGCGCCAGTGGATCTTGGGAAAGGAGAAACGAAAGTGCGTGAAAGCGACATCTCAGCTGGAAGAGATTTGTCTTCTTCTCCACCGCCATGGCTTGGTTCACTTGCCTAAGTGATCTGGAACTTTTTGCACTGCAAGAGCCTTTCCACAGTGTACTTTCTCTGTGCTTGTGTGCTCAAAACTGCTTTGAGCATGATTATCTATGCGGTATACGCATATAAAGACAGTGATAACAACACTGTGGCATAGATTGTGTAGGTTGTTTAGTGGTTGGAGATTATCTTGCATCAAAAAAAGGAGTTAGATTAGCCAGGCATTTAGGGCCCTTTCAAATTATATTATTGCACATCTGGTGCCAAATTATATTATCGACACCTGAAGGCCAACACATCCTACCAGACTATGTTGTCTGTGCTCAGCCTAATTGCCCCATGGCTGAACTGATGAATGAAAACTGCTGATTATCCTTGGTAACTCTGGGCACAAACAATTTGCATCTTGTTCACTTCAGTGGTTCCCTTGAAGAAAAAGAACCATGACCCCAATTTCCAGGGGAGAGAGTGGAAATCATATGCTAGGGCTTCAGGGAATGGTGGTAAGAGGGAGAAGGCAGAGTGATTTAAAGTGGCACTCCCATGCTGGATACCTAGGGAAGCAAAACCATTGTTTTTCTTTTACCAGAGTGGGTGAAAATCAATTATTTCAGAAATAATAATACAAATTTGAAATGATTTTTTAAAAATATATAATTTAAATCCAAGGTTTGTTTTTAAAAAATCAGTTATGTTAAGTACCCTTTTTAAAAATCTGAAATCTGAAATGAAATCTGACTTAAAATACCAACCAACATGTTTCAGTCTATATGTAACTTTTAAAGGCTGAATTCATGATCCTCTAGGAAACACGGAATTACTAAAGCATTTCTGTTCAAGTGGAAAAAACCGAGAAGGACAGCAGGGAGGGAGCTAGTGTAACCTCCTTAGGAAGGGACTTCTAGAGCCTGGGGGCTGTCATCAAGAAGGCTCTTTCCCATATTCACACAAGACACGCCTGTGAGGGTGGCGGGACTGTGAGAAGGGCCTCCCCTGATGATCTCAGGACTTGGACAGGCTCATATAGGAAAATACAGTCCTTTAGAAAATGGTCAAAGACAACAAACCATTGTTAAGTATTATGCACTGTGTTAAGCACTATGTTATGTTAAGTATTATGTCTGCATGGGGTCATAGTGAACCTATAGATCAGTGGTTCTCCAACTTTCTCACTGATCACTTGAAAATTGCTCAGGATCTTGATGGATGCGTTAATTATTATTTTTTTGGTCAGTTGTAGCATTGGAAATATGCTGAGCTAGATGCTGTAGGATTGTTAAATGTATTTTTATTGCTTCTTTTCTTTCTTATATATTGTATGCCATAGAATTAAAATTGTAATACAATAAAATACAATATAAGAAAGAAATAATTAAAATACAATTAAAATTCAATATGAATATTTAACGTGATGGAGGTGACTTTTGAAGCGAAACATTATGAAAATAAGACACACAATGGGTCATGTGTTGTGATGGCGAATTATGGATATTTATGACTGTCCAGTGAGCAGCATAGAAATTTAGGGCACAATCCAATGTAATCCTCAACGTATTTTCTAGGGATTCCTATTGAATCCAAGAGAACTTACTTCTGAATAAATCTGCATAGGATTGGATTGTTAAATTAACCAGTGTTATGTCCCACTTATTTCAAAGGACAAGTATTAAGCGAATGTTTTACTCTCCCATAAAAACTGGTCTGGATTGTCTCCTTATTTCCCATCTCCTGAAGAAACACTGCTCTAACCCAGTAACAAGTAGCTCTTGATTCTGGAAGGTACTGGGAATTTAGCCACTGAGTAAGTGGTTGTGTTTAGTGTCTTTACATGAGCACCAAACAGAAATCCATTACCGTCTCACCTGTCCACTGTGTCTTTAAGCAGATAATTGTGCAGTACAAAAAGACACGTGGTTATTGTCCAGAGGTTTGGTTTATGATCCTATAAGGGCTCTACTACAAACCAATTATATTTTAATTGTTATATGAACCCATAAATACACATCCTAGTTCAGAAAATATATGGATTACACCACAGGGAAAATTTATTTAATTCAATTATTTAAATCAGTTTTTTTCCCTTTGTGATTTAAAATCACCTTGATTTACATCAATCAAACCTGCCCTTGATCACAGATGTAAATGTCTGTATGCAGCAGGAGATCAACAAAATTCCAGCTGTGGTGTCAGCAATGTAAAGGGGGGGCATGATACAGTCATTCTTTTATTTATGTAGCAGTTCATACACTCTTTGGATTCCACTTTCTGTCCTTCACTGGTGACTAACCAGTTTCAGAGTCTATCTGCTCCATTTCTTTTTCACCCAACTCCAGCCCAAGGTGCTTGTATTTTGGATTAGGATGAGCCCACAGAAAGCTTAAAAACTATCACAGCGTTCTCCATCTTGGATTTTTTAAATGATTTCAGATGTAGGTTGAGGCCAGCATTATTACTCATGTTAGACTTTTGTACATTCTTGCATACTTAAAACAAAACACAAGAGCTGTTACAGAGAGGGGTGGCGAGTAGGTTTCCTCTATTTGTTGGGATCATAATTTTCCCAGGGCAAAAACACCTGTTTTACAAATGGGTCCTGTCGAGACTTGTACTCCAAACCAATCAGGACAGGAGGGTGATCATGATCAGATGAAAGTAGGAGGCAGATGCCCATGTGAATGTGAATTCAATTTGTGCAGGGGGGTATTCTTGAAGTGTCTGTGTATGTACGTATCATCATCATCATTAGATTTATCACCTGCCTTTCATGAGAAAGTCCCAGAGGAGGTCACAGCAATATTAAAAACAGTTTAAACCATATACATTCAGAAAGGTGTGAATTTGGGTGGGCATAAGAGGCCTCTGCATGTCCCAGTCTGTATATGTGTACACCCAGTCGTGTAGCAGGTTGGCAAACTGAATTCAGCTGTGTTGGGGGGGGGAAGGAATGAGTAAGCAGCATAAGTTCTATTAGCAGAATGATTAAAAATACAAATGTAATTAAACAGAATGAATACAATATGCATTAATTACATTTCAACGGAGGAGAAAATTGCTGATATTCCCTGCACATTTTTTTCCAAGCTACCCAAACCCATCAGGCTGTTTAAGATTGTCTTCTTGACTTTTTCTGGGGGAGGGGGGAAAAAGACAGACGGAAAGCATACATACCCAGCTTGTTCCTCACAAATATTCAATTTCATTTTTCAAAAAGAGAAACCAAGGTTTTTGGTGTCTGAATTAAAACACATTTGAGCGTCAATTAGTAGGGGGGGGGTTGCAATCAAGAAAACAGGCCTGTAACTTTGCACCCAACTGATATGGTTTAACTACCACAATAAAGAATTCAGGTCCCTCATCCTGTACTTCCCAGGTATTCTTGCATTGCTATGTCATCCTTCACAGGCTCCTCTGCATATACAGCTCAGCATCCCACCCCAGTTCCTGCTATGCCCGTGCCATCCTTCTCTCTCTATATCAGCTAGGTTCTTTTTCTTAATTTGGACTGAACCTGGTTTGGGGTAAGATGCATCAAATTGCAGTATTTCTTAAGAAATGACAGTATAGATACGGGATATATATGGATTGTGGCTAATTACATGCATATACTGCTTCCCAAACCGGCAGTGGGAAGACACTGGATGTAAAGGAAAAGGAGTGCATATACAGCCTGTGTCAGTCCATCAGTCCATCTAGCTCAGTATTGTCTACACTGACTGGAAGTGGCTCTCTAAGGTTTCAGATAGGGGTCTCTTGCAGCCCTACCTAGAGATGTCACTATAGCTCAGTGGCAGAGCATCTGCCTTGCCTGCAGGAGGTCCCAGGTTCAATCCCCGACATCTCCAGGTAGGGCTGGGAGAGACCTTTGCCTGAAACTCTGGAGAGCCACTGCCAGTCAGTGTAGACAGTACTGAGCAAAATGGACCAATGGGTTTGACTCAGTATAGGGCAGCTTCCTATGGTCCTATGGCAGGGATTGACCCTGGGACCTCTTGCATGCACGGCACTTGCTCTTCCACTGAGTCTAGGTAGCAGTGACATGAATAATGTGAATGTCAGAAAAATGCAGGACCCCTGTTGCTTTTGGGGAATTCAAGGGTAGAAGAACTGATGCCTGGGAAGGATAGTGTTAAAACCTTGTCAGAATTTTTCCTTCTTGCCTGACTTTGTAGAACATAAGCAGCTTCAACTTGTGTTCAAAGCAAGGATTTCTTCCTTGTGCAATTTTTTATGGACTTTGAACGAGTCTCTTAATTGCCTTTTCACTTAGGTAAACATTCCTGGTCATTTTAATCTTTCTTCATGCTTTATTTATAAGTCAGATTGATTCTCCAAATCCAGTGGAGTGGCTCACATAAGGAAGGGGTGAGGGCACACTGCTCACAACCGTTAGCTGCTGAATGAAGGCTTCCTTTGTATACCTCTCGAGAAGAAAGCAGTAAACCAACAAGCAGCATTATAAGTATTAAGACAGCATGAAATCTTGTAGGGAAGAGGCTGCAGAAAAGTGCAAGGAAGGCACAATCTTCAGGCACCTGATGCTCTTGGGCAAATGTGCCTTTGCCATATATGCCTTCTCATAACTCCAAAACAGCATTCTTAAAGGCAGCATTTCAAGTTTGCCTCCTCTGTCTCAAGGCATGGTTTGAAAGCCCCTGAGGTCGACACCTTACTGAAACTAAGGAGCTCTGATTCAGGTCACTGACTGGATGCTTGACTGCCTGGCAACCACATGAATGCTGTCTTGGGGTTCCATGATGGAAGAAAGACAGAGGATGTAAATGTAAGAAAATAAAATACTAAACAAACAGCCGTGAAGAAGATGTCTTAGCAGATATGCAGCCTGATCCTAGGGATGCTTACTCAGGAGTAAGTCCCACTCAGTTTAACAGACTTTACATGTAGGTACACAGGCTTACAGCTTGAAGGTGTTTCCACACATTAAAGCAAGTTGGTTCCCCCCCCTTAAATCAATTGGCCAGAATTAATAGTAAACCTTGCCACCTGCTATCATCTTCCGCTAATATGCAGATGTAGCAAAAATAATACTGTCTTGGATTTGCAGGCTATTAAAGCAAAAAAGATCTCAGGTGAAAGATCCAAGGACTATATTTCTTGGAGGCCTTTGCGTACCTGGGATAGGGTTTTGAAATAATGGCCATTTAGGATGTACAGGCAGATGCCTGAACTAGCCCCAGCTTGTATCTGCGAATCACTGCTACCCATCGGCAGTCTACAATTATTCTCTACTTCTCCTTGTTTAATAGCTGCTTGGTATGCTCAGAGCTGTGTTTGATCACACCACACAAGTGCAGAATTTTGTACCTGGAACAGCATCCAGCATCCCAAGCATGTCAGTGTTAACGTTTGGGTTTTTAAAAGTGTCTTAACCTATACTGAGGACATAAGATTCACAAGAGGCAAGCACTGACTGCATCATGACATTTCAAAACCCAGGAGGAGTTTTGTTCGAGGAGGAGTTCCCAGGCTCAGAGCATCATATTACTCCTTGTCTCTCCACATGGCTAATGTAGCTGACTGGCAATATTGGCTTAATTTATTTCGATCACATGATTTGGCTTCTTTAGGTGCAAAGTACACACACACAGAGAGAAGAGGCTGAGCATGATCAGGACCATTTGTCTGACCATAGCGATGGACTGAATGAGGCTGGATGGCCAGTACACTGAGCATGAATCCTGGAAAGATGGAGGCAGTGTGGGTGGGTCATTCTCATGTCCAGAAGATTGGCCATTTGCCTGTTCTGAAAGGAGTTGAACTCCCTCTGAAATAACAGGTTTGTAGTTTGGGGGTTTTCCTGGATCCATCTCTGTCACTTCAGTCTCAGTTAGCCTCAGTGGTTAGGAGTGTCTTTTAGCAACTACGGCTGGTACACCAACTACAGCCATTCTTGTATAGGGATACCTGACCACAGCGATTCATGCAATGGTAACCTCAAGGCTTGATTATTACAATGCACCCTGTGTGGGCCTACTCTTGTGGTGGGTGCAAAAGCTCCAGTTGGTGCAAAATGCTGTGCCTAGACTGTTGGTGGAGACAGGCTACCACTAGCACATAACACCTGTTCTTTCACCCCCTTGAGTTTGCCTGTTGGTGGGGGCAGAAGTTCTTTTATTATGAAGTCAGATAAGCAATAAGGTTTGACACCAGCTGTGCTAATTAATGTGGATTTTATTTAAGATACCAGATTATACTTCAGTATTACATTCAGACCCTTCATAGCAGATAATACTTTACCCATCTCAGTTATAGAGAGAGGCCGCCTTTCCCATAGTATTACAAGGAAAGGGGACTCCTATGGGTCAGTCCAGCAGCCCTCCCCTAGGCCTGCACATAGTCTGTACTATGGATGTGTGATGGTTGATGTCTGCTGTCTCTGTCTCTGTGCCTTGTTTTATAAGTCATCTCTAATAATGGTCCATAGTTGGCACTACCACATCACAGGATACTTCAAAGGAGAAGCACACTCGTTGAATGAATCATCTCTAGTCTTGTGACAAATGACCTAACAAACAAAAGATGTGTGACCTCCTGTGAGAGAGTTCATAGCTCATAGTCTGAAGCTAATACATAGCTCTACTTCTGTACACTTTCAAACCTCCAAAAGGGGCTACAAATGGAATATTAAAGGGACAAACTGGTGCATTCCACATAGTAACGGACAGTGCAATGTCCTTTTACAATACAACATTATGCTTAAAGGCTTGTACTGGCTGCCCATGTGTTACTAGGCCAAGTTCAAGGTTATTATATACATTTACAAGGTCCTTAACAACTTGGGTCCACAATATCTTAAGGACTGCCTGGCCCCTTATATCCCTGCCCAATCACGGAGATCTTTGGAAGAGTCTCTGTTGGTGGGCCCCCATGGCTCAGATGCACTGCTCATATCCACCAGAAGCTGTGCATTCAGTATTGTGGTCCCAATCCTGTAGAAGTCCTTCCCATCTGAGAGAAGACAAGCCCTCTACCTACTGAAGTTCAGGCCCCTGACAAAAAACTTTCTATTTCAGCAAGCATTTAAGGAAGTTTTCTGTTTTCATTATTAATTTTAATTTAGCTTATCCACTGCACACTTTTTAATTTTTATGTACACTGCTTAGAAACTTCTGTACTATAACAGTATGTAAATAGATTAAATAAGTAAAATATATACTACTACTACTGCTAGGAATAAGTAAGCAGTGATGCAACTGGGAATTTCAGACCCTGGACTTGTACTCCTTTTGGGACCCTCCTCTTTAGCTGGTAATGTGTATTACTTCACTTGCTTCAAAATGCAGTAAGCCAGCCCTGTTGCTATTTAGGGACCCTCCACTTCATTCTGTTGAGTGGAGCCCTACACCTCTGCCCCAAAGGCTTACCTTGAGAGCATCACTGGTAGTAAGCTCAGGCTTCATGCATCTATTATTAGTGATCAGTGAGAGGGAACCTGCACACACACCCCAAACTGTCATTGGACTCCAGTTCCCATCATCCTTATTTTATTTATTTATTTATTATTTAATTTATATCCCGCCCTTCCTTCCAGCAGGAGCCCAGGGCGGCAAACAAAGTGCTAAAAACACTTTAAAACATCATAAGAACAGATCTTAAAATACATTAAAACAAAACAGCGTTAAAAATATTTTTTTAAAAACAACTTTAAAAAAGGGTTAAAAACATTATTAAAAAACATATTAAGCAATTCTAACACAGACACAGACTGGGATAAGTCTCAACCTAAAAGGCTTGTTGAAAGAGGAAAGTCTTCAAAAGGCGGCGAAAAGATAGCAGAGATGGCGCCTGCCTAATATTCAAAGGGAGGGAATTCCACAGGGTAGGTGCTGCCACGCTAAAGGTCCATTTCCCATATTGTGCAGAATGAACCTCCTGATAAGATGGTATCTGCAGGAGGCCCTCACCTGCAGAGCTCAGTGATCGACTGGGCATATAAGGGGTAAGATGGTCTTTCAGGTATCCTGGTCCTGAGCTGTATAGGGCTTTGTACACCAAAACTAGAACCTTGAACCTGGCCTGGTAGCAAATGGGCAGCCAGTGCAATTCTTTCAGCAGCAAGGTGACATGTTGGAGATACCCTGCCCCAGTGAGCAGTCTCGTCGCCGCATTTTGCACCAGCTGCAGCTTCCGGACCAACCTCAAGGGCAGTACCACATAGAGCACATTACAGTAATCCAGCCTGGAGGTTACCAGTGCATGGACAACAGTGGTCAAGCTATCCCAGTCCAGAAACGGCCACAGCTATCTCACCAGCCGAAGGTGGTAAAAGGCACTCCTAGCCACTGTGGTCACCTGGGCCTCTAGCGACAAAGATGGATCCAGGAGCACCCCCAGGCTATGGACCTTCTCTTTCACAGGGAGTACAACCCCTTCCAAAGCAGGCAACTGACCAATTATCTGAACTCAGGAACCACCAACCCACAGCGCCTCTGTCTTGCTAGGATTCAGACTCAGTTTATTAGCCCTCATCCAGCCCACTACCAAGTCCAGGCAGCAGTCCAGGGCTTGCACGGCCTCTCCCGATTCAGATGTTACATAGAAATAGAGCTGGGTATCATCAGCATACTGCTGACACCTCACCCCAAAGCTCCTGATGACTGCTCCCAAGGGCTTCATATAGATGTTTAACAGCATGGGGGACAAGGTGGTACCCTGCGGCACCCCACAGCACAGCTGCCAGGGGGCTGAAAGAGAGTCACCCAATGCTATTCTCTGAGAGTGACCCTGGAGATAGGATCAGAACCACTGTAAAACAGTGCCTCCAATACCCATCTCACCAAGTGGGCCCAGAATGATACCATGGTCAATGGTATCAAAAGCCGCTGAGAGATCAAGTAAGAATAACAGGGTCACACTCCCTCTGTCCTTCTCCCGATATCCATCAGGGCAATCAAGGCCGATTCAGTCCCATAAGCAGGCCTGAACCCAGACTGGGATGGGTCAAGATAATCTGTTTCATCCAAAAGTACTTGTAGTTGCTGCACCACAACCCTCTCAATCACCTTCCCTAAGAAGGGAGTATTTGCAACCAGTCGGTAGTTGTCACAAACCAATGGGTCCAGGGCGGGCTTTTCCAGGAGTGGTCAGATCACTGTCTCTTTCAAGGCGGCTGGAACCACTCCCTCCCGCAATGATGCGTTGACCACATCCTGGATCCACTTGGTCAGACCTCCTCGGCAAACTTTAATAAGCCAAGAAGGGCAAGGGTCAAGAGGACACGTTGCTGGCTGCATCATCGCAAGCACCTTGTCCACATCATCAGGCAGCATCAACTGAAACCATTCCCAAGAAGTTGGCCATGCTTGCTGGAGCTGTTGACCATTGAACCGCACTGTCACTGAGTTTGTTTTCCATCAAGTCTGAAAAACTGTAACTAGGGGGAGTTATGTCTTTGCCCAGTCTGGGAACGGACTGCCAAGGCCGTTGCTATGGTAGCCATTGCGATAAACTGGGAAAAGTTCTAGCAGCTATCTGTGTTAAGCTGTGTCTTCTGTGTATTGCCTCTGAACTGAGAGGTTCTCTTCTGTGTATACCTTTGGAGAGAGAGGCACCAGAAGGGGGGTGACTGAAGAAACTCTACATGTATTTACTCTTAAGCCTTTGGCCATAATGTCTTAATAAAGACTCTTAACATGCTCTAATGCTCTGAAGAAGTTTCTTGCTTAACTTAACTCCAACGTAATGTATGCTGTTTCACGCAACAACGCACACACGTCAACAGGGGTTATGGGCCCAGATCCACAGCGCATTACACGGGAGTAAGTTGCTGGTCTGAACGGCAGACGGAGTTCCAGAGGGCAGCTTGATTGATTGTACCAGATGGAGGTGAGCAACATGGCTGTAAACCTGTCTGGGGGAGGCTTGCCAATGGAAAGATTGACGGAAAAGAATTATGGCAGCTGGAAGCCGAGGATGCGGGCTTTGCTGATAACAGAGGATTTATGGGACATTATAGATGGACCACCCCCGGCGGTATTGACCGCGGCCTGGAAGCGCAAAGATCAAAGGGCGCAGGCGTTTATAATCTTGGCTCTATCGGATTCTCAACTGATGTGTGTGAGAGATGAGCCGTCGGCTAAACAGATGTGGGACGCGTTGCAGGATTTGTCCCAGGAATGGCAGCGGAGGCAGGAGGCGCAGAGAGCCGAGCTGATGGAAGCTGTCAGAAGCAAGGAGGAGAAAAGTGCCGAACTGGAGGAGGCAGCCGAAAGCAAACAGGATTACAAGCAGCAGCTGTTAAAGGCTTGTTATGCCTGTGGGGCTCATGGGCATCTCCAAAAAGACTGTGCAGTCAAGCAAAACTCCAGGGACTGAGGCTTGAAGCAGGGAAGTGTGAACTTTGTTTGTAAACAGAAGTCTCAAGATTTAGGACCTGTTAACTGGCTTGTTGACAGCGGGGCAAGCCATATATTAATCAAAGACAGAAGTTTGTTTTATGCTTCAGAAGAAGTGCAGGATTTTGTGCAACTTGCGGATGGATCACAGAAACGGGTGGAAGCCCGAGGACTGGTGAGATTTAATAAACTTGGGATAATGTCAGAATGTTTGTTTGTTCCGGAATTGGCTCATAATATTTTATCAGTTCAAAAACTGGTGAATTCTGGGTATTGTGTAACATTTGATAGAGGAAAATGTTTTATGCAGAGAAGAGACAAAGTTGTCTGCCAGGGATTCATGACACAGGGGCAGTTTAGAATGTCCGTGGGTGTGAAGTGTGCTGATGCCTTGAGTTTAATGGGGCGGAAAGAGAATGATGGTCAGAGCTGTAAGAAGACAGCTATTAAAAGCACACAGCCACAGTATTCATGTAATGCGGTGAGGCTGATGCCTGAAAGAGTGCATCGCAGCCGAGTTTACAAGCCACAGGGTAAGAGACGTGGCAAACGTGCACCTAGAGCACAAGAGAATGCATATTTCAGAGCTTGGTGTCCAGAAACACAAGCGCAAACATTTAAACCAGATCTTGACGTAAATCTGAAAGGCACGAAGACAAAGAGTCTGGTTTTGTCAGGAGCAAAGACAGGAGGTCTTGAATGTTTTGTGGATGCAGATCATGCAGGGGAGCTGAGCAGTCGTAAGTCAACCTCTGGCATAGTTGTGATGTGGCACGGGTCATGCATTGACTGGAGCAGCAAGAAACAAAACATGGTGGCTGACATAATGACCAAGCCTTTGTGTGAGGAGAATTTGGCAAACTGGTGACAAGGCTTGGAATGAGCCAAAGTTTGATTGAATAAAGTTCTAGCTAAATGTACAGAGATGTTCTGAAATGTACTGTAATGTACTGAGATGTAATTTGGAACTGTATTGCAAGGTGTATTGGAGAAATGTATTGTTGTTATTGTTGTAATGAGTTACAGACATGATGGGAAAAAAGGGGGAATTGTTGACCATTGAACCGCACTGTCACTGAGTTTGTTTTCCATCAAGTCTGAAAAACTGTAACTAGGGGGAGTTATGTCTTTGCCCAGTCTGGGAACGGGCTGCCAAGGCCGTTGCTATGGTAGCCATCGCGATAAACTGGGAAAAGTTCTAGCAGCTATCTGTGTTAAGCTATCTGTGTATTGCCTCTGAACTGAGAGGTTCTCTTCTGTGTATACCTTTGGAGAGAGAGGCACCAGAAGGGGGGTGACTGAAGAAACTCTACATGTATTTACTCTTAAGCCTTTGGCCATAATGTCTTAATAAAGACTCTTAACATGCTCTAATGCTCTGAAGAAGTTTCTTGCTTAACTTAACTCCAACGTAATGTATGCTGTTTCACGCAACAACGCACACACGTCAACAGGAGCTAATGGGAACGCAAGTCTAACAACAACTGGAGAGTATCAGGTTCCCCAGCCCAGGTCTAGATAGTGCTAAGCAGGCTTTGTGGTGGTGTTCATTCGTGTGAGTGCATTGCCACCACAGACCAATGCATTTAGTTGGCAGGGTGATGGAGGAGCAGGCTTCCAAGCTGCAATCGGAAGGGCATGGATGATCCCTCACTAAGCAATGCTCTCGGGTCTCTCATGTATGACATTAGGGCAGTGGTAGGACAGGCTGTGCTCTGGAAGCTTTCAGCTCCTTGGACAGCTCCTTGAAAGTTCGGACTAAAACCTGGAGCAGAATCACTGCCTCTATGACATTGGGGTCATCAGTCTCCGCCATCTGGAAGATAAGCTGACATAGTAGTTCAAAACTTCCCTCAAAGCTAAGGCTGCAAATATTCCAGGATTGCACACAGACACACACCAACCACTAATACTGCCAAACAATTCCCAATTTTTTTTAAGTGCCTGCCTCTCATTAACAAAGGATTTATAAGTCTGAAAGTATATGGCTAACACCTGGTGAAATGTCAGATGGAATTAGGGTTACCAGGTGTCTGGTTTTCAGCTGGATTCTCTGTTTTTGGGGGGTCCACTCTGGGTCTCTGGGTAACTCACCTTAATCTCCGGACTCTCAGCTTCCATTTTTTTTTAAATTAAGTTTCTAGGTGGTCTGGTTTCCAAAATATACACCAAAACTTCAACTGCCCCCTGTGACTGTTAAATCAAATAGATCTGTTATAGCAGCTCCTAGCTCTAACCCCGCCATTTCAGGATTGCAGCCAATAAGTGAAGCCAGGGTTGTGATTTGTTGACCCAAGTAGTCCCCAGACTTCATTGCAACATCGGAAAATGGTGGTTTTGAGTTTTTCAGTTTGTTTGAGTAAGTAAGAATAAGGCTTACAGTTTTTTTCCTCTTGTGTGCAAGAGTCAGACCCTGGGCTGTTGAAGAGGGCAGTGCTTTGAAAACCTTTGCAATATGAAAGTATTTAATCCAATACTTGCTTTTCTGGGAGTAAAGCAATGCTAATCCCATGTACTTGGAGTAAACCCCATTGAATTCATTAGGACCAGACCTTGGAAGTAACTAGTTACAAGTAATGAATTACTTGTAATTCATTACTTTTTTGAGTAACGAGTGGGTAATTCCTTTACATTTTGATTGTAATAGAACTAGGAGTAATTTTACTACTTTTTTTTTTTTTACAATAATTTTTATTCAAATTTTCATAAAACATACAAAACAAAATCATAAAACATTCAAAGACAAAAAGCAAAACAAAACAAAAATGATTAAACAAAAAAATAAAATGTTGACTTCCCATTTGTCGCAGATCAAATCAGTTATAGGTCTACAATATATAACAATCCTGTCTCTTAAATTATATTATAAAATCACTTTCCTCCAGTAGTTATCTTAATTAATCATCAAATCTCATAAACATTACTTTATTCTTTCCACAAAAAGTCAAAGAGAGGTTTCAATTCTTTAAGAAATATATCTATCAATTTTTCTCCAAATAAACATGTCGATTAATCCATCTCGTTAATAATAATAATAATCTTATTGTCATAACCATAGTCCAAATAAACATATCGATTAATCCATCTCATCAAAATCTGTTAGGTCCAATAATTTCAATAGCCATTATTCCATTATCCCTATTAATTCCATCTTCCATCTTCAATAGTCCTGTTAAGTCCAGTAATTTCAGTGTCCAATCTTCCATTATCAGTATTCCATAATAATCTTGCTGTTGTAGCCATAGTCATATAATAAGAGTCTGATGGGAATTTCCTCTATCCCAAATATTTTCTTGCCATCAATTCTGAATAAGTTGCTGAAATATTGTTGTAAAGTCATATCTCTGTTCTTCTTTTTTACAAAATGCACTGGCTCATCTCTTGAGAGTTTTTCCATTGTCACATGGCTGCTGTTAATTCCATAGATTTTCTCTATATCAAGCTCCATCACGTCATTCCAGTCCAGAAGATTATCCAAGCCATTGATAACTTTATCTCTAATATCTTCATTAATTTCTTCAGAGATAACGTTAAATTCCAAACAGTAGATTTTATTTCTAATATCCATAAACTCCAGATCTTTTTCCAATTCCACATTTGTTCCAATCTCCAGGGCTTGTATCTTCCCTTTATTTTTTCTTTTCTTATCTCT
This sequence comes from Rhineura floridana, assembly GCF_030035675.1. Taxonomy (NCBI): domain Eukaryota; kingdom Metazoa; phylum Chordata; class Lepidosauria; order Squamata; family Rhineuridae; genus Rhineura; species Rhineura floridana. Next base: position 39,571,815 of record NC_084482.1, read on the forward strand.
GATCTCATTCTCCTCTCTCACAGGATCCCCTATTTCTTTAAGCTCCTGCGTCATTTTGCTCAGTTCAATTTTCAGCTCCTTACTGCCCTGTCGCAGGGTTTGTTTCGTTATCTCAATCTCATCCATTATTTTCTGAAACATAATTACTTCCAGATTCTCAGCCACTTTCTTGATTGCCATTTTTTAAAACCACGAAAACAAAGCAAAACAAAAATAAAGAAGAACCACTTCTTATTTCAGCAACAATTGGGTTAATATTCCAGGCTTGATGACATCACAGTATAAACAGAGCAGCCTGCCTTATCTCTCTATGTTCAAGAATACAAAACAAATTTAGTTCCCAGCATCAAAACAGTTAGCGGCGTCGTGAAGAAGCAGATTCGTCAAAATAAAATAGACCAAAAAGAGAATAGTCCCAGACAATATAATGTTCCTCGGAATAGAAATCCCTCTTCTGTGTATATCTTTAGAATGCACTTCCAGGACAGCTTTTTGCAATAGAAACAGAGATAAGCTGTTAATTTCGTGAATAACAGAGAAGAGTTATAGCTCACCCAGAAGCTCTTTAAAGCTGATTAAATTGACAAATCTCTTTTTGCTGCAACAATTTAAACCAAGTAAAAAAAATAATAGAAAGAAGGGTGCTTGCCTGTTAGTCTGTTTTCTCTTTGAAGAAAAGATAAACGTATCGCATTAAACAGATAGAGCTTGTTCGGAAGTCCGTCCGGCATTGCTGGCTGGACCTTTTCTCATAAATTAATGAAATCCAGTCCTCCCAACAAAAACAGGCTTTTGAGGTTGATCTCTACGTTTCTCCCTGCCCGGGAGAAATTTCATCAGTCAAAATAAAAATGTTCTGACTGATTTATATCTGAATAAGCTTCTTTTGAAGCGGGAGCCCGTCTCAAAAGCAGGCACAAGCGAAGTCACCCTTCCCGGAAGTCGAGTAATTTTACTACTTTTGTGGAGTAATTGTAACATTTCCAGAATTACTTTTGGGCATTACTTGGGGGGGAGCAAGGGAAGTCTTCTGCTCCTTTGATTTGTGGATGAAAATCATGTTCCTCAAACTGGGCTTCTGTGCAGTGTCGCTCTTTCCTCATGCTCTGTGGATGGGTAGGAGGCGACGAGGGAGGAGGCAGAGAGTGAGATGGGGTGGAGTGGAGAAAACAATTATTTTAAAAAACAGATAGTGGTGAAGAATGGAGTGGAGGGAAAAAGGATCCGGAGGTCAAGAACATGGATAAAGGAGGAGAAGGAGGCAGCAGCAGAATGGAGGTAAAGAACCGTGGAGGTGAACGATGACAACGTGTGTGTTTGTGTGTGTGTGTGAATACTGTGTTTGCACTTGGCACACAAAGTGGCCTCCACTACCCTCTCTGGCTACTGTGCTGCATTTGCAGTATTTTAACTTTTTTGCATCTCAGGGGATCTGTCCCCGCCACCATTGCTATCTTATGAATTAAAATAATTATTCTACTACCTCTGTATGTGTTTGTTATTTTTAATGTTGTTTTAGGCTACTTAGAGGTGCAGCAGCCAAGGCCAGCACCTTGTAGGCTTTTTTTAAAGTAACTGAAATGTAATTGTAGTGATTACTTTGGAGGAAAAGTAAAGTAATCAGTTACTTTCAGAGCAATTGTGATTGTAACGGTAATTACTACTTTTTTGGGGCCATGTAACTGTAACTGTAATTTATTACTTTTTAAAAATAATCTTCCAAGCTCTGATTAGGACTTACTTTTGAGTAAACATTGTTAGGATTGTGCTGTAAATTAATGGGACTTTTGAGTAAACACAGCAAAGAATTGTGTTTGTGTTGTAAATCTTTCTCTCTTTTCTCTCCCCCTCCAGTCCTATTTTTAAAGCAATTAGGCAGGGTTTACCTAGGTATCACAGTTTTTATTATGTAGGAAACTAATACTGATTTTTTAAAAATGTTCTACAATGACCAACTGGTTTGACAATAAACTATTATATGGGGTGTATTTTTATACCTGCATATGTATGTCTGTGTGTGTGTGTGTGTGTGTGTGGACTCTTTCCAACAACCTTGTGAGGTAGGGTTGGTGATTGGAAACCAAGACAGCCCACAATAAGAAATAAATCCCTTTAAAAACAATAACCATAAAACAAGTACAAACAGTTGCAAAACAGCTTAAAGTGGCATGATTCTGAATTTTTGGTTGGGTGAATGAAGTTTATTTATTAATTTATTTATTATTTGATTTATATCCCACCCTTCCTCCCAGAAGGAGCCCAGGGCAGCAAACAAAAGCACTAAAAACACTTTAAAAATAATCAAAACAGACTTTAAAATATATTAAAACAAAACATCTTTAAAAACATTTTTTTTAAAGAAAATGTTTAAAAACATATTAAAAAGCAATTCCAACACAGACACAGACTGGGATAAGGTCTCAACTTAAAAGGCTTTTTTAAATAGGGGAAGGGTTGTAGCTCATTGGTAGGGCATATGCTTTGCATGGAAAGGTCCAGAATTCAATTTCTGGAAAAGGCTATTGCCTGGAATCCTGGAGAGCCAATGCTAGTCCATGCCATCAGAACTGAGCTATGTGGTACCAAATGGCCTGAGTCAGTATAAGGCAGATTCCTTTGTTCCTAAAAGTGGGAACAGACTGAAGGGCCATAGTGACTCCAAAATTTATTTATGTATTTTATTTACAACAGTTATATACTGCTTTATTATAAACAATCTCAAAGCAGTTTACAGAAAGAATCAAAACAATGAAATTATTGGCAAAAACTGTTAAAGACATGTATTTAAAAACATTCAAAATAATAAAACCAACAATGGGTTAAAAACAGATTTAAAAACACAATAGCGTCTACATGCCTGAACAAAAATGATTTTAGCAGGTGCTGAAAAGAGGCATCTGCCTAATGTCAGTAGGCAAGGAGTTCCAAAGCGTAGGTGCTGCCACTTTGTTGTTGTTGTAGTTATGTGCCTTCAAGTCAATTTAGACTTATGGTGACCTTATGAATCAGTGACCTCCAATAGCATCTATCATGAACCACCCTGTTCAGTTCTTATAAGTTCAGGTCTGTGGCTTCCTTTATGGAATCAATCCATCTCTTGTTTGGTCTTCCTCTTTTTCTACTCCCTTCTGTTTTTCCCAGCATTATTGTCTTTTCTAGTGAATCATGTCTTCTCATTATGTGTGCAAAGTATGATATATGTCCAAAGTCAGAGGAAGGCAATGGTAAACCACCTCTGAATACCTCTTACCACGAAAACCCTATGAACAGAGTATCCAAAATGCTGCCACTTTACAGGACTGATTTCTTACAAGAGCAGAACAAGCACTATGTGGCACCCATAGCATGGAAAGCACAGCTTGAACTTGGCCTGGTAGCAAATCAGGAACCAATGCAGATTTCAGAGCAAAGGTATTATGGTAAGGATCTCACTCTCAAGAGAGCCAGTGTGGTGTAGTGGTTAAGGTGTTGGACTATGACATGGGAGACCAGAGTTCGAATCCCCACATAGCCATGAAGCTCATTGGGTGACCTTGGGCCAGTCACTGCCTCTCAGCCTCATGAAAACCCAATTCAGAGGGTTGCCATAAGTTGGAATCGACTTGAAGGCAGTACATTTACATTTAGGATCTCACTCATGTCAACAATCATGCTGCAGCATTCTGCATTAACTGATTGGCTGCCAGGATTTTTTTAGTTTTGGTTTTTGATTATGAATCTTGACTGGTTGTGAGATGCTAAGTTGTCTGCCTTACTCATAGGAATCTTGTTGTGGTTAGTATGGTATTGCATTTAGGAAAGCATCACTGTCTTTTGTTTTTCATTTTCTGTTTGCGTATCATTTACCTTTAACCTCACTCCCTTACATCCATAGAAGCAACAGCAGTGGTTGCATGTGCTCAGCTCAACCCCCTAAAACCCATTGATGATGCACCTTGTTGGTTGCATGGCAATTTGTTTCTTGCCCAATAGTGATAAAAGAGAATTAACATATTTGAAAGTATGGCTGCAATTTTTGTTCCCAAGCTGCTGCCTTTGAAGGTAGACCAAACCATGTGTGTTTGTCAATTATTACTCACTGGAATTGGGTTGGCTGTCAAAGTGAGTTTATAGCAGCTCACAGGGTAGACAGAAAGGGTAGAGAATCTTCTTACTCTTACTCATTTCTCAGACTTCTTTCTGAAGTGAAGGGCCAAATCTATAAAGAAGTTTGGAGCAGCCATGTTAAAAGATAAGGCCAGGACATTCCAGGCAGGGGGTTGCCAACCCTGCTTGGATATGGATGTCTTTGGAGAGGATCCCTAGTCAAGGTTTACCAACAGCACAATCCAAACTATATCTACTCAGAAGTAAGTCCTGTTGAGTTCTATGCGGCTTAATTCCTTAGTATGTGTGTGTAGAATTGTAGCCTTCGGGGCATCCATCTTTACTCCCGAATGCTCCCATCTAACAATCCCCACAACACTAGGTTCCTTTCTTCCTACAGTGGCCTTCTGGTGACTGGTCTGGCTTGAAGGCACTTAAACCTTTCTTGCCGAGAGCAAATAGGCTAGATTAAATGTTCCCTACCCAGGCTCCATCTTTTAGCTAAGATTTCTATCTTAACTTCCAATCAAAATTTTTTTTAATTGTATGCTCCAAGCAACTGTGATTGATGCTTAATGTATCATGCTTAATTACTTCACTTGGGCCCACCCCCATGACATCACTCGGGCCCACCCCCATGACATCACTCGGGCCCACCCCCATGACATCACTCAGGCCCGCCCCTGAAATCTCAGGTTTTGGGATGCTTCTGGCCTGGCAACCCTAGATGGAATTAGTGGTGGCTGAATAAATAATTTTAGGAGTGGAAGCTTCAAGGCGCTACACAATTCCTGGATCCTCCCCATGATTAGAAAATTAGATAACATTATTAGGCAAACATAGGAAAAAGCATGCATACAGTTATACCAGGCATAGAATTCGGCTTTTCTTCATGCAGAAGAGTATGCCTCCCCTGCTGCAAGCCATGCTGAAAGCTGAAAATATCCTCAGAGACCAAACTATAATTCAGGAATCACATGTTTTAGCAAGGGTGAGGAACCTCCATCCCATGGACCAAATCTGGCCTGGGAAGCTGTTTCCCCAGACCATGTTCCCCTGCTACACTTGATGTCATATGATCCTGTGGGAATTTCAAGCCATGAGGAACTTAATCACACAACCAAAAACTACAGAAAGTAGGCTTGAAGTCACCACCCATCAGCTGACAGGCAGTAACTTTATACTCACTGATCAGCAGTACTCCAAAGCACCACGCAGGGCTCTCTGCAAGCCCCATGTGGTGCTTTGAAGTCTTGATGATCAGCACCAGACATCATGGCAGCGTGAAGCGATGTGCAGGGCCACCTACTTGTCCAATATGGTCCATGAATGGTAAGGAAGATAAGAATCTGACCCGCCAGCCTGATCAGGTTGGCCACCCCTGATGCAAAGCAGCCAAGGTCACCAACAGAACATGAATTCAGCATTTAAAAAGTACCTTTGCCACCTTTCCCTTTCCTCTGTCCCATTTACAAGCTGGGGCAGTTCAAGTAGAGAAGATGGCAGCACCTGGAAGCAGTTGACTTTTACTGGAGATGGGGCAAGAGGGTTTGGGTTTTTGTTTTGTTTTTTGGCAAATTGAAGAAAGTTTGAAAAAGGAAACGCTTCTTATAGCGCATACACTCATCCAACATTTGCCTCTGGAAAACAGGTTTGGCCATTTTTTTGTATTGTTCCAAAAACCTTCAAAACCTGTTTGTCCCCCTCCCCCATAGTGGGACAAAAGAAATGTGTACATGATGTACACACAAACACACTATGAGAAGAAAAGCCTCTCTCAAATTACTTTCCAACTCTCTTAAAAATTATAGTCTGGCTTCAAACTGATATACAGGACATCTAGACAGCATTCAGTGGCCATGGCTTCAGTGCACTGTTACCTTCCCCACAGATAGCAGAAGTGCACAAAGACGTGGAATGTGCCAGTCAGTGAGCCTGCAGAGTCTAGCTTTTCTTTCTACAGTCTTTAAGATTACTTGTGCATTTTAAGGGGACTATGCAGGCCAGGACCTCGCTTATGAACGGCTAAAAGGCTTAGAGGTAGGGATGCGGCCCTCCCGATGTTGCTAGACTACAGCTCCCATCATCCCTGACTATTGGCCATAGCCGGCTGGGGTTAATGGGAGCTGGAGTCTCAACAACATCTGGAGGGGGCCATAGTGTCTCCACTGCTAGCCTAGGGACTGCTCCTGCTCTTTCCCACCAGTCCTTTTCCACTGCTTCCTAACTTCTTCTTGTTTCTTCCAGGTCCGCGCCAGCGCCATTGCCCAGGATGCTGACCAGAACTACGATTATGCTAGCAACAGTGTGATCCTACACCTGGATGTGGGTGACGAAGTTTTCATCAAGCTGGACGGAGGGAAGGTGCATGGGGGCAACACCAACAAGTACAGCACCTTTTCTGGCTTCATCATCTACCCGGACTGAGTCCTCTTGGCTCCTGTGTCCCCTCCTCCTTTTCCCCCCTACCCAAACCCTTCCCTTCTGGGCCAGCTTTTATTCTCCTTGCTTTACCACCTCTCTGGACCCAGAAGGTCCTTTCAGCAAGGTCCCCAATCAACAGAGACTGAAACAGAAACTTTGGGGAGGTAGTGATTTTGCCCTCCCCGCTTGAGTTAAGATGATGCAAGGAGGTGGGAGGATTAAGGGATTTATGGTGCATGGGGAAATCAGGGAGGGGGTGGATACAGAGTAGCATAATATCATTGTGGGGGTGGCTTGGTCAGAAGAGACAAAATCCAGATTTGGAGTATGCCTGCTTTGAAAGGAAGGGCAATGTATGGCAAATCGGGCCCAAACCGCTGGAGATCGGCTCTGGAAGGTCCATTTCTTTATCAGCTGCTTCCTTAGTTCCAAGGTGGAAAGATTTTAAGAGGGAAAGTTTCATTAGTGCAGTTGTCCCTTCCCTCATTTTGCCCTCACAACAACCTTGTGAGGTAGATTGGCCCAAGAGATAATGAATGAGTGCCCCATGGCCCACCCAGTGAGCTTCGTGGGGATTTGAACTGGGGTTTCTCTTCTTCTAGTCCTACTCTTTATTAATCCCGCTGCTGACTCGAAGATGCCTCATGTATATTTTCCACAGACCAATTAGTTGGCTGTAGAGGCAGAAGTCATGATCTGTATTAACTATAACTTAATAGAAAAAAGGCAATGGGAAGGTCTTTGGGGGGCACAATTATAGCTGGATTTAGTTTTGCCACTCTTATCATCCATAGGAGTGTGTGCCCCCCACCCCAGGAAATATCGTAATCATATATGGGGGGGTGGATATATTCTTTACTCTGATGTTGCATGTCAGCAGTGAGGGAGGGTTAGGAATAATTTTTTTAAGTGTGTTGTGTAGTGCAAAGTTCACAGTTTAAGCCTGCTCCATTGAAGCAAGGGGCGAGAAAAGCATCCTAATAAAACCTCTAACCTCTTCTATGTTAAACAGGTGCCAGTGCCTCAGCAACTCTTGATGTATTGTACAACCGGGGGGGTGGGGTGTCAACCTTGATTCCTCCTACTTTTGTACATTTACCCACAGGTTTGTCAGGGCAGCTGCCCACATGATGATCCTTTCTTCACCTGCATGAAGATATATAGATATTATTCATATATAGACCTTAAGCTGAGACAAATGGGGGCCTCTGCACCTTGGTATGTAAATATCTCACTGAGCTCACCCTGCCTGCACTGGGGACAATGACAACTGCACCAGTCTCTGTCATAAATCTTTGTGCCGCAAATGGTGATCCCTATATATTTTTTCAGAAGACCTGCATTTTCCTGTTAATGACCTGTTATAGCACTACATGCCATGTAAAACCATACCTTCCCCCAAATAGTACACCACCAAAACATGCATCATCATAACTAGATTTTTTAGGATGTACCGGTATTGGTAAAATTCACCCACACGCCCATTACTTCAGCAGCACTGAAAGCAAATTACAATGCCTGACTTCCCCCTTTCAGAACTCCCTGAATCGCACTCCAAGTGCACCATGAAGCCATCACATGCAACTCAAGGTGCACCACAACAACTTCAGTTACCATCTGAAACAGTGTCACAACAGTGCACCCAAACAGGACCTGCTCTGCTATGCAGCAGAGTGACGTGACCTTATTCAGGTGGCACCTTGAAGGTCAAGGACACGGGGGTTGGGAAGAGGAATTCAAGAACTGGCGTGTGAATTGTGCAAGTGTGGGGAGACACCACCATTTTAGCTCTTCTCTAGGTAACCAAATGTCTTAGGGCAGTACTGCAACCTAGACACAAACTCCCATAGAGCTTATCTATTAAAAATATACATTCCCATCAACTTACATTAAGGCAACCACACCGTCTCTCCAAAGCATACTCAATTTTTTAAAAGCATACCCAATAAACATAGGGACATAGTAGTTGCCTCATACCATGCCAGAACATTGATCCATCTAGCTAGTGTCGTCTATACTGACTGCCAGCGGCTCTCCAGGATTTGGGGAAGAGGACATTCCCAGCCCTACCTGGAGATGCCGGGGATTGAACCAGGAACCTTCTGCATGTAAAGCAAATGCTCTATCATTGAGCAACGAAGCCCCCCATAAGGATACGCTCATGCATCCCTAATCCCTCCGCTTGCACACACACAATTTTAATGTATTTATCTAAAAACGTATTTCCTGTCCTTCTGGTACCCGTGTATGCCACTCAAGGCGGCTAGCAACAATTCAAGCCAATTATAAAACATAATGAGAAAAACACAATATAATAAAAACCGAGATAAGTGCAGCGGATTAAAACAAAAGGACTGGATAAAAACTTATCTTTCCACATCATACATAAGGCTTTCCCTTTCCCTTACAATGGGGTCCAGAACTATAAGCGTGATAAGGAAGGGAAACAGACAGACAACAGTGAAGTTTCACTGTAGGTTTGCCTAGCAACAGACACCATCTTCTAAAGACAAAAGAAAGGCCTTTTCATTCCACCCGTCTATGCCTACCTACTATAGATCTGTAAACCTCTTTTCCATGTGTGTGACCGTGTGCACATGCAATGATGCTCATGCATCAAGATGTACACCAATGACTTCTCACCTCTTATATGTACACATCCATAGATGTGTACATGCGTTAGGATTGTCAAATTAAGCTGCTGCTAAGCTCTAGTTTGCATGTGGTATCTGGCATCTCAGACCCTAGCATAAATGTACAGTACATGTGAAAGCCAAAATGGATGTCTCTGTGCAGAGTTGGGGGCTGGGGTCAGAAAGAGAAAATTTATGAGAGCCAATGTCAGATCACAATAATGAATTCATTCAAATTCCACATTCCCAAAATAAAATTTAGAAAATTGGGGCTTCTTTGAAAATTTTCTAGTCCTATTAAGTACATGAAGGTGTGCCTGCTTGTGATGGTGCCCACAAACGCATGCAGTTCTTCACACCATTATTCATCTGTACACAAGTGTGTATTTGTGTGTGCATGCATTTAAAGTTGAGGGTGTACCTGTTTGGGTTGAAACCATGAAGTGAAACAGATGGAAAGCTATGAGATGGAGATCATCCATGAACTCACAAAGCCAGCACATCAAAACATTTATGCCGTAAAAACACATGCACAAATTTACTTGTGCAAACTATGTACATTATTATTTATAGTACCTAAAATGTATATAAAATTATAATGAATATATATATGTACACACACAAGTATGTAAGTGCGCATGTATTAGCGCACAAAAATACCACACACATTATCTGTACATTTGTACTACCACCATTTATGTCTCCTCAAAAAATTTACCCCATCCTGCTTCTATCTCCCATCTGCCTCCTTTGTTCCTTGTCCTTCCAGGGACAGGGGGAAAAAATCCTTCTGTTGCTGGTGGCTGCAGTTTGGACCCTCCTGCAGCCTTGCTATTTTGCACAGTCCCCACTGCATGCATGCCCTTTTCAAATCCGTGGAGGATCTGGACAGTGCCTAGTACATACTATGGACAGAAACCTGCCAGAGAGGCCCCAGGGCATGGCTGTAAACTCAGCATCAGGATGGCTTTGCTGCCAGGAACATGAATGCCACTGGGACCACTCGACTCTGTGTCTTTAAATGATCAGAATCTGTGTTTTATCTGTTAATAAAGATACGCTGGTTTTTGACTCACATCTTGTCTTTTGCTGGTGTCAGTTCAATGAACATTGCATTAGCTGAATGCAAATATTTATATTTACCAAGTACTAAAACATTCATTTACATGCACATACACAGCCCCAGAAGCACTTGCATGCATACAGACACATTCACATGAGCAAAGCCCTATACAGAAAACACACACACACGTTTTTCCAGGCAACAGAATGCTCCTTTATAAGAAACGTCTTTCTTCAGCCTATTCACACTGCCACAGAACTCTTTAATAAAAACCATCAGAGCCAAGCTCAGAAAATGCACAGAATTTTTTGTTGGTTGTCTGCAATTCAGTCCTGATCATCTCAGCTTTCTGTATTAGGGATGGGGGAGAACATCTGCTAAACCAGACTTAGGACTGGATTCCGACTGAATCTTTTTGGACCGGGACTGATTTCTTGCAGCAGGCTGTGGTTGTAATAGGCATGGATTTGGGGCTGAATTTCCCCCCTGATTTTATGTAATTATCTTCGTAATTTCATCTCAGTTGATGCATTCGTAACAATGTGTAGGTGTGATAAACAGGGGGGGAAATCACATGGAACACTGATAATTTACATTAAAAAATATGCATTTTTTTCACAACAACAAAAAAAAGCAGACACACACACACAAGTCAAGTACACATATTTCTTATTACCTTCCTCAACAATCCACTCATACGCACCAGTGCAACCTCTCTCAGGTATGATCTAACCCAGAAGAATGAAGTGAAAGAATCTGGAGATGGCAGAGGGGACTGCTCCACTTCAAACAGTAGGATGTGTATGTGTGTGGGTAACACCTTCTTTTAATGCATCCTCATGTTTAAACAAAACTGCAGTCTGTTTCCTTTTACTTGCTATCCCAGGTATATGAGCGCTCATGTATTTGCAGCACTAAGTAGAAGGAAGAAAAAGACAAAATCAGTCTCAAATTCCACACGGCCAATTGGGTTGTCCTCTTGAAGCAGGGGTGGCTAATGTGTGGCCCTCTGCACTTTAACTCCCAAATTCCGAGACCACTGGCTAGGGCTGATGGGAGTTGTAGTTCAACAACATCTGGATGACCATAGGGTAGCCATAGGGTGACAGCTAGGAAATGTATTGTGGCATGGGTTTTCATGGGCCAGTGCCCATTTTGCCAGGTGCATGAAGTGGTCCCCTAGGAAGGTACATATATTCTTTAAGTATGTTAAATCAATGACATAAAGCATGTGGATTGCAGCCTATCAATGAAAAAGCCCACCCCAGCTTCTCTAAATTCCCTCCTGGCTCATATAGCCACATATTAACAATGCCCCTGAGGACGCTTAGCATCCTTGGCTGACAACTCCTCCATAGCAGAAAGTGCTTCCCCTGAGCTCTTGCCTGAACTTCATCCAGTTTCCCACTGCTTTCCCCACCCCCCAGTTCCACCCGGGAGCTATCAACAGTGGCAGAAGGATTCATGGTTTGTGTGAGCAGCAAGTATAAATGCACATATCTTCACACACATCATTCAGACTAGGTGACAGGATGTCTCTGCGTGCATCACACAGAACCTGCCACCTGTGTCATCAGCTCACACATTTTATTCTGCATTTATATATCACATGTGCTAGACTGCCCCCATGTTCAACAAGTCAAGGTGCATGCTCCAAGCATCAGAGTGGTCTAAACGCACATGGCATTTTCCGCACACTGAGCTGTCTGCCTAACGATGAACATTTTTGTGCATGCCGATGTATGTGATATGCCAGCAATTGCACACACATGATGTAGCATATCAGTGCTGCCGAGGAATATACCTGCCGCTCCTATTGCTGTGCAGCTTCCTAAGTGTGGGTAGCCATGTCTGGAAGGACATACGTGCCCAGTGGATAGCGCTCTCCCCTGGACCCATCTGTGCGAAGCCCCCTCCCCCCACACTCCATATCTGTTGCAACCCATGGCTCTTTGGTGCTGCTCCATGCTGGCCCCTGTCACCACACTGACAGCTGATGAGAGGCGCTTTTGCCGTAATGAGCTTCCCAGCCCTGCTGAGGTGGGAAGCTGGGGATTTAGAACTCCCTGACTGATCAGACTGGGGAAGCAGCTATGAGAAGGAGCCAAGGGCCAGGGAATCATGCAGTGTCTGTTGAGAGGAATAATTCAGCAGAACTCATCAATACAGGCAGTGGGGTGGGTGGGGGAGGAACAGGAGAAAGAACTCCTTCCAGTCCTGACTTATCCCCTGCCTCATCTCTCTTCCCCACCCCATCCCACCCCCAATTCTCAGGGCAGGATTTACATTAGGCAAAACCATATAATGAGGACAATGGCAAGAGGGGGCAGAAGTGAGACCCGGTCTTTAAAGAGCGTTTGCACATGCTGAAACTATTCTTAGAGGTACAAATAAGGCTGGTTATAAGACCAAAAAAGCACACAGAGTTTTGTTCATCTCTGGGAACATGCAAGCCCAAAAGGCAGCACATAAGCATATGTACACAAGACAGAATATTCTAATGCACAAAATGCTTGATGTGTGTGTCAGCGTGGTCAGATGGAAAAAAGGGCAGGACATACAAGCCCATAAGATGCCTTCCTACATCAAGTCCACCCAAGCTAAAATGTAAATGTACTGCCTTCAAATTGATTCCGACTTATGGCGACCCTATGAAAAGGGTTTTCTATGCCTGCTGAAATTCCTTCTTCTACATAGCTGTTAAAGGAGCGGAAGCCCTGCCCTCCTTTGCATCTGACCATCCTCATGCCTGGATGCAACAGTGCTTGCATGCATCCCCAGCACTCAACAGCCCCAAGAGATCCGCACTTCCCACCCCTTAAAGCAGCAGCAACGTTAAACTGCACAGCAGCACGATCACTGATGCAGGAACAATTCCAAGACATCAGCGGGAGCGATCCAGGGTTAGCGCAGAGCCCTCGCACTCCACACAATTGATTTCGCAAGCTTATTTCCTGTTTTCTTCCATGTCCAGGGACACTGCACAGTGACCGGGGGAAGGGCCATAGCTCAGTGGTGGAGCACCTGCTTTGTATGCAGAGTCCCAGGTGGAGTCACTGGCATCTCCCGCTTGGGCTGAGAATGTCCCCTGCCTGAAACCCTGGAGAGCCACTGCCTCTGCTCCGAGGGGCAACTTTGGCCTGCCAAAAGTCCCAATTTGGGTCGCCTGGCCATTCCTGGCAAACCATGCCCATCTGCCCCACACCTGATCTAGGGCCCGACCAGGTGGTCTTTCTAATTGCACATTCATGATGATTTGTGCTCATGATGCTGTCAGGGCAATCCCACACAATCCCACTTACAATACTGTTTGTGCCTGCAACAATTTTGGGGCGGTCACACTGCTCCATTTCCAATCCGTGCATATCCCATAACGTCCCGCTGAAACCCTGTAACTTTTTATACCACAAACGTTCTGGGTGATTTTTGTCCACCTTTGTCATGCTATAGCCCCTCCAGACAAGAATGTGGTAGCATTGGGGAGGCATCGCAGAAGAAACTAAAGCAGAATAAATCTACCACTAATGCCCTACTATTGTGTGACAAACACATTGCAGAATACCTCTGCAATAAAACCCCAGTCTGGAGGGGCCCATAATATGGGACGTTAGATGTGGGGCAGGAACCCATGCGGCTTCAAAGGAACAATCAGGAGTTTATACTGAGCTCCTGATTGTTCCTTTGCTGGAGCAATGCAAACTCCCACCGACCATCAGCTCATCTGCAGATGGGTGGTGGGAGCATACCTTGCTGTAGGATCAGGAAGGAGGTTGCACTGAAGCCACTGCTAAAATGTAAGGAAACCCCTGTAGACATTACTGAGCAAGATGGGCCAATGGTCTGAGGCAGTATAAGGCAGCTCCCTATATTGCTAAGCCCTTAAACCCCTCATCTGCTGACAGTGCCGGTTCTGGGTTTATGGAAGGCCCTTGTGCAAGAAGCCCAGAGTGGGACCACCTCTGTCTCACTTTTGTCCTTGCTGCCCATTCACTTGCCCTCTTGCTCTGGGCCCAATCTATATGACTGCCCAGAGGAAGACTGCAAGGAAAGGATGCTCCTGCTCTGCTGCCTCCTCCTCCTCCTGGCTCTTGTCACTGCATGGATGCTCAGCAAGAGCAGATCAACAGGCAATGACAGCAAAGACGAGGAGCAGGCGCCGCAGGAGGGCCCAGGGGCTCCAAGCATTGACAGTGAGCCCCCTATAGAGACGGAGGCCTCAGCAGGTGTCCAATGATGCTTGCCTCCAATGCCAGCTCTGCCTACTATAATCCAAATATTCCAGATACCAAAGGATTAAGAGTGCAAGATTTTTTGCTGGATCAGATCAGACCAAGCTACAAACTCCCAAGCATGGCACGAATTCAATTTCTGCCCTCATTCATTTGCTTCCAACAGTTCCTATACTCACAGGTACACCGCCTTAGTACATGGAAGTTCCATGTTGCAAAATGCATTGCATGAGAAGGGAGCAATCAATACTCCCACCCAGGTCACTTCCACATCATACATTTAAAGCACATGGCTTCCCAAAAGAATCCTGGGAACTGTAGTTTACTAGTCATAGTGTTATGGTCCCCTTAACAAACTCTTAACAAACTACAGTTCCCCGGATTCTTTGAGGGAAACCATGTGCTTTAAATGTGTGGTGTGGATGTGACCCCAGAGACCTAGGTTCCCTTGCACACTTTAGGATGAAACTTATTTCTTCATTTGCAGAGTAGATGTTCCCTGCTGCCCCATACACATTCTATATTCATAGGCAGAGGCTGCAATCCCACACAGACTTTCCTGGGAGTAAGCCTCAATGAACTCATGTTAACTTTACTTCTGAGCAAACATGTACAGGAGTGTACTATGAACATTCAGTACCGCTTCTGTAGCTTTGGTGCTCCTGTTTAGAAATGTCATCAACTGTGCATTCCTATATAGGCCCACTCAGAAGTAAGCCATATCGAATTCAGGTAAGTAGACACAGGATTGCAGCCAAAAATCACAATACTGGCTTGAAAAAACTATTTATAAGCAGTGACATGAGTGTGTAGATGCACACACACACTCACACACCTACCATGATCAATAATGCCTAATTTGTATCACTTCAGCTATGTGAAAAAAATGATTGATTATATGAACCTGCTTTATATACTGTTAGATCATTGGTCCATCCAGCCCAATACTGCCTGCTCTAACAGCAGTTTTATTGGCCCTGCTGTTTTGTTTTATTGGAAATGCTGGAGATTGCATGCTGAAGGTCTTGGGTTCAAAGCAGATGCTCTCCCCATTGCCTGTCTTCAGCCTAATAACCTACAGATAATATCCAGTAGAGGTTTTACACCATATTAACAAGTGTTGTGTACACCATGCATGCTTACCATTCAGCAGTCTCATAAAAATTGTTACCTGCAAAAAAAGGCAGTTGCCAAGGTCAGGGAATATACAACCTTCTCTCTTAAACTGGATAAGATGCATTAACTCCTACATGCCTGGTCTGAGGAGTAACATTAGCAATAAAAAGGAAAAAATATTGTTCTCTCCTGCTCTCGCTCTCTCTCCCGTTTTCAAGGTGATCTTTCTCTGCCTACAAAAAGGAGGCTACAGTTCCCATCCTGTCTGACCATTGGCCATGCTGGCTGGGGCTGATGGGAGTTGGGAGTCCAACAACATCTAAATGGCTACACAGGTTCTACATCCCTATTCTACAGACTTAGGGCATGTACTCACTAGGGTTGCCAGGTTCCTGGCCTGAGACTGATCCTGTATCTTTAGGAGAAGAGAAAGTCAGCCAAGTGCAGGTGTTCTTGCAACCCTGTAATGGGAAAAACCACAAGGTGGAATTCTCCCTTCCCTCTGCACAACTTTTAAAGATACAGAAGACCTCTTGGTTGCCAGGCCCGACCTCCCTCATTGCCTCCTACCCACCCACAGAGCATGAGGGAAGAGCAATGCTGCACAGAAGCCCAGTTTGAGGCACATGATTTTCATCCACAAATCAGAGGAGCAGAAGACTTCCCCTACTCCCCCTCCCAAGTAATGCCCAAAAGTAATGCTGGAAACATTACAATTACTCCTCAAAAGTAATAAAATTACTCCCTATGTTTCAACCTGAATCTAACCCTAACCTGGATCCTAATCCTAATCCTAACTATAACTCTAACCGCAACCTTAACTGTAACCCTAACCTCACAGAGCCCCAAACAGAAAAAGAATCATAAAGGCCAGCCCCAAGGACGGTACAACCCCCCAAACAACAGAGATAGACAGCCCTGGCAAAGGGGACTAGGGTTAGGGTAAGGGTTAGGTTTAGGGTTTCTGGGTTAGGTTAGGAATAGGGTTAGGGTTATTTTGGGGGATAGGGTTAGGGTTAGATTCAGGGTTAAACGTAGGGTTAGGGTCCAGTTTAGGGTTAGGTTGTGAGCCAGGGACTGGGTCCAGGTAAGGGTTACAGTTAGGGTTAGGGTAACGGTCAGGGTTAGGGCTAGGGCTCGGGTTAGCTTTGGGTTTAGAGATAGTTTCTGAGTTAGGGTTAGGATTAGGATTAGGGTCCAAGTTAGGATTGGATTCAGGGTTAAATGTAGGGACAGGGTCCAGGTTAGGGTTAGGTTGTGAGTTAGTGACTTGTTCCAGTTTAGGGTTACAGTTAGGGTTTGGGTTAGGGTTAGGGTAAGTTGTAGGGTAAGGACTAGGGTTGGTTTTGGGGTTAGAGATCATTTCTGAGTTAGGGCTAGGGCTAGGGTAGGGTCCAGGTTAGAGTTAGGTTCAGGGTTAAACGTAGGGTTAGGGTCCAGGTTATGGTTAGGTTGTGAGTTAGACACTTGGTCCAGGTTAGGGTTACCATTAGGTTTATGGTTAGGATTAGGGTTTCTGAGTTAGGTTAGTGTCCAGGTTAGAGACTGGTTCCAGGTTTGGGTTACAGTTAGGGTTTGGGTTTGGATTCAGTTTATGGTAAGGTGTAGGGTTAGGGCTAGGCTTAGTTTTGGGGTTAGTTTCTGGGTTAGGGTAAGGGTTAGGTTTAGGGGTTAGTTTTAGGATTAGGGTTTAGGTATGAATTTTTTTTTTTTTAGGTATTAAATTTTTTATTGAATATAAGCCATACTACAAGAAAGGTACTCAGCCACTACATATGCGGCTTAAGACCAACAAGAACAAAACCAAAATCAACAACAACAACATTAATCCCCCAAGGTACCCCCCAAAGTACTCAGCACAGGAACAGCATCCAAGGCCAGAGTCCAGGATGTAAAGTCCAAGAGCTAAAGTCCAGTCCAGGAGCCGATATCCAGCAGCCAAGGTGGGCACTGAGTCCGAGGGCCAGAGGCAGCAGTCCAAAGTCCATAATCCGGGAGCTGATGTTTAATGTCCAAATCCAATAACAGAAATAAGTCCAACAAGATGGGCAGAAATATATACAAGAAGTGCAGAAAGATATACAATCTCCAGGGCCCATAGGCCAGAGTCCACAAAGCAGAAGGCCAAGTCCAGAAATGGGGGCCAGGAGGCTTATAGGCCATAGTTCAAGTGATGGGTGGGGGGGTGTCCGTCATCCAGGGCCACAGGCGGGCCCAAAGCCCCGATGGCAATCGCCCCCATTCATAGCCTGCCAGTCGCCGTAGGGAGGCCAGGATGTAGCGCACCGTGCCCTCCGGCATGCTCTCCCGCCTCGTGATCCGCTCCCAGCGGCGCGCCCCTCATAGGGCCCCCAGAACAGTGAGGTTGACAAGGCGGAGGGTGGAGGGCAGAACCGGCCAGCACCCCTGCCCCCGGGTCTCCCTTGACCGCTTCCCGAGGTGAAGGCTGCCACCCAGGCTGGTGGTGGCAGCAACATCCTCCCTCCCTGCACGAGTGCTCCCGTGGCCTCTTCCCAATCCCGCCAGGCACCAAAGTTTTGGGTGAGAAACTCTGCTAAGCAGGCCGGGCCCAGGGCCGGCAACGCCAAGCCGCCCTGCTTGCGCAGGCGGGAGGCTACCGCTCGGCTCTGAGGGAAATGGACGGTCTCCCAGAGGAAGCGAAGCACCAAGCGATCCACCCGCCGGAGCAGGGCCTCCGGGATAGGGTAGACTCTGGCCAGGGCCATGGCGATAGGGTACAGGTAGGTCTTCAGGAAGGCCACTTTTTGGAAGGTGCCCAGCCGCCAGCGCTGCCACAGTTCCAGATGAGCATCGACGGCCTGCACCCAGCGCTCCCACTCCCGTAAGCCGCTGCCCCCATGGGCCAGTGAGAATCTAACCCCTAAGATGGAGACGTCCTCCACCACCGCAGCTGCTCTGGCCGGCAGCCCGGCCAGTTGCTCGGCCGCCTCACCCACCTCGTCCACCAGGATGTCTGTCAGAGGCCGCGTGGTCAGGCCGGGCGGCTCGCCGGCGCCTTCCCGGATCCACCCTACAACGAAGCTTTTGTGCAGGTTGACTCCGGCACCCAAGCTGCGCCCGTAGGCACGGAAGGCTTCTAGGATGGGTTGGAGTTACAGTTAAGGTTAGGGGTTAGGTTTTGGGTTAGGGTTATGTTTAGAGTTCCAGCTAGGGTTACAGTTAGTGTTAGTGTTAGGATTGGGATCCAGGTTTGGGTTAGATTCAGTTAAACATAGGGTTAGTGTCCAGGTTAGGGTTCGGTTGTGAGTCAGGGACTGGTTCCAGGCTAGGTTTACAGTTAGGGTTCGGGTTAGGGGCCAGGTTGTGGTTAGGTTGTGAGTTAGGGACTAGGTCCAGGTTAGGGTTACAATAAGGGTTAGTGTAAGTGTTTTGGTTGGGGGTAGCGTTAGGGTTAGTCTTGTGTTTAGAGATAGTTTCTGAGTTAGGGCTAGGATCAGATATGATCTCTAACCCAAAAACTAACCCGAACCATAACCCTAACTGTAACACTAACCTGGACCCAGTCCCTAACTCACAACCTAACCCTAACCTGGACCTTAACCCTATGTTAACCCTGAATCTAACCCTAACCGCCAAAATAACCCTACACCTATCCCTAACCCTAACCCAGAAACCCAAACCCTAATCCTCACCCTAACCCTAGTCCCCTTTGCCAGGGCTATGTATCTCTGTTGTTTGGGGGTTTGTACTGGCCTTGGGGCTGGCCTTTGTGATATTTTTTCTGTTTGGGGCTCTGTGAGTTTAGGGTTACAGTTAGGGTTACGGTTAGGGTTACAGTTAAGGTTAGCATTAGGATTAGGGTCCAGGATAGGGTTAGATTCAAGGTTAAACATAGGCTTCATGTCCAGGTTAGGGTTCAGTTGTGAGTTAGGGACTGGTTCCAGGTTCGGGTTTGGGTTCAGGTTCAGGTTGGAGTTAGAATTAGGGTTACGGTAAGGTATATGTAACCCTAACCCTAACCTATGTTTAAAACTATACCTAACCCAATCCTAAACCTATCCCTAACCCTAACCCTAAGAATCTATCTCTAACTCCAAAACTAGCCTTAGCCCTAAGCCTAACCCTAACCCTCTCTAACCCCAAAACTAACCCTAGCCCTACACCTACACCTTACCCTAATCCAAACCCGAACCAAAAAAAAACCCTACATGTAATGCTAACCTGCAACCAGTCCCTAACCTGGACATTAATACTATGTTTAACCCTGAATCTGACCTTTACCTGGACCCTAATCCTAAACCCTAATATCTAACCCCAGCCCCAACCCTATCCCTAATCCTCTTCCTAACCCGAACCCAAACCCTAACCCTAACCCTAACCCTAATTGTAACCCTAACTGTAACTCTAACCGTAACCCTAAATTTAACCCTAAACTGAACCCTAACCCCTAACCCTAACTGTAACTGTAACTCTAACCCTAATGCTAACCCAAACCCTAATGCTAACCCAAACCCTAATGTTAACCCTAACCTTAACTTTAGCCCTAAACTGGACCTAGTCCTTAACTCACAACCTAACCATCACCTGGACCCTAAACTGATGTTTAAGGCTGAACCTAACCCTAAACTGGACGCTAACCCTAACCCTAACCCTAACCCTAACATGGAGCCAGTCTATAACTCACAACCGAAAGTTCACCTGGACCCTAACCCTAACCCTAACCCTAACCCTAACATGGAGCCAGTCTATAACTCACAACCTAAAGTTCACCTGGACCCTAACCGTAACCGTGACCGTAACTGTAACCCAAACCCTAACCTTAACCCTAACCCTAACTCTGTATCAAAGAGGAAGGACGTGTTTTTCCAGAGCTCCTGTGAGATTCTCGGGTGAGTGCATTTTTTTGCCCCCCTAGGGGGACTGCACTTCTTCAAAAATAACATCTAGACGTTGCTAAGACTGTGGGGATTCTTTTGAGACCACTTGTGTCTCTGGGAGATGCTTGGGGGGGAACTATAGGTCCCCCCCCCAGGGAGGCCTAGCAAAGCCTAATAAGCCTAATAGCCTTTTGGCTGTAACTGACTATGACTGAATCCGACAAAGCAGAGATACTGTCTGCTACTATGTCAGCCATAGAAGATAAAGACTATATAGAACAGAAGAGACCTCCTACTCCTATTCCTACTCCTACTCCTATTCCAGAGACTGTGAGAACCCAAGAGAGTGTCCTGCAATTGCCTGGAGACTTAGGACAAAGAGTGGAGGCTAGGGAGAATGAACAAAGAGTAGCAGGAATTTCTACAGGAATTGGGGGACTGAGTGGGGGACCGGCTGGCACCCTGTTTCTGAAACCCTCTGATGATTGCCTTCAATCCCTTATGAAGGAGGAAAAAGCAAGCCTAATTATGTCAGAACAGTTTGGAAATCCACAACAGCAGCAGGGTGTGGTTGAGGCCTCCATAGCTGCCTGTTGTTTGCCTGCACCAGCTCTATCGGATACAAATGTAACAAATGCTGATCTGAACTGGAGACTACTTACAAAATCTGGCCTGGAGCAAGATGCTCCTATACAAATGCCTATGGAAATAGAAAGAGAGTTAGTATCTGCTGCTGAGGCAGCTGAAGCAAGAATGGTGGTAGGGAGCAGAGGTGCTTTGCTTGTGGGTAGGGAAAAAAACCTCCCCATTCCCCCTTCCCTGGCCTCACAAGTTCTACCCATGTCCCTCCCCTCGACTGCTACTGTAGAGGCTTTTCTTGCTGCCTCCTTTAAATTACAAGGAGAGCAATTTCAAGGAGATGAAAATAAAAGCAGCCAAAGAGATCCCCCCTCTACCCTCTGGGACCAAAAGTGATCCTCCCTAATACATCCCCCCTCCCTGAGACCTGTAGAAATTAGTCTTGCCAACCCTACCTGGTTAGAACCAGGAGAGAGTGGGAGGAGTGCAAACACCCAACTGGATCCTTCCATGAATCTGATAAACTATGTGTTACAGAACAGGTGGGCGATAGCCTAGTGGGAGGAAACCATGCTCAGATTTCAAAGCAAAAAACTTTAGAGGGGAAAGCGTAGACATCTCCAAGAGAGCCAACTGAGCCAGGTTGGATTACTGCAGCGGTCATGAAAGTGATGACAACTTCCCAAAATGAAAGCCTAGTGCCTCCTACACCTCCTGGTCCTGGACTTCCTAATAGTCTAGTCAGTGAGCTCCTGACTACCACCCCTATGTGTTCAGAGGAAATGGAAGAAGAGCAATCCAGAGGGTGCTCTGAAGAACTTTTTCCAGTGAACCCTCTAAAATCTGTATCAATTGTTGAGGACACTATAGCTGACTCATGGGTGCAGCCCCCTCCCCCAGAGCCGGCACCTGAATCCGAGTATATAATAGGTAGTGAGGGAGACAGTATTACTAAGCAGCCACATACTGACCCGCTGGTCCTCGAGGATGTAATCAATAACTTAGAGAGCTCACAAGTTTCACTGAATTCCAGTATTGAATGTAGTACAACTGATAGAGCTGGAGGAACTGGAAGTACTGAGCATGACACTGAAAATCTAGATTGTGAGATGGAGGATTATGGTCCGGATGGACCACTTCCAGCCATCGGCAGACGAAGAGAAGCTCGTATCCTGGATCGCTGGAAGACTGATCTACAGTGTGACTGGGGGCGCTATGACACCTGGCTCCTCGCTGACCCGGGAAATCGCTGGGACATGCTCAAATTATGGGGCTTCCTAACTGCCCATCTTGCGATACTACCTGCACCCACAGGCCCATGCTTAGCAAAACTAAGCCATGATAAGATCCTTGATTGGCTAGATCGAGCGCACCCTACTGTACTTGCAGCGTTACAGGGTAACATCCAAGGAACGACAGACACATTGGCGATGCACAGATCAGTAACTTTGGGCGTGGTGGAACGACTGCTTATCGGACGCCGTGCCCGCACTTCCACTCGAAACCTACCAGATTGGCTAGAACTGGCTGCGATGGAAAGGATGGTAAAAGAACTAATTCGCATTTGGGAGGCGCCTACCTATACCTCCCACTGCCCCCTCATTTGGACCAAGACGGGCAGAATGACCTCAACCTTATGACGACAAGACTATGTGGACTGGCTGTGGCGCCTTGTTGGGCATCTAAAAGCTTGGCAGCGGAACGCACGACAGCAAGCGGCTGTCGTCCCGAGGACAAGTAAAGTGCTGGCGGTGGAGACGATGGCGTTGGTGACACCCCGATGGTGACACCCCCTCTAGCAGGCCCGTTGGCGGGCACTTCGGCAGATGTAACTACGTCTTTGGCGACTGGCAATCCTAGGACTGGAGACCTCAGAATGGCAACAGAGGCGCCCAGTGGTAGAGCGATAAGCCGGGAGCAACAAACCATGGCGGCAGAGATCGGAGAGCGGACGGCCGTAATCCTGGACCCAAACTTTGAAATGATGGCCCGAATTTCTTGCCAGGGGGCTTCCCCAGGAGAGAGGCCCCCGCAAACGGGTGAGGAGCAGTCGGGGAACTCTTTCTTTTGTTTACCTTTGCAACAACGCACCTCTAATTTTCAGGAGGGTGGTGGGCAACAGGGAGGAAATGCTGGGGAGGAGCTGATAAATACGATGAGGGAGGAGGTACCAAAGTCAGCAGGAAAGATGAGGGGACTAACAGAAGGGGTGGTTGGGAGGCCTCGGAATGTACCCCAGTTGCCCTCTCCTGTTTTGCCCTCTTCCCCATTACAGCATACTGATAACTGGCATCCGGATATCACACCTATGATAATATCCCAGCACTTGGACAGTGGACACCCGCCCAAGAAACCATGCCATAGGGTCCCGCAACAACAACGGCGTCCGCAGGAGTCATTTTTGTCTACAGTTCCTTGTCTTCCTCTACCTTCACAGCAACATCCACAGCAACAAGAGATGGAGGTTGGTACTAAAGAACACCAGAACCCTCTGATTGTGATTGGGCCCGTAGACTGTACCTTGGAGCCCCCTGACCCTCCATCATCAACCTCAGATGAAAGAGTAGGTACTATTTCATCTGAAAACTGTAATGAGGTTTTACCTAACATCATCTTAAGTAACATTTCTCTCCCTGAGACTGGAAGGGGAGAACCATCAGACATAGGAGCGCCTTTACCAGGGAAGGAAAATAGAGCAATTATACAAGGAGTGGGACTGGGACTGAGACAAGATGTGGGAGGAGGCCCAACGGTAGATAATGCTGGGAAGGAAGTGTATGAGGGTAACCGGGGGCCATTACCCCAAGTGGCTGAAACAGGAGTTCAGGAGGAGATGTCTGGGAGGGGTTCTAAAACCATTTCACAACGTCAACGGACCCTCAGTAAAGGTGAGGGACAATGCCCACCACAACCACAAAACCAAACAGAACAGCGACGGCATAATAGAGAGCAGCAAACTCCAGGGGAACCACATACATTACCTGGGAGGGAAGCGGGGCGACCTGCTGTAAGTGAATTAACGAACCCACCCTCAACAACCAGAGCAAGTAATAATACTGGTCAGAGAGCATCAGAACCTGGTCGCACCTATGCAGATGCGGCTAGTGGAGGAGCTCGAACAACACCAAGAGCCATGTGGGGAGGTGTTGGCGGCCCTGCTCGTGGCACGACATCGCGCCCGAGCTTTGACTTTGGCTTCGATCTAGAAGCGGAAATCCTTGAGGATGCCCATTTTTTAGATGAATTTTACAGTAGGGTAGCACGACACCCGGACCCCAGAGAGCGCTATGTAGTCCGTTTGCGTTACCGGGGGCCCGAGCCTGCCTGCCTGTCGGAAGGCAGAGCTGGGGTCCCAATCCCGGGGAGCTGGATCCCGGAGAGTTGGGAGAAGAGTATTCGGATGGATGGCAGAGGGAAGGGGGAGGAACTTCCCCCCTTTGGAGTGAAGACGAAACAGAGGAACTGCCAGTGATAAGGTCGCTTAGCAACGGGGAGCCTGAGCCCTCCCTGGACATTCTCACGCCTCCCCCTCTTTCAGGCTCAGAGCAAGAGGGGAAAGAGGGAGGGCTGCTCACAGCAGAAAAGTGGGGAGGCAGTTTACCATCAGCCCCTCCCCTATCCCCCATCCTGGAATCGGAAACTTCAGAAGAGGAGGGGGTGATGCTTCCCCCCTCACCGCGCACACGCAGACAGCTGAAAAGACAGGAGAGAAGGGGGGGAAGGTGGGCAGTACCTGAGGGGCAGTTAAGGAGGAGCGAAAGATTGCGCGCCCGTTTGGCCCCTTCTTAAAGAACAGGCGGGAAGAAGTCCCTTGCTCTGTCAACTTTCTCCCAATGCCGCAGGACCTGTATCCCTGTATTGCTTCATGAGAAAACGCAGTCTTTGTTTGGACATTACCCTAATAAAACACGAATTAACTACAGCCGTTGGTCTGGTTCCTGAGTCACATCCTGGGCCTGACACTGCCTCACGAGAGATTATGTGATCCAACAGGTGCTCCTCGGACGCCTGGGGATGCAAAAGTATCAGTTCCTGGCAGTTATCACACCCCCTGGCCTAACAGAAGTCAATGTCTGCCTTGCCTCTGAACGCGCCTACCAAACCTTCTGGGACCGTTGCCGAACGGCCCGTCGGCTTGGCACACGCTGTTTTGAGGATTTTGATGTTGTCCCTCTCTTTTGAGGTGAAAATAAGGTAGTAAATATTGGGTTTCGCACTACTGGGGTCCCTTCAGAAGATGTAGGAGTCTGGTTGAGGAGGCATTGCACAGTCCTCCTTGATCCAGAACGCCGTATAGATGAATACGGCATTTGGACTGGAGAGTTTAGAGCAGTGGTTGCCCTCCATAGGAGTGTGGAAGGAGGGCAAGTCCTTCACCTACCCAAGTATTTTTTTATGGGTCCGGACCGCGGAGTAACCCACTATAGCGGCCAACCCCCGGCTTGTTTCCTTTGTGGCTCCTTTGCTCACCGCCGCCGGGATTGCTGGTCGGCCCTCTGTGCAAAATGTGGGGTACGGGGACACGCTACTGCTGCCTGCCAGCGGCCGGTCACATGTAGCCTGTGTCGAAATGAGGGCCATGCGTATCGGTGGTGCCCACAAGCATGGCTCAACCAACAAGATCCAGATGGGTATCAAGATTCCCTGTGGGAAGCAGTAGGGCGCGCCTGGGCAACCCGGATGACAGAACACCAGGAATCAGCACCAGCAGCGAATAGTGAGGCAAGTAGAGAGGGACGAGCGGTACCACCGCCACTGCAAGAAGCCAGATGGGGAGAGAGTCAATCTGCAGAGTGGGCTGAAGATGGCCCCTGGGAGACAGTGAGAGGAGGGCGGCAACGTCGTCACAGACTACCGCTAGCGGCTCGCCTAGAACCACAGCTGCATCTAGGCAATCGATTCCTAATTTTAGAAGGGGGTGGGGAGAATGAGGAACAAAATAGACCCACTGAGAATGTTCAAGAAGGCCCCTCTCGGATGATGGGGACACCAAATACTATGCAGCCTGAAGAATGTGAGCAACCGCTAGGTGCAGAAGCATCAGGCAGAGATGTTGTACATGGAAGTACGACAAATAATCGCCGACGAGCTGCCAAGAGGCAAGTCTCAGAGGCGACTGGACAGAGTAATACACTCCCGCGTAGCTCCCCAGGGGGAACCCCAGGAGGTGTCCCAGGCAAACGCAGTAAGGGCCTGACAGAGGAAAAGAAGGCACGTGTATTATTACGTTCCCTTCGAGGGGTGTCTATAGAAGAGCTTCGCAATTTTTTAGTGAATGAATGCATTGAGCTGGACATTCTAAACCAACGTGAAGAGCTATGCCGTCAAGAGTGCCTCGAGCGACCGACTGAAGACCGTCTGGCGGAGCTAACGGCGGTCCGAGCTTGCTGTGCGGAACGCCACTGGCGCATACAGACGGTTGAGGATCAGCTTGAGTGGGTAGAAAAAGCAGAGAATAATAAGGGCAACCCTCAGCGAACAGAAGATAGCATGGATCAGGGCACCCCGGAGGAAACTGTAGATGAGGTTACTCAACTAGGTGCTGCTGCTGGAACAGCTGGGGAAGAAGTGACCATAGCACTTGTGGGAATGTTAAAATCGCCGGATACACCTCCCTTAGAGCTACCGGATGCCCTTTAATCTCGGTGGCCACCAGAAGTGGCTTCAATAGACATTACTCACACACTGCCAGCCACAGAAAATAGTAGGCCTGCACCTGCTGCGCTCGGGGCGCAGGAGGGGGCAGGAAAGCAGAGACTAGCCTCCTCTGAGGCTGCTGATAGAGAACAAGGGAGAAAAGATCAGGCAATTCTCTAATGGAGTCACTTCAAATCCTCACCTGGAACGTGCGTGGCCTCCGCACCTGGGAGCGCCGTGCAGAGATTCTAGGAGCTCTTCAGTGGCTTGGACCACACCTGATCGTCTTACAGGAGACGTGGTTCACCTCTGAACGTGAATGCAGTCATGCGCAATGCATCTGGGGTGTGGGCCCTTCTTTCTGGAGCTATGCACCAGGAGAACGGTCAGGAGTTGGAGTGCTCTTTGGAAAACCACCGCCGGGCACCACCTGGCGAGTAGATAGGATCCTCGAAGCTGTTCCTGGGCGGCTGCTGGTCATAGATTTTACTCTGCTGCTAGCGGCCGACCGGGAGTTGGAGTGCCTGAGAGGTGCCTATCGCCTCTGTGGAATCTACGCACTGACGGGGGGAGAAGGGCGGTGCCGGTTATGGCCCCGCCTCTTCCTTCAAAGCCACACAAGACGTCAACTGCTGATAGCGGGAGACTTTAATAACAGAGCCCGACCAGAGGACCGCACGGTCCCAGTGGGCAGAGTACCGCCGTCACTAACTACGGAAGAGAGGCAGCTGGCAACTGACCTGTCAGAGCGTGGTCTGCAAGATGCAGCGCTACAGGTGCCCAATGAAGTGGGTGAGGTGAGCGAATGGCTGGATGAACCACCGGTCACAACTGCTAAGGTGGTAGAGGAAGTCTCCATTCTAGGGGTTAGTTACTCACTGGCCCATGAGGGAAGCGGCTTACGGGAGTGGGAGCGCTGGGTGCAAACCGTTGATGCTCGCCTAGAACTGTGGAAGCGCTGGCGGCTGGGCATCTTCCAAAAAGTAGCGTTCCTCAAGACCTACCTATACCCTATCGCCATGGCCCTGGCCAGAGTCTACCCCATTCCAGAAGCCCTGCTTTGGCAGGTAGATCGCTTAATACTTTGCTTCCTCTGGGGGATGGTCCATTTCCCTCAAAGCCGAGCGGTAGCCTCCCGTCCGTGTGAACAAGGCGGCTTAGTGCTACCAGCGCTTGGTCCGGCCTGCTTAGCAGAGTTCCTTGCCTACAACTTTGGTGCCTGGCGAGATTGGGAAGAGACAGCGGGAACGATTGTGCAGGGAAAGGGAAAGGGAACGTTGCTGCCACCACCGCCAGCCTGGGTAGCCGCTTTCGCCTCAGCGTGGCGTGACACACAATGGGCGGAGAAGTGGTGGGACAGAGACCAACTAACCTTCCGCGTGTCGCCTGCTTGGCAGGCGACCGTACCAACCTATCTCATACCGGTACTCTCAGCAGTAAAACAATGGGCGGCCCACGCCCCATGGGTCAGGAGCAACCCGCTCTCTGGCCGCCAACTACGTCGTCATCTGTACTGGCGCATGGTGGAGGAAAGTCTGTTTCGCTCTGAAGCAGAACGCAGGGCCGCCAGAGTTGACTTGTCCCCATATCTGCGGGAGAGCCATTATCTGATCCCACTCTTCCGGGAACGGAGGGTTCCGCTTCGCATGTGGGATATTCGTTGGCGGTGGTTTCATCAGGTGGTGGATGTAGCGGCGGCCCGGCCGTGGCTATCAGGGGACGCCCAACTATGCCAACGATTCTGCTGCGTTGCTGAACACCGAGCGGCGGAGATGGCGGTAGTAAGTGGGGAACCTCGAGAAACTATACAACATGTAGTGTCTGTCTGCCCCGCCACCCGACCCGTCTGGGAAGGGCTGGCTCAAGCACTACACTGGCCGAGTCTAGCCCATCAACACTGGGAAGCGATAATTTCAGGGGAGGAGCAACCAGGGCTAAAGGGTCCAGAGCAGTCAAGAGGGTCTCCGGGTCAGAGGGTTTGGTCGGTCCCACCCTCCACACTCCGCATTGTTAATCTCACTGTTCTAAGCGCCCTATGGGGGGCGCGTCGTTGGGAGCGAATCACCAGGAGAGAGAGTGCGCCGGAAGGTACGGTGTGCTACGTCCTGGCCTCTCTGCGGCAGCTGGCGGGCTACAAAAGAGGGCGTATGTCATCGAGACGCTGGGCCCGTCTATGGCCCTGGATGATAGATGCCCCACCACCCATCACTTGAACTGTGATCTATATGCTTTCTAACCCCTTTGCTGTACTTAGACTCTTGCTTGGACTCTTGGACTCTTGGACTCATGGACTCTTGTTTTGGACTCTTGTTTTGGACTCTTACTTTATTTATTTTTATTTATTTATTATTTCAATTTATATACCGCCCTTAGCAAAATAGCTCTCAGGGCGGTGAACAAACAAGATAAAATACAATATATCATAATAAAAATACAAAAACATATACAAACAAACAACAAAAAGCACAGCAAAAACAAAATAAATACTACAAAAATTAAAAATACAGATTAAAAGATTAAAAAAGATTAAGAAGATTAAAATGCCTGGGAGCATAAAAAGGTCTTTACCTGGCGCCGAAAAGATGGAAGTGTAGGCGCCAGGCGTACCTCTTCGGGGAGGCTGTTCCACAACTCGGGCCACCACAGAAAAGGCCCTAGATCTTGTAACCACCCTCCGGGCTTCCCGATGGGTTGGTACCCGGAGGAGGGCCTTAGATTCTGAACGAAGTGAGCGGGTAGGTTCATAGCGAGAGAGGCGTTCCACAAGGTATTGAGGATTCTAGCCATCGGGCTATGGATAATAGATGATGGATATTGGATTTTGGGTTCCGGTGTTTTTTTGTTTCTTGTTGTTGTTCCTGTTCTTGTTCCTGTTTCTGTTCATAGACCCCTTTGGGCTGCTGGACATCGGTTCCTCAACTGGACTTTGACCCCTGGGAATTCGCATCCTGGACTTTTGTTAAAGCTGCTGTTCTTGTATAGGGTATTCTGGGAGGTATTCTGGGAGGTTGCTCATGTTGTTGTTGGGTTTATCTTTGTTCCTTTATTTGTATTTGTTTTTGTTTCTGTAATTTTTTTGGTATTGTTGTGTCTATATCATGTATGTAGTGGCTGAGTAATTTTTTTCTTGTAGAATAGTTATTTTTCAATAAAAAATCTCATACCTAATTCACAACCAAAACTTAACCTGGACCCTAACCCTAACCCTAACTCTATATCGGAGAGGAAGGACGTGTTTTACTTCAGCTCCTGCTAGAATTTGGGGTGAGCGACTCTTAGACCCCTTTCGGGGGTACCTAACTTGATTTGTACGAGTGCAAGACATTGCTTGGACTTTGGGGCACGAGCAGAGACTATTTTTAGGGGACTGTGACTTTCAGGAAGGGAGTTAGGGGCTCCCAAACAAATCCTCCCCCCCCGGCTGGGGCGGGAAGGGCCTAAACATGGAGGCCACAGAGTGGATGGAAGTGGCGGGAGAGCCCATTCAAGAGCTTCTCCAGGACATGGGGGGGCAAGCTACAGAGCCTAGGCCCCCTCCAGCAGGAAAAGGGTGCTTGGGAAGTTGGTGTGAGGAACAGGGCCCCCCTATCTGGATTGGGGTGCCGGCTGGAGCCCCGTTATCCAGAAGCTTTCTTCAGTTTCCAAAGCATGCAGAGTCTCCTAGGCCTACAACACAGTATGCTACAGAGGAAGGGTTAGAAAAAGGGGGAGAACCTGATCAAGAGCCCGTGAGGGGTGAGAGGAGTCGGGGAGTGCAGCTAGGGAACCCCTGGAGTGTAGCAGAGCCCCTGGGGGAGCGTCAGGAGAGCTTGGGGTCCCCAGGAGAACTGAGGCATCGGCTGCCCCTTTGTTTGTTGAGGACTCTTTCGACTATAGAAATCCTTGAGAGTTCTGCAGGCCTTGTGGGAGGGAAGGCAGGCCTACAAACTGCCAGTAGCAGTCTTATTGAGCAGGCCTGGGAATGCTCCCAGCTACATGCAAATCCAAGAGTGGAGCAGCCACATGCAAATCCCGATATGGATCAGGCTGTTTCTATTTCTGTTCCTCTTCTCCTACCTACAGGAGGAAAAGAGGTGTCTGAGACAGTGGGGAGAGGGGAAGAGGGAGGTGGTGTACCAAACCTCTACATCCCTCCCCTTTTCTCCCAGAACCCGACCCAATCCCAGCCCTCATTGACTGCTGTAGAGGCTGTTTTTGCAGTACCTTTTGAAAGCCCCTTCATGCCCCCTATGGAGCGGGGGCAAAGGACTGTATGCTGATGTCAGTGATGTGTCCCAGCAGAGGGTGGGCCCCCATGTTTCAGGTGACCCCCACCCCCTCCAAGGCAGCCCAGAGCAGGCCTCCCCAGCCTTTTCCTCTTGGACGCCTCTCTCTTTGGGGATGGAAGATGCTGCTGCTTACGTTGTGGTGCCTGCCGCTTTATCAGACCCAGACGGGACAGTGGTGCGTCCTGCAGCTGTTGGATGCAACCCCACCCTGTCCTGCTCCTCGCAAACGATGTTGGAAGCGGTCTTTGGCACTGCTCTGCAACTAGAACTTGAGCAGAGTGACGCTGACGGCCCATTGGGTGGCCAGAGAGTACTGACAGGTGGCCAGGGAGTGCCGGCGGACGAGTTGCGAGAGATAGCACCAGATGTTCTGGCAGAGCTGCGAGCGGGTGGCAATGGACCGGGACCTCGTGATGGATCTTGTGCTGGAGAAGGAAATCCTCTCCATAGGGACACGGCGGTCCTGCTCCCTGCTGCTGCCAGGGAGATAGGGGATCCAGAGCAGAGTGATGGAAAGGAAGCAGAGCAGGAGAAGCTTGTTGAAACCCTAGGCCTGGCAGGGGAAAGCAAGGGACTCGGAGCCTCTCAGAGATCCTGTGCCTCCAGTTTCAGTGGCGGTGATGCTGAACGAGCAACAGAGGCTGATGCCCCTGATATTGTGCTGGAGGATGATGAGATGGAGGTCTATGGAACTGAGGGAGTACCTGCAGCTGACGGTGGGGCCAGGGAGACCTGGATCCTGATGCGCTGGAAGGAGCAATTGGAATCTGGATGGCTGAACTATCATACCTGGCTGCTAGCTGAGCCTGGTGGGTCCTGGGACATGTTAAAACTATGGGGCTTCCTTACTGCCCACCTTGCAGTGCTACCGGCCCCTGCAGGCCCAAACCTGACCAAACTCAGTCGTGACGCCATTCTCGGCTGGTTGGACAAGACACGCCCGACGATGCTGGCGGCCCTGCAAGGGAGCATCCCAGCCACCATGGAGGAGACGGCGCTGCATCGGTCGGTGACGTTGGCTGTAGTGGAACGACTACTAGTAGGGAGGCATGCGCGCACTTCCACCCGAAAGCTGCCGGCCTGGCTTGAGCCAGCGGAGATGGAGAGAATGGTTCAGGCCCTGGCCAGGGGCTGGGAAGCAAAGACCAGTGCTACCCATTGTCCACTCGTCTGGCAGTCGGTGGGCCAGGCGAACTCTGCGATACGGCGCCAGGACTATGTTGAATGGTTGTGGCGCCTAGTGGGACATCTCAAGCTTTGGCAGCGGATTGCGTGGCAGGTGATACCCTCATCGGGTGAGCGCATGGCAGTGGCAAGAACACCTGTGGCAGCGCCCTCCTCAGTGGTGGAGGCAGCAACGACAGAAGAAGAGCAGAGGAAGTCTCCAGTGATCATGATGGCGACTGACTGTCCGAGTCAGCATGAGCGGCGACCCCTGATGGCGGTGCCAGTGAGCAGAAGGCGAACGGTCTCGCCAGACCCTAACTGGCAAAAGAAGGCCTGGAGTGTTTCACAGGGGGCTTCCTCGAGCGAGCAGCCCCCGCAAAGGGGTGAGGATCAGGCAGGGTGCTGGCGGGATAAGGAGGGGACTGTTGTGGTAATGTGGGAGGAGGGCGACAGAGTGGCGGGAGGGGAACTCATGGAAGTGGCAGGAGGGGAATTCATGGAAGTGCCGGGAGGGGAACTCATGGAAGAAGCACAAGGAAAGAGGCAGGGGAGCACAGTATGGCAGGAGCGAGGTGAGGGGACAGAGAAGATGGAGGTTGGAGAGGGTGAGGGAGGGGAAGACCCACTGACCCAGGCTGCGACCCCGATTCTTCCTCTTGTCCTGCCTTCTGTTCCTCTACAGGAGGAACGGCAACGGGCTGGGACAGCTGACAGCAGTGATGCAGGGCTACAAAAAGAGGACTTTCCACCACTCCAGCCCCAAAATCCCCAGCCCAAACACTCACAGCAAGGGCCCCAACCACCGCAGTTTCAACAGCAGTGGCAGCAGCAACAGCAGCAGCGGCAGAAGCAGCGGCAACAGCAGCAGCAGCTACGGCAACATCAACAACAGCAGCTGACACGTGATCTGGATGCTGATGTGGAATTGATCACAGCTGTGGATTCCACTATGAGCACGGATAGTGGATGTACTAATGACACTGGCATGGACTTACAGATGGATCTGCAGATGGATCTGCCGGTGATCTCGCATGGGAATTTGCCGCAGATGCTGCCCTCAGTGGTGGGGGAGGATAGAGAGCAGGCCACAGCTGGACGGGAAGAGCGCAACCAGGTGCTCGATGTGGAAGGGACTGTAGGGATGGTGGGACAGGGAGGGGGCAATGGCTCGGCAGAGTTGTGTGTGGGGGTTGAGAATGTGGGAATGGATGGCAAAGGATCGGGGGAAGTGGAAGTGACTGGTAGCCAAGGGGAGACACCTAAAGGGGGTGTAAGAGAGTTGCCAAGAGAGAGAGAGGCCCCAAGCCAAGGGGGGAGCAGCACCGGCAGAGGGGGGAGCGCCCGCAGCAACGCCCACAGCAGCAACAGCGATGGCAGCGGGGACAAGATGAACAGCCCGGGCAGGGAGAGCGACCTGGGCGGGGTCATGAAGAAGTGCCACCTGAGAGAGTATTGCCTGAGGGGGCAATACCCGGGGCTGCTACCCAGGCAGCACCCTCTGAAGGGGAGGCGTGGCCTGGGGGAGGAGTGGCACCAGGCCCCTCACTGGTGGCGAATGGGGGGAACGCAAGCAGTAGAGTCAGCCCGGGGTCAGGGCGCTCCTATGCGGCCGCGGCTGGTGGGGGAGCCGGAACGGCACCGAGAGGAACTTGGAGAAGGCCTGATGGGTCTATGCGTGGCCCGCCTTTGGGATCGAGCTTTGGCTTCGGTTTCGACTTGGAGGCTGAAATGCTAGAAGATGCCAGGTTCCTCGATGACTTTTACAGCCGGGTGGTGCGAGAGCCAGATCCACAAGAACGGTTTGTGGTACGCCTACGCTATCGAGGAGGTGACCTAAAACGGCTCACGCGTGACTATGTGGTCAAGAACATTCTGCTTGGCCATCTGGGGCTTGAAAAAGAACAACTGCTTGCCGTTATCACGCCTCCTGGACTTATAGAGGTTGACATATGTTTGGCGTCAGAGCGCAGCTACCAGGTCTTCTGGGACCGCTGTCGGGCGGTTCGGAGGCTGGGAGGACGATGTCTGGAGGATTTTTATGTTGTCCCCCTCTTCCGGGGGGAGAATAAAGTAGTGACCATAGGCTTCCGCACCACAGGGGTCCCTCTGGAGGATGTAGGTGCCTGGCTCCAGAGGCACTGCACAGTGCTAATGGAACCGGAGAGGCGTGTAGATGACCACGGTGTGTGGACAGGAGAGTATCGGGCGGTGGTGGCACTCCACCGCAGCGTGGAGGGAGGGCAGGTTGTCCACCTGCCCAAGTACTTCTTCATGGGACCGGACTGAGGAGTAACACGCTACAGCGGCCAACCCCCAGCCTGTTTCCTTTGTGGGTCCTTTGCCCACCGCCGCCGCGAGTGCTGCTCGGCCCTGTGTGCCAAGTGCAGGGTGAGAGGCCATGCCACGGCCACATGGCAGCGACCGATCACCTGCAGCCTGTGCCGACAAGAGGGTCACGCCTATTGGTGGTGCCCTGAGTCGTGGTTGAATCGTCAAGATCCGGAAAGGTACCTTCAGTCCCTGCATGTGGTGGAGGAGTGGGGGAGGCCGGTGGACGGAGCGGCCGGGCTGTCAAGAGTTGGCCCAGGAGTTGGCCCGGGAATCAGTCTGTGTGATGAGGCACAGATGACTGGTTGCATGCAGGACAGAGTGACAGACGTCAGAGGGCAGGAGGCCGGCGAAGCCACTGGGAATGAAGAAGTACGTCCGGGAGAAGCGGGAGCTGATAGGGCCCCCTGGGAACAGGCGAAAGGAGGGAAGCGGCACCGAAAGACCCAGCCAGGAGCTGGAGGAGAACAGCTTCGTGGACAAAGGGGACCGAGGCCAAACGTCCAACTGGGCAACCCAAAACTAACCCTAGCCCTAACCCTAACCCAGAAACTATTTCTGACCCGAAAACTAACCCTAGCCCTAACCCTTACTCTAACTGTTACCCTAACCTGGAGCTAGTCCCTAACTCACAACCTAACTATAACTTGGACCCTAACCCTATGTTTAACAGTGAACCTAACCCTGACCTGGACCCTAACCCTTACTGTAAACCTAACTGTAACTCTAACCGTAACCCTAACCCTAACTGTAACCCTAACCTGGACCAAGTCCCTAAATCACAACCTAACCATAACCTGGAACCTAACCCTATGTTTAACCCTGAACCTAACCCTAACCCGGGACATAACCCTAACCCCTAACCCTAACCCCCAAACATCAGAGATGCACAGCCCTGGCAAAGGATACTAGTGTTAAGGTGAGGGTTTCTGGGTTAGGGTTATTTTGGGGGTCAGGGTTAGATTCAGGGATAAAAATAGGGTTAGGTTTAGGATTAGGATTAGGGTTAGGGTGTGAGTTATGGACTGGGTCCCTGTTAGTTTTAATTTAGGGTTAAAGTTAGGGTTAGGGTAACGGTCAGGGTTAGGGCTAGGGCTAGGGTTAGCTTTGGGTTTAGGGATAGTTTCTGATTTAGGATTATGGTCCAAGTTAGGGTTAGATTCAGGGTTAAACGTAGGGTTAGGGTCCAGGTTAAGGTTAGGTTTGAGTTAGAGACTGGGTCCAGGTTAGGGTTACAGTTAGGGTTAGAGTCAGGATTAGGGTTAGGTTCCAGGTTAGGGCTAGTTTCAGGGTTAAACATAGGGTTAGTGTCCAGGTTATGGTTAGGTTGTGAGTCAGGGGCTAGGTCCAGGTTAGGGTTACAGTTAGGGTTACGGTTATGGTTACAGTTAGGGTTAGGATTAGGATTAGGTTAGGGTTAGATTCAGGGTTAAACATAGCATTAGTGTCCACGTTAGGGACTGGTTCCAGGTTTGGGTTACAGTTAGGGTTTGGGTTTGGGTTCAGGTTAGGGTTAGGGTAAGGTGTAGGGTTAGGGTTAGGGTTAGTTTTGGCGTTAGAGATAGTTTCTGAGTTAGGGTTAGGGTTAGGATAAGGATAAAGGTCCACATTAGGGTTAGATTCAGGGTGAAACATAGGGTTAGTGTCCAGGTTAGGGTTCATTTGTGAGTTAGGGACTGGTTCCAGGTTAGGGTTACAGTTAGGGTTCGGGTTCGGGTATGGTGTAGGGTTAGGGCTAGGGTTAATTTTGGGGTTAGAGATACTTTCTGAGTTAGGTTTAGGGTTAGGGTTAAGGTTAGGGTTAGGTTCAGGGTTAAGCATAGGTTTAGGGTCCAAGTTATGGTTAGGTTGTGGGTTAGGGACTAGGTTCAGGTTAGGGTTACAGTTACAGTTAGGATTAGGTTTAGGGTTAGTGTTAGGGTTGGGGTTAGGGTTAAAGTTACAGTTAGGGTTACAGTTAGGATTAGGATTAGGATTCAGGTTTGGGTTAGATTCAGGGTTAAACATAGAGTTAGTGTCCAGGTTAGTGTTCGGTTGTGAGTTAGGGACTGGTTCCAGGTTAGGGTTACAGTTAGGGTTTGGGTTTGGTTTAGGGCTAGGGTTAATTTTGGAGTTAGAGATAGAACTAAGCAAACAGCCCACAGGCCTTTTGAAGACCCATAAAATCCAGTCTAAAAGAGAACCGTAAAATCCTAGCATTAAAATCAGGCCTGTAAGAGAGGCCTTGATGGCAGGCAACGGTCAATTCACCTCACTTTGAACTCCTGCTTTTGCCGAAGCAGGCCTGTGTGTGATTAACTTTAATTAATGAGTATATTGTTTGGAAGCAAACAAGCATGTAACCTATGACTGATGTTTTAAACCGTTTGAGCCTGGGAAACTAATTATTAATGAAATAAATATTTGGCAAGCATATATTTTTTATTCCTGTAGTGTAGAGCAATGGCTCCGACTAGTGGAAAACTTTGTAACATTATAGGAGTGAGATAAACTGAGTTTTAAGATGTCCCAGTGTGTTTAATTTCAGTCTTGATAAATAGAATACAAATTTGTAAGTGGGTTTTCATGGTAAAAAGGTATTCTGAGGTAGTTTAGTTTGCCTTTTCCATTCCTCTGAGGCTGAGATATAGCGGCTGGCTCAGAATCAACCAGTGTCTTTTCTTAACTGTGTGGTCTCCAGTCATAGTCCAGCATTTTAATCATAACCCTTTCTCTGTAGCTGTGTATTTTTTAAGTTAAGAATGGGATTTCTAAGAAAATATAAGAAATAAGAACTCCTATAGCAAATTAATAGAACTGTGGTGCTCATGAACTTCCAGTCACCCTAAATTGAGCCAAACCCAATCTGGTATCATTAAGGAACATGTTGAAATATCTCCAGGTGTACCTGGGTTAGCCTGGCCAATCAGGAACAATGGAATATAGAAAGTACTGGGTATGCATGAAAGCCCACTCACAATAGAAGAATGTAGTGTATGGTAGTAACTGGTTTCAACTGGCCTGGAAAAGCATTAGTCATGGGGGACAGCAGAACAATGGTGATATTAGTAAGACAGACAGAATATTGGAATAAGAAGTATATTAAAACAATGACAAATTACCTGTACGTGTTCATGTGACTACAGAGTAGAATTACCTAATGTTTTCTGATTGGTTTGGAAACTGCAGAGAGGAGGAACTGTTATGTTATGTGGGAAGGAACTTGTGGGATTGGTAAACTAATGTCACATGTGTACTTAGGACTGCATAAAAGAGCCATGCAGACAGTGGCATCACTAGGGGGGTGCAGACCGCACCAGGTGACACCATCAGAGGGGGGTGACTCTCAGCTTTAATTTTTTTTAAAATTAAGTTTCTAGGTGGTCCGGTTCTCGAGATATACATAAGAACGTCAGCCACCCCCCAGTGGCATCACTAGGGAGGTGCGGGGGGTGCAGACCACACCAAGTGACACCATCAAAGGGGGGTGATTCTCAGCTTTAATTTAAAAAAAAAGTTTCTAGGTGGTCCGGTTCTCGAGATATACATAAAAACGTCAGCCGCCCCCGTTAAATCTTTTTTTAAACTACTGTATAGCGCTTGGCTGCAATCCTGAACGGGCGGGGTTAAAGCTACGATCAGTGAAGTGTTTGTTTGACCTGTGGCAGTGTCTAGTAAACCTCATTGCAAGGCCAGAAAATGGTGGTTCCCCCCCCCTGCCGTTTATCTGAAAATCTTTTTTTTTAATTAATTTTTATTCAAATTTTCAAAAACAAAAAACAACACAAAACAAAAACATTTATACAAAAAAAATAAAATGTTGACTTCTGATTTGTCGCAGATCAACCATAGGTCTACAATATATAACAATCCTGTCTCTAAAATTATATTACAAAATCACTTTCCTCCAGTAGTTATCTTAATTAATCATCAAATCTCATAAACATTACTTTATTCTTTCCACAAAAAGTCCAAAAGAGATTTCAATTCCTTGAGAGATATATCTTTCAATTTTTCTCCAAATAAACATATCGCTTAATCCATCTGATTCAAATCTATTAGGTCCAATAATTTCAATAGCCATTCCTCCATTATCTATATTAATTCCATCTTCCATCTTCAATAATCCTGTTAAGTCCAGTAATTTCAGTAGCCATTCTTCCATTATCAGTATCTCATAATAATCTTGTTGTCATAGCCATAATCCAAATAAACATATCGATTAATCCATCTCGTCAAATCAATTAGGTCCAATAATTTCCATAACCATTCTTCCATTATCAATATTAATTCCATCTTCCATCTTCAATAGTCCTGTTAAATCCAGTGGTTTCAGTATCCATTCATCCATTATCAGTATCTCATGATGATCTTGCTGTCATAGCCATAGTCATATAACAAGAGTCTGATGGGAATTTCCCCCTTCACAAATATGTCCTTGCCATCAATTCTGAATATGTTTCTGAAATATTGTTGTAAAGTCACTTCTCTGCTCTTCTTTTTTACAAAATGCACTGGCTCATCTCTTAAGAGTTTTTCCATTGTCACATATTTGTAATTAATTCCATAGATTTTTTCTATGTCAAGCTCCATCACATCATTCCAGTCAAGAAAATTATCCAAGACGTTGATAACTTTATCACTAATATCTTCATTAGTTTCTTCAGAGACAACGTTGAATTCCAAACAGTAAACTTTATTTCTAACATCCGTAAACTCCAGATCTTTTTCCAATTCCTCATTTGTTCCAGTCTCCATGGCTTGTATCTTCCCTTTAATTTTTCTTTTCTCATCTCTAATCCCATCAAAATCCTCTTTCACAGAATCCCTTATTTTTTTAAACTCCTGCATCATTTTGCTAAGTTCAATTTTCATCTCCTGTCTGCCCTGTCTCAGGGTTTGTTTCATTATCTCAATCTCACTCATTATTTTCTGAAACATAATTTCTTCCATGGTCTCAGTCACTTTCCTGGTTGTCATTCTTAAAACCACAAAAACAAAAAAATATTTCAGCCACAATTGGGTTAATGTTTCAGGCTTGCAGACATCAATACAGCCTGCCTTATCTCTTTTTTTTTCAATAATTTTTATTCAGATTTTCATAAAACATACAAGACGAAATCATAAAACATTCAAAGACAAAAAACAAAATCAAAAATAGTTAAACAAAAAAAAAAAAGAAAAAAAAAACAAAAATAAAAAATAAAGAGTAAAATATTGACTTCCCATTTGTCAAAGATCAAATCAGTTATAAGTCTATAATATATAACAATCCTGTCTCTTAAGTCATATTATAAAATCACTTTCCTCCAGTAGTTATCTTACTTAATCATCAAATCTCATAAACATTACTTTATTCTTTCCACAAAAAGTCAAAGAGAGGTTTCAATTCTTTAAGAAATACATCTATCAATTTTTTTTTCCAGATAAGCATATCGATTAATCCATCTCATTACTAATTATGATAATCTTATTGTCATAACCATAGTCAAAATAAACATTTCAATTAATCCATCACATCAGAATCTGTTAGGTTCAGTAATTTCAGTAGCCATTGTTCTATTATCCCTATTAGTTCCATTTTCCATCTTCCATCTTCAGTAGTCTTGTTAAGTCCAGTAATTTCAATATCCAATCTTCCATTATCAGTATTCCATAATAATCTTGCTGTCAAAGCCATAGTCATATAGTAAGAGTCTGATGGGAATTACCTCTATCCCAAATATTTTCTTGCCATCCATTCTGAGTAGGTTGCTGAAATACTGCTGTAAAATCATATCTCTGTTCTTTTTTTCAAAATACACTGGGTCATCTCTTAAAAGTTTTTCCATTGTCACATGGCTGCAGTTAATTCCATAGATTTTCTCTATATTGGGCTCCATCACATCATTCCAGTCCAGAAGATTATCCATGCCATTGATAACTTTATCTCTAGAATCTTCATTAATTTCTTCAGAGATAACATTGAGTTCCAAACAATAGATTTTATTTCTAAAGTCCATAGACTCCAAATCTTGTTCCTGTTCCACGTTTGTTCCAATCTCCGGGATCTCCTCTCTCACAGGGACCCCTGTTCCAGTCTCCAGGGTCTCCTCTCTCACAGGGACCCCTGTTCCAGTCTCCAGGGTCTCCTCTCTCACAAGGACCCCTATGTCTTTAATCTCCTGTGTCTCCAAACAATAGATTTTGTTTCTAAAGTCCATAGACTCCAAATCTTTTTCCTGTTCCACGTTTGTTCCAATCTCCGGGGTCTCCTCTCTCACAGGGACCCCTTCCAGGGTCACCTCTCTCACAGGGACCCCTATATCTTTAATCTCCTGCTTCATTTTACTCAATTCAATTTTCAGCTCCTTACAACCCTGTCGCAGGTTTTGTTTCGTTATCTCAATCTCATCCATTATTTTCTGAAACATAGTTATTTCCAGATTCTCAGCCACTTTCTTAATTGCCATTTTAAAAGAAAAATATAGGAAAACCACTTCTTATTTCAGCAACAATTGGGTTAATACTCCAAACTTGGTGACATCACAGTATAAACAGAGCAGACAGCCTTATCTCTCCATGCTTAAGTAAACAAAATGCAGTTCCCAGGATCGAAACAATTAATGGCGGTTGTCAGGAAACAGATTCGTCAAAATAAAATAGACCAAAAAGAGAGTAGTCTCAGACAATATAATATTCTTCAAAATAAAAATCTGGAATAGAAATCCCTCTTCTGTGTATATCTTTAGAATGCAAATCCAGGACAGCTTTTTGCAACAAAAACAGAGATAAGCTATTAATTAGTGAGTAGCAGAGAGAAGTTATGGCTCCCCAGTGAGATGTCAAAAACCGATCAATCTGGCAAATCTCTTTTAAACAGCAACAATTTAAGTCAAGTAAAAGAAAAATATAGAAAGAAGGGTGCTTGCCTGTTAGTGCGTTCTCTCTTAGAAGATAAGATGAACGTTCGCTTTATCAGATAGAGCTTGTTGTTGAAAATCCGTCCCACCTTCGTCGGCTGGACCTCGTCCCATAAATTAATGAGATCTGGTCGTCCCAACAAAAATAGGCTTTGAGGTTAATCTCTTCGTTTCTCCCTACCCGGGAGAAGTTTAATCAGTCAAAAAAAAAAAAAAAACCTGACTGATATATCTGAATAAGCTTCTTTTGAGGCAGGAGCCCGTCTCAAAAGCAGGCACAGGCTAAGTCACCCTTCCCGGAAGTCCCTGCCTTATCTCTTATATATTCAGGAAAACAAAACAAGTTTAGTTCCCAGCTTCAAACAGTTAGTGGCGTCATGAGTAAGCAGATTCGTCAAAATGAAATAGACCAAAAAAATAATAATAATAATTCCAGACATAATACTCCAAAGTTCATAAATCAACTTTATTTATTTTTTTCCCTCCTCGAAATAAAAATCCCTCTTCCGTTAATATCTTTAGAATGCACTTCCAGGCCCGCTTTTTGCAATAAAAACAAAGATAAGCTTTTTTCGATTTCTTTCCTCCTTAGTTTCGTGAGTGAAAGAGAAAATTTTTAACTCACCCAGCAGTTCTTTATAGCTGATTCATTGACAAATCTCTTTTTGGTGCAACAATTTAAACCAAGTAAAAAAAAATGGAAAGAAGGGTGCTTGCCTGTTAGTTCATTTTTCTTTGAAGAAAAGATAAACGTGTCGCTTAATCAGCAAGAGCTTTGATGGAAGTCCGTCCGGCATTCGCTGGCTGAACTTTCTCTCATAAATTAATGAAATCCAGTCCTCCCAACAAAAAC
The DNA here is from genome assembly GCF_030035675.1 of Rhineura floridana. NCBI lineage: Eukaryota > Metazoa > Chordata > Lepidosauria > Squamata > Rhineuridae > Rhineura > Rhineura floridana. Next base: position 39,613,917 of record NC_084482.1, read on the forward strand.
AGGCTTTGTGGTTAATCTCACGTTTCTCCCTGACCGGGAGAAAGTCTTAACCAGTCAAAAAAAAAACATTCTGACTGATTTTAAAGCTGAAAAAGCTTCTTCTGAGACAAGAGCTTGTCTCAGAGGCAGCACAGGCTAAATCACCCTTCCCGGAAGTTCCGTTTATCTGAAAATCTCATAAATTGGGTAAGTATATATATTTCCGTTTTTTCCCCTCTTGTGTGTAGGAGTCAGATCCTGGGCAGTGTTTTCAAAACCTTCCCAATACTTGCTTTTGTGGGGGTAAAAGCATTGCTAATCCCATATCTCCAGCGTAAATCCCATTGAATTCAATAGGATTTACTTTTGAGTAGACATGGTTATGAATGTGCTGAAAATCAATGGGACTTTGGAGTGAATGTAAAAAAGAATTGTGTTTGTGTTGTCTTTCTGTCCCCCCCCCAGTCCTATTTTAAAGCAAGTAGGCAGGGCTTACTTAGGTATTACAGTTTTTATTCTGTAGGAAACTACCGTATATTCCGGCGTATAAGACGACTTTTTAACCCAGGAAAATCTTCTCAAAAGTTGGGGGTCGTCTTATACGCCCAGTCGTCTTATACGCCGGAATATACAGTAGTTATTTCGCAAGAGTGGGCATTGCTGGACTACAAATTTAAACGGAGCCGCAGCCGCAGGCTTCAATGGTCGTCGCGGCATAATTAACTGCCGCGGAGAAAGCCGGAGGGAGGGGGAGGCAGAGCAAGGGAAAGAGCCGCAGCCGCAGGCTCTGGGGCCGCCGAAATAGGTGGCGATAAAAGGGAGAGAGCGAGGCGGCGCGAGGCGGAGAGCCACGATCGGAAGCTCTCGATTAGACTTGCGGCCGCCTGCTGAGCGAGGGAGAGTCGCAGCCGCGGTCTCCCAGAATCGCCGTTAGGATCGGCAGAGAGCAGCGGCTCCTGCGTGGCTAAACGAGGGCGGAGGAGTGCCGCTGGGCAAGAAGGAAAGCCGTAAGCTCCCTTAACAAAAGGAGACTAAGGCAGCCGCCTTAGAGAGAGAGAACCGCAGCCGCGGTATCTCTGGGAGCCGTAGGCTAAAGTTCTGGGGGAAAGGATCAGGGAAGGGAGGGCCCCCCCCAAGGAATTCCCCAGTAACAACGAGACAAACGATGTCAAACACAAGACAGAGGGAAGGAAGAAACGTAGGATAGACAGATAACAAAACCTTCACACTCTGGGAAACGAATACACAAACAAAAAACAAGAAACTTAGCTACGCTATCTGGAATAACAAACTTGTTCGATACGAAGGCAAGAATGGCATGTCATAAGCAGGTGTAGTCTTATACGGTGAGTATATCCCAAACTCTATATTTTAACTGGAAAAGTTGGGGGTCGTCTTATACGCCCAGTCGTCTTATACGCCGGAATATATGGTAATACTGACTTTTTTAAAACTAATACTGATTTTTCTGCAATGACCAACTGGTTTGACAATAAGCTATTATATGGGCTGTATGTATTTATACATCTGCAGTGTGTGTGTAGTCTTTCCAACAACCCTGTGAGGTAGGGTTGGAAACCAAGGCAGCTCACAACAAGAAATAAAGCCATTTAAAATCCAATAACCATAAAGCAAGAATAAACAGTTGGAAAACAGCCTAAAGAGGCATGATTCTGAATTTTGGGTTGGGTGAATGAAGTTTATTTCTTTATTATTTGATTTATATCCTGCCCTTCCTCCCAGTAGGAGCCCAGGGCGGCAAACAAAAGCACTAAAAGCACTTTAAAACATCATAAAAACAAACTTTAAAATATATTAAAACATCTTTGAAAATATTTTTTAAAAGCTTAAAAAATTTTTTTTTAAAAAAAGAAAAGACTTAAAAACATATTAAAAAGCAATTCCAACACAGACTCAGACTTGGATAAGGTCTCAACTTAAAAGAACAAGTTCCTTATCACTTGAGGCTGTAGTTCTCTGCACACTTCCCAGTTTGAGTAAGCCCCATTGAATACATTGGGACTTGCTTCTGAGTAAACAAACATAGGATTGCACTATAAATATATTTAAAGATTGTGTAATTCATAAACATATTTGATAGTCATGTTTATAGAAATATTTCTTCATACTGTGTCCCAATAAGTATTTGATTTCACACTATGGTTGTAGATGATTTTTTCCTCTACATTTTAAGTGTGCCCTTCTTCCTGGGGGTGGTCATGGTTCTCCGTTGTTTTCATCCTGAGGGGAGGATAGGCTGAGAGATGGTGAGTAGCACATTTAAGGTCTCTTCACCTCCCCCCCTTTTTTAAATTTGTATTTATTTTATATTTCTCCGATATCTTCCCCTGGCTGTTTTTATGTATTTTAAATATTTTTAGATTAAATAAATAGGAAATCATAATTGTGAACCTCCCTAAAAGCAATTTACCTATCCTTATGTTTTGGCAAAGTGATGGTGTGAAGGCATGCTGGTAGAACAAGAGACCATGTTTGAGGCATGTTATAAGGTGTTTGAGGACTTTGTCACACGTTACTTTTTGAGACCTGTAGATTCATGTTGGAAAGAACACGTGCATGTATTGAATGGTGGCTTGGGTGCTGTTTTTTCAGTCTACGGTGCATGCGTAGCGAAGGTGATACATCATCTGGCAGCTAGCTTCATAACGTGAGAATGAAAACATTTGGATCACCATTCACTTGTTTACTTTTCTCACTATTGAGACCACTTCATATATTACTTTTTCATACACAGAAATTTAATCTTTGTATAGGAAAAAGTATTTTGTAAAATGTGAAGGACAGTGGCTGCCCAGTCAGTATAACCACTGTACAAGATCTACTCAGCCACTGTAATTACCTTTTTGTTTTGAGTGCCCTGTTGTCTGGGTCTTGGTTCAGGTGTGTATCCAACTTTGATGTGCTTATGGAAGGGGTGTGCAAGTAGTGCCCCCCCAAGTGTGGAGGCTTGGACAAACATTGTGTTATGGAAAACCAAAGTCTGTGTGAAAGTACATATTTGGCAATCCCATCAGTGTAATCCTAAACACACTTAATAAATAATATCGAACTTGCACGTCACAAAATATATTACGGTCATGTCCATAAGCACCAGGAGGGTAGTCGCCCAGAGGATCTTAGTCCCTCTGCTTTTTTGGGAGCAGGGTCCCTATGTCTCCAAGCATCCTACAGTCAGCATGAAAAGGGAGTCACTGAGAAGAGTCTTCTAATATGCTTCCTTGCCTTTCCTGCTGATTGGAGCCAATCAGAGTGAAAGGAGGTGAGTCAGCCACTGAGAAGACTCTTCTCAGTTGCTAACACTCTCCACTTTCATGCTGATTGGCTCCTAGAGATGTTTGTTGTTGTGAGAGAATGTATTAACAAAGATCTCATTCTTAATCCAGGAGCAAAAAAGGGTGTATGTGGCTGTAACTATCATGAAGGGACCCTGCAGCTCTGAATTTTTTACGAAACAACTGATAAATACCTATGTAACTTTGTGTCTGGAGACTTATTATTAAGAATCACTTTCCATAATTGTAAGGAGGTGTGTCCACACGCATGCATCCCAGGCACCTAAATGAGGGGAGAGAGCAGCATAGGGACATAAGCAGGTGTCTTATTCCAGGGGTTCCCAAACCTTTCTTCTACATAGACCACTTGAAAATTGCTGAGGGTCTGAAAGTATCTGAAAATTTACTATGGGCATATGCAAGATAATTAACTCCCATTAGTAATAAGAGCAAGAATTTGAGCTGTGCGTATGATACTGTAATTTAAAGGTGTAATTTTAATTTTGCTAGTTGTTTATGTCACTACTATTGCCATTACATTCAGTGATATATGGGAATTACGATTTATGAGTAACATTAGTACAAAAAACATTACTAAGGATTCTGTATGGTCTGATACGGGAGGAGGTCCATGGGGGTGACACCATAAGTTACCGCACCGGGTGACACCAACCCTAGCGACGCCACTGCATGCAGACTGTGCCTCATTGCAGTCTACCTTTTTGCTTCAAGTCTGTGTCTTCAAGGACCCCCAGTCCAAGATCCCAAAAATTCTCCATCACCCTAACTTTAACCCTAACTGTTACCCTAACCTGGACCTAGTCGCTAATTCACAACCTAACCATAACCTGGACCCTAACCCTATGTTTAACCCTGAATCTAACCCTAACTTGGACCGTAATCCTAATCATAACCCTAACCCTAACTCAGAAACTATCTCTAAGCCCAAAACTATCCCTATCCCTAACCCTATCTCTTTCCTTATCCCTAACTCTAACCCTAACCCAGAAACGATCTCTAACCCCCAAAATAACCGTAAACCTAAACCTAACCCTAATCCAGAAACCCTAACCCTAACCCTAGTCCCTTTTGCCAGGTCTGTGTATCGCTGTTGTTTGGGGGGTTGTACCAGCCTTGGGGCTGGCCTTTGTGATTCGTTTTCTGTTTGGGGCTCTGTGAGGTTAGAGTTACAGTTAGGGTTAGGGTTAGGATGCTGGAAACATTACAATTACTCCACAAAAGTAATAAAATTACTCCTATTACAATCAAAATGTAAAGGAATTACCCATTCGTTCCTCAAAAAAGTAGTGAATTACAAGTAATTTGTTACTTGTAACAAATTACTTCCAAGCTCTGCTTGCTGCATACATGTGCACACAGAGAGCGCTTTCACCTCCTATTGGGGCAGGCCTACTGAGGTTGCAGCCTCTGCCACTCCCCCTCATGATGTTTAATTGGTCTAGGAATGAAATAGGCAAAACAGGAAGCAACACCGTAACTTAGCCGCCTCTGTATACTGATAGATATCCTTGCATATCGCTATATAAGCCCTCAGTTTCCAGCCCCTCTCTTTTGAAATACTGTGAAAAATAACTTTTAAAAAAAGGTCTGTGGAAACACTAATTGGGGAGAGGGGATCTGTGTGTACAGAAAACATGGACAGTAGCTGCCGCTTTAGATGACATTATTGGGTGAAGGGGTGTACAGTTGCAAACTGCTAAGTACAAAAGTGCACTGGGAGAAAAGACCCCTGTGCGTTTCAAAGGCTATGTGTCTTAGTCAGAAAATAAAATTGCAATAGGTACAGTTAAGCCAGCCTTTCCCAACCAGTGTGCCTCCAGATGTTGTTGGACCACAATTCCCATCTTTCCTGGCCATTGGCAATGAGGCTGAGGCTGATGGGAGTTGTGGTCCAACAACATCTGGAGGCACACTGGTTGGGAAAGGCTGAGTTAAGCGGTAGACTGCTAGATTAATTAACACCAATGTGGCTTCTATTCTGTGAGATATAATGAAATTGTATTACTAAGTTCCAAGTCTATATTCAACACTTATTTCACAAATATTGTCTCGCATAAGAGCTTCAGAGAATGTTTGAAGACTATGTACCCCTGAAACATGGATTATTGTCCCCAAGCCCCACATTTCATCTGCCAATACCCATTTTACATTTCATTATTTAGAGCAAGATTAAAACATGGGGACATCTACAGATATTCAAATCTCAAGCAAGAATCAGGCAGCCAAAAGCTTTCATTTTTGTTTTAAAGTTTTTTTAAAAAAGTTCAAAGCTGCAGCAATTAAAAGGGAAAAATGCTTCAAGGCCCAGTTACACAGGATTTTTAAAAGCAGTGTCATTACGGTGAGCATACATTAATTTGCCATCACCTGATTAAAATGTCAAGTTAGCAAAGGTAATACAATTTTCTGGGCAGAACAATGCTATACTTCCATGATGCCAGGACGAGAGACATAATGCCACTGCGTGGGCAGATTGGCCACCACATCCAGTGCATGCTCAGCCTGGGGAGGCGGGGGAAAACACACAACTACAAAATACAAAAAGAACAGGAAAACAGCAGACTTGCCCCCCGCATCCCTGCAATTACCGCAAAAGTCTACCAAGAAGGGACTGCGCATGCAGCAATGCCCACATTTTTATTTATTTTATTTTTACATTTATATCCCACTTTTCCTCCTGGCATGCATGGTTCTCACTGTTCCCATTCTATCCTTACAACAACCCTGTGAGGCAGGTTAGGCTGAGAGACTTCCCCAGTGTCATCTAGTGAGCTTCATGACTCAGTGGTGATTTGAACTCGGCTCTCCCAGGCCCTTGTCTGATACTCAAACCATTACACCACACTGGCTCACAAATGGAGGGCACCAATGAACTCACATGACAGGACACACTCTGAGTCCCAGCACACACTCCTGTATCATCACATACAAGACAGTGTCACAGTGCCCCCAGTCAATCAGTCCCAGTGGCCCAGCCAGCCACAAACCTGCCAGTGCCAGCCAGTTGCCAGGCACCCCTAATGGTTCAGATTCCATTTATGCTCCTCCTCACAACCACTGGGTTATGAGCAAAATGCAGAAGGGAGAGGAAGTTATCACCCACACAACACCCTGCCAACACAGCTTATGGACAGAGGGGAAGCACAAATGGCCTGCTGGGGACAGAGTTCAAGACTCATCCAGGATGCAAAAGCCTCTTGACAAGCAAGCAAGGGGAGAGACCATCAGGACACACAAACCAGGCAGCAAGAGACACACAGCAACCTCCAGTGGCTCCAGTGGACTAGGAAGCAGGCGATGACCGTCAGAGCGCCACCAGAGGAAGGGGCAAACTTTGCCCCACCCATCTTTGGCGTCACTGGACCCTTCCTGCTGTTGTAAGGGGTAAGTGCTAGGGGAACAATACAATTTGGACAAGACACAGTATTCATACTGTTGCATGCCACCCCAATCTCTGAGCACTGTGAGACTTCCAGGGGTTCCTGCGCTTACCCAGGGTTTGGTTTCCTTGGGAAGGTCAGTGGAGTCTATGGTGTCTTTATGAATTATGGTTTATTTACACACATTCACAGCCTGAGCATAAGATGGAGGTGTTCAAAGCATCAGTCAGCAATTCAATAGATCTTGCTTTTCCATCAGACATATGGGAGGCATCCTAAAGCCGTGGTGCAGTGAGCCAGCCTCCCTGAGTGTCTCCATTTCCCAGCCTTTCCTCAGACTAGCTAAAAAAACAAGCCTCCCTTTTGGCCTCGGGAGAGGGGGGGGCTCTCCTGAAGAGTTTCAATAACAATAGGATCTCCCTGGCCCGTTCACCAGTTAATGGGCACTTGACAGACCCATTAGCCCACCTGGCCACTCTGTCAGATTAACAAAGGAGACTCATCTGACCAGCGCATAAATCATCTATCGCAACCCCCAAACCCATAACAGTGCATAGCAAAGGGGAGGAAAGACATTGGAGATTGCTGCAACAGTTATCCATTACAGCAAGTGTGTTGCCTTCCCGCTCCTCGACCTCCCCTTGTTTACCTGTATGTGTGTGAGGGGACTCTGTCTTGGCAAGGTATCTATTAAGGTTGGCATGGAGTCTCAAAGTGAGGCACCTTTTGGGGTTCTAGGCAAAGACAAGGCAGCCCATGTGTACAAGTCCCCATGCGTCTGAATCTGGAGACAGGGCGTTTTGCTCAAAGTGCTCCTTTCCCCCCCTGCTTGTTGTAGCAACTGTGATGGGCTGTGTTAGATGCTAGGTGATTTTTTAAAATTAGACTGCATTTCATTGCGTTCCATAGAATTCAAATTATAATACAGCAAAAAACAATATTAGAATTAAAAGAAGCAATAAATATACAATTAAAAATCGATATGAATATGTAATGTGATGGATGTGTGTCTTCAGCTGCAAATCCACTGACATGCCACAGACCTCATGAAAGATGTTTGTGGACCACAGTTTGGGAATCCCTGGATTTGGGTATAGGATTCGGTGTTAATATGCTTGCTATGCTCCTCCCCCATGCCACCCCCATTTCTGCCTCTTTTCAGCGGTCAGCATATCTTCACCAGCCAGACAGTTCCACTGGCATATCTGTCATGGCAGTGGAGTATCTGGAGCGGTGCCGCCATAGCAGGGCTGCTACCAACTGCTAAAGCCTCTCAACCAGCATTAACACCTTTTGCACCCATTTGATGGCTTATAGCCAAAATAATAAAACCAAGCCTATGCACACCTCCTTGGGAGTAAGCCCTCTGGCCCCTGCTGGATTTACTCCCAACAGTACATAGGATTGGCATGAAAGAGTAGGACTGAGACTGTGAGACAGGCCTCTTTTCAAGGGGTATTCAATAATATGGGAGCCACTACCGAGAAGGCTATCCTTTGCAAGCAGCTAATAGGCCTGAGAAGAGGCTGCATCAATAGACCATAGTGGGCAGGCAGCTTGAATGGGAAGAGGCAGCTCATAAGATACACCCCCAGCCAACACCCCCAACCCAGCAGTCAGCAGGTATCCCTCTTAAGACTTGTCAGGGCTGCCTACCACACAAACAGCATCTGAAAGCTCTTGACCCCCCTTAGCCAAAGTATTGGCCATGGTCCTGCTATGGAAGAAACGCCATTGGCCACACCAGCAAAAGTGGGCAAGACTAAAAGTGGGGAAGCACAAATGGCACAAAGTCACCAACCTTTCACTAGCTAGCAGGACTCCCCAGCTTCATGGCTTAGGCCCTCCCTCACTGGTGCTCGGGTGACTTACAGAAATGTCTGACTGGCTCCTCCCCAGACCTGTAGAACTCTACACCCCCCTGTTGACAGATCATTGACAGTCCGTGTTCCTTTCAAGGCGCTCATAATGACTGTTTTAGGGCCTTTGCAGACATTTCTACCCCGTGCAACAAATGCAGAAGACAAAACAACAAGGGGCGTCACCGGCATGCTGAACCCCTTCCCACTCTTTTTACAGCAATGACCTGCTACTTCATCGATTCTTTCCTTTTAAATGAGGGGTGGAGAACCTCAGGTCCAAGGGCCCAATATAGCCCTCAAAACCATTCAGTACTCTCTCTAGGACACGCCCTGCTTCACCCTCTCCACGAGTGTGTTTGTCTGCGTCCCTGAACACGAGTGTGGAGTGTGTCCCTGTACCCTGATGAGGCCTCTCATTTGTCTGGATGGAGAGGAGGGGGTGGTGGTGCAAGTGTGTGTAGAAACAAGCCTATTGAACAAAGGTACATTCATTGCTCTGTCCACTTTTGCCTCTGGTCCCACCCACTACTGGCATGGGGCCCTCAGAAGGGAATGTGGTTCTCAGGCTGAAAAGATTCTCCATCCCTTTTAAACTCCTGCCCCTTTGCATTGAAGGAATGTGCAAAGGGGAGGGCAAGGCTGGAAGGGGTCACAGACTCACCATCAGCATGTTTGGCAGGCATGTGAAGGCAAGGCTCTATGTGACGCAGGCCCCTGATTGGGCCAGTGTCCCTCCTGACATTGAAAAGACCTTTCACATACCAGCCAAATGCAACTGCAAGGTGGGGGTGGAAGTGAGGGTAGGCAGAGGAGGGTTGCAAAGACCTATAACAAATTTACACAATTCTTCCCACCAAAGAATGGCTAAATCTTCACTGGGGGTGGAAGGAAGACACACACACACAAGTTCAGCAGCACTGGGCTTTTCCCCTGGCCCCTTTGTGGCTAATATGCCACCACTTTAACAATGCATTTGTTTGTTCTTCTCCACTGAGAGCACTTCAACCAAGACTGAGCTAGAACTTATATAGACGGGCAAGGAGAGGAAGTGACAATTTCTGAGGGTTCGCTTGGACTTGGGTGACATCTGGTGGTCGGTTGCCAACTATGCTTTGGAAGCCACAAAATAAACATCTTTTGCAGGTGGAAGTGAATCGCAAGAAAGATATGTACTTTTAAACCACACAAATCTTTTTTTCATAAATGATGGAAAGGCAGCTGACTTAAAGCTATAAACCATGTACTTATTATAAACTAATGTATGCAATTTATTCATTTCAGATATATAGATTTCTCAGCCACAAGAGCTTGGGTAGCGCCATTACTTTATTTACACACACACACACACACACACACACACACACACACACACACACACACACACACACACACACACACACACACACACACACACACACACACACACACACACACACACACACACACACACACACACACACACACACACACACACACACACACACACACACACACACACACACACACACACACACAGTGTGTGTGTGTGTGAGAGAGAGAGATGGCAATCATCATCATTTGCAAAACATTATCTCTTTAAGCCGTTGTTTATAATAAGCCAGCTAAAGGTCTCCCTATACAATAGTTGGGCAGGTTGTCAACCCTCCAGACCAGGAGTGAAGAACGTCTGGTCCTGCAGATGTTGCTGGACTACAGGCTTCCCAGGCCCACTCCAGAGGATGCTGAATGCCCTCCCTCCTCCCTCTGTTCCAATAAGCCTGCTGCCAGGTGGCAAAGACACACCTTTTGTTGACTAGCATCTAGGATGGAGGAGATTGTGAAAGGGGAAGACCCATGTGTGGAGTTGCCAGCCAGTCACTAGTGGGCAGTGGCTTGAGAGACAGCAAAGTAGGAGGTCCCTTGCGGCTCCAATTCCTCATTAGGAACACCTTCACAGATAGGGATAACCGTCGTGGAGACCGCTAGGGTAGTGCTCCATGAGCAACTTGGTTGCCAGGCCCGGCCTCCAAGAAGTCTTCTGTATGTTTAAAAGTTGTGCAGGTTGCAAGAACACCTGCACTTGGCTGACTTTCTCTTCTCCTAAAGATACAGGATCAGTCTCAGGGACTGAACCTGGCAACCCTAAGAGCAAGGAGGTTAATAGTCCCACACAGAAACAGCCAGGAGCATCCTGGATGCTACTGGTGGGCATGAGGGGAGCCTCCTTCCTGATAATCACTGAATGGGGTGTGGGATGGGTCCTGTACATATGGGACAGCAGCTTGCATGGCACAAAAGAAGACGGAGAGCAACTGGGCAGCAGCTGGAGCATACAGCCCAGGAGTGGCTAACCTGTGGCCCTCCAGATGTTGATGGATTACAATTCCCATCAGCCCAGACGATTGGCTACGCTGACTGGGGCTGATAGGAGTTTAGCTGTGTTCGCATCCCTGTTTAAATCCAGTGCACTCTCACTGCTGGTTTGGGAAGCAGTATACACACATTAGCCACAATTCATATCTATCCTGCTGTGTCGTATGAAATACTGCATCTTGATGCATTTTCTGCCCAAACCATCTTTGATCCAAACTGAGAAAAAGAATGACCTGGTGGGCACTCTAAGCTACTAATGTGCACCAAGTCTTTGCGTCCAACAACATCCGGAGGGCCACTGGTTTTCCACCCTTGACATAGTCCCTAGGTGTTTGTGACAAGAAAACAGAGAAAAGAGTTGGGGTGCACCCAAGTGGCTGCTCAGCCTGCACTCATGCCTCATCTTATCCCCCTCCCAAGTGAGGAGGTTGCAGTGGCTGTGAGCATACATTCCCTTTTGGGGCTATAGTGAAACACTGGGTGAATAGTGGCTGTTTTGTTGTGTGCATGCGGGCTATGATCCTGCAAGGCAGAAGTATTCTTGAGTGTTTGGCTAGCGGTGGCAATGGATGGAGTGTAGGGCCTGGCCTTTCACTAACAGAGACCATACCTGCATGTGGGGATGGATGTCTCCCTTACGCATGGAGACACTGTTCTCCACTGTTGGTGGGCCAGAGAGCTTAGATTGTTCAGATATGACACCATATTCACATATAGTAAAAGGTATAGGAAGCTGGACATTGGAGACAGTTGCAGCAGTTATACATTACACCCCTTACTTGCCTATATGGGATGCTCGGTCCTGGCAGACACACCTTTGTTGAAGCACCTGGAACCCCAAGGCAAGGCACATCTTAGGGTTCCAGGCAGGAAAATGTGAACAACGGTGTGCTCAACTTCCCATGTGACTTCTAGAGACATGCTGTTTCGTGCAAAGTCAAGTCCTTCCTTTTTTGTGTAAAGTGCCCTTTCTCCATAGTTCACCTCACTTCTGTGCTCTAACTGCAGATGGCACAAGCCAGAGAGCCTCACACTGCGCCCCCATCATTGAGACCTGGCTTCCCCTGTGGGGGGCTTATATACTGATGGTGTACTGCAATGATATGTCAAGAAAGCATAATCTTCCTTCCTGTCTGTGCTTTGCTCCATCAACTTGCCTGGACCAGCTGAAGTTTGAATGTAAATAAATGCCTTGTTCCCTCTCCAAAGTGAGGTGATTGATCCTGGCTCGTGGAGGGTTCTATAGAAGTAAGTTGTGCATGGAGCAGTCCATGATTGGAGAAGAGAACCATTTTTGTCCTTTTCAATTATTTGAAAGGGGACTCCAGAGAGACATTTACTTCATAGAGCAGGGTAGATGATATCTCAAATTAACACCACCCTGAAAACATTAACCCTTGACAAACTAGATCAAGATCAGACAAAATACAAGCCTCCTTCAAAATCATCCAAGGGAGATCTGGTCCTCTATGCCCCAGTGCAATTTCTCTCTCCACCCTCCCTGAATAAATATAGGAACCCTCATTAAAACTGGCCTGGACTGCAAGCTCCAGCATTAATACAGGATGGTAGGTGATGTGGTAATAGGGGTAAATATTTTTCTAGTATTAAAACACACAGAGAAAAGACTGCTAAGCTACTTCCGTGGTTCATTGTAGGTGAACTTCCTCAGGGCTGGATTCTATTTCCCACCCCATAACTATTAGACAGGCACCACCTCTGTTATCTTTTCAGTGCCTACTGAAGACCTACCTCTTTCAACAAGCCTTTTAAATAGAGACCTTATCCCAGTCTGCATCTATGCTGGAATTGCTTTTAAATATGTTTTTGAAGCTTTTTTTTTTTAAAAAAAGATGTTTTTAAATATGTTTTAGTATGCTTTGCCGTAATATATTTTAAAGTCTGCTTTTATGATGTCTTAGAGTGTTTTGAGTGCTTTTGTTTGCTGCCCTAGGCTCCTACTGGGAGGAAGGGTGGGATATAAATCTAATAAATATTTCATGCTTGTAATAATTATTCACACAGCAAAGAATGTGTGGAGAAGATGGTCTCTTTTCTTCAAAGCCCCTCTCCCAAGGCATTTTGGGCCTATCATTCCACCGAACACATGTTTTCTGGGACAGCCCCCTTTCTCTTTGTAGGCAAGAGATGAGCAACCTGAAGCCCTACAGTTAGATGTTGGGACTCCAGCTCCCATCAGCCCTAGCCATCGTGGCCAAGACTCAGGGGTGATGGGAGTGGTAGTCCAGCAAGAGCCAGAGGGCCACAAGCTCCCCACCCCTGCTTAATATCTTGCCAGTATGGCAGAGTTGTTAACATTAATAGAAGGCACTGTGTAGTCATTCTTACAAAACTGCTGCACCCAGTGCTCTTGTGCCTGCATGATTCCATCCAGCGACCTTATAACAGCAGCAAAAGAGACTCTTCAATCTGCTGAGTGATGAAGAAAGTTAAGACATGATTTTGACTAACAGCTGGAAGCCTGTGTGGGAAGATGGTGGTGGTTAAAAGCTCAATCCCTTTGCATTGGTTACAGCGAGGAAAAAGAGCACCATTAATTCTCATTTAGCTTAGATGAAGTAAGGTGGGTGGACCTGAATGGAGCATAGGCTGCTGTGTCATTCATCACTACCCATTGGGCATGACATCTGCAGCAGAAGAGAGCCAGACATCATTTTGAAAAAAGCAGGGTCCCCTCTGGGCCAGTATGTTCTTGCACTCAGCAGACACTTAGCTAGAGCTAGGCTGCTGAGTACACAAAACCATTAAGGCTGTTCATTTGATAAAAGCATTTTCACACACTTCCATATATGCATTTATATCCAACTCCCATTTTAATATAATGCATCCTTTTTATCCAGCCATGCTTCAAGGAGCTCAGAGCAGCAACAAGGCTCTCCCTAGTCACAACTGTTATCCTCACAACCTAAGCTAGATTGAGCAAGGGAGTGGGGAGGGGGGAAAGATGGTGGGAAATCTGTGATGCTGCTGATGTTGCTGAACTCTACTTTGTCATCAGCCCCAACCTGCATAGCCAGTGATCAGATACGATCAGAATTGCAATCCAACCACATCAAGCTCAGGTGCGAGGAACCTGTGGCTCTCCAGATATTGCTAAACTACAACTCCTTTCAGCCTCAGCAAACTCGGCCAATGACCAGGGACGATGGGAGTTGTAGTTCGGCAACATCTGGAGGGCCACAGGCTCTCCATCCCCTACCTTTTGAAATCACTATATATGTTCGTTTGTCAGCTTTTGCCAATGCAGTCTTGCTGAAGGTTAGCTGGAAAACTTCAACCCTACCTTATGAAAATGTGTATCTGCGCTTCTCAATGTGGAACTTGAACTGGCACTTTGCTAGCCCCTTTTTACCTTTAGCTTTAACACATTCCACTGCAGCTGAAGTAGAAATACAGCAAGCTGGAGCCATACCAAGAAGCATTTTCCAGAAACATGCTTTTAAGGAGCCCTTCTTGTTGAGGTACTAGTTCAGTTATTTTAGACACTGGGTGTTCCATTTGTAGCATTTAAGTTTAGCATCTTACCCACGGGTCATCCACACAAAGGGCAAAAGAAAAACCCAGTAAGACTACAGTCCTATGCACACTTCCCTGGAAGTAAGTCCACTTGGACATGTGCTTCCAAGAACACATGCATAAGAGAGCACCACTCCTGTACATAAAGTCAGCAGTAGCAACACATCTTTTCTTTAGGTCAGCAGTGATCCCAGCAAGCTTGTTCACCCCAGTAAACACAAGAACCCCACTCCAAGCTGGTCTGGAGCTTTTGCAGCAGAACTTAAACCTACCATTTTGTGGTACCTGGTAGTATTTAGTGAGACAGAGTTCACCTCAGGAATCAATGCTTGGGACACCTATAGCACCTGCAGCAACCCTAGATATTAGAATGGCTAAATTTTATTTATATATAATTTATCACCTTTTGGCCCCAGGAGAGCCTCTAAATCAACTTACACTTTAAAAATCTTTAACTTAAAAAGCAATTTCTAGGAACTCTATTGCTTTTAAAAGAATTAGTAAGACACTGCATTTGCATAGGGGCATTCTTCTGTCATTGGCCATCAGTCCATACAGTGTTCTAACCCAAAAATACTGGAAGGCATTACTAACCCACTCAAAGCCAGAGCCTTGCTTCAAACCCATCTTTACTACCTTGTCATAACCCTCAATCCCTGGTCAGAAACAGTGATCTATTTAGTTATTAATTATTAGATTAATATCCTGCCCTTCCTCCCAGTAGGAGCCCATGGCGGCTGTGATGATATAAAGTCCCTCTCTACCAACTGTTTCTCAAAACAGTAAGAGTCATTCAGGTACAAAACTCATAAAAACCAGACAAATTGAGGCAACTCATGAGAAGGCCTTGCTCACTGGAAGAAGCCTTCTGACCCTTGGGAGCAAACTGCATTCTTGCTTGCAAATAACAATTTCAAGGCAATTACAAAACATATTTAATTTATATTTTCTTTCTTTTTTAAAAAAAGGTATGTTTGCACACAGTTAAGGCAGCATTAGTGTATTGTCTTTTGTAGCAATGCCTCGCAGTTCAGTGAGAGCTGGGGTTTCCTCTCCTGTAGAGCCAGCTTTTTCCTTTCACAGCCACCAGACTCTTCTTCCTATCATGCACTAGATCAGCCTTTCCCAACCAGTGTGCCTCCAGATGTTGTTGGACCACAACTCCCATCAGCCTCAGCCAGCATTTCCAATGGTCAGGAAAGATGGGAGTTGTGGTCCAACAACATCTGGAGGCACACTGGTTGGGAAAGGCTGCACTAGATACTCTCAAGAAGAAGAAAAAAGGGGACAGGAGATTTCAGCTCCTGGTCCTCCCAGTCATTGAGATTCAGGGTCCCAGCAAGATTTGTTGGTGGTCAGAGAGTGGGATCTAACGGTTGCAGCTGGAGATAGATCTTCTAAGGCTTAGAAGATAAACCACCATACATTGGTGATAAGGAACTTCAGCACACTGTCTCTGTATCCGCAGTCAGACATGCATGTGTCATGGTCCAGACCTTCATGAGGGTGAAAACCTTTCTGCTTCCGTGGACGTGGGCAGTGGTGCAGAGATAGGTATAAAGTGCTGGTGGATTTTTAAAAAAGAGACAAAGAGGGAGAGAGAGTAAGAAGCATTACATAAGGAGATATGTGTAGCCCATCCAGAAACACATGCCTTCCTGCACATTTGGCCTAGAATAGATTGCAGTAGGATGGCCAAATTTTAAATTATTTCATTCATTTATATCCCACCTTTTCCCCAGAACTGGGACTCAAAGCAGCTACACTGAAGTAAAACTAAGTGTTTAAGCTCGAGAGGAGAATGACAAGTCCTAGATCTCTGACCCTCAATGCCAGCTGCTACTGTTTACATCTAGCAACAAATCCCACTTGTTATGGGGTTAGCGTAACCATGGGCTTAATTATGAGTTGTTTGTGCACAAATCTGACTAAAAATGCATCAATACAATTGCTTGTTGCCACAGAACAGCTTTGGACTTGCCCTTTCCATGCCAAGAGCTGTTTTGGTATAAAGCGTGCTCTCCACCATGCATACAAGTGGGTCTTGCAGAGCCTGTTTCTGGTAAAGAGAAGTTCTCAGTGGAAGTTTACTTTACCAGCAACAGATTCTTCAAAATGTGCAGCTGTATGTGTGGCAGACAGCAGTTCCACACAAAAGGCATGGGCAACTAGAACATTGAGACAGAGAGAATGTTAAAAAGCTGTCCAACGGCTGCTGCTGCTTTTAAAAAAAAAAGGAGAGTGCTGACCACAACCCACCACTGAATTAATGGACATTAAGTGTGGAATATACTTTGAGGACTCCAAGTCACAGAGACTTATTAAATATTCTCCTCTGCGTAAAGTCACAGGAGAACAGAAAGACACATCTCTGCACTACTAATTCCATGCAAAATACATCAGGTGAAGGCCATCATTACATGCTGTGCAGCTGCAATACGGCCTGTAACGCATGAATAAAAGAGTGAGAAATCACCATCCGAGCAGCAGTACACTCCCCCCGCCCCAAGAAGCAGCCAAGCATAACTCCCGTCACTCAACAAAATACTCCAGTGTGAACACCACGAGCCTCAATCTGCTCACAGAGCTATTGCATAGTTAAGCTCCCCAGACTACCTATTCCGAGTCCTAGGAATGCAGCCAATTGCTCTTCTCACTGAATACAGAGGGCTGCTTGCCAAGTGGTAGCTTACCATGGCATGCCATGCAGCCAACTCATAAGCCATAGTCTTACAAAGGATTCTGCCAGGTGGCAAGAGTACTTATCACACAGTCACACCATTCAGAAATCCAAGGAGTGATCAAGATCGGCAGTAAGTCAGACAGACAACTTTGGCACACGATTGTAAGTTACCATTTGGTTAAAAAGTATATATATATATACTGTATATTGAAGGAGGCTCTTTGTTTCATAGAGCTGGAGCACATTACAATGCTGTATCTTACCATGGCATCATGAGCATCCAGCATTTTTGCCACAGGCTCCTTACACCGCTGCGTTGAGGGCTTGGCGGCAGAGGCAACACGGGCAGTGTAGAAGGCACACTCATCATTTAGGCAGGCTTCATGGAAGCGATGAGGTGCACTAAGGAGGTCATCCAGACGCTGCTTGACTTGACCTACTGGGACAAGGATAGCAGTAACAGACACAGACATGACCTACAGTCAGACATGGTCAGGCCAAGTTGCTGACCCTCAGCACCCACTGAACAAGATATACTGTGGAATTTCCTCTCCAGGGAGATTTGCCTGTTTCCACCATTACCATTCTTAAGGCTCCAGGCCAAGTCAGTCATGTTACAAGTCAGTCAATTACAGCAGGAAGTTGCTCTTTTCGAAGTTTCCATGGTTATTCTTGTTGGCATTATAATTCAGACCTTTTAACCCATCTTGAAGACTATGCGGAAAGACCATCACCATGGGATGTTCACTGTATGTAGATAAGATTAATCAACGATACATAAGGAATGGGATAGTATAGGCTTAATAAAGGAATGGATGAAAGAGTGATAGAGTACGAAGAGATTGGAAAGGAAAAATCAGGACTATGAGATATAGAGCACTGGCTACAGCACATGGAGGAAAGGCATTACATAAAGCAAGGGTGGGAAACCTGCAGTCCTCCCAATGCTATTGGACTACATCTCGCATCAGCCCTGACCATCGGCCATGCTGACTAGGACTGATGCGAGTTCAACAACATCTGGAGGGCCACAGGTTCCCCGTGCCAGCTGTAAAGAAAGGTTTGACTGTTTTTTTTATAATAAATGAGCCAAATATAATAAATGAGCCAAACTTTATATGATGTTATTAGAAGCGCTGAATAAGCAAGGAATTATTGTAAGAAATGGAATAAGGATTTGAATAGACAGGAGGAGGAAGAAGGTGGAAATATTATTGGAAAATAGAATTGAGATTGTTCCCTTGTGTAAATCTGCCAAAAAAATCAGTTCATGATAATTGCAAGATGGCATCTGACACCTAGGCGATTGAAAACATATCCAAACTTACTTTGTTGCTGAAGTGTCCATATGAGGCCAATATAATGAATATGTAGTAGAGGTGCCCAGAAATTTGCGTGTTTTGGCAGAAAGTGGTAAAAAGGATTGAGAATATGTTGGAGATGTAAATCCTACACAAACCACTGGTATCTGCTGCTAAATTATTTTTGAGTAGTTAGTAAAGAAGCTGTAGATGTAATTTTTCATGTGATTTCAGCTGAAAAAATGTTGATAACCCAGAGCTGAAAGGAGTCAGCAGCCTCCAGTTAAGTGGATTGGGAGATTATATGTTGGAGTTGACAGATTTAAGATTTAGGCAACTTAATGAATAGATTTCTTCAATACTGTGGTATTAGATGCTACGTGGTAAATAATTTAGAGGTTTCTAAAGATGAATAATTTTGTAATGTATTGATGATTAATTTTTAAAATTCTATTACAGTGTATTGCTGGCAAATATTTATTTATAGCCAACCAACTCTTAAATGTGAAGAGGACAAAAAATTGTAGTTAATGATGACTAAGTGGAAAGGCAGGACATTTACATTTTTTTTTAGACAGGTTCCCTACCACACCAAGGGTTTTTGTTTTTAAAGAGCATTTTTATTCATTACTTTCCTTTAAAATTTCTCATAGAACAGTTGTCGTGGCAAGCAACCTTGCAAGGAAGGCCAGCAGTACCTCTACAATACAGATGGAGGGGCAAAACTGAAAGAAAAACTGGTGGCTTGCCTAAGCAACAACATGGTGAGGCCACTAGCTTTCAGCCTTGCCTTTCCATCTATGAACAAAGAATATCCCAACTCAGTCCCCTGGACCCAGTTCAGATTCTACATTGTACCAGACTCTATGCTGTGCATCCAGTATTCTGGTCTGCCCAAATGTTCACATCTGGACCGCAGTTAGAATAGAGTGACAAGCTCCAGCAAGGGCAGAGGTATCTCATTCAAAAATGTGAGGGCAGAGAAGGGCAGCCCAGCACACTTTTAGGACAACACACACAGCACACAGAAAGACCTAGCTTTTATTCTGGTGCAGGGCTTTTCAGCTGGTGGTACTCATGAAATACCAGCAGTTGAAAAAGCACTACTCTGGTGCACAAGATCATCCTTATTGTAGTATTCTGAATATAGTGGCAGGGATATTTTTACAGAGACTGGGGCAGGGGCATGGAGCAAATAAAGATATTAGACAGATGTCAGCAAAAGGACAAATGCTTGCAGAACTTCTCAGCATACAGAGCACTTTACTGCTATTCCTTCAGTCAATGTATGCTGTATGTTATGAGCTCTCCAAGGCCACCACCCAAAGTGAAATTCATGGGAGATGAAGATTTGAATCCAGAACTATCTCCCCACTTTACAGTCCAAACCTAACACCATATGAGAAATAGCAAGGGGCTACAAGGTCAAAAACCTGTAGGCGCAATTAGGACTGTAGCATTTCTGCAGCCCCAGTGAAATTATGGCAAGGTCAGTATGCATCCCAGTTTCAAAAAGAAGAAGTAGTCCAATACTTCATTGGTTTTCTGAAGCCTTACCTGGGTAGTGGCCAACTCTTCTTCAAAACTGTAGAGATGACAGAAGCTACGACACTCAGGGCAGAAAATCCCAGGCTACATTCCACAGTGTATGAACAGAACACTCAGCCCTTCCCACCTCTCTTAACCTAAATCCTTTAGAACATGAGAAGTCAAGGCAATCATGTCTTACTTGTACTACTTCCATTGGATGATGGGAGCTGGACAGAATTCATGGAAGGACTGGGACAGGCAGGTTGCTGGACAGAGGTGGTGGCGAGTGATGCGCTATGTTCAGGTGCTATAGCAAGAGACACCAGTGCCTGCTTGCAGAGGTTTGCTTTAGGATCCTCTTGCAGAGGAGTGGTGAGGAGACCAGGCTTGGGAGCCTCCACAGCAGGTGAACAGTGAGCTGACAACAGTTTGTGTAGTTCCTCCTGCGAGGGGGCAATGTCATGATCAACACCCCCATTCATCTCCTGCAGCAAGAGTTGAGTAAGGAGCTCAATACGCTGGAGGAATAAAAGAACAAGGGCTGAGATGAAAAGGGTAACTATAACTCAGCCCCTTATTGGGCTTCATCTTGTCTGCTGTGGGACATCTCCCCCTGCTCACATCCACTTCCCTGACATCACTGTTCTTCAACTTAGGGTCCCCAGATGTTCTTGGACTACAATTCCCATCATCCCAGCCAGCTTAGCCACAGGTCAAGGAAACATCTGGGGATGCAGATCTGGGGATGCAGATTGGAGAACATGGCCTTACATCATGAATCCCATGGTGAACTACACCCTACCTTCAAGAACCCCAAGGTTACCTAGCATTGTATATTTGGTATCCATAGTGATTTCAAGTTTGGGAGCTTTTGGCAAGGTTGGAGTGAAAAGAAAATGGGGGGGATTGTGAAAGATGTTTCTCTAAAACCATGAAAGCTAGACAATTTTTTAAAATTAGTGAAAGCACAATTTTGCACACTGCCAGATGCCATTCCCAATAGAATCCTAAACTCGTGTGGAATCCACAGCTTCCTTTACAAACTGACCATTCTGCTTCAGCTGCTACCTGCTTTTCCCACTACAGTTCTCTCACCTTCACCAAGTAAGCCAACTCTGTCACTCACAGGCAGAGTCATAATCAAGTCTCCACCCTTTATTCATTTAATTTGAAAAAGCTTATACCCTGCCTCTCCATTCAAAGTGAACTCAACTACATAATAAAAAAATAATCCAGCGTTTTAAACATTTTGTAAAACCATAGCCAGAGCAGCACTAAATTAACTGCCAGAGAAACATCAGCCAAATTCCTTTAAGAATAGCCACATTTATTCAATCAATAGCAGTTCCTGCTTCCTACATGGGGCTTTTGTCTGCCCTACAAGCTTTCTGGGACAGGTTCACCACTAAAGTTTGCAGACTCCAGTTAGCACTCCTTTCCATACTGGAATTTGCAAGTTGGGAAGATTAAATGGAATAGCCAGGTTACACTTATGCAGAGCTTGGAAGTTTACTTTTAAAAAGGAATACATTACAATTACTGTTAAATGGCCCCAAAAACAAATAAATTACCATTACCATTACAATTGTTCTGAAAGGAATTTATTACTTTACTGTTACTCAAAAGTAGTCACTACAATTACACTTAAATTACTTTAAAAAAACTAGAGTGCCTACAAAGTGCTGGCCTTGGCTGCTGCACACCTAAGTTGCCTAAAACAACATTAAAAATAAATGCATACAGTGGTCGTAGAATAATTCTTTTCATCCATAAGATAGCAATGGTGGTCTCTCCGCTGGTAAGGGAGGTGGGGAGGGAGGCAGAGGCCACTAC
Organism: Rhineura floridana; assembly: GCF_030035675.1. Classification (NCBI taxonomy): domain Eukaryota; kingdom Metazoa; phylum Chordata; class Lepidosauria; order Squamata; family Rhineuridae; genus Rhineura; species Rhineura floridana. The sequence goes on from NC_084482.1 coordinate 39,635,688, forward strand.
TCAGATCTTTGCACATCAAACCAAGTGCAACCAACCCTCAGCCAGCCAGCATAATCTCTCTCACTTAACCACCTCCCGGACCCTGCCCTGCCACCAACTAAGGGACACTCACCCAAGCAAGCATTTTCCCCAGAGATGCAAAAAAGTTAAAATACTGCAAATGCAGCACAGTAGCCAGAGAGGGTGGTGGAGGCCACTTTGTGTGCCAAGTGCAGACACACACACACACACACACACACATCATCTTTCACCTCCACAGTTCTTTATCTCCATTCTGCTGCTGCCTCCTTCTCCTCCTTTATCCATGTTCTTGCCCTCTGGCTCCTTATTCTCTCCACTCCATTCTTCACCACCACCATCCATTTTTTAAAATTGTTTTCTCCACTCCACCCCATCTCACTCTCCACCTCCTCCCTCGTCGCCTCCTACCCACCCACACAGCATGACAGAAGAGCGACGCTGCACAGAAGGTCAATTTGAGGCACATGATTTTCATCCACAAATCAGAGGAGCAGAAGACTTCCCCTGCTCCCCGCCCCAAGTAGTGCCCAAAAGTAATGATGGAAACATTACAATTACTCCTGGTTCTATTACAATCAAAATGTAAAGGAATTACCCACTTGTAATTCATTACTTTTTTGAGGAACAAGTAATTCATTACTTGTAATGAACTACTTCCAAATTCTGCAGTTACATGCTGAGAGCCCATTTCTACTGGGAGGCGGGGGGGGGAAGGAGATGCTTCTAGCTACCCACCTGAAGGCTCTGTTGGGAAACCTGGAGCTTTCCCTTTTCTGGGGTGATAACAGGAAAAGCTGCCACTTTCTTTGCCGATGCTGCCATCTCATCCTCAAAAAGGCGCACAGCAATCTTCTCCTGTGGGGGAGGAAAACAAAGTCCCCTTACCTCCCTGTTTCCACTCTGCCCCACAAAAGCTACCATGAAGAGTCAGACAGAGGCAAGAAAGACGGAGGGCCCAAACCCACCACTGCTTGCTTGCTTGCTGGTCCCAACAAGTCTCTGAAGGACGGACACCAATTTCACAGCATGCCAATTAAAATGAAGTATTTCAGTTTGTCATGGCCCTCTGTCTATATTAAGTTTTTATTTTTTAAAAAAATCTAGGAACACAATTCAGGAGTAGATTTAAGTTCAGGGGTGGTGGTGAAATCAATCCAAAATTGCCTACAACAATAAATGGTGACCATAACATATTGCAATTGGTTTAGTAAGTCTGCAGCAACAGCATATTAGGCAGCTTTATCATTCATTAACTTGCATTTAAAAATAAATTCTAGTTTAAAAACTGAAACATTAGAAGCCATATCCAGTAGATGTTCCTGCTTGGAATAACCCATAGAAGAGGAAGCAGAAGAAATAGTAAAAAATCTTCCACATGTCATCCGTAACCTTACTATAGTGGCCTGAAGTTTAATTATGCAAATGCCTCTTTTAATTTACACAGACTACAGGTCTGACAAATAATCCTCACAATCTGTATCATGGAGGGGGGAAAATGCATGTTCTAATCAAACCTCATGTGTTGGAGCCTATATTTTTACCTCATATTTTATAGCAAAGAACTCCTGTTGTTGCAGATAACAAAAGTTGCAGGGCTATAAAGATGTATGGATCACTAAGAATCTTTACAGAAGGTGTTCTTAAACAGGTGTTCAAGCATAATTCATTACATGACTTGAATGCATCAAACACAAATACAAAATTACTGCAGACAATTTCCTTCTAGGGCAAAGCATACCGTTTCCCCCACACACGAACACTTACCCAGGGCACAGCAGTGCCATCCTGTTTGGAGCCAAGAGTGCCCGTCTGTGGGGTGATCTCACCTACCAAATTAAACTGAAAGAGCAAAATGGAAATTTTGGTCCCAACAGTTTTCAAACCCTGCTAGCTCTTTAAGGCCAGCCCAGCCACAGCCTGAAATTACTTTCTAGTTCTACAACCAAGGAAGCTTCAGGGAACAATAAAGGGAATCAAAACCTGGGAGAAGTTTTATATGGAATCCCCCCCACACCCACACACACACCCTGTTTGTGAGCCCACTCTAAGGAATCTGCTGGCCATAACAAGATGCTGAATGAATGAGACTGATAAGTGGGACTTGCAACAGCATACTGCAGTGAGCACTCCTGTTCAGGATACTGCATTCCATTCCCCCTCCCATCCTGTCTTCTGTTCCCACCCCCAGTCAGTCAATCAGTCAGTCATCATTCTGTGGTCACTGAGGATGTTCAGTCCTCACTGAGCTGTTCCACCACCCGCTTAAGGTTGTGGGTTTTTTCCCTAAAGATTTTTTTGTATTTCTGCCAACCTTGGGGTTACTTTCAAACCCACTGATGTCTCCCTCTTGGGCCTGGAAGGTGCTGTTTGGGCCACATAAGGACTGGCACACAGAGAATTGATATCATTTTTAGTATATATGATGCCTGACCCACAATGGTATGTCTTATGACTTACCTAACAGTTGGGAAAGCCTGGGGAAACCAAGGATCTATCAGAGCAGCCATCCTTACTCGTATCTCAATAGCTACTCACAGCAGTGGACTGAACATCCCTGAAGGAATGGGGCATTGCAGATTTTGGGGGGGGCAAAGAAGGACTCTGAGACAGTCCTAAAATGTTTGGATAAGGAGAACGCTGCACCCCATCCACCTGCTTGGTTTCTATTCGGCACCGGGCACCCACCTTCTTGACCTTTGCCCAGGAAGAAACAGGCATACAGTTGCGTATCCAGGGACTGCAACGCTGATCCAACAGAAGAGAAAGTATTGAGAGCATGACCTGATGGAGTCACAGTGAACTGCAAAGCACAGAACTTAAAAGGATGAAACTAACAATGTGAAGAAGGTCCACAGCTCCATGTTAGGTCACATTGTTTGCATGCAGAAGATCCCAGGTTCAACCCCTAGCATCTCCAGTTAAAAGGATCTCAGGTGAAAATGCCCAAGACCCTGCCAAACTGCTGCCTGTCAGGGTAGGCAACTACTCTGAATCAATGGTCTGACTCTATATAAGGTAGACACTTTTATTTTCACACCATTTAAAAACACTTTTTTCTTGCTCTGCCTTTCCGTTCAATACATTTCCAAGGTGGATTCCAACAAGGAAATCAACGTAAAAATTAAAGGACAGCTGATAAAAGCAGCACAGAGAAACATGCAGACTATTATTCATTAAAAGCCCACGCAAAGTGGCCTAGCATTCATAACTCATTAAAGTGGGTTGTAAGTCAAGCATTCCTGGGGAATTTGTACCACAACTGCTGTGCTATGAGGCCCTGTCCCCAGTTGCCACCTGCTTAACCTCTGAAAGCAGGCCCAGCTGGAGAAGGGCTTCTCAAGATGATCTTAATGGCCAGACAAGTTCATATGTAGATAGGTAGGATAGCCTAGTCACAAGGCATATAGGGCTTTATGGGTTTTTTAAAAAATCAACACTGCGAGTTGTGTCTGAAAACAAACAGCAAGCCAGTGAAGATGTTTTAGACATGGATGTAATTTATTTCCAGTAGCAGGAAAGCACAATGTACTGCTATTAAGCCCTGGGCAATAAAGGAGAGGAAATAATTCCAGTCCCAGCCCACTAGAGCAACATATTCCAGGCCCTTCATCCCAGAGACCTCCAGCAGTGTTGATGTCATCAAGGTTTTTCCAGGACTGGCCCACAGATAGCTAGGAATTGGTTGCACACTTTTCAGCAGGACTTTAGTGCCAAAACTGCACCCTTCTTAACTGTCAAGCACAAACCAAGGATTGTGGATGGACAATGGGAACCCTCCTAGCTAATCCATAGGGCGAGCAGTCAACAGCAGAACATCTGCTGCCAGGTGTGTTGGCTAGCTGCGCTTTAGAAGCCTCCAGTTTCTCCAGACCTGTGAAATGGGACATAAAGAAAAACAGTTATAAGCCCAGTGCTATCATAACCAGAGGCTGACAGCTCTGAATATCCCCAAGGGGACAAACCCACAAGCATCTCCTCTGTTAACTATACCTTTAAGACCCTGTGTGGAACGACAGGATATACGGCCAAACTTTTCTGACGAGGGAGCACTCATACGGGCCCCTGACAAACAGGCATTTCCACCCTAGAGAAGAAGGATTAATCAGTTCCCAGCTCTCAACAGTGCAAACCTTGCCCACAGAAGATCTCTCCACCCAGGAATTCCCCAGGGCCAGTCTCTGCAACTATAAATGGCTGCCTAGGAAAACACTTTTGTAGGACACAGAGAAAAGGGGTTGGCAGGCGAAAAATCTAGCAGCCAGCACAAAGTGGAGCTGCACGTGACTGTGTGTGTGCATGCTTGCTCACGTGGCCAACTATTTTGATATTCACCTAGGCCAGGGGTGAGGAATCTCTTTCATCAGCCCAAGAGCGACATTCTCTTGTGGGGAACATTCAGGGGCCGTCTGCCAGTGGACACACTCCATACGCAGAAAGCAAGAGGCATGAGTGCAGTTTGCAGACACAATCCTGCTAGGCAAAAGCATGCAAGCAGGGTGTGGAGGACAACTAGTGAGGGGTGAGGCAGGATCTAGGGAAAGTCCCAGAGCCTGACAGAGACCAGAAGGGCTACATTCAGTTCCTGGGCCTGTGTTTTCCCACTCCTGACTTTTTTTTTTTTTTAAGAACTTAGCCCTAGAAAGGGCATCATGCAATAACTAGGAAGTGGAACAAGTGAAAAGGTATCACGTATGTGCCTGAGCTAGTCCCACCCCCATATTGATGTGTCGAAACTCCTAAACATTAGCAATCATTAATCGATAATCGTTTGCACAGGCAATACGTGAAGGGGGCTCACTTGTTCAAAACATGATTCTTTAGTCCTACATACTATAGAAAATTTATTTGCCAAATGTGGATCCTTACGTGACCAAAATGGCAACATCCATGCACAAAAGAGAAGTATTAGTAGGCTTGGGGGAAACCCAAGATAGGCAGAAGTACAAGAAAATATTTAGGAAAGAAACCCTGGTCCCCCTGAAACCAACCCAATGAGAACTGATCATGCTCAGTGGCTACAAAATGCTGGAGAAAGGAGGGGGGGAACTCAGAAGGAGAACGGAATATGCTGAAAGAGGGCATGGTTGGCTGTCACCCTGAACTCCACACTGCAACATTTTGTTGCAGGTCCCACTTGTTTTGTTCCAGAATGTTAATGGGCACCTATAGCCACTTCACACCAGACATCTTCCTCAGGATCGTTCCAATGCCCCTAGAGATTATAGCTGCCTCTTGTCTCCCGGATGTCTACTTCGGAGCACATCAGCACCCCAGGAAGTAGAATGGGGTGAGAGGTGGGCCCATGATGCATATGTCCAAAATGGGTGTTGAACTGAGCAGCTCCTCACCACAGAGATGAGGACAGGCACCTGGTGATAGGGAGGGCTGTACAGAAATCAAGACCTCCAGTGTTGTTCTCTGCTCACCCTGGTTCTGCCACAAGTGATGGATGGCTTATAAGCATCTTTCAATGGCACCTGCTGGGCCAGGCTCTGTTTGCTATTGGCCCCAAGGGATGAATGGCCCAGGCCTATGTTCTGCAGAATGCTAGCTTTGGCAGCTGGATCTGGTACAAACTCTTCATCTGCAAAAACAAGGGACAAAGTTGTCAAGGAGGTAGGGAGTCCCAGCATTAGCTTATGCTGTTCATACTCTGCACCAAAGAAAACCAAGGACTGCACTCAAAACAGGCCATAGTCTTTATCTCAGATGCTTTTTGTCCAGTGTTATTCGCATTTGCATGCTTTTCATGAAGTAGCAATCATAGGACAATAAACAGAATGCCAAATTAAGGCAAGGAATAGTACTGAGCCCATTGTTATTGAAATGCACACACAAGCTAATGGGCACCTGGTTGGCCACTGTGAGAACAGGATGCTGGACTATATGGGCCACTGGCCTGATCCAGCAGGCTCTTCTTATGTTCTTATACTACCAAGTATATCTCCACAGCCACAAGGAGCAAGAACACAAGTCAGTTTGTATGCTGAAAGGAAAGAAGAAGAGAGAGAACCTAGACCCAACAAACATCCTTGCCCACACATCTGGATAGCTGAGAGTGGCAATTTGGTCACTCACCTTTCCATGGCGTCCCTGTGGTGTTCTTCCTCCCAGCTGAGTTGCTGTTTTAAGAGCAGACAGCAACACAGTTATACAAGCCTCAAAACAGCTGGCATATGTGAACATCTGTCTGCCAGCAGCTCTAACCCCAACAACTAACCCCCCGCTGTGGATTTATGCTGACATGTATTGGGGGGAGGAAGAGGCACAGAGGCATGATATTGAGAGAAACCAGTCACTGACATCTGCAGTTTTCCCCCTCCTGAACAAGGATGACAGACTCTGCATCCCCAGTAGTGGACAACCATCTTTTGTTTGCAGGCCAAGGGAGCGCCCCACCCCAGAAAGAAGGTAGAGCACCGTAGGGTTGGAATGAATAACCAACCTGGCTGTGGAGACTAGAAGCGAGATGGGGATTCTGCCTCCTTCCCAAGACACACCCAGAAAAAAGGTTGGGAAACCCAAGCAAAACAACAGCTGTCGTTTATTTATCATGGCCTCACCAGAATCCTCTTGCATTTCACAAGTGGCACAAGCTACCCCCCAAATGAGCATCCAATTCTTTCCTCACCTTTGAGTTGTATCACCAGCTTCAGCAATGAAGCTCGGAGATTTTGCCTTGAGCCTGGCTGTGGAATCTTTGCACTTGCCCACTCCCAGCTTCTCCATGGGTTGGGTTGGCTTTGCCACCTCCACCTGATGCAGAGGTCAACACAGTCAGAGATGGAAGGCAAGCAGCTCCCATGCACTGTTCTGGTGGGAAAAGGTACAAGGCCAAGTAGGACAGCAACTGTGCAACAACACAGAAGCATGCTGCCAGGGTGAAAGGGTAGCATGCGGGCCAGTTACAGACATAGCTGTCCATAGGGCTTACCATCAGTGCAGACTAAAAGGTGGAGTTGAAGACAGTCCCTTAATAATGTTTGTATGGAGGCCTGAAGAATTATTTAAAGATGTCAGAGGCAGAAACCTCAGATTCAGTCAAGCCAGCATCAGGGTTTGTTTATTTTTAGGTACTAGCAATGAGGACTGAAAGCAGAAGACAATTGCCACCTTTCCAAAAACAAAGCAAACATACTAATCTTTCTTCCCCATCGTGCTCTGGAGGAAGAGCAAGACACTTGTGCCCAACACCCACACACACATATGGAGCCCTTACATGGACATCAAACGAGAAAAGGACCATGATTCCTTCAAAACGGTACTGTATCTGGTGCCATTTTTGGAAGAAAAGATGTAATGGAAGGGCTCAGTATTCACTTTGTGTGGGGCCTTTTTTTAAGAGGTAAAAAGTGTTGGACAGCTGTTTAAGGTTGCCAACTACTGAGCTTCACCCTGATCTACCACCCAAGACACCAGCTTCAGCCAGTCCAGCTTCAGCCAGTCTTATGGTGAGAGGGAACAGTTCCAGTTTCTGGTTGCCAGGGTCAGAATTCCAGTAACTCAGTTAATCTGGCACTTCTAACTCCTCCAATATAAATACTTGTGACTAACAGAGCAGCTCCAAAGCAAGTAGCTTCAGAGGCTAGCTCAACCCTGCTACATCTTCCCCAACCCCAGCATTTCCGGCCAGTACTGCCATCTGATTGTCAGAGAGAGCAAAGCGAAACATCAGCTACTCACCCTTGCCCCAAGGTTCTCCAGTGTAGTTGACAAAGTCTTACACTGCCGAGTGTTCAAAGCCAGGCTGCAGGTCCACGGCTGATTCGTATCTGTTGAGAGACAAGAGGGGGGGAACTAGCTGCATGAAGACACTATCAAATCTAACCCCATCATCCCAGTGCCAAGTTAATCATACCTTTTGAAGTTGATTTAGAGATGTGGGACATGCGAACAAGATTCACTGTGGAAGTTCCTGTGTATAAGCAGCCCCGGCCAGCCTACAAGGAGAGAAATAAATGAGAATCATGTTCTCAGAAAAAGTCCAGCTCCCCCAAGGAACTACAAGGCTAGGTCTGCTTTCCCCTATTAGAGTCACTGGGATCCCATGCAACTTGCATAGCTTTAAGAAAATGACTAATGGGCATACACATCAAAGAAGAAAACATGCATCTAAGCTGAAGGGCATGCAAGGACCTGAGACACCATAGAGCAATGTTTTACGGTGCTGAGGTTTAGGAACAGTACCTAATGCTTTCATAATACACAGAGGGATTATTTTGTTCACATGCTTGTGTGGCAAGCCTGATATTTATTTTCAGCAAAAAGCTCTTACAGCAGTTTACATAGCAAAAGATGCCTTAAAAACTTGTGTCAGTAAACTTGATTATAAACCTACATGCCTGCATACAAGAATTAAACACAAATGCATAACAGCCCAGCATTTCAGCTCTCCTTTACTGAACATTTCTTGAGCTAAAGAGAAACAAAGGGCCTCTGAAAACCCTGAACTACTGCCTAGAGCATGGGTGGGGAACCTGTGGCCCCAGTCCACATGCTGTTGAACACCCAGGTCCCATCAGCCCTCTGGCTGCATCCCCAATGGACAGGAATGAGGGGAGCCATGGAATCTAGCAAGATTTGGAGGGCCTCAGAGGTATAACATGGCTGGATATATGTGCTATTCTATTTCAGTGCAGCAAACAAGCACACACACACACACACAAATACATAGCAGCACTTGTGTGCATAGCTGAGACTTACCCCAATACTGGCTGAGCATTCTCTATTCCCTCTCAAAGGGATTCGCCGGGCCAAGCTGGGCTTGTGGCTTGCACTCACCATGTGCTTAGTCAGCCCTGTGTTGGACATTATGCTGGCAAGAGCTGCCACATCTGGCACAAACTCAACTGTGTTCGCTTCTACAAGAAAAAAAACTAGGGTCTCACATAAGCAGTACAGAGAACTAGGTAAGTATAGTTGACGGTAGGAAATTCCAAGGAATTGGTCATCCCAGATACCTAGAAGTTAGCCTCTAAAAGTCTGAAATATTCTCCCAGCCCTGCATGGAAATGTCCTGAAAACTGAAAGGACTAGAGGGTCTACATGCTCAATCCCCTGACCGAAAACAGGATCCTCTTGTGCTAAAGACCCCAAACAAGGCCTAGACTATTCTGAATTTGCTGGAGAGTGGGAACTTTTATTTTTGATAAAAACCCAACGCATTTCAGCCTGTTATCTACAGGCCTTCATCAGGGGCTATGGTAAACCAAACACAGAGGACAAATTAGTTCTACACACATATAAAATAATATACATATACATAGTACATATAAATCTTTTGAACAGTCTTGTACTCACATAATAGCTTGTAAGATTAAAAGACGAGCAAATCGCTTTCTGTACTGTACCAGTATCAAACGTCTCAACGAGTAATACAATGGATTGTCTGTATATATACACAAGCAACTCAAAGCAAGGTGCAGGTGAATGCAATTATGTTCCCTTTTGCATTAGGAACAGCTAACACCTGGATGCAAGAAACAGATGAGGGACTGAGGGAAATTTTTAAAATTTACAATAGGGGAAGAAGCTCAAAATCTTCATTTAAACCACTAGGGGTCATTGTTTTTAAAGTTAATATCCAAGATAACTCTTTCCTCAATAGAATATCTTCATTCTCTCCATGCACTTTCTCCAAAACCCAAAATCTTAGATCGGCTGTGGAGTTTTAAAAATTTGATATTGGTACAGTACAGAAAGCGATTTGCTCGTCTTTTAATCTTACAAGCTATTATGCGAGTACAAGACTGTTCAAAAGATTTATATGTACTATGTATATTATTTTATATGTGTGTAGAACTAATTTGTCCTCTGTGTTTGGTTTACCATAGCCCCTGATGAAGGCCTGTAGATAACAGGCTGAAACGCGTTGGGTTTTATGAAAAATAAAAGTTCCCACTCTCCAGCATCTTGGTCTTTGACCTTCTCTTTTTGATTGCCCATTTGGATGCTAGCCACCCTCTGTTTATTCTTTATTATATTCTGAATTTGGTCTGCCACAAGCAAACAGCATGGTCCAGTGAGGAGTCAGAAACTAGATGTGCTTCGCCAGAGGTCCTTGCAGAGTTAAAATATACCACATATCCTTGCAGGTTAAAAAATTGGTTTAAATATAAATCTAGATAGGTCAAGCAAGAGAACAGACACATGTACTACGGGGGAATATTAGAACAACCTCCCGGGTTATCCCCACTCAGAGATTGCTTAATATCACCATCATCATCTATTACCCACCCTTTACCCAAAGGTCGCAGGATTGGTTAAAACAATCTCAAAATACAATGTTAAAAACAATGTTAAAAACAACTTAGTAAAATGTCCCACTTGAGAAATCCTGTTTGATTCCTCTGACAGATCCCACAACTTAAGAGCAACCCCCTTTTTCTTTTAACTAGTTGGGTTTAGCCAACTAGCTAAAACCCAAACATGCCATTTATTTTCCTTTCAAAGACGATGGATCTTTCAGAACAAAGAGCAAGTCTTCTCAACTGTTATCAGCCACCTTTAAGTATCCTGTTGAAAGTTCTCCTTTTTGTATGTGCAGTAAAAGAGAAAGAGCTTAAAGCCCCCCTCACTTCCAGCTTGAGATATTAATTTTTGCTAAGTTTGTATCCAGGCCTTTCCACATGACTCCAAATTAGCAGGTGATCTTTACAAACAGTCCTCAGAGGCAGATTTGGCACAGGGCTCAGGGCCATCTAGTAAGGATATAGAATAAGCTTACATCAGGCTCCATGTTCTACCTAGCCACTGTCTCCAGACAGAGGTTAATACACCCCCCCCATATTTTATTATTTAGCCATCCACAGATCTCAAATAGTTGACAGCTGATCCAAAACGAAAAATATATCAGTGCTGACAGCTCATTCCATCAATTTAAGACCAGTCGCAAAATATGGCTCACATTGATTAATCTCTGCAAAAACAAAAAGAAAGAAAAGCCACAACCCAGTAAGATTCTTTGTTATTGTGATCAATACCTTTGCCATTAGGCACACCACCTTCATTCCTTTGACCAGAGGTGCTCAGCTGCATCTCCCCAAGAGGTTCTCTGGAAAGGCTCTTGGGCAATAACCCAGGTGCAGGTTCCAAGACAGCCGCACCAGGTACTAAACCAGTGTGAAGCATTTTGTGAGTCTTGATCCCTGTGCTCCTCACATTGGATGGACATGCCTATAGGAGAAAGAGGGGGGTGGGGAAGAGAGGGAAGGATTCAACTCAGGCCAGTGCTACATTCCAATAAAAAGACTTGTCCTCATTCAGAAAGGGGCAACCAAACTTTGGGAGCGGATGAGTCTACCTAAAGCTGGCAGAACATCAGTCTCCCAGTAGCAGAGGTCATTCTGTTCTCAGAAGAAGAATTCCTGAGTTCCAGTCCTCAGCACTGCCTTTGCTGGACAATCAGGTCCCAGAGCTATTGCTCAAGAACATGCTCAGCTAGCAATGCTCAAACCTTAGGCAGGTGACCTCGCTATTTTGTTTTACATGCCTGTTGAAAACTTCATTTCAACAAGTTTATCCAGGCTTAGGATTGCATTCAACTAAGACCTACTCGGAGTAGAGCCATCAAAATTAATGAACGTAAGTTAGCCATCTCTATCAACTTCAATGGGTCTACTCCAAGTAGGAGTACCACTGAATTCCACCTATACGATTCAGTTACCTATATACATTTTAACTGATTTTATCTGAGTCTTAATGATAATTATGTTATCTGTATTTCATTTTCAATAGTTATGTAGAGTTGCTGTGTTTTATCAACATTTTATTATGTACACTGCTTACAGAGGTCTTTAAGTGGCTTATAAATCTTTCTAAATAAATAAAAAACATACACCGTTGTTAGTAATGGCCACTTTGTCAGGGCTGGACAAGAAAACACTTTGCTTATTGACATAGCAAATAATGACCCAAGAATTGATTGTAACAAAAAAGACTTGCACTAGCTACAGAAACTGTTCTAGAGCGCAATCCAACTCACCTTTCTGCCGGGCTGGGGTGAGTTGGATGCCATGGATCCCCAGCTGCACTAGCAGGCTCTCGGCTGTGCTGGCCTCTGCCGGCCTCTGCTGGCAACAGCCCTCCACTGCGGCTCAGCCGTGGCAGCGCCAGGACCCTGCCAGCAGCGCTGGGGATCTGCCAGGGATTCCGGGGGCTTGGCGGGGAGGAGCCGCAAGATCCTCCTCGCATTCAGAGCCCTCATCCAGGTCCTGCTCCACCTGGAAACCCTGTCAGCCAAAAGGCCAGCGCAGTAAAAATATTTTCATTGTGGCCTATGGGGACCATACTCCTCAGGTGGCCTGTTCATGGGAGCCAGTGCTTCCCTGCCAGCTTGGGCACACGGCTCCTGACAGAGCCAGCATTCAGCTGGGCCAGCAGTCCCAAGCTGGAGGACAATCCCATGGAGTTTTCCTCTGGCTCCTCCTCTGCCAGCCCCCCCCAATCTGGATTGCTCTGAACGAGACCAACTCAAGTTTTAGACCCCCACCCCTCCTGTCCTACTTAACCCCATAGCTTGTAAACTCACCTCAATTAAACCCTGGTTTCTCACACCTTGTTAGAGGGTAAACCCTACCCCACCACAGGAATTTTAGGAAGATAATCTTCAGCTCATACACTGCGTGTGCAATTTGAACCCATAAGCTAGTATTCAGCTGTGTACAGCTAACAGCCCTCTGTACTAAGACTACGCAATGAAAGAGTGGTTCTGGCAAGGAATGGGCTCTGAAATGGCAAATGGAAATATAAGGACTGGTTTGATAGGAGTAGTAGGGACAGAGTCCAGAAATCATAGAAATGGGAGATCAACACAGGGCACACAAGTCTTGCTTTCAGAATACTGAAAGCCATGCCCAAGGCTCCATTTCCAGCCGTCAGCAGCCATCACCCAGACAGATTTCAAGCTTTCCATGGCAGCCATGAGGAAAAGCCAGATGCTGCAACAACTTTCTCAAAACAAAGAAGAAATATCTATTCTGAGGCTGCAATTCAATACACACTTACCAGGGAGTCCCATTGAACCCAATGAAGGTTTCTTCAGAGTAGACCTGTACACTCACCCATTGAAGCCGATCCTGTTGCTGCTGCTGAGACTGCTTCACCTCTGGTGGGACTCTTTTGGACAGCACCGGGATCTTGCTGCTGCTCAAGGGACATGCAGCAAGCAAAGTGCTCTTCTTCTGTCCCGGTTCTGCAGAAATCCCTGGAAGGGACAAGACTTCTTGCAGGTTTTCCTTCCCTACTTGGGCCATTTAAAATTGCTGTCCTGATCCTACAGTTGAATCCCCTTTGCCAGGATTTGTACCTATGTTTAAAAAAAAAGAAAAGGTTTTATGGCAAGAGAGAGATAAAGAGTGTAGCTACCATTGATGCAAGGTAAGTGCAAATAATACAATTTCTTCTCCATGAAAGGTGTTTTTTGTTAAGCGGGAGGGCAATCTGCACATGCCCTCCCATCTGCCATCTCAGCACGTTCAGACTCTTGCTTAAAAGTGCGCTGAAGTCCTCATAGCAACAGAAAAGGGGAGCTAAGGGAACCAAATGAAGAATCTGCTCCACTAAGAAGCCAAGCCCCTCCTCCATCAGCTGTCACCTGTCAGCCATCATTACACCAGGCTGCAGCATAGGAGGGAAGAAAAGATTCTCAGGACCACTGCATCAGCAAAGTGGAGAGGCCAGCAACTTTTGACACCTCCTCCGCTTGAACTTTTCCATCCCAATTAGCCATCAGAAGAATTTGCAACTAAGATCTTGCACACGAGTTTGCTTATTTCCTCCTCCCTCTCAATCCATTTTCCTTTTATAAAATGGAAATGGACTGCCTTCAAGTCGATTCCGACTTATGGCGACCCTTTGAATAGGGTTTTCGTGGTAAGCGGTATGCAGAGGTGGTTTACCATTGCCTTCCTCTGAGGCTGAGAGGCAGTGACTGACCCAAGGTCACCCAGTGAGCTTCATGGCTGTGTGGGGATTCGAATCCTGGTCTCCCAGGTTGTAGTCCGCCACTCTAACCACTACACTACACTGGCCCTCTTTCCTTTTAAAGTCTGTCTTTTTAAATCACAAGCCTGAGGGGAGAGACTTTTTGGGGGAGAAGGGAGGGTTTGTAAGCCACTCTGGGAACCTTTCTTGGCTGAAAAATGGAATAAAAATCATTTAAATAAATAATACATAAACCGCTGACATATTTCCTCCTACTGTCAAATGCTTGTAAACATTCTATATCAGCAGAAGGCAAAGCATTTGAAGCTTCACCACTGGTCAACAAATATCCCTTAGTACATTAATATACAGCTAGAGACCCAAGGCCATCATTATGGCCCACTTTCAGAGGATAGTTCATGAAGAGAAGGAAAGCAAGGCTAAATCTGCTTTTGGTCAGAGTCTTCTGTTCTCCTCCAGTCTAACAGCAGTAACCCCCCCCCCCAAGGGCTGAGCGTCACCACAGGCAAAGCTTCATTACACTACCTGCCACAGTCCAGGATTTCCCTTGCCCTCCTTCCTCAGTAATAGGTAAAGCTGGTTAGCTTGGGAAAGTCATCTCCCCTCCTCACCGGCTTTTGGGCCTCAGGTTTCAGACCTCAAGAAGGATCTGAAGAATTGCATAGGAGAGAGAATTTCATTAGGTACACCTTATTGCAGTGTTACAGTGCAAGATTATAAGGTGCAGAGAGGAATCCAGACCAAGGCAAGCACAAGTGGACAGTGTGTTTGGTAAACGCCGGAACGTGATGGCTGTATCCCTGAGTTCAGCAATGCCACTGGAAAGGCTGAATGACACGAACTATACGAGTTGGAAGGTAAAGATGGAGATGTTATTACGCCGGGAAGAGTAGTGGGTGTCCATCGAAAGTGATCCCCCCACTGACCCCCCTTCTCCGGAATGGCTTCGCAAAGATGAAAAAGGGAGAGCGACCATTATTTTGGGTTTGGAGAATAACCAGCTGCTGTTAATAAGAGGACTGGTTACAGCAAAAGAAGTCTGGTCTGCTCTAAAGAATGTTTATGTGAGAAAAACTGCTGGCAGTAGAGTTTATTTGGCGAGACAACTGTATCAAACACGTTTAAGCGAAGGGGTAACTATGCCTGCACATTTGCAGACAATGAAAGGGCTTTTCGCGGAACTGCAGGAAAGAGATGTGGAGCACCATGTCCTGAATATATCTGTTCCTTCTCTCTGCGGTTCCGTTTTGATGTGGGTACATGTGCCAAAGGCACAAAGAAAAGGAAAGCAAGCACCCAGAGCAAAAAAGGGTATTTTATTAGGATTCGAAAAGGCTCACTATAGGGTTTGGTTGCCAAGAAGGAAAACCAGCCATGAAAGGGTTAACTGACAGTAATGAGTAAATCAAAACCCTCAGGCGATACAGGTGCAGACCCTAAATCACCTAATGACTAAATGACCATGATGGGCTATAAAGACAGGAAAAGAAAAGGATGTGTTTTTTGGTGTGTGGGGAAGTAAAGAGGAGAAAGACGGACTGTGTAACTTGTGTATTCGATGCTGGAACTGCTTTATGTTATTCTGCTGATAAAAGACTGTATATTTCTACACGTGCATTGCGTTATTCTTGGCAAGGTGCAAAGCAAGGGTCTGACTACGGTCGGGTACGCCAGTGTATGTCTGCCAGAGCAAACACCAACAAGGAGAGGCCAGGCCTGGCAGAGTTTTCCATTCTAAGCATCTCTTAGAAGCACAAGAGCCTCCTCATTTTTAGAACTGGCAAACCTATGCCTCTCTGCCCCATGGCACTCGAGCTTCCAGGCTTCCCAGTGTATAGAAGTGACTTACTTGCTTCAGCTTCTACTCCTTTAACAGGAACCCAGTTTGGAAGAATTTACGCAGGTGACATTTTACAAGCCCTGTCAGCTCCCTGATAGACACACCTCCACTAACATCATGTTGGGCCAGGAGTAAGGCCAAGAAAGATGGGTACTCTATATGCTAGTCCACAGCCCTTCCTGTTCCTAGGCCTCATTTAGGATTGTCACCCTTCC
The DNA here is from genome assembly GCF_030035675.1 of Rhineura floridana. Taxonomy (NCBI): domain Eukaryota; kingdom Metazoa; phylum Chordata; class Lepidosauria; order Squamata; family Rhineuridae; genus Rhineura; species Rhineura floridana. Next base: position 39,651,708 of record NC_084482.1, read on the forward strand.
CCCCCAAAAAAGGGCTTCTGTACCTTTAAGAGTTGTATGAGAGGCAGTAACATAACAGCTGCATCTTTTCCCAGCATAAGGAAGCAGTTGTAGGAAAAGCTGCAGCCACCAGTCCTGTGGCTTTTAAAGTCCAAAAGCCCTATTGGAAGAGAGTGGCAGTCCCTATCCCTGCATGATGTCCTCCAGCTCCTTTCTGGTCATCCATTCCATTCTCAAGTCCCTTTGGAACGTCCTTCTCCTTGCCTAGTCTATTCTGCTTCCTTCAGCTATACTGGAAACCTGCCAGGATCCTTTGCTGCCCAGCTGATTTCTCTCGCTCCCCCTTCACTCCCATATATGTAGTTATGAGGCACAAAATGTGTGTATGGGTTGATAGCCCCATACACCTCTTCGTTAAAAACAAAAACCAAACCCAGACGCTACATTTAGCTTCAAGGGCCATAGCTCAGGGGTAGAGCAGAAGGTCCAGGTTCAATCCCCAATATCTCCAGATAGGGCTAGAAGAGGCTCCTGTCTGAAACCCTAGTCAGTGTCAACAATACTGAGCTAGGTGGACCAACAGCATGACTTAGTACAAGGCAGCTTCCTACAGTCCTAAGATTGTGCATTTGGGTGCAAATTTAAGGAGGTTTTTAACATATCAGAATTTTTTGTGTTTGTACCAAGGAGGCGTCACAGCTGAATTACTCATCCTAGACTTGCAGGGTGGTACACAATGTTACTTCAGTTGGTCTGCTCTGAACATGAGTTGATATGGTTTACTTAGACCCATTGATTTTAACAGGTCTACGTCTACTCCAAGTAGAATTTAGCCGGATACAATCCAAGATCTATTGGGAAGCAGAAGGCATTTGTTCTCTCGCTAAAATTTCACCGTACTGGAAACTAACTAACTCCTCATCTCCCTATCCTAAAGTCGGGATCCGTTACCAAATGACAAAAGTTTAATCCGCCCAGCTTCTTCCGAATCATAACATTTTAAAGAACGTGTGTGACAAGCCCTTGGCTCATTCATTCGCCCCCCAAACCCACACGGCTACTCCCCTTCCACCATTAAGAGCCCTTTAAGGGTCTCTTCCGCCCGGCCATCTCTCCACTAGGAACCCCAACCCTCTTCTCAAACGGGGATCAGGCTCCTCAGCTCTTCACCCTTAATCTCCCACCTGTTTCTGCTCAATTCCTTTCTGTCTCCTTCTCTGCCAAGGCAGTTGATTCACAGCCATCCGCACCAGCCTTCCCAGTCAGTTCATAAAGTAGCAAAAGGCGCTGATAGGCCTCTCCGCGCTGTCACGTGCTCGGCGAGTTAGAGCGGCGTGGGGGCGGGGCCAAAACGTGAAGAGCTGTGGAGACAGTCGGAGGCGGAGCAGTCAGTCCGGCGGGGGTTGGGAAAATGGGTGTGGATGGTTAACGGCAAGAGCTCATTGAGCGACGTGGAATTTGGCAAAGCAGAAGGATGTTGGAAGTGCGTAGGGTTCAGTTGGGCTGAGTTCTAAAACATTTCCGGCCCCCTTTCCTCTTCAATTCCGAAGCCCTGTCCTGAAGTTTTCATAGGCTAGAGTGCTTCTGAGCATGTATAAATTGCTTCCCCTTTATTATTGATCAGCCACGACTAACCTTAAACAGCAGGGGGAAAGGGGGCAGGGCTTCTAAAAGAGTTAAAAGAGTCCCGGGGGTATCCTGTTTTGTTACACTTACTTATATTCTGCCCTTCAGGTAGCTTGGCAAGTAACATTAAAATACATTTTTAAAAGCCACATCAGGGTCCTTCATACATGGCAGAATAAGAAAACCAAAAGAGGAAGCCAGTTCCTCAAGAATGCTAAGGTCAATCACAATACAGTAAAAAAAAATGTTATCAAATTGAAGCAGTTTATTAGAGGCGTACCCATTTCAGGTCATCAGGCTGGCAAAGGCTGTCTTACAGGAATACCCAGATTTTCAGGGTATCCTTAGAGAAAACTTAAAATCCAGAATCCCTTTGCAATCTTAAGGCAAAGAAAACAAGAACTAACTTCTTTGGGGGAGTCTGGTGTTGAATTAACTTAGCAGAGTTAACACACAGTTTGGGAGATGGCCCTATGCTGAATGGTGTATGAGCAGACTTCCCTTTGATTCCAATCACACAGAGACTGTTGTCATGGAAATAAGAAAGCTTAGTTTATTATAGAAAATACATACTTGGATAGAAAAGAGTGCCTGGTTCTGGCTAACTAAGTTGGAATTGCAAAGAGCCATCTCTGCAAGAGAGAGACAAAGGAAAGAAGTCTCCTTCCAAGGTGGGATGAAGAAGAGCAGGGAATGAGGTCAGGAACCCTAAGAGTATTGGTTTAAACATCTGAAGGAAGGTCAACACAGATTTGGTCAGAAAGGCAGTCTAGGAAGCTTGGAGGTTCCCTTTTCTCCGTCCGCTTTAACCTTTTGCAAACCAGCCCTACCCATCAAGCTGAGTTGCATCCAAACACCTCAGACAACTAGTTGGTTTTGATGGAATCAAGTGCAATGCCCTTTCTTTACCTCGTCTAGGTGGTTTGAGATGTCTAGGAGCAAAGCCCACTGAAAATCTGTGTATTTCTCCAAGACAGCCTTCGCCAACCTGATGCCTTCCAGATGTCCCAGCCACCACAGAATAAGATGTATCACCAAAAGGAGGATATAAACAGAACAAAAAAACCCTAGGTCAATATTTTTGGGATCAGTTTGCAACCTTCCTGTGGTGAAGAGCTGTTAAGCATTGAGGATTCCTTCCCTGCTAGACAATGGATCACTTTATGCAACAAATTGGGCACAGGCAGCTCTAGATTGTACAGTAGTTCAAGTGAGGTAGTGTTTATTTATTTACTTAATTCCATTTATTAATCACTTCCCATAAACTATCCTGAAGCAATTTCTGGGATATACTAAATGACAAAAGGCACATTTTTTCCTTCTAAAATGCCCTAGGAATGCATTAGATTCCAAGGTAGCCACTGGAATGCATTAAACCCAGAGTAGTTAGTTGTTTGCACAGTGCATTTGACAAACCATCTACATCTAGCTAAACAAAATAAGCATTGCCCTTCTAAATGGCTATTTCAGTACATTGGGATGGTGCATGATCCTGTACTATGGTTGCCAAGTTCTTGGCCTGAGAAAGGTCCTGTATCTTTAGGAGAAGAGAAAGTTAGCCAAGTGCAGGTGTTGTTGCAACTCTGTAATGGGAAAAACCACAAGGTGGAATTCTCCCTCCCCCCTCCACAACTTTTAAAGATACAGAAGACCTCTTGTTTGCCAGGCCCAGCCTCCAAGAGGTCTTCTGTATCTTTAAAAGTTGTGGAGGGGGGAGGGAGAATTCCACCTTGTGGTTTTTCCCATTACAGAGTTGCAAGAACACCTGCACTCGGCTGACCTTCTCTTCTAAAGATACAGGATCAGTCTCAGGCCATGGACCTGGCAACCCTATCCTGTACCCTGTGCAAAATGCATATAGACAAGTCTCTTTCAAAGTGCTCATTGGAATGGGTTGGGATTATATAGGGATCTGCCTTAAACTAAGTCAGACCACCTAACTCAGTATTGTGAAGACTTATCTTTTTGCCCGGCCTTCCGTGACTCATGAGATCAGGCTGTTTTATGTGTTAACAATTCCCTGAATTTCTGTTTTGGTTCCATATGTTTTTATACTGCTCTTTTCTTGGGTTTAGGTTGTTCTTTTGTTTTAATAATTGTTTTGTTTTTACTTTTTGCACCACTTAAAAGATTTTTAAAGTGTGGTTTATAAATGCTTTTAAATGAATAAATAATAAGTATTATCTACAGCACCTGACGGCAGCTCACCAAGATTTCAGAGAAAAAGTTCTTTCTCAGCCCTACCAGCAGATTCCAGACTGGAGAGTTTCTGCATGCAAAGCTGATGCCCAACCACTGAGCCATAGCCCTTTCCCTGGGATTCTACACCCTGATCTGGAAGAGTCATGCTAAAAGGGTAAAATAGTTTGTGTGCTGGCATCTTTCTTTAGGCATGCATTTGGCTGAAACTTCAGTAATTTTTCCTGCTATTTCCTCTCCCTTTTAATAATTTCTGTGATTTGTTTTTAATCTTTTATTTGCTCTTGTATTTTGTGTCTATTATTCTTAAATTTGTCTTTGTAACTCATCCTTGGTGGTTTAATTCTTGAACTAGAGGATTAGAGATGTGAAGGCCCAGAAAAAAATTGAAAAAAATATAAGCTCCCCTTCCCCATTTTTCCAGGCCTTCACATCTCTAGGCAGGTTATATATCAGTATTTCTGATGGTTAGAAAAGAAGGCTGTTCCAAATGACTGTAATAATTTGTTTCTCCTAAATTATCTGAAGCCTTAGTTGTCTGCTGTACCATTCAAGTGATTCTCTGACTGGCCACAGGAATTCATTAGGATGGCATCAGTCTTGCTACCTGCCTGTCTCCCCACCCTCCTCCAGTTCCACTTTCATCTGCACTCCAAATACACTTGAGTTTGTGAACGGCCTTAGTGCTTTCAGTCTCTGCAGGAGACTGAACAATTACCTGCAAGAAATACAGAGTTCTCCTCCAAGACCCTGGAAAGCATATAGCCCTGCTCCCACCTGCAAAAAACTAAGGCAGCCTTGTCATACCGCTTCAAAATAAATCCAAAATTGGACAGAGTCACAGAGGTATACAGGGAGCCCCCACAAAGGCTGTGGGACACTAACAGATCCAACAAGCACATCATATCATATAGGTCCTAGTTTGAAGGCACATGAGCCCACCACTTTGCTGAAGCTAAGTAGGTCTACGCTACCTGACATGTATACTGCCTTGGGTTCCATGATGGAATAAAGGCAGGATATAAATGTAAGAAAACAAATAGGTTCCATTTCATATTCACAGAGTATTCTTCCCGAGTTAAATATCTAAATTAATTATCTCATGGTACTTCCAACCTTGTGAAGGTAATAAAGTATCATTTTATTGATATCACAGATAAGACATTGGTGATTGGTTGATTTATTAAAATGTGTGGGCCACTCTGCTACCATAATAGGGCCCTCAAATGTTGATCTTTATGATCCCATTTGTACAAACCATAGTTAGAAATAAGCTATGAATTTAATGAAAACAAGCAGCACTGCCATCCACCCCTGCTCCACCATAAGGAAACAAGGCAGAATCTGACTTGTCCCAATGTCTGAACTTGGGCCTGTGACTCGTTTCCATGAGCAGTAAGCCCAGAACAACCTTTGGTTACCACTTGTGTTATGTTTGGGGAGAATGAAACCATGAGCCTGGGTTTGGCCATCTCAACAAGCCAGGCTATGGCTTCTTTCCAGGCAACACGGCAGCAAGAGGAGAGGTGTGTTATGTTGTGCAGTCACATTAAACAATAGTTAGTTTTGAACTGGTTTAATGTGATGTACAAACCTTGGCACCTTTTTTCCTGCCCTTGTTCCTATGCCTTTTATAGCAGCACAGAAATTAGGCAGGTGACATTTTTTCTGACATTGAAACAGAGAAAATCCTCACAAGCTCAGCTTCCTTGGGCTCAGGCGCAGAGCAAAGGGAAACTTTTCTGCATGTGCTAATGTAACTTGACCAAACAATGCATTGAGCTCCGCAGGATCTTATGGAGGAGACTGTAAGTGTGAGATGGTGGCGGGGGGGGGGGGACCATAGAACACACAGGAAGCCTCAGTATGTTATTTATTGGCTGGTTGGAAGAAATGCATTGCCAGGTCCACACAATGGCCAAGTGTCTTCAGATAACTGTCACTAGCCAGATGAGATCAAGAAACAGGTCTACTGCAACCACTCAGTATCCATGTGTCCCGCTTCTTCATAGGAGTGTGGGAGAATTTGAATTGTCACTTGGGACGATGCTACATCCTCCTTTTAAAGACAGACATTAATGAGGCAAGGCAAGTTGTAAGGAAGGGCATTTTGGGGAGCCAGTATATGTGGGAATGCTAGGGCAGAGCGCAAAGTAGCGAGATTGCTGGAGAATTAAGTTAAACAGGAGCCAGGGGAGAGAGAGCAGTTGGTTTAGGGTGTTGGTAAAGATAACAATTAATGGTGGAATTTGCACCAGGAATTCTTATCAGGTCTAGCTAGCAACATGGCTATCAAAAACAGGGGAAATCAGCACCAAAGCCCATAAAGAGGATCCCTGTTTTTCAAAGCCTATTATTATCACAAAGGGGATAAGGAAAAGATACAAGTAAGGCTGAAATGGTTATCAGAAATCCAGCAGCAGGAGTGACATGCCAGTGGCATCCTATAAATAAATAATCTCAGGAAATACTTCCCATGCAGCCTAATCCTATACAGAATTGGACATGCCAGTCTCTGCATGGAATTGCAGCCCTTGAGGCCAGAAAGTTCTACTTCTGTTTTTCCCAAGAGAGAACTTTGCAACTAGTGCTCCTTTGCAAATGTTCCTTGATTGCTATGGCTGTTAATATGACAAGACTGGATCAAAAACAAGAAGTAAATCCCAGATTGGTGTCCCACAGGAAAAGGGAGGGGGAAGAAGAGTGTCATGGCTAGTAAGAGTGAATACTCTTCACCTTCAATGACAACTTCAGGCCTAAAATGTCAGATTTCTTGCCGACAGAGTAAATAAGGAAATGGTTTTTGTCAGTTAATGCTCACCAAAAACTAAATGGCTCAGTCCGAATGATCTGTTGTGAAAGATAAAAAGTAGATAGATTCAAGTTTTAGAACCTGTGCAGCAGCAGCAGCAGCATTACCTAAGATGACCACATACAACTGCCCAGATGCAACCAGAAAAGCTACTTTAGCTGTTGGGTCTGCCACATTGCACCTTCTCTAACAGCCAAGTCAAAACTGCCTCTGAGAAGCCACGTCTTTCTGTATGCGTTACTTTCAGAATAGCTGCACAGGTGAATGAACTGTAACATTTAAGAAGTATTAGTTGCTTGGTGGTAAGCATTATTCATGTGATAGGGTAACAGTAAACTGTCAAAAGAGCAGGCAGCATTTCCCTTATCTCTGAGGGATCACAGTGCTGGGACTGGAGATAAGCCTCTGCCTGCTCAAGCGACTTTAACTTTGAATCAGATGGGCAGCCCAACCACTAGTCAAAATGGTTGGTGGAGGGTGGGCCAGTTCTGGGCTAGGGGACATGGAATGTCAAGGAGAGAATGAGAGGAAAGGGAAAAAACAGCAGATGACCATATGGGAGAGCTGAAGAGAGAAGACTGGGTGTCAAAGGAGGTAAAAATATGAGTGCCTGCACAGTCATGAGAAGCCACCACCTCAGTAGGGGAACCTGTCATGCCATTATATATCACGTTTCTACGGGGTTAGAACGTGAGCATCTGCAGGAATTTTTTTTTGGGGGGGGAGTACAATACTGAAAGGGGGGAGCAGGCTCTTTTCCCATAAAAAATGAAAAGAACACTGTCTATATTTTGTCTCATATCTCAGGTTTTGCAAATGCTACAAACTTACTTTAAAAAAAAAAGAAAGAAAGCTGGGAATCTGGGGATTATTGTTCATCAAGGGAGCACCCCCTGTAAACATGCATGGGTTAGTATTACATAATCAAACCTTACATTAAGGAATCACGATTGCTGGATGCATGTGTTTTCCCCTGTTTATTAGACATTATTTTAACTGTGTTAGCCTGGATGGTGATAAAAGCCAAAGCCTAAATATTTCCAGGTACTCCAGAGACTCTTTACTCATCTGCCTTCCTCATGTCTATAATACCGACCTGGTATTGAATACAGATGAAGGGAAAGTCCAATGGTGTTCTTGATCGATAGGAATGGAACCAACTATGATGCTTTTCCATCCCTTGTAGAACTTGCAGCAAGTGGGGGAACAGAATAGGTGGGTTTGCACAAGAAGGAAAGTAGCAGAGAAGATGAAGGCTGCTTAGGGACCATGGTGGGGAAGCTGTAAGGCAGGGGTGGGATACCTGTGGCTCTCCTAATGTTGTTGGACAACTCCCATCATCCCTCATCATTGGCTATGCTGATGGAGTCCAATGTCAAGGGGAAGAGGGACACAAATCCGGCCATTCCTGCTAAAAGAAGTTCAGATCTTGAAATATTGTCTTCCTCAAGGCCCAATGCTTATCTGATTGAAGAAATGGGCTACCACTTTGATTAACCATGTGAATTGCTAGAGCTCTGTCTGAAAACACGGTAATATCATTTTAAGGCTGCTGTAAAAAGGAACACAGTTTGCTAGGAGTAAACCTAAGAGTTTAATGGGATTTATTTCTGAGTAAACAGCTAAAGGGTTAGGTTTTAAGATTGTCACTAGGACCTTTAGTGTTACGAATCAATGAAACCCCAGAAAGGCCAGAGAAGTTTCCTCACCAGTGGCCTTAAAAAAAAAAAAAATTCTCCTGCAAAATTTAATTTCTTTTAAAAAAACTACATGTAATTAATAATTTGCATTTATCTTGCGTACACTGGGGAAGACCTAACAAATTGATAAAATAATAATCTGTATCGCGCTCTTAAATGCTTTAAGCGCTTTGCATGAATTACCTCATTGTAATCCTCACACCAGCCCTGCAAGGTAAGCCAGTATTGTCATCTGCCCATATTGCAAATGGTGAGGGGGAAACAGGCTTAGAGAGAATGACTTTGCCTAAGGCTAACTAGTGAGTTCATGGCAGAGGTGGGACTTGAACTGGGGACTTCCTGATTAAAGTAGCTCATTCTCATAGCCAGTACACTACACCAGCTCACACCTACACACCTTGATTTAAAAAATTCTCATAATGAGAACTTTTGAGAATCCCTGTAAGCAGCAATTGGTCTCAGCGATCAGCACACAGAACTGGTCTCAAGGTCAGCAGGGGTAGACAGTAAACACAGACTGCGACCAAACCTTTGGTCCTCTTTGGTGTTTCTAGGTTGGGGTGCCTAGCTTGACGCCAGACAGGAAGAGTTTTCTAGCTGCACAGCCATGAAAAATCTGTAGACTCAATACTGTTGTCATCATCACCAGCGTTTGAATCTAAACACATCTGGCCAATCTCTGCCCAGCACAGGCTGACTTGAATTAAAGGCCTCATGCTTTGCAGGAAGGCAACTCTTCTCTCCTTTCAAGTCAAGAACGGCTGGGAACAGGCAAGATGAGAGACTGTGTGGTACAAGAGGTAGGAGGCAGTGGAAGAGGAAAGCAGGAATGAAGACGTTCCCTACTCTCCAGCCCATGTGTGGTTATTGCTGGGATCACAACCAGGATGCCCCCAGGAAGGCTAGAAGTGCATGTTAAAGGGGAGAGCTGGCTCAGGAAGCCTGGCACAGTGTAGGAAAGCTGTCAGAGGTAAGAGGTATCATTCACCATCATCACAGATAAGTAAGGCCAGTGTGGCTTTGTAGGGAAGAAGTGGGGGGGGAATCTGTTGCTGGGACTTCTGCACATTGGTTAGCTGAGTGCCCATCTCCATTGGAGGGAGATGCCTGGGATGGCTGACATCACTTCTCTATCTCAGCTCTCTGCTCTTTCCTGGATTCAGTCACCACCTGCAAGGGACAAAAAAAAAAAGGTCACAAGATCAGAGGCAAGACTGTTTGAGAGGTACACTGTTGAGAGTGGAATGGGCAATGCTCATCTGTTCACAGAATCATTGGCAGGGCCAAATTAATTCTACAATTCTTTGCAGGTGACATACCTGGATACGGGGTACATTTTTTTCTTTTGATTTAATACAAAAGGGGGCGTTCTAGTCATTAAGACAATCTACTCTGATTTGACCAGTGTGAGTTAATGCCTTGTGATGTCTCTTAAGCTAGTATGAGGCAGTGGGGTAGGATTTCCAGTGGCCGGCAGTGTGGCTTCAGTCTCTTGCATACCTCACTGCCCCTTCCCATGACTAATGTAAGCTGAAAAAATGTATGCAAAACAAGCCAATATATGTAAATTTGCATTGCTTGTGTAATTTATACAGCAGGGGTCACCACCATGGGCACCAGTGTGCTCACCAATACCTCCTATGTCACCCATAAAAAGCATCAATAAATATCCCCTCAAAAATCCACAACACATAAGATACTATTTGCTCTTCCTGCTCAGTTTCTGTTTGCACTAGCTCAGCTTCTCCTGCATTGAAACTATTACACCATGTTGTGCACAGCCATTTTGTGTTACACCATGCACCTGTAGAAGCCATTTTGTGACCAATGCCGACAGCACTCTCTCAAAATTCCAAACTGGCCCTAAAAGGTTGGAGATCCCTGTTACACAGGGTCCAGAACTCGAGAGTACTTATTGAGCTTGTTTCTCCCCCTCCCACAGTCATGTCTAGCAAGGGCCAAAAGGCAATTCAGTCCTGACCCTTTACAACCAGACGGTGGGGCACTCACACCCTAGCCTCCCAGACATGTAGTCACACCTGCATCACCATGTGTTGCAGAGGCAGCAACATGCATTCTCAAAAATGTCTTTGGAGCAAATACTATCAAATGCCTGGAGCCTCCAGGAAAAGGCACAAGTTGGGGGAGAGGATCAAGCCTGCTCCTGAGCTGCAGTAAACACTGCCTTATAATTATGCAAACCTTTTTTATCCTTTCTTCCACTTTGCTCTAGGTCACTGTTGAGCCTCTGCTCACCCACGAGGGCGTGGGAAAGACATGAGCTTCAGACTCCCCAGCTGCCAGGGGGTGTGGAAGACACAGGAGTGGTGGAGTCTCAACAAGACCTTGGGAGGGAGAGTGAGGTTGCATTCGGGCCCATTCCCACGGATGGTGTGATATCCGAAGAAGAGAGCGTGCCACCCCCAGACATATCAGAGGAGCCGTCGGAGGTTGCCTCTGAGCGTGCGTTAACTCCCCCTTCACTGAGCGGCTCGAGGGAGCCTCCAAGTGTGTCTCCGCCCCCCAACCTACAGCCTCTTGCTAAGGAGCTGGTTCTTTCGGATGAGCCGCTGGAGGCACGCCCCCTGTCACCCCGCTCGCAACACCGTGAGAAACGGACAGGACAGAGGTCGGACTTGCGCAGGAGTCAGAGATTACGATCAAAGACTTTCCCTACTTAAGACTGCAGCTTTCCGGTTTACGCTGCTGAGTCAACTTTCTTCACATGTTGCAGAGCACGTCTAGAGTGTAGTTAGGGAACTCTAGTGAGCTAGCGTAGAGATTCTTATGAAGCACACTGCTTTTGATGTATCCATTACTTTAATAAAACAAGATTTAATTGCACCTGTGTCTCAGCCTCGTAGATCTCGCTCTGAACGGGACAGTCAGGTGTGGGCAACCTTTGGTCTGCCAGATGTTGCTGAACTACAACTCCCATCAGCCCCAGCAAGCATGGCCAGGGATGATGGGAGTTGTAGTTCAGCAACATCTGGAGGGCCAAAGGTTGCCCACATCTGCTCTAGGCCTACATACAATCCTCTTGATTCCTCCTATCAGTGGCAGATGATGGCTCCATGTCAGTGGGGCAGTGGAATCTGCTCTGGGTTTTAGCTTGAACTTTCAAGGAGCTGTCCAAGTAACCTTGGATAGCTCCTTGAAAGTTCAGACTGACACTGTACATGTTTTGTCACTGTTTAAAAAATTAATAAAGATTACAATGAAAAACAAAAAAGGAAGTTCGGACTAAAACCAGGAGCAGATTCCATTGCCCCACTAACATGGAGCCATCAGCCACCACTGCCTCCTATTTAAGACCAAATTCAGGTCTGAGCCCCTCTTATCCCCCTGTCTCATGTGGAAAAAAGGTAACAAACTCACCTCTCCATCTCGGGTCTCAATGGTTTTGATCAGCACTGTCTTCCTAGAGTGCATCTCTACCATTGGCTCTGGCTCTGAAACTACAGGAGAGGGAAGTATTCAGGAGAGAGGTCATAGCAGCTTCAATACAATCCTTTCCGCCCCCCTGCCCAGCTAAAAAAAAAGGAAGATTCCAGACTGAGCTGGGTGAAAAGAAGGAATTGGAAGGAGGGAGGAGAGGCAGGCATGGCATCTATCTGCCTGTTCCCAAGGGAAAGCAGCAACAAAGACAAAGCTCAGAATGTCTATGCTGGATGAGAAAAGGGGATTTTCTACAGCAGAGTCTCGCAATCAGTCAACGTGCTCCCAGCATAAATAAACTATAAATCATCCGTGGGTGAAATTCAGATCAATTGGGGCAAGAGATGAACGTGAGAGCAATGTACGTGCTTGGTTTACTCACAATCTCACATATGTGCCAGGGCCACAAAGAGATCTTGGTGTCTGCGCTTTGTGTGCAATACCATGCACGAGCACTCATGATCCATTTTTGATGCATCCCATATATGAAGCTATAAGCTTACCTGTTGTTTTGATGCTGAATGACCCCATGGATTGGATGGGCACTGCAATCCTGCAGGGAACAAACCATAGTGAGCACTACAATAAGCTCCTGCAGGAATGACTTGGCTAGCTTAGATAAGATGCTGGCAATTCAAAGCCTCTTTGAGGCATATGATGTGGGCATGTCCTGTGGTACCTTCTTTTTTATCAGAAATTATTGTTCCTATCAACTTTGTTTTGTAGAAATCCTTTATATTTGCAGATGTTCACACCATCTTAAATTATATTTCTATGTGTGGAGACTAGCAGATGGACAACAAAAGCACCTGTGAGCCCTTAAAGTGGCAAAGAGACTTGCATTGCAAGGCTGGAAGACACCAACCACTTTATACTCATTGGTCTGAAGATCTCACTGCCCTTTCTATGTTTGAACATGTGGCTTATAATCATCAATCTCCTATGTCCTATTTAGACATATTTATTTATTATACTTGTATACCGTCCCATAGCCGAAGCTCTGTGGGCGGTTTACAGCAACTAAAAACAAATACAATTTAAGATACGTCTTTTAAAAAACAATTTAAAACACAATTTAATTATTATTATTATTATTATTATTATCATTATCTTTATTTATACCCCGCCATTTTTCCAAAACTGGAACTCATGGCAGCTTCCAGATAAAAAATACATATAATTAAAAACATACGTAGTCTACATTAAAATAAGATTAAACTATTTCCAATATTAAAACCATACACACATACAGCTAAAAGAGTTTAAATTTAAAAATTTAAAACAATATAAAACACATGCTGAAGTGCCTGGGAGAAGAGGAAAGTCTTGACCTGGCGCCGAAAAGATAACAGTGTTGGCGCCAGGCACACCTCGTCAGGGAGATCATTCCATAATTTGGGGGCCACCACTGAGAAGGCCCTCTCCCTTGTTTGGACTGCTTATATTAATCTATACCTTTGAAATGATGGAATATTCTTATTGTTAATCACATCTACCTATGTTTTTCTCTCTTTTTCCCTCTCTTCTGTTATATTTGCAAAATAAAAATATTTTTTTAAAAGAACAAGCTCCGGCAACCCAGCCCCTGAACTCCCTTTTTATAATTGCTCTTCTGCCATCCTACAAAGGCGGAGGCTGTCCTCCCCTGCTCCTTGTGAGGGGATGGGCTGAACCCTGCAAAGCTAGAGGGAAGTCGTGACCACCCACCTGCTCTCCTCCCCTTCTAGCAGCTTGCGGTAAGTGGCAATCTCAATGTCAAGGGCCATCTTGACATTCAGCAGGTCCTGGTACTCCCGCAGGTGCCGTGCCATCTCTTCTTTCATGTGCTGGATTTCCTGCTCTAGTCGTGCCACCGTATCCTGGTACGAGTTCACCTCTGCCCCATATTGGTCCTCCAGATCTCGCATCTGCCTCAGCAAGGCTTCATTCTAGGGAGAGAAGCAGAACTGGGGCTTATGTTTATAAAAATGTAGGTCCCAGGCACCTTACCCAAAGGCCATTGACTCTGAAATCTTGCTCCTAATTCCCATGCAAGTAATGAAAAGGCAAGGCTGCAGACTCAGAGCTAATGCCTGGCTTCCCAGGATTTTGAAAACAGGGTCCAAGGTCAGCAATCACAAAGTGCTGAAGATGGTTGTCCAATTTTTCCAGCTGCAAAATGGACACAGCCACATAAACAGGAGTGTAGGCATTCACAATCACACTGCAAAATGCACCACTGAGCAGAGAGAGGCAGAGAAATTGCTTTTGTGTTCAAAGCCTTTATGGCTTTGAAGATTTTTTGATTTTTTAAATTATTATTGCATTTATATCCCACCATTTTCCAGGGAGACTCTCCTGAATTTTACCCTCACAACAGCCCTGTGAGGTAGGTTAGGCTGAGAGACAGTAACTTGTCCAACGTCACCCAGTGAGCTTCATGGTCTCCCAATCCCAGTCCAGCACTCTAACCACTACACCACACTGGCTCACAATAAACTTGAAAACATGAGAGGGACAACATCTAGTGAAATCTCTGATGAACTCACAAAAGAGGACATCAAGGAGAGATTACAACAGCAGTGTATATCTGGAGATGAGCTTCTGACTAGCAGATGCAGAGTGGCGTATGTGAAAGATAAGCACAAATATGTGTGCTTGCACTATCTGCATAATTTACTCAGGTTGCAAGATGTAGATCCCCAACTGAGTATACATGACATATCTATTACTTAAGTTATGTTCTGATTCCCCGAGCAGAAGTTAAACTGTGAGACAGAAAATTCGTATGATGATAAAATTATCATAACCAGTCATCATATGATCAATTTAATCAATATCCATTTATTTGTTAACCAAAAAGGTGTTAAACATCAAAAATAAAACAATTACCCCTTTAAACAACATTAATTATCTATCTTGCCTTTTCTTCAATGACTGTAGGGCAGGGTAGGTGGTTCTCCTGCTACATTTTATCTTCACTACAACCCTGTGAGGTAGGTTAAGCTGAGAGAGACTCTTAACTCGCCCCCAAGGTGAGCCCAGTGAGCTTCATGGCTAATTGGGGATTTGAACCTGGGTCTAGTCCAGCAGTCTAACCACTACACCTGCTCTCCAGCAGTTTGCCTCCCAGCCTCAGCACACACTTTCTTCAGACTTCCCCCATCAGGTCTCAGCCCGAAAAGGAAAAAAAATGAAGGGAAGAGGAAGAGAAAAGGGGGGGGAGTACATAATGCTTTTCAAGTGACAGATAGTACTGTCAACATCTAAACAGAATCTGGCTGTCAGGACCAAACTACAGGTTACATTTTTAAACAACATCAAGTGTAGTTTGGCTCTCAGACACTGAACAACAGTCTACATATTCCTGACAGATTCCCCACACCCCAAAAAATCTCAGTATTAGAACAGGAGTGCCAGTGTTTGGAAAAAGT
Organism: Rhineura floridana; assembly: GCF_030035675.1. Classification (NCBI taxonomy): domain Eukaryota; kingdom Metazoa; phylum Chordata; class Lepidosauria; order Squamata; family Rhineuridae; genus Rhineura; species Rhineura floridana. The sequence goes on from NC_084482.1 coordinate 39,666,875, forward strand.
TCCTGAGCAAGGGCTTGAGAGAGAGTTGGTTGTATTACAGATCCCAAAATATTTCCACAAACTACTGAATGCGGCTTTGAAAAACAGGCCCTGGACTTAAGCCTGTCCTCAGCCAGACAGGGAGGTTTCTTGCAAGTGTTGACCAAGCCCATTCTGTCCAGGCAGCCCCCGTAGCAAAGCCCCTGGGGCTCTAATAGCATCAAGCATGTTGGGAAACAGCAGCGAGCTCAGCAAAGAGCTCTGTGGCTGCTGCCCAAGTCAGGGAACAGGGCAAGGAAAGCTGGAAAGGCTGGGTGCCATACTCACTGTTCCTTTGAGTCCATCCACCTCACAGGTGAGGCTCTGGATCTGGCGCCGGGATTCATTCATCTCCTGCTTGGCCTGGCGAAGGGCTTCATGGTTCCGATTGGCTGCATCTGACAGGTCAGCAAACTGCAAGAAATTGGCAACCAATAGAGAGAAGGGAAAGACCCCCATGGACCATCTCCCATCCTGACATTCAGTAATGAACGATGTGTGTGTTTTGATGAGAGGGCACTGTAAGTCATGGCAGGCAGTCCTGGGACTCTACTGCAGGGGTGAGGAACCTGTGGTTCCTCTAGAAGTCAGGCATTTCATCTCACTGGTACCATGCTGTGGAACACTCTTCCGGCAGAGAGTCTGCAGGCACCCTCACTTTGGACTTTCAGGTGTCTTTTATGCTGACAGGCCTATGCAGCTTCAAACCTTTTTTGACTAGCCAGTCATTTTAATGACGACGTTGTTCTGTTTTTAATAGTTTTTTTAAAATATGTTTATTGTATGCATATTGCTGGTACTTTATGAGAGGGTAGCATATGAATACTTTTACAAATACTAAATACAAAAAATTGATTTATGCACCTTGGATTTGTACCACTCTTCAGCCTCCTGCAGATTCTTGACTGCGATGCTCTCATACTGGCTGCGGATGTCTCGCAGGGCTGCTGTCAGGTCCGGCTTGGCCTGCTCCACCTCCACTTGCACCTGCTGCTGGCTGTGCATGCTCACCTGCATGTCATGCAGCTCCTGCACACACCAGACATAGATGGAGACAGGTTAGTCACACAAAGGGACACGGACACATCTCATGACAAATCACACACATGGGGCCACACCAAACAAGGAGACACCACAAAAGAGGAAGCCGTCAGATGCAAAAGCACATACCCGCAAGCAGATCCATGTCCCTTGTAGGCTCAATAACACCGTACACGGTAAAGCAAATACTTAGTAGTGCACAGAGGGCTGGGCAGGTACATGCAACGAGACCTGGGAGTCCACCGGAAACAAGACTCACACAGAGCAGAAGCATCATGCCCACCAATGTTGGATACGTCAGACAGACAGATGAAAAAGCAAAAAAACATTGTGGGCGACTATCCGCTGCATGCAAGGGTTTCACAGCTGGATCAGCCCTGAGAACCTACATATATAATTCTGGATGCAAACTATCCTGCTCATACACCGGGCCTGTAACTGCACTGGGGCATTAGGGTCTTTTCCCTAGTACAAGAGCAGCTTTGCTCCCACCCCAAGTGACTTACAAGCTGGCAGGGGGAGGGTGCCCTGCCATCTGGAGGACGTCACTGCTCGCACTTCAAGAGCTGTGTGGACATCAGGCTGTCAGCTGCGGTGCAGGCATTGCAGTGAAACACACACACACACACGTATGTGCCTGACTCTTGATGGACTAGCAGCAGCCAACAACGTCCTCCAAATCGCTGATATCAGGGCTAGCTGGGCCAGTAAGGGGGAGGAATTGAAATGACAGTTTCCCTTCCTCCAACCCCAGAGAGCCTTGAGCTCCTGTTGCTGCTTTCAATGGGTTTGTGAAGCAGCAAGAAAGGACAGATAGCAGCCAAGAACACCAGGGCACTCTGGCTGCTTTTAGTTGAAGGGATGGGGGGGGGGGAATCCCATCTCACAGTAAGACCTTCCACTAAAGGGAACCCTGCTCCCTTGTTATTCTTACAGTGAATCTCGTACATGTCTGCTCAGAAGTAAGTCCCATTGAGTAAGCGGATATAGGATTGCTCGCATAAATTGAAATCTATGGAAAGGCCATTGATAGTGCACAGGATTCCGGTTATTTTTCTTATCCTGAGCTTTTTTTGCCTTCTTTTCCTCATAGGAGTCATTAGCACGAGGGGACAGTAGTGTACTACTTATTTCATGCACACAAGGTCTTTGAGGCGCTGAATTCACAAAAAGCTGCTTGCCCTGGAGCCAGTTCAGGGGTGGACTAATTATCCAGAATTAATGAAATAAATTAATTAACCAAATACATTAGTATTTTACTTGAAATTTGTGGTAGTTTTCAGATAGCTGCGAAAGGAGTTCAGGGGTAAGATGAGGACCTGAGAGTTTCTGGATAAGAACAATTGGTTGCTTTAATCATTTAGTCTCCAAACTTTCCCCCCCCAGACCACTTGAAATTGCTGAGGGTCTCAGAAGACCACTTCATGATTTTTCTGCTTGTCGTAGCAATTGTAATGTGCTATGCGGTGTGATGTAGTGTAGTGGTTAAAGTGTTGGACTACGACCTGGGAGACCAGGGTTTGAATCCCCACATAGCCATGAAGCTCATTGGGTGACTTTGGGCCAGTCACTGCCTCTCGGCCTCATGAAAACCCTATTCATAGGGTCACCATAAGTCCAAATCGACTTGAAGGCAATACATTTACATTTATGCTAGATACTGTATGATTTTTAATTGTACAGACATGCCCTGGACCACCTGAACGAAGCTTGTGGCCATGCAGGCCACAGTTTAGGAAAATGTGTGTATGTATGGCATGACACTGGACAAGAGAAAGAGATGGGGGGTGATAACGTACTGGCATAGAAGAAATTAGTGGGTTAAGAGTTAATTGAGCAGGAATTTATTTGGGTACTGAAATTTTGGTCTGTTATATTAAAGGGTAAAAACAGGTGTATTGCAGCAGCATCCAATATGTGCACGACATAAAATACTTTCAGAATGGTGCTTGCGCTATGCACACATACTGTACTGTGCCCCACAGCTATTTCAAGGAGCCAGTTAGTACAAAATCCCACCCAAGGGTGGGGCTGGGGATGCAACAGTATTTCTCTTATTCACAGGTAGACAAAAAAGTAAAAAGAAAAAGGTTGTGAGCGACTATCTGCTACATGTAAAGGTTTCTCAGCTGAATCAGTCCTGCAAGCCTACATAACCTACATTCATAACCCTGGATACAAGCTATCCTGCTCACACTCCTAAGGGTGGGGCTGGGGATGCAACTGCATTTCTGCTATTCACCACTAGATGGAACACAAGCAAAATGGCTTCTGCAGAATTCTCAAGGCATCACAAATGTTAAAGTCCTGTACATGGGGTCCATCTCTTCCTACGATACCCATCCACATAATCTCCTCTAACCCATGCCCAGTTCTACTGCCTCTCCTGCAGCCCCTGCCTCTCTCCCAAGGCTGCCACCATCCCCAGCAGCATGCCACTTAGTTGGGGGAAAACATCCCACAACCTTCTACAGTCAGGGGAAGCAGCAGCAGCCAGGGCACATCACACTTGTCCAATGAGATGGGCCAATTTTTGCAGGGTTCAGCTGGAATGTGAAAAGCCGCAAAGTAAGCCACTCGCAGGAGAAGTAGTAGAGACGAGGGAGCCTCTCATCTGTCCTCTGCCCAGAGGACCGCCCAATTATGTCCCCTACCTCTTCGTGCAGTTTCTTGAGGAATTCAATTTCATCCATCAGGGATTCAATCTTGCGCTCCAGCTCCAGCCGGGAAAGGGTGGCATCGTCCACATCCTGCCATGTCGGGGAAGAGAAATGAACAACAGTCAGAGCTATAGGAGGTCATCTATCCCTTTCTGCTATAACTTCAAACGCATGAGGGACCAGTGGAGGATAGGGGAAAGCAAACAAGATTCTCATCTGCCAAGCTGGTGTAGGGGTAAGGGACGCAGTAGGATTCGTTGGTTCAGCACAATAGACAGCCACCTGGCTGCCAAAAATTGCGTTCAAGAACCAGGCTTGGGCCTTTGATAGAACCAATGCATAGTAAGGGTGCACTCATCCATGTATGACAGCTTGTAAACGGCAGAGCGCGCTGTGAGCCTGCAGGTACCCAAGTGTAAGTGTGCAAATGGGCACGAGAGAGCTAAGTGTGTCCCTCCCCTTGCTCTGCCCCGCCTATAGCCTTCCTTACCTTGCGGAACAAAACCAGGTTCCCTTCAGCATCTTCACGCTTGTGCATTTCCTCATCCAGCCTGTAGAGGGCAGAGAGCAGCAAAGAACTAGAAATAGGACTAACTCTACAGCAGTGGTTCCCAACCTGTGGGCCGTGACCCCCAGGGGGGCCATGAAGTAATCAGAGGGGGCCACGAATAGTAAAGAAATGAATTTTTTTTTTAGTCTTCACTCCCTGGACACTTTCTGCTTCCCGCTGCAGATGACACCTCCCCCTTGCCCCAAACAAGAGGGGAGGATTTTTGCTGAAGTGCCAGAGTGTCTTTCAGGCACACCAAGGGCAGGCATCTGCCTATAGAACACATGGTAGATGCCAAAGGAGGCTGAGGGTGGAGCTACCAGGAAGAAGAGGGGAATACTATCACTGACTCTCATCTCCTTGCACTGCTGCTGCTGACGACACCCTTACTCAGAATGAGAGGAGACGGCTTTTTTTGTGAAGCAAAAAGAAGCAAGGCTACAAAGAAAGGCTGCTTTTCCCCTTCCTTCCTGGCAGCCAGCCTGCCTCCCTGGGGGGAGGGGGTCACAAAAGGTTTTAAGCTTATAAAGGGGGTCCTGTACTCATAAAGGTTGGGAACCACTGCTCTACAGTTTACCATCTTCATCTTTTCCTTCGTCGAGTTTGGGAGGAGCCTGGAGAACATGGCACCAATGACAAGAGCAGCTGCTAAGAGGAAACCACCCCTCTCTCACCCTAGGAAGAGGGAGGTGGGTAGAAGAGCCCAGCCCGACTCCGACAACGTGAAGAGCCCCAAAATGGGGAGAAAACTGGAGGGCACGCTACACAAGATATCACAGTGACTTTCACAGCTCAATGAGAAAGTGGGTCACCTGTGTACCGCCTCAAAATCCAAGGAGGTAGCTAGGCGGAAGAGGACCAGTAAGTCCACACCCAGCAAGGCACTGAACATCACGAGATCGTCTGATTCAGAGAGGTCTTCAACTAGTAGCAAAGAGCGATTGTCTAGGCCAGCCTCACACTGCATGCGTCACTGTGCTGGATCCTCAGGAATGGAGATTTCGAGCCCTAGCACTGAGTATTTCCAGCAACGTAGAACCATTCCCGGAGCACCTGTGGGACCTTGGAACAATGTCATCATGCAGGGAATATTACATTCAATTGCACCCTCCACCTACTACTCTTACACTGCTGCAGGAGAACCATTCCTTGCATTTTCCAGAGCCCAGGGTTTCCCTGGAGCTTGGCCTACTTCAGAAACAATGGTTCTCTGCTACGTATCGCACTTGAGGAACAGGGGCATGGTGCCTGAGATTATGGCCATACATTAAGCAGCAATTTCATTTTTCAGTCAGGCCCAGGGGTTCACTGACCCCTGCAATTCCTTCCGTGCCTACCGAGCATTAGAGGGCTGGAGCCGGCAAGATCTGCCCCAGCAGGACTTTAGGAGCCCAATCACTTATTCTCTCCTCTCCCACCTAGTTAACCAGGCCACCTATTGGCAGGGGCGTCACTACCGGGGTGCGGAGGGTGCGGCCTGCACCCGGGTGTCACCATGAGGGGGGTGACACCCAGAGCCGCCCTGCCCCGCGCTGTTGCCTGGCAAGGCTGCTCCAACTCCTCGGAGGTGGGCAGGCGAGATCGGGAGCAGCGTTGGCGGGGCGATGGAGGCGAGCCGGCGTTCCCAGGCCTTCTCCGGCTGGGTGCCCCTCCGGTGCGCGCCCTCCCAGGGGCATGGACAGGGTGGCTGGCCTCGAGTGCACGTGCATGCGCACAAACGCACACACAAGCCCAACCACCTTGTCCATGCCCCTGGGACAGCACGCACCAGAGGTCCGCACCCCCCCGCACTCCCGCTAGTGACGCCGCTGCCTGTTGGTCGGAATTTGAAGCTGCCCTCTTTAGAGCCGCCTTCTTCCCTTTTCCTTTTTGGGTGCCTTGCTGGTGGGTGAATTCACAGCAGCAACAAAGGGTGACAAGTCAGGTAGGCCCTATGTTGGCAAGATGTAGTCATAAGCAAGGATGACATTAATACCATACTCTGCCGCTCTGAGACAGATCAGAAGGCCTTTTTTAAAAAAAAAAAACAATTTTTTAAGCCTTTTTTTAAGATCAATCAATCAATCAGTTTATTCGACCACTTGGTCAGCATAGTTTTTAAGATGTCTTCAAAGCTTTTTAAAAAATGTTTTTAAAGTTGTTTTGTTTTAATGTATTTTAAGGTCTGTTTTTATGATGTTTTAAAGTGTTTTTAGTGCTTTGTTTGCTGCCCTGGGCTCCTGCTGGGATGAAGGGCGGGATAGAAATCAAATAATAAATAAATAAATAAATCTTGGCTACTCTGTCCAACCACTCTGATCAAGCTTGTGCCCTACTGCATACACCTCAGTGTCATTCTCCTTATGGCAGAAATAGTTGTCTTTTATCCCTTCCTGCCCTCTGGATTCTGCTTTCAGGGGCCAAGCTGGATGTAACCACCAGTCAAATTAGCTAAACATAGGAGGTCCTGCCATTACCGTTCCTTGCCGGCATCTGCCACACCTACTGTACAACAGCAGAATGCCAAATAAACTTCTCCATCCACCTTACATTTAGCTAGTTTGCTAGGTGCTGTACAGAACACCTGCAGATCCATTCAAATCAGATAGTCAATGCTGGAGAAAAGCACAGAAATTGAAGAGTAATTAAGTATCATGATTAGGACTGGGAAGATTTGGTTAGAGGAGGTGGGGATTAAGTGAAACTGGAACAATCCCAGAAATGCTTTGAATTGGCTTCAGTGACATCAGAGGCCCTCTGTCATTCCATGTTTCTTCAGGGTTAAGTGTTGTGTTAACGTTTGGGGTGTTGGACTATGATCTGGGAGACCAGGGTTCAAATCCCCACTCAGCCATGAAACTCACTGGATGATCTTGGGCCAGTCACTGTCTCTCAGCCTAACCTACCTCACAGGGTTATTGTGAGGATAAAATGAGGAGGGGAGAACCAAGTACCCCACCTTGAGCTCCTTGGAGGAAAGGTGGGCTCTAGATGTGAGAAATAAATAATAAATAAATCATCCACCTTTGGAGAAAACTGCTTTTCAAGATGCAGATGGACCCTGTCATCTGGCCACACCCTTCCCCTTTGATGCATTCACCATCTGCCAAAGCCCCTGGGCTAACTCAGAAGCCAGGACATGCAGGCTGGAGAATAGACAGCTCCATCATCCTTCTGCATCCTTTAAAGGGACCACGCCCCATCTCTCTTCCAGGCTTCAGCTCCTTATGCACATCTTATCTGTCCCCCTCTCTTCTCCCCACCCACCCCCATCCCCATCTGCTACCACAGAAGCAGTGCCAGGATGCGGAGATTCAAACCCCACCCCACAGTGCCGCGGGGAATGCAGACTCAGGTTTTCTAGGCTGTGGTTTGGTTCATTTTTCATTTTCAACGTGGCAATGTATGCACAAGAGTTATTGCCTCCTGTGAGGATCCAGTCTCCTGTATGTGTCAGATGGGGCCCCCATATGTACTACACACCCCTTACTTTAATGAGGCCGGTGCTGCTGCTGCTGCTGCGACCCCACCCACACTGGCACCTACTTGCCAACTCACATGGATCCCACTGTATCAAATCAAGAGCTCTTCACCTAAAGGGATTCTTGCTGTGGCAGCTCCCTCACCACACCCCACGGTTTCCCCCTTACCAAGTTCCAGAAATAGGTGTCCCCTTTCTGCCTGCCCCATCCAGACACCTAATGGATGACACAAAGTGGTAGAAGTTCATCCCGCCTTTCACACACCACCATCCTCTGCCTGTTCCTTCCAGGCACCACTTATCCAGGGTCCCACCTCATGTAGTCAGCTTATCTCCCTCTTTCCTGGATTCCTTGCGTTTCTGCCCATCACCATCTATCCTTCCCCCCCCACCATCATGCCTGCTGGTCTCATCTCATTAGTGGAGAAGTATCCCCACCACACCCTTCCAATTCCACTGGCTCATCTCAAGGACCAAGCAGGAATTATTCTTCTTTTCGGGGGGGGGGGCAACCTTCTTAGGACTCCTGCATCTCTCCAGCCATCTTTTTACCATGTGCCTGTTTAAAATCTATCCCTCCGTAGAGTTCTGGATGGAACACAGTTTTCCGTTGACCCTTTCTAACCGTCTGTCCACAACCTCCACCGAGAGGTGGAACCAAAACTAGGAGATGCCACTACCCCTGTCCAGTCTAGGGATACTCAAGAGAAAGTCCCAGTGGGTTCGGTGGGGCTTGCTCCCCTAAAAGGATGCATAGGACTGCAGCCTAACAGCACAATCTTAACTGTGCTTTCTCAGAAGTAAGTCCTATTGAATTCAATGGGGCTTACTCCCAGGCAAGCAGGGTTAGGATTTTTGTTTTATCACAGACCCTTCCGCAGCACTGGGTACAGGACCCAGAAATGCTGGATCTCAGGTTTACGGTGACGCAACTTTAAACCTTTTCTCTTAGGACTATTACTATCTTCCATCACTGCTTATGGCTAGAAAACATAAGAAAAGATATTCTGTTTGTCGAGCAGTGATTCAGCATTTGCATTAAATGCAGAAAGAAATGTATAGATTTATTTAGTCATCTGTTCATTAATAATGCACATTTATTAATAGGATTAATTGATTGTTTATTAACAACATACTGTATGGTGCAGAATTTTTATGTGTTAGATTTATTTTTAGTGTTTTGCTTTTGAGCTGGAAATTAAGGAAGTAATGGCTAGACCCCAGAATTCCCCAACTCTATGCATCAGGGAAGGATTTTAGGGAAGAAGCCCAGGGCCACAGTCAATAAAATAAGCAGGGGGTCCCCAAATGCAGCAGGGTTGGCTAACCACATTTTGAAATAAGCGAACTAATACATTATATTACCATTTAAAGGGGAGGAGAGGCACAAGGTTCACTTTTTGAACCTTTCCTGATCTACCCATGGCTAGGCTGCTTCAGTGGACTCCTGGGGGTTAGAGGCAGAAGGCAGGGATCAGACTGGATGGCTCTCTGCTGTGATCAATAAAAGATCTTCTTCTTTGGGGTTCATTCCCCTGGTCTATCCTGCTGTAACTCACAGTTTGCAAGGGGGCATGGAATCAGGACTCTGTTCTATCACCACCAATTAAATCTTTTCCTCTTTTCAGAGGGGGGTGTTAGAGAGAAGTGCCAGAACGTGAGTCTAGCTAGGAAACCCTCCTCCCTATTCCTAAACGGAGAGAATTAGCAGAGGTTCCTGAATAATGAGGAGGTGGGGAAAGTGACTTTGTACGCCCTCAGAGGCAATCCCAAAGGATGCATTTTGGCATTTAAAATGGGTATGGAGGATTTGACTCCAATTAAATCCGGATTTGTAAAAAGCCAGTATATATGGGTTTCTTATCCAATCTTTTCCAGGATCCTCCTGCCATCTAAAGGAGAACCCAGGCCTTAACCTCCCCTCACCAAATTTAAAATCATCTACAAGGCTGAAGGTCCGTTTTGTTCTCTGGATCAGGCCGCGATTGTCCCTACCCGCGTCCCCTTTTTCCTAAGACCCAGGCGTCCGGGCTGCCCCGCCCGGCGCTCACCTCTGCTTGAGAGCGACCAAGTCCTCAGCCAGATTGTCCCTCTCGACCTGCAGGCGGTCGCGGTCCTTTCCCAGGGCGTCCACCTGCCTGCGGAGCTCGCGGAGCTCCTCCTGGAAGAGGTCACCGGCGCGGGTGGGCTCCTTGGAGCGGGCCTGGCCCAGCTCGGCCAGCAGGGTGGTGTTCTGCGTCTCCAAGTAGCGTACTTTCTCGATGAAGCTGGCGAAGCGGTCGTTGAGCTCCTGCAGCTCCTGCTTTTCGTTGCTCCGCGTGGCCAAGAATTCCTGGTTCAGGGCTTCGGCCACCGAGAAGTCCAGCTTCTCGGCGCTGTAGGCGTAGCGCGGCGGCGCCGGTGTGCTGGTGGAGCGCAAGATCGCGGCGCCGCTACTGCCGCGGTAGGAGCGCAAAGAGGCCCCGGGGGAAGGCGTGCTCAGCAGCCGCGTGGCCGAAGAGGACGAGGCCAGGCGGGATGAGGAATACGACACCGGGGACAGCATAGGGGGTGGCCCGAAAGTGCGACGGTATGAGGTGGCGCGAATGCTGCTGGAGTGGCTCATGGCGGCGGCTACCACGAGAGAGAGATTGAAGGGGTTATTGGCGGGAGGAAGAAAGCGCCGGGTTTGGGAATGTCGCTTTATAGGCACCCAAGTCGTGAACTGGAGAGGAGGGGGGCAGCAGGAGGCTCCTCCTCTCTTGGATGCGGCCCAGAGACCCGCATTGCAGCCCCATCGGCTGGGAAAGGGAACCACCCAGCCCAACGTGTTGTCTCTGCAAAGATGACGGCAAGGAAAGGGGGTGGAACCCCAGGCGACCTGCTCTGCCCTAACCTTACCCGAGACGGCGACCACCCTCCATTTTGCTAGAAACACCGTCTTCCCTGCAACCGGCTCCTCCTGTGCGCGTTTCTTCAGAAGGAAGTCCCACTGAATTTCATGATGGACCTTACAGAGGACCTGAGCGTCAGGGACAGGCTGCTTTGGTTGGGAAAAATCTGAGAAGGGTGTCGCTCGTGATGAGGGTCTTTTCCCACCGTGTGTGTTGGTGCTGCTAGAGCACGAGGAGATGGATCACTGATTCTCTCCATTGATCTGGCGATAAAAATGGAATAGGACGGCTAAATATGTTAGAGGACTCTGGAAGAAGCAGCAAGACAGGTCTACTAAGACCTATATTTGAAGGCCATGGCAGAAAAGCCGCATTAAAATGCAATATAATATAATTGTTATCACCCTGTCAGGAAAATGAGTTTTCTGTGCATCCCTGAATGAAATCTCCTTTTTTTAAAGTTTAGAACATTGTAACCCAGCCTATCTTATAATTATTCATTCATTAATAGGCAAAAAACCTTGTGGTTTAAGAATGTACCTATAGCCCACAGATATTTCTATCAAATTTTAAAAGCAGGGAGATTGGGCAGCTACAGTGAATGCACAGGGGAGTGGGAAGCCACCTTGAGATATTGTACTGCCGTACAAATTTGTAAGAATGCAAACAATTTGGGTTGGTCTTTCATAGTCCAATCAACTTCCTGTGTAACTTAGAAGAATTTCGTAACATGTCTCTGAGCATATGGTGAGAGGTGGCAACACCTGCTATCTCCAAAGATGGAGAATTACATTTGTGTATATTTGTTGGTGTTCTTCTTACTTTGCTTCTTTCCTGTGTTATTAATGTTTCTACAGAGAATCTAAACTAGAAAATTTTATTTCCCTCATTATTCATCCCAGAAATCTGTCAAATTTATTTTTATTAATTTCAAAGCCTTTTTATTGGTCAGTGTCATATGATGGTGAAGACAGCCTTTTGTGTTTCAAACTGGAGGTTATGCTCTATTTCTATTTTGGGTGCATTAACAGTTGAATCTGAAACTGCAGTTTGATGTAAAATCAGACTGATCACAACATGACTCTAGTTGTTGGAAAAAATAAACTTGGCCTGCCCAAGATGCATGTTTTCAGCCTGCTATGCTTAAACTACTCCACTTAAGGAAAGGTGGGCATGGTCAACTGAAAACATAGAGCACACCTATAATTTTGCTAGAATATATTTCACCTCCCCATTTCATCTTGTGCAAACTGAGACACTCCTCATGTCCATTGGAAACTATTCTGCAGAACAGTCAGTGCCATTATTCCACAGTTGTTTGTGGAAATTTTTTTTAGTGTTGCAAAGTGTTGTTCTTCACATATTCACAGAAACAAAAGCAAAAGAAAATGATTTACTACAGGAAACTTCACAAAAATTGCAAAATAAATCAAACATATTTAAAGTGACCATCTGAACTATATCAACTGTTTTAATATTGTTGCTTCCTCCCTGCTAAAACAAGATCAACACAGCACATCTTATTTCTGTTATTTGGGCTAATTGCAGGTGTTACCACCACTCACCATATGCTCAGAAGAACATGTTACCAAATTCTTCCAAGCTACACAGGAAGTGGATTGGACTGTGAAAGACCAGCTCAAATTGTGTTTGCATTTTTACAAATTTGTAGGGCAGTACAATATCTCAGAGACGAGGTCAGGTCTCCTGCTCCCCTGGTGCATTCACTGTAGCTGCCCAATTTCCCTGCTTTTTAAAGTTTAATACAAACATCTGTTTTGTATAGGTTCATTCTTAAACTGAAAGGTTTGTTGCCTATTAGTGAATTTCTCGGCTTTTTAATCCAGGAGGTAAGAAATGGGATCCTGTGCAAGATCATTTGCATGCTTATTGAGTTCAATGAAATTTACTCCTGTGCAATCATGGCTAGGATAGGTAAAACTGACTATGGGGGAGGGGGAGGGGAGTAGAGGGAAAGAAGGGGGGAAAGAGGAGAAGGAGAGGGGATTGGAAGGGGAGGGGGAAAGGGGTGAAGGAAGGGGAGGGGGGAAGGAAGGGGGGAAGGGGCAAAAGGGAGGTGATAGGAGGGAGGAGGAGAGGAGGGCCGGTATGATCATTTCCATGCTTTTTGAGGAGGGTAGCCTTTCTGAGCTGCATGCAGAAACCTTTGGTGGAAGTGCTTGCAGTGCTTTTGCTTCTCCCTGGCCTATGGTGGTTGATCTCTCTCTCTTTCTCTCTCACTTGCTCGCTCACACACAGAGCAAATGCTTCTTGCTTTCACCCCTAGTTTCCTGACATCCTCACCAGTTCTGTTTATCTCTCCGCTTCCCTCCTAGCCAGCATTTTCTCTCTTAACCGTTCAGTCAAATACATGCTTATTCAAATACTCAATTAAACCCCCTGACCTCAGTGAGACTTAGTTCTGGGCAACTGTGTACAGTAGGGGTGGCTAGCAACATGCAGCTAGCAACATATAGGTCATCACAGCTGACAAAACTAGTGAAAAGTCTTGTGGCACCTTAAAGACTAGTACATTTATTATGACAATGAAATAGGGGTAATAAGTGGTAAAGAAATTCAAACTATGACAATTCAATTAAAGTTCAAATGTATGCAAAATAAGCACACAAGCAACCTACAGGTTATTGCTTCACCTGTGCACTTCCTTACCTTTCCTCCTCAGTTCCTTCTCTTCGCTGTGGAGTACTGTTCCCTCTCATCCATCCCCAAGCCCACCTTACACATCTTGGGTCTATTTTACACATTAAGATTTTCCTAGGGGGAAAAATACTTCAGTGTAGGAAAATGCATGCCTTCCCTGTGAGGATAGACATGTGTGACTACATGCATGTAATTTGCTTCAGGTCTCCCTTATGATGGCTTCCTTCCCAAGCGTGTGCATTGTCCTGTACAGAAGTCCTTTCCATGCAGGAAGTTGTAGTGTGTAAAATTATGCTGCAGGACTGAAGGGTGTGGCTGAGGTAGATAGACAGCCCTTGCATTGGCAGCTGTCACACATAGTTTTGTTGCGGTCCTTTCTCACCTTCCTCAGAAGATTCAGAGAACCTTGTCACCACACAAACATTGTATATACATCACTCAATACATCACTTGATGGGCCATCACCAGATGTCACACAGGCTGACCTGGAGAACTGCCTCCATCAAAAGGCATTTGTGTTTGAGGGGATGGTATTAAAACTGCCTGGCTGCAGGGGTAGCCAGAGTGATGCCCTCCAGATGTTGCTAGGCTCCAGTTCCCATCAGCTCCAGCCAGGATGGTTAATGGCCAAGGATTATGAGAGCTGTAGTCCAACATCTGGAGGGCATCACATTGACCAACCCTGGTGGTGTTTTAAGGCTGCAATCCTAACCCCATTTACCTGAGTAGACATTGTTAGGATTACTCTATAAGCTGTCATGGTTGTTTAACAGAAGGAAGCCATCCATCGCTGTTGATGTCATTGTGGTACCTTGTGTGTGAATTTACCTAGAGGGAAAAATTCTAAATCTAGTAAAGAATGTACAAGCTTGGAGGGGTGGGTGAAGCATCTGCTGAAATTGGATAGTACGCTTGTATCTCTCTGCAAAAAAGCATAATCACCTGCAAATAATACCTATTTGCTGGCCCAAAGAAGAAAGAGAAATCTCCTGGCTTATGGCAAAACCAATGACAGTCCTTGACCACCTGCTGAGGCTGTTAATATCTATAATGCCAGCTACAGAATAAATGCCTGTTTTCATTCAGAGACTGAAAGGAGAAATGAAGACTTGCAGACTCAGAGCTGAGCAATAACATGAGCTGGATTTTTTGAAACCTAACCAAAAAAACCACTGCTATTTCATGTGCGGCATGTGTTGGTGCAGTGGGTATTGCCTTGGGTGTGTATTTGCAAGAACAAACCGCCATATTCTGGACATCTGTGGGACACACAGCTGTGTTTACATTGTGCTAAGAAAAACCAAAATTTTGTGCCATAGCAAGCTAAACTGTGCAATCTTTATAAGCTGATTTATTTTAAGCAAATGTTCATATATATTTACTTACCTTGGCTTAAATCCTTGTCATAAAAAGGGGGCAGGAGCTACTCAGGGTCTGCCCTCCTGGCCACTAGAAATCCCTTCTCAGACCCTCCAACTGTCTTCTGAAACATAGCCAGATGTTGCCTTGACACTTATACTTTTATATCTTGCAGCCATAAGAGCTAGCAACTTGCTTTAGAAAAAAAATAGAAGCTGAGGATTTCAGGATACTGAATTCTGCATCCAATACCAGTTCTGTGCTTGCACTGTACAATATACACAGCCTTAAACACAAAGCAAGGTGGTATCTTTTCAGCCTAACAGTGCACAGGTTTATTGTAAAGAGGAACAGTTTAGTAGCTGTAAAACCCTTTGTATTTTGAGGAGTGCCATGATTAAAAAAATTATTTCCGTTTGGTTTCTCTAACCTGCTACTACAACCTGATCACCTTGCAAAGATACCTGCATCTGTAATGTGTTCAGGCTTGAGCAAACCTGAAAGATCATCTTACCCCTTATATACCCAGTCGATCACTGAACTCTGCAGGTGAGGGCCTCCTGCAGATACCATCTTGTCAGGAGGTCTGTTCAGCAGAACATAGGAAATGGACCTTTAGTGTATTGGCATCTACCCTTTGGAATTTCCTCCCCTTAAATATTAGGCAGGCGCCATCTCTTTTCAGCACCTACTGAAGACCTTCCTCTTTCAACAAGCCTTTTAAGTAGAGACCATATCCCAGTCTGCATCTGTGCTGAAATTGCTTTTTAAGATTTTTTAAAAGTTGTTTTTAAGATGTTTTGTTTTAAGATTTTTTTAAAAAAATTGTTTAATAGGTTTTAAAGTCTTTTGTTTTTAAGATGTTTTAAAGTGCTTTTAGTGTTTTTGTTTGCCTCCCTGGGCTCCTTCTGGAAGGGTGGGATATAAATTTAATTAATAAATAATATTTAATACTATGAAAAATGAGTCTCTACATTTTTGTATTTATTACATGTATATCCCACCTGTCTTCCAAGGTGCTCAAGATAGCATACATGGTCCCCTCCCATATTTTATTGTTACAACAACCCTGTGAAGTAGATTAGGCTGAGACATCGTAACTGAAATGGTGTTTTTGGCTACATAGCCAATTAATAACTGCAAGTAGGTTTTAATAATATTAATTTTCCAGATGGATGTTCTCTCTCTCCTCCTTCCCACTCCAATAGTGATGCTAGATATATTAAGAATATAAATGACCTACCTAACAAAGAGGTTGTGAGGATGAATGAGACAAAGTGTTGTGAAGCACTTTGTACACTAAAAGTATGAAAATTATAGCACATATTCCCAGGACTTCATGGTAGGAGTGTGTCTTATCAGGGAAAGCACAGAAAAAGCTAGATAATCAGATTGGCAAGCACTTCCTGCAAACCCCTATGCCTCTTAACAACTAATGGCTTAGCAAAAAAGAAAAAAACAAAGAGACCTGATCCTTCATCAGCAGGAAGTGCTGAAGCCAGAAAGCCAGACAGACAGCCATAGATTAAAAGACAAGCAAAAAATAAAACCCTATCCTTGCTATTATTACCATTCTTATTCCCCTGCTGCTTGAAGGGGAAAAAAATCTCCCTCAGCAGCAGTTTATACAATCAGCTAAGATTATGATGAGCTTGTCCCATGAAAGGGCTCCTTTCCACTGGGGCTGCTGATTTCATCATGTGGCAAATAGGGTGGTTGGGGTGGTCTCTATCCCAACACAAGCTTTGCCTTTCTTCTGAGTGTTTACACAAGGGTAAGTCCTTCAGATGTTGTTAGACTCCAGCTCCCATCAGGCCTAGTCAGCATGGCTAATTATCAGGGATGATGGGAGTTGTAGTCCAGCAGTGTTTGAAGGTCCACAGGTTCCCCACTTCTGGTTTACACTGTCATGGATGGAAAAAATGCCTCAGCCACCTGTGGTGATAATAAACAGCTCCACAGGAAAGGCTTGCCATGCTATGATAATGAACCCCAACAGATTTATATATTTATTTTTTAAATTCTATATCTGGGGGAGGGGAATAAGGAACTGTACTGTTTATTGTAATAAAGTGATAACCCTAATAAACTATAACCCTATTTCTGTATCACTTTTCATTTACCAAAAAAAAACCCCACACACCAAAGCAATTCAGACAATAATGAAACATGACAATATCCAATACAAACAATAGTCAACAGAATCTGTAAAATCATCACAATGGCCAAGGGCATCAGGAACTGATATAAATAACATTAAGAGTCAGGGAAAGACTCAGTAAACAGGAAGGTCTTCAACTGGCAACAAAAACACCATACTGTTGGAGCAACTGAAGTGGCCTTAATGCTATTAAGTATAAATTGGCTCTAAAAAAAGAATATGTAAGTTTAATCAAAATAAATTTCTCGTACTAAACAAGGCTTTATCTTCAGTTGTAGTTTTGCCCACTGAAGCAATCATGCAATACTCAAAGGTTGTGGGATTCCTTTTGTAGGTCTCTGAACCTTGCATGGGATGTGGGGATGTCTAGTGAACATGAACAAAAGGAAGGTGGCAAGAGTGGGTGAGCTTTGGAGCAACTGGGGAGACTTGGGTGCAAATTCCTGCTCAGCAGCGGCTGTCCTGCATGTGCTTTGGGCAAAGTGTCCCTCCTTTCTTTCACAGCCTCAGCAAAACAGACAATACGAATGACCTACTAATGTGAAGATCAGAGAGCCAATTACTGTAAAACTCTTGGTGCCTTGAAACGTGCTAGGGAGATTGTAAATATAAGGAAATGGCTGTAGCACAGAGCTTACAGGTACGTGACAGAAAGTGGAGGTCCAGTTCTGCTTCCCCCTCTCCTGTCACAAAATGGTTTGAGCTTAAGTCCTAGGTCTGCATAGGCAAAGGCCAGCCCTATTGTTTGGCAGAATGAAGTGATCACCTCAGGCAGCAGGTGCTGGGGGCAGGGAGTTAGGGTGAGATTTTAGAAAAAACGTCTGCTCCATTGTTCCCCTCTAAGTTGCTGCCCTCAGGAACCAGTGTCAAAATAAGATTCAGCTGTCAGTCAAATCATTTTATCTATATCTAACGGGGGGGGGCATCTTGTTCATCTCCTCAGGAAGCAAAATGTCTTCAGCCAGCGCTGGCTGAAGGGAACAGTGGCTAATTATTATTCTTTATATCACATCATTGATGTCCATAGCACTTTGCGGAATAATAGAAACAAAGAGAGCTTCAGCTATGGGGCGGTATACAAATGCAATAAATAAATAATTAAATAAATACAGATCCCTCCCCCCTGAGGAGCTTCCAATCTAAATGTTGACCTGCCGGAGGATGACAGGAGAGGGCACAAAGAGGCAAAAGCAATAGAGGAAGAACATACACTTGCGCTTGGGGATGGTTTCTGTATGGGTTGAGGACTAAAAGTTTAAGCCAAAGGAACAAGATAGATTTTGAAGAAGGATTTGACAGAAGAGATAAAGGTGCATCATGTAGATCAGGGGTGGGGAACCTGTGTGGCCCTCCAGCTATGGTTGTTCTCTAGTTCCTATGAGCCCCAGCCGGCAATGATCAAGGATGATGAGAGCTGTAGTCCAACAATGTCAGGAGGACCACAGGTTCCCCACCCTGATGTAGACACTTTGAGAAAGAGTCCCAGGCATAAGAGGCATGTAGGACAAATGGACAGAGTCATTTAGAGATCCCCAAGAGTCTGAGGGTTGGCAGAATTGAGGGGGGGAGGAATTAAAGGAGCAAAGGTCACAGACAAGGATATGAGGACAATGAGATAAGGGTGGAGGCAGGGCTGGCTCCAGGTTTGATGAGACCCTGGGCAATGTCCCCTCCAGCAGTTCTCCCAGCAAGTTTACTAATCTCCAGTCCAAGTTAACAATGAAATCTAACCTAACTTTCCTCATATTGATGGTTTGATAGTGGTACCACTCTAATCTACTCTGGGGACAAGCCTTACTAATGAGGTCAACATGAGGATGCAGGGACAGGCAATGCGGATATAACAACAAATGAATCATTCCTAAATCAAAGCTCAGAGAAGGACAGGCAGACAGTGACAAACATTTCTCAGATCACTTTTTCTCTGCAAATTCTATCCACCATCCCTGTGCCTCTATTCTGACACTGCCGCCAGCCACCCCCCACCCCCATGTCTGAGAATTCTGCCAGCTACTTACGGGAAAGCCAGACAATTGAATATATTTGCTGAGGGACTTGAAATGTGCCCAAAACACAGCTAAAGGGTGGGGGGGGGCAGAGAGAGAGAGAAGCAGAGCGATAGAAACATCAGTGAAATGGCAACTGTATTGGATTTTCAGCCTTAATGGATCATCTGCAGCCAGACCAACCTGGGAAAAGGCCTTTGCTTAAGGCTGAATGCTCAATCAAGTGGAATCCTCATGTTTATTTTTTTTAAATGCTACATGTTTGGGAGGCAGAAAGGGAAATGTTTGCATGTCCCAGCATTTTTTTAAAAAAATCATTAGGATGGTCCTTAGCATTGACACAGATAGATATGTGAGAGACACCCACTTGAGCATAGTATATTGTTGTTATGTGCTTTCAAGTCGATTACGACTTATGGCGACCCTATGAATCAGTGACCTCCAGTAGCACCTGTCATGAACCACCCTGTTCAGACCTTGTAGTATGTTGGCCTCCCCAAAACTACTGGCAACAGATTTCTGGAAGAATAATTTCCCCAAACTGAACATAGCCATATAATGTGTAACGGGGACATCAATCTTTGACCTATTTCTCACTGAAATGGTAAACCAGGTATTGGGAATCTTTGGTCCTCCATAGGATTGCCAGGTCAGAAGCATCCCAAACCCTGAGATTTTGGGGGTGGGCACTAGTGATGTCATAGGGGCAGGTCTGAGTGATGTCATGGGGTGGGCCCAAGTGATGTCATTAAGCATGACAGTTGCATGGAGCATACAATTCAAACAAAAACATTTCTCTGATTGGAAATTAAGATAGAAATCTTAACTAAAGGATGGAGCCTAGGCAGGGAACATTTAATCTACCCCACTTGCAAAAAGGGTTTAAGTGCCCTCAGGCCAGGCCAGTCACCAAAAGGCCATTGTAGGAAGAAAGGAGACTAATGTTGTGGAGATGTTAGATGGGAGCACTCAGGAGTAAAGATGGATGTCCCCAAAGGCTGTAATTCTAAACACACTAAGGGACTAAGCCCCATAGAACTCAACAGGACTTACTTCTGAGTAGATATAGTTTGGATTGTGCTGTTGGTAAAGCTTGACTAGGGATCCTCTGCAAAGATATCCATATCCAAGCAGGGTTGGCAATCCCCTGCTTGGAATGCCCTGCCCTTATCTTTTAACATGGCTACTCCAAACTTTTTTACAGATTTGACCCTTCACTTCAGAAAGAGGTCTGAGAAATGAGTAAAAGTAAGATTCTCTACCCTTTTCTGTCTACCCTGTGGGCTGCTATAAACTCACTTTGACAGCTGACCCAATTCCAGTGAGTAATAACTGACACAGAGAAAACATAGATGGTTTGGTCTACCTTCACAGGCAGCAGCTTGGGAACAACAATTGCAGCCACATTCAACACATATTTGAAGCACATGAAGCCCACCACAGAATCATGGGAACTGTAGTTTGTTAAGGGTGGTGAGAACCATAATTGTGAAGGGAAAACTACACTTCCCAGGATTCTTTAGGGGAAGTCATGCACTTTAAATGTGAGTTGGATGTGCTTTAAATGCATTGTGTGAATCTACTTAATAAACTTTGCCTGCATGTAAATCATTTTAATTAATTTTTTCAAAATGGAAATGAGCTATAAAGTGTACTGAGTGACCATGGGCTACTCTAGTCCTGCAGGTGTTTCTGAACCACAACTCCCATCATCCCTGGCTATTGGCCATGCTGGCTGGGGCTGATGGGAGCTCAGCAACATCTGGTTTCACACACCTGCAGTAAACCTTTAAGCTGTACTACTTTAGGCTGCAGGTGGAGGATTCTTTTGACTGTTCCTCCATACAAACAAAAACAAAAACCCTCTGATTAGAAAGCTATACATGATGTAGATGGGCCTTCCCTCTGACATGCGAGTTTTCTAGTTGCAATTTAAAAAATTTGTACACGGGAACAGCACGTAATCTAAAGTTGTACAGGGTACTACCTCAATGTAAAGTAGGCCTTAGGCACCTATCACTTAAGATACAAACATACTGAAAACTGAGGGTAACAGAAAGTTCCAGCCCTTCATTGTCCTCCTGGCTCCCTACCCCAAGCAGAAATCCAGCACAATATACTGGGGACTGGGGGATTGGTTTGGATGATGTCTCTGGGTATCCTCCAAGCCTGTAATTCTGTACCTGTAAACTTGGGACCTGTAGTGGAAAGAATCTGCTAAACTGGTCAAGCCAGTTTCTTTGTTGTTAATGGGCCTACCTGGACCTGCTAAGTCCCCTATTTACATGTCTAAAACCTTTATCAAGGACAGATGTGTTGCCACAGAAACAACTGGCTGGTGATGCCCTTTTCAGAAGGGGATGTGCGCACACTGACATGTGTGCACACACACACTCTCTACCTAGATGGAGGTCATCCTGTAGATAGAACAAAAGTATATAGCAGGGCTAGCCTTTGCTAGTCTAGTCTGAAGCTGGGAAGAGACAGAGAGGTTCGACTGCTCTCTATGCTGAATCTCAGGCCATGGCTTTGGGGAGTCCCATAGAAACCAAATGAGGGAGCAGGATCTGTTGGAGTGTTAGTGGTGCGAGTCCTTCCCTTATGCTCAGGTTGTAATATTTGCATAAATACAATCATATATCCTGAAGACATCACAGTCTCTAATGAGCTTCATTCCAAAGAAATTGAACCCTGGGTAAGCATTGGAACCCCTGGAGTCTCACTCCTCAGACATTGGGGTGCAAGCAAAAATATGTTGAGATCACTTTTTCTCCAATGCCCAAAATGACTGAAGGAACAGAAAGAGCATTGGGTTGCCATTCCAGTTTCACAAGTGCATGGCTGAAGCTGAATGTGAAGCATAGTGGCTCTGCCAAACCCAGAGCAATGTGTGAAGAATGTTTCCTTAAGTCTTGATTGGGAAATAGGGACCTCTCACTATTTTTTGTTTAATTAGGCCCTCTCACCAGCTTTTTCAGCTAAGGGAGAGCTGGCGACCAGGACAGCCAATTCACCTAAGTCTTGTCAAGGTTATGATCCCTTCCGCCATGCACCCCCTTCCGCTACTCACAATGATTACTTTTTGGGGAAATTATGCTGAAAGCCTAGTTTGGCCTTTCTAATGGCCCACTGGTCTAATCTCAGGGACAAAACAGGTAAGACGGATCCAGAGCACTTGTCCCAAGGGCCAGACAACCCATGTGCAATTGCAACATATCCTATTCTGCAGTGCTGATTGCCTCAAACCCGCCGCACATCACCAAGTATTAAAATAAATGTGGCTTTTTTGGCATAAATCTCTCCTCAACAACTTGCACATTTGATACTGCTGCCACCATACTACATTTTCCAGTGGTTCCCATTCATTTCTCCTCCTGTTCTCCACATAGGAGATAGTGTGGAATAGGTACATCTTCCAATTTTCAGAATGCATATATGTTTTCTGATTTTAAGTGATGTAGAAAAAACAGCATCAGAGCTAGGAACGTCATGATTTTTTTTATAAATCACTTGGATAGGGGGTGTTTATCAAATCTGCAGATGACATTAAGTTGGGAAGTGTAGCTGACACCACAGAAGACAGAATCAAGACTTGGTGGGAGTTTCTATAAAAGGAAATTCTAAAAGCGCAATGGCAAGCAATTTCAACAAGGAAAAAGTGGGAAACAACAGAAGAAACCAATGTGGCTTCACAAAAAGCTTAGAGATGACCTTAAAACAAAAAAGGACACATACAGGAAGTGGAAAGAAGGCCAGGCCACAAAGGAAGAGTACAGGCAGGTATCACGGAATTGCCAGGATGGTGTCAGGAAGGCTAGAGCTGAGAATGAGCTGAGGCTAGTGAGGGATGCTAAAAGCAACAAAAAAGCTTTCTTCAGGTATGTCCATAGTAAAAGACAGAGAAAAGAAATGGTGGCACAGCTACTCAGTGAGGATGGCAAAATGATAACAGATGACAAAGAAAAGGCAGAAGTGCTCAATTCCTACTTTGGCTCAGTCTTCTCCCAAAAAAGGGTCTGTGACCCTCCCGGGAAACATGAAGTAGAAGGGGCAGGATTGGAGCTTGCGACTGATAGACAAATGGTCAAGGAATACCTAATCACTTTGAATGAGTTCAAATCGGCAGAGCCCGATAAACTGCAACCTAGAGTATTGAAGGAACTGGCTGAAGAACTCTCAGAACCGCTCTCTATTATCTTTGCGAAATCATGGAGGACTGGTGAAGTGCTGGATGACTGGAGGAGAGCTAATGCTGTCCCTATCTTCAAAAAGGGCAAAAAGGAGGAACCGAGGAACTACAGACCAGTCAGCCTAACATCAATCCCTGAAAAAACTCTGGAGCAGATTATAAAGCAGTCAATCTGTAAGCACCTTGAAAACAATGCAGTGATTACTAGGAGCCAACATGGATTTATGAAGAACAAATCCTGCCAAACTAATCTTATCTCATTTTTTGACCGGGTAACCTCCCTTGTAGACTGTGGGAATCCTGTGGACATAATATATCTCAACTTCAGCAAATCTTTTGACAAAGTGCCCCATGATCTTCTGATTAGCAAGCTAGCTAAATGTGGGCTGGATGGAACAAGATCCACAGTTGGCTCCAGAATCGTACTCAAAGAGTGCTTTTCAATGGTTTCTTCTCAAACTGGGTGGAAGTAACGAGCAGGGTACCACAGGGCTCAGTCCTGGGCCCAGTGCTCTTCAACATTTTTATTAATGACTTGGATGAGGAGGTACAGAGCATGCTTATCAAATTTGCAGATGATACAAAATTGGGGGGCATAGCTAATACCGTGGAAGACAGAAACAAAATTCAAAGGGACCTTGATAGGCTGGAGCATTGGGCTGAAAACAACAGAATGAAATTCAACAGGGATAAATGCAAAGTTCTACACTTACGAAAAAGAAACCAAATGCACAGTTATAAAATGGGGGATATGTGGCTCAGGATTATGACATGTGAGAAGGATCTTGGAATTGTCGATCACAAGCTGAATATGAGCCAAAAGTGTGATGTGGCTGCAAAAAAGGCAAATGCTATATTAGGCTGCATTAACAGAAGTATAGTTTCCAAATCACGTGAAGTATTAGTTCCCCTCTACTCAGCCCTGGTGAAGCCTCATCTTGAATACTGCATCCAGTTCTGGTCTCTGCACTTCAAGAAGGATGCAGACAAACTGGAACAGGTTCAGAAGAGGGCAACAAGGATGATCAGGGGACTGGAAACAAAGCCCTATGAGGAGAGACTGAAAGAACTGGGCATGTTTAGCCTGAAGAAGACTGAGGGAGATATGATAGCACTCTTCAAGTACATGAAGGACATGGAATAATGGGCTCAAGTTGCAGGAAGCCAGATTTCGGGTGGACATCAGGAAAAACTTCCTAACTGTTAGAGCCATACGATGATGGAATCAATTACCTAGAGAGGTAGTGGGCTCTCTGACACTGGAGGCATTCAAGAGGCAGCTGGACAGCCATCTGTCGGGAATGCTTTGATTTGGATTCCTGCATTGAGAACGAGGTTGGACTTCATGGCCTTATAGGCCCCTTCCAACTCTACTATTCTATGATTCTATGAAGACAGTATTGGCAGCCTGGAATAAAGGGCTAAAATCAACATGATGAGATTGAACATAGATAAAGTCCTGCATTTTAGGTACAAAACAAAATCAAACTCACAATTATAGAATGGGGAGATTCTGCTTGGCAGCAGTGCAGGTGGAAAGGATCTAGGAGCCTTGGTTGAATGCAACCTGAACATGAGCCAGCAGTGTGATACAGCTGCCTAAAAAGCTAATGCAATCTTAGGCTGCATTATCAGAAGCACAGTGTTCACAATATTTTCCTTTTGGAAAGTAAAGGGGCTTTCCTTCTGCCCAGTGCCCACCCACCCAATCTCCTCCCCTCCCCCTCTCCCCCCCAGGTCAGTGTTGGACTATGACCTGGGAGACCAGGGTTCGAATCCCCACACAGCCATGAAGCTCACTGGGTGGCCTTGGGCCAGTCACTGCCTCTCAGCCTCAAAGAAAGGCAATGGTAAAACTACCTCTGAATACCGTTTACCATGAAAACCCTATTCATAGGGTCGCCATAAGTCCAGTCGAATTGAAAGCAGTCCATTTCTATTTTCAAACATGATTGCACAGAAATAAATCTCACTGAACTCAAAAAGTATGCAAATGATCAAACCCACCCTCCCTTCTCCTCCTCCCTCCTACCCCTCCCCTACCCCTTCCTTTGTCCCTCTCTTCCCATCCCCCTCCCCCTCCCCCCATGGTCTGTTTTACCTATCTTAAGCATGATTGCACGAAAGTAAATACCATTGAAATCTATAAGCATGCCAATGATCAAACCTGCCCTTCCCCTTCCCTTTGCCTCCCTCCAATATGCTCCTTCTCTTTCCCACTCCCACTCCTCCTCCCCCACGGTCAGTTTTTCCTAGCCTAACCATGATTCCATAGGAGTAAATCCCATTGAAATCAATAAGCATGCAAATGATCAGACCTGCTTTTCCCCTCCCTTCCTCCTCCCCTGGCCCACTCCAGTAACTGGGGTGCCCACCCCAAAATCTTCTCTAGGCCAGGACAAATCATGCACCCCAGGAAAGGGGAGGGTGTCCTCTATAACATACCAGTGCATCCTGCCCGGCCCAGAGCTTCTGCAGGACGCAGGGCACGGATGAGGGCATCTATGCACCACCAAAATGGACAAAAATGGACAAAAACATCCTCTATGAGAATCCATGGCTTCCTGACTGGCCCAGAGTTTCTTGTGGGCAGAAGGAGAGGATCTGAGCAACTATACACATCAAAATATTTAAATAAGCTAGGGGGGGAAAGGATCTGGTGTTGCCCACCCTAAAACTTTCTGTGAAGTACCATAAATCATACACATATTCATACAGGTCAGGGTCCTCTTGCAATATGGCATTGGTTCCAACCCAGGTCAGAGCTTTTTGTTCAGTCATGGCACAGACAAGATCATTTATCATTTCTGATTTTAGAGTATTTTTAATTGGATTTAATTATGCATTTTTAAACATTTGTGATACCCCCGGGAACGTTTTAGTTAAAGGCAGGGAATAAATATAAACAACACCAACAACATTAATGTATCAGAAGAATAGCCAAAATATATAGGAAACATTATAAGGAACTTGGATGCCCATCCCAAAATATGATTCGGGGCACCACAAATCATAGTTCCACCCATCAGGGATACTGTCTTCCATTAGATGCTGTCCATGCATAGTTTAGAGTCTCATCTATGGAATTACACCTTTATGCTTCTTGAGTGAATCATTGTCTGGTGATCCGGCCAAGTTTCCTTCTGCCATGGCACCAGATAACATACAGTCATACTTTGAGAAGAATTGTTGTGCATTTGATTTATTATATCTCTAAACAACTTACTGCATATATATATTATATTTCTCCAACAGGTAACAACCAAGTATACAAATAAACAGATAAACAAGTGCAGACTTAATTTTTTAAAAAAAGAAATAAGGAAGTCAGTATCAGAACTGGTAAAACATTAAAAAATGTTTTTCTTAGAAATATTAGAACATTTTTGCAGTTTACAAAATCAACACCATTTCACATGGGCTGGAATTAAACAATTTCACCCATTCAAAATAATCTCCTGGTTTTCAATCATCTCTGAAATAGTAGGAGATTTAGAAGAGCACCTTCTAAATTGCACATTGCACATCATTGTTATTATTTGGTCCTTCATAGCCTCATTGCTACAATATGACTTGGAGGACTATTTTTCTTTGTGAAGTCTTGGAACTCATCTGTTGCACAAACATCACTACATGCTGTATTTTGAAGTTCCCCAATTCCATTGTAGACGTTCCAATCACTTACATTTCCCAGATTGCAGAAAGAAACAAAGTGATTTCCAGTGTTGAAAGTTATCCTTACCACTTTGTACCTGGGCCGGATTTATTTATTTATTATTTAATTATTTAATTTGTATCCCTCCCTTCCTCCCAGAAGGAGCCCAGAGAGGCAAACAAAGCAGCAAAAAAACTTTAAAACGTCATAAAAACAGATCTTAAAATACATTAAAACAAAACAGCATTTTTGGGATGCACTGGCATCTCATAGAGGACACCCTCCCCTTTCCTCGGGTATATGATTTGTCCTGGCCAAGAGCAGATTTTGGGGTGGGCACCACCAGTTATTTATCTTTCCCTTCCTGTTTTTGTCTATCTTGGTTTTGCATAGATGCCCTCCTCCGTGCCCAGCAGAGGCTCTGGGCCAGGCAGGACGCAGTGGCATCTCGTAGAGGACACCCTCCCCTTTCCTGGGGTATATGATTTGTCGTGGCCCAGAGCAGAGTTTGGGGTGGGTACCCACAGTTACTTATTTTCCTGTATGTTTTTGTCTGCTTTGGTTTTGCATAGATGCCTTCATCTATTCCCTGTGCCTAGCAGAAGCTCTGGGCCAGGCGGGATGCAGTGGTATCTTGTAGAGGACATCCTCCCCTTTCCTGGGCTGTATGATTTGTCCTCGCCCAGAGCAGATTTTGGGGTGGGCACCCTCGGCTACTTATTTTTTCCTATAAGTTTTTGTCTGCTTTGGTGTTGCGTAGACGCCCTCATCTGTGCCCTGCACCCAGCAGAAGCTCTGGGCAAGGTGGGACACAGTGGCATCTCATAGAGGACACCCTCTCCTTTCCTGGGTTATATCATTTGCCTGGGCCCAGAACAGATTTTGGGGTGGGTACCCTCAGTTACCTATTTTTTTTCTGCGTTTTTTTGGTCCATTTTAATTTTGCATAGATGTCCTTGTGCGTGCCCAGTGCCCAGCAGAAGCTCTGGGCCAGGTGGGACGCTGTAGCATCTCGTAGAGGACACCCTCCCCTTTCCTGGGGTATATGATTTGTCCTGGCCCAGAGCAGATTTTGGGGTGGGCACCCCTAGTTACTTATTTTTTCCTGTATGTTTTTCTCTGCTTTGGTTTTGCATAGATGCACTCCTCCGTGCCCTGCACACAACAGAAGCTCTGGTCCAGGTGGAACACTGGGGCATCTCGTAGAGGACACCCTCCTCTTTCATGGGGTGTATGACTTGTCCTGTCCCAGAGCAGATTATGGGGTGGGCACCCCCAGTTACTTATTTTTTATGATTTTATGACAACATTATGTATTTATGATAGAAACCTGATGATTTCGATTGCATAAATGTATTGTTATTCTTGACGGGGAGAGTCCCCTGATCACAGTGATATATCATACAGGGTACCCCAACATATATTTTGGGGTTCAGAGACATGTTACGTTTGGCTTGTAGTTGCTGTAGCTGTCAACTTTTATTCTTTTTTAGTGTTTTGAACTTTCAAGCAAATAAGGAACTGGGAACTAGGAATCAACCAACATGATTGCAGGGGAGTAAATCCCACTGAACTCAATAAGCATGCAAGTTATCAATCCACTCTTAGCAAACTTGGACAGGATCCCATTTCTTACCTCCCAGATTAAAAAGCAGGGAAATTCACTAATAGGCAAAAAACCTTGCGGTTTAAGAACGTACCTATAGCCAACAGATATTTTTATCAAACTTTAAAAAGCAGGGAAATTGGGCAGCTATAGTGAATGCGCAAGGGGAGCAGGAGACCTGACCTCTCTGAGATATTGTACTGCCCTACAAATTTGTCAAAATGCAAACACAATGTGGGTTGGCCTTTCACAGTCCAATCCACTTCCTGTGTAGCTTGGAGGAATTTGGTAACGTGTTCCTCTGAGCATATGGTGAGTGGTGGCAACACCTGCAAACAGCCCAAATAATAGAAAGAAGACATGTGCTGTGCTGACCTTGTTTTAGCAGGGAGGAAGCAACACTATTAAGACAGTTGATATAGTTCAGATAGTCACTTTAAATACGTATGATTTACCTTGCAATTTTAGTGAAGTTTCCTATAGGAAATCATTTTCTTCTATTTCTGTGAATATGTGAATTACAGCAACACTTTGCAAAATTTACACTAAAGAAACTCCAAACGTAATTGTGGAATAATGGCAGTTCGGCAGAATAGTCTCCAGCAGACCTCAGGAGTGTCTCAATTTGCACAAGATAAAACGGTTTGTTGTTGTTGTTATGTGCCTTCAAGTCGACTACGACTTATGACGACCCTATCAATCAGTGACCTCCAAGAGCATCTGTCATGAACCACCCTGTTCAGATCTTGTAAGTTCAGGTCTGTGGCTTCCTTGATGGAATCAATCCATCTCTTCTTTGGCCTTCCTCTTTTTCTACTTCCTTCTGTTTTTCCGAGCATTATTATATTTTCTAGTGAATCATGTCTTCTCCTTATGTGTCCAAAGTATGATAACCTCAGTTTCAACATTTTAGCTTCTAGTGACAGTTCTGGTTTAATTTGTTCTATCACCCAATTATTTGTCTTTTTCGCAGTCCATGGTATGCGCAAAGCTCTCCTCCAACACCACATTTCAAATGAGTTGATTTTTCTCTTATCTGCTTTTTTCACTGTCCAAATTTCACATCCATACATAGATATCGGAAATACCATGGTCTGAATGATCCTGACTTTAGTGTTCAGTGATACATCTTTGCATTTGAGGACCTTTTCTAGTTCTCTCACAGCTGCCCTCCCCAGTCCTAGCCTTCTTCTGATTTCTTGACTATTGTCTCCATTTTGGTTAATGACTGTGCCGAGGTATTGATAATCCTTGACAAGTTCAGTGTCCTCATTGTCCACTTTAAAGTTGCATAAATCTTCTGTTGTCATTACTTTAGTCTTCTTGACGTTCAGCTGTAGTCCTGCTTTTGTGCTTTCCTCTAACTTTCATCAGCATTCGTTTCAAATCATTACTGGTTTCTGCTAGTAGTATGGTGTCGTCTGCATATCTTAAATTATTAATATTTCTTCCTCCAACTTTCACACCTTCTTCTTCTTGGTCCAATCTTGCTTTCCGTACGATATGTTCTGCGAATAGATTAAATAAATAGGGTGATAAAATACACCCCTGTCTCACACCTTTTCCAATGGGGAACCAATCGGTCTCCATATTCTGTCCTTACAGTAGCCTCTTGTCCAGAGTATAGGTTGCGCATTAGGACAATCAGATGCTGTGGAACCCCCATTTCTTTTAAAGCATTTATCCCTGTTGAATTTCATTCTGTTGTTTTCAGCCCAATGCTCCAGCCTATCAAGGTCCCTTTGAATATTGTTTCTGTCTTCCACGGTATTAGCTATGCCCCCCAATTTTGTATCATCTGCAAATTTGATAAGCATGCTCTGTACCTCCTCATCCATAGTTTTTCATGATCTACACCATCAAAGGCTTTGCTGTAATCTATAAAGCACAGGGTGATTTTCTTCTGAAATTCCTTGCTCCGTTCCATTATCCAACGTATGTTTGCGATATGATCTCTGGTACCTCTTCCCTTTCTAAATCCAGCTTGGACGTCTGGCATTTCTCGCTCCATATATAGCAAGAGCCTTGTTGTAGAATCTTGAGCATTACTTTACTTGCATGGGATATTAAGGCAATAGTTCGATAATTACTGCATTCTCTGGGATCCCCTTTCTTTGGAATTGGGATGTATATGGAACGCTTCCAGTCTGTGGGCCATTGTTTAGTTTTCCATATTTCTTGACAGATTTTAGTCAAAATTTGGACTGATTCAGTTTCAGTAGCTTGTAGCAACTCTATTGGTATGTTATCTGTTCCTGGTGATTTGTTTCTTCCAAGTATTTTAAGAGCAGCTTTCACCTCACATTCTAAAAATTTCTGATTCTTAAAAAGAGGCACCATGGAACCATGAGAGACGACAACTCTCTGGGGGTTTTATCCGAGAGACCTTCGCCATAACGTCTCTCGACTGGCGCCGTGTGCGAGCACCACCGGGAGGGGACTCGAGAACCGTAACTGATTGCGCAGGACGTTTGTAATCTGCTTTTAGGGTGGATTTAAAAACTGGTCGCTCAGATACGGCTGATGAACCACACACCAATCTGCCGGAGATCTTTCTGGCCTGACGGGCTCCCAGGAGGAAAAGGAGCCATCAAAGAATTTGCAGATTGATTGTTGTTGTTTTTAGAGTCATTATTCACTAATAGGCAAAAAACCTTGTGGTTTAAGAACATACCTATAGCCCACAGATATTTCTATCAAACTAAACAGCAGGGAAATTGGGCAGCTATAGCAAATGCACCAGGGGAGCAGGACACCTGACCTCTCTGAGATATTGTACTGCCCTACAAATTTGTCAAAATGCAAACACAATTTGGGTTGGTCTTTCACAGTCCAATCCACTTGCTGTGTAGCTTGGAATAATTTGGTAACATGTGCCTCCGAGCATATGGTGAGTGCTGGGCAACACCTGCCATCTCCAAAGATGGAGAATCATATTTGTGTATGTTTGCTGGTGTTCTTCTTACTTTGCTTCTTTCCTGTGTTAGTATTGTTTCTACAGAGAATCTAAACTAGAACATTTTATCTCCCTCATTATTCATCCTAGAAATCTGTGTCAATTTTTAAAATTAATTTCAAAGCCTTTTTATTGGTCAGTGTCGTATGATGGTAAAGACAGCCAATGACTCTAGCTGTTGGAAAAAAGAGGATACATGTTTTCACCCTGCTATGTTTAAACCACTTTATTTAAGGCAAGGTAGGCACGGTCACTTAAAAACATAGAGCATACCTAGAACTTTGCTAGAATATATTTCACCTACCATTTTATCCCTCCTCTTCGGATGCACACCTTAAGGTGATGAGGGGGTTTGAGAGTGTTGAAGAAGCTGAGAGCAATGCCATCAGGAGTCTAGACCAAGAGGCTAGACTCCTAGCAGGGGTACTCAAGGCGGAATGGTCAAAGCTGAAATACCAGACTAAGATGCATCCAAACTCAGAAGAAGGCAATGGTAAACCACCTCTGAATATCTCTTTCCACGAAAACCCTATGAACAGAGGATCCAAAATGCAACACGAGATAGTGCTGGAAGATGAAGCCCCCAGGTCAGAAGGCACTCACTGAGCTACTGGGGAAGAACAAAGGACAAGTACGAGTAGTGCTGTGACTAATGACACAGCTGGGTCAAAGCCAAAAGGAAGCCCAGAGGTTGATGCGCACAGATGCGAAAGGAGAGTCTGGAGTTGTACGATGCACATAATAGGAACATGGAATGTGAGAAGCATGAACCAGGGAAAGTTAGAAATTGTCAAGCAAGAAATGGAATGCACCAACATTACAATACTTGGTGTGAGCAAACTAAAATGGATGGGAATGGGACTTTTCCAATCAGGCAACTACAAAATATTTTATGCAGGAAATGAGAAATTAAGAAGAAATGGGGTTGCTTTAATAGTGAGAAGTGATGTAGCAAGAGCAATTAGGAGCTACAATGCAAGGTCTGAGTGAGTGATATCAATGAGATTAAATGGGAAACCTATCAACACAACCATCATCCAAGTCTATGCTCCAACAGCAAACACAGAAGAAGAGGAATTGGAGAGATTTTATGCAGAAGTACAGGAAGAAATTGATCAAACACCAAAACAAGATGTGCTGATAATCATAGGAGATTGGAATGCAAAAGTAGGGAACAGAGAAGAATTAGGAATTGTGGGGAAATGGGGCCTAGGAGACAGAAACGAAGCAGGAGAAAGACTTATTGAATTCTGTGAAGCCAATAATTTGTTTCTTGCGAACACATTTTTTGAGCAACCAAAAAGACGACTATACACGTGGACATCACCAAATGGTCAATATAGGAATCAAATTGATTATATAATTGGGAGCAGAAGATGGAGAAGTTCCATACTTTCTGCAAAAACAAGACCAGGAGCAGACTGCGGTACAGATCATGAACTGGTCATATCGAAAATCAGAGTAAAGCTAAAGAAGACCAACAAAGCAATTATAATGCCAAAATACAATTTAAATAACATCCCAGAAGTATATAAAGATCAAATAAGGAACAGGTTTGAGGCTTTAAACTTAGTTGACAGAGAACCAGAAGAACTATGGAATGAAGTCAGAGACGTTCTCAGGGAAGAATGCAAAAAGACAATGCCTCTAGTTAAAAAGAGAGAAAGACCCCAATGGATGACTGAAGAAACTCTTCAAATGGTTAAAGAGAGAAGGAAAGCAAAAGCAAAAGGAGATAGAAACACAGTCAGAATCCTAAATGCAACAATACAGTGACTAGTACGTAGGGACAAAGAGAATTATTACAATAGTTATTGTATAGAAATAGAAAAGGACAACAAAAAGGGAAGAACAAGAGCCCTATTCCAAAAGATTAGAGAAATGAAAGGGAAATTTAAACCAAGAGTAGGGATGCTGAATAATCCACAGGGAAACACACTGACTGACCGAGATGAAATAAAAGGAAATAAAAGGAAGATGGAAGCAATACACTGAAGAACTCTATAAAACAAGATCAGCACAGCACATATCTTGTTTCGGTTATTTGGGCTGATTGCAGGTGTTGCCACCACTCACCATATGCTCAGAGGCACGTTACCAACTTCTTCCAAGCTACACAGCAAGTGGATTGGACTGTGAAAGACCAACCCAAATTGTGTTTGCATTTTGACAAATTTGTAGGGCAGTACAATATCTCAGAGAGGTCAGGTGTCCTGCTCCCCTGGTGCATTTGCTATAGCTGCCCAATTTCCCTGCTTTTTAGTTTGATAGAAATATCTGTGGGCTATAGGTATGTTCTTAAACCACAAGGTTTTTTGCCTATTAGTGAATAATGACTCTAAAAACAACAACAATCAATCTGCAAATTCTTTGATGGCTCCTTTTCCTCCTGGGAGCCCGTCAGGCCAGAAAGATCTCCGGCAGATTGGTGTGTGGTTCATCAGCCGTATCTGAGCGACCAGTTTTTAAATCCACCCTAAAAGCAGATTACAAACGTCCTGCGCAATCAGTTACGGTTCTCGAGTCTCCTCCCGGTGGTGCTCGCACACGGCGCCAGTCGAGAGACGTTATGGCGAAGGTCTCTCGGATAAAACCCCCAGAGAGTTGTCGTCTCTCACGGTTCCATGGTGCCTCTTTTTAAAACCCTGGCTGAGAATTCTTGTAAACTGTAAACAGAAGCTGCAATGTGTGGGGCAGGGCTCTATAAGTTTCCTATTCCGATCTGCTGTTCATGCCTTGGCATGCACTAGAGGGTGCTGTTGCCATTTCCACTCTGGCGATGGTGGTGGATGGCAGCCCTGTACCCCGATTGCTGAAGGAGCGCCCCTTTCTCTGGATGTGATCTTCAGTCAGCTGCAAAGAAAGAACCAAGTCTTGCAAAGGGGTAGCTAAGGCTTTTAGAAACCAGCCTTCTGCCCTACTGTTTTATAGTGTAACTGACCAAAAGCTGGTGTTCAGGACAGGAGACATGGTTTTCACCCAGCTAACTCATTTCCATAGGAAAAACGGAGAGGGGAATGGGCGGGTGGGGGGAAAGTCTTCCCAATTCATGTTTCGCATCCAAGCAGTCACTGTGATGCCTGGCTATCAAGGTCCTGTATGACAAACTCCAAAATAGCACTCCAGTCTCAAATACGGGAAACAGGTTTAATGAAAAGCTCAAAACATACGTCTAAATAAGGAATGCTAGACAAAGCACTTGGCTTATTGAATACTTCTCACCTGTGCTTAGCAAGCAATACATGAGTCTTAAAAAGACATTACACCACATCTCCATTTCATAACAAACACATACACACACATATATAAAAGCAATAAAATCATATTTAGCATATGTCAAAACACAAAAGTAGAAAATCAAACAAATCACTATGATGGTCCCAGAGGTCACCAGTACTTAGCCCACCACTGAGGATGGTCTTTACCACCATCCTTCCTCAAGGGACATAGTTCCTAAATCTTGCTGGTAAGATGACAGGTCTGCCTCAAGATGTTACACGTACAGGAAGCTTTTCTTGAACAGGAAAAGCACTTGCCTCCTGATGTACGATGTTGTCCTCATAAGCGTCTTTAACATCACTTACAAAGTTGTTAAGAGGATCATCCAGTTGAACATCCTGTTCCATGGCAACAGATTCATCCTGCCCTGAACATATATCACGACACTTCTCAGATGTCTGCCTCTGAAGCTTTAAATGGCATCTATTGCACCGATATTTGCAACCATCTGGTGTCATTACTTGATACGAATGAGGCTGCTCACATTTCTTTGTAACAGTAGCAGGGAACCAGCCTTCATTAGACTCTATCAATACTGGATCTCCTCCTTCTAGGGCCTTGAGGTGCTTTGCTGTACAATCATAGAAATGTTTTTGTCTATCCTGTATTTTCTGAAGGTCCCTGCGTGCATCAATGGATATCTTGGGTTATAATAAATTAGTTGTTACTGGAAGCTTACTCCTCAGCATCCTGCCCATCAACATTTGAGCAGGCGAATATGGCATTCCGGTAACTGGTGTATTTAGATATTCCAACAATGCCAAATGTGGGTCCACTTGAGCATCTTCTGCCTTTTTAATAAGCTGTTTAATAGACTGGGTTGTTCTTTCAACCATTCCATTGGATTGCAGATACCCTGGGCTGTTAAAACATTGTTCAAACCCCCAATCATAAGCAAACTGGTGAAATATATTATTACTCACAACTATCCTTGGAATTCCATGATGAGCAAACACAGTTTTAAGCTTAACAATCACAGTTATTGCTGTCTTGTCAGGCAAGCTCAATACTTCTGGATACTTTGAAAAATAATCACAAGAAGAAAAGGAGAAGAACCATATTCAAAAATGTCTACACCCAACTTCTCCCATGGTAATTCAGGAATCTCATGTGGTTTAAGTGACTTCTTTTGATTACGTGGAGCATACTGAACACAAACAGAACAATTTCCAACCACCTTCTCAATATCATTAGTCATACTGGCCCAATACATCAATCCTCTTGTCCTAGCTTTAGTTCTCTGAATACCTTGATGCGAATCATGAAGTTGCGAGAGGACACTTTGTCTTTGAGACACAGGAATAACTATCCTGTCTCCCAAATAAACAGTATCATCTTGACAATGTAAAGAGTCTTTTACAGACCAAAAAGGCTTTACAGCAGGAGAAACATCTCTCAGATACTGCGGCCATCCATTCTTTATGATGGCTGCCACTACTTGAAGTTGAGAATCTTGTTTTCTGGCTTCCTGTATAGTAGCCGACCCCCTTGAATGCATAGCCAGTGTACCCAATTCATGTATTACTCTCTCACCAGCCATGGAATCTTCGTCACTTACAGGAAGATCCACAGTAGCTCAAGACAATGTATCAGCAAGATGCATGAGCTTACCTAGGGTGTAACTACATTAAGTTGATACCTCTGAAGCTGTAAAAGCATATGCTGCAAACGAGCAGGAATACTACCACTTGGCTTTTAAAAAATTGCTTCCAAGGGTTTATGATCAGTCTGAACTAAAACAACTTTGCCAAACACATACTGATGGAATTTTCTCATTGCATACAAAACCGCAAGCAACTCTTTCTCTATGTGAGCATAATTTTGCTCTGATGAGCTAAGTGATCTCAAAGCATGAGACACTGGTCTATTCTCCTGAAGCAAACATGCTCCCAGACCATCTTTTGATGCATCAGCTTGCACAGTAACTGCTTTGATAGTATCAAAATATTGAAGTACAGGTGCCTGACACAATTACTGTTTAATGAGTTCAAAAGCTTTCTGATGTTCTGGCATCCATTGAAACAATACATCCTTTCTCAACAAGTTTTGCAAAGGTGCTGTAAATTCTGCCTCCCATGTAATATATTTTGACAGATATTGCACAAACCACAAAAATCTGAGCACACCTTGTCTAACCTGCGGATGTATCATATCTTGGGTAGCCTTGATTTTATCATCATCCGGTCGAACTCCCTGAGCAGTCACTATTTGACCCATGTATTTCATGGAGGCAACCTTAAACTGAATCTTATCCTTATTAAACTTGATATTCTTAGCATGTGCTGTCTCCATAACTTGATTAAAAATCTGATCATGCTGTTCAGATGTCTCTGCTGCAATGATAATATCATCAGCTACCATGTACACCCCTCTTATATGACCAAAAGTTTCCTCATTTTTCTGTTGGAACACCTCACTAGGGGATTTCAGTCCAAATGGCAGACAATGGAAACAATACCTTCCCCAAGGTGTATTAAATGTATATAAACGTGATGAAGGTCCATCTAATTTCACCTGCCTATATCCATCTTTCTCATCTAAAATGGTAAAAAAATTCATACCAGCTAAATGGCTCAAAACATCTTCTGTTGTAGGAATGGTATAATGCTGTCTACGAACTGCTTTATTCAAATCACAAGGGTCAAGACATATGCACAACTTCCCATTCTTCTTTTCTGTAATGACCAGACTACTGACCCCCTCTATAGGACTCATAACTCTAGATATTACTCCTGTACTCTCCATCTGTCCCAGTCTCCTTGAATCTGTCCAGTATTGCAAAAGGTACCTTCCGACATCCATGAATAACAGGAGCCACTGCTGGATCAATATGCATATGGTGAGCACCCTCAAATTCATCAAGACCTTCAAAACCATCAGAATATATAGCAAGTGGCCATTCCTGTGTTCAAGGTTCAACTGCGTGCACGCTATCAACCCAAAGAACCAAATCCAGAGTCTCACAGGCTACCCTGCCCAGTAATGGAAGAGAAGAACTATCTGTTACATAAAACAGTAATCTAGCTGTTCCTCTCAGGATATGACAATCAGGAACAATAGTTCTCAAAGGCTTTATATGCACTCCACCATAAGCCACAAGACTCAACATCACTTTTAGTTAGCACTTTATTGCCTGGTAACTCACAAAATATATGCAGTGGCAAAACATTTGCATCTGTTCCTGTGTCCAGTTTAAATTTTACTGAAAGTCCTCGCAGAATTATATCAGCATATCATCCACCCACTTGGCTTGCAGCTAAACCAGTGGTCTCATGAGCTAATTCTCCTATATACAAATTATTTAAATCACACTCATGGATTTGGTATCCCTGTTGTTCTTTGTTGAAACTTAATGGTTTTACGTTACATACTCTGGCATAATGATTTTTCATGCCACATTTATGACAAATCTTTCCAAATGCTGGACAATTTAGAAGCTTGTGCCCTGTACCACAACAAGAGCACTTAGTTCTAGTTTGTTCATATCTGCATTTAGATTGTGACCTCTCAGGTCCAAGAGCCTGTACTGGAATCCCATCACAATCTTTATCAGTTACATGTACTGCATGCAGCTCCTTGCTATATTTTATTTATTTATTTATTTATTATTTGATTTATATCCCACCCTTCCTTCCAGCAGGAGCTATGTTGAGGAAGTTGACATAGTCTGTAGTTGAGCTCTTGTTATTTCATCTACATAACATATTTAAATTGTTTTCACCGGAGTAAGATGAGGGTCCCTCAGCAATCTTCCCTTTAATTATCCTCCTTCACACTAAACATGATCTTATCGCTTACCATATCATTAAATGCCTAACTGAATTCACAGTTAGTAGCTTTAAGTTTAAGTTCAAACTGTTCAATGGTATCTCCACGTATCCGTGAATGATTCCAGAAGGAGTATCATTCAAGTACCACATTCTTACGACTACAATATATCCTAAATTGTTCAAGAACTTCTGCTATATCTTTTGGCCCCTCTTCAGAGAAAGCAAAAGTATTATAAACTGCCAGTGCTTCTTCTCCCACACAGTGCAACAAAATATCTACTTACCGTTTCTTAGATACTTTATCAACTCCAGCAGCAGTACAATATAGCTGAAAAGCTTGCTCCCAGAGTTTCCAGTTCTCAGCCAAATTACCTTGAAAAACAAGTGGAGATGGGGGCCGGAATGAGTCCATGTTTACAGCTACTAAGCTGATAAATGTGTGCAAAAACACACCAACAAACCCTCAATTGTGAAAAATCCAAATTGACTTCTGACACCATGGGATGCATGACAAACTCCAAAATAACACTCGTCTCAAATATGGGAAACAGGTTTAATAAAAAGCTCAAAACATACATCTAAATAAGGAATGCTAGACAAAGCACTTGGCTGATTGAATACTTCTCACCTGTGCTTAAAAAGACATTACACTACAGTCACTGTAGTTGCAGCCGGGGTCTGTGAAATCATTGTATGTCACCAACAGTTGTGATCACACAAACACATGCAAATAAATGCTTCGGACTTTTCTGCAGGGGTAGCTGAAGAACTGGGTTTGGAGCTCTGCCTCGGCCCCCAGAATCCAAGGATTCAAATTCACAAGCACCATTCGTTCCTGATGTCCAAAGTAATTCAATTCACACTGCTTTTAGTATGGATCGGATACTAAAGGGGTCAGGACAGGGAAAGGCTCTTAATGCTATTTAAAAAACAAAGTACATACAGGGGGCCAATATCAAGGGTTGGCATGATTGGGCTTTTGCCGAGGGACCACCTTCCAAGCAGTGGACCCACCAACAAGAACCCCCGAATCTACTGTAGTGAGGAGGTATACTCACAGGGGGGTATGGAGGATCTCTTGCCCAAGCTTTCCCTCCTGCCCCCCAAAAAACTGGAGCTGACACTGTGTATATAGAACTCTTCATGTTTTTTAAATAATGAATGACAGAAAAGGCATCATAATGCATGAAATTACACTGAATGCCACCTCCTGGTAGCACTGCAGCTACTCATGAGGCAGTGTGGTGTAGTGGTTAGAGTGTTGGACTATGACCTGGGAGACCAGGGTTCGAATCCCCACACAACCATGAAGCTCACTGGGTGACCTTGGGCCAGTCACTGCCTCTCAGCCTCTGAGGAAGGCAATGGTAAACCCCCTCTGAATACCGCTTACCATGAAAACCATATTCATAAGGTCGCCGTAAGTCAGAATTGACTTAAAGGCAGTCCATTTCCATTTTGGGATCTATGTGTCTGACACCAGGGGTTCCCAAACTGTGGCTCACAAGCTTCATTCAGTGGTCCGCAGCATATCCTCATTAAATGTTAATACCGATTTTCATTGCATTTTTACTGCTTATTTTATTATTTCTTATATTGTGTTTTATTGTATTACAATTTGAATTATATGCAAATTTTGA
The DNA here is from genome assembly GCF_030035675.1 of Rhineura floridana. Taxonomy (NCBI): domain Eukaryota; kingdom Metazoa; phylum Chordata; class Lepidosauria; order Squamata; family Rhineuridae; genus Rhineura; species Rhineura floridana. Next base: position 39,706,759 of record NC_084482.1, read on the forward strand.
TACAATAAAATACAATATAAGAAACAAAAAAAATGAAAATACAATATAAAAGCATCTAGCACAGTGCTTTACATTTGCTACAACCGGCAGAACAATCATTAAGTAGTCTACTGAGACCATCAGTAATTTTGAAATGATGGTTGGAGGAGGGAAGTTAGGGAACCACTGTCTTACATCAGTTGTGACTGGACCGAAAATTCTAAGGATGATGCAGATCTTTATGCATGCAAGAATTCCTCAGCTACTCTTTGATCAAGGCAATTGTGTGGAGACCCAACATATCATATTTGAAGCCCATGTTGCTTTCCTGGAGCATGTGCTCAATCTGTGGCAGAGAGGTTGCAACTCAGCTCGTCAAACCTATGGACCGCTACCCATTTCTGCTGATCCATGTCAGAATGAATGATGGAGCCTGAAGAAGTCTTAAATGGATTACAAAAGACTATGAGGCTCCAGGCAGGAAAGCAAAGGACTTGGGGCAGAAGTTGTGTTTTCATTACTTCTTCCTGCCAAAGAACAGGATGTTAGAAAATAAAGCAGGTCAGCTGGCTAAACAGATGGTGTCATTTGGAAAGGTTTTGTTTAGGAACATGAGAACCTACTTTACACCAAGACAGATCATTGGTCCCTTTAGCTCAGTATTGTCTACAGTGACTGGCAGTGGTTCTCTAGAATTTCAGACATGAGGCATTCCCAGCCCTAACTGGAGATGCCAGGGATTGAGACTAGGACCTTCTGTGTGCAAAGCAGATGCTCTACCACTGACTGAGCTATAGCCAGTCACCTTATAGGGCCCTTTCTTGGATCATGGCCTACACTCCTTGAATGAAAGTCTCCTGCTAGAAGGAGGGGTGCACCTCATGAGCACTGGGAAGAATGTGTTTGGCAGAAGCCCTGCAAGACTAATCAAGAGGGTTTTAAACTAACATCTGTGGGGGAGAGTGGCAAAAGCCCAGAGCTAAGTATTGTGTCAAGTATTAGGGACAGGAACATGAGTGACAAAGGAGAAAACAAAGCAGTAGAGGCTGAGTCTGGTAATTTGCAGGTAAATACAGCAGCAGGGATACTAGGGAAAGGCAATGCCCATGAGCTCCAATATCTATATACTAATGCAGGGTATTCAGGAAACAAACAGGAAAAACTAGAAATCCTAATATGAAAGGTAAGTGCACTGGCTCCGATAAGAACATAAGAGCCCTGCAGAATCAGTCCGGCCCTGTCTAGTCCAGCATCCTGTTCTCACAGTGACCAATCAGATGCCTCTGAGAAGGCTACAAGCAGGACACGCACACAACTGCACTCTCCCCACTTAGGTTCCCCAGCAACTGGTATTCAGAGGCAGACTGCCTCCAGCAATGGGGGTAGAACTGAGTATCACTGAGACTTGGGGGGATAAGACTCATGATTCAAAGATATTAATTGAAGGGTATGCCTTGTTCAAAAGAAACAGACCAAACAGGAAGGGAGGAATAGTAGTGTGATAAAGGATGTGTACACTTGCATGTTGTATCGAAATCCACTAATATGAGAGTGGAAGCCCTGACGAAAGCATCTGGGTGTGGACAAAGGGACAGAGAAACAAAAATGATATTGTGGTGGCAGTATACTATAGACCGCTCAGCCAACTGCAAGACGTGAATTATGCTTTCCTGAAATTATGCTTTCTCTGTTAAACAACATTAGCAAGGGAATGCCATAGTAGTAATGGGGGATTTCAACTATCCTGACATCTGCCGGAAGTCTTATAAAAGGATAGCTATGTTTGGAGCAAGAACAAGGGCAAGGATGGGGGCAGGGGTAGGTCCCCAGAGAAAGTGTGAACAGGAGATGGAGAGAAGGCAGAACTACTCAAGTCCTGTTTGCCTTGGTCTTCTCCAGCATGGGGGATTGTGTTGAACTTGGGGGAAGCAGAACAAATAACAGGAGGGATTTGCGGCCCAGGATAGTTAACAAAATGGCTGAAGTACACCTTGGCTACTAACTGACTTTGTTTCCAGGACCCGATTAATTATATCCCAGGGTATTGCAGGAATCTGTGGCTGTTATTTCAGAGCTATTGGCTGTAGTGTTTGAAAATGGGTGAGATGCTGAGAGACTGGATATTTTATTTGTCTGTTTTAAAGTTTTACCTTGCTTTTCAGCTTAAAAAAGGCTCCAGAGTGGCTTACAGTTAGTAAAAAAAAAAGTCCTTGCCCTCAATCAAAAAAGACACAAAAGAAAAGTGGATTGGGAAGGAGAAAGAAATACACAAGCTCTGGTACAAGTTCTAAGATTACAGTAAAAATGGAAACGGACTGCTTTCAAGTCGATTCTGACTTATGGCAACCCTATGAATAGGATTTTCATGGTAAGAGGTATTCAGAGGTGGTTTACCATTGCCTTCCTCTAAGCCTACAGCACCCAGTATTCCCAGGCAGTCTCCCATCCAAGTACTAACCAGGCCTGACCCTGCTTAGCTTCCAAGATCAGGTGTGGACAGGGTAGTATGGCTATAGAGGAACACCGCAGGCTATATCTTGATTTCAACATAGGATTTGACAAAGTCTCCCATAATACCTATGTTGACAAGGTGGTAAAACATGGGCTGGATGATACTAATGTCAGGTGGATCCTCAGCTAGCTAACAATCCTACCCAATGAGTGCTCATTAATGGCCGTGCATCAACCTGGAGAGTGTGAAGTGCAGAGCCAGAGGGCTCTCTTAGGCCCTGTGCAACATCTTCATAAATTACTCTGATGAAGGGGTAGAGGAGATATATATCAGATCTGCGGATAACATGAAGAGAGGTTCACCACAGAAGAAAGGTTCAAGATTCAAAGAGATTTTTGACAGGTTGGGATGCCGACCTGAAACCAACTAGATGAAATTCACTGGTGAGAAATGTAAAGCCCTGCATTTAGATACCAAGAATCAAATCCAGAAATATAGGATAGGGGAAACCTGGCTTGACTGTAAAACATGTGAAAAGCATCTAGGTATCCTAATTGATCACAACCTGAACATGATATGGTCCTAAAGGAATATGAAATGACCACTTTGCTGATGCTAAGCAGGTCTGGGTCTGATCAGTGCCAAGTCTGGATGGGTGACTACCTGGCAACAACCACATGCATGCCATGATGGATGAAAGGCCAGATATAAATGCAAGAAAATAGATCCACATGCGCTGATATGCAGTTGCTTAAAAAGGTAAAAAGCAGCCTTACGCTGCATTAATATGAGCATAGTGTCTAGATCATGAGAAATAATAGTTCCACTTTATTCTGCACTGGTCAGACTGTCTAGTTCTGGATGCCTTGGAAGGACAATGACAAACTAGAGCAGGGAGGGTGATGGATCTAAAACCCAAAGAAGAAATTAAGAGGGGGGAGAATAATATCAGTCTTCAAATATCTGAGGGGCTCTCCCTCAGAACATGGAGCAGACTTATTCTCTGTTAGTTCAAAGAGCAGAAGTCTAGAACCAATGTGTGGAAATTACAAGCAAGCAGATTTGGGATAAACATTAGGACAAACGTACTAAGGGTAAGAGCTGTTCAGCAGTGGAACAAACTGTCTTGTAAGGTGATGAGCTTCACCGGAGGTCTTTAAGCAGATGCCAGACAGCCATCTGCCAGGGATGCTGTATTTGCATCCTACATTACAGACCATGCACTTAGCAAAGATGATATCCAAGGGCTGGGCTAGATGATCTTCCAACTATATCATTCTATGTAATAGAAACTGTAAATGTTTTAAGGGTGTACTGACCCCCTTGAGTACAGTCTAGCCTTCCCCTTCCCTCTCATTCCTTAAACTAAAGGGAGAAGCCCTGTATAGGCCAGGGGTAAGAGTATATATAACACTTGTTTTAAAAAGTTGAGTTATTAATGCCTGAATTCAATAGTCAAGGAATGAGAGTCCACTTGTGTTAGCTTCTAGGGTAGGCTCATAGTTGGGGGGGGCACTAGGGAACCCTGCCTCCCCTAATCTTTTTACAAATTGTAAATAATTACATTTATCATAAGAAAAAAATCCCCCCTACTTTTTAGGTGCCCCCCTTGAACTTTTAGACAGGCTACGTGTTGGAAGTGGAGCAAGTAACTCCTGATTGGGTTCTTTTGTTTATATTCCAGAAGGAAGATAGAGTTAGAGTCCTCCAGCTTGCTAGGCTTGCCTACCTTTACCTGTGCTGTTCTGTACCTAACTTCCTTCTATTGTAAACTGATATGCTCACAGAAGCTGACCTGCCCCTTTTTCGTCTTCTCCTTTGAGTGTCTGAGGAGAAAGGAGATATCTCTGTCTTTGCTCTCTCTCCTGAGTCATGAGGGTAATAACCAAGTCTGGGCATTGTGCCTCCAACTTAGTTAGTTAGCTAGGATTAGGTATGCCTTTCCTATCTACTATGCATTTCTATAAATAAAATAGCTTTTGTTATTTTATTAAGCCTTAGTCAGCTAAGTGCAAGGTATAAGCTTGATACTTAGGTAAATACACACACTGGGACACACAAAACTCAAGAGGCTGAGTATCTCTGGCTATTTCCATAACACTACGGACCTGTTTTACGGCGCCACAAGCCTCTTCCCTCCCTCCCCTTTATGTGTGTTGCCATAAAAATCCCCCCTACTTTTTAGGTGCCTCCCCAGAACGTTTAGACTGGCTACAGGCCTCTTCTAGGGTACCACAAGCTTCTCCCCGCCCTGCCGCCCTCGTGTGCGTGTGTGTTGCTGTGGCAGACTCCCAGGCCTCTCCCGCTCTGGAATGTGCAGAGATGGCCTTAGGAAGAAAGGCAACTGGCCACTAGTCTACTCTACTGTGTCCCCAGCAGGGCCTGCCCAGTAACCTGCTCCGCACGGCTGCTGCTCTCTTGTCCTTCCGGGACTCCTCCCTCCCTCCGCCCATCCTATTATTCCACCGGCACCGCCTGCCTGATCACCGGCCGGTGCTCCACGGCCCCTCCTAACAACAACACAACGGGGGGGGAATCACTAGAACAAACAAATGTTGGCGGAAGGGGGGTGCAGCGGACCAAAGCGCATTTCACTGGCGGAGAGGGGAGGAAAATGGCGGCCCCTTTCGTCCCACATATTGATGACTGAAAGAGAAAGAGCTGTATATCCTTCCACATGAATGGTCACATCCAGTTTTCTTCGAGTAAACTCCTGTTGGTTAGGATGGGATTAACGTTCAAGTAAAGCGCGCCGCCGTTTCCAGTCTCGTGCTAGTTTCCAGCTTATGATTCTGCTCTTTTGTAGGAGGAGAAAAGGGCGTTTGCCGCGAGCAAAGCTCGACGATTCCTTCACGAGAACAAGATCGCTTCTTCCCACCACTACGCTCGCCCCTCTCACCCGTCACGCCCTTAAACATTTCGGGAAATTCGAACTCGCAAATGAGAGGCCGCCGGAGGAGTTGGGAACCTCCCTTTTCACCTTCTGATCTGGCAGCGAAGTCCCGCCCCTATATCTTAGGACGCGCCCCAAGCCCTATAAAAGACCCGCCCGGGCCCGGCCTGCAGTTTGGACGAAGGTTTTGCTCATTGACGGCTCCCTGAACGGGTCGATTAGTGAGAAAGACTCAACTCACTCCCTTTGCTTTTATTTTCCTGTCCTGCTTGCCAAGAAGCATGGTAAGTGGTGAATGAGGAAAGCGAGCGAAGCTTGCTGCGCGTGTGCTCGCGGGTCTTGGGAAGGCGCGCAGGACTTTGGCAGCCAGCTGGGCCTCTCACAACACGTGTGTAAAGCACGGCCGGGGGTGTGGGTGAAGGGCGCTAGGGGAGATCTTAAGGAATTGGGAGAAAGCGCTGCCTTCCCTTCGGGAGATGGCCCGTGACTCTTCCTTGCTCTGAATCCATCCGCCCTCCAGCGCTGAACGTGACAAAAGGCTCGGGGGAGAGCCCTTCCTTGTAGGAAGGGGCGATCATCGCACGCAGACACGTCTCCGTTCGCCTGCGTGTGCAAGTGCTGAGAAGCCTTGTCTAGGCTCTGTCCGCGCACCTTGGGGATGGGCTGGCAAAGGAGCGGCTTGAAGCTTAGACACGCTCGACAGAACGTCCAGCTCAATCCCGGTTTCCTGGTGCAAAGGAAGTCCCGAAATGGGCGTGCTGGCTTCTCGAAAAAAATCATTTGTGTCGCGGGTTAACCATCAGCGCACACTTCAGAAGCGTAGCGTGCCTTCCCTGCCCGAGTCAGGCTTGGGGAAGGGGCGGCTGTGGGCACTTGGAGTTGATGCGAGTGTGTTTCTGGGGCTGCGTAGGAGTGGCAGAAGCAGGCGCCCGACCGCATCGTTTAAGTGCAGGCCCCGTAAGCCCATGAGAATAATTTAATATAGTAGTGGAAATGTCGTTAGACGGCTCGCTTTACCCTTAATGGGAAATGGGCTGCAAAGAAGATCTTGCCGAAATGTTCCGGTCTGTGCTTTTATCTTGCTCTTGCAACCTTCAGCAGCAGGATGTGACCCTCTTAAGCCCGGCGTGGCAGCCTCGTGGCATCATCTTGCTGGCCTCTTGTTCTTGCGTGACTAGTCACTTTCTCAGAGAAATGGGGAGCGGGAGCGTTCGAAAGAGCCGATCAAATGGGAATGGCCTGCTCGAGAGAACGCGCGGGAAAGAGGATTGTTGAATAACCAAATCATTGCGTCATTACCCGAGCGGTTGGGTGAGGGGCCTTTCCTGCATGATTTGCCTGCTGGTAAAAGCAGGAAGCGCTGTTAACCAGATAACGCCTCCAGAGCACGCATTTTAAAACACTCAATTCCGAAATGGCCGTTGCAAAACGGTCAGCCTGAGCAGCTTAGGTCACCCTTAAACATTCTCCTTAAGCAAAAGGTAATCTTGGGGTTTGGGTAGCTTGAAAGTGAAAGTGGCCAAGTTTGAATTTACCAGCAGGAAGTCTTTGCTCTTGCAAAGAGATCCTGTATAAGGGGCTTCATGTGGCGTTGCATAATGCCCAATTATAGGTGGGCAGAACAAGATGGGTTAACAGGTGGTGGAAAGTGTGGTTTGTACAGCCAAACTTAAGACTTACAGAACCCAAAAGTGTATTTTATAACCCAAAATGCCTGTAGTAAAACACTGAAGATGCAGTTCAAACCTAAGCAAAAAGTATGAGATTCCTCAATATTCAGTTGTTGAGCAGACAGAATTTTTATTTAATTCTAGCTGTAATCAGAGCAGAATGTAGAAAATCTGTTGCGCATAAATGACAAAGTAGCTTTATTTTTATTTGTATAGATCAAGCTGAAGCAGAAAGATTTTAGCCAGAGCTGTATATGCTTTTTTAAGCTCTGTGAGGTAGGCAAATGCTTAGCTGGTACACTGGATCCTGTGTCCATTTTAGAAGCATAAGAACCTCATGATAGTTCCATTTCTAGATTTGTTTGCTTTTTCTGTGACCTCCAGCTAAGGCTTCTGGTAGAAGATGCAAGGTACACCTGCAATAAAATATGTGTTTCCTAATCTCGATGAATAACAGGGGCTCTGAAGGAGATAGGTTAGGGTGTGTACACATTCTATCATGTAGAGGAGCTGTCATGTAGAGACAGCTTGAATATACCTCTGTTGGGTTGGAGAGTGGTTTATTGGGGCAAATGGGACACTGCCCCGCTAATCTCAAGTCTGACTTCAGTCTACCCTCAGCCATCTGCCTGCCTTCTTACTTATACCCTGCCTGAAGCTAGATAGAACTAATCAACTCTGCCTGTTGTTTGCTCTGGCTCCACATACTGTTGACCTGATGGTAAACATCTGCATCGTGTGTGCAATGGCCCCTCATGCAGCGCATGCCCAACTTCCAAGAGATACATGCTCACCACCTTTGTAACTGTCAGATTCCTTGCTGCAGTAGCACTCTTGAGTTCCAGAAATCAAGGATGTACTCCGTACTACTTGCTAGCTGCTATTATTATTATTAATTATTATTATTACTATAGTTTATTTATACCCCGCCTTATGGCCGAAAGGCCCTCAAGGTGACTTACAAGAAAAACATATAGAAATACATCAATAAAACAATACAATTTACAAAAATTAAATAACAAATAACATCGTTAAAAAACAGCGATTACAACTTCCATTGAAAATACAGGGTGGTGCAGGCGCCTGAAGTGGCAGAAACATCTCAGGTTGCCCCCAACAAAGCTGTGAGTTGGTTCTCTCTTTCCTTCTATGCTTGCAAGTCTGACACCTTCAGTTGAACTTCTGATCAGCTTCTCTGATGGCAAAATATATGAAACGAAATCTCTCTGCTCCCCTTCCTCCCCATTTGTGTTGCGGGAAACATAATAGCACTCAGTTGTTAGTGCTCCATTGCCTGCCTCAAATGAATAATCTGTTTTAGGTGGGTGAGGCCTGAGGGTAACGTCATCTGCATAGCTATGGCTGAATACAGCCGTCAGAAAACCAGCTAAAACAAGCCTAATCCTGTTTAGGTGTTCAAACTTGCTGGCTGAAAAACATCAGCTCATTAGCATGTAGATGGGACACTGCTGAGGAAGCAAGCCTTGCAAGCAAGGAACCATGTGTCCTTGAACTCCAGCATCCCTAGAATATTCAACCCTTGTTTTTTTAGTGAGGGAAGAACTTTGAGCCCAGCACCTGTAGTCAGGGGTATCCATGGGGGGGGGGGGAGTTGATTACCCTATGAATCATAATCCCCAGGTCCACAGTTTTCATTTTTTAAAGTAGCATTTGTAGAACCTGATATAGGGGGCAAAATGTGGAGGCACTATCATTTGTTTTGTGAAAAACGAAGTCAAAGCAATGACAGTCGTTTTTTAAAGCAGATCTGGCCAGTTAGATAAAGAGATGGCTAGAATGAAACACCCATTGTCTACTCTTGGTTTGTTTTTAAGCCCCCCCCCCTTTTTTTTTTTGCTGGTCCTTGCTGGTGGAGAAGTGATTGCTGTCCCAGAGAAAACAGTTCAGATGTCCAGGATTTTAATGGAGCTCTGTTTGGGAAGCAGTGTGTCAACCAACAATAGTAGACAGGAGGTTATGATCTTTCTAACTCGGGATTTATTTCATACAAGAAATGTGGTTCAGAGTTTGCAAGCATTTAAAGAAAGTAGGTTACTGCCAGTGTCCATCGTTGTTATACCCATGTAGCAAGGGGCAGGACTGTGACTGAGAGAGTGGGTTACGCTAATCCTGCAAAGTGGCCCACTGTTATCCTCATTTTGCTGAAGAGAGCGGGGAGGTAGTGCATGACAAGCCTGAGGCATAGTCCAGTGCAGTTAGCCTGGTGTTTTTTTTATTTTCCTTTAGGAAAATGCAGTGGGGTAGGGGCTGTGAGATTGATTGTAGCAGCAGAGCAGTATGTTAAGGGCTGGAAGAGGTGAAAGAACTGAGGGTTCCTGCAGTAAGTGGAAACAAGTTGTCTGGATGGTCGTGGACAGGAGGTCTGCCAGTTGAGAACCAATGGAGCAGCAGACCTGGAATACAAGCTTCTCTGAGGCCAAGTCTACCCAGGCCTTGCCATTGCTCAGTTTCCAAATTTTCCAGAAATGTTAGAGCTGTTCTCTGGTACTAGTTACGTTTATTTGCAATATTTATTTCCCTGTGCAGATTGTCAGTGAATGGGGAGGGGAAGAAACAGAACATGCTCAAATCTAAGATGCCATAATGTAACTGGTCCCACAGTTCATGAGGTGGTGAGCCAAGTACTGCAGGAAGTGCGCAAGAGCCCTCATAACTCAGCTTGTATGTTAGTTTTGGACTTTGACAATCTGTTGTCCTGTCCAGTTGTGGGTTTTAAAATGTCTGGAACATTCAATGACATGGCAGCGGCAGCACCACCCTAGCCTGGCCTTTTGCTGTTGCTCACTCTTAGCTGCTCATAGAGAGGGATACAAATGGACAGAAAAAATAATGGGATTTCAAAGCTGCCACTGTGTGAACAATGGACTTCAACTACTAGCAGCTGATCTCTACAAACTTATACAGGATACATTGTGCTGCAGTAGACACAATGACTCAAGTGGGCACTTAGTTGTGGTTTGAGTCACACCCAAAGCTTCCAGCACTGAAGAGGAATGAGTAACGGTGTCTGGCATACAATTGATGCTTCAGGGTTGGGTTACTGCTTTGTCATGAGGGAAGTGGGTTGGTTTGTTATAGACACTTGATCAAGCTTACCTGGCATACCCCTAGTGAACCTCTTTCCTACTCGGGGGACAAACTGCCACTTAACTGTGGACTCTCTTACATGAGCAGGTGAGACAGGTCTGTCCTTGTATCTTACTGCCTGCATATTCTTCAGGTAGGCTTATGATGACAGTTGCAGAGAGCCAGCGTGGTGTAGTGGTTAAGGTGTTGGACTAGGACCTGGGAGACCAGGGTTTGAATCCCCACACAGCCATGAAGCTCACTGGGTGGCCTTGGGCCAGTCACTGCCTCTCAGCCTCAGAGGAAGGCAATGGTAAACCACCCCTGCATACCGCTTACCATGAAAACCCTATTCATAGGGTCGCCCATAAGTCGGAATAGACTTGAAGGCAGTCCATTTCAAGACAGTTGCAATTATATATAATTCTTCATACTTCCAGGTACTGGGTGCTCACTTATGGAAAACACTAGTCAAGGCAACTAAAGCTGGTTTTTAAAGGAGACAGAGGAATTGAGGATTAAAGCAGACTTGGAATAAGTATGGCTAGTGTTGACACAACCCATAGACTGCTATTCAGGCATCAAGAAAGGGACAAATGTTCATGGAGTTGGGGGGGGAATAAAGCATTCCAGTTTGCAGCTGCAGGCATCCCATTTAGAGTGGTCTTGTTTTCATATGAGATGAAGGTAGAAACTTTGTTTTATCAAACACTTTCTGGTCTGATGCTGCCGCTTCAAAAGTTATCACAAGCTACTTTTCTACCTGTGGTCAAATAGAAGTATTAATGGTAGCAGGCTGGCACTTGTGAACTTTGTAAACTACTCCAAATATCTGCAGCTTAGATTTTAAAAAAATCATGAGGGCATTTTTTGCATGTCTTATTTGTAAGCCTGTTAAGTGTGCTTGCATTCTGGCATCTGAGTGTTTAGCATATTCTAAAAATCTGCAGTCTGTGCATGGTTTCTAGAAACATATTTTTGACTTCTAAGTGTGGGGCCACAGCTGGAGAGCATTTCCTTGGAGCTATATGATGGAATGGAAAGTGTTGCATGTGGATAATGCCTAAGATACTTAGTTACAAGCAAGCTGTCACCTAACATAGCCGTGCTCAATTTATGACTGCTCTAGTTGCCTCACTTCAGTACACTTCACAATTCTGGAGGCAGATCATTAAGTCCCACTTCAGAAATGGGGGTAAGAACTGAGATTTTTTTTAAAAAATGGGGTGGAGGTTTGCATGTATTGAGAGGAGGTATCTGGGGATAGTGAACTGTGAAAAAACTGATTGCCTACAGCCTAACTGCTTCTCTTCACAGCGTGAGTGCATCTCCATCCACGTTGGCCAAGCCGGTGTCCAGATTGGCAATGCCTGCTGGGAGCTCTATTGTCTTGAACATGGTATCCAGCCTGATGGGCAGATGCCCAGTGACAAGACCATTGGAGGAGGAGATGACTCTTTCAACACATTCTTCAGTGAGACGGGAGCTGGCAAGCATGTCCCCAGGGCTGTCTTTGTAGACTTGGAGCCAACCGTGATTGGTGAGCACATCCGCTTCCTTGTCTAGGCTCCATATAAACAATACACTACAGGCGAAGCTATAGCTTAGTGGTAGCACACAGACTTTGTATGCAAAAGGTCCCTGGTTCAGTCTCAGGCTAAAGGGTGACAAGTACAGGCAATGAGGAAGTCCTCTGTCTGAGACCTTGAAGAAGCACTGCAGGCCTGAATTGACAATACTGAATAGGCTAATGGCCTGGCTTGATATAAGGCAACTTTATTTTGGGGCATAAAGCCACAGAATCTTGTCTTTGATAAATGTTGGATCTTAGAATATGAATAGTGAAGGGAATTATCTCTCAGCATATTCAGAGTGTCGTAACAGGCTGTCCCAAGCATAGGATTGAGGAGCAGGGTGGAGGGCATGTCTTCTGGAAAGGAGCTCCAGTGTCTTGCCTCATATAAGGCACTAACTTCATATTCCAGTCTGATGGCTATATAAAGAGTTTGGCATCTGTGTTGTCCTCACTTGCTCATCTCATAAAATGTGCTATTGCCTGGTGGCAGTGGAGGAAAATTGTAGGCAGTATTGAAAGGTTCAAAGTGTGGTTAGCGTTTATACGGGCTGGGTGGGGTCACAGCTCTATCTGGCTCCTCCAGGATTCCTGTCCTCCAACAGCTCTTCCCTTGCTGTATTCCAACACCACAATCCTTCCAAAAAGTCCTTGTAAGCCTTCATCTTGTGATTATTCTGGTGTATGAATATAAGACCAAGAGCAAAGAATACCTTTTCACTTCCGTTCTCTCCACAGATGAGGTGCGCACTGGAACCTACCGCCAGCTCTTCCACCCTGAGCAGCTCATCACTGGCAAGGAAGATGCTGCCAACAACTATGCCAGGGGCCACTACACCATTGGCAAAGAGATCATTGACTTGGTCCTCGACAGGATCAGGAAGCTGGTGAGTAATTTATGCTGCCTGTAGGAATGTGGGGATTCTTTACTGGCTTCTCAACATGATGGAGAAAGGATACTAAACTCCAGGCAGAATGTGCAATAGCTCCCTGCTCCCCCTATAGCCTTGGAAGATACATTGTTTGATCTTGGCAAGCAAGAGAGGAATGTTGCTTTACAGCAGCTAAATTGGACTGTCAGAAAATGTGGAGTGGAGTTTTGGGAGAAGGAGGCTGCAGTCTCCACTTGGAAGTGTTTCTCCTTGCCCTCGCATATATATATACCACCTTCCTTGGGATACTGTGTATATTGGAGGTGGGCATAGGAGTGTGTGGCCAGTCTTTTTTTCTTTTCTTTTTTTGCTACTTTGTCTCAAGCATTAAATCTCCTTTGCTGTACAAAGCTGTGCTCCCCTTCCCCAATAATACATTCCTCCTGGAACTCAGTGGTTGCTCTTAAGAGTCTTTGCTTCATTCCAGCCCCCCCCCTCCGGCCCTGATAAGAAAGGCAGATTTGCTGTTAGAAAGGCAGGAATATACTTTTGTGTAGAATGGAAGAACTCTGGGTTTATCTTTAGTCCTGGAAAAAATAAAATTCCAAGTCTGAGCATGGGATCACAGGAAGATTGTTAAGTTCTCAATGTTCATCTTGCCTGTGACAAGAAAACAATAAGTTTGGGGGGAGGGTTATGAATGATTGTACAGTCCTGAGGAAGGTGGGAGGGGCAGTGCCTAGTTTCTAAAGATAAAAGGTGCTGGGCCTTATCTGTACGGGAAACTGTTAGCCCTGCTCCTTATCTTAAAGCAAGAGTTGAAGGGGGAGGTGCAGGCTGCAGGTGATCATTAATATTCGGAGGGAAAACAACTTTGCACATGTTGAGAGGCACACTGCTCTTTTAATTTCTAAAAGTAAGAAAGGAACAGGCTGCAGTTCACTAGCAGAAGACACCTTGCTGGAGACTCTTGTCCAGATTTCCCCTCATCCTTCCCTGAGAGTCTGCTACCACTTCTCATCTATCTCCCTTTAGTTGCCATTTTTTTCTTTCCCTCATATGTCATAAATAAATCACTGGTAAAGGTTCTGTCAACTTAACATCAAAATTAGATGATTGATAAGTAGTACTGGTAGAGATGCATTTTTCTTGAAGCTAAGCCTCACAATAGCTGTGTTCAAGCTTTTGTTCTGGGGCACCAGTCTTATGTATAGTTACTGAATAACTGAATAAAAATGCCTACAGTCAAGCTGTTAATCTGCTTTTTGTACTGAAGTGGAGGTCTGATAACATGCTTGTAGACAATCCTGTGCATAATTACTTGTCTCAGAAAATAAGATATCACCATTTCTCAGTGTTCCCTAGCTCTAAAATGGGACTTCATGATTAAGAAAGCAACTTGCTGTCCCTTGTGTAAACTGCAATTCAAACAAGAATTACAAGCCACTGACTTCATGGCTAGTCTTGGGCTTATCATCTAGCCTCCATGTTCTTCACCTGTAAAATGAGTATTTATTTATTGTTCAGGGGGAGGGATTGATTAATAGCATCCCTGATTCCAGGGCTGGGAACCTCTGGCCTTTGGGATGTTGAACTACAACTTCCCCATCATCCCTGACCATTGGCCATGGTGGCTTGAACTGATGGGAACTGAAGGCCACAGTTTGCCACCCTAGCCTTATGTAGTAACTCAGATTTTCATTTGTATATGTAGAACATCCCCATAGGATGCAATATGGGGTGCAATAAGTAATTTGCTTCATTCCTGTGTCACAATTTGGGTCTTTCTCTGGTTGATGGTTCGCAGTGTTCTTATGAAAGAAAAAAAGTTAAAGTAGATCTTATGGCTCTAGGGTCTGCCTGTACTTGATGTGTAAAATACTTCCTGGGCAACTGAGAACAGTGTTTCATTTCTGCAGATAAAAGTGCAGGGACATGGATTTAAGTCATCTGTACCACAAACTCCTTAATGAATTCAGGAGAGGTTGCACGTGCTTGATGGAAAGGGCTCAGGAGTATTTTTACTATATTCTGGTTGACTCCCAAGCTTTGACACAGTTTGACATCTGTGTGATGTCCAAGTTACGTGCAGTAACTAAATACATTCAAGCTTGTACAAACTTACTCTTTCAATAACCAGGAATTGATATGTATCTGCCACCTCAACATGGCCCAGCCTACCTTGTCCCCTTCTCTTGGCAACTTCTTCATGCCCCTTTTCTTTGCCTGTACTGCTCATGCAAGCTTGTCTCTCTCTCTCCTTCCCTCATCAAAGCCAGGCTTATCCTGGAACTAGGAAAGGAGATGTTATAGGCCTGGAGGGACCTCTGCTAAATAATACTTCACGTTCACTGTATTGCACGTGCATCCTGCTTTTCCTCCAAAGAGTCTAGGATGGCGCAGAGATTGGTGGTGGGGTTCTCTCTCAACTCATGGGAAGCTAGGCTGATGGTGTCCTCCAAGACTAAGAGCTGTGGGTGGAAAGTGTAGGCATATATTGACCAGGGCCAATTGGTTTAAGAAGGGGAGGCTGTTAAGTAGTCCAGCATGTAAGTTCTTGTCCCCTGAGTTATAGGCCATAGCTGTCTGGAAGCTACAATGAGACATGGGAATAGTCTTATCCTGTCATAATCATGAATCATTAAGTCACTCTGAGTGGGTATATAAGCCCTAGAAGGGATGGGATAGAAATGTTAGAATAAGCTAGGAAGAGGACTGTGGTGTAATGCAAGGACTGAGTATCTTCTGCTATACCAGTGGCAGCGGTGGCTACTACTGATGAGAATCCAACATTTGGAGGGAACTATACCCTTGTCCTTTGCCATCTCCTGGAAAGCTAGATCTTGCTCCCTTTCCTACCTCCCAATAGTCTCACTATTAACTGAGCGACCAGGTGTTTTTTTGGAAAACCATGTCAAGATTCTTCATAATCTTTTTATCTTGCTCTTTCTGACAGGCTGACCAGTGCACAGGGCTCCAGGGCTTCCTGGTCTTCCACAGCTTTGGTGGAGGCACTGGCTCTGGTTTTACTTCCCTGTTGATGGAGCGTCTGTCCGTTGACTATGGCAAGAAGTCCAAGCTAGAGTTCTCCATCTACCCAGCTCCTCAGGTCTCCACAGCTGTAGTCGAGCCCTACAATTCCATCCTGACCACCCACACCACCCTGGAGCACTCCGACTGCGCCTTCATGGTAGACAATGAGGCCATCTATGACATTTGCCGTAGGAACCTGGACATCGAGCGCCCCACTTACACCAACCTCAACCGCCTCATCAGCCAGATTGTGTCCTCCATCACAGCCTCCCTGCGATTTGATGGTGCCCTGAATGTAGATCTGACAGAATTCCAGACCAATTTGGTGCCCTATCCCCGTATCCATTTCCCTCTGGCCACCTACGCCCCAGTCATCTCTGCTGAGAAAGCTTACCATGAACAGCTGACTGTAGCAGAGATCACCAATGCTTGTTTTGAGCCAGCCAATCAATTAGTGAAATGTGACCCTCGTCACGGTAAATACATGGCCTGCTGCCTGTTGTACCGTGGGGATGTTGTTCCCAAAGATGTCAATGCTGCTATTGCCACCATCAAGACCAAACGTAGCATCCAGTTTGTAGACTGGTGCCCCACTGGTTTCAAGGTTGGTATCAACTACCAGCCCCCCACCGTGGTCCCTGGAGGTGACCTGGCCAAAGTGCAGCGTGCAGTCTGCATGCTGAGCAACACCACAGCCATTGCTGAGGCCTGGGCTCGCCTGGACCACAAGTTTGACCTGATGTATGCCAAGCGTGCCTTTGTCCACTGGTACGTTGGGGAAGGGATGGAGGAAGGAGAGTTTTCGGAGGCTCGGGAGGACATGGCTGCCCTAGAGAAGGATTATGAGGAGGTTGGGGCAGACAGCGCTGATGGGGACGATGAGGGGGAAGAGTACTGATTTTGTTTGTTTCTGTTCTCTGCTTCTTGCTCCTGTCCCATTCTGGATTTCTCTTGCTGTCTGTTGTGTCAACCTCATTAAAAAAATCTTCAATGGAAAGCAGTCTTGTTCTTTCTTTATAGAACAAACTGTGCCCTGTCTTTTTGAGCTTACACAGCTTTACACAAAGGGCTGTAGGCCAGGGCCCAGGATTCAATACTGGAAGGCATGTGTCTCTGAAACCCAGTTGCTGGGGACCATGAGTAGGAAAGGACTATTATGCTCATGCCCTGCTTGTTAGTCTGCATTGGCGTCTGGCCTGTTACAGTGGGAACAGAAAGCACGACAGGATCAGGAACCCTCTGATCCAGAAGGACTTCTACATTCTTATGACCTGCTATGGTGTTGTGCTGGCTGAATACTGACTAAATGTTTATGGCTGGGCTGTTAGCTTGGCAGAAGTTCAAATGGTTCTATATTGGGTGGGGCAACACAGGCACTGGCAAAATTGGTATCTCTTCTGTTGAACTAAGGGATGTGTCCTTCAACCAGCTGCAAATGGAAGAATAATATGCAATCTTGCCCAGTTGCTTTTTTGGTTGGCCAATGTGTGTAACTTAAGATTTTTTATTCCATCATTTTTCTGGATAGGGAGAATGGAATGAGGAGTGGTTGGGTAGCCCATTGCATTGTTTTGCTCCAGACTTGCTGTAGTCAGAGCAACACTTCTAAATCATGTGTAAGCAACAGCTGTGATCACACAAACAAATGCAAATGAATGCTTGGGACTTCTCTGCAGGGGTGGCTGAAGAACTGGGTTTGGAGCTCTGCCTTGGCGCTGAGAACCCAAGGGTTAAAATTCACAAGCACCAATTGTTCCTGATGCCCAAAGTAATTCAATTCAGACTGCTTTTTGTATGTTAAGACAGGGAAATAGGGAAAATGGAGAAGACTCTACTGCTATTGGAAAGCTAGAATATAAAGAAGGATGAGTGCCAGAAAAGTCTTCATTGTGCATGCAGTGGCATTGTCTGCCACCTAGAGGATGGAGTCTAGCATAACACTCCCAACTGGTCATGTTAGTGGATAATCTGTATTCAGTGAGTTTCAGCTGTGATAGAGGCTGTGTTCACATGACTTGATATTGTACTTCATCTTTGCCTTACTTCCTGAAGCCTTATGTCTTTCCTATTGAGGAAAGTCAGCAAATGCCTAATGTGTTTAATGTTTGGCTTGATTGGTTGAAATTGGAAGACACAGTAGCCCTTGGAAGGGAATGAACCCTGTTACATTGGTACTAGGATTTCATGCTGGACACTTTAGTTTTTTCTCTCCAAAGGAAAACTTACCTGGGCTTCTGAGGGCAACTGTTATGAATGACAAGTATAGAGCAGAGGTGTCCCTGGGTATTTTTAGTGTTCTGCTCAAATTTGCACTGAAGTGAAAAGCTGATGAGACCTGAAATGGGGGTGGGCAAAAGGCAGGACCTCCACCAACCAGCATTCCAAGCAAGTATTAAACCAGGGGGGTGGAACCTGTGACCCTAGAGGTTGCTGGACTACAGCTCCCATCATCCCTGATCATTGACTGTGGCGGATGGGAATTGGGAATGCAGCAGCATCTGGAGGGCCAGAAGTTCCCCATCCCTGCCCTGAGCCCTACTATCCTCAGGTCATGGTCAAGTAAGAGAAGAGTGATCAGCAAAGGGTGTTCTTTTACCAGCAGGCAGGTAATGTTGCCTTATCAGAAGTAGGTGGGCATTTCTGGAGACAGCAACATGCCTTTACCAGGCACAATCCCCAGATGGATACAGAGGCGCTGGTAAGGCAAAGCACGCTGCTCTAACTGAAGACTGCAATGAAAAGAGACAGGCAGACAAAAGCACAACTTTTTTTAATAAGATCACTTCCATTGATAGTATTTTAAAAGAAAAAAGCATTACATTATGTAAATATCAATAAATTTATGAAAGCATGTTTAGTCTTTCATGCATAATTCTCTTTATCACTGCCTTCATTGTGTCTTGTTTCTTCCAGTAGCCCCAGCATCTCATGCTTAAAATGCAGCGTTGTTTCTGCTTTTATTACAGTTTTGTTCTTGAAGTACTGATGGGTTCAGCTCCTCTCCCTTGTACTGTAGTATATATTGGTACATGATGTGAGGCTAATGTGATGACGGTGTGCCTTTCCCAGTGCTCTGATACTATTGTAAAGTCAATCCTAGAATACACATGTCTGCTAGAATAGTATACACCAGAGGTTCCAAAACTGGTTCATGGACCACGGTCCATGAGCTTCATGCTGGTGGTGTGTTTTTGAAGAGCAGCAGCAATAGCAGTGGCTGCTGCAACATAATCTAACCCACAGACAGGTAAAATGGGTAAATTTTGATACAGCCCATTTCTGTTAATTGAGCTAGCCTAGCTTGGCTGCTCCAAGTCATGCCTTTCAGTGAAGTCAAAGCTGTGGGTTGGGGATCCAGGAATTCCTAGAAGCCCTGCACACCTTCCCAATAAATGCTGCTGTCTTTCCCCTCCCCATAAATTCTGCTCTTGAAACTTCCCCATCACTTCCCAAACCCATCCATGTTTACTCAGAAGTAAGCCCTACTGTATTCAATGAGGCTTACTCATAGGTAATATAGGATTACAGCCTCAATCTTTGGGGGCAGGGTTTTGCCTGCTAAGTTACTGTTTTATGTACCCATTTATATTAGCTGTGTTGCACATGTACTAGGTCTGGGTTTTTCCCTCTTCAGAACCATAGGGAGGGAAGGTGTCCAATCCTGGCATTCAATGAAATGTACGCATGTTCAGTGTAGGAGAGGCCGTCAGTCCAAGCAATAACTGAACAGGATCAACTCCACATTATGGAATTTTGGGGGGATATTTATTTAAACAGTGTGTGGGTGCTCTAGGAAGTACTGACAGGTGCATAAGCACTCATAGGTGCCATGTTAGCAACCCTGCAACAGCACTATTGGCCATTAACCATCTGTTATTCCAGAGCAACCTCTGAGAGGCCATCCTTCTGGACAATCATTGTCCATCTCACACACACCCCATAGGTATGGTAGTAAGTGAGCTCCCATTTCCTATATATTTTGCTAATCTCATGGAACATGGGTGCTCTGTTTTCTTTACTCCTTGCAGCTCAGCCTACTCCCATTCTAATCTCAACCCACTTTAAGCCACTCCCTCACCTTATCCTTTCTATGTCCTTACTATTTCTCTTGTCCACTTTTAATATCTTCATACACACACCTACACTTTCCCTTCATAAACATGCCCTGTTTTACATTTGTCCTGTCACTTTCCCCCCATTACCAATTATCCCTTACCCTAACATTCTGCCATTGTTTCACAAATACCCTCCTTTTCCTCTTCTATGCAATCGTCATATTGCTTATATCCCTTTACATTCAGTATGATTAACCGTTCATTCCTTAACCCTATACAATTGCCCATCCAATTAACCCATTCTATTTTTATTAAGTCACTTTATACCTAGTAGCAAGTCACTGTCAATATGAAATGTTATTACTGCTATTAATTTCAGCTATGAATCACTTCCCACAAAACATCCAGAAGAGATGTAACAATAAAAATAGGCAGTACTACCTGATATGCTACAGGAAGAAGTTCCAAAGGGTAGGTACTGCCACACCAAAGGTCCAATTCCACCATTGTATGGAATGGACCTCCTGATGAGGTGGAATCTGCAGGAGCCCCTCTTCTGCAGAGCACAGTGATGGTTGAGTGTATAAGGAGGATAGTATATTTCAAGCCAGCATGGGCCCAACCTGTGTAGGGTTTTTCATACCAGTGCCAACACCTTGAATTTAGCCTGGTAGCTAATTGCAGCACCTGTAATTCTTTCAGCAGTAGCATAACATGATGGTGATCTGCCCCAGACAGTAGTCAATCCACTGCATTTTGCACCAGCTGCATCTTCCAGCCAGCCACACATAGAGCACATTGCAGTAACCCAATCTAGAGATTACAGCAGTAATTAAGCTCTCTCAGTCTAGAAACAGCTGTAGCTGGAAAAAGGCACTGCTAGCTACTGAGGTCATCTGGGCCTCTAGTGGAAAACCTACTCCTTCAGAGGAAGTGTGACCCTGTCCAAAGCAGGCAACTGACCAATTATCCCAACTGGGGAACCATTTCCCCTCAGTGCCTCCACCTTCCCAGGACTCAGACTCAGTTTGTTTGCACTCCTCCAGCTTACCACCAAGTCCATGCGTACGTGACCTTGTCCAATTCAGAGAGTGCACAGAAATTCATTCCTGTGCATTTTTTTTTAGCAATCTGTTCCTGAAATTCTTTTTTTGCAAACTCTTGTTGTATTACATTTTTTACCAAGTTTGTGTTCCCTTTCTTCATTTGTACAAGGCTTCCATTTCCTGAAGGAAGTCTTCCTGCCTCTAATAACTTCCATAACTCCGCTCATGAACCATGCTGATCTGCAGTATACATTCAAGCCAATCTCCTATTGCTGTAGTTTAGAAAAAAAACCCAAGCACACTCTGGAGGAATTTAATCCTCTTGACTTTCCAAGTCAACTTCCTTTTTACCAGTCACCTTATTTTTTACATGTCAGATCTGTTAGACTTCCTTTATGTATACACTGAATTTGATAGCCCTGTAGTCACTACTACCGATCAGTTCAACAACACTTGTAGTTCCTGAACACCACTGAAGTCCAGGCTTGCCTCCCCTCTGGCTGGATCCCTCACTGCCTATTCCAGGGCAGAGGCATTTAGGTTATAGAAATTTTGCCTCTTTGTCAAGCCTGGAACACATTTACACAGTCTATGGTTGTGTGTGTGTGTGTGTGTGTAAATGAAGACAGGTGTAAGATGGATCAAGCAAGTTGACTGGAACAAACCAAAAAGAAGGCCATTATAAATATCAGCCAACCAGATGCATCCTTTCCTCACATATGGCTTAACTGGATGCTGCCCAATAGTGGTTTTGTATTTATGCAGCTATGGCTGACGCAGTAGTTGAAGGCAGCAGCCACTAATGCAATCCATTAATGTTCACCCCTTGCTTAAGTGTTCTGCCGCCCAGAAAACCATTTGGCAGGAGCCTGTTTCCTCATGCAGCAGTGGTTGAATTCTGTGCAGACTTTGCAATATGCACCCATCCACTTATCCCATTGCTTGTTGGCCTAGAACAAGTACTGTAAGAACAGATTGGAAGCTTTCTGGCAAAGGACAAAGGATAATGCACAAATGTTATGACAAGTAGGAGTCTTGTATGCCTCATCCATGCTCATTGCTTTTAGGGTGCTTTTGTAGCAGTACAGAAAATACATCTGCACAACCTACTGAAAAGCTCAGACACCAAGAGGTTTGGACAAACACTGATATATTGCTCTACAAGCACATTTTACAAAAACAGTTTTTGATATTAGCAGCTTGATCATTGTACGCAATAACACCTTGTACTTTCCCAGTCTAATATGCAACTTCTCTAGTTAGAAACTGATGACTAAGACAGGCTTTGGCACTGATCTCAGTACATCTTTGTTCCAAATTTCTCCATTTTCAATAGAGCTGTGCCTCATTTTATTGTATTTATAGGGACAGGGCCAAGTTGGGGAGTTAAATTTACCATGATTTCTTCCCCCTCCCACTGGTTAAATGGTAGATTTTCTAGCCCTACAGTGTCTCACAAAATAATCCTGTTATGTGCCTTCAAGATGATTATGACTTATGGCAACACTATGAATCAGCGACCTCCAACAGCATCTGTTGTGAACCACCCTGTTCAGATCATGTAAGTTTGGGTCTGTGGCTTCCTTTATGGAATCAATCCATCTCATTCTGTCTTTTTCTACTCCCTTCTGTTTTTCCCAGTTTTATGGTCTTTTCTAGTGAATCATGTCTTCTCGTGTGTCCGAAGTATGATAACCTCAGTTTCATCATTTTAGCTTCTAAATGATAGTTCTGATTTAATTTGTTCTAACACCCAATTATTTGTTTCTTTCAGTGCATGGTATGTGCAAAGCTCTCCTCCAACACCACATTTCAAATGAGTTGATTTTTCTCCTATCCTTTTTCACTGTCCAACTGTTACATCCATACATAGAGAACTGGAATACCATGGTCTGAATTATCCTGACTTTAGTGTTCAGTGCATTTGAGGACCTTTTCTATTTCTCTCATCTCCAATCCTAGCCTTCTGATTTCTTGACTATTGTCTCCATTTTGGTTAACGACTGTGCCGAGGTATTGATAATCCTTGAGAAGTTCAACATCCTCGTTGTCAACTTTAAAGTTACATAAATCTTCTGTTGTCATTCCTTTAGTCTTCTTGACATTCAGCTGCAGTCATGCTTTCCTCTAACTTTCATCAGCATTCATATCAAGTCATTACTGGTTTCTGCTAGTAGTATGGTATCGTCTGCATATCTTAAATTATTGATATTTCTCCCTCCAATTTTCACACCTCCTTCATCCTGGTCCAATCCCTCTTTCTGTATGATATGTTCAGCGTATAGATTAAACAAGTAGGGTGATAAAATACACGCCTGTCTCACCCTTTCTGATGGGGAACCAATCAGTTTCTCCATATTGTGTCCTGGGTTGTGAATCCCAGCCTTGGCTTATTTTGTCAAAAGGCAGTGATTCTCAAGCTGTTTCTATTACCTCAACAAAAAAATAAAACTGACAAGCCTCTTTCAGAGAAGGGGAGATTGTATGTTCCACAAGCACTTTCTTGTGAAAGAGCCCCAAGAATCCATTATCCATCTTACTGCAGAATTTGAGTGCTGCTGGCATACAGGGCCTCAAGATCTGCTTCTTTGACAGCTACAGTAGCAGCCTCCAAGTAGGATATAAAGATCTGGACTAGGAAATGTTCTTCCCCACCTCCCATTATTCTGTGGGACTTTCTCAGTTTGTACTGTTCTTCAGGGTTCTTCCCTCCTATAGCACTTCACATTATCCCTCCTGTCCCCACACAGTGCATACAAAGACAAATGGCAAAATGGTCAAATGATTGAAAAGGTGGCCAAGATACCACAAACCTCATCACTATCCAAATGCTAGGAAACCTGTACCTGATGAGAGCTAAATTTGTCCTTTCACAAGAAGATCTGTACCACCATTCAGTTTTGTAAATATTGTAATGAAGGCTAAGGAACTGATGCAATCTGTTTGAAGATCCTCTCATGCCTTTCATTACACAAACAATGCTTACAATTCCATAAAGCCACAACGTTTAGGATGGTAAAGTATATCCATGGGGCTTGTTGCATCGGGGTGGTTAATCTAATTCTTTAATCAAAGGTTAATGAAAATGTGACCAAGATCACCTCCTATTTATCTCTTTACAAGAGTGCCTTCCACTTTAACCAATTCTTATGCATGCTTTTGATCCCATTTTAAAGATGTTAAGGGGGGAGAAATCCTTTTTATACAACAGCCAAGTTTCTCACTATAACTTTAAGTAAAGGAAAGCAAGCCTGCAAGTAGCAAAGAGGAATAATGTTCCTCAGTAGGAGAAAATACGTTTCACAACAGAATTATTTATTTATTGCACTTGTATACCGCCCCGTAGCCGAAGCTCTCTGGGCGGTTTACAGCAATCAGAAACATGAAAACAAATATACAATTTAAAACACATATTTTAAAAACAATTTAAAACACATATTTTAAAAACAATTTAAAACACATATTTTAAAATTTAAAGCAATATAAAACAATATAAAACAATATAAAAACAATTGCTAAAGAGCTGCAAATTTCCAGGACAGTGCCCTTACATGCTCCACTGGGTTGTGAATGATTGTGTTGCCTCGATGCAGTCATTCAAACTTTGCCAACCCGAATAGCCTCGCCAGTCCCATTCCAGCCAAGCATGTTCTCAGCTGGCACCATCCACAGAAGGCCCCTGGCCTAAGGCCCCTTTACACAGCTCAAAAGGACAGGGCACAGTTTGTTCTATAAAGAAAGAACAAGACTGCTTTCAACTGGGTATTTTTTTTAATGACCAACAGACAGCAAGAGAAATCCAGAAGTAGACAGGAGCAAGCAGAGAACAGAAACAAAAAAGATCAGAACTCATCCCCCTCATCGTCCCCATCAGCGCTGTCTGCCCCAACCTCCTCATAATCCTTCTCTAGGGCAGCCATGTCCTCCCGAGCCTCCGAAAACTCTCCTTCCTCCATCCCTTCCCCAACGTACCAGTGGACAAAGGCACGCTTGGCATACATCAGGTCAAACTTGTGGTCCAGGCGAGCCCAGGCCTCAGCAATGGCTGTGGTGTTGCTCAGCATGCAGACTGCACGCTGCACTTTGGCCAGGTCACCTCCAGGGACCACGGTGGGGGGCTGGTAGTTGATACCAACCTTGAAACCAGTGGGGCACCAGTCTACAAACTGGATGCTACGTTTGGTCTTGATGGTGGCAATAGCAGCATTGACATCTTTGGGAACAACATCCCCACGGTACAACAGGCAGCAGGCCATGTATTTACCGTGACGAGGGTCACATTTCACCATCTGGTTGGCTGGCTCGAAACAAGCATTGGTGATCTCTGCTACAGTCAGCTGTTCATGGTAAGCTTTCTCAGCAGAGATGACTGGGGCGTAGGTGGCCAGAGGGAAATGGATACGGGGATAGGGCACCAAATTGGTCTGGAATTCTGTCAGATCTACATTCAGGGCACCATCAAATCGCAGGGAGGCTGTGATGGAGGACACAATCTGGCTGATGAGGCGGTTGAGGTTGGTGTAAGTGGGGCGCTCGATGTCCAGGTTCCTGCGGCAAATGTCATAGATGGCCTCATTGTCTACCATGAAGGCGCAGTCGGAGTGCTCCAGGGTAGTGTGGGTGGTCAGGATGGAATTGTAGGGCTCGACTACAGCTGTGGAGACCTGAGGAGCTGGGTAGATGGAGAACTCTAGCTTGGACTTCTTGCCATAGTCAACAGACAGACGCTCCATCAGCAGGGAAGTAAAACCAGAGCCAGTGCCTCCACCAAAGCTGTGGAAGACCAGGAAGCCCTGGAGCCCTGTGCACTGGTCAGCCTGTTGGAAAGAGGAAGATTAAAAAGTTAATGAAATGGTCATGGGCTGTGATCTGAAGTCATGTGGGACTGCCACCTTGCTGAAGCTGAACAGCCTAGGTCGGGTCAGTGCCTGGATGGGAGACTGCCTGGAAACCACATATACATCCATCTTGGGTTCCATGAAGGAAGGAAGATGGGATATAAATGTAACAAAATAAACACTATAATTAAAAAAAAAAGATTCTGAAGAATATTGACATGATTTTGCTAGAAAGCCTGATCATTCAGTTAACAAGGAGGCTAGTAGGAGGAGATCAAAATCCAGCTCTTCAGAAGACACTCAGTCCCTGCACAAGGCTTCCAAGTAGTGCACCACAGACCTCTTCTTGGGGGCAGATAAAGATATATATCTTTAAGACTATTCCCTTCATCACTTAGCTTTCAAACAGCTACAGACTATAACTCGTAACTAGAAGATATATGCAGGTCTACTCAACAAATAATTTCCCCTTCTTACATCAATTGGCCGTGGTCGTGGTCAATATATGCCTACACTTTCCACCCACAGCTCTTACCTGTGAAGGACACCATCAGCCTAGCTTCCCACAAGTTGCATGAGAAACCCAACACCACCAATCTCTCTGCCATCCTAGGCTCTTTGGAGGAAGAGCAGGATGCATGTGCAATACAGTGTATGTGTGATATTAATTAGCAGAGGTCCTCTCATTTTGCAAGGGGACACTTCTTCCTTTACAGAATGAAGGAATAAGACAGACTTGTACAAGCAATGTAGGCAGGGAAAACCCCATCTTGAACATCTAATGTAGCTTGGTCACCAAGAGCAGACAAGAACATGGTGCTGGTCAGGATTCCAACCACACCATTCCATCTCCTTTCTTCTTCTTCTAGGAGTCAGAGTTCTGTGACCACCATGGACACTCAGTCCTCACTTTTCTGTTTTGGGGGGCTTCCCTTTAGTTCTTTTTCTAAAGAGTTTTGTCTACTTCTGAAAAACTTGGGATTCCCTCAAGTCTGCCAGTACCTCTGCCTTAATGTGGGCAGCACCATCCCTGTTACATAACCAACAGCACTCCCAGCCTGAGCATTGGAAATGAAGGTAGTAATGTCCTAGATCAGTGTTTCTCAATCAGGAGGGTGGCATATGAAAGATCCAGAAGTGTGTGATTCAAAACTAAATGTATGTACATAAAAAATAAATATAAATATAATAGTATGAAATTTTATGTTCAGAAGGTGAGAAGATTGTACACAGTTTATGTGATGAACGCATCATCACGGGTGCCCAGAAGTTTGGCATTATCATGCAAGCTATCATTATGTATATAAAACACAAGGTTGCAGCATGAACGAACATGAACATAACAGTTTATTTTAGGGTATTGGATTATCTCAATAGCTGCAAAACCCAAAAAATATATGTACCGTGATTAGTTTTTATCAAGCCCAACATTTTATTTATAATTAAAAGTCACAATATTTCAACCTGTTTGAACATTGAAATAAAATAGTTAGGTGAGCCATATATGAAGGGTGTGTGGGATATTTATGGTAGCTGAAAGAGGACATGGAAAACACTGTACTAGATACACTATCTGCTCCCATTTAAAATAGGTGTTTTATGAAAAACCCTTTCCCTTGTGTTTAGAAGCCAGTGAATAATCCCCACATTCCTACAGGCAGCATAAATTACTCACCAGCTTCCTGAGCCTGTCGATGACCAAGTCAATGATCTCTTTGCCAATGGTGTAGTGGCCCCTGGCATAGTTGTTGGCAGCATCTTCCTTGCCAGTGATGAGCTGCTCAGGGTGGAAGAGCTGGCGGTAGGTTCCAGTGCGCACCTCATCTGTGGAGAGAACGGAAGTGAAAAGGTATTCTTTGCTCTTGGTCTTATATTCATACTACACCAGAATCATACAAGATAAAGGTTTCCAAGGAGTTTTGGACTTTTGGAAGGATTGTGGTGCTAGAATACAATAAGGGAAGGGCTGTTGGAGGACAGAAATCCTGAAGGAGCCAGATAGAAGTGCACCTGTCACACACGGCCAATGTGTAAGCACTAACCACTCACTTTGAACCTTCCAATACTGTCTACATCATCTTCACCAGGCAAAATGTAAATGTACTGCCTTCAAGTTGATTCCAACTTATGGCGACCCTATGAATAGGGTTTTCATGAGGCTGAGAGGCAGTGACTGGCCCAAGGTCACACAGTGAGCTTCATGGCTGTGTGGGGATTCGAGGTCATAGTCCAACACCTTAACCTCTACCCCACACTGGCTCTCACCAGGCAAAGGCATTTTTTTAATGAAAAAACAAGCAAGGATAGCATAGATGCCAAATTCTCCATGTAGCAGTCAGATTATTAACTTTAGGATACAAAGTTAGCCCCTTATTTTTGTTGCAAGATAGTGCAGCTTCTTTCCAGAAGCCATGCCATCCATCCTGCTCCTCAATCCTATGCAAGGGACAGCATCTTGTGACACTCTGAATATGGCCAGAGATACTATTTATGTTCTAGGATCCAATCTTTGTATTGAAGGTAAGATTCTGTGGCTGAGCCATATACAAAAAAATTAAGCTGCCTTATATCAAGCAAGGCAATTGAAACTAAATTTTGAAAAGACAGATGTTATGTGTTCCAAATTCTCAAATCCAGAAGTTGGGGAAGATGGCCCATTCTGGACTTCCCTGGAAGGAGGAGGTTTGTCACTTGAGGGTACTTCTAGATTCAACATTGTCACTGGAGGCTCAAGTGGCTTTAGTGGCTACAAGTGCCTATTTCCAGCTCCAACTGGTTTGCCTGCTATGGCCCCTTTTGGGCAGAGATGACTTGACCATGGTACTCCATACTCTAGTAACTTCCAGATTGGATTATTAGAATGAACTTACATGGTGCTGCCCCAAAAGACAACTTGGAAACTTCAATTGGTCTAAAATGCAGCAGCCAGATTACTGGCCGGGGTTTCCTTTAGAACTCATGTAACCTCGATTTTAAAACAGCTGCAATAGCTGCCAGTTCATTTCTGGACCCAATTCAAGATGCTCAGTGTTTAAAGCCCTAAATGACTTAGGCCCCAAATATCTGGAAGACCACTGCCTTCCCTACAAACCCTTGCAGGAGTTAACATCAGAAGGAGGCCTGTTGATAGTTCCACCACCCTCAGAACCTTGTAGGAGGGTGGCCCAGTAGAAGGCATTGTCTTTGGCAGCTAGGTTGTGGAATTACCTCCCCACAGAGGTGGGTCCGGCAGCTTCATTATATAGTTTCTATCATATGCTGAAAACATACCTCTTTACACTGGCCTTTGACATCTGAGATACATCTTTTCAGGACCCACCCCTTTCCCATGACTGTCACTTGTTTTATACTGTTTTTAAAAATGAATTTTAAATTGCTGTAACCCACCCTGGGATGATATAGTGAAGGGCAGGTAAGAAATTGAATACGACGACGATGACGACAACTTGCAGCAGTTCTTCATTGTCTTAGGCAGAGGTCTTTATCATCATCATCATAATAATAATAATAATAATAAAATTTTATTTCTAGGCCGCCTATCTGGCCGAATTAACGGCCACTCTAGGCGGTGTACATAGACTAAAATATAACATAGAGTAAAATATAACATATAATACAAAACAAAACCCCAGTAGTCTATAGACATCCCGAGCAGCAGATTCACGCACACATACACACACACGGTCTCTGGCCCCTTCAGCAGTTGCTGCTTTTGTAGCTGGAGAGAGAGACAGGGCCCCACCCTTCCAGGCCAGGTGGAAATCAGCCAGAAATGCAGGGAGCAGGTCTTGCAAAAACTCACACAGGTAGATGGTCTCTGGCCCCTTCAGCAGTTGCTGCTTTTGTAGCTGGAGAGAGACAGGGCCCCACCCTTCCAGGCCAGGTGGAAATCAGCCAGAAATGCAGGGAGCAGGTCTTGCAGAAACTCACACAGGTAGATGGTCTCTGGCCCCTTCAGCAGTTGCTGCTTTTGTAGCTGGAGAGAGACAGGGCCCCACCCTTCCAGGCCATTGCTTGTATTTGCTGTCCTTTCGCTGGGAACTGAACAAGGAACCTTCTGCATGCAAAGACTGTGCCCCACCACTAAACTATAGCTGCACCTGCAGTATGTATGCTTGTATACTTACCAATCACAGTTGGCTCCAAGTCTATGAAGACGGCCCTGGGGACATGCTTGCCAGCTCCCGTCTCACTGAAGAAAGTGTTGAAGGAGTCGTCTCCTCCCCCAATGGTCTTGTCACTGGGCATCTGCCCATCAGGCTGGATACCATGTTCAAGGCAGTAGAGTTCCCAGCAGGCATTGCCAATCTGGACACCAGCTTGGCCAACGTGGATGGAGATGCACTCACGCTGTGAAGAGAAACCATTAGACAGCTATATTTATGCTAGAGCTACTACTATTAGGGAGGTTGCAGTAGATGAATTGGTCACCATGTGCCCACATGGCAGCAAAATATCAAGCCTGCAAAGTCAAGCATGATCTGTTCTTGGGAAACAAAGACCACCCCCTCCCTCAGTGAAATACGGTCCAGGAAAAGTTACATTAACAGGAAAGGTTTTCCATTCTACCCTTGTTTGAAGACAACATGCCCCCATTCCTCAGTCTTAAAAAGCTTAGAAGACAGCCAGTAATGTATATGGGGAGCCACCCTTCCTTGTTGAAGGGACTGAGGCCATTGTAGTTGACTTGATTAGGGTGCTCCATAGGTAAACACCCAGTACCTGGGAGTATGAAGAATTATATATAATTGTACCTGTCTTACCCCTCTTTAACCATCATAAACCCACTTGAAGAATAAGCAGGCAGAGAGATACATGTGTAGTTGAGACAGATCTGTCTTTGTTAGAGAGTACCCTGCAGGGCTGGGGTAGTTTGTTCCCTGGGTAAAATTCACTAGACTGTTCTGGTTCTTTCAGGTGTATTGTTAGGCCTAGTTTTCAAGACTTCAGCATTGAGCCCCAAATCTCTTGCCCCTTTCCAACATTTTTTAAAAATGGAATTTTTAAAGCATATGACTACAGGGCTCCTGGGCATACTGCAAAGCACAGTGCAGCGAGACCCCAGCCACCCAGGATCTTAATGTGCTCAGAAACAGAGATTTGCATGAATATATGAATTAGTATGCACAATTTTATGCAAATATCTGTCACAGGTTTGCACCCTCAATCTTTTCAGTTGCTACCAATGCCCTATACTAAATAGTTGCATGTGTATAAGTATTACTGCCAGTGCAACAGGATTTCCCCCTCTCCCCTCCCAGTACCCAGCACAGTCCACAAGTCTGCCCAGGGGTGGGGGTGGTAGAACAAACCCTCCACAAAACATATTTGGGGGTGCGTGGGGAAGAAGAGGGGGAACTGTTATGTTTTACAAGGAGAAATCCTTGCACTGATAGAATGTTTGCCTTAGCACTACACTGAATACAATCTTGTGTATAGATCAGCAGCCAGTAGCTGAAGTCCATTGTTCACATACTTAACACTAGGCATCTGAGATCCCATTACTTTTTCTGTCCATTTATTATACAGCCATGAGAGTGGCTGTATACCATAGCCAGCATGGATGTCTCGCTTTCCGCAACATTAAATTGAAAATACCCCCCATGCCAGTCTGGTGTTTCCCATAAGCTCATTTCAAAACAAACCCTTACAAAACGTATAGTCATGAACTCAGAAACCCTTGCTTAACAACCCTGTAAATTTTCATGGTGATACATACAACAGTCAGAGAGAACAGAGAATTCAGAGTGTAAAGAGAGAGAAAAATCAGACCCCTGTTGGACTTTTTTCTGTCAGTGTTCTCATAATTGGTTGAAATTCATTAAAAATCCCCGTGTTCGGACTTCCCAGGAGGATCCCTACGCCTGTGCAGCCTCTGAGATGGGCTCCCGTCTTGGATGAAACTTATCCAGTTTAAATTCAGTCAGAAGGCTCTTTTCTGACTGGGAATAATTTCTTCCGGTTAAAGAAGAAACGTGAGATTTCCCACATAGCTCTGTTTTGATTGTTGGAGTCTGGAATTCGTCAGAATTGTCTGTCTTCCAGCAGCTCAGACAGAGCGAGGTTTTTTATGCTAGCTCAGCTGGATAAGTGACCCGTTTTTTTTTATACGGATTAACAGGCAAACATCCTCCTGTCTACATTCATCATTTTCTTATCTATACAGCTAAAGAGATTTGTCAAAGTAACAGCAATTGAGATAACCTAGGTGAGGTAAGACTTTCCTTATTTTGTTCGCGGAGCTAGGGGGGAAGAAAATATAAATAGCTTATCTTTTTTTTTATTGCAAAAAGCTGACATGGAAAATGGCATTCTAAAGATTACAACGGGCGAGAGATTTCTGATTGGAGGAGATAAGAAATCTATTTGATCTATGGTTGGGACTATTTTTTCTGATCTACTTTTTTTTTGACGAATCTGCTCATTCTCTCTGCTACTAGCTATTTTGACGCTGTGAACTAAAGCTGTTCTTACACTTTCAGGCAGATAAGAGATAAGGGCTGTCTAGCGTGTGACGTTAGTTTGTTGGAAAAATTAACTCCTTTGTAACTGGTTAAAGAAATAAGCTGCTCTTTGTTTGGGACATTGAAAATTGAAGGAGTTTTGTTCCTTTGGCTTTAAGAATGACAATTAAGAAGACCATGGATGTACAAGAAGGGATTTTATCTCTAGACATGTTTCAGAAAATAATGAATGGGATTAACTCAATAAAACAAGAACTGAGAAATAATAGACAAGCGTGAAGAATTGAATTTTACGAAATGAGACAGGAGCTGAAAGAAACTCAGGATTCTATGAGAAAGGAGAATAAAGATAGATCTGGAAAACAAAAAAAAGATGAAAGAGAAATTAAAGGCAAGGTTCAAACTATGGAGATTGGCTTAATTATGGACATGAAAAAAGATTTGGATTTCCTGGCTGTGATGGATCCTGGAGACAAATATTACAGTTTGGAATTCAGCGCTGTCCCTGAAGGAATTGAAGAGATTGGAGATAAAGATATTATCGGTTCAAAAAAATTCTTGGACTGGAAGGATCTGATGGAACTTGAAATGGAGAAAGTTAACAGAATTAATTCCTGTCTTGTGTCAATGGAAAAACCTTCAAGAGATGTACTAGTGTATTACGTGGAAAAGAGGAACAGAGATGCGGCTTTGCAACAATACTTCAGTGATACGTTTGGATTTGATGGCAAGAAAATATCTGTGATGGAGGAAATTCCTATCAGACTTTTATTATATGACTATGACAGCAAGATTTTTGGGTGCGTAAAGATGGAAGACAGAAGATGGACCCAATATGGATAATGACAGAAGAGCGATTTAAAATCACTGGACTTAGTAGATTTGATGAGTTGGATTAATTGGCATGTTTATTTAGAAAAAAAAATTGATTGACATATATCTCAAGGATTGGAAACTTCTCTTTGACTTTTTGTGGAAGATTAAAATGATATGATGTTAATGAGATTTGAAACCAACTAAGATAACTGTTGGAGGAAGGTGATTTTATAATCTATTAAGAGATAGGTCTGTTACATAGTATAGATTTATAGTTGAATTATAGTGTTTTGAAATTACTGGATTTAGTAGATTTGATGAGCTGGATTAATTGGCATGTTTATTTAGAAAAAAAAATTGATTGATATATATTTCAAGGATTGGAAACTTCTCTTTGACTTTTTGTGGAATATTAAAATGATATGATGTTAATGAGATTTGAAACCAACTAAGATAACCGCTGGAGGAAGGTGATTTTATAATCTATTAAGAGATAGGTTTGTTATATATTATAGATTTATAGCTGAACTATGACAAATCGGAAGTCAATATTTTTATATATATGTATTTTTTTTTGTATTGTATTAGTTATTGATTTGTGTTGTTTTCTTTTTGTATTATTTTGGTTTTGAAAATTAGAATAAAAATTAATTGAAAAAAAAAATCACCCGTGTTCACAGAGTACCTGTAATCCTATTACTGACCTTGACCCATACGCTGACCTTCATCTTCTGCAGTTTAAAAGTTTAAAAAATGCATGGCTGATTTTTAATTCATTTAAGAAATTGAACATTGAAATCAATGACAAGCCCAGGCATGCTCAGTAAGAACCAACTGTCAGTGTTCTAAAAGCCAGACTCACAGCTGCTTTGCTTGGCTAATCTGGGGCCCACACCCACACCAGACCTTGATTTCACTTTAGAACATCGTGGCTTCTCCCAAAGAATCCTGGAAAGTGTAGTTTGTGAAGGGTGCTGAGAGTTGTTAGGAGACTCCTATTCCCCTGACAGAGCTTCAGTGGCCAGAATAGTTTAACAGTCAGCCGCTCAGATTGAAGCTCTGTGAGGGGAACAGGGCATCTTCTAGCAACTCTCAACACCTTCACTAACTACACTTCCCAGGATTCTTTGGAGGAAGCCATGAATGTCTGAAATGATATAAAGGCCTGGTGTAGATGTGGCCAGTGACCATTTTGGTTTAAATTTGGGTGGGAGGCTACATGTGCCTGCTGTAGAATAAAAAGGTGGAAGAAACCCTGAAAAGGAATAATACTGTTCACAATGTTTTCCTTTTAGAAAGGAAAGGGGCTTCCCCTCTATTCAGTGTCCACCCACCTAATCTCCTCCCCTCCCTCTTCCCTGCCCCTCCCCCAGGTCAGTTTCATCTATCCTAAGCATGATTGCACAAGAGTAAATCCCATTGAACTCAAAAAGCATGCAAATGTTCAAACCTGCCCACCTCCCCACCTCCTATCCCCCTCCTCCCCTCTGCCCTTCTTTCCCTCCCTACCCTTGCCCTTCCTCCCCCTCCCCATCCCTTGTGGTCAGTTTCACCTATCCTAAGCATGATTGCAGGGGAATAAATCCCATTAAACTCAATAAGCATGCAAATGATCAATCCATTCTCAGCAAACTTGCACAGGATCCCATTTCTTATATCCCAGATTAAAAAGCAGAGAAATTCACTAATAAGCAAAACTAAACCTTGTGATTTAAGAATGTACCTATGGCCAACAGATATTTCTATCAAACTTTTAAAAGCAGGGAAATTGGGCAGCTATAATGAATGCACAAGGGGAGCAGAAGACCTGACCTTGTCTCTGAGATATTGTACTGCCCTACAAATTGGTAAAAATGCAAAAATAATTTGGGCTGGTCTTTCACAGTCCAATCCACTTCCTTTGTAGTTTGGAAGAATTTGGTAACATGTGCCTCTGAACATATGGTGAGTGGTGGCAACACCTACAATCAGCCCAAATAACCGAAACAAGATATGTGCTGTGCTGATCTTGTTTTAGCAGGGAGGAAGCAACAATATTAAGACAGCTGATATAGTTCAGATATTCACTTTAAATATGTTTGATTTACTTTGTAATTTTAGTGAAGTTTTCTATAGTAAATCATTTTCTTTGCTTCTGTCTGTGGATATGGGAAGTACAGCAATACTTTGCAACACTAAAAAAAAATTCCAGAAACAACTGTGGAGTAATGGCACTGACTATTCTGCAGAATACTTTCCAATGGACGTGAGGAGTGTCTCAGTTTGCACAAGATGAAACAATGGGAGGTGAAATATATTCTAGCAAAATTCTAGGTGTGCTCTTTGTTTTTAATTGACCATGCCCACCTTTGCTTAAGTGCAGTGGTTTAGGCATAGCAGGCTAAACACATGCATCTTGGGCAGCCCAAGTTTGTTTTTCCCAACAGCTAGATTCATTGCTTGAGTAGCAACATATTGTAATCAATTATACAGTTATATTATAATCTGATTTTACATCAAACTGCATTTTCAGATTCTACTGTTAATGCACCCAAAATAGAAACAGAACATAACCTTCAGTTGGAACACAAAAGGCTGTCTTCACTATCATATGACATTGACCAATAAAAAGTCTTTGAAATTAATAAAAATAAATTTGACACAGATTTCTAGGATGAATAATGAGGGAAATATAATCTTCTAGGTTCGATTCTCCATGGAAACAGTAGTAACGCAGGAAAGAAGCAAAGCAAGAAGAACACCAACAAATGTACAAAAATGTGGTTCTCCATCTTTGGAGATGGCAGGTGTTTTCACCACTCACCATATGCTCAGAGGCACATGTTACCAAATTCTTCCAAGTTACAAAAGAAGTGGATTGGACTGTGAAAGACCAACCCAAATTGTGTTTGCATTTTGACAAATTTGTAGGGCAGTACAATAATCCCAGAGAGGAGGTCAGGTGTCCCTCCTGCTCCTCTGGTGCATTCACTATAGCTGCCCAATTTCCCTGTTTTTTAAAGTTTGATAGAAATATCTGCTGGCTATAGGTACTTTCTTAAACCCCAAAATTTTTTTTGCCTGTTAGTGAATATACCTCTCTAGTGCAGCAGTTAGCAACTCAGCAACAGGCCAGGCTAGGGTAATGCTGGTGTTGCCATGTAACTGAATGTTCCAGACATATTAAAACCATGGCTGGACAGGGCAACACACTGTCAAAGTGCAAACCCTTTATACAGAAAGCTTAGGGCAAAAAAAGTTGTCTGGAGTTGCTTACCTAGGTACACAATAAAATAGATGCCAGGGAGAAAGGAGTAGAGCCAGTGTGTAGTATTGGGCACAAAAAAACGCATGCAAGGCCTACGGATTCTTGACTGTGACTACATGTCATTTGTAGGCAGTGGAGCTTTAGAAGCTGGACATTTGAAAGCCAAGGTGGTTGGGGAGATGAGGTGTGCTTTGCACATTGATTTGAACTAGCCGCCTGAACCTTAAGAGCTCTGATATAAGAGACTATTTTCCTCAAATGCATGAGCAGTCAGGTGTGAAGTCTGTTTAGGCTAGTGGTTTCCAACACTCTCCCAACCCACAGACCACCTGAAAACTGCTGAGGGTCTTGACAAACTACTTAACGATTTTTCTGCTTGTTGTGGCAATTGTAATGCTCTGTTCTAGATGCTTTATTATTTCATCGCTTCTTTTATTTCTTATATATTGTAATTTATTGTATCATAATTTGAATTTCATAAAATTCAAATTGTGATACAATACAAGAAATAAAAGCTGCAATAAAAAATACAATGATAAATCAAGGTGAATATTTAAAGCGATGGATGTGCCATCACCCACCTTCAACCACAAATCCACAGACCACCTGAATGCAGCTCACGGACCACATTTTGGGAACCTCTGCTGTAGGCCTTTCTACAATACGTGAATAGTCAAGTTCTGTGGTAGCCAACAGGGCACCCTCCAGATATTGTTGGGACTACAATTCCCATCAATGATGAATGACTATGAAAGTTGGTGCTGATGGGGTGAGTCCCAACAACCATCTGGACTCTGGAGAGCGCTTCATTGCTATCAATATCACAATAAGAACTGCCTGTTGCCCTGGGCTCCTTTGGGAGGAAGGGCAGGATATACATTTAAACAAAACAAATTGTGGGACCAGTTACATTAAAACATTTTAGTTCTGAGCCTGTTCTCTCCCACCACACATCCATTCACTGGCAATCTGTAGAAGGAGATACATTTTGTAACAGCCACACTATAGGCACTGTGTTCAAAGTTCTTCCCTCAGTAAAAAGCAAGGGCAGAATATTCTAGGGATGCTGGAGTTCAAGGACACATGGTTCCTTGCTTGCAAGGCTTGCTTCCTCAGGAGTGCCCATCTACATGCTAAAGAGCTGATGTTTTCGAGCCAGCGAGTTTGAGCACCTAAACAGGATTAGGCTTGTTTTAGCTAGTTTTCTGACAGCAATATTCAGCAATAGCTATGCAGATGAGGTTACCCTCAGGCCTCATCCACCTAAAACAGATTTCAGGCCAGCAACTGAATGCTGTTATGCTTCCCATAGCACAAACAAGGAGCAGAGAGGAGATTGGTCTTGACAGCTACCTGGTACTCCAGACTGCTTCCTTAGCTTTTGGTAATCAGAAGGCTACTGCAGCAAGGAATCGGAGTTACAAAGGAGGCTAGCATGGATCTCTTGGGAGTTATAGTTCAAAATATCTGATGGGAATCAGGTTGCCCTAACTCATCCCTTTCATCCCAGCTAAGCCTGGCTCACTGTGTTTACTGGAGATCACCACAAGGAACATAGTTTATTCCAGATATACCTTGCACTTTCTCCAAGGAGTCTTAGCTGGAGGTCAGCGAAGAGCAAAAGAATCCTGAAAGGCAACTATCATGAGGTTCTTGTGATTGTAAAATGGTCACAGCCTCCACTACATAAACCAAGCATTTGGAAGTAGCTGAACTAGATTTACTTAGCACCCATTGCCATTTGATTATGTGCTTTTCTAAGCTCCACAATGGCAGGGAGAATTCTGATGAGATCTTTCTTCTTCAGCTCAGTCTGCACCAAATATTATTCCTTTGCCATTTATGCAGAACTGATGATTCCCTTTCCTAGGGAATTTTTCCCACAGTAATATTTTCCCACAGTCTGTTCCTATCAAAGCTAGCAACTAAAAATAAACATTATGTTGAGCAGGCTCATACTTTTTACTGATGCCACATCTTTAGTGTTTTACTACAACCATTTTAGGTTATAAAATGCCACCCTTTGTAGTTCTGTAGTCTTTAAATTGACTTTGGTTGTACAAATCACACCTTCTAGCACCCATTAAGACATTTTGTCCTGCTCACCTCTAGCTAGCTGGGCATTATGCAATGCCATATAAAACCTCTTACACAGGATCCCTTTGCAAGTTCAAAGCCTCCTGACTGGCAAGTTCAAACTTGGCCACTTTTGCTTTCAAGATGCTACCCAACCTCAAAAGGATTACCTTTTGCTTAAGGAGGCCTTTTAAGTATGCCCTAAACGGCTTAGGCTGACCATTTTGCAACAGGCATTTTAGTGCCAGGCTGTAATAAAGTTCTGGGGTTAACAGAGGTTTAACAGCTGGCTTCTCCAGAAGTTCCCCCAAAGGATCTTGGGAAGTATAGTTCTTTCAGAGTGCTGAGAGTTGTTAAGACACCTATTCCAGTCACAGGGCTATACTTTTCAGAGTGCTTTAAGAATCAATCCCTCTTCCCAAGGAATTCTATCAGCTGTAGCTCTGTGAGGGGAACAGGGGTCTTCTCTCAGCAGCTTTAAACTATATTTCCCAGGATTCTTAGAGAGAAGCCATGACTGTTTAAAATAACATAATATTGCTTTAAATGCAACGTGGATAAGTGACCCAGGAGGCTCAACGTCCCTTGTTCAAGTGCCCGGAATACAATGCAATGATTTGGATATCCAATAGGCCTCTTCCCGCGCGTTCTCTCGGGCAGGCCATTCCCATTTGATCGGCTCTTTCGAACTCTCCCGCTCACCATTTCTCTGAGAAAGTGACTCAACAGGTAGTCACGCAAGAACAAGAGGCCAGGAAGATGATGCCACGAGGCTGCCACGCCGGGCTTAACAGGGTCACATCCTGCTGCTGAAGGTTGCAAAAGCAAGATAAAAGCACAGTGTGGAACATTTCGGCAAGAGCTTCTTTTCAGCCCATTTCCCTTCACTGAGTTTTTTCCACTATTAAATTATTCTCATGGGTCTTCTCAGGGGCTGCCTGGACTAACCGATGCTTTCCCCCCCCCCGCGCCTACTTTTGCCGCACCCCCTAAGCAGCCCCAGAGAGGACACGCACATCAACTACAAGCGCCTTCAGTCGCCCCTTCCCCGAGGACTATTAGCACCAAGCGCCTGACCCGGGCAGGGAGGGCACATTAGACTTTTTAACTGCGTGGTGATGGAGCGAGCACGCCCATTTCGGGACTTCCTTTGCACCAGGAAACCGGGATTGAGCTGGACGTTCTGTCGAGCGTGTCTAAGCTTCAAGCCGCTCCTTTGCCAGCCCATCCCCAAGGTGCGCGGACAGAGCCTAGACAAGGCTTCTCAGCACTTGCACACGCAGGCGAACGGAGACGTGTCTGCGTGCGATGATCGCCCCTTCCTACAAGGAAGCGCTCTCCCCCGAGCCTTTTGTCACGTTCAGCGCTGGAGGGCGGATGGATTCAGAGCAAGGAAGAGTCACGGGCCATCTCCCGAGGGGAAGGCAGCGCTTTCTCCCAATTCCTCAAGATCTCCCCTAGCGCCCTTCACCCACACCCCCGGCCGTGCTTTACACACGTGTTGTGAGAGGCCCAGCTGGCTGCCAAAGTCCTGCGCGCCTTCCCAAGACCCGCGAGCACACGCGCAGCAAGCTTCGCTCGCTTTCCTCATTCACCACTTACCATGCTTCTTGGCAAGCAGGACAGGAAAATAAAAGCAAAGGGAGTGAGTTGAGTCTTTCTCACTAATCGACCCGTTCAGGGAGCCGCCAGTGAGTAAAAACTGGGTCTAAACTATAGGTCGGGCTCGGGCGGGTCTTTTATAGGGCTTCGGGCGCATCCTAGGGAATAGGGGCGGGACTTCGCTGCCGGAGCAGAAGATGAAGAGATAGGTGCCCAACTCCTCCGGCGGCCTCTCATTTGAGGGCTCGAATTTCCCGAAATGTTTAAGGGCATGACGGGCGAGAGGGGCGAGCGCAGTGTTGGAAAGAAGCGATCTTGTTCTCGTGAAGGAATCGTCGAGCTTTGCTCGCGGCAAACGCTCTTTTCCCCACCTACAAAAGAGCAGAATCATAAGCTGGAAACGGACACGAGACTGTAACCGGCAGCGCTTTACTTGAACGTTAATCCCATCCTAACCAACAGGAGTTTCCTCAGCATTCATGTGGAAGAATAGACACCTCTTCCTCTTTCAGTCGTCAATATGTGGGACGAAAAGGGGCCGCCATCTTCTCTCCTCCCCGCCAGTGAAACGCGCTCATTTGTTTCCCATGGATCACCGGCCAGTGTTCAGGAAGGCGGTGGCGGTGGAATGACAGGATGGGCGGAGGGAGAAGTCCCGGAAGGGCAAGGGAGCAGCAGCCGTGCGGAGCGGGTGACTGGGCAGGCCCTGCTGGGGACACACTAGAGTAGACTAGTGGCCAGTTGCCTTTCTTCCTAAGGCCATCTCTACACATTCCAGAGGGGCAGAGGCCTGGCAGTCTGCCGCGGCAACACACGCACACATGTGGTACCCTAAAACAGGCCTGTAGCCAGTCTAAAAGTTCAGGGAAGGCACCTAAAAAGTAGGGGGGATTTTTTCCTGTAATAAATGTAATTGTTTACAGTTCTTGTAAAAAAATTAGGTGGAGGAGAAAATGTTAGGATAGGTGGGGTCCCCTGCCCCCACCTACTATAAACATGCCCTAAAAAGTAACACAAGTGAACTCTGGTTTCTTGACTATTGAATTCAGGCATTCATAACAACTTTTTTTTTAACAGATATGTGCCTACCCCTGGCCTATACAGGGCATCTCCCCTTAGTTTAAGGAATAAGAGGGAAGGGGAACACTAGACTGTACTCAAGGGGATTAGTACACCCTTGACACATTTACAGTTTGGGCTATATCATAGAATGATATTGTTGGAAGTGTTGCAGAGTAGCGAAAAAGCACATGAGTAAGCTTTGTGTGTTTGAATCCTTGCTGAGTATTATACCTTCCCTGGAATTAGTCAGACTGAGACTTTAAGCTTCAAAATAAGAAAGAGCTACTTTATTCTGGAAGTACATACTTGATAGGAAAGAGTTCTACATCTAGCTAACTAGCTAAGTTGGAGATGCAAACACTAAGCGTAGTGTTTGCTCTCATGCAGTGAGGAGAGAGAGAGAGAAAGAGAAGATGTCTTTTCTCTCTCAAGAGAACGAAGCCGAAGCCGGAAGATGTGGTCAGCATCCAAATAATAACAGTTTACACAGGAAGGAAGAGTCAACAGGAAATCAAAGGATAGGTATAGCCTAGGAATCAAAGGTCTTCTCTCTAAAGGTAAAGGTAAAGGTGTCCCCGCACTTGTAGTGCGAGTCGTTTCCGACTCTTAGGGTGACGTCTTGCAACATTTACTAGGCAGACCGTATATATGGGGTGGGATTGCCAGTTCCATCCCCGGCCTTTCTTTACCCCCCAGCATATGCTGGGTACTCATTTTACCGACCACGGATGGATGGAAGGCTGAGTGGACCTCGACCCCTTTTACCGGAGATTCGACTTCCTCCTTCCGTTGGAATCAAACTCTGGCCATGAGCAGAGCTTCGGCTGCATTACCTCCACTTACCACTCTGCGCCACGAAGGATCTCCTCTCTAACTACCCTTTTTAATCCCATGCAGCCCCAACCCACCAGTTCCAGTTGAACCACATATTCCAACAGGAAGGGACCATCTCGTTCAACCCTTTGCTCAGTGCATAGTCTGCCAGATGCAACTACAACATCCCTGGCAGATGGCTGTCTGGCCTCTACTTAAAGGCCTCCCACAGCAGAGCCCATCACTTCCCAAGGCGGTCTGTTCCACGCAAAAACTGCTCTTTGAACTAGCAGAGAATAAGTCTGCTCCATGTTCTGAGGGAGAGCCCTTCAGATATTTGGAGACTGATATTATTCTCCCCCCTATTAATCTTCTCAGGCCAAACACAGGCTGACCAGCGCAGAATAGAGTGGAACTATTTACTTTTCATTATCTAATCCAGCCATTCCCAACCAGTGTGCCTCCAGATGTTGCTGGACCACAACTCCCATCAGCCTCAGCCAGCATTGCCAATGGTCAGGAAAGATGGGAATTGTGGTCCAGCAACATCTGGAGGCACACTGGTTGGGAAAGGCTGATCTAGATGCTATGCTTACATTAATGAGCCTAAGGCTACTTTTATGAGAGCCAGTGTGGTGTAGTGGTTAAGGTGTTGGACTATGACCTGGGAGACCAGGGTTCGAATCCCCACACAGCCATGAAGCTCACTGGGTGACCTTGGGCCTAGTACATATGCATAGGTTTGTTTGCTACACATATATTCAGTCCAGGAAGCTCAAGGCAGCATAGAAAGGGTTCCCAGGTAGTCTTCCATCCAGGGATTGATCAAATCTGGACCTGTTTAGGAGTGATTCTCTCCCCTCCACCCTGTGGTAATTAAAGTTAATCTGACAACCTGCAGTTTCAGAGAGTCTGAAATAACTCTTGGGGACTGCAGCACTGACAGTGGCCTTGCTTTCAACTATCAATTGTTTTGATTGTATGTGTGTCACTCAAGAAACCTTGCCCTGAGCAAATGCTTCTCTTGAAAGAGCATAGGTAAAAGCTCTGTTGTCCAGAGAGCAGTGGTTATTTATTTATGAACATTCATGACAACTGCAGTGTAAGGAAACAGGCAGATATCCTAAGGGCAAAACTGTCCAGGAGTGCTGTGGGAAATGAACATGGGCAGATTGGTTTAATCTCAGCCAAACTAATTACCCCATAGGTAACAGCTATCAACATTAAATTAGCCTAAAGCAGGACTAGAAGCCTTGCATGACAGATAATTAGTTTGCTAGATTTCTCATGAGACTCTAAAACTGTTGGGTTAGTGGCAAGAGCTGCTAGAACAGAACAGCAATCAAGTATTTATGCTCAAACCAATACTTCAATCATGGTCCAATGCATCCCTCAAGAACCATAGGCAGGAAGTGGTGCTGGCTCAGAGCATGCCACCCATACTCCCTAGTACCCATGGAAGGATGAGCCTCTATCAGGCTATGTGCTCTGCAGTGCTCCCCATTGTTAAATATGGGCTGCTTTCCACATTTGTCAATTGTTCACCAAAATGTTCTGTTTCTCTAGCAACAAATTTGCATTATTGTGGACATAGCTTTAATATGTGTCCTTTCTTTATGCTTCTAAAAGCAATTGGCTGGCTGACCTCTTATTAAGACCTTGGGAATTACTGGGACTGGTTACTAATAGAAGTTTGTTGCATTAACTGAGTGGATACATAGAGGCAACTGCTTGCAACACAATCTAGAGTGTGGCACAATGTGGCCTAGATGTTGCTGCACTATAAAGTCTAATTTTTCTTCTCACAAAACAGCGAAAATCTAACCTGGGGTGGGGGAGTGAGTATGCCTGAAAGGTGTTGTTCTAACTGTGGTGCCTGTTTAGTTCCAGGAGCTGAATAAGCAGAGATTATGTAAAGCATTTTATTCTGGACCAGGCATTAGAACATGTCTATCAGCCATAGTATGTGCAACAGTGTGGCAGTATTCTTGTTCAGTACTCTTATTCAAAGTGCCTCCAGCCAACCATGCCCTTTTCAAGGATACTCCATTCCATTCCCATCCCTCCCAATAGTCAGTCAGCACTCTGTTCATTGAGCATACTTCCCCTCCTTACCCCAATTAATATTTTTTCCTTTTTTTTTGTATTTTTTGCAAATTTTGGAGTTCCCTAAGCTGAAACCTTCCTCTTTTGTATGGATGGTGCTTTTTGCTATTGTTATGAGCATGGGGGTTGGGATGGATGATTCCTGTGGGTCACCTTTCCAGCCTTTGATTTGGAATCCTGTGCCTTGGAATGAGGAACTCTCTGCTGGTCAAATTAGACTTTTGTTAACCAAATAGATTGGCCAGGTAAGATAATGGGCCGATCAGTTGCCTAGCAATGCAGAATGGGCCAGGAAGACCCCTTTTGTCATTTAAACTCTACAGGAGAGCCTTCCCCCCCACTTCTGGAAGCTAGCAGAAGTTGTGTGCTTGTAGTTTGAGTGTGTCTAGAGAATTGCTGGGAACTGGTAGGCAGACAGAGAGAGAGATTGGCTCTCTGCACCATGGCCTTTGGGGTGCCTCCTGCAACCCAGATGGAAAAGTTGGTTATTAGACTGCTGATGCCTTGAACCCCCCTCCATTCTTGAGCTCAGGTTGGAATGTGTGTAAATAAATAAACCATATTTCATAAAGACACCGCAGTCTCTGCTGTACTTCTTCCCAAAGGAAACCAAACCCTGGATGGCCACAGGGACCCCTGAAATCTCACCGCTTGGAGATTGGTGGAGGCGTGCAACACTATGTAAGGACTCTGTGAATGAATTCATTCATATATGACAGACACCTTTGAATACCTAATGCTAAGAACAAAGAACTGGAGAGGGTTGTTACATCCCAGTTTGTCTGCTTTCCACAAGCATCAGGCTAGCCACTGTTGGAAAAACAGTAATACAGAAAAGGTGGGTTTTTAGTGTGATTAATCAGGGCTCCTTCTTTGTCAATAAACAGTTATCCAATGGGGCTGCTTGACAGCAAATAAGCCTATTCTCTCAGTAGAGGGGGTTGTATCCACGGTTAATAATACCCAGAGTAGACCCATTGAAATTAATGAACATAACTAACTTA
The DNA here is from genome assembly GCF_030035675.1 of Rhineura floridana. Lineage (NCBI taxonomy): Eukaryota > Metazoa > Chordata > Lepidosauria > Squamata > Rhineuridae > Rhineura > Rhineura floridana. The sequence goes on from NC_084482.1 coordinate 39,751,447, forward strand.
TGGCCATTCATTTCAGTGGGTCTACTCTGACTAAAACTTAATTGGATACAACCTTTGGAAAGAATTGAAATCTCAGGGTGACTTTCAGCTTTGCGGCCTTCTGTGGCCAAGCAAAGCCTTCACTCTCACACCTGCCCTGACTAGCTCCCTCTCATCACAGTCCATCAACTGCACCCTTAGTCTGCCCTTGGTCACCCTCACAGTTCTTAGGTGCAGGGCCATTGATAAAGATTCTCTTTGTGCCAGCTCTATTCTACCCAGCCCGAGATGCCTCGGGTGAACTGTACAGGGATGCTGAAAAACTGTTTTCTTTCCCGGGAAAGCCTTTTCTCCCATCCATCTGAGCCAAAGATGGTCTTTTCAGTTCATGGCAGACACACACATACAGATCAGCAATGGATGGTGTGTGCAGCAAAAATGGCTCTGCAGTGAACAAACAACTGAAGTTGACAAAGCTGAGTCCCCCCTCCCTATCCATTTGTTAACCAGAAGAGATGGGGCCCCAATGGCACCTTTGCATGTCTCATGTGGTTTGTTACAGGTTATAACCCCACCCCACCCCCAGTAACACATCTTGGCCTTGTATCAGGACTGCTAGCAACTAGACATGAAGATCTTTGTTCAATGTTATTTGATTGTTTCTGGTGAGCCATGAGAGGACAGCCACTTTAATGATTCTTCATCCTTCCCAGGGAGTCACTACTAGCCACAATGGCCATGCTGTGCCTCCACATTCGGGGGCAGTAGGCTTCTGAATACCAGCTGCTGGAAATTGCAGGAGGGGAGAGTGCTCTTCTGCTCAATCCCTGCTTGTGGGCATCTAGCTGGCCATTGTAAGAACAGGATGCCGGACTAGATGGGCCACTGGCCTGATCCAGCAGGCTCTTCTTATGAACCTTATGCTCTCTCATGGGAAGAGTTAGGACAGGTAAGTGCTGGAGCTGGTGGCAATTAAAACCATCCAAAATATTATTACCAGAAAAATAAACAGTGACGTGTTGCACACTGTTCTCTATCATGACATCATGCCTTTGGTTTGGGCAAATAAGATTATTTCACATCGGAGGCTGCCTCATACCAGGTCAGGCTAGTTGCCCATCTGGTCCAGTATGTCTACAATAATTGGCAGTGGCTCTCAAGCAGAGATCTTCCCTTTCACCTGCTGCATGATATTAAAAAACAACAATAACCTGGAGATACCAGTGATTCTGGGACTAACTTCATACAAAGCATAAGCTCTGCTACAGAGCTGCCCCTCTTTAATCTACCCCAGTAACTCCGACTCTGTTTTGCTGTAGAGATCAGTCACTCATCTGGGTGAGGTATTGTAGAGACACACACACCCTGCCCTCCTTTTGTAGGGGGCCCCCTGATCTTGGGAGTCTTGAAAAGCTCTGTCTCCCATTCCCATGATTCAGTCCACTCTTATATCACTGGCCAACTCGCTGGTTCTAGAAGCTGCCAGTTATAAACAATTACATGGCCTTTTGTACTAGGTGCCAAGGACAGAAATCCTTTTGCAGGAAGGGTGGTATTCAACTAGCTCATCCCATCAACACAAGGATTATTGTTAGCACAACAGGACTCCCCCCTCCTCCCACCACACATGCCCTGTACCTTCCCCAAATCTGCTCTGGAGGATTGGGGGAACCCCTAGCACAGATTTAAGGGACATGCAGAGGGAAGGGTAAATCCTGCTGTGCTAGCAGGAATTCTTGTGCTGATGGGACCGTGACTTAGTGCTATGTTGGATACAATCCTAAGTAAGTAAATAAATGAATCAAATGAGTGGCTCTTTGTTTTGTGTGGATAGCATTACTATAGGTAGTATGAGTTAATAACATTATTATTAGCTTATACAGAGGCTGTTTTGCCTCTCTTAATAACTGCTAAATGAGTTATTAGGAACTACAATGAAGGCTCTGAGATTAGTGCTATTTTGCAGTTTAATCTTAGATTCAATCCAAAAGAGCCTTAGAACCTTGCTGACTATTGTGTCCCCTCTCCAGAAATCTGAAAGGTGGCAAGCTGCCTTATACCAAGTCAGATCATTGGTTGAGCTAGCTCAGTATTGGCTGCTGCAGCCTTCCCCAGCTTGATGCCTTCCATATGTTCTGGACTAGCTTTTCCTAACCTTTGGGTCTCCAGACATTGCAGGACTACAGTTCCCATAATTTCTGTCCATTGGCCATGCTGGCTGGGGCTGATTAGAACTATAGTCCGGCAACATCTGGGGACCCAAAGATTGGGAAAGACTGTTCTGGACTACAACTCCCATAATCTCTGACCACTGACCATGGTGTAGTAGTCCAAAACATCTGGAGGGCACCAGGGTGGGGAATACTGGTTTACACTGACTGGCAGCAGCCCTCAAGAGTTCAGACAGGGTTTTTTCCCAACCCGTACCTGCAGATGCCAAAAACTGAACCTGGGCACTTTTGCAGGCAAAGCTCTCCCTATGCATGCCATGCTTTGTTAAGATGCTCTCTAACCCTGCCTGGATTGGGTAAGGTTCTGACCTCTCTTCCTTGGGGGCCTGTCAACAGCTATGTGGGAACGGAAAGAGAATACAGCTACCTTATATTCAGTAACAGGAGCCCAAGACGACCCATTGGTACAAACCTCAGGAAAGATGCCTATGGACTAGACATCATTGCACACCCAGTGGTTGGAAAGCTCCAGTTGACACTATTATGATAGTGCCTACGTATAAGGACACTGTAGCCTGACTGAAGGTTTATAAGTTGTTACAGTTAGGAACATATGTAGAGTGTCAATGGCAAACAACTGAAGGAAAGGGCTGTTAGTCGTTCAAGGGGGGTTGAATCCTTTCACCCCAAATAACACATTTCCTGAATTTAAAAAACCAGGAAATCAGCCATGAAATGCAATATGCATGGGGTTCTTTTGGCTTTTCATCATACCCTCAGTTCTAACTGGCAGTGCTCTTTCTTTTGCAGAGATATAAATCATACACTGCTGTGAGTTTATAAATGGGGAAGTCCATTCTGCACAGCAGGAACTTCAGAATAAAAATAAATGTTAAAGCAAAACAGGAATTAAGCCTAAAGCAAACATGGGTAGGGAACAAATGAGAAAGTCCCCGGGTGCAGGAGGTGGTGAGGGAGGGGATCGATGATGATTTCCTAGAAATTTCTTGCTGAAAGATTGCAGTGAGAATCTGATGCTCCATTCTAAATAGGGTCATCTATCATGCTGGGAACATCTAAAAATAGGCTATCTTTGTTAACATTCTCTGCATGGGTATGTGTGTCTGCATATTTTATTCCTTGATTTAATGGCATTTTCCAACCAGCTGAATAAAAGGCAACAGTGCATAGATTTGTGTGAATAGCCCAGTGCTGTTTTTCCCAAACTCCAAGGCATGCTAAAGTGGAATAGGGGGCAGAAATCTAATGCTGTGCCTGTGATTTGGAACTAGGGCAGTGATCCAATAGTGTCCTCTGAGGCCCTGTTGATTTATAAGGCAAGTTTGGGCCACAAATGCCAACATGCAAACTATGTTGCTTTGCTTTCTGTGACAACCCTCCAATTCTTCCCTGGCTGGGTGCTCTCTCTGTTTCCCTGAGATGCAGAAGGAATTTATGGAGGTAGAAAATTGTCTCCCTTGACTCTGGGTGTCAGAGGGCAATGCTTAACTATGGGAAAAACTAGAGATGTGAAGACCCAGGGGAAAAAATGGAATTTTTGGGGGGTGGGTGGGAGACATCTCTCTCCTGAATTTTTCCAGTTTTTCTCTGGGCCTTCTTCACATGTCTAGGAAAGACTGGAAGGAGATTTTTTTCCCATCCTTACCATCATACCACAGAGTAGCGGTATAGATTTACATTTGGTTTTAGAAAACATGAATTGATTATGCTCTAAGTCAGGGGTGGGGAACCTGTGGCCCTCCAGATGTTGGGCTCTAACTCCCATCAGTCCCTGTCAGCATGACCAATGCTGAGGAATGATCAGAGCTATAGTCCAGCAAATGTCCAGCAACATCTGGAGGGCCATAGGTTCCCCACCCCTGCTCTAAGTAGACACCGCCCATATAAAGCATTAATGGGTTTATATCAGCCTTCCATAACCTTTGGCCCTCCAGATGTTGTTGGACTACAGCTCCCATCATTCCTGACCATTGGCCATGCTGGCTGAGGGCTGTCTTCCAACAACATCTGACGAACACCAGGTTGGAAAAGGCTGATCTATATTATGCCTTAAAGGATTTCTTGTGATAATCATTATCATTTTATTTGTATGCTCCTTTCCCCACACACAAAACAGTAACAACAAAAATAATGAAACAATAACATAGCAGCAAACAAAAAACAACGTTTCAATGCAGTACTATAAATATAAGCTTACAGCTTCTGGCTGACAAAGCATAAATAAGAAGGGAATTTGACAGTTTCACTTTGCCCTTAGAAACCCTCATCCCATGGTGTTACTCGCAGTCCCTTCTCCTGCAGTAGTGATGGTGGTGGTCATAGTGGTGAAAGACTCTGGAAATGACTAGCTGAGCTCTCCAACATCCCAGAGAGATGAGACAGGCATAAGGGCTTTATAGCTGCCATTAGCAAAGCCATCAGAAGCTAGAGTGAGGAAGGCAAGCAGCAGGGCATAGGAAACAAGGGGCTTAGGGAAGAAGGAGCAGGCTTGAGAAAACAGCAGGTCAAAGCAAGCATAGCACTGGGGGGGTTGGATGGCCAAGAGGAATAAAAGGAAAAGGCTGGCAGGTGTAATCTGAAAGAGCAAAGGACTAAAAGTGTGTGTGTGTGTGTGTGTGTGTGTGCACGCGTGCGTGCGCATGTGTGTGTGTGTGTGTGTGTGTGTGTGTGTGTGTGTGTGTGTGTGTGTGTGTGTGTGTGAGTGAGTGAGTGAGTGAGTGAGAGAGAGAGAGAGAGAGAGAGAGAGAGAGAGAGAGAGGGTAGAAAAATAAAATATGTCCAAAATAAGGTACTGAAGAAGGAAGGCTGAACCTCACATATTTGAAACAGCCTGCCACATTTTGGGGTGTATACCTCAAATTAAGATAGAAGCCACAATGATACATCTGCAGTTTAAATGGTGACTTTGTGTAAGGAGTATAAGATTTTTTATTTAGATTAATATTACATTTACAGTATTTAAATAATATATTTTTTAATCTTTGCAGGAGTTGTTCTATGAATTGTATTGTTACACACACTTATGCTGAATTGTATAGTTGTTTGTACATTGATTGACCACTGAAGAAGACTGTCAAAATGCATTTGGTCATATGTTTTGATATTGTATTTTAGTAGTTGTTTTTGTATATACTGGTTATATTTACTCTTGCTCATTCAGCTATGACAGATGTGTAGATGTTATTCACATTTTAAATTTTTATAAAGCATCCACATCCATATCATAGGCAGTTTTGAGTCTGATTTGTATCATTTTCTTTTGCCTCTGTTTCTGTGAATATATGGAGTACAGCAACAATTTGCAAAATTTACACTAAAAAAACCTCCAAAAACAATTGTGGAATAATGGCACTGACAGTTCTTCAGAATAGTCTCCAACGGACATGAGGAGTGTCTCAGTTTGCACAAGATAAAACAATGGGAGATGAAATATATTCTAGAAAAATTCTAGGTGTGCTCTACGTTTTTAATTGACCATGCCCACCTTTCCTTAAGTGAAGTGGTTTAAGCATAGCAGGCTGAATACATCTATCTTGGGCAGGCCAAGTTTGTTTTCTCCAACAGCTAGATTCATTGCTTGAATAGCAACATATTGTGATTAGTCTGATTTTACATCAAACTGCAGTTTCAGATTCAACTGTTAATCCACGCAAAATAGAAATAGAACATAACCCCCAGTTTGAAACACAAAAGGTTGCCTTCACCGTCATATGATGACCAATAAAAAGGCTTTGAAATTAATAAAAATAAATTTGACACAGATTTCTAGGATGAATAATGAGAGAGAGATAATTTTCTATGTTACATTCTCCATAGAAACAGTAGTAACACAGGAAAGAAGCAAAGTTAGAAGAATATCAACAAACATACAAAAATGTAATTCTCCAACTTTGGAGATGACAGGTGTTTTCATCACTCACCATATGCTCAGAGGCACATGTTGGCAAATTCTTCCAAGCTACACAGGAAGTGGATTGGACTGTGAAAGACCAACCCAAATGGTGTTTGCATTTTCACAAATTTGTAGGGCAGTACAATATCTTAGCGAGGAGGTCAGATCTCCTGCTCCCTGGTGCATTCACTATAGCTGCCCAATTTCCCTGCTGTTTAACGTTTCATAGAAATATCTGTTGGCTATAGGTACATTCTTAAACCACAAGTTTTTTTTGCTTGTGAGTGAATTAATAATTTAGATTAACTGATTAAAACAGTTTTGATACTTAAATGTATTGGTTTTTTTAATAAAGGTGGTTATAAGGAATGCAAATGGCAAGCTCCTTTTGAAAGAGGTGCTCCCCCTGAACAGGAAGGAAGGTGGTGCCTCCCAAACAGATGTGCAAATCATCAAATCATATCACACACACACACACACACACACAGAGAGAGAGAGAGAGAGAGAGAGAGAGAGAGAGAGAGAGAGAGAGAGAGAGAGAGAGAGAGCTGTGGGTTTAGTTTTGTTTTGCCTTAAAACTCCTGGCTGAATCAAATTTATGCTGTTTATGCAAATATGATCGATTGATTAAACTTATACAACTTTTTTTTAATTAGGTGGCAGCCCTCAGTCAAAGAATTTTGGGAATATTATCTAGCATTCAAATCAGCAACTGGGATCTGTGTCATTGCTTAGAACTGAGGTAGGGAGAGCCTGTGTGGTCCTCCAGATGTTGTTGAACTTGCAACTCCCATCAGCCCCTGCCAGTCTGGACAATGGTCAGGCAAGATGGATGTTGTAGTCCAACAGCAACCAGGGCCACGGGTTCCTCACCCCTAATTTGGAAGATGTCCTCAGATTCTCTGAACAAACACACTACTTCCTCCACAAAGTATAAGAGGAGAGGTGAATCTATTGTATGCTTAAAAAAAAAAGAGCCTCATAGCTGCAACGCATTTCTTCTTGGCTGCCCCAAGCTTAACATGCTAAGCATACTTGCTTTCAAGAGAAATCAGTGACACTTACTTACAAGTAAACATGGTTAGGATCAGACTATTTTGTGGCACTTGCGATAAACCCCAGGCATCACATGGAACAGATAATTTTGCCTGACAGTGATGGCACCTCTTTGCGGCTGTTCCTTTGAGTTGTTTGCAGCAGGTGGTGCTACAACAAACTTTTATCATACCAGCAGGCCTCTGGAACCAACATAGCACAAAACTGGAAGACAAGGGTTTCTATTTCCAGCCCTTTTTGCAACGTGGCAACATCATTTCTCTTTTCTTCTTTAAAGGCAAAAAGCCCTTCACTTTCCCCTAAGCTGGAACAGGCTCATGAAGATAGAAGGCCATTTGAGCGGACAATCAATATGTGTGCTGTATGCATTTGTTCCCTCCTGCTCGTAGTTATTTCTGAAAGCTCGGAGCATAAACATTTTGCTCCTAGTTTTGGGCAAGCTTCAGGGATTTTAAATTTCTACATTCTTGGGCACAGGGCAGGGTAATTTTTCCCCACTGTGTGATGAGGAATCAGCAACCAAGTTCTGACATGTGAAGAAAGAACTAAGTGCAAGGAAGAGAATGAGCTAATTCTCGATAACAAAAAGATCACTGGTTATCTCACCATAGTTGTTCAGAGTTCTATGCTTTAGCATACTTAACTGTTAATCCAGATCTAATAAGATATAAATGCATCCCCCCCATCTGCACTATACATGTAAAGCAGTATTATACCATGTTCTTGTTAACTGCCCAGAGAGCTTCGGCTATGGGGCAGTCTATAAGTTTAATGAAATAAATAAATAAATAAATAAACAGTCATGTAGATGGTTAAAGGTGCGGAGTGGAGACCTCTATTCCCTTCACAGAGCTACAATTCCAGAGTGGTTTAACAGTCAATTCTTCTTACCGGGGAAGGAACTCTGAGAATGGTAGCTCTGAGGGGAAGAGAGGGTCTCCTAACATCTCTCAGCACCCTTAACAAACTACAGTCCCCAGGATTTTTTGAGGGAAGCCATGACGGTTTAAATTGGTGAGATACTCCTTTCAGTGTATGCAGATGGGGCCTAAATTATAACAAGAATTTGTCTTTATTATGTATAACATAGTTATGTACGCACATCTTAATTGTGGTTCAGAAAACTCATGACAGGAAGGGTTAGAGGAAAGACAACAAAATGGGCTGGGGATGGTGGCTGGCTTCCAGTTACTGTTTAGGGATGACATTTTAAAACCACCACCCACCCACCGTGCATAAGAGTGGCATTGCATTAGTGGGTTCTGCTATGAAAACATCAGTCAAAAATTATGTGCTGTGATTATATCTATACAGGATGTATAGGTACCAGGTTAGTGGCCCTTGTGTATTTTTAAAAATTAAATTAAATTGGATTTTTTTTTTTTTTTAATGGCAGGGGCTTTTCTGAATCTGTGTCTCTGTGATGGTGCTCTCTCTATGTATGATTGAGAGATATGTATATGAGGTCTGTGAGAGAGGGAGAGACACCCTTGGGCAGAGACAGAGAGGAAGATATATATGTCTGTGTATATGTGAAGTGTGTGTGTGAATGAGAGAGCACTGTATCTGTGGGTGTGTGCAAGAGAGAGCATAATGTGGCCACCTTGTGTATGTTCCTGGTACTGGGGAATGCTCCCTGTTGCTATTAGACAGCATCTCTCTCCCTCCCCCTCTCCCTCTGTGTGTGTGTGTGTGTGTGTGTGTGAGAGAGAGAGAGAGAGAGAGAGAGAGAGAGAGAGAGAGAGAGAGAGAGAGAGATCAATATTGTGTGATCACCACAATCTGGATCTGCAGGACATATATAACTTGCCACAGCAAGCATGAGATTGTCCTTAACAGCAGTGACTATACTTTCTATACATTTCTGTTATGCTATGCCCCAATGCCAACCATTTTGTGACTGGCACATACAGCACTCTCAAAATTTTAAATGTGCCCACTGATCCCAAAAGGTTGGCAACCCTGCTATACATGCGAGGGTGCCAGTTCAACCTATTTTGCTACCTTAGGTGAACATTAGTTTTGCAGCAGGAAGAGGCATGTTACACATCTTGTTCTGTAGGGAGGGCTTGCACTTCCTCAAGGGTTTTCCGATTATGTCACCTTTTCCTTCTATTTAAGTGAATGGAGTTATTGGAAGGGACTTTCACTAAATTCACGGCAGAGTGGAGGCTGAAATTGGACAATGTTGTCCCAATAGTCTGGGGTGGAGAGGGTGTGTGCGTGTGTTTCCCCCAGGGGGATTTTCCTAACCTGGAGTTCCTGGATTTTTTTATGCCCTAGGCAAATTGGGTTGGGCTGGCCCTGCTTAGGTGTATTAGAAATGCAACTGCATCTCACATGAAACATGTCAGTTGTTAACTGTTGACCACAAACCTCTGCAACGTATCAATAGACAGATTAAGCATCCATATGCAATGTGAACTACCCCTGCTAATAATAATCTAGATAGCAGGACTGGTATTGCTACCTTTTTCTTTCAGGTCTCCTGTGCCTTAATGACAACACATTCAGCAGAAACATACCAAACATGGCTTTTCAGATCACGGTGAAAGTCTTCACTTGCTGAATTTCTTGAGTGTCAAGGTAAAGAGCATCTATCCGAGGAGGGAGAGGGAGGAGTGGAAACCCTCCTAGGAAGAGAGGCAAATGACAACTTATCCAAACTACTGCTGCAGTCCTAAACCTACTCATTTGGAAGCAAATCCTATGCAGTTTGGTTTGTATATACATATGTTAGAAAATATGGGTAATGATATACTGATTTCATTTGTTAATTTTAGAATTGTAAAGGTACCTTCCCAAGAAAAAGAGCTAGATGATTTCAAAATTTATCAAGATTTTCCCATCTTGATGCGGATCTTCCCCACCGACACTTACTTGTAAGTTGGCAAGCAACGCAAGTCCTATACTGAAAAACAATGGAGGCGAGTAAGCTTGCTCAGGATCTGGGCTGTCAGGCCTACAGCTTAAACACATCTATGTGTACAGATCTCCCCTCAAAGGTAATAGATCATAAGCATGTAATCATTTTCAGGATTCAGGTCGGTGCTGTCTTCTTATTGTATTCACATCTGAAGGTTCGAGACAACAAAGTTCTGAAGGCAAAACTACAATGGAAGTTCTGCAAATGGAACTCCAATGTAGGATTCTTCTTTTAAAAAAAACAACAGCCAAACAGTGGGGTTTGATTTGCTCAGGGCCATAGGAGGAAGGGGGAACTTCACCACTAATGCCACAGTCATGATCCAAAGTATACCTACCCCCAGTGGTTGCTATTCATCAATAGGGGGAAACACAACATCAGCTGATAGGTTTGTCCCACCATGGCTAATGGCAACTAAAGTGGATTGGTGAATTCAAGTGTGGAACAAAGATCTAGAATCCCTCCACCCCTACACAGAGCCTCAACTTAAATTGTCCCTTCAACAAATGCTGTTGAAAAAGGAAAGTTACATTGGGAATTCTGGTTATGAAAGTCCAACATAATGTGTAGCTTTGCCTTGAGAAGTCACGCAAGACCTATCATCAACTACTTTTTTCTTGCTTTTTTAAGTTCCCCGTGCTGCCACCATCTCCTCCTCCTTAGACGCTGCAGTGCCGTCTATTCATCATTTAAATAAGGAAGCATTTGAGCTGCTGTTGCTAGAAACATGTGAGGATACTGTAGCAAAATGACCTAAGTTAATATATATGTGTCATGATGATACAATATTTGTGGAATGGAACTAGATCCATCCAAATGCAGTGCAGGCAGCCACTGACACAGGAGGAAGACCACATGAGGCAACAGCCCATATGGATGGCTCACAATATTAGGAGCTTGGCTTTTGATGGAAGATTTAAAGCAGGCAGTAACGTTCTAAAGGTAGGGGCAGAGGTGGTTCATATTGCTGAATTAGTATCACATGTAATAAAATGATTAGTAAACAAGCTTGGGGTTCTCCCCTCCCCCAAGCAACTGATCAGTCACATTAATCTCGAAAATGGACACTCTCTCAGTACTGAGTGCCCTATTTGCCAACGTGGCTGTCAGTTTAGTAGATTCAAGGTCATGGAAACATGTTGATCAGCTTTGGAGCAACCATAAAACAAGTGCAAAATTTTTCTAGAGCAGCATACAGCAATGAACAGTTGATGCTGGGTGGGCCAGCCCAACTTTGCTGCTTGAGGTCAAGGATGGTGCCCTGGCCAACAGAATTCCACGTACAGAATCTGACTGGACTGGCAGTTGAATCTTACTCCAGCACTGGGGATGGGGCAGCATCCTCCATAGTACCTGAAGGCTGGTTAGCTTAGGGACCCCCAGGACTGCAGGGACACCAAGCTCTATCCTCTCACTAAAGTGAATGGCTGAGAAGCTACCCCCACACTGATCCTAGCATATGGCTCCCACAATGGCTGTTGCATTCTGCCTAATAGTACGGCCGGCCCCAATGGGCGGGAGGAGTAACTGGAGAAACCAAATGTAGAACCATAGAATATGAATGCTGGTGCAGAGCGATAGTAAATGTGAGCTGTGAGTTGCTAAGTCCTGGGTTCTAATCTCTCCTTAGCTGTGAGCATATAGAGCAAGCTGCTGTCTCTCAGCCTAGGCTCCTTCCCCATTTGCATTGTGATGACAATAATACGGTTCTATTTTTTGGCAAGATGTATTTAAGGAGATATCATTAATCACACAACAAAATGTAAAATGTACACCATAATTGGGGTTGTTAACTCTGTTTACTGATGAGCAAAAGATACTTGCGCACAAAGAACGGATAGCTTTCTTGCTTGTAGTGGCATACCAGGTGATTGGTTTGCACTGGAAACAGCTGGATAATATGTGCCTAAAGATCTGGAGACAAAAAATCTAGACAATAGCGTTAATGGAGAAACTAACAAAGAAAATAAGACATTGAACAGAACTAAGAAGAGGATGATTTCACTGAAGTATGGTACTGATCTATTATTGCACATATAATTCCCAGGCACAGGCTCTACAACCACCAGTGTCTCATGCCCAGCTGTGGAGGAGGCTATTAGACTGATCTGACTATTATGTTTGATGTATTATTGCTTTATACTTACCATCTGTGCAAGAGGATGGATGTTCAATGGCTACACACCCGGGGGTGGGGGGAGTGTCAACAAGGGAAGCTGGAAAATGTTATTTATATGAAAAATTTAAAAATGTAAAAAATATGGTTTTATTTGACAGGCTTATTATAATAAATGTAAATGTACTGCCTTCAATTCCAACTTGGGTCGTCATGAGGCTGAGAGGCAGTGAGTGGCCCAAGGTCACCCAGTGCGCTTCATGGCTGTGCAGGGATTCAAATCCTGGTCTCCCAGGTCATAGTCTAACACCTTAACCACTACACCACACTGGCTCTGCTTATTATAATTGCTGAAATTTGCTTTGGACACTCTAAAGTGGTTAAATATCACAATCACCAGTAGATATGGCCTCTTATGTGCCTGTGGAGTGAACAATTACCAGAATCTGTGCACTAGCTATTTATTTTATTTATTTATTATAATTATACCCTTTCTTTCACCATGAAACCCAAGGCAGCAAACATGTGGTTCCCAAGTGGTCTCCCATCCAGGAACTGATCAAACCCAAACCTGCTTAGCTTCAGCAAGGTGTGGCCTCATGTGCCTTCAGACCATAGCCTGGGACACGTAATGCAAGAAATGTAGGCCAACATGGGAGCAACCTGTTTCTATCGCCTCTGCTTAAATACAGCATTAGGGTAGGTACTGAGCAGATGCAGACGTCATCACCTCATGTTCGTTAATAAATTCTGGGTCTTCTGCTTTTAAGCTTTCTATAGATGTAGGTTTGTTGGGGGGGGGGAATCCAAACTAGGATCTCAGTGTGAACGCTCCCATCACCAATACTAACGTTTTTACATTATTATTAATTTCCCAAGAACAGCCAGAAAATGAAGAGTCCACTACCAGGGGCACCCTCACAGCACTGCCAAATCGCTCCGCCTCCCTTAAGTATCGTCCGGTATCTAGAACAAATGGCAATAGCGCACCATGGCCCCAATTGGTGTCCGCAATGGAGCAAGCGTTCTCTCCCCACCAAAGCCACTCGGTGGGTCTTATGCGTGTCTGGGCGCGACAGCTGTAGCTTCCGTAGGAAAATTAAAACGTTGGAAGGAAGAGGGAAAGCCTTGCCGGGATGTGAGCGGCTTTTGTGGCGGGATGTCTGTGTGGTACGATGGAGGTCACCCCCATAGTTGGGCGAGTGTTCGCCTTCTTCGGCATTTGAGATATATAGCACGTAAGCTGCAGTCTTGAACACGCACGCTAGGAAGCGAAAAACTAAAAATTTATTCGGAGGAGTCAACATGCTTAGAAAGTAGCTATTTTTCTTTCGCTCGCACCTGCGGCATCTTTAAGTGCGTGAAACACACAAGACTGAATGAGACAATGAGAGCAATTTAGGGGGAATGTCGCCCTAGAATATGGGAGAACCCGGGACGTGCTGAGCCTGCGCAAAAGGGAAAGCAGCGGGCGGGGCGCTGCGAACGTCCCGTTTTTGCTTCTGCAACCTGAGGGGCTTCGCCTCTGCACCAACAGCGTCGTCTCGTTTTATAAAATGATTATTATTCCAGGATTTGTCGCATTGCGGTCTCCGTCTCCCCTCCCTTCCCCCGTTACACACGAATCCATGCAGAGGTGGGGGGAAGCTGCGCCTGCATTTGGCGAAGGAGGCGGGTCGCGATGCCACTCCTCATTCATAGTCTTGTCGCCGTCGATAACCGCCGGGCTAAAAAGCTACAAGCCAACGCCCTGGCTTCCTGATCGCGGGCGAAAGGGGGCGCTCGAGAGCAGCAGCTTGGGGAGAGACAAAGAGCCGCCGGGGAATCATTTTGGAACTGGGCGTGGTTGCTGGGAAGAAACCGGTGTGCGCGCCACAAACAAGGATGGCTGCTGCCTTCCAGAAGGCTGGGCTTTCATGAACTGGAGTCATCGTAAAGCTAACTCTGAATGGTGCGTAATTCCCTGCGGAAGCCGCATTATAATAACTTCCGCCCATCCTGGGTCTGAAGGAGCTGACGAGTGCATTAAACTGTGTGATAAGTACATTTCCGGGCTAACACGACTTTTTTTGAAAGAAGGCTCAGAGGCGTAAAAAAAAATAGAATTCATTTAATCAATACTATGATAGCCCCATCCCAGCATTGTTTGTTCACCGGTGAGATCCACGGAGTCCGACGGGACTCGAAGTGTGCCCACTGACTTGGGTGTAACACCCCCACAGAACACTGTGGAATTGCTTCCGAGTAAACATGTTGCAGACTTTGTGTTCACCCTCACGCAGCACTGCTGTCTGACTGTAGTCTTGAATTTTCTGGGATCTGAAGCGAAGAGATAATTGTCCAAAGTCACACTATCCACCCGTAGATGCAATCGGTGGCCCATATCAGGGATAGGCAATGTGATGCCGTCCAGATATTTGTGGGACTGCAACTCCCATCAGCTCCAACCCGCATGGCCAGGGATAATACAAGTTCAAGTCCAGCAACATTGGTGGGCACCAGGTTGCCTACCCAAGTCCTTAATTCTTCTCGCCTATTGTCTCCAGTGTAGAATGGAAACAGGGAGGGGATGGATGTACCCAAACATCTGCTGCAGGACATAGGGTTGTAGCCAATTTAAGTTACAGTCAGAGTAGACTAGGATTGCCACCTCTGTGGGGCCTGAGACTGATCCTGTATCTTTAGGAGAAGAGAAGGTCAGCCAAGGAGAAGAGAAGGTCAGCCAAGTGCAGGTGTTCTTTCAACTCTGTAATGGGAAAAACCACAAGGTGGAATTCTCCCTCCCCCTCCACAACTTTTAAAGATACAGAAGACCTCTTCAAGGCCGGGCCTGGCAAAGGTCTTCTGTATCTTTAAAAGTTGTGCAGGGGGAAGGGAGAGTTCCACCTTGTGGTTTTCCCCATTACAGAGTTGCAAGAACACCTGCACTTGGCTGACTTTCTCTTCTCCTACAGATACAGGATCAGTCTCATGCCAAGAACCTGGCAACCCTAGAGTAGACCCATTTAAATTAATGGACCTAAGTTAGTTTTGTCTATTAATTTCAATGGTTCTACTCTTAGTACTAGCATTGAATATAACCCATACTGATTTTTTTTCATATACCCTGTCTGATTTTGAGCTAAATCAAGGAACACCAAGGAACTCCCAGGCCCAAGTGACTCCCTCCCAAAAGGATTATTCCCATGCTAGGCCTCTTTATAGCTACATAAACCATCCGAGCTCCTTGGAAGAAAAGTAGGGAAAATATGTAATAAATAAAAATAACAGTGCTGCCACACTTTACCTCTTTAGCCATCTTAGGCTGCAATCATAACCCTACTTACCTGGGAATAAGCCCCATTGAATCCAGTAGGAGTAGACATGGTGAGGATTGCACTGGAATTTATGCACCCTTATTTGGGAGTAAGCCCCATGGGATCCTGTAGTGCTTACTCATGAGTAAACTTGCATGGAATCAGACTGAATGAGGTTTATATATATATGAGAGATTTATGAAATGCCTCCCACTGAAGTTAGGGGATCTGCATTCAAAATCACTGAATGCTGATAAGCTAGTCCCTGAAGCTCCCCTGATACTGGCAGTCAGAAGCTTAAAGTTATTTTTTCCTATGATTTCAATGTTCTGCCTGTGAATGAGATAGTTTCTAATCCTTGTAAAGGATTATGAGCCGCTGATCAGAAGATGGTAGTTATTGGGACTTCCGGGAAGGGTGACTTCGCTTGTGCCTGCTTTTGGGACGGGCTCCCGCCTCAAAAGAAGCTTATTCAGATATAAATCAGTCAGAACATTTTTTTTTTTGACTGATGAAATTTCTCCCGGGCAGGGAGAAACATAGAGATTAACCTCAAAAGCCTGTTTTTGTTGGGAGGACTGGATTTCATTAATTTATGAGATAAGGTCCAGCCAACAATGCCGGACGGACTTCCGAACAAGCTCTATCTGTTTAAGCGATACGTTTATCTTTTCTTTAAAGAGAGAACGGACTAACAGGCAAGCACCCTTCTTTCTATTATTTTTTTTACTTGGTTTAAATTGTTGCAGCAAAAGGAGATTTGTCAGATTGATCGGCTTTGGACAACTTCTGGGTGAGCTATAACTCTTCTCTGTTATTCACGAAATTAACAGCTTATCTCTGTTTCTGTCGCAAAAAGCTGTCCTGGAAGTGCATTCTAAAGATATAAACAGAAGAGGGATTTCTATTCCTGATTTCTATTCCGAGGAATATTATATTGTCTGGGACTATTCTCTTTTTGGTCTATTTTATTTTGACGAATCTGCTTCTTCACGACGCCACTAACTGTTTTGATGCTGGGAACTAAATTTGTTTTGCATTCTTGAACATAGAGAGATAAGGCAGGTTGCTCTGTTTATACTGTGATGTCATCAAGCCTGGAATATTAACCCAATTGTTGCTGAAATAAGAAGTGGTTCTTCTTTATTTTTGTTTTGCTTTGTTTTCGTGGTTTTAAAAAATGGCAATCAAGAAAGTGGCTGAGAATCTGGAAGTAATTATGTTTCAGAAAATAATGGATGAGATTGAGATAACGAAACAAACCCTGCGACAGGGTAGTAAGGAGCTGAAAATTGAACTGAGCAAAATGACGCAGGAGCTTAAAGAAATAGGGGATCCTGTGAGAGAGGAGAATGAGATCAGAGATGAGAAAAGAAAAAATAAAGGGAAGATACAAGCCCTGGAGATTGGAACAAATGTGGAATTGGAAAAAGATCTGGAGTTTATGGATTTTAGAAATAAAATCTACTGTTTGGAATTTAACGTTATCTCTGAAGAAATTAATGAAGATATTAGAGATAAAGTTATCAATGGCTTGGATAATCTTCTGGACTGGAATGATGTGATGGAGCTTGATATAGAGAAAATCTATGGAATTAACTGCAGCCATGTGACAATGGAAAAACTCTTAAGAGATGAGCCAGTGCATTTTGTAAAAAAGAAGAACACAGATATGACTTTACAACAGTATTTCAGCAACTTATTCAGAATGGATGGCAAGAAAATATTTGGGATAGAGGAAATTCCCATCAGACTCTTATTATATGACTATGGTTACAACAGCAAGATTATTATGGAATACTGATAATGGAAGATTGGACACTGAAATTACTGGACTTAACAGGACTATTGAAGATGGAAGATGGAACTAATAGGGATAATGGAATAATGGCTATTGAAATTATTGGACCTAACAGATTCTGATGAGATGGATTAATCGAAATGTTTATTTGGACTATGGTTATGACAATAAGATTATTATAATTATTAACGAGATGGATTAATTGACATGTTTATTTGGAGAAAAATTGATAGATATATTTCTTAAAGAATTGAAACCTCTCTTTGACTTTTTGTGGAAAGAATAAAGTAATGTTTATGAGATTTGATGATTAATTAAGATAACTACTGGAGGAAAGTGATTTTATAATATGATTTAAGAGACAGGATTGTTATATATTGTAGACCTATAACTGATTTGATATGTGACAAATGGGAAGTCAACATTTTATTTTTTTTGTTTAATCCTTTTTGTTTTGTTTTTTGTCTTTGAATGTTTTATGATTTTGTTTTCTATGTTTTATGAAAATTTGAATAAAAATTATTGTAAAAAAAAAAAAAGATGGTAGTTATTCAAGATTAGAGAAGGAGAAAGCATAGGAGTGTAAATGTGTGCAAGTGATGCAGAATGCTTTGGGCATACTTTTCCTCCAGAGCCTTCTTAACTGTACATCCCAACAGACTTAGAAGCAGGAAAAGGACACCTGCCTGTCTCATTTTTGGCATTATGTAGAAAGGAATACTGCATTTCCTTTGGCAAGTTGCTGGCTATTCACATGTCTGCTCCTCTCACTTAGCTAAGAGCTGTAGAAGAGATGCTGAATTCAACAACAGTAGGGGGAGGAAGTAAGAGAGAAAGAGAATGGGAAAGAGGCAGGCAGAGGAGGGGGGTGTCTTGGTCTCTTTGTTCTACAGCCGCTTTCTACAGCTGTGTGAAGCATTTTGTTGGATGGTGTATTATGCTGCAATCCAATACATGTCTATTCAGAAGTAAGCTCCAATGATTCCATGGGACTTACTCCCAGGTAAGTGTGTATTGGATTGCAGCCTTAGTCTTAGTTGGAGCCCTGTCCCAGGGAACATTACAAGTCACTCATTCCTTTTCCACACATTTAAATCAACATACCTATTGATCTAAACAAACAAACAGAAACCCGTACATTCTGAAGCTGGTTGTGTATGAAAAACCACGAGGATAGCATGCCCATATCTATTTCAGTGCAAATAAGTTGAACATTTACTAATCCATGAAATAAAATTTAGTAGTCTATATGCTTCTCTGATGCCGCTGAATAGACGGAGTGCGCTGCAGGAGATCTAAATGGGATACATGTTTTAATTGGGGTGGGGAGAGCCTTGCCACCCCAGGATTAGGGGTGGCAGGAAAATTCAATTCAGTTTGTATTTAAAGCCGAATCTATCAAATTTGCACTTTCCAAAACAACATGAGAACTGAAACGATCCTTCAAAATTTGCATATACTGTACATGAATTTTGTGATGCAGTTCTCCAGCCAAACAATATTTACAAAAATGCATATATAAGAGGAAAGTTTGCATAAAAATGAAATATATTTGTGAAAATAACATACAAAAATGCATTATATTAGGAGAAATTGCTTGCAAAAATATATACATTTCTCAAAACTGCACACCAAAAATATTGATTAGGAGAAATTTGCACTAAAATGTTGAAGTTTTTTTTTAAAAAAAAATCTGCAACTTGCTGCAGAAATGTGGAGAACTGGGGAACCGAAACTGACAGGTCTTTTCTTACTTATTCGGGATTCATTATGAAAGAAATTAAAAACTGAGCCTTTAAAGCCATGTTTACAGTGACTCAAAAATCCATGGATTACTATTGTACCTGATTGCAAATCACCCTGGAATATTCTGCCAGAGGGAACTCATGGGCTTCTGCTGTTAGTGCAAAGCAAGAACCTATATAGTAACTGACATATATGCTTCCTGCGGGTGGAGTGCAATTTCTACTTGGCTAATGCTTAATGCATTTATTCCTTTATTTTCCATCCACCCTATCTCAAGGCCACTGAGTAGGAATATCCCTGTTGTATGGTAGAGAGCTGATGCTGCTTAGATTCTGACTTGTTGCTATAATTGGCATCAAGATAAAGTGTCCCCCCTGCTCTGATTGGACAGTAACCCTAGTGCTTGGAATTGTCTTTCCTTGCAGCATGTGGCTTGGCTCACTTGCACAGATGGTCTGGAACAATTTCCTCTGTAAATACCTACTAAGCAAGACTGTTCCTCACTGTACAAGTTGATTGTAAGGGTCTGAAGGACAGATGGTTTTGGTGCTCAGTTATTGGGTGTTTCGATTGATTGATTGCATGTTTATCCCACCCTTTCTCCAAGGTAGTCATCATGGTATATATGTCCTCCCCATGCTATCCCCACAATAACCTTGTAAGGTAAGCTAGGCTGAGAGATGATGACTGGCCCAAGGACACCCTCCCCAGGTAGCTTTATGGCTGAGTGAAGATTTGAATCTGGGTCTCCCCACTTAATATATTAACCACTACACCATACTGGCATGCTGGATATATACAGGATGGGCGTATTCTTTTCCACCTTCAAGAGGACATGTTTTGCCGGGGAACCTCTTCATGTCTGCTATGGAAACCCTGCACATATTACAGAGGATTCTGGGATATGTGCTGCAGAAAGAGCAGTCAGCTCACTTGGAGTGGTGGTCACAGGCCAACTGGCCTATGTAAACCTAAAGAACACTCTCTGTACAAGTTCTAGAACACATCCAGCATTATCTTGTAGCTCTAGAGTGCATGGGAATGATGGGCAAGCTGTCTTTCAAGGAAACTTGCCTGCCATTATTGATTTTGTTCGTGAGGAACTCCAGGGTCTTCTAGACTGCAATGTGAATCCATGTGTCAGTACAGGAGAGAGTGCAGGACTAAGATAAGTGATGGCTGGTACTGATTGGGACTGAAAGGGCAGAAGGCAGGGAGACCAACAGTGGACAGAGCCATCTCATTCTAGTTTTGTCCCCATCCTCCTCCCTGCTGAGTTCCACAAGAACAAAATTCACTCACTGTTCCGGTTCCTGTGCGTCTCCACCTCTCTCTTCTGAAAACGGGCACATGATGCTAGTCAAACTCCACCCCTTTTTACTGTAAAACCTGGTGGGAGCTGCTCAGGTGTGTTTTGTTTTTTAATCCAGCTTCAAAGAGATTTCACAACTGATTAGCAGATCAACCCATTTCCTCTCCAGGTGTGACCAATGGCGATGCTGTGCTCTGATGACTAGTGTGCTCACAGCCTAAGGAGGAGAAAACTGACAGGCAGTGCTACTCCCTGGGCTGGTTGTAAGTAGGAAGGCTGGCAGGTGGTGGCTGGTTGAGGCAGACTGAGGTTACTGCGGCACTTCCCCATCTGCCCAAACGGACCAGCCACCACTGACTAGGGGAAAGATCAATACAGGATTTATGGATTATTTTTTTCTGTAAAAAGGCGTCTCTTGATTCACCTCTCTGTCCATATGCTTACATCTGTTCTGTTTTTAACTTCCAGCCTCACCGCTGCATCCTCTAGTTGGAAGCTTACATACATAGTGCTTGGTCCTCCTCCATGCTGCCTCACCTTCCAGACAGAGTAGTGGAGTGTACAGATCCATCTGTTGTGGCTGTCACTTACTCACATGCATATTTCATGGGATCTAAAAGGCTCAATTCTTTCCGCTAAGATCAATCGGTACACAGTGCAACCCCCAACTGCAGCAAAGCAAGCAGCTGTGGCACAAAAGCGCCTTTCAGTCTCGGAAGGCTTTCCCACTGCAGATGTGCTGCTTCCCTGAGCAGTGCCTTAGCTGCATCCTCTGTATTTGTCCTGTAGCCCTGCATAATTGACTGGCCTTAAAAGACACACTTCATTTTAAAAACCAGCAGAAGAATAAAGCAGGAAAGGATGGGGCCCAAACCAGTCCATAGCCAGAGACAATGTTCACAAACCCTGTTTTTGAATTTCAATTTCCCTTCTCTCTGTTCCTTCAAGGAGTCATGACCATGGAAGTGAGCAAAAACGCAGAGGATGAAAGGCACCTGAAGGACCATTTTATTCCATCTCCCCATCTTGTGCATTAAGATCAACCAAGGAAGCCCTTCGTAAAGTTCCTTTGGATCAGGAGTGTTGTTAGGGGGTGGGGAAGAGGGCCAATGCCTCAAGTCTTTTGCATCAGGCTGTGGACCACCTCTCATTCCCTTTTATAAATTTCAATCTGTTTGTTATGTTTACTTACAGGATGGCTGGGAACTGCAAAGTGCCGTGCTGGCAAGACCTCACCCACCTGCCATCTTAATTTGTCCAGAGCATCTACTACGCACATAAATTAGCATATGCATATTTTTATGTACATTTGTGTCACAGTGCTGAAAAGTCCCAAGTCCTAGCAATGCCCCTGCCCTGAATTGAGGTGGATGGCCACAGTGAATAACAGGGCCTTCTCAGTAGTTCTTTCCAGCCAAGTTGTCTAAAGGTATGGCTTTGTAGGTGGGCTTTTGCTGCCTCATACAACCATTTTGTGCTCTTTTAGATTATGAGATTTAACTAGTTGAATTGCATACATTTCTTTTATTGTGGTTTTTATTCCACCATTTGTTGCATGTTACTTTGAGAGTGTCGACTATCAGACAGAAAAAATATATATTTGAAATCAATAAAAAGAAAAGAATGTGAATTTGTAATGCCAGGATTCCTTCTGCTACTGTTCTTGCATGAGATCTCATTTGGTTTATGCCTCACCAACATCTTTATTTATTTCATCTTTCCTCCCAGGAGCTCAAGGCAGTGGTTCTCTCTCTCCCGACACACTCCATTTTATCCTTATAACAACCCTCTGGGGGAGGTTAGGCGAGAGAGGGGGACAGGCCCAATGTCACCCAGTAAGTTTCATGGCAGAGTGGGGAACTGAGAGAGAACAGGGAACAGTACCAAGGGCAAATGAGGGAAAAAACAAAACATATGAAGCCTCAAATGCGTACAGAAAAATGTAGGGAACTTTAATAAAATTGGAAAATATGCAATATGTTCCAGGTGCACAAGAATTCAATTTGTTGAGTTGTTCTTATGCCCACGAGGAATGTTTCCACAGAAACATATTGGATGATCTACTATTTTTAAAGAAGTTCCATGCATTTTTAAGTACTTACTTGTTTGGGTTTTCCCCCTCCTCTTTTTCCAGTGGGTCTTTACAGTCCTAGTCCAACAGTCTAACCATGAGTACAAGATGGGACAAACCATCTTAGCATGCTGTGGGAATCTCCTTCCTTGGAGGCTGTGAAGGAAAGTCTGAGCAGGTTTCTGTTGAGAATGCCTTATCGATATGGGCTGTCCTGCTCCAGAGCACGTGGCTCTGCTAGATAACCTTTCTGTAGTATGATACCAAATCACTCACTCCCAGAAGATAATTGAACATTTATATCTATTTTACAAGGTAGGAGGAACATGGAAAGGTCTCAGGAGTTCTTGCATCCCATGCAGGGCCGGTCCTAAAGGGCGGCCAGGTTGGGCACTGTCCCGAGGGTCCCGGAGCTACAGGAGCCCCTGAGGGGCCCTCTGCTCCCCTTCTGCAATCCACGCCCCCCATGCCCCCCACTTACCTATCAGCTGGCTTTTTAGCATTGCCCTTAATGAAGATGGTGGCCGCAGCTTCCCTGAGGTACTGAAGCCGCTGCCGCCATCTTAGTTGATGGCAGAGATGTGCGCGCATAGCACGCATGTGTGCCATCAACAAATATGGCAGTGGAGGCTTCATTCCCCTTAGGGAAACCGTGGCTGCCATCTTCGTTAAGGGCAATGGTAAAGACTAGACAGGTGGGGGGCGGTGGGAGGGGGGCCACGCGTTTGCGTATGTGCACGCGCGCACACACACACACACACACCGACTGGGGGGCCAGGGCAAGCTGATGCCCAAGGGCCCCCGAATGCCTGGAGCCAGCCCTGATCCCATGTTTTTTGTTTGGATTGATGGTGCCTGGTCAACCAGCTGCTTAGGAATATTTTGCCCCAGAGCAGAGTTTAGTATATAACATTTGTCTGTCTGTTGCAGGGCATTCATAGGTCAGCAGCCAGCTTTAATGGAGGTTATGTTGGAGGAAGTGGTAGCTGGTGGTAGGTCAGAGCTCCACCACTGCCCCCTGAAGGAGGCTGCTGGCATGTCCGCATACTGCTACTCCTACAGAATTGCAGTTGCCTCTGAAGATTGGCAACTAGGGGTCAACTAGGTATCTTCAGGTAGAACGGATTTGAACCAGGGGTTGTCAGTTGTTGATTTCTTACTGCAGTTTGCTCCACAGTCAGTTTGCTCCAAGGCCAGCCATTTTATAGAAATCCTGGTCTCCACCTCCTGTTCTTCTCTATCAACAGGGCTGTATGTAGCCTTTAGGGGCTTGATGTTAAAATAAGTTATAAACAGATGAGACATGAGACTCATGTGGCTGTTTTGCATATTTCTTTACCCTTGACCAGCTTGCCCTTCATTTAAATATTTTTGTAGGTTTTAATGCAGGAGTGAGGGACCTGTGTGACATTCTAGATGTTGTTGGACTACAACTCCCATCATCCCTGAACCATTGGGCTGTGTTGGAACTGTGACAGCGCAACTCATCTTGAAGCCTGGGAGTGGATTGCATGCTACATAGGGAGTGGAGAGCTAGAGAGAACTTCCTAAATTCTTAGACTGTTCTATCCATTCTCACCTAAGCTGACCTTTCCTTCAAGGTGTAATCTGATACTTTTAGGGGAAACTGATCTCCTTTCATATTCCTTCTCTGATCTCAGTCTTCCTTTTGTTCCTCTTGCCAGCATGCCTCCCTGAGGAAGAGCAGAGATGCAGCAGACATCTCTTCTGCAGCATCGCCTATCTAGTTAGTCAGATGTAGGTCTTTTCTCTCTAAAATGTATTTCCTACAATAAACGTAGTTTGTTATTTTTCCTATACTAGCCTCTCTTTTTTTTATCATTAATTTTTATTCAAAGTTTCAAAAAACAAAAAAAAACAAAAAAAAACAAATTAATAACTAATACAATAAAATAAAATGTTGACTTCCGATTTGTCACAGATCAGTTATAGGTCTATAATATATAACAAACCTGTCTCTTAATATATTACAAAATCACTTTCCTCCAGTGGTTATCTTAATTAATCATCAAATCTCATTAACATCACTTTATTCTTTCAGCAAAAAGTCAAATAGAGGTTTCCACTCCTTGAGAAATATATCCATCGATTTTTCTCCAAATAAACATGTTGATTAATCCATCTCATCAAGTCTGCTAGGTCCAGTAATTTCAATAGCCATTCTTCCATTATCAATATTAATTCCATCTTCCTCCTTGCATCCATAATAATCTTGCTGTCATAGTAATAATCATATAATAAGAGTCTGATGGGAATTTCCTTCCTCACAAATATTTTCTTGCCATCAATTCTGAATGTGTTACTGAAATGTTGTTGTAAAGTCATATCTCTGTTCCTCTTTTTTACGAAATGCGCTAGCACATCTCTTGAGAGTTTTTCCATTGTCACATATCTGTAATTAATTCTATAAATTTTCTCTATTTCAAGCTCCATCACATCATTCCAGCCCAGAAATTTTTTTTAAACATTGATAGCTTTATCTCTGATATCTTCATCAATTTCTTCAGGGACAACGCTGAATTCCAAACAGTAATCTTTATCTCTAAGGTCCATAAACTCCAAATCTTTTTCCAGTTCCACATTTGAGTATCTGTTCCAATCTCCAGGACTTGCATCTTCCCTTTAATTTTTCTTTCTTCTTCTATTGCTTGTCTAGTTATATCTTTGATCTCATCAACCTCCTCTCTCATAAAATCCCCTATTTCTTTCAGCTCCTGCTTCATTTTGCCAAATTCAATTTTCATCTCTTGTTTGCCATGTCTCAGTTCTTGTTTTGTTATCTCAATCTCATCCATTATTTTCTGAAACATATTTACATCCAGGATCTCAGCCACTTACTTAATTGTCATTTTTAAAACCAAGAAGAAAAAAACCCCTTCAATTTCCAATATAGCACTATTCCCAAGCAAAGAGCAATTTATTTCTTTTTCCAGCAACAAAGGAGTTAATATTCCAAACCTGATGACATCATAATGTAGACAGCACAAACTGTCTTATCTCTTATGTGTCCAAGAATGCAAAACAAATTTAGTTCACAGCATCCAAATAGTTAGTGGCATAAAGAACAAGCAGATTCGTCAAAATGAAGTAGACCAGAAAAAATAGTCCCAGACATATAATACTCAAAAGTTCATATAATTCAAAATTTTTCTTCTCAGATTAGATGCCTCTCATCCGTTTGTATCTTTATAATGCTCAATTCCAGGCCAGCTTTTTGCAATAAAAACAAAGATAAGCTATTTCGATTTCCTTCCGCCTTAATTCCGTGTATAAAAGAGAAAAGTTATAACTCACCCAGGGATTCTTTACTGCTGATTCTTTTAACAAATCTCTTTTACTGCAACAATTTAAGCCAAATGATAAGGATAGACAGAAGAATGCTTGCCTGTTAAAATCTGTTTTTCTTTGAAGAAAAGAAAAACGTCTCGCTTAATCAGTTTGAGCTTGCTTGAAATTCCCTGGCTCCGTCTGACGTTGCTGGCTGGTCCTTCGTTCATAGGCGATCCTAATGAACTCAAGTCCCCCAACAAACACAACGAAGCTTGTGGATGATCTCTTCGTTTCTCCCTTGCCTGGGAGAAAGTTTTTACCAGTCAAAAAAAAACCTTTTGACTGGTTTTAAAACTGAAAAAGCTTCCTCTGAGACGAGAGCTCGTCTCAGAGGCAAGCACAAGCGAAGCAACCCTTCCCGGAAGTCTTTTTCCTATACTAGCCTCTCAGTGCAATTTCTACCAAGCTGAAGTGTAGCTACTGCTTAGTGTTTACTACACATGCTTCATTCTACAAAATACCAATATAGTCTATATAACAGGCTGGGGCTGATGGGAGTTGCAGTCCAGCAACATCTGGAGGGCTACAGGTCCGTCACCCTTATTTTTAATTAAATACTTTCTGGGGTGAAGATCGCCACGTTGGCTTTTTAGGGCTGCGATAGATGTAATTCTCATGCAGGCTATTTTCGTGAATTTGGAATGTGTGCATGGGAGATTGGGACTTCAGCATCCCCGAGCTAACAGCTGGAAAATCTGATTGTTCTTGGAAGTGTACATCTGGATGTGGGAATACAAAACCTCAGGCAATGTTGCTGTGAAGGTTGTCGTGGCAGTTGTTGCTGAATTATGTGTTGCTATTGAGGAAGATGAGCAGATGACACAGAATCTCAAAACAGGAGGGTAGTTTTAATACACCATTTTCTCCTTGTAAGTTAATTCACCTCAAAAAGTGCTGCTGGCAAAAAGGCCTCCGGGATCCCTTCATCAAGGAGAGCTTGAATTGCTGCTTATACTGTACATGAGAGAATTTCTTTCTTTAATGTTATGTGAGAGAGCAGAGGAAAAGTAACTTGTATGTGTATTTTAATGCATAGGAAATGGGAGCAGGTCACACTTAACAAGACACAAGAGACCACTTACTAGTTCTGCTCATCTCCTTATTTTTGCTTTCTGTTTGCTTTTCCCTTAACTTCATCGGGTGGGATTCAATTACATACCAGCAAATTCAGATTGCACAGTTGTAGATGACTGGGAGGGCTTGCACTACAACCCCCCAAAAGATAGAACTTTTTATTATGAGTAAAGGGACGGGAAAATGCACTGGCAAGTGTGGGATAATGCTTGCTTTGATGCAACTTCATCTAACCTCCACACAAATCAGAATAAATGCTGATTAAATAGCCAACATTGTCTAATCTCTCTGCAAACAAATCAGAATTCATGCTCAATAAACAGGCTGTCTGGAAGCACCCTTACATATGTTTCTTTGGCCTGTTTTTGGGCTACAATGGCATATTGTGTAGGGAGTATGATAGATTTCTGTGAATGCAGGGCCAGATTATCCATTAGGCTTAGTAGGCTGAAGCCTAGGGGCCTGGAGCTCTTGGGAGCCCATGTGATCCGCGGAAGCAGGACAGGAGCTGCGGATCGCGGGACAAGACCTTCCGAACCGCCCGCCATCCCCCCGCTTCACTTACCTTTTTCTCTGCTGTTTTTTGCAGTTTGCCATCAATCAAGATGGCGGCCAACGTTTCTCTAAGGGGCTGAAGCCTCTGCCGCCATCTTGGTTGATGGCACGCATAAGAACATAAGAAGAGCCTGCTGGATCAGGCCAGTGGCCCATCTAGTCCAGCATCCTGTTCTCACAGTGGCCAACCAGGTGCCTGGGGGAAGCCCGCAAGCAGGACCCGACTGCAAGAACACTCTCTCCTCCTGAGGCTTCCGGCAACTGGTTTTCAGAAGCATGCTGCCTCTGACTAGGGTTGCCATATTGCCCGGTTAGCCGGGTTTTACCCAGATCCTATGCATGCCATCCAGCGCCCGGCTAGCCCTTTAGGTGGCCCGGATTCTCAGCTTTAATTAAAAAAAAAATTAAGTTTCTAGGTGGTCCGGTTCTCGAGATATACATAAAAACGTCAGCCGCCCCCCGACTGTTAAATCTTTCTTTAAACAGTACTGTATAGCACTTCGTAGCTTTAACCCCGCCCGTTCAGCATTGCAGCCAATCAGGGATTGTGTTTCAGTTTCATTCACCTGAGGCAGTGTCTAGAAAACAAAATGGTGGTTTCACCCCCTGTTTATCTGAAAATCTCATAAATTGGGTAAGTATATACATTTCAGTTTTTTTTCCTCTTGTGTGCAGGAGTCAGATCTTGGGCAGTGTTTTCAAAACCTTCCCAATGCTTGCTTTTTGTAAAAGCAATGCTAATCCCATATGCCCAGAGTAAATCCCATTGAATTCAATAGGACTTACTTTTGAGTAGACATGGTTATGAATGTGCTGAAAATCAATGGGACTTTGGAGTGAATGTAAAAAAGAATTGTGTTTGTGCCCTCCAGTCCTATTTTAAAGCAAGTAGGCAGGGCTTACTTAGGTATTACAGTTTTTATTCTGTAGGCAAGTAATACTGATTTTTTTAAAACTAATACTGATTTTTCTGCAATGACCAACTGGTTTGACAATAAACTATTATATGGGATGTATGTATTTATACATCTGCAGGGTGTGTGTGTGCATGTATGGAGTCTTTCCAACACCCCTGTGAGGTAGGGTTGGAAACCAAGGCAGCTCACAACAAGAAATAAAGCCATTTAAAATCCAATAACCATAAAAACAAGTATAAACAGTTGCAAAACAGCGGAAAGTGGCAAGATTCGGAATTTTGGGTTGTGTGAATGAAGTTGCTTATCACTTGAAGTTGCATTTCTGTCCCTGTTTGAGTAAACCCCACTGAATACGCTGGGACTTGCTTCTGAATAAATAAACCTAGGATTGCACTATAAATATCTTTACAGTTTGTGTAAATAATAAATATATTTGATAGTCATGCTTTTATATAAATATTTCTTCATTTATCATATTTTTGGTTTTTGGTTAGGAATCCTGACTGGTTGTGAGATGCTTAGTTTTCTGCCTTACTCATAGGAAGCTTGTTGTGGTTGGTATGGTATTGCATTTAGGAAAGTGTTACTGCCTTTTGTGTTGTTGTTTTCCTGTTTGCATTTCACTTATCTTTAACCTCACTCCGTTACAGCCATAGAAGCAACAGCAGCATATGCAAGATAATTAACTCCCATTAGTGATAAGAACAAGAATTTATAATTATTATTTCAATTAAAACAAGAGGCTTATCAATACTTTGAAGAGGACCAGATATTTATTTTCTTTCTGAGCCCAGGACTGGGTCTTTCATGATGCCGGGGGTGGGGAGCAGGAGAGTAGTCGATAAGACAGACATCCTGGCATTGGTAATCTAATTAGCAAGGTATGTGTGGAGTTGTTGCACACTTCCAGGCCCAGTTTCATTTTGAGTATGGAGGTGGAACCTGTGTAGATGTGGTTGATCAAAGGGAGAAGAAATTTTGAGTTAAGCAAAGCTCTGCTTTTATAAAACCTAACAAAGATACAGATACTTTGAATGTCTGAGTGCCTGCACCAGTGGAATACTGGAGGAACTTGTAAAGTTTGCTGCAATGGTATTTACAACTGAGCATGTTGTGTGAAAGACTCCTTTTCCTAACATTTTGGCTTCTTGTTTTTCTCCACCCACCACAACTTTGAAATATATCGTATATGGTTAACCGTACAGCTGCCCTGACTTACTTTGTTTGTTGCTATTTTGTGTTTTTATTATGTTTTTATATTGATTGTGTATTTTTATTGTTTTTATTATATTTGTAAGCTGTGCTGAGCTCTGTTTTTAACAGCAAAAGGGCAGGATATAAATTATCTTAATCAATCAATAAATACTCCATAGTGTTGGAAACTAGAGTCTAGGCATTTAAGGCTAAAAATGTTGCTTTTAAAAAAAAGATTTCTGACATCTTTCCCCAGTTTTTGGTGGTAATTCCTAGGCACAAAAACAAAACAACTGGACAATCCAAATTTTAATATGCAAATAATTTGCATAATATGCAAATTAACCTGCCCGGATTTGTGGAACTGGAATATGGCAACCCTACCTCTGACTAGGGTGGCAGAGCACAGCCATCATGGCTAGTAGCCATTGATAGCCCTGTCCTCCATGAATTTGTCTAATCTTCTTTTAAAGCCATCCAAGCTGGTGGCCATTACTGCATCTTGTGGGAGCAAATTCCATAGTTTAACTATGCGCTGAGTAAAGAAGTACTTCCTTTTGTCTGTCCTGAATCTTCCAACATTCAGCTTCTTTGAATGTCCACGAGTTCTAGTATTATGAGAGAGGGAGAAGAACTTTTCTCTATCCACTTTCTCAATGCCATGCATAATTTTATACTCTTCTATCATGTCTCCTCTGACCCGCCTTTTCTCTAAAGTAAAAAGCCCTAAATGCTGCAACCTTTCCTCGTAAGGGAGTCGCTCCATCTCCTTGATCATTCTGGTTGCCCTCTTCTGAACCTTTTCCAACTCTATAATATCCTTTTTGAGATGAGGCGACCAGAACTGTACACAGTATTCCAAATGCGGCCGCACCATAGATTTATACAACGGCATTATGATATCGGCTGTTTTATTTTCAATACCTTTCCTAATTATCGCTAGCATGGAATTTGCCTTTTTCACAGCTGTCGCACACTGGGTCGACATTTTCATCGTGCTGTCCACTACAACCCGAGGTCTCTCTCCTGGTTGGTCACCGCCAGTTCAGACCCCATGAGCGTATATGTGAAATTAAGATTTTTTGCTCCAATATGCATAATTTTACAGTTATTTATATTGAATTGCATTTGCCATTTTTCTGCCCATTCACTCAGTTTGGAGAGGTCTTTTTGGAGCTCTTCCCAATCCCTTTTTGTTTTAACAACCCTGAACAATTTAGTGTCATCAGCAAACTTGGCCACTTCACTGCTCACTCCTAATTCTAGGTCATTAATGAACAAGTTGAAAAGTACAGGTCCCAATACCGATCCTTGAGGGACTCCACTTTCTACAGCCCTCCATTGGGAGAACTGTCCGTTTATTCCTACTCTCTGCTTTCTGCTTCTTAACCAATTCCTTATCCACAAGAGGACCTCTCCTCTTATTCCATGACTGCTAAGCTTCCTCAGAAGTCTTTGGTGAGGTACCTTGTCAAACGCTTTTTGAAAGTCTAAGTACACTAGGTCCACTGGATCACCTCTATCTATATGCTTGTTGACACTCTCAAAGAATTCTAATAGGTTACTGAGACAGGACTTTCCCTTGCAGAAGCCATGCTGGCTCTGCTTCAGCAAGGCTTGTTCTTCTATGTGCTTAGTTAATCTAGCTTTAATAATACTTTCTACCAGTTTTCCAGGGACAGAAGTTAAGCTAACTGGCCTGTAATTTCCGGGATCCCCTCTGGATCCCTTTTTGAAGATTGGCGTTACATTTGCCACTTTCCAGTCCTCAGGCACGGAGGAGGACCCGAGGGACAAGTTACATATTTTAGTTAGCAGATCAGCAATTTCACCTTTGAGTTCTTTGAGAACTCTCGGGTGGATGCCATCCGGGCCCGGTGATTTGTCAGTTTTTATATTGTCCATTAAGCCTAGAACTTCCTCTCTCGTTACCACTATTTGTCTCAGTTCCTCAGAATCCCTTCCTGCAAATGTTAGTTCAGGTTCAGGGATCTGCCCTATATCTTCCACTGTGAAGACAGATGCAAAGAATTCATTTAGCTTCTCTGCAATCTCCTTATCGTTCTTTAGTACACCTTTGACTCCCTTATCATCCAAGGGTCCAATCGCCTCCCTAGATGGTCTCCTGCTTTGAATGTATTTATAGAATTTTTTGTTGTTGGTTTTTATGTTCTTGGCAATGTGCTCCTCAAATTCTTTTTTAGCATCCCTTATTGTCTTCTTGCACACGCATTGCTGCCATCAACCAAGATGGCGGCAGAGGCCTCAGCGCCTTAGGGAAACCTCGGCTGCCATCTTGATTGATGGCAAACCTGTGCGCGCAGTGCGCCTAGCCGCAAAAAAAGTGGAAAGGTAGGTGAAGGGGGGATGGTATGGTATACAAGTCTATTAATAAAACTATGTATACCATCAGTCCATTACCATTGTAAGGGGTTTGAGAAAAATATTGCCTAAGAGGAGAAGGGTCCCCCAAACACCAATCAGCCTAGGGGCCCTCCTCAGCTTAATCCGGCCCTGTGTGAATGGATAGATTTCCAAGAGCTGAGCACTCACTAGAGGCATCTTTGGTTTTTCAACAGGAAGAAGAATTGTCCTTTAAATATTTACTCTGGAGCAACAGCTATGGCCTCACATGGGAACCAGAGACAGAAGTAGAATTCATTGTTCCCAGCCTCCCCCAACCTGGTGCTCTCCAGCTGTTTTGTACTATAACTCCCACCAGCCCCAGCCAGCACTATGTCTGTGGCTGATGGGAGTTGTAGGCCAAAATAGCTGAAGGGGTACCAGGCTGGTTGACAGTAAGTGTCAGAAAGAGTTTCTATTCTAGTGTTCTTATTGTGGGGGTAGTTGAGGGGGCTGAGGTCATTTGGAATCTGAGCCCTGTTAAGATGGAAATCTGTGGGAACTCCCTTCTCCTCAAAACACTCATAAATGAAAAGCCTCCCCCACACTCTTAATCTCCTACATGCCTTCGTTTTGCTGCATCAGGAGAAACTAGGAGGCACCAGTTCCTGCCAGAAAATGAGGAAGGGGAAGCAAAGCATTTAAAGAACCTGCTGGCTTTTTCTGAATGAGTTTATTTGGTATCCCTCACTCCTACATGGTGTCATGGTGATGAATTTTAATAGAGACCAGTGAATAGGGTTGCCATATTCCAGTTCCACAAATCTGGGTGGTTAATTTGCATATTATGTAAAGTATTTGCATATTATTTGCATATTATGCAAATTTTTGCATATTAAAATTTGGATTGTCCAGTTGTTTTGTTTTTATGCCTAGGAATTACCACCAAAAACTGGGGAAAGATGTCAGAAATCTTTTTTTTAAAAGTAACATTTTCAGCCTTAAATGCCTAGACTCTAGTTTCCAACACTATGGAGTATTTATTGATTGATTAAGAGAATTTATATCCTGCCCTTTTGCTGTTAAAAACAGAGCTCAGCACAGCTTACAAATATAATAAAAACAATAAAAATACACAATCAATATAAAAACATAATAAAAACACAAAATAGCAACAAAGTAAGTAAGTCAGGGCAGCAGTACGGTTAACCATATACAAAATATTTCAAAGATGTGGTGGGTTGAGAAAAACAAGAAGCCAAAATGTTAGGAAAAGGAGTCTTTCACACCACATGCTCAGTTCTAAATACTGTTGCAGCAAGTTTTACAAGTTCCTCTAGTATTCCACTGGTGCAGGCACTCAGACATTCAAAGTATTTGTATGTTTCTTAGGTTTTATAAAAGCAGAGCTTTGCTTAACTCAAAATTTATTTTCCCTTTGATCAACCACATCTACACAGGTTCCACCTCCATACTCAAAATGAAACTGGGCCTGGAAGTGTGCAACAACTCCACACATACCTTGCTAATTAGATTACCAATGCCAGGATGTCTGTCTTATCGACTACTCTCCTGCTCCCCCCCCCCCCGGGCATCATGAAAGACCCAGTCCTGGGCTCAGAAAGAAAATAAATATCTGGTCCTCTTCAAAGTATTGATAAGCCTCTTGTTTTAATTGAAATAATAATTATAAATTCTTGTTCTTATCACTAATGGGAGTTAATTATCTTGCATATGCTGCTGTTGCTTCTATGGCTGTAACGGAGTGAGGTTAAAGATAAGTGAAATGCAAATAAGAAAACAACAACACAAAAGGCAGTAACACTTTCCTAAATGTAATACCATACCAACCACAACAAGCTTCCTATGAGTAAGGCAGAAAACTAAGCATCTCACAACCAGTCAGGATTCCTAACCAAAAACCAAAAATATGATAAATGAAGAAATATTTATATAAGCATGACTATCAAATATATTTATTATTTACACAAACTGTAAAGATATTTATAGTGCAATCCTAGGTTTATTTATTCAGAAGCAAGTCCCAGTGTATTCAGTGGGGCTTACTCAAACAGGGACAGAAATGCAACCTCAAGTAATAAGCAACTTCATTCACACAACCCAAAATTCCGAATCTTGCCACTTTCCGCTGTTTTGCAACTGTTTATACTTGTTTTTATGGTTATTGGATTTTAAATGGCTTTATTTCTTGTTGTGAGCTGCCTTGGTTTCCAACCCTACCTCACAGGGGTGTTGGAAAGACTCCATACACGCACACACACACACTGCAGATGTATAAATACATACATCCCATATAATAGTTTATTGTCAAACCAGCTGGTCATTGCAGAAAAATCAATATTAGTTTTAAAAAAAATCAGTATTACTTTCCTATAGAATAAAAACTGTAATACCTAAGTAAGCCCTGCCTACTTGCTTTAAAATAGGACTGGAGGGCACAAACACAATTCTTTTTTACATTCACTCCAAAGTCCCATTGATTTTCAGCACATTCATAACCATGTCTACTCAAAAGTAAGTCCAATTGAATTCAATGGGATTTACTCTGGGCATATGGGATTAGCATGCTTTTACCCCCACAAAAGCAAGTATTGGGAAGGTTTTGAAAACACTGCCCAGGATCTGACTCCTGCACACAAGAGGAAAAGAAACTGAAATGTATATACTTACCCAATTTATGAGATTTCAGATAAACAGGGGGTGAAACCACCATTTTGTTTTCTAGACACTGCCTCAGGTGAATGAAACTGAAACACAATCCCTGATTGGCTGCAATGCTGAACGGGCGGGGTTAAAGCTACGAAGTGCTATAGTACAGTACTGCTTAAAGAAAGATTTAACAGTCGGGGGGGCGGTTGACGTTTTTATGTATATCTCGAGAACCGGACCACCTAGAAACTTAATTTTTTTAAAAATTAAAGCTGAGAATCTGGGCCACCTAAGGGGCTAGCCGGGCGCTGGGTGGCATGCATAGAATCCAGGTAAAACCCGGCTAACCGGGCAATATGGCAACCCTACCAGTGAAGGAGCAGATGTAGCATAGTGTAAAAAAAGAAAAAAGAACTTCCGCTTTTCTTTGCAGTGGTTTAAAGAGAATGCCCACCTGCCCATGACTTAGTGATATATTAGTGATATATATACAAATAATGAACAGGTTTGAGGCTTTAAACTTAGTTGACAGAGAACCAGAAGAAATACGGAGTGAAATCAGAGGCATTATTAGGGAAGAATGCAAAAAGACAATACCTCTAGTTAAAAAGAGAAAGACCTTAAAATTAAAATTGAAAAGGTGGCAGAGCAGCTTTTAAACTGACTGAGGGGGGGAAACCCGACAGGAGCTGAGGAAGGTCCAGTTCGGAATAAAACTCCCCCCTGGGATAAAGACCAAAGAAATGATGAAATTTTAAAAGGGGTAGGCCTAGAAGTAGGCATTGTGAGAGCAGGGGCACAGGATATAAATTCAGAAGGGCAAAATTACCACAGGCCAAACCACAAATGCCAAAGACACTTGAAGAGAGACACTGCTTACAAGTGCCTGTACGCTAATGCTAGGAGCTTCCGAACCAAGATGGGAGAACTGGAGTGCTTGGTCTTAGAGGAGAGCATTGATATAGTGAGCATAATGGAGACCTAGTGGAATGGAGAAAACCAGTGGGATACAGTATCTTAATTTCACATATACGCTCATGGGGTCTGAACTGACGGTGACCAACCAGGAGAGAGACCTCGGGGTTGTAGTGGACAGCACGATGAAAATGTTGACCCAGTGTGCGGCAGCTGTGAAAAAGGCAAATTCCATGCTAGGCATAATTAGGAAAGGTACTGAAAATAAAACAGCCAATATCATAATGACATTGTATAAATCTATGGTGCGGCCGCATTTGGAATACTGTGTACAGTTCTGGTCGCCTCATCTCAAAAAGGATATTATAGAGTTGGGAAAGGTTCAGAAGAGGGCAACCAGAATGATCAAGGGGATGGAGCGACTCCCTTACGAGGAAAGGTTGCAGCATTTGGGGCTTTTTAGTTTAGAGAAAAGGCGGGTCAGAAGAGACATGATAGAAGTGTATAAAATTATGCATGGCATTGAGAAAGTGGATAGAGAAAAGTTCTTCTCCCTCTCTCATAATACTAGAACTCATGGACATTCAAAGAAGCTGAATGTTGGAAGATTCAGGACAGACAAAAGGAAGTACTTCTTTACTCAGCGCATAGTTAAACTATGGAATTTGCTCCCACAAGATGCAGTAATGGCCACCAGCTTGGATGGCTTTAAAAGAAGATTAGACAAATTCATGGAGGACAGGGCTATCAATGGCTACTAGCCATGATGGCTGTGCTCTGCCACCCTAGTCAGAGGCAGCATGCTTCTGAAAACCAGTTGCCGGAAGCCTCAGGAGGAGAGAGTGTTCTTGCACTCGGGTCCTGCTTGCGGGCTTCCCCCAGGCAGCTGGTTGGCCACTGTGAGAACAGGATGCTGGACTAGATGGGCCACTGGCCTGATCCAGCAGGCTCTTCTTATGTTTTATGTTCTTATGTTCTTATGACCTCAATGGATGACTGACGAAACTCTTAAAATGGTTAAAGAGAGAAGGAAAGCAAAAGCAAAAGGAGATAGAAATACGGTCAGAACCCTAAATGCAACAATACAGTGACTAGTACGTAGGGACAAAGAGAATTATTACAATAGTTATTGTATAGAAATAGAAGAGGATGACAAAAAGGGTAGAACAAGAGCCCTATTCCAAAAAATGAAAGAAATGAAAGGGAAATTTAAACCAAGAGTAGGGACATTGAATAATCAACAGGGGAACACAATGACTGACCGAGATGAAATAAAAGGAAGATGGAAGCAATACACTGAAGAACTCTATAAAAGAGATGCCAGGATGACAGATTCATTCACGGAGGAACCGTATGATGAGGAACCAGAGATTCTAGAATGTGAGGTGAAAGCTGCTCTTAAAATACTTGGAAGAAACAAATCACCAGGAACAGATGGCATACCAATAGAGTTGCTACAAGCTACTGAGACTGAATCTGTCCAAATTTTGACTAAAGTTTGTCAAGAAATATGGAAAACTAAGTAATGGCCCACAGACTGGAAACAATATACATCCCAATTCCAAAGAAAGGGGATCCCAGGGAATGCAGTAATTATCAAACTATTGCCTTAATATCCCATGCAAGTAAAGTAATGCTCAAGATTCTACAACTATGCCTTATATGGAGCAAAAAATGCCAGACATCCAAGCTGGACTTAGAAAGAGAAGAGGCACCAGAGATCATATCGCAAACATATGTTGGATAATGGAACAGCACAAGGAATTGCAGAAGAAAATCACCCTGTGCTTTATAGATTACAGCAAAGCCTTTGACTGTGTAGATCATGAAAAACTATGGAATGCTTTAAAAGAAATGGGGGTGCCACAGCATCTGATTGTCCTGATGCTCAACCTGTACTCTGGACAAGAGGCTACTGTAAGGACAGAATATGGAGAAACCGATTGGTTCCCCATCGGAAAGGGTGTGAGACGGGTGTATTTTGTCACCCTATTTATTTAATCTATACACAGAACATATCATATGGAAAGTAGGATTGGACCAAGATGAAGGAGGTGTGAAAATTGGAGGGAGAAATATCAATGTAGGCAATAATTTAAGATATGCAGACGATACCATACTACTAGCAGAAACCAGTAATGATTTAAAATGAATGCTGATGAAAGTTAAAGAGGAAAGCACAAAAGCAGGACTACAGCTGAATGTCAAGAAGACTAAAGTAATGACAATAGAAGATTTATGTAACTTGAAAGTTGACAATGAGGACATTGAACTTGTCAAGGATTATCAATACCTTGGCATAGTCATTAACCAAAATGGAGACAATAGTCAAGAAATCAGAAGAAGGCTAGGACTGGAGAGGGCAGCTATGAGAGAACTAGAAAAGGTCCTCAAATGCAAAGATGTATCACTGAACACTAAAGTCAGGATCATTCAGACCATTCCCGATCTCTATATATGGATGTGAAAGTTGGACAGTGAAGAAAGCGGATAAGAGAAAAATAAACTAATTTAAAATGTGGTGTTGGAGGAGAGCTTTGCGCATACCATGGACTGTGAAAAAGACAATAATTGGGTGTTAGAACATGTTAAACCAGAACTATCATTAGAAGCTAAAATGATGAAACTGAGGTTATCATACTTTGGACACATCATGAGAAAACATGATTCACTAGAAAAGACAATAATGCTGGGAAAAACAGCAGGGAGTAGAAAAAGAGGAAAGCTAGACAAGATGGATTGATTCCATAAAGGAAGCCACAGACCTGAATTTACAAGATCTGAACAGGGTGGTTCACGACAGATGCTCTTGGAGGTTGCTGATTTATAGGGTCGCCATCAGTCATAGTTGACTTGAAGGCACATAACAACAACAATATACAAATGTACATACACAGACACACACACACATATATACATTAGAGAGTCCTGTTGGGGCACTGGGCCCTTGGCAGCTGCCCAAGGATCCTGTGTGCTGATGCCAGCCTACCAGCTAGGGAGCTACCATCACTACCAATAACTGGCTCTTGCCAAGGCCCTCAAAGCAATGTGATGTAGGCAGGAACACCTTTCATATCTTAATCACACAAAGAGGGATTCATGAATTGAAGGCGAAATGGGGCTGCACCATTGTGACCACATCCTCAAGATCACATGGCTTCATTGCCCTGCTCCATGTTTTAAGCACAGATGTCTACAGGAGGGAAGTCTATACCGTTAGACCTCTATACGCGTAAGCTTCCACTCATTCTGGAACCCTGGCTGTGCAGTGTTCCAGAACCTGTGGGAGCCTGCATGCCCAGAGGTCTATGGGCATTGACTTCCCTGTTGCAGACATCCACACTTCATACATGGAACAAGGCAATGAAGGTGTACAGTGTCGGGGGCACAGTGTCAGCACAGTCATGCTTCCCTTCAAAGTGTGGAGCACTCTTCACACAATTCAGGAGGGCCACTGTGTCTCTCCTGTAAGTGGTGTGTGTGAGTGTTGTCGTTGCTGGTAATATTATCTGTTAATGCTTGCAACCTCTGATGATGGCCACTGCACAAAACTGGCATCCTACTTGCAACTCAACACTGCCAGGTGTCATACAAGCATTGATTATTTTTCTAAAAGAGAATGGTGGAGTCAAGTCTGATTGGAGGAAACTCACCTACAGATTTCTAATGTGCAACTCTCTGCTGCACTCTTCATCATGGTCTATCGCCCTAAGATAGATTAGGTGCTGGGTTCCTACGTGACTCCCAAAGCAGCTTTGGCCTACATACCTTGTTTATTTACTTTGTGGCTATTGAGGAATAAGTGGCTCCTAACGGTCCTGCATGCTTTCCTCAAGTGTTTTTTTTTTTGCTTTGTGTTTTGAGTCCTCACCCCAGCTGCCTGAAACAGCATTGAGGGAGGGCCATGACAACAGTTGCTTGGGAGCGGCAGAGTTGCTATCAACAGTAAACAAAGGCCAGGGCCAAAGGAAGCTTCTCATCCTTGGAGATGTGGGGGGATTTGAGGTCAAGGGACTGTCCTGCCCAGAGTGTGAGTCACGAGACGGAGACAGAGATGAAATTAATTCTTGTTTTATTAGAGTAATTGAGACATCAAAGGCAGCGTGCTTCATAGACCTTGCTATGCTAACTCACTACTGTCCCTAACTAAGGTACGTAAGCATACTCTGCAGCATGTGAAGAAAGTTGACTCAGCACCCAAGTCAGGGGGGCGCTGGCTTAAGTAGGAAATGTCTTCACCTATAATATCTGACTCCTTCAAAGACTCTCTCTCTGACCAAAGCGCTTCTTGCGACATCTCGCATGGGGCGAAAGGGCGTGCGCCTCTGCCAGCTCATCTGACAGTACAGGGCTTGATAGGTGCCGGCTCAGCTTCAGGAGGCAGGGACATATAAGCTAGACAGCTTTCAGAGAGAGAGTGAACAGGCAGAGTAAGCAGGAGTTTGACAAAGGAGTTCGACAGGAGAGTTCAAGAGGGAGGTCCATAAAAAAAAAACCCAAACAAATTACTAAGTCTGCTTGTACAGTGCACTGCATACCAGTGGGACTCTCAAGTTTACCCTGAAGTAGGACAGGACAAAGCACAGGCTACTCCAAAACAAGTAGTTAGAAAGAAACAAAAGGTAGAAGAGAGTATGAAAGATTCTCCAGTGGTTGTGACCTGCAAAGTGTGTGCCATGTTTGTTTTCTTGCCTGAGAACAACATGGCGTACACGTGCAACAAGTGCAAGCTCGTGACACTGTTGGAAGAACAGGGGAGAGGCCTGGAACAGCGGGTGGCCACATTGAGGACTATAAGAGAAGATGAAGAGTTCTTAGACAGAACGCTGGAACAACAGCAGCAAAGAGATGTGGAGGTGGAGGAGCAACAGCATGTGGTAGCAGAAGAGGAGACTGCTTTGGAGAGGAATAACGAAGTGGAGGAAACTCCATGGGAAAGGGTGACAGGAGCAGAAGAGCTTGAAGACACCCTTCACCAGTGGAGCTATGGAACCGCTTTCAATCACTCGAGGAGGAGACTGGAGGACAGCCTGTGGAGGAAGAATTACAGGAGACCCAGTGCGACAACGAGCAAGAGGCTGAAGCTCAATCAAGCAGGAGCAATGAAACCACACCCCACAACAAGAAGAGTATTAGTAGCGGGAGACTCCCTACTGCGAGGGATCGAAACCCAAGTATGCCGAGAACATCCGTGGACTCGCCAGGTATGCTGTCTACCAGAAGGACGGATTAGAGATGTGACAGAAGGGTTGCCATCACTCATCAAGCCCACCGACAGGTATCCCTTTCTCCTCATCCATGTGGGAACAAATGACACTGCCAAACGGAGCTATGAAGAAATCACATCAGACTTTGAAGCTCTGGGAAGGAAACTCAAGGACTTTGGGGCCCAGATAGTTTTTTCGTTCAGGTGGAGTTGCGCTATATGTTAAAAATATATATCCCTGCACAGAAATACAGGAAGATGAGCTTGGTGGCTCCACCGAGAGTATCTGGATTAAAATTAATGGGGCAAGTAACAAAAGGAATGTGGTGCTTGGAGTCTGCTACCGACCACCCAATCAAGGAGAAGATGAGAATGTAACTTTTGAAAACCAAATTGCCAATATTTCGAGGAGGCATGATGTAGTAGTAATGGGGGATTTCAATTATCCCAATATCTGCTGGGAGACAAATTCTGCCAAACACGGCCCCTCCAAGAAATTTCTGACTTGTGTTGCAGATAACTTCCTCCTACAGAAAGTGGAGGAAGCAACCAGAGGATCAGCTATCCTGGACTTGATTCTAACCAATAGAGATGATTTGGTGGATGAAGTGGCAGTTACGGGAACTCTGGGGAAAAGTGACTACACCATACTTGAATTCTTGATTTTAACAGAAGCGAAAGCTGAGAGTAGCCATACGCGCACCCTGGACTTCGGGAAAGCTGATTTTAATAAACTCAGAACAATTGTAAGTACAGTTCCATGCAAGCCACCCTAATGAGAAAAGGAGTTGAAGGTGGGTGGGAGTTTCTAAAAAAGGAAATTCT
This sequence comes from Rhineura floridana, assembly GCF_030035675.1. Classification (NCBI taxonomy): domain Eukaryota; kingdom Metazoa; phylum Chordata; class Lepidosauria; order Squamata; family Rhineuridae; genus Rhineura; species Rhineura floridana. Next base: position 39,792,884 of record NC_084482.1, read on the forward strand.
AAAAGCGCAATGGCAAGCAATTCCATCAAGGAAAAAAGGGGGGAAACAGCAGAAGAAGCCAATGTGGCTTCACAAAAAGCTTAGAGATGACCTGGAAACAAAAAAGGACGCATACAGGAAGTGGAAAGAAGGCCAGGCCACAAAGGAAGAGTACAGGCAGGTATCACGGAATTGCCGGGATGGTGTCAGGAAGGCTAAAGCTGAGAATGAGCTGAGGTTAGCAAGGGATGCTAAAAGCAACAAAAAAGCTTTCTTCAGGTACATCCATTGTAAAAGACAGAGAAAAGAAATGGTGGCACAGATACTCAATGAGGATGGCAAAATGATAACAGATGACAAAGAAAAGGCAGAAGTGCTCAATTCCTACTTTGGCTCAGTCTTCTCCCAAAAAAGGGCCTATGACCCTCCCGGGAAACGTGAAGTAGAAGGGGCAGGATTGGAGCTTGCGATTGATAGACAAATGGTCAAGGAATACCTAATCACTTTGAATGAGTTCAAATCGGCAGGGCCAGATAAACTGCATCCTAGAGTATTGAAGGAACTGGCTGAAGAACTCTCAGAACCACTGTCTCTTATCTTTGCGAAATCATGCAGGACTGGTGAAGTGCCGGATGACTGGAGGAGAGCTAATGTTGTCCCTATCTTCAAAAAGGGCAAGAAGGAGGAACCGGGGAACTACAGACCAGTCAGCCTAACATCAATCCCTGAAAAAACTCTGGAGCAGATTATAAAGCAGTCAATCTGTAAGCACCTTGAAAACAATGCAGTGATTACTAGGAGCCAACATGGATTTATGAAGAACAAATCCTGCCAAACTAATCTCATCTCATTTTTTGACCGGGTAACCTCCCTTGTAGACTGTGGGAATGCTGTGGACATAATCTATCTCGACTTCAGCAAAGCTTTTGACAAAGTGCCCCATGATCTTCTGATTAGCAAGCTAGCTAAATGTGGGCTGGATGGAACAACTATTAGATGGATCCACAGCTGGCTCCAGAATCGTACTCAAAGAGTGCTTTTCAATGGTTCCTTCTCAAATTGGGCGGAAGTAATGAGTGGGGTACCACAGGGCTCGGTCCTGGGCCCAGTGCTCTTTAACATTTTTATTAACGACTTGGATGAGGAGGTACAAAGCATGCTTATCAAATTTGCAGATGATACAAAATTGAGGGGGCATAGCTAATACCATGGAAGACAGAAACAAAATTCAAAGGGACCTTGATAGGCTGGAGCATTGGGCTGAAAACAACAGAATGAAATTCAACAGGGATAAATGCAAAGTTCTACACTTAGGAAAAAGAAACCAAAATGCACAGTTATAAGATGGGGGATACTTGGCTGAGCAGTACAACATGTGAGAAGGATCTTGGAATTGTCGTTGATCACAAGCTGAATATGAGCCAACAGTGTGATGTGGCTGCAAAAATGGCAAATGCTATATTAGACTGCATTAACAGAAGTATAGTTTCCAAATCGCGTGAAGTACTAGTTCCTCTCTATTCAGCACTGGTTAGGCCTCATCTTGAATACTGCGTCCAGTTCTGGTCTCCGCACTTCAAGAAGGATGCAGACAAACTGGAATGGGTTCACAGGAGGGCAACAAACATGATCAGAGGACTGGAAACCAAGCCCTATGAGGAGAGACTGAAAGAACTGGGCATGTTTAGCCTGGAGAAGAGAAGACTGAGGGAGATATGATAGCACTCTTCAAGTACATGAAAGGTTGTCACATAGAGGAGGGCCAGGATCTCTTCTCTATCGTCCCAGAGTGCAGGACACAGAATAATGGGCTCAGGTTGCAGGAAGCCAGATTTCGACTGGACATCAGGAAAAACTTCGTAACTATTAGAGACATACGACAATGGAACCAATTACCTAGAGAGATAGTGGGCTCTCCAACACTGGAGGCATTCAAGAGGCAGCTGGACAGCCTTCTGTCGGGAATGCTTTGATTTGGATTCCTGCATTCAGCAGGGGGTTGGACTCAATGGCCTTGTAGGCCCCTTCCAACTCTACTATTCTATGATTCTATGAAGCGTTTGAAGTGTCAGGAGGGGAGCTCAGGGGGGGCAGAGTTGGTATGTGCGTCAGGACATTCCCCAACGGCTCTGTTGGGATGTCTGGAGGTGGAGCGAAGTCTTCTTCGGCGGGAGAACTGTCTGTGGGAACTGGCACAGTGTCAACCACACCCCCTTCCTCATTGTCCTCAAAAGCCTCAACACCCTCTGATTCTTCCCCTTGCCCTAGCTGAGGGAGCTGAAGCTCATCCAGCCCCCTTCCTGATCCCCCTGAGGGAGCTGTGGCTCGACAGGGACCATGGCATTTCTTCTCTTTGAGAGACCATGATGAGATATCACAGGCCCTGTGCATCCTGAGGTTCCCCTCTTGGTCACTTCATAGGTTAAATATCTTTGTTTTTTTGCGTACCTTTTTCTTTTCTTTCTTAATATTTTTATTGAAAACCGCCAAATAATATATATATATAACAAAAAGTACGATATCATGCAGTGTGTACATACACAATCATTAATGTACATGTTTTGTTTTCCTTGCACGGGTTCCTCTATAGACGTCAAGTAAGGATTGTAGGGACTTTAGAGCACCCTTGAAGCACTGCTGATCAGCAGGCTTGAAAACACCTCCTATCAGCTGATGGGCAGTAACATCAGGCCTGGTTTCTGCAGGGATTGGCTGTGCAATCAAATCCACATAGTTCTTAGTTGCACAGCCAATTCAGCTGCATCTCCACTTGCACCACACCCCATATAATGCCAGGTGTGGGGCAGGTGGGTGTGGTTGTGACAAAAAGGCCTCACAGGCCAAATTGGGACCTGTGCTGGGCCCAATTTGACCCAGAGGTTCCCCACCCCTGCCCTACATGGAAGAAGAAGACACTTATCCAGCTTATTTATATGGGGGCAACACTAAAAACCATAAACTATTCTGATTTCTAAATATGAATATAAGCAGCTAACAGATGATGTCCAAAATATTCACTGTTCAAGAATGTTACAAATGAAAGCTATTCCATAGTGCAAATAAAATAAAAAGAGTATGGAGAATCCAGGCCCTTTATCAGTCTTATTTGATGAGCACATTTTTTGGCAACTGCAGCATTCCATAGGGTTCTTTACAACAGATCTATGTTTAAATCCTTTCTATTGTCCCACTGCTGTGCTATGGACATCTTTGCAGCTGTCATCATGAAGATTAGCAAATCCTTCAATTTTATGTCCTCGTTAGATTCTTCATTAGTGTAAGTAGCAAAAGCAGCACTCTGGGATCTGAGCCTTCTTTAAGTGTTTTAGCAATTTCATCTGCTACTGCTTTCAAGACTTTAGAAACAATTGGGTATTCCCACCAAAAATGTATGCAGACTCCCTTATTACCACAACCCCTCTAGCATTCAGGGGTGTGGAACCACTTATGCCATAACTTCGGTATGTTCTCTCTGGTATATGCTAATACCAACCTCGATGATTTTGAATACCAGAATGCATTCCAGTGCTGAGTAGTTATTTCTCTCCCACGTCTTTTCCCTATATTCTTTTTATACCCATAAGTGTACCTGTTGATGTTGTTAGCAAAATGTCAAATGTTTAGAAACCTAACCTCTAGATTCTGCTATTGAGTCCAACAGTTCAGTGGAGATAAGTGTGCAAGTTGTCTCGTCTGTAATTAGTATTGAAATAGTAAATTTGGTGAAATTGCACCAAACTAATTAATTTTAACCCCAACTAACACCAATTGTAATTGAACGTCCACATTGGTTGATTATTTTTGGGGGGGGAATCCCATAACCTATAAAATGCTTCAGATTCCCAGGTTCCTAATTGTTTTTTGCAGTTGTTCATTAATCAAGTTGGGTGGTATGCAATAGGGATTAAAAGAGAACATATGGGGGACAGTTATTTTGCCAATTCTTCCATGCTTCCATACACCATGTAGAAGGATTATATAACTGTTTTTGCATTTGGGGGGTAGATTTAAGAGGAGTTATAGCCCTTAATGATACTCCTTCAAAATCAGTTGGTTCAATTTTTATCTGTGATTTATTTACTTTGGCAGAAGAACAGCAGGGGTTTTCCAATTGGGAACATAACAGTGTAGATGCCCAGAACTAGTGTAGATGCCCAGAACTCCCAACAGCTGATGCTATGAAATAGCTGAGGCCCTCTCTGGCAGCAGCATAGCCAGTTCCATGAGGCTGACATCAAAATGAAACACATCTCTTTCCTAATACAAATCCAGCTTCAGGTCTAGAAATGGATGGAGTCCATTTGTATGTGATAGTGATGGCAATTGGTTTATCTCTGTGCATAACAAAACCAAACACAGATGTCAACCAATAGGGACATACAAATTCCCAAAGTAGTAGGTGAGCTTTTGAGTTGCATAGAACTCTTATTTAGGCCAGTTTTTAAGCAAGCAAACAAATGAGAAAAATGTTTCTGGTAAATTACATGGTAGAAACACCTTCTGAGAAGTTTACAATCAAGAATGTTAGTTCTGTCCAGAAGAGGTAATGTGGGAGTTTGCTGCCCTCATTCACTGCTGTGACCTTTCAGTTATATTTCAGAATTAACTAACTTACACCATTAGAAAGTAGAAGTTCCCTATCTTACCATGACTTATTTTGCAATTAGGCCTCTTTTCAGATCTTTCCACCAAACATGGCTGTCAACACTGAGATATGAGATTCTGATGTATGAGCTGTTGAAATGCCAGATATAAACAGCACATTTCACACTGCCTAACAGCAATTGGGGCTAATGGTGATTCAGTGGTTTATGGTCATCTGGGGTAGTGCAGCCTTCCCCAACCTGGTGCCCTCCAGATGTTTGGGAGCTTAATTCCCATCAGCTCTAGGCTGATGGGAGTTGTGGTCTGAAACATTTGGTGGGCACCAGATTGGGAAAGGCTGCTATAGAGGTTAGAGCACTGGACCAACCAAGAAGAGCTGGGTTCAAATCCTTGCTCTGCCTTGAAGCTCTTAGCTAATTATTATTTCTCAGTCAACCTTTTTAACAGGTTTGATGTGAAGAAAACTGGATCATGCCACGCATGCCACCCTGAGAAGTGGCACAAAAAATATCCTGGTTCATATGAGATTCTAGCTAGTTTTCTATTCATGTGCTTGGGCATAAGAGTCACTTAATTCAGTAGTACTTAACTTCTGAATAAGCATGTGTAAGAGTGAGGTGTGTACTGACCTGACCCACAAGAGCTAGATAGGCTTGTCTCTGTGAATAGCGAAGTTTCCAGCATGGATAGCTGTGTATCAGGTCCCTTCCAAGGGCTCATTGTCCTCTATCAACATAGCTACATTGGTATGTTTCAGCATATGAGTGTATAAGTGGCAGCAGAAAAAGATATTTCTCATTTGTGCTAAAATGTACTATGATGTACTTGTTAGGCTACACATTTAACTATATGCTAGAGGTTTGCATTAGAGTACATGATATTGGATTGGATCCTGAGTTCCCCTCCATGAACAAAATGGCTCTTTCTGTTTGCAGAAGGGCTTGTATCAGTGAAAGTTGTCTCCCCTGCAATTTCTTTCAGCAGAAGTGTTCCAGGAGCAGAACTTGGCTCATGGGATGCCCTTGTAAGCAGGAGGAGACTCTGAGCCATACTGTACATAGTGTTATAGGATTGGGGGGTTGGTATGGATAATCTATTTGGGTTCCTTCGCCTGTGATTCTGCAGCTGTAAGGCTGGGATTTGTAGCAGAAGGAATATGCTCAACTGGTCAAATCAGTTCCTTTGTTAGGATAGTAGGTCTGGCCACGTCTGTCAAGTGCCCCCATTCACATGTCTAAAGACCTGGACAAGAGCAGATGTGTTGCCATAGGAACAAATGGCTGGTGATGCTCTTTCAAGGAGGTAGCCCCCCCCACCTAGCTAGAGCCAGGAAGTAGTCTGTTTGTGTGTGTTTAGTCTGATCTGGAGCTGAGACTGGAAAGACCCAGAGAGGCCTGCCCCACTCCCTGTGCTGAATCGGAGGCTATTGCTTGGGGGAGCCTCCCTTGAAACCTAGTGGGGAAACAAGATCTGTTGGAATGTTAATAATGTGAGTCCAGTCTTATGCTCAGATTGAATATGTGTGTGAATCATGTATCATAAAAACAGCAGAGTCTCCAGTCACTTTCATTTCAAGGAAATGAAACCCTGTGTGATGGAACCCTGGAAGTCTCTCACCGCTCAGAGACTGAGGTGTGTGCAACAATATGTTGGAAGCTGTAATAAGTAGAAGAATGTGTACAAACATGCATGGATGTTAAATATATTGCAAGGCACATTACAGAGTCCCTACCCTAAGAAGGTTACAGTCTAAAATTTAACTCAGGCAAAATAACAACTAGAGAAGCAATGTGTGGTTGTTTCACTTGCACTTGCTTAGGCTTAATTACAGGGCAAGTTACAGTAAGTCCTGAGGAACTAAGGGATTGTGCCAAAGGATCCATGGAAACATGGCTTCTGAGATCTGATGAAATAAGAGAGGGACCATCGTGCAGGTTTTCTGAGGGGCAGTTCTAAGCACCTGGGGCAGCAAGAGAGAAAGGGAGGAAATATATATGTATATATATGTAGAAGCATATGGTATTGAAGTGAAGCAATATGCAAACTGAATGTGATGCTTTATTGCTTTAACAAATTGTGGTGCTACAACTTCTAGTTCCAGAATTTATGAAATAAGCAAGCAAAATACATTAATGGGGGTGCCACACACCGAAAAGCTATCAAGAGAGAGATTTCTACTTAACTTTTTTTTACTATTGTTAGGTCCAAACCCAACACGCAAGTCGTCCTGTCAACCCCAACTTGCTTACACCCGGGAGTGCGGAGTTGAGTGCAAATGAACCCACTATCAGAGATCAAGTAACACGAGACAATTCCTTTGCAAAGGGGACCCAATACTTACAAGCCGAAGCAGGCCAGCATGGGAACCTCGTTTATTGGTGTCCTAGGGTTTATATAGGCTTACCCCAAAGTTTACAATATCGGGCTCACGTCATAAAATACAAAAGAAGCAATTGCTAAATGTTATAGCTTTGGGGCATATGTAAGGAGGTAAAGGGGTACAGGGGGAAGGACAAAAGTGGAAACATTAAGACTATCTCTCAGACTCTGTGTCTGCATACTTCACATGTCCTTGAGATAAGCATTATGCAGGAACAGACAAAGGCAACTATGGAGGGGAGGCCCAGCTGCAACCGGGCACCCCTTTAAACTGGAAACAGACATGATATTACTTTGCTTACATATCAAAGGGTTTTGCAAGTCAAGGTTTGTGGGACAGTGGAACAGCATTTGACATTTCTATGCAAGGCACATTTGTAACAATAAGCAAGGTTATAGGCATAGATGTGATACAAGAAATGCATAGTAGGGAAGTTTCCAGCTTAAACCAGCTTTTATTATGCGAGCCACTGGAATGTAGGTAAGGGTCAGGTCACCAGGAAATAAACCGACATTTTATATCAAAAGTCAAATAAAGGCCACTTTGGTTCTATTTCCCATGATGCCCAAGCTGGTTTAGGTAAGACAAGTGAACTTATAGTTTTTCAGGCACTGGGGGTTTAAATTCAATCCTAACACTATCACCTGTTCCATTTCCAGATAATTGATGTGCACTTAGATAAATAAGAGGGTTCTGTAATAATCTGTGATAATCCCTTCATCTTAGTCGTCATAAAACCTGGAACTGCATATTTTTAAAAAAAGCTTTTGAAACATTTCTGAGACCAGAAAGCAAATTGTGGATATCATTCACAAGAAAAGACTTCATATTGCTTCCAGGTGACTTATCATATAACATATCATATTCACTTCAACAACATTTCTTTTAATTTTGTACACTGTGGTATCATTAAATGTTTGGAACATTTATAGACCACTAAACAACAAACATACAAAGCGGCAGCTTCAATAGACAACAATTTCTCATTCTGGTTATGTGGAAGCCATACAAATAAGAATCAACTATATAGACAGTGACCACTTCTGCACTGACGAAAACATTCATCCATCAGCTTCCCAACAGTGAATGTTACCTAGAACTTTGTAAACTGTTGTTTCTGTATGAAGGGCATCAAACCTATCACAAACTTGTTTGCACCACCTACAGCTGACACTGTCCACTGAATTGTCTTCATAATGGGAAATAATGTCTGATCCGTATTAGCAATAAATTGTGTCTCTCCAGGATTCAATTGGCCCCTTGGCACTTCCACAAATTTCATTGCGTGCAAAAACATGGAAACAGAGCTTAATAATGGTAGAAGACAAAGTTCATATAGAGGACAAATAACAGTATAATTCTGTACAGAATGAAATGCCAGCCATGTAATCTGATCATCTTTTCAAAGTCAAAAACATTGCATTTTCAACAATTTCCATGGGTTTTGGGGCAATGGCATTCCTTGAAAACCATCTTTTTGCCATGGCCTTCAGTGTTGTTGTTATGTGCCTTCAAGTCGATTATGACTGATGGCAACCGTATGAATCAGAGACCTCCAATAGCATGTTATAAACCACCATGTTCAGATCTTGTACATTCAGGTCTGTGGCTTCTTTATGGAATCAATCCATCTCTTGTTTGGCCTTCCTCTTTTTCTGCTCCCTTCTGTTTTCCCCAGCATTATTGTCTTTTCTAGTGAATCATGTCTTCTCATTATGTGTCCAAAGTATGATAACCACAGTTTCATCATTTTAGCTCCTAATGATAGTTCTGGTTTAATTTGTTCTAACACCCAATTATTGTCTTTTTCATGGTCCATGGTATCTGCAAAGCTCTCCTCCAACACCACATTTCATATTAGTTTATTTTTCTCTTATCCACTTTTTTCACTGTCCAACTTTCATACCTATCGATAGAGATCGGGAATACCATGGTCTGAATGATCCTGACTTTAGTGTTCAGTGATATATCTTTGCATTTGAGGACCTTTTCTAGTTCTCTCACATGGCTGCCCTCCCCAGTCCTAGCCTCCTTCTGATTTCTTGACTATTGTCTCCATTTTGGTTAATGACTCTACCAAGGTATTGATAATCCTTGACAAGTTCAATGTCCTCATTGTCAACTTTAAAGTTACATAAATCTTCTGTTGTTCTGGCCTTCAGTGACTAATGGTAAATTGAGTTGTGGAAATTTTGTTAAGGTCTGATTTTTATATGTTCAGGTTATGCTGAGTTATTTGTTATTTCCATGCTGCCTTTTTGGTGGTATTATGAAGTAGATGTCTTAAATAGTTTTAAGTTATATTTTATTACTACTACTACTACTGGCGATCACTCGTGACAGACTAAGATTGTCTTCCAAAATAAGGTTGGTTGGAAGACACCTGTGCGTGAATTTGTTTTATGTGGGGAGATTGGCGCACAATGATCAACACACAATCTTGACAGAAAAAGGCTTTGATCCAATGGCATGGGATACCATGACAATTGGAAGTCTTTTATTTGCTGCATCCTTCATCCGCCTTCACAGCTGTTGTAACATACACATTGTTATCCTCCGCCTGTTCTGCTGTTGAGGACATTCTTGGATCGTTCTTTGTCTGGATCCTCTCCCTTGACCTTACCGCCATGGGTGACCCTGCTGGGAGTACATGACTCCCGACTGCATCGCTCACAGGGTTCATTGGAACACACAAGCCCACTCACCACTGCATTGTGAAGATTTTTTTGAAAAGGAGTTTATAAATCTGTTAAAGAAATAAATAACAAAAATAAATATTGACTCTCATGTATATCAAGGATGGGTTTACAATCACTATGCAATTTAATCAAGTTGTACACCACCTTATTCAAAGCCTACAAACCAACTGAATGGTAATTCTGGAAAACAAACAAAACTGGGCTTGGCCATATACTATATATTGAACAGCATGACAAACACTAGATTTGACTCAAATGCCATGTTTCTACTGCGAAGTATTTCCCCACTTATAACAGTTGGGCTGTTAATGCCAAGTGACCATGTGAACTTAAATTGCATTAAAAGGCCAGTGGAAAACAGAACTAGAAGCAATATTTCATGTTGCTATTGTCATTTGACCCTGAAATGACGCTTGCATTCTGTTGCTATTCACTGTTTGGATGCAAACGTTGAGCAACTTGAATGCAGTCAGATGCAGCCGATCTCTGTATTTACATTGCAATCACACACGACACGTATATTTGCACAGTACTTCACTGTAATACCTGGTACAATTATTTTTTTGCATTGGGCCACATAAACAACATGTTCACTAACTGTATTATGTTTGTGGGATGATGTCTCTTAGCATAGAGAATCCAAAATCCATGAACAATCCTACAAGACATCTGTTGTTCAGAGAAGCTACTAGACTGATTATACTCACAAATAGATTAATGTCAATTACAAGACTGGTGCCATTGATCTGATTGAAAATCAACCTAGCTTCCAAAATTGTTTAATTTGGGGGCTTGAAATAGCAAGGATTTTCTATGACTTTGAAAATCTGGATGCATCCATTTTGGAGGACATTAAGCACCACAAAGAGCGTGTGTTCACACAACGGAATTTCCACTCCAGTGTGAATGTGTTGTTGGCTCCATTTGAAATGTTTAGCAGCTCTTTTTTAGAACTGATAGTTCTTGCAGATGATAATACAGGAAGATGTTATAAAATCAATCAAAAGTGCACAGGGGAGGAGTGGGAAAAGATGTTCTTAGATTCCAATTTCCATCAGCTCCATCCAATATGGACAATGCTTAGGAGTTATAGGAGATGTAGTCTCACAACATCTAGAGGACCACAGGTGTCCCCCCCCACCATTTTGGCATAGAATATTGGACACATTTCTGGACTTTTGGCTTCTTGACTGATTGAAGGAAATTCCTTGATAGAATCTCAAATAATTATTTTCTGCTAATTGTAAAACTGGAAAAGGGAAGGAACAGGGTTCTCTTATGAAGAGTGACCTGAATCTGTTCTCAAGACCTATTCATCATATGCAATAATGAACAGGACATCTCACAGGCTTCTTCTTCAGACATAAAAAGCATCCCTCTCTGCCCATCTTTTCAGAACTTGGAAATGGTCTGCCTTCAAGTCAATCCCGACTTACGGTGACCCTATGAATAGGGATTTCACGGTGAGCGGTATTCAGAAGGGGTTTCCCATTGCCTCCCTATGAGGCTGAGAGGCAGCGACTGGCCCAAGGTCACCCAGTGAGCTTCATTGCTGTGTGGGGATTTGAACCCTGATCTCCCAAGTCGTAGTCCAACACCTTAACCACTACACCACACTGACTCTCAGCACCTCCAGGTAGGAGTGGGAAAGACTCCCTGTATGAAACCCTGGAAAGCTGCTGCCAAAGACTCCAGAGTGTATATCGTCTCCACCTCTTTTCTGAAAATGGGGACACATGACGCTAGTTAAACCCCGCCCCTTTTTACTGTAGAGCCTGGTGAGAGCAGCTTGACTGTTGTTGTTTTTTTAATTTAGCTGCAAAAAGAGATTTTGCAACTGATTGGCAGATCAACCCGTTCCCCCTCCAGGTGTGGCCAATGGAAACGCTTTTCTGTAGGCGACTGGTGTGTTCACAGCCTCAGTCATTTTGGCATGGATGTTATTATATTGTTGAAACTATGATGAAGAGGACTTATGAATAATGCTTCGCACACAAAATGCTGCTGCCACTGATAGTTACTTAAGAATCCTTCTCAGGATTGTTGCTTTTGGTGTCTTTATCCTTGCCATGACTCAACTAACTTTCAATATCAAAGAGGGAGAGCTCAAGCAGTGCTTTAGCAATGCTGACCAATACTAATGTATGACCATAACAGTGAATGCACATTGGCAAATGTTTTCATACCATAGAAGTGAACTGGACACATACTACTGATGGTAGAAGTCATGCAACAGCTGATCAATGGTGCAGTTAGGTCACTTTAGACTCTGGAGTTAATATTCTTATGGAGGGGGCTCTTTAGATGGTAAACATGTATTACTCAAGTTACTTCAAAATGTGGTAAACCAGCCCTGCTGCAGTTTGGGAATTTATTCTGATTGGGGATCTACACTTCTGCTCCAAATTCCTGCCCTGATGGCACCACTGTATCTTATAATACATGCCACCTGACAAGCTGTTCAGCTGCAAGGACACACTCTGGTGATGATAAAGAAACAGATGCTTCTCTGTCTGCATGGAGTTGGAATGTGAGAATAACATAGAGCATTGGCCACACTGGATTACATGGTCCAAATCTATTTTTAAGGCTCTTTGTGAAATGCCAGGCATGAACAAGAGAACTCAAAAGTCTCCTCAGACATGAAAAGTGTCCCTGGCCATCACCTATGTCACCATTTAGAAAGTACAAAATCTGTCATACTGAAGTATCTCCATTTTTAAACAAGCAAAATAACACTGTTTCTGTCCAGTCAAATGATTCACTGTGGATATAAGACAGTCTCTAGTAAAAACTGTTCCTGTCAGAAAAATGAATTGTAGCATACATTTCATGTGTATGTCAATATTACTGCTGAACTTATGCTGGTATTTGTTTATATGTATTTCCAAGTGCTTTTTTTTGGTCAAATATCTTCAACGTTTTTGGTTAAATACCTTCAAAGTAGCATGCAACATAAACTCTGAGAATTATATATATATAAAGAATCAGAAATACTAAATTATCAATGTACATAAAATGAATGAACATAAATCAGAGCAGCAAAAACCCAAATCTGTGGCCATGTGGTAAGTGAACAGCAAACCAAGAAAATATAAGGAATACACCATTGCAAAGGCTCCCAAGAATCATTTTGAGTTTCAGAATGCTTGTACAGTGGGCCAGATGATTGTCCTGTGGAAGGGAGTTCCATAACTTAGGCACCACCATGAAAAATGCTCTGTCCTATGTTGCCACCAAGCACACCTCTGGTGGTAGGAGGACACAGAGCATAGGCCCTGCTGCAGATCTCAATGGACACACAGGTGTGTTTGGTATGTAGTGCAATACTGATGCAACCCCCACCAAAAAACCAAAAAACTCTGATAAATGCTTATTTAATAAATTGTTATATTTATATTCTACCTTTCCTCCAAGGAGCTCAAGGTGGCATACATGGTTCTCCCCCTCCTCATTGTATCCTCACAACTACCCTGTTGGGTAGGTTAGGCTGAGAGACAGTGACTGGCCCAAGGTCACCCAGTGAGCTTCAAGGCAGAGTGAGGATTTCAATCCTGCTCTCCCAGATCCTATTCCAACATTCTCACCACTACATAACACTGTAATATTCTACATCTTACTACAGGTAATAAAATTATTACATTAGGATTACTCACTTTCTATATCAGTTACACTTGACTTAGGTAACTTCCAGGACAAATTATTTCAGCTGCCATTTGCAAAATGGCTGTCACTATCAAATGAGGCCAGATTTGAATTGGCTAAATATGCTGTTCTGATAAGCTTGAAAAAAACTCACTAATAAGCAAAAACCCTTGCAGTTAAAGAATGTACCTATAGCCAACAGATATTTCTATCAAACTTTAAAAAGCAGGAAAATTGGGCAGCTCTAGTGAATGCACCAGGGGAGCAGAAGACCTGACCTCCTCTCTGAGATATTGTACTACCTTACAAATTTGTCAAAATGCAAAAACAATTTGGGCTGGTCTTTCACAGTCCAGTCCACTTCCTGTGTAGCTTGGAAGAAGTTGGTAACGTTCCTCTGAGCATATGGTGAGTGGTGGCAACACCTGCAATCAGCCCAAGTAACAGAAACAAGACATGTGCTGTGCTGATCTTGTTTTAGCAGGGAGGAAGCAACAATATTAAAACAGTTGATATAGTTCAGAGAGTCACTTTAAATATGTCTGATTTACTTTGCAATTTTAGTGATGTTTCCTAAAGGAAATAATTCCCTTTTGCTTCTGTTTCTGTGAATATGTGAAGTACAGCAATACTTTGCAACACTAAAAAAAAAGCTCCAGAAACAATTGTGGAATAATGACACTGACTGTTCTGCAGAATAGTTTCCAATGGGCATGAGGAGTGTCTCAGTTTAAACAAGATAAAACAATGGGAGATGAAATATATTCTAGCAAAATTCTAGGTGTGCTGTATGTTTTTAATTGACCATGCCCACCTTTCCTTAAGTGGGGTAGTTTAAGCATAGCAGGCTGAAAACATGCATCTTGGGCAGGCCAAGTTTGTTTTTTCCAACAGCAAGAGTAAGTAGCAATGCTTAATATTGTAATCAGTCTGATTTTACATCAAATTGCAGTTTCAGATTCAACTGTTATTGCCCGAAAATAGAAATAGAGCATAACCTCCAGTCTGAAACACAAAAGGCTGTCTTCATCATCACATGACATTGAAAAATAAAAAGGCTTTGAAATTAATAAAAATAAATTTGACACAGATTTCTAGGATGAATGAGAGAAATATAATTTTCTATGTTAGATACTCTGTAGAAACAAAAGAAGCAAAGTAAGAACACCAATAAACATACACAAATGTAATTCTCCATCTTTGGAGATGGCAGGTATTGCCACCACTCACCATATGCTCAGAGGCACATGTTACCAAATTATTCCAAACTACACAGGAAGTGGATTGGACTGTGAAAGACCAACCCAAAGACAAATTTGTAGGGCAGTACAATATCTCAGAGAGGAGGTCAGGTCTTAAACCACAAGGTTTTTTGCCTATTAGTGAATTTCTCTGCTTTTTAATCCAGGAGGTAAGAAATGGGATACCGTGCAAATTTGCTGAGAATGGATTGATCATTTGCAAGCTTATTGAGTTTAATGGCATTTACTCCCCTGCAATCATGCTTAGGATAGGTGAAACTGACCATGGGGGATGGGGAGGGGAGGAGGGGGAAGGGAGCAGGCAGGAGGGGGAGGAGGAGGGCAGGTTTGATCATTTGCATGTTTATTGAGTTCAGTGGGATTTACTCCTGAGCAATCATGGTTAGGATAGGTAAAACGGACCATGGGCAGGGAAGCCTGGAGTGGGCAGGGGAGGAGGAAGAAGGATGGGGAGAGGGGAGGAAGAAGGGAGGAGGAAGGGAGGGGGAAGGGAAGGAGAGGAAAGGCAGGTCTGATTATTTACATGTTTATTGAATTCAGTGGGATTTACTCCCGTGCAGCCATGGTTAGGATAGGTAAAACTGACTATGGGGGAGCGGGACGGGTGAGGAGAGGGAAGGAGGAAGGGAGGGGAGAAGGGAGCAGAAGGAGGATGAGGGGAAAAGGAAGGGATTGGAAGGGGAAGGGGAGGGGGAGGGGAGGGAAGGGGCAAAAGGGACTTGATGGGAGGAAGGAGGGCAGGTTCCATCATTTGTATGCTTATTGAGTTCAATGGGATTTACTCCCCTGCAATCATGGTAAAACTGACCATGGGGGGGAGTGGGAGGGGAGAGTAAAGGAAGAAAGGGGAGAGGGGAGCAGAATGAGTGGGAGGGGGAAGGTGGGGGTTGGAAGGGGAGGGGGATTGGAAAGGGAGGGGGAGGGTTGGAGGAAGAGGAAGGGGGAAAAGGGAGGTGATGGGAGGGAGGAAGAGAGGAGGGCAGGTTTGATCATTTGCATGCTTATTGAAGTCAATGGGATTTACTCCGATGCAATTTTGCTTGAAAATGAATTGGACTGCCTTCAAGTGGATTCCAACTAATGGTGACCCTATGAATAGGGTTTTCATGGTAAGCAGTATTCAGAGGGGGTTTACCATTGCCTCCCTCTGAGGCTGAGAGGCAGTGACTGACCCAAGGTCACCCAGTGAGCTTCAAGGCTGTGTGGGGATTCAAACCCTTGTCTCCCAGGTCATAGTCCTAGGATAAGTAAAACTGACCATGGGGGAGGAGGAGGAGGGTGGAGGGGTGAATGGGATTGGAAGGGGATGGGGGAGGGGAAGGGAAGGGTAAAGGAAGGGGGAGGGAAGGGGCAAGAGGGAGGGGATAGGAGGGAGGAGGAGGGGAGGGCAGGTTTGATCATTTGCATGCTTTTTTACTTTAGTGGGATTTATTCCTGTGCAATCATGCTTAGGATAGGTGAAACTGACCTGGGGGAGTGGTGGGAAGGAGGAGGAGGGCAGGAAGGGGGAGGGAAGGAGATTGGGTGGGTGGGCACTGGGCAGAGGGGGAGCCCCTTTCCTTTCCAAAAGGAAAATATTGTGAACAGTATCGTTCTTTTTTTTGTTTCCCCCACCTTTTTATTCTACCAACCAAATTTAAACCAAAGCTGTCCCTGGCCACATCCACATAAGACCTTTATTTCATAGACAGTCATGGCTTCTCCCAAAGAATCCTGGGAAGTGTAGTTAGTGAAGGGTGCTGAGAGTTGCTAGGAGATGCCCTGGTCCCCTCACAGAGTATCAATCAGAGCAGCTGACTGTTAAAGCACTCTGGCCACTGGAGCTCTGTCAGGGGAATTGGAGTTTCCTCTCAAAACCCTTCACAAACTACACTTCCCAGGATTCTTTGGGGAAGCCAGGACTGTCTCAAGTGAAATCAAAGTCTGGTGTGGGTGTGGCCCCGTGATTAGGCAAGCTCAGCAGCTGTGAGTCTGGCTTTTAGAACACTGACAGTTGGTTCTTACTGAGCATGCCTAACATTATCATTGAGTTCAATGCTAAATTTCTTAAATTAATTAAAAATCAGCCATGCATTTTTTAAACTTTTAAACTACAGAACATGAAGGTCGGAGTATGGGGCAAGGTCAGTAATAGGATTACAGGTACTCTGTGAACATGGCTGATTTTCAATTAATTTCAACAGATTATGAGAACTCTGACAGAAAAAAGTCCAAAATGGGTCTGTTTTCCCCCCTTCTCTTTTTACACGTTGAACTCTCGATTCTTTCTGACTGTTTGGGGTATCACCATGAAAATTGAGAGTGTTGTTAAGCAAGTGTTTCTGAGTTCATGACTATAAGCTTTGTATGGTTTTGTTTTGAAATGAGCTTATGGGAAGCATCAGAATGGCATGGGGGTATTTTCAATTTAACATTGCAGAATGCGAAAAATCCATGCTGACTATAGCATACAGCCACTCTTGTGGCTGTATAATATGTATCTGAGCCACATTTCATGCTTCTACTACAGTGTCAGTAATTGTAAAATATTACTCTTATAAACTAGTCTCATACAACGTGGATCTTGTAAATTGCAGCCTAGAGTTTCAACTTGACAGCTCCCTCATTCTTAAAAGTAATCTTCATCTCATTCCTTCTATCCCAATCCTCTTTTTTTGCATCTGATGTATGTACCCAATTGAATAATGAAATGCAGCATGAGCATTTTTGTGACTGCTCTCCCCCTTGTCCTCCTCCAGATAAAAGATTATGTGGCCTCAAGAATGAGGATGAAAAGAACCCTTCCCTGAGTCTAGCCTTAAAAAAAATGTAGAGAAAACCTACAAAGTCTGGCTGCAGGGGAGAGGAAGGCCAGGACCCAGGACATTACTGGCAACCCAACAGTATGTTATTCCCGCTCTTTTGTATGTTATTCCCGCTCTCTGTCTCCCAGCCAGGGCTGTTGCACACATTCAAGGCAGCACAACTGTTCCAAAGGCACAGCTCTTATGACTTGCAAGGTGAAAAAGGAATACCAAATGCCACCAGGGTTCCTGTTCCATCTCTTAGCAACCAAACAGCTGGTTGCCTAGCAGCACATGGGCATCGTACATACTTAATTGGCTGCTAAGCATCTCAGAGGCTTCTGTGCCTGAGGATGCAGAGGCATTAATTTGATTCTAAAGCAAGCAAGGCCTGCTCCTGGGAGTAGTCCAATGATCTTTCTCCTATGTTTGGAAGAGCCTTTACTTGGAATGTTAGTGGCAACAACCCACTGCACCTCCTATTCAGCATTACATGCACGTCAGGTGTATTCACTACTAGTTAAAGGCTTGTTCAGCTTTTATAGGAGGAAGGAAGGAGGTTTCCAAACCTTGTCCATCCACCCCTCAAGCAATGAGGCTGCCCTGACTGCAAACAGCAGGGGCTTCCGTGGTGGTGGTGAATGTGGTGGAAAGGGGTGGGAACAGACAGCTTTTCCTCTGCACATCCCCCACCCTCCAATCCATCACTAAAGCCTTTACAGAGCAAGGGGTGAGGGCCAGCCCTACATTTCCAAACCTAACCTCTCCTGCTCCCTATTACCCAAAAGGACTATAGCCTGCAGACACTAGGGGAAGAGGTAAAGACCATTTCCTAGAAAGTGCATTCAGGAGGCTGGGGGGCGGGGCAGAGAGAGGCAATGTTTTACATTGCCTTCTCCCACTCCTGACCTGAACCCATGTTCTGTTGAGTTGTATGGGGGAAGCTCTCAAAACATATTGCTCCCTTCTGCTGGCATATCTGAGGTGTTCTGCGGGGGTATCTGTCATGGTGGAAACAGTGTATCTGGTGAGCCACTACCATAGTGGGGCACCTGTCATAAGAACACCAGAAGAGCCCTGCTGAATTAGTCCAATGACCCAGTTAGTCCAGCATCCTGTTCTCACAGTGATCAGCCAGATGCCTGTGGGAAGCCCACAAGCAGGACCTGAGCACAAGAGCACTCTCCCTTCTTGTGGTTTCCAGCAACTGGTATTCAGAAGCATACTGCCTCCAACTGTGGAGAGAGAGCATAGCCATCATGGCTAGTAGCCATTGATAGCCTTATCCTCTATTAATTTGTCTAATCCTGTCAGACCCTCTGCATTCCCACCCACCCGCACCTCCTGGCAAACTGTTGGCAAGAACTGCTGCTTTTGTACATATATTACCAATATGAGCAGTTATTTTGAATCCATAGTATTGATTTAGGATATATAGATATTTAACCTGCTTTTCAGAGTTTCTGCACACAAGGATTTTATAAGTTATAAATAGTTCCAAAACCATAACCATATAATTAAAAAACATAATCATATAATTATTAAATAACATTTAAACATTAAAATAACATAAAAAACGTAGGAGCAGCTAAAAAAACTTAAGCAGCTTGACTGAACTGACTCTCAGCTTAACCTACCTCACAGGGTTGTTGCAAAGATAAAAGGGAGAGGGCGGACCAGGAAGAAAAGCGAGGTGCAAATACATCATGTCAAATTCACAACCATGCAATGAGAGGAAATAACATACACAAAGGCAGACCCATCCCAATTGCTTTAGTTGCCAGATCTTCAGTAGAGGGTTGCAGCCTGAATGCACATAGAATCAGACTACAGGTTTACTTTCTGGAAAATCTTTACTCCCCAGCAATTATAGTTATCTTGTTTACTCTGGCAATTGTCATAATATGTTGTCCTGGAGAAACGTGGCTCCTTTTTTTAAATTAAAGACAAATTGTTTGCTTTAGACTCTTAAGTTTAGAGTAGCAGAAGCACACTTCATTCACAAGACCACTGACCTCAGGAAAGGGCAGTTTCTTTCCATCCTGTCATTTGGTCTCTTTTGTATCACAGATAAAATAGCAAAAAGCCACCACACATATCCCGCCTACTATGACAAAGAATGGCTGCATGAGAAGAACAAAAAACATCACTACGGATTGTCAAGGGCAGGCAAGGTGAGATAGCTGGCAGATTTGCAACACACAAAGAATCAGAGTCAAGATGTATCTGGAGCTGGGGAATCAACAAGCTGAAGAAAGCATTAAAGTGCAGGAAGAAACAAGGATAAGAGCAAAGCGCATATGAAATCTTACAGAGCTCCACAGCCTGTAGAGTTCACAGTACTGAAAGACTTTTTCCAGTGTACTGTTTATTTCGTCAAAGTACTATAATACTTACATTGAGGAAAGTAACCACTAATTTAGAGTAAAATGTGAAGCTGATCATTTCAAATCATAATATTTATTTATTAGATTTATTAGTCGCCCATCTGGCTGGTTGTTCAGGAGCCTTGTGAATCCAGGAGCCTTGTTTTGTTTTAATTGTAACTATTCCTAACAAATGTCATATCTCATATATTTGCAAGGCCAGCCCAAGACATTTTAGTGTTAGAAGTGTAGAGAGGCAGTGTGGTATAGTGGTCAGAGTGTCAGACTAGAACCTGGGAGATCAGGGTTCAAGTCTCTGCTTGGCCATGAAGCTCACTGATGACCTTGGGCCAGTCACTGTCTCTCAGCCTAACCTACTTCATAGGGTTGTTGTGAGGATAAAATGGAGAGGGGGAGAACAATGTTTGTATGCCACCTTGAGCTCTTGGAGGAAAGGTGGGATATAAATGTAATAATAAATAAAATAAATAATGGTAACCCCCTCCCTCAAAAAAAGTCAAGGTGCATGGTACCCAGTCTGGCCAAGTAATTTTGACACCTGAGTCAGGCACCACCCAAAATCAGCTACTGCCTCACTCTATCTAATGGTTGGGCTGGCCTATCTCCTGCACCTGTGGGCACAGGTTGGGACTTCTAAACTTAATTCATCAGCCAATATGATTGGTATGGCGAGGCTCATAATTTGTAAGCATCTTACTGTCTTGTTAATATGGCCACATCAACTACTATGATCTGGCTAAAAAATAAAAAATTAAACCCACAATTTAGAATAAAAATATCAGACCAGAAGGGGAAAAGACAGCAAAACAAAAAGAAAAAACATTTCCTGTGTTTTAGTGTTTCAACATTTTAACTCATTTTTGGCTAGTGTCCAAATGGATCTCATTTCAAACTTGGTTCTTATTGTGAAAAATGTAGTGAAAAGCCAATGTACAAACCAGAGTAAAATGACCTTGAGAACTAGACCATACGGAGAATTGAATTTCCTGGCATAGCCTTCCCCGGGAGACAGGGAATAGGCATGTAATAGCCCTGTTCAGAAAATACCAATCATCATTCAGGAAGAGAAATACAGTATTGTGAGTGAGCAATATGTATCTCAATGAACCACAGGGGAAGGCAAATGCGTCCATCTGGAACTGAGCTGGGAATCTCTCCTTATAGTGCAGAGTCTGCATGTAACTCAGATTCTTTATTGTATTTGTTTCCCAGTAAAGTTGAAATGTACTTTTCCCAATGATTCCCTAAATGGAAACTCCCTAGATCTGCTAATGTACAGAAACTGTGCACAAACTATATAATCATGTACCCTTTTTCAGTTTAGCCTATTTCATCTATTAGCTGGAAGGTCTTAGCTGGGGCAGTGTGGCTTGAGTAAAATATTGATGCTCACTTGGCACCAGCCAACAGCCCACTACTGCTAATGAGGTCTCTGTAGATATATTCATGACACCCTTGAAACATTTAGGAAATTGTTGGGTTTTTAAAGAAAGAAACAGCAAAAGGCGTAAGAATGTTTAAAAATATATGTTTTAGACTGTTCAAAGGACTTGTCTGCTCCTCAAGTTAACTCCTTTCTTCTCTGAATTAGGCTTGTTGTGATTTACAAAACATTTGCACAATCCACAGTATCTCCAATTTAGTTTTTAAGGGAATATTACTAGTCCTCATGGAAAGGTTCTAAAAGGAGGAATAGCCATAATGAAGTTGTTCCTGTGGTATATGTCCATTAGACCTGCCATATTCCAATGGCCAATGTGTAAAACTAGCTACCTATCTCCCTGTCTCTATACTATGCTATGCTATGTGCCATTTCAATGTTCCATAAATCCCAGTTTTATGCCCACAGTCCAGATTATTTTTTTAAAAAATACAAGCAAAGTCAAAGAAGTCA
Organism: Rhineura floridana; assembly: GCF_030035675.1. NCBI lineage: Eukaryota > Metazoa > Chordata > Lepidosauria > Squamata > Rhineuridae > Rhineura > Rhineura floridana. Next base: position 39,814,518 of record NC_084482.1, read on the forward strand.
GTTCCATCATTTGAAGCAATCGCAAAATTTGGGATTTTTAACCAAAGAATTCTGCTATTCTCTAAGCAGGTTATAGAGTTATGTATTCTATGTGTGCCTTCTTTAAAGTGAAGTTGTAGCTTTTTGTTGGGGGGGGCAGGGTTCACCTGTGTACTTGAAAGCATTATGACAGCTACAAATCTAGCTTGCAAATCCTGCCCTATCACAGCATCTTCATGATTACAAAACTAAATCCTTTGCTGCATTTGTGCTTGCTATGCAACACAGGAGCACTCCTAGAGGAAAAGTTGGAAACCTATCTGAAATAAATTAATAACTAACTGTAAAGAGCCAGTAAGAAATTATATTCTCATTATCTCATGCCCCATATGTATGAAATCAGTTGCTGAGATCATCTGGGAGAACTCTATTAGTGGTCCCCCATGAACCAGAAGTATGACATGTCAACAATAATTCATGTTTTCAGTGTTATGGGCCCACCTCTGTGGAACTCTCCCATTAGAAGTCAGACAGGCACCATCCCTGCTGAGTTGCAGATACCTGGTTAAAACCATTTATTTCAGGAGGCTGTTGCACCATGAATACTTCTCAGATGTTTATGTGTGTTTAACTTTTTGATATTCATTGTTTAAATTTCTGAGATTTTAAATTTTGTAGTTTAATTTATGTTTTGAATTTTGTACATTCTATATTTCTGTTGTTGTAAGCCATTTTGAGGTGAAAAGTGGGATGCAGATTTTTAAAAAGTACATTTATTACCAAATTATACGGAAAACATTTTAATGCTAGGCAGAGTAAAATCCATTTTCCATGCTCAGAAAATCAACCATTGACCTGAGGGTCAGATAGCAATGTTATTCAAATCTTTCTAAAGAGAGACACTGGTGGTATTCCATATTTATTGCCAGAAGGAAGCTTTATTTTTTTTGTGGTGGAGCTGTGTGTGAGAGACCTGGTAAAAAGGCAATGTCAGGGAATCAGGGCCACTAGGCAAACGTTTCACATGCCCAGGCTTCTGAAATAAAAGGCCCGTATTTTACATAGGAAGAGGACATGGTAATCCGGTATAGAGCGAGAGGAAGCGGAATCCAACAATCTCTGCGGAAGAAAAAACTTGGAAAATGCGCAGATATGGGATCTTGCGGGGGTGGGGAAGAAGTATTTTTGTCTCTCTGGTCTGGGGGAAAAGCAGCCAGGCTTCCGATGACTCCACCTGGAAGCAGCTGCCCTTTCCCCTACTCCTATCTTCCCAGCATAGGAAGGAAGAAAAAGAAAGAAAAGAGCGGGTGAAGAGCCGGGAAAGATTGTAACCAGGAGCCGTTATTTAGCTGTGCATCTATTGCAAAGGAAAATAAATCACAGGGATATATTGGATCTAGAGGGGGAATTCGCTGATGTTATTGTGCTCCATTCTTCCCCATACAAAACCACACCCAGGCTTTGGACTTTTCATGAAATGCTCCGATATCCTTCCCCCCTAAGAGCCCCCTTTAAGGAGCGCTGCCCCCTCCCTTCCTTGCCGCTTTCAAGCTGTCCAAGCACGGCGCCCAGCAGCAAAAAGGAAGCCATAGCCGGCTTACAAAAAGCAATGTTGGAGATGGGAACGTCGACATGTTCGTTTTCTTTTGCTTTTGGCTGGAGCGGTGGCGTGCCTGCCGGCCGTCTGACCTTCACTCCCCTCCCGCCTCCCGCTTGGTTTGGTTTTCTTCTCTTTTATTTCCTTCCTTCCTCTTTCGCCTCGCCTACTCTCAGCCTTCAACATCCCCTTGTTTTGCAGTTCTGGTGTCACATTTCCTCCATCTAGGGTTGCCAGGTCCATGGCCTGATCCTGATCCTGTATCTTTAAGAGAAGAGAAGGTCAGTCAAGTGCAGGTGTTCTTGCAACATTGTAATGGGAAAAACCACAGGTGAATTCTTCCTTCTCCCTGCACAACTTTTAAAGATACAGAAGACCTCTTGGAGGCCGGGCCTGGCAACCAAGAGGTCTTCTGTATCTTTAAAAGTTGTGGAGGGAGGAGGGAGAAGTCCACCTTCTGGTTTTTCCCATTACAGTGTTGCAAGAACACCTGCACTTGGCTGACTTTCTCTTCTCCTAAAGATACAGGATCAGGATCAGGCCAGGAACCTGGCAACCCTACCTCCATCTCCGATGGCAGGCAGGCCAACCCTGCAAGTCGCCCATAGTGCCCGCAGCAACATGTCGCCTACATTAGGGCTCCCCCCACCCCACGCTTCTCATAGAGTGGGGAGGAACCAGAACCCAGCTCCAGGTTTATATTTTCGCGTTGCATTTTCAGAACCCCAGGTTTCAACCCCCAGTTTCAGAGTCGGATTACTCATGCAGATTGCCGCAGCAGCAGCAGCAGCTAAAACCGCAACTGAGAGTAGATACCCCTGTCGCGCAGCTTTTTACTGGAATCTACTACAATTTTGCTAATCGGGGGCATTTGCCTGCTCGGCAGGACCGCTGTGGCATTATAAAGTCCTGGGTTTTCTCTGTTTGCTTCCTTATTTTTGCCTAACACATTTTAAAAAATATTAACTATTCTGAACCCATTAAATGGAAACAATTGCTAGTTGCTCGGGCCTCTTTCCTTTTTTTAAAATTATGACAATCTCAGCCTATATCACCCTGCTATTAACCTTGATTTTGCTGAAATACGAAATTTAAGTTATCCTTTGATTTTATTTAGTTCTCTGCAACGGGCATGCCGGATTGACATATTTTGGGCTGCACATTTCCTGGAGAGGAAAGGACTATTTTTAAAGTTGCTTAAAACCATGAAAAAATCGGTTTTGCTTTTTTTTTTTAACCCCCTTCCTTCCTCTGGTAACCCTCCACCTCCCGCATTATGATGGATGGATAACTGTTCTTCTGTTTGCTCTCTTTGTCTGGAGGATGCAAACAGGCTTTGGATGCTGAGGAGAGGAGGGATGGGGTGGGAAAGATTACCTCATCCTATGTGCCCTGAGCCAATCATTTCCCCTCTCCCGCTTCTCCAGGCTTGGAGATTGGGGTGTTTTGACCAATCGCAAAAAGTCTTCGCTCGTCCCCATGGTGACGGGATTGTATATAGGGAGCCGCGTTGTACTATGTGCTATAGGTTCTCTTACATCGACCCCCTAAGAGTCGCGCTGTAAGAAAGCACCCTCCTTCTCTCCGGTTCGATTTTTTCGAAGCTCGGCAATTAAACAGCAATTATGGTAAGTGTCAGCAGTCTTAACTGCAGTGGGTTTCAAAGGAGGTGGGGACAAATCTTTATGTGCGTTGATGAGCCTGGTGGCAAGTGGCAGGCATTCCCCCCCCCTCCATTGTGGACGGATGCGCTTTCTTCTCCATCTTATTCCTCTCCCTCGGCCCTTCCCTGCTGTCATCACGCGTTGTCTCCGCACCTCTATGGAGGCTTTGTTTTTTTTTAATAGGCTCACAATATGGAGCAATTGCTGGGCTGTGGGAACGCAAAGAGCTTCCTTGAGGCTGTTATGCTCATTCTTCCCTTCCCCACCCCCAAAGGATGGGTTGTTCTCGCAGGCAGCGACAGTAGTAGCGGCAGCCCATCTGCTAAGCCTGACGCAATGGCTTCTGCCTGGGAAAGGCGAGGATGGCTTCCTGCCTCCACCCCACTGCCTGCGTGCCGCGTCCCCAACTCCACCCCTTCCCAGCTCCGGATGGACAGAGGAGGCAGAGAGGACGGCAGTGTCAGCTGGAGGCAATAGCACCAGCCAAAGCGGACTGCGCTTTCGTCCGAATACAGGGGTGGGGCGAGTGGAGCCATCGGCCATTAAAGCCGATCTCTAAAGGACGCTTACTGTCGAGAGAAAATCTAACTGAAAAAGATGAGTTTGACTTAACTGGGTAAACCTGATTAGATTCTGGCTATGAGCCCTTTAAAAACCAAACCCCTTTTATTTGAAAACAACAACCCAAACAACACATTAAATATAGGCTGAAGCGTCAGGGTGTTTTTCTTCTCCCTTTGAAGTAAATAAATATATTTGAAGCAATGTGTTTCAATATGAAACAAAAGTAGTGTGGTTCCGTATGAAACAAAATACTAGGTATGATTTTATTGCATCCCTAGTAATTCCACAAGAAGAGAAGGGAGCAGAACAAAAGTCAGCATCAGGCTGCCAGCTGTGTAGTGATGGGTACTAAGAGGGTGGGAATAGAGGTTATGCCAAAACGATGTCTTCTCAATTCTACACACAAGTACCTAGGAGTAAATGCCTCTGAAAGTGGAGCTTCTGAGTGCACAAGGTAAAGAAATTTCTACCAGTTCCAGAGTTTTCAGCTCTGGTATCATGTTGGCAGAAGAAGCCACACCCTTGCATTGCTCCAAGAGATTCTTCATAAAGAGTAGCATTGTTAAAAGGAATCTGTGTAGAGGATGTGGGGAGGGGAGGACTGAGGGACCCACTGAGTATCACATCGAGTTTAAATGGCAGCCCCCTCCCCCTTCCAGCCACATGCCATGAAGCAAAATGGTCTGAAGGCAGAAGGCAATGGCTGAGAGAGCAGACAAAGAGGGTGGGTCTTCTGGCAGATGTGACCAGAATAATTATTGAGAGACAATGCTGCAGCAGTGTGACTGTACTGGTTTCTGTTTTCAACGAGTGCCCTCCGCACCAGTTACACCCAACTTTGATTTATACATTCTCTGCATTTGAATGCTTGTACTCTTTAACTGCTTGTGCGATATTCCCAGTATGTTAAAAAGAGACAAGGATTTATATTCAATGTAAAAGTGTAATGTCAAATTCATGAAAAGAATGGACACTGTATTTGCCAGCAGCACACGTTTTCTTGACATGAGATGGAAAATTTATCTTCTGATCCACCACCCCCATTGATTTATTTCATTCTCAAGCATGTTCTCAGCTGAGGTCAGAGAAGGGAAAATTGGCAAAACAGTATAATGAGATCATGCTGGAAATAGGCCCTGCTGTGTTAATCCATCACAATTGCAGACACTGTAGCCAGCAAAATAATGTTTAGACTATATGTACCTACTGAGAAGCATACGCAGTGTTCCTGGACAGGGTGCGGCATTCCCTATGGCTTCAAGGAATGTCTTTCTTGAGATTACAAAATGTTCCTTAGAGCAACAGTCACAAACAATGAGAAGGTACCTGAGGCTGAGCACATTCTGCTTGCAAAGTAGATGAAAAAGGACTAAATACAAGGGTAAGGGCTCACAGGACTTGGGTCTTCTGAACATCTGGTATCTGCTCTAACTTGTAAGGTTGAGTATTTATGGATAATAATTTTACCTCCAAATCTCCATGAACACCAAAAAGAAATTTGGGTTGTGAGTTCACTGAACCCATCCCTAACAGTATTCAAGAAACAATGGGTTGGGCGTGGCATCCTAGCACTCTCAAAATGTATGATGCTACTAGATCACTTCAGTTATACTGGCTTATCTTAAAGGGGTTTTGGTGGCTTTCTCACACAGATTTTTACAAACTAGTCTCCATTTGAACAGCATGTTTTTGAACAATGAACTAGTACATGCAACACAATTTTTATCTTTGTCATACTAAACTGTGCTTTTCACCTTGTAAGCATCCATCACAAAGCTGGTGCTTGGATTCCTACTTCCATGTCCAAATGAAAGGACTATAGTAGAGATGACAAATGTAGCTTTCTAGTGTTGATTTAATCATGTAAAAGGATTATTAAAATAGTGCCCCAGAGCAAAACCTACTTAATAAATACATTTATGCTGTTTCTTCACCTTTAGCGTGAATGCATCTCCATCCATGTTGGCCAAGCCGGTGTCCAGATTGGCAATGCCTGCTGGGAGCTCTATTGTCTTGAACATGGTATCCAGCCTGATGGGCAGATGCCCAGTGACAAGACCATTGGAGGAGGAGATGACTCTTTCAACACATTCTTCAGTGAGACGGGAGCTGGCAAGCATGTCCCCAGGGCTGTCTTTGTAGACTTGGAGCCAACTGTGATTGGTGAGTGTAAACTCCATTTTGCTGATTATGGACTAAAATTGCCAGACCTCAACATTTTCCCTAGGGGGCTGAAGCTCCTTAACAGATCTTTTTTAAACATCTCAAGATGTCCCCATTTAATTAAGATATTTGCTTTGCATAAGCTCCAATTAAAAGTTTGAACCTGAGTACTTAACAAAATATTGTTATTTTGGTTCTATTCATAGCAGCTGATGGTGCCAAAGGAATCATGTATTTTGTTAGAAAAACCCTAGAAGAAATTGCCACTATTCAGGTAATTAGAATAGTAATAAGTAGTAAGATAATGCAAATTCTTTATTTTGACTCCACAGATGAGGTGCGCACTGGCACCTACCGCCAGCTCTTCCACCCTGAACAACTCATTACTGGCAAGGAAGATGCCGCCAACAATTATGCCAGGGGCCACTACACCATTGGCAAAGAGATAATTGACTTGGTCCTCGACAGGATACGCAAACTGGTAATCATACTTTGTCTGAAGATTTGTGAAGGATTATAACAAGCAACAGTAACTTATATTTGAGTGTTGCCTTATGTATTGAGTGTTGCCTTATCAAAAGTGTTTAGAGTCAAAAGAAAATATTCCCTGATATTAACTACTAAAATAAGTAGTGAAAATGCAGGTATAGATGAATGATTATTGGTATGTGCTTTAGGCCTTATTCTGACATCAGTGATTGCAAAGTTACATTGACAACACACATAACCTCATAAACTACTGATTGCTGTGTATACATTGTACATAAAGGAAGATAACCAACATGGCTTAGGCTGCAATCCAATATACACTTACCTGGGAGTGAGTCCCTTTGAACCCAGTGGAGCTTATTTCTGAGTAATGCTTTGGATTGCAGCCTTAGACTAGAAAGGCCCTTTCCGTCTAAACTGTATGTAGAAAAAAAATTGAATGAATTGTTTACATTTAATTCTAATTTATCCCAACAGGCTGACCAGTGCACAGGTCTCCAGGGCTTCCTGGTCTTCCACAGCTTTGGTGGAGGCACTGGCTCTGGTTTTACTTCCCTGCTGATGGAGCGTCTGTCCGTTGACTATGGCAAGAAGTCCAAGCTAGAGTTCTCCATCTACCCAGCTCCTCAGGTCTCCACAGCTGTAGTCGAGCCCTACAATTCCATCCTGACCACCCACACCACCCTGGAGCACTCCGACTGCGCCTTCATGGTAGACAATGAGGCCATCTATGACATTTGCCGCAGGAACCTGGACATCGAGCGCCCCACTTACACCAATCTGAACAGGTTAATAGGTCAGATTGTGTCCTCCATTACAGCCTCCCTGCGATTTGATGGTGCCCTGAATGTAGATCTGACAGAATTCCAGACCAATTTGGTGCCCTATCCCCGTATCCATTTCCCGCTAGCCACCTACGCCCCAGTCATCTCTGCTGAGAAAGCTTACCATGAACAGCTTTCTGTAGCAGAGATCACCAATGCTTGTTTTGAGCCAGCCAACCAGATGGTGAAATGTGACCCTCGTCATGGTAAATATATGGCCTGCTGCCTGTTATACCGTGGGGATGTTGTTCCCAAAGATGTCAATGCTGCTATTGCCACCATCAAGACCAAACGTACTATCCAGTTTGTAGACTGGTGCCCCACTGGTTTCAAGGTTGGTATCAACTACCAGCCCCCCACCGTGGTCCCTGGAGGTGACCTGGCCAAAGTGCAGCGTGCAGTCTGCATGCTGAGCAACACCACAGCCATTGCTGAGGCCTGGGCTCGCCTGGACCACAAGTTTGACCTGATGTATGCCAAGCGTGCCTTTGTCCACTGGTACGTTGGGGAAGGGATGGAGGAAGGAGAGTTTTCGGAGGCTCGGGAGGACATGGCTGCCCTAGAGAAGGATTATGAAGAAGTGGGTGTGGATTCTGTTGAAGGAGAAGGGGAGGAGGAAGGAGAGGAATACTAAAGCAAAATGTCATAATGGTGCTGCTCTTACAGGGAATATTAAGCTATTTAACAATATTCAGGTTTTAGTCTGATCAGTTAATTTATGTAGCAGTGTAAATTCAGATAACCTTTGTTTGCCCTACAACAACTGATCTGTGCTTTAAAACATGAAAGTCTGTATTACAAGCCCAAGCCGTTGAATGGTATGGGTGTGTGAATAAAAGGCATTCCCTGTCCTAGAAACTTAGTATCTTGTGTCTTTATTTTATACACATAAAAATTTTAATTTGCATGTTCTCAGGCTTTGAGTGGGGGTTAACATAGCAACCCTATACTTGTAATCTGCTGGCACTGACTACCTTATCCAATGCATACAGCCCGGGAAGGGCTGGGGAAAACAGACAAAGAGCAGAAAAATGGCAGATATGCCCATAGAATGCGTGGTAACTCCATCAAGGCTCACCAAATAGGGATTGAGCTGGCAACAATGCCACGCAGAGTGCCAGCCCATGCAGGCTGATACAAGGGCATGTTCATTGCATCACCACACCCTCAACAAACAAGAAACAATTAGACAGCACCCACAGGCACAGACAAGGGAAGCCTGTGGCACCATTTGTTAAAGCTGGCACAGGTGTGCTTAGGAGGATTGCTGGTTTGAACTCCCCTATGGGCAAATATTTTATTTATTTATTGGATTTATTAGATGCCCATCTGGCAGGTTTTCCTGCCACTCTGGGCGACGTACAGTAAAATATATAATACACTCAATATAAAAACATATACACAGAAATTACCTCCCATTCCATTTTACCTCCCATTCCAGTCAAGGAAAGATAGAAAAACAGGAAAAAAGCAAAGGAACTCTGGCACAAACATCAGAAGATTGCTGGTTCAAATCGACATAGGGGGATTTTGTTTCATTTCCTGGTCACCATCATTGACTGAAAAGGGGAGAGGCAGAGGTACAAATGAATGCAGATATGGTCCCTGGGGCAGTGGTTCAAATACCGGCAGGTGAAAACACATTATACACACCCTGCATTCAAATACTGTCTGGGAAGGGCTTGGACAGGAAGCTTTGGAGATCCCACTGGCCTTAATGTAATGGCAAATTCAGAAGTGCAGAGTCCCTTTATTACAGTCATGCCATGCCCCCTCACAGCCACGCCCTCTTTTAAGATTATACAATAATCAGCCTCTTATTTAATGACAATGTGGCTAATATTTTTTATATGAGGGCCACATTGCTGGTCAGCTACCCCACTAAGGGCCACATGCCAGCAGTCGGTGTGGCCAATTCATGTGCACACACTCACTGTAAATTCTTGCATCCCTTATTCCAGTTAAAATTATTTCATCTGTCCCTAAAACCATTATAAATATTTTATATTAAACACTTAGCTTACTATGAGATAATGGTTATATTGCAGTACAAAGCGGTAGTTGCAAACTGTGAAAAATTCCCTTTCTGCTAAAACCACTAGCATTTTTTCAGTTCCCGAGACAGCTAAACGTCTCAGCCTAAACCTTCACTTTGGAAGAACTAACTCACCACAGATGCCAAAGGTTTTATTATGCCCTCTCCCCAACTCAGTAAATTTACCTCATAACTCCATAAACTTTCCCCCTCTCTTATTCCCAGAAAAAGCTTATCTTGGTCCTTGTCACTCCTCACTACACAGACTTTCAGCTGTTGTTGGAATTTCACTTCCTCACCCCTGCCTGTCTCTCCCACATCACTTATGTAGCACCCACTGGACCTTGAACACACTGTGCCAGTACATCAGGTAAAGAGGGCAGAACTGCTGTGCCCCCACCATCCCAATAATTTCAGCAGCTAGAACAGAGGAATAATGCAAAGTTTTTCTTCACAAGAAAAGTTATTTTATTTATTTATTGAAATATTTATATGCTGCCCATAATCCTACTGGATTTCAGGGTGGGATGCAAAAAGACAATACCCCTAAAAAGAACGACCTGAATGGATGACTGACAAAACTCTTTAAATGGTTAAAGAGAGAAGAAAAACAAAAGCAAAAGGAGATAGAAGGAGATATGAGATAAGATGGTCTTTCTGGTCTCCTGGTCTCCAGGGCGGGCCCCAGATATGCCGGGGCCCTTGGGCACAAGCCTCCCCCGGGCCCCTTCGCTCCTCTTCTGTGATTTGCAGCAGGATCGCTGCTGCGGATCGTAAGCTGAGAGCTCTGGAGCCCCCGCCATCGCTCAGCGCTGCCCTTAACCAACATGGCAGCTGAGGTTTCCCTAAGGGGCTGAAGCCTCTGCCACCATCTTGGCTCATGGTACTCATGTGTGCTATGCGCACGCATCCCTGCTATGAGCCAAGATGGCAGCAGAGGCTTCAGCCCTTTAGGGAAACTTTGGCCACAATCTTGGTTAAGGGCAGCACTGCATGCACAACCACACGACAGCTGAGAAAGGTAGGTTGAAGCAAGGGAATGGCGGGGGCTCCAGAGCTCATGGTGTGCAATCTGCAGCAGCCATCCTGCCGCAAATCGGGGCAGGAGGGCCCCTCAGTGGCCCCTGTAGCCCCAGGGTCCCTCAGCCAGGGCCCCACCTGGCCGCCCTTTGGAGCCAGCCCTCCTGGTCTCAAGCTGTGTAGAACTTTGTACACCAAAACCAGTACCGTGAACTTAGTGTAGGATTGCAGACTTGCTATAAACATCTGACAACTTCTAAATGCAGCTTTACCAACAAAAACAGCAGTAAAAGCTTATAGCTCAATGTTGAAAATAAAAATAAAGTATATTAATTATGCTTATACAATTAAACAAAGGGGACAAAATTCCTGTGTAGATTCACAGTTATAAAGGAAGAAAATGGTGTTCATTGAAAACTTTGGGAGCGAGTAGCAGGAGCACTTGTAAAAAATTATTAAAGTACTTAGCTGCGAATACTATGCATTTTTATATGACAGTAAGCTAATTCAGTGGAACTTACCAGTACAAATATATAAGATTACATCCTTAATAGATATCACTAAAAAAAATGTAAATGTACTGCCTTCAAGTCGATTCCGACTTATGGCGACCCTCTGAATAGGTTTTTCATGAGGCTGAGAGGCAGTGACTGGCCCAAGGTCACCCAGTGCGCTTCATGGCTATGTGGGGATTCAAACCCTGGTCTCCCAGGTCGTAGTCCAACACCTTAACCACTACACCACACTGGCTGTCTAACAGATATCACTAAGAGGCTGGAAAATAAAATGTCATTTATAATTTAAAGATATTGTTTCCTGACCTTTGGTTGGGATACATACAATTCAATATCTCTACCAGTTGCCTCAGTAGAAAAAAATCTTGTTGATTATGAGGAAAAAGTTTGCCCATCAAGGTTCCTGAGAAGCAAACTGTAATGAAAAATACATTGGAGTATTTAGTAACCTGATGAGTTCTCATTAAAAGAAATAAAGTCAACGAATTTAGATTATTTGTACAGCAAATTAAACCTGGTGAGGTGATTTGTTTAGCAAATTAATATCAATCTTGTGGGTCACACAGTGAATATATATGGATCAGTCAGGAGGTTGTTTATAGTTTGTCACTCTATCCATTGCAATATACTGTGGTCCTAAATATAATATTAATCTATCCACTTCAACTCCAAAGTGTTCCTTTTCCCTCACTTTCTGCAGCTGATTTGGGTGTCACTATCTTTCACTCATGTGAAACTGAAAGCCAATTTACCTATTATGCAGAAAAAGATGGTAAATTTTTGACTGTATAACTTCAGTCAATAGATGGAGGTGGATTGTATTGTTAATGCCCTACACATTAAAAACAAACATTCTGTATTTATTTATTTTATTTATTTATTTATTTATTACATTTATATACAGCCCCATAGCCAAAGCTCTCTGGGCAGTTTACAAAAATTAAAAACATTGAACTTTAAAAACAAATATACCATTTTAAAAACCATACAAAGTTTAAAACCATGAAGCACAGAAAAGCAGGGTAAAAGAACTGGGGTCAGAGCTCAGCACATGCTGTTAGAATGCCTGGGAGAAAAGGAAAGTCTTAATCTGACGCTGAAAAGATAACAATGTTGGCGCCAGGCAAACTTCATCAGGGAGATCATTCCATAATTTGGGGGCCACCACTTAAAAGGCTGTCTCCGTTGTTGCTAGTCTCCCAACTTCCCTTGGAGTAGGCACCCAGAGGAGGACCTTCGATGTTGAGCATAGCATATGGGTGGGTTCATGTCGGGAGAGGCATTTCGCCATGTATTGTGGTCCCAAGCTATGTAAGGCTTTATAGGTTAAAACCAGCACCTTGAATTGGGCTTGGAAACATATAGGCAGCCAACGCAAGTGGGCCAGAATCACTTTTATATGTTTGAACCGTCTGTTACCTGTTACCAATCTGGCCGCTGCATTTTGCACACGCTGCAGTTGCCGAACTGTCTTCAAAGGCAGCCCCATGTACAGCACATTGCAGTAATCTAATTTGGAGGTCACCAGAGCATGGACAACTGAAGCCAGGTTATCCCTGTCCAGATAGGGGTGTAGCTGGGCCACCAACTGAAGTTGATAGAAAGCACTCCATGCCACCAAGGGTAACTGAGCCTCAAGTGACAGAGATGGTTCTAGTTTATTAGCCCTCATCCAGTCCATTGTCACAGCCAGGCGCCGGTTCAGCACATTGACAGCCTCATGTGAAGAAGCTGAAAAGAAGTAGAGCTGCGTGTCATCAGCGTACTGATGGCAACGCACTCCAAAACTCCGGATGACCACACCCAACAGTTTCATGTAGATGTTGAACAGCATGGGGAACAGAACTGACCCTTGTGGAACCCCATACTGGAGAATCCATGGGGCTGAGCAGTGTTCCCCAAGCACCACCTTCTGGAATTGACCTGCCAAAGAGGAGCGGAACCACTGCCATGCAGTACCTCCCATTCCTAACTCATCCAGTCTTCCCAGAAGGATACCATGGTCATTGGTATCGAAAGCCACTGAGATCAAGAAGAATCAATAGAGTCACACTCCCCCTGTCCTTCTCCCAACAAAGGTCATCATACAGGGTGACCAAGGCTGTTTCCATTCCAAAACCAGGCCTGAAACCCAACTGAAATGGATCCAGATAATTGGTCTCATCCAAGACTGTCTGGAGCTGGCCTGCAACCACTCATTCAAGGACCTTGTCCAGGAATGGAACATTTGCTACCAGACTATAGTTATTAAGATTTTCCGGGTCCAGGGAAGATTTCTTCAGGAGTGGTCTCACTATCGCCTCTTTCAGGGGGCCTGGGACCACTCCCTCTCGCAAAAAGATATTAATATCTTCCCTGGCCCAGCCAGCTGTTCCATCCCTACTAGCTTTTATTAGCCAAGAAGGGCAAGGATCCAATACAGAAGTGGTTGCACAAACCTGTCCAAAACACCTTGTCAACGTCCTCAAGCTGTATCAACTGAAACTCATCCAACAAATCAGGACAAGACTGTGCTCTGGATACCTCACTTGATTCACCTGGCGGATTCTTAAGATTTTATCCTGGATGTGCCTAGCATATTCATTACAGCAGGCCTCAGATGGTTCTACCATGTTCTTGCAGCCATCATGTAATAGCCCCCGGACAACTGTATGTAGTAAGCTAGCACATCAGAGACAAAGGTGCAGAGTCCGCCTTTCTCTGATGTGCTAGTTTAGTAAATTAGGTACCTTTTATTTAGGAGTAGGGGAGCATAACAAAATAGGACATCCTACTACAAACCTAAGTGGAATAGGCCAGAAATTTATGACCAAACAGCACAATCCTAACCATGTCTACTCAGAAGTAAGTCCTGCTGAATTAAATGGATCTTATCTTAGGTAAGTGGAGTTAAAATTGCAGCCTACGTTTATAACCTCATTCTGTGTAATGTGTTGAATGGCTACGTGCAGCATCATTCTAAATATGTCTGCTCAAAAATAAGACCCAGTGGGTTCATTGGGACTCTTTCCCAGATAAGTATGCATAAGATCACATCCTTAATTTATGGAAAAAGAGAAGTATGTTTTGACATCTTTATTTCTTGATATCAGAAAAGCTTGGACCACATTGCTTATTTATTTTATTAAACCAGTGTTCAACTTTGGGTCCTCAGATGTTGTTGGACTACTACTCCCATGATTCTTTGACCAGTGACTAAGCTGGCTGGGAATGATGGGAGTTGTAGTCCAACAACATCTGAGGACCCAAGGTTGAAGAACAGTGTATTAAAGTACTAAACTGGCAACCAATGGCAGATTTCCCTTTTATTACTACAGTAGGGCCCTGCTTTTCGGCGCCCCGCTTTTCGGCGTTCTGTTAATATGGCACCAGCAGGGTGATCAGCTGGAGGGGGTGCTGGAGCTCCAGCACGATCAGCTGTAGCATGCTACAGCTGATCTTATCCTCCTCAGGGCGGTCAGTCTCATGCTGTCCAGCTGACCGCGCCTGAGGAGGGGAATATCAGCTGTAGCTCGCTAGAGCCGATCTTCTCCTCTTCTGGCGCGATCAGACTCCTGCTCAAGCTGATCGCGCCCAAGGAGGGGAAGATCTGACCTTCTCCTCCTCTGGTGTGATCGGCGGATTAGGTTCCAGACCTCTGCACTACAGCTGATCAGCTTTTCAGCGGTTTTTGCTTTCTGGTGGGGGTCTGGAACCTAACCTGCTATATGAGTGGGGCCCTACTGTACCATGATTAAAATACATTAATCATTTTTCTCCACATATAAGAAAGTTGTAAAAAGAAACTATCAGGGCATTGTTGAGTCAAAATTATTTTGTTTGCAGAGTTAAATTCAAGTGTGCTTTATTTATTATAAGATAATGATAGAAGTATTGCTAAATAAGAAGATAAAGCATTGTCAAAAGTGAAATGCACACTTCTCATTTATAGTTGAGCGTTGTCATTGGGGCTTGATGCCTCTGGTTCATTGTCACTGAACAGTACTGAACTGGTGTTGCTGTGTGACTTTTCCTAGGATATAGTGTATCTTCTGTCTCTCTCTGGTTTAACCCTTTCTCCATTTTCCTCCACTTTTGTTGAGCCCCAGCTCTCCCAGGAGAATCAGGGTGGGAAGCCGGCCAAGTCCCAGCCTCCTCAGATAGGGCAGGGGGAGGAATCAGAGGTAGATGAGACTTTCAAAGACAGTGAGGGAGGGGGAGTAGCTGACAGCCTGCCAGTTCCCACAGACAGTTCTCCCGCAGAAGCAGACTTCGCTCCCCCTACAGACGCCTCAACAGAGCTGTTGAGGGTTGACCAGGCGGGCACGCCACCTCCACCCCCCCAGGATTCCCAGCCTGGCACATCAAATGTTTTCCTGCCTCCTGAGGCATCAATCGAGCCTGTACTGTCAGATGAGCTGGCGGAGGCTCGCCCCCCTTCGCCCCACATGAGATGTCAAGAGAAGGTGGGACTTTGCAGGAGTCAGAGATTGTGAGCGAAGACCTTCCCTACTTAAGGCAGGGGCCCCCTGACCCAGTTGCTGAGTCAACTTTCTTCACATGCTGCAGAGTAAGCCTAGGTAGCTTAGTTAGGGAATGTAGTGAGTTAGCACAGCTAAGTCTATGAAACGCATTGCCTTTGATGTTACTCTAATAAAACAGGAATTAATTCCACCCTCGCCTCCATTTCGTGACGCTCACTCTGGGCAGGACAACTTTCACTATTGTCTCCCTTGCATTATTTTCTCTATTGTAAATTCCTCAGGGCAGGGACCTGTCTTCTCATTCTTTGTTACACAGATGGAGCCATATCAATAAATATAATAAGTCTGGCCTACCCTTATGATGATGTTGCAAGGACTACTGAATATATATGAAGTGTCCTGAGCACTTAGAGAAAGTGTGATGTGAGTATACTATGGGATGCGTCATCCAGTTATCACAACACTTATACATATGGGTGTTCAGTAATATAAGGAAACATAAAATTGCCATAACTCCTTTACCTTTTGATAGAATTGGATAAAATTTGCAGGCCATGCAGCTCCTCCCAGGTAGGTAAATCCTGACCAATTTCAAATTGAAATGAATCTTTATTGCTCAGAGGCACAGGCTACCACAATTCATCACATATAAAAGGAAAATAGAAAATACATATTAAAATACAAGTCATATTTCAACAAACCCAGTTCAATAACATACAGTAAAGGGACAACAGCACTAAATTTCAAATAAAATTTCCTCTCCTGAGCGAAAGATACACTGACCCACCCTATGACTTAGTGAATAAGTATTACAGCCATAATGGCACTGGGCCACAACCCACTCACCCCACAAGGGTTTTTTTATATCTAGCTCTTAGTTTCCCCGCAGTTAGAACAAATTTTGCCACCTCGGTAGTAATAAATATATTGTTGCCTGCTAGCAGAATACGTATCTTCTCCAGGGAAGATCTATTTGACAAGGAGTGAAGGATGCAGGAAATAAATTTAAGCCTTGGGGACTTGTATAGGGGGCAGCTTAGTAAATAATGTACAATGTCCTCAACTTTACCAGATTTACAGATACAATCTCTTTGATGAGCTGGAATGTTAGAAAATCTCCCATCCAAAAAAGCAGAGGGCATAGTCTGAAGTTGTAAAGCTGTGAATTATTTTCTCAAAGGCACTGCTGTCAGAAATGTGAAGTATTGCTCCATGCCAAATGTTGTTTTATATAGTGGGTATCAAATAGAAAATGAAATTTGGGTAAGTGAGTGGAGGTCCCACCTTTAAGAATAAAGATTGATTCTTTCTTTGAATAGCTGTTTAACTCTAACGGAAGAGAAGGTAGGTAAAACTTTCATGTTGATCCCATAAATGGACAGAGTAGATTTAACAGAATTTACTCAGCTGCTTTGGGTTGGAGTTTGCAGTTGTCATAGAAAGCATTTCTTTGGCAGGTGCAAATCATTCATACAAGCCAACTTCAGCCAATACATGGCAAGTGAACAGAATTCTATAGAATATAGCCCTGTTTCTGCCCTTAAAAGAAATGCAGGTGTGCTTTGAGGGGCTGCTAGCAGGGATCTCATGAAGGAATTCTGCACTACCTTGAGAGAAAAGACATTTGTATACCCCGAAAGCTCTGTGCCATACAGCAGTTGTGGGACTATCTTCTTCCAAAACACCTCAACTGCTGGTACAACTAAGCTCCCCCCTTGGAACTTAGAAAAACTTCTCAGTGATTGTATGGAATGGGAGGATTTCAACTTGACTGAATCTAAATGTGACTTCCATGAAAGTTGGGCATTAAACCACGTCCCAAGTATCTGAAATTATGTTGTTTTTCAATGAGTTTATCATCCGTTCCATACATGTTCTTTTTCCTTCCTCCCAAAAACTACCACTTTTGTTTTGGCATGATTGATAATTAGGTGCTCCTTTGAAGAAAAAGTACTCAAACTTCTTAATAACCTTCACATCCCAATTAATGTGGTGGAAATCATAGCTATGTCATTGGCATACAAGAGAACAGACAGCCTGGCATCTAGGACTGAAACTGGAAAATATTCCAAACCACTCAATCCATTAACAATGCCGTTGATATAAAAATTAAAAAGGAAGGGTGCCAACAGACATCCCTGGCATGCTTCTCCATTGGATGGTATATTTTCTGATAGTAATCCAATTGCCCCAAGCCTTACCCTGAGAGAAGTATTAGAGTGCATCATTTGTATTAAATACAATAACTTTCTGTCAATATTAGTGGCAGATAACTTTTGCCACAAACTGACCTCTATCAATGAGATCAAAGGCAGAAGTAAAATCCACAAAAGCAACGAAAAGCTCTTTTCTACCATTTTGGGAGTATTTCTGGATCAGAGGATGAAGAATAAAGCACTGGTCTGTTGTGGACTTTCCCTTTATAAATCCTGCCTGCTCTTTGGCTATAACTGAATTTTCAGTAGCCCAAGATTCTGATTTGCATAACAAGTATTTAGAATACAATTTAGCAACGACACTGAGCAGGCTGATCAGTCTAAAATTTTTTTGATCTGCCTTAGAACCTGTTATGGATGGGGACAACTATACTTACTCCCCAACCTTGAGGGATTTTCCCATGAGGGTTAATATATGTAAACATAGTAGCAAAAACTGGTCACCACCTGGCAGGATTTGATTTAAACATTTCTGCAGGGAGCATATCCTCTCCGGGAGCTTTTTTTGCAGACAGTTAATAGAGATATATATTTTGTCTGGAGTTACAGGGTCCCATTCAGGGCAAAAGGAGAGCAGTGAAGAATCTATATTTTGAGGAGTATCTGAAGTTAACCTGGTGATAGAGTGACTAAAAAGGGAGGAAAAATGTATGTACCATTGTGATGAAGTAATCTGATTGTCAATGGAGGCTTTACCTCTTTTTGTCCCTTTTGTCACCAAAGTCCAAAATCTAGCTGAATTCTTTTCCAAGGTTGTCAAACCTACCCACAACTGGCATATGTGCTTATCCTTTTTAGCACGCAGAAAATTTTTATACTCTCTATGTAGTTGTATGTAGGAGTTGAAGTTTTCTAAGAAATCCCCTTTCCTTCGTTCCCTTATAGCTTGTGCTAGGATGCACTTGTGAGCAGCACACTGCTCATCAAACCAGTCTTGATTTGGCTGCCTAACTGAGTGGGCGACTTTGGAGCTAATCACAAGAGGCCTAATTTCTTTCACTATTTTATCAAAATTTTCTAAGGGATCTGAAAAGGACAAAAGTTGATGTCCTAGGGGACATTAAAAATAGATTTATTCCTTCTTGTACCTTCCCACTCCAGTGGACCCTTCTGTCACCATGGACTGTGAGATTTTCTGGAAAGGCTGGCACTGAAGGGATAAATCCGACTGAAAAGGAAAAAGAGTTTGGATTGGCATATGATCACTCTTGGGCCTTGCAAGAACTTTAAAGGTCTCGAGGTAAGAAGCAAGTGGTTGATCATAAAATCTATAATGCTCTTACGCCTTGGTCCAATATATGTGTATAACTCTGATTCTAGGCTTCTATCTGTCCCATTACATATATACAGATGAAACTTGAAGACAAGAGCAAAAGGGGATTGGCCGGCTGTGTTGACACCTAGGTCTTTTGAATTCCTAATAGGAAAAGAGCTTAAGTCTTCTGGTGTTAAACCCAGTTTCTCCCCTATTTTAAAATTATTCAATCCTATCCTGTCATTCCTGTCATCTGACATTAAAATTAGAGGATCTAGATTGGACTGGTATAAGGAGGAAAGAACCTGAACTAGATTAGTCCAAACTGAAATACCCTTAAACTTTGAATTCTGAGGGGGACAATAAACATTTATCAGGAAAAAAATTAAAACTGAGGGCCAGACAATTTGGAGAGTTAAGATATTGCAGCTAGAACCCAGATCAATCTGTGTGATATTCAGATTATAATCAACTGAAATTAAAGTTGCCACACCACCTGAAACCATCCTCTACTGTCTGATTTGATTGCTGGTAAGGTATAAACTATGTAGCCAGGGAGGGAGGAAAAGGTTGTTGAAGCAACCCAGGTTTCTTTAACAAGAAGAATTTGAAATTGGGCACAAAAATCTTTGAAATTTTCATCTGCTAAATCAAAGAGCCATCCTGTTACGTTCCATGACAGGACCTTAATAGGTATAACACCACTGAAATGTGGAAGAGTGGGTAGTCAGCACTGGTCTTCTTTAAGCAACCCACAAATAGATCTGGGAACCAAAGTTCCTTGACAACAAACTCCTTTGCCCTTGTTTCTGTAATTTCCATCATTTAAAGGGCCCTGATCGTGTGGATACAGGGTATGTGCACCTGAAGGGTCTAGTTATACTTGAAGTTCCTCTACAACTATACAGTTTGAGGCCTTATGGAATATGATTTGTGCCTCTGACTGGGGTGTGACCTTATTCCTCAGGGCTGGTATAAAAGGGGAGGGTAAAAAATTGATTTCTGCTGCGAAGATTTGGACCTTGTTTGAAAATAACCCAATCCAAATAAATCCAATTCTTTTACAGAAGAGCAGATTAAGGGATCTACAGGGTGTAAGGAGGGGAACAGCTCAAGAGATTTCTCCTGAATAAAAAAGGTAAAGGTGAAGGTGTCACCGCACGTATAGTGTGAGTCATTTCTGACTCTTAGGGTGACGCCTTGCGACGTTTACTAGGCAGACCGTATATATGGGGTGGGATTGCCAGTTCCGTCCCCGGCCTTTCTTTACCCCCCAGCATATGCCGGGGACTCATTTTACCGACCACGGATGGATGGAAGGCTGAGTGGACCTCGACCCCTTTTACCGGAGATTCAACTTCCTCCTTCCATTGGAATCGAACTCCGGCCGTGAGCAGAGCTTCGGCTGCGTTACCGCCGCTTACCACTCTGCGCCACGGAGGGTCTTCTCCTGAAGAGATGATGTAATTACTGGGTGTTTGTTGACAACATTTTCCTTCGAAGGATCAAGAATAGTAGGTCTCTAATGGTCTTTTAGATTTGGGTTTAAAACTTTAGTAGACTCTGGGTGAAAATTCTGGCAAGTATCATCACCTAACCTGCTCAACAGTTCTTATAGCCTAGCAAT
This sequence comes from Rhineura floridana, assembly GCF_030035675.1. Taxonomy (NCBI): domain Eukaryota; kingdom Metazoa; phylum Chordata; class Lepidosauria; order Squamata; family Rhineuridae; genus Rhineura; species Rhineura floridana. The sequence continues at coordinate 39,834,929 of NC_084482.1, forward strand.
AATAAGCTGCTGCTCCCCAACTGGAAGTGAGTAAAATGTAGTAATTAATGCTTCTTCTTCTGGTATAAAGGAGGTGAAAACTTGTTCAGAGGATGAGTGTTTTCCACTCCTTACTGGGGAGCAATTTCTCTCATTAAGGTTTCTTGGAATGGGTTCTTCTACTATCACAGGCAGAAGATCATTACAAGGGGGTTTGCCAGCTTTAGATTTCAAAGGACTGATAGCTCTCATGATGTCATCTCCACATTCCAGATCTATAAATTCATTTGATGGAAAAGGTGGCTTACCACCAGCTAATACGACCTCCTTCAAGTCCAGCAGCTCCTCAGTAGGACAATTTAAAGACAAGAATTTCTCTCTCCTAATGGGCATTGTATTCTGATAAGTGACACATGATTCTTTGATCAGAGGTTGGATCAGAATATTATAGAAGTGTCAGTTCATCTCTATTCCATATTTTGCATAGGCCTTCCTGCATCTAAGGATAGCATCTACAATGGAGGTTCTAGTAAAAGTTACTTTTAATCCAAAATTAGAGAAACCAAGGAACAGATACTCAACTTCCTTTATATCTAGCATTGATAAATGAGGAACTATATCATAAAGTATCTGTATAAAATGAAGTTTCTTTCTGTTCTGTGTTAACTCATCACTTGGCCTAGGGAAGTTACAGAACACTAGCTAGAGTCTTAAGAGTACCATTGTTGAGGTTGTTGAGAGAGATAAATTACCTTCGGAGGAATTCCTATTTAAATAGGAGCTGGACTTCAGCAGGTAATTAAATAGGAGCGGGACTTCAGCTGGTAATTTTAGATGGACTGGCTCAAGTGATAGAAGATCACTAATTGCGGCCTGAGGGTTAGAGTCCTCTACCATGGGGGAGGGGGTAGCGAGGGGAGGCACCAAAAACTAGCCCCCTTTTCCTTGGATATTTTGACATTGTTTAACTTTTTTTAATTGCACTTTTTTCATTTTCTTGATTTTCAAGCAAACTGAAGTTTAAATTTACTGCCATGGGAATTTTTATTCTTTTTTCCCTTGATTTATTTTTTGGTCACTCCCTGTCTAATTTGAGACGGATTTTCACCCCTAACACTTTTGAGCCTCCCCCCTTTTCCCCCTCCGCACCTGGGAATATCAGTATCCTTTTTACCATTAATTCAGTGGTCCCCTTAGATCTATCATTCCTTTGTTCAGTAATTCTGGGTGGGATATCTGGGAGCTCAGTTTGAGTACTTACATTAATACAAATCTCATTCCTGGTTCCTGTGGGTCTATGTAAATTGCAACTTTTAGTATTATCACCCTTTAGTAAAGTAGCAGAGAAAGCAGCCTGGGTCAGATGTATAGGGGTTTCATTGACCAGTCCCATAGGATGTGCACAAAATTGTTTAAGTTCTACAATTTGTTGCTTTATATCTGCAATGCCTCTCAAGATAATTTGGAGTGAATTTGCAAATAGCCTATTTTGTGCCCCCATAATATCAAACCATAATAAATCAGGAGAGCATTTTGAAGCCAACTGTAAGAATTCTGCATCAGTCAGTAATTTAGGCTGTTCCTTTAAGTCATAAAAATGGGGGGGGGTAAACTTGTTTCTTTTATACACTACCCAAGAGTGAAGAGGGGGTAAGTCCTTCTCCATTGTAATAAATCTGCCCCATGCTCACAGTTATCCAAACATTGTTTCCATTCTGCAGTCCTGAATACAGTGTCCAAAAGTTGATTCGATGTTTGTTCACCTGCTTCAGGGCTCTTTAACTGATCTGGTGGTTTCATCATCAGGGCCTCCGTCCTGGGGGAAAAGTTTGTTATTTTAGCCTGAGCAGTTACATGTGATTCAGCAGAATTTTGGAGGCATTTTGGAGAAAGCCCCAGTTCCTTATAATTCCTCCTTGTATACATCATTTTTTCTTTCTAATCTCTTTCTTTTTAGTAAATCAGCATAGAGCTTTTTCCTGGTGCCTGAGCAATTGAGAGCTCTGCCAGAAGTCCTGCCTCTTTGCATTCATTAACAAATTTCAGGTGGGACTGGAAGAGGTGATTTGCACCTTGGAGCCTTAAAGGAATCAGAAGCTGGGATCAAATAACAATAGTGACAATAAAATGATGAAGCCTCCAATAAAAAGGAATAAAATTAAGAGCATAAAAGAATATTTGAATCAGCAGGAAAGTGGCAAGGAATTAAAAAGAAGAAAAATAAATTCAAACAATTTTAAACAATTAAAATCCATTTAAAAACACCTTTAAAACAATTTAATGGCATTCAAACAAAACCAATAAAGAATAGATCCATGGTTCTTACAGTAAATAAACGAACCAACACACACAAGATAAAATGTTGGTGGTTCTTCTTTTGTTAAAAGAAACTAGTTAAAACAGTCTCAGTATGGGCTTGTAACAACAACAAAAAAGCCAGAAGCATCTTTTTTGACAATAACAATAAGATCTGCAATAAGATCTGTAATCTTCAAAATATTTCTCAGTTCCATAAAGCAGACCTCATCTTCATTCTTGGCATTCTAGAAAACTTTCCACCTCCACGCTCACGAGGACAAGGACATCTTCCTTTCTTTCTCCCTGTTTACGCTGGTAATCTTTACTACTGGTGATGACTGCTCTCTGTCTGCTCTCTACTATCACTGACAAATTCTTTATAATCACGTTGTTTACTGCTCTTAAATCCTAAATAGGAAGTTTACTGGGCTTTGCTGGGCTTTTGCTGTATTAAGCCACAAGTTTCCCACTTGGTTAGCAAAGTCAGCAGTTTTCAACACGAATGATTTAAGAGGTAAAGAGTCAAATGAAGTCTTTAAAAAGTCTTACAAAAGGAGACTGTGAGGGTCTTAGAGTCCACAGCCAACCATTGTAATTTAAAGGGAGTTGATAAAAGTTGTTTAGCAGTGTGAAACAGGGCTTAGAATGCAGCTAGAATGCTCACCAAAGCACATCTGGTCCCATCGTTTCCCTGCTCCAAACTCCAATTTCAAATAAAAAGGTGTTCTTATGCTGGGCACCTTTATATATTTTTTTAAAAAGAGAATGGCTATAACTTTTTAAATTGTTTAACAGAAGCTGATGAAATTTGCAAGCATGTTAACCCTTTTGAGGGGATGAATACTACAAAATTTCAGAAGTATAGGTGCAGGGGTTTTCCTTTGAGGGCAGCCTTTACATGTTGGAGGGGGTTAAAAAAATAATGTGATGCCCCCCACTACAGTCCTGTGAGCACTATGTATGAAACATACATAATAGGTGTGCTCCTAGATAAGAACCTGCCAAATTTCAGTAGGATAAGTGCAGGAGATTTTGTGCTAGGTATCTTTAAAGTTGATTGCGGAAAGAATTAAAAGGGCTTTGCTTACTTCTGTGTTGTTTGGGGGGAAATTTGTATAAAAATAGCATGCATCATAGAGGTGCCTTTAGATAAGCAACCTGCGAACTTTCAGAAGGATTAGTGAAGGAGTTAAGGAATTATGATCAATAAAGAACATCTTGTGGGCACTGGATGGTTTCTTTTCTGCTAAGTTGCCAAAGGCCAAGTTACTTTCTTCTACATCCCTCTCCAAAGTACTGTGATTGGAAGTATGAATTTATTAAATGGATGGTGATTAGAAGTAAAAAGGAGAACCCTGTGGACACTGTGGCCCTACAGATGTTGTTAGACTTAGACTACAACTCTTATGGCTATTGGCCATGTTGGCTGGGGCTCATAGGAGTTGGAATTCAACAGCATCTGGAGGGCCACAATTTCCCCATCCCTGCCTTACAGGGTTGTAATAAGGATTACTAGGTAATGTAATTGAAATACTATGAGCACTTGAAATAACTATATGTGTAAAAAATGATGCATGATGCGGTGAAGTGGATAGGGAAAGGTATTCTCCTCTGTCATAACACTAGAACTTATGGACATTCAATGAAGCCGATTGTTGGAAGAATCAAGACAGACAAAAGGAAGTACTTCTTCACACAGTGCCATTTCATTTCTATTGGCGATCACTCATGGCTGAGTAAGATTGTCTTTCAAGATAAGGTCTTTAACAGTGGGTCCGTAAGTGACTGTGGAGGCCAATTCTGGATCCACACAGCCTCCCACAGTGCGGACATAGGTTTCCAGATGGAAGATCGTCACAATGAGGATTTGCTTGATGTGCCTTCCGCTTAGCTCGTTTGTCCCTTTCACCCTGTACTCGTGCTTTGTCAAAGTCCATAGCACCTTTGATAATGGCCGACCTCCAATTGGGACTCTCATGGGCCAAGGCTTCCCAGTTCTTGATGTTCATGTTACATTTTTTTAGATTAGCTTTGAGAAAATCTCTGAAACTCTTTTGCTGTCCACCAATGTTCCGTTTTCCATCCTTAAGTTGGGAGTAAAGTAGCTGCTTTGGAAGACAGTGATTAGGCATTCGAACAACATGGCTGGTCCAGTGAAGTTGATGTTGAAGGATCATTGTTTCAACACTGGTAGTCTTTGCTTCTTCCAAAACACTAACATTAGTCCGTCTGTCTTCCCAAGTAATTTGCAGAATTTTCTGGAATCTTTCAAGAAGTTGGGAGTGGTGTTTATAAATGGTCCATGTTTCACAGGCATACAGTAAGGTTGGTAGTACAATGGCTTTGTAAATAAACATTTTGGTCTCCCTGCAAATATCCCGATCCTCGAACAGTCTATGCTTCATTTGGGAAAGTGGGGCACTCGCAGAGCTCAGACAATGTTGAATTTCAGCATTGCTGTCAGCTTTTACAGAGAGATGGCTGCTGAGATAGGGGAAGTGATCAACGTTCTCCAATGTCACACCATTAAGCTGGATTGATGGTGCTACAGAGGGACTAGTTCACACCTGTTGATGAAGCACTTTGGCTTTTTAAATATTAAGTGAGAGCCCAAGCTTTCCGTATGCTTCTGCGAAGACATTTAGGATAGTTTGAAGATCTTTCTCTGAATGTGCAGAGACTACATTATCATCGGCATATTGAAGTTCTACGATAGAGGTTGACATTACCTTACTTTTTGCTTTCAGCCTATTGAGATTAAAAAGCTTTCCACCAGTTTGATATATGATTTCCACACCAGTAGGAAGTTTCCCCTCAATAAGGTGTAGAATCATAGCAGTGAAGATAGCAAATAAGGTAGGAGCAATGACGCATCCCTGTTTGATGCCTGATCCGACTTGGAATGGATCGCTCTGAAAGCCATTGTTGTCCAAAATTGTTGCTGCCATGTTGTCATGAAGAAGTTGCAAAATATTCACAAATTTATCAGGGCATCCAGTTTTCAGAAGGATGGTCCAGAGGGCGGTTCAATTCACAGTATCAAAGGCCTTAGTCAGATCAATAAATGCCATATATAAAGGTTGATTCTGCTCCTGGCATTTTTCTTGAAGCTGTCGTGCAGTGAAGATCATGTCCACTGTCCCCCTGGAAGGGCGGAAACCATTTTGAGATTCGGGGAGGACATCCTCTGAGATCGGCAGGAGACGATTTGCAAGGATCCTTGCAAGGATTTTACCTATGGTAGCAAGAAAAGAGATACCTTGATAGTTCCCACAATCTATTCTATCACCCTTCTTTAAAACGGGTGATAATTATGGCGTCCCTAAAGTCTTCTGGGATCTCCTCCCTCATCCAGACTTTTTCGATGAGGTTATGAAGTCATGTAAGTTCAGGCCCACCTTCTTTAAACACTTCAGCAGGAATCCCATCAGGTCCACTAGCTTTGTTGTTCTTCATTTGATTGATGGCTTTACTGACTTCATCCAAATTAGGGGATACTGTAAGCTTGTCTCTAGTTTGTTGTAGGATTTGCGATAAGACCTATGTGATGTTCCTGTAGGTTAAGCATCTGTAAATATGGTAAGTGCTGGTCTATTAGGTGATGTATGGTAATTGACTGAGAGAGAAAGGTGGAGTACGTGGGTGAGAAGCTGAAGTATGCTGGATGATGATTGGCTGAGTGGCTGGCTGGCTGAAGGTATAAATGGAGGTTTGTGATGAGGGGGGGAGAAGTTGTTGAGTTGGTTGGAGTGAGGTCGTTTGGTGAGGGTTGGTTGGCAGAGTTCTGAGGGAAGTTTGGATTGGATTTGGCTGATATTTAAAGAGTATATATATATGAACAGAAACATAAAGAGTGACCATATATGAAACCATATGCTTATGAAACATTCCTAAAGTAATCTTGTTATTTCCTGTTGTTAGTAAATAAATACTTATTTGGTTTACCAAAGGCCTGATCCTTGGCTGGGGGAATATACAGACCAGAAGGGAGGGCAAGGTAATTACCAAGGCTGAACAGAAACTGTATCTAATGGTGGCAGCAGTGAAGGGAGATATTGTAACAAGTCAAGTATCCAGAGCAACCCAGAGTTGTATGCTTTATATAAAGATACAAGGGGGTTGGGAACAGCATAGGCACACAGTCACAAAGTCACAAAGTAACAAGCTAAAGAGAGGCTTAGGCAAAGTCTCTGGGAGTATTGGTTACAGGAAGTGACTGGTGGTGCTGCCTAGCAGTGGGATCTAGTGAGATCTGTGCTAGAGCGGAGTGAGAAACCATATAAAGGACGGTCCTGACTGGTGGTGTCCCTGGTGGTGCCTAGTGAAAGGCAGTAGCCACAACCAGGTGGAAACCTGACAGGGAGAACCAGGGAAGAACGTCACAACCTTATCAGCCATGATAGAGTTATGATTAAGGAGGTCATGGCAATGCTCTTTCCAGTGAGTGCAATAGACTCTTTATCCTTAAGAAGTTTGCTATCATCCATTGAACGTAAGGGATTTGTACAGTAATTTGTTGGTCCATAGATGGCCTTTGTGGCATTAAAAAAGCCCCATGCATCATGAGCATCTGCAAAATGTTGGATTTCTTGAGCTTTCTTTATCCACCAGGCATTCTTAAGTTCTCTAGTTCTTCTTTGGACCTCAGCCTTTGCACTGGCATATATTTTTTTTCTTAGCAGCACAGTTAATGTCTTTCTGCCATAACTGGAGGCTTTCCTTTTCTTGTCGATGATATGTTCAATCTCACTATAATTCTCATCAAACCAATCCTGATGTTTCTTAGTTTGGTATCCAATAGTTTGTTCACATGCTGCAATAATGGATGTCTTCAGTTTAATCCAGTGTTCCTTGACATTTTCAGGGAATTCCATCGGTAGATGTTCCTTGAGAGTTGTTTGAAAGCAGGCTTGCTTAATAGGATCTTGAAGGGCATGGATGTTCATTTTATGCCTTGGTTTTCTTACTTGGAGCCTACGTTGAGGAACAATATTAATGGCCATAGTGGATCGAGTTTATCAGTGATCTGTCCAGCAGTCATCGGCACTCGTCATGGCCCTAGTGAGGAGTACATCATGACAATCTCTGTCACGGACAATCCAGGAGATGCCAGTGTTAATGTCTTTCTGCCATATCTGGAAGGCTTTCCTTTTCTTGTCATTGAACAGTGGGAGATTCAGGACAGACAAAAGGAAGTACAGTACGTGTTCACATGGTGCATAGTTAGATTATGGAATTCACTTCATCAAGATATGATGATGACCACCAATTTAGAAGGCTTTATTTGACAAATTCATTAAGGATATGACTGGCTACTAGTCATTATAGCTTTGTGTTACTTCCAATATTGGAAGCAGCATGCCTCTGGATACCAGTTGCTGTGAAACAACAGCAGGAGAATACAATTGCACTCATGTTCTGCTTGTAGGCTTCCCATAGGCATCTAGGCAGCCACTGTTAAAAACAGGATGCTGGACCAGACAGGATTTTTGCGAGAACCAGATTCCAAAAGGGTTCTTTGCATGTCCTTATGTTTTCTAGTTAAAAAGGATCAAAAGAGAAACCACTATAACAAAGAGCAAAGAAGAGGAAAGGCACCATTTTCCTGCAGCATCTCCTACTCAAACTCCAAACCCTGACATTAAGTCCTACAGCCTTAATTGAGCTTACAAAGTCCCTGTCAAGAGCCAGAAGACTTAAATTTGTGATCATATTACCTATAACATGTGATGATGCCAGTATTCCTTTAACATCTGTTTAAACTAGTAAAGTCTGGAGAGGAGTAAGGCACCCTCTCCAAATCCAAAGAACTACAGTTATTTGCCTTCACTGATCCCAAGATCCTTAAGATTTCCCCCCTTATCTAAAGGCAAAAGAGCAGTTCTAGCATGCACAGTATGCACCAAAAAAATGCAAAATTTGAGAGAAGTGTGCAGGCTGCAGCAAGAAGTAGAAAAATGAGTATCACCCCCTTCCTCCTTTCTGCCTATGGTTTGTACTGCTTCTGTCTACTGCTATTTTTAGTGGGGATTTTATGCACAGAAATACCAGAATGCATAATCCAGTTGATTTTGAGGACAGTATTCTTGCCCCTGCCCCTCAGTAAAGGGAGAAACAGCAAAACCGTTTAGGAGCTGAGGATTCTATCTAAACACAGTATGCTCAGTAAAGTGAGCACAAGGAGAGCAGGAATAGAAAGAGGAAAAGATTAAAAGGGATATTCATTAAAGACCAAGCAGTAGGCGGGGTTGCAATATTAGGTGGACATGTTTCATGCAAGAGAGGTATAGGATCTGTATTGTGATAGAATGCACAATGAATAGGGGCAGACACGCCACATGGGTGAGAGAGAGGCCAAGTCTACTCTGTTCTGAATAGGCATACCAAAAATATGGTGCCAGTAAAATGAGTAAGGCAAAGGAAAAGATCGCGTTCCAAAGAGGCGCGGCTTGTTCCCCATCCTTCCTCTCCTCCCCCCCCCCGTTTCACAAAAATGTAAATCAGACTTAATACTTTTGTAATCAACGTAGTACTACCGATAGGAGGCAAATCTCTCTAACTGTTCTCTTTATTCGATCCTTCCTCCAGCCTTAGATGCGGTAGAGGAGCCGTGCGCTTTTGCATCTTTTCACCTTCTGTCCATGGACAAGAATGCCACGTTACATAGTAGAGGAAGTCTCGAATGTTTCGCGGACGGCAGCTCAGAGATATTAGTATCTTCGTTGCTGCCGCAGTTTTCCTCTGCAGGATGAAGCTGCAGTCACACCACTTGACTTCACTTCGCCCCCATTCTGCAGCTCTTGCAATAATTTATGGCACCCGGGACATTCCTCGCTCCTGCTCTGAATTTGGCTCCAAGTCCTCCTATTGTTTTGGAGCCTTTTTTAAATCCTTTGCCACATGATCGTGCTGGGTTTTGTACTTTAAAAAAAATTATATATATCTAGGACAAAGCTTGGGGCTGAGCTTTTCTGATCCTTTTTCATTATACAAGGCTTCTTGATCTATGACGCTACTACAGGTTCCACAAAGGACAAAATAACTTCCAAATGCAATTGTGTAGCCTTTCTCTTCCCTGAATTGCAGGACTGTCTTGTAAATCTTTCAGTAAATTCAGATGCAAGGGGAATGGGGAAGATAAATTGTAGCTCAGCCAGAAAGTATGTGAGTTACTCGAACATCAAATATGTAGAAAAGCCCTTGCAGCTGTCGGCCATTTGTCTTCCATACCCACCCACGCACCCACCCAATTCCAGCAGGATTCAGATCATTCTGACGTCTTGATTTCTAAATACCACAAAAATCTATATTTTGTATCGTGTATTTAAATGCTGTTTTAAACAATGCAATAATGAATTGTTTTAAAGAACTTAAGACCTGCGTAAAAATAGTGAGTAATTGAGGAAAGTGTGTTTTGGGGAAAGTTTGCTAAAGATTTGGCAAAATGCAGTCCCATTTCTTTGATCTCATTTTGAAAGTGTTTTGAATGAGAAAAAAATGTGTACAGGTTTTATCAATGTACGCTTTTGTGCACTCTTGATGCCAACACAATCATACTGAAGGTCTCTTTTTGTGTTTTAGACAGATGGGCTAGAGGTAGACCACACATATATACAGATTATCCAAATGCGCCACTGTCTCCCCAGGAGACAATATGATGTAAATTAATGCGACAGTGGTGCCCGTCGAGTAGTTTATGTCCCTGCATTTTCTCCTACAGAATGACCCTTTGAATTTGCCTCATCATCTGAAAAAGCAAAGAGTACATTATCAACCTTCCTGGTTTCGAAGTTAGACTTGCCCTGTTGAAGGAGGACCGCTCCGTCTACCTAGAGAAGAGAGTTTTTTAAAAAACAAAGTTTTACCCTGTGGTCGGGATGTCTAACCCTTCGTATCAGGCTTTTCGATGCAAGGAATTCAGTTTGGTGTTAGTAGAAGTCTGCCCCCTAAAAGAAGAATTTGCCTTGCTTCCTCGTTAGAAAGGAAGAGTTGAATCAGTTCACCCGCACGCATACCTCCTCTCTCTCAGCAAATCATGGCAAAAAGGGGGTCATTGGTTTCAGCCAATCACCGATTGTGAGCTCACAGATGGACGTACCAGCCTGCCCAATGATAACTGTGCAATAAGATTATTATCCTAAATGCTTGCAAAGCCAGCTTTCCCACCTAGCCCTGAGAGGGGATATAAAAGCAGCGGCGCGGTCGCTTCTTTTCCCATTCTGTTACTTACATCGACTCTTAGCTTGTCGGGAGAAGTAACATCAATCGTATCTATTTCTTTTCCCTTCCTTCTTGCTCCTGTTTCTTACAATCCTTCCACGTCAGCATCATGGTGAGTAGGACAAAGTGAAAGAAGAGAAGCTGGACAAGGACTTTGCAAGACAGAGCAGCTCACAGGGTGGGAATTACACTACCCTCCCCCATGGTCTCCTTATTGTGGTGGTCGGGGAATGGAACGTGATGTGTGTATCAGGGCGCGGAGATGGGAGTAGAGAATCCAAAAGTTGAATGGAGTTCTATGAAACCTAGAAAAGCCACCGTGAAGGTTGGCTGGCTTAAGACGAGAGCGAGAGGGCGAACGAAAGGATGACGAGATCTGGTTTTAAGAGGTGGAGGAGGGTGGAAAGCTTTTGGTTACAGAACTGGCAGTTTTTTTAAAAAAGTGGGGTTGGAGAGCGAGAATCTTTCAGAACTATGCAGCTTTTTAGAATGGCTAGAAAGAGAATGTGATCTGATCTGGAGGCGGGAGAGGAGATGGGAGAGTTCTTGGAGAAATATTGGAGGCGAGCCTCGTTGAAGGGGGATAAAAAGACATCGGAGAGAAAAAGGAGCAATTTTTTTTTTAAAGTGCACTGAAGGAGGTGGTAGGAAAATCAGGTGGCGAGAGCCCGGTCAGTCTGTTTCTGGGAAGGTAACATAGTTGGTGGGTGGGGGGATGGAATTGAGTGGCGCTGAAGGGGGGAGAAAGAATGTTCTAGAAAATGGCGAGGACGGGGTGGTTGCGGAGTGGGCCTGGAAGAGGGCGCTTGAGGAGAAAATGGGGAGGGTGTTATAGAAGGACTGAGGTGCAAATGGATAGGTTTATTTATTGCACTTTATTGCCTTTCCAGATTCTCTCTTCCACCCTGCCCATTTCATCCTCACAACCTTGTGAAGTGCCCTGTAGGGTGACACGTTCTTCCAATGAGCTTCATGGCTGAGAGGGGATTAGAACCTGGCTTTCCCCAGCCCTAATCTGACCCTTTAACCCCCACTAACCCTAGGTTATGTAGGATTGAAACAGTATTGGGAGTGTGTATGTGTGGGGCGTGGTGAAATTTAGGTGTGGAATCACAGGGGGAAGGGAAGGCTCCCCTCTTTGTGGTGGTATGAGCGGGGCAGGGGAGTTTGAAAAGGCGCGTGGAGGCGTATTGACTCCTCCCCGCGCGCCGGCCGTTACATTTTCCCGCGCGGGAAGCTAGAGACGGGGGGGGGGAGGGGTGCTGATTGCCTTGGCCTGGTTAACGGGGTAGTGAGGCGCGCGTTGCGTTCTGCTGCAGCTGAGTATGCAGTATCTGCATATGCCGTCCGACCTCCGCTTATGCGCGCGCGCGCACACACACATATGTACATTGGCACAAAGAACACATGGTTAACCTTTTATCTTCTGCTTACTCCCCCCCCACCTCTTAAAAACGTTGCAGGACTTCACAGTCCATTGGGACTCATAGTAGCTACAGTTTAAGCAGGAACAAAAACCACCCTTGCTGTTTTACATCCTTCCCTTTTACAGGGCTGGACATGCAAAAGCTCTAGTAATGCCCCAGCAGTTAATGTGAGTTGGAAATAAAATAGTCAGTAGGTAAACTGGGTGAAGAGCAGCTTTTCCATGCTGGTAAATCCTACCAAACCCTGCCACTTAATGAAACCCTGGTCAACGCAGACCGCTAAAACAAGAGGCTAGGATGAGCTTTGGGGCTGCACTACAAGAAGCTTAATGGCAGTTAAATTTGGGGTTAATGTACAAGGCATTGCTTAATCCGGTGGCTTAGAACTACTAAAGGCTTAGAACTATGAATATACAAAATGCTCAGTATATGATGACATCTTAGTGCCATCTGTTCAGGGGAAGACTCTTATCAAGGATTGAAAAGAATGTGTTGAGGCAGGTGGCACTCTATAGAATGGGTGAGATTTGTACATGACGAGCACAAGTGGATGTGTGTGGGGGTGGGGGTGCAGAAGGAATGGCATCTGACAGGAATCTAGTTTATCTAGGCTTGAGATAATCCTAGCAACAGGCTGTCAGCAGATGCTCCCCAGAGTAAATGGATGCGGATAGGAGGCTTCCATTTCCTTTGGCTTCTTTCTTTGCTTTGCAGACATGAGAGGCTGATTGCATCTGCTTTGCCTTCTGAGTCAGCTGACAGTTTCCAAGTGGTGTGATTGGTTGGTAGCCATTCCGGGTGCTGTCTGCAGATAGTACAGCTGCAACATTGTACTTAATAGCTTATTCATGATGTTTTTATAAGACCACAGAATTCTCTGTGATTAAGTCTTGGAATTTCATATTTGTTGTTATGTGCCTTCAAGTCGATTACAATTAATGGCTCAGCAACCTCCAATAGCATCTGTCATGAACTGTTCTGGCTTCCTTTATGGAATCAATCCATCTCGTTTGGCCTTCCTCTGTTTCTACTCCATTCTGTTTTCCCCAGTATTATTGCCTTTTCCAGTAAATCATGTCTTCTCGTTATGTGTCCAAAGTATGATAACCTCCGTTTCATCATTTTAGCTTCTAGTGATAGTTCTGGTTTAATTTGTTCTAACACCCAATTATTTGTCCTTTGTGCTATGCACAAAGCTCTCCAACATCATATTTCAAATGAGTTGATTTTTCTCTTATCCACCTTTTTCATCCATACATAGAGATTGGGAATACCATGGTCTGAATGATCCTGACTTTAGTGTTCAGTGATACATCTTTGCATTTGAGGACCTTTTCTAGTTCTCTCATAGCTGCCCTCCCCAGTCCTAGACTTCTTCTGGTTTCTTGACTATTGTCTCCATTTTGGTTAATGACTGTGCAAAGGTATTGATAATCCTTGACAAGTTCAATATTCTCATTGTCAACTTTAAAGTTGCAAAAATCTTCTGTTGTCATTACTTTAGTCTTCTTCACATTCAGCTGTAGTCCTGTTTACCTTCTATCAGCATTCGTTTCAAATCATTACTGCTTTCTGCTAGTACAGTAATATGGTATCGTCTGCATATCTTAAATGATTGATATTTCTCCCTCCAATTTTCACACCTCCTTCATCTCAGTCCAATCCCACTTTCTGTATGATATGTTCTGCATATAGATTAAACAAATAGGGTGATAAAATACACCCCTGTCTCACACCCTTTCTGTTTCGGAACCAGTTGGTTTCTCCATATTCTGTCCTTACCGTAGTCTTTTGTCCACAGTATAGATTGTGCATCAGGACAATCAGATGCTGTGCCCCCCCCATTTCTTTTAAAGTATTTCATAGCTTTTCATGATCTACACAATCAAAGGCTTTGCTGTAATCTATAAAGCACAGGGTGATTTAATGAAAGCCAATGTTAAAGATGCATTTTTCAAGGTAACCAAGGGCCATGAATTGAGTTATAGCTGTGCCTTGCAAGCAATCTTAACTGGAGCACAATAGTGTTTCTATTACTGTAAATCAATGCACTTTCTCTTTGGCCCAGTATATTAACCATAGTGTTTCCTTTATAAAAGTCTAAGGGACCAAATAACCTTTAGTGCAAACACCTGTAGAAAAATTTGGAAACAATAAGAACAATGGTGTAGTGGTTAGAGTGTTGGACTAGGGACCTGGGAGACCAGGGTTCAAATCCCCGCTTGGCTTTGAAGCTCACTGGATGACCTTGGGCCAGTCACTGTCTCTCAGCCTGACCTATCTCACAAGGTTGTTGTGATAATAAAATTGGAGGTACGAATCATGTTCGTACACCACCTTAAGCTCCTTGGAGGAAAGGTGGGATATAAATTAAATAGGACAGCTACACAATACATGCAGTTTCTAATTTGTTCAATAAACTGTTTATGAAGGGAAATGCTTAATGATTCTTTATTTAGAACTGCTTGGGGCAATTTTTCTACTACAGCTCATCTAAGCTTTATCACATTTCTCATAAAACAGTTACCCCAACACGTTTTGGGAATCATATCTGTTGTACAGCTGCTCCTTTTACTCTGATGCAATCAGAGAACTACACACAAAAGGGCCTTTTCATTGGTGGCTCATGTGGGAAACTCACTACTGAGGTGTGTCTGGCCTCATTCCTCTATAGTTTTAGATGGTTGGTTAAAATGCTTTTTTTGTGTGTGTGGATGGTTGGGGAAAGGAGAGGCCTGTTTGCTACTACTGCTATAAGTGATTGTTATACAAGTGATTTGTAATGTGTTGTATACCATCCTGTGGCTTGTGCGAAAGGTGGTATACAAATAATAAGCAAAACAAAGTGATTAAATTTGTTAATCAAATATTTCTCCTTGCTGCAGCGTGAGTGCATCTCCATCCACGTTGGCCAAGCCGGTGTCCAGATTGGCAATGCCTGCTGGGAACTATACTGCCTTGAACATGGCATACAGCCTGACGGGCAGATGCCCAGTGACAAGACCATCGGAGGAGGAGATGATTCTTTCAACACATTCTTCAGTGAGACGGGAGCTGGCAAGCATGTCCCCAGGGCTGTCTTTGTAGACTTGGAGCCAACTGTGATCGGTGAGCAAACAAGCCTCTTCTAATAGCTTTCTAACTCTTCTATGTGCTTGTATACAGGAGGGACACAAGATGTCTTAATGCTTGGATTTTTTCTCTCCACAGATGAGGTGCGCACCGGAACTTACCGCCAGCTCTTCCATCCTGAGCAGCTCATCACTGGCAAGGAAGATGCTGCTAACAACTATGCCAGGGGCCACTACACCATTGGCAAAGAGATCATTGACTTGGTCCTTGACAGGATCAGGAAGCTGGTAAATAATTTCAGATTGGTTTGAATGTGGTCCTGGGATGACATTAGCAGGATAAGATATCTGAGGTCATCAGCATGGTGAGTCTCCTGAAAACAAAAACCCTTCTATGTGAGGGTTCAGAAGCAGATTATTTCTAGAGTTGAAGATACAGAAGGGTAGTGTATGTGTGGCCTGCAAACCAGTGATGAAAGATCATGGATGAATGAGCAATTCAATACTAATGGATTAATCATACTCTGGTAAGATGTGAGGAATCTTTTCCATGTGGCTCACCTGATGTGGGCTTGAGTTATCTCCTTTGAAATGAGGCCTTGTCTTTAAACATCAGCTATAAAACAGCAACTGTTTAATATGGGCTGCACATGAAGATTGATCTTAAATGTAACCTATATATAGCAGTGGCCTGCTACTAGATCTGTATAATGTGGAGATGCTCCTCAGTAGTTGTCCTTGGGAATGTTAGGGCTGGTATAGAGCACTTAAAGGTCTACACATAAACACAAGCAGTAACCAGCACCGTAATGTTGCAGCAACAGCAGAGGGTGAGCTCTTCGACATTTGTTAGCCCCTGATAAATAGATACATTGCTCTGTCCTGCCCGTTTGAACCCAGAAAACACTTGCATGGAAGGGCAATGTATAGGGGAGTAGTGGAAGAGCTAAGAGTGCACAAAATTTTAGCAGTGCTAATAGACACCTGCAACAAATGTTGCACTTTGTCTCTCACACAGCCTGTTGCTTTTCTCCCTCAATTGTCATCTCCTACTCCATTTCTAGCTCCTGTTTCCTCACTCTGCTGCACCTCCCATTTAATTCCTCTTCAATGTGTTGCCACTGATTCTGCTACTTAGCTCCTCTCTGCTTTTGCTCTTAACTCTCTTGTGTCCTGTCTCTGTGCTTTCCTCCCTGCTTTTCCCAGCACTGCTTGCTTTCTCCTTCCTATAGACACATAGCCAAGAGCCAGCACGTTAGTTTTTGAAAGACTGTTACATAATCTTAGTTCTAAACAGAGTTTACACATGTGAGGAGCATGAGACATGTGCAGTAGTTTTTCTAACACTTTGGGTGATATTTTTGCACTTTTCTGGGGGGTGGGTCTTTAAGTTCTTTAGCTCTTTAAGTTAAACTTACCTCTGAGTGTTCCCCTAGTGTGCTAGAACCTCATTTTTATTTAATAATCTTACTTACCTCCCCTTGCATTGAGACAGGTCAGCCAAATTCTGATGAGCTGGAGGCTTCCTCCAAATCTAGAGCATCAGAGAAAAGGGAATGACCCCCTTCCCAGATGCAAATTCATCTAAAGACTGGGATTTGTCTTATTTATTATTATTTGTTAGATTTATATCGTGTCCTCCCTCCCAGTAGGAGCCCAGGGTGGCAGGATTTTTGGAGCTATAATTGGGTTTGTGGAGGCTTGAAAGTGGAACCATAACAAGCCTCTGCACATTTTAGCTATCCAAACTCCTAGATCCATCCTGGTTGATCTACCTTGGAAAAACCCTGACCTTTGCCAAGTAATGGCCATCTACAGACTGAGACTTTTTCCATGGCAAACATTTTTAAACCATCTGCCATGTGAGATGAAAGGGATGAAGGAAAAATCAATTAAAATTCCTAGATGTCTCATGTCATTTGTGGTACGCTTTTGGAAATCTGATCAGGAAAAGCAGCTGGTCTAACTGCAAGTGCATCAGGGCGTTTTGAGTAGATAAATGCACAGTGTTAGCCAGTCAGATGGTCTTGATGTAAAGAGGTTCTTCTTTTCAGGGCTGTGATAGTATTTTTTTTTTTAAGCATCCTTTCAAAGCTGTTGTGTGTACATTGGCATAAGGTACCCAGACATACTTAACTACAACAGTTAGAGTCTGATGTAAGCCAATCCCTGTTGAAGAGATCAGTGTCCTAGAATGGTAATAATTACTCAGTAAGGCCCAAAGTCATTTTCGTTGCTGAATGCTCATCCTTTCTGTAAACGTGAGCGATAAGTCTTTTCAGCAAAGGTGTGAAAAGCTTTGCTTGAGACAAGAGTATTCAGAATCTTTAAAAACTCTGTACTAAACATTGTGTAATTCTTTCCAACAGGCTGACCAGTGCACAGGTCTCCAGGGCTTCCTGGTCTTCCACAGCTTTGGTGGAGGCACTGGCTCTGGTTTTACTTCCTTGCTGATGGAGCGTCTGTCTGTTGACTATGGCAAGAAGTCCAAGCTAGAGTTCTCCATCTACCCAGCTCCTCAGGTCTCCACAGCTGTAGTCGAGCCCTACAATTCCATCCTGACCACCCACACCACCCTGGAGCACTCCGACTGCGCCTTCATGGTAGACAATGAGGCCATCTATGACATTTGCCGCAGGAACTTGGACATTGAGCGCCCCACTTATACCAACCTCAACCGCCTCATCAGCCAGATTGTGTCCTCCATCACAGCATCCCTGCGATTTGATGGTGCCCTGAATGTAGATCTGACAGAATTCCAGACCAATTTGGTGCCCTATCCCCGTATCCATTTCCCTCTGGCCACCTACGCCCCAGTCATCTCTGCTGAGAAAGCTTACCATGAACAGCTTTCTGTAGCAGAGATCACCAATGCTTGCTTTGAGCCAGCCAACCAGATGGTGAAATGTGACCCTCGTCATGGTAAATATATGGCCTGCTGCCTGTTATACCGTGGGGATGTTGTTCCCAAAGATGTCAATGCTGCTATTGCCACCATCAAGACCAAACGTAGCATCCAGTTTGTAGACTGGTGCCCCACTGGTTTCAAGGTTGGTATCAACTACCAGCCCCCCACCGTGGTCCCTGGAGGTGACCTGGCCAAAGTGCAGCGTGCAGTCTGCATGCTGAGCAACACCACAGCCATTGCTGAGGCCTGGGCTCGCCTGGACCACAAGTTTGACCTGATGTATGCCAAGCGTGCCTTTGTCCACTGGTACGTTGGGGAAGGGATGGAGGAAGGAGAGTTTTCGGAGGCTCGGGAGGACATGGCTGCCCTAGAGAAGGATTATGAAGAAGTGGGTGTGGATTCCGTTGAAGGAGAAGGGGAGGAGGAAGGAGAGGAATATTAAACCTGCTCCCCTACATCTCTGCTGCATGGCTCATCTCTGTTTTTTTTTCAGCTTAACACACTTAGCTTACTTGTTAACTGGGGCAGTGTTAACTATGAAGAAGTGCAGCAGTCTTCACTAGGATGTCTTGCCATTCCACTATGTGATCATGTCAATTTTCCATGTCTTTTAAACGTATCGCCATGTCTGTGAAATAAAGGCTTTAAAAAGATCTTGTGCATATGTATCATTCAAAAGTCAACATTCTCTTAACACAGGGTTATTCTGTACTAGCCAAAGGCACTGAAATGCTAGTTCTTACGTACAATGCTATTCAGTATTGTCACTGTCCTTAGAAAATGCTAGGAGAGAAAATCTCTTAACTGATTCTCATAGCTAATACTGATTATGTGAAATAGGTCACTTTACATTTTATATAGCTTATTTACTGTTTCTTCAATGTCTGGATTAAGGTTTTTATCTTAAACGTGCACAGTATTATTATTTAGACCTCTTGTTACAGAGGTCTCCAAACAACTTACAGCATATCTAAAAACAAACACATAATATTGACAATTTATACAAAACCATGCAATTTATAAAAAACAATACAGTAACGCCCACCCACCCCATAGCTGTAGTGGTAGCACACTAACAGCAAAAATAATGTCTATCAGAAACCTGGGGGAAAATGTTTTATGCTATCTGAGGTAACCTTTTAGGGTCCCTTCCAAAGTGGCTTCCAGCATATTAAGAACCACAATAATATTAATCACAGACAACATTCAACTTAAGTATAAGTAGTAAATTTAATTATTATAAACTACAATAGGACCATTTGTACAACAGCCTATAAATAATTTAAGAGAAAGCAGTCTTTAGGTCTTGCTATTTAGTTCTGAAAGCTTGATTAACATTTTTAAAGGAAACAAAATGTTTAGCTTAACATTGGGTTGCATCCAGTCAAGTCCTGTTCATGCAAGGAATTCTATTGCACAACAGAACATCTCCCCCTTTGTGCCCTCAGCCCAATTTGTGGGTTCTCCCAATCCTCCAGAGAAGGTTTGTGGGGGGACATGAGAGAGGGGGAAAGTTCTGTGGCACAAGTGGAAGTCCTTGTTTGAACCGGACAGCTTTGTTGGATATAACCTATTGGATATAACCTTGTCTACTTCCTCTGTGCTATGACCCCCAGCTGATACACAGTGCCTTGCAAAAGTAATCAGACCCCTGACCAATGCTCTCATATTACTGAATTACAAATGGTACATGGTAATTTTGTTCTGTATGATCATTTTGAAACAAACTCAAAATTGATTATTGTAAGGTGACATTGAATTTATGTTGGAAAACGTTAAGTGAGAGATAATATAATGCAAATGCATAGATTAGGAAAAGGGGTACAAAATATTATCCGAGTGTTTGGATATCCCATTGAGCACAGTTGGATCAATAATGGGGAAGTGGAAGCTGCATCATACCACCCAAGCACTGCCAAGAAAAAGCCGTCCCTCAAAACTCAGCGCTCAAACGAGACTTATGAGAGAAGCCACAGAGGCCAACAATCACTCTGAAGGAGCTACAGAGTTCAGTGGCTGGGAGTGGAATAATGGTGCACCAGCCAACCATACCAAGAGTTCTGCATAACACCGGCCTGTAAGGGAGGGTTGCAAGAAAGAAGCTTTTCTTCAAACAGTACCATCTGAAAGCATGTCTGGAGTTTGCCAGAAAGCATGAGAGTGCCCCAGCTGCGATGTGAGAAAAAGTTTTGTGGTCAGATGAAACCAAGATAAGAGCTTTCTGGTCAAAACTCAATGTGCTATGTGTGGTGCAAACCTAACATTGTCCATGTCTTGAGACACCATCCCTACAGTGAAGTATGGTGGTAGCATCATGCTGTGAGGATGCTTCTCATCAGCAGAGACTCTGCCTCTTGTTAAAATCGAAGAATGGATGGAGCAAAATACAGGGAAATACTGCAAAAGGACCTGTTTCAGTCCACTAAAAAACAGGCTTGGGAGGAAATTCATTTTTCAGCAGGACAATGATCCCAAGCACAAGACCAAAGCAACACTGGAATGGCTGAAGAACAAAAAGGTGAATGTCCTACAGTGGCCCAGTCAAAGTCCTGATCTCAATCCCACTGAGAATCTGTGGTGCTCTTTGAAAATTGCGCTCCACAAGCGACGTCCAAAATCCCTCCGACACTGTGTGCAAAACTGGTACATACCTACCCCAAAACACTTAAAGCTGTTATTGCAGTGAAAGGTGGCTCTACCAAATATTAATGTGGGGTGGTTGAATACTTATGCAAGCAATATGTTTCAGTTTTTTGTTTCTTACAAACATTTCCCAACATAAATCCAATGTCACCATACAATAATTGATTTTGAGTTTCAGTGTTTCAAAATAAAATATCATACAGAATGAAATTACAGTGTACCATTTGTAATTCAGTAATATGGGAGCATTGGTCAGGTGTCTGATTACTTTTGCAAGGCACTGTACCTATCTTGTAATGGAAAGCAACCCCTCATTATCTAGTGATCCTTATAACTACTCTGAAAAGGAGGCCAGTATTTTCCCTATACAACAGATTGGGAGACAGGTTGAGTGCCCTGTATTAAGCTGTTACCCCCACTCAGTGACTTCAAGTCAATTGTTTTAAAAGATACCAATACAGCCTCTTACCATGCATGTGGGTAACCTTTTCAGAAGAGCAACTACTTTTCAGAAGAGCAAACTACTGCACTGTAGTTTTCTTTCAGTTTTATCCTGTCAAGCATATTCATAAACTTCTTGTGACTAATAAGCTTTTATTTCAAATAGTTTGTTTTAGGATTGTAAATTATGTTAACAACCAGATGTTAATAATCCTGTCACCAGCTTTTTATAGCCTGAAAGTATTGCAGAGGAAGAGCCTTTGTTGGTCTTCATTAGGTCTCATTAATTGCCCAAATAAACCTCCTTAGGCTGGGGATGGGGGGGCAGAGAAAAATGGGGGGGCAGAAGAGTTGGGGCATTGGTCACTATAAAACAGGTTTCTGCGGGGAAATGCTTTCATAGGCATTGACAAAAAACCCAATTTATACATTTTAATTAGGAACTATCACTTGTGAAGTTTATAAAAAAGCAAATCAATTTAAATACAATATTTGCCACATGCAAAATAGTTGTGTAAACTAAATAACAGTGACTAGGAAGTAAATGTATATCGTGCAAGTCATCCTACCATAATGATCTGAACTGTTAATAAAGTCTGAGGAACTGTTCACTTGAAATTCCTTCAAATATGTTACTTTCAAAAGCCAAGATTACCAAGTTTGCTTTTCTCTGCTGAAGCGTTGAACACCTGCATGGTGTTAGTGCATGTGTCAAACCTGAGAATGAATTTTCACACACAGCTGAATTATCGCACACAGCCAGAGGTGAGTCCTGCATGGAAAGGCTTCCTTGTACAGGTACAGTGTTTTAGTAAGCTCATGAACTGCAAGTTCAATTCTCCTGAGGCAGCTGCTTTCTGGAACTACCTATACCCTGGTCTTTGTTGCCATGCCAAGAAAGCAATTAAGAGAAGTTTCACTTTAAAAATTAATACCTGTAAACTTCACTTTTCATAAGGAAATGCTTGACAGCATCACAAAGGATCTATATGTCTCTCTGAACTATAGGTGCTAGAATAAACTGTACAAGCACATAACTTGTGCTCTACAGAAAGGCCCTGGGCCAGCCAGCTGCTTCTGATGGCACTACCAGCAAATGTCATACGCCCTGTTTTGTTACTACATAGGTTTGCATGAGAAAAGTTAAATAAGATGAATTATTTATATTGATTTACACAGTTGGATGGAGGTCCAAAGGGTTGCAACTAAGGCTCTAGCCACATTATATACCCTTCAAAGCCATATTGAAATGGAACCAGCTTGAAAAGATTGAAAGGATATCTTTTTCAACTTTTTTAACAAACTAGGGAAGACACACACTCTCTCTGTTTTTTCCAGGTCATTAGGCTTCCTGGGCCTTGGAGAGCCAGCTTAAACACCTCTCTGCTTCTTCTCAGGTTCTGCCCTGGACTCAGACTGCTGCATATCTAGGCCCAAAAGCCTAGGCACACCCATCAGATACACTAACAGCACTACAAGGGAGGGAGATGTCAGTGCTGCTAACAATAATTCCCCACCACCACCAGACCCATGCCCCAAATCCAGCAATATCTGACCTTAACCCGCTGCAGACTGCATTTGATAACATTTTCATTATTGTGAGTGTTATGAAGAATTGCTCAATGAAGCTGATAACAGAATTTAAAAGTACTAGCAACCATTGGTGTGTTGTATTTAAGTTTGGAACTGCAGATATAAATGTGTGTGTGTGTGTGTCTTTTAGACCTGAGAGAAGTATGGAGGTGTTGCATTCCTGGTGTTTTTTTTTTAAAAATGCTGTGTGTCTGTTTGGTTGGCTACTCTAAGAACAGGATGCTGGACTAGATGGGCCTTTGTCTGATCCGGCAGCTGTTCCTGTGATGATTATAAGACATACTGTTTATACAAAGGATACCTGTTGTGGCAACACCTTATTAAATACAGAGGTTCCTCATTAGTGAGGCAGGCGCATTCTGTGCATGTTCATGTTCAGGCCATTTATTTCTGAGGCTTATAGTTCCTAATCATGTCTCCTTTGGTGGTGCTTAGGCTGCATCACACTTTGATTGGGTAGAATGTTGCCTGCACATTTTCCTTCTCAGTAACCCAATTAGCAAGAACCTCTTTGTCTTTATACCTTTAAAAAACAAAGCACACCAGAGGATCTGGACACTTGACTTAAAAATCCTCCTCTCTGTCGCTGGCTCATTGTGTTGCATTGGGTAAATTACTCTGGTATCATTTCAATCAAAGGGGTAGCTAGCCATGGCTTATAGCAAAATTGAAACAATAGTCAAGTAGCACTTTAGAGCCTGTACATAGGAACAGAAATGCAAACAATCAAAAATACAAGAAAATAGCCAAAAGTATATATTTTTTTAAAGGCTAGGTTTTGACAAGACAGTTTCATGAATACATAATAGCAGAGAGAAAAATGAAATTGAAGTATTTGTAAAAACCACCAGATTCTAACCATAAAATGTTTGACATCCACTAGATATTCCACAAGCGATTAGACAGAAAAATTTGCCACTGCCAGATATGTGCCTAAAAACGCTAGATTTTAGTGGGAAAAGCATTAAATTGGCAACAATGGGGGAGATGCTCCGGAGTGCATCACAATAATGACCTTCCTGCCTTGCCTTCCTCCAATTGCAAACCCATAGGTTTGGCAACTTCCTCCCACATCCATCAAGATTTGCATTCATTTCATTCACACTTTCAACTCTGATATTTGCTATGTTTGGTATCTATCCCCTTTTATCCATGAGACAAAGATACTGTGGATTCTTGAGGAGAATTTATTGATCACATCCAATCACATTCTTGGCCTAATCCCTCCTGCCCCTTTTCCCTCTCATCCCAGCTCCTCCCCTCAACTACTGGGCCCTACTCAAGACAAACTTCTTAAAGGCAAACTTCTTATTAACAGAATATGACACTGCATTTCCTTGGTAACTGTGCGCTGCCCCTGTATTTGGATGCCTAAACTGTATTTCTAAAAGCTCAAGTGAAGTTTTAAGTTACTGCCATGCTAGAAATTTGAGGACTGCAGGAACATTTAATTTGGGGGGCAGAATTATCATTTAGGGGGGCAATGCCCTCATTTGCCTCCCCCCGTCGCTACACCCCTGGACCTACTACAGAAAAGGCTAAAAAGTTTTGTCACTTTGTCATGGCAGCTGGATTATGTCCCTTTTAAAGATACTGGAAGACTTGAAGTGATGAGAGTGTATGATATGAAGCAATTCCTACCTATCCTGGACCCAGGATTCTATAAAAGACTTTATAAAGTTCGGAACAATTCCTTTCACTTTGGCCCAGGAACTAATTGGAAGCTAGTACATGTGAGCACAGTAAGGACAATGTGCTCTATTCTGACAATCTACGTCAGTGATGGGGAACCTGTGGCCTTCCAGATCTTGGATTCCATCAGCCCCACCCAGGATAGCCCATGGGGATGTAACTGAACAGCACTGATCACTGGTTCCCCATCCCTGATCTATTTTATTTATTTTTATTGTTCACATTTACATAGCACCTTTCTTCCAAGGAGCTCAAGGCGGCATACATGTGTTCTTTCCCCCTCCATTTTATCCTCACAACAACCCTGTTGAGATATAGCGACTGGCCCAAGGTCACCTAGTGGGCTTCATGACTGAGTGGGGATTTGAACTCTGGTCTGCCAGGTCCTACTCTAACTTTCTAACCACTACACCACACTGGCTTTAGATAATCTGGCTCTTGCATTTTGGACCAGCTGTAACTGTAGCCACTTTCCGTAAAGCTGACGGCTATGTTTGTAATGTTTTACAGGCATCACCCATGAATTCTGAAACACATACAACATTATTAGGTGGTAATGGAAACAATGCAATATGAATTTCTGCAGCTCGTAGGAAGAAACTTTTCGCCCAGCATGAAACCATTCCAAAGTTCTGAAATAGCTACTTGGGGAATGCAATGATCATCTTCAGTATTTTGGATGCAAAAAATGTGTGATACAGACTTCCTCACTGATATTCATTGTGTTCCTCTAAGTAAGATTTAAAACCCTTTGTTTTTAAATATATTCCATTGGTTCTTTTTCTGCTGAGTATCAATGCTTGCTTTCTACATTCTCTGCACTTCAGGGCTATTTTCTGTCATGCTACAAGTTAGAAAGGAGATTTCTTTCTTCCTCCAGTTCACTTGAAAGATAGCATGACCATTCTCTGCTCTCCTGTTGTATAAAGCTAATGTATAAAGCAGGCAGCCCAGGGCCCCAATCTTGTCTAGTATGTTACCGAGTTAGCTGTACAGTATCACACCAGTTAAGATGGTTTCTCATGTTACTCTTTTGTACATAATTATCTCTATTTGTGTACAAAGGGATATGTGTGTAACAAAGAATGATAGAACAAATGTCTAAAAATTAATTCCTTAAGCTGATGCATAGCTAATCCTGCTCTCATTGGTGGTTTCAGTTCAATACCTGTTACCACTTTTAGGATTTTTGTAATTGGCTTGCTTTATATGTTTTGTTTTGTTTTTTTAAATATTGTATATTTAATTATAACTTCATGTTTTACAGTTAGTTGGCAACCTTGGGATCCTAGTACAAAGAGGTGAGATATAAATTTAAATAATTATACTGTTGGAAGTGGGACAACAGCAACTCCCGTTTGGGTTCTTTTGTTTGTATTCCAGAAGGGAGATAGAGTTAGGGTCCTCCAGCTAGCTAGGCTTGCCTACCTTTACCTGTGCTGTTCTCTACCTAACTTCCTTCCATTGTAAATTGATATGCTCAGGGAAGCTGACCTGCCTCTCCTTCCTTTGTCTTTTTCTTTGATTGTCCAAGGAGAGAGGAGACATCTCTGTCTTTGCTCTCTCTCCTGAGCCATGAGGGCAATACCCAAGTCCAGGTATTGCACCTCCAACTAAGTTAGTTAGTTAGAACTAGGTATGCCTTTCCTATTTACTATGTATTTCTATAAATAAAGTAACTTTTCTTATTTTACTGTTAAGCCTCAGTGATCTAAATCCAGGGTAAAAGTCTGCTACTTAGGTAAATACACACACTGGCACACATGCAGCTCAGATGCTGAGTATCTCCGCATATTTCCATAACAAAGGGTTATGGCCACCCAGTAAGCTAAATTGAACTGCAAGTTGTGCCTGAAAGCTAAAAAAGGCTAAGTACTGTGTGTGATTTACAAAAGAGATCAAAAGAAGACTTTAAGTTAGAGAGAGAAAAGCAGAACAAAAGATAGGAAACCATGGCTGAAGAATCAACACTTAAGTCAAGCATCCCTAGGTTGGAGAAGGACAATTATGCAATTTGGAGTCTTGGAATGACTGCACTTTTGGAAGGGGAAGATCTGCATGGAGTCCTCACTGATCCTGAACCCTCAGCAGCGGATGAAGCAGCCTCTGCCTCCTGGAAGCGTAAGCATGCCAAAGTGAAGTCTGTTCTTATGGCTGCTTTATCAGATGAAGAACTAAATGTTTGCATGGGCTGCAGGAATGCTAAAGAAATATGGAGAAAGCTTGAAAATCTAAAAATCATGATGTTTCTCTATTAGTCACCATACACGCTGAAACAATCTGACAGAGAGGATCGGAATCCACATCTGGAGAGATTTACAAGTCTGCTCCGAGAATTAGAAAGTTGCAGAAGATCTTTAGATGATTTACAAAAAGTAATACTCCTGGCCTCTCTAAATGAATGCCATTATATCACGGCTTGCATACTTCAACAGACAGATCAGAATTTGGATCAGATTATGGCATATCTGAAAGATCAGGACTATAAACAGAGACAGGAATAAGCTCTATCTGAAAAAGCAAATTTTACTGCGGGCAGAAACAGCAATCAAAGGCAGGATAGAGAGATGAGTCATGCCCTGAAGCGACAGCAGGGCACAGATAAACAAAGGAAGAATTGCTTCAAATGCAAATATCTTAATCACCTTCAAAGAGATTGTCCTAGAAGGGAGACAGGAGAAAGAGTTGATTTTAAACAGAAACAAGCTGAAAGAAAATCAAATAGCCAAACTAAAGTGAAGCATTCCAGTTGCTATGTACCTGATGGAAAGAATAATGATTATAAAACCAGATTTTTAATCGATACTTGGGCTACCACACATTTGGTAAATAATAAAATTATGTTTAAGAATTTTAGCTCCCATACACAGAATGTCATTACAGCATCAGGAGATGTTTGCTGTTCTCAAGGAATAGGCACTGTGGAGCTACTTTGCAAAATGCCAGAGGGCGCCAGAGAGCTTGAACTGAAAAATTGCCTATTTATTCTAGCACTTAAAGATAGTTTAATAAGTGCCACAATAAATAATGGAGTTTGGAGGTGAACTTTATTTAAGTGCAAAATTTGCCAAGTTTTAAGTGAAGGAGAAGTATGTTGTACCGCAAAACTGAAAAATTGACTTTTGCATTTGGAATATTTTGAAACTATGCATGCAAATACAGCCAAAGAAACCTGTGATTCTGGAAGTTTACATGTCTGGCATCAAAGAATGGGACATGCCAGCTTAGCCAGAATTAATGCTCTAGAGAAGGAAAAGTTGGCTAGAGTCATTAAAATTGGACAAAGTAAATCTACAAAGAAATGTGAATGTTGTATAAAGATAAAAAGTGTGAAACCAAAATTTCCTAAGAAAAGTGAAAAGAAAATGAGAAAACCTCTAGAATTAATTCACACAGACCTTTGTGGACCCATTAGAATGCCATTACAGGGTGGAAATTTATGCATGCTTACTTTGATAGATGATTACTCAAGGTATACTACAATGTACCTACTGAGAGAGAAAAGTCAAGTACTTCAAAAATTAAAGGACTATATCAGAAATGTATCCAACAAATTTTGCAGAAAGCCACAAATTATGACAATGGAAGAGAATTTGTGTCCAGGGCTATGCAAGACTTTCTACGTGAGGAAGGCATAGAGCACCAGATGACTGTTGTTTATACTCCAGAACAAAATGGGGTTGTGAAACACATGAATTGGACTCTTGGACAAATTATTCATTCCTTGTTGGAAGATGCACAGTTACCACAGAAGTACGGGGGGGGAGCAGTGGTTACTGCTACCTATCTGCAGAACCAACTTCTGGCAGCTGCAACCAACAAAACACCTTCCAAGCTATGGCATGATTGGGCACCAAGCGTGTCTCATCTTCGTGTATTTGGCTGCAAGGCCTTTGTGCACATCCCGAAACAAAAGAGGTCAAAATTTGATAACACTGCCAAGGGAGGAATATTCATTGGATATTCTTCAACACAGAAGGGATACTGTGTCATAGATCCCAAAACTGGCAAAGTTGGAGTATACAGAGCTGTCCACTTTGATAAAGCAAAGTGTGCACACCAACCAGAGGGGGTGCCACACCAAACAGACAACAGCAAAATGGAAGAAGAAACTGAGCTATTCTTCCACAATAGGATACAGGATACAGCAGAGCTTGGAAGTAACTCGTTATTTTTAACGAGTTACTTGTAATTAGTTACAATTTTAAATAATTGAGAGCTATTTCGCTAAGGGCGGTATATAAATTGAAATAATAAATAAATAAATAAATAATGAGTGGGTAATTCCATTACATTTGGCAAGTAATGGAACGACTAGTAATTTCCCTACTTTTCAGCTGCAACTTTAACGTTTCCATGTTAGGTTGGACGTTACTTGGGGGCGGGAACAAGGGGAAGTCAGCTCCTGGCTGTGATTGGTTAACACAAGACATGTGCCTCACACTGATTGGACCTCTGCGCAGACTCTCTCTTCCCTCGTGATCTGTGTTAGGAGGCATGAGGGAAGAGATGAATAGGCAGGGCCTGCTAGCGTCTGAGAGGAAAAAATGGACGCCGGAGGAAAAAGCTAGGGCAAGGACAACGGAGGAGAAGGCAGCAGCAGAATGGTGAAGAGCTGTGGAGGTGAGTGACGATGATTTGTGTGTGTGTGTGTGTGCCCCCCGCGGCCCCTTCCGCCCCCGTGGCATTTCCCCCCCGCCCCCGCGGCCCCTTCTGCCCCTCCCACTGCCTCTCCTTGCCTTGCTGCCGCCCCCCCATCAATCACAAGGCACTTCTGAAACTTTGGCCTACTTCTCTTCCTTCCCCTCCTTTTTGAACTCTCCCCCTTGTTCCTATGCATACCTGTGTGCTGTATTTATCCAGACAGAGCACTCCTGCCTTTTAAAATGCCGGCTAGCTTTTTATTGTATATTTATTTGAACTCCATCTTTCTTTTTATTTGTATTTTTGTCCTGTTTAATCACAAGACTGAATTGTATGTGGGACAAAAACTGTCTCAGTAATAATAATAATAATAATAAAAATCATTAGGCGTATAATAAATGGCTTAAGGCTGATTTTTTTGTTCTTGGCAGAGATGAGGTGAGAGGTAGGGTCCTTGCAGCTCCTCCTCTCAGTCCCCCAGCTCTCAAACTCATGTTCTGTGAGAAAGAGAGAGATTCCCAGTCCCAGAGAGAGATAGACTGTTGACAATCTCTGCTAATATCTATACAAATGTACATAACATGCATCACCTGAACTCACATGATCTAGAGTTACCTTAGATCTTGCAAGATTTGCAAATGAGAAGCAATAGGGTTCTATATTAGTTCTGATTGTCTATTGGACTATCATAGGTTATATGTTTTTTTCATTTTCTATGGCAAAAACTCTAACTTCAGTGGAATTTATGTGATGTGTTCTAATCATTTGAATTTGGCTAATGAATGCTTTATTCTTTCATCAGAACTTTAGCAGTAGTACTAAAATATTAATAAAAAAGAAAAGGGAAAGAAAAAATACTTTACATACATCATTCAGCTGTATTGCTAATTATAGATATAGATATAAAAGATAAACGGCATTTTGTCAAAAGTATTTTTGTCTACATTTTATACCTCATCCTTGGTTTTCCAAGCTTGGCATGGAATGCTTCTCATACAGAATTAATTTGAAATGCTGCATATTTATTATCATAATCATCATATTCAAAATAAAAAATATATGTACCGCCTTCAAGTTGATTCCAACTTATGGTGACCCTATGAATAGGGTTTTCATGAGGCTGAGAGGCAGTGACTGGCCCAAGGTCACCCAGTGAGCTTCATGGTTATGTGGGGATTTGAACCCTAGTCTCATTTTGTTCTCACAACAACCCTGTGAGATAGTAGGTTAGACTGGCCCAGGCAGGTTTATTCAGTGAGCAAAAATGATGCAAATAGGATCTCTTTTAATTGTGCTATCGACCTGCTTACTTCCACTCTGACTGGGGGATCTTGCAGCATGGGGAAGAGATGGGGGCACATCACAGCTGAAGTTCACCCATATAGGAGCATTATCTCTTGTTTATTACAGAGACACCTGTAGCAGGTTTTGCTGCTGAGAGCAGCAGTCAGTTAGTGCGGCCACTTGAGTCACAGCTTGTTGATCCTGAGGAGGCAAAACTAGAAAGTGAGGTTCAGAAAGGAGGCCCTGTGCACGAGGAGGAGGAGGGCATGAAGCAGTGCCAGCTGCCCACAGCCACATCTGCAGAACAGCAAGTACAATGGTTTGGCTTTGAGAAAGCTTGTACATTTGTGAGCCAGAGTGGGGAAAATGTTGTTGTACGATGCAATTACTGCCTTCCAAGGATCAAAAATCTGAGATCAGCTGTTTCCTTCTCATCCAATGTGAAGAAACATTTTGAGGTAAGCCTTTGTCATGCTGGTCCTCAAAGAGTGTCCATTGTCTATTTATGTTTAAATTGTGAAGTTCCTCTTCCATTTTTTCTTGGATTCATGCTTTGTTCTTCTTCCTCAGAGGGCACACCCTGAGAAGCTGAGAGCAATTGAAGAAGCAATAAGGCAAGGAGACGTGGCCTTCTTGAACCAATGCATGACACCCCTCCTCCCAAAATGCTGAAGCAGCAGCAGACAACCCTTGAGAGGTGGGGATCTGGCAGGGAGCCTGTCACCCAGAGCAATCTCGACAGGAGAATCATTGATTTCATTGTAGAGGAGACATTACCACTTCAGACTGTGGACAAACCATCATTCATTAATCTGGTTCGCATTGGACTCCCCAAAGATCTCACCATCATATGTGCCAAGACTCTGAGAGACAGAATTGAGAAGAGAGCATGCCACATGAGAGAAACTCTTGCAAACCGAATGGGTGCTGTGGCATATATAGCAACCACTGCAGATTGTTGGACCAATGGCAAGAAGAGTGGGGTAACAGCCCACTGGATCAACCCAACTACCCTGAAATGTGAGGTCGGGGCCTTGGCTTGTAAGCGTCTGAAGGGGCGCCATACATACGATGTCCTTTCAAAAGCACTGCATGATGTACATGTGCAGTACAGGATCCACAACAAAGTTATGTGCACTACTACAGACAATGGCTCCAACTTTGTGAAAGCGTTCAGAGTTTTCATGGCCAAAGAACCAGTGGAAGCTGCAGGCACCAGTGACGATGATGGTGATAACCAGGAGGAGGAGGAGGCTGAGGTGGAGTTTGTGCCTATCTGTGAGATCCTGGACACAGGACCTGAGGCAGAGGAAGAAGCTGCAGACTCAGGAGACGATTTTGTATTACCACCACACCAGAGATGTGCTAGCCACACCCTCAACCTTGTGGCAACACAAGACATAAAGGCCATGCTTTCTGACTCCTCCAAAAGTAGTCTTCTTGGTCCTTTCAAGAAACAGTTTCGTTCCTTGATGGGAAAGTGCAGCAAGTTGTGGTCCAAGCAGAACCAGTCAGCCCAGATTGCTGAGTATATCCGTGTGCAATGTGGTGTGTATCTGAAGGTACCGAATAAGACCAGGTGGAATTCCACCTTTGATGCGTTGAAGCAACTACATGAGCTCCTGTCAACTGTGCCACTAAAAATGCATGCCATAATGGACCGCTGCTCCTTGTCCAGGATCACAGCTGCTGAGATTGAAGTGGTACAGGAATACACAGAGATTATGGAGCCACTAGCCCAGTCCCTAGATATCCTGCAACGGGAGAACGGCATGTTCATGGGGTATTTGCTACCAACGCTCTGCAATCTGGACCGCAAGTTAGAAGGACTGGAAAACAAACCTGAGAGGTACACATACTGTTTTCAGCTGCTGAGAGGTGTGCGCGAAGCCCTAAGAAAGCGGTTTGCAGCTATCTAGGAGGACAAGAGGCTTCTTCTGGCAGCCTGCCTACACCCTCGCTTCAAACTAGATTGGCTGGAATCGTGTCAGGCCACCACCCATACCAACAAGTAAGAACATTAGGGAAGCCCTTTGGGTGGATTACTCCAAGGGAAATGTTGTCTCAAGGGAGGCATCAGAGGGCTTAAGGTGGTAGGCAGGGGCTGGGCCTTTTCTTCCTGGGGCTCCTCATCACAACCTTGGGTTGCTGCAGGTAATCCTTAAGGGTCTGCTGTGCTGCCCCATGAGTGTGGTGACTTGGTCACCTTCCTACCTTCCATGTCATCATCCACAGGCTCAGGCTGGACCCTGAACCAGGGGACATGACAAGCATCAGGAAATAAAGAGCAGATGATGGTTTCCTAACATTTATGTGTTAACATATCCTCTCTCTTTCTTAGATACACAATGGAAGCCTTGTTGAAAGCTGAAATAAAGATGGGTGTTCTTAATAAGGACAGTGATCAGTCTTCAGATAAAGACCAGGAAGGAGATGACTTAGAAGATGACTTCTTTAACTTTCTGCCCCAGGGCAAGAAGTCAGCAGTGGACACTGCTGAGGAGGAACTGGTGAGGTACCTGAGGTCTCCCAGCAGGGAAGTGTCATCACTCCATGGCTTTCCACGTGTGCTGCGGTGTTTTTTGCAGCACAACACAGGCATGCCTTCAAGCGCCGCAGTAGAACGCCTGTTCAGTACTGGTGGCAACGTAATGACTGTAAAAAGACATTCCTTGACTGACATGCTCTTTGAGCATCTTGTTCTTTTGAGACATAACAGAAACATATTATAAAAACATTTCAAGTGTAAAATTTGATTTCAAGAGTTGGGGTATCTTCATTGCTTGGGGGGATGTGAGATTCTGTTATGCCATTATGTTAATCTTATGGATAATTTTTTTTATTCTACTACCCCCTGTGTGTGTGTGTGTGTTTATTTTTAATATTGTTTTAGGCTTCTTAGATGTGCAG
The DNA here is from genome assembly GCF_030035675.1 of Rhineura floridana. NCBI lineage: Eukaryota > Metazoa > Chordata > Lepidosauria > Squamata > Rhineuridae > Rhineura > Rhineura floridana. The sequence continues at coordinate 39,868,039 of NC_084482.1, forward strand.
CAGCCAAGGCCAGCACCTTGTAGGAGTTTTTTTAAAAAAGTAACTGAAATGTAATTGTAGTGATTACTTTTGAGAAAAAGTAAAGTAATCAGTTACTTTCAGAGCAATTGTAATTGTAACGGTTATTACTACTTTTTTGGGCCAAGTAATTGTAACTGTAATTTATTACTTTTTAAAAGTAATCTTCCAAGCTCTGGGATACAGGATACAGGATCAGTCTCGGGCTCTGAATCTGGCAACCCTACCAGAGGAGCAGGAGACCTGACCTCCTCTCTGAGATTTATAGTGCCCTACAAATTTGTAAAAATGCAAACACAATTTGGGTTGGTCTTTCACAGTCCAATCCATTTTCTGTGTAGCTTGCAAGAATTTGGTAACGTGCCTCAGAGCTAGGGTTGCCAGGTTCAGGGCCCGAGACGGATCCTGTATCTTTAGGAGAAGAGACAGTCAGCCAAGTGCAGGTGTTCTTGCAACACCGTAATGGGAAAAACCACAAGGTGGAATTCTCCCTTCCCCCTGCACAACTTTTAAACATACAGAAGACCTCTTGGAGGCTCGGCCTGGCAACCAAGAGGTCTTCTGTGTCTTTAAAAGTTGTGCAGGGGGAAAGGAGAATTCCACCTTCTGGTTTTTCCCATTGCAGTGTTGCAAGAACACCTGCACTTGGCTGACTTTCTCTTCTCATAAAGATACAGGATCAGTCTCAGACCCTGAGCCTGGCAACCCTATACTAGATGTATTTTGAAGGAATACAACTTCCTAATTATATCATGCTGTCTCACACAAGAATTCTCTCAATGCCTCTAGATGGCACTAGATGCATATGGTTATTTCTGGGGTGGGGAGGTGAACAGGCCTGGATTCATGCCTGGTATAATTGTGACCATGAGTCGCTGCCCTAAGAAGAAAAGGAAAACAGGATGCTGTATGTTTATAGGTGACTCTGGAGAGTTGTCCGTCTGCAGTATCATAAAACACATACCATATCACATGGAGCTGACAATTGTGATGCAGACCTTTACTTAATGGTTTTGATGATATGGTGTTGTGTCTAAGCACATGGCGATGAATAAAGGGCCTGTACTATGCGCTCTCTCTCTCTCTCTCTCTCTGTGTGTGTGTGTGTGTGTGTGTGTGATGGTAATATTTGACTCATCCAGTGCTGGCTCAAGGATTTGGGGGCCCTTAAGAACATAGGAAGCTGCCATTTACTGAATCAGATCATTTGTCCATCTAGCTCACTTTTGTCTAATCTGATTGGCAGCAGCTCTCCAGGGTTTTGCCAGCCCTATTTGGAGATGCTAGAGATTGAACCTGGGATCTTCTGCTTGGAGAGCAGATGCTCTACCACTGCGCTATGCTCTTTTCCCTTGGGCAAGATCCCCTGAGTGGGCTCATCTTCTCACTGGTGTCCCCACTACAACTATCTACTTGCCTTCTGCCTCTGGAACTAAACCATGCAACCACCCAGGACAACTGAAGGATGCTGCCCTATCTGGTCACTCTTGTCACTGCATGCATGCTCAGAGGGCAAGTGAACAGGCAGTGACAACAACAAGAAGCAGCAGCAGCAGCAGAGCCAGGGGGCTCTGAAGGTTGATAGTGCCCCCCCACATAAGCATGGAGCTTGGCAGGTGCCCAAATATGCCTACCTCAAATGCTATTCCTGACCCTACCATGTTGCAAGGCAGTACAATTAGCTCTCCACACAGGCCCCTCTAGACATCCTTTTTATTGTGCATTCATAAGTGTGCTCATGATGGAATTGGGGAGGTTATATGTGATGCTAACTTTCAATACTGTCTGGGTTTGCAAGCATTTCAGAGTGGACATATGGATTTGTTTCTAGTCGGTGCATGTCCTATAACTTTCTTCTGAAAGTCTGTAACTTTGTATACCACAAATGTGATGAGTTTGTGTGTGTGTCCTGCTTTTGTTGCCTTGTAGTTCAAGAGTGCTCCTCCAGACTCCAACAATGTGATAACATTGGAGAAGCATCACAGAACATCTAATAAAGCGGAATTATACTTGGACAGTCCAGTATAAAGCCACCGCTAACCTGTTGGCCATGCTAGCTGGGGCTGATGGGAGTTGGAGTCCAGCAACATCTAGAAAGCTACAGGTTTCCCATCCCTAATCTAAATATGACTTGCTGCAAACAGCTGCCAGAATCAGGCTATGGGCCCATTGACACAGAGACTTACAGTGAGATAGGGGCTACTTGCATCCCCATTTAATTCACAGGGTTTACATGACATTGCCAGCAAAGGGAAGGTGTGTTGCTGCTTTTCCCTTTAAATCCAAATTAAACCAACCCACTGAAAATGTGAAAAGTGAAGGAAAAACCATATCTGCTTTGCTGCGCTCCTCCCATGTAGGCACTTTGCTCCAATGCTTTTTGCTGGGGGGTGGATTGTCACTTTCAGATACTCCCCTTTCTCCACCCACTAAACTCTCCATGAAATTCATTTCGTTTCCATCACCTTAACCAGCCACTTCCAGTCACTCTAGCCTTCCTTTTCCCCCTTCCCCCCCTTAAGTTTCTTCCCTCGCTTTTACTTCTATGGTTGAAATAAATAACAACGAAGGCCAGATGTGTCATTAGAATGCAGTGGGCTGGGAAGAGTTATTTGCACGCACACCTGGCCTCATTTATAGGCAAGGATAGCTTGGGCAAGACCTGTGATGCTCTGTCTGTTGGGAGGAACCTCTATGGTTATTGGTTATGGCCGTTCCTTCCTTGTCTCTGTGGCTGGAGAATTTGGGTTGACACCCAAGCCCTGAGTGGAAGGGTGGAAAGTAACAGAAAGAGACGCTTGGTCAGACACACGTGTCAGTGTGAGGAGTGGCAAGGAGTGGCAACCGCCACATCCACTCGGAAGGCTCTTCCCCGTAGGAACAGTGTGGTCTCCTTGGGAGTGGGACAGTGAAGCTCTGGAGCTTGTGTGAATGTTTCCTACGAAGTAACAAGGTGGTGTACATGCAGAGCTTGGAAAAGTTACTTTTTTGAGCTACAACTCCCATCAGCCCAATCCAGTGGCCATGCTGGCTGGGGCTGATGGGAGTTGTAGTTTTAAAAAGTAACTTTTCCAAGCTCTGAAATATGGTATCGGGTTGTAGCCTTGTATATTGCCTGCTTGCTTGAGGGTGAGCCCTGTTGAGGCTTACTTCTGTGTAAATAAGGACTGGGTAGGCATTTAAGGATGTAGCCTGAGCGCATATGGATGGGAGTAAATCACACTGGACATGGTGGGACTGACTTCAGCAATGCCTGCCTGGGGAAGTCAAGCTCCTTGAATTTATAAGAAACAATGAAAGAACCCCCCTCCCCTTCTCCATTAGCAATATTCCGGAGGGAGTAAACATGTAAATTTGGGGGTGGGACCACAAAGAAACAGTGATACTAAATGTGAATGGAAAACAGCAGATTGGAAGGCAATGTGAATCTTGCAAATCTATCATGAAGAGAAAAGCTGCGTCTTTAATCCGAAGTTTACCTCCCGTGTGAATTAGCCCTGTATTACAAACTATACTTTCCAGAGCAGGTAAGAAAATAAGTTCCTTAGAGTGTATATGTATAGCCTGTTGTAAGCCATCTTGATGTACTTGTATGAAAAGTGTGGCTTATAAATACTTAAACAAAAAAGTAGTATTTATTATAAATATTTTTATGCAGAGTAAAATATCCCAGTTTCAACCAGAGTTAATCCAACCCCTCACCCCCACTTTAGTTAAGGCTGAGACTTTTTAGAATGTTTGGGCCAACTGGAGTTTTTTGTGTTTTTTTAATCAGAATATAACAAAACTTCAATGCTCTTCAGGTATAGAACATGTGAGTGACTTTTTGGTATGCCATAACTGCTGTAACAATTTCTTGCCTAAGTACATGATTTATATTGATATCCGTTGGAGCAAACCTTTTTTCTTTTATTCTCTTACCCAGTTTCACAACTGGGCAGGGCACAGCTTAGACTTCTTTAAGAGCTATGCCTTTTGCTCCTCTGTCCCATATGGGATATGGGATATTCCATATGCTGCTCTATCACATATGCTTTATCGATACCAGGCATACAGAACGTGTGACCTACAGATGTTGCTGGACTCCCATTCCCATCAGCCCCAGCCAGCATAGCCAATGGTCAGGAATGATGGGAGTTGGAGTCTAACAACATTTGGAAGGCCACAGGTGCCCCATTCCTGGTCTACACCACTGGCATTTTGCTCCATTTTACTACACAATTCATCAGAGGGTTTATTCAGCAAGGCCGTTAATTCCTTGTTCTTCCTTCCTGGCCTCACATTATATCTTAATATTTGACAGAGCAACCCTGTACTTGAAATCCACCTGCTGAGGAGCTCTAGGATTTGGCAGAATTGGTAGGAAAGATCTGCCAGCAGAACAGGCAAAATGGAGCAGAATCGTATACCCATATACAGGTTCCGGTATCCTTGCAAACTCCATGACAAGCAGTTATGCAACAGGTAAAGGTGTGTCTAATAGGGAGCTGGTGCCATAGGGGACACTCCAGCTGCTACCCTGCTGTCTGTTGAGCTACTGCAAGATCCACAGGAGCCCTGCTGGGGTGACCAGTTGGCAAACCCACACAGGCCTGTCGTTCGCTTTCAGGGCTGTGTCCTGTGGATGTGAACCTGTCATCATGAGTTCATTGGCTCTTTCCTGGTGTGGGCGGCATGTAGGTATAATTGCAGGGGTGGGGGAGGGGTCTGCTTCCCCAGAGCATTCCCTATGCTGCACTCAGCAACACCTAACTCCCCGCGTATCAGCTGATGAGTAGAGACTTCAATCCTGCTCTTTGCAGGGATCTGCTTCTATAGGTTTGCTATTGGTGGTTTGATGCTGTAGGCACATCTGCCATTTTTGATTGTCTGAGGTGTCCATTTCCCCACTCCATCCTGGGTTCAACGTGCATAAAATACAGCAGCCATTCCACCAGAAGAGCAGTGGCATATCATCCCTGCTCATTGGCATGATTCTTATAGGGTTAATGGAGAATTTTTATATATCCACACTTATAAACATAGGTTATTATATTAGAATGTATAGGTTTATATAATATAATCACAAGGAACTAAGCAAAGAAGGCCCTCAGGACTTGGGACCCCTAAATCCAGACTCACAGAGAAGTGAATTCAGCTTGAACTTCTCAACCCATGCGTTGAAGCAAGCAGGCATTTGTGTATGATTAACTTTTTAGTGATGTATTGTTTATGAGCAAGCATGCATGTGATAAGAATGTAACAAGTACTGGATGTACATGGTTAGATCTTCCCATGGTAAAGCTGGACTTTGATAAATGAGTATATTGTTTATGAGCAAATAAGCATAACTAATTGATCCTGGGAAACTGATTTTTAGTGATTCTTGGTCTCATATGCTGTAAAACAATGACCCCATCTGGGAAAAAACTTTACAACATAACCAAAGTGAGAATGAGATAAAACTTTTAGTTTATACTGATTTTTAATAATATGGGGTGTTTAATTTCACTTTGATAAATAGAATACAACTTAGTAAGTGTGTTTTCATGGTAAAAAGGTATTCTGAGTAGCTTGCCTTTTCTATTCCTCTGGGGCTGAAAGACACTGGTTGGCCAGAATCACCCAGTCTTTCTCTAGACTGGGTGGTCTTCAAATGTAGCCCAGTGTTTAAAAAATAATCCTCTCTCATAAACTAGTGGGATTTCTAAGAAAAAATAAGACATAAGAACCCCTATTAAAGCTGCGGTGCTCATGAAATTTCAGCCATCCTAAGTTGAGGCAAACCCAAGCAGGTGTACCTGGGTCAGCCTGGCCAATCAGAAACAATGGAACAATGGATGTACCGAGTTTGCTTAAAGGCACATTCACAACAGTAACTGGTTTCAACTGGCCTGAAAGAGCATTAGTCTTGAGAGACAGCAGAACAATGGTGATATTAATAAGACAGACAGATTATTGGAATAAGAAGTATATTACCTAATGTTTTCTGTTTGGGTTGGAAATATTGCAGGAAGGAGGAACTGTTATGTTATGTGGGAAGGAACTTATGGGATTGGTAAACTAAGGTCACATGTGTATTCAGTGCTGTATAAATCCATGCAGACTGTATTTCAGTGCAGTCCTCTCCAGACTCTCTGGAAGGCTGACCTTGCATATGCTTGTAAAGAATAAAGGCCTACCTTTTTGCTTCAAGCCTGTGTCCTCAAATTTCTTCAAGGACCCCCAGTAAAATATCCCATAGGAGAAAATTCTCCATCAGATTGCTCTGTTAAAAGGTCCTACACCTTCAGGTCACAACAACAAAGTGGCGTACATGCAGAGCTTGGAAAAGTTACTTTTTTGAACTACAACTCTCATCAGCGCAGTCCGGGAGCTGTAGTTCAAAAAAAGTAAAATTTTCAAGCTCTGTGGTTCTCCCTTTCCATTTTATCCAGAGAAATGAGTACTGGCACCTCATTTTTTTTTAACAAACGAGTGTTATCATACATAAATCCTGCAGGAAAGGAGACAAAGAAAAGACAGTGGAGAATTGCAATGTCATAATTAAAGTGAAAAAGAGCAGTCATGAACACCATGGACCCTCATTGATTTTCTATCATATTCTATCATCAGCGCAGATAAAATTTGCTAGAGTGGGAACTTCTCTATGATGGCACTCACACTGTGGAATTGCTTGCTAAGAGAAGCCCAGTGAATCACCTGCCTGGTGGGGTTGCACCAGGAGGTGAAGAACTTTTTTGTTTCAGAGAGCTTGTGCTGGTGGTTAATATTGCACTGGACTTGCTGAGAGTGTTATTTTTATTATTGTAATTGTTTCAATGTTGATTTTACTGTTCTTGCTGTGTTTTAATGCAACATATTGTAAATTTGTGCATGCATCTTTTTAATGCCAAGTCTTGTACTGGTTTGTTTATGCTGCTATTGCTTGCCAATTAGGCTTTATGTGGATGTTGGTATTTTAATTTAAATAAACTAATGTTTTAATGTTGCATGTCATCTTGGCTGCTTTAGGGCAAAGATGCAACTAAAATGGCATAATAAACGACATAGTTGGCTTTACCCAGGTTTGGGTAGCTTGCCCACATTGAGAAACATGTGTCCTCTTGACAGATGCCAGTATCCATCGAGGCTGGGAAATCTAAACAGGGCACATGTACTTGCTAAGCTTCTGTAGGATGTCTAACGTACCCCTGTACTAGGATGTTGATGCATTTGTAAACAAGCCATTGAGGCACTCTAAATGCACAACTCTTGCTAGGGGTCTACAATCCTTGCAGTACAATCCTGGTCCTATGTGGAATTTTCATTGCATTTCTTGGTATTTATTTGAAGTACTACAATGTTGTAAATCGCTTAGATACTTATCTGAAATATGCAGCAGTATATACAAATTACCTAAATAAAAAAAGAGTCCTTTCCTATTTTTGTCAGTACTTATTATTCCAGTATTGATATGAAGAGTTGCACTGAGAATTGAACCGTTTGGGCTTCATATGATAAATGTGGTGATTTTTCAGTCAGTATCCAACAGTTTCATTGCACAGTATAAAGATGAGGGTGTGAACTGCCCCTGATCTTTAGCGATCGACTCTGCCCTTGATAAAAGAGGTAGCAACTGCAGCATCTGAGTTCTTGAAGGAAACTTTCTCCCAGACATCCTAGGATCCCAGGTCTTTGCAGACAGCAGCAAATAGGGTGGACCCAAGTAGGGAAAGAGACTGTGTGAGCAGTGCTGTCAACAAGAAAAAAATCCCACCAGACCCATGCCCCAAATCCTTCAAAATCTGACCTTAACCCACTAGACACAACGTATCATTTTTGTGTTATTGTGAAACACTGTTTGGGATAATTGCTTAACAAAGTGGGTAATAGAATTTGTTGTTGTTGTTATGTGCCTCCAAGTAGACTACTACTTATGGCGACCCTTTGAATCAGCGACCTCCAACAGCATCTGTCATGAACCACCCTGTTCAGATCTGGTAAGTTCAGGTCTGTGGCTTCCTTGATGGAATCAATCCATCTCTTCTTTGGCCTTTCCCTTTTTCTACTCTCTTCTGTTTTTCCCAGCGTTCTTGTCTTTTCTAATCAATCATGTCTTCTCATTACGTGTCCAAAGTATGATAACCTCAGTTTCATCATTTTAGCTTCTAGTGATAGTTCTGGTTTAATTTGTTCTAACACCCAATTATTGGTCTTTTTTGCAGTCCATGGTATGCGCAAAGCTCTCCTCCAACACCACATTTCAAATGAGATTATTTTTCTCTTATCCGCCTTTTTGACTGTCCAACTTTCACATCCATACATAGAGATCGCAAATACCATGGTCTGAATGATCCTGACTTTAGTGTTCAGTGATACATCTTTGCATTTGAGGACCTTTTCTAGGTCTCTCATAGCTGCCCTCCCCAGTCTTAGCCTTCTTCTGTTTTCTTGACTCTGGTATCCATTTTGGTTAATGACTGTGCCAAGGTATTGATAATCCTTGACAAGTTCAATGTCCTCATTGTCAACTGTAAAGTGGCATAAATCTTCTATTGTCATTACTTTAGTCTTTTTGACGTTCAGCTGTAGTCCTGCTTTTGTGCTTTCCTCTTTAACTTTCATCAGCATTCGTTTCAAATCATTACTGGTTTCTGCTAATAGTATGCTATCATCTGCATATCTTAATTGATATTTCTCCCTCCAACTTTCACACCTCCATCTTGGTCCAATCCCGCTTTCCGTATGATATGTTCTGCGTATAGATTAAATAAATAGGGTGATAAAATTCACCCATCTCACACCCTCTCCAATGGGGAACCAATTGGTTTCTCCATATTCTGTCCTTACAGTAGCCTCTTCTCCAGAGTATAGGTATCAGGACAATCAGATGCTGTGGCACCCCCATTTCTTTTAAAGCATTCCATAGTTTTTCATGATCTACACAGTCAAAGGCTTTGCTGTAATCTATAAAGCACAGGGTAATTTTCTTCTGAAATTCCTTGCTCCGTTCCATTATCCAACGTATGTTTGCAGTATGATCTCTGGTGCCTCTTCCTTTCTAAATCCAGCTTAGATGTCTGACATTTCTCGCTCCATATATGGTAAGAGCCTTTGTTGTAGAATCTTGAGCATTACTTTATTTGCGTGGGATATTAAGGCAATAGTTTGATAATTACTGCATTCCCTGGGATCCCCTTTCTTTGGAATTGGGATGTATATGGAACGCTTCCAGTCTGTGGGCCATTGTTTAGTTTTCTATGTTTCTTGACAGATTTTAGTCAAAATTTGGACTGATTTGGTCTCAGTAGCTTGTAGCAACTCTATTGGTATGCCATCTGTTCCTGGTGATTTGTTTCTTCCAAGTATTTTAAGAGGAGCTTTCACCTCACATTCTAAAATTTCTGGTTCTTCATCATACGGTTCCTCCGTGAATGAATCTGTCATCCTGGCATCTCTTTTATAGAGTTCTTCAGTATATTGCTTTTATTTCATCTCGGTCAGTCAGTGTATTCCCCTGTTGACTATTCAACATCCCTACTCTTGGTTTAAATTTCCCTTTCATTTCTCTGATCTTTTGGAACAGGGCTCTTGTTCTACCCTTTTTGTCGTCCTATTTCTATACAGTAACTATTGTAATAGTTCTCTTTGTCCCTACGTACTAGTCGCTGTATTGTTGCATTTAGGGTTCTGACTGTGTTTCTATCTCCTTTTGCTTTTGCTTTCCTTCTCTCTTTAACCATCTGAAGAGTTTCTTCAGTCATCCATTGACGTCTTTCTCTCTTTTTAACTAGAGGTATTGTCTTTTCGCATTCTTCCCTGATAACGTCTCTGACTTCATTCCATAGTTCTTCTGGTTCTCTGTCAACTAAGTTTAAAGCCTCAAACCTATTCCTTATTTGATCTTTATATGCTTCTGGGATGTTATTTAAATTGTATTTTGGCATTATGATTGCTTTGTTGGTCTTCTTTAGCTTTACTCTGATTTTCGATATGACCAGTTCATGATCTGTACCGCAGTCTGCTCCTGGTCTTGTTTTTGCAGAAAGTATGGAACTTCTCCATCTTCTGCTATCAATTATATAATCAATTTGATTCCTATATTGACCATTTGGTGATGTCCATGTGTACAGTCGTCTTTTCGGTTGTTAAAAACATGTGTTCGCAAGAAACAAATTATTGGCTTCACAGAATTCAATAAGTCTTTCTCCTACTTCATTTTTGTCTCCTAGGTCCCATTTCCCCACAATTCCTAATTCTTCTCTGATCCCTGCTTTTGCATTCCAGTCCCCCATGATTATCAACACATATTGTTTTGGTGTGTGATTATACTTCTGCATAAAATCTCTCCAATCCCTCTTCTTCTGTGTTGGCTGTCGGAGAATAGACTTGGATGATGGTTATATTGATAGGTTTCCCATTTAATCTCATTGATATAACTCGCTCAGACCTTGCATTGTAGCTCCTAATTGCTCTTGCTACATCACTTCTCACTATTAAAGCAACCCCATTTCTTCTTAATTTCCCATTTCCTGCATAAAATATTTTGTAGTTGCCTGATTGGAAATGTCCCATTCCTGTCCATTTTAGTTTGCTCACACCAAGTATTGTAATGTTGATGCGTTCCATTTCTTGCTTGACAATTTCTAACTTTCCCTGGTTCATGCTTCTCAAATTCCATGTTCCTATTGTATACGATGTACAACTCTGGACTCTCCTTTCGCATCTGTGCGCATCGTGCTCTGTATGCCTCTGTGTTGTATTTACGTTTGGAACTGCAGATATAAATATGGGTGTATCTTTAGATCTGAAAGCAGTATGGAGGTTTTGTATTCCTGTTTTGTTTTAGGTTTTAAAAAATGCTGTGTGTGTGTTTGGCTCCCGAGAACAGGATGTTGGACTAGATGGGCCTTTGGCCTGATCCAGTGGGCTCTTCCTGTGATAATTAGAAGATGTACTGTTTATACAAAGGATGCCTGTTATGGAATAATCTTATTAAATATAAACAGAGGTTCCTTATTGGTGCGTTAGGTGCATTCTGTGCATGCTCATGCCTGAGGCTTATAGTTCCTAATCATCATGTTGTCTCTGCTCAAGTCTGTGGGAGCCAGCTGTGGTTTGTGAGGAGTTGATGGTGCTTAGGCTGCATCACACTTTGGGCAGAATATTGCCTGCACATTTTCCTTCTTAGTTAGCCAATTGGCAAGAACCTCCTTGTCTTTATACCTTTAAAAAACAAGCATACCACAGGATCTCTTCCTCTCTGTCACTGGCTCACTGTGTCGTGTGGGTATATTACTCCAGTATCTTTTTAGTCAAAGAGGTAGCCAACGAGCCATGGCTTATAGCAGAAATGAAGCAATATTATTATTATTATTATTAATTGCATTTATATACCGCCCCATAGCCAAAGCTGTCTGAGTAGTTTACAACAATTAACCAAAGCACTCTGAGTCACGTAGCACTTTAGAGACTGTACATAGGAACAGAAATGCAAACACTGAAGAAATACAAGAAAATGTCTGCAAGTAGAATTTTTTTTAAAAGGCTAGATTTTGGCTAAATAGTTTCATGAAATACATAATGGAGGAAAAATAATGAAATTGAAGTATTTGCAAAAACCAGATTTTCGTCATAAAAAGTTTGACATCCACTAGATTTCCCGCTAGCTAGGAAAATTCGCCGACATATGCTAAAAGCACTAGATTTAGTAGGAAAATCACTAAATTGGCAACAGCGAGTAAGGAGCCACTACTTCTACCTCATCAACAGGGTGGAAGGGGTGGTGCCCTGCGAAATAATGGACGCTAAGGTCAACCTACCAGGTTAAACTCTGGTCTCCAGAGGTAGCCAATGAAAAACAACCTTTATCCAGCCTTTATCCAACCAATCAGATTTTTTTCCATGCAAGGGATTTGAAGGGGTTAGGCTGGCTGTTTCTTTTCCTTTGCCTGTCGCTGTCTGCAGAAGTAGGTTAGTTGGCTGGCGGGGCCGTGTCTCTTTAAGAATGGGACGCGGAGCTCCCTCGGCGGCGGATACATTATGACGCGGTTCGAGTGTTGAAACGTTCTAAAAGTTACGCCTCCGCAGAAAAAGGAACCAGATAAGCTTCTTTCACTGTGGCTCCCACACTAGGGCTTTGGGATTCCCGTTCCCTACTTCCCTCAGCTCCTCTGCCAGCCCTTCTCACCTTCAGCCATGCTGACCAGAGAATGGACTCGGGAGAACACGATGTGCTGTCCACGCGGGAGCAGCTATTTCACGAGAGGGTCCGGGAGTGCATTGTAAGTACGGGGCTGGTGGGTTGGCTCTCGGCTGTGATAAATGGTGAAGACGGGCTTAGAGAATAAGGCAGCAAAGGGGCGGGGGGAGAGTTGGCTTTGCATCAGTGAAAAGGAAATGACCTATCCCTAGACTGCAACCCTAACCCCACTTACCTGGGAGTAAGCCCCACTGAATTCCTTAGGGTTTCCTTCTGAGGATGATGGCTAGCACAGGTACTGTAGACTGGCTACACTGTGTGTGTGCGTGTTCTTCGCAAGGAAGAATGATGGCTCACAGGCTGGGAGCCCTTGGGGAGGGGAAAACCATAGATTTCAAGGTTGGAGAGCATCAAGCCCCGTCAGGCCTTCTATGCGGTGAAATATTCTAATCTCTGTCGCACAAGGATGTACAGTCATCATAACCTACGATTAAGAGACGGGTTGCAAAAGCAAGGTAGAGCCGGTCACTAGTGAGAATAGGCAATCAATTTATTTACAGTACCAACTGAAACAACTGGAATCATCTTTTTACTCGTTTATTTTTATCTCACCCTTTCTCCGAGGACTTCGCAGAGTTCTTAACTTCACAACAACCTAATGTGGCAGCAGTTAAAAGATTTGACTAATTTTGTTGCTCAGGGTTGTTGCTCTTTTGTTTTACCGATTTTTTTGTTTTTGTTTTTTCTATTTCTAATGGCTACCCCCATAACAGGAGGGCTTTGGTCAGCAGTGTTGTATAAGGTTGTGTTGAAGGCGGTGGGTAACCTTGGGACAGACGCTGTCTCTCAGCCTAACCGACCTCACGGGGTTGTTGTGAGGATACAAAGGAGAAGGGGAGAAGTGCATATGCCACCTTGAGCATCTTGGAGGAAAGGTGGGATGTGAATGTAATGATAAATAAAAATAAAATAAATATTGACTTGACCAAGGCCCCAAGTGAGGTTCATAACTGAGTGAGGATTTGAGCCCCAGTCATCTTTCCCAGGCTCTCTAGCACTGTTGGTGTACGTAGTGCTTTGTAGGTGAGCATCAGCAAAAGCAGGCAGACCTTGACTTTGAGGAGCCTATAAGCTGGACTGCTTTTGTTTTGCATTTGCCAACCATGTGTTGAGCATTGGTGAGTTGTATAACATGAGGTGTGTATGTCTAGACAACTGAAGTAGGACATATACATTGCTATGAGTTCTTATGACCAAGAAAAACAGAATGTTTGGCGTGTGGGTGTGTTTTATTTGTCCTTGATGGTGGCAGAAATCAAGAGAAATATAGCAAGTGGTCTAGAGCATGGACGGGGAACTTGTGGCCCTTCAGGTGTTGTTGGACTCCAGCCCTTATCTGCCCCAGCCAGCATAGCCAGTGGTCAAAGGATGATGGGGGTTGTAGTTCTGTATAACTGAAGGCTGCAGGCTCTCCATCTTTGGCCTAGAGGCTTCATTGTTAAAAAGCTGCTTAGGTCTCTGTTTTCAAACATTTTCTCTGGCCTGGTGGCCTTGAGACATTTTAGTACAACCTTCATATATTTGTTTAAATTGGAAGAAATTTAAAATTGGCTTGTTTTATTGCAAGGTATATGACTGCAAAAAAACTGAATATGGTTCCCTTTGGTGAACTAGTTGCTTAACCTTTGTGTGATTATAGTAGTGTTCCCAGATTACAACCTGGGTACTTTTCACTGTACCTTTAAAAAGAGAATTAGGAGAGAAGCCAGGCATGCTTCTTTTCCCCCCCTCTCCTTTTCTCTTTTCCTCTCCTGGTCCTGATGTCTGTCCTTCTCTACCAAGTGCTGTGTGATCTCCCTAGATCTTGTTTAACTGCAGAGGGAGGGAGGGATAGGAGAAACTATGGTTGCATCACATCCCAATTCAGCTGCCAGTTTGAAAGTAAAGGAGAAACTCTGGGGTGTGACCTGGTGAGGATTTTGTTTTTAAGGTCAGGCATAGGGCTGCTTCCTGTGTTAACAGTGTGCATTTAAAAAATGCATGCAGATGTATATCTGTAAAAGACTGGTGTACATGTGACTGTTTTGCTGTTAAGGTGCATGTTTGGGAGATAGGTGGGAGGCAAAAGTTGGTCAGCTGAACAAGTCTCAAGAGTTGTCATAACACTTCCTTGTCATACTGACATTTGCCTTCAGGAGCTTTCCCAGACCCCAAACTCCTCCATTTCAGACCCCAGTATATAATTAAATTATTTCGTGTGAGCTGTAGCTTTGGATGAAATTCCTTTATGGTGGCTTTGGTATATTTCTGAAGGTTATAAGAGGACCTGAATGAGAGACCATTTGGGAATGCTCTGTACACTGGTCTTGAGCTCCCTGGAGGAAGAGCAAGATACAACTTTGTAAAGCTACTGTATTATGCTATCAAGTACCCTAACCCATGGGGCATATATGACCACAGCCATATTGAGAAGTTTTGTGAATGCGATGTAGTAGCTATTCTGGCTTATGAAAAATCATTCGGTAACAAACAAGCTGGTCTGTTGAAATGTAACAGAGATTTAGTCCAGTATTTTTTTTTAAAAAGCACTTCTGATTAGAGTTGTTCAGTTTTTGTTTTTGACTTTAAAAAAGATTGCTGCCCTTGTTGGCTTTGCCAAAATCCACATACACAGATCTCTTAATTCCTGGAAACCAGGTGAGATTTTTGTCAAATAGGCAAAGTCCATCACAATGTTGGGATACTTGTATACAGCTAAAAGTATTGATGGAACCTCCCACATGTATCCTTTGTGGAGGCACCTGAGCTGCACGTGATTTCAAAGGTTGGCTGCCTTAACACAAGAAGAGCCCTGCTGTGAGCCAGGCCAATGGCCCATCTAGTCCTGCATCTGGTTCTCACAGTGGCAAGCCAGATGCCTATGGGAAGCCCATAACCATGACCTGAGTAGAACAGCACTCTCCCTGCTTGTAATTCCCAGCAACTGACATTCAGATGCATCCTGTCTCTAACATTAGAGGGAGGGAACAGTGCTGTTGTGGCTAGTAGCCACTGATAGTTTTAGCATTCCATGAATTTTAATTCTAAAATCACCCAAGTTGGTGGCTATCACTAACTCTTGTGAGAGCTAATTCCGTAGTTTAACTATATGCTATGGGAAGAAGCACTTTCTGTTGTCTGTCCTAAATCTTCCAACATTTAGCTTCATTAGATGCCCCTGGGTTCTGAGAGAGGAAGAAGAACTTCCCTCTAGCCACTTTGTCCACACTATCAATCTTATACACCTCTATCATGTCCTCTCCCCAAACACCTTTTTTCTAACCTAAAAAGTCCCAAATGTCATAACCTTTCCTCATAATGGAGTTGCCCCTTTTGTTTTGTTTTTTTAACCTTTGCCAGCTGTACAATAAGCCTTTTGACATGAAGCAGCCAGAACTGCTTTCACCATGTGCCCCGCCCCATTTAAGTACAGATTCTGCTGCATCCCACGAGGTCTGAGATGACGCTTCCTGAATGCTTGCTTAGTGTTATATTTTGATACCTGTTGCCCAAGTGGCTCCTGCTGGGTGCGGGGTTTTGGATGACAACATTAACAAGTTGCATCTATATTTATGGACCTGTCTCTTCCCAGAGACAGCCACCCATGCAGCTTATGCATGATATGAAGGGACTGGAAAGCTGAGAGATTCTTGGCATCCCTCTCTGGGGCAGGGAGTTCAGTCTTACCAGAGTGATTTTGTATGCTAAAGATTAGTCCAAAGTCCCATCTGTGAACTCCAGAGTATTAGTGGAGATCTGAAGTTCTGTAACAACTGCAGTTATTTGCTTAGCAGGGAGAATGCTTGGGAATTATGCAAAATGAGTGTATAGGCCTATGGTGCCTAAGTAAGTAGTGGGCATCAAAAGTGTGCGTTTTCACCTGGGAGGAACCAGTGTTCAGCCATTGGCATGTGGTGACAAGTGGGCACAAAGCATTTAGTCCAGGGGTAACCAACATGGTGCCCTTAGATGCTGCTGGACTGCAACTTCCATCATCCCTGACTATTGGCTGTGCCAGTTGGAGTTGGAGTCAAGCATCATCAGGAGGTCACCACGTTCATTACCCCGACTTAGTCCTTAATAAAAGCATAAAAAGAGTCTGGCTGGATCAGACCAAGCATTGTGTCCAACATCTCCATAGTCCATTCAAAACAGTGATCATCCAGATGCTTCTGGTAAGCCCAGAGGTCTGCAGCCCTCTCTTACTGCGCTTCCAGGCAACTGGCCTTCAGTGAGATTGTTTCTCTGAACCTGGAGTTTCTAGCCAGCTAGCTATTCCTGGCTAATTGGAGGTGATAGACCTATCCTCCATTAATTTATATAATCTTTGAAACTGGGAGGAAGAATAGTATTCTAGTACTTCAGAGAACTGGAATAGAATATAGACTTAACAGGAGATTGTGGGTGGGTGGGTTGGGTGTATCTACATTTCTGCTCATGAGCCATATTGTCATTTCAACCTCAATATACCTCTGAGAATCCAGGCAATCATTCAAACATGGCATGCATAATTCATGCCCTTAGGCCATTGTACTTTAGATAGTAATCTGTGAGCTAGCATAGGATCAGTTGCTGGCTTTCATCTGCTTCCACAGAAGTGCTTTCTGAAATTGTTTCTGTATAGAACTGTTCACATGAACACATTATAAGATGCGAATATTTCAGGATTTATGAATGGGATACTGCATTTCTGCTGTCTTATGCTCTCAGAATCATCCCAGGAAGACCTAGATGGTTGACCATAGTTTGTCTAATATTGTATTATTCTTTGCCTACACCCCAAATCCCTTGGCATCTCCCCATACCTTCGACTGATTAATTCTTTTATACAATGAAACAAATTTACAGTGCAATATTATCCCTCTTACTCCATTCTCTTTTACATAAATAAACAAGTCCATAGTCTCAAAGTAGGGATGGCCAACCTGGTGCCTTATAGATGTTTTGGATTGCAGTTCCCATCAGTTCCAGCCACCATGGCCAATGGAGAGGAATGATGGGAGTTGTAGTCCAACAGCATCTGGAGGTCCCAGGTTGACTGCCCCTGTCTCAAGGACACTACCCTGCTTTAATACTTTCCTTTTCATCTTAATCTCTTGAATCAAGCATCCATCCTGCTGCTGGTCTGTTTTGGATTCAAAACTGATGGAGGCAGGCCCAAGGGAGATGCTGGGGGGGTTGGCTGATGCTTCCACTCCTTCTAGCTACCAGAGCGGGTTCAGAGGTGCTTGGTGGGGGTTGTTGCAGTCACAATGGATGTGTACTCCTGTATGTATGTGTTATAGAGGGAATAATAGCTGACTGCTGTCTGAAAGCGAAGACAACTTTGTCTGGCCCCAGAGCCTGAGCTGGTGAAATGGACTCGAGTCTGTGAAAGCTGATGCCATAATAATGGTGTTAAGTCTTTAAGGTGCCACAAGACTCTTGGTGGTTTGTGTTACAGCAAAAACAACAAATGTAGTTGCCCTTCTGGAAATGGTTTCTATGGATAAAAGCAGCTTTAGATTTTATAGTGGTAGTTGTGCAAGCATATGTCCACAATTAGCTAAGGGAAGACAGTCCAGGGTTGAGTTTGTGGTGTGGCTGGTCATGATCTATGAATGAAGGGAGGGGCTCCAGCTGATGTCACAGGTCACCTCAAGTTGCCTAAGTACTGGCTTCCATACATACTTTTTCATCTTCTCTTCCCACCCCCGTCCAATGGCTAAGATAAAATTTGGGGAGACCTAATTTTGTGTCCCCCAACCCTCCCTTTAGTTATCATTTTCTTAAAGCAAGAGATGTTCCCCTTCTCTCTTACAGTCCTGGTTAATCGTTACAATAGCAGCCTCCAAGTTCAGCTGCAGATGGAAACTTTTGTAAGAACAATTAAAATACTTTTTTTAATGGACAGTGGAATATGGTGTTTGTGTGAGATGCAGCCTCCAACATTGATTTTAACTTATCAATTTCAACAGCAGATCCCAGTAAGCGCCTCCAGCGCCACCAATTATGCCGCCCGACAAGATCAGCCACTCAGGACCTTCTCTCAGTCCCACCAACTAAAACAGCTAGGTTGGTGGGGACTAGAGAGAGGGCATTTTCAGTGGCGGCCCCCACTCTCTGGAACTCCCTCCCATACGATCTTCGGCATGCCCCTTCCCTGAACGTATTCCGCAAAGCCTTGAAGACCTGGCTCTTCAGACAGGCCTTTGGGACTTCCGGGGAGGGTTAATTTTTAGCACAAATTGCCTGTTACTCTGAACTGTTATTATTTTACTGTTATATTGTATTTTATTTGTATTTTATTGTGATGCATTTTGCAATTGAATTGTACGTCGCCTAGAGTGGCCATAGGCCAGTAGGCGACACACAAATTAAATTATTATTATTATTATTATTATTATTATTATTATTATTATTATTATTATTAAGCCTTTTAACAACCAAAACCAGAAACTTCTGGCTAAGGACCATCAGGTCAAGGGCTCTGCAGGTATTTTATAGCAGATATAATCCAGTCACATAGGCCTGCATTCCTGCAGTGTACTCTCTGTTGCTAACCCAACGGTTCCCTAAAAACAAAAGCATTTCCTAGTGGGCTTGAGCTAAAGAACCCCTGATGTTTCTCAGGAGTGATAATGGATATTGGCAGCGGTGGCTGGTGCCCTTTGGAACTGGTGGGGTGGAAGGCAGAGAGCCTGGCAGTAGGTGGAGCCAAAGTCAAGTGGAGCCAACTAATTTTAGCTTTGCCCCCATCCTGCTGAATTCTGCAAAGGCAACACTGAGATTGAGGAGGAATTGTCAGAAGGCAGCTCCACCCCCCGGGCTGGTTTTAAATAAGGAGGTAGGCAAGTGAGGGCAGACAGATTGCTGGGGCAGTGCCCTTAATGTACCAGCCTCCACTGAATGTTGGTGTATACCTCAGCCACTCCCATATAAGTCATTCATATAAATTACAAAGGGTTGTGCAGACTGATCATACTGCAGTCTGTTCCTTTGTTAGTTATTGGAGTAAATAGGGGTTTCCCTCCCCTTTAATGTACCAGATTTCATGTTAAAGTTCACTTTGACCATTATTCTGACCACTGCATTTCCATTCAAGGCAGGTTACATATGCAAAAACTCCCATCCCCAGCCTGATATTATTGGGGAGTTAGGCACAAAGGCTCAAGTAGCTAATGGAGGCTATGGAGATCCATTTTACAGGGAACTCTGGAGTTTAATCTGCTCAGGTAAGAAAGTCCTAGAAGCAGATTTTAAGACTTGCATCAGACTGCAACAGGGTTTTTTTTGGCATCTTTCCTTGTCTAAATTATTTGTTAGACAGGCTTCAAAGCTGCACATGTCATGAGCTGGATGTGTGTCCAATGGCCTACATCCACAGGTACTAGAGCGTATTGAGACACTTTTGTAACATTGAGCACCACTGAAAAACTGTGTTCTCCTTATTGGTGTCTGGAACTGGTCTTAGCTGCCCCATGACTCTCTTGGCCTTTGCTATCCTCTGAGGTTAACCTTCCATTGTGGGTTTGCTGCTGCTGTGTAGCACTTCCCCCCCCCCAAACAGAATAGTTGGGGGTTTGTTGCCATTCATGCCAGGCATCTTGGCTAACAGATATTATTCACTTGCTCTCTGACGTGGCCTGTGCTTCAGGTTGGGCCTGTTGTGCTGCTATCTGTGCTGGGATTCCCAGCATCATCTGTTTTGCAGTGTAGAATGGGCCCTTTCATATTACAGGCGCTTTGTGGCTCAGAGAAGAGCTGCAACAGCAAATGCTATGATTGCTGCTGCTCCCAAGTGAATGCTGGACACGGTGTCCTTTTGCCGGACTAGTTGGACGGGGCAGCCAGCTGGAGGGAGGTTGGGTGGACTGTGTACTTCAGCTTCCAGCTATTTCACTTGGCAGTCTTTGTGGGGGAGTGGCACAGATAGAGGAAGACTCACTTCTGGTTAATTACAACATTCATCCAGAGCCTCAAAAGCGACAGTATTATCCTTGAAGTTGGAAGAACTGTCTTGATACCTTCTCCTCCTGGGCCTGAGGTCTTCATGATGCCTCTTTACCAGTCGCTAATCTCTATCTCGCAGCACCTTGCTTGAGTCAATCATCAATGCCCTGCTGCTCTTATGGGAGAAGCCTAGATCCTGCTGCTTTTGTGGTTCAAAATGTTCTGTCACTTATTTCTTGGGTGCCTCAGTCTCAAACAGGGCTGTGTGTAACCCGCAGTTCCACTCTGGCACCATGTTAATGGCGACTTTTTTTCTTCATTGCAGAATTTAGCATCTCATATCATCTCTGCTTTTAATTTTTTTTTTATAAAACAAGCTTCTATCCCCATGACTGTAAAAATAAGTTCTGAAAATGCTTGATAGTATTGGAAAGCAAGGTGTGTGTGTGTGTGTGTGTGTGTGTGTGTTTGTGTGTGTTGCTGAACTGGAATTGGGGGGTATGGAGCTTCAGGGCCCTGTATAATAGCTCTTTGCTTCTTCCCATGACAAGCAGAAATACAGTGCATTCTATCTAAACACATATATCTTACTCCTTCCTGTGTTTGCAGCAACTTGACTGTTAATATCCAAGCAAGCATAAATCTAAAATAATTGACACGGTTAGTATTCTTCCTCCTGTTCCTTAACTATCATTAAACCACATCGAAATGCTTAAAGAATCTGCCTAAAACTCAACCTACTGCCCGCTGCACTATAAACCGAAGTATGTTTTGCCTTTTTTCATGGGCTAGATGTATATCGATGGCATTTCCTCTGAGTGCTTATTTGCAGCCTCAAGACAATAGCTTTCCAGGCCTTGTTCTTCATTCCAGCTTGATTTAATTTCACAGTTTAAAGCAATGACTAATGACTGGGGTGAGGGCTCCTATAGGAACAGGTGATTTGAGTTGTGTGTAGTTACCATGTTGTGAAGGGTTTTATAGTTCAGAACCAGCACCTTGGTCTTGGTGTGGAAACTAACAGGGAACATGTTTAGTAGCAGCTACAGGGATTGAACATGTCTCCTCCTAATGTCTAGAGGTGAGCTGGCAGCACTTGAAACCTTTAGAATCCTGTTCAAAAGCAGCCTCATGTGGAATGTGCTCTTGAAGGATACAAGGCATGGATTTTTCATGATATATCTTCTGTTGTCTATGGAGAAAAATCTCTGGGGTATTGGATGCATTTCTTGCATAATTTGTGCAAGGGGCAGAATTCAGGGTCTTTCCCTTCATGCACAACTGAAAGAGTTCCACCCATGGAACACTTTACTCCTTAATAAGTTACATACATAGGTTTTTAGTTTTAGTGGTTCTATGAATAGTACTAAACTGGAACTATCGAGTCCCACATACACTTCTCAAACATCTCTGATTATAAGAGATATAAAACATTCACAATTCTTTTGTTCCTACCTACTTGCAAGCGTGCATCTTCTCTGGAAGAACAATTTTGCATTCAGTTCTGTGAAAATATCATTCAAGGCCATTGTCCCCATTTGAGAGAACAGGAGAGGTAGTGGATTGCTGAGACTTGTTTTTTCCTCCCATAGTTAGACTCTGACCTCTTCTAGCATTTTTATCTTCTCTGCTGCTGCTCCTTCCACCTGTCCAAAGTGGGCAAGTCTCCTGAACAAATTCCTCATCTCTGCAGAGACAGCGTGGCGCTCCAAACCTGAACTTTCAGCTTCTGATTACATGCTTGCTCCTGTGTCAGGGCCCCTCTCATTGTGTAAAACTCCACAGAGTGATAAAAAGTTTGTACCTGCCATGATAATCTCTCGGTGTTCCAGAAGGAGTTCAAGAATCTGGTGCCAAAGGTTGACAGCCATAGGGATGCCCTACCAAACAGGCTTCCAGGTCTTCTTGTCCTCTGTGCTTCTTGCATTCCTTTCAAGTTAGCTACAGCAAATATATGGAGAACTCAATCCCCTAAGACAGGGGCTCCCAAACTGTGGTCTGTGGACCCCCAGTGGTCTGTCCGTGAGCTTCATTCAGATGGTCCATGAAGTGTTTGTGGATTTGTGATTGAAGATAGGAGATGGCATATCCCTCACACAGAATAGTCATATTGATTTTTAATTATATTTTTATTGCTTCTTTCATTTCTTGTAATATAATAAAATATAAGAAATAAAGAGTGCAATACAAATGCAGTTAAAAATCATACAGGATCTAGCATAGCATACCACAATCACTGCAAAGAGAAGAAATGTCATTAAGTGGTCCGCCAAGACCTGCAGTAACTTTCAAGTGGTCTGGGGGGGGGGGAGTTTGGGAACTACTGCCCTAATCGGATAGAGATCCTGTATTATCAAGACAGTTATCTGTGTCTTGTGCACAACCTATCCCTCAAACACAGGGGTGGGGAATCTGGGGCCCTCCAGATGTTGCTGGATTACAACCCCCATCATTGTTGACTATTGGCCCTGCTCGCTGGAGCTGATGGTAGTTGGAGTCCAACATCATTTGGAGGGCCACAGGTTCCCCATCCCTGTTTTAACAGGTGAGCAGGCTCTATAGCAGTCTTCAGATAGATTGGCTAGGATATTGCATACACTTTTAAAAAGTGGGGTGTTGCATTAAAACATAACCTGTGTCTCTCAGAACTATTGGAAGTCATATTTGTTTGTTCAAGTGAACTTGTGTAAGTGAACTTTTTATCGCCGCTTGATCTAAGCTTCAGTTTGGGTAGGGCTGTGGGTGGACTAGACAAAATTCCACTTGTCACTAGTCAACTTGCTTGGGTTGTGGAAATTAGCGGCAAGGTGAGGCGAATTCACAATGCGTTTTGACATGGTTCTTGCCTAGCTTCAGCATGAAGTGCATTGCATTAATTTTTCCGCCTTTCTCCTCCTTAGTATGGTCCTTGCCTATTCGTTTTTGTCTACAGGATATATTTGAGTACTGTGGAGGAAAAACAGCTGAGTTGCTGAAGTACAGTGTCTGCTTTGCATGCAGAAGGTTCCAGGTTCAATCTCCAGGTGATACTGGGCATGTCTCCTGCCTGAACAGCTGCTGCTGGCTAGTGTAGACAGTACTGAGCTAGATTGACCAATGGTCTGACTTAGTATAAGGCAGCTTCCTGCGCTCCTAATGTCCTATACCTGTTTGTTTATTTATTTATTTTTAGAACAGGCTGTTCACTTACCTTCCCTAAGGCTGATAAAGCCACATTCTGCTTGGGCCTGAATGAACTTGCTGCAAAACAACTTTTCATCCGTGCAATCAGAGTGACTCAGACCTGGCATTTCTGGAAAGCAGACCAAACACACAGGCTCACCCTCTCACCTTGCCTTTTTTTTCCCCAGTTCAGTGCTGAAAAATGCTTGTATTTCCCATTAATCTTGGATTTCCAGCATTTAACAGTCTCCAGCATGTTCCGTCTGTATGTCAAGCCTACCTTTAGAGAGGCAGAGTAAGTTCTAGTGGGCCAAATTGCAGCTCTTTCCCCACTATGCTGTATTTAGAATGGTGCAAGCAATCTTGGACAAATCCAGTTTGTCTTGAATCTAATTTCACTGGGTTGCCTTAAACAAGCTACATTATCTCATCCTTTGTCCTTCCATCTGTCGTCTGGAGATGATAATACTGGCCTACATTTATAAGGTTGCTGTAAGGATTACTAAAAGAATTATATGAGCACTTATACAATATTTTCCATAATTATACATCAGGTTTGGGGAACATAAGAAGAGCCTGCTGGATCAGGCAAGTGGCCCATCTAGTCCAGCATCCCGTTCTCACAGTGGCCAACCAGCTGCCTGGGGGAAGCCCACAAGCAGGACTCGAGTGCAAGAACACTCTCCCCTCCTGAGGCTTCCGGTAACTGGTTTTCAGAAGCATGCTGCCTCTGACTAGGGTGACAGAGCACAGCCATCACAGCTAGTAGCCATTGATAGCCCTGTCCTCCATGAATTGGTCTAATCTTCTTTTAAAACCATCCAAGCTGGTGGCCATTACTGCATCTTGTGGGAGCAAATTCCATAGTTTGACTATGCGCTGAGTAAAGAAGTACTTCCTTCTGTCTGTCCTGAATCTTCCAACATTTGGAACCTTTGGTCCTCCAGATGTTGCTGAACTACAGTCCCCATTGTCCCTGTCCATTGGCCATGCTGGCTGGGGCTGTTGGAAGTTGTAGTTCAGCAACATCTGGAGGGCCAGAGGTTCCCCACACCTGGTATACATCCTCATCTTGTCATCTCAAGCTATTGCCATCTGTCTCCTCATCCAGTGAACTGAACCTCTCTAAATTTCCTTCCAAATGTCTGTAGATGCTCAACACCCTCTTCTTAAAACCTGGAAGCAACTAGCTATTGGTGCTTAAATCAAAGCTGCCCAAAAGGAAGCCATATTCTCTCATAAGAAATGTTGGGTTCTGTGACAAGGTGCAAAGACTGTTGATAGCCTCTCTCTGCATTTTTTCACTTGGTAAGGAGCCGATCAATAAGGCCTCTAAACTTTCTACTTAGGAAGTTCTTTAAAGGGCTTCCCAGATCTCTTTTGTTTGGGATAGGTGTGTTCCCATTCTTTCCGTTTTGAAATGTTAACTTCAGGGGACCGTTTAGAACATGCTAAACAAAACCGCTTCAACCTGCCCTGCTGCATAGCTCTCTGACACGCCACTTCCCAGGCAGGAAGTCCAGCCTTTAGAGCACAGGATGCCAGTTTGTATGTGATGACTGTTTAGCACCTCTGCTTCCCTTTTTATGCACAACGCCCCTGATGTTGAAGAGGGGGGTGTCTAACAGTTGAGTAGAGAGGCTTGTGCAAGGGTCTAAACTCAAAAACACTACCTCCTGGCCTCTGAAAGCACTTCTTTCCTCCCCCCTCAAGCTTTCATTGTCCACATGTTTCTGAGCTTCTGCAACACTGAGGGCTAGAAACTTGACTTTTAACATTTTAAAAAAACCCATAAAGCAAGCTGAGATGCCACACTTGCATAACCATTCCATATGTATGCTGAATACATACAACCCTATCCTTTGCCAGGTGAATGATTGAGTCCTTTGAAGCTGCTCCCTCTGAGCTTTATTACCTTGGTCCTCTTGGGGTCTGATGCAAGTTTAGAGATTTTTGTTTTGTTTTGTTTTGATGACTAGGGTTACAGCTTTTAGCTGGGATGCCATAGGAAGTTGGGTTACCCCAACTAATTTTGAAGGGCTGTGTCTGTTCATTGGCAGGTGGCACCTGCAACACAAAAGTTGTTCCTGTTCAGGTTTCCAGCCATTCCGTGCCCCTTCCACCCTCCCAACAGCAATTAGCATTCCATGTCCATTTAGCAAGCTCAATTGGATATTTTGGGGGATTCCGCCCCCTCAAGCTTTTTATCAAGATGTTTAATACTTCTGCAAACCTTGGGTATCCCCCAGGCCTTCTGATAATTCCTTTAAAGGTGTGGTGGCATTTGGGCCATGAAGCTCACTGGGTGACCCTGGGCCAGTCACTGCCTCTCAGCCTCAGAGGAAGGCAATGGTAAACCCCCTCTGAATACTGCTTACCATGAAAACCCTATTCGTATGGTCGCCCTAAGTCGGAATTGACTTGAAGGCAGTCCATCATCATCAAGGAGTGGCACTCGGAGAACTGAGTTTGTATTAGCATTATCTGATGATCCAATATGGAGAGGGGAATGAGAAACCCGTTAGAGCTTGGGATGGGGCTGATGTGTGAGTGAGTGAGAAGAAACAACAGTTGGGGGGGAGGTAGCAAGCATTGTGAGCTAAGCCTGGAAGCAATTTGGGGTAGAGGGGATGATGGGAGTTCAACATCATCTGGAGGGCGCCATGTTGACTACCCCTGCTGTAGAGTGTTTGCCCTTCCTGTGGTGTGTTGCATTCCTTTTGTGCATAGAGGAATATATGAGAAGAGCCATGTGGATGTTTTGTGTAGTGTTTCTATCCTGAAGTTTTCCCTTGCTTGCTTTCTCCATCCCCACTTTTGAATGAAGAGAAAGGAGCACTTCTTTTTTTCTAGTAGATGATGACATCTGGCCCTTGTTCTGGTTAACATCATTTACACGACCAAACGGTCCAGCATTAGTTTGGGTTTTGGTGAACTGAAATGGACAAAAGTGGGATGAAGCTGAATCACCATATGGGGTGTCCCATGTGTCAACAGGGCCTTTTTATCTTTCTTCTCTACGCCCCTCCCCACTTTTGTCAGCAGCCCTCCACCCCTTCTTAAAAGCATTTCTTGAACAATGGAGGCAGGCCAGCTTTGGAGTGGCATCTGAAGGGGTATTAAGGCTGCCACCAAAAGGAACAATTGTCCAGTGCCGCCCTTGTGCAAGAACAGGAATGTGTCTCTTTGGATCCTGGTCTGTACTGTTAATGAGCACTCTGTGTGTGCATGCATGTGAACTATTGCTCACATTTTAGCGCAGCTGTCTTGTTTTTAAATGTGCCACCTCCTTTTGGGTTGGGAACCTGCAGCTCTTTGTTGCCAAACAATGCATTGCTCAGTGTTTATAGAAATGGAATTTTGAGATGTGTGCATAAGAGAAGATGATGCTTTGAATTCAACCCCAGTGTTTCATCAGCACTACCAGAAAGTTATCTCCCTGCTCAGCAAATACATCATGTGACAGCCGAAACATCAATGTTTTCTTTACATGTGACCTGTTTCTGTGTTAGATCTGATAGCACAGCTCTATATTAGCAATTTAAACTTCATTCCAAGTCTGGCAGGAAGAGGTGGATTCATTTGCAGCATTTGTGGAAAGGGCCAGGCAAGCAGTCATATCCTCAGATTAAGCCCTATCTTGTTCACGTGGCCACATTCGTGCATAGAACATGGGATCTTCTCAAGGTTCAGCATATAATAGAGGTGCAGTATTGTGCATAAGCCAGTTGTGTAATATGTAACAAATACTGGATATGAACCTTCAAAGTTGTATTTTTAGCTATTTCTGATTGTTTATGAATTTTCTAATATGCTCATTTTAGAAGGCACCATTTATATACATGTGTATTGTCTTTTTTTGTTGCCCCCTCTCCCCCATGGTTCTCTTACTAATCCTGCAATGTATTTGATATTTTTTGTCTGTAGACCAAATAAAAAGAACGCGTTATGAACCAAGCACAGGTTGAACTCACATGGCAGAATTACACGTTTTCCAAGTAGATACCCTGCCATGCTATGGCTGCAAGCAGAAACAACAACCTAAAATGACCTAAGTTGAAGAAAAAAACCTTTTCTTTCTTTCCTGCTCCTCTTTTTTTAACTTTAACCCTTCTTTTAACCTTTTCATCAAATACTCAGGAAATCCACTTATCCCTCTTCCCCTCCTCCCTAGGACTGACATTCCCTATAATTTATATACATTCAAACTTCATGTCAGAACAAAAAAGCAACAACCCTGTTCTGATAGGTTTAAACCAAGAACCTCTAATCCCTTCCCCTACTATCCCTCCTTTGATAAGGCATTAAAAATGGATTTCCTTGCCTCTCTGCAATTCTGAGTGCTGAGGATGGGGTGGGAGTGGGGAAGGCTTAGCACAGCCTTACCCAGAATGGTGCCTTCCTGATGTTGCTGGACTCAAACGCTCATCTGCCCTACCCAGCATAGCCAGGGATGGAAGTGTTGTAGTTCAGAACATCTGGATGGGACCAGGCTGGGAGGGAAAGTAGGCTTGGCTTCTGGTCTGGGAGGCAAACGGGGATTAAACTCCTTCATCTCTTCCATCAGCAAAGGCTTTTAACTCTGGGATGGGATGGCTTCTAAGCTTGAGTCTCTCTTTCATTCTCACCCTGCCTTTGTATGGCATAGAGCTGGTTGCTATTTTCCCTTCTCTCCAATAGCTTTTGGGTGGTGCAGCATTTCCCTCCTTCCTGAAACATCTTATTTTGCTTGTTTTTTCCCCTTACTCCCTGTTCCACCCACCCAAGCTTGTGATTCTCCTTTGCCACCCACAGCACTGTTCTAGCCATCTACTCTCCCCCCGCCCATGATTTCTGGGGTCTTCCTGCTTTCGGGGCAGGGGCTATGGAACCGGCTGCTGCCATTATCCTCTTCCTTGCCACTGACTCTTCCTCCTTAGTGTTTTTGCTTTTGTCTGTGTGAATGGAAAGCCACAATAATGTGGTGGTGCTCACCTTTTAGTGGGGTGGAGTAAGAGTTGTCCTTTTTTAGAGTATTGTTGGATGATCACTTTTAGGAACTTTGTTATATTTTGTCTTTTGTTTGGTTCTTTCTTGATCTTTGGCTGCTACATATATACATATACATACAGTTGCAAGTTGTTTTTGAAACATCTTTCTGTATAAAGCAACAAATAAATGCACTAGTAATAAAATTATTATTAGTCTTAAAACCTCCTCTTACTTTGCCACGTTCAGATCCTCAGCCAGCGTTTGGCCATCCCTTTCACCTGTCATTGAATCAGGCGCATGCTGAGGTAGCCCTGATTGTACCTGAAGCTTCATGGCAGGGATAAGGGAACCTGTAGCCTTCCAGGTGGTGCCATGACAACAACTCCCAAAATCTTCCAAATCACGTCATTTGGCTGTACTGGCTGGAGCTGATGGGAGTTGAAGTCTAGCAACATGGGGCAGGCCGCAGATTCCCCAGCCCCTTCTGTATGGGCTGCTAGCAGTCTGAAGAAATTCCATCAAGGTTTTCCAAGGTGTTCAGGGGAATACACGAACCAGGGCAGTTTCTGCAGGTGACATGCAGTAATGATAGGGTGTGGATAGAATTGCAGTTCTGAGCTGGTATGGTGGGGGGCGGAGGGGGTGTCAGCTGTAAGGGTGGGAGCCTTTGTGACCCGATGTTGTTGGGCTCCCGTTCCAGTGAGCCCCAGCCAGCATGGCCAATGGTCAGGGATGCTGGGAGCTGTAGTCCAGCAACATCTAGAGCAGAGGGTTGCAGGTTCCTCATCACTGGATCTGCTGTCTCTTGAAATCCATGTGATGCTGTTGCTCTAGGTGGGCTGTGTGTCTTCAGATGTCAGTGGGGGAAGGGGTGTGGGTGGGTGGTCTTGACTTCTGACCAGCATCTAACCTGTGTCTCCTTGTCTTCCTGCAGATCTGTGCCCTTCTCTTTGCCAGCCTGTACATCTTGTGCTACTTCATCCTAACCCGCTTCAAAAGGCACACAGACTTCACAACAGGTAATGGGGAGGGTGGGAACTTGGATGAACAGGATCAAACCCCTCTAGTCCCATTGTTTTCAAAGTGTTTAAGTATAGCTTAGATTCCTTAGGGAGGCATGGGAAGTTGCCATGGGGAGACAGGATTTGCCCTCTAAGTATGCCTTGACCAGGCCAGGGACATGATGCCTGGTAACCCAACTAAGTGTGATTGTGGTACTATTGTAGATTCAACATTGTGTGCGTGTTTGGGGCAGTATTTCTGCTGCAGCGGCACTGTTTTGGCAGGCTTTTATCTCTAGGGGTTTTCTTCCTGATCCACAATGAGCATTCAATTTGCTACTGGCCCTACGCATGTGTTGGGGCACACTCTGGACTTGATTTTTGCCTCTGGATTAGGGGATGGTGATCTGAGAGTGAGGAATTTTACATCTATTCCTTTGTCATGGTCAGATCACCGCCTATTAAGGTTTAGACTCACATTGTCTTCTCCCCTCTGCAAGGGTGGAGGACCAATTAAGATGGTCCGTCCCCGGAGACTAATGAATCCTGAGGGTTTTCTGATGGCTCTAGGGAATTTTCCGGCTGATAGAATTGACGGTCCTGTCGAAACCCTGGCCACGCTGTGGAATACAGAAATGGCCCGGGCAGTTGACACGATCGCCCCGGTGCGCCCTCTCCGTTGCAGAGCTCAATTGGCTCCCTGGTTTACCCCGGAGCTAAGAGTGATGAAGCAAGAAAGGGGACGGCTTGAGTGCAAATGGAGGCGAACTCCCGACGGCTGTAATCATGCACTTGTGAGGGTCTCTACCAAACTCTATGTGAAGGCAGTGAGAGCAGCAAAGAAGCAATACTTTGCTGTCTCTATTCAGTCATCTCTTAACCGCCCAGCGGAACTTTATAAAGTTGTCCGGGGACTTTTACACTCTGGTCCCCAGGACGCAATAACACCATCAATTGCCCGCTGTAATGAGTTTGCGCAACACTTTCGTGATAAGATCATGAACATCCGCCGGGACCTTGACTCCATTATTGTAGCAGTTGATCCTAATGAGGTGTCCAGAGCACAGTCTTGTCCTGTTTTACTGGATGAGTTTCAGTTGGTACAGCTCGAGGATGTGGACAAGGTGCTTGGACAGGTGCGGGCGACCACTTCTGCTCTGGATCCTTGCCCCTCATGGCTAATAAAAGCTAGCAGGAATGGAACAGCCGGCTGGGCCAAGGAGGTGATTAATGCCTCTTTACGAGAGGGAGTGGTCCCACCCTGCCTGAAACAGGCGGTGGTGAGACCGCTCCTAAAAAAACCCTCCTTGGACCCTGATAATTTGGACAACTATAGGCCGGTAACAAATGTTCCATTCCTGGGCAAGGTCCTAGAGCGTGTGGTCGCTCGCCAACTCCAGGCTCTCTTGGATGAAACTGATTATCTGGACCCATTTCAATCGGGCTTTCGGCCGGGGTTTGGTACAGAAACGGCCTTGGTCGCCCTGTATGATGACCTCTGTCGGGAGAAAGACAGAGGGAGTGTAACTCTGTTGGTTCTCCTTGATCTCTCAGCGGCGTTTGATACCATCGACCATGGTATCCTTCTGGAGCGACTTACGGATTTAGGAGTGGGAGGCACTGCTTGGCGGTGGCTCTGCTCCTATCTCGGGAATCGTCTCCAGAAGGTGATGCTGGGGGAACATTACTCGAGTCCCTGGGTACTCCAATATGGGGTCCCGCAGGGTTCAGTTCTGTCCCCCATGCTTTTCAATATCTATATGAAGCCGCTGGGTGAGGTCATCAGGAGTTTTGGAGTGCGTTTCCAGCAATATGCTGATGATACGCAGCTCTACTACTCCTTTTCATCTTCGTCAGGTGAGGCTGTTGATGTACTAGACCGCTGCCTGGCCGCGATAATGGGCTGGGTGAGAGCTAATAAACTGAAACTCAATCCTAACAAGACTGAGATGCTGTTGGTGGGAGGACCCTCTGCCCAGATGGTTGATGTTCGACCTGCCCTAGATGGGGTTACACTCCCCCTAAAGGAGCAGGTACGTAGTTTGGGGGTCTTATTAGTCCCGCTCCTGTCACTTGAGGCTCAGGTAGCCTCGGTGGCACGGAATGCATTCTACCAGCTTCGGCTGGTAGCCCAACTACGACCCTATCTGGACAGGGAGAATCTCGCCTCAGTTATCCATGCTATGGTAACCTCTAGATTGGACTACTGTAATGCACTCTACGTGGGGCTACCTATGAAGACGGTTCGGAAACTTCAGCTAGTGCAAAATGCTGCGGCCAGAGTTCTCACTGGGACAAAGACATTTGACCATATAACACCTGTCCTGGCGCAGCTGCACTGGCTACCGATATGTTTCCGGGCCAGATTCAAAGTGTTGGTTCTTACCTATAAAGCCCTAAACGGCATCGGACCGCAATACCTGGTGGAGCGCCTCTCTCGCTATGTACCTACCCGTTCACTACGCTCGACGTCGAAGGCCCTTCTCCGGGTCCCAACTCATAAAGAGGCCCGGAGATCAACAACTAGATCTAGGGCCTTCTCGGTGGTGGCCCCCGAACTATGGAATGTTATCTTTTCGGCGCCAGGTAAAAACCTACCTTTTCGCCCAGGCTTTTTAAACATTTTAAATTTAATTTTAAACCTAATATGGATTTTAATTTATAAACTCAATGGCAATTCTATTTCGGATTTTTATCATGTTTAATGTTTTTATAATTGTATTATATTTTTCACACTTGCTCATATTTTAATTGTGATTTTATTTGTTGTACACCGCCCTGAGAGCTTTCTGCTATAGGGCGGTCTAGAAATGTAATAAAATAAATAAATAAATAAATAAATTCTGTGGACCTATGCAAGCAGGCTTTCCTCTCCTCCCCCTTTCGAAATGCTTGCTCATGGAGCTGCTTGCCATAGTGAATACATTTTCTGCCCCTTAAAAAGTTTTGGTCCCAATTAGATCTCTCCCACAGGAACCCAGGGCGGCAACCACTATGACCAGGTTTTGAGTGCTCTTCCAGTAGCCCAGTAAAATTCTTCTCTTCTGCCTCTAAGCAATGAGCAGCTTGCAGGGTCATGAGGCTTTATGGAGGATAAGGCTATCAGTGGCTACTAGCCACATTGGGTTATGCCTGACATCCAACACCAGTTTCTTGGAGTCACAAGTGAGGAAAGCGCTGTTGCACTCAGGTTCTGCTTGTGGCTTCCCATGGCATCTGATTGGCCACTCAGAGAACAGATTGCTTGCATAGAGAGGTCTTTGGCCTATCTAGCAGGGTTCTTGGGTTCCTTTTCCTTCAACATGAAATGTAGGGATGTTCTCCTTCTCCTTCCACCTTCCCCATCACAGAGCTGCCCCCAAACTGCCAAGTATGCCAGTGTCACTTTAACTTGCTAGAGAAGGCTGCTCTGCATATAAGCAGCAGCAAAGCTCAATCTGTAGCAGCCCCTTTCATCACTTCAATGGCAATTAGTTAAAACTGTACACAAAGGAAAGAGGACTTGGAGAGAATCCACAGACTGTCCCAGCTGTAGTCAAAGTAAGCTCCCCTGGGGAGCTTGCTCTGTTAACTAACACACAGAGCACAGTCTCATAAGTGACGCTACCAGAGGCAATGCACCTCTTCTTTCTCAGCTAGTTTGCTTTAGGGAGGCCACATTCCCTAGGGTCTGATATCTTTGCAACTTTGAGATATACATATATATAATAATTCTATATTTGTAGCCAAACCCAGTGGAAAAGACATTTCCCCTTCACATTGCAGTTTGTTTACACTGTTGTTAGCCTGGTTGTCTTGGCAGCAGTTGGCCTGGGCAACATGGGGCTAGGGGAACAGGGTGCTCTGGGAGCCTTTTTTCCAGTTTTGCAAATCAGTACTGGAATGGTTCCACAACATGATGCTGAAGATGACTAGCTAGGTACAAAGTCTTTGAGGAGAGCAGTAAGAAATAATTTGCCCACCAACTTTTAGAGATCTCGTGCTTTGTCTCCATTTCAAGTCAAAGGTTATTTTCCAGAATGCTCAGTTTCAGCACATGAATAGTCAAGAGGAATGATGTCCCCTAGAAGCAAAGACACTGTAGCAGTAAAATTGCCCACTTTCGAGTTCACTTATCAAGCAGTTGCTGTTCTCCTGGCGCTGCATCGCCTCTGTGTAGTTCTCTTAGGGGCTGGAAACATCCCATGTTCCTGATGACCTAGAGGACTAGAAACCTAATGCTGGAAAGCTTTCAGCTGAGGCAGGTTAAGCATGTGCGTTTCTACTATATTCTTTTTTATGCTTGCATGCACCCGTTTTGAACGTGAGCTTAATACAGGCGACAGTGTGCCATGTGATGGCCTCTTTGTAAAACTTGCCATGGGACTATATTTATTATTTATTTATTGCATTTGTATACCGCTGCGTAGCCCAGCCATGTGGGAAGCCACTTGAATGTAGTAAGGCAAATTTTACTACATTTACACTTGTGGAATAAGAGCGCAGAAAAATGTTGCTTTGCCTATGCTCAGATGGCCCCCTCTAGGATGCACACCTTAACATGGTGAGGGGGTTTGAGAGTGTTGAAGAAGCTAAGAGCAATGCCGTCAGGAGTCTAGACCAAGAGGCTAAACTCCTAGCAGGGGCGCCCAAGGTGGAATGGTCAAAGCTAAAACACCAGACTAAGATGCATCCAAACTCAGAGGAAGGCAATGGTAAACCACCTCTGAATACCTCTTACCACGAAAACCCTGTGATCAGAATATCCAAAATGCAACACAAGATAGTGCTGGAAGATGAGACCCCCAGGTCAGAAGGCATCTCACTGAGCTACTGGGGAAGACAAAGGACAAGTACGAGTAGCGCTGTGACTAATGACGCAGCTGGGTCAAAGCCGAAAGGAAGCCCAGAGGCTGATGCGCACATATGCGAAAGGAGAGTCTGGAGTTGTACGATGTACACAACAGGAACATGGAATGTGAGAAGCATGAACCAGGGAAAGTTAGAAATTGTCAAGCACGAAATGGAACTTATCAACATTACAATACTTGGTGTGAGCAAACTAAAATGGATGGGAATGGGACATTTTCAATCAGGCAACTACAAAATATTTTATGCAGGAAATGAGAAATTAAGAAGAAATAGGGTTGCTTTAATAGTGAGAAGATGTAGCAAGAGCAATTAGGAGCTACAACACAAGGTCTGAGCGAGTTATATCAATGAGATTAAATGGGAAACCTATTAACATAACCATCATCCATCTATGCTCCAACGGCGAACACAGAAGAAGAGGAATTGGAGAGATTTTATGCAGAAGTACAGGAAGAAATTGGTCACACACCAAAACAAGATGTGCTGATAATCATGGGGGATTGGAATGCAAAAGTAGGGAACAGAGAAGAACTAGGAATTGTGGGGAAATGGGGCCTAGGAGACAGAAACGAAGCAGGCAAAAGACTTATTGAATTCTGTGAAGCCAATAATTTGTTTCTTGCAAACACGTTTTTTGAACAACCGAAAACACGACTGTACACATGGACATCACCAAATGGTCAATATAGGAATCAAATTGATTATATAATTGATGGCAGAAGATGGAGAAGTTACATACCTTCTGCGCAAAAAAAGACCAGGAGCAGACTGCGGTACAGATCATGAACTGGTCATATTGAAAATCAGAGTAAAGCTAAAGAAGACCAACAAAGCAATCATAATGCCAAAGTACAATTTAAATGACATCCCAGAAGCATATAAAGATGAAATAAGGAACAGGTTTGAGGCTTGAAACTTAGTTGACAGAGAACCAGAAGAACGATGGAATGAAGTCAGAGACGTTGTCAGGGAAGAATGCAAAAAGACAATACCTCTAGTTAAAAAGAGAGAAAGACGTCAATGGATGACTGAAGAAACTCTTCAGATGGTTAAAGAGAGAAGGAAAGCAAAAGCAAAAGGAGATAGAAACACAGTCAGAACCCTAAATGCAACAATACAGCGACTAGTATGTAGGGACAAAGAGAACTATTACAATAGTTACTGTATAGAAATAGCAAAGGACAACAAAAAGGGAAGAACAAGAGCCCTATTCCAAAAGATTAGAGAA
This sequence comes from Rhineura floridana, assembly GCF_030035675.1. Lineage (NCBI taxonomy): Eukaryota > Metazoa > Chordata > Lepidosauria > Squamata > Rhineuridae > Rhineura > Rhineura floridana. The sequence continues at coordinate 39,903,404 of NC_084482.1, forward strand.
ATGAAAGGGAAATTTAAACCAAGAGTAGGAATGTTGAATAATCAACAGGAGAATACACTGACTGACCGAGATGAAATAAAAGGAAGATGAAAGCAATACACTGAAGAACTCTATAAAAGAGATGCCAGGATGACAGATTCATTCACGGAGGAACCGTATGATGAAGAACCAGAAATTTTAGAATGTGAGGTGAAAGCTGCTCTTAGAATACTTGGAAGAAACAAATCACCAGGAATAGATGGCATACCAATAGAGTTGCTACAAGCTACTGAGACTGGATCTGTCCAAATTTTGACACAAATCTGCCAAGAAATATGGAAAACTAAACAATGGCCCACAGACTGGAAGCGTTCCATATACATCCCAATTCCAAAGAAAGGGGATCCCAGGGAATGCAGTAATTATCAAACTATTGCCTTAATATCCCATGCAAGTAAAGTAATGCTCAAGATTCTACAACAAAGGCTCTTACCATATATGGAGTGAAAAATGTCAGACATCCAAGCTGGATTTAGAAAGGGAAGAGGCACCAGATATCATATTGCAAACATACGTTGGATAATGGAACGGAGCAAGGAATTTCAGAAGAAAATCACCCTGTGCCTTACAGATTACAGCAAAGCCTTTGACTGTGTAGATCATGAAAAACTGTGGAATGCTTTAAAAGAAATGGGGGTGCCACAGCATCTGATTGTCCTGATGTTCAACCTATACTCTGGACAAAAGGCTACTGTAAGAACAGAATATGGAGAAACCGATTGGTTCCCCATCGGAAAGGGTGTGAGACAGGGGTGTTTATTTAATCTATACGCAGAACATACCATATGGAAAGCAGCATTGGACCAAGATGAAGGAGATGTGAAAGTTGGAGGGAGAAATATCAATAATTTAAGATATGCAGATGATACCATACTACTAGCAGAAACCAGTAACGATTGCTGATGAAAGTTAAAGAGGAAAGCACAAAAGCAGGACTACAGCTGAATATCATCAAAAAGACAAAGTAATGACAATAAAAGATTTATGCCACTTTACAGTTGACAATGAGGACATTGAACTTGTCAAGGATTATCAATACCTTGGCACAGTCATTAACCAAAATGGATACCAGAGTCAAGAAAACAGAAGAAGGCTAAGACTGGGGAGGGCAGCTATGAGAGACCTAGAAAAGGTCCTCAAATGCAAAGATGTATCACTGAACACTAAAGTAGGATCATTCAGACCATGGTTTTTGCGATCTCTCTGTATGGATGTGAAAGTTGGACAGTCAAAAAGGCGGATAAGAGAAAAATAATCTCATTTGAAATGTGGTGCTGGAGGAGAACTTTGTGCATACCATGGACTGTGAAAAAGATAAATAATTGGGTGTTAGAACAAATTAAACCAGAACTATCACTAGAAGCGAAAATGATGAAACTGAGGTTATCATACTTTGGACACATCATGAGAAGCCATGATTCACTGGAAGAGACCATAATGCTGGGGAAAACAGAAGGGAGTAGAAAAAGAGGAAGCCAAACAAGAGATGGATTGATTCCATCAAGGAAGCCACAGACCTGAACTGACAAGATCTGAACAGGGTGGTTCATGACAGATGCTCTTGGAGGTTGCTGATTCATAGGGTCGCCATAAGTCGTGGTCGACTTGGAGGCACATAACAAGAACATGCTCGGATGGTAAAGGTAACTGCTCCTGGTACGTTTACAATTACCCCCAAGGGAGTGTGCAAACAGCCACCAGGTGGCAAGCAGTTTTGTGTCCATCTGCAAATTATTATTATTATTATTTATTTATTAGATTTATTAGTTGCCCATCTGGCTGGTTGTCCAGCCACTCTGGGTGACGTACAGAATAAAAACATACAAATACATTAAAACATTAAAATCTCAACAGTAGTAATAAACCTAACCCACCCCATAAGCCTGTCTGAAGAGCCAGGTCTTCAAGGCCCAGCGGAAGCTCATCATAGCAGGGGCGTGATGGAGATTGTTTGGGAAGGAATTCCACAGAGTGGGAGCCACAATGGAAAAAGCCCTCTCCCTAGTCCTCACCAGTCTAGCTGTTTTAACTGGTGGGATAGAGAGGACGCCTTTTGAGGCTGATCTTGTTGCGTGGCATCCTTGATGAAGCTGAAGGCGCTCTTTCAGATAAACTGGGCCGAGACTGTATAGGGTTTTAAAGGTAAAAACCAACACCTTGAATTGGGCCCGGAAAATAACCGGCAACCAGTGCAACTCCTTCAGCACTGGAGTGATGTGATCTCGCTGGCACCTGCCTTTGATCAGGCGAGCTGCCGCATTCTGTACCAGTTGCAGCTTCCGGACCATTTTCCAGGGTAACCCCATGTAGAGCGCATTACAGTAGTCTAGGCGAGAGGAGACGAGGGCATGTACCATCGATGGGAGCAGATGGTTGGGAAGGTAGGGGCACAGCTTCCGTATCAGATGGAGTTCATATAGCGCTGCCCGGCTCACAGCCGAGACCTGAGCCTCCATGGACAGCTGGGAGTCGAGAATGACCCCCAGGCTGCGGACCTGGCCTTTCAGGGGCAATTGTACCCCATTGAGCACCAGGTCAACATCCCCCAACCTTCCCTTGTCTCCCACGAACAGTACCTCGGTTTTGTCAGGGTTCAGTCTCAGCTTATTCCTTCCCATCCAGCCACTCACTGATTCCAGGCACTTGGACAGAGTTTCTACAGCCAACCTTAGTGAGGACTTGAATGAGAGGTAGAGCTGCATGTCATCCGCATACTGGTGACACTGCAGCCCAAATCCTCTGATGATAGCCTCCAGCGGCTTTATATAGATGTTGAACAACATCGGGGAGAGGATAGAACCCTGTGGCACCCCACAAGTGAGAGGCCAAGGATCCGAAACCTCATCCCCCAATGCTACTCTCTGGTACCTACCAGAGAGGAAGGAACAGAACCACTGCAATACAGTGCCCCTTATACCTAACCTCTCCAGACGGTCCAGAAGGATACCATGGTCAATGGTATCAAAAGCCTCTGAGAGATCCAGGAGGACAAGGAAGGTACATTTGCCCCTATCCAGTGCCCTCCTCATTTCATCCACCAAGGCGACCAAGGCCATTTCAGTCCCATGTCCAGGCCTGAAGCCTGATTGAAATGGATCCAGATAATCCACTTTCTCCACTTGCTGCGCCACCACCTGCTCAACCGCTTTGCCCAAGAATGGCAGATTTGAGACTGGGTGAAAGTTGTTCAAATCTTGGGGATCCAAGGAGGGCTTCTTTAGAATCGGTTTTATTACTGCCTCCTTGAGGGCTGATGGTATTACTTCCTCTTCCAGGGACATATTTACCACTACCTTGATCCCCTTGCCCAGTCTATCCTTGCAGCTCATAATGAGTCAGGACAGGCAAGGATCGAGTAAGCAAGTGGTTGGCTTTAAGGTTGAAAGCACCTTGTCCACTTCATCAGAAGGAAGAAGCCGAAACCGATCCCACACCACCAGAGCACCACTGGCTGCCTCTGGCTTGCTCATTGTGTCCACAGTGCACGGAATAGCACTCTTAATCCGATCGATTTTATCCGCAAAGTGCTTTGCAAACTCATCACAGGAGGCCTTAACATGTTCCATCGGTTCTGGGGCAACTGGACCGACCAGGCTCCGGACCACTTGGAACAGCCTCCTGGGACAACACTCTGCGGATGTAATAGAGGCAGCATAAAAATCCTTCTTTGCTGCCCTTATTGCCACATGGTAGGCTGCTGCAGCCGCTCTAACCCGTGTCCGATCGTCATCAGAGCGAGATTTCCACCACTGGCTCTCTAGCCGTCTCACCTCCCGCCTCAGAGTTCGCAACCGTGGAGTATACCATGGTGCTGTCTGGGCTCTATTCAGGAGGAGAGGGCTTTTCGGAGCCACCCGGTCTAATGCCCTGGTGATTGCAGCATTCCACCCCTCCACCAGGGTCTCAACCGAGTGGCCTTGTGCCTGCTCCAGAGAATCCCCAAGCGCATTCAGGAATCCATCTGGATCCATCAGATGCCTGGGGCAGACCATCCTAATGGGTCCTGTACCCCTGCGGAGGGTTTGTGGCACCAAAAAGTCCACCCTCATCAAATAGTGATCTGACCGTGACAAGGGGGTGATGGATGTACCCCCAATTTTCAGATCACTTCCCTCCTCTCCCGAGACAAGCACAAGGTCGAGAGCATGACCAGCTACATGGGTGGGCCCCGTTGGAATAAGGTGCAGCTCCCAGGAAGCCATGGTTTCCATGGTCCTGAGGCGCCCCGTGAGGATGGCCTCCGAATGTACATTGAAGTCCCCCAATACCAACAGGTTTGGGGACTGCACATGGACGTCCGAGACCATCTCCAGCACCTCAGCCAGGGAGTCTGTCGTGCAACGGGGTGGACGGTACACAAGCAGAATCCCTAGATTGCCCTGTGGGCCCAACCTCCAGTACATGCAATCCGCAACCTTGGTCTCATGGAGAGGAGGCCTGGTGAGAACCAGGGACCTTCGGTAAATGACCGCCACTCCTCCTCTCCGACTACTGGCCCTTGGCTGCTGTGCATATATGAACCCAGCCAGACACATGGCCGCAAGGATAGGAGCAGCCAGGTTTCCATGTAATTCAAAGCCCAGCTTGAACCTTCAGAGTCTTGTGTATGAGGTTAATTGCATCTGCCTCACTCTGAATTCCTGTGATGCACAAGGTGTCCTTCCTCGCACCAGGGTTTGGGATGGAACAAGAAGATCAGGGTAACTCTGCATAGTTTGAGTTTCCCTGTATCCCCAAGGTGGCAAGCAAGCTGAGCTTAGGCAAGCACTGCTTAGGTGGCTGCTTGTCAGTGCAGGAGATTCCCCTTACTCATGCCTTTCCCCCACATTGAGCATAAATCCAGGACACACAAGAGTTTTCCTTTGAGCTGTGGAGTTAGGCATAGAGATCTAGTTGTTATGCTGCAAGCGATTTCATATGCTTCCAGCTTGAGCTGCCATTTGAGCCTGGGTGGTGGTGGTCCATATTGTGCGTGAACTTAACTTTGCTCAGTGCCCTCTCTCTTGTCCTTGCAACGGAACGGCTGCAATCCCAGCACGGGATTTTAGCTCCGCGTGAGGCGCCTTCCTCCCATCTCACAGAGCAGGAGTGGGGATACGTATGGAGAAAACAGTACACAGGTACCAAAGGGCATAAAGTGCCAGCAGGGGAGGAGAATGAAAGAGGTTCAGTTGGTGGGAATTCAACATGGGACCTTCTCTGTGGTGACACCCCAGTTATGGAATTCCCAGCCCTGATGATTTTGTGGGGACAGGCAGTAAAAACCTCTTAATTTTGTTGACCTTTCAGTAGTATTTAATAAGAATACAGAAGCTTTAATTTCTTCACTCTTTGTTTTTCATCTTTTTCTTTACATGTTTCTGTTTTAAATTTGTTGAATGGTTTTATTGTTTTAGTGTATTGTAAGCGGCTTTGGGGTGTCCTTGTTTAGGACTGAAACGCCGTCTAGACATGCTCAAATAAAATTAATAAGTAATGGCATCTTTTCAACAGTGCCTAAGAAGGGGAGAAAAACTGGTTGGCAGAGGATGAAAGAAGTCCTCCCTTCAGAACCATCTCCCCCTTTCTCTCTCTCTTATCCTTTCCCTCCATGTTCCCACAGAAGCTAGTCCTTTACTTGCTGGGCATTCTGCCAGCCACCAGAATAGCAATTCAGCAAAACTCTTGTTGCAGTGGATCTGGGTTACAAGTTGCTGGACCCAAAACAGAATAGATTAGTTCTGGTTCTCTACAGGAAACTAGTCTTTCAATCACTGTATGCCTTGGAGTCTGGATAGCAGGGAGGCCAGCTGTGCTCTGCAGGGCTTAACATTGCTGTGGAGTGGGTTGCCATTCCGTTGAAATTGCTAGAATCTTAAGAGCATCTGTGTAGGGTTTTTTTAATAGATCCATTGTCAATGGTAATTCTTTCCTGCCAAGCAGGTAGGGCAAATATTCTAAACCAGTCTCCTAAAAAGAAAGAAAGATACCCTCCTCTCGCCTGTTTTTTGTTGCACTGTGAAACAAAAGAATTGACTAATCCCAGAGATTCTCCTCTCCCTGCTTCATATTTAAATTGTTTTTAATATTGTATCTTTTAATTGCTGTGACGGGTAATTCTTCATCATTGTAAAAAAATTCTTCCATACAATTGATGTGTTTAATGTTAGTATTATTGTTACCTTGTCTAAAATGCTGAACTTGGCAGAGAGTAACTCTTTGTTCAGAAGTGACACATAGAGGACTTGAAGATTATCCTTGTTGCACAATAATCCAGAGAGACCTCCGCACAAAATGATGAATGGCAGGTCCTTGGTTAAAATGCTTGTTCTTGGCATTTCCCAGCCCAGCTCCTAAGCTGCCAAACTAAACTTTTCCTAGCCCAGCCTTCCCCTGGCTGGTGCTGTCCCAGATGTTTCAGAGTCCCCGGCCAGCATGTCCAATGATCAGAGATGATGGGAGTTGTAGTTCAGCAACGCCTGGAGGGCAGGAGGTTGAGAGAGGCTGTAGCCCATGTATACTGCAGATATTTTTTTAATGAAGGCATGACCTAACAAACATTAGACTAAGACTGGGGTTCAAGTCCCCACTTAGCTGTGGAACAAATTGGGCCTGTCAAAATTTCTGAGCCTGATCTACCTCACAGGGTGGTTGTGAGGATAAAATGACGTGGATGTCAAGAAGAGAACCGTGTATGCTCCATAGAGGAAAGGTTGAACGTAAGTGTAATAAGTAATAATATCTTTTCTGTTTCTTAGTTGATGAAGATGCCGCTGTCAACAGAATTGCGTAAGTTCCTTCCCTTTTTCCTCAGCCTTCCTGGTACTTACATTCTTATCATCCCTTTCTTTCCTCTCTCCCTTCTTCCTGCTTTACTGTATTTTTTCTGCTTATAATTTTACTGGTGATTAAAGTTTTAAAAATATAATCTGTATAAAACTGAACAGAAAAGGACTGTAAATGACAAGGCTGCAATTCAATACACGCTTGTGTGTAAGTAAATCCCATTGAATTTCCATGGGGTTTACTTCTGAGTAAATACATATGATTGTACTGTGCATTATTGATTGAATTCATTTACTGAAAAGGTGAAACAACAAAATTCAGGAGAATGTTCAGTTTCATGCGCTGTTGGGGTTACTTCAAGGAAGACTGCACTGTTTAAATTGGATGTATTATCAATCGGATATGAGAATTGCTCCTTTTATTCCTGTGAGAACTGTGAAAATGCAGGGTATTTTGAGGTCTCCCATGTGTGTGTGGGTTATGACTGCTGGTTAATTTGTAATGTCTGAAATTATTATATAAAATACACAGGGCATGCATTTAAGGAGCCAATTTGCAAGGTATCCTTTATTAGTGTGAAAAATGCAGAGGTATTTGATATTTCTTCTTAAAGGCAAAGGCAGTGATCAACAGATCCCCAAAGCAGTCAAGGAACATTGCACACATTCTCCAGGCATTAGAAATGCTGGGCTATCATTTATTTTTATACACACCCCATTTGCCATCTGTTTTTCAGTGCATGTGTTTCAAATAACAGGGATTGTCTTAGGCTGTTGCACAGCTGCCAATCTACATTCTTAGTGTAGGAGAAATATTGTCTGCTTGGAGGGGACATGTGAAAGGCTATCGATCATTAGATCCATTTCTTGGTCCCCTTTCTTTCCATGCTTTGCTTTCTTCCCTAGGTTATGGCTGTGCACCTTCACCTTGGCAGTGTCGCTAGGAGCTGTGCTGCTGCTGCCCTTCTCCATCATCAGCAACGAAGTCCTGCTCACCTTTCCACAGAACTACTACATCCAGTGGCTGAACGGCTCCCTTATCCATGGTGAGCTCCCTGTGATGAATGTTGAGAGGCCACCTGGGTCCGTGGCGCCGCTCTTGGTGTTGTGTGGGAGGAAGGGTAACCTGTCTTACTCGCAGTGACTGTGGGGAAGGTAGAGGGAGTTGTGTGTGTCATGAGCTCTTCAGTAATAGCCAAGGATAGGATTTGCTGAATACCTTCCATTATACTGAAGATAGCGTGACTTGGTATCCAGTGCATCCGTTGGATTCTTGAGAATCCCAGCTTTGAGGAGGGCTGTTTGGGGGCAGTGGGAAGATCTTAGTTCCTGTGGCTGCTCAGGCAAACTTTAAGAAACCAACTAAAGCCACATTAGGAGGCAGCGTCAGTCTTGGATTCCATCTGTCCCTGAACTTGGCCTCTCTTGTCCTTTTTAAAAATACCACTATATTTCTCCTTGTCGGTCTCCCTTGAGTCCCATACCACCACCACCCTCAGCTGTTGCACTGTGGGGACCTAAACTGCTGTGGATGGCAGGGTCACAGGGAAGCTGATCCGGATGGAGTCTGTGGCTCTGCATGTGTGAGTGTGTGTTAATCCCATGGGTCAAATACACAAGAGGTTGAAGTAGTGTAATCTACCTAACCCATCAGGGCATTTTCTGAATTTGGCTTTCTGAAAATTCAAGCTGGCGTTTTGGCTTTTGAGAGTAAATGAAGGCCCTTGGTAATAACTGGGAAGCAAACTGGGCACGTAGGGTCTAGCTTTGAAGGGAAATAAATAAATAGGACCAAGCAGGCTGGGCAATTGGGCATAACAGTTGAAGTTGTGCGTTGTGAGATGCAGTGGGGGCTCCAGCATTGGTCAGAGCAGGAGGAGCGTGAACTGCTGTTAAAGATTTGCTGCTACTTAAATCAATCCATCTCCCCTTTAGGCCTCTGGAACCTGGTCTTCCTCTTCTCCAACCTCTCCCTGGTCTTCCTCATGCCCTTTGCCTACTTCTTCACTGAAGCTGAAGGTTTTGCGGGGTCCAAGAAGGTATCAGCTGCCCCTCTGACATCCTCCCTTCCCTTCCTCAGTCCCCAGCTTTGAAGCAGTGGTTGAACCTTTTCTGTCCCCTTTCTCTCTCTGTCTCTCCAGGGGATCATGGCCCGTGTCTATGAGACGTTTGTGGTGCTCCTCCTGCTGACATTGTTGGTGCTGGGAATGGTCTGGGTTGCATCTGCCATTCTCGACAACGATGCAGCCAGCAGGGAGAGTCTCTATGGTGAGTGAACATCCCTTAACTCTCTCCCTGCTTTGTCCCCATTGCTAGGGCTTGTGCGTTTCAAAGCAAGATGTGGGGAGAGGAACCTCCAGGTGCCATCCAAGGCACAAGCACTTCTGTGTGTAAGGTTCACTGAATATTGTTGGACTCATATCTGAATAAACAAGAATAAAATTGGACTGTAGGTTCCCTGACTTTGCATACTACCAGCAGTAACTGGAAGGAGTATGGTCTAGTACAAGGGTAAACATTTTTACAAGAGGCACATAGCAAGTATATTAGGAGCCCTGCTGGATCAGACGAAAGACCCATCTACTCCAGTATCCTCTTCTTTCAGAGGCCAAATGGATGCTGACGGGAAGCTTGAAAGCAGCGCATCAGTGCAAAGACACTCTTCCTGCTCAAGCTCATGATTAGGAGCCATTGACGGCCTTATCCTCCACAAATTTGTCTAAATCCCTTTTAAAGCCATCTGAAGCGGTGGCCATTGTTACATCTTGAGGTAGCAAATTCCATAGTTTAAGCATGTGCTGTGGCTATGGCCCCATTCATGCCATACATTTATTCCATTTTAAACAGTCATGACTTCCCCTTAAAAATCCTGGGAAATGTAGTTTATGAAGGGTGCTAGATGTTACTAAGAGGTCTCTGCTCCCCTCATAGAGCTGCAGTTATCAGAGTTCTCTGGAGAGAGGGACTGTGAATGTTAAACCACTCTGAAGTTGTAGTTCCGTGAGAAGAATAGGAGTCTCCTAACAGCTCTCAGCACCATTCACAAACTTCATTTCCCAGGATTCTTTGGGGAAGCCATGATGGTTTAAAGTCGAATAATAGTGGAGTTAAATGTATGGCGAGAATGTGGCCTATGTGGAGCAGTGCTTCCTTCTCTGTCCTGAATCTTCCAACATTCCACTTCATTAAGCCTTTTTCATATCCTTTCGTCAGCTTTCCATTTCTTAATGCACCCACAAGCACTGTGGAATTGGATGCCTCAAGTCTGGAATTCCAAATGGAAGCAAAATGCTCTCTTCCAGTGAAGTAGGAAGATTCAAAGAAACCTGAAAACTCACAGCCATGTGTGGTGAAAAACCAAAAGTGAAATAAATTACTTGATCGCCCCTCTAGCTGCAGGTTCAAATATGTGTGTTTCTTCAGTAATAAAGAAGTGTTTTCCTTCTTTATTTTGGATAGGGAACCCATGTCCATCCAGATGTTGTTGGGCTCCATCATCCCCATCCAGGCTGGCCAACAGTGTGGGATGATGGGAGTTTTAGTCCAACAACAGTTGGAGGGCCACAGGTTCTCTTTTTTTAGTATGTAAATAAAAAAAAAATTGCCTCTTTCCTTACCTGTGCTCACAAATAAGAACATAGGATGCTATGTTCCAGCAATAGCTGGAGGGTCACAGGTTTCCCACTTCTGGCTTAGTGAATTAAAGCAATAGAATGTTGAGCCAGAATTATATCTGTGGCTCTGAGTAAGATGGGGATTGTAGGGGCAATTATGAGTAAAACTTTGGTAATCAGGATTATGAGAACTGGGGAAAATCTCAGTGTCTGGACAATGGAGATTTTGTTGCTTGAATCTGTTCTGTTGCCCTTCCCTGACCAGCTAGCACTACTAGCTGGCTGCAGGCTGAGCATGGTCCAAATCAGACAGTGGCAAAAGCTCTTTGTTCTATGACTTTAAAATCTCACAGAGCTGTTTGGAGTTTGGCTGAGTGTTCCCATGGATAGTTGTGGGATCCAGGGAAGCCCAGGAATAGTGAATTTGGAGCAGGCCCATGTACTGATCGAAGGAGTTTTTCCCTTCTAAACTTTAAGAGGTGCTGTAGAGGAAGCAGAAAAAAAACTCTTCAAAATCCACAACTGGGCAATACCTTTATTGGAACCAATCAAAATGTCGCAAGCTTTTGAGTTCTCCAGAGATCTTCATCGCGCAAGTTGTTGCTTGAAGCAGGGGGTGAGGAGGAATGAAGAAAAACAAAAAGTACAAAAATGAGACTAAATGCCGTCGTCATAAGATCAGCATTTAGACTGTTCCAAGACGGAGACTGCAACTAACTAAGTCTCTGCTAGGTGATACATATATTGGGTTATACCACTATCACCTTCTGCAGTGAAGAAGCAATGGTTGCTCTCCATCTCTGAAAAATTCAAGTCTGGCTTGTTCCCATACCTCAAATGGAACACACAGGTTCCTGGCACAAGAAACATGGCAGCCTTTAATTAAGGAAAGCCACGGATTAATTTTGGATTGTGTTCTAGGTCAGAGGTTCTCAAACGTAGTTAGCTTTACTCAGCTATAACTGGGAGGAGGCCTCAAGATTTTTCTATGTCCTGCATTTCTGAAAAGGGCATTGAAATAGCCTCGGCTATTAATTTATTTCAGTATTGTGTTTTGCCTTTCAAAACAGTGAAAGTGGTCTATGGAGAAATGAAGTTTAGGAACTCCTGCTCTAGACACTACACCAGAGGTGGGGGACCTATTTCAGCCTGAGGGCAAGATGACGAACCAAACCGTCTGCACAGGAAATAGATCCATTTGGAGGGCAGTTTGAATCCAACCTGTGCCTGCAAGCGGACAACTTCAGAGGGGCTTGTGATTGCGCTATCAGCAAGGCCTGCATGCCAAGGCCCAGTGAGGCGTGCACTTTAAGGTCCTGGTTGTTCCTTTGCAGCTGTGTCTTTAGCTTTAACTGATGTTGCATCTGATGTCAAGTGTGGGGCAGGCATGTTTTGGAGGAAATGGATTTACTGTGTTACCGCTGACTGTCTTTCTTCCCACAGACCTCTGGGAGTACTACCTCCCCTACCTCTACTCTTGCATCTCCCTGTTTGGTGTGCTGTTGCTCCTGTGTAAGTTGGTTGGTTTTTCCCAATTGTTTTCAGTTGTCCTTGGGAGGAGGGAGACCTCTGTGTTGGGGCACAGATCCAGTCTGCAAGGTTAGGGGGACTCTATAAATGTCTGGGTTGAGCTGCCAGTTCTGCAGTGTGAGAGTCCATTGCATACCCAACTTCTCTCAGCTTTTGTTTACATTTTTTAAAAAGGCAGCTTGCTATGTTTCTAAGCCACTCTTGACTCATTGTGCATCTGATCTTTGGAGTCCTCCAAGCGCATCTCTTGCTTGGGACGCTGTCTTCTGCCAGGTCACAGTCTTTGTGCATCTAGCCCAATATTGTCTATTCTGACTAGCAACAGCTCTCCAGGGTTGTGGGCAGATTCAGGTCACCTGCCACCTGATTCTTCTATCTAGAAATGACGGAGGTTGAAATGAAGAGCTTCTGCACGCAAAGCATGTGCTTTGCCACCGGGGCATTATCCCTCCTTTGGACCAATGGTGGGCAGAAGGTGGATCAGGACCTACTGGTACTTCTCTGGATGACTGGAAGATTTCTCTTTCCCCTCCCCCTCCCAGCTACCAATTTGTTTGATAATAACAAAATAATGGCTTAAAGACTGTGGAAATGAAGGAAGTTAACCAGGAGTGGGCTGTCGTGTGAGAGGATTGTGAGCTCGTTTCATTGCTGGGACTGAGAACCAGGATCAGAATGTGTGTTCAGAGGCACCTGCCTCTTCTTCAGGTCTAATTCTGTGTCTGTCTGCACCTGGTCTTGGTTGGCAGATATTCTTGGAGTTCTAGTAAAAACAACAACACCACACACACAGAGAGAAAGTAGGTCCAACAAGGTTGAAGTCTGCCTATCCCCTGCTCTAGATCATTGGTCTTCAGCTGATGAGTTGAGATCAATAATATGGTAAAAAATTAAGAAGTGGGACTAAAAATGCCCTTTTGGTTGAAGGGGGGGTGTCTCAGGTCTGGAAAGGTTGAAGACTCTAGACATACTCTAAGGGGGCTGCTTCAAACATAATGAATTTCCCACGCAGAAAATGCATCCATTATAAGAAATCGTGCATAACTTGGTTATACATGGCAGTGGTGAACCTGCTAATTTTATTTTATTTTACTTTTTTTTTTGCTGTGTCTGTGTACAATAGAAGTATTTTCTGTGTACTAATCTCATCACATGTGGCTCTAATGAAGTTGAGGCCAACATACCTCTCTGCCACTTTGGAATTTTAGGATTTTTTTGAGTTTGCTGCTTCAGAGCTTCCTAACTATTATGTGCAGTTCCAACGAGTCTTGCAACAGCTGAGCTGCAAGATGACAGCCGAGTTCTGTGCAAGACCTTTGCTTCCTTGCAAGTTGAGATCAGCTTTGAAACTCCAGTGCATTTAATAATAATGGAGCAAAATAAAGAGCTGCTTAGTGCTAAATACATAGTAGTATCAAACAGGGTAATCAATTTTGCTTTTAATATAATTGTAAATTATCTGGCTGAATGCAAGTATTGTAACATTCAGTGGCATTCTTTCAGTATTGGCCAGGGGACCATGAACATGGTGGGACACATAGATTACTAAGTAAATGGGAAGAGCCCACTTACTGACAGTTTCAGATTTTTAGACATTTTAAAGCTTGATTTAAAAAAACAAACTCTTGACCTACTTTTGCTCACCACTCAGCTATTTGAGGCCTTTCCATATTGTCTTCTGGTTTTTACCCTGCATCTTACCTGAATGAATTTTACCTGACTTAAATTCCCTGCTTTTTAAAAATAGATTTCTCAGATAGCCCTGGCAGTTCCTTACTCTTGCAGAGGACAAAAAGCTAACACCCCTCATTGTTCCTGTCAGAGGAATTGGAGTGATATGGGTAGAACTGGCTATTGAGAAAGGAAGATCGCTGTTCAGTGTTTTATAAAGATTGCATTTCCTAACAGAAGGAAACCAGTAGTGCAAATGGCTGCTTTCCAGGGTGTAGATAATGGACTGTGGGAGTGGGGTATAGCTGAATGACCAAGACACTGTGATTCAATGTAGTGGGTTTGCTGCATAGTCAGGGGGTTGGGCTAGATGACCTTGAGGTCCCTGGGTTGTATCCAGAGTCCTGCTCAGAATAGAGCCATTGAAATTAATGCACATGACTAACATAGGTCTGTTAACTTCAGTGGGTTGACTCTGGGTAGGACTTAGCTGGATGCAACCGTTTGATTCCATGTACACTATAGAGGGGTTGATAAGACTCTCACTCACACTCATATACACACAAGAAAGGGTAATGTAGCTCTCTGCACGTGAAACAAATGGGCAAACGTCTGTGGTGCTGCAGTGTCCCTTGGCTCTCTGCCAGATGGTGTGTGTCTTTCTCATGAGGGTGTGTCTGGCAGGCCAGAGTGTTTTTGAAGCATCCTGGAATTCATTCTCCATGGGTTCTAAAAAAAAAAAAGTTATCTTGAAGGGAGGGCAGGGATGACGACATCTCTGCAAAGAGCTCCAGCCAGAGATTTGTTTCACTGCAGAATGAGGTGACTTAAGTACAGATTTTCAAGGCCAGCTGGACTCATAGAGTTGTCACACTTTCCAGGAGATGTTCTGTGCCTGACCCTTCTCCAGCAAAATGGCCTTGTGGTTTTGCCTGTGTGGCAAAACAACTCCTTGAACATGGAGAATGGCGCCACCTCCTGGCAGATAGGGGTCATTATGGATTTATATGCTAGTGTTGTTCATGCCTCTCTCTCTCTCTGTCACCCTCCACAGTATGCACACCCTTTGGCCTGTCACGAATGTTCACTGTCACGGGGACGCTGCTGGTGAAGCCCAGGGTAAGAACAGGCAAGGCTTTGCAATGTCCAAGGCCTAGCACGAAAGAAGAGGGAAGAGCTAAAATCTATAGCCTGTATAAAAAAGTGAATTAAATATACAGTGCCTTCCAAAAGTAGTGACCGATGCTCTCATATTACTGAATTACAAATGGTACGTTGTAATTTTGTTCTGTATGATATTTTATTTTGAAACACTGAAGCTAAAAATCAATTATTGTAAAGTGACATTGGTTTTATGCTGGGAAGTGTTTGTAAGAAACATAAAAAACTGAAACACGTTGCTTGCATAAGTATTCAACCCCCACACATTAATATTTGCTAGAGCCACCTTTTGCTGCAATAACAGCTTTAAGTCTTTTGGGGTAGGTGTGTACCAGCTTTGCAAACGGTTGGACATCACTTGTGGACCGCAATTTTCAAAGAGCGCCACAGATCCTCAATGGGACTGAGGTCAGGACTTTGACTGGGCCACTGTAGGACATTCACCTTTTTGTTCTTGAGCCGTTCCAATGTTATTTTGGCCTTGTGCTTGGGATCATTGTCCTGCTGAGAAGTGAATTTCCTCCCAAGCTTCAGTTTTTTAGTGGACTGAAGCAGGTTCTCTTGCAGTATTTCCCGGTATTTTCTCAGTCCATTCTTCCTTTAGTTTTTAACAAGATGCCCAGTCCCTGCTGGTGAGAAGCATCCCCGCAGCATGATGCTGCCACCACCATACTTCACTGTAGAGATGGTGTGTCTTGAGACATGGGCAGTCTTAGGTTTGCCACACATAGCGCTTTGAGTTTTGGCCAAAAAGCTCTATCTTGGTCTCATCTGACCACAAAACCTTTTCCCACATTGCAGCTGGAGCACTCTCGTGCTTTCTGGCAAACTCCAGATGTGCTTTCAGATGTTACTTTTTGAGTAATGGCTTCTTTCTTGCCACCCTCCCAAGCAGGCCAGTGTTATGCAGAGCTCTTGATATGGTTGACTGGTGCACCATTACTCCACTCCCAGCCACTGAACTCTGTAGCTCCTTCAAAGTGATTGTTGGCCTCTCTGTGGCTTCTTCACAAGTCTCCTTGTTTGGGCGCTGAGTTTTGAGGGACGGCCTTTTCTTGGCAGTGCCTGGGTGGTGTGACGTAGCATCCACTTCCTGATTATTGATCCAACTGTGCTTACTGGGATATCCAAACACTTTGATATTGTTTTCTACCCTTTTCCTAATCTATGCACTTGCATTACATTATCTCTCACTTCTGTAGAATGCTCTTTGCTCTTCATTTTCCTTCAGATCGCCAGCATGACCAATGATCAACAATGGGGGTTTTATCCTATGTGGCAGCGACTTTAATGGTTCACAGGCGGAGGCCAATGGTAAGGTCATTGTGTCCTCGACAGGGCAGTTTCTTTCATCTGTGTACACTGGGAGCTTCCACAGCACAGGGGTTGAATACTTATGTAAGCGACATGTTTCAGTTTTTTATGTTTCTTACAAACACTTCCCGACATAAAACCAAAGTCACCTTACAATAATTGCTTTTGAGTTTCAGTGTTTTGAAAAAATATATCATGCAGAACAAAATTACCATGTACCATTTGTAATTCAGTAATATTGAGAGCATTGGTCAGGGGCCTGATTACTGTTTCAAGGCACTGTATTTCCATGTGTCTGATTTTGCTTCTGCTGGTCATAATGGAGGGTAGCAAAGATCTATGCAGATCTCTGATGCCTCTCCTCTGGACACCGGGATTTTTTTTTTCATCTTGTTAAAAAAAAATCTCTGGTTAAGTGTAGGTTTATAAACCTGTGAGTTACCTGTATATATGTAACCTTGTCTCTATGTATACCCCAATGAGATTTTTAATAGTGTCTTTAATCCTGTGGGAGGCTATTATGGGTAATGGATTTTATCTGGAAACATGCATGTTCTTCTTCAGGAAACTAACAAAGTATGCTCGGTATGTTAGAAACTGAAAACCATGAATCAAAATGGATATAGTAACTAATAATCTGTGGGAAGGCTTTTGCTTAGCTGGCCCCTTAAATGGACCCTAATCTTCTGGCCTTGCATCCTGGTTGGGCCATATAAAAAGGTGGTGAAGGGGGCAAAGCAAATAGATTTGTCCCCAAAGTATGTGTGTTGCTGGGCAGCCGGGGGTGGTGGAGAGGCAGGGTTGTTAGGCTCCTGATTGCCTAGCTTCTCATATATGTTCCTCTCTCTCTCTAGCTACTGGAGGATTTAGATGAGCAACTGAACTGTACAGGATTTGAAGAAGCTGCCATTTCACGTAAGATCAACTCTGGTAAGTGTCTAGCTAAGGCTGAACTGAGCTGGGACTTGGTTGAGCCCAGCCACAAACCTCTGGGCTTGGTGGGTTTGCTACATGATTCAGTCAGCTTGAGTTCTAGTGCCTTGAAAGTGAAGCTGCCAAATGTGGGCACAGTGGATAATTCAGGTTCTTCTTCCTCTTGAGTATTGGTTGAATTGTTTTTGTCTTTGTGTTGCACAGGGAAAACCTCCTGCTGGCTTAACTTTGATGTGGAAGTGCTGAGACAACAATATCTAGCAATTCATGCACACAGGATTACGCTGGGTAAGAATCAAGTGGGATGTGGGAAGGTGCTCTAACTCTTTTGTGTTTCCCACATAGCTGCTATATTACTGGACAACTGTGGGAGCCAGCATCCATAGCTTCTTAGCTGCTTTATTAAATTTCAGCCATGCTTCCAGTCTCTGTGTGTGCTCTGCAGTTCAAAAAAAAAAAAATCAGGTTTGCACTAAGAAACAACTTGGTGGTGTTACTTGGATAAATGATGCAGATTAAGCCAATTTACATAAGCAAATGTTTAATGCATAATGCTATCTCTGCCAGCCCTAGGATGTTCTGCATCAAATATCTGCTTCTACATTTGCACAATGCGATCAAAGAAAGTACTGACAGATTCCATTTTAGATTCCTATCACTCTAATATAGTGAGCGTACAAGATGAGATTTAAAATCATAAGGTAAAATCAGCACAAGATATCAAAATACAATGAAAAGTGGGACATCTTCATGGCTCTTTTGGACATCTGCCATGAGTTGTGGGTTAATAAGTGGGGCTTCCAAAGAAGACAGTGATGATTGTGGTGCCACAACCAAGAAGACCTTGCTGCTTTGTTGCTGCGAATCTAAACTTTTAAAGGTGGTTGGAATGCAGAACAGTATCTTAGAGAATCTCCTGAATTGTATGAGAGAGGGTGCAATTGATGAAGATGATGCACAAAGCTCTGAGTCATAGCTGGGGATAAATACTTGAAAATGCACCAATGTCCAAATCTTGGAGGGAGTAGAACAGAGCATCTCATGATCAGTGGGTGGGCTTCGGTATTCCTATACATGGAGGCCGCTGCTCTCTGAGCCTTTCTCTTCTCATTTCCCTGTCTCGATACTCAGGCATTTCAGGCTTTAAAAAAACCCCAACCACCACCATTAACAAATTATTTGGTCACTTGATAGCAGAAGAAACAATTAAAATGCGAAGTAAGTGTATGCAAAAGGTCTTAACTTTCAGAAATTGGACTCCTGGATTCTAGTTCCTGTCCATGTTAGCGCCCCCCCCCCAGTGTATTAGGTTTGGGTTGATTGGGTGGAGGGAAGATGGGGGTTTCGCTGTACTGAGATGAATTTACTCTTATTTTTATTCAGTACATTTGTATCCAACACTTCATCCAAAAGGAACTATTTTCCTTGGAAGGGAAGGTAGAACAAACATGGTGGGCATGGGGAGCTGTTGAAATGTCTAGCTATTCAAGTCCTGTTACGTGTTTTGTTTTGTTTTGACAGAAACACGCCGCAAGGCCTCTGCTTGGCAAAGGAACCTGGGATATCCACTGGCCATGCTTTCTTTGCTATCTCTGACGGTAAATGTTGGGGTTCACACTGGGGGCGGCAATTCTGCTGTTGTAAAAAAAAATTGACCTTGCATCATAGCCAGTCGTCCTCCCGAAGCCAGGAAAATGAATGTCTGAAAACCCCAGGCTTCATCCTGCTACATTTCAGGAAACCCCGTTTGCATTACCTGCCAAGGGACCCTTTGGACATTGCAGAGGATTCTGGGGCGTGTCCAGCAGTCTACCATTTTGGAGGCTTAAGGGCCAAGCCAGAAATGGTGATGGCCTGCTGGTTTGGGAAATGCAACCAAGCAGTGGCTCACGAGGCCCTCACCTGGTTTATGCTCCAGGGCAGGAAAAGATATTTGGGGTGGGGATTGACAATGTTTGTCCTGTGCTGGGGTGATCAGAACTATTAATGTAGTGGCAAACTCAGAAGGGCAGGGTCCCTTCATGAAAGTTATACTACACCCCCTCACAGCCATGTCCCCTTTCCCGATTTCCCTTGCCTCCCTGTTCTTGCTATCATTTTGCGAACCCACGCTCCAGTGCAACAGATATCCCTAGGAGCCAATCAGTATGAAAGGGGAGACTGAGTTGGCTACTGAGAAGAATCTTCTCAGTGGCTGATTCACCTCCTTTCACGCTGACTTGCTCCAATCAGCGCAAAAAGACAAGGACTTCTCTCAGTGGCTAACATGCTAATTGGCTCGTACATAGGGACCTGGCTGGGACCCTGCTCCCAAAAAAACCCCATGACCCCCCACAACCCCGGACAACTACACCCCTAATCAGAACACTTTGGCAGCAAAATGGCAGCCAAGCTGTGTGTAGTCTTCTCTCTTCCCATCCTTGAGCTGAGGAGGGGTTGGGAATTCCTCGGCATTCCACCTCTCTGCAGCTCCAAGGCTGGGAAGACGACTCCTAGTCCACCAGCCAGTGGTGGCTCCCTTGCCATGGGGAGCAAAAGCAAGGAAGCTTTTGAAAGGCGTCGCAATGTGTGGAGTGGAACTGGTGGAGGTGGTGGTGGTTGTTGGGGAGGGGGGGAAATGGGGAGCCAAGTCCAGAGCTTACTGATTCTGCAGGTGACCATTTGTATGTTGCCAAAGGGATATCATCCTTTCCCTGTACCTCTGGTATTTCAGCAAGATTTAAGGAAAGCTTCTTGCTGGGCAGTCTAGTTTAAAGGATGCCTGGAAGGAGCACTGGGGCACTTTAGTATGCTTTGCTCTTTTTAAGGCTGGGACCGAAGGATGCCAGTGCTATACTGAGAGGTCTTTTTGTTTTGTCTTGTCTTCCGTGCTTCCTTTTCCAGGGCATCTCTGTTCTTGTTGTGTGTTTCCATGTCTTGGAGCTGCTGTTGGATGATGCTGCAATGCCACGAGGGATCCAGGTGAGCAAAAGGGACCCTCTTGCTATCTCTTTGGATATCGTTTGTATTAGAGGTTTATCCAGCCAATCCCTCTTCGTTGCTCAGACATCTTGCCTGATGCTGTTGTGTTGCTTAACTCTCAAAGCTTTTATCATTATTTTCACTTGTAAAACAGATTAAAAGCAGAGGTTCAAGAGGTTTAGCCATTAAAACCGCTACCTCTGTATGCATCCAGATTGATGGGTGTGCTGCACTAAGAAAAATCCAACCTGCAGAAAGCCTGTTCCTGTACTTACGTTCCTGGGAAAGAGTCTGAACACAGGGCAAAGCCAAAAGGATTCAAAGACTTTTTTTTATTCAGCTCCTGCTAACCTAATTGTATTTCTCTTTCATCTCTCCATTCCCAGGATGCACCACTGGGAAAAGTTTCTTTCTCTGTCTTTGGCTCTTTTGGGGCCGCCATGCAGGTGATCCTCATATTGTATCCTTTGCAGTATTTTGAAATCTTCTCCATCACCACTTTGTCATATGAAGATTGTGGGGCAGTTTCATTGGAAAAATCCCTATTTTCCCTTGGTTTTCCATTTCTAATTTCTCTTACCTGCTCCCCAGTCAAAACCTTGTGGCTCTCCCATAGCGTTAATCTGACCTGGCTTGTGTGCGTGCCTAGTTTATTACCATAACCATCAAAATGTGGCAAGGAGATCTTCCTTGCCTTTAGAGTATCACGGCTGTGTTTCCGTTCTGAGCCTACCTTTGTGAGGAAAGGAAGTGGGAACGAAAACGTTTGATCAACAGAAGCATCTCTGTGAATGATTTGTGTGCACATGCATTAAAAAATGTGTCAAATATTCTGCTTCCCACATGATCCTTGGTTATCACAATTCCTCCACTGTTTTTTCCTTAACACTCTACCATTTTAGCTATCTAATGATTTCCTCGGTTGTGGGGTTCTACAGCTCCCCACTGTTCACCAAACTGCTGCCTGAGCAACATGACACAGCCATGACCAAGGTATACATCTGGCTTCTGTTTTACATAATACATGTAAAAATGGGCTACTGCCAGTGGTGTCCTCCCAGCCTGTTGGCTGAGCTGCTATGATGTCATGGAATGCTAGAAATAATAGAAAGAAAAAACTATTAAAATATCTTAACTGCTGAGAGAGAGAGAGAATCAGTTACATAATGTTAACAATTAGGGAGCTTTTGATCTGGCAGCAGGACTGTGGCCAGGAAATCTCAAAGAATCTGGGGGTCAGAGAGGCTGTGGTTTGTAAACTGCAGAGAGGCCCAAGGTGATAGTGGAAGCTGAGTGAATTGCAGCTCACACAGTGAAAAGCTGAGGCACACAGACTCTTATTTGTGGGGTGAGGAATAATTGTGGCTATGATGCTACCTCCTTGCTAGGCTCCAGTCGAGAGGCATGTGGGCTTCTAGTGTCATTGGAATGAATGCTGGGAGGGGGTCAGAAGAGGTCTGTGCTTCCAGTGTCCTTAACAGAGGTCCACTGCATCTCGTGCTTTAAGTGTAGAACAAGATGGGGAAAGTTTGGCCCTCCAGATGTTGCTGAACTACAACTCCCATCAGCCCCAGCAAGCATAGCCAGTGGACAGGAATGATGGAAGTTGTAGTTCAGCAACATCTGGAGGGCCAAACGTTCCCCACGTTTAGTGTTGAAGGAACAGAATGGCTAAGCCAGGTTGGCCAAAGTTGTCTTGTGAGGATCCTAGAGAGACTGCCTGCATTTCAGAGCAGAGGTTAAGCAATCAATGACACAAAATGCTGCAGGCTTTTTCTCATACTTCTGCAGTCCCCATTTCAAGAAGAGATGTGTGGGACCACAAAGATCCACAACTCTTGATGAGGAGTAACAATGCTGAATCTGGTAGCTTCTAAGGGTGTGTGTGTGTCTCCCCACATTTTCCATTTCATTTTTGGTGTTTGGCAATCAAAGGAGGCTCTGCCCATTTTGATGGATGGACTGGGAGAGAGATTTGAGAGTGAAGGAGGAAGAACTTTGCAGTGTGTTGTAGGGCTGGGTGAGGACACAGGCAAGTTGCCTTACACTGAGTCAGGCTAAAGGTTCCTCTAGCTCAGTATTGTCTACACTGACTGGCAGTAGCTCTCCACAGTTTTAGGCGGGAGGCGTCCATGGCTGTACCTGGTGATGCTGGGGATTGAACCTTCTGCATGCAAAGCAGTTGTTTTGTCTCTGAGTGTTACTCATTTCAAACTGGGTTTCCTTGCAGATAATTGGAAATTGTGTCTCTTTGTTGGTGTTGAGCTCTGCACTGCCAGTTTTATCTCGGACCTTGGGTGAGTTTCGTCAGCTTCACTCGGTCTTCATCTTCCTAAGCATGCATCAGTAAAATGACTGGTCCAGCCTTGCTGTGGGAAAACTGACATATAGTCAGGGCTGTGGTTTGTTTTTGTTTTTTTAAAAAAACACTGTGCTCAAACGAAGCCCACATCCTATGACCTGGATAAATAATACAGGCTAAGGATATTTGTATATTCATTGACCCATTCCAATCTGGGTTCAGACCTGGTTATGGGACTGAATCAGCCTTGGTCGCCCTGGTGGATGACCTTTATTGGGAGAAGGACATGGGGAGTGTGACCCTGTTGTTCTTACTTGATCTCTCAGTGGCTTTGATACTATCGACCATGGTATCCTTCTGAGCCGACTTGGTGAGATGGGTATTGGAGGCACAGTTTTACAGTGGTTCCAATCCTATTTCCAGGGTCGTTTTCAGAGAATAGCTTTGGGTGATTGTCTTTCGGCCCCCTGGCAGTTGTGTTGTGGGGTGCTGTGGAGTACCATCTTGCCCAAAGCTGTTTAACATCTATATGAAGCCCTCGGGAGCGGTCATCAGGAGATTTGCGGTGAGGTATCAGCAGTACGCTGATGACACCCAGCTCTATTTCTCTGTAACATCTGAATCAAGAGAGGCCATGCACACACTGGACCGGTAAGGGAGTCTGAATCCTAGCAAGATGGAGGCGCTGTGGGTTGGTGGTTCCTGAATTTGGATAATTGGTCAGTCGTCTGCTTTGGATGGGGTAGTTCTCCCTCTGAAATAGCAGGTTCGTACACTTGGGGTGCTTCTGGATCCATATATGTCACTAGAGGCCCAGGTGATCTCAGTGGCTAGGAGTACCTTTACCAGCTTCAGCTGGTAAGACAGCTGCAGCCGTTTCTGGACCGGGATAGCCTGACCACTGTTGTCCATGCACTGGTAACCTCCAGGCTGGATTACTGTAATGGGTTCTATGTGGAGGTGCCCTGGAGGTGCAAAATGCAGCAGCGCAACTGCTCATTGGGGCAGGGTATCGCCAACGTGTCACCCCACTGCTGAAAGAATTGCACTGGCTGCTCATTAGCTACCGGGCCAAGTTCAAGGTTCTGGTGTACAAAGCCCTATATAGCTTGGGATCAGGATACCTGAAAGATCGTCTTACCCCTCCTATAACCAGTTGATCGCTATGCTGTGCAGTTGAGGGCCTCCTGCAGATACCATCTTATCAGGAGGTCCATTCTGCACAACATAGGAAATGGACCTTTCATGTAGTGGCACCTATCTTTTGGAATTTCCTCTCCTTAAATATCAGACAGGCATAATCTCTGTTATCTTTCTGGCGCCTCCTGAAGACCTTCCTCTTTCAACAAGCCTTTTAAGTTGAGACCTTATCCCAGTCTGCGTCTGTGTTGAAATTGCTTTTTAAGATGTTTTTAAAAAAAGATGTTTTGTTTAAAATATATTTTAAAGTCTGTTTTTAAGATGTTTTAGAGTTTTGTTTGCCACCCTGGGCTCCTTCTGGAAGGGTAGGATATAAATTTAATAAATAAATAAGTAATAAATAATTTACTATCTTTGCATCATTTCACTTCTACTAATCCGAGCTCAGCTAGAATAAGTATTGGGGCACTGAAGCTCTGCCTCCTGCAAAGCTTGTGTAGCTTCAAAGAGTTTACTAGGCACTACCCTTCCATAATTACTTTCAGAATCACATATGCTAGAAACTTGCTTAAAAAACAAACAGAAAATATTGTCAGGATGCTGCATGCTGTATTCAAATTCCATCCTTCTGTGCTTATGTGAACTTGTAAATCACAAATAAAGCTATTTACAGTTTGAATTCTCTTGCATAGAGACTTGAATAGTGAGGAGGGACAAAATCCTGGCTGTGAGGAACTGTGATATTGCTGAAAAGTGCAATGTGGCTGGAATTCTTAGAGCATCGTTTTTCCTGCATTTGATGGTTTGGATATTTGCCAAGTTGTTCTAGGATGTGGTGTACAATTGTAGAAATCCACCATTTCTCAGAACACACAGCAGTGTGCATAGGAAATGAGAGAAAATGGCCATGCTGTTGTAAGAGAGTCACAGTGTCAAATTACAGGGGATAGTGGGAGTTCTGGAAAATTTAATTTCAGGGAGGGTGTTTGCGTTGCCTGCATTTAATAGGATTTAAACTGGAAGAAAAGCAGTCCTGGAGAACTGAGCTTCATATGTTTTGTTGATTATGATTGTATACCACAAATATAATGTTCAGGAAACCCTCTTGGAAGGAGGGTAAACAATAGATAGTATAATGACTCACAGATCTAAAAAAAATTGGGAATGGGCTTGAAGATTCAAGTTGGTAGCACATGGCAAGCATTTTCTTTCTCTCTCTCTCTCTCCCCCCCCCCCAATCTCAGGGATTACAAGGTTTGACCTGCTGGGTGACTTTGGAAGGTTTAACTGGCTGGGAAACTTCTACATCGTCTTTCTCTACAACATGCTTTTTGCTGGCCTCACAACTCTATGTCTAGTGAAGAAATTCACCTGGGCTGTACAAGCTGAACTCATCAGGGCCTTTGGTAAGTGCTGGCACTTTTCCCCCCCTTCAAACTGTCCCACTCCAATTTGTTGTCACGAAGACAGTGGAAAATGGAACTGTTAAGTGGCCTGGTCAGTAATGAAGGGACCAACTCCTGGGTAGAAGGGGAAGAGGGGAGAAGCTGGTCACATTAATGTCAAAAGTTCCATTGAGGTTGACTGTGGCCTGGTTCACATGTCATGCTGTACCAGACCGTGGCTTAGCACAAACACAAGGGCTCCAGGAGAGAACACCACAGCCACTTTGCTCCTCTCCAGGCGTTCTGCTGCGCTGGCACTGCTGCTTGGCTTAGTATGTCGTCTGAACCCAGGCCTGAAGTTTAACTTTCTTCAGACTAACCATGAGTTGTAAGCAAGGTTTGTTCTATGGTATACAACTCATGGTTTGTCCGGGAGAGCTAAACTGTGAGTCTGGGTTTGGACAACATGCTAAGGCATAATTTGGCTTAGCTCAGTGGTTCTTAACCTTTTCCGCTGCCAGCACCCCGTGGATTTCCAAAATATGCTCTCGCCCCCGCCCCCCCCCCGAAAAAATACTGTTCATTTTTTTTAATGTGTGTTTTAGCCTAACAGCTAAGATAAATAAATTTTTTAAATCTCTTGAACAACGCCTTGCATCCCTAGAAAAAGTGTCTCACACCCCCGGGGATATGTGCACCCCAGGTTAAGAACTGCTGGCTTAGCTGATGTGTGAACCAAGCCAAATTGTGGTGGACCCTGGTTCCTTGTGGATGCTTGCAATACTACCTTACAATCTTTCTACCTAGGGTTGCCGGTTCACTAACGGGAAAACATTTTTGTGAATTTGACAACCATTGTTCATGTGAGGAAACTCCCTCATCCATTTCCGATCTGGCCATGCTTGCTTTGTTTTTATTTACTATTCTTATCAGCCACTCTCCAGCAATGCTGTTGGAATGGCTTGCAACAAATAATAAAACTGCAGTTTTATAAAGCACCTTGTTGAGTTGGTTGTCTTCTGGACTGGGTATCAGGATGAGAGATTGCAGGCTTTGGCCTCTAATCTATAGTTCTTCCTCTTTCTTTCCCTCCAGGCCTCCACAAGCTGCCTCTACCTGTGACACGGTCGCACCAGCCATGCAAGCTCAGCTAGAATAAATGTTGGTGCCTGAATCAAGCTTGGCAAGGCCACCTTGCCTGCAACCTACAACTAAGACATCCTGACCTTGACATCATGATTGTGCTTGTCTTCTGAGCCATCAGAAGAGGGTGGGGCAGAGAGTTTTCTTTGCTTCACCCTCATTTTGACCAACTGCCTGTCAGAACAGAAGGAAGGGAAGGTGGCGCCTTTGGTGACTTGGCCCTCCTCCCGTATCCCAGAAGCCTGAGGAGGTGATAGGTTCAAACTGCTATCAAGACCTCCTTGCTCTCTTCTTTGAGGTCCCCGTTCCTATCGGCTGAGGGAGCATCTTGTAGTTCATGTGGTGACTGCAGGACTAAGGCGACGGGAATAGATTGTGAAGAAAGAAGTCTTGGACTGTATTGGAGAGAGACTAATGTAGAATTAGCCCCAGGGCATTATAAAGAGCAAAGCAAGCGTACATGCTATTGGCGAAAAGTGCCTGGTGTCCCTTGACTTGGCAGGGGATGCTGCAAATTACTGCTCTTGTTATATTTGACATTGTCTTAAACCTCATGCCCATGCTGGCCTCTTTTCTGTCACTAGATCCTAGAGCCCAAATTTCTAGTTTTCAATTTTGAGCCAGTTCTGAGTAGTAGATTGAGCTCCATTCCATGTTTACATACCTCACTCAAGTGCAATATAAGCTGGCGCTATTGGGCCATGTATCTGTGGCTTTCCATTCAGCAGCCATCTGTGTGTGTAAGAGAAGAGGGTTTTCTGTAGGTTTGTTTTGCGTGTGTGCTTTGTGTTTTTAAAATTTGCCCTGCAATGTGTGTGTGTGTTTCCCTCTTCCGTAATTATGGGGTGTCGGATCAAAGTAAGGTGGGTACATCTGGTAAGTTTCTTCTTGGTGAGTTTTTTCCTCCCAAAATGGTAACTGAGGGATGGGGGAAGCAGCAGCCAATGAGGGTACTTTTGCCCAGCAAAATGGAGAACCCACCACCACTGCCATTCCATCATTCTTGCATCATTGTAGAGGTATCAGTGTTGAGACTTTCTGAAGTTGAGAATGGTCCTTAGTGATATTGATGCAACTTTTCGTTTCCTCTGACCCTATGCCTTGCTTGCGACAGCAAATTCCCGTCAAGGGTCAACTTCACAGCCAGTTTATGTTCCTTCCCCACTATCTAGGAAGAGGTGGTCAACGTGGTGCCCTCTAGATGCTGCTGGACTACTACTCCCAACACCCCTGACTATTGGCCATGCTGGCAGGGGCAGATGGGAGTTAGAGTTCAACAACATCTGGAGGGCACCATGTTGACTTACCTGTCTATATACGCCCAATAATACAAACAGCTCCTATTATTGGGGTGGGAAGACTTGGAAAGTGAGCCTGTTCAATGTGGCAGTATATATCAAAATTAGGGGAATGGATGAGGGGAGATGTTAGGAGAAAAAGTTAATATGAAGAATGGTATGGAGGGAAACAGCCCCCCCCCCAAATAGCCACAGTATTTTGAAGCCCTGTCACCTGTTCTGGTCCCCATCCCTATTCTCTTCCGTCTTTGGCTTCCTAGCCACATGTCTGTGGATCTACTATGACTGCTCTGTTTGGCATCTCTGTCTTCAGATGCTGGCCTGGGTTCTCCAGTTTGTCAGGGCCCTTGTGTACCCAGTATTGGACAAGAATAATATGAAGGAATTGAATCCCATATTTGAATTGGGAAGCTATAAGTAGAATTCCCAAGTTTGGCTTAAGATGTGGAGGGAGGTGTCAAATTTTCTAGTTCAGATGGGAATGATTGTTCCTTACAGAAGGTAGCATGTGTATCTTTTGAGTGTTATGGTAGGAATTGCTGTGTGTGTCTTTTTCCTCAGTGTTTGTGGCACCGTTGTTTTGCTCTGTGTGTACGGGGCAAGGTCACAACTGTCCATGTTTACAGCGTAAGCAGAAGTTGGCTTCAAGATGTGTGGGTATCCCTTGTGGGTAACTTGAAGAAGTACAGATTTGCTGAGTCCTTGTAATGTGGCACCCATATTCTCCATAAACGTTACAGCTCGAGCTGAAGAAAGCTGCATATAAGTCCTGCACCCTTAACACAGCCTAGACTTGAACAGGGAAAGGGCTGTGTGTGGATTAATCATTTTGTTTCCAGAACATGTTATGGCACTGTAGGCCTCAATTCAGAGGGGAAAAACTTAAATGGAGACTTGTGATTCTTGTCTGCCTTTTTTGCTTCACGTAGTGACTGTCTGATCTCAGTACTATACTGTTCATGGGACTTGTATCCATGTAAGCAATAAATTCCCTAGTCCTTCCCCTCCCCCCCCCTTTGGATGCTTCTTGTGTGTTGTGGAAGTCTGGGAAAAGAATGATGCTCTGCCATCCTTGCTAGATAAAGGAAGAAACAAGTCTTTCCAGCTCGCCATTTCTGCTGAGCATTCAGAGCCTCTGCAGTCCCATTCATTGAATATCTAGTCATCATTTAATGTGGAAGTTAGGCATTTATAATTTAAATGGGCATTCTGGGCTCTATGATTGGCTGCACTACACAACAGTTTAAGCAAGAACTGCTTTGAGTCACAACAGTTGAGCCAGATGATACAAGTCAGGGAAGTTCTTCTGCATGTGTTTATATTTAGCTAGTTAATCCATTTGCAAATAGCCATTTTTAAGTTTGCAAATATAACAAAAAAAGGGAAGGAAAAGATAACAAATAAGTTGGAGAATTTTAAAATAAATATATGACTACTACTAATAGTTACAATAAACCACCATAGGTTTACATTACAGATACAATAACTACCAGTACATGCACCTTAAGTTAAACATGTATGTTAATATAGGCCTTCTAGGTGTCCAAATAGATATCCATGCAAAATTGACATCTATATGAAATACGTTCAAATGTAGCCAGGGTTGTGAGGTCCTCAGTCAATTGCATAATAGACAGTTGGTATTTATCCTTCCGGGCTCATAGTATGTGTCTCAGCAATCCTAAGTGCTTGCAGACTCCTTTTTTGTTGTCTTGCTGTTAATC
Organism: Rhineura floridana; assembly: GCF_030035675.1. Classification (NCBI taxonomy): domain Eukaryota; kingdom Metazoa; phylum Chordata; class Lepidosauria; order Squamata; family Rhineuridae; genus Rhineura; species Rhineura floridana. The sequence goes on from NC_084482.1 coordinate 39,932,383, forward strand.
CTCATACTACAGGAATAAAATTCAAAAGTGCAAATAGCCATGTCAAAAAAAATGATTAGAAGAGAGCAAACATCTTGCTTCTTCCTACCACTATGGTCTAGTATTAGAGTTAAAGCTTTGCTGTAAACTGGCACATGACAACTGTTGGGCTCTAACTCCCATCATCCCTGACCATTGGCTTTGACAGCTGAGGCTGATGAGAGTTGATGTTCAGTCCAACATTACTGTGAGAGCTGCTTTAATGTATTAGTCTTCAGCTTGTGGGTTGGGACTTGCACGTGTCATGCTCTGACGTAAGGTGGGCTGTAAGCAAGGGTCATGGTCACAGTTTTCTTTTTTTTGTTTAGATGGGCTGCGCTATGAGTGAGTGCAGCTGACTGGCCCCATACAAATGAGGATAAGGGCTCTGTTATGTTGCACAGGTGCCTTTGTTTTGGGAGGGGGATTTTCTTGCCCAGCTTGACAAGCTACATCTGACAAAAATGCTACACAACTGTGATTGGTGTGGGAGCCCTGATCTTCTTGGTATCTGCTCATTCTAGATCAGTGGGGAACCTGTGCAACTTTAATGTTGCAGAACTTAACCGTTTCTACCATACCTGACTATTGGCCATGTTGGCTGGGGTTGATGGGTGCTGAGAGTCCAACAGTGTCTGGAGGGCCACAGGTTCCCTATCTGTGCCTTGAAAGATAAAATGATAGATATACGTAGAAGTTACCGGAAACTGTGCCCTATGTTGCAGGTTCAGATTAAAGGCTAGCTTAAGTCATTAGAAAGCTGCACAATCTCTCACTAACAGCAGGCCTAATATGAAGCTTATTAATCAACATGTTTTCCTCCTTGAAGTGGCCTTCATATTTCAAGGCAAAACCACTGACTAGTTGCTACTTGCTTGTTATGACCTGTTCAAGGCACAGGGTGCTCTTGTAATGATGCCTTATCTCCTCGGAGACTTAACCTTCCTCACCCCTCTCCCATCCTCCCTGGGACCTAAGGCTTATGTCAAGTTAACCCGAAATGAAGCCATGGTCGGTTTTGATGAGAAGTTACAGGATTCTGATGCTGGGGAATAAATAATTTTGGGGTGGGTGGGATGGCCGAGTTGTCCCCTGCCCCCTTAGAGGAAGAGCGGGCCACCTTCGGAGGGGGGGGGGAGAGAGAAGAGAAGAAGCAGGAAAGCTCTTTTCCTCCGCCTTGACATCTACTTAACCCTGTCTGATGCGCTTGCATGAGGGGAATGGGGCAAGCGAGGGAAAAGAGGTCTCAGTACGACAGGAGGTGGGCGGTCTGTGTGACCTTCCTCTTGTTAGGGAAGTAAAATAGGTCGCGCAGTGCTGCGGCGAGAGAAGTTGGCCCGAAAGTGGGTGAAATTATGACGTTAAGAGGCGGGAAATTTTGGAAAACGTGGCCCAAGCTAGGAAGGCGGGAGCTGTCGCTTCTGTCTTGTTCCACCAGACTCTTTCCCTCCCGGCCCCCCCTTTTAAAAATATTCAGAGCTTGGAAAAGTTACTTTTTTTGAACTACAACTCCCATCAGCCCCAGCCAGCGCCATGCTGGCTGGGGCTGATGGGAGTTGTAGTTCAAAAAAGTAACTTTTCCAAGCTCTGAAAATATTTTATTAGCCGTGGCTTCTTCTAAGGCTAAGCAGTTTAAACAAGGAATAGGAAGGGAAATGAGCGTCCCGCTTGTACTGACCCAGCCTCTGCAGCAGAGGGCGCCAGATCCGCAGACTGATCCAGGCAGTTGCAGTGGAGGGCGACCCTCCGAGGCACTTGCTACACGAGGCAGGATGGGGATGCGCCAGAGGAGGCGCACCGCCCTGCAGGGCGCGGAATATGAGGCGGTGTCAGCTCCGGGGCAGTCCGCACTGCTAGGCAGGGGGTGTTCACGGGGCGCGCCTCCCTCCGGGCATAGGCCCAGGGCGTTTAATGCAGGGGGGGGCACTGGGAGGGATGTGCCCGGCACAGCTTCTCGTGGGGGCCGGTCTTGAAGGCGGAGTCGGGCAGCGGGAACGACGGAGGGACCCGACTGGGTTGCCCCGCGCCAGCCACCACCTTGGTGGCTGTAGTAGGAGAACAGTGTCGTACCGCTCTCCTCCCTCGCTTGGTGTTTGCAGGCTTCTCTGCCTTAAGGGCTGTGAATGGAGCACGACGGTGGCTTTTGGCAAAGGGGGGCCCAGGGGGCAGGAGGAGTTGGGTTGGGCTCGGGAAGGTGCTGCTAGCTGGAATGGCAGATTTGAAAGGGCACTGCTGGATGGCACTGGGAGGGGCCAGACTTATATGGGGACCAGTGGGTGGCACTGCATGAGTAGAAGAGAGGATCCACTCCACGCTGGTGAGGCACAGCGGGTTCTCATTGCCAGTAGTGGGCACCTGAAAGTGTGTGGGCACAAAGGAATCCCTTCGCACCCCAACCTGGGTCAGCCCTGCAGTGATGATGTCCTTCCCTGGTTGACAGCATTCTTGGCAATTGACGGAGAATTGAGAAGGGGGGGAGAGCGCTGGGTAGCCCTGACATCTGGCTGCAATGGCCTGGCACAGGCTTGTCATCTTGCTTGGGCTTTGCTTGGCTAGCTGCCTTTTGCCCCCTGCTCAGGGCTGTGGCCCAGGCAGGGGGCCGGTAGGGAGGAAGCAGTATAGCCGCAAGAACTTGACACCGCTGCAGTACAAGCAGTTTGTACCCAACGTTGCAGAGCAGACCTTGGGTGCCAGTGGGAAAGCGGAGGGTAAAATCGGACGCCACTCGGAACACTTCAAGGACCTGGTGCCCAATTACAACCCTGACATCATCTTTAAGGATGAAGAGAATACAGGCGCAGACCGGTTGATGACTGAGGTGGGTGCTGCTTGTTGAGCAAAGATTAGAGCCCAGATCGCCAAGGCCTTGAATGTCTGGCTCATCCAGGACTTGATCTGAACCAGGTCTCAGCCCTGACATATTGGAAGTAATAGAGAAATGCAGTGTCTCTGAGCATATGCTGACTGCCTTTCCCATTGCTACTGATTAACCAGAGCAAGCCCCAACACATCTGGGATAGGTGTTCCATATTTGAAGATGTGACTTCCCATCATATTTCAACCCTAGTACTTCTCTTTACAAGTGCTAGCCGCTGGTCTCTCCCATAATTCAGTTGTAGGAACTATGCCAGACTTAGTCTTCAGATAATAAAACAGCTGTAGCTACTTGTTGATTAGTCCTTTTACTTGGGATGAGTTTCTAGTAGTGAGGTCAATGTGGACCTGTGCATGTTTTTGTCCACAAAGAGATCCCTTTTGCTGAGCTGGACACCGAGGCTGGCTAGAGCTGTAACCTGCTATTCTCAATCTGTTCTACTTAGTCTAGAGCTTTGACAAATGTAATCCTTTATGTCACCAGCACCTTGGCATTTATTGTATCCTGGGACCTTGAAAGGAAAGAAGGTAGAGTGACAGAGTTATAGGGACCGTGGCATGCAAGCTAATCATGTCTGGGATCGTTGCTAGTGGTGAACGTTAGGGAATGTCTCTTGGGCAATCAGATCCCTGGGAAATGAAGGTGGAGAGTTGCACACCTGTACTTCCTCTGGCAGAAGTTTTATCGTATTTGGCTAACCTAACATTTCGAATTTCAAAGTGGAGGAAGGCTCTAACCTTGTTGCTCCTTTTCTAAACTGTAAATGGTCTCCTCTTAATCCTGTTTGCGCTCTGATATATGTGGGGAAAGAACCTTTGAGGCATTCGGATATCAAGCAGGAGACACATATCACTCTGTACACCAGGTACATATACCCATAAAATCTACAGTGGCCGGAGTGAACACTTGATTTTAAAATGGCTTTCTTTCATTTTCTATCCGGCAGTAAACAACATTCGCATGTGATACATAATATGAGAGAAATGTATGTCACAGTGTTATGTCTGAAACAACCCTAAGGGCTTTTTCATGCAAGATATAGGTCCTCTTATATAGAGACATTTTTTGTGTATACCATTATTGGTGAAATGTATAGTTTTTTATCTTGCTGTAATATGGAAAGCCATCTTATCTTAATAAGTTTGCTACACTTTGCAGGGAATGGGGAATAGTGCAAGGTGCTGCTATTATTACTAGAAGTAGCAACGTTTTGATTTCTTACTCATGTGGGCTATCTGCTCACCATTTCTCAGGCTACTTTACTGGAGTTAGTTTTTATTTCTGTATCTTAATTGCTATCCATTTTTGGTGCTGGAATGCTATGATCTTGAGCCACCTTGAACTTTTTTTTAATGGAAAAATGGGGTATGAGTGTATAAATTCATCCCTGTGTAGGAAGAAAATATAAACTTTACACTTTTTCTTTGTGGAGATTAATGTTGATGTGTGAAGCAGCCCTTCAGTGATAGATTGAGCAAGCACTGTGGGTATTAAAGCTGAGTATATTCATCCTCAAGACATAAGTGTGAGTGCCTCCTCCAAGACCTCAAGCAACCCCTGAAACTGGCAAAACTTGGGTACAAAACTGCCTCAAACTCCTATTTTTAACTTTCCTGGGATCAGGATGAGGCAGTGAACTAATGTTGGGTGGTGTGCATGATTAACCATTGATGCAGACTGAGAAAGAGAGACCTTCCTCCCTCATCTCCAAATTAAGGCAAAACACAAAACATACATTTCAGAGAGTTGCATTTCAGCCTGGTCTGTTTTTAAGTTGGGGGATCCATGGAGTAGTCCTTCAAATTCCTAGTTGTTAAATATGTCTTGTCCTTTGCTTTTATGTTCCACTTGGACACTTCCTACCCCACTCCTCATTACTCTTCCCCTTTGGCCTCTTGATGTCCCCATCCGCTCATGCCTGAGGGGCAAGAAGGTAATCAGATCCAAACTCGTCTCTCTCTGCATATTAACCCAAGAAATCTTGATCAGATACGTCACTCTCTGAAAGAAAGTGCAATACACAGAACAGAAACAAACAGGAGATGCCAAGTATGTAGCTAAAATGGGCATAGTCGGTCAAGCCAAATTCTACAGCAGGTGTTCTCAAACTGTGGGGGCAAGCTCGTCCCCTTGTGAGGTGCAGGACATCTGACATCAGAGAGAGGGAGGACCTGGAGACAAACAGTGCCAACCTTCCACCAGCAGCCAAGAGGTAGATGGATTGATTGCCCCTCAGCAGAGGATCATTGGATGTGTTCCTTCACTTATGCTATCACACTGATCTGATTTGGGAAGGATTTTGCTTCAATGTTTGCCTGATGCCAGCATTGGAACTGTACCCCCAACCCCCATAGATTGAGGTATACTGTCAGCAGTAGGCTGTATACGTGTGACTTTGTGCAAAGATCTTTGCATGCTCACCAACTGATGATTGGTGCCAGGTTGGGGGTATCTAGAAGGCAGAGTGAATTTTCAAAAGGGGACCTGAGCTCAGAAGGTTTGGGGGAAAGGCTTCTACAGGAAAAACAAAACTAAGAACCTAAGATCTTTGTACAAAGTCCCGTGCATACAGCCTATTGCTGAGTGTAAGGATCTATAGATCTGGGGGTACAAATCCAGCACTCCCATTAGAATGGGATATCTCCAGCTTGTCCTTGAACCACATGAAGGGAAACATTGAACCTGAAATATGTTGATCAGTTAATAGTTTGAACATGAAGCAGAACTCATTCACTGAGTGCACCATAAACATTTTTATTGGGGCATAAGCCCATCCCATCCAAACGTCCTGTGTCTGACTGATACTCCTTGATGCCCAAAAGGACCTCAGTGGGTGATAAGTAGGGTTCTAGAAAAATAAAGTTATTACTTCTCTTGGCTTCTCAAGACTGTCAGTATGGATGGGCAGAACTTTTCAAAGATCATAGTGTTGGAAGGGGTTTAGAATGTCATCTAGTCTGACCCCTTACTGATTCAGGAAGTCTACCACTACAGTATCCCTGATGGGAGTAGGAGTGATGTCAAATATGAGTGCTCCTCATATGAGGTACAGTTAAAAGAAGTGGCACAGAACTCTGCTTAGATGACTACCAGCACATGTGTTCCTCCTTTCATAAAGCATGTGAGGATTTAATAACTACTGAGGAAGTCTTTTTAATATCCTGGGAATCTGCCTCTAGCAGTTTTCTCTCCCAGTTGGTGTTGCAGGGAAACAAAGGCAGAAGCAGCAAGAATTTGCTAACATCAGATGCGATAACTGATAGCCACAAACTCACATGGCTTTAAAAGGGCATTGGACAAATGCACGAAGAATGGAACTATCAGTGGCAAGACACTTTGGTAGCTAAATAGAACTGCCATGTCAAGAAGCAGTTAAGACACCTCTGGAGAGCAAAAGCAGGACAGCACTATTTCCTTCACGCCCACCTTGTGGGGTTTTTATTGGCCATTTTGGACAGCAGGGTGGTAGGCTAGATGGTGCTTTGGTCTGATGCAGCAGGACTCTTTTTATGTTCTTGCACGGGGAGGGGGAATACTGGTTAAGAGAAGCTACGCTGGTGATATGGTTCTGGTTAGCCTTTCGGTCTTAAATGTGACAATACAACATATTGTTCACTATCTTCTCAGACAAAACTCCAAGGAATAATAGATGCTGCCCCTGTGATAATGCTGAAGTGGAGTCTGTTTTACATGTTCTGTTTAATTGTAGGTATTATGAAGGGGCCAGAAAAGATCTTTTATACCCCATTATGCAGTCCCTTCCAGGCCGCTCCCCTGAGTCTCTTCTGCCTGTTTTACTAGAGGGCTCTGACAAGGTAATTACTGTTCAAGTGGCCAAATTTCTGAACTTGGCCATTGTGACCAGACCCTGTAAGATTGTGAATTGTAATTAATTTTATCGTATTGTTTTGATGTCTGCCATAGCTCTGTCACTAAGCAGTCTCACGTTAACATTTATATTTTTATATTGTATTGTGGTCGGTTGACTGAAATAAAATTCTTCTTCTTCTATCTTCTCAGCTGGGCCCCAGAAAGTTCAGAGGTGTTGCAAACAATATTCCCCTTCATCATACTCTTAGAGGACTTCTTAAATTGGGACAGTTTGTGTAAGGTACACCCTGTGTCTTATGTTTCATTTGGTTTACAGTGAAAACCTTTCTTGCACCCATTTCTAGCGTATAAACCTGTAAATGTGAACAAAGCCCAATGAAGTTTGCATCTTGCTTGATTTAGGCTAGTGCAGACCAGCATGACGTGTTACCTATGAAGTTAAATGCAACCCACCATTGGCATCCCAGTTTCTTGCTGCCCGCCTGCCAAGCATGTGACAGCCCACAGCACATGGCTGATGAGTTGCATTTGACTTGGTGGGTCAAAAGATGCCATGGTATAACTTGTTTGATTTAATAGCTTGGGGAAATGTGAATGGGATAATTTAGTTTGCATGTAACTAAAATATATCCCTCTTTAAAAGCAATTGCCCCTAGCTTAAAATGGGAATTGTTTGTATGTCTACAAAAGGGTAGGCAGAGCCCCAAATGAAAGATTGGGATACACGTGGAACAGAGAAAGATACAAAAACCAACAAACCAGGAATCCAGAACAATGATGTTTTCAGGTTCAAAGCTCACACCCACCATATTTTGCATCACAGTTATAATGGACATTTTCATGTAGCCTAAGACAGGGGCTCCCAAACTGTGGTCCAGCTGTATCCCATCAGTGGTCCATGAGCTTCATTCAGGTGGTCCATGGCATGTCCACATGAAATATTCTTCTTGATTTTTAGTTGTATTTTTGTTGCTTCCCTTATTTCTTATATTGTATTTTTTGTATTACAATTTGAATTCTATAGAATTACATTAAATGTAATATAAGAAATAAAGGAAGCAATAAAAATACAACTAAAACTCATGCAGCATCTTAGCACAGTGCCTAAGAATTGCTGCAACAGGCAGAAAAAACATTAGGTGGTCCGCCAAGACCATCAGCAATTTTCAAGTGGTCTGTGGGAACCACTAGCCCAAGAGAAAGGGAATGGGGAGGGGCAGTTGTGTGCTGAAAGTTCCTGGGCTAAGGGGGTGCTACCATAAGTTGCAGTTGAGTGCTACCATTTCACCAGCAGATGTGACCTGGCAGAAGGGTCATGTTTACATCCCAGGTGTTTGATATGGTCTGATGCTGTTCCTATACTATCTCCCTATAGGAAGGAAGAATGTTTTAAAAATGCAAAAACTAGAGACGATCTAAAATGAACCCCCAAACAATGAATTTGAATGGGAGATATATTTGAGATGTCTGCAGACTGTTTTTCAATTTAACTCTTGAGAAAGGCCCTTTAAAAAATAATTGGCCAAAATGTGTAGGGCTGTTTTGAAAATAAAATCCACATTTTTTTCACCATCTTGAGATAATGTTCTCTTTTGATTCAGGAAGACTACTTCCCTGCAAAGTCTGAACTATGTACTAGCATGAATAGCTGTCCCTAATACCAGGAAGTGCCACAACAGAGGTGATAGGATTCTATTTATTGTGTAACAATTTGGTCACAGAAAAGAGAGCACTGGCAGAGGGAGGGCAGAGAAGGGATTCTTTCCTTTTGGGACAATGACATTTGCCTTTTGTGAATAGAAGCTGACTTCATTCCAGTTTCCTGCTGCTGAGTCACAACATGCCATCCAAAGGCAGAGTGGGTGAGGGTTGGCAGCAGACATTTCACTTTTAATAACTATGGGGGTGTTCAGAGAACAAAGAGAAGAAGGACAGGAAGGTTGACTGGCTCCTCTGGGACACTGAGGACTGCCCTAAATGGAGACAGGAGGCTGGGCAATGTGGGCTTCAGCTCCATTTCAAGTAATCTTCCATAGATGCACTTTGTTCATGCTCGAGAACTGTCAGTCATATTTAGGGTCATCAAGGATTATTTCCCCAGGACAGATTGGATGGAGACTCTGGTTTGTTTCGGCCTTGTGAAAATTTCTGTGGGGTTTTTTGCCTTTCCTGTAGCATGTAGCTTGTCTTACTTGCCTGAGCTGTCGGTAGTAATTTCATGCACTTGCTGCTCTCCTACTGTGGCGTGCTGCAGTCTGGATTGTGCAGGTCATTCAGTAATTGTGTACAGATGACCCTGCCTTTGGGGCAATGAGCTGGGCTAGATGGCATTATTATCCCTTTCTGATGCTGTGGTTTTTACAATCAAGGCATAAAGCGGGAAGTGCTTGGTTCCGTGTTTCCTCTTTGAGGAGGAGGAAACATAGTAAGTAGAACAGACAACATTAGGCTGCAGAGTTCTCCTAGGCTGAATTCACCAGAGTTACTTTGGGTGATGTACTGTTTCTTAATTTAACATACCTTGCAAGGCTGTGTAGTGAGGGCCAGTGAGACAAGAACTGCTTTATACAATAATAATAATAATAAAAACCCAGTAGGAATGATTGGAAACATAGTCCCAGTGGCAGGGGTGGAGAACTTGTGGCCTTTTAGATGCTGCTGGACTTCAGTTCCCATCATCTCTGACCACATGGCTTTGCTGGGTGAGGCTGATGGGAGCTGGAGTCCAGCAGCATCTAAAAGGCCACCGGTTCCCCACCCCTGTACTATGAACAGAGTGTAGTGGCAAATTGAGAAGTGCAGGGTCCCTTTGTGAGTCATGCCGCACCTCCCACTGCTATCCCTTCTACCACTGACACCATTGGGGCCTGCATAATTGACTTGGAAAGCTACAGCAATAAAGAAAAAAACACATGATGTTGTATGGAAGCTTCACCCTCTCATCTCAGTCCTCATGGATGGATCCCTTCCCCTTTGATTCACCAGCACACGTAGATTAACCAACCCCCTTCCACACTCCCTTAGCCCCAAAATTACCCATCGGCCTTCCACAAGATAATCATCCCCCCCCAACAACACCAGCCAAGTACTGTGGCCTGCAAGTACTTCGCAACCTGCATTTTTGTAATTTCATATAGACAGCAAATAGGAGTTTTGTCAAGTCTCTGACAAACCACCCTGCATGGCTGATAGGCTTTTTTGGTCACAGACTTCATAGGCCGGCCGGCCTTTGTCAGATGAGACTACTACAGGCAACTTTTTTGGAGACAAGTCTTTCTCAATATATTAAAGAAATAAGTTAAACAAGTCTGGGAAGACAGAGAGGAAGACAGGAAATTGCCTTATACTGCGTCTATCTTGCTCAGTATTGTCTACACTGACTGGCAGCAGCAATCCTGCAAGAGCCTCTCCCAGCCCTACCAGGTGATGCCAGGAATTCAACCTTGGATCTTCTGCATGGAAAGCAGATGCTCTGCCACTGAGCTACGGCCACTTAAAGCCTATTTTCATAAAGGTTTTTTTTTTAAAGTGAATTGTGGTTTTAGAAGCTCATTTGTGGAAAGATCCTTCCATGCCTTCTCCACCTCAAGGTTATGTACTTAGAATAATAAAATGACCTTAACTCACATGAATTATTTAACTATCATTCTTTAACAATCATTCTTATCTCTAATCCAGTCATACAATCCAGCCAAAGAAAGAAATTAACAACCTATTTTATCAATATAAAGCTGCTATAGTATCATGCAATCCAATCATTTGCATGTTAACTCATATGCAAGCCCCACTGTGATCAATAAAGCTTACTCCCAAATAAACCAAGTTAGCTTTAACATGTTGGTGTTGCTGCCTTCCTAGCTGAGAAAATTGCTTCCTTGTTCACTCCTCCCACAGGAGTAGCATCCATTTCCTACAGGGTTAAAGCTGCAATCCGATACATGTCTACTCAGAAGTAAGCTCCATCAATGGAACTTACTCCCAGATAAGTGTGTATTGGATTGCAGCCTAAATTTGTTAACGAGAGAGAGAATTTTGTCTGGGCAGAGTTTGACAGAGAAGAGAAGACATTGCTTTGAGTAATCTGTCGCTCATATAACAGAGGCAAGAAGCACCCATTTTCCTTCTGCATTTACAAATTATAATGCTTTGCCTCAGGAATACTTTCAGATGCGGGGGGGGGGGGGAGGGAATCAGAGGGGGGAGAAGGTGGGAAGGTCTCACAAACTTCTAAAGCCTATTGTTTTTAAGAGAGACAGAGAAAGGGCACAATGCCCTTTTGAATGCTTTGCAACTAATGTGCCCCTCCTCCTCTTCTGAAACCTGAACTGATCCATCACCTCTGGGAGGGGATAAAAAAGAAGTCAAGAAGCAAGCACCACATTGGATTCCTTCCTAGGCTGGGTGATTTAAAGTCAAAATAGTCATTCCTGGGGCTGCAACCACTTTCCATCCTCCCCCTGTGTAAACGCCTTCTCTCACGCTGCATCATCCGCACCACCTTTCTCCCATGTAAACTTCTCTCAAGTGCAGAGTCCCTTCACGCCACCTGCCTCACGTACACACATGCACTCACAGTGTGCTGCTACAGATCTGCCACCACCACCCCGCCCCGCTACCATGGAGAAGGAGGAAGCAGGAGCCGCCCCCCCCAGCACATCCATACAGCAGAGGCCACAGCAATATCCTCCCCAGGAGTGGCAGCCCAGGGAGGAGGAGGAAGAGGAGCCACACTGTGGGGCAAGAGACAGGCCCCGCGGTGTTGCACCTCTTCCTTTTCCCCCTCGGTCAGCTCAGAGAAGCTGTTGCAGAAGCCTCTGCTGGGGAGCCCCCTCCCCTCCGGCCTCCTCCTTTGCCCTGGGGTGTGTGTGTGAGTAGGTGGCAGATTGGAGGGGGCTGGCACCTGACTTTGGAGGTTTGTTCTGAGGATGCCCCTGCTTTGCCTCTTCTCTGGACTTAATTTGTTGCCTTTTCTGTAATTTTCCACCACCCATATTTGTTGGAGGAGATTTTTTTTTTTTTTTTAAAGCCTTAATTTACTGGAACTCTGCTCTAGTGAGTGTTTACATACTGCTGATGGTAAGGCTAGATAGTGCAGGGGTGAGGAGCTTTTTTCAGCCCAAGGGTCACATTCCTTTCTAGGCAACCTTCCAGGGGCCACATGCCAGTGGTGGGCAGGGCCAGAGGCAAAATTAGGTGCAGGACGTAATGTAAATGGCACTTTTGTACAATCGGCTCACTGCTACCCCCCCCCTCCATCCCCAGCAGGTGAGGCATTCTCAGAGTTCAAGGACACATCTCATCCAGACAAAAGCATTCAACAAGGTGCCAAGCAGGGCTGTTGAGGGATGTAGCCTGGGGAGGGGGTGTGGCTGGGGATGGAGCGTGGCCCGAGGAGAGTGTTGAGGGCCAGATAGTCAGGCTTGGAGGGCTGCATCTGGCCCCTGGGGTTGAGGTTTCCCACCTCTGTTATAGCTCTGTATATACTGCCAGTTCTTGGCAGTGTTGGCATTAACTCATATTGGCGCATATAGTGTAAAGCTGCTTCAGGCATTACTGAAAAAGCACTTCCCACCTCTGGGTTCTAATAGCAATGTTGCTTGTAACAACCTTGTAAGTAAATTAACAAAAGATACTAGCCTGCAAAAAACCCACTTTACTAGCTTTGGGGGGCTGGTAGAGGAGGGATGGAGAGCTCCGTCCCTCCTGCAGCACTTCTATGCTGGGGGCAGAACACCGCTCACTTGCCTAAACACAGTTCCTGCCCTCCTATTGCTGTCAAGCTAGTGCTTAATCAAAAGGATAGCTTATAGCAGAAGTTAGAGACAGCCAGTGCGGCCTAGTGGTTAGAGTGTCAGACTAGGACCTGGGAGACCACGGTTCAAATCCATGCTCAGCCACAAAGTTCACTGGGTGGCCTTGGGCTAATCAATGTCTCTCAGCCATACCTAAGAACATAAGAAGAGCCTGCTGGATCAGGCCAGTGGCCCATCTAGTCCAGTATCCTGTTCACACAGTGGCCATCCAGACGCCTGTGGGAAGCCTGCAAGCAGGACCTGAGTGCAAGAGCACTCTCCCCTCCTGTAGTTTCCAGCAACTGGTATTTGGAAGCATACTGCCTCCATCTATGGAGACAGCACATAGCCATCATGGCTAGTAGCCATTAATAGCCTTATCTTCCATGAATTAATCCTCTTTTCAAGCCATCCAAGTCAGTGGCCATCAGTGCTTGTTGTGGGAGTGAATTCAATAGTTTAACTGTGCCCTGTGTCAAGAAGTACTTTCTTTTGTCCATCCTGAATCTTCCTACTTTCAACTTCATCAGATTTCCATGAGTCCTAGTTATGAGAAAAGCAGAAAAACATTTCTCTATCCACTTTCTCCATGCCACGCATAATTTTATACACTTCTATCATGTTGTCTTTCACTCACCTTTTCTCCAAACTAAAAAGCCCCAAATGCTGCAACCTTTCCTCATAGGGGAGTTGCTTCATTCCTCTGATCATTCTGATTGCTCTTTTCTGAACCTTTTCCAGGTCTCCAATATCCTTTTTGAGGTGAGGCAACCAGAACTGTGCACAGTATTCTAAATGTGACTGCATAATAGATTTGGCATTATGATATCAGCAGTTTTATTTTCAATACATTTCCTAATAATCCCTAGCATGGGATTTGGCTTTTTTTTTACAGCTGCTGCACACTGGGTCAACATCTTCATCAAGCGATCCACTACAACCCCAAGGGCTAGTTCCTGGTCAGCCACTGCCAGTTCAGACCCCATAAGCGTATATGTGAAATTTAGACTTTTTGCCTCAATATGCATAACTTTACACTCGTTTTTATTGAATTGCATTTGTCATTTTACTGCCCATTCACTCAGTTTGGAGAGGTCCCTTTGGAACTCTTTGCAATTCTTTTTTATTTTAACAACCCTGAACAATTTAGTATCGTCACCAAACTTAGCCACCTCACTGCTCATCCCTAACTCTAGATTGTTTATGAACAAGTTAAAAAGCACGGGTCCTAATACCATTCCTTGGAAGACTCCACTTTCTAAATTCCTCCACTGAGATAACTGTCCATTTATTCTTACTCTCTGCTTACTGTTTCCTAGCCAGTTCCTAATCCACAAGAAGGACCTCTCCTCTTATTCCATGACTGCTAAGCTTACTCAAGAGTCTTTAGTGAGGTATCTTGTCAAACATTTTTGAAAGTCCAAAAGTCCAAGTACACTATTGCGTATCTTCTGGATCACCTCTACCTATGTGCTTGCTGACACTCTCAATGAAGCTGGTTCTGCTTCAGCAAGGCTTGTTCTTCTATATGCTTATCTTTAACAATACTTTCTACCAGTTTTCCTGGGACAGACGTTAAGGTAGCCAGTCTGTAATTTCTGAGGAACCCCCCCCCCCGATCCCTTTTTGAAATGAAATGAATATTGCTCAGAACCATAGGTTACCACATGTAAAAGGAAAATCCAAAATACATATTAAAATACAAATCATATTAAAACAAAACACAGTTCAACAACATACAGTAAAAGAACAATACATTTCAGATAAAATTTCCTCTCCTGAGCGAAAGCTACCCTGACCCACCCCATGTCTTAGTGTATAAATACTACAGTCATAATAGCGCTGGGGCACATCCCACTCACCCCACAAGGTGTTTTTGTTATTTAACCCTTACTTTTCCCGCAGCGAGACCAAAGTTTGCCACCTGAGTAGTTATAAATATATCATTGCCTGCTAACAGAATGCATATCTGCTCCAGGGGAGGTCTATTTGACAGGGAGTGAAGGGTGTAGGAAAGAAATTTTAACCTTGGGGACTTATATAGAGGGCAACTTAGTAAATAATGTATAATGTCCTCAACTTCACCAGATTCACAGACACAAACTCTTTGTTGGGTTGGAATGTTAGAAAACCTCCCATCCAGAAAAGCAGAGGGCATAGTCTGAAGTCGTAAAGCTGTGAATGATTTTCTCGGGGTGCCACTGTCAGAAATGTGAAGTATTTCTCCATGCCAAATGTTGTTTTGTATAGTGGGTATCAAATAGAATATGACATTTGGGTAACTGAATAGAGGTCCCACCATTTAGATTAATGATGGGTTCTTTCTTTTAAAGCCTGCTGTTACATTAGCCACTTTTCAGTCCTCAGGTATGGAGGCAGATCTGAGGGATAAGTTATATTTTTTTGTTATATTTTTGTTGGGTAGATGTGATTTGTCAATTCCTATTTTGTCTATTAAGCCTAGAACTTCATCTCTCGTAGCCACTATTTGTCTAAGTTCCTCAGACTCCCTTCCTACAAAAGTTAGTTCAGGCACAGGGATCTGCCCTGTATCCTCTGCTATGAAGACAGATGCAAAGAATTAATTTAGCTTCTCTGCAGTCTCTTTATTCTGCTTTAGCACACCTTTGACTCCCTTGTCATCCAAGGGTCCAACTGCCTCCATAGATGGTCTCCTGCTTTAAATGTAGTACGAATTTTTGTTTTTATATTTTTGGCAATGTGCTCCTCAAATTCTTTTTTAATATCCCTTATTGTCTTCTTGCATTTCTTTTGCCAGAATTTGTGTTCCTTTTTATTCTCATTCGGACAAGACTTCCAGTTTTTGAAAGAAGCCTGCTTGCCTCTAATCGCTTCTTTGACTCTACTCATTAACTACACCAGCATCCTCTTGGCCCCGGTGGTTGGGGAAGTTTCCTCTTTTGAAGTAAAATGTGACTGTGTTGGATTTTCTTGGCAACTGGCCATTTACATGTATGTTTAATTTAATAGCACTATGGTTACTGCTCCCAATTGGTTTGACAACACTTTCATCTTGCACCAGGTCCTAGGTGCCACTTAAGATTCAGGGACACTCCTCTGGTTGGTTCCATGACTAACTGTTCTAGGGCACAGTCATTTAGGGCATATAGAAGTCTTACCCCTTTGTCATGACTGGAGCACATACATAGCCAGTCTGTGTCAGGATAGTTGAAGTCACCCTTTACTACAACATTTCCTAGTTGTTGTGAGAATAAAATGGGAAGGGGAAGAACCATATGTGCCACCTTAAGATTCTCAGATGAAAGGCTGGATATAAATGTAATAAATACAATGAAATGAAAAGCATTCAAAGGCGAACTTTTTAGCAGGCTGTACTCGCACCTCTAGCCTGAGCAAGTTAGCTGCTCAGCTTTAGAAAGTGCCACCAACCAAATGCAGAAGTGGTGGCAATGTATTTTCTTGAGTAGCATCTGAGGCTACCACCCCACCCAAAAAAGCCAAAGTGGTCATAACTGCTGTTTTTTTAAAAAACAACACTGTTGTATTTTACATATAAGGCATGCTCAGGATAGCATTCTACTGATATTCAGAAAGTTGTGCTCCCAGACTAGTCCCCCATGCTGCCCCATGGCTCAGATGCATGGTTCGTAACAACTAGAAGCCATACTCCCAGTGCAGTGGGCCCAAGCCTGTGGAGCTCCCTCCCAACTGAGATTAGACAAGCACCCACCTTGTTGAACTCCAGGCCCATGACTACAACTTTCTTGTTCCAGCTGGCATTTTAAGGTAGTCTTTGGATTTATGATGATTTTACTGTTTATTTTATGTATGGCTTGTTGTTATGTACACCACTTAGAAATGCAAATGATTAAGCAGTATATAAATGCTCTTGACTCTGCCACAAACTTGTAGCAGAGGATATTACCTTTGGCTCATTTTTACTTTTTAAACATCTTTATCAGAAAGCATTTATGAAAACAAAGGGTCTTTCCAGTGTTGTATCCTTATAATGCCACTGCAGTTACTGAATAAAGGTGTCCATTTGCCTCCTAAATTAGATATATTCCATTCTTTCAACAAGCTTTAACCATCAAAATGTTAATTTTGTGAATATCTTAAGATTTTAAACAACCACTGCATGATAGTCTGAGATAGAGGGAAGTTCTCAATGCCGAACCAAACTATTTTTGTTGCCGTTCAAACATTCCCTTTAAGATTTGCAACTCTGAGATCCTTTACCTCAATAAAGGAAGAGGCTCAGATTTTCATCTGTCGTAGTAGCCTTGCTTCAGTAATTTGATTCCAATAAACAATTGCAAATGGACAACTCTACCAAACACATAAGTAACTCTGCATCATCGTGTTGAGACTTCCAGCCTTGCCCTCCTGATATGAAAATAATTTCAAGGCTTTTTCACATTGCTTTGTACAAGTTTATTTCAAAATAACAAAAGGGACTCCCTTTTCAGCCTAAGACTTGTGCTGCCTCTCATGCTGTCAAATCCGTTTAATGGAGGTGAGAGACACGGGCTGCTTTCACACTGCATTTTTTTCTGTTATTCTGATGATTTCTTACCTGCCAATTTGTGCATTATATTTGATCTTTCACATAACGTACAAGCTAGTTCTGGAATTCTAGTGGAATATAGTGCAAGTTTAGTGTTAATTTTCATAATAAATAATACCAGAAATAATCCATTTGCAGGCTTGGGAACCTGGAAAATTGTGGGAGTTTTTCACTAGCTGCAGCTGCTCACATGACAGGCATCCTGGCCTGCAGTGCATTCCTGCCCTTCAGGTGCATGGAGGGGGGGGGAGGTATTTTCACCCGATGAAAATTGTTCCGGTATTTCAGCATAGAGAGCCAGTGTGGTGTTGTGGTTAAGGGGCTGGACTATGACCTGGGAGACCAGGGTTCGAATCTCCACACAGCCATGAAGCTCACTGGGTGACCTTGAACCAGTCACTGCCTCTCAGCCTCGGAGGAAGGCAATGGTAAACCACCTCTGAATACCGCTTACCATGAAAACCCTGTTCATAGGGTCACCATAAGTTGGGATAGACTTGAAGGCAGTGCATTTCTATTTTTTTTCATTCCAGCATAGGCGCTGATAGCAGCAGCATTCCCCCCCACACACACACGGGTCTATACAACTATTTTTTTTAAAAAAAATCAGATGCTAAAGGGGAGGGGTTGCATGGCAACAGGATGAGATCTTAGACCTGCACAGCAGAGGACTACAGTGCACAGGTGTATAATGGGTGAGGGATGAAAACAAGACATTGTTCGTTGCATCCGTGTGAAAGACATTTTTATGAAATGACAGTATATCAGCTGTAAAAGCCACTGTTCCTTAACGCAACAGGTACTGCAGTGGGAAAGGAATTTTAGAAATTGGGACAGAAGCACTACCATTTAAATCTGTTAAACTAATGCATTAAGTCCCAATGTCTGAAAGCAGCCGTGATCTGTGGAACCCTTTAACATCCCCTCTCCTGGTTTAACTCTTATGCTTGCTCATTAAGCCCTGTTCAGAGGAGTCAGGCATCATTTCTGCCAGGAGTGAAACAGGACCATTCTAAAGCAATCAGTGGAAAAGCTCCTCACTGAAGAGAAGATCATCAAGACAAATAAAAGTTATAGCAAGAGACCTTTCCTATCACACAGGTCCAGGACATAATTGGGGGTGGAGGGGGCTGTGTATCCCTGCAGCCTCATGGATAGTCCCATCTAGGACCATTTCCTGAATATTCAGCTTGTCTCTGTGTTGAGTTTCTAGTCCTTTTTGTTTTCAGGAGTATAGGAAAGAACATTCTATCACTTCCCTGCTGAAATGTTCAGTAAATAAAGTTGCCTCTACTTTACACCGCTCTGGCTAATGAGTGCAAAAAGCATGGGGATGTCTTAATGAGCACTTCACAATTCTCATAAATTATTACCATATGATATTATTGCACATTTTTAATATTATATTGGGATGTATTCAGCTAAGTCAGAGTAGACCACTGAAATCAATGGATTTAAATTAGTCGGGGCTATTGACTTTGTTAAATTCAACCTGTTATATTTTAACACGTATATTTATTTTTTTGTAGTCAGTTTCACATTGATTTATGGTTATTCCCTCAAGCTTCCCACCACAAAATGCCTGGCTTCCCTGCTTGGACAGTCGAGGATGAAGTTGGCTTCTGCTATTACCCAGTCCTGTGTGACAGAGCTGTGTGAATGGCCTGAATAAGGAAACAAATCTGAATATTATATATCCATCCCTCATTATGCAAATTCTGTTTGGGCAGAGATCATGCAAAACAGATTTAAAAGATACGAAGCTGAATCATAAATTTGAGGATGAACCTTCTGTGATTTGCTTTTTCTGTTAACTGGGTAGAGCAGAGGCCACAGGAGTGTCTGTGTTAGCCCAGAGCAATTGGTCCAATTTGGATAGTTGGCTGCGGGGGTGGGGGGGAGAGGGAGAGGGAGGCAGGGAGGCTATAAGTCTCTTCCATGATGAGACCAATGACTGTGAGGGGGCCAGAGGGAGGATTACTCTAATGTAAATGGTGTTCCAGCAGCCCGTCATAGTTCTCTGCAGTAGTGTCAAAGGAGACAAATTAGCTATTTGGTTTTAATGCCGCCTGCCAGCTCTGTTTGCCCGGTGCTGCTGAACGGCCCTAGTGGGAGGAGCAAGGGGGAGGTTTGGTCAGCTCAGCAAGGTCCCATCTATGACACATCCTACGGTGCCCTCCCACCCCCCTCGCATTGACACCAGCACAGGGACCGTGGAGCTGCTGAAAGAGTTCTTTGTGGCAAAGTTGATGATTTTGCTCTTATTACCCGAGGAGTTTGAATTCTCGCTGCGTTAAGTAATTCTGGGCCTGGAAAACAGCTATTGTCCTTAGGCCCAGGAGCCGATGGGAAGTGTTGAACATTCCTCTTCGGGCTTCTATGGTGTTCTTTTCACTATAGATATTGCCTTTTCATTAAATGCCATCTCTCTTCCCCCCATCCCCGAGGAGATTGTGCTATTTGTCCAGTTGTTTTGGTAGTCTGTGTGAGAAAGAAATCTCTTAAAAGAATCCAGTAGGTTAAAGTAAGAGACTGGTCATTCTCCATGATGAGTTATGATGACCAGCTATGTTTTGGAGTCCAGACAGCTTATGAAAAAGAGGCAGTGAACTAGCTGCATACATCTCACTAGTCTGTTGCCTTGAAAGAGAGTTAAAATTTCTGGCTGGCACAGGTTTTATCATCTTCCCATAGAGTTTTATCTAGGCCTCAACCCTTGTTTCAAATTGTTGTAATTTGCATCATGAGAAAATCAGGGAATGGTATTTTCAATGCGTTTTTAAAAAAATCTGTATCTCATACTCTTCCACCCCATTATATAGCTACTCCAGCTGTAATTGCATCTTAACGCTGATGAAGGGATCTCTACATAAACAGTTATTTCATATGACACCAAACCGTTGTATCGCAGCTCTCCAAGAAATTATCCTTATACAAATGGATGTGGCTACTTTGTAAGTCACAGGAATAGCGTGTGTGTGTGTGTGTGTGTGTAATTATATTACATGAAACTGATGATGGATTATGAAAGGCATAGGATCCTTTCACACACTATGCAGAGAAAAACCCAAGAGTGCTAGTATGTATGCACTCAACAGGAAGCTACAGTCAATCACAGCTCCCTAATAAGTGTATCTATAGTAGGCATATGTTGAAAACATGCTTGTCACAGGTACTTTTAAAGAAAGATATACACCTGATACGATTCCAATATACACACAAAATAAAATTTGTCAAATAGCCGCAAGTGTTTTACATCTGTAAAATATTTAGGGCAGTGTGTACTTGGTATGGGGCGGGGGGACCTTGTAGGACAGTAAATGTAAAATCCGAAAAGCTGGATTCTGTGGCCTACATTTTGAAAAGCAGCAAGATCTACCTATAAATTATGCAAATGTGCATATAGTTGCACCTTATGCTTAATTCTATTTCTGTAAGTAATTGGGTTGGGGCACATTAGCTTCACCCTCCTGACAACTGTAAATCTTCTGCAGGCCACCTGGCTTTGTTTCAGAGATTCACTGAATATTGTCTACGTTCTGTTAAGCCTATCTATAATCATAAGAACTAGAAACATATCTTTAAAATATGAAAGGGAATTCTTGGGATGCTGAAATTGGTTCTAATTTTTTGCACTTAATCTGTGTTAGGTATAAAATTGCAGGATATCAAGAGCCCTGAAAACAGTGTGTGATTGTATTATGCCATGTATGGATTCCCCCCCCTCCATATACTTCCACCCAAATATTGTAACCACCATTTTCTGAGACAACAGAATGGCATAAAACTGTCAGACTGTAATAACTTTTAAGGACCTTCAGTCTGCGTATATTATATATACCCCTTCTGTTGCAGGCATATCACGTTTTCCCAGCACTCAGATGTCGCTATGTTTAAACACAGGTCCTTCCCTAGCCAGTGTGTTCTCACTGCTTTTGTGAGTGCAGTGTGGAACATGGCTGCACAATTGTCAGAGGCAGCTGCTGGGTCACCCCTGTGAGAATTACTTTCTCCTCAGTCCTACCTGTGCCATTTAGTATTTTTGGTTTTGTTTGTTTTTAAAGTGACCTCAGTTGCTGTGCACTCCCCCTGCGGTGCTCCACCGCTCTGGAACGCACATCCAGCACTCATTGAAAACAAAGTTCAAAAAGTAGTAGGCTCAAGTAATTGCCTTTCAAAGTGCTTCACTGCTGACGGAACCTTTCCTTCAAAGAAAATTGTGCTTATCCAGTACCACTTCTACCACCCCAAACCTTCCCTCCCCTCCCTCCTAAGCTGGGAATATTGGCACCAGTTATTCCTGTTTCAGGAAGGCAGCCTATACCCTATCCAAGATATAGTGCTATTTGCACTGGACTATGATTAGTGCAAATGAAGTGATAAAAGTTTCTTGTTTTTGTTTTAATCACTTGGAAAACAGTTGAACTGTTATGGCTTCACCCAAGGAACCATAAGAACTGAGATAGGCATGTGCATTCCTTGTGAGAACTTATCTTCATGTTTTTCTAGACCCAGCAGGGGGTGCTGTAGGAACTGGGCCAGGGATGATGGGAATTACAAGGGGCGCCTGTGATACTGTAACGATAGCAAGAGTTCTTGCTATCTCTTGTACAAAGTAATGGCAAGAAACTGGATGCAAGAGTGATTTTTCTCTTCCAATTCCTAGAGTAGTCGTCTTGTTAGGCTCTTGCAGCAAAAGCAACAGTCTTCTGGCACCTTTATTATTTATTTATTTATTACATTTATATACCGCCCCATAGCTGAAGCTCTCTGGGCGGTTTACAGCAATTAAAAACATTAAAAACAAATATACAAATTTTAAAAGAAAAAAAATTAAAAACACAATTTAAATTTTTTAAAAAACAATTTAAAAACATGTGCATGTCATAACCATCATGCAGCTGATGAAGTGGACTTTAGTCCACAAAAGCTTAAGCCATAATGAAATGTGTTAGTTTTCAAGGTGCCACAAGCCACTCTCTGTTGTTTTCTCTCCCAGGTTAGCAAGCAGGAGGGATTTAGTTAGAAAAGGCTGTTGAAGCCAGTTTAGCTTCAACAGTTTAATCCAGCAGGGGGCGGTGTTCAAAGTAATGGGCAAGAGCACTTTCACAGGAAGAGACAGATAACCTAGCTCAATATTACTTGCATCTACCCACCCGACACCCTGCACAGACTAAATCAGGTTAATTAAAAACCAGATAAGGAATCAGAACGTGTTTTTCTCAGGACAGCTGGTAACCAAGGGTTTGTTTTTCCACATGGCCGCTCCAGGTGGGAGGTAGGCCAATCCCAAAGAGTTAATGGTTAATTCTCAGTGGCCACTCAAGCCCACCCCACCCACCCCGTTTTTAAAGAGATTGCTTTACTTGCTTGTTCTTTTTGTAAACAGACTTTGCAGCCAATGGTGGGTGGAGAGGAAAGCGTAAGGCTGCTTAGAAACAGGCAAAATATTTCTGAGAAAAATTAATACTTTCAGAGCAGAAGGTTTTGTTTTTGTTTTTTTAAAAAAAGGCAAAACCTTCTTGGGCTTCTGAAAACTTCCTACATTTACATTTTTGATTCTTGATTGCAAAATGCTTGTTTGATTATTTTGCTTTCCTTCTTGTCGAGCATAGTGTTAGATGATTAAATTTAGCCAGAAAAAAAAAGAAGGCTTGAAATGTGAGAAAAAGCTAGTATAGGACTGCTAACTTTCTCTTACTTACTTGATTTTCACCAAGCCCAATTGCAAAAACTCTTTGCAGCTTAACAATACACTGAAATGCATAAAGTGTTTAAAATGCTATTGTTTAATTCACTAAATTGCACACGCCGAGCTGTACCTCTTGCCAGTAAATTTGGGCCTTAATAGGAAAATCTTACAGCACTTCTAAAAGAGTCAGATCCTATCCAGGGTTCATCTCCCAGACCTTCCCTGAGCTGCCAGGGATTGAACCTGGGACCTATTGCATGCAAAGTAGGGCTGAGCCCTACTGCCCTTCCTCATCAATGGACTCTCTGAGACATTTCCCATAAGACTTTGCTACCTGAATGAGTTTACTGGGACAAATGCCAGTCTCTGATTTTTGTGTTTGTGTATGTGGCTTTCCCCAGCCTGGAAGAGAACAAACCAGGAACTTCTTATATGTGGAGCCTCTGTTGTTCTACTGAAATATAGATACACATGAAGCCCCCTTCACTTTTGAGCTCTTGGGGGAGCCAGAGCACATAGGACTGCACATGTCATCTGCCACTCACCAGAGGCCACAGGATGCTCTGATGGTAGAGGCACTGTCAGACTTGGCTTCGTAAAAGCCTACTCATGCATTGTGTGCAGAAGGAGGACTGGGTTCTATGACATTGTCATGCTGTCTCTGCTGTAGATTGGTTTCTTTCTTGCATGGATAATTTGGGGTATGGTCATCAGATCTCTACATAATACTTGGTGGATGGCAGTTGAATTGCCATGGTCACTTTGGGAGTGGACTCGGACTCCAGTGTTGCTATAGTATTTCATGCGTGCGTGCGTGCGTTGCTTTACCGCTAGGAGTGCATGCACAGGCTTGTTGGGACTACATTACTTGGGTACAACACATTGTGTAGTGGCCATTGGCATAGTGGGATCATAGAATTGGCCTGTACAGCCTAGCAGAATCTTCCTGTAGAGCAAGGATGGGGAACCTGTGGCCCTCCAGATGTTGCTGGACTGCAACATCCATCATTCCTGACCATTGGCCATGCTGGCTAGGGCTGATGAATGAATGAATGAATGTTTATTTCGGTCCATGACCAGCAAGCAAAATAAATACATACAAAAAACATAAAACACATGTTTCCAAATCCATAAATCTAGGGCTGATGGAAGCTGGAGTTTAAGAATATCTGGAGACCCACAAGGGGTTCCCCATCCCTGGTGTATAACATAGATGAGTGTGAAAAGAGTTCTACGAGAGGAGGGCAAGTGGACAGGAAACCAAAACTGTTCTGTATATGCCTCATGGTTGGTACACACATGTTATAATCAAGAGGGCACTTTCAGTTGATTGGCAACCCCCTGGGCAGGGTGACATTATTTTTAAGAATGCCAAAGTCTAAGGCTGAGAGCTGGCACTGGGCCCAGGGCAAGATGCATGATCAGCTCCCCCTCCCTAAATCTTCCTACAAACCAAATGCTACTTTCTTTAAACAAGTTTTTAAGTGACTTAGATTGAAGTTGTGTTTGCAAAGCATAGCATAATATATTATGTATATTAATTTTTATTTAATATATAATCTAATAACTTAAGGAATGGCTTGGATCTAGGGAAAGACTGCATTCTCCCATACAAGCCTGCCTGCCCAGACTTCGAGATCTGTTTGGGAGGCCCTTTCTTTGGTCCCACCACCAGGAGACACATTGGTAAGGATGCAAGAGAGGGCCTTCTCAGTGGTTTCTTCCAGGCTGTGGAACTCTTGCAAGGGAGGCTAGGCTGGCCCCCCTCCCTGATGTTCTTTGCCTACAGATGAAGACCTTTCTGTTCATGAGGACTTTGGGTAACTGACTGGCTGCTGAGGACAGGGCTCTTAATTGATGGGTGCGTACTTTATTGGATCCTGGCCTGACCCATTAAGCTGTTATGCCTAAAAATGCATAATTTTTGTGTTGCAAAAAAAAGTTAATGTTTAAAAATATATATTCAGCATTATTTTGAGGCATTTACTTTATATCAGTTCGGGCTATTTTTTATGCTGTTTCCAATGGTGTATATAATTTTAATTTGTTTTACTTGATACAGGACCTACAAATGAGGTCCAGGAAATTCACAGTTGTCCTAAATTTTCTGCAAGTACTGAACACTAATATTAACTTGATGTTTGAAGAACAAGTATGTCTCATATTTGGTTTTGTTCACAAAAATGAAAGAAAGGGTAAATATGCAAATTTATTTAGGTATGCTAAGTGTACAAGCGAATTTAATTCACAAGGAAGTATTCAATAATGAGATACAAGACCAATCTATCCTTACCTTGAGCATAATGCTAGTGCATCTCTGTTCTTCTGCTTCAGCAGAATCCTCATTAGCTTTTTCTTCTAATACTTAAGCATCTGATGACTGGCTTTCACTATCTCATCACCACAGGCTGAATAACTTACTTGACTTTTTTGTTTGCTTTTTAATATTTTTCCCTTTTTTCTTCTGTGCTCCAGACTTATTTTTATACTCCATAATGTTAATTATACCTGAAAACAATGCCAACACGCATGTCAACTTGTTTCAGCATGTTCCAGTCACAAACTAGGAAGAACATGCACTCCTACATATTAACTTTCTGTCTACCACTGTAGTATACTGTTCCTTTAAGAGAACAGCTCGTTGAGCAAATGAGAACTGGGGCCTAGTAGTTCTGGTCTCAAGGTGTATGTCTGCATCATGTTAATAGAAGTTGCTGCTTGCAGAAGACTTGGATATGCTGAGATTTAGCAAGAGACTTTATAGCCACTCTCAGGTCTGTTGAGATACTGAAATTTATTTTGAAATGTATTGTTTGGGTTTTCATGACCCAGGCTCCCAGAGGCTCGGGCCCTCCACAGGTCTGGGGGCCCGGGGTTTTGGGCCCCCACCTCCCTCTCCTCAGGTCTGCCCCTGACATTCTTTGCAACATGACAAGAATAGTAGAACACAACCCTCAAAAAGTGCAGTGTGGCTGCTTATTGCAGCAACATACCTTGAGCTAGCTCAGGGGACTGGAGAAAAAAGGTATGTTTGGCAAAGCTCTTAAAAGACAGAGCTTGGAAAAATTACTTTTTTGAACTACAACGCCCATCAGCCCAATCCAGTGGCCATGCTGGCTGGGGCTGGTAGGAGTTGTAGTTTTAAAAAGTAACTTTTCCAAGCTCTGTTAAAGGATATATGGTTCAAACCAAGAATGTGCTTGGGAGTAGGCCTGGGTATGAGGCAACCATCTGAACGTCAAAATTCCAGCAGCACCTGCCTCAGTTGTGTAAATGCCTGGAAGAGAGAGAGAGAGACACGCTGCCTGAACCTCCAAAGGAGAGATACACAGAAGTAATTTAGCAGGTTGTGAGCCAGGTGCGCTTAGGCATTGACAAAGCTGTAAAAGAGAAGAAGTCATGACAGATGTTTAAAAATGATAAAAGGCTGACCCAGTAGCTCTTGATAATTTAACATGCTGCTGTTATGCTGCTCAGTGTATGAGAAGACTGAAGTGGCAATGTTTTGATTTAATTCAAAGGGCAAGGGCCATAGTGGCAGAGATTCTGCCTTACATGCAGAAAGTCCCAGGTTCAATCCCTAGCATCTTCAGGCCAGTCAGAATAGACAATACTGGGCTAGATGGACCAATGGTGTTCACACAGTATAAGATAGTTTGCTATGTTCCTAATTTATCTAAGCCAAAAACCAAAAAGTAAAAAAATCCTCAGGCTTCTTAATGTGTTCCAGGCATTGTGTGCTTCTCTTTCAGATTCTTTCTTTGAGCGAGCATTTTTCCACCCACCCCATTTATTCAGCATGGATTTTAATGTTCCCTCAACCTTTGTTTCCCGCAGCGTTGCAAGGACAGAGTGAATGCCTTGGCCATTGCTGTGATGAACATGTGGCCGGGCACCAGGCTGCGAGTGACGGAGGGCTGGGACGAAGACGGGCACCACCTGCCCAACTCCCTGCACTATGAAGGCCGGGCACTGGACATCACGACGTCTGACCGAGAGAGAGAGAAATATGGCATGCTGGCCCGTTTAGCAGTGGAGGCTGGCTTTGACTGGGTTTACTATGAGTCCAAGGCGCACATTCATGTGTCAGTGAAAGCAGGTAAACAGGAGAGGAGCTCACCAATTACAGGAAAGGGTGGTGGTGGTGGAGACTATGAATGAGGTTTACACAGCGGGCTATGGAGACGGGGCTTCTTGGGGTACACCTGCAGTTCTGAGAGAGGAGGGGTTCAGAGTCCCGCTCTTAAGGAATGGGAGCAAGACCAAACTTTTTAAACATTTTTGCTATCTTAGTGGATTTTTGTTGTTGTTTTGTCTAACAATGACATCCCTTTTGTATCCTAGAACTGGGGCATAACAGGCCTTCCTCATTCATCCTCAGATTTTTTCTATTTATTTATTTATTTTTTTAAAACATACAAGATAACATCCATTAGCAAATTTAGGTCTGCGATATATATATTTGGTGGTAGCATCAGGGGAGTCATTCTCAGATTCTGATGTGAAGCCCTGGAAAGAAAATGGGAACATCTGAGAAAAAAACTTGCTTTTTTCTGTTTCCTCCCCAAGTTTTTCAATCCCCCCCACCCCGGGCCATCACATCTCTAGTCTTCACACACCCATTTTAGATCAGCAGTGAGCCCTGGTACCCACATCCCACATGTGTGGGTTTGCATGCGCACACTGATTTGCAGCTCATGCTTGGCTCTGGGCCCACTGGCTTCCCCACTTTCTGAAGGTTCCCTTGCCCCATTGCCCACCCTGTTTAGCCCCCTTTTTAGTGTCAGGTTCTCTTTCCTTTTATCTCTTGCTGTTAGCAAAGAACAGGTGCTCAGATGTGAAGATGGCTCTAAAAAGAGGGTGAACCTCTTCCACTCACTGCAGCAGAATGAGTGCTGTTCCCTTCACTGAACTGCACCTAAGATGCTGCCAAGGACTGTCCTATGGTAAGGCTGGCTTTGAACAAGAGATAAGACACACACCCCTCCCTCCCTGCATTTCATGTATGGTCCTGGCAGGCATGAAAACATGGCAAGGAGGTTGGGATACTTCACTTCTTATCCACAGCCAGAGAAGAGGCCTCTGAGACAAAACGGAGTAGGCTGGAAGTCCAGTGCCATGCTTCTAATGACGTCTCCTTATGCTTCCTTAGATAACTCCATGGCTATTCGTGCTGGGGGCTGTTTTCCTGGTGATGCTGCAGTGACTTTGCAGAGTGGTGAGAAGAGAGGCCTTTCAGAGCTTCGCCGGGGGGACTATGTGCTCAGCGTAGATCAGCGTGGGCAGGTGACACCAAGCGAGGTTTTGCTGTTCCTTGACCGCGACCAGCACCGGCAGACCACCTTTGTGGCCATTGAGACGGACGGCCCTGCTCGCCGGCTCCTCCTCACACCTTCACACCTTGTCTTTGCTGCACGGGACCCAGCCAACTGCACGGCAGACTTTTCCCCTGTGTTTGCCAGCCGGGTGCGCGTGGGGGACTCGGTGCTGGCACACCAGGCAGGGGACATTCAGTTGCACCCTGCCCGGGTTGTCCGTGTTTGGTGGCAAGAGGACATTGGGGTGTATGCCCCCTTGACTTTGCATGGCACCATTCTGGTGAACGGGGTGTTGGCTTCGTGCTACGCTGTCCTTGAGAGCCACCAGTGGGCACACCATGCCTTCACTCCACTAAGGCTTGTCCACAGTCTCTTCTCACTGTTGCCTCTTAGGGGTGAAGCCAGGAACTGCAGTGTCCAGGAGGCAGGCGTGCACTGGTATTCACAATTTCTGTACCAACTGGCAGGGGGTGTGCTGGGCCAGGACACCCTTCACCTGTAGAGACTTGAATGACAATGTGTCTGCCTTACGGATTTAAGCTCATCAAGCCATAAGACAAGGATAGCCGTGTCAGAAACTAACTTTGTCCCACACCTTGTTGGCCTTGGCTTAGCAATGACTCCTTTAGCTGGTGCCTCCTAAAAACATTGCAGTAAAGAGGGCACAAATAGGGGGAAAGGATGTGTCAGCAGACGGACCAGCTTGCGTGTATGTTGGATTTGGAAAGCATGATTTGGTTAACTGATACTAATACTCCTGCTGTGGGCTGCATACAGAAGACCCTGGGCTGTCTACAGATGCGTCTGTGGAACTTTCAAATATCCAAGGTGCTCTGTGTTCCTCCTCCTAAATTTTAGCATAAAGCCAGTAAGCCCATTGTCTAATTTTTGTGGGTGGGATGGATTCCCCCCCCCTTCTTACTGTTGTCCTAAGTGATCTCTGCTTGACATTAGGGTAAAAATGAGTTACAGCTCTTCTCCCTCTGCAGCTGCCTACCTTAGATAAGCGGGGGAAGAGTGTGGAGGGGGAGGCAGAAATGAGATCTTGTGGGTCCAAATGCAAAGGAGGTCTGGGAGAATAGGTCTGTTGTTCTCCTCTCCCCACCCCCCTCTGGAGGTGCGTTGCAGTAACTTGGAAGTCAGAGCCATGAAAGATAACTGAGTAGTTATTTGTTTTCTTCTCATAATTCTAGAGGTGTGTCCATGAACCAGTGGGGGGGGGGACACGTGTGTCTCAAGAGGGGCTGGGCAATGAGCCTGAGGCCCTATTCGAATGGGGGGGGGTTCTTTGAAACATGGTGTGCACAGGATCACTTTAACTTGGCATCCTTTACTTAGCTGAGTCACAGCACTGGATTCAGGAGGAAGAGGAGAGGTGCAAGAGGAGAGGCTCTAATCTCTTGCAGGGGATGGATTCTCTTCTGTAGGCTGGGACAACTGATTGGTTCTGTGAGGGGGAGCTGCAGCCCCTTCCTTCCCTTCCCTTCTCTGCCATCTGGGCCTTAATCAAGCCCTGTCTGCATTTTACTGTTGCCATTGAAGGTCAGGCAGGGCAATCTTTATACTTACTGCTGAAACTTAAAATCCATTCCTTCACTCTTAAGAAGTGCTGCTGTAACAGGTTTAACTCTCAGTTCCCGCTTCAGAGTTTTTATTTTTATATGTAGTAATTTTAAGTGTGATCTGTTGCCACCTCTGCTCTCATGGTGGGTATTAATTTGAGGTTTTGCCAGGAAGAGGAGTGGGAGGTTATTTTTGCAAGCTGCATTTAACTTCTCCTCCCCCCCTTTTTTACAGTAATATTTTTTATGTATGTTTTACTAAAGAGAATTTCTCCAACACCTTTGACAATAAATGTTTTGTGGGGGAAGGCTCCCTGCTTGGACTCTGGGTAAGGCCTGATACTAGAGTTAATGTATCCATTTCAGAAAATATCTGCTGTGTGTCTTCAACATGTGGCTTGGCCGGAAACTCCCATATTTGATTTATTGTATGGTTGTGCATAGCGTTCCATGCCGCACATCTGGATATGCCAGAAGACACGTTGGTCTGCACTGTTCATCTCAGAATATAGTTGGATTTCATACATGCTGCATTTAGACCAGTCCAGTTATTTCCTGTGAGTGAGGGAGCTTTACAGTGCATGAGCCTATAGAGGTCACTGGCCCATAATAGCTTCCCCAACAATTTCAACAGAGCCAACAGACCTGGGCTTGCACCCTTTTGAGTACAGTAGGGCCCCACTCATACGGTGGGTTACATTCCGGACCCCCGCTGTAAACTGAAAAGCGCTGTAAAGCGGAACTCATTGAATAGAATTGTGCACAATGCCCAAAAACCGCCGTAAAAGTGGAACAAGCGTCGTATGAGTGGGGCTTTAGTCTAATTGTGTTTAAATGAGACTGCTGTATTAGCGAAGCGCCATAAAGCAAAGCGCTGTAAAGCGGGGCCCTACTGTACATGGATCCACTATCCCCCTTGAAAAGTCTGGCAGGCCCTGCATATGCAAGATCTTTATGTGGTTCCTGGAGCTCAGGTAGGACTTTTGCACTGTCCACATCTGTGGGGGATAAAAGACTTGCTACCAGTTGGAACTGCTACCAGTTGGAGGTTCTGGAAGTGGGCTAGAAAGAGCATTGATCTGCCTTTTTCAATATATAGGCAGCCACTCATATCCCAGCCCAGAGTCTTCTTGCAGAGCACCAGCTTGCCTTGTTGGCACTCTTAGTCACGCCTGGGAGGGTGCCCCATCACCTCCTGCTGGGATGTTTGACTTCATGCCACCATTTCATACTCTCCTAATCCTGTTTCGCATTCCTGCCTGTGGCATTTGTATAATGAAGGTCAAGAGGGAGCAGGGAGCTGAGAGAGGCAACTGTTTACACTGGGCTGTGTGGGCGTGAAGTCTGGCTGCTTCTATGTCCTCTCTTGCTCTGTCTAGCCCCACTTTCTTCTCCCTTCCCCCCCCCACTGCTATACTCCACCCGTGTGGGTTAGTGGCATTCAGGGGACGTTCCTGTGCCTTCTTTAACAGGTACCTGTGACACAGTGGCAGGAGATGCAAGGAAAGGATGTTTGCCCTCCTGAGCCCAGGAGGATATCTTACTTGTTGTGAAAACATTATGTTGGAAACGGTGCATTTTATAGTAAAGGAGGCCCAGTTTCCCAACATGTACTAGCACCATTACTCAAGTCATACAGAAATATATAATAACGGTATTTTTTAAAAAATGGCTACAGGTTGATCAACAAAAAGTACACTTGGTCTATTCATTTCAGTGTTGCAATAAAAGAACCCCTTTCATTATGTACTTTGAATTGGAGCTCTCTGCCATAAAGCACTTGGCTATGTCTCAGGAATTTAGAATGGATCCTAGGACCACCATCCGTAGCATTGCGCGCTAGCTCTTTTCCTCTGTGTCTGGAGATGGCTGGAGAGGATAAGGTATCTAAAGATGTCCAAGTTGCCCTTCCATCAAAACATGTATCACCTTCCACTATATCTTACAATGGGAGAAGTAGGGGGAGTTTGAGGATTCCCAAGGAAGAAGGTGGGTAGTTTCCAGGCAAACTCATCCTCCAGTGTCACATTTCATTATTATTATCACTATACAATATCCTGACAAATATGGCACCATACCATTATTTATCCTCATTATCAATGAATAACTGTTTGTGTCACCTGCTGTACCTGTTACAACTTTGAGAGAGCAACCAACATCCAAGAGGGTAACTCTTAGCAGACAGCTTTGAAAACACCATGAGAAGCGTTCGCTTCAGATTATATAGCAAGAATTAATTCTTAGGGTTGGACTGAATATAATGCAAAGGGAGACTTCAGGATATTAGGGCTCAAAGTGGCATTGTTCTATTCTTGCGGAAGCCTCAAACATTTTACCTAAAGCATTGTAAACCTGTACCTGGGCTTTACCACTACAAATGGTGGGTGAAAGTTCACCAGCCTGAATGCTCCTCACAAAAACCTTAACCACACAGAGAAAACAAGAATGACAGCAAGAAGGCTGTGCTATAAACCTTCTTGGCATTCTGGTTTCCTGTTCGGGGAGACTTTTTTTTAATGGAGAGTAGCATCCTAGTCATGATGTCCAGGATCAGAGACAGAGAAGGAGACAGCTATTCTCCTCATGTCTTCCATGTGGATTTTCCAGAAGCAACTTTTTGGCCACTGTGGGAGGTGGGATGCTGGATTAAATAGTCCTTTGGTCTGATTCAATAGGGCTGTTCTAAAGCTGCAGTCTCGAGTGCAACAGCCTAGATCCAGGTCTACTACCTCAGTGAGCTTGAGCAGAGACATGAAGGAGATATTAATACATAGCTGCCCTAGGCTGCAGCTTCCTAGAGTACTGTTATTAAAACAGTAGATGTCATACGTGCATGATGGTGGAATACTAAAATTTCACAACAAACAAGTGTGTGGGGAAAATATTGGGGAATATCCAATATCACATGAGTAGATGAGACAAGGCTTCTCCTCTTTGCACCCTCTAATCTGCTTCAGAACAGATTTTGGGGTGTCTGTCTGGGGCTTCAGGAGGCGGTGTTCCACTGCATGAATGGAAGTCCATTTGGCAAGCAGGTTGATGCTGTTGAATATCGCACATTGTGAACTGGGCAACCAATAGCACAAGGATAGGATAAAGAACAGAGTCTTGTGGTCCCTTAAAAGCTCACAATTCTGGCACAAGCTTTTGTGGATTAGAATTTACTACATCAGATACGTCAAGTGTAATCTTTAGTTGCAGATATATATTTACAATATACATATGGTTGTACAGACAGGAATTATAAGCAGTAGTGTAGTGGCAAATTCAGAAGTGCAGGTTCTCTTCATGATAGTCATGCCATACTCCCTCACAGCCACGACCCTCACTCGCTTGCTCTCTGTTGTCACTTCCATACTCCTCAGTCCTTCCTGCATGTGCCTTCTTCCACAACAACAGATGTCCATAGGAGACAATCAGTATGAAGGGGGGGTGTTAGCTACTGAGAAGAGTCTTTTCAGTGGCTGACTGACCCCATTTCACTCTGATTGGCTGCAATCAGCAGGAAAGGACAAGCATGTTAGAAGATTCTTCTCAGTGGCTGACACACTCCCCTTTCATACTGATAGGCTTGTAGGATGCTGGAGACATAGGGACCCGGCTGGGACCCTGTTCTCAAACACATAAGGAGTCTAAGACCACCTGAGACCCCAGATGACTATACCTCTAGTTATAAGCAGTTGGGTTAGAGGGAAATGAAATGCAAGAATAGTGTAAATTCCATTAGAGCAAATTTAAAATGAGCAGACCCTTTATAATACAATAATATGGGCCAAAACAATAAACTTGGCAATGCTTAGTTAAGTAATTTCTGTGATGGGAAAGGAAACCATTGTCTCTGTTCAGACCCTACCAGGATATTATACTACTGATTTAAAGTGGTCATATTTTAACAAAGAAATTTCAACCGGCTGCAAATGAAACTGCTGAATTGCAATTAATCAAGAAGTTCAAATCTATTCATTTGGGTCTGAATAGAAACAATGGATTCCTTTCCTACTACAGCAGGAGTAAACAGTTAAACAAGCAATGCATTGTACAGGATCACTGTACTTATTTTTCATACAATCTAGTTCTAATTGAAGTGTCACTATCTCTACTTCCTACATTTCATTTCCCTCTAACCTCAGTGCTTATTACTCCCTCTTTTATAGCTTGGTGTGTGTGTGTGTGTGTATGTATATACACATATGCTGAATTGAGGATTATACTTCACACATCTGATGAAGTGAGCTCTCGCCCATGAAAGCTTATACCGTGATAAAACGTGTTAGCTTTTCAAGGTGCCACAAGACTCTTGTTTGCTCTTGCTGCCATTGACTGAACACAGCTACCCCTCTGGAAATTGTCAGAAATAGGATGGATCCCATATGTAGTAACAGCAACAGCAGGATGTCCATGTTAAAAATTCAGATTTGTCTGCACACGCGTTATAAAGTGAACCAATATAACTCTCTCTTAATATAGCATCTTATTTTTATGTTATAAAAAAATCCCCTTTTCTCTTCATTTTCACACTTTATTAAGTCTACGATATAATCAACCTAACAAAATGCAATGCTGAAACAAACTATGTCATTTGAATTATGCAGAAAAAAAAGGTTTCTGAGCTTTTTTTTTTTAAGTGAAGCAATACAATTGTTTTATCCTAGGATCATTTTAAAAAATGTAATGTAACTGACAACTAAATTGATTCCTGGCTGTGTCTCATGCACATTATTATCACAAGTAAGAAGCGTGTCACATTTGCCTCAAATCAAGATGAATGGACTGGTAAGGAGATACTGTAGTTGGCTTGAGTGCATTATCTTGGGTGGGCGCCAGCCAGGCCTTCAGTGTGTCTCTGCCACATCAAAATACCAAACAAAGCCATAACCCTGAAAGGAGTTTACTTATTTGGAGAATGTTGCACCCACAGCCCTGTCTGCCGAGACAGTGGTGGAAGGGGAACGGCTTGATCCATCCCTAGAGCCTTTAGAGCATAGCGTGGGGGGTGATATTATGACGCAGCTGGCTCGGCTTCCTTTGTATTGCCTTGAAGGCTTTAGGAGTTGTCAGTACACAGGATATGAGATTAGAAAGGTGGCGATAATGTGGAACACATAGTAGTGCCCTCACCTACTCCCTTAATCTCGGATGACTTTCCCGCCTGTGCAGCTTGCTGTTCCTCCTCCAAAACAACCACCAAATTGGATCAGAGCAGTGGAACTTCCAGGCCCCATATCTTGTAAGAAAAGCCACTGGATTATTATAGATCAATTCCACTTGGGGAGGAGAAGTAAGGCAGAAATAGAGGCTTTTATCAAATACAAATAAAACTATACAGACTGAATTCCATTAGGCACATTTTGAGTACAGTAGATCTGTGACCGGGTTTCAACTTCAGTGCATCTAGATTTTCTTTCCCTGGTCAATGTACTCAAGACTCCAATTTTAACCACTCAAAACATGTTATTAATTTTTGAGATTCTCACAAGTGTCATAGGGAGCCCCTGTTAAGGCAAGAAGATATTTGCATCTCTCCAGACAGGTAAGCTTAAAAAACAAAACAAACAAAAAAAGACAATCTGAAAACACTCCTTGCAAAACAATCCAGCAGAGTGCTGGATGTATTTAACCCTACTGAAATGACGGGCCTTAAGTGTGCCTGTGTTGAACTGCAGCCCCTGTACACCAATGGCAGTGAGCCAGGGCCAATACACAGCAGGCTCATGAGTTTTCCTCTTGTATTTTGTGGCACGCACTACAGGTCCATGCATTGGACCAATGGGTGCCTGCTGATTCTGCAGTGTATGAGGTGGCCCTATATGAGGTCTTTGGCTTGGTATGCAAATACACACTTGTTTTCAACCTAGGGATAGTAGGTCAAGGCCAAAATCCTAGAAACACTTACTAGCTATTAAGTTCCACTTCACACTGTGGGACCTATTGCTCATCAACATTCGTAGGTTGGGTTGGAAAATTGAAGAGGCTCATCCATAAAAAGGGAAGTTGCCTCTTATTTTATGCATGGCAGTGATGTGTTATCTCTCGTATCTTTTGAATCAGCTAAGATGTTCACTAGGGGAGGGATGGGAAGGAGGAGCTCATAATTTCTGCAGGTAACTCATCCTGATTGGAATACAGGTTGGGCCATTATGCCATCTGACCCAGTCAAGCAATTATTATTATAAGCATTTTTTTTATAATAGATGGTATATTTTTCATATTTTATAAAAGCAAAAAAAAAAAAAAAAAGGATGTTGTCAAGCAGGAATATTGGATAGTATATTCTTTCTCTCTCATCCTAGCATAGCCATATAGGGTTTGTATTCTGTTGCAACCTGAAAACCAATAAAGATTGATTTTTTAAAAAAGTTTGATGTGGAGGAGGTGGGGGTCAGGATGAGTTTATAGTTTGAGAACCTTGGAGAGGCAGAGGGAGAGAATGCAGTAATTACACTGCATCTAACACATTACAAAGCCACATACTGCCAAATCATTTATACCATGATGAACAATGGATCAAAGGGAATCAAACACAAGAAATTCCTTGGCCAAAACACAGGTAGAGCATGATATTATTATTTTATTTATTTATACCCCGCCCTTCCTCCCAGCAGGAGCCCAGGACGGCAAACAGAAACACTAAAAACACTTTAAAACATCATAAAAAGACCTTAAAATACATTAAAACAAAACAACGTTAAAAACATTTAAAAAAAACTTTAAAAACTTCTTTTAAAAAAAGGGTTAAAGATATTAAAAGACATATTAAAAGCAATTCTAACACATGCAGACTGGGACAGGTCTCAACTTAAAAGGCTTGTTGGAAGAGGAAAGTCTTCAAAAGGTGCCGAAAAGATAGCAGAGATGGCGCCTGCCTAATATTTAAGGGGAGGGAATTCCACAAGGTAGGTGCGTGGACAACCGTGGTCAGGCTATCCCGGTCCAGAATTAATTGTTTTGAGACCCATTGATTTTAATGGAAGAATTAAGCACATACATGATTTTCCATTGAAATTACTGGGGACTCAAATGTGCTTAACACTAATGTGATTGTGGCTTAAAGTCTAACCCACTGGATTTTGTTTGCTAGGAAACTGAGAATCACATATGATTTCTGGTTGTGTGGTTTCAGCTGCCCTCTAGTGACCCAGCCAGAAAATGCACAAAAATAGCTTCTGGCAGTTTATGATCTTGTCTTATTTATTAACAAAAATTTAAGAATGTTCAGGCATTAAATTTGCAATTGTAACTTAAAAAAAGATTTTGACAATGATACTAATGAGTTGAATTAAAGATCTGGGAATGGCTAGGAATGGCCTAGCTTCAAAGACTGCTCCCCAAAGCCATGATGAACAATGCTATTTCTTTCTCATGCTATTGTGATTGCCATCGGGGGCCCAATGAGGTACTAGTTGTGTGACATCATTAGCAGTAAGGGTCACAACTGCGCTCTCTGCCCAGCCTGCACCATATGGTGAACTTAAAATAAGAAAGAAAGAAACTGTAGTGATAGTGTCTTTTCTTAGCTACTGTATGTAAAGCCAATACTCACAGAGGGCTTTAAAAATGGC
Organism: Rhineura floridana; assembly: GCF_030035675.1. Taxonomy (NCBI): domain Eukaryota; kingdom Metazoa; phylum Chordata; class Lepidosauria; order Squamata; family Rhineuridae; genus Rhineura; species Rhineura floridana. Next base: position 39,969,579 of record NC_084482.1, read on the forward strand.
AAAAAGCAGCAAAAATTATATCACATCTCCCTCCCCCCCCCGTTCTCTGGAGAGTGTTGGCCTTTTCCTATACACATTGTGGAGGCATAGAGATGGTGATGGTGGTGGAGAGGACAGCAGTGTGGGTATTCCCTGCAGTAAAGCTATTCCCCCACAATTCCTTATCGAGGTATAGTGGCAATACTACATGAGGAATAAAATGTGCTTGACATGTTTTAAAAAGGTTTGATCATATGGAAAAGCCTAATATCAAAATATAGACACAATTACAGGGTTGTCCCTATAACTAGGCAGAGTGAAGTGGCCAGAGGCCAGATTTTGCATCCTCATCAAAGGCAGGAAATAGTCATTTGGATTTTCTGCCTTAGGCACCAAAATGTCTTGGGATGTCTCTGTGATAAGAAATCACAGATATGACCTTTGAAATTGCAACAGGCCTATCAGACCCAGATTGGCCTCTTGAGTTATCGGAGGAAATGCAGATACAACTATCAGTCAATCAGACATCAAAACTAATCTAATGCATCCAAGGGGACAGCACATGGCCATCATCTTGCTTAGGTGTGGGAATGCAAACACAATTTTTGTAAATTTTATACAGGGGTTCATACAGAAATTTGACTGTATTAATCTGGGGCTTAATAAAGATGGTTTCTTTGCACATTATTAAGATTCTGTATAACCTGCATTGTTCCTTTAAGAACTTTAGAATGTTTAATCTTTTAATTGACTTTGTCCTCAGTTTCAACTTGGCAATTGAAGATATATTTACAAAATCTCCCACCATTTCTTAAAATGAAAACCTTCCTAAAAGTTAACGTCCATGTGCTATCAACCATATTTCTCATTATCCCAGAAAACTGAGATAGGTTTCACATTATAATTAACACATATTTGTTATACATTCAAAACACAGCCCCCAATCATAAAATAAATAAAATATTAGTCTTGACAGGCTACAATACTCTTACCTGGGAATGTCCCATTGAACTCATTGGACTGACTTCTGAGTAGAACATGCAAGGGACTGCACTTTGACAGTGAAGTCTTGAAAAGTAAATGTCAGAAGCCTGAGAATTCCATAGCCCACAAAGCCAAATTCTTACTCCCACCGTTCCAGATATGGAGAGGTGCATAACTAAAAGACACTCCGTCAGACTAGATTTGCCATTTTTTTCCACTACAGTTCCAGGCTTTTAACAATTGCATGACAGAAATTCAACAGGTAAATCCTTCTCCATTACTGCATGTCTGAGCTAGGAAAACCTGGACTAGTTAGATTTTATGCATGTCACACAATTCTTACAAGCCAGAGATGCCCACCCAGAAAACAAAAACATGACAGCCTTAGGTTTGTGGATGGTCTTGCCACTGAGCAGCCTCTTGGAACCCTCTCAATTCTGCCAATTAATCTACTTGTACAGCGGGGACACTTTTACCTTTTTAAGTGAAGGTCAATGGAACTTACTCCCAAACAATTGTCTATAGCAGGTGTGGTGAACCTGTGGCCCTCCCGGACTACAACTTCTATCATCCCTGACCAAGTTGGGAGTCCAATATCATCTGGAGGGGCACAGGTTCCTCATTCCTGGTCTATAAGCTTCCACCCCAGATTTCCAAACAACTGGGGAAATGCATACCGCTCCCCAGAAGTGATACGGAAGCAAGCAAAATATTTGGATTATTGGGTGAAGACACAGAGGGCCCCGGTCTCTGGGGTAGAGCCCATGCTGTAAATGCAAACAGTCCCAGGTTCAAGTCCAGGTATTTGCAGGACTGGAGAAAACTCCTGTCTGAGACCCCTGAAGAGACGTTGCCAGCCAATGTGGTTCTCAGATCTCTTGTTCTGTCTATGTACACCCTGAGTGCCCTAGTAATGTCTAGGTAATGGAACTCTTTCTCTCTTGGGTGTACTGGTCTGGGCCAGAATGACGGTAGGACCAGTTTGTTCCCTGTGGAAGGTTGAATTGACCTTTGGGATGAAGGATGGGTCCGTCTTAAGGACAACGAAGTCCTCATGAAAAATGCAGAGCTGGCGTGCAATTGACAGGGCGCCCAGCTCTGAGATGCATCTGGCCGATGTGATAGTGATGAGGAACAAGACCTTATAGGTCAGGAGCTGAAGAGGGATGGTCTCTAATGGCTCGAAGGGTGGTCTCTGTAGGGCATATAGGACCCTATGTAAGTCCCATGATGGAAAACGGTGGGTGACAGGGGGCTGTGAGGCCGCCCCCCCCTTTAAGAAATGTCAGACCAGCAGGTTGCAGCCAATTGGCTGACCGGAAGTGGGCGGTAGGAAGGCAGATATGGTCGTGACCTTCAGTCCTAATAGGAGCCCTCTATGTAGGAATTTGAGGATCTGCCGGGCACTCGCTTTGGATGGACGAATTCCCCTGGCATGGCACCATCTGGCAAATGCCTTCCAGGTAGCCTGGTAGATCTTTGTCGTGGATGGTTGATCTGAATTGGTATAAAGGCAGCATCTTTTCCATAAGCATAGGTTGGGAAAGAGGCCTTATCCTTATTATTACAGTACATTATAATAACTGGCAGAAAGAAGTCAAATGCCACAACACCACATGCCCCAGAAAAGTCAAGCACTCCATGGATTCCCACAACTGTGGACTAATTTACAAAAACCTAGCATATTTCCCAGACTTTTTTTTTTTTTTTTTTGCTTGGGTGCTTCCAGACTGTTGCTATTTTCAGGTGGGATTCAATCATATACTGACAAATTCAGGTTGTGCTTCCAAAGGACCTGTTTAATGAGCATTCCATCCGCTTTGATCACAGGGAGGTTACATACTGTTGCATCAAAGCAAACGTTATCCCACACTTTCCAGTGCATCTCCCCCCCCCAGTCAATTTTCCCCATCGTAAAAAGACAGATTCTATGGGGAAGCAAATTTGTTAAGCAAGAGTTCAGGCCCATAGCCAGGCTAAAAGTTGGGGGGGGACACAAAAAAAGAAGAGGGGCAGATTTTTTTTCAGTAATAAATTTAATTTGTGTTTTTGTAAAAGATTTTATGGGGGAAAAAATGTTAGTGTATTGTGTATTTGTTTATTTCGGTACAAGACCAGCAAATTTAAAACAATAAGATTGTACATATTGACCAGATCAGGTACAAAATAGTTACAAGTGTTAAAATGCTTGGGCCAAGCTCTTTCTGCGTGCTGTGGCCGCCACACAAAATCTTGCCACCATATCCGTAATGAGTGGATCACGGTAGTCAAGTAAAACATGCACCTGGATATCTTCAAAAGGTCTGAATCTTTTTAAAAGGCAAGGGGATATAAACAAAGTGCGAAGGTCTGTATAAAAGGAGCAATGTAATATGACATGCTCCACCCCTTCTATCGCTCCAGAACCACAAATACAGACCCATTCTTTTAGTGGTATTTTCTTATATCTCCCCTCCAATACAGCAGAGGGGAGAATGTTAAATCTGGCCAGAGAGAATGCCCTTCTATACTTGGGGATGCTTAAGGAAGTTAAGTTGGGCGCAGGTACAGGTGCTCTTACACTGGGCCCTATATTGTTGAACGCCGACAATTGGCTCATATTGTGCTGGAGCTCAATGTCCCTAATATGTAAAGAAATAAGCTCTTTACCTTTAAAGTATCCCAGTCGTAGTATATCTGGCCATGAGAAACCCATAGACAGCAATTTAGAGTTCATCGCACATTTCCAACCCGATAGATATGGATCTGTGAGAGTTAATGGGGCAAGTCCCAGAGGAGAGAAGGTTAACTTTAACCACATGTTCATCCTGTATACCCAAGCCCTAGTCTCAACCAGCAAGGTACCTAACTCCCGACGTAACGCAACATTTGGCACACAACAAGGTAGACCTAGAATGTTCCTGATAAATTTGGATTGTGCGCATTCCAGGGGGGCATAGTTACCCTGGGTGCATAATTGTGCGCCGTATAGGAGTTGAGGTACTATTTTATAATTAAAGACCAGCATTGCCGCAGGGATATATTGACCCCCCCCCTTAGAAAATAAAAAAGTGAGAAACGCCCTAATGCTTCTCTGCGCACTTGCAGCAGTGCTTCTTAGATGGAAATGTTCATGGGAGGCCCCCCTAGCTCTCTCTGGGTACAGGCCTGCAAGATCTCCCAATCAACTATAATTGTGCAAACTCAATTTTCCAGTATGTGATTGAATCCTACCCGAAAATAGCCAGTCTGGAAGCACCCATAGTTACTTGGCCTGTCTGGCATCTTCTAAGGTAGCTGGCTGCTCTCAGGCACGATGGAGAGTGCTTTCTCGTCGCCGCGGTTTTAAAAAAAGATTCAATTTCCAGTTTGGTTGGCTAGCCAGTAGGATGCGGTTTTCATTTTCCGGGTTGGGCACGCGATCCTACTAAACTTATGCATTTTTAAATCCCATTCATTCTGTTAGGATGGAGAGATTTAAGTGCTCACCCCCTCCCAAGCGTTGGGCATACAAAAACAAGCAACGGACAAATATACAAAGGCTAAGCCAAAACTCAAAAGGGGCCTAACTTGGAATGAGGGAAGTTCTCTGTTATGCAACCCCGGCCCCGTTAAGTTCCATTGAGTTCAATAGCATTTACTCCCAAGTAAACACACAGAGGAACCACCCAGCAGAAGAAAAGACCCAAGTCTACCGTGTCGTCTATTTAGAAGGCTGAGAAAGGCGGCAAAAGCCGCCGGGCATCTTCAGCTCAGTTGTATGTTTGGAACGCCCGCAACCCATTCCCATCCCTTGCAGTTTTCATGAATGGAACTAGAGAAATCCGCAGCGCGCACGCGCTCTTTCCCCCGGGCCAATGAGGAGCGGCGGCTCTAGGCCAGTGTTGTGGTCACGTGGGCGTTTGTAGTTGCTGCGCCCGCGGCTCTACTCCGGCGGGCTCTTTATCCCACGGCCCGCCCGCTCGCCTTGTGGCACCCGCCCTCCCCCACCCTCGGAGCCGCTGTCGTGCCATGCCGCTTGTGCGCTATCGGAAGGTCGTGATCCTGGGATATCGCTCCGTGGGTGAGTTTGAGTCCAGCCCGAGAGGGTGCGAGAGACGGAGTATAGATGGATGCTATCCGCGGGGGGCACGTGGCGAGGGGTGCCAAGGCGATGGGTTTCCTTAGTGGGAGATGCACGAGGGCTGGCCGCGAAGATTGCGCGCAGCTAGACGGAGAGCTTGTAACGATCGGAGCTGCGAAGGGCGTGCAAATTGTGGGCGCCGCCTGTGGAACAAAGTGAGGGCTGTGCAAACAGAGTCCCCGGGCGCGGGTTGGAAGCCCTCTCAAGAGCATGACTGGAGGCCGGGGACCGGAAAGGGGGGAGGGGTCAGTTCAGAGGACGCGTGCGGGTGGTGAGCCAAGTGGGCGATGATGTACGCGGGGGCCGGAGCCGGGCTACCAGCCTTGGGGAAAGGGGCACGGGCGGGCAGAGTGCGAAGGTAAAAGCTGCAAGGGCGTGCGCGAGGCGTGGCAGGACGCGGAGCGAACGTTGTGGGGTGGGGGAGATAGTTCCGCCCAGGGGTACGCGGGGCTGGCTTTCGAGGGGGTCCTCAGGAGGAGGCGTGGGCGATGCTTCATAGGGGACGTCTGAGGAGGCTGCAGTAGCATGGCCAGCGGGAGAGCGCAGAGGGCTTCAGCCCCTTTTCATAGGGGACGCTCCGAAGAGGGAATCTCAGCAGGTGATGTCACGCAAGGATCACCTGCTGCCATCCCCTCTTCTCGACGCAACTATTAAAGGTGCAGGAGCCCCGTCCTCTCTCGCATCTGGCCACCTCAGTTTCAGGCTGTTTAGGTAAATCTGATATAGTGGCTTCGGTGGGGCCGAAGGAAACGGATGTGTGTGCAGAGGGTAATTTGGAAAATAATAATAGTAATTAAATTATTTTTATCCTGCTCTTCTTACTAAAAGTACATAGAATGGTAGACAGCAAAACCGTAGAACAAGGATGAATATTTGCAGGATCAGGCCGAATGGAAAATAGAGTCGTGGTACTGTGGTGATCATCAGTGCCCTTTGACTCTCTGAGCAGCCTGTGTTTGGGGATGGGCTGCCCTGCTCTGTGTGTTGTGGGTTTCCTGTCTATGAGCTTCCTGGGCTTGAAGTTTTACATCCTGAGAGAGATATGTGTTTCTCCCTTTACTGGTTTCACAGAATAGTTGTTACAAAGCTCCTTATATCTCTGCCTATTTCAGGGGGTGGGGGGGTAGATGCAAGGGAAAACACAATGTTATTGATAAAACCACCACTGCAAATCTTTGCATGCTCTGATAAAATGCATATTTAGGTATAAGCTATTGCGGGGGGGGATTTGTGTGTGTCTGCTCTGATGGTGTTAAAATACTACATGCATTTGCATCAAGAGTGATTTCTCCCCCCCCCTTTCTAATCAACTGTTTCTTGTGAGCTGGATCTCTGGAGATGAATCTCCTCCCCCTTCCATCTAAGCTTTAGTAGCTCATGCGTAGGGAAAACTTGTAGCTCATGGACAACTATTGCCTGACCTTTGCTGGTTCCTCCTTGGGGAGTTATTTGTGCATACACAATTCCCTGCTCATCTGACCTCCTCCCTGAACACAAACGCAAGAGGTCGTTCAGGGTCTGTTTTCTATTAATCTACAGGCAGTGAGAAGAAATGATCAGAGGTCAGAGGTTATAATGGGAGGCTGGGTGGTGAAATGGCTTGTTTCCTTAGATTAAGCCTTCAGCAGCCTTTTTCCTTTGGGGTAGATGGGTAATATACTCTTGATGGGCCTGTGCTTGAGAATTTGCTTTTAAGGCTGGGGGGTTATTTCTGTGACAGAAGTGGCACATATCCTGTGTGTGTTGGGCTCTAAGGTGTGCCCTTGAATTGTTGATCCTACTCCTACAACCATCTGCCTTTTTTGAACAGGCCCCAAAAGGTGTTGGGCTATAGCAGAGCTGCACTTTGCTGGTGTGGATTATTACAAGATGTGTTATGTTTGGTTTAGGTAAATTTAGCCATATTTAATTGTACCCCTTCTCTCTTACAGTTTGGAGGCATTGATGCTTAGCACTGTGTTGCTGTTAGTGAATGGGTACAAATGGTGATTAAGGACAGTGTACAACCATGGAAGCTTTGCCCCCCCCCCCGAATGGAGAAATGCAATGTGTTCACATCTTTAATGCCTTTGCGTCTTGGGTATGCTACCTCTTTTTCTTGTACCTAGAGTCCAGATGGTCAGTAAAAAGAATAAAGAGCTGCTGTTTATTTGTTTCACCAATAACTTAGAGATGTCAGAAGGCTATAGTAAATCAGACTAGAGGAACCCTGCGTGTTAGGTTGCCCGAGTTCCTAAACATTCAAGGTTGGCAGCTGCTTAGGAATTTGAAATATTTCTTTTATAGAATCCTAGAGTTGGAAGGGGCCTATAAGGCCATTGAGTCCAACCCCCTGCTTAATGCAAGAATCCAAATTAAAGCATCTCCAACAGATGCCTGTCCAGCTGTCCAACTCTGATAGTAAGGAGAATCCTCAGGTTCTGTAGTACAGCCTTCCTCCAACCTAGTGCCCTGTAGATATTTTGGACTACAGCTCCCATTAGTCTGAGGCAGCAAATCTATGCTGGCTGGGTCAGGTGGGACTTGTAGTCCAAAACATCTGGAGGGCACCAAGGTGGGGAAGGCTGTTCTAGTGCATTAGATTCAAATCTAAGGCACCCTTTTAAGCTTGTCTGCACCTGAGAATTGCTAACAGATCAGCATCTTAACTCGTTACATAATGTATATTATGTATACCACCCTTCTCTGGTGGCTAAACTGAAAGGGTAAGTAATGGCATGTAGCTCAGCTGCCAGAACTTGGAAAAAGAGGATGGGAGGGCAAGAGTTAATAATGCCCTCCCCTAAAGGAGAATTCACATTTGCATGTTAACCAGTTTAATAAATTCAGTATTGTACACATTTATGTGTGAATATATACACATGAGCCCAAATGCCTTTATGTGGCGAGTGTGGGTGCAATATGCTAAATTTGACTACTGTTAATATGCCTCAAAGCTGCCTTGGCAGAGTGAGACAAATCTTTGCAGATCCACCTCTTCTTCTGGTGTTTCCGGTGGTCTGCCAGGTGTGGACTACTACATATTTGACTCGTTCATGGAACTCCTGCCTGGGCACATCCAATTCCTTTGCTCTTCCTGCTTCTTAATGACAAAGCCTTGGTCATCATGTATTTGTTTCCCCATTCCTGCTGCGATGTGTGATGCTGATACTTCCTCATCTTATCCTCTGCTCTAGATGACTTCTTGGGCTTATGGATTCTCCCCATGCAGAAGCCTCACTGCATGTACCAGCAGATGTCCAAGCTGCTGGCGCTTCCATTTTCCTCTGTGCTACATGGCAACACGTGAACAGACTTTGGGAACCAGCTTTGTAGCCTAATTAGATGCAACTATGCAGCCCATGAGCCGCTCTGTCTGCATTCAGAAATGTGTCTGTTGCCATACAAGTTAAAATGGGGAGTAGCCCACAGATGACATATACATATCCAGATATAGTATTGATCCACAGCATTGAATGCTGCGTTGTTGGTGTTAAATAAAATAATGTTGCCTGAACTGACTGAACAATGACAACTTACAAATGGTATTGGACTTGTTAAAATCTGGTGACATATTGACTGCTTTCCACTGGGCAAAGAAAGCTTCCCTACCTCAGCTGGATTAATACCACAGGATTTAAGACATGACATATAAGTCTAAGACTGTAGTCCTATACTCATTTGCCTGGAAGTAAAACCTGGTGAACTTGATGAGACTTACTTTGGCATAGACTTACATGCATTGTGCTATACATTTGCTAGATTAATTCGTTTAAAAGACAGACAACATAACCAATTAAACGATGGTTTTTTATTGATTTCTGGAACTGTATGATGTATTTGTAATCAATTTGATAAAATTAAAAGCACAAAATAGTACTGCTGAGGACTAACTTTCTTTTTGTGGTAAAACAACAAAGAGTCTTCGGGCACCTTAAACGCTAAGGGTAGTATCCAACATTGCACTAAGTTAAAGAGAGTTAGCGTTGATCATGTTCTGCTAGCAGGTTTGTTTCTTTTTTTGCAAGAGGGTCTACAAGCAGACAGCTTGTATTTCTGTGTGCAGTTTGTAGAGGACAGGAGAATACAGGGTAGTTTCCAAACATTGCTGAGTCCACTTTAATCAGATGCATGAAGTTTATCCTTGCTTGGCAGGTAGAAGCATAATGTGTGCGTGCATATCTATGCACACACTTCAGCATGCAGGAAATTGTAAACGGGGCAAAAGGTCATGAAATGCAAGAGCTACAATTTGTGACAATTCTATTCAAAGATGAAATGCTTTCCCCAGAACCAAAAAATTCTCACATCAATTCATAACACAAGTTCAGATCATTTGAATGCATTTGTGTTTTCTGCATTTCAAATAATACAATGTAGACAACGTATATTATTTAGTTTTCCCTTTTTGAAGATAGGTCACCAGGCTAAACATTCACATTTGTAACTTTTTAGGTTTTCACGAATCAATTTCAATATTGCCTGACTCCTTGAATTCCTCCCGATTATTCTGAAGCTCTTTATCATTTGCCCATTGCCCACTGTGAGTTATCACAGGGAGAGTACTGATTTTAAAATGAAATACTTCCCTCTGCTATGGTGATTCATCTCATCCCAGAATGTGAGCCTGAGGATTTCTTAGGCATGCAGAGTGATCCTAAATTGTAAGTCAGTGTAGTTTTCACTTTGCTTGAAGAGAAAGGCAGCTGAAGGCATTTGATTTGTTTTCCTTTAAATGCTGTGTGTGGTGGCGACTGAGGTAAGAGCTGGTCTGCAGCAAGGATTTCTTTTCCTATCTTTCCTCTTCAGGTAAAACATCCCTTGCACACCAGTTCATTGATGGGGAATTTCTGGAGTGTTATGATCCCACGGTGGAAAGCAGTAAGTATTGTGGTTAAATGTTTACTGGATATATCTGGGCTCTTGTCATGGTCAAACAGTGAGTAAGAGAGAATCGAGCAGAGGATCTTGACCATTGGTAGAGCTGACTTGTTGGGTATATTTTCTTTGACCCGTGGGCAGAGCAAAGTGACCTCACTTCTGCGTCAAGAAAAGTTGAATTGGCAAGTATAAGCAGAAGATATCCAAATACAGTGGTGTCTTTGCATCAACACTTGATCATGTCTTTTGCATTGGAATTTCCAAAGAAGTCCGTACACTCTTTCTTTCTGTCTCTGGGGGTGGTTCTTCTTTAGGGAAATGGCGTAAACACTTTATGATGACTTTATATTACATAGTTAGTGTGGAGCACATGTTTGTTTGCTTTAAAAATATATATTTAAATGTTTCTATCCCACCTGTCTAGTGCCCGTGCACTATTCAAGGTGTCTTACAACCATTTAAAATCCAAATATAAAACACAGCAATAAAAATAATATTAAAATGCACAAGGCAGAGATCACAAATTATATATCAAAAATGATTCAGCAGATACCAAGCACACAAAAACTTGTTGGAATAAAAATGTCGTTATCAACTGGGAAGGGCAGCCAGAGGGATGCGATTCATGCTTCAAAAGGCAAGGTGTTTTGCGATATTGGTGCAGCCACTGAGAAGGCCTTATCTCTTAGTGCCAACAGTTATACCTTCACCTAAGGTGGGACTCAGTGAAGACTGTGTCCTTCTGCCTTTAGAGTGGGGAGGGTGATATGGGAGGTGGCAATTCCTCCGGTATCCTGGACAAGTCATTTCGGGCTTTAAAGGGAATCAGCATATTCAGTGGTGTCCAGAAAGAATTTGGCAGCCATTGCAGGGTACATGTAACGTAGTCCCATGGGTGCATGCCCACTCCATGTTGTTGGATTCTGGGCCAACTGCAGCTTCCAAAGACAGACAGACAGACCTGTGTGTGTGTGCTGGCACCTCAACCTCAGCTGAGCAAAGGCATTCTTATCCAGTGCTACCACCTAGTCATCCAGATGTAAAGTTGCTTTGAGGTCACCTGCTGAAGAAAAGCGGCTAACAAATATAATAAAATAAATAAAGCAAGCTAAATCCAGGATCACTCCCCTTGATTTTTCAAGGTGGGAACTTTGCACTTTTTAATGTACTAATTAATGCATTTGTTTAGTCTTTTCTTAAAAAGAAAAAAGAGAGGGAGAAAAATAGCTTGAAGGGACATAGGATCATATTGTATGAATATCTTTGTAAGAGAGAATAATTACTCATACTGTTAGGTTTGTGTGTATAAAAGCCAGCTATCACAGCAGTTCAGAAATTATTGCATCAGGAGAACTTACCACCTGGTCCTATATCCTGAAGTAAGTCACACTTACTCCAATGGGACTTACTCTGAAGTAAGCGGGTGTAGGGTTGTAGTCTTTGTGTGCTAAACAAGGTCCTCATGAGATGGCTGGAGAGAGAGGAGGTAAGAAGATGAAATGTACTTAGCCTTTCATGTAAGCATAAGTGCAAATACTCGTATGGGTGGCAAGTAGATTGGATCATGGAGCCAATCTAACACTGATTGCTGAGGACAACTTGGCACATCCTTTCCATGTGTACTCTTCAATTCTATCATCTTCCCTCAACCTGGGGCCCTCCAGATGTTCCTGGGCTACAACTCCCATCATCCCTGACCATCGACCATGCTGGCTGGAGCTGATGGGAGTTGGAGTCCAAAAGTGTCTGGAGGGTACCAGGATGGGGAAATCTGACTTACATTGTGTAGGAAAGAGCACCTCTCCCTCTTCTCGGCATTCCTTGCTATATCATAGCAACTGGAGGACAGAGTGAAGTGTGAAAGCGCATGAGGTGGTTGCATAGGTATAGACGGGAATACATGGATATGCTTCTTTCAGCTCTAACCCCTTCCAGGAACAGGACATGTGGTCTCTGTGTGGGTGGGGCAGATGCAAGCAAGGGAAAGAGACAGATAGATGTGGGGCATAGGAAGGTGGGTTGAAAGAAGTTGCTGTGGTCATGGGCTATCTAGTAGGTAGCCCCTTGTACACTGGAATTTGGTTTGTGGGCTCCCTGGTGCTGACTGCTGAGCTAGGGACACTAACCTCAGGTCGAACATTTTGTTCAGTAGTCAGCGTTTTTTCTCAGTCCTTTTAAAGGTGAGTTGGCCTATTGAGTTGATGGTTGGGAGGCACATTTGAATGAGAGGGAGCTCTGTTTGCTTGTGACTGAGAAGATGGGAAAGGGAGATACTAGCCCTAAACATAGGCCCAAAGTGCTAATCCTAGCTGCAGAGACCTTGACACAAAATGGGCTGTTGGGTTTCAAGTGACGTTAAAGTCAAATAGCTCTTGAGTGTGTCTTGGATGGTGTGTGGAATCTTCTCAGTTTAAAACCTCAGAGTTTTCTCCCTGATTATAAACTGATTCAGTAGCACCTCTCCACGCATGACCTGCCGTGTGGCAAGCCCTCTTCCATTGCAAGAGTCCCTTCCTGTTTTTAAAGGGGGCTGCCATTCATACCCACTTCATACAGAGAAATATATTTTAGATTATGTGAGGGCAGATTGGCCCATAAATCTGTCTTGTTGGCTCCTGTTTGCCCAACACGGTGATCACTCTTGGGGGGGGGGGGATCTTTTGGAGGTTTATCTATGCAGAACGTTTACCAGAGGGCAGCTGGTATGACAACAGATGTTTAGTGATAATTCACTGTTGGAATTTGCACACACATTCAATCTTGTGCCTTTGGTTCCTTTATGTTGCTGTCTGGGCTTCATCACCAATAACTATTTCTACAAGCCAACAAGAATATAGTCAAAGTGTCCTTGAGCACATGCAAAATGCCTTTCCACTTTTACTGAGCAAATGCACCTCCTGCTAATTCTGGTGTTATCTTATTAATAATTAGGTGCATCTAATTCTGTATGGGATCTGACTATAAGGCATCACGTGAAAAGCATCCTTGCTCACAGTGTGTTGATGAATGGCTTTGTAGAAGGCTGACTACCACTAACTGCACAGTCAGCCTTCACTAAGCAGTGATTCCAGCCAAGTGTTTTCAGCGGTCCTCTTACAGCCGGTCTCTTGTGCAGCTGCTTTGGGGAGAGCTAATTTACTCCAGGCAGATGCTCCAAAAACATAATGGCTGTGATCAAAATGATCCATATTTGCACCTAGGTTTTGTTGTTGTTCATGTCTACTTTAACTGTGCTACATACACACACTTTCTCTCTCCTTGCCAACTTACTTCTTAAATCTTCCTTGTGTATCTCCCCCAAGTTTGAGAAGCATGATGTGATGGTGGCAGCTATGATGCAGAAAGCCACAACAAACAAACCAGCTCTGCGTGTACCCATAGCAATCTCTTGAACACCTCTGCTGGGTGAGAGTTTTCCTAGAGCCTGTTTTAAGAGAAGCTGCCACTGAAATAACCCTTGTGTTGTTGCTGCCCCAGTTCAGGTGACACAACATTGGTTTGCTTGTGGGAGACGGATTGGGGGGGGGGAAGGAGAGGAGGAGGAAGGAGTGCAAACCTTGGGGGAGAATGGGACCGATTTCTGGTGTAGTGGCCACCAGCCATGGACTAAGCGACAGTAGGATAGAGAGGAGAAGGAGGTATAAAAATAGGTTTGAGTGCAGAACTTTGGGGTGGAGCCCAGGATGTGGCTTAGTTTTGGAAGGGGAGGAGCAGGCCTGGAGTAACTCTGTTGTCAATTGCCTTCTTTCCCCACTTTAGCTTACAACAAAATGTTGATGCTGGGGAAAGATGAATTCCACCTGCAACTAGTCGATACTGCAGGGCAGGTAAGACAAGATATCTTTGTTTATCTATGGCATTTCACTGTTGACTGCAAGCTCTTCTTCACTTTGGCTGATGAGATTAATTGCTTGCATGACCCTAAAAGCCTATAAAATGGGGAGCTCTTTCTAGGACATGTCAGCCCATTTGAACTTTACCAAAGCTTTATTGTCTGAGGGGGAGTCACTTCTTGAAGCATTGAAAGTGTGACTTTGCTAACACCTCACTGGATGAAGCACCCTTTACCAAAACCTTTTACTCATCCACATACGGGCTCTGAAATGGTCAGTTCCTGCATTGGGTTATCCTGACAAAATGTCTTTAGATTCTATAACAAAATTGGAATGCCTCTTCCTCTCTTGTTTCTGTACAGGATGAATACACTATCTTGCCTCACTCTTTTACCATTGGCATCCATGGCTATGTGCTGGTGTATTCCGTCACATCTCTCAAGAGGTAAGAAGGCTAAAGAGCCTGGTGGTGTGCTCAAACTGTAGCACGGCACACTTGGACAATGAGGTTCAGTAGCCTGGAGAACGTGATGGTGATCACTGTGAGCCTCACTGGATGGTTGATGGCACAGAGCTTTGTCCCTTTGCAAGTCTACGCAAATGAATTTTGTCCTGTAATAACTTTTGTTTGTCAGTTTCCAGTTCCGGCTCTGTTTCACCTTGGTTGTAGATATTCCATATTTCCTTAAACATTTCCAAATGCCCCAGGTCCTACTGACTGTGTCCTGTTTGCCTTCTGAATGGAACCATTCCAATTAACGATGGCTTCTTTTCTGGCTAGTTTGCATGCTTTATTCAGCTGTAGGTGCTAAATGCTTTAAGGGGGACAAGGTGAGCCATGTTCAGCTTTCTTACGTCCATGCAAAGCCAAAAATTCTGTATTGTGTAGCTCACTGTAAGGGCCTCTGCCTTGTATATAAGAGGCATCACATTCTCTTCTCTTCCTTTCTGTTGCAGTTTTCAGGTGGTAAAGTCTTTACACAACAAGTTATATGAAAGCAGAGGGAAGACAAGGTAAATATTAATTTGGTGGGGTGGGGCTGAATTCTAGGGGAAGGGGGTGTTAAAAGAATGGAAGGAAAAGCTCTCATCAAAAAGGATGGAGTGTGGGTGTTGGGAAGCTTGGCATGTGCCTCCAAAAATCAGTCACGGAATATTAACTCACGTGTGCCTCCATCACAGGTTATAACCATAGCTTTCCCCTGAGGAGTGAATTTCAGAATGGACAAGGTTGCTGGTAGAAATAGTTGCTTGGAACTGACAATGCATTCAGTTGATTTTTTCTCTCCAAACAATCAATGGTTGGCAATTACTTTTATCACTTGGATTGTAGTGACAATTATTTCAAGCTCTTAATTGACATGAAAAACAGTAAATAGCTTACTAGCTTTACAGTATCTGGCATGGATTCCTAATACTTGCTATTTCAATTTTGACTGTAATCATAATTGCAACTTCAGCAGCGCTTTTTGGTTGGCAAACTTCATGATTATACCTATATGGGTGCATCTTTGCAATTAAATCTGCAGTTACAGAGATAAAACCTAAGGCTGGGCCCACACTTTCTCCAGTGTGTTGGCCCTAGAGAAGCTGCTCTTTTTCCTAGGAAGTAGGATTGCAACCTCTGTCTTTGAATCGTAAGATTATAGAGTTGGAAGGGACCATTGAGGTCACTTAATCCAGCCCTCTGCTCAATGTAGGATGCAACTACAGCAAGGGTGAGCCACCTGCAGCCCGTGGCTCTATTTCAAAAGCTGTCTGCAAGCTACCAGTTCAGATTCCTCCTCTGGTAGTGTGCTGGGCAAGGACAAAGAAAGAGAGAGGGTGGGCCCACAACTGGCTTTGGCCCCACCCACATCTGGCCTGTGTCTCCCAAAAGATTACACCTAAGGGGCTGTGGCCCTCAACAGAGAGAAGGTTGCTGACCCCAAACAACAGCATCCCTGACAGATGGCCTCTGCTTAAGTATCTCTGGCAAAGGAGAGCTCACCACTTTCCAAAGCAGTCTGTTCCCCTGTTGAACAGCTGTTACCATTATGAAGCTTTTCCTACTGTTGAATCTGCTTCTTTGCAACTTTTCACTCACTGGTTCTAGTCCTGCCCTCTGGGGCAAGAGAACAAGTCTGCCCTGCTTCTGACTGAGATGTTGACTCTTTGTCAACTTTGGCTTTAAAGAGATGGTAGGGCTTGGAGGTATTTGTCAGGCAGGTTGGACCGCTGCAAAAGTATCATAACAGAAGCTGTCCTTGTAAAACCAAAGGCTGGGGCTCAGCCCTGAGACCTATTTGCAGTGCCAGGCTCTGCTCTAGAACATATCCAGGACTGAGGGCCAGAGAGCATGTGCAGAGTTGCTGCTCCTTTCTAGGGGGGTAACAACAATCAGCCTCAACATATCTGGGAGAATTGGTGGGTGAGGTTTTCAAGTCAATGTGTCAGTTATAACCAATTGTATGAGCCTTTAAGACAGAGGAAGGGAACCTGTGGCCCTCCAGATGTTGCTGGACTCCAACTTGACCTATAAAGCCTTACACGGCGTGGGACCTCAGTACCTTGTGGAACGCCTCTCTCGCTATGAACCTACCCGTTCACTTCGTTCAGAATCTAAGGCCCTCCTCCTTAGCTCATCGGGAAGCCCGGAGGGTGGTTACTAGATCTAGGGCCTTTTCTGTGGTGGCCCCTGAGTTGTGGAACAGCCTCCCCGAAGAGGTACGCCTGGCGCCTACACTTCTATCTTTCCGGCGCCAGGTAAAGACCTTTTTATGCTCCCAGGCATTTTAATCTTTTAATTTTCTTAATCTTTCTACTTTTAACATGTATCCTTCTTAATTTGTGTTGTATTTCGTTTTTGTTGTGCTTTCTGTTGTTTGTTTGTACATGTTTTTGTGATTTTTTACTATGATATATTGTATTTTATCTTGTTTGTTCACTGCCCTGAGAGCTATTCTGCTAAGGGCGGTATATAAATTGAAATAATAAATAAATAAATAAATAAACTTCCATCATCCCCAGCCAGTATGGCTAGTGTCCAGGGATGATGGGAGTTGTGGTCCAGCAACATCCAGAGGGCCACTAGTTCCCCAACCCCGGTCTAAGACATTGGTAGTGATGTTGCACAATATTTCAGATTGCTTGAGTCACGCAAGGAAAAGAGCAACTCCTATTTGAAATTCAGGTCCTTCCAAGACAAGTGCCAGAGTTCTTGTCTTGCCAGCTCCTATGCAGGAGTCAGGAGCTGGGTCAGGAGCTGCTGACCTACTGGACCTGGCTGTTGAAGTATTTTGCTGAGTGAAGTGGGGATGAGTCTTCCATCCTTAGAAATGTACATTTCTATCTCTTGGCAGGATGCCTGTAGTGCTTGTTGGCAATAAAGCTGATCTGTCACTAGAAAGGTAAGAACTTTGTCTCTTGCCTAAGAAATTATGGCTTGAGCATAAGGACATTATTTGGTTGCTTCAGTCTCTCTCTTCCCCCCACCTCTCTTTTTAAACATTGCACATAACCCAAGTTGCATGGGGGATAGTTTTTGTGCTTAAAAATTTGATCTCTTAGAATAGTATCTGGCCAAACATTGTTTCTTTATGACCAGGATCACATGTGACATCTCTTAATTAAAGATCTGTTCTGCTATAATTCCTTGATGATGATGATGATGACATGGCGGGGGCAGGGGGAGGTTGCTTTAATGTATTTTCTTACACTTGGCATGCTTGCGCAGAAGGTTCATGTCTTGCCACTGTGCATGAATGGTGCATTGTGTCTACCAGTCCCTACCTTCTTGTGGGGTTCTGATCTTGCCACATTCCTTGCATTCCAAAGTAGGGTTTTATCTTGAATAGGCCCCTGTCACAAGTGCCAATAGATTCTGTTGGTTCCTGATCCTCGGATCAGGGTCATGTGTTTCAGAAATGTAAAACATGAACGTCAAATCTGGAGTCTGAGACTGACTTCTGAAAAAATCCAGCATTTCTTTTTTTCTTTTTTTAAAAGTAGGCTTTTAGGCCTCATGGATGCAATAAAATATATGAAAACATGGCAGTGTCAGCTGAAAGCTTTGGTCAGAAATGGGAATTGGGCTGGGAACATGTGGCCCTCCAGATGTTGGATTCCAACTCTCCCAGGGAATGGGTACCATGGGAAAAGCCTTTAGTGGTGCCCTCAGCAGATAGCCCAGAATCTGAGCCTTCATTTTTTAAAAAAAGCAAATCTAGCCCTCCTAGAAAGAAAGTTATGGAGCACAATGTGCAGATACCCTTTTAAGTGATTTCTGTGAAATGAGACAGCCAGGCTGCTCCTGCCTATCATTGTTATTAGCCAGTGAGTGAAGTCAGAGCTGTGACTGATAAATCAGTTGTTTGGATACCAGGCAATGGGAATCCCTGGGGTCCTAAAGACCTGCCATTTTGCCCTCCCGTTTAGTGCACTTTTCCTGCTTTTGTCCCCCCCCCTTAGTCCTTGGAATCTCCATAGTTTGACCTTCCTTTACCCCTAGCAACCAGAATGCATCTTTCCTGTGCTGGGTTCACCTGAAATCGGGTAGCGCCTAGAAATTATTTTCTGCAAACACTGCTCTACAGTAAGAGTAGGTGAATGTTAAAGAATGCCCCTCCCCCCCAAAGGCAAATGTGAAAACTGCAAAAGAGGCTTAAGCATGTCTCTAGTTTGCAGAAGCTAAAGACCAGAGACTTATTAAGAATTCACTATATAATTAACATACAGTAAAGTAGGGCTTACTTCCAGATAAGTGGGTACAGGATGGCTGCCTAGGGTTTGGTTTAGGGTTGGCATTCGGGGGAAAAACAGGGGTCATGTCTTTGACAGTGGTATGACAGGCAGAAATTCAACAGGTCAAGCCTTTTCTAGTATGAAAATACAATTATGGGGAAAGCTTTCTAATTTTGGGTTATGCCATCCCCCCCCCCAATAGCAGCCATTTTGTGATTGGTGCCCCCAGAACTCTCTCAGAATTTGAAATGTGCCCTCTGGTCCCAAAAGGTTGGTGACCCCTGCAACTCCAAGTGTCCCAGCCAACCTAGTCAATGGTCAACAATCATAGGAATGGTATTCCAACAACATCTGGAGGATACCAGGTTCCCCATCCCTGGAATAGGGGGAGGCTCCTGTGTTCTATACTTAGTCCACATCGCCCTGTATCCTCTCTCCCTCTAGATATGAAAATGTTGTAACCCAAATGATGCTTAAGTAAACTTGTATTTGTCCAAAACACTACCTCTCATAAATTCTATGTAGAGTTTGCTTGCCTGATTTTTTTTAAATTAATGTTACCCTGCTACTCGGCTAGTACCAGACCTTTAAGGTGGCTCAAATTACAACCAGTAAAACATTGTGATGGTTTGGCATCTCCTCTGATTTCTTGTTTCATCTCCTCCTGTTTGTGCTTAGCCGTCAGGTGAAGACTGACGAAGGCCGGAAGCTTGCCGATTCCTGGGGTGCCGTCTTCTTGGAATCTTCAGCAAAAGAAAACCAGGTCTGACACCTGTTTGTTCCAATCTTACATTGGGAGGCAAAGAGAGGTCTACAGGGACAGAATGTCACATTCTGATGTTCACAGAAATCCCCCTCCTCCTTTTTCTGGTGGTTTGAGGATTGGCATGAGTTTGTTGTTGATGGGAATTGGTGGGTTGTTTTGGTATCAGCTTCCAGAATTACAAAGCCCCTGTTCCAGTATTTGGGAATGGGCAAGTAACCTTGTTCTTCATATATTCGTTATTGCCCTTCACAAGTTACTCAAAAAGGTAAGTGTAGATGTAATTTCAAGTGCTTCATGTTGGAGAAGAGCCCACTCCCCCTGTCACCTCACCAAGGAATCTATAAAACAGGGATGGAGAATCTATGTCCCTCCAAGATGTTGCTGGGCTTCAACTTGTTATGTAAATTTGTATAAATGAGCAGAGATCATCAACGGTCTGAGATGCGTGTACCAGTGTGTGCGTTTACCTAAGTGGCAGGCTTTTACCCTGCATTGAGATCACTGAGACTTAGTAAAATAAGAAAAGCTACTTTATTTATAGAAAAACATAGTAGATAGGTAACTAACTAACTATGTTGGAGGCGCAATGCCCAGACGTGGGTACTGCCCTCATGGCTCAGGAGAGAGAGCAAAGACAAAGATGTCTCCTCTCTCTCGGACAGTCGAAGAAGAGATGAACAAAGGGCGGAAGGAGGAGGGGCAGATAAGCTTCCCTAAGTATATGAGTTTACAAGGAAGGAAGTTAGTAAGAGCATAGCACAGGTAAAGGTAAGTAAGCCTAGCCAGCTGGAGAACCCTAACTCTGTTTATTCTGCATCACAAACAAAAGAACCCAAACAGGAGTTGCTCTTTCCCCACTTCCAACACAACTCCCATAATCCCCTACCACTGGCCGTGCTGACGGATGATGTGAACAACATCTTAGAGATCCGCAGGTCCATCCTTGCCTCAAAAGCAGCAGTGATCCTCTTTTCCTCTTGTGTAACTTTGACATGTTTCCCTTTCTCTGTCTTGCAGATGACTCAAGGCATCTTCACAAAGATCATTGAGGAAATCGATCGTGTGGACAACTCATATGGTGAACAGCGCAGCTGCATCCTGATGTGACATCCCTTATTCCTACCTGAAACCACTCTGCTGGTGGGAGGGTGTGTGTCATGAGATTCAGGCCAGCTTGGGACAGGTATAGCAACTACCTAAAGCCCTGAAGAGCCGGTCTGAAGGAGCTTACGGGTAACCCACACACAAAAACAATATACCTCATTGCTTGTTCCCTATACAAGACAGCTATGTTTTGCACATTAGTTTGCTGGAAGCAATCTGTATATGTATATGTGCGTGCGTGTGTGTGTGTGTGTGTATATATATATATATATATATATATATATATATATATATATATATATATATATATGTATGTATTGCCAAATGTTTACAGAACCAGGAGGGTGGGAGCACAACAGGATCTATTTATGTTTTTTGATGGAAAGACTCTTCTGTATATTTATAACCGTTTAATCCACATACGCACAAGTTTACACACACAGGTGTCTGTACACTATTTGGTGTAATGGAGAGGCAGCTGAATGTAAGTCTTCTCTGTGGAATTATTAATTGAGGGCCAGTTCTTTGGTCTATAGTTCTTCAGCGGCAGCTGAACTGCTGTACCAGAAATGCAGTGGGTTTTCAGTCATGCCTCTTGCAACTTGTTGCCTTATTTTTGGCAGGGTGAGATTTCAGACTGCAATCTGGATCCTTAGGTGGATTTTTGTTTTGCTTCCATTGTAATGCTGGGAGGCATGAAGTGGCCATCACTAAACAAGGCCTCCTAAGATATATATATATATATGCGCAAATAAAAGCGAACTTATTCTTTAGGGGCCAGATGGGGGAAAATGTCATTAAACCTCTGTGTATATTGACCATTATTCAGATGGTATTGCATCCACTCTCTATATGAAGCAGCAAAAGGTGCCTAGCTTAGTGTAATAGGAAAACAAAACATAGATGGTGTTATCTAAGCCCTTTTACGTGTTACCGTGTCTTGCTTGTAACTGTTTATAGCTTTGGATGGCTCTCTAAAGCAGTTCAAATACCTTTATTGAGCAGATCTCACACTGATGCGAGAGATGCAGTGCTATAAGAGATCTACTGGATGGGAAAGTGCTCATACCTCTTCCATGACACATTTGTGTCCTGAGGAAGAAATGCAAACTGAGAATGACCCGGCTGGAAGAAAGAGGAGGACTTGCTGGATGTGTCTCCATAAAATACTGCTGGGCAACGCGATCGTGCTTAAATGGAGAGAAAAACAAGCTGGAAGGAGATGGTTCAGTCACTCTAAACTGCTGTTGTGCTACAGTGTTACCCCCTTCTTTCAGTGGGGTAAACATCTCTTCAGTTTGATCTCCTTGTGTTTTCTGCAAAGTTGTCCACGTCCATACCCTGTGGTATGGAGCTTCCTTTTGCTGGAGTCAGGTGTGAAGTGGCACTCTGGATGCGGTGGGATGTTTGTAATTTTTTTGAAGAAGATGCTGTTAAAGGGGTTCTATTCCATGGCTTCTAAGAATTTCCTCTCCAATTGACTGCTTTCTAGTCTGAGCACAACAGTACAGCTGTGGCTATATTAATGGTGCCTTTGTTCTGTTTCTATATCTGATAGAACAAAGCAGGATGCACTTGAGTGACTAACTTCATGTGGGCTGGGTACTACATAAGGTTCTGTTGCTCTGAGCACTGAAGGGACTGCATAGCCAAGCTGTGTACCATAACCACCCTGAAATTCAAGGCAATACTGCACAGTGCAGACCCTGGAAGTGGCCTCCATATTAGGAGTGAGGAACCTGTGGCCCTCCAAATGTTGTTGGGCTCTTGATTGCCATCAGCTCTGGCCAGTATGGCCAATGGTCAGGGAAGATGGGAGTTTAAAGTTAGCCACCCTTACTCTATACTGAAGCACAATATGCTGGGGCCTAGAATACTTTGGGAAAGTTTGCATGTTCTAAAACTATTTTGATCTCAGCTATGGTGTTTGGTGCATATCCTTTGGTTATCATAGTGTCTGTAGTAGATAAGCCCAAACTCTTTGGGAGCTGCCCTGTTCTTCAGCTACCTCCTGAGACTGCTGATGAGATTTGAACCCTGGGCCACTAGCTTGAAGTCCTGATTACCCAATAGTACTATCTTTTGAGTTAATATCTGCAGGGGTGTTTTTTAATGTTGGTGCTTATTTTTCTTTCTCAGATGCAAATTTTCCAGGAGAAAATCTGACAAGGAATTATTTATCTTTTTATGGTGCTTAAGATGCCAGAAATGCAAGTGTGTTGTCTCTGCCTTTGACAAAGCCACTAGAATTGTTTGTGTTCCTTGTAGGGCAGGCTCTAAACAGAGTCTGACTTCATTGAAGGAGACTCAGAAGGTTACAGAGCATAGCCCGGAATGTTGTTAATATGAATAGCTGTCCTATCAAATGATGTTGAATAGTTTAGCAAACGAAACTATGTGTTTTGAGCATCACTGTTGAGGTACAGTATATCACTTATCTGATGAGTTTACATTTCACAAGGCTAATCTTTCCACCTGGTGCTCTAACCTAGTAGTCCCTTTGTTATTTCCCAAAGAGGGCAACAACATTTTGGGACCTTAATTCTTTAGCCTTTTAGCTGGATCTACCAGGGGTTGCTGCTGTTATTTCTGTACATGATTGCTCTGTGCAATTCCATGCGGCCAATTCTCCCCCCCCCCCAAATTTGTTATATGAGACTTAAGTCCCCTCATTTCAAATAAGCCCCTTGAAGTTGTTCCTCCAGATCAAGGGTGTCTTTCTTTTACTGCTAGCTGTGAGAATGGGATGTGGGCAACTTTGCCCACATCTCACCTCTTTACCCCTTTCCTAAGGGGCACAGATGGGGCCTCTTTTTCTAAGCTGGGGTGGGAAACTTGTGGCCCTCCAGATGACGCTGGACCACAACTCCCATAACCGCTTGACAGTTGGCAATGATGGCTGGGGCTGCTGGGAGTTGAAGTCCAGCAGCATATGGAAGGCTACAGGTCCTGTCCCCCCCATATAAGGAAACTGCTGCTGGGTTTCACCCTATTAAATGAGGTGGCTAAGCAACACTTTGGCAAATTATTGTACTGTGCACTGTTGTGAGGTTGAATGCAAAAGCAGCAGCTTCCATGTCTGCTGTCTGTTTAGTGGGAGGAGTGTCAACAACTCCTCCGCTACAATGTCTCAGCTCTTTGTGCAATAAACTGGGAAACATTAACTAGCAAATTATCTGCATGGGTTACATATGGGGGAATGCTGGAAGTGGGAGTGGACTTGTACAATTTAATATTTCTATGAAGTGTTTTTGCTAGGGGGCAGCAACATGGAGATTAATTCTGAATTGCATAGAAAGGCTTGTGGTGGTGAAACCTTGCCTAAAATGGAAGGAGACAAGAGGCCTAGTTAGCAGGAAATGCTAACCCAAACCATTGGAAACATATGGGTTCCTGGAGCACAGAGAATGGCCACAGTGCTCCTCCCCTGGGACTGCTGCTGTGCTACCCATGGGCATGCCATGGTCTGGCTTAGCATTGCATCTGAACCCAGACTTGTGGCTATACACCAGACAAACCTCGAGTGGTAAACCAAGAACAAACCTTGGTTACAGCTCATGGTTTGTCTTGAGCAAAACAAACTGTTAGCCCAGGTCTGGATATAACTAACCCAAACCATGACTTGGCCTTGGGCAGCGTAGTAGTGGAAGGACTTGCTGAGGAGCACTGCAGCCGTGGTATTAGCTCTGAGAACCTATACATTTGCTAGTTCGTGCTAAGCCATGGTTTGGCTTCCATGTGAACTGGCTTGGAGACAGAGCCAGGTGAGCGAGAGAAGGGTCAGGTGAGGAGTCGTCTTGGTTCCACCATTGGTGGTGTCTGCCCTCTGCCACTGAACTTCCCTTCCAAGAACGTTTGAGCCAGGGGCTGCTCAACAGCAATGCCATTGCCTTAAGCTTAGCTTGCGCAATTTCTCCTGGACAGGGGCGGGGGAAAACTATGTGAATGACCTCTGTGATCTAGTTTGTTTGGAACATCCAGCTTACAGCTGAGGGGAGAACTCCTCGCTTCTTCTCTTATGCAAGGCCTGCCATTACTACTAAAGCATGAGCTGGAGCAGAAATGGCCAAGGAGAGTTTTGTGTGTGCGTTTATATAGATTCTGCCATTTTTAAAATTGGGGTGGGGGCTACATGCATAGATATTTACCAGCCCAGACGTTGGCTGCTAGCCTCTGCCATTTATAATGTATATATTTAGGAAGCTTCCCAACCTTCTTTCCCACTCTCTTCCTCCTGCTGGAATATAGTAATGGTGGAAAACATAGATCTACTACTGAATCAAACCCAAAGGCGCTCTCTTCCCAGCTGTGGGCAGCCAGATGCTTTTAGAAAGCCCAGAAGACTGAAGTGGGTGGGGGGGTTCGGTCCTTCTCTTCTCCCCCACCCCGCCATTTTCCAGTAGAAAATCACAGACTGTTGCTGTTTCCCACTGAAGCGGCTGTTCGCTGTTATGGGTGTTCAAGGTTTTTTTAGCAGGAAAAATGGCACGGATAGAAAGCTTTAAAAGCTTCCCCTCCGCAGTATCACCTCCTCATCAGGGCTGCCTGCACCTCTCTTAAAAGAGAGATGCCCCCTGCCTGGGATTGAAAGATACATTTAAAGTAAAGTGTGGCTTCACCTCTCAGTTGCTGGAAATTGCTCAAGGGCTTTCCTTCACTGCCATGAGGGCTAGAAACAGAAACTATGTATGAAACTTGTTTGTGGGTTCCATCCTAGCAAGCTGTTCCTGCATTTTAGTAGCCGTATGCTGTGTAATGTGACTGCATGTGGCCAAACAGGTTGCTGGACATTTTCCCTGGTTGTTTTTTTTTTAAAAGGCATGGTGGCCTAGCTGGCCGTTCCCCACTAATGGTGCAGTGAAGCTCTCTGCCTTGCTGTGGAACAGTGATGCCTTTTGGGCTTGATGTATCTCTCTCAGTATTTGGCATGTTCTCTGCTGCTGCCAAGTGCAGAGCTAATTTGCTACTAATTGCATCAATTATGTTATTAGCAACACAGCAGTAATATTGTGATCTTGCCATCCTCAGTTTTGGACTGAGCTGACTGAAAACATAAACAGCCTTAATTCCCCTTGAAATTAATCTGGGGCCCCTCCTGACTGCCTGGCCCCTTAAAACCACCAACACAGCTTCATTCAAAGTGGGGAGGGATTGCTTCAGTATGCAGTGCCTTTAGCTGGTGTCCAACATGCGCACTGGCTATATCCAATGCCAGAGCCTTAACAGCCCACCCAAAAGCAGGAGGCAGGTTATGCTCCCCTGGGTCCTAGCTGACCCTCTTTCTACCTGCCCTTCTGGGCTAAACATTGGATCCCAGCCATGTAGCCATCTGCGACCTATGGAGCAATAGCGATGGCTCTTTCCTAGGTTTGGGAGTGAGGAGAGACAGATTCCTCAAGCCATGCTGGCAGTGTGGTGCACTTGAAAGTCTTCCCAACAGGGTATCTAAAAATGCCACTCCCTACCATTTCACCAAGAAATGGAAAGGAGATGCTTTAGTAACTCACACAGAGATAGCTGGGCCATAGCAAATGAGCTGCAATCTGGGATGCAAACGGGACACTGTGAGCAGAGGTTTAGCCCTGCCTCAGTAGTGTGTGACACATCCCTTTTCTCTGTCTCATATCAGTATAAAGCTGTAATTCATCCTTAGGGAGAAAAGTAAGGCATTGACAATTTTCAGTGAGGGAGGGGGATGAACCTACCTGTAAGAGCAAGTAGCTCAGCTTCCTCTGCTAGAAACTCCATGGTGTGGGGGCAGCCTCCCTCCGCACAATACCCCGTCTGCGGTAACATAAAAGTCTAATTCTGGGTTCTCAAGAAATGAACTTCAGAGAGTAGTGATCAGTGCTGATATGAGTAGCCAACTTATACTCCTCAAAAGCTTCTGGACATACTGTGAGCGGCGCTGGGGCCAAGTAAAATAAATAAATAAAAAAACGGGGCATCTCCAGGTGAAATGTTTTGGAAATTTTGTTAGGGTGCTGGCTTAGAAAGAGACGATGTATGTAATCCAGTGAGAGAGCTTGTATCTTTGTCAAATGCCAGTTTAAAACATTGTTTAGGTGAAGAGGCAGAAGCTGAGTACCTCAGTCAAGCTTTGCCGTGCTGTCATCCTGGAAACAAGGCTATTGTCCTCTTTTAACATCCACCGCACGTTCTAGAACCAAGCAGGTTTCTTTTGACCCTGGTACGCAATGCATGCTGGTGTGGAGAGGGGTGCACATGTGTCCTAGGCCTTCATAGCAAGCATACCATTTTGAAAAGAGGGGCAGCACACGTGTGCCTGACAAATATAATTGGTGCTTCCAGAGGTGATGGTGGCCCCTCCCCAAACCCCTCAACGTGCTCATCTGCCTAAGCCCCCAGGTTGATCTGCCATTCCTCTCTGTAAAAGTGCTTTGCAGAGAAATGGACAGAAAAGTGAAGAGGGTGGGACAGAAGCTTGTGTGGTTTCGTATCTAAGCATTCAAACTGTTGCTGAAAACAGTAAAAGAAAAGCACAACTTGTTCTGTGGGAGAGAAACTGCAGGATGGTATAATCCTTCTCCCCGGGCCATTTGTAAAGCGTCAGAGAATGGATACGTTAATTGATATATATATGTATGTGTGTGTATATAAGGAACAATCTCTTGTGTTACTTCGCTTATTGTTTTTCTTCCCCCTCCCACTGATCCAACACACACACTCATTTATATGGCATACATGCATACACACGCTTTAAAATGTAGAGTGAAGGACTTTGCAAAATGTCAAATAGGGACAAATTTTGTGTTGTGAATATGTTTTTTCTTACATATACAAGTGTTAGAAAGCTAGCATTGGTAGTGGTACCCTCTTGAGTGTATTATAATGAGAAACCCTCACTTCCCCTCCATAAGGAGGCCTTGTCTGTCTCCCTCCTCCCCTTGCAGGGAAGCAAGCAGCTGGGGAGAACTAAGCATGCAAATGCCAGCACTGGGAAGGGTTAAACAACCATTTCCCCAGCTCTCAATTTCCTATGGCCACTGCTGTTTTTATTTTATTTTTAAATGGACAAAAGAATCCTGGAAGTTCCTGCTATTGAAGGAAGAGTACCTCTGAAAAGATCCTCTGCCTTGAAGTGTCCAGACACTGTACATTGAAAAAGAAAAAGAACGGTCTTCTATTTGTTCAAGATTCTGCCATTAATGCTATGCATCTCATGATTCACATACTGGAACTATCTACTAATATCATGTTTCTCTTCAGTATTTATTGTTTAAACCATTATGTAATTACAACAATTATACTATAAATAAAACAAAATAGAAACATGTTAGCAGCAGCGATGTGTGTTTAAGCCACTAGCATCTACAGAGCGATATGCTTTTCTCTTGGTTTTATATAAGCTTGGACTATAATAAAAAAGTATAAATAACATTTTAACAGTTCACTCTACAGTAACTTCAGCAAATGCTTTCTTCAACCTGTGAACAGCAACTGCAAATCTGAAATTCATGGAGGGAAGGCAGTAAGTGGCATCACACGTATTCTTTGTTAGGTATGAAATAAATTTCTCACTTGGGTCAGAATATAAAGTACAATAAAGTAAATTGTGGCACCACTCTTATCCTACAGGCACCAGAGATAAACAGATGCTGTTCCAGCAATATAGATTGATATCTCAGCAACAGAACTGCCTTATTAAAAGGGCTTCCTCTTAGAAAGTAGAAATAGGGGAATAATTAGTTCTGGATTTTCTCTAGATCTTGTTGAGAATAGGCACATCACAATTTCTTTATAAGATGGTTATGAGCCTGAGCAAAATTCTGCTTCCTTAAAACTTATGGGATTCAGGCTAATGTTAACATTTGCTTTTTACAGTCATGTCCAGCTGTTCTGCTAACATGACTTCAGCTATTGCTAAAAAAAAATCCTTGGGGATTTCTACCCAACCAAGTCCTAAATGGTATGTAATGTTTCAGGTAGTGATTAGGCCAACGTTTGGATCAGAGACCCCAAATGGCATATCAAACCTTAGAAATACACCATCTACTAAGAAATATTTTCCCAATACTAAGCAAGTCCGTAGCATACCTAGTATTTGTAACTAACCAGCCCTCCCCAATGGAAGTTGCTGGCTTGTATTACCTTTATTTCCAACCTTATAGGGAAACTTTGACACCTTCACAGATAATATTTGTAACCCTTATCACAATACTCTGGCAGGCCCCCATTGTTCCTGTTTTAGGGATATGGAACTGAGGCTGAAAAAAATGTATTGCGCAGAACCTCATGACACAGTGGATCTGTGGCAGAATTAGAACTTTGAATCCTGCACTGCAAAAGGCAGTTGCTCACATTCCCAATGCAAAATTTCCACTGATGGACCTGAACAAATAGGGCTTTGTGCATGTGTTTAATTCAAAGTATACCAGCTTAAATAGAAATGGAGCAATTCTAGTCTCTAAACTACACGTAGAAAGCTTTTGGCTTCTAGCTGTTTGCTAAACTACAACTCCCATCAGCACCAGCAAACATGGCTAATTGCTTGGGATGACGGGTGTTGTAGTTCAACAGCTGGAGGCTCAAAGGTTCTCCACACTTCCTCTAAACCTGTTTTTTATTTCTGCTGCCTAATCACGTGTGTTAATTTTTGTGTGTGGCCAGTGCCTGGCCTCCATTAACTTCTGTGGAAAATGTGGAAATTCCTTAGATGATCCATTTGTTTAAAGCAGGGATGGGGAATGTGGTTCTCTAGATGTGGTGGGACTCCGATTCCCACAATCCCTCACCACTGACCATGCAGGGTGGGGCTGATGGGAATCTGAGTCCATCAACATCTGGAGAGTCACACATTACTCAACTCTGGCTTCAAGGGAAGCATCTAAGTGTGCACATGTAACCCATATTTCAGGGTTTTTTTGTCATATGAAAAAAATAAAAGCTGACCTTCCAGCACAAATCTATTGCAAAAACTGTGTCTCCCCCCCCCAAAAAAAAACTTCTGTGGAATGTTCTTTTCCACATTTACATAATTATCTTTTGTGAACTTAAAGATAAAATGCCCGTGATGTTAAAAAAATTCCACTGACTTTATTCAGGCTGTATCTCTGTTCTGAAAAGTGATGCTTTATTGAGGAAAGTGCTGGTGGATTGGTAGTTGATGTGATTGTGTCCAGCTTAGAGTGTAAGATCCTTGATTCATGTGTCGCCTCAGCCATCCAATCCCTTGACTTTAGATAAACCTCTTTCAGCCTCAGCCCTACCTGAAAGCGGGGGGGGGGAGCGTGAATAATAATACTCGACTATCTTACAGGGTCGTAAGGATTCCTGAGATAATATGTGAAGTGTTTTGTACATGCAAAGAGTGCCAAATAAATACTAAATATTGACAAAGTCAAAAAAAGCTGGCAATTCCCAGGCAGAATCCTAGAAGAGCTCCTTTTGTCTAATGGTGGGAAGACAGTTAAGAACATGTGCTTCTCACTTAGGGAGGTGACAATTTATTTTTAAATTACTGGAATTTAGGCAAGCCAAGCCGTCTGAAAATAAAGTGATACCCTCTAGTGGCTAAACTCTGCAGCTTAATAGTGTGCATATAAGCAAGGTCTGTATTTGCAAATTCCACCTTGGATAATTTCATACAGCCTGATCCCATCCACTTGTGCTGGGGATAGTAAGTCCCACTGATCTCTGTGTGACTTATTCCTGAGTAAAGATGCATAGAATCAGACAGTAAAACTAACAAGATACTAGCATTTTTTTTATCATTATTGTTCCAAGAACAAATCAAACACCATACAGAGCGGCTAAGGATTGTGCCCAAGGCCATGCAAAACATTGGTGTCAGAACATAGAATTGGACCTAGAACTCCAGCACAGGTAAACCCACTACAAATTGAAATGGAGAGTGGGTAACTGTGCAGATATTGTGGAGTTTTGTTTGTTTCTTCCAGGTGAATTCTAAGCTTCCTGGTGCAAGACAGGAACCACCAAATGGCTAATGCCAATAGACGCTTTAGAAATGAGAAGTCCAACTGCTCAAATATCTTGTGCCAAACTTTTGTGCAAGGCTAATTAGCTCTTTATAATTTGACATGGTTAATCAGAGAGAAGTAAACGGCAGGTGAATTCTTCATTTGTGCCAAGGAAGCAATGCAGTCCTATGCATACTTACTTGGAAGTAAGCCCCATTGCACACAGTGGGATGTCCTTACAAGCAAAATCTGCATAGGCTTGCCCTACATGACTACCTTAAAACTTCACTCCTGTGCATGCTTACCTAGGAGTATGTAAGTCCCACTGAATTCTGTGAAAGCATCATGCAGTATGTCTTTGATCAAAGGAATAATAGGAAAGAATGTGTTATGATCATGGTAACAGTAATGCTTGCTCCTAAGATCTTCGATTGCAGGGTGTGCAAATGGGGGTGGTGGTGGTTAAATGACAAGAAAAGAGAGTCAGAGTCAATGAAGGATAGAATGTTGGTGCGGAGCTGGGATGAGAGAAAAGAGGTGATGAAAAGCTGAAGAGAGTGGAAGAAGTGATTAAGAGTAGAGAGCAGAAAGTAAAGTGAACTCGGACAAGCTGAAAGGCCTATACATTCTAAAATGAAAGACAGTAGCCCTCTGGCTAAGGACCAAGAATGATAACATTTTAGGAACATAGGGAGTTGCCATATACTAGATTAGCTGATTTGTTCATCTAACCCAGAATTACCTACCATGACTAGAAGTGGAAGGGGGTCTTTCACATTGCTTACTATCCCTTTTTTAGCTGGGGATGCTGGGCATTGAACCTGAGACCTTTTGTGTGCTCTGCCATGGATTTATTCTTCCCATGTGTTCCCCACAATGGACAAGACATTGAGGGTTGTATTCAATGTAGTGCTGTGGCAAACGTTCCATCAGTGCAAGGATTTCTCCTTGTGCAATGGGAATCCCCCCTCTTCTCCCCCTGCATGCCCCCTAAATCTGTCTTTGGGTTCTCCCTGTTGGGAGTAAAGCACTTAACAAGTAACCTGAAGCAGTGGGGTAGCAACAGGCAACCTATTCTTCCCTTACTGATTGCTTCTTTAGTGACTACTTGTTATGTAGATTGCTTTTCTCAGGCTTTACTTCCTTCCTCTTTCTTCTGAGTTAGTGTTTGAGTGTTAACCACATGACTTCATAATGGCCACATGTATTTCCGAACTCAGAATGGCTTTATTTCCCAGAAGTAATAAGCCTCAAGTTTCTTTATTCTTTCAACTACCAGTCTTAAAAGACTTCATTTCTGCACTCCCCTGCTATATATACCAAACTTCAATACCCCCAAACCTCCGGAGCAGATTTGGGGATGGCACAGGGGGAAGTCGTTGTGCTAACACCAATCCTTGTGCTAGCACAACTATTCAGTTGAATACCGCCCCAAATGTTAAATTGGTAATAAATACCAATTTAGGAGGGGAAATGTAGCCACTCCTTGATATTCTGAATGTGCGTGTCTAATCTTTTCTAGTTCTAAAATGTTCTGCAACTTTTAAATAATACTTCTTGCAGTGAGGTTAATAACTAATTTCTCTCATAACAAAATATTAGATTTGCCCTATCCTTTTTAAAAGTTTAAATAATCAACAATATTTTCCTTCCTGCATAGTTATGATGGAGATTCCCCTATCTCACAGAATAAATAGCTGGTTCTAGCAGTCGTACCCCAACCAATATTGTTCAAAGATGGCCCTTTGGGCCAGGGGCACTTAGTACTATTTGTATCTGGGAACCAACCATGGCACAGCTTTTTGACTGAAAGGCTGCAGGAATGGCAGATGTAGGCCTTGCTAATCCCTTTCTTCTGAGAGTACAGGCCCAAAAGAGAGAACTCATCGCATTTGTTAATCCCACTGTCTGTTTGCTGGATTGCTCAGTGGAAGTAGCTCTAAGGATCTCATCTCTGCAAATGTCCATTCGAGCAAGGTATCTATTTGCCCTCCTGACCTAACCACTTCCCTGCTCCCAGTAGCAGACTACACCCGTTTGTCCTGGCTGCTCATCCTTATGGACTGGCAGACCCTGATCAGATCATTTCCCTGCCAGGCGTCTATACAAAGTCACTTGGAGTTCTTCCAGCAAAGAGATTACAAGGGTTTTTGTGCAATATTCATCATCAAATTCAGCTGCTGTCAGTCCTGAATGAACACAGATGCATTCTCCCCTCCCTGCCATAGTTTTTAATCATCCCCAACATCTTATCTGAGATTTGGATTGGCACAGTAGACAGAAATAAAATGAAACTGCCTTTAACTTTTATAATTGTTGTAGTAGTTTTTCCTGTAACTTATATGGGTCAATGGGTCTTATTTATGAACTGCCAGAACATTTAAAAAATGTGTACAGGGGCATATTTTCCATCCACCCCATGTGAGTAAAGTTCCAGCGGGGGTATTCCATCTGGAATGCTTCTTCACCAATCTTTTGTTTATTTATGTCCTCCTTTTCTTATGTCATGGAAGTTAATGCAGAGTACAGGAGTTCCCAGTCTCCTTGCAGGCACTGACCAGGCCCAGAACTGCTTAGTTTTAGGAAGGTAGCTGCATCATGTGCCCCCAGACCACAAAAAAAGAGTAATGAGAACATGTCTCTCTGAAACTCCTGGGCATTGCAAGTACTGTGTGCTTTTTCAGTCCCAGGTCAATCTCCTTTCCTGACAAATGTAAGGAGTCACCAGCTATTTATCCAGTTTTGAAACTGGCAGACAGCCTCTAAGGCAGAATAACCTTTTTTAGGGTTGTATCCACTGCTAACCCTGTTCAGAATAGACCACTTGAAATTAATGTGCATGGCTAACTTAGGTTAATTATTTTCAAGGTGCAAAGTGGTAAGTGGCGGTAATGCAGCCGAAGCTCTGCTCATGGCCGGAGTTCGATTCCAATGGAAGGAGGAAGTCTAATCTCCGGTAAAAGGGGTCAAGGTCCACTCAGCCTTCCATCCATCTGTGGTCGGTAAAATGAGTGCTGGGGGGTAAAGAAAGGCCAGGGATGGAACTGGCAATCCCACCCCATATATATGGTCTGCCTAGTAAACGTCGCAAGACGTCACCCTAAGAGTTGGAAACGACTCGCACTATAAGTGCGGGGACACCTTTACCTTTTATTCTGTGTAGGGTTAGCAGTGTATACAACCCCTTAATAACTAATATAAGACTTCGATGCATGTTCACTGGCTACAAATGGGATAGGTATTGCATCCAAGGGATTACAGAATGGGTAAGAGGATAGCTTTTGCTGGAACAGCCTCTAATGAGCCAACTGATTACCTAGATTATCTTTTTTATTATCTGAAAAAAAGTATTGGCAGAAAAAAGTATACCCCACTTTTTTGAAGGTGAAAGGAGTTGCCTAAAGCAGATTACAAATAAAAAATGAACATAAAACTGGGATCCAACCATTAAAACACAAACTAAAAATAACTGTTACTCTAAGCATCTTTCCATTAGCCCCTCGCCCTGGCAAAATTTGTCTGTTGTCTTTCAATCTATCTTCATAGGCCATCCCTTACACATCTTTTTGCAAGGGTTATTTCAAAAGCTTCCTCCAGAGATGCTTTGTCAGGAGCCAGAAGGGATTTCGCACAAAAAAAGCTGAGACAGTCAAAAAAAGAAAATCCTCTTTGGAAAATATAGGGAGGAAAGAACATCACATTGCAACTACATAAACATGAAAATAGCATACTAGCTAATAAAGGTTAATGAGCAGGGACCAGTTACCAGGAGGTTTATTTTCAGAGAGGATGATCTACCACTTAGCTCCAGATCGGCCTCTGTGTCAGCACATGGTGGATCTTCAGGCATGACTGGCAAAGAAACAGTTACATCTTTTTATGGAACATGCTTTCCTTGTAACTTGCACAGGACATTTTCCTAAGAGGTTTAGGATCTTCATAGTTACTTCCTTGA
This sequence comes from Rhineura floridana, assembly GCF_030035675.1. Taxonomy (NCBI): domain Eukaryota; kingdom Metazoa; phylum Chordata; class Lepidosauria; order Squamata; family Rhineuridae; genus Rhineura; species Rhineura floridana. The sequence continues at coordinate 40,003,825 of NC_084482.1, forward strand.
GATCTGATGTCTGTTATCAAATACAGGTGTTTTGGATTTTATGTCAAGATGAAGTCCATAATGTATTGGTATGAACCTATAAAAGCAGCCTTATTGGATCCAAACAATATTCCATGCTGTCCAGTATTATGGTCAAGATCCAAGTGTGCAACTTTTTTGCGCTGTGTTTCTTGAAGAGCAATCCCTGCATGGTAAACAAACATCTGTTGAATTCCAGCAGTTTTGATGAGCAGTTATGTTGTGACATATCAAGCTGGGGTAGCCAATATTGTGCTCTGCAGATGGACCACAACTTGCATCATCCCTGACCCTTGGACATGCTAGCTGGGGCTAATGGAAGTGAGAATCCACAACAATGCGAAGGCACCATCTCAGCTACCCCAGGTCAAGAAAACTTTTGTTCAAGAAAGCAAGAATTTGATAGGGTTCTTGAAAGTACTCATAAAGTAGTTATTTTGACTCCTAGGCAACACTTAACAAAATATTTTGAACACCCCTACCCAGCAACAAATAAAACACACAAACCCAACAAAATCTAATAAACAGCCAGAAAAAGATTCATTCAAAAGTGAACCTGAAGAAATGGGTCTTATGGCCCTTATAAAAAGAAAGCAAAATTGCTGTCCTAATACCTGCTTGGAAGGAGGAAGTTCCGCACTTTTGAAGCAGCCACCATGAAAGCCCAACTTTGAGCAAATGTTCTCATTTGTTGCAAAGATAGTGCAAAGCCTGCTGGCTGGACCGTAATAGGCAAGTGGACTCATGGGGTGAGACTGTCGTTGAGGTATGGGGACCCCAAACTGTAAAGTTTAAAGGTTAAAACCAATACCTTGAATTGGGCCTGGAAGCAAGTTGGTAACCAATACAGAACAGGTTGGATAAGATCACACCTTTCAAGTGCATAGCAACATTTTGAACCAGCTTAAGCATCTCAAGTGCAGCCCTACATAAGTAATAAATCATTTATATCCCGCCTTTTTTTCCATCATGGAACCCACTGAGGTAACTGCAGTATACATGTGGTTCCAAGGCAGTCACCAATCCAGACCTAGACCTGTTGGTGATGCAGTGTACCAAGGACATGCTTTCCAAAAGAGGGGGAAACCTCCTAATGAGCTGCAGAGAGACTTCTGGCGGTTACTCCAGCCTGCTGCCCAGAAAGCAAAGCTGGATCCAGGAGTACCCCAGGCTCTTAACCTTGATCATCAAAGCAGCTAACAAAAACTAACTGATCAGAGGCAGGTGAACTGTCTCGAAATTACAGCCATTTCCTATCAGTATCACGTTCATTTTTTCTGGATTCAAATATAACCAAATGACCACCCACAGCATCCAAATACCGGTTCAGGACACAGATAGGCTACTCTTGGATGCTTTAGTTAAAAATATATAAAACTAGGTGTAATCAACATATTGATGGCACTCAAGCTCAAAGTACGGATGATCTTTGCCAGTGACTTCATGTAGATGTCAGACAGCACTGGAACACCACGTAACAACTCGCAGGGATCAATCACCCTGTGCACCCTACTGGATAGAAAGGATCAAATCCACTGGAGAACTTCCTGAAACAAGGGTGTTGGTAGGTACTTAGAGGACTTGGGGCATATCTATCTGTACAACAAAATATCATGGTCCAACAAACAATATTGAAAGCCACCACATCTAGCAAGATCAGCAAGGAGAAAATGCCCTTATCGGTCTACAAACAAACAGCATCCGCCAGGGCAGCCAAAGCGATCTCTATCTTGTGTAGCCAGTACATAGACCAGACTGGAAAGTGTCTCGGGAAGAGGTGTCATTCTGGAAAATGGAGCTGATTTAGCCATGGCACACTCCAGATCTGTAGCTAGAAAAAAAAATAGACACAGGATGAAAGTTAACCAAATGTTCCTTATCTAATCTTAGCCTATTATTATTAAGGAACCTGAAGGAAACTCACCATCCTGTAATAAAACGGTCACAATCTTGGCTAAAAGGCCCATTTTGCTGCAAATGACAGGCTTAACCACCCAAGGTGGAGAAGGGTCCTGCTTTTTAAGCCACAGCGTGCACAACCCCAACCATGTAGTCAACATCCGCAAGGAAGAAAAGATCAAAACCACCTTAGCAATTGCGACAAGGAGGTGATTCTGACACTGCTGGCTTAAATTCTGCCCTAAAGGCTGGTTTCATGTCAGATCAAATATGAACAACTTTATTAGCAAAGAATTTAGTAAAGGCGTCACAGAAATAATTGTTGGTTCACCTTCCTGGGACTCTACTTTAGGGTTTAATAATCCTTCCCTACCCAGAACCAGAGATTTTAGAATGAGAGGTGAAAGCTGCTCTTAAAATATTTGGAAAAAACAAATCACCAGGAACAGATGGCGTACCAACACAGTTGCTTCAAGTTACTGAGGCTTAATCCCTCCAAATTTTGACAAACTTTTGACAAAATTTGTCAACAAATATGGAAAACTAAACAATGGCCCACAGACTGGAAGCATTCAATATACATCCCAATTCCAAAGAAAGGGGATCCCAGGGAATGCAGTGATTCTGGAACCATTGCCTTAATATCCCATGCAAGTAAAGTAATGCTCAAGATTCTACAACAAAGGCTCTTACCATATATGGAGCGAGACATGCCAGATGTCCAAGCTGGATTCAGAAAGGGAAGAGGCACCAGAGATCATATTGCAAACATACGTTGGATAATGGAACAGAACAAAGAATTTCAGAAAAAAATCACCCTGTGCTTTACAGATTACAGCAAAGCCTTCGATTGTGTAGAACATGAAAAACTATGGAATGCTTTCAGAGAAATGGGGGTGCCACAGCATGTGATTGTCCTGATGAACAACCTATACTCTGGACTACTGTAAGGACAGAATATGGAGAAAACTATTGGTTCCCCGTCAGAAAGGGTGTGAGACCGGGGTGTATTTTATCACTCTATTTGTTCAATCTATATGCAGAACGTATCATACGGAAAGTGGGATTGGACCAAGATGAAGGAGGTGTGAAAACTGGAGTGAGAAATATCAATAATTAAAGATATTCAGATGATACCATATTACTAGCAGAAACGAGAAAAGAATGCTATTGAAAGTCAAAGGGGAAAACACAAAAGCAGAATTACAGCTGAACGTCAACAAGACTAAAGTAATGACCACAGAAGATTTATGTAACTTTAAAGTTGACAATGAGGACATTGAACTTGTCAAGGATTATCAATACTTGGCACAGTCATTAACCACAATGGAGACAATAGTCAAGAAATCAGAAGAAGGCTAGGACTGTCGAGGATAGCTATGAGAGAACTAGAAAATGTCCTCACTGAACACCAAAGATGTATCACTGAACACCAAAGTCAGGATCATTCAGACCATGGTATTCCCAATCTCTATGTATGGATGTGAAAGTTGGACAGTGAAAAAAGTGGATAAGAGAAAACTCAACTCATTTGAAATGTGGTGCTGGAGGAGAGCTTTGCGCATCCCATGGACTGTGAAAAAGACAAATAATTGGGTGTTACAACAAATTAAACCAGAACTATCATTAGAAGCTAAAATGATGAAACTCAGGTTATTATACTTTGGACACATCATGAGAAGACATGATTCACTAGAAAAGACAGTAATGCTGGAAAAAACAGAAGGAAGTAGAAAAAGAGGAAGGCCAAACAAGAGATGGATTGATTCCATCAAGGAAACCACAGACCTGAACTTACAAGATCTGAACAGGGTGGTTTATAACACATGCTATTGGGGGTCGCCAATTCATAGGGTCGCCATAAGTCGTAATCTACCTGAAGGCACATAACAACAACAACTCCACTGGACATGAATCTGCTGATGTAACGACGGCAGAGAAAAAAATATTTGTCACCATCAGTGCTACCTTATAGGCATACAAATAGGACCTATGATGTGGTTGGTCAGATTCAATGCAATTTCTTTTTGTCGCTGGCACTCAATCTGTTTACCCATATGCTTCAACTTTCCCAGAGTCCTCTAGAGCACTGTTTTTCAACCTTGAGCCCCCAGATGTTGTTATACTACAACTCCCATGGTCAATGGTCAGGGATGATGGGAGTTGTAGTCCATCAAAATCTGGGGGCACAAAGTTGAAGAACTCTCCTATAGGGGGCAGGGTGAGTATGCTTTAGGCAGAGCAACTGTGTGTACAACTCTCGTCAAACATGTACTCCCCCTCCTAACACAGCATCAACCCTACTATCTAAAGCCTCCAAAACATTATGGCAGGGCAGAGTGGGGAACCTTTTTCAGCCCAAGGGTCACATTCTCTTCTGGGCAAGCTTCTGAGGGCCATATGCTAGTGATGGGTGGGGCTAGAAAGACAAATGTGAGTGGAGCAACAAATGTGAATTTTATCTTTGTACAGCAGGCTGTTTTCTACTCTCATACACCATGCTGTATCCAAAGAAGCAAGAGGCATTATCAGAGTTTAAGGACGCATTCCAATCAGGCAAATACAATTGCGGGGAGGGGCAGTGAGGGGTGTGACCTTGGGAGAGGGTGTGTGGCCTGGGGAGAGAGTTCTGAGGACCAGATATAGAGGCCTCAAGGGGACACATTAGGTTCCTCACCCAAATGTTATGGGAACCAAACAAATCTAGAACTTTCCAGTGGCCCACATCTTTGCAGGCAGGAGCAGCAATGTCTACACACCCCTTAAATCAGACACTTATCAGACAATTATAATGGCTTACAAGATCATCAGAATCCTGCCCTTTGCAGAAATCCAACATGTTTCCTTGAAACTAGGTGTTGGGCCCAAAACCCCATGGGAAGCCCTAAGGTTGCCATGGAAACCATGAAGTCCTGAACTAAACTAAAGGCAGGCTCTGCAGAGATGCTGAAGTCTTTCAGCAAGACAAATGTGGATGTTTCAGGGGGAATCCACTGGCCAGCAATGGTACACCAGCCTGTCCCTGCAACCTGACACCAGAAACACACAAAGCCACCCACTGTTCATATCCTGTTTATCAATAGCCTACCCATTCTCTTTAACAGTATCCCTTACAGCAGGGTTCCCAAGCTGAGGTCCGTGGACCACCAGTGGTCCATGAGTGCCATTCAGGTGGCCCATGGTGTGTCTTTGAAGTACAATTTCTATGGAATGCAAACTGTAATACAATTAAATGCAATATAAGAAATAAAAGGAACAAAAATGCAATTAAAAACATACAGCATCTAGCATAGCATCTTACAATTGCTACAACAGGCAGACAAATCATTAAGTGGTCCACCAAGACCATCAGCAATTTTCAAGAGGTCCGTGGGGAAAAAAGTTTTGGAACCACTGATCTAAAGTTCCAAAGAGAGCATTGTTTCCATATTTTGAGAGGAGCAGGCTTTTTGTGGGAGGGTACTTATTGTCATACTAAAAATGTGGTGTGAATAGGAAATTTGAGGTTGTATCTTTTAGTTGCTGAGAATCTTAGCATAAAGAACGTCCTAAACATCTCACAACATTTATATAAAACAACAGTCCTAAACATCTCACAGCATTTATATAAAACAACAGAATAACACTCAAACTGTTCAGGGTAGTAACCAAAAGCAAGGTCAGTAAATTTCTGGGGACACCTAGGTAGTCTCAACGGCGTCCCTCTGGCTCCACCCGATTACTTCACCATGATGGTAGACACAAACTAACGTGCGATGACAAAAAAAACACACACCTTAAAATGGAAACGAGATAAAAAAGCACCTTTTAATTACGAGTCGAATAGATTATATAACCAGCTGTGTCAGTTTGTCGCATCTGGGTAAATGCGAGTGTAAGGAATAATAGCCAGGAAGGACTGCGAGGATTGCGAAGCGCTTCACGATCAGAAAATGCGCGTGCTTCAATCCGGAACTAGAACACAAGACGAGAGATGTTCCAGGTCAACCTGACACTTCGAATCAACTTCACAGCGCAGGAAAGACCTTTGGGGGCAACCATGGGTCAAAACTACGAACGTGCGTTTTAACCGATTCTGGTGGGTCGCAGCGTCCTCAGAGGTTCCGTGCTGGTCTGCTGTGCGTTTCCACAGTTTGCAGGGGGGTACTGCTGGCCTAATGGGGGAGGAAGACTAGGCAGCAAAAACACGCCCTTGAACGTGCTAAAAAGTTAGCACCGCTGGGGGGCGCAGTGGGACCCCACTTCGGCAACGGTTACAAAGTCCTGGAGACATGTGCCTGGGTAAATGGGTGAGCGCCCCCTTTGGAGTTTAGCAAGAACCCTCCGTCCCTTCCGTTCTCTCGTGAGATTGCTTTGCACCCTATTATTTTCGCCCCAGTCTGTGCAATGAGAGAAAACGTGGCTTCCCCGACTCTTGCGAGAAATGCACCTGTCCCAAGTTGCCTTGCACCCTTGGAACGGGTGGAGAAGGAAGGAAGAGCCCTCTGAACCCATCCCACGTGCTTTTGCAACCACCCGGTCCGGGCACTGGAGGGTTAAAGTCGGCGAAGTGATCCACAGCCGAGCGTGCACTAAGGCTCCGTACGGGCACATCTCTCACTTCCCCAAAAGCCATTGCTGCGTGTCCTTCCGCCATAGGGTTCCAACACAAAATAAGTGCTCGCTCCCTTCTTTTTCCAATACACCCCACCGTCTCGAGGCAAAGGCAAGGGGCTGAAACCGGACCACGACCAAGATACTCTCTTCCTGTTTCAAAGGGAGAAGGGACGTCGGGAGGGAAGAAACGGGAGGGGGACAAGTCCTTAACTCCCGGATCCCACCCTCCCCTTGCACGGAAAGAGGAGGAGGGAGGGGGAGGTTAAGCAAACCCGGAGCTGGCCCAGCAGGACCTACTTTCCTCCCTGAAAATGGCTGCCTCGGTGAACACTTTCTCTTCAATTCCTTGAAGCCCTTCGTTGAGGGGGGGGGGAAGCAGAGGGTGGTAAAGACTAGGCAGCGATGCTTCTTTGAACTCCCTCCTCTACTGGAGCTGAGGATTAGGGTGCGAGGGGAGAAATTAAAGAGACAGAGAGAGAGCGAAACAGGAAAAGAAAGAGAGGAGGCCTGGAACAGAAGGTAGGGAGGAGGCTGAAGGAGAGGGGGGGGACCAAGAAGACCCCTCCCCAGCCGAAACAGGGAGTAAAAAGGGTTGGTTGGTGCAGCCACTCTTAGGAAGGAGGCTGTCGATGTCTATGTTTAGCTCTCTTCGGACAGATTCAGCGGAGTTGATGATGATGATGATGATTATAATAATAAGCTGAAGCACCGGGTCGGTTTCAATTGTGTGTTGTCGGGAAAGAAAATTTACACGGAAGGAGGAAAAGTATGTACGTTCCATCAGGAGAGAAACTCTGAACGTTCTATTTCCCCTCCTCCGTTCGCTCTTCCCCACCCCCACCCACCCCCTGGGAAGCCTCAGCGTTCCATCCGGAGGGGTGCCACTCTCCAAGAGCCTTCAACGTTCCATCCGGCCTCAGAGTGAGTGTTTGAATCGTTCTGTTTGGGGCGACTCCTGCTAGGGCAGGGGACGCGGGAGGTGTAGGAGGGGGAGAATCCGGAGGCAGAAATAGGAAGGGAACGCGCAAGGCAGCAGAAGGCCTCCGTCGGATGCGGCTGCCTGAAGATCAAAGGCAAAACCGGAGCTCCCTTTGTGTGTCGTTCTAGGGATCTTGCTGCTTCGCTTTTTTCTTTGGGTTTATTTTGGAACCTTAAACTACCGTGGTGGAAGGAAGGAAAGCTCTCCCGTCCCCTGCTGTCAGAAGGGGGCTGGGCGATCGTTTTTTTTCCCTGGGTGGAAAGCGATATTGGATATCTCCAACTCGGATATTGGAGTTAGCATCCTTTCCAAACCTATTTTTTGCTTGTTCTCCCCCTTTCGGGGTGACCGTAAATAAAAATCCTATATATTCCTTTTTTAAAAAGAAAAGAAAAGAAGGGAACAAATGCAAACCCTTCCTTTTTCTCCCTTCTCGATTTTTTGGATAATGATTTCTGCTATATCTTGCCGATGGATTTTGCCGGGTGAGGATTTCTGGATCGTCTTGTAGAAGAGAGGTAGGTGAGGACACCCCATTATTCTAGATCTAGAAATAGGCAAGCAAAACCCCAATCCTAATCTCTTAGCCTTATTTCAATGTCAGTGTTTTCCATGTCTTGAGGGTCCATTTACGTCAGAATCTTGTTGATTTATGTGGAATTCTGGTGCATGAGAAATCTGTTGTGTAAAAGCTGTTAGGGAAGGGTAGGTGGTGGAGAGCTGCTGATAGCAAGCGAACTGAATATATTTCCCCCAGCCCCTGTGTTTCTATCGCCTTTATAAATAAGCGATTGGGAAGAGGGAAATGGTTCTTGCATCCTTCCTCTTGAGAGAACACAGCTGTCTAGTTTTTTGGGGGAAGGAGGACCTATTAATTTCCCTTGCCTTAAGAAACACAGGGATCTATTGGTATGTTTTGCACAATGATGGAATCCACTGGGAACCGTATTTGTTTTGGGTCAAAGCTGACTTCTCTCATTGTATTGTACTAAAGGGGGATGGAGGAAAAGTGCCTGTTAACAACTCATTAGAGGTTTGAAGTTATTCCCCCAGCACCCTCCCTCAGCCAGTTTTGCTTCCCAAGTGTTTTTTCTCTCCCCCCCCTTATATTTCTATTCAGTTTCAGTTGGGACCCGATTTAAAAAGCGGCTTTAATTTGTAGATTGGAAAGAGAGACAATGTCACATTACAAATAGGTGCTTCTCAAGAGGACTGTTTCAGTGTGAGACTCTGTGAAAATGGAGGGCTTTGGGTGCCCACTCTTTGAGAGGACACACTTCCTACTGAATGGAGATGTTCCAGGCCCCCCCTTTTTAAATGTGGTGTTTTCCCCCCTAGAATTAGGATAGAGTAAGCCAAATGCCATTCTAAATGCATACACTTTCCCAAAGCAAAGCAAACCCGTGTCAAGGCCTACTTTGCTCAGCACACTCTTGTCTCCCCCCCACCAAAAGCACAGCCTGCATGGGATTATGGAGGAGTCCAGAGGGATTTGCTGAGAGATGGTGGGGGTGGGGGTTGAAGAGGAGCATTGTGTTGGCATACTCTCTCTCTCTCTCTCTCTCGCTCGCTCGCCCGCCCGCCCGCCCTCTCCCTCCCTCCCTCCTGACCTCTCCCTCCCTCCCTCCCTCCCTCCAAGACAGCGTTCCATTCGTCTAGGTGGTGGTATGCTTGGAGACAAAGCTAGGGTTGGGTTAGGGACATCGCAGTACATCTCCTTTTTCAAGCTGCCGAGATCCAGATTCTTTGTGTAGGCAACTGTGAAAAGCAGTTCCAGAGGTGGGCTGCTGGAATGAGGATCTGGCCCCTAACTACTGAGCAGAATTTCCTGTTCTGTTGTAATGGGGCAGCGGGGAGGGGGAGTAGGGGTAGTTTGATCAGTGAGTTTTGTGCCACAGTGAAATACATATTACTTCTCTCATCTTCTGGCTGTCAAAGGGGGCTCTGTGGGCTACACCTGTTGCACTTTATATGTATCTGTTGCTTCTCACTGTTGAAGCTAAGCTTCCTGAAAAAAGGAGAACTTCTACTTTTCTTCATAGTGCGGGGAGAGCAGCTGAACAGTAACATGCTTTGTGGAGGGCCATGATATGCATGTGTCCCTTTTCATACAGGGCTGGGGAACCTCAGGGCCTTCAGATGCTGTTGAGACTGCAACTCCCATCATCCCTGACCATTGGCCATGCTGGCTGGGAGACGAGTCCAATGACATCTCGAGGGTCACAGATTCCTCACCTCTGCTTTAATAAGATATTCCATATCAAAGGGCAAAGTTCTCCTGGGGACTCACTGAATGATGCAGGTGCTGGTTTTAAATCCCATTACTTAAAGACAAATTGTATAAAAAATTTGCTGGTTTTTTGATCTTACTGCAAATATCTGTGTGTGCGAAAAGGGTCAAAACAAAAACCTGTTCCGGTAAATTCTGCAAGGACGTATTTTTGCAGCTGTGGGAGATTTCAGATTGTTGCTATTTTTTTCCTACCCAAATAATTACAGTATATCTACTGTGTGTGGTTGCATCAAATTGAGACCTGATGATAATAGGGCCAGAACTTCTTGCACATGGAGGAGTTCTGTGCTGGTACCAGTCATGCAGCAGCAGTATTTTTACCCTTATGGTATCATCTGTAATACTTTTGAAATGAACTCTGTGCATGTTTTGACGGTTATTGCCCAAGAAAGCTGTTGATATCATTTGATTTCCTTGTGCAACTACTAGGTTGTAATGGTAATGGGGAAAAGATAAGAGTTGGATTCCGCCTTACTGCCACTCTACCAGCCACCACTTTTCATTACGGAAAGACTCAATGAAAACAGCCATATCAAAGCGCCTGCTACGATTTCTTGTCCTAAAATAGACGCATTTTTGAATTTCCTAAGAAAACCAGGAACACCTATCTTATTGTTGTGTTGATGGGCCGGCTTGAATCCAGACCTGTAGAGACTAGGTGTATGCATGCACACTTGAATCTAGGATCCCTAAGATCTGTTGCTGAGGCAAAGGGTTGGAGCTGAAGCCTAAAGTGCTGTAGGAAGAAGGTCACTGTTTTGTTAACCAGGCAGGAACTGATGGCCAGGCTTCTAGTGTTTATACTCACCTGGGCCAATGCAGGCTTTTCAAATTGTCTTCCAGTAGCAGGGCTTCATGTTAAAGACTCTCTACTTCCATCTGTGCCTGAAGAGAGCTCAGAAGCCTGAGCTTTCACAGATCTTGGTAGCTTGCTATGCTAGGTCTCATTCTCAGGTTCAAGCTGCCCCCCCCCCAACAAAGACATTCCACAGAGAGGATTTTGTTTTTGTTCCAGGGCTCATCTGCCAGTTCCTCAAACTTGGCAACTGCACACACCTGTTGCCCTTTTTATAGAATTTTGCACAGTCAGCTTAGTGACCCATCCTAGGATTTTCCCCCCCTTAATGTGTTTGGGAAGCATGAGGTTAATTGATTTTTATTTCGCTGTTTCCATTTGTAAGATTTGGGGTGAGTTAGGAACATATGTTCCTTCATCTTAATCTGTTTTCACGACCCTGTGGAATAGATTACCATTTACATTTGTTTTTTAAACAGATGGGGAATGGAGGCAGAAAGAGATTTGATAAGGGCTACTTGGCTGAATTAAAACACTGAATCCACATCTAGCACTTTATCCATTGTCATGTTTGCTTTTTGGTCTGCAGAAGTGTGCCATGGGAAGGGCTAGGGGGAAACAAATGGATTTGGCTTGAAATTGGAGGAGATGCTGAACAGTATTTTAGCGCTTATTCTTCAATGGCTAGATCAGGGGTGGGGGGACTGTGGCCCTGCATCAGTCCCAGCCAGCATGGGCAGTGGTTGGGTAGGATGGGAGCTGTAGTCCAACAGTGTCTGGAGGGCCACAGGTTCCCCATCCCTAGACTGTATAGGTACTAAAAACCAACTTGTGGCTTCTTGTCTTTCCCCCCTATATGGGGAGAGGGGAAAGTGGGGAATTCCAGCTTTGTGTTGGAGATGTCCTCTACCCAGAGTTGCAGTTCTTAGATTTCTGTAGTGATGGGGAGGCTAGTTGAAGTATGGACTGTAGGCATGTTGATTTTTATATTTATTTATAAAATGTAGCAGCCCACTCTTTAGTTCCATTACACCTCTGGGAATGGTTCACAGTTTATAAAATGATAATAAAACAAATTTAAAAATTACATTGCAAAATGATACTACAAAGGAGGATTCAGTAGCCATTTACTAGTAAAAGCAGATGGAAATATTAAAAGGCCTCTGCTTGGAGCCAAAAGGATCGACTTGGCACCTGGAGTGCTTCTCTAGGAAAAACAGTTCCACAAATGGGGTGCCATCACTGGAGAGGCCCTTTCTCTCATTGCCACCCACCTCACCTCAGAAGGCAAGGCACCCAAAGAAGGGCCTCTGAAGGTCTCAGTACTTGGACACATTTGTGTGGGAGTAGGCAGTCCTGAAGATGACCTGGGTCCCAAGCTGTATAAAAATTAAGGGTTAAAGCCTTTGAATTCTGATGAGAAATTGATTGGTAGCCAGTAGCTGTCTAAGATGTTCTGTTACCGATTCCAGTCAACAGCGCAGCAGCCATTCTGGGCTAACTGAAATTTCTGAGCAGTCTTCAAAGGTAGCCATATATACAAAACATTGCAGTAATCTAATCTGGAGGTTACCATAGAACTGCCAGGAACTCTCTGCCCAGGAGTGGAGGGTCATGTTTGACATACCCACTATTGGAGTTCAGGTCCAGTACACAGGAGCAACATCTCTTACTGTGAAAGCCTTCAGTGTTTTATGGGGTGGTATGTGCGTACTTAAATAAAAACATTTGGTCAAGCTTTGATTCCAGATTTACTGCCCTAATCCGAATACCAGAGATTAGGATTTACTGGTTTTGTGGAAACCACCAAACTGGATTGCTAGACCACATTTTGTAGGAAAAACTTTTGGTAGGCAACAACAGTGTGATATAAAGCAAGGGAGGGCATACTTGAGGCTTGTCGGATCTACATGGTGTTTTACTAGAACTGTGAGAGTCACCAAATGGAGCCTGATGCAAAAGACATACACTTACATAAGGAACAGGATGCCGCTGAGCACAGGGATTTCTGAGTACTAGAACCAAACTGAGCTCACAGTCCTTCCATTCAAAGATCCATTCCTGATTGCCCCAAGCTTTTTTAATTAACTAATTTAGGGAGAGGTGTGTGTGTGTGTGTGCAGTCACATCCCTGCTGTTGTTGGAAAAAAATCTGGGAATTGGAAATACTTGATGATCTGCTGCAAGTCACCCAGAGATCTACGAGGAGATCTTGATCTACCTTTTGCCCACCCTTGACGTAAAGGAGTTAGTGGCTTTGGCAGAGTTGGTTTGAGAGATTGTTCTTTATAGGCCTGAAATGTGGGACTTGTTTTTTGTATTGTAAAGTTTTATTTTGCTCCGATCATAAATGCCGGTCTAGGCACCTTTTGTAACATTGGGCATTGATGTGGATGTTTCAGTGACCATCAGAAGCAACTGAGTTGTATTGGTGCAGCTTTATTTATTTATTTTATTTTAGTATTGGATTTATATCCTGCTTTTCCTCTAAGAACCTCAAGGTGGTGTACATGGTTCTCCCTCTCTCCATTTTATCCTCACAACAACCCTGTGAGGTAGATTAGGCTGAGGGGCAATGATTGACCCATGGTAATCTGGTGATCCAAGTGGGGATTTGAACCCTGGTCTCCCAGGTCACAGTCCTACACTTTAACTACTTTGCCACACATATGGAATCATATTGGCTGCTAAATTGTATCCCTCCCCCCCATTTATCTTCCAAGTTTTTTTTTTAAATCCAGTCTTATTGTGAGACTGTGTGAAAATACTTAATAGCTTGTGCTGTTAAAATATACATAAAAGATTTGTTAAAAGATCCATATGTTCAGCTATGCGTTAAGAATAAACATCCACCTAATGGATGCCGCCCTGAGTGCCCTATTATAGGGTAGAAGGGTGGGATAGAAATATTTTAAAATAAATACATAAATAAGGGCCACTTCACATGTTGTAAAAATTGCTTCCCTGTAGTTGGTCCACAACATGTGTAGTAGTCGAAATTAGAATATTTAAAACCAACTAGAGCTTCCAAGGTAACATAGAAGATTGTTGTAACTCTCTTATCAGTACCTTGACATTTCAGCTTGGAAGTATGTCCCATTGCGTTCAGTGGAGCTTCCTTCCACATGAATTTAAGGTTGCAGCTTGAGTTTATTTGCTGCTGTGTTGGCAAAAGTCATCATTGCCGAAACAAGCAATACACTTGTTACTAGGAAGTAGGGATGCAGTGTTGAGGCAAGTGGATTAATTTATTTAAAAGCTTTTGATTAGTCAGAAAGATGCCCCCAATTAATTAGTGAGCAGATTATTAAAATGGTTTAATTATTTTTAATACACAGGCTTACAAACACATAAGGAGGTAGGCATCATCTTTGGGAAGGAAGAATACCTCTTTGTCATCCAGAAAGGAATGCTCCTTCTAAGATGGCATGTGATGTGGTACATCTACATGTGTAGATCTCAAAATGATGGAAGAATTATTTTTTGTCAGAACAATTTTAGGTGTGTTTTATTGAAACTTTTATCTTTTGATAAACTAAGGTTTCTTTGGCAGTGTGATTGGCTTGCTAGAAAGAATTGTAGGCTATGGGTCAAAATAGACCCAGAGGTTGGATCCACAGGTTTTGTGTGCATGTTAAAGTAGCTGTAGTATTGCAATTTGCAGTCTCAAAAGAGGGCAGGTCCAGCTTGCACAGGGGGAAAACCTGGCATTTGGGAAGTGTGCTTCTCTCTTCTCTTCTCCATTGCACCACAAGGAGAAAGCTGCAGGTTTGTGGCTGGATTCCTTTGAGGGGCGGCCTCTGTAACAGCTCCTTCCTTGCTTTCCTGTGCTTTGGGGAAATTTTCATCCGTATCATTCCAACATGGGTAATTGTTAAGCTTTCTCCTTTGAAAAATGTCAGGGTCTGCTTTCTTGAATGGAAGGTCTGAACCTGGATTTCAGGAACTGAGGCGTAAGGAATTTTGAACAGCACCATCCCATAGAAGCAACAACAGCTCCCTTACACCAGATCAGACCATGTTCCCATCTAGCCCAGTAGTGTCTACTGTGACTGGCAGCTGCTCTCCAAGGTCTTGGGCAGATGATAGTTCACACTGCCTGCTCTCATATCTTTTCAACTGGAGTTGCTCAGGGATTGACTCTAGAGCCTTCTGTGTGCGAAGCCTGTGCTCTGCCACTGAGTTATGGTCCCTCCTCTGTTTGTCAGCAAAATACCCTTTTATGAATTGGGTTGCTGCATTCTGCACTAACCATGGCCACCACTGGAAGTTAGTCTGCGCACACAGTCTTTAGTGGTTCCTAAAGATGCTTTGATTCGGGTGACTAGCGTAAAGTATTTTGTTGTGGAGTGATCTCTCCTTGCGTCCTTGCTGTGTAGCTTTCTGTAGCCTTTGGGGTATGCTCTGCTGATCTCTAGACATGTTAGTGCAACATAGTGATTCCGATAGATAGAGCTCAAGTCGCTTTGAATCTTATAGACTAAACTCAGTCTCTTATATTCTGCCCCCAACACCATAGTAAGGATGAGGAACCTGTGGCCCTCCAGGTGTTGCTGGACTCCAATTCCCATGAGCCCCAGCCAGTGTGGCCAATGGTCAGAGACTATGCCAGTTGTAGTTCAACAACAGCTGGAGGGCCGCAGGTTCCCTATTTCTGGACTATTGCAAATCTTGAGGTACTGATTTTTAAGAAAGGAATCAAAGGTATACTTGGTGCATAGTACACTGAGGCTGCAGCTCTGTGGCCGCATTACTGGGAGCAAGCTCCATGGGACTTACTTGCAAATAAATTTGTATGGGACTGTGCTGTGAATAGGCTAATCTTTTTAATATTTCTGGGTTTTTTTCGTAACAAAATTACCAATATTAAAAATCTGCAAACAAACATAATTCAGTTTACAGTTGTGCCATAGATGTGAGTAGCCTCATTTAGAGAGGGAGAGAGAGAAACTGAAGTGGATAAGAGACTTTTTGATATTATATGTGACCTTTAATTCAGGGACAGAATGCAGCTGTTTCTTCCTCAGCTCCATCTTACTATGTTTTTGAAGAACTTGCAATCCCAAAGAGAATTGGGGTTTCCTTCATCCAACAGAAGGGATAGACATTGTTAGGTTTATTGAGGAGCCTTGGGGCAGACGTGAGCAACAGTCTTTTGTTGTACAGGCAAAGTGATGGGATGATTTAAGTGAAATTTAGGCAGTGAGATCTCAGTTTACTACTCTGCCACCACACACCAAAAAGAATTTGGATGATTCAGTGACAGTGGTAATCTTCAGTTGTTTCAGACCTGGCACCCACCTTTAACCCCTACCTGCAACATACATGGAACCTCCAAATGTTTTACCATATGTGCCAATGTTTGTTTTGTATGTCCATCTTTGGTCCTCCTTCCCCCCCCTCTTGAATTTCAAAAATAAAAAAGCGCCATTGGCGTGACCACTTCAGTTGGAGCGTCACCCAGTTTGTGGGTCATAACCACCAGGTGAAGACTTGTGTCCTGTACACAGGATACCATTTGGTTTATAAAATAATGCAGTGTTTCCTAACTTGGTTCTTTCCAGATTTTTTGGACTTTGTGTGTGTGAGAGAGAGAGACAGAGACAGAGACTGAGTGGTGGCATTGGGTGGTTCTGTGCACATGTCAGCTTTGTTGCTGTCCATACTAGGACATAGAGGTTGGTGTGGTGCAAGCATGCCGGCCAACTTGCCCCTCCTGGTAAGCAGGGTAGTGCCGCTAACAGGAGGCCAGGTGCATGATGGTGTCTCTCCTTGTTGGCTGCTTCTGTTTGGACTCCAACTTTTGTGCGCCTCAGCCAGTATGGCCAATGGTAGAGATGTGAAAGCTCAGGGGGAAAACCTGGAAAAAATTGGGAAAACTACCCCCCCCCCATTTTTCACCGAATTGTTCTGGGTTTTTTCCTGAAAAATTGAAAAAAAAAGAAGAAAAAAGCCCAGGGAAATAAAGCTTTATCCCAAATGTTTCTGTTTTTCCCCCTGGGCTTTCGCATCTCTAGCCAGTGGTCAGGGATGCTAGGGGGTTGTAGTGCAAAACGAGGGGGGGGGCTGGGCAGGTTGTGGAAAGCTGGAATAAATTGCCTGAACAGCCACCTGCTGGGTTCGTGCTTGGAAGTCTCTTAATGCAAGCTAGAATGTTTTGCATGCCATGTTTTGTTGGAAAAGTGACTTTTATGCACCCCTCTAACCACTCTGCACGTACAGACTGGTTAAATCATATCACAAGTGAACTACTCTGCACATTTATTTATTTATTTATTGCATTTGTATACCGCCCCATAGCAGAAGCTCTCTGGGCAGTTTACAACAATTAAAAACATTAAAAACAAATATATAAATTTTAAAACACATTTTTTAAAAAGCAATTTAAAAATGCATGTGATACCGTTAAACGCATTCCCCAAGTTCTTAGCTTTCCCACTGCTTCCTAAGAATGTGAATTCACAAGGTGAGATCCAGAAACTTGTTTTGGCAGTGAAAGCAACAAATCGTGTTGGTGGAGGACAGCGTTGGGGCTTGGGGGAGCTGTCCCAGTAAAGGGTTAAAAGACTTTCCTTCAAGGAAGAGAACTCCCATTTGCAGGAGCCGAAGGTTCCGCAGATGCTATGGCGACGGTGCAATTCAAGCCACCCCTGTGTAACCAGGGAGCAGACATATTGCTCTGAAGGGAGGCCACAAAGTAAGGAACATCTTAATTGGGGCAGCAAGTGGGAAGTGGTGCAGTTTGGGCAGGAGAAAGAAGAGAGGCAGTCTTCCCCCCTTCTGCACTGCACTCGCAAAAAATGGGCTGGCCTAGCTGGAAGGAATGGCAAGGTGGAGTCTCCCCTGTTCCAAGGCTGTGCCCAGAACCTGGATTCAGAAGTAACAATCTGAAGAAAGCATCCCCCGTCCTCCAATATGACTTTAAGCAGTGGCTCCTAATATATATTCCCAATGAACAATATCTCTTGGTGACTTGCCTTACTCTGTGATAGGCCACACCCAAAGCAGATGATCAGGTGGCACAGCTGGGGACAGCACCCAGAGTCCCAGTCTTGTTCTTTTCTCTAATCACCTCTGCTTACCTTGCGACCCTAAAACTCCACTCTTGGATTTATTGCATGCCATTCTGTAGTGGTGGGTGGTTCTGGTGGTGGTCCCTTGCTCTCCTTAGAGCCTGGAGCTTTATGGCTATCCCTGCCCTCTGCCACCCCCATCGCTTTTGAGCATGGTAGATTATAGGGATGCCTCTTCTTGGATGAGCCTCTGCTGCTCTGTTTGCTGTTGCCACTGCTGCTTTCCGCCCTTCTGAAGGTTTTAATTGAGGTCAGTCTGTTTAAATGCCAAAGAACCTCATGCTACTTTATCTGCGAGGAGAGTCCTGTCCCAGATAATGCTGTGACAACTTCCCGTTCCCTTAATAAGCCAGCCCTCCCACTAGGAATCATTGTTTTTAAAGACAGGGAAAGTGTGTGTGTTTGGGCATTCATTCAATTGGGTTATATCACTGAACTAGAGCTCCTTGTTATCTCTAACATGGGGGCAGAGTAGGAGTGGCTAACCCAGCCTTTCCCAACTAGTGGGCCACCAGGTGTTGCTGGACCACAACTCCCATCAGCCTCAGCCAGCATTGCTAATGGTCAGGAAAGATGGGAATTGTGGTCCAACAACATCTGGTGGCCCACTAGTTGGGAAAGACTGGGCTAACCTGTGCCCCTCCAGATGTTGCTGGACTACAACTCCCATCAACCTTGTCCACTGGTCATGCTAACTGTGGCTGATGGAAACTGGAGTCCAATAACATCTCGGAGTGCCAGAGGCTTCCCCAAAGTGGTCTGCTTTTTGTAGATGGGTTTGGTTTTGTGAAAGCTGGAGCCAGTCCAGATGCCTCAATCTTGCTATATTGCCGTTTTGGATTTAGAGGCTACATTAGAAGTGGTGATGGGAGAAGAGCTTAAAAGGGTTAGGGCAGGGGTGGAGAACAGGTGGTCCTCCAGGTGTCAGACTACAACTCCCATTATCCTTCACCATTGGCCATGCTGGCTGATGGGTCCTGGAGTCCTACAACATCTGGAGGGCCACAGGGTAGGCTATGGAACGAGGAAGATGTTCAGGAAGGATCCATGACCTGGAGGTGTGGTTCTTGTTTTTAGAGGTGTGGTTACGGATTTAGATTATGGATAAACTCAGTAAACTGTTATGCTATTGGGTGAATATATGTGACACCTTGTATAAGAAATACTGGGTTTTAACGGTTGCCAAAAACAAACAAACAGAGGACCATCAAGAAAAGTCTTGTAAATGTAATGGTGGTGAAACTAAAAAAGGGTTTTGCCAAGGAATCTTGCGGGATCTTTATCACAGGAGGGCTTAAGCTGCATGTTATTGAAATAATTTAGGGGGCATTTTTGTATGAAGTAGCGGAAGGATCTGTGAAGGCCAACTCCAACCAGAGATACATAAGTATGTCCATCATTGGCAATGATGATGAATAGTGTCCCAGTTTGCATACATAAATGCATATGCGCGTGCACACACACACACACACATATACACATCCTTCCTGCAGCAAAGTTTGACATGGTTCTTGCTGTTGATGGAGGTTGGACTTGGTAAACCAAGAGGTGCTGTCTGTTATTTTGTCTACCTGAAGGTACTTGGAACAGAAAAATCTGAAGCAATGGAGTGTTTCTGTGTCACTGTCTCATTGTATGATCCGATTCCCCCTGCCCTTTAAGTGTTCCATGTGGCTTTTCATGTTGTCAGCATTTGCTCAGGCTGTCCTTTGTTTTTGCTTTCCGGTGTTTCAGTGGGGTCAGAACTCTGCTTTGTTTTTGTTTTCAAAAAAGAAAAAAGTTTGCAGTTGCTTTTAATACTTTTACCCTGAACGCTTCAACTTGCAGGTTTGGGAAACTGTATCTGATTTTGTTTTGGATTTATTTCATGCCATTGTAGTGAAATCTTCAAGTAGGTCACAACTGTAAAAGAAATAAAAATCGTTGCCCCCTTAAAGTCTCATAACATTTAAAAGCCACTTGAAAAGGCAGACACCTAGGCATGTATTCAAATTACTTGGGGTTTTGCATCTTTTGGGTGTGGCTGTGTACCATTAAGCAATGGCTTTTTTGCACAAGGGGCTTGTGATACCTGGTTTTATGGAAACAGTCTTTGAATTAAATGTTATGGGAGAGAGCACATGCTTTTTCATATGGCCAGGCTTTCACGGCCAGCCCCTTAAAAAAAAAAAAGTTTTGTTTTTGTTTGGTTTTATAATACATGTACAAAAGAATGGAGAAAAAAGAAACTAAGATTGAAATTACAAAATGACAAAAATTAAACTTGACAGAAAAGAGATCAAATATGCTGTGCACCATATAGCCTGGTGTTTTTGTTAGGTTAATGCTTAGTACAAAACTTTGCAATTTAATTTTAGAGGCCATTTACAGAGGCTTCAAAGAGTCCATGTGTACTAAGAAATGGAAACCATTTCTCTATGTCAGGGTGTTTAGAGTCTGACATCATTTTCAATTAAGTGGAGATCTTAACCATTGTTAGGATGTCCCAAATCTTATTATACCATCCCTGGATGGGTATGAGGGGAGTGTGTTCTTGTTTTTCCAGTATATTTGAAATCTGGCCTCTGTTGTAACTAAATTAATCAAATATCTTCAGACTGAGGGGAAATATTTTTTAACTGAGGTGCTTTATGATGATGATGATGAACTGCCTTCAAGTCGATTCCGACTTACGGTGTAGGGTTTTCATGGTAAGCGGTATTCAGAGTTGGTTTACCATTGCTTTCCTCTGATGCTGAGAGGCAGTGATATGCCCAAGGTCACCCAGTGAGCTTCATGGCTATGTGGGGATTCAAACCCTGGTCTCCCAGGTCATAGTCCAACACTCTAACCACTACACCATCCTTCAATTTTCTATAGATGATCCAGTATTCATACCCACTACCTTTTGTATTTTATAGCAAGTCTTCCCAGCTATGGAAAAAACAGCCCTCTCAACTTTCCCAGCACATTTTAGAGTATTGTGCGGATTCCCCGCAGCTCTGACCCTAGTGCCTTTTGGTTGGGAGCAGTCATTAACCTGATCCCATTTGCTGGAAAAATTAGAGAGTTTTTGGAAACAAGAATTTTGGGGAGTAGAGAGAGAACAGACTTACCTATTTCACATTATCTGATCTGAGCTCATTTGGGGGGGCATTTATCACATACCTGCAAGTTTACTGCTGCGGATTTGGATTCTGGAAAAATTCACTTTTCATTTTATTTGAAGTATGGTCCCAGTTCTCTTTGTTGGTTAGAAAAGCTTGCCAGTATGTAGGCAGCAGTTGTTAAGGTGCTGTTGATCAGGCCTTCAGTGTCTCCGTCCTCTGTCTTGAGGCTTTCCCACCACTACTGTTCTCTGCCATGCAGCCTGGACTGCCCACCCCCTACCCTTCATGCCCTTCCCTTTCTTGTATCCACACCCACCAGTGCTTGCCCCTAGAGGCATTGATTCTGGAAGAAGAGTAGATTACCCAAAACAACTTGAATGCAAATGCAGTTTCTAGGACTGAGTGCAGAACTTGGTGCGTGTGTGTGTTTAACATGTGAGGGTTTTTTGGGGGCCTTGGGCTTGACTGCAGCATGGCACATGTGGCACAATTTAAAATCTAATGAGTTACTAAGAACAAAATACACATGTTCCAAATGGAGCTCAGAGGGGAAAGTGTCATGAGCTGTTTCTTTCTTCTCTAGGTCTCTTGGAGACAGGATGGATGATCAGAAACCACCTGGTGAGGACAAAGATTCTGACACACCAGGTAGGTGCTTCCAATTTGGCTGCTGCTGTTGATCTGCAGTTCTAGGCAGCTCCCTACAGGATAGTGGATTGTGCTGTTTACAAAATGTGTAGGCTGCTGGCCAGTCATCCTCTGTCACCATTATCCTGTGTTATCCTGCACTCCATGTATCTTTGGGAAGGATGCGATTGCATATTTCTTCTCCCGGGTATGCAGGAGGAGATTCGCCTTGCAGCATAACTAACTAGGTAGGATCGGGTATTCTGGATGCAGGTGGTTGTGGAGCACATTTGTGGCTCTCCAGATGTTGAATTCCTGACTCCCATCATCCCTGGCCATTGACCATGCTGACTAGGGCTGATGGGAGGTGGAGCTCAGCAACACCTGGAAGGCCACAGTTTCCTAAACTCTCTTGTAGAGAATAAGCAGCCTCAGCTTTAGACTTCGACACTGAAAAGGGACAGAGATGGAAAGTGTCATGTATATATCAAGCCCTGGTAGGACTAACACTGGTGTGGTTAGGAGTTGTTCGTGATCATCTGGCATGTTGATGGGGCCAGCCATGCTACTGAAATTAATTTTGTTTTATCCCCAATCTGGCATTGACTTGTGGCTACATAACATACTTTAATGAATGAAAAACATAATGCTGGAGAGGCTTTGACGTTCCAGGTCTCTGGAAAGAATGCTGAGTAGCTTTTGGACTCTCAACCTTGTTTCTCATGGGTAAAAACAGGTTTCAGCTATTCCTGCATTAGGGTTTTTGAAGGGAGGAATTGGCTGCAGGCGTTCCCATGATGTAGAACAGGAACACAAGAAGTAGCCCCTTCAGACTGGCCACGTTTTGATTGCTTCTACTTGGCATTTGCATGTAAAGCATTTGGCCTAGTTTCTGACATACAAAATGGCTCTGTCACCAAAAGCATAAGAGAGTGTTGGGCTTTAAGGCCTTGAAATTAAGACTTGTGTCTTTCCCTTCTGAAAGGACACTGGACGACTGTGGGTTAGAACTGGGAAGGAATGCAAAGAGCAACACTTGCTGTTTATTCTGCCTCTACAACTAAAGGGGAACAGCTTTGGTTACTTGCCTGTGGCTCACTCCAGAGCTGAGCCTGCTTTCGGTACTCTTTTTATATGGTGCTGCTCTTCTCCCCCCCCCCCTTTTACTTTTTTCGGTAGTTTTTTTTAACATTGTTTTTTGCCTCCACAAAGGGTTCCTATTCTGTGGTCATGAGAGAGGTACAGCCTCCTGGAATTAAATGCATCAGTGTGGTTGCGGGGTAGCTTTTCCTCTCCTCTGCAGGAGAGGGGGAAGCCACAGGCTAGAAAGAAAGTGGAGCTGCCATTGGATGCAGGAGTGTCTAATGTGTAGTTCAGCTGGCTCTGTGCCTTAACATCATTCCAATGTGCATTATCCTGCCTCTGTTTCCCTTCTTTGGTTCCACAGATAGGAGGCAGGGAAGCACACATCGTAACCATATCAGGACACATCAGAAGATTTATTTGTTATTTATTTATTGCATTTATATCCCACTTTTTCTCCAAGGTGACTTACATGGCTCTTCCCCTCCTCGTTTAATCCCCACAACAACTTTGTGAGATAGGTTAGGCTGAGAGACAGAGAATGTCCCAAAGTCACTCAGTGAGCTTCATGGCCAATTGGGGATTCGAACCCTGTTCTCCCAGGTCCTAGTCCAACACTCTAACCACTACATCACACTGGAGTAGATGTTATGGGTAGGGGAACTCAACACATGGCTGTCTTTTGTTTTGGCTGGTGACAGACCTATGTTTTTATTTATTTAACAATTTGTATATCCCTAAATCGTATAAACCTCTAAGCGGTTTACATAAAATCAAATATACATCAAAATTATTGATAAAACTCAGAGTTAAGAACAGCTACCTTTTAAAAAATGTGAATAAAACCAGCAGTTAAAAATACACATTATAAAACAAAATTACGTATTAAAAATACTTGTCAGCTTTACATATCTGGATAGGCTTGCTTAAACAATTTTTTAAGCAAGTACTGGAAAGAGTACAAAAAAGGTGCCTGCCTAATATCAGTTGGCAGGGAGTTCCAGAGAGCAAGTAATGCCACGTTAAAAGATCGATTCCTTACAAGTATGGAGCAAACATTATATGGCACTTTTACGAAAGTCAGTTCTGCAGTTTGAAGCAGTCTGGTGTGCACTTGGGGGTAAGGTGGCCCCACAAGTAAACTGGTCCCAAGTTGTTATGGGCTTTATAAACCAATAGCAACACCTTGAATTTGACCATGTAACCAATAGGCACTCAGTGCAGATCTCTAAGCAGAGGTGTAATATGCTGACAGGATCTCAATTCTGTCGAGACTCATGCTTCATAATGTGTAGATTCTCTCTCCTCAAAGTAAATTCCTTAGATGAGGCAGGGAACATTATGCAAACTATGAGCCTTAAGCCCGGTTGCAATGCCCAGGTCCTGACAAATACCTTCTTGTAGCAGGAGATGGAATTGTATCCTCAGAGGAGCAGGGCAGCGTTGAAGCTGATCCCCTGAAGCCACCTGAAGAAGGCCCTGTGAAAGAGGCATTGGAAGAAGTGGAAGCTAAAGCAGAACCACCTCCAACTTGCAGGTGGGAGACCTGTGGGCTCAATTCAGACGTTTGGAGAGGGGGGGAGGGAATGTATGCTGTGAATGGAGGACTATGGTGGGAAGAGGTTCATTTGCTATAGTTGTAAGCATGAGAAATAATCCTGCGTAAAGAAGTGCTAGGTGAGCAGAAGCTCCTGTCCTCTGGTTCTGTTGGGTGGTAGTGCGGTGGGCTAACAGGAAAAGCCCTCTTTCAATGGTGTTTTTTCCCTTCAGTTTCTGAGTTCTTCCTCTTCCCCTCTCTTAGCTTGCAATGATTAAATAGTCCTGCTCCTTATTCCACTGCTCCCCACCCTCTTTTAGTTTGCCTGTCCTTAAAACAGGTTATGCTGTGGCTAGCGCCCTCTGGTTACCCTGGATCCAATCTGACAGGCTCCTTCCTTTCTGGATTGCAGTCGGTATGCATCCCAGATGCCACCTTCCATGAACGGGCTGTCCCAGTGCAAGGGTTGTGGTTGTTGTACGTGTCCATGTTACCCTGGCTGGATTATGCCCACTGCCTTGTTCTGAGTGCTGAAAACAGCACTTCTTATATGTCTGGTGGGCCTTTAAAGTAGATCAGAATCATTGCCCTCTTTATTACAGATGGGGATGGGCAGGTTTGAGAGTAAAGAATCTGGCTTTCCTTAACAAAAGGGATGATGATGAATAGTTCTGTAGTATTCAGAAGCTTGCTCACAACGTTGTGACATTCTGTGACATTCTGGTTGACTATAAGAAAGGTATTTACTATGGCTTTTAATTTTTTTTAAAAATGGATTAACATGGATACATTTTTTCTAAAGTCATCCAGTGCATTCATGGCTCTTAGCTAATTTTGTTAGCCTTCTTACTCTGTATCTGCGAGGTTGGTTGGCTTTAGGCAATTTATGCAAGCAACCTAGTAGTTAACTTAGTGATGGCGCAAAGCTTTCAACCAGGAGAGTGGGGGCATTAAGCCCATGCCCAACTTTCCTTAATCATATAGTGCCAGGTGTAGCTTGAGAGTACAGGACGGTTACACAAATGGGATTGAAGGAAAGGTGCTGTAGGGATTTGAGGAATTCCCCCCCCCCGACTTCTAGATCAGAATGCCCCTGCTGGGATATTTTGGTGGGAACATTCTCGTGGATTGGGGGAGATTTCTCTTGCAGTTATGAGTTCTTTTTTGCCTCTTCTCTCTCCCCCCCCCAGCTCCCCACCCAAACGCTGTGCATTCTGTAACTGCAGCAAGTGGAGCTTGCATGGGCAACGAGAGCTGTTGCGTTTTGATCCTGCACCCGGCTGGGCAGAAGATCTTTCTGACCCACCGGCTAGGAGACAGCCTGGCACACTAGAGGCTGGAAGTGACGACCTGACCCTGATTGGCTTTGCAGATGGTGTGTCAGCGCGAGAGGTGTTTGAGGCAACAGGTGAGAGCAAGAAGCATGGAAAATCCTCTCTGCTGAGGAGAGCCTAGATTGGTTCATGGTGGTGCTTCATTCCTGACCCCCAGCCTCAAAGGGCTCCTCTGTCTGCCGTCTGCCTTTTCCAGCTTCCCTTTGCGGCGTAAGGTGGAGGCTAAAAATCTTCAAAGCTGCCTGGCTTCTTATTTAGCTAGATATCCCACTTCTTATCATGAGGGCTCCTCTTAGAATAAATTTGGGAGAGGAAGGGATGTCAAACTTCAGGTTTTCAGGATCTACTTTGTTTTTATATCTGTACTGCAGTCCCAAGACATCCTCCTCCACCCCCAACTAGACCCAGGTATGCCATAGTGGCCTGAGAGCATGTATTTAGAATTAAGGAACAGAGTAACTCCTGGAGCTGAGCTCACATGCTCAAGGGTTCTTTTCAGTCCCAGAACTCGTCCTTCCACACAAAAATCCGCTCCTGGTTTCTGCATTTCAGCAGCCTACTTTGGGGACGGGGGTGGGGAGCCTTTTTGTCACTGCTGTTCAGCCATTAGGAGTCCAAAACCCTTGCTGATCTGCTGCGACATCATCCAGAGTCAAGAACATAGGAAGCTGCCATATACGGGGGGTCAGACCAGACCAGGAGTCGGTCCATCAGTATTCTCTGCACTGACTGGTAGTGCTTTCCAGGATTTCAGGCAGGGGACATTCTCAGCCCTTCCTGGAGATGTCAGGGATTAGACCTGGGACCTTCTGCATGCAGAGCTCGTGCTCTGCTATTGAGCTGCAGCCCTTCACTGACAGATCCTGGAATTATGATACTACTTCTGCAGTATACCACAGTGACACCTCCCTGATTCCCTAGACTTGGAGCTAGCTCAAGCCATATGTCTCCCTCCTGAGCTGTGCCCTAGCTAAGGTTTCCTTTGTTTCCCTCTTTACAATTTCCCTCTTGCTTTTTTTATATAGGGCACTTCTGGGCTCATCACTGGTGCGTGGTGTGGTCAGCCGGCGTCTTGCGTGCAGAAGGGTCATGGTTGAGTCTTGTGAACAAAGCCGTCATCTCAGGGATTGCACAGGTCTGTCAGGGTCAGCTGTGCTAGGAGCGGGAGGTGTGCTCCTTTCTAGCTATTGTTGGGAGGAAATATATGGGGTGAGCTAGGACAGTCCCCCACAGACTGACATCCTAGGACAGCTCTGGTACTGCTTGCATTGTGGAGCACGTGACACAGCCTTGAATCTTGAGAAACACAATCTTCTGTTTTGAAATGCATTTTTTCACCCTCCAGTTACGTCTTGATGCAGTCCTTAAGTATGTTGGGAATAAGAAATTTGGCTTAGTTCCTGAAACACCCAAGGGATTTTCCCTCCTTTTGTCTGTGAAAGGAACCAGGATAAATTCCTTATTCCTTAACACCTGTTGTGCCAAGTTGCAGTTGCAGGATTACACCCTCATCATTACGAAGATCAAACTGCAATAGCCATGTTAGCCAAACAGGATGAGACTTGAGAGTGAATACTAGGATCCAGTGGTCAAAGCAAGGAGCTGCCAGGTCCTCTCATTGACACTTCCCAACCCTTCCTGCAAGCATATATTCATGTTGGGACCAAGGCATTCTTCACCGGCTCCTCACCCCTTTCCACCCTCTGACAAGTTGAGCACAAACATGCCAATTCTTCCTCCTCTCCTCTCCCAAAAAGCACATCCTGAAACCTTGCTGTGTTGTAATGCATTCACATTAGGTAATGAATCCATGTTCCTCCCAATCTGTGGCATTCATTCCATTAACAGAATATTGGATTTTTTAATTTTGTTTTTAAGTATCATGCTGCAAAGCCCTTGCCAACAGGGTATTAGATTTCCTTTGCAGTGACTAAGGACTTGAAACAGAGCCCTGGGAACAATAAAGAGTCCAGGAATGTTTTTCTGGAAAATTAGGCTGTGTGTTTACACCAGGGGCAGAGAGAGTTTAGGCTTGCGGGCTCCGCATTGTTTTTTTATTAGAACCCCGAGGTCCACCAACCAGAGCCTGGTGCAAAAGACAAGCACTTAAAATTAGAGAATTCTGAGCCCAGGAATTGGCTTTGAGTAGCAGAACTAAATGAAGCTCGCAGTCCTCCTGGATAGTGCCAGTGTTCATAATTTCATCAGTATAATTTAGTGCGGGTAGTATTTTGTTCTCATCATTAAATGATTGGGAGTTACAAATTCTTGCTGATCTACTTCAAATCACCCAGAGATCTGCTATTAGATCCCAGTCTACCTTTTGCCCACCTCTGGTCTTCACTGTACTTGGGCCTGCTTTGGAACATAAGAACATAAGAAGAGCCTGCTGGATCAGGCAAGTGGCCCATCTAGTCCAGCATCCTGTTCTCACAGTGGCCAACCAGGTGCCTGGGGGAAGCCCGCAAGCAGGACCCGAGTGCAAGGACACTCTCCCCTCTTGAGGCTTCCGGCAACTGGTTTTCAGAAGCATGCTGCCTCTGACTAGGGTGGCAGAGCACAGCCATCACGGCTAGTAGCCATTGATAGCCCTGTCCTCCATGAATTGGTCTAATCTTCTTTTAAAGCCATCCAAGCTGGTG
Source organism: Rhineura floridana (assembly GCF_030035675.1). Taxonomy (NCBI): domain Eukaryota; kingdom Metazoa; phylum Chordata; class Lepidosauria; order Squamata; family Rhineuridae; genus Rhineura; species Rhineura floridana. Next base: position 40,031,791 of record NC_084482.1, read on the forward strand.
GCCATTACTGCATCTTGTGGGAGCAAATTCCATAGTTTAACTATGCACTGAGTAAAGAAGTACTTCCTTTTGTCTGTCCTGAATCTTCCAACATTCAGCTTCTTTCAATGTCCATGAGTTCTAGTATTATGAGAGAGGGAGAAGAATTTTTCTCTATCCACTTTCTCAATGCCATGCATAATTTTATACACTAACATGCTGGAGATCTGACCCTGGGACAAGTGGTTACTGTTTAAATGAGCTGCTTTGACATGCAGCAGCTTGGTGCTGATGTGAATTCCGGGTTTGGAAGCTCTGCTGTGTCATGCAGGTGAAGACTGGTTGGGGACACAGCCCTGCCTAGATCCTAGAGGCAATTGCCTGAGTGGATTAAGCAGTCTCTCATCCTTAAATATGGCTGTGCCTCAGGCCTAGACGGTGCCTATCTTCAGTGGCACCTGTACCTCAGAACTAGGGCTGCATTCACACTGTACATTTATTCCACTATTACTCCACTTTAAACAGTCATGGCTTTCCCCAAAGAATCCTGGGAAGTGTCATTTGTGAAGGGTGCTGAGAGTTGTTAGGAGACCCCTATTCCCCTCACAGACCTGCAGTTCCCAGACTCCCCTGGGAAGAGGGATTGATCATTAAACCACTTAAGGAATTGTAGCTCTGTGAGGGGAACAGAGGCTTCCTAACACCCTTCACAAACTACACTTCCCAGGATTCTTTGGGGGAAGCCATGACTGTTTAAAGTGGAATAATAGTGGAATAAATGTATAGTGTGAATGTGGCTTAGTTATTCTACATTTCTGGCCCATTGAGGATGGCCATTCTCTGCAGGAAGGGCAGTTTTCCCTTCTTTTTTTAACCTTGCTGTTCCTTGCTTCTTTTAGAAATGTGAACACTGTAAGAGGCGGGGTGCTACCATTCCGTGCCATGCGGAGGGGTGCCAGCGCCATTATCACTTTCCCTGTGCAGCAGCTAGTGGCTGCTTCCAGTCCATGAAGAGCCTGAAGCTCCTGTGTCCTGAGCATCTGGACCAGGCTGTACAGATGGGTAAGTGTTGGCAGTAGGCCGAGGATAGCTGGGTGGTGCAAGGATTTGATTATAGCTGGCTGGAATTGGAATGGGGTCTGTTCTACCCCAGTAAGTCTGTTGGCAGTGTGGAACTAAGTGGAAGTGATCTTGTAATGGGTACAGCTGCAAGGGTCTGAGAATTGGGAATCTGATCTTTTATTTCTGCATCTGAGTGGTAAGGAAAAGGGAGGCCCCAAGGATGGATATATATATCCATCACCGGGAAACTGGATATATCTATCACCAGGAAACCCCTCTCTGTTGGAGTAGGACTAGAGGGCCTGCATCTGATGTTGGGCCAGAGACAGATTAGGGATGCTTTTGGTGTACTGCCCACCCTGTTGCTCAACAGCCTCCCTCACCGTGGTGGAGGAACCCAGAATGGTGTTGAGTGACTTCCAACATCCATGCTGAGGCAGCCTCAGGTCCAGCTTGGGAGTTCATGGCCTCCATGGCAACTATGGGCCTGTCTCAAATGATCATCGGTTCATCACACAGAGTAGGGCATACCCTCAGTCTAGTCTTCGCTTCATATGGAGATGGTGGTGGTCTGGAAATTGGTGGGATGGCTATCACCCCATTGTCATGGTGAGACCACTTCCTAGTGAGGTTTGGTCTTTCAGTGGCAATTCTCCCCTGCAGGGGTGGGGGACCAGTTAGGATGGTCCACCCCTGGACACTGATGGAATCTGATAGATTCCTGAATGATCTGGGGGATTTTCCAGTGGATAGAGCAGGTGGTCCTGTTGGGACCCTAGTCTCACTATGGAATGGTGAGACTCTTAGGGCCATTGACAAGATCACTCATGAGGGCTCTCCAGTGCCGTGGAGCACACTTTGTTCCTTGGTATACTGAGCTGCGGTTGATGAAATGGACCAGGTGAGGGCTAGAGCGTAAGTGGCGTAGATCTCGCTCTGGAGCAGACTGAGCACGTGTTCGGACTCACAACTGGGCCTACCACATGGCAGTGGGGGCAGCAAAGAGACAATACTTTGCTGCTTCCATTGTGTCCTTGAGGAACCGTCTGGCTGAGTTGTTCCATGCGGTCTGGGGGATGGACCTCTAGAGCACACGGTGTCCAGCTGTAATCGGCTGGCTAAACACTTTGATGATAAAGTTGCTTGGCTCTGCAGTGATTTAGACACTACTATTGTGGCAATGCCAGCTGTAACATCCAGTGCAATGTTGAACCAATTCCAGTTCATGTGGCCTGATGATGTGGACAAGATGCCCATTTCTTTAAAAGCCCACACTGGACCCAATGGGGTGTAAAACTATAGACCAGTAACCAGTACCCTGTTCTTGGTAAAAGGTTGTGGAGAAGGTGGTTGCAGAGCAATTGCAGGTATTCCTGCATGAGACTGATTATCTAGATTCATCACAATCTCAATTCAGACCTGGTTTCAGAGCAGAATCAGCATTGGTCGCCATGATGGATGACCTTTATCATGAGAGATACAGGAGGAGTGCAACCCTGTTACTTTGGCTTGATCTCTCAGCGGCTTTTGATGCCATTGACCATGGTATCTTCCTGGACTGACTCAGTGGAACAGGTATTGGAGGCACTGTATTACGGTGGTTCCACTCTTACCTTCAGGGTCGCATCCAGACAGGAACACTGGGTGAGTGTTCCTTGGCCTCATGGAACTTGTGCTATGGGTTTCCGCAGGGTACTATTCTCTCCCCAGTGCCATTCAACATCTATATGAAGCTGTTGGGAGTGGTGATTAGGAGTTTTGGAGCAAGGTCTCAGCAATATGCTGATGACACACAGCTCTATTTCTCCATAACATCTGAATCAGGATAGGCTGTGAATGCTCTGGATTGGTGTATGAATGCTGTAGTGGACTGGGATGAGGGCCAATAAACTGTGCTTGAAACCTGGGAAGATGGAGGCTCTTTGGGTAGATGGTTCCCATGTCTGGGAGATAGGCAAGTGATCTGTTCTGGATTGGGTTGTGCTCCCTCTGAAGGACCAGGTCCACAGCCTAGGGATACTCCTGGATTTTTTTTGTCACTAAAGCCCAAGTATCCTCTGTGGCTAGGAGTGTCTTTTACCAGCTTAGTCTTAGCCGTTCCTGGGCAGGGATAGCCTGACCTCTGTAGTCCATGTGTTGGTAACCTCGAGTCTGGATTACTGCAGTGTGCTCTATGTGGGGCTGCCCTTGGCCCCGTTTTGGAAGCTCCAGCTAGTGCAAAATGTGGCAGCCAGTATGTTGATGGGGGCACATGGCCAACAACACGTGACACCACTTTTACAACATCTACACTGGCTGCCCATCTGCTTCTGAGCCAGGTTCAAGGTCCTTGTATTAATTTACAAAGCCCTAAGCAACTTTGGTTCAGGGCATCTTAGAGACCTCCTGAACCCTTATACCCCACTGAGATCTGCAGGAGCAGCTCTGGTCATCCCCTGAGTTGGCGAGGCTCCTTTAACATCGACACAAAATCGAGCCTTCAGTGTCGTCGACTCAGTTCTCTGAAATGCTCTGCCAACAGAGATTCAGCAGGCACCTTCTGTTTTAACTTTTAAGCCCCTGCAGAAAACCTTTCTGTTCCATTAGGCTTGTGCAGGCAATTAAGATGCTTTTTTTTTTCTTTCAAAAATTGACCATTGTTTTTATTGTATTTTTAATTTTTTTATTCTGTAATGGTGTTTGTTGTAAACACGTTGTAAACTTTTAATGAAATAGTGGCATACAAATATTTTTATAAATAAAATAAATAAATGTGTGTGTGTTTCTGGATCTGGCTGCTGATGGAGGACTTGGGGGCAATGAGGGATGATTTGGTAGCTTTGGTCCAAGTGTGCCCTTCTTCCTTCCTACAGAGGACTCGCGCTGCATGGTGTGTGATGCCCCAGGGGAGCTGCGTGACTTACTCTTCTGCACTAGCTGTGGTCTGCACTACCATGGCACCTGCTTGGAGATCACAGTAACACCACGCAAACGCTCGGGCTGGCAATGTCACGAATGCAAAGTTTGCCAAACCTGTAGGTGAGTGAAAAGCCCCTTGGAGGTGGGAACAGAAAGGACCACCGTTGAGCATCCCAGAAAAGCCTGTTGGTGAGGATGCATTGATTAGCATGTTGTGTGTATCTCTGCTTTGCAGGCTGTCTGGGGAGGACAGCAGGATGTTAGTGTGTGAAGCTTGTGAGAAATGCTACCACACCTACTGCTTGAAACCAGCCATCGAGAGTCTCCCCACTGACTCCTGGAAATGCAAAGTAAGTCTGTCCCTATGCACCCAGCTGAGCTGAAAAGCTTAAAACTCAGTGCCAAGATAACCTAAATTGTGCTTTTTTAAAAAAAAAAATTCCTGAATTCTGCAACCTGTCCAAATTAAGCATATTAAGGAAATGTGCATAGTTTGCTCATTGTGTATAATTTATTCTGTTTCTAATAGACATGGGGTCGGGCATGGAGATGTTGCCAGCTGAAGGCCAAAGGAAATGCTATTCAGGCTCCCTTCAACTTCTGAGAGATTGCTACGCATTGCCTAAGGCTCAAAACTTGCTTTTCACGGTGCTAGATTCTGTGCTGATACAACTATTGATCAGAATTCTCATAACCCTGCCTATGAGCAAGGAATCCTTTCCCTCCCTCAAGTTTGTTTTGTATAGAGAAAGGTGGACATTTCTGGCTGCTTTCTTCTTTAAGCTGCAGTCAGTCATCCGCTCTAGGCAATGCAGCCATATTGCTACACTGGCCTTCAAAGAACTAAATAGAAAATCACTGATTTCTTCTTGGCTAACATAAGCTTTTTAGACCCTTGTAACCAAGCCCAGTGTCTCAGTATATGTGAATTTGTTAGCATTCAAAACATGTGCTAAATAAGAAAAATAGTGCAGTCCTAAGCAGGCTTACTCAGATATAAGTCCCATGGAGTTCATGGGACTTGCAGGAAAGTATTATGTTTAGGGTTGTAGGCTAAGTTTGGAAGCTTTTACCTATTTTACAATAACTTCAAGTTACCACTTCGGGGGTGGCTAACCTGTGGCTCTCCAGATGATGTTGGACTGCAGTTCCAATCAGCACCAGTCAGCATGGCCAACAACCAGGGGTGATGGGAGTTGTAGTCCCACAACAGTTGGAGGGCCATAGGTTAACAATTCTTTTTTACACTCTTTAAGCCCATGCCATGTTCTGGTGAGGTCACAAGGAGGACGTTGGAAACATCTCATTCCTGTTTTTAACTAACCGCGGTTTCTTGTATCTGAAAAGGACAAACTTCAGTTTATTGAAATGAGCTAAGATTAAACTATGGTTTATGACCCTGACTTCTTTAAAAAAAAAACATAGTTACTGTAGCAAACTCTGATTCGTTTAAACCAGCCACCCCCCCAGCCCACATGGCCAATGGTCAGGGATGATGGGGGTTCTAGTCAAAGAACATCTGGGCACCCAAGTTGAACCAGAAGGCAGATGCTTACGGTCTTCTCCTTGTGGCTATGCTGGATGAAGAGATGGGAGATTAGAGGGAAGCGTGTGGGCCAGAGGTTCACTGTTGCTTGTTCGTGTAACTCTAAAACATGGTTTACCTGAGCGGTGTAATTTAATGGAGAATATTTTCAGTATCCTTTAAACATGATAAAGCCAATAGTGACCTTAAAAACCCTCTCCTGTGCCACGGGGAATCTTGACGTAGGTCAGGTGGGTGGACATCTACTTTGTGGGGAGGGGAGAACATATGTCATTCCTTATATAAAAGCACCCCCCCCCCAAAAAAAATTCTCCTGTTCTAAAACCAGATCTCATTCTTCGGATGGAAGCTATCGCATCATTTATTTTAAAAGTCTGTTTTTTGTGTGTGTTTTCAAAGGTGGCCCAAACCATTTCTGTGGGTGACACAGTGTACCTTCCATGGCTATGGCCTTGTTTTCCATGTTTTGTGATTTCTCCTCTTGAGCCTGAACAAAAGTGGTTTGACAGGTTGGAGTCTACCACATTGCATGAGTATAGATTTATGGAACAGGATTTTGAGACTCTTAACATCTTTTTTTTAAAAAAAGCAAGTTTATGTCTTATCTCTCTGTTACCATGACATCAGAAAATGTCCTGGCAACTTATCTGAAAGGCTGCACTGTTTGAAAAGTGGAACTTCTGTGCTTTGTCTTGTGTATCTTTTTGCTATTGCGCATGGCACATCCATCAATTAACCCATCTCTCCCTTTCTTGGTGGTGGGTGGAAATTCAGATTCTGCAGAAATTCAAATATTGAGCTTGCACATACATTAAAAACACATGCTAGTAAGACCACATACATATTTTTAGTTTCGATGATTAACAAAGCTGGTTCAAGACACAAATTATTTTAGTGCAAAAAAGAGAAAAAATTAAAATGAAAAATCATGATGTGTCCACACGAGAATAAAGCCCCATATCCCGTTGCTGGATTTCCTCAGTCCAGACAATTGGAATATTCTCCCTTGCCAAAGAAAGACAAAGAAAGCTCTTTTACAGGAAGAAGGCCTATATTCATTTATCAGTGCCTCATTTGTGTTCCACCTGCACTCCTTCTAGTCATGGTTTGGTATCCACAGTCTTGGGGGGAACAAGGTAAAATCTGGCACCCTTGGAAAGATCCTAAGCTGCATCTTTTTCCTTCCTTCCTTCCAGAGCTGCCGTGTCTGTTCTGATTGTGGCTTCCGCCCATCTGCACTGGATTCCAGCAGCCAGTGGTATGAGAACTACTCTCTGTGTGAAGGATGTCAAGAGCAGCGTTGCAAGAATGCAAACAGCAATGAGACCGTACAGCACAGCAAGGAGTGAGTTGCTTTGATTGGGGAAGGTTAAAAAAAGGGGTGGTGGTTCATAATGATGGTCCACACAGTGTAGTGGTGAGGTAATTGCAAGACATGTTTGTACTTACAACAAAAACAGTATAAAAATGCTTAATACAAAATGGGAATGTGTAAGCAGGCTGGATTGCTCCGAGTTTCACTGTAGAATCATTCCCCCCCCCCCCGTGTCTTCAGCGCTGAGCTGTTTGCTTAAAAATGGGGTTGACAGATCCTGCAGTGACAGGAGTATGAACGTAGGAAGTACTGAGTCCGGCCATCGGTATATCTGGCCCACTATCGCCTGCTGTGACTGGCTCTCCCGATACTTGGGCAGAGATGCCTTTCCCATCACCTCCTACCTGATCCTTTAACCGGAGATGCTTGGGATTGAGCCTGGGACCTTCCGCATGCAAAGCACGTGCTCTGCCACTGGACTATAGACCCTTCTTGTCAAGACAAATGTGGGATGGGGAGGGGATTTATAAGCATTTCTGGAATTCTCACCAAATTTAGAGCTCAGGCATATTCTGATGGAAGTTAATGGAATATCTTTGGGAAGTACCTTGTAGGGGTCCCTTCCTGCCTACTGGGTGGATTGCTCCTCTTTCTTTATCTTGCAACTCTAAAAGCTTCAACATCATTTTGTCCTTTTTAAATTGTAGCTGTGGCAGGGCTGCTCTGGCTTGAGTGTGTGGTGGCAAAAGGGGCTCTCACCAGAGAACAACTCTCCTCTTCCTCCCTTCCTCTCTCCTCCTCCTCTTCCCCTCTTTAAGGAACATGAACAATTCAGTTACAATTAAAACTGTTTAAAAAACTATTTAAAATCGTACAACAATTGCCAGGGCCCAACTATGCAGACATTTGTCTTAACATCATACTACGAATGGTAGTAGCCATGGCACAAAACCTTGCAGCAGTATATGTAATTTGTGGATGATAATCCATTAGCAGGTAACTGGTATAGAATAATGAGTCACGGCCTGGGATCGATTGAATGATAGGGGTTATACTGGAAGTGCAGATGTCATGATAATAGGAACAGGACAAGAGTACGTGGGTTATTGTCTCAACTTCTCCCATCCCGCACGGACACAACCGCTCTGCGTGCGGAATTCTGCAGAATCTACCCTCAAGCAGAGCTGGCAGGAGCACAAGGAACATGAACAGATAATCCAAGTGATCGATGTAGGTAGGAAGGAGGCTGGCAATTGAGATTTAGGGAAGATCATAGAATAGGATGATTGGATCAGCTCATTGGATCAGCGCGTATTGGGCTTAAAAGGCACAGTGAGAGAGCTTTTCTTTTTCTGCCCTCCCTTGCTAGTTTGGTTTTAGCTAGGGATTCCTCTGCATGTGCATATGTGTTTACTAGGGAATGATATGCAGGTAGGCACCATATCCAGGGGCAAGAACCACGACCTTGCCTTGGAGCCTCATGTTTTGAAGTGCCAAGGCAGCAACAGTAGCCTCACGGTTCTGACAACCTAATGGAGCTTCATGTCAGCAAGAATTTCTTGGTGACTAGTTCCAATTCTGCCATCTCAGAGAATAGCAATGAAACGTCCCACTTCATGGTCAATTTGGCTGATGCACTCCTAGACTAGACCATTCCAGCCTGCTCTGGTGAGATGTGTTTTGCAACTGTTGGGGTCATAGACTCCCCCCCCCCCCGTTCTCAGTGAAGAGAAGGTGGTCATGAAGATGAAGCAGCCAAGGTCCTTTTCAGTGCAAAATGCCTGAAGGTGAGGTTGCAGTGATAAAGATGTCCGATTGGCAAGAATGGGTAACCCTAATCACTTCGACACAGATGGCTTATTTTCCTCCTCCTCCTCCTCTTTGGCCTGTTATAAATGGCCATTCTTTCCACCTGGAGTTTCATGAGTGGCTTAGCAGCAGAAAGGGATAATAAAGCAGCACAATCATTAGTACTTCCACTAATTCCTCCTATCCTGGGCAGAGATGGCTCTGGAGGCCATTTTAGATCCCATATGTCAACAACTTCATGAGGGCAAGGAATTTCCAAGTGGAGAGACTGGAGTGTCCTGGAGGGGCTCCATTAAGGTAACTTCTGTCCATTGAGGTGAGGAAGGTTGATCCATGTGGCGATCTGCCAACTCATCATAAATATCTTTGAAATGCTGCCAATTCTAGTTTAGGGGTATCCTCCCTCAGTGCCCAGGGTGCTTGTGATTATTATGACTTGCACTTGTGGCCCATCTACAGCTGCACGGAATCTGCATTTATCCAAAATCCTTGTCGGATCAACCTTATGATCTAGCTGTAAGGAATTGTTTCTCTCCAGCTGGTGCAGAAGTTTGCTCATTAGCATGTCCAGGGCACAGTCTCCCTCTTCCCCAGGAAAAGAAAGTCCTTGTTAACAACATACTACTTCAGTGTGGGCGCTCTGTTTCCTGCTCCAGGCCACTTCAGTAGCCTCTTACTTCTCTCCTTTGGGGGAGGTCATTGCTTCCAAATATCCCAACAGTGACTATGTAGTTTCTCAAGTGGTGGGCTTCATCTCTCTGTCTGTCAAGAAATATTTCCCTTTAGATCAGTCTCTGCATAATGCTAGTTATGGATGCTAGGGGCATTTTGGGTAGTTCCATCACCCTTGGAAGTTGCGGGGGGCTGGCTTGGGAGAGGGCACTCTGTGTGGCAGCCCCTAAGCTGTGGAACTCCCCACCCACCGAGGTGCGTCTGGCAACTTCATTGTACATCTTCTGGCAAATGGTGATGCACCACTTTACCCTGTCCTTTTGACACCCGAGATGTATGTTTTTAGGACCCACCCTATTTTCCGTGATACTGTTTAGGTTGTTTTTAACTATTTTTAATTATGTGTTTTAAAATTGTTGTAACCCGCCCTGGACCTTTAGGTGAACGGCAGGTAATAAATTCTAATTCGAATCATCACAATCATCATAGTCTGTTGGGATGGAGAGTGCACTGTCAGGGTTGAAAAGTGTAGGAGTGATTGTTGTTGGAATCGTCTTAAAGCATCAGTCTCCTGAAACTGGAGGCCTTCAACGACAGCTTCCAATCAGCATGTCCATATGCCTCGTGGGCGATGTGAAAGCCCATGTAGATCAGAAGGGCAGACAGAGGTTGTACAGTCTCCAGTAAGAAGAGTCTAGTTGTTTCAATGAGAAAAGGTCAGTTTTTTATCCTGCGTGGTGCAGCAGAGCTGAAAGTTCACAACCTACAGGTGGATTGACTTAGCTGCCAACACACAACCAAGGGGAAAGGGGTCTTTACGCAAAGTTAGGATTGTGAGTAGATGGGCTGTAGATGGGCCACTTCACATCTCCAACCAGATCCTCTGCTTTTCTCCCCCCTCAACTTCATCTCCAAGGCTCTTGAGAAAGCATGGCAGGAGGTTGCGGAAATTATTTTTATCACTCTGTTCTGCCTGAAGAGGCCCTGGTTCCTAGGCCTCCCAAATGGCAGTGGAGGGTTCCTACATGCTGCCTGTCATGGGCCAGGTTCCTAGGTTTGAGCCTGATACTGCTAGTTCAGGGCCCACTGAACCAGATGCTGCTGAACTTGATCCCACAGCAACAGGACCCATAGAACTGGAGTTGGGACCCTCATGGTCCCTTTCCCCTGGGCTTGAGCTGAGTGCCTTCTTTGTTACAAGTCCAAAGGCAGAGGAAGTGCACCAGGTGAAAAGCCATGGAGTGAAGGAGGGGTAGTCATCTTCAAGCCTAAGCATTGGCCCTTAGTGAATCTGCAGTCATCTAGTAAAAGGGGAGAAGTGTGGGAGAGGTGGACTTGGAGGGAGAGGCTCAGAAGACTCCAGCTCGCATTGGGACCAAATTGCTCTCTCGAAACTGTCCGTTTTGGTGCAACAATGACCTACCTTATTTACCCGGCAGAGGGAAGAAAATGAATAGGTCCCTTTTTAAAGGCCTTTTACAAAACCAAGAAAAAGAGACTACCACCGCTCACCAGACAGCAGGAAGTGACCGGGGTGGGTAGGACAGTGTGAGTGACCCAGTGGTGGTGGGCCTCTGAAGGGTATCTTGCATGGTATCCCCTCAAGCCCATCAGCGCCCAAGGAGAAGCCCATAGATAATGCGGCCCACATGGACACTCTACCCAGCCTGCAGGGCTTCTTTCTAGGCTCTGCCTTTCTCAGTCCTGCCCGTTCCTCCTGTGGCCTGCTGTGGTTTACTGTTGTTCCTGGGCAATTTTACTGTCCTTGAGTGTCTCTTCTGCTCCTCCTACATGCTCTTGTACCTTGCCACCACTCCTTAGGAAGCATCCTTTCATTCTCTGCAGCACTCAGAAGTGCTTAGTCACTGCTGGAAGCCTAAGGTATATCTTCACAGGACTGAGCACTGGCCGCTTGGATTCCTCATTTGTTTTGCTTAATTTTTGCAATCTAGGCAAATAATTCCTAAGCCTGCATTAAGAGAGTGGATCAGGGGCTGGATTATTGTGGCAGACCGGCCGTTTCCTGAGGTTTCCATTCATTCTGAACTTCTATCCTGTAGTGTTGAAGGAGCAACTGCTGCAGAGTTGTTTTCTGGAAGTGCTCCATTGATGGACATTTTGTCAAGTCACCACCAATCGGGCAACACCTTTCCCTTGGCTGAAGCTTCTTTCAGGTGGAGGGTATTGCAACAAAGTTGTGTAATTGGAAGAGATACAGTCTAGTCTTGCCCCAGTTGATTGGATTGGGTCACTTGTATTTGAAAGATCATGTCAGTGGACCTCCTTCTCTTGCCTGAGTAGGAGAGGAACATGTCACTTACTGTGATGTACAGACAGTGCAGTGCATCGAGACTCCCCTTGTCTTGGGTTGGTGTTCTCTCCTGATGACTTTTTTTTGAACAAGTCATGTGTGATACTTTCACAATTCATTGTTAGTTTGGATTGGTTTCCTTAACTGTAGCACTTCCAATGATGTATTATAAAGTGTGATGCCTCTATATCAGGGACAGCTGATGTGGTGTTCTCCAGGGGGTGTTGGGAGTCGGTACCCCTGAGTTCTCACCATTGGTCATACTCGCTGGGCTGATGGGGGCTGGAGTCCAACCATATCTGCAGGGCACCACATTGGGTAACCCTGCCCTACATTACAGGTTCTGTTTCCACAGATGGATGGGAGAAATGTATTTTACTGGATTTCTATTACATTTATAATAAGTTTCAGTTTTGATCCCTGTCCTAAGTGCATTTAGTAGGTTGAATCTTTCCATTCAGTGAGATGCTGGATTTTTATTGAATCAAAAAAAGTTGAGATTACCACCACGCTAATGTTAAACATCTTTCTTGGATGGCACCAGGCTGCCAAGAATTGCTCCAAGTACCATTGTTTAGTAGTTAGCGTATTGTAGTGAGATTGGCCAGTAAACAAGAGACCTCTGGTTCTCACATTGCCTCTGCCACAGAATTCACCAGGTGGTCTTAGGGGAAGCTACTTGCTCTCTGCCTCCCTCACCCCTTTCCTTCAAGTATACAATTTTTGCAATTGTATACCTCACAGGGTTATTGTAAGGGTTATTGAAAAGGTATTGTAAAATACTCTGAACACTCAAAAATGCTATTTAAATTCTGATGGCAACTTCTGGTCTCAAATGGGCTTCTCTTTCCAACATCTCAGGCACGTTCCCCCAGCAGGCAGCAGCATCCACACAACAGAAAAGCCAGCATCCCTCAGACCACTGGAGGAAGTTTGTGTGGTCAACAAGGGGCAACCAGAAAGCAGTGGCAGCTCAGCCATTTCACACCAAGAGCAGGTGCCATTGGGGTGTGATGAGAAACTGCCAGGTGAGTTGACCGTGCACCTCTCCCTACTTGGGAGTTTTTGTTAGGAGATGGGGGTTTTTTTGGCCAAATGAGCTGTGGCAGATGCTCTCCTAAAAGGTAGAGAACCATCTGTGTACACCTTTCAGAATTTTGGCTCAGCTTGTGGGGAATCTTTACTTGTCTACGTTCTTATCATGAATGCCAGTTGCATTTTGCTGCAGTCGCCAGGCATCCTAAAGCAATAGAGAGTGTTGTGGCACCTTGAAACAGAGGTGAGAAGACTTCAGGCTTGGGGGATCCACGTTGTTTTTACTCGAACCCCAAGATCCAACAACTGGAGCCTGGTGGAAAGTGTGGAATCAGGAGCCCAGGAGCTTGTTTTGAGCATCAGAATAGAACTGCACTAACAGTCCTTCTGCCCACAGACCTGGTCCTAGTTACCCCCAAGCTTGCTTTATTTTAGGAAGCAGTATAACTTAATTGGGGAGGAGGGTAAGTCATTTTGTTGCTGCTGTTGCTAAAACAATTGGGTGTTGTAAATCCTTGCTGATCTCCTGGGAATCAGCCAGAGATCTACCACTAGATCTAGACTTAACTTCTACCCACCCACCGCATCATCAACATTAACAAATGTATTGTGTCATTTGCATTTCATCAAATGTATGATCCTTGCTGGTTTGTTCATATGTGTTTTGATACACTGTGTGAGTGAGTGAGTGAGTGAGTGAAAGGGACTACCTGACAACTAAGGATCTCACTCCATGCTTCTGATGAACTGGGCTCTGGTTCATGAATGTGTATGCCATAATAAAATTTGTTAGTATTTTCGGTGCCACAAGACTCTCTTCTTTTTTTGCTGCCATAGACTAACATGTCTACTCCTCTGGAAATTGTCACTAGACATATTGTTTCAAACTTGAATACCACAGAAGTGAATAACGTATGAAAAGTGTAAAATGGGCTTTATTACAGCTCCGACTGTGGTTGGTTTTTGCTGTTAAAGCCTATCCATATATGAGAAGGGCTAGGAGTGAATAGACAGGAGCCAAAGGGAAATGATCCATTTGGGAACTTTGCCACCACACCACATTTCTCCTCTCCATCTTCAGTTTACCCCTGCCAATAGGGTGGGATGTAAGAGGGATGGAGCTTCAGCTTTGACTTTGCTGGGAAGCTGGTGGGATCTCCACTGGGTGTCATTTGGGGGGATGGAGTGGATTTGAGCTGTTGGCAGGTACTGCTAAACAAGCTGTTAACTTCCTTTTCCAGAAGCAGACAAAGCGTTGGAGTTGTCCAGTGTTAATCTGGAAGGTCCTGCAGGGCAGGAGCAAATGGAAGTGGAGACACCATTAGAGCCTGAAAAGGCCCCCTCCCCACCACCCCCTCCCCCGGTACCACCAGGTGAGATAAAGGGCCATATCTGTGATAGCACTAAGTCACAGCATGCAATGTGTGTACGCACCCCAACCAAACTCAAATTGCACATTCAGAACAAATTGTGCAAATTTATAATTTTGTATATATTTACTTGGCACAGTTCTTGGAACTTAAGACTTGCCGGCTGGATTAGAGCAAAATCCATCTAGTCCAGCATTCTTTTCCCAACAGTGGGTATTCAGATGCCCCTAGATCAGCCTCCCCCCCCCCCACCTGGTGCCCTTCAGAAGTTCTTTGACTCCCAACCCCCTTCCCCACCAGTATAAAAGTATAGATGGCATGGAGAAAGTGGATAGAGAAAAGTTTTTCTCTCTTTCTCATAACACTAGAATTCTTGGACATCCAATGAAGCTGAATGTTGAAAGATTCAGGACAGACAAAAGGAAGTACTTCTTCACACAGCGCATGGTTAAACTATGGAATTCGTTCCCAGAAGAGGCAGTGATGGCCACCAACTTGGATGGCTTTAAAAGAGGATTAGACAAATTTATAGAGGATAAGGGTATCAGTGACTACTAGCCATGATGGCTATGTGCTGCCTCCACAGTCGGAAGCAGTATGTTTCCAAATACCAGTTGCTGGAAACCACAGGAGGGGAGAGTGTTCTTGTGCTTAGGTCCTGCTTGCAAGCTTCCCATGGGGATCAGGTTGGCCACTGTGAGGACAGGATGCTGGACTAGATGGGCCACTGGCCTGATCTAACAGGATTCTCTTCTTGTGTTCTTATGTTATGTTCTTATACTCTTCTTATGTTCTTATATTCATGGCCCAATGGGAACCAGGTTGGGGAAGGTTGACAAGGCACAAAGGTGTCTCCTTTGCCTCTAGCATCTGGGTATTCAGATATATGCTGCTCCTGTCCATGGAGGTTTTGCATCTTTCAGTTCAGATTTTTGACAAAGTTTGAATTTCTTGGCAACAATTGGGTTGTAATGCAACAGAGGGGGGAGAGAGAACACCGTTTAATTTATAATAATTAAGTACAAGAACATCTGATTATGAACTGGCCAGTAATGACCTTATACTATGCAGTTACCCATGTGGAGGGTTTTCATTCTCCCAATTTTAAACTGATGGTACGAAGAGCCTCACCTAGAACCAATTGTAGGACTGCTGAATCTTCCTGGATTTGAGGAATGAGTGACAGTATCAATGGGACTGGCTCTTTGTGCAGGCTGTGTGTGGTCAAGCACTTACTTGTGCCGGGGTTGTGTGTGGACAGGTGCAGCGATTAACATTTCTTTCCTGACAACACCTGTGCTGGCAAGAACTCGCTGAACATTTCAAGGGTTGTGCACCTTGTAAGGGACTTCTGGAAGTTAGGGTCCCTGGGTGGCGGTGTTGGAACATGCAAGGGTTTCCTGTCGCCTGTGCGTGGAGTAAACATAGTTTTGTATCAGTTCATGGATGCATGTCCTGCGGGTGGAGAATGTGTCCTTTCTATTCTGAAGCCTCAATTTTGTGGGTGTTGTCAGATGACAGTAGTGGGGATATCTCTGTGCCTGGAGCCTCCACAATCCAGCCAGATGGTTTTGAGGTGCATGTGTTAGGACTGGTGCATAATTCTGACCCACGTTGGTCTGTGGTCAGAGGAGCACCATTCTCCTTCCACCTGCTTCCTATGTGTGGGGAACAGCTCCTTCCTGTCAAATGCTTGCTCATCTCCATTGTCGTCTTGTCTCTCCTCAACCCTCCAGATCCAGTGTCTCCTGCCCACCCTGAGGAGTCCTCACTCAGTGCCAAAAAGCATCCCACCTTTGAGTTGCTGCCCATAGAGTCACAGCCCACAGAGAGCCATTCTGAGTTGGCACCTGCCACCCAAGAAGCGGAGTCCTCCTCTCCAGCGAGCCCTCAGCCTGGCTTGCTCAAAGCTAGTTCCCCTGAAGCTGCAGAGGAAAGAGAGGCCAATGAGGAGCCCATGGACACCGGGGTTGAGGGTCCGGCACCAGACAGCCATGTCAGCAACAGAGTCCAGCCCAGGCAAGAGGAGGAGGAAGAGGAGCTGGAGGAAGAAGAGGAAGAGGAGGCGGCAGCACCCAAGATGGAGCTCGAGGAGAGATTCTCTCCGCAGCTGAGTGAGGCAGAGGCTGTGGATGAAGGGCCTGCCACGGTGGAGCCGGAGCCCACCGAGACGCTCAGCTTTGCCTGTGAATCCAAGCGCTCTCCTTCACCTGTAGAGGCAGAATTGCTAGGCACCACATCCACCCCACTGGAGGCGTATGGGACTGCCAATCCACCGGAAGGAGGGGCAAGTGGGGAGGAGGAAGCCGGACCAGCGCCAGCCCCCTTGAGGCCCCACCACTTAGTGAAGTCGGACATCGTGAATGAGATCTCGAACTTGAGCCAAGGCGATGCTAGCGCCAGCAGCTTCCCGGGCTCAGAGCTCCAGTTTGCCTCCCCGTACCATGAAGGCGGGGGCTCGCTTTCCCTGGAGATAGCTGGCCTGACCTCCACAGATGTCAGCCTGCAAAGGGAAGATGGCGCCTCCTTGCCGTCAGGCGAGATGGACGATTCCTTGCTTTTTGATGTAAAAGGCGAGTGTGAGAAGGGGCGGCGGCGCAACTCCCCAGCCCGTTCCCGCGTCAAACAGGTAACCTGCTGCCTGCTGCCAGCTGATCCTGATGATGCTTTTGCCATTGCCTTCCTTCCCCAAAATAGCCCCTGCCCTGTGAGTGGCAGGAGTACTGGAGGAAGGACAGCAAAGATGGAGAGTGTGAATGTTCCCTAATATATTTCTCTCTCTGTAATTTTTTTTATCCTCTCTTCCTCCTTTTCCTTCTGGTCTTAGGGTCGCAGCAGCAGTTTTCCTGGGAGGAGACGGCCTCGGGGAGGGTCTCACACTGGCCGAGGGCGGGGCCGATCACGGTTGAAATCCACCACTTCTTCCATCGAGACACTGGCGGTAGGGGCAGCTTTAGCAGGCAGGAGAATGTTTGGGGGATGGAAGGGAGTGGGTCCGAGTGGTACCCCCAGGGCAAGAGCTTCAGGCAACTGCTAGGCTAGGCCCACCCAGTTTGGGTAGGTGTGTGGCCTAGGCCTCAAGATGAGAGCTTTTTCCTGCCCTATTCCAGTTCCCAGTTAGTGCAACTTGACTGTTCCCACAATCTTGTTGATTGTGCATGGAGCCAGTGGGTCAGTTCTCTTCCCCTACCATTTCATTTTAATGGATTTTCTTAGTGTCCTCTCTCATGTAGGCTTGCCATATTCTATCTGTGATGGGGCTTCTCTCCCTTTAAGTGCTTCAAAGCAGGGCATTGTTCAGCAGATGTAGTTTTCCCTCTTACTACAACCCTGAGAAGCTGCACCTGTGGAATCTCTGCCTTCCTCTGTGCTCTTAAAAGGGTAGGAATTCTGTCCCTTTTGGAGCATGGTCGACCTACGAAGAATTAGCCAGTGATTTTTTGGGAGTGGGGGGCATGGTGGGAGGGTTGGGGGGAATATATAGAACCTGGGAAAGAGAATGTAGGCCTTCTCCCTCAAAGTGGGGGGCATGACTCAAGGGCATGACTGGCAGGCTGAGGATGTGGTAGAGCATGCGGTTTTTTCTCTCTAGGTGTTCAGACCCACCTAGGGACAGCGATTTAACCTTGTTCCTTTTGATTTCTCTCTCTCTCCCCCCCCTTCCCCTTCCAAGCTTGCTGATATTGACAGTTCCCTGAGCAAGGATGATGATGATGATGACGATGACACGATGCAAAACACAGTGGTGCTCTTCTCCAACACGGACAAGTTTGTGCTCATGCAGGTGGGTATGGAATATGGAGTTACAAGCGCACATGTGCACTAGGGCTTTCCATCTTCAGTTGATTTTTTGATTGCACCAATTTAAATCGATGTAAGCAAAGAGTTTGTCCCTGAACGACTGATTGAGACTGATGAGGAGCTTAGACTTGAGATTTGTAGCTGGTCTGCTGCCTTACACCTCTGTTGAGATGTAGCACTGCACTAAGAAGATAACACTTTGCCTTTCTATGTGAATCTCTGGCTCGTCCTAATAAGATGCACTGTAGGCAACTGTAGTTCAAGGAGGGGGAACCTGGTGCCCTCCAGATGTTGCTGTAACACAGATTCCATCGTCCCTGCCTCATAGCCATGCTGGCTGGAGCTGATGGGACTTGGAGTCTGACAACGTCTGAAAGGCCACATGTGTTTCCTGGCCCTGCTGCAGCTGATAGTCCCCAGTTGAGCTCAGCACTGGTACATCTTTAAAACCCAGATTTCTTCTAGTACCGATGCTTATTGTTGAAGCCATTTTGGCTCAGGTGTGTTACTATAATAGGGTGTATTCCATATTGTCATGGCTTCTTTTGGTGGAAAGCTGGCCTCTCTGTTCTTATGACTGATGGAAGCCTTTGGTTGTTGCTGCGAACAAACACATCTTTCAGACCCAATTGTCCTGTTTGGGAGCCCCAGTTGAGGGCTCGCACACGGATCAAAATTATTCAGTCAATTAAAGAAGAAAGCCAGAGTATTTATAAAATAACTTATAATGGTGAGCAACCTTAGACTTTGTTATTTTTGGGTGGTTGCAATTGCACGATATCTAGCATCTGCAGACTGGGCAGAATGTATCAATATCAAAAACAAAAAACTGATCCGCCTCTCCTCCTTGACAGGACATGTGTGTTGTTTGTGGTAGCTTTGGCCGTGGAGCAGAGGGCCACCTCCTGGCATGTTCCCAGTGCTCCCAGTGTTACCATCCATACTGTGTCAACAGCAAGGTAAGGTCTGCTCTGTGCCCCCTCCCGGTTTCTTCTAAAAATAGAATTCTGCACTTAAAAGGCCCAGATTCTGCAATAAATCGTCCCAAGTTTATGTCATCTTGAGGTAAATATGCCTTGTCTTACCTGATAATCTCAAAATGCCACACTTAGATTTTAGCAGAATTTGGAAAATGCAGCTGAGAGGGTGGTTTTCCTTTTTTCTTTTAAGTGGTTGTGGGGGACTTGCAGAACATGAGTGGAAAGGGACAAGAGTTTCATAGGAATGGGTCTGGGAAGAAAATAGGAAGCAGTAGTACTGTACCTTCTGACCTGTGAAAGTCCTGCTTAGGCTCTAAACTATAGATAGGATCTAAACTATAAAACCCCACAAGGTTTCATTCCTCACTGATGACCAAGAAATAACACAAGTCATTGAGAGCTTAATTTACACCAGAATGAGGGGAACCACTGACCCTCCAGATGTTGCTGAACTACAATTCCTATCTGCCCCAGAAAGCATGGCCAGTGGTTCAGGATGAGGGGAGTTGTAGTTCAATAATATCTGGAGGGCTGAAGGTTTCCCACCCCTGTTATATGGGATCAAGAAACCTGGGTTAGATGCAGACATGGCTCTCTACCATCTCTATAAGCATCCAGTCCATCTGCCATGAGATGTTGGGTTCCCTTTTTGTTTGCATTTATTCCTTCTTCCTTCTTTAAAAGATTACCAAGGTGATGCTGCTAAAGGGCTGGCGCTGTGTGGAATGCATTGTGTGCGAGGTATGTGGCAAAGCATCCGACCCCTCCCGCCTGCTGCTGTGCGATGACTGTGACATCAGCTACCACACGTATTGCCTGGACCCGCCTCTCAACACGGTGCCCAAGGGTGGCTGGAAATGTAAATGGTGAGAGATGAGGTCTTCCATACATGGCTTTTAAAGGGCAGGACTCTGTGTTAAATTTGTGCTGCAAACAAAATCGGAACTCTGTACCAAGAGCAGCCTAACTCTTCCCTACTTTTTACCTCTCAGTGGTCCACCTGTTGGGAATGAATTTGATTTCTGGTATTTTGGCCATGTTGTTTTTGCTGCAGTTAACAAATGCAGAAATGAAGAGGCTAACCGTTGCTTTTGGTTGTGAACCTGGAGATGTACCTAACAAATCTTAATAATAAAATGACTAAAGGAATTTATATGTAGGAGCGTGAATTATGCTAAACAAGTTCAACAATGTGTGTTCCAGATTCTTTGAAAGACTTTATAATGTAAGATGTTACAGAGAAGGTGTGATATTCAGTGTTGGTCAGAGTAGACATATTGATTTCAGTGGATATACTCTGAGTATGACTTACGTTAGATACCCCCATAAATAAATACGGTTGGAAAAGTAAACGATAACCTTTGTGTATTATTTATTTAATAGAACCATCGGCTAGAAAACTGCAACACGCTCTGTGTGCAGCTACCCTTGAAGAGTGTTCGGAAACTGCAACTGGCACAAAATACAGCAGCCAGATTGCTTTTAGGTGTACGTTTTTAGACAATATTACACTGGTCTTGTATCAATTGCACTGGATTTCAGTTAATGTGCCAAGATAGCGGAAGGATGGCCTCCTCTCATACTAACCTGTCCATAGATTGAGATAATCTTCCCAAGACCCTGTTGTATTTCTCACCACTAGAACAGGTTCAGTTGGTGGGAATAAGGGGCATGGCCTTTTCTGTGGGTATGCCCAGGTTATGGAAATCACTCCTTAGGGAAGTTAGACTGGCCCCATTCCTGATGAATTTTTGGTGGGCAGCACAAACATTTTTATTCTGGTTTGTTTTAAATGATTTTTAATGTGAGATTGAAACTGTCTGCTCTTCTTGGTCTTTTTAATCCTCTTTTAATGTTGTTTAAACTGGTTTTATAGCATTTCCTTTTTTTGTAAACTGCCTTGAGGGTCCTTGTTAGGATGAAAAGGTAGTGTAAAAATGGTTTTTATAAATTAAATAAAAGCAGGCAGATTGTGCTCTTGTGGTAAGTAGACGTGGATGATTGCAATTATAGATAGCTATGCATACCTACACAGAGACCTGAATGAAAAGAAGAGGAATCCTGCGCTGCCGTTCCCAGTTCAGGGCAACTACACTGTTTAAGGTGGTGGTGGTGGGAATAAATTGGATCACAGAGCTAGTGTTGATTTCCCACTCCCCGTCTCTCTTTGACAGGTGCGTGTGCTGTGTGCAGTGCGGTGCGGTTTCACCTGGCTTCCACTGTGAATGGCAGAACAATTACACCCACTGTGCTCCCTGCGCCAGTCTCGTCACCTGCCCCATCTGCCACGTGAAATATGTTGAGGATGACCTCTTAATCCAGTGCCAGCACTGTGAGCGGTGAGCACCAGTTCTCCTTAGCCCTCCCAGTATTGCAGTTGTTGCCGTTGTAATCTTCATGTCAACAAATGCAGGTTGTGTTTGATACTGCCTGAAAGTGGCTGTCGTGCTTCCTGTACATTTCCAGCTCGGGGAGGGTAAAGTCTTAATAGGTTGGAGAATTCTATACTGTGTCTTTCCTATACTTCTTTGCAAACTCTTTCAACTTTTTTTGTTTTACTCTGGTTAGTGTCATTGAGGATGGGTGGGGCCAGGTTGGAGCCATACAAATGAGAGAGATGAAATGACCACATAAAAACTTAATGCTTCGGGGGCAGGGGGTTAGAGAGTGCATAATAGGGGTAATGACCTGTAGCCTCTGGCCAGGGTTATCCCCATTTCTGGCTGTCATGGCCACACTGGGGGAAATAAAGGCATGGGTATCGCTAGGCTTCTTGGTTGAAGGCTGCAGATGCTGGGTTTGCCACATGATAAGTATTTGCTGTAAGGTTGTTCTCTTGTTACACTGAACAGAAGTCCAAGTTGTCTCTACACATCTACAACTGTTTGTGTGAAAGAATCTATGCTTCCCGATTTATACTGCTCAGCTATCGTGTACACAGATTGTACACTGGTTGAATGTAATGTGTGAACACCCCCACTGTTGCTCCTAGTTCACTGAATCCATCCAGTAGAGTTGTCCTCTACTAGAGGAAGTCATCCTGCGAAAGGAGGTAGAAAAGGTTGTTCCACAAGGCCAATGTTTAGGCAACAGGAGTTGTATTCTTAGAGGGCTTTGTACTCCTGTTGCTGTCTTTCATTGAGAACTGGGGCAGAACTAAAGGATGTTAAGATCTTGTTAATCTGAGGCTGTGTCAGATTGGGGATAATGATGTTGAGAGTAACATAGGCTTTCTGAACTTGCTGTACATGGTTCTTGGCTCCCACCTTTTTCCTTATAAAAATGCGAATGGCTCACTTGTTTGTATTTTTTTTCTCATTTCCCTTTTTTCTTTCTTTCTTGCTTTCTCCATCCCCCAAAAGATGAGTGCAGTCACACTCTTTCCTCTGGTGGCATAGTAGCAGGGACCATGGAAAAGGAAACACAGGCACTGCAGACTTGCTCACGCGCACGCACACACCAGCAAGTGAAAACCTTTTTTGTGCTCCTCAGGTGGATGCATGCTGTATGCGACAACCTTTTCACGGAGGAAGAAGTAGAGCAGGCAGCAGACGAGGGATTTGACTGTACCTCCTGTCAGCCCTATGTGGTCAAGCCTGTTGGTGAGTAGTGGCAGGGGGCGAGAACCTCTAACCAGCCTCTTGATGCTGCATTTGAGAAGGGAAGCAGCAACTACTGAACAACAGAAGGGAAGGATCAGCATCAGCACTGGGGAATTCCTTGTGAAGCTGCCAGGGCCCCAGTGCACTAACAAGATCTGCTGACCACCTACCATGGATATTTCCCCCTCCCCTTTTAAAAAATGTGTGTGCCTTTTTTGTGGTTTGAGTGCCGGGAGACTGGATTTAGGAGCAGTTGCCATTTTAAATTTCCCATAATGCCCCAGATGAAGCACTGTCCTGAAGCATTGTGGGAGGCTGCCACTCCCGGATGCAGCCAACCGAGAGCTCATTAGAATGCAGCTCTTACTGCTGCCCACCCCTGCTGCCTCCAGATAAGTCCACTGAAGGGCTCACTGACATAGGAGGGAGCCCACAAAAGGACACTTAGCTAAATGCCCCTCAAATCTGGAGCTAGCCCTGGGAAGGATTTCATGCTCTTCGGAATTTGGAAGGCAGATCAGGTTTCTTTCCCTTCTAGGTTACCATATATACTAATACCAGTTGAGTCTTCCTATGCTTATGTACCCCAAACAAAACCACCCACACATAAGAGATATATCAGAAGACTCGGGGTAACTGTGAGGGTTGTAGATGATGAAAAATCCTTAAGAGGAAAAATGCCGAGGGTATAAAAAAATGCCACAAACAGCCCCATAATAACTAAATGGCCTGGAATGTTGAGTGGGGGGGGGACAACTGGGCAGGTGGAGGGAATAGAATGGAATATTTATTTGAGGGTAGAAAGAACTATCTCATTGTCTGGATAGGTCACTTCCTAGTTCACTTTTCAGTTTCCCCAAGCATGGAAAAGAGAGCTGCCCATAGACACCAGTGGAGAAATTCAACAATTGAATGTAGAACAGGATAGCCTTAAAAAGCAAGTAAGCTTGCCCTCCAAATGCTGGAGTGCAGGAAATCCTCATTGTCAGCTTCCAGTAGCTGCTGCTGCTTCCTTTCAAATGGGGAACAGACAAAGGGGACAAGTTGCTGCTGCATGAGGGCTACAGCAAGATAATTGGAGGTGCGTAGAGGATGTGGAGAGGTTGGAAGATATAATGGTATGATAGGATACCATTGAGGTTGCTGGGGTTGGGTGTGGAAATGGCTGTGTGTAAGGTTGGTCCGGAATACCGTTAAAGGAGCAGACAGTGGGAAGGTTGAGCAGGGATAAATGATGCATGTTTTCAAAAATCTAAATCGGAATGTCCTAAATATTGTGGGAAGTACAAAAATAGTAGTGAATAGTTCATAATGTTCCCTTATTTGGGTCTTTCTTTCCCTTTTTAACAAAAAAGTTGCAGTCCCCCCTCCAGAAATTATCCCGGTGAAGATCAAGGAGCCAGGTAAGTTTCTTCTACATTCAATCCAATATACTGAAAATCGCAAGATTCCCAGTGTGCCATATGGAGTATTGCAGTGCTCACCTGCCTCTGCTGCTGAGGACCATCTCTGACTCTTTGGCTTGTTCCAGCTAGGGCTCTGGTTCTTAAAGAACGGGGCAAGTCCTCTTATTTCTTTGATTTCATTTCTGAGTCTGGAATCAGTGGTAGCCCCAAGGCCTTCTGAATTACTGCTGTCAACTGTGGAAGATGATGGGAGATTTAGCTGGTTAAAGCAGGGGGATATAAACGCCCAGGCTGGTTCTCTACAAAGTTGTATAGTAGCACCATGCTAGTTTGACCCACCCTGTCCCCACAGAGCCCCAGTATTTCCGCTTTGAAGGTGTGTGGCTTACGGAGACTGGCATGGCAGTGCTGCGTAACTTGTCCTTGTCACCACTACACAAGCGCCGACCACGCAAGACGCCAACAACCCCGACAACGCCACGGCCGGGTGTGGTCAATGGTGAAGGTGGGCTGGACGTGGTTGACCCTTTGTGTCCAGATGAAAAAAAGGATGGTGATGTGGAGGCAGATGAGATCCTGAAAGCTGAAGGTTTGTGTCCATCCCTACCAGCTTCTTGGAGAGTGATAAAAGTAGCTCCATTATAGCTATAGCCCAATACTGATTTATATTGCCATCTGTTTAACCCAGTACTGTCATCCCCAACTGGTAATGGGAGTTATAATGCAGTTCTCTAGGGTCTTTGGCCCAGAGGTATTTCCTCTTTCATTGAGCATTGGTGGTTTTCTAACTGGTGATCTTTGGTGGATTGAATCTGGGTCTTACTACTGAGCCACAGTTCTTCCTCTTGCAAACTTGATCAAAAGTCTAGATCAAGGACTGCTGATTTTTTTTGTATTAGTCTCTTGGAGAGTATAATTCTAGTTTGTCCATGATCAGAGTTAGTCTGGGAGCTGAGATTCGTGTCGTCTTCTAGATGATTGACTAGTATGGGAAAGTGGTTGAGTTAAGTGGGGCATGCATTACACAGAATCTGAAGTCTAGGTGGTGGTCACTATTGTGTGATGGTAGCAGATCTGGAGGCGGGTATAGATGAAGTTCTCTGAGGTCCCATATTGGAAGAAGTCAACAGTTCAGGAGTATTAGTTCTGTTGGTCTGAGAACTATTACGGGATGAAAGCATGGGAGGAGGGAGACTAACCAGTAATCTTCCACTATCTTTTCCTGGAGCTGGCAATTGTGTGTATGCAAGCGTTCAGTTAGGTGCCTGTATATATAGGGTGCATGGGGGCATGCATGGTGGAACAGGTAGGGGGCTTTGGTGCTCATCTGAAATTGTGTCATAGGGAAAACGAGTGGCTTTTTTTAAAGGGGGTTGGATCAGCACATGAACGTATGTTCTTATTTCTTATCCACCTGCAGTTAGTGTTGAGCACATGGAATGTGAAGTCAAGTTGGAAGCTCCTGCTACCCCAGAGAGGGAAGCTGCAGCCGATGGAGATTTGGGAAAGGGTCTGCTGGAAGACTCTGAGGAGGTCAAGAAGCGGAAGCGGAAGCCATATCGCCCAGGTGAGCATTGCATGCCTGGGCCAGGCCTTGGAAAGAGTAGCGGTTCCCTCTTTGGTCTCTCTCACTGACTGGTCTCTTCTCTGTCCCTGGGACAGGTATTGGAGGGTTCATGGTGCGACAGCGGAAATCACACACACGCTTGAAAAAGGGTTCAACAGCGTTGGCAGAAGTCTATCGCGAGGTGACAGGCTCTGAGGGGCACGCAGAGGAGGGTGAGTGCTATGCTTGTATCTTATTTTATTTATTTATTTATTTATTTACATTTCTAGACCGCCCTATAGCAGAAAGCTCTCAAGGCGGTGTACAACAAATAAAATCACAATTAAAATATGAGCAAGTGTGAAAAATATAACATGATAAAAATCCGAAATAGAATTGCCATTGAGTTTATAAATTAAAATCCATATTAGGTTTAAAATTAAATTTAAAATTTTTTAAAAGCCTGGGCGTATCTTTGATTCCCTCATACTCATTATTTGGATTAGTAAAAATGGAAACGGAAATGGCCTGCCTTCAAGTCGATTCTGACTTAATGGCGACCCTATGAATAGGGTTTTCATGGTGAGCAGTACTCAGAGGGGGTTTACCATTGCCTTCCTCTGAGGCTGAGAGGCAGTGACTGGCCCAAGGTCACTCAGTGAGCTTCACGGTTGTGTGGGGATTTGAACCCTGGTCTCCCAGGTCGTAGTTCAACACCTTAAACACTACACTACATTGGCTCTCTATTTGGATTAGTAAGGTGTGTTATTTCCTTGCTGTAGTATTTTAGGAGTAAGATACTTCTTTAAAAAAAAGAAAGAGGGGGAAACCCTTGCATTTTCATATATTTCCTCTGTTCACAGGCAGAGTATCCTGCATCCAAAATCTTGTAATTCAAATGAAGTACATTTTACATTTATTTATTTAATGACTGTATACAGTTCTGACTTGGACCCAGGTTTCAAATCTGGAGTGTTTTTAGCAAGAGCTGGGATTGGCAAAAGGGCTAGGGGAAAAAATAAACAATTGCAAAGACTACTTTTTAGTAGTTTGGTCTCCTACTCTCCTTGTAGTATCCTCCTTGTACCTGACGTTTTGGCAGCCTCAAGTACGAGGAAGTTTGTAGACATTGATGCAACTTCCTGTCCTTCTCTAAAGCTCCGCCCTCATTCATGTCCTGCCTACTTCTCCTCCTTTTCCTAGTTTCTGACCTAAAGCAGGGGTGGGGAATGTGCGGCCCTCCAGATTTTCCTGGACTCCAGCTCCCATCAGCCCCATCCATCATGGCCAGTGATCAGGGATGATGGGAGTTATAGTTCAACAACATCTGGAGGGCCACACGTTCCCCATCCCTGACTTAAAAGATAGTGTGAGATGAAGAGACGGCCAATACCACCGGTGCATTCACTACTTCACAGCCTTGCTCATTAAACCGAAGCGCACTAATATCTGCCCAATCTTCTCTCTGCACCAGGGGCTCAACCCAACCAGCCTGCTGAAATCCCTGCAGAGGTCATTGCTGAGCAGGGAGCGACTGAGGGTGATGAGAAGAAGAAGCGCCGGGGCCGGAAGAAGAGCAAACTAGAGGATATGTTCCCTGCCTACCTTCAGGTATGGGCAATATGCAGATTTACTGGGTGTCTTAGGGAACTGGAGGAGAAACACTTTTATCTAAATGTGGGTGGGTGCAATTCTCTTACTCCATTTCTTTCAATAGATCTACTGTCCAAACTGGGATGGAGGGGAAATGGGAGTTGTAGGGGTGTGTGTGAGAGAGTGATGTATTTACTTGTTTTATTATTACATTTATATCCCACCTTTACCCCAAGGAGCCCAAGGGTGTGGCTTATAAGGTTCTGCCCCTTCTCCATTTTATCCTCACAACAACCCAGTGAGGTAGGTTAGGCTGAGAGAAGGTGACTGGCTCAAGGTCACCCAGTGAGCTTCATGACTGAATGGGGATTTGATTCCAGGTCTGAAGGTTGGGAGAAAAGCAGAGTTGCTGGAAGTTTAAAGTGAAGTTGATATCCCCAATTAAATATTGTATAAGTGTAGGTCACCTGAGTTGGGTGTGTGGTGGTTCATTTTGGGCCAGAGGGGTTGGAATTTTTTTAACTGATGAGTGCACTGTCAGATTTTCACTCTGATAGGTATACCATCTCCTTCTTGCCTTTTTGTTCCTTCTTTAAACTCTTTTGACAGGAAGCCTTTTTTGGAAAGGCGCTCCTTGACCTCAGCAGAAAGGCTCTGCTAGCTGCCGGTGGTGTGGGTGGGGATGGAACTGCTCACCCTCCTGTCGGCCAGGGGGCTCCCAGGCCTAAGATGGATTCTAACACACTCCAGAAGGGGCCTGTAGACGGGAAGGAGCCTTCGGTTCAGCCCAAAGGTATTATTATTATTATTATTATTTATTGGACTAGCTTGTTGATTATTACCCAAAGGTCTCCAAGTGGCTTGAGACGCATTCAGAAACATAAATACATTGTACCATGAACAGATTCGTACAAAACACCTACAGTTGACACACACACACATACATGCACCACCTCCCATCATAACAACAAGAAGTAAGTGGATGGTGGAGAAAAGTCCCTGGATCAAGGAGCACATTGGAAATAGGGGTTTTACTCAGGGTTAGGGTCACAAGTGCCTGGCATGGAGAGAAAAGGAGAGCAGAGCTTGGAAAAGTTACTTTTTTTGAACTACAACTCCCATCAGCCCCAGCCAGCATGGCCACTGGATTGGGCTGATGGGAGATGTAGTTCAAAAAAAGTAACTTTTCCAAGCTCTGAGGGAGAGCCAGCATAGATGGAAAAGTGCCACTTGGTCTTTTGGGCAAGGACATTTGGTTGCATGTTTCCTTGGAAGTCTGGAAGCAACTCATTTGATTTTGAAGGAACTTTGTCCAAGTAAATATGCTTAGGAACACAGATGGAAGTGGCAAAGTGGATGAGAATGTGAACTTGAGTGGGAAATTATCTCCATAGTTATTCATTATTATTATTATTATTATTATTTTGCCCTGCCTCTTAATCATCCTGATTCCCAGAGGTGGCTAATAATCACAATAAAATAGCGGAATGACAAGTTTAAAACAACTGATAGCAAAATAAAACAATGGTGCTGCATTGGAACACTTCCCCCTAGGCACTGACTGACATTGGTGCCCATAGAAAACTGGCTGTGTTTTGTATTCTAGTGCAGGGATGGCTGACTCCTGTATTCCTATGGGTCACTCTGTTCTCCAGACCTCTGGATGAGTACCACTGTCTAGCATTAAGAGCAAGGGTTGGGAACCTCCTAGTCTGTGGACCTAATTACGCCTGCCAGGCCTTTAAGGTTGGCCCGCCAAGCCGTT
Source organism: Rhineura floridana (assembly GCF_030035675.1). NCBI lineage: Eukaryota > Metazoa > Chordata > Lepidosauria > Squamata > Rhineuridae > Rhineura > Rhineura floridana. The sequence continues at coordinate 40,060,481 of NC_084482.1, forward strand.
CTTGGCAAACCACGCCCATTTCCCCCCAATGTGTGACATCAAGACGATATCAGGCAATGGTAAACTTCAAGCCATGACAAAAATGAAGAATTCAGAGTGCCCTCCCGATTCTTCCTTTGAATTCTTGGCTTTAATTCAAGCTGGCAGTGCAAAGGAAGCGTGGTTTTTTTTGGTCTGGGGATGTCGGGTGATTGACAGGTGGTCCTGCCCCCATCAGAATGACCCACAGGTGGGTGGGGGAGCAGTTTAGGATCTGGCTTGCTGGCTGGATCCTGTTCCCTACCCTGGATTAAATTCTTTTTGGGGTTGAAGTAGATAGCTTATCCACAATTAATTATTTATTGTCCGGCTCGCAGAGTGGCTTACAAATGTCAGTGATCGACAGTCTCTGCCTTCAGGTTTGCAGTCTAAAAGATGTGACGGAAAAGGAAGAAAAAAAGAGATCTGACACCGTTATAATTACAGAGTTCTTGTAATGACTAGGTGGAATTGAAAGAATTCAAATCAAGGAGGAGCCAAAAGTTGTTGGGCTTTCAGTAGAAGCTGCCCTCTGCTATATCCTGATGGGAATAGCCTGAGTAGTTTGATTGTATTTTACCATACCTCAATGGCAATTGGCATGGCCACCAGGGACCAGATGATGTTGCCTTAGGGCCTGTACCCAGACACTGCTTGCCCGAGCCTTTTCCCAGTGGATCAGCTTCTTCTAGTTTTCCCTTCTTCTTCCAGGGGATGAATGCGTTGATGGCAGGGAAGCAGCAATTCCAGAAAACAACGTGAAAATTGCTGATGCCAAGACTGAGAATACCGGTGAGTGTGAGACCATCTTTAAAGAGGCATGGAAGGCTGGCGGTGGCTTCTGCCTTACGAAGGTCTGTGCCAAGTGACTTGAAAGACATCCCCCCAGATCTTTACTCTTCTACCATGTTTACCCTGTGTTAATCTGGACAGTTATCTTTGTTTGTTTTCTAAAACCTCAAAAGTTGTCCAGCATGGACTGAGTCTGTCTCCCTGCACCCTGCTTATGCTCTGGGTTAGTTGGCCTTGAACACATAAGGTGAATAAATATTGCAGGTGCATGCAAATGAGATCATGCTTACTTGATATGTTCAAATACATGTCATTTACTTGTATAAATCCAAACTACCTATTGTAGAAAGGCCACTGAGAGGCAGGTCTGCGCTGGTGTTGTTTTTTAAAAAAACCCACATTCATCCAGTTGCCTCTCTCTGGCAGATGGAACTGGTGGTAACCTAGCCAGAAACGCTATAATTGGTGTTCACTGGTCATGGAGGCAGAAGTTGGACTCCTGTTTGCAGGAGGACAGCAAGAGGCTGAAGATGCCTCTCCAAAATAAGGGATAAAAGATGATGCAGCTGCTTTGTGCTTAGTCTTAAGTCATCTGGTGCTTTTAGATTCTTGCAGCAAATTATTTTCCTTCTGGTTTTACCTTATTTTAATTTGTCTTTAACTACTATGTCTTCTCTGGTTTTCATATATATATATTTGCTGTTCATCATTGTTTTTATTGTTTCAGTTTTGGTTTGTTGTACTTTTGAATGGGTTGGTAAACTGTCCAGAGAAGTATGGTGTGAGGATAGTTAGAAACATAGGAGACAAGGAAGCTGCCTTCTACTGGGTCACACCAGCTGTCCATTTAGCTCATTAAGGTCAGCTGTACCTGGAGATGGTGGGGATTGAACCTGGGACCTTCTTCATGCAAGGCTGGTGCTCCTCCGCTGAACTGCGGCCCTTGACCTTGTAACTTCCGCCAATATCACCACCCCTGAATACCGACATACAGGGGAAAGAATACAGACACACAATGGAAAGCTGGAGGCTTCAACCAGAAGCAGAATCCAGTGGTGACTGAATAACCCTTTTCCTTCCAGCTTTCTTCCCTCTCCAGAATCTCTCCAGGGAGGGAAATACAGGTGCCCCTGAAGGAGAAAGGCAGCAGGGTGAAAAGCAGCGAGGTGATCTTCAGTTAGGATTAGGCAACCCCACCCCAGTTCTCCCTTTGCTCTCAGCAATAGCCTCTTGCAACTGCTAGTCATTAGGAAGACAAAAATAGAACTGGGGGCCGAGGGAGGGGAGTTGCATGGGACTTTGTGCAATTTGCAGTTTGGCTTATGGGGTAAGCTTGAACTTACGTCCAAGTGGGTACAAGTAAAGTTATGAAAGATGCAGGAGTAATTTTGCAAAGCACTTCCGTCCATTTTGGAGAGGGGAACACGGTCATTCAGCTGGTAGCTAATAGAGGTTCCCACTGATGAGTTGTGGGGGGGTTGTCCCAGTTGTGGAGAGAGAAAGGTGTGCTTAACACTCTGCACTCCCACCCACCCCCAGCCATCTTTGACCTTGTAGAGTTCTAGGCACAACCCTCTTCCTGAAGTAGCTTTGCCTAGATTCTAGAAGATGCTCCCTAGATTTAACAGTTAATAAATTTAAGTCCTTGGCAGTGGCTCCCGCTTTGCCATTTAAATCAGTGATGTTTAACTATGAGCTCTAGAGCAGGGACTGGCACCCTGTGAGTCTCTCTGTCAAGGCCAAACCATTTCTTCCTCCTTGTCGCCATTCAGTGGTCCAGAATAGTGGGGTGCTCTCTGTTCTGTCAGCTAAGAGGCAGGATCTCTTCCTAGAAGAAAAAACGATGACGGTTGGAGTAGGATTTTCCTAGCAGAATGCGAAAGAGCCTACTGCGGATGAACTATTTCCAACCATTTGCCTTAGGCAGGAAAACATGTGACTAAATTAGGTGACTTCCTCCAGTCTTCCTCTTTCAGCTTTAATTTCCTGCCTTGCCCTAAGCAGGTCCTTATCCTCTGTGTGTATTGCTTGTGCTCAGCTAAAAAACCCTTTTTCTTGATACTTCATAATCGCAATAGCTTTCTCTTTTCTTCATACTTTGCCCTCTTTCCTTTGTTTCCTCCTGCTTTTCTTAACCTTTATTCCCCACACCCTTTTCTGTTCTTACCATTTACAACTTGAGTGTTCTGATGGCCCCAGCAGGCAAAAGCAACTGGCTCCATTAACTTTGGCAGTCCTTCAGTCTTCCACAGCGAAGCAGAAGAAGCCCGGTGACACTGGACATGATTGGCACACCCAGAGAGGAGTTAACCTCGAACCCAGAGCAGACATTGAGCCTGGACTTCAAGAATGCAGTGGCAGCCTAGTCCAGAGCAGACTTGGGTGGGAAAGGAGACCTTGGTATCTGCCTCCCCCCCCCAATTTTCAATGCTAGATGAATGTGCCTTTATACTCTGTGACCCTAGAGTGGACTTCCAGTAGTGGCCAGGAGATGTCACTATAGCACAATTTTGGCAAGCAGACAAAGTTTTCCTATTCTCCCTGTAGTTCTGTCAGAAAGCTCAGTTCCCCACGCAAACTTGATGCTAGTAACAGTATAGCAGTGACCTCCACTCAGATGAAATGTGCAGGACCTTACAGAGCAGGGATGAGGAACCTCCAGCTCCCGGGCCACTCTTCGCTCCCCAGGGTGTCCAGTTTGGCCCAGCAGGCCTTTTTTCACAAACCATGACCATCTCCCAGTTCAGTGACATCTGACATCACCTGTCAGTCATGTGGTACCTTCCACTCCTGACCAGGGGACTATGAATTAGTTGTTCTTTTTGCAGCTGATGATTGAGCCTACTTGCTCAGTCAAGCCTCTAAAAGAGACTTTCCCCTTAGGCACTTTTAAATTAGGAGCCAGAACAACTGTTGCTAGGGTGGTTGTTAAGGACTCTCTGGGAGCTCTGTGATCATACTGCTTCCTCTTTCCTGCCTCCCTCCCTCCTCCATATACCTGCAGCATCAGAGAAAGCATGGGAACGGCACTCTGTTTGAAGGCAGCTTGATTCAGTTTGCATCTGTAGGGAGGCAATCTAAAAATAATAATGTATTTAACACTGTGCCTGGGCTTCTGGGGGTGAAAGTGAGAGAAAGGATGGTGGAGAGGTAGAAAATATGTGTTTGCGTGTGTGTGTAAAAGGCTATGCAGTGCTTTCATGTTTGTATGAATTCTCTCCCCCCTTTGTTGTGCAAGCTAAGCTGTAGAAGTTCTGTGTGCTCAACTGCAACTTAAAAAAAAAGTCTTTAAAACTGGTGAGAGTTTCTTACTGGCTGTGATTTTTTTAAATCAGAGGTAAACGCTATGTTTTTTCCTTGCTGTGTATAGTAAGCTGCAACTTAATTTTTTTAAGGGTTTTACAACTGGTGTTTAAAACTTGTGTGTGTGCTTTTGTACTTGTAGTAGAAAAAAAGTTGTTTTTAACTTAAATTAAAGCACACACAGCAAGAAAGACAGCACTTCTAAATACTTTTTAAAAAAGTTGTAACTCCTAGCAGCTTAGCAAACAGAAATCTGGTAGCTTAGCACACATAGCAAAGATTTTGTTTTTCTTGATATGTGCTAAGCTGCAGGATTCCTGCGTGCTGAGTGTGGAGTTGGGTTTGTTTTTCCTAGTTGTAGTTGTGGCTTGAGAATTGTGCTTGCCCACAGAGGTTTGCTTTTTTTGTACTTTGTGTATATAAGCATGATTTTTGCAGAGATTAAGTTTCCTATAGTTTGTGTGTGTGTGTGTGTGTGTGTGTGTGCGCGCGCTTAAACTTTAAAAGTTAAGGACTTCATTTGATACATTGCTCTTTGGCCCTGCCCACTTCCCACTTGGACTTTAAACCTGCCCACTTGGACTTTAAACCTGCCCACTTGGCTCTTGGAGGATTGGCCAGATAAGAATCTGGCCATCTGACCAAAAGAGGTCCCCTTCCCCTGTTATAGAGGCTAGGAGATCTTCTTTGAGTGGGCAGATCAGAAAGGAGCTCCAACACTTTTAAAAAAGCTAAAACTACAGGCATTCTCCCTCTGAATTTTTCTTCTCTGGCCACCCCTGCCACAAAAGGAAAGCAAAAAAAGGCAAATAAAAGGAAGCTACCTAAGAAAAGACCTACCTCTGTACATGCCTCACAACTCTAGTGATGAATTGCCTAATCTCATGGATATAACAAAGGGACTTCAGCAGAATCCTATTCAGGGGTGAAGCAATTATTTCGTTATCTCAGGAACAGAATCTCACTCACTCACTACAAGCCTCACACACCAGTTTCTGATTCAGAGGCAGTGCTTTTTCAAGATGGTACTCACCAGTATGGAATATCGTCACCTCTTTTCTTTGCTGCCCATGGCATCCATTTTGTGCTGGCATCCACAGCACTGTTATCAAAATACGACTACTGGCACTTCATTAAAAAAAAAATCACTATTCCTAGAGATAGTGGCTCTGCTTCCCACATCTCATAGCTCATTATAGTTATGTTTTAGGCTGTTCTTTATCTGTTTCTATTTTACTATATGTGTGTGTTGTCTCTACAAGGTCTTTGTCTAGGTTTGGACATGGAAGTAAACTGAAAGAGAGAGGAAGGATGGAAGTGGTGATGAAATTTAGTCACATGGTTTCCTATCTAGGGCAAGTGGGAGGAGACAGTTAACCTGCAGTAGGTTGGTTCGCTTAGTCTGCTAGAAAAGGCCCATTCACAGTAAGTATCCAACATTTCAGTCTCCTCCCACTTCTTCTTTGGAGCCAGTCTTTGTCCTGCCACCTCAGTGAACAAGGGCAGATCTCTTTCAGATCTCCAAAGCTACTGAGCCACAAACAAAATAAGATGACATGGCTGGCAGACTTTACTTTTTCAGCCCTGTAGAGCTGCTTGGGGTCTCTGCAAGTATGGGCTCCGAGGAAGGGGGGAAATAATAAGAAAACAAGCAGCTGCCTAATTGGCACTTGTCACATGTGACTCAACTCAGGTAGGTGGGCAAGTTGCCTGCTAGGCTTCTTACAGATTCAGGCATGGGTGAGAAACTGTTTTGGCTGTTCATTCCCGGGATCTAATCCAGTCATGGCAAACTGAGCTTAGAACATGTTGGGAAGGAAGTTGTCCCTGTTTTTAAGTGGCAACCTCCTTGTGGGTTGAGACCTTCATGAGATGAGGCCCTACATTGAATCAGATCATTGGTCCCTTTGGCTCAGTACTGTCCACTATTGAGCTGTGTCTGCTCTCTAGAATATCCCCTTGGATCTTTTCCATGTTCGGGGTCTTAACCAATTGGGAGCATATACATCAAAGCTGTTTGCCCCTTCCAAAATACAAATTTTAAAATGTGCCAGTATAATAGGAACTTGATTTCCCAAACCATTTATTTCAGTAAAGTAAATTTGTACATATTTGCATGTGCTTTGCATAATTTTATAGTTATAGGGAGGGACACGGAACTATGTAGCACACTGAAGTCCCATCACTCAACAACTAGGAATCTTACACAGTGTGCTCCTCACCTCGCTCCCTATCTTTTTTTATTCTGTTGGGAAGGCAACAGGGAGGCAACGGAGCCATTTAGGGAAGCACTGGCAACAACATGTTCCCAGCAGCCCACCTTCACTGGGATTTCTCTACTGATGCCGAAAGGAGCAGAGATCTATTTAGAGTGGCCCCTCATCAGAGTGCCTGATTTTTGACATCGCTAATGGCCCCTTTTTAAAACTTGAACATCAGGAGGGAGTGCCTTGCCTCTTCCTTCCCTTTAAGCTGAAGCAGTAATGATGTCAAACTGCAAGCAAGGAGTGACCAGAGTTGTTTTAAATGGTCAGGTTGCTCCTTTGATGATGTAACAGGAGGGGGTTACCTCTTCCACGCTTCCTGACATGTTCACAGAGCATAGGAGTTGTCAAGAGTTTGCCCTTCAACCTTTACCCCTCCCTGCACTGACAGGCTGCTTGTTCTTGTTTTTTTACTCCTACAGGCACAGAGGAACAGATGGTGCCCAAGACCTCTCCAGACCCTACAGGTGCCGAGAACCCAGCCACACCCCCGGGGGAGGGGGTGCTCAGCTCCGACCTTGACAAAATCCCCACTGAAGGTCAGGCGGGCCCTTTGAATAGATCCTACTGTCCCCATCTCCCTGCCAAGGATCTCCCCCGCCCCTGAGAGCAAGGGAGACTAGGAGCCTGGGGCTCCTGGATTCTCTTCCCAGCTCTAGAGTAGGGGTAGATGCTCATGGCTTAAAAATAAGTATGGCTATTGCCATACATCCATTGCATCTCTGCCTTTCAACTCCTGTCCCTACTTCCCTTACAATTCAGCCTGCCCTTATTGGAGACCAGCAGGTTCCCCACGTGGCTGAGGTTGCTCTTGGTGAACTTAACTGCTTGTCATTCCATTGCGGCTTTTCCTCCTTTCCAACAGAGCTGCCCAAAATGGAGAGCAAGGATGTCCAGCAGCTCTTTAAAGATGTCCTGGGGTCCGCTGAGCGAGAGCAGCAGCAGCAGCAGCTCAATTGCATTGGAGTGGAAGCCGAGGCTGGAGGCATTCGGGACCCCAACCGCACGCAGCTTGCCCAAAGGCCATTTCTGCAAGGTGAGCTTCTGCACTTGAATGTTTTAGGAATGAGGGCAGTGGATAGTGTGATGGGTTTGAATGCAAGAGAGCCAAGGTCAAATTTACCTGCTCCGCTATGAAACTTGTTAGTCACATTCTCATGATTACTTGTCTCTTGGGTGTGGGCTTACATAAGAATTTTTAAAGTGCTCTGTAACACTTACTATACTCTTGTGGCTCTTTTGGAGATGTGCCCTTCCTGTTCCCTGCACTATTGACTGAAGTAGTCCCTGCTTTCTGCCCCCATTGAGGTGAGATGTAAGTGCTCCAGATATGGAAACACTTTGCACATCTCGGCATGGATGAAGGTACGGAGATTCTGCCCTGGGACGTTAGGGTAGAGAAAGAAGATGAGGAAACAGAAAGCACAATTCACCTGTGCTTTCTATGCCTCCTGTAACTTGTAACATCCAAAACTATTCTAATTTTTTTTGGGGCAGCTATTGCACCCAGACCTTCTCAATAACATCAGCCAGCCATAGTTAAATTTTTTAGTACTTGGCTAGGGCTATAGATAGGGTGGGATTCCTTTAGTCCTGGCTAGTGAATTGGGACTTGCCTAGTTGCCTATGGCGTGAGAGTCCTTCTCAGGTAACCAGACAAAGAAGCTTTACACAAGGTTTTTTTGGTGAGGTAGGTGGACTGGATTTTTTCATTGTTGGTACAACTTACTAACATACCCACAAGCATTAAAGTGGGCTGTTAATTTTGTGGACTTGCTTGTAAAATTACTTAAGTTCCAGCCACCTAAGCCCAAACCATCTTCACTTTGGAAATCTTTTTTTTTAGAAAGGGTTGCAGCTCAGTGGCGGAGCATCTGCCTTGCATGCAGAAGGTCCCAGGTTTGATTCCCAGTATCTCTAGGTAGGGCTGAGAATGACCCTTGTCTGAAACCATGGAGAGCTGCTGCCATTCAGTATAGATAGTATTCAACTTGATGGACCAGTGGTCTGATTTTCTATAAGTCTGCTTCCTATATTCTTATGCATGTGGATTGCAATAAAGTGCGTGTGCGTGTTTTGTGATGGAGTGGGAGGAGAATGCTTCTTGATCAAAGCACTGGGATGTCTGTTCTTCTTGTAGGTGGTGGTGTCTCCCTTGGGACTCTGCAGTCTGCTGTGCCCATGGAAACTTACTCAGGGGTTTGCCAGTCTCCATTTCTTGATAGCAGGTAAGTCACCTGTTGTAGTGGCATCCACTCCCTGGCAGAGTGTCTAGACCGTGGGTGTGGAACCTGTGGCTCTCCTGACGTTTTAGGACCTTAACTCTTGTCTCCCCTGACATTGGTGGTGTTGGCTGGAGATGATGGAAGTTGGAGTCCAACCACACATGGAGGGCCACAGATTTTCCCCCCATCCCTAGTTTAACCCTTGAACCATGTATCTAATGTGCCATCTGTTTCCCCTTTTCCTCCTCCTCCTCTTCCCCCACCCAACAGGGATAGGAGCGGCTTCCTCAGCCCTGAGCAGTGTGAGCCAGAGAGCCCTTGGGCCAGCAGCTCTGCAGCTTCCACACCCACCACGCCCACCACAGAGGGGGAAAGCGATGGGTTGTCATATAACCAGCGGAGTCTGCAGCGCTGGGAGAAAGATGAAGAACTGGGAGAGCTGTCCACCATCTCTCCTGTGCTCTATGCCAACATGAACTTTCCCAACCTTAAGCAGGATTACCCAGGTTGGTGGTCATTTTTCTTTCCCCCCCTTTCCCCTTCCTTCTACTGTGGCTTCGGGTCCCACCTTCCTGTTACAAAGGGTGCTTTCACACTACACTTTATTCCGTTAGTCTGATGATTTCTTACCTGGTAATTTGCGCATTATATTTGAGCTTTCACACGAGATACCGGGTAGCTCCGGAATTCTGGTGGAATGTAGTGCAAGTATAGTGCTAAATTCCACAATAAATGATACCAGAAATAATCCATTAGCAAGGCTGGGAACCTGGAAGATCGTGGGAGTTTTTCGCTAGCTGCTGCCGCTCAGTCACAGGCATCCCAGCATGCAGTGCGTTCCTGCCCTTTATTCGCACAGTTGTGTTTTTTTGCCTGACGAATGTTGTACCAGTATTCCACACACACACCCGTCTTGATACAACTAAAACAATTTAAAAAGTCCGGTCCTAAAGGGAGAGGGCTTGCATGGCGACGGGACAAGATCTTAGACCTCCTACACAGTGGGGAACAGTGTGCATGGGTGAAGGATGAAAACAATCTGTGTGAAAGAAAGTTGCGCGAAATGCCACTAAATCTGCTGAAAAAGTACTGTTCCTTATCGCAGGAGGTACTGCAGTGTGAAAGGGATTTTAAAAATTGGGACAGAAGTGCTGCCTTTTTAATCCGTTAAACTAGCGCTATTAGACCCATGTGTGAAAGCAGCCACTCTGTCACTTGCTCAGTATAAGTCTGTGATGGCATTAAGTAAGTTGCTTACCCAGCACCATGGGCCATCTGGGCCAACAAAACCCAAATTCTGCATCATGGTGATCCCAAGCCTGTTCTGAAAAAAGCCATAAGAAAAGGCCTGCTGGATCAGACGAAAGGCCTATCAAGCCCAGCACTCTGTTCTCACGATGGTCAATGTATGGGAAGCCCACTAGCAGGACCTGAGTCCAGCAGCACTTTCCTGCTCATGTTCCCCAGCAACTGATATTCAAAGCATACTGGGGGTCATATATAGCCATTATGACTAGTAACCATTGATAGTCAGATTCTGTGACTTAAGTGTGCAGATCACACCACTTACATAATTCTAGGTCTGAGACAGGATCATGCAGCTCCAGAGCACCCTGCCTCATCACTCCCTTATCTTAGGAAGCCCTTGTAGCCACCCAGTTTGGTAGCTGAGAGTGTATTTTCAGTATTTGCTCCAGTTACAAATGCTAAAAACTTGCTGCAGTTGAAGAATGAAAGCTGAATTCTCACCTTCCTGCAGCATGATTTCAAGCATTCAGAAATACATGCAGCCTAGTCCTTTTAAAGTTCTCCCATCCTAAACATTTTGACTATGTAGTCCACAAGGTATGAAATATTCATGTTGTCTGTGATGAATTTGCCAAAGGAACTCTGCCACTAGGATGGGTGAACCTCCAGATGTTGTTGGACCAACTCCCATCAGCCCTAGCCAGCATGGTCAATGGTCAGGGATGATGAGAATTGCATTCCAGCAGTGTGAACTGGCACAGGCTCCCATCCCTGCTTTAGTATTGGTCCAATGACGTACTTTCTAGTTGAACAACACCCTTCTCCACTTAACCAGTTGCCTCCCTGTAGTAATCTTAGTTTGACTGAATAGGTCAGCCTTTCCCAACCAGTGTGCCTCCAGATGTTGTTGGACCACAACTCCCATCAGCCTCAGCTAGCATTGCCAATGGTCAGGAAGATGGAAGTTGTAGTCCAACAACATCTGGAGGCACACCAGTTGGGAAAGGCTGGAATAGGTGAATCCCACTTTCTTATTTTTCTGCAGTGGAGGAGGGGAGTCATGGATAGATTGTCGCCACCCACTAGCTCCACTGGCAGGAAGTAGGTCTTTCGGAGGGGTTGAGTGGGCTGGGTAACTGGACTCCAGAGTGGCTTCCTGCCAGGTCCACTGCAGGTTATTCACAAGCTCTCTCCAGAAAACGTGGAAGAGCAACCCAGAGCTTTCTTTGTTCTTTTGTTTTTGTTCTGTACATGAGGAACTGACACAGGCAATAGTGATGGAAGGTGGAAGATTGTATGGCAGGGTTGGTAGACAAACCACCAACATAGTGTGTTTCCATGACATGTAGAAGGGGGTGAATCCCTTCCTTCCCCTGTTCTGAGATCCTCTGTCATCAGTAAATGTTTCCTGTCACTGGCAATTCATTAATATGTGTGAAATGTTTTGCACTTCGCCCACAACAATCCATTGAGGGAGGTTAGGCTATGAGAGAGTGGCATTATGTTTTATGGCTCAGCATAGGTTTGAAGATGGGGTCTCCTACTTCTAAAGTCTAATGATCCTGAAAGCACACTAGCCTCCATCTGGCCGCCTGTCTTTCCCTTATGTCAAACTGGTGTGCAAAATTTCTGGACAAAAGTGGACTAAAAGATCTGTGTGTGTAGTCTCATTCTTTCTCCTCTCTCTCATCCCCATAAAGATTGGTCTAGCCGTTGCAAGCAGATCATGAAGCTCTGGAGAAAGGTGCCAGCCCCAGACAAAGCCCCATACTTAGTAAGTGGCCTGTGTAAATATGATTAAATTTAATAATGGTTAGTATGGTTATTTTGAGATTATAAGTGGGATCCGTGGGGGCGCACGCGCGATCGCCGAAGCAGCAGCGTAAATCGCAAGCTCTGCTATCCCCGTGACTCAATTTAAACACCTTGGCGCAAAAATCAGAAGAAAATTCGACAAAAAATAACTCAAAGACTCAGGAAGACAAACTACAACACCGAAACTGCATAAATCGCCTATTCTTTACACAAACACTCTTTTTGACGACATCGAGGATAAGAGGAACAGGCGAAAATCGGCATTTTCAAAATGGTGGCAAAAAACCGCTAAATCGTCAAAAAGTGAGTCACTGCAAATACAAAGTCCCAAATTAGAACAAGATCCACTTGCAATTCAACTATCTGCACAATTTACATCCCTTCAAAACTCTTTACTCCAAAAATGGGATGATAGCTTTAAAATTCTGACAAACAAAATGGAGGATACTGCTAAGATAGCAAATGAAGCCCTGGAAATAGGCATTCAGCATACAGATGTTATTAAACGTATTATAATTAATCAAAGAGACATTTCAAACCACTTGGATGACCAGGAGAATCGGGGCCGTCGCCAAAATCTGAGTGCGTGGGATTAAAAAATGGACAGAAAATAAAGATGTCACTCAAGTCTTAATAAATTGGTGTCAAGACCCTGGATCAGGATCTTGAATGGGATGTACCGGAGTGTGGGGAGGGGGATCCGGGATTTCAAGAGTTACAGAGCGGGGATGAGGAGGAAGGGAGTTTGAGAGAGAGGCCAGTAAGAGACCTTGAGATTCCAACGGCCGGAGACGCAACCCAGCCAATTCTCACACCTCCTTTCGCGCTGCAGAGAGAGGAGGGGGAGGGAGAAAGAGGCACTCTAACCCCACCCCAACTTGGTAGTCTGGGAAAGAAGTCAGTGCCCAGCTCCCCCCCTCTCCCTCCTCCCCCTCCTCCCAGCCGGCTCAAAGATGTCAGTACTTTGGGCGAAGAAGGGGGGGAGCCGCTCTCTCCGCGCGCGCGCGCGCCGCAAGCAGAGGAGGGCTGAGCAACGGCGGGAGGAGGGGGGAGGATCACTCAGGAGAAGCGCTTGGCTTCGAGAACGCCTACCTCCTACTTAAGCAAGGAAGAGGCGGGAAAGCTTTGTTCTGTCAACTTTCTTACAACGCTGCAGGATAAGTAAGTTAGGGATGAGAGTGAGTTAGAGTAGTCGTGTGCATGAAGCGTCGTACTTTTAATGTGGAAATCTCCTTAATAAAGAAAGAATTGCTTTCACCCTCGAGTCTTGTTCTTGAACCCCATCCTGGGCCTGACAGATTGACAGAGCCACCTTTACCTCCCGCAAACTTCCCGCAACTTGCCCCGTACAAGATGGACGTGGGAGCAGCAGGAGGGATCACCCTAGAGTCGCTGCAGGCAGATTTTCAAGCGCTGCAGCTGAATTTTATCACCTTGCAAGCCGAGAATCAGAACCTGCGAGCCGCAACGCAGGCTCTGCAGGTAGACAACCAAGCTCTGAGGGCGGTGATCGCCCAGCTCCAGGCCGCGCCTCCCGGTGCAGCTGCAGCCCCCGCCAAGACTCCAGTTGGACTGCCTGCCAGGTATCCAGGGCAGAGCGATCAATTTGCCACGTTCCTGGCCCAATGCAAGCTCTACATGCAAGTACGCAGGGCAGAATTTCCGATGGACGAAGCGAAAGTGGCATTCGTAGTAAGCCTCCTTGAAGGAGAAGCCGCGAAGTGGGCAACCCCTTATCTGATCCGTGCAGACCCGTTGTTGAGTGTTTACGCTGGGTTCAAGACGGCCATGGAGGAAATGTTCCAAGACCCCCAGAGGAAAGAGACAGTGGCAAGAAAACTCGGCGCCCTTCGACAGGGGAGGGGGACAATGGCAAGAAAACTCGGCGCCCTTCGACAGGGGAGGGGGACAGTGGCGAGTTACACCAACACATTCAAACTTCTAGCTCAAGAGACTGATTATAATGATCCAGCGCTCATGTATTTGTACCGAAGTGGATTGGGTTCAGAGATCCTGGATGAACTGGCCCGGATGTCACCCCCAGGCACGTTGAGGGATCTGATCCGTGTGTGTCTGCAGGTAGACCATCGACTGGAAGGCCGCCGACTGGAGAAAAGACAGGAGATGACACGATACCCTGCTCCCACACCCCTGCCCCGAACCCGGCTCCCCCCAAGTTTGACACCTTCCACTAGCAGTGGCGAGGAACCCATGCAGTTGGGGGGCATCAGACCGCGCCTGACAGACAAGGAGAAGGAGAGGCGGCGGAGAGAGAACCTTTGCCTGTACTGCGCCAAACCTGGCCACCTTGCGAGGAATTGTGGAGCTAAGACAGGGAAGCCCGAGCCGTCGGGAAACTAGACGGCCCAGCTCTCGTAGAGGCCAGAGGGCTGAGGGCCATTCTAAATAAAGGGCCTACAGAGACACAACCCCAGTCGCGGGGAGTTCTAGTATTACCGGTCCGGATTACAATGATGGGGGGACAGAGCTTCAAGACAGAGGCAATGATAGACAGCGGAGCCTCCACTTGCTTCATGGATGCAAAGTTAGTGGACCGCTATGCCATTCCCACATGGAAGTTGGAAAAGCCTCTAGCTGTGGAGACCATCGACGGATGGCCTTTGAAGTCTGGAGGTGTAACTAGAGTGACTCAAGAAATGGAGATGGAAATCCGGGGCCACTCAGAGACTATTTCCTTCTACGTCTCACACCTCTCTAGTTTCTCGGTGATCCTGGGAATGCCATGGCTAGCGAAGCATGGGCCACGGATTCACTGGGGAGAGGCGATAGTGGTGTTCATCTCCAAATACTGCCATGAGAACTGTCGACCCTCGGAGACAGGGGCCATTCTGGCCGGGACTGAGCCAGGAGCGGCGGAGGTGACACTGCCCGACAAGTATAGAGAGTTTCAGGATGTGTTCAATGAGAAGGAGGCAGAGACCCTACCCCCACATCGACCGTATGACTGCGCCATCGATCTGGTCCCTGGAGCCAGCATCCCAGCGGGGAAAATTTACTCACTCACGGAACAGGAGCGAGAAGCGCAGAGGGAGTTCTTGGAGAAGAATCTGAAAAGAGGGTTTATTCGACCTTCACAGTCCCCAGCGGCAGCTCCCTTGCTATTCGTCAAGAAAAAAGGGGGAGAGTTGCGTCCGTGCCATGACTACCGTGCGCTGAACCAGATTATTATACCGAACAGCTACCCCCTGCCCCTCATAAATGAGCTGCTGGATCGGTTGCGTTCAGCCAAAGTTTTTTCCAAGCTGGACTTGAGGGGGGCGTACAACCTGGTACGAATGAGGGAGGGGGACGAGTGGAAAATGGCTTTTTTGACCCCTCAAGGTCAATTTGAGTACCTCGTAATGCCTTTTGGATTGTCCATCTGTCCTGGAGTGTTCCAGAATTTCATGAACCAGGTGTTTAGAGACCTCCTAGACTCTTACGTTATTATTTATCTGAATGATATCCTGATTTTCTCAGAGAATCCACAGGATCATGAGCAGCACGTGAAGACAGGGCTGCAGAGACTGAGGGAGAACCGGCTGTATGCGAAGTTGGAAAAGTGTGGTTTTGACCTGACTTCCCTGGATTTCTTAGGGTATAGGATCTCTCCAGAGGGAATAGAGATGGACCCGGGCAAAGTGAGCTGTGTATTAGAATGGAATCAGCCCAAGAACAAGAAGGATATCCAGCGCTTCTTGGGGTTCGCTAACTACTACCGGAAATTCATTCTGTGCTTTTCCAAGCTGACGGCCCCCCTGACGGAATGCCTACGGGGAAAAGGAGCATTCCGGTGGACCGAAGAGGCAGGGAGAGCCTTTGAGGAGCTAAAGGAGCGTTTCTCAGGGGAGCCGATCTTGAAGTTTGCTGATCCTAGTCTACCCTACATCATGGAGACAGATGCCTCTGACCTGGCCATTGCAGGGGTTTTGTTACAACTGGGAAAAGAAGGGGAAGGACTGTACCCCTGCGCATACTTTTCGAGGAAGCTGACGGACCCCGAACGCAATTACACTGTCTTGGAGAAGGAACTCCTTGCGATTAAAGAATCCTTCTCACACTGGCGACAGTACCTGGAAGGGACTCAGCACCAGATTGAGGTTAGGTCAGATCATAAGAATCTCGAGAATTTAAAGACTGCCAAGAAACTGAACCAAAGGCAGATACGGTGGGCTCAGTTCTTCACTAGGTTTAACTTCCGGATAACTTACTACCCACAAGTAAAAAACCAGAGGGCAGATGCCCTGTCCCGAAAACCAGAGTACAGAGAAGGGCTCCCACCAGCCACACTCCAACACATCATCCCCCCAGAGAGGATAGTTGCAGGCGCGTGTCAAGAGTCCTGGGAAAAAGAGCTTAAGGAAGCCCAGGCACAAGACCCCTATGCGCTGCAATGCCGGGCAGAATTAGACTCCCCAGCCATGAAAGAAAGCAGATTCCACGAAAGTAAAGGCCTGCTGTGCTGCCGGTTAGCGAGGTATGTGCCCCTGGGGGAGATGAGGACCTGAGTGTTAAAACAGCGGCAGGACACTTTGGCATTTTCAAGACTATCCAAACAACCTCCAGAGACTTTTGGTGGCCTCAGATGAGGAGAGAGATAGAGACCTATGTACAGACCTGCCTGGTCTGTTTAAGAGCAAAACATGCGTCGGGAAAGCCAGCAGGGCTACTCGAGACTCTACCCACACCGGAGGGCCCTTGGAAGGAACTCTCGATGGACTTTATAACAGATCTCCCTGAATCACAAGGGAAGACGGCCATCCTGGTAGTTGTCGACACCCTGACTAAGATGGCTCATTTCCTGCCATGTGCAGGGATACTCGACGCGGAGGAGACAGCCAAACTGTTCGTGAGGGAAATATATCGCCTGCACGGACTGCCAGACAGCCTGGTCTCGGACCGAGGAACCCAATTCACCGCCAGATTCTGGAGGTCTCTGTGGAGACTACTAGGCACAGAATTAAAAATGTCATCGGCGCATCATCTCCAGATGGACGAGCAGACAGAGCGTGTTAACGCAGTGGTAGGGGGCTATCTACGCTGTTACATCTCGTACCAGCAGAGTGATTGGATGTCTTACCTGCACCTAGCGGAGTTCGCCTATAATAATGCCCTGCACACCAGCACACGGCAAACTCCCTTCTTTGCAAATTATGGATTTCATCCCAAGGCTTTTCCTAGCTCCCGAGAGGCACCGACGGTGCCAGCGGCCGAGGAATTCGTCCAAGAACTCCAGGCAATGCAACAACTTTTACGCATACAGTTAGATGAAGCCAAAGAAAATTACAAACGTGTGGCGGATCGGCACCGCCAAGAGGGAACACCAATCCGAGTGGGAGACCAAGTCTGGATTTCCACCCGGTTTCTGCCCATGCCAGGTAAGTCTAAGAAACTGCAGGACTGGAGGATGGGCCCGTTCGAGGTGGAGGCGCAACTCAATCCTGTAGCTTACCGGTTGAAACTACCACCCACGTTTAAGATGCATCCCGTATTTCACCGCTCCCTGCTCACCAAAGAACACCCCCCGAGCCCTCTCCGGCCAGAGATACCACCAGGACCCCCTATAGTGATAGATGGGCAAACGGAGTTTGAAGTCGAGAGGATTTTAGACTCCAGGAGGAGAAGGAATCGGCTGCAATATCTGATCCATTGGTTGGGCTATGGCCCAGCGGAAAGGTCGTGGGAAAATGCAGAGGACGTTCACGCGCCAGAACTGGTGAGGGACTTCCACCAGAAATTTCCTCAACACCCTAGACCCGAGGGTTGGAGGGAGGAAGAACTTGGGGAGGGGGATACTGTCGAGACCCTGGATCAGGATCTTGAATGGGATGTACCGGAGTGTGGGGAGGGGGATCCGGGATTTCAAGAGTTACAGAGCGGGGATGAGGAGGAAGGGAGTTTGAGAGAGAGGCCAGTAAGAGACCTTGACGCAACCCAGCCAATTCTCACACCTCCTTTCACGCTGCAGAGAGAGGAGGGGGAGGGAGAAAGAGGCACTCTAACCCCACCCCAACATGGTAGTCCGGGAAAGAAGTCAGTGCCCAGCTCCCCCCCTCTCCCTCCTCCCAGCCGGCTCAAAGATGTCAGTACTTTGGGCGAAGAAGGGGGGGAGCTGTTCTTTCCGCGCGTGCGCCGCAAGCAGAGGAAGGCTGAGCAACGGCGGGAGGAGGGGGGAGGATCACTCAGGAGAAGCGCTTGGCTTCGAGAACGCCTACCTCCTACTTAAGCAAGGAAGAGGCGGGAAAGCTTTGCTCTGTCAACTTTCTTACAACGCTGCAGGATAAGTAAGTTAGGGATGAGAGTGAGTTAGAGTAGTCGTGTGCATGAAGCGTCGTACTTTTAATGTGGAAATCTCCTTAATAAAGAAAGAATTGCTTTCACCCTCGAGTCTCGTTCTTGAACCCCATCCTGGGCCTGACAGTTGGTGGTCATCAGTAATACCAGAAGCGGGCATCACTGCATCTGATATAGAACGTGCACATAGAAGCCTGGGCCCACGACCAAAAAATAATGCTTCTCCAAGAGACATCATAATCGCATTCTATAACTTTGCGAAAAAAGAAGCAATGCTCAAAATGATGCGTGAGAAAGACCAAGTAGAATTTGAAGGTAGCCCTGTACTATTCCTTCACGATCTGAGTGCTGAAACACCACACAAATGTAAATCATTTTGCCCTGCTACAGAATTATTAAGAACATCTGGCATCAAATATCACTGGGGCTTTCCATATGCGCTGATAGTAGAAGCAGATGGTGTACAACATAGGGTATCGTGCAGAAAGGATTTGGTGAATCTACTGGTGCTATTTAACCTGAAATCTCCTTGGGAAGAGGAAGAATTGGAATCTGATGACATCCTTGACATAGTGCTCGAAGGGGAAGATTGCAATTCCTTTCCACATGCTACAAAACGCAGAAGACGTCCACGTAATGAAATATCCATCAATGCATCCAACTCTCAAAGATCAATGAGATCAACATCCACAAGAAAGAAAGAAATTTCAGAAGTTTGGTTACAAGACAAATCAGCGCAAGAAACAATTTCAAGGGTTTAAGATATCAACACGCAACAAGGTTATGACTGTGTCATTTATGATATATTGGGGTTAGTGGAAGCATATAGTTTTGATTAACATTTTTTTCTAAAAGGTTTACAAAATGTTCATAAGAGGCAAAGCCTCAAAATTCGACCAACTAACACAGGGCTGTCTTAGACAATACCTGTAAGCAGGGAAATGTTCTCTGTCTTTAGTTAGTTAGGTACGGGGGTGAAATGTTGGGGAGGGAGTTAAAACATTCTTGGGGACTACAGAGCCACATTTTAAATTTCTGCCAGCAAATATGGTCTGACATAGATAAGATTTGTGGGGATTGGTGTAATGTTAAAGAACAAGGGAATATACAGGTGATCATACTGGATCAATTGACAATAAAACGTGGCTGAAATCAAATTACTGACATTAAACGTAAGAGGCATGGGAGATGTTGTTAAAAGACGAAGGGTTTCAGACTATATTAGAAATCAAAAACCATCTATCATATTTTTACAGGAAATATATAAACCAAAACCCAACTGTCATCTACTTCCACATACATACTTTGGTAAACAATTTTTGGCATTAGGAGGCAATCACTTAAGAGGGGTGGGTATCATCTTTGCTAAAGCTTTAGACTTCCAGGTTCAAAAACTACAAATAGATTCAGAAGGTAGATATATATTCGTTTCAGGTTTACTACAAAATCGCAAATTCACACTCGCATCTATATATTCTCCTAATAATAATCAATTTAATTTTTTATCCAAAATATTGAGAAAACTTCAGAAGTTTGCATCAGGAGAAATTCTCATTGGTGGAGATTTAAATATGATTAGTGATCCCAAACTAGACAAAAGTGCAGGAACATCAACCTTGACCACAGGGAATAAATCCCCCATGCAACTCCTATTACAAAAACACGGATTAACAGATGCATGGCACCACATAAACACAGGATTTAGAGATTATACATATTACTCACCCAGATTCAAAAATTTCTCCAGATTAGATTATATCCTAGTATCCTTAAACTTAATCACAAATATTACTAGGGCAGATATATATCCCAGATTGGTATTGGACCATGCAGCAGTTGGAGCACATATAAACACTCTATCATATTCTCCATACACCCCAGTATGGATTTTGACTCATTTCTTCTGACAGATCAATTGACTACCAAAACACAACAATTTGTTGTACACCGCCCTGAGAGCTTTCTGCTATAGGGCGGTCTAGAAATGTAATTAAATAAATAAAATAAATAAATTCAGGAAAACTTGAAAGAATATTTTGACTTAAACAGTTCACCTGAAATTAATATTAATGTTATATGGGATGGTATGAAAGCAACAATGAGAGGTCACTATAAATGAAACAGCTAAAAGGAAACATAAAAATGAACCTATTAAAACTCAGGTGCTATCAGAGGTGGAAATTCTAGAATCTCAACATAAACAAAATTCTGAAATCACTCTAAGAAAATTATAAATGAAAAAGAAAGAAATAGAAGCAATAGATTCGGCCAAAATAGCTAAATCCATCTGGTATACCAAGCAAAAATATTATGAATGGGGAGATAAAAACTCTAAATTATTAGCTCATGCTCTTCAAACCCGACAATCAACCACAAAAATTGGAGCAATCTCACACCAAGAAAAAATAACATATGAAACTAAAGAAATCAATAAACACTTTATGAATTTTTATAAGGAATTGTATAGTAACATACCTACCAATACAGAAAAGATTCAAGAATATCTTCTTGATTTCTCTCCCTCCACTCTCTCAAACACTCAGGAATTTTTTTTAAAACAAGACATAACAACAGAGGAAATATCTGCCACAATTAACAGACTTAAGCACAATAAAGCACCTGGGCCAGATGGATTTAACAGCACATTCTACAAAACCTTTCAAGAAACACTAATCCCACATCTCACTCAATTATTCAATTATATTTGGTCGGGAAAATATTCGAGACACTTGGAGGACCTCTCGAATAATTGTTATCCCTAAACCAAATAAAGACAAATTGAAATTAGAATCTTATAGACCAATAAATCTTCTCAATCAAGATCAAAAATTATTCACAGCCATACTGGCAACTACATTTAATTCAATGATATCTGATTTAATTCACACAGATCAAACAGGATGCATTGTAGGTAGACATATCTCAGATCCCATCAGAAGATTACTCAATATCATATTTCATGCCAAACATTACAAAAAATCACTAGGTGTTTTATCATTAGACATATACAAAGCCTTTGATTGTCTAAATTGGAATTATTTAAAAAATGTATTACAAAAATATCACCTAGGAGAAAGAACATTAAATATGATAGATCGTTTATATGACACAACTGCAGCAGTGATACGCACTAATAATTTGGACTCTATACTGATACAAAGAGGTACGAAACAAGGATGTCCTTTATCCCCATTATTATTTGCCCTTTCCCTAGAACTACTGGCTATGAAATTACGTTCACATAACCAAATACAGGGTTATCAAATTAAGGCAAACGAAGAAGAGCATTTATTAAATTTATATGCAGATGATATGACATTAATGCTGGGAAACCCAGCACAATCTGCCCCGGTACTTAAAATGATGCTAGAAACATATTCAAACGTATCTGGACTTAAAGTTAATTATAATAAATCCTCCATAATGTTTTTTCACATTGGTCCACAGGATCAATTGATAATCCGAAAAATGCTGGAAGTTAACATATGTAACTCTGCTTTTTGATATTTAGGGATATCGATTCCAAAAAACATCTCAAAATTATTTTACCTTAATTATCACCCCTTAATACGTAAAATGAACGATATTAGGTCGAATAGCCGCTATACGGATGAAAATAATACCCAGATTCCTTTATTTATTTCAAGTACTTCCCCTTGTTATTACTAAGAATACAATTAGTAAATGGCAGAATATGATTAATAAATTCATCTTTCAAAATAAAAGACCAAGATTAGCTCTAACCTCCTTTTACACTCAGACAAATTCAGGGGAATGGGGTCTCCCAAATTTATATTTATATTACACAGCATTTCAATTCCGACAGCTCAGTTTCATAATAATGAAATCAGAAAAAACTTGAATTAGACTGGAAGAATCAATGTTATCCACTGGTAAAATATGAAATCTACCTTTCCTACCAATACGTAATACCTGGCTTAAAACTATTGACAATCCATCTACCAAAACTACATTCGCTATTTGGAATACTGGCAATTGAAAATATCCTCAATTTATTCTCCCTTGACCCCCTTGCAAGCTTATCCAAACGCAGGAGATGATTTTCTGAAAAAATACATGGAAATAGGGGAAAAGAAAGGGTACTTCAGACTCAGATTTTTTTTTTCGACTTCCCAGGAGGATCCCTACGCCTGTGCAGCCTCTGAGACGAGCTCCGTCTTGGATGAAACTTATCCAGTTTAAATTCAGTCAGAAGGCTCTTTCCTGACTGGGAATAATTTCTTCCGGATAAGGAAGAAACGTGAGATTTCCCACACAGCTTTGCTTTGATTGTTGGAGTCTGGAATTCGTCAGAATTGTCTGTCTTCCAGCAGCTCAGACAGAGCGAGGATTTTTATGCTAGCTCAGCTGGATAAGTGATCCGTTTTTTTTATACGGATTAACACGCAAACATCCTCCTGTCTACATTCATCATTTTCTTATCTATACAGCTAAAGAGATTTGTCAAAGTAACAGCAATTGAGATAACCTAGGTGAGGTAAGACTTTCCTTTTTTTTATTCACGGAACTAAGGGGGAAGAAAATATAAATAGCTTATCTTTTTTTTTTATTGCAAAAAGCTGACATGGAAAATAGCATTTTAAAGTTACAACGGACGAGAGATTTCTGATTGGAAGAGATAAGAAATCTTTTTGATTTATAAGACTTTTGTGTAATATATGGCTGGGACTATTTTTCCTGATCTACTTTTTTTTTTGACGAATCTGCTCATTCTCTCTGCTACTAGTTATTTGGACGCTGTGAACTAAAGCCGTTCTTAAACTTCCGGGCAGATAAGAGATAAGGGCTGTCTAGCGTGTGACGTCAGTTGGTTGGAAAGATTAACTCCTTTGTAACTGGTTAAAGAAATAAGCTGCTCTTTGTTTGGGACATTGAAAATTGAAGGAGTTTTGTTCCTTTGGCTTTAAGAATGACAATTAAGAAGATCATGGATGCACAAGAAGGGACTTTATCTCTAGACATGTTTCAGAAAATAATGAATGGGATTAACTCAATAAAACAAGAACTGAGAAATAATAGACAAGCGTGGAGAATTGAATTTCACAAAATGAGACAGGAGCTGAAAGAAACTCAGGATTCTATGAGAAAGGAGAATAAAGATAGATCTGGAAAACAAAAAAAGGATGAAAGAGAAATTAAAGGCAAGGTTCAAACTATGGAGATTGGCTTAATTATGGACATGAAAAAAGATTTGGATTTCCTGGCTGTGATGGATCCCGGAGACAAATATTACAGTTAGGAATTCAGCGCTGTCCCTGAAGGAATTGAAGAGATTGGAGATAAAGATATTATCGGTTCAAAAAAATTCCTGGACTGGAAGGATTTGATGGAACTTGAAATGGAGAAAGTTAACAGAATTAATCCCTGTTTTGTGTCAATGGAAAAACCTTCAAGAGATGTACTAGTGTATCATGTGGAAAAGAGGAACAGAGATGCGGCTCTGCAACAATACTTCAGTGATACGTTTGGATTTGATGGCAAGAAAATATCTGTGATGGAGGAAATTCCTATCAGACTTTTATTATATGACTATGACAGCAAGATTTTTGGCTGCGTAAAGATGGAAGATGGAAGATGGACCCAATATGGATAATGACAGAAGAGCGATTTAAAATTACTGGACTTAGTAGATTTGATGAGTTGGATTAATTGATATGTTTATTTAGTAAAAAAATTGATTGATATATATCTCAAGGATTGGAAACTTCTCTTTGACTTTTTGTGGAAGATTAAAATGATAGGATGTTAATGAGATTTGAAACCAACTAAGATAACCGCTGGAGGAAGGTGATTTTATAATCTATTAAGAGATAGGTTTGTTATATATTATAGATTTATAGCTGAATTATAGCGATTTGAAATTATTGGACTTAGTAGATTTGATGAGTTGGATTAATTGGCATGTTTATTTAGAAAAAAAATTGATTGACATATATCTCAAGGATTGGAAACTTCTCTTTGACTTTTTGTGGAAGATTAAAATGATATGATGTTAATGAGATTTGAAACCAACTAAGATAACCGCTGGAGGAAGGTGATTTTATAATCTATTAAGAGATAGGTTTGTTATATATTATAGATTTATAGCTGAACTATGACAAATCGGAAGTCAATATTTTTTCTTTTTTTATATATATATATTTCTATATTTATATATATATATATATATATATTTCTTTTTGTATTGTACTAGTTATTGATTTGTGTTGTTTTCTTTTTGTATTGTTTTGGTTTTGAAAATTGGAATAAAAATTAATTGAAAAAAAAAAAAAAGACTCAGATTTTTTTCCAGAAGGAAAGTCAACCACTATTCAACAACTGAAAATAAATATTCCCTTGTGGAAACTAGACTGGTTACACACATTTCAATTACAATCCATACTAAAAGACACTCAAAACATATGCTACTCAAACTATAACACAATTTGAAAAAGTTTTGCTAGAAAATGGTTATAATGGAAAAGGATTAGTATCCAAGGTATATAAAATATTACTGGAACGTGATATGGGAAACCTAATAGGACTGAAAAATCAATGGGGAAAAGATTTGGGATTTAACTTAAGACATATATAATTGGAATTCAATATTTGTGTCAAAATACAATAAAACTGTTTCAGCCATGCATAAAGAAAATACGTTGAAAACAACGCATAGATGGTACTCCACACCAGTTCAACTCTCACACATCTCTTCTTTAATGTCCCCCCTATGTTGGAGAGGTTGTACCCAAAATGGAACATACTTTCATCTATGGTGGACTTGTTCAAAGATCAACAGATTTTGGATATCAATTCAGGGTGAACAACATTACGAAAGAAACTACACTTAAAACCAGAATTATTCTTACTATCTTTATTTAAAGATGAAAACAAGTCATTGAAATCAAAACACCTGATACCCAGATTATTACTAGTAGCAAGACTAACAATATTACAACATTGGAAACACTTGGACGAATTAAATATACAGAACTGGTACAACAAAATATGGACAATGACAATATTGGACAAAATCACTCTACATCTCCGATTTTTGAGAGGTGCTGCAAAACCAGAAACATTCATGTCGATTTGGTGGAGATTCATAGATTATGCCTCACAACAAGATCTACATAAACGACTTTCCCCATCAGCAAAAGCAATATGGTTGTCATGAATAAATAATTTAGTTTCTATGATCTTATATCCCCCATATATGATTATATTATACTAGACATATAAATTTCAAAACAATCACCTGCATTTTAGCACTTACCTATGTATTATTACATCCATGAACATTTCTTATAACAATATCCAAATTATTGGCTCTAGGGAGGGGTGGGTGGGATTTAGGGTTAATTTCATATTGTTGCATTATGTATGTTAATGTTTTGTACAATAACAAGAAAAAAAGAATAAAAAAGAATAAAAAAAAACCCAAGTGGGACCCGCAACAAAACGTTGCAGTGTGGAGTGCTCCGGTTCAGGATGTGAGCTGGCAGGTATTCCATGCCATCTTATAGGATGCTGTATTCCATTCCTCCTTCCCTTAGTCATCTTTATATCTCCCCTCCCCTAACATTCCTTTGCCACTGAATATGCTTAGTCCTCATGGGGGTTTCGGGAGTGTCTCTTTTTCTAAATATTTTCTTGTACTTCATGCAAACCTTGAGGTTTCCAAGAGCCTGCTGATAGGCCCCTCTTATGCATGGATGGTGGCTTTTTGACTGTATAAGAATCTAACCTTGAAGAACAAGGTTGCTATTGGTAGATACTATGTACAGCTGTTTTATTTTTATATATGTAAGTTTAAAATTCAAAACAACAGTTTAAAAAGTGGTCAATTTAGTGACAGAGGAAAGGAACGTTAGTCCAACTTTGGGGTGGGGGAGCTTTTCTCCATCTTGGATATTGTCATCCTTTCTCACGTTGGATTTTTCTGTGCAGCAAAAGGCCAAAGATAACCGGGCAGCCCACCGCATCAACAAGGTGCAGAAGGTAAGCACCACAATGGAATAATCAATAGGTGGGGTAGCACAGACTGAGCAGGAGAAACTTGATTGGGAAGCTGGGGCTGACCAACTGTGGCTGGCCATAGAACCATCTGTTGCCAGGGCTGAATGTACTTCCGCAGCAAGAAAAGCTGAATTCTCTTCCTATATAAATGTAGTAGATTTTGCTGTGTGTGTTATTCATTTTTTGTAGTTTATTTCACTTCCACTTGTCATGTAGAGGTCAAAGAGTTGAGCATGGGACTGAAGTTCCACCCTAGATCACTGGAAATCCAGTTTTGCTTCCCTCCCCATTCCCAGGCTTCTGAGATTTCACCACACTCTGCTTGCTATGCAATCAAGATGGCCCTTGCAATCCTAAAGGCTAGAAAACTTCTTGTAAATCAGCAACAACAAAATCTTGAATTCTGCAGTTGAATAGTATGAGTATGGAATCATGGAATATGGCAGCAAGGTTTTTAATTGGGACTTGCCTGGCTATGTTTATCTTGCAGGGATTAAAAGAACTTCGTTGCCTCCTAGCTTGTGTTTGTGTACAATTCAGAAGTGTTGGTTTTAATCTAGGCTAGATTGTGGCAATGTGTTATACATGAGGCTATGTTTGAAGACAATTCAGAAACTGCAGCTGGTGCCAAATTCAGTAGCCAGATTGCTCACGGGGGCAAGACGGTTTGAGCACATAACACCAATTTTGGCACAGTTGCACTGGTTACCAATTAGTTTCTGGGCTCAATTCAACGTGCTGATTTTGACCTATAAAACCTTTTATGGCTAAGGACCCCAATAACTCAAGGACCCCCTCTCTCCATAAGAACCAGCCTGGAACCTGTGTTTGGCATCTAAAGCCCTTCTTTGTGTGCCTCCTCCAAGGGAGGTGCAGAGGGTGGCAACATGAGAATGGGCTTTCTCAGTGCTGGCCCTCTGTTTTATGGAATGCTCTTGCCAGGGAGGCACACCTGGCACCATCAGTATCTATCTTTAGGCCCCAGGCAAAAACGTTTTCTCCCAGGCATTCGGCTCTTAATTTTTGGAGGGGTTTGGAGTGCTGTCGGATATTGTAGCCTCTTTCAGGGGGCGGGCTGTCCCACTGCCTTTTAAATTAATTTACTGTGTTCTTTAACTTTTTATTGGTTTTAGTTTTTATATTGATATTAATCTTTTTGTTGATTGTAAGTAGCTTTGGGTTCACTATTGTGAAGCGACTAATTAATTAAATGAATAAATAAAATAAACCTATACAGCTTTAATTCGTGTAGCCCTCCAGATGTTGTTGGACTCCCATCAGCCCCATCTTGCATGGTCAATGGGAGCTGCAGTCTAGCAACATCTGTTGGATAGCATGTTGGCTAACCGTGCCTTAGGATTATCTTCTGCGATACTGCTGCGGGTGCCCCTTCCTTCAGCAGGCCAAGGATGAGGAACTCAGTCTGGATGGTGGGCTGGATCCAGATCTGGGGCACTTTTGACAGATGGGCATGGTTGCCCATTTGTCAGTCAGCTGACATCAGACAATTCAAACTTCAAAGGAAGAGTGGGAAGCACCCTTTGAGTGTACTTGCAATTCTTCTTTTGTGATCCCAACTTTAATTTAGGCCAGGGCTGCAAAGGAAGAATATTTGTAAGGCTTTCAATTTGTTCCTTTGCAGACATGGCTCTACCTGCCCCACACATACAATGGCAGGTGGGCATGGCCGGGGGGAAGTGGTCACGTGGGCCAAATGAGGACCTTTGGTAGATGACAGCTGAGGACAGAGCCTCTGCTATACTGGGTGCCCAACTAATTGAATACCCTTTCCAGAAATGCTAACTTAACACTAATATTGCTGAATTTTAGGCAATGTACCCACTGTGCATTTAAAGCACATCTTCCCCCAAAGAATCCTGGGGAACTGTAGTTTAAGGGTGCTGGGAATTGTAGCTCTGTGAGGGGTTAACTACAGATTCTTTACAGAAAGCATTGTGCTTTAAATGTATGGTGTGTACATAGTTTTGATGCCAAGGTAGGACAGTTTTATTCCCCGATATGTTTGATGGACTGCTCTGCGGCAGTGTCACTTTATATTGACTTTTTATATTGGATTTTTACATGATAGGTTTTGTTGTTAACTAGTCAGGAACGCTTGATAGCAGAAAGACAGGATATGAATGTCCTAAGTAAGAAATACATTCAAGCAAAGGGAAATTCAGTCTTCAAGGTGCCCCAAAACTCTTTGCTCTGCTGCAACAAACAGGGCTGCCCCTCTGGAACCCCTGATAAGAATGCAGGAGATACTGATCCTCCATGAGGTTCCTTTGGGGACATCTTGGCTGCTCCTCGCCATCCTCTGAAAACAGAAGGTGCCCCATGGATTTTTTTTAATGCTCCTTTTCCTCACTGTGTGTTGAGGTGTTGACGGTGCCTCTGACATTCTGCCTCTTGTGCATTCTTTTGCCTCCTGTTTCACAGCAAGCTGAGAGCCAGATCAACAAGCAGACCAAAGCTGATGTGCTACGGAGGCCAGAGCGCCCAGCCCTGCACTTGCGTATCCCACCGCAACAAGGGGCACTGCCTGCTGCCACCCAGCCGCCACCACCACCACCTCCTCCTCCTCCTCCTCCTCCTCCTCCTGCTGCTGCCTCGATGTCAGGGCAGTCCATCTATGTCAACAATGCTGCAGCTCTGCCAAGCGGGTCGGGTGTTGAGTCGCCCAGTGAGCTCTTCCTCAAGCTTCCCTCTTCTGCCACTGGTGCCCAACCCTCAGCGCAAGTGCCTTTGCACGAGCCGTACAGCATGGCATCTGCCTGCCCCCCACCAGATCCAGGTTTCCCCTCTCCTTCCTCGGTGGGTCAGAGCCCTACAGTGCCTGCTGGCTGTGACTCTTCATCATCCTCTTCTTCCTCTTCCTCCTCTGGACAGTCCCCGCTCCTGCCCACCCCTCGGCCAGCCCCACAGCCTGGGGAGTTCCAGCCCACCCCCCCTGGCACTCCAAGGCATCAGCCCTCCACGCCAGACCCCTTCCTCAAGCCCCGCTGCCCCAGCGGATCCTTGGAAAACTTGTCCGTGCCTGGAAGTCCCCAGCGAGCTGCACTTCTGCTTTCACCCCCACCGTTTGGGGAGCCGAAGAAAGTGCTGGATATCAAGAAGGAAGAGGTTGGACCAGGGATCTGCTCTCCTAGTTACGGCTCCAGCTATAGTGACTCGCCCTCCAGTGCTCACCACCCGGCCGAAATGAAGGCTCTGGATGTTTTTAAAGCCCCTCTGACCCCTCGACAGTCTCAGGTGGAGCCACAGAGTCCAGGCTTGGGGCACCGGCCCCCTGACTCTCACCCTCTGGCTGCTTCTCCCCCCAGCCAGGCTGAGCTCTACCGTCAATCACCGTACCCGGATCCCTATGCTCAGCCTCCACTGACACCTAGGCCTCAGCCTCCACCTCCAGAAATCTGCTGTTCTCTTCCTCCTCGCTCACTGCCCTCTGACCCTTTCTCACGCATCCCTGCTAGCCCACAGTCCCAGTCTAGCTCCCAGTCACCCCTTACTCCACGGCCACTCTCCAACGAAGCCTTCTGCCAGTCCCCCGTCACCCCTCGCTTTCAGTCCCCTGACCCCTACTCACGGCCTCCTTCGCGGCCACAGTCCCGGGACCCGTTTGCCCCCCTGCACAAGCCCCCTCGGCCCCAGATGCCGGATGCTGGCTTCAAGCCAATGCCTGTCCCCCACAACACTCTTGCTGTGGGGAACTTTGCAGCAGTGCCTCCCTCCTCCGAACCTCACTCTAAGCCCAGCCAGCAGTCCCAGTTTGCTCGCTCCCCTGGTGCTAGTGTCTTCCCAAATGGTCAGCCCCAGATGCGCTTCACCTTCCCTCCCAATGAGCCGGTCAAGGGTTCCCCTTCCCATGGGGTCAACAACCACTTTGCTCCTGGCAAGCCCCAAAGCACAAGCTATGTTTCCTCGCCGGGGTTCCACCAAGCTGGGAGCCCCCTTGGGCCAGGCAAGAGCACCTCGGACTCCTATACTGCCTCTCCACTGCGGCCTCCTTCGGTTCTGCCCCAGCAGGCGCAGCTGCCGCCTCCTCAGCAAGATGGCGCCTTGTCCTACCTGCCGCGGACGGGCATGGTGCCACCGGGCGACAAGAGGGAAGAGGGAGCAGTAGGAGCTCCAATGAGGGAATTGCAGGAATTGCCAGCCAGCCAGGAGGGAGCAATTGGCAGCAGTGCCACCCAGACAGAGATGGAGAAACAGCGGCAGGTAAGAAGGGCTTCCTTGCTCTGCTTGCTGCAAAAGGGGTAATGGGGCGCTTAGCGTAAAAAGCAATGCTGAAATGGGTCTGCAGGGAATCTCAATATGTGGGATCTTGGACTGGAAGGGACTTAACAGGCCACCAAACCCGTATTAACGGAGCCAGAGGCTGTGAGCGGGAGCATCATCCCAGAGGGTCCTGCAACTCAAGCAACCAAACCAAGCTGCAGAGCAAAGCCCCAAACCAAATTCCTGTGGGTCTCTACCGCATTTGGTGGGTTGGGTGGGGTGAGCAGAATTCCTTCCTGACCTGGGAATATAGTAATTACTCTAAAAACATAGTATTAAAGAAAACATATTAAAAGCAATTCTAACACAGACACAGACTTTTGTTTTGAAGGCATCTCCTTACATTTCCAGTAAGGAGCAAAAACCAGTCTAGCAACCACTGATGCATACATGCTACTTCATGTTTCTTTCTACAATCCTAATCCTGCTTTCCTGGGAGTAAGCCCCACTGAAGTCAATAGGACTTACTTCTGAATAGGTATAGTTAGGATGATGCATTAAAACTGGTAAAAAAGTTAAGACTGACAAGATCCATAAATACATTAACATTGATAAGGGATGATATTGCTTGAACATCATTTTCCAAAATGTTTGATAACATTTGGTAACACCTACCATGTCTGCTGTGTTTTTTTGCACAGTACCAATGGTTACTATCTTCAACTTTTTAAATCTAAATTCAGAGGCATTAAATGCCATTGCATTATAATTTTTTTACAGTTCTTTCTTTTGAGCTCATAGTAAACTGTTCCAGATCCAAAAAGGAAAGACCAAAGTTCTGGGATTATTTCCCTTGATAGGTCCTTTTCCCATTTCTGTTGATAATATTTTACACCTGCAATATCACTGCATAATAGAATATATTTTAGGAAAGATCTTTTGTGTTTTTTGAAATTAGTTTGATTCTTGAGAAGTGAATGTTTTCTAACTTGTGTAACTGTCTAAATTGTTTATATAACTATTTATGTATTAGGGCAGCCTTTCCCAACTAGTGGGCCACCAGATGTTGTTGGACCACAACTCCCATCAGCCTCAGCCAGCATTGCCCACTGGTCAGGAAAGATGGGAATTGTGGTCCAACAACATCTGGTGGCCCACTAGTTGGGAAACGCTGTACTAGGGGCTGTGCCCCTGCTCGCTTCATGTGCTAACCCCGCCTACCCCTCATCAGCCCCCCTCACCAAAGTCACCCAATCCCTCCCTTTGCACAGTGGTAGGAGAAGCAGATCAGAGTGGAGAAGGAAGGGGAGAAAGAAGCTTCTCTTTGCCCTGTGCCTCCTCACCACCACCACTATTTTTGTGGGAAGCAAAAGAATGAATCCTGCATTTTAAAATGCAGTGTTTTTTCTCTCACTTCCCACAGCAGCCGTGGTAGTGGGGGGGGGAGTCTTTGTCTCCTCTTTGTGCTCCCCTTGCCAATGGGGGTAATGGCGGCGGAAGCAGCAATAGTGGGATGAAGGGGAGAAAGAGTTCTTCACCTCCCCTCCCAACTTTTCCCTTTCACCAGGCTAGCCAAGGAGGAGGAAGGTGGCCACTAGTGGCACCAGCCTCTCATCCCACTCTAGTTTGCAGCACCACCTGTTGGCGGATAGCACTGTGAAGTACAGCCTGACAACATCCTTAGAGAAATACAGTTGACATTATTTCCATTAAATAAACCAAAGAGCTGTATATAGAACCCTGGAGTCTTGGCTCTTTCATCGTGTTTGCACTGGTTATATTTTATTCCACTTTATTTAGAACCTATCTGGCTTGCATATTCTGCTCCTCGTCCGTGTTTCTTTTTTTGTGTGTGGCTGCATGTGCTGGGCTCCCCTTGAAGTAATTTGGCTGCCCTTTTGAAATCCACAGCAGTATCTGCTGGTGTCCTCGATCGACCTTTTTGTTCTTTTCACAACGGTTGGTGCTAATACGCATTTGTCCCCTGGGACAGTGCAGTTATGTAAAATGTGACTTAAAATAAAGCCAGGGGAGGTTGCACACGGGAACACAAGCTGCTTCACCCACATGCGACAGCCGCATCATCCGATTTGTCAGATTTCTGTCTATCCACAGATATTCTTGGGTGAAATGTAATAAATGCGTGAGAATTTACTTTTTCAATATGTTCAGTTTTTGAAACGTAATGGCAGTACACCTACCCAGATTCTCACATATTTTTCAGTGCAGGCTACATGCTTAATGGCAGAATAGGGATTCCAGCGCTCATTATTATGAGCAGGGAGCCCTGGACTGTGGTAGTTGAAAAATTTACTTCTGAGTAATGCTTTATGGATATGGCATGGGAGTCCCAGCTCTCGTTCACCAGTCCAGTTCTTACTGCTGTGCATGCATGCGCTCACACCCAACTTGCAGAGATGATGAAGTCCCAAAATCATACAGGTCTGTTGAATGTAGGCAGCCTAACCTACTCTGTGGACCACTAGTGGTCTGTGCACTTCATTCAGGTGGTCTGTGGCATGTCCTCATTAAATACACTTACTGGTTTTTAACGTTTTTATTGCGTTTATTTCTTGTAATGCAGTTTGAATTCTATGGAATGTAAGTTGTAATACAATAAAATACAATACAAGAAACAAAAGAAGCAATACAAATGCAATCAGGAATTCTACAGCATCTAGAACAACGCACTACAACTGCTACTACAGGCAGAAAAATCATTAAGTCGCCGCCAAGACTATGCAATTTTTGAGTAGTCCATGGGGGAAAAACATTGGGAACCACTGTACTAGCAGAACTTAGGGTTTGCAATTTCAGAGTCTGAGACATGTACTAAGGCGGGGGGGGGCGGAGAATGGGAGGAAAGAATGTTTACTGGAGGAACAGAAATGTACCCAGAAAAGGGGACAGAAGGACTTTTGAGCTCACAGCAGGCTAACAGTCTGTGCCCTGTCTCTTTGGTACCTCCATCAGCGGCAGAGACTTCGTGAGTTGCTTATCCGTCAGCAGATCCAGAGGAACAACTTAAGGCAAGAGAAGGAGAGTGCAGCTGCTGCAGCCACCAACACCCAGGCATCGTGGAACCCCGAGAGCAGCGGGCAGGGCTTTGAGCAGATGAATCGGAGCATGACTCCTTATCCAACAGCCCAGGTACGTGTGTGGCCAGGGAGGGTGCCCAGCGATGACTGCACTGCAAATTGTGGGTTCCAGCTTCTTACATAGAGTCCTGGTGTATCTCCTGAAAGAATTCCAGTTTTCAACAATGTCTTTAAAAAGACAACAGTTTGTAGTTCTCCTGGTGTGGCAATATGACAGCATGAATTAACGTCATGTGGGACATTGGTGCGGATTAGCACCCAAAACTCGTCTCTGCTCACTTTGACTCAATTTTAAGGGTTAATTCAGAAGCAAAACTCTTGTGGACTTAAAAGGCATGGGTTCTGTATTAGGAGGAAGAAAAAAGTCTCTATTCACTTTTTCCACATCCATCATGTATAATCTTATACACCTCTATCATATCCCCCTTTACTCTCCTTTTTTCCCTAAATGACCGTCCTCCCCCAAGATTTTATAACATTTCCTCATAGCGGAGTTGCTGCTGCTGGACTAGATGCGCCAGTTGTCTGGCTTGGTATAAACTAGCCTTCCTATGTATTTATGAGTCCAAGGTTGTGCCACTGAGGCCCGGGAAGGCGGACATTTAAAGGCTCAGTCCCCTAAACCTCCATAATCTGCATGAACTGCCTTACATTTCTTCTTGCAGTGATCTTGGCATATTATGGGTTTCCTAGGGAGCCCCCCCTTCCCTCCGAGAACATGCTGTCACACAGTAATAGGCATACGCATGGCCTGTGTCTCTCCTCCTTTCCCCAGGACAAAGGAATCTTTGGCAGCCTGGGTAGCACCCAAGGGGGGACGAAACTGCCCAGTGGAGTGATGGTGCAGGCACCCTATGTGCAGGATGAGCGACTTACCCGGCCCCCTCCAGCAGCCACCCCTTCTACCATGGATATCAATGGAAGGTGAGTCTTATGCTGTCACTGAAAGGCTAGACCCAGCAGCTGAATAATAGAGGGCAGGGAAAGGAGGAGATTCCTTGTCGGTGGAATCCTCCCCTTTATTCCTTACACTAACCTGTTTACTGCATTCACCTGAGGCAGACTAGATTTCCCTACCTTACTTGGAAATCCAGGCTGTATGCACAAAGAAATTTCCCTGTGTGTGTGGTATGCACCATCAATGAACAGCAGCATAAACAAAAAAGATAAATTTCTGCCCCCAAGAGCTTACAAAGCATGTTTTGACAGAGGGGAAAGATGACAAAGTGGGTGAAGTGTGGTGGTGATAGGTGGAGAGAGGCAAGGGTCTATGTGGGACAAATGTAAGCAGGCTTTGTTTCCGTTGGGGATGAGAACTAAGGGGAAAAGCAGAATGTTTTATCGAAAAAAGGAAGGTTTTGAGGAGGGATTAAAAGGAACCGAGAGAGATAGCACCATGTAGGTGTTCTAAGAGGGCATCCCAGGGATAATTGGGTGGCAGGTGTGCGTGAGATCATCAAGGAAGGATGAGTAGGGTTGTTACAGAGAGCAGGAGGCTTTGGGGAAACTGAACAAAGATCACAGAGGGGGATAAGGGGCAAGAAGAAAGGTGGGCAAGGGGCTACAGAGAGTTTTTGAAAGGAAGGACGAGTTTGCTTTGGACATAGAAAGAAACATGAAGCCTATGTAGAGATTTAAGGAGGAGTATCACATGATCAGAGAGAAGTGAATGATTTTGACAAATTGGAGAAAAGTGATTGGGTGCAAAGCTTGGAAGTAGGCTTGAATTTAGAATTAATCCAACCAAATCCCAGTCCCCCCATGGACCTGGACAGTAGGATCCAGAAACCTATAGCTGTCTGTCTGTTTCAGATGTAAAACTAAACCATAGTTTAGGGTTACATGAATGAACAGAAGTAAGTCTTGGGCTTATGTGCTTCCCTCTGTATTCTCCTGATTTTAAACAAAGTGGTGTTTATCATTATGTCTGAGCTGGCGGGAACTATGGTTGTTAATTAACTGTGGCTAGTGAACAAATCAGGATCGCAAAGCATGCATATGGTTTACTGAATCATCCACAGTTGAAACTGGCCATAGTTCCTTTTAATACAGGCCTAATGATAAAACTCTGGTTCATTTTTAAAAACAGGAAGTGGATTCTTCCAGTCTCTTCTTTATGGTTTCACCAAAGGGGGAGGAGGGAGCCATGTGAATGCAAAACTCATTTCTGCTTGTTTACATAATGTACAACAACTGACCAGATGTTACATAATGTTAAACCACAGCTTAGCCTTGTGTCTGAAATGGGTGGTGACTGCAGGAGGTACAGATGGTAAATTGACAAAAACAGTAAAAAAAACCAATGGACAGCTTGAATGTCTGTTGTGTCTGTTGTCCCCACTCACTCAAAGGATTTAGCTGCCTCCTCCCCAAAAAAATCCTTAAATGGACAGGGAGTTCTGCAGCCTGGTTGTGGCAACAGAGAAACGTCCTTGACAGCCAGTCATATCTCATACCTTAGAAGATGACAGAACACATAGCATGCCTTCCTATGCTTATCTCAGTGGACTGGTTGGATTCTGTGGGAGGAGGCAGTCCTTTTTAATATTCTGATTACAACAGGCTTCTTTTGAAGTCTGAAACAGCATTAACCTAAAAGATAAGTAACTTCGCTGGGGCAGGTTGG
Organism: Rhineura floridana; assembly: GCF_030035675.1. Classification (NCBI taxonomy): domain Eukaryota; kingdom Metazoa; phylum Chordata; class Lepidosauria; order Squamata; family Rhineuridae; genus Rhineura; species Rhineura floridana. The sequence continues at coordinate 40,096,404 of NC_084482.1, forward strand.
GTCATAGAGTTGATGGCAGCTTAGCCCCCAAACTTCCAGCCTCACTAAAGGTTACAGTAGGGCCCCGCTTGTCAGCGTTCCGCTTATACGGTGGTGCCAGCAGGGCAATCAGTTGTAGTGTGCGAGTTCCCCGCGCTCCAGCTGATCAATTGTAGCGCGAGATCAGCGAGCTTGCACACTACAGCTATAGTGTGCTACAGTGGATTGTGTGCTACAGCTAATCAGCTGTAGCACGGGGAGCTCACGCACTACAGCTAAGTAGGGCCCCACTTTCCAGCGGTTTTTGCTTTTCGGCGGGGGCCTGGAACGGAACCTCCCATATGAGTGGGGCCCTACTGTACAGGATGTGCCTGACAGTCTGTTGTTTTAAGGGCAGGCAGCAACTGAATGCCATGTAACCTTATTTTGGTAGGTGAAGCAGCTGAGTGAAAGTTGCTTCTTGCTCTGTGTTTTTAAACATACAAGATGAACTGCCGTGAGTCATTCCCATCTTGGCAAAAGAATGCAGGCATTGTTTCTGAATAAATTGTTCCTTTACAACTAGCCCTGTGGACCTTTGAACTTCAGGGCTTAAGAAGCAGCTTTGTGGGACTTGTGAGCCTGAGGAGCATAATCGCATGTGGTGTGTTCACGAAGGATGTTCACAACTTGTTCAGATGTTTCTCAAAGGAGTTGCTGTGATTGTCTTTGAGCAGCATTGAAAGTAGCCTTTTGTCAACCTGTGGAAAGCGATTATGTTACAGGGCTACCTGAGAGTCCCCATCTGTGTCCTGGTGCTGACATTTTTCGTTCTCCTTTGTTCCTTCCTCTTCCAGGCCTTCAGTGGCCACCGCACAGCCATTTTATCCCCGCGGTGTCTTCCAAGCCCCGTCTCCACAACAGCAGATGTGGCAGCAGCAGCAAGCACTGTCCATGCGTCTCCCTGTCCCTTCCCGCTTTCCCCAGGTGCCCACCCAAGACTTAAGCCGGCAAGCCCTGGGAGGCCTTGCCCCACGCCTGCCAGGCCCTGGCGAGCAGCTTCAGGCTTCAGCTGGCACACTGGGAGCCCAGTTCATTGAACTACGGCACAACATCCAGAAGGGGGTGCTTGGGAGTGGTGCAGGACCCACCTTTGTCCAGCAAAGCCCACAGGCTCGGCCCAGATTCTTCTTGCCTGGAAATGACAGCACCAACCAGGCTCTCAAAGCTTCTGTTACGCCCATGCAGGCTCCTGTCCTGGGAAGCCAAGGCATACAAACCCAGAAGATACCAGTCCCCATTTCATCATCTCCCCAGCAGGGATCGGAGATGAGCAACAGCCATCACCCCCATGCCAAGGCCGTGCCCCAGTTGATTCTGCCCCCTGGCAACTTGGAGATGCAACATATCCCACCCCGACCGCTCTCCTCATCTGTCCCGAAAGATGTATCCATCACCCCAACTACCATTGACGCTGCCCCAGCTGCTGGCAAGAATCAGTTAAGTTTGGCTGGTAGGCAGTTACCCTGTGAGGTGCCGGTGGAGCCAGATTTAGATGACGACTTTGATTCCCACAAAGATCTGGAGGATGACGATGACTTGGCCAACTTGAGTCTTGATCCGGATGTCGCCAAGGGTGATGATGACCTTGGCAACTTGGATAACCTGGAAACCAATGACCCACACCTTGATGACCTGCTGAATGGTGATGAATTTGACTTGTTGGCTTACACGGACCCAGAACTGGACACCGGGGACAAGAAAGACATCTTCAACGAGCACTTGCGATTAGTGGAATCTGCAAATGAGAAGGCCGAACGTGAGGATCTGCTAAAGAAAGAGCCCTCTGCCAGACCCTACCTCAAGGATGCTCCTTCTGCTGGTGTTGGCAAGCCAGGTGAGCCAAAGGCGGCATCACTGCCCAGAGATGATATGCCCAAAGCGAAAGAAGGGCTTGGCCTCCTCCATGTTCCCTGCTCATCCTCTGCTGCAGGGGTGCCATCCTCCACCATCCTGTCAACTTTGAAGGCCCACAGTGACATGCTGGATAGCAAAATGGTTAGCCTACCAGCTGATATCAAGCCCAAGATAGAGGAAGGCTGCCTGAAGTCCTCACCTTGCCAGTTCAACACCAGCACCTCAGAGAAGCTTCCTGTCAAGTCTGAAGGAGCTGAGAAAATGGCCACCACTTTAGTAGTAAACATCAAGCCCAACCAGAACCTCATGGGCCCTGGTGGGGGACGGCTCAGCATGACCCAATTCCACAGCAACAGCCATACTTCCATCTCGGATAAGGTCCTCTATGGCACTCCAAGTCGCCCACCACTTGCTCCTGTCCAGATGGCCAATGCCAACAACTCCATCCTGGAAAAGTTTGACCTGGATGGAGGGCCCTTGAGCCTGGCTAATGCTCAACACCACTCTCCAGCTGATGATCTGGACAAGATGGAAAGCTCCCTGGTAGCCAGTGAGCTGCCTCTCCTGATTGAAGATCTGCTGGAGCATGAGAAGAAGGAGCTGCAGAAGAAGCAGCAGATGTCTGCCCAAATGCCAGGGGGCTCCCAGCAGCACCTCCAGGCCCACACCATGTTGGCTCACTCTGCTGCCCCTACCCAGCCTCATGAGGGGCAGCTGGTGAGCCCCCAGCAACAGCTTCAGTTGGGCATAGTGGCCAGGCAACAGGGTATGGTAGCCAACCAGCAACTGATGCAGCAGCAGCAACAGCGTCTGGCTGGTCCCCAGCAAAGCCAAGTACTAGCCCCACATATGGGAGTAACTCAGAACCAGGCTCATATGATTGCCACCCAGCATGGCATCCAGGCAGCACACAGCCAACAGAACCAGCAGCAGGTCTTAGCCCAAAAGCCCATGCCTGGGATCCAGCAGCAGCAACAGCAACAGATGATGGGACTTAAGCCACAGCAAGTTGTGATGCAGCCACAGCAGCAGCCACAGCAGCAGCCACAGCAGCAGCCGCAGCCACAGCCGCAGCCACAGCCGCAGCAACAGCCGCAGCAGCTGGCTAACAGCTTCTTCCCAGATACAGGTAAGAGATAGGAGAGGGCTTCTCTACATCAGCCTGTTCCAGTCTGTTTGTTACCAGGGTGGTGTGAATAAAGCTTAAAATTCAAATTAAGATCTGGCACCTCACTGATTGTTGGGAGGTGGGGGCCGACCAGTGTGCATTTTCCCACAAATGCACCAGCTGCATCCTCACTGAACCCAATAAGACGGGGGGGGGGAGGACTTGGAAGTGACTTTTCCTTATCGGATTAGCAGATAGCATGATGTAACGACAATAGAAAATTTATGTAACTTTAAAGTTCACAATGAGAACATTGAACTTGTCAAGGAGAAGGCTAGGACTGGGGAGGGCAGCTGTGAGAGAACTAGAAAAGGTCCTCAAATGCAAAGATGTATCACTGAAGACCAAAGTCAGGATCATTCAGGCCATGGTATTCCCTATCTCTCTGTATGGATGTGAAAGTTGGACAGTGAAAAAAGTGGATAAGAGAAAAATAAACATTTGAACTGTGGTGTTGGAGGAGAGCTTTGTGCATACCATGGAATGCGAAAAAGACCAATAATTGGGTTTTAGAACAAATTAAACCAGAACTATCACTAGAAGATAAAATGATGAAACTGAGGTTATCATACTTTGGACACATCATGAGAAGACATGATTCACTAGAAAAGACAATAATGCTGGGAAAAACTGAAGAGAGTAGAAAAAGCGGAAGGCCAAACAAGGGATAGATTGATTCCATAAAGGAAGCCACAGACCTGAACTTACAAGATCTGGACAGGGTGGTTCATGACAGATGCTATTGATTCATAGAGTTGCCATAAGTCGTAATCGACTTGAAGGCACATAACAACAACAACAACAATGATGTGCTTCACGGTCTGGGTGGCAGCTGACGTGGGCGGGGAAGTGGGGTGGAACGCTGTTTCCTCCAGAAGCGTCAAATGAATACCATTCATCCAGGTGATGTATGTAGTGCATACATTTTATTTAAATACAATTGGGTGATTTAATTGCTTAAAAAATAAAACCAGTGAGTTGGTTTTCGTAACCTAAGGGTGGCTAACCTACAGCAAATCGGTCATTGCTGCCCCCCAAGTTTTTGTGACCCCCAAGACCCCTCCCATTTTGCATTATGTTTTTTAAAAGCGCTGGCTACTCTAGTAGATGCCTGGCTTTAATGCCAGAATATTTTTTGTGGCTGTATCAAGGTCTCCCCAAAATTTGTTCATTTTAAAAATTTAAACTATTTTAATTTTATTTAGTTGACTCATTTTTTCTGTAGGCACCCTGCTGTGATGCCGAAAGATTTTTTTTTGTGCCCCCCAAGCCCCTCAAAGGCATCAGTTTTCTAAAAAAAAGTCATTTTTAAAAATTATTTTAAATCACTGTCTGCTTCCTGTGGGTTACCTTTTGGAAGGCAGCCCTGAGACCTACCACCTTTTTGCCTCATCCGGTTTTACATGGGTGAATATGATCCTCAGCCTGAAAATAAAGGTTAATCACCCCTGCTTTGAAAGAACTGTCTTCAATCTGTGGACTGCTTGAGGGCTTTGATTTCTGGAATGGAGAGCCTGTGGCCCTCCTTTAGTTTTTGGATTCCTGACTCTTTCATCAACCCCAGCTAGTACTGCCAGTGGTCTGGGATGATGGGAATTCTAGCCAACACCTCAAGAGCCACAGCTTCCCCATCTCTGTTTTACTGAATGGGACCCAAATGTCTGGATTTAATTTATGCAACTCACCTGTCTGTCCCATCTGTTGATATAAAGGAACCACATAGCCTGAGCATCGTAGCCCTATCTCCAAGATGTTCCTGGACCCCAGTGTTTTGGGGATATAGCATCTGCATGGTGGCAGATCTAACTCCCCAAATTAATGAATGCGGTTGGTTGCCTGAAGTGATGATTAGTTATCTCTGCTTAGAAGCCCAGCAAAGTAAGCGTGTGTGATGTGTGTGTTTAATATTCACTTCGCCACATGGGTGGAACATGTGGATGAATGACTCTGCGATGAGAGCTGGCATGCAGCAAGTTCAAGTGATTCTACCTTGCAAATGGTAGCCTAAAACCACCCTAGGCCATACATTGTTGTTGGTGGAAGTCTGGCTTCCAACTGCCCTTTGGCAGAGTGTATGGCATTTCTCAATATTACCAGCGTGTTTGTTTTAGGCAAAATATATGCTTAGAAGAGCTCTAATGTTAGGAAGCTAGTGATGCATATAGCAGGGGTGAGGAGTGTTTTTCAGCCCAAGGGCCACATTCCCTCATGGTGGCCTTTGGGGGCCGCATGTCACTGGTGGGCTAGACCAAAGACAAAAGTGGGCAGGAGTAATGGATATCTCATTCCTTTCCACAATAGGCTACATTCTAGCCACGTAAAAGTCAGAGGTTTCTACACCTTTACACACACTTACAAACGCGCACACACTCTCACACACTATCCTGTATGATCAAGGACACATTGCAGCCGGGCAAAAGCACTTGAGGGTGGTGCAGGGCTAGTGGGGTTGTGTGTGTGTGGTGTGGTCTGGGGGAGAGTCCCAAGGGTTGGATAGAGAGGCCTGCAGGGTTGCTCTCAGCCCCTGACCCTGAGGCTCCCAACCTCTAGAAGAGCTCTGTCGTTGTGTGGTAGAGCATGAGAGGATGTGAAGGAGTCACCTCTAACCCGATTACTTCTTGGATTTCTTTTCTCCCACCCACCCACCCCCCCGGTCCGCTGTACAGATCTAGATAAATTTGCTACTGAGGACATCATGGATCCCATTGCCAAGGCCAAGATGGTGGCTCTGAAAGGTATCAAAAAGGTCATGGCACAGGGCACCATTGGGGTGGCTCCTGGCATGAATAGGTAAGTACCCAGCCAGGACGTTGAGGCAGAAGTATGGCTTTAGAGCCAGGGTTCTCAAAGCCTGGAAGGGGTCTCCTTGAAAAGGCAACAGCAATTACTAGGGAGCATCAAACTCCTTCCTGCTACCTACTTTCACCACCAAACTCAAAGCTTGTATATGCATTTTTATTTCTGGCAGGGGACAGATGATGGGTCTGTCCCAGCTATCCCAGCTTCCATATACTGTAGCCACTGTCACCTTGTAAAATAAATAGCCGTGTGCTTCTTAGCTTGTATTTAATTCATGCTGGTGAATGACAACGGAATAATTTTAAGGCCTTGGAGCAGAGGAGGTTGTTTGATATATGAAGTTCCTCCACTGGGGTACTGGGAACATAAGAAGGGGGCATGCCATCTTGCGGTCCCTCGCTTCCCCAGGAAAAGTGTGACCAACCCCTTTTTCTTTTGTGTTGCCTTTACTTCATTAAGAGAAGTTCAAAGAATGGTTAGTTTGTTTTTGCTTTCTTGGTTTGGAAGGGCTTGCTTTGGGAGGCTCTGGTTTTAAGGTTTTTGGAAGTCTGCCTCCTAGGCCAATATTGGCTTCATTCTGTATATATTTTTTTCCTCTCCCCCGCCCCCCTCCGCCACCACCTCCGGTTAGACAACAAGTCTCCTTGCTGGCTCAGAGGTTGTCCGGAGCTTCATCATCATCTGAAATGCAGAACCACATCCTGCCTGGCTCTGGAGGACAGGTGAGCAGTGCTTGGCAAGCCTTCTGCAAGCTCCAGTTCTCCACTTGAGGAGAGCTAACTTTGGTTTAGGGCTTTTCTTATGACAGGCTTGTTTGGTATTGTCAAAGAGTTTATGTTGAATTATAGTGGGGGCAGGGGACAATTGTGGCAGGCTTGACTGCAGGTATTCTGATTCCCACCAATCCCTTGCAGGAACGGAGCAGCGACCCAGCGCAGGCTCGACCAAACCCACCCACTTTTGCACAAGGAGTCATCAGTGAGTAGTTGACAGTCCAGGTCTGAGGGGTTTTACTTGAAAGGGCCGTGGGTTGCTTTTCCTTGGGTAATGCTCCAGCGCTATGTCTTGCTCATCCAGGCTCTTGCATGCACAGCCTTGTACCCGTTTATTCCAGATAGCTTAATCTGGATTAACACCAGCCTCTTGTTTCCAAACACTGTTTCTGAAATGTGAGGATCCCTACGTACTCGCATCTTACTGAATGTGGGGAGGGGGAAAGGAGGGGAATTCTATCCCTCTGGTGCTTTTTAAGCATGTGACAACTGTGCATAATAATTTAAAAAGTGTCTAAGGGGCAACTGATGGGTTTCGTGGGATGATGAATGTGTAGGTTTACAACTGTTGTAATGGAGAGGCTCTGAGCTGCAGTGGATACACTAGTGCTGTTGCAGCCTGGATATGTTGCACTTTGGGGGCACGTGGGTTGCTGTGGTCATGCATGCACAAGAACTGTTGTAGACAAAGGATTTGTGTCTTTTGATACTCCAACAAATAAAAATGGTGGGGGGAGGTGGCATTGGAGGGATAGTAGGAGATCTGTACGTGGCTTTGTGTCCTTCCCTTGTGATCTTGACACATCCCCCCAGTCATGCCTGCCTTTTGCTCCACATTTGTCTGTGTACTCGTTACCATCATACTGCTCAGGGTTGGGCGTAGTTGGGATGCAGGTTCTGCAGGATCTCCAGTATCCAGATAAAGTCTGCATACTGGAAGCCTTGACGCCAGACAAGCACACTTGCATAGTGTATATTGGTTTGTGCAGTGTATATTGAGTGGAGATGCGAGGCATTGCAGCTTTTTCTGTGTCTGCAAAAATATGACCTGGTCTGTCTTGCGTGTCTCCAGCTTCCAAAAATCAGTGTCTCTCATCCCCCAGATGAAGCTGATCAGCGTCAGTACGAAGAGTGGCTTTTCCACACTCAGCAGCTCCTCCAGATGCAGCTGAAGGTGCTGGAGGAGCAAATAGGTGTGCACCGCAAGTCCCGCAAGGCCCTGTGTGCCAAGCAGAGAACAGCTAAAAAGGCTGGCCGTGAGTTCCCCGAGGCTGATGCTGAGAAGCTCAAGCTGGTGACTGAGCAGCAAAGCAAGATCCAGAAACAGCTGGAGCAGGTACAGCATCCACAAATGCTTGCGTTGGTTTAGTCTGAAGGTACTGCTTTTGCCGTGGCCGAGAGCTTAAAGGGGTCTGCAGGGGACTGGAGAACTTTGGACGGGCAAAAAAGCCCCGTGCTTTTGGGCCTCTTTCAGAGAGGAGGGACACTAGAAGAGAGAGAGTGTGCGTCAGCTTGTACAGGAAGCTAAAGACTGAGTTGAGAATGGGGACTTTGAAGTTGGCGGTACATTAAGGGAGAAATCAGTAGTGTCTGCAAGGCAGACGTCCTAGTGGAGATGGGATATTTGCATGGGGGGGGAGGGGGAAGATTGGAATGGTGCAGCTGGTATCGTCAGGTCTTTGCATATGTTATGCTCTCACTTGGCCACTGCTGAAGCGTAAGATATGAAGAAGCAGTTAAGTATGCTTTGGCTTCCGTTTAAAAAAAAGAGAGAGGGAGAGAGAGCTTGGGGAAAGCCATCGCCCAATGGTAGAGATCTGCTTTGCATGCAGAATGTCCCAGGTTCAATCCTGGAAAGCCACTGCCAGTCAGTATAGACAGTACTGGTCTAGATGGACCAATGTTCTGCCTCAGTATAAGGCAGCTGCTTCTGGTCCCTAATTCTTGTTTGAGCACATTTACCTCCTCCGGAGGAAGCATTAGATGGTTTTTTCTGCAATAATGTTGCCTTCTCCATCTCCCTGACAGGTTCGGAAACAACAGAAGGAGCATACCAGCCTCATGGCTGAATATCGCAACAAGCAACAGCAGCATCAGCAACAAACCTCCACTGTCTTGGCCCTCAGCCCCTCGCAAAGCCCCCGCCTCATGGCCAAGCTCCCTGGCCAGCTTCTTTCTGCACACGGCCTCCAGCAGGGGCCCCAAGGCCTAGCAGGCCAGGCAAGTGGCTTGCGTCTGCCTCAAGCTGCCACCATGGCTGTACAACAGAGCTTGTCGTTTATGGGGCAGCAGCCGCAGCAGCCGCAGCAGCCGCAGCAGCCATCAGGGGGTTCCGTTTCTAACAACTTCTTCTCCAGCAACCGTCTTTTGCAGGAGAGGCAGATGCAGCAGCAAAGGCTGCAACTGGCCCAGAAACTACAGCAACAAAACCTCATAGGACAAGTGTCAATGCAACAGCAGCAGCAAAGCCTCATGGGACAAATAACAATGCAGCAGCAGCAAAGCCTCATGGGACAAGTCTCGGTGCAGCATCAACAGCAAAGCCTCATGGGACAGGTCTTGGTGCAGCAGCAACAAAGCACTATAGGCCAGACTGGCTTGATGGGCCAGCCCCCTCCTCCCCCACCCACGCCCCAACCAAGCCAGAACCTGCTCCCCAAGCAGCAAGGGCTGCTGAACAACCAGCCAGGAGTCACGGCCCAGCAGCCCTCTCCACAACAGCAGCAGCAGCAGCAAGCCATGCTAGGACACTCCATGCTGCAACATCAGGGCGTGATGGGTCATCAGGCTTCACAGAGACAAATTCTGTTGGCTCCACAGCAGCACCGGGCTCCGCAGCAGCTGGCGCAGCAGGCACAAGGCATGATGGGTCATCGGCTTCTTTTGTCACCGCCGCCGCAGCAGCCAGGGCTCCTTGGGCAGCAGAGGACTTTGCTAAGTCAGCAGCAGCAAAACCCCATAGCGCAGCAGCAGCAAGCCCTCCTAGGCCAGGGGCCAGCTGCTCAGCCAGGGCCCTTGGGCCAGGGGCAGGCCTCCCAGCCAGGATTGTTGGGGCAGGCTGCTCAGCCAGGGGCTCTGGCCCAGGGGCAGAGCACAGCCGGCGAACCTATCCAGCACTTTGCGCAGCACGGGCCTCTGAACCAGCCACTGCACTTGACTCAGGGAATGCAGCCAGCGCCATCACAGCAGGGCCTGGCTGCCAAGGAACAGCAAGGAAGGCCAGAAGGCACTGCCATGCTGCTTCCAGAGGGGACAGATGGTGTACTGCAGCAGCAGCAGCAGCAGCAACTTCGACCCCATTTGGTGGGCCAGGAGATGGGAGGGCAGCTGCAGATGAGCACTCAAGAGCAGCAGGGGTTGGCCAGCCATGGAGCCCCTCTTCAGGATCAGCCATCTCAACTCATGCTCCAGCAGCATGGGGAGCAGCAGAAACAGCCAGCTGACCTGGGCCAGGCACAGCACCTGCTCTTGGGTTCCCAGCAGCAAAATGTGCTGGGCTCTGTTCAGCTACGGATGCAGCAGCAGCAGCCGCAAAACAGTCTCCTGCAGCAGCCATTGCGGGCTCAGCTGCCTATGGATGGTATCCTGCAACAAGAGGTGTCATCACAGCAGCAGCAGCAGCATCAAGATCCAACTCAGGGCCCCCACTTGCTCAACCAGCAGATGGAGCAGCAAAGCCAAGTGCAAAGGATTATGGGCCAGAACCTGGAGCAGCCTTCCAAAGGCTTACCAGGCCAACACCACTTGCAGCAGCAGCGCCTTCAGAGCCCAGCTGGGCCCTCCAAAACATCAGGGCTGATGGTGCAGCAGCAGCAGCAAGGCATGACAGTCCAGCAGTCATCACCACAAGGCCAAAGCATCCTGTCCAGCCCTCTAATGGGCCATATCTGTGCCCAGCTTCAAGGTGTCATCTCCAAAAAACCCCAGTTGCGGAACCTCACTCCCCAACAGCAGCAGCAACTGCAGACCCTGCTGATGCAAAGGCACCAACAGAATCTGCTACATCAGAACCAAGTGTTGCGGCAAGCCAGCCCCTACCCAGGGCAGGCCCAGGTACCACCTGACCAAGGTCAGCAAGCTATTCAACATCTCTCCCTGCCGGGCACTATGGGACAGCAGGCACAGAGGCAGCCGCCCCTTGCAGTGTTCCAAGTTCGTCCAGAGCAGGGTTTTTCTGCCTCCATGGAGCAGCAGAAGGTGCCAGTGAGCCAGCAGGCAACTCCCAGTCCCCAACAGCAGAGGATATTAAGACTCCCTACCCCTCAAGCTCTCTCTGTCCCCTTGAGCATCACTGGCACGGCATATACGCAGCCGCAGCAGCAGCAGCAGCAGCAGCAGCCTAGCCCTTCAGAACCAAAGAGACCGTCCCCTTTGCTTCTGGCTAAAAGCCCCGAGCAGCAGCTGACTCCCACTCAAAAACACCAGCTTGCTACTCCCAGTCCCCTGCTGCCCCTTGACCTAACACCTGCCCCTCCAAGTGCGGGAGAAACAGCTTCTGGAACCTGTGGCCTCAGACAGTCTGAGTGCCCCACCAAAGAGACCGTGGAGCCTGGCACCGTCAATGGGCAGGTGGTGGGATCTGTTTCTCCCCCAGCAGGAAGAGTCCTGCCACCACCAGGAGACCCTTCCCTTGTTTGCATCAAGCAGGAACCCAAGGAAGAAGTGTCACAGTGCGCATTGATGAGCAGCGCCCAGCCTGTCAAGCACGAGGCGGACGGGCATCCTGTGTCAACAGCTGCCACAGTTCCCGCTGCCATGAACAGCCTCACCCGCACCGAAGCTGGCCACCTCTTGCTGCAGAAACTGTTGCGGGCTAAGAACGTAACGCTTGCGACGCAGCGTTCGGGTGACGTCAATGGGCACGTGGATAGCAAGCTTGCTGGGGTGGAGGGCCGGTTGCAGGCGGTAGATATGCGAGAGGTGAGCATACATGGAGAGGAGGAGCGTCTGGTAGGGATGTAAAAGGGGCATTTGGTTAGATTTCACTTACATGGGGGAACATTCAAAAATACATCTCTTCCCCATCTGCAGCCTAAACTAGTACAGTCCATAACTTTGTCACCTCGCTGTGCATATAGTGTGGATTGGCTCAGGTTTGGTCCTGCTGGAGTGGGGAGGATTGAGAAGGGGTTTTTGGATACCTCCAGGAAGGGAGACTCAAAGGATCCAAGTCAAATATACTTGGGAGCAAAACTTCACCCATGTCTGTCTGTGTGTCTCCTTCCCCCCCCCTCCTTTTGGGGTCACTACAGGACATGCTCGCTGCAAAGAAGCCCCCTCCACCAAAGCCCAAGCGATCTCAGAAAGCTGGAGAACGAGTTGCCAACTCTCGTAAGAAGCTGCGCAAAGAGGATGGAGTGAAGTCCAATGAGGCCCTAATGAAACAGCTCAAGCAGGTACTCTTTAGTGTATAGCTGCTATGGGAAGACAGGTTGGCTGAAAGGCCTGGTAGCCACTCAATAATTATCTCCAGGCTTCTCTCTGGGGTCAGAAGTTCCTCCTGCTGGAAAGAAAGGCGAGATGAACTTGAGTTACCTTCCTTTATGAGAGAGAGAGAGAAGGGAGGATGTGTTTTGGTTCCAGATTAGGATGTCGATTGGTCCATATGTCTAAGAAAACCAGAAAGAAGAAAATAAGCAATGAGGGCAGTATTTAAGCAAAATATCCTTTAGTCCAGGGAAGGGCCCTCCAGATTTGTTGGACTTTGAACTGGCATCAGCCGCAGCGAGCATGGCAGTGGTCAGGGGTGATGGTAGATTTATTCCAGCAACATGTGGAGTTAAGTTCATTGATTTCAGTGGTTCCACTCTGCATATCACTTGGTTGGATATCATCCTATGAAATATGGTGGAAAAGTCTAAATGTTTTTAAATTGTTTTTAATTTTTTAAAAAACTGTTTTTAAATTTTTTTGTGTGTTTTAAAATTTGTATATTTGTTTTTATTGTTTTAATTGCTGTAAACCACCCAGAGAGCTTCGGCTGTGGGGCAGTATATAAATGTAATTAATTAATTAATTAATTAATTAATTAATTAATGTTGCAGGCAGATAAACCTAACCAGGTGTATATTCTGGGTCACATTTGTGGAGACCTCTTTATATGTTACTGGAAGTGATGTAGAAACTAATCTTGTGTGGCTTCTTCTTGTGCCTAGGTGGGCATCCAGAAACAATGTAAGGCAAAGGTGGAAGAGAGTCAGGGAGGTGCAGCACAGCTTTGAGATCTCTACTGGGGGAGACCTGAGTTTAAATCCTTATGAAGCCAGAAGGGCGACCTTGTGTTAGTCCCAGTATTTCAATCCTCACAGGATTGTTTTAGGGTTAGGATAGTCCCCCATGTACACACCCATGAGTTCCTAGGAGAAAGGGTGGAATACACATAATAATAGTAATGTGATTGCTTCCCACCTTCTGGACATGCCCATGGGATTTTTGGGGGGATGCAAATATTACTGGAGTAATGTGGGAAGAAGCCACATGGGAGTAGTGGCTTTTGGTAATTTCTAGGCTGCCTCTCAATGAATTATTTACGGAGGATGAAATTTGGCAGATGGGTCTTCCAGAGTCTAAATTAATTCTGAATCTCCTTGGAGAGGGGCCCATATGAGAAGCCTGCTTGCACAGGCTCTAGGATGCATTGGTGTGTGGATGCATCTGTCTGATTCAGTTCTGTCTGTTTCGCTATCTCTCAGGAACTCTCATTGTTGCCTCTGATGGAACCTGTCATCACAGCAAATTTCAACCTTTTCCCCCCCTTTGGGAGCAGCCCAGTCAATGGCAAGAGCCAGCTGAAGGGCTCTTTTGGTAATGCTGCCCTGGACAGCATTCCAGACTACTACTCGCAGCTGCTTACCAAGGTAAGGCCAGCCCTGTGTTCCTTCCTGTGCTCTTGGGAGAGTCTGTTGTTCAGAGCAAGGATGCTGCGGAGGGACTCTTGAATCCCTTTGATATAACCTTGAGCTGTTCTTGATCCAAGACAAATCTACATAAGCAAATGCAAAACACCTAATGTGCAGAGGAGAAGGGGAGGGTGCTTTAAAAAGAAAAGGAAGAAAAAGTTGATGAGGATTGCTGCTGAAGGCTTGTGTCTAGTTCTAGTGAGGGATGGACACCAAATGGTCTTGCCCAACAACTAGTTTTCTAACAAGCCATTGCAAGGGAGGCATGAAGGGTGAATGACCAGACTGCAGCTCACCTGAGTGGGCTTTTTGGCAGTCTCATCCATGTCCACAACTGTCATGCCTTCCTTACCGTCTTTCAGCTTGCGGTGAGGGGCATGTGTGCACAGATGGGTACTCCTTAGGGGACTGGATCTCACATTGGGACTCCCAGTTCCTGATCCTTTATCCTGTGGTCATCGTATCGTATGTGGCTTACTGTTCCTTGTCCCTCCACGTGTGCTGCGCATTTTGTGCCATCTGCATCCCCCCGCTGTTTGCACATTGCTGTTTCCATGTGCATTTTTGAAGCGCTGATAATTTCAAGTTCCAGAATGTTGCTCTAGCCACAGGGGTGTGGGACCTTTTTTGGGTCCACAGGCCAGATCTTTGGGTCCCATCCTACCCTAGGCCATGCTTGACAGGTGGACGGGACATCTCACCTGTCAGCCATATGCTGTCAGATGATTGGCAGGTGAGATGTCCTCCTCACCTGTCATATCCCTTGTGCAGCAGTTCCCAAGCCCCCAACAACCACCCTGAGCTCCTGCTCAGGCCTGCAGAGTCGTGGAGTCGGAGTCGGGAGCAATTTTGGGTGGAGTCGGAGTCGGTAGAAATGTACCGACTCCAATTCTGACTCCGACTCCTTCATAAATGGCAAATGTAAATTAACTAGTAATAACACATTTACTGTAGTAAAATGGTAGCACATTTCATCACCACCATGTGAATCCAGAGCTTGGAAAAGTTACTTTTTAAAGCTACAACTCCCATCAGCCCCAGGGATTGGGCTTGTGGGAGATGTAGTTCAAAAAAGTAACTTTTCCAAGCTCTGGATTCACGTGGTGGTGATGAAATGTGCTACCATTTTACTACAGTAAATGTGTTTACTAGTTAATATACATTTGCCATTTATGAAGGAGTCGGACAGTAGAAAAATAGAGGAGTTGGAGTCGAAGGTCTGGCGTACTGGCTCCACAGCCCTGCTCCTGCTGGGAGGAAGGGTGGGATATAAATCAAATAATAAATAAATAAACAACCAGCTGCTTTTCAGAAGGAACCTCGGAACAGGGAAGGATTGACCTCCCCATTGATCAGCTGATGCATGGAGAGGTCAGTCTTGCTTACTGCAGGGATCCACTTTCCCTGCCCATGAGCCGACACCACCCCTTTGAGAGATGAGTGCGGTTTAAGGGGACCAGCCTCAGGGACCAAATTGGAAGCCCTGCCAGGCCAAGACTGGCCTGCAGGCTGGAGGCTCCCCACCCCTGGTCTAGCCTGTTACAGAGTTGGATGGCAACGGAGAGGACATCAGATGGACTTGAGGTACAGAAGGAAATTGCCAAGTGGGCTAAGGGGTTGACATTTCACTTGCTTGGGCAAAGTCATGCCATTTAAAAAAAAAAAATGATTAAGTTTGTATTCTCCCCACTCCTGCTTCAGTGCATAAGAGCTTCCAGGGTGGCTGGCACAACTAAGAAATAAGGACTATCAGAAATAATAAAGCAACTAACAACAGTGATTACATAGTAGTGGAAGACGAGCTAATAAAATCACACTATATTAAACAAGGCCAGCCACAGTTTAAAAGGCCTGGGAAACTAAAAAAAAAGACTTCACTTGGCACCAAAATGATATCAAAGCAGGCCCCAGGCAAGCCTCAGTGGGGAGAGCATGCCATAGCTTGCTCCTTGACCATATAAGCCCAGTTGTCCTCTGGAAGTAGTGCTGAAGGACAGTATATGAACCTCTTAAATGTATTCATTTCTTTATATAATGTATGTTGTTTATAGGCCACCCTGTAACAAAGATACAAAGAGTTCTCTGGATGGCTCACAAAGTAAAATAAGCAAGCTATGAAAATGTGGGTTTGTGGGGTGGGGAAGTAACCTAACATGCCTCAAGTTTGGGTGGGGCACTCTGCTGGATACAGACTTCTCTGATCTCCTAGAACAACCTGAGCAACCCACCAACGCCACCTTCTTCACTGCCGCCCACACCGCCTCCCTCTGTGCAGCAAAAGCTGGTGAATGGGGTTATGACTTCTGAGGAACTGTCGGAGCAGCTGAAGAAGCCAGCACTGCCTCATGAGCCTGAAGCGCAAAAGGGTAAGGCCAATGGCTGAGGAGAGGTGGTGCTGTTGAACTCTAGAATGTCCTGCGAGTGTTTTGGTTGCTGGAAGCTAAGCATGTGTACATCTGACCCATTTCTGGATGGGGAGACCCAGATAGGCTCCTCTGAGGTTTCTAGTGGAAGAGAAGTAAAATAAATCTATAAGGTGGAAATGGTTTGGGACAGGATTTAATTCATAATGTTGATGGCTGCTGCCTTGTGACTAGTAGTAAACCGTATTCATCTGCACAGCAAGTTTAAAGGGCTTGCAGGAAGGTGTGTGTTAGGCAACCATCAGGGTGACCAAAGCAGACTCACTGCCAACCCTGGGCTTTGAATATGATTTGAATTTGGGTCTAAATGAATCCATTTCATTCAGAGGTGTCTGGAGTTGTGCATTCATCCCCTCGACCACCTTGCCCATAACAGGGAGATTGGCCAATAGTTATTACGGTCATTTGGGTCCATATTAGGCTTCTTAGGAGTGGACAGATGACTGTCTCCGTTGAGAGGACTGGGATCATTCCTCCTTGTAACAAGATCCTGATTGTCTCCCAAAACTAGCCAGTCATCTCCCTAGCCAATTTGATGCTATTTGAGCAAGAAAGGCAAGGGTCAAGCAGACCTTTGGTAGGCAGCATCCACCAGCATCCACATCTTTGCACTGCAAAAACCTGAAATTGATCCAAGCAGCCATGATCAGACATCTGTCCCATAACTTCCTAACATTTTAATCTTTTATTCCATTTCTCATGTTTTATAGATACTCCCCCTGTGGAAGTGAAAAGCTTAGACCTCCTGGCAGCTCTGCCCACCCCACCACACAACCAGACTGAGGATGTCAGGTAAGGATAGAGGATTAGGGCACAAATGAGAAGCTGGAGGAGGGAACCGACTTAAGCAAGGTGCATCCTGAACCTTTGCATAACAATTAAAAAGCAGAAACTGCAGCATTAAGTACTCTATGTGGGAGCTGTTCAGCTTTTCATCTTTGGGCTCTAGTTTTGTTGAGAGGTATGGAGTACTGATAAATCTGCTGCAGGAGTAGGCAGGAGTGGGAGTCTAGCATGTCTGGAGGGCACCAACTTCTGCTGGTTCCAGTTAGCATGTCCATTGATCAGGGATGATGACAGCTGTCCAACATTTGGAGGGTGCTTCCAATCTAGTATCTCCAGAAGATCAAAATGGCAGCATTAAGGACAGTGGACCTACTGATGGGGGGAGGGGCGCGAAGGAAGCATTGTTGGCCAGGGGTGCTAGTTAGCTCCGGGAGAAGTGGGGTGTCTTTGCATAGCATCTTTCTGGAATCTTGAGTGCATCTAGAGCCGGGGAAGGGAACTTGTGTAGCAAGGCCAACAGTCAGGGATGATGAGAGCTCTCATCCAGTGACATTTGGAAAGCCAAAGATTCCTCACCCTTGACTTGGAGAGTTGTTCGGGTTGGGCTACTGGGATGCCACCTCCACAAGGAGTGGAGCAGGAGCAATTGCTTTCTTCAGTTCTGTAACCTGTCTCCCAAATTTCCTTGCAGGATGGAAAGCGATGAGGAAAGCGACTCCCCCGATAGCATTGTCCCTGCATCATCCCCTGAGAGCGTCCTGAGTGAAGAGGTGCCACGCTTCCCGCTGCTGTCAGGAGCCAAGTCTGAGGTGGAAGAGCGCCCGCTCTCCCCTGTCATACCAATAATCCCAAAGGCCAGCATCCCAGGTTTGTGGGGGTCGTGGTGGTGAGAAGATGCTGGGGTCAGGGAGGTGAGCTGGAAGAGGATCTAAACTCTGCCGCTATTTGTGTCATCCAAGGGAGAGGATCCCCACAACTTCAGGTCAAGATGGGGAACCATTTCTGCCCCCAGGCCTGAGGCTCCCCATCCCCGCTGTTTGGGGTCCAAACATCTAAAATCTCTAAAGAATGGAAGTAACTCCTCTAAGGCGCTTTTGGTGACATGCAGCTAATTCTAACATACAGGTGGCACCTTTCTAGCTTGAAAGGTGAAGAGCCTTGGCCTTTCTAAAGTGACCTGAAGAGCTGGGAGTATATGTGTTTGATTCCTGTCTTTTTCTCCTTTTTCCTTCCTCAGCTTTTCCAGAGGCCAAGCCTTATGGGGCTTTGGAGCAAGTGGGGAAGGGAGCAGCAGGGACCTCCTGGGGCAAAACCAAGGGCAGCGAGGTGTCTGTCATGCTCACTGTGTCCGCTGCTGCTGCCAAGGTAGGAAGACAAGCTAGAAGGGCGCCTAATGGAGGTCCGTGCTACATAGTCCTTTTAGAAGTGGTAAAAAGTTCTGGCATGGTGCCTTTTATCACATGAGTTCCACCTAGGGCTGGGCTGGGGAACCTGTGGCCCTCCAGCTGTTGATGGGCTACAACTCCCATCATCTCTGACCATTGGTCATGCTGGCTGAGGCTGATGGAAGCTGGAGTCTTAAACTTTTTTATTTATGCAAGCCTGCCCAGACACAATTTTATTATTATATGTTTTTTAAACTGTTTATTTTAACTGTATTTTAATTATTTTATTATATTACTTTTTCCCTTTCTATTTTATCACTATTTTCAAACAATAATTTATATTTTATATAAACTGCTTTACATAAAACAGATTTTTTGGTATTAAGTGGTATATAAATCTTACTAAATAAAAATTAACATCTGGAGGGCCACAGGTTAAGGTACCTTTTTGGACAGAAGGACAGAAGGGCAGAGCAGGGCTAAACTGCCAGCAGGCAGAGGCAAGCAGTAAATTTCTCCTCAATGTTCTACACTGCTAGTGAATCTACTCATTCCTGTTCCTTACATGATGGCTGTAGCGTCAAGGGATGACATCCACGTGTATGCAAACTGTCCCCAGCAGATTAAACACAAGAGCTGGAGCTTTCTTACCTTCTTGCAACCCCTTCCCCTTCAAACAGTACATTGAGGGAGGCAATTCGCATATTTAGATGTGAGTTAGTGAGAGATCACGTGACATGTGTAAATTAATCACAGACAAAACACAGGAAACTATTATACCAAGTCAGACCATTGGTCTGGCTGGTTCAGTATTGTCTATGCTTACTGGCAGTATCTTGCCAGGGCTTCAGGCAGGGGACATTCACAATCCGACCTGGGACTTTCTGCGTTCAAGGCAGATGCTGTGTTATCGAGCTATGGCCCTTCCCTCGCAGACAGGCGGAATGTAGTAGCAAGTAGACAACTTCCCCTGCACAGCAAGTAAGAACACAGAATACTACTTAGGAGAACAGGTGGGCAGAAGGATTGGCCCAGCAAGTCTTGGTCTGAATGAGAGAGGTGGGTGTAGCTGCCCATATCAGAGTCCATCTAGGAAGGGGAGGAATCAGAGCATTTGCAGATAGGGGGAGAGAGGCATGGTTGGTTTGGAAGCATAAAGGTTTGATGGGTCACAAGTAGAGAAGGCCTGATGCAGCCTTCCTCAGCCTCTGGCCCTCCAAGTAGTGGTTGGACTAAAACTACCATCATCCCTAACCATTGGCCTTGCCATCTTGGGCTGATGGCAGTTCAATTCTAGCAGCACCTGGAGGGCACCAAATAGGGGAAGACTGACCTAATGTTTCTGTTTGGTGCCTTGGATGGTAAAGAAATTGTGTGTGGTGGTTGTAGTACAGTGTTGCAGCTTACAGTAGCATTCTTATCCTGCAAAATTTGTGGGTGGTTCAGCCACTTGCTGCTCTTTTCTGACACTTCCCATCTTTCCCCAGAACCTGAATGGTGTCATGGTGGCAGTGGCAGAGTTGCTGAGTATGAAGATACCCAGTTCTTATGAAGTGCTGTTTCCAGACAGCCCCATGCGGAGTGCTACCAGTGAACCCAGAAAAGGTGAAGCTGACACACAGGGTAAGTAGCCTCACTTGAGTAGGCCCTTGAGATATGCTTAAGTGGTTTCTCTACTCCTGACTGAAACTTCCTGTTTTATCTTTCCTCTTCCTTCCCTCTCCCCGTCCCCCATTTTTTCAGGCAAAGAGAAGCCAATGGCTCCAAAGGGCCCTGAAGGCGGCCCAGAGTGGCTCAAGCAGTTTGATGCAATGTTGCCAGGCTATAGTCTCAAGAATGAGCTGGACATCTTGACGTTGCTCAAACAGGTAGAAAAGGCCTGGGGGGCCTTTCCCAGAATTTTTTTCTCCCTCTTCAGTTGGCAAGCTTAACCATGTTCTTCTTGCTCAGGGGATTGACTGGAGGTCTTGGGCCATCACTATTTCAAATGTCAAATCTGTTCATCTGCCTTTGAAATGGCAGAGAGGCCTACTCAACAGAGTTCTCCCCCCCCCAACACACACACACACACACTTTAAAAAAAATCTATTTCATTTTGCATTTTCCTTATGGTTACCTTGGCAAGGTGTAGTACATGGGCTCTAGGCCCCTACCTGCTCCAGAACCCCATAGGTGTCTTGGAAAGTAGAAAATAAAGAAATTGGGAAGAGAGAGGACTACTTCAGAATATCTATGCATTTCTCCCCACCACCATCAGCATGAAGATAGGGGTTATAAGATTGTTTTATAGGACAGGCTTCTTTGGGAAGAAGCGTGGGATATAAATTTAATGGAAAAATAAATAAATGAAGAAGATACTGATCCACCTCAACTTTTTTTTTTAAAAAAAGCAAGTTTCTAGTTCACCATGATTGCAGTAATGCATCTGTTTTAAAATTTTAAAGGGTGGAGTTTCTATTTCCTGTGTGAGTGAGTACCCCTCCCTTCATGAGCTCCACTCACTTTCCTGTAACCAGCCATCCTCATTGCTCATCCATTCACCCAGCTCCATAGAAAAGAGGCAGCAATGGATGTCTTGTGGACCACCTGATGGCAAACTGACTTGGCTGTAATGGAACAACATCCATATTGGATTTCTGTACTTTGCAGTCGTGGGGGGGGGGGCTCTAGCACCAAACCTACTGGTTTGGCAGCATTTGTTCCAGGCTAGCTCTGCTTCTGAAATGAGATCCATTTTCAAAGACTGTTCCTTTCTCTGTTCTAGGAGAGTCCAGTTCCAGAAAAGATTGCCCAGCATTGCTACATCAACAATGTTGCCAATCTGGATGTGCGGCAGCTCTTGACACTTCCTGAAGAGCCATCTCCGCCTCTCTCCCCATTTGCACCCTCCCCACCTAGCCCCCCCAGGGTTCCAGAACCAGCCCTTGATCCTGAAGCACCACCCCTACCTGCTCCATCTCCGCCACCGCCCTCTCCCAAGGAGGAAGCTCCTCAGTCCCCACCTAAAGCCAAGCCACGTTCCCGACCCCTGGAAGATGGCGAAGAAAACAAGCCACGGCTGAAAAAGTGGAAAGGGGTGCGCTGGAAACGGCTGCGCTTCCTCATCACCATTCAGAAGGGTGGTGCCAAGCGTGATGGGGACAGAGAGATTGCGGAGTTCATTGATCGCCTGGCTACCACCCTTCGGCCTGACAAAGTGCCACGGGACTTGCGAAAATGCTGCTTTTGCCATGAGGAAGGTGATGGGGCCACAGATGGGCCAGCACGCCTCCTAAACCTTGACCTGGACTTATGGGTGCATCTCAATTGTGCCCTTTGGTCCACTGAGGTTTATGAGACCCAGGGTGGAGCCCTCATCAATGTGGAAGTGGCCTTGCACCGGGGCCTGCTTACCAAATGTTCACTTTGCCAGAAGACGGGTGCCACCAACAGCTGCAACCGCATCCGCTGCCCCAACGTCTACCACTTTGCCTGTGCCATCCGGGCCAAGTGCATGTTCTTTAAGGACAAGACGATGCTGTGCCCGCTGCACAAGCTCAAGGGCCCCTGCGACCAGGAGCTCAGCACCTTCACTGTCTTCCGGCGGGTCTACATCGAGCGGGATGAGGTCAAGCAGATTGCCAGCATCATCCAACGCGGGGAGCGCCTCCACATGTTCAGAGTGGGAGGCTTGGTCTTCCATGCCATAGGGCAGCTGCTGCCCCACCAGATGGCGGACTTCCATAGTGTCACAGCACTCTACCCTGTGGGCTATGAGGCCACCCGTATCTATTGGAGCCTGCGGACCAACAACCGGCGCTGCTGCTACCGATGCACCATCTGTGAGAACAACGGCCGGCCAGAATTTGTGGTGCAAGTGATGGAGCAGGGTTTGGAGGACTTGGTCTTCACAGACTCCTCGCCACAGGGTAAGGATCATTTCAGACCCTAGGCCTTGGTGACTTGCTTGTGGCTAGCTGCCAGCTGTTCAGAGCAACTGCAGGGTCCATT
Organism: Rhineura floridana; assembly: GCF_030035675.1. Taxonomy (NCBI): domain Eukaryota; kingdom Metazoa; phylum Chordata; class Lepidosauria; order Squamata; family Rhineuridae; genus Rhineura; species Rhineura floridana. The sequence continues at coordinate 40,118,502 of NC_084482.1, forward strand.
TCTCCTGAAAGATAACTAGAATTCTGCTGTGTTAAACAGAGCTTTGGTGTCCAGAGAACACCGTTCCCCCTGTCTAGAATACATCATACAAAAGGTGCAGCATTTATGTTAATGCAGTCTCTTTGCATTGCTTCTGCTCTGTTTTGCCAAGCTTTTTTTCTTTAGAGAAAAGGCGAGTAAGAGAGGTGGCGTGATAGAAGTGTATAAAGTTATGCATGGCGTGGAGAAAGTGGATAGAGAAAAGTTTTTCTCTCTCTCTTATAACACCAGAATTCTTGGACATCCGATGAAGCTGAATGTTGGAAGATTCAGGACAGACAAAAGAAAGCACTTCTTCACACAGTGCATAGTTAAACTATGGAATTCGCTCCCACAAGAGGCAGTGATGGCCACCAACTTGGATGGCTTTAAAAAAGAGGATTAGACAAATTCATGGAGGATAAGGCCATCATTGGCTACTAGCCATGATAACTATGCTCTGCCTCCGCAGTCAGAGACAATATGCTTCCGAATACCAGTTGCTGGAAACTGCAGTGGGGAGAGTGCCCTTGCGCTGAGATCCTGCTTGCATACTTCTGACAGCATCTGGTTGGCCACTGTGAGGACAGGATGCTGAACTGGATGGGCCACTGGCCTGGTCCAGCAGGGTTGCTCTTACGTTCAATGTGTAAATAACTATGGATAGGATACAGGGAGACAGGATGCAGAGCAGGGAAGCATGATAGCCTCTGCTGCAGAAACTGCTGCCCCAGGAGGACTGGCAAGGGTCCAGATGCCCACTCTTGGTTGCGTACAAAGTGAAGAACTGTATTCTCAAATAGTTTTGTTTTCCCGTCTATGTTTTGTATCTTATAAAAACACTATAGCATGTGACAAATAGTATCATAAATCTCTCTTCCCCCCCCCACAAAAAAAACCAATCTGATAATCAAACCTAGGACATAATTAAATTTTATAACAATAGCCATTTTATAGATAGAACCTTCACAATGGCCAGAGAGGGAGGTGTCATGGGCTAATCGGGGTCCACCAACCAAGGGAAGCCAGGTACCCTCATAAAGAGCCAAACACCAACCCTGTAAGCAAGGTAGACTGCCACCACCACCCCTTATTCCCGTTTCGCACCTTGAACCAAGGGGAAATCGAAAGTGCCGAATAACAGACTTGTCAGAGATTCCAAGAAGCAAAAGCCAAAACCACACTCAGTGCTTCTGGACCCTCAGGCCAACCCCAAATTTCAGTAGCTTGTAGTGTCATGGTCTAGGTGCTGGATTTAGAGCCATGCCATTCTCCAATGAACTACACTGAGTAAATATGAGGTAGCTTTATTAAGATAAGTGCATATAAAAGAGCAGCATTAATAGTTCCTTTAAGTGAAATGCTCATAAAGGTTAAGCACAATCAACCAACCATACAAAATAGTGAGATTTCAAATCACAGGTCTTAAAACTATAAACTTGGCTAACCTAGCACTAGCATCCATCCATTCTTACTTAGATAGCAGCTCCAGAAGGTGATGCTCTCTGTGGGTTCTCCAGTATGGGGTCCCACAGGGGTTAGTTCTGTCCCCCATGTTGTTTAACATCTACATGAAACCACTGAGTGGGGTTATATGGAGTTTTGGAGTGCATTGTCATCACTATGCTGATGACACATAGCTTTATTTCTCCTTTTCATCTTCTGCAGGTGAGGCAGTGGATGTACTGAATCAGTGCTTGATTGCGATAATGGCCTGGATTAGGGCCAATAAACTGAAGCTTAACCCAGACAAGAGTGAGATGCTGTTGTTGGGTGGTTCCTCTGACTGGCTGAGTGGTGTGCGGATTGCTCTAGATGGGGTCACACTCCCTCTGAAGGAGCAGTTCATAGTTTGGGGGTTCTCCTGGATTCACTGTTGTCACTTGAGGCACAGGTGGCCTCAGTGGCGCAGAGTGCCTTCCATCAGCTTAGGCTGGTGGCCCAACTGCAACCCTATTTGGACAGGGATAACCCGGCTATAGTAATCTATGCTCTGGTAACCTGAAGGTTGGATTATTGCAATGCACTTTACGTGAGGCTGCCTTTGAAGATTGTCTTAAAGCTTCAATTAGTGCAGAATGCAGCTGCCCAATCGTTGACAGGTTCAAGGTGAACAGAACATATACGTGTCCTGTTCTAGTTGCATTGGCTGCCTATATGCCTCAGAGCCCAATTCAAAGTGCTGGTTCTTACCTGTAAAACTCTTTACGACTCAGGACCCCAATATCTTTTGGAACACCTCTTCTGATATGAACCTACTTTGACCCTTAAGTCTTCCTCTGAGGCCCTTTTCCAGGTCCCCCGTTTGAGGGAAGCTCGGAGGGTGGTGACAAGGGAGAGGGCCTTTTCAGTTGTGGTTCCCTTTCTGTGGAATGTGCTCCCCAGTGAGGTCCACCTGGCGCCACCATTGACATATTTTTGGCACCAAATAAAGACATGCCTTTTCTCCCAGGCATTTGATAGATTGAGATGATGTTTTGTTTTTAATATGCTGCCAAACCTTCCTGTGGCTGTGTGGGGGTAGTATTGCTATTGTTTTGTTGTTGTTTGTTGTTATGTTTTTATAGTTTTATTTGTTTTGTTTTAACGTTGTGTAAGTTGCTTTCGGACCTTTAGGTATCAAGTGACTAATAAATCTAATAAATAACAACATACTTACAAAGCATAGGAAAGCAGGAAACCTCCTGCCCCCACAGGATTCACATCCTGACAAATGTCATGTCAGGGCAGATCAGACTAGGTGGGGCAACTGACTGAGGGGAAAAATATTTTATAAGAAAAATTGTAGCAACAGTTAGATGGCCAATCAGAGGGCTTCCTCAATGAGCTCAGCCTTAGCTTGGAAGAACAGCCTAATTTTCCCAGTACTGATGTTACCCACCATTACCACTGACAAAGCAATTTTAGTTCAGTTAAATCCAGGCCTTCTTTATAGGAAGTGTTCCAGAGCGATAATCTCATGCAGCCTGAAATGCAGTTGGGTGGCAATTGTTCCTCCTCACCCCAAACTCCATTGTCCTGCAACATTGTATGTTGTCTGGCAGCTCCTCCAGTTAAGATCAATGTTGCTAAATGTGAGCTCTTAATGAACACAGTTGGCGTAGGTGGGGCTGCTTCAGTGTTTGCCCCTTTACATCTCTTGGTTCCATTCATGATGGAGGATGGCGTGAATCAAGGCACAGTAAATTGTAGATGTTTTCATAAGAGAATCCCACGTTTTTTAATGCGACTATGCTACATAAATTAAATAAGCATGCAAACTTCTTTAAAAGATGAGTGGTTTATAGTATTATATGGAGCTCAGCGTTGGAAGACATGTGTTACATGCAAATGGTCCCAGGTTCAGTTCCTAGTATCTCCAGGTAGGGCTGGGAAAAGACTCCTGCCTGAAACCCTGGGAAGCCTCTGTTAATCAGTGTAGACAATACTGAGCTAGATGGATCAGTGATTTGACTCTGTATCAGGCAGCTTCCTATGTTTGTATGAATATATGAGTTGCTAGGAATCACAGGTGGAGAAAGTGCTGTTGCTCTCAAGTTCTGCTTGCGGGCTTTTCCCCATAGGCATCTGGCTGATCACTAAGAACAGGACCCTTGTGGCCTGACCTAGCAGGGCAGCTCTGAAGTTTATCACAGCGTCTGACATTCTTAATATTAGAAGGCTGACCAGGATGATGATGGGCAGCATAAAGGAATTTGAAAGTGTGTGGTGTTGATGGAACAGATACAGAGAGTCCTTGCTCAGTTCAGGTCTGCTATCAGCCAGGGAGATTTCATAACTCCCCAGACATTTAGGCTGCTAGCAGCCACTGAACAATTACCAGGAGTCTTGGTGCTTGTGATTTTAGGATTGCATATTTTCTGCATGAATTCCTCAAAATCTTTCTGGGATCACAGAAGTCACAGGGTGAGAAGGCAAGGCGTTTTGATAAGTTTGGGGTCTGGGATCTGATTCTCCCCACCTCCAGGGCAGATGGATGCCTGACTTCTTGGGTAAGGGTGGAAAGGTCTCAATTTTTAATTATCCTGCCATCCTCTCCCCCGGTTACAGCGGTGTGGAACCGAATCATCGAACCAGTGGCCATGATGCGCAAGGAAGCGGACATGCTGCGGCTTTTCCCCGAGTATCTAAAGGGCGAAGAACTCTTTGGTTTGACAGTGCATGCTGTGCTGCGTATTGCTGAGTCTGTATGTATCAAACATGAGGAATCGGAACTCTGGAATTTTGATATAGTGGTAATGGGTGGGGAGGGAAAGGTGGCTCACAGGAGGACATGATTTGGGTTCCAGGTCACTGAGGTTCAAGCCTAGTTATGGATCTATCCACAGGACTGGTGGAGCAGCTGCTGCTGAACATAAAGCTGGGATCAGCTCTGGTATTAGAGGAGCTGATCTTGCTGTATTTTTTTTTAATCACCTGAACTACTTCATGCAATGTGAATGGGTTTGCACTAGAAACCCCTTAAATGTGCTTGGCTTTGCAGGGGGCTGTTTGAGCTTCATGTTCCAGGGTGGGATAAGAAAAACGTGCTCAGGCCATATGCCTATAACACAAGGGTGTGAAAGACATGTCCCTTTTCTTCCCAGCTGCCTGGTGTAGAGAGCTGCCAGAACTACCTGTTCCGCTATGGGCGCCACCCACTCATGGAGCTTCCACTCATGATCAATCCCACTGGCTGTGCTCGGTCGGAGCCCAAAATCCTCACACACTACAAACGGTGAGCATAGTAGCTGTCAGATATTACCTGTTGGGCAGAGGCCTTCATAGACAATATACGCCCCTCCCTAAGACAACAGTACAATATTACAGCAGGGGAGTCACCTTTTTTTTAAGGAGGGGGACCGCAGCTCTGTGGCAGAGCACATGCCTTGTGCTCAGAAGGCCCCAGGTTCAGTACCTGCCATGTAGTCAAAAAAAGGTAGAGGTGATGTGAAAGACCTCTGGCTGAGATTTTGGAGAGCTGCTGCCTATGACTGCAGACAGTGGTTCTCAAACTTTTTTTTACCCCACAGACCACTTGAAAATTGCAGGTTGTTTTGGTGGGCCACTTAATGATTTTTCTGCCTGTTGTAACAATTGTAATGTGCTGTGCCATATGCTGTATGATTTTTAATTGTATTTTAATTTTTAATTGTATTTTTATTGCTCCTTTTATTTCTTATATTGTATGTTATTGTATTACAATTTGCATTTCACAGAACTCAAACTGTAATACATTCATGTCAACATAAGAAATAAAAGAAGCAATAAAATTGCAATTAAAATCAATATGGATATTCAATACAGACATGCCATGGAGCACCTGAATGAAGCTCATGGACCACTGGTGGTCCACACACCACGGTTTCCGAACCCTCCTGTGGATGGATAAAAAGTCTGACCTGTTACACCTTTTAAGGATGGGTAGGACAAGAACTTAGAAATGCAATAGTGAGTTACCTGCAGTCTGAGAAGCTACCAAATGTAGAACCCATTAGGCTGGATTGTATGTAATGCCATACCATAGTTTGGCACTATGTGTTACATACCGACAAGATATTGTCATTTAAAACACTCTGGTCAGTTTCTAAACAAGCCAAGTCAAGCCATGAGTTGTAAGTAACAATCCTTTGAGTGTGAAGTTGAAATAAAATGCTAGCATTTCATTTCAATTTCACACTCATAGGATTGTTACTTACAAACCATTTTGTTTTAAACCAAAAACTCTGACCATGTGGGTGAAGGCAAGAGGAAGGGGGAGTGAGCAAGCCAAGCGGTTGCTCAGGTTTGTGCAAGTAGTGCTAAACCAGGCTTCCTCAACCTGGTGCCCACAGATGTTTTGATGTACAGCTCCCATTGGCCCCAGCCAGCACAGCAAATGATCAGGGATGATGGGAGTTGAAATTCCAAAACATCTGGAGGGCACCAGATTAGTGAAGATTACATTGGACCATGTAGTGTTGCATGCAAATTTGCCCAAAGTTCGCTGCCTCTTCTCCTTTGTTTTGAAGGAAAAACATCTTTGAGGGAATGCACTTGAAACAAGTTTTGTAAAAAATTGATTCTACTTCTTTTTTTTCTTTTTTTTTTTGCTTGGGTGTTTTCAAAAATTGTGAATTGAGGAATGGGACTGTTAGGTAAGCATCAAAGGACATTGCATTGTGGAAACTACATGCCAAGGACTGGAATCTTGTGCTGACTCTTTTATTTCCCAACTGCTAGAAACTCCACCCCAGCCCAATTTATTTTTGTTCCTCAACATTTAATTTGTAGGTGCTTTCCATCCATACCCAAAGTTGTAGAAACTTGCTCTCTACAAAAGGCTATATTCTGTGATCCATGCTATGGTGGCAGCAATGCAGATTTCTGTTTTTCTGAGCTAATAATTGATAATTGTGAGTTGCCATCTGTGACCAATTGCATCAGGCACAATTGCAGCCCTGGAGTTGTATATGAAGCTGGAGGTAGATGAAACTTCTTTTTCTTTTGTTGTTAGCAAACTCAGCTTTAATTCCAATATAGCTGTTCCAGGCTGCCGTTTCCTAAGGGTGGTTGCATTTTACCTCAAGGTAAACAGTCCCTTTAAAGACCAGGTATGGGAAACATGTGGTCCTCCAGATGTTGTTGGATTGCAGCTCCCATAATCTTTGGCCATTGGCTAAGCTTGCTGAAGTTGATGGGAGTTGTAGTCTCAACAACATTTGGGGACCCAAGGCTGAAGAACAGTGATGTAGAGAGCCAAAGGTTTCCCATTCCTGCCTTATAAGCAGGTGTATCCAACTCTTGGCTCCCTTTCTAGTAAGTTCAAAATTGCTTTCTTTTCTCCCCCTTCTCCCACCACCTTTCAAAGGCCCCACACTCTGAACAGCACCAGCATGTCCAAGGCCTACCAGAGCACATTTACAGGTGAAACCAACACACCATACAGCAAGCAGTTTGTGCATTCCAAGTCCTCACAGTACCGCCGTCTCAAGACAGAATGGAAGAACAATGTGTATCTGGCACGCTCCCGCATCCAAGGGCTCGGGCTCTATGCTGCCAAGGATCTAGAGAAGCACACAATGGTCATTGAATATATTGGCACTATCATCCGCAACGAGGTGGCTAACCGGCGTGAAAAGATCTATGAGGAGCAGGTGGGGGAAGAAGCAAGACACATCGTTAAACATGCCTGGGATAGAGAGAGGCTGGGGTAGAAACTTTGACCTCTGGGTAGTGGGGGGAGTCTAGCTTGGGGCAGTGCTGCCACTGGAGGCTGGTACATTAGAGTGAATGATGAGCTGCCCCACCTACTTAATTCTGTCTCCAGCTATCCCTGACTTGTATTCCTTCTTCCTTACAACAAATCCAGGGGGTGGCACTGCCTGTCACCACCCTCCTCCTCAATCTTGTAGAACTCAGCAGGGAGGAGGACGGGGACAAAACTAGAATTGGCTGACTCTGCCTGTCGTTAGCTCTGGCTCCACCTACTGTTAGACTCCCTGCCTTCTGCCCCACCAGTCCCAAAGGACACCAGCCATCATTGAGCGGTACTGTTAGACTGAGGCTTAATATCATTTTAAACTATCCCCGTGCTTCTCGGCTGTATCAAGGAATTTGAAATGGCGGTTATGAGTGGAACATGATCAATGAGAACTGGGTTTCGATCCAGGAGATCTTGATTCAAGATCCCCATCTTCTCTGGACTAACTTTGTGATGATTCTCTTGTTTCTTTGCCTGTTAAATGGGGAATGGTAATGACTAGTGATAAACAAATCAGTCATTTCAGGTCTGTGTCACTTTTGCATGTGTTTGCTCGCCACTAGTCCATTCTGTCCCATGTCCACATTCATCTGCAATTTTTTTTAAAAAAATCCTCCTGCAAATTAGCATTTAAAAATTTTTAAGTATGTATTTCTAAACTTACTTCATCCCAAAGTTTGGGTTTTTAACAACAATCCACTGGGAAAGTGTGAAAACTTGTGGGTAACTTAAGTTCTGGCCTGTACCTTTTGTCTTGGAGATGCAGATAAGATCAGTTCATGCTGGAATTTGCAAACCTCATATTCCCTAAGCATCCTTAGTACTAACCTACCATACACGATTGGTGTGAAGGCGAACAAGGCAGAGAATTTGCTGATCTAGTTCCAAGCTGATCTAGGCTCCTATTCCATTGTCCTTTTAGATTTCCACATTGTAATGCTGCAGTGGGAGGAAAAACCACACTGGGTGAAATTCTCTCTTCTATGCAACTCTAAATGTACAGGAGCCCTATAATCATAGAATAGTAGAGTTGGAAGGGGCCTATAAGGCCATCAAGTCCAACCCCCTGCTCAAGGTAGGAATCCAAATCAAAGCATTCCCGACAGATGGCTGTCCAGCTGCCTCTTGAATGCCTCCAGTGTCGGAGAGCCCACTACCTCTCTAGGTAATTGGTTCTTGTCAGGGTCTAGGATCTGGCACACACACACCTTGACATACTGTAATGTGGAGCAGAAAAACAAGCTAGAATTGCTAAACTATCAACATTATACCCAGCTGAGAACAAAAGCATGTGACACTGTTTTCTAAACAAGCAATATTTTATCTTTATCTTTCTCCCTCCACCCCCACTGATATCCAGAACCGAGGAATCTACATGTTTCGTATCAACAATGAGCATGTTATCGATGCCACATTAACAGGTGGCCCTGCCAGGTGAGTGAGGCTATGCTGTGACCCTTTTTGCACTTGTTGCTGCTAGTCAGAGCAGAGTTCTTTTCCCCCCCACGAAAAGGAACACACTTTTTGGTTGATCATCATAAATATTCACAACCTGCTATATTCATAAAACCTCCCCCAAAACATGACCTATTGTGCCTTCAAAAGTTACAGATTCTCTTCCTATGGTTCTTTTTTTAAAAAAAGATAGAACATACATTTACTCCAGATGATTAATAGAAAGTGATGGAGTCGGTTTTTAAGGGATAATAAATGTAGACATACAGGTTTGTATTAAAACCAGATTTCATTTAAAATGAGAATATTTTAAAGGGTTGGGCAGAGCAATCCTGTGGGAGGGGGAACTCGTGGTGGAGCAGTTAACCCTCCCCTGATGGTTCATGGCAGCCCAGGAGGGATGGTCAGAGGGCAGCTGACTATCTTTCCCCCCCCTTTTAATGTTTCTTCTCATGCCTGCTCCACTGTCCGTGTTGACTTAAGTGGAAAAGGATTTACTATGCCAATGCCACTGGAGTAGCTCCAGGCCCATTTTGGGAGGTGTGGAGTCAGGAAAATGAAGGAATTTTGGATACTGTGGATCTATAGCTTCCTCCAACATGCACTCAAGATGCATCTTTGCTGGCTCCACCGCTAGTGGGACATGTGGAAAAGGCCTCTGAGGCCAACCCTAACCTTCTCCACGCACAGAGAAAGGTTGGCACCTCAGCCAGCCATATTGAGGGAATAGCATTATTTCCTCAATAGAACTTTTTAAAAAATCTGATTTTTTATCTATATATCATTGCCCAATTTTCCCACTGAGTTGTTAATCTATCTAGACCTGCAGATTGATAACCTAGGTTGGCAGAAAGAGATACAGAGAAGCTTCTCCCAAGCTGAAGAGTTGTAGAGGTTGGCTAGGGAACAGGGGAGGATATGGGCAGCCTAACAGGGGTTGCAAACAGCACAAGTACAGGATAGGTGCCTGATCTAGCTGAACAGGTCCTGGAGCTGTAAGAGGCAAGGACAATGTTTCACCATCACCACCACCATATCTGCAGAGCTTGGCATGAAGTGCTGCTTTGAGGACTGTGGTGTGAAGTTTGTGGCCTGTAGAATTAAAGTCCCTAGGAAAATGATGAGGTGAGATGCTGCTTTTATACTATGGAAAATACTGTTTCTGGGAATTTTTGGGGGCACTTCTAGATCCTATCTCACAGAGCCAGGGCTACAACTTTCCAGTCCTCCTTTGATGTAATGAATGCTTAATTCTCCTGCAAGATTAAGAATAGAATCCTGATGTAGTCATCCTGCCCAACCCGGCTTTTCCCCAGCTCCAGAGGAAAAGTTGGGTTCCAAAAGGGCATGAGCCCTTGAGACAGCATCACTGAAAAGGGTGCCATGGTGAAGGGCCAGGTGCATGACCTATGTCCTTTCTTTCTTCTCTTATTCCCCCCAATTCAGGTACATCAATCACTCCTGTGCACCCAACTGTGTGGCTGAGGTTGTGACTTTTGACAAGGAGGACAAGATAATAATCATCTCGAGTCGCCGAATACCCAAGGGAGAGGAGGTGGGAACTGAATTGGGGTGAAGAAAGGGGGCAGAGCAAGGGAGGTCTATTTGTGTGCATAATTCTCAGCCACTGAACTGTACATGAAGAAAATACCTGTGGAATAATTTGACACTGCATCTGTACTTTTGTCCTTGCAGTGCTGAGTCTATTTATTTAGTAGATTCTTCCATCATGGCCAGGTGATCTTCCATCCAAGCACTGACTCAGACCTACTTAGCTTCAGCAAGGTGGCTTCATCATATGCCCTCAGGTGAAGCCCTGGAGACCTAGGAAACATAGCCAAGCTTCTTTGGGATTAATCTTTATAAAACATTGCTCTTGCATACTGGCACTCTTATTCCAAGTGAGGAGGCAGGAGTTTTAAAAAAGAGTAAGAGGTGGCAAGTCATTTGTATGGCCTCTTCTTCAATACTTAGATGCTACATGGCCTTACTCTTAAATGTATGTGCCTACTTATTTTGTACTGTGTATGTAATTGGTATATCTTTCCCTGTGGTGTTGCAGGCTGCCCTAGAAGTAGCTGTGGAGCACTGTGTGGCAGTAACAGCAACTTGGCAATAACAATTTCAGCTTTGTCCTCTCGCAGGCTGGAAGAACAGTATGCATGATAAAAATCTTGTATAGGCACATCCTTTGCATTTTCTAATCTGTACCAACCCTGTGTGCGTATATATGTGTGTGTGTGTGTGCCTGGTCCACACAGTATAAGCTGCGAAGGGCTAAACCATGTTGCAACAGCATAGCAAGTGTGCCTGAGTCCCAGGAATTAGCGTAGTCTGGTAAACAGTGTGTTAAACTATGAATAGTGTGTTAAAATATGAATAGTGTGTTGAAGTATTCCCTACAAAACTTTGGATGCTCGTAGCACATACTGGCAAATCCTCACATTAGTACCCTGTCTGTAATATGGGAATTATATACTTCATCCACATAAAGCAGACTTCGGTAGAGTGTTTTCAGAAACACCTTGTGTCTTGTACTTTTGCACAAGAGGAGCATTGACTTTTTCCCATCTGTTCATGTAGGTGAAGTGATGAGGATATTGTAGAGTGCTCATGTTCTGCTTTCTGGGCTGCAGATGTTCCTGTCAGGTAGACAGAGGAATCCTGAGAATGAGTACAGCAAGCTCCTAGGTCTGTAATGTTCACAGAGGGATCATAGCTCAGTGTTAGGCTACCTGCTTTGAATGGTGAATGTCCCAGATTCAATCCCTGGCATCTCCAGTTAAAAGAATTGGTAGGTGCTGGAAAGACCACCGGTTGGAGTGGTGCTGCCGGTCAGAACAGACAATATAGGAACTTTGAGATAGCCTAGCTCCGTCTAAGGCAGCTTCCTATGTTTCACATGAACAAACAATTCCGGAGTACAAGTAATATTAAAGGGGGGGGACTGTCCATACTCCAGCTCCTTCCTCACTTTATTGCTGTTTTCTTGATAAGATGAACTGTATTAGCGAAGTCACTGTTGAAGTCAACATGACTGTCATTAGAATCAACAAAATGGATGGTGTATTTCATGTTAAAAGTTCTGTATGGATTAATTTCATCCCCTCTGATGTCCTTCCCCTTCAGCTGACTTACGACTACCAGTTTGATTTTGAAGATGATCAGCACAAAATCCCGTGCCATTGTGGAGCCTGGAACTGCAGGAAATGGATGAACTAGCCCAAAGAGGCTCTTCATACAAGACGGGGGACACCCTGACTGCTCGGCACAAATGGAACAGGAGGCTCTGCGGAGAGAGGCCTGTTCTACCAGCTCTCCTAACCCTCCTGCGGGGGCAGAGAAATCACCCAGGGAAAAAGCATGTTTGGAATCCACCATCCCAACATGCTGGTGGGGCAGTTGGGATCCATAGCAAGAGAGGGGTGATGTCAGCATATCTGCCACTGCACACCGATCTTGGTTATGGTAGTATTATCAAGCTGTCTGGCTTTGGCTGTCAGGTCCAGCTGCCTCCTCTTCCAGGCAAGGCAACCTGCTTTTCCCCAGCAGAAGGCAACAGCCACTGGCAACCCCATCCAGGGTGGGGAACTGACAAACTGGCAACTCAGGGTTTTCTTTTAGTTTTTTCTCTTTCTTTTGAGGCTGAAATGGGGAACCCTTCCGCCCCCGTGCACCTGTAAATAATGGACTTCAGAAATATACTGGGAGGAGACTGGGGCATTCTTTCTAGCAGAGCTGGGCGAAGGGGACTGCGGCATGGCAATTGGATCCCCGGGGATGAATTTGTAAAAAAGAATTCTGTGTGTGTATGTGTTTGTGTGCGCTTAAGGAATTTTTGTGTGCGAGAGAGTTTTTTTAAAAAAAACCCTATCTATTGCTTGCTAATCTACCAAGGTAACAAGAGGCTTCAAAGAGACTCATTAGCTTGACAATCCACTTTCCAGAGCCTGCTGCCCCCAGCTCTGGATTTTGTATACATTTAGATGTTGGATTTGAAAAGGGGGGAGTGGGTGTATGTACATATGTGCTTTTTGGAAAAAGTACTTTTTTCTAGTGGAAAGCAGGTACTGGCTTGCAGAAGCTGGAAATTCCCTTCCTCTGCCCTGCCCATCTTCCATGCGCGAGGAGCATCCGCACTTGAACCTACCTCATTTGAAGTGTTAGACTTCGCTATTTTTGTTTTCTAATGTGAGCCCCTCGCTGTGCCACCCTTCTGCTTTTTGAGCCCTCTTCCCCGAATATGGAGAGCTACAGCTACCCTGGCAGATATGGGAATAGTTTCCAGGTGAAATGGAAAGCATCTGTTTCTGGAATTCTCATTTTCCTCTCTCTTCTTCCCACCCCACCCCTAAACCAAAAACAATATTTAGTGTCCTAACACCCTTCCAGACTGAATTGATAGAGTGAGCACCATGGGCTTCCCATCCACCAACTGAGAGGGGGCCGATCATACTGCAAGGCGTGATGTGGTGGATCTGAATGTGCCAATATGTTAGAGAACAGAGTGCTCCTGGTCATCAGATGCCAATTATAGCATGTCTCTCCTGTGGAGCCTAACCCATTTTTGCCTATTTGTAGAAGAGAGATGGGGAGCATATGTTTGATGAATCGGCCAATGGCTGGCTCTGCTGTTTGGAGGGTGGGGGAGATTTGGCACCTGGCTAAGCCCATCTCCTTTAAGTCCCAATTCCCACTCCACCATTTCCCATTGTCAACTTGCTGCTCTGAAGGCTTGTGTGTGTGTGTGTGTGTGTGTGCGTGCGTGAGAGAGAGAGATGTTGGCACATTGCAGAGTTTGGGATTATTTATCTATTTATATATATTGTGTATATATTTGAACTAGCATGGGGAGGAATGCTCTGGCTGCAGGGTTTTCTGAACTGCCGGGTGGATTTCTACCAAACCCCTCCTCTTCCCCACCACTGGGCAGGAAGGGAACTAGCGGGAAAACTTGTTTGTTGACAAAACTTTGGGTGGGAAGGGGAGTGTGTAAAGAGCCCATTTTTATGCTTTCTGTGTGTGTATATAGATAACTATTTTTCTTTTCCTTTTTTAAAAAACCCCACCACCACCCGAATCAATTTATAACCAGTATCTTAAGAGCTATCTGTCCAGCACCATCATCCCCCATGTAGGGAGATTCTTTATTAATAGAAGGCAAAATGTGGGCATTATACAGGGGAGACGCACGCAACCCAAAAACACACACAGTCTCCCTGCTATTGAATGAGACTTTGGAAGACTGCTGTACCCTTGAATCTAAGTTGGTATGGGGGAGGGGTGAGAGTGGCAGGGTCTTTACTGATAAGGCTCTCTTCATTTAACTTTGTATACTTGGGGCCTTTTAACGCACAATAGCACCATTTCCCCTCTTCCCGCCCCCTTTAAAACACACACACCTGTTAACATGCCGGTAAGAGTGGCATCAAGTGATCTACCAGGCCACAGCTCATACTCTCACTTGATCAACAGTCAAGGCAGAGAGAATGTGGCAGTAAGACTTAATTTTCATAGTGGGGCAAGGTGGGGCCTAAAATCAGGGTTAGTGCGCAAGAGTTATCTTTTTGAACTTGTTGGCAAGATGAGAACCATGTTCTTGAGTGAAAAAGCTGCTTCTGCAAACCGTTCAAAGCTATGACGGTTAAAAACGGGGGGATGACAAATTATTAAAAGAGTAATTAAACTGTAAATAAGGCATTTGTGTAGAGAAGGAGGGAGGTTTTATCAGTAACAAAACCACTGGACATTGTTTTAAAATAAAGGTTTGAGTTAAAGCCAGTATACATTTTTTTTTCTCTTTGGATTTGTTTGTGTGTCTTTTCCATTAATTTGGAAGGCTGTAAAGATGTAAAAAAAATAAATTTTAAAAATTGCTACAAAGGTTTAAAAGCTTGAGAGAGATTTTAAAAAATGATAAAGTGACTGAATATAATAGATTGTCAAGATTTTTTTGGATGACGGTTAGAGTTTAAGATAATCCTGTAGATTTTAGCTGATGAAGAAAGACTATACAGTTTTTAATTTTTATATAAACTATAACCCGGTCTTGAAGCTAAAACTTTTTTAAAGTTCTCTGCCTGTATAATCGCATTTGACGCCTTGTCCCATACTTCTGTTTACAGTTGCACATATTATATATATTAAGTTTTAACCCTTTTATGAACCCAAAATAATCACTTTTTTAAAAAATAAAGTGTGGACTTTGTGAGGAATTATATTTTGTGTTTTGGGATTTTATTACTTCGTGTGTGTGATTTCTGTGTAGCAAAGTTGTCCATAATCAGAGCAAAAGGATAAAAATAAACAGAACTATTCCTTTAAAAAAAATAAAAGTAAACACAAGAACACCCTTGTATGTGGCATGTTTTTTAAAAGGAAGAAATAAAAAAAACACTAAAATGCATTTAAAGTATTTGAGTCTTGGTTTAAGTTTGACTATGTGTGTATGTGATGGAGCTGCATTCTCTCATCAGTCAGTTGTCAGGATGTACAAAATCCACCAGCATCATGAAACAGTCTGCGTTGTCAGTACATGACTAGTCAGTGGGCCAACTATGACATCTGTCCACACATATGCTGCCTAACTTTTATAGTTTCCTGTGTGTGCTTTTTGTTCTGTCATTAATCCTGTGATGACAGGCCTTTCTCAATGAGTTTCCGAGAGTGGGAACCATCACAAAAGCCCTTTCCTCCAAGCAAACTTAGCTGTGTTGGCCTCATGAAACTAAAACCAGGATCTAAGCTACTTCAGGACTTGGGGGCATTAGTGGTCTGGTTGTTTGAATCTCAGCTAAACCACATGCGAAAGAGACACTCCCATTCTGTCCCTAGTAGTTGTCTAAACTTCCAGCTTTACTCAGAACTAAACTGGTGCTTATTTGAGTATGGGGCAGAGGGAGAGAGAACTAGCATTGCTGCTGATTATATATGGTGTGCATACTCCAGACCTCTGCATAATATTAAATTGGTAGCTAGGTGCTTTTTCCCCACCAAACATAATTGTTATCCCTGCTTGTCTTTACCAGAAAAATCTAGCATGATAAATCTAGGCAATGGTTTTATTGTCGCCTTGAAGGAGGAATCATAGTCCACCCCCTCTGCTTTAAAATAAACTACCATCTGTCTAGTGCTAGGAAAAGTGGTATTAGATATTAATCCAAGTTGTTAAAAGCTCATTCCTTAAGGTAGTTACAGGCTGGGCAACCTCCCATGCATGTGAGATGATCTCAGGTGAGACATTAGCTCCACCTTGTGGTCGAAGACAGAACAAGCACTGCGATTTTGCAGAGTCATCTATCTGCCCCTGGCTCGGAAGTTCTTTGTTCTGCTTTTACCAAGTGTGGTTGTCTTCATTTTCTGCACCGTCAGTTGGCTCAGGCGTGTGTTGTTTTGCCCCTTTATTAACTTGTGTTACCCTTGCGTTTCTGCGTTCTTTTTGTGTCTCCGTTTCTTTCCCCTCCAAAAAAACGTTTTTACTTTGCCTAATTGCAGAGCTTTGCCTTCTCCACACCCCTTCCCTTGGCTTCATGGCCTTAGTGGACCCTCCGCTCCTTATCTACTTAACCTTACAGAGCCCTCAGTTTTCATTAGCCCTCCTTCTACAGCTTACAGCCACTGATCTTCCTGAATTCTACTGTCCCTGTGAACCCTGCTAGATCCTGTGTTATGGGGAAGTTTAAGGATAAAACTGGTTCCTGAGAGGAAAAAACCGGTTGCTGCCACCAACACCCCTTTCCTCAGTGGCTGCCATTGCTCAAGGCCCTTCACTTTCTGCTGTCTCCACTGTACAGCAGTTCCCACCAACTCCTCAGCCTCTAGGCAATAGGGTGTTTTGGTACCTTTGGAAGTGGCAGGCTTTGCACAGTGCCAGTAATGCAGACACTTTAGACCTGTGTTTGAGTTCCTTCTCCACAATGGGTCTGAGGGACCGTGGAAGAAACAGAGACAAGTAGTGGCACCAGCACCTAATCAGAGGGAATCACCTGCAAGGCAAGTGGCTACAGCACCTCCTGTCAAACTTTCTCAATCTCACATGTGGCATCCTCTTGTTGCTCTGCAGACCCTCACACAGTGCACAGGGGTAGGGCACACCGTGTGAACAACAGTCAGCAAGAAAGGGAAGCTATAGCAACACCAAGGGGTCCTAACATCAATCTGAGGCTGCTGGATGAGGAAGAATGGAACGAAGGAGTCTGAAGAAGTTTCTTCAAACCAACTTTTTCAAGATTCCCATTATCTTCCTCTGTTGTGCAAGGTAATGGAGACCCTGAATTTGAACATTTCCTGGAGGGCAATCCTAACCCCAGGATGGCGCCTCCCTCTGACTTTGTAGGAAGGGTCCATTTCTGAAGAACTCATCCAGGGAGCGGGGCCATCCCCACTCTCTAGACTGGCCCTGCCTTTCACTGAGGACGGTCAGGTCTGACTGAGATCCTTAAGGGCTCAGTCACCTCTGTGTTTTTTCTCATCCTTTTTCTCTCCTTGTTTTTTCTTCTCCCCTCCCCTCCAGGTTTCTCAGTCAGGGTAGGTAGTCTCCTCTTCCACCTCCTCCTCAGATTCTTAATTCGCCCTAGTCATCCCCCACCAGAGCAGGGGTCAGGGCAGGAGGCGCAAGGACTGAGGCACCCAACAGGCTGTTGCCATGCCACCTGCAGTGGTGAGAAAACACAATCACAGCAGAAAGGTGGCAACTTTCTTCAGCCTACTCTGACTCAGAGTGCATAGTCAAATCAAATCAACTTTATTGCATGTAGCCATAGGCCTTTGCAAGATACAAAAGAGATTACATAAATAGACAAATGGACTCCATAGAGGATAACAAGGGTACAGCTTACAGCAGGCACATGACTAATCAGGTCTTGATGTAACTCCCCTCAGCTTCCTAGCAGCTTGGGCAAAGTTGGCCACTGAAACTGTTACTTGCTTATAGTTGTCAGCTAAAAGATCTACTACCAATTCCCTGGGGCATTTCCCCCAATATGAGCGAATGTAGTGGGCCAAAAATTTCCTTCTGGGGTCCTCGTACAAGGGGCAGTTTAAAAGATAATGAACAATATCCTCTGTCTGGTTGCACCCAAAGACGCATCTCCGCTCCTTGAGCGGGATTGCCAGGTACCTCCCATCAAGATAGGCCGAGGGCATCATTTGGAACCTAAGTTCCGTGAATGCCCTGCGTAGATGGGCATGCGTCAGCACCTCAAAATATTGTGATTTAGTGTGGTTGACCTTAAATAGGGGGAACCAGGAGGAAAAAGGGGCTACGGCAATTGTTGCCCGGTCTTGGGATGCATCATGGTCAAATACCCAGTTCCAGAGTTCCTGTTGGTTGAGGCTTAAATACTTTCCCAAGGTAAGATTATAAGTCTTTAATTTTTCTTGACACAGTTGGGCCCACCCCCCGATCTTATGTTGCTCATTCCAGCAAAGTTTGGGGAGAGAACTGTCATCCATGTTGAATAACCTCCGCCAGTATCTAAGATACGCTAAGTCTATTCTTGCTAGAAGAGATGGAAGGCCAAGTTCCGCTCTTAAATGGGCTGACGGAACCCCGTGGGGAAGCCCCAGAATCTGCCTCATTAACTTATTTTGGAGGGCGTCTAAGGTGTGCTTGGCCGGTGGCCTCCACAGCTCTGCCCCATAGAGAATTTGGGCTAAGATTTTGGCCACAAAGACTTTAAGCATCGGGTTAATTAATTGCCCCCCTTGGCTATAAAAAAACCTGATTTGGCCCGTTGTTCTGGCACATGAAAGTTTATATGCCTCTAGATGATGTTTCCACGAGAGATTGTAACTGAAACGCAGACCCAAGTATTTGAATGAGTGCACCTGTTCCAATTGATGCCCATTAAGGACCCAATTGGATTTGGACCTTTTTTTGCCAGAAATCATGATCTTAGTTTTAGAGTGATTTAAAGTCAAGTGCTGCTCATTACAAAATTTTCCCAGGTGAAGTAGCATCCTTTTAAGGCCGATTTTATTCAAGGAGAGTAGAACCAGGTCATCAGCATAAAGCAGAGATGAAATCTTTCGATTCCCGGCCGAAGGCGGGAAGAAAAGGGGAGGCCATCTCGGGGATGATTTCATTGATGTAAAATTGAATAAAAAAAGGTGCCAGCATTCTGACTCAAGAGTGCTCCCACTCTTCAGAGGAAAGGGAGGTCTCAAGAGGAACTGGAGACATTTCCCCCAAGGGAAGACTTTTTCAACCGGAATTGCGTTCAGGATGCAGAAGTTGTAACTGCCTCTTAGCTTTTCCTGAAGACCAAGGCAGGACAGCTACCTTTCCCTTCCCTGACTCTTTTCAGGACCTGTAGAAGGTAGAGTGGTCTGCTCCCAACAAGCACAAGCCAACCCACAAACTGGTCAATAGTCACTATTATTTCCCTCAGCGTGTGATGGGTCAAGAGGAGATATAGGAAGTTTTTTCGGTTTTGCTATAGGTGTCGGCATTACCAGTACAGGGCACTTCCCTTCGGCCTTACCTCCACCCCAGGGTCTTCACCAAGGTTCTGGTGGCTCTGGTGGCTTACCTCAGGACTCGGGGGTTGGGGTTGGGTTCACTCATACCTAGATGACATTCTTGTATGGGTGCCATCAAGGGACCAGTGAAGGGCAGACGCAGAGACCATCTTATTGTGCCCGAGAAGGCACGGGTTTGTTGTAAACCTAGAAAACTGTGCTACACCCCACACAAGACAGTACACACCTGTGCAGATAAACAAGTGCAGATAAACTCACAGCAGTTTCAAATGCAACTTACAAAGGAGTGGATGGACAAGATTGTGTCTTGATAGAAAAGGCGAAGAATTCAGAAGCCATGGATCTGATGGTACTAGCCAAGCTTCAAGGAATGCTTGTCTTGTCTGGATCTGGTGGACTGGACATGGTTTCCACTCGCACCCACTTCAATTACTGCTTCCCTTTCAGGAACAAATTGCGCAGTCAACCAACCAAAGTATGCTAATTCCACAGAAACTGCAGAAATCCCTGAGGTGGTGGTTGTCACCACGGAGGTTGATGGAAGGGGTGAGCCTAGAGATTCCAGCCAGTAGAGTGATCATCTCAGATGCCAGGATGTATGGCTGGGGAGCTCATCCGGACTCTCATGTGACGCAAGGTATATGGTCTTCCAGCAAAGCATCAATTGGCTGGAGTTGCAGGCAGTGAGACTGGAGCTATTGGACTCCACGCCTTACATAGAGAGGTGCCATGTGCTGCTGAGGACCAACAACGTGTCCGCAAAAGCATATTTGAATCATCAGGGAGGCACGAGATTGAAGGCCCTGATGAAGGCGGCACATCTCCTGTTCAGTTGGGTGGAGTCTCATCTCAAATTCCTGAGAGCAGAACATGTAGCAGGGGCAATGAATGTAAGAGGGGACTGGCTCAGCGGGACATTATCTTGGATGCAGAGTGGCAATTACATCCCCAGGTTTTCCAAGAGATCACTATGTGGTTTGGGTACCCAGTTCTGGACCTGTTTGCGACCCATCACTATGCCCAGACAGGGTTTTCTCCCAATAGACCAATAGGAGGGGGCCAGGGGTTTGGATGCCCTGATGATGGAGTGGCCTTAGGGGCTTCTCTATACCTTTCCTCCATCCAGTCTCCTCCTTGCAGACAGTCTGATGGGTACAGCTGTTGAAGGCAGAAGTGATTCTCATTGTCTCATATTGTCTGAGGAGATTGTGGTTTCCAGAGCTCTTGCATCTGTCCAAGGTGAGATCTTGGCACCTGCCTTTTCAGGAGGACCTGTTGATCCAGGGGTCCATTATTCATCCTCATCTGGAGCTATTCCACCTGACAGTGTGGTGACTGAGCAGCTCTGGTTGAAGGAGATCATTTTTGGGGGGGAGAGGTTCTAAACACTCTCGTCTTCCCATAAAACCTCCACAAACAAGACATATAGTTCCACTTGGAAGGTGTTCATTGAGTGGTGCTAAGCCCAGAGGAGGAATCCCTCCCCCAGGGAGCTAGCAGACATCCTGAGATTCCTCCAGTCTGGGTTAGATAAAGGCTTGAGTACTATCATCAAGTGCCAGGCTGCAGCATTAAGTAGCATGCTGGACTGCAGAGGGGATTTTCCCTTGTCCTCACATCCTTTGTTTCGCCGTTCAAGGGGTTAGGCAATGCCATCCTCCAGTGGTGCATCATTTTCCCACATGGAACCTGCATTGGGTGTTATCCACACTAATGGAACCCTTTCAGCCATTAGCCACTTGTGACTTGAAGTTCCGTACACTTAAGACTGAGTTTCTGGTGGCCATTACTTCAGCCCATCATGTTTCTGAAACATTCAGACAGTCAACTCTGTATTTTCCACCAGGACAAGGTGGTTCTCTGTCTGGATCCTTCCTTTGTCTCAAAAATTCTGTTTCATAGATCAAGAGACAGTTCTGCCATCCTTCTGCTAGGGAAAAATTGTGGCATACCTTGGATATCCATACGGCTCTCCATTTTTAACTAGACAGGACAGCCTCATTCAGGAAGACGGAGGCCTTGTTTGTTTCCTTTGGGGGGGTTCCCTTTGGCGTAAGATTTTGTCTTCCTCAATCTCACATTGGCTCAAAGAGGCAATTGTGTTGGCTTATCAGGCTATGGGGAAGGTTCCTCTTGGAGGGCTTACAGCACACTTTTTTAGAGGGGCCTCTACTTCAGCAGCATTGATGGGCAGTTTCCCTATATTAGACATTGGTAGAGTGGGCACGTGGGCCTCTTTACACACTTTTCCCAAATACTATAAAATTGATTCCTGGGCATCTGCTGATGCAGCATTCAGACGTAAGGTTCTGCAGAAAGTGGTATGTGCATGACCGACTGTCCAGAATCCCACCCTGGTAATTTTTGCTCTATTACATCCCAAGGGTCACGACTGTCCTCCAGGAACCTCTGGGGGAAAACAGAAATTCTTACTGTGAATTTCTACTCCCAGGGGTTCCTGGTGGGCAAGACCCTGCCTCTTCATTCTGGACTGTTTGGCCATGCCTGGTTTAGTGGCTTCCGCCACTGCCCTACATGTGGGAAGGCAGTTAGAGTTTCCTGGGGATTTCCTGACCTTTGTTCTACCTGTGGATGCTAACAACTGTTCTTGTTTCTATTTGTTAGCTTGTTTATTCCCTTAAATGTTTTTCAATCTTCTCTAAAGTTCTATGGACCCTGTCGGGATGGCAGACCAGTTGATCTAGTTCCTCTGCTATGCTGGTGGAGTCCTGGGAGGGGGGGTTGAGGGATCATCCTTGCTCCGCTATTTAGTCTGGAGAGCAGGAATGGCCCCTCCCCCTGGGTGAGTCCTTCAGAAGTGGAGCCTGCCTACAGTCAGAGGGAGGTGCCATCCCGAGGGTTAGAACTGCCCTCCAGGGACCCCTGGGAATAGAAATTCATAGTAAGAATTTCCAGTTTTACAGAACAGTCTCCTGCTCCTTCTACACCCTCTTCAGCCAGGGTAGCTGTGGTGCGTCTAGATCCGGTTCTGAAATCCAGAGTAGTGAAGTTACCTTTCATGTGTTCAAAGGTCATCCAGTCTGAGTTCAATACGTCTATGCAATACAAGAGGTCTGTTCCTATGGCTAACAAGTACTATGTATTAGAACAATATCTCATGGATCAGTTGAAGATTCCACTTAATGCAACCATTGCTGGTTTACTGAATCCATCTTTGAATCAGCTGCACAACTTAAAGATGCACTGGAGCGTAAGATAGACTTGGGTCTAAGATGAATCCATGATACTAAAGCCTTTTCTGTCAGAGCGGGTGTAGCAGCCTCTGTTTTTGCGAGGGCCTCATTGCTTTGGATTGAGGACTTACTGGATGGTCCACAACAAGAGCATGCTAGAGCCCGCAAGTTTAAAAAATCCCCTGCCCTTAGGCCTTATGGCTGATGCAACTATGGATGCAGTTCAGTTTTCAGCAAGGTCATTGTCAGCAGCTATTTTCATGCGAAAGTCACTGTAGTTATGCCACTGGGAGGTGAGTGCCACAGCTCTAATTTGGCTTCGGAACCATATGGTAGGGGCACACTCTTTGTGAATGTAGTCCTGGCCACCAGTATTAGAATCAAAAGAAAAGAAATCAATACCTTCAACTAAGGAGGAGAATAAGTGGTCCTTTTAGAGGTCCTTTCATCCTTACAGGCACGGCTGTGGAGTCGGTATGCCAAACCTTCGACTCCGACTCCTCTATTTTTCTGCTGTCCAACTCCGACCACCCAAAATTGCTTCCAACTCCACAGCCCTGGAAAGGGCTGTAAATGTCTTTTTAAATTGGAAGCTCTCATAGGAGCATTTTTATCACTGCCTGAATATGCGCTGATCTTGGCATCACAGCATTTGTCCTCATCTGGGTCCTGTGTCATACACTGACACACAAGATGTTTTCCATCTTATGGTGAAATGCTCAACTACAGCTGATTCATGGGAAGCTTCTTTGACATTTTGAATTTATATTTTTTTTAAATTGTCAATCAAAATTTATTTTGAAGCCGGAGTCAGAACATTTCTACCGACTCCGACTCCACCCAAAATTGCTTCCGACTCCAACTCCACGACTCCGACTCCACAGCCCTGCTTACAGGACCACACAATTCTCCTTTTGAGGGTCCAGACCAGCTAGAAGAAGAAGAGATGGTAGTTCCAACTTCACTTTCTGGAATAGGCAGCGCACTAATACCAAAGGACAACAACACTATTCAGCTAAGTATGGTTCCAGCTATCAGTCATGAGGCAAGGGCTTTGGCTGCAGTTCTGCTCAAACTTGCCTCCAAGGTTTTTTCCATTGCTGCTGTCCTCCCATCTGGAGAATGAGAATCCAAGAGGCAATTCAACATCTCCATTGGATATCAGCAGTAAAGCCTGTCCTCCCACCCCACCCCCCGCCCCAGGAGGTATTCTTGGGCATCTACTCAATTTTCTTTATTGTTCCGAAGAAAGATGGTCTTTCAGAGCAGTACTAGACTTGAAACACCTGAACCAGTTCATCTGGTACCACAGGTTCTGTATGGAGACTCTTATGTTTATCAAGGAGGCTCTGAGGAAGGGGGATTTCCTCTTGTTAATCAATCTCAAGGAGGCCTATCTACATGTCCCTGTCTTCCAGCCCCAGAGCCAAGGTCCCTACAGCTGTAAAAGGAAGCATCGGTTCTACTTCATTGGGCAGAGACTCGCTTGGTCTCCCTTGTGGTGGAGTACCTAAAAGGCAATGGCAACAATCAGGCAGACTGACTAAGCCGGGAACGAATGTAGGAGGAGGAATGGCAGTTGCATCCTCAGGTCTTCAAGGAGAACATGGGACGCTTTGGCAGGGTGAAGATTGATCTGTGCGCTTCCCAACTCAACCATCAGATTGGGAAGTTTTTCTCTCATAACATGGCTCCCACAGCAGAGGCAGTCAACGCCCTCATCTCCCCATGGCCTCCAGGGCTACTGTATGCTTTTCCTCCATTCCAATCACCCCAAGGGTCCTGCAGAAGATCCCGGACAAGAGGGTGAGGCTTTTACTAGTGACACCATTTCGCCTAGGAGGCCATGGTTTTCCGAGATGCTCAGTATAACAATGTTGCCACCATGAAAGGTACCTCACTGGGATGATCTTCTGTCTCAAGGCCATCTTCTCCACCCAGATCCAGCCTGGATGAACCTTCATGTATGGCCTTTGAGAGGCAACAGCTGTTGTAAAGAGGGCTCTGGCCTTTGGTGGCAGCATCTAGACACCATGATGTCATCTACATATTTTCCCACTATCCACTTGTATGAAAGTGTGTGGAGAGTATTCTCAGCATGGTGTTCTAAGAAACAATCATAAGAACATAAGAACAGCCTGCTGGATCAGGCCAGTGGCCCATCTAGTCCAGCATCCTGTTCTCACAGTGGCCAACCAGGTGCCTAGGGGAAGCCCACAAGCAGGACCTGAGTGCAAGAACACTGTCCACTCCTGAGGCTTCCGGCAACTGGTTTTCAGAAGCATGCTGCCTCTGACTAGGGTGGCAGAGCACAGCCATCATGGCTAGTAGCCAATGATAGCCCTGTCCTCCATGAATTTGTCTAATCTTCTTTTAAAGCCATCCAAGCTGGTGGCCATTACTGCGTCTTGTGGGAGCAAATTCCATAGTTTAACTATGCGCTGAGTAAAGAAGTACTTCCTTTTGTCTGTCCTCAATCTTCCAACATTCAGCTTCTTTGAATGTCCACGAGTTCTAGTATTATGAGGGAGAACTTTTCTCTATCCACTTTCTCAATGCCATGCATAATTTTATACACTTCTATCATGTCTCCTCTGACCCGCCTTTTCTCTAAACCAAAAAGCCCCAAATGCTGCAACCTTTCCTCGTAAGGGAGTCGCTCCATCCCCTTGATCATTCTGGTTGCCCTCTTCTGAACCTTTTCCAACTCTATAATATCCTTTTTGAGATGCGGCGACCAGAACTGTACACAGTATTCCAAATGCGGCCACACCATAGATTTATACAACGGCATTATATCGGCTGTTTTATTTTCAATACCTTTCCTAATTATCCCTAGCATGGAATTTGCCTTTTTCACAGCTGCCGCACACTGGGTCAACATTTTCATCGTACTGTCCACTACAACCCCGAGGTCTCTCTCCTGGTCGGTCACCGCCAGTTCAGACCCCATGAGCATATATGTGAAATTAAGATTTTTTTGCTCCAATATGCATAATTTTACACTTGTTTATATTGAATTTCATTTGCCATTTTTCCGCCCATTCACTCAGTTTGGAGAGGTCTTTTTGGAGCTCTTCGCAATCCCTTTTTGTTTTAACAACCCTGAACAATTTAGTGTCGTCAGCAAACTTGGCCACTTGACTGCTCACTCCTAATTCTAGGTCATTAATGAACAAGTTGAAAAGTACAGGTCCCAATACTGATCCTTGAGGGACTCCACTTTCTACAGTCTTCCATTGGGAGAACTGTCCGTTTATTCCTACTCTCTGCTTTCTGCTTCTTAACCAATTCCTTATCCACAAGAGGACCTCTTCTCTTATTCCATGACTGCTAAGCTTCCTCAGAAGTCTTTGGTGAGGTACCTTGTCAAACGCTTTTTGAAAGTCTAAGTACACTATGTCCACTGGATCACCTCTATCTATATGCTTGTTGACACTCTCAAAGAATTCTAATAGGTTACTGAGACAGGACTTTCCCTTGCAGAAGCCATGCTGGCTCTGCTTCAGCAAGGCTTGTTCTTCTATGTGCTTAGTTAATCTAGCTTTAATAATACTTTCTACCAGTTTTCCAGGGACAGAAGTTAAGCTAACTGGCCTGTAATTTCCAGGATCCCCTCTGGATCCCTTTTTGAAGATTGGCATTACATTTGCCACTTTCCAGTCCTCAGGCACGGAGGAGGACCCGAGGGACAAGTTACATATTTTAGTTAGCACATCAGCAATTTCACATTTGAGTTCTTTGAGAACTCTCGGGTGGATGCCATCCGGGCCCGGTGATTTGTCAGTTTTTATATTGTCCATTAAGCCTAGAACTTCCTCTCTCGTTACCGCTATTTGTCTCAGTTCCTCAGAATCCCTTCCTGCAAATGTTAGTTCAGGTTCAGGGATCTGCACTATATCTTCCACTGTGAAGACAGATGCAAAAAATTCATTTAGCTTCTCTGCAATCTCCTTATCGTTCTTTAGTACACTTTTGACTCCCAATAGAGCAGGTGTTAATGAGGTGGTGTTTTTCTTTTAAGATAATCTGCTCTGGGACTCAGGCCTGACACGTTGAAGCGTTGTTGGCTCTTTCGCCAACGCTCCCAAAATCTCTAGAGAGGCCATTGGGATTGCAATGAAACATGAAATGTTTCCTGTATGGAGCCACCATATCTGCTCTACCTACTCAACATCGCTATCCTATGTGGGACTTGCACAAAGTGTTGACAGCTCTTCAGAAGCCTCCCTTTGAGCCCTTCAGCATTGTTCTTCATATTCTCTTGTTCAAAGTCCTATTTTTGGTTGCCATTACCTGCACCCAGGGGGTTTTAGAGCTCAGTGCTCTATCAGTGGATAAAAGATGCTGTCTTTTTAACAAAGATAGGGTCATTCCTCAAACTAATTCCTTCTTTCATCGTAAAGTCCTATCCTCTTTTCACTGTCAGTATGATTTTACCTTCTTTCAGTCCTTCCCCAGTGCATCCCACTGAAAAGCCATGACACTCCTTGGATGTGCATAGGGCCCTGGAAGTCTACATCTCCAGAACAAAGTCCTTCTGCCAGACAGATGCTCTTTTTGTGTCCTTTCACCCTTCCTCTTTGGGGAAGAAGGTGTCCACCTCTACATTGTCCAGATGGATCAAAGCTGTATTGCCCCAGCCTATATATCACTACATATTACACCTCCATCCAAGATTTTGGCCCATTCCACCAGGGCAGCAGCCACACCAGTCACTTTTTCCCTTAATGCACCTCTTCAAGAGGTTTGTCTAGCTGCCACATGGGCGACACTTAACATGTTCATTAAGCATTATAAAATATATGCATATGCCTCAGCTGAGGCTGCCTTTGGGAGAATAATACTGCAGCATGTTCTTCCAGATGAGTAACAGTCCAGTTCTATGCTTCATATTTCCATCCTTCATGAGTCAGCTTTGGTATGTCTCACTTGAGATCCTCTTACACGCATGGGGCAAGAGACATTCGGCCTTATCGTAAAACTGTCTTATATGTGCATAAAGATGATCTCACGGCCGCTCCCTATTGTGTGCTGTACTGGGCCACTGGCTGTATTTTCACTATGTTCATTTTGTTTGTTACAGCAGAAAGTGTTTAGGCTTTGTTTTTGGGTGTGTTGCTGGTCTGTTTTCTCTGGCTTGTCATTAAAGAACTGTTCCCCTCAGAGAAAAGGGGAGTTAGTTGACTCTGCAAAATCAAACAGCACTTGTTCTGCCATCAACCACAAGGTGGAGCTTACATCCCACCTAAGATCATCTTTACATGCACATTGAAGATGGTTTCGCAGTAAGACCAAATGTCTCATCTTGTTATGTGCCTCCAAGTCGACTAAGACTTATGGCGACCCTATGAATCAGCGACCTCCAAGAGCATCTGTCATGAACCATCCTGTTCATCTTACAGGTATACTTAAAATGTAAATGTACTGCCTTCAAGTTAATTCCGACTTATGGCAGCCCTATGAATAGGGTTTTCATGAGGCTGAGAGGCAGTGACTGGCCCAAGGTCACCCAGTGAGCTTCATGGCTATGTGGGGATTCGAACCCTGGTCTCCCAGGTCGTAGTCCAACACTCTAACCATTACACCACACTGGCTCTCACAAGTATACTTAGGATACTCCTAAATTGAAGAACCCCACCTTTTTCTTGAAGGCATCCACCACTGTGCCAATCACACAATAACTGTCTGAAGAGGTGTGGCCAGTCACAAAACACCCATTTCACAGATGGCAGATTTGGCTTAAAGGCAGGCGACTAGCCAAAGAGAACAAGGCAGAGATCAGGTCTAAGGCCTAAAATACAAAACAACTCATTTGGACCAGTTTTCTGCTCCAACAATACACATTTTACAAAAAGGCGAAGTTGTTAAGACTTAAAAGAAAGTAATTTCGGCATGCACCACCACATAGAAAAACACCAACACAGTGACCCCTGCCCCACTTTCTTACCACCACCACCCAGCATCCCACCAACAATCCTTTTCTTCCCTCCCAAGATTACCAGGCAATGTAGATTACAAATGCAAGAAGCCCATCTGGACATCTTAACCCTGATCAGCTCACAATCTGCACCTGCAATTTTTTGCACTGCAAAAAGACCTCTCATTGAAACAAAAAGGTCTCTCCCACCCCTAGAGGTACTCTAAAGATGGCTCTGGAAGGTGGTGCTTTGCTATGTAAAACACCAAGTCTCTCCATAAAGAGATTAGGTAGCAAGAAGCAGGGCAGAACATTGACAAAAGCTGTATTTTTAATTGAGTGCTCCACTACTAACATGGCCTTACATTTCTCCTTTACAATCAGAGGGGCTAGAAACCTCTTTTAAAAACAGAAGCGAAGTTCTATGTTGGGTTCTGGAATTTTGACTTGACTGGTATGAAGCAAGTTATACTCAAAGCTGATCTGTTACAAAATGAGGGTGTATGGGATTTCTTGCACAGCAGAACCATGAACTACAGTCACCTCAGCATGACAGTTCATTTTCACAAAAGCTGTTACCTAGGCTCTCCTACCCTGAACATGCCCTCCCCAAACCCTTTGCAGCACGTTCAACAGAATACTATAAAAACAAAAGGTTTACACAGAATGGCTATATCTCAGAGAAGCTGATCCCAGTCACCCATTAGAAACAGCTCAAGAAATCTTGCAGGGGAAACCCTGGAGACTTCATGTCCTTCTAAAGATTCAGTCTCTTCATTCCACCAGAACAGGTACCAGCCCAATTGTCGACTAGCCAGAGGGAGAATGGGTTCAATCTCCTTGCAAGAAACAAAGCTCAATACTGCTCAGTTCTGCGGACAGCTAAAGTTCTCATGCCACCCCCCTCAGTTACAAATGGTGCAATCACTGCTTTGTCACCAGGATTTTGCAGTTAGCTCTTCCAAAAAGAAGCAGTTCCTAACTCGCAGCAGTACCAATATTCTGACTGCTTCAGTATTTGTTGATACCAAAGATGCGGACACCATGCAGCTGGGGCAGCTTTGGCAAGAGGACACTCAGCAAGGAGGTAGTGTTGATGATGAAGTGCACGGGGTCATATTTGGTATAGAAGCTGGTCAAGATGTAGCTAATGGGAAAAAAACATATTGTGTTAGCTACACAGGCATATAAAAATTGTAACTTTTTTCACAGTGAGCCTTCCTGAATCTGACACTTCTCCAAATAAGAAATAAAACCAGAACAATGTTTTTTTGGCAGTCTTCATACTTTCAGAAACAAATTCCTTCTAAAAAGTATTCTTATTTACTCCTTATATTGCAGGAAAACCACCTCCTACACAGTAATGAACATCGGTTGGAAGGTGAGTGTTACCATTCCTCCTGAGCCCAATCAGGCCACATAGGGCTGTTCTTTTCACCTCAGACCAAAAGGTCCATCTAATCTAGCATCCTATTTTTATCAGTGTCCAGTAAGATGCCTCTAGAAAGCCGACATGAGGAGGTTGAAAGACACTCCCACTAAGTCTATACCAAACATGCATACCTGGTTTTAGCAGCCCTGCAACTGCTTTCCTTTCGATACGAGTGCCACAAACTTTTTCTATTCTTGCCACTGTTCTGTAGAATGCCTTTCCCTCTCCCGTGTTTGAAGCAGCAACCATCAATCGCTTCAGACAGCTTATAAAGACTTATCTTTCTGCCCTAGCTTTCCCGGAGCAAGAGACCCTCGTTTTGTGAGTCTGAATTGATGTTATATTTGTTTTACATACTTTTATACTGCGCTTTTATTGGTTTTAGGTTGTACCTTGTTTGAATTATATGGTTTTCATATGATACACCATTGAGAGAATTTTAAAGTATTAAGCTGTTTATAGATGTTTTTAAATAAAAGAAATAAGATAGGGGTGAGTAACTTGTCGTCTTCCAGTTGTTGAATTCCAATTTCCATCACGCCCAGCCAATGAGGGCCACAGTTTCTCCAACCATTTGAAGAGAACTATCACATTTGTTTCAACTAATGCAACTAACATTGCGGGAAAATAACAGAAAGCTAACCTTATCATGAACTGTCCTTCAGGTCAGCGGAGAGTAGAGCATATAGGAAAGGTTAAGTCCTCCGGGAGGCAGAGGCAAAATACTTTTTACAAAAACTTAATGGCCAGCTAGAATGGTAGGTTACCTTCCTTTACCTTCCAGTTGCTGACAAAGCCTAACCAGCAGAAATGGCTGGCAGCACTAGCTTGCATAATTTGTACAACTTTTCAACTACAGGATAGAAACAAAAGATCAGAACACACAGGAAAGAAGGTTGTTATGGGAGAAGCTCTCTGGTCTTGAGGGTTATTGTTTTACTTGTATGCTCCTAAACTGGGTTGCAGTATTTTAAGTGTATATCTGATTGGTTTTAACATCTTAATCGTTTAATCCTGTTTTAATGCTGATTCTATATGTTTATATGTTTTATATTTTTATAGGTTCTTAATGATAAGTACTTGTTTTTATCTGGACGCCGCCTTCAGTTCCAGTTTGGAAAAAGGGGGGGTATAAATAAAGATAATAATACTATATGCTCCACTCTCTGCTGATCAGAAAGGCACTTCACAGTAAGACCTACTTTCCATTCTTGGTCAGCACAGGAGTGAAGCACACAGGAAAGGGATGTAACAAAGCAGTAACCACTCCATTCTAGGATGGGATGAGAACCCAAGTCACCACTCTTTGTAGTACCTATCTGCCAAAGACTACCTCTGTGGATGCATATTTGTCTACCTTGTAGTCTTTGATGAACGTGGATGGATGAGGCCAGTTGGCAGCCTTGCAAATCTCAAGGGAAACACTTGTGAAGAGCTGCTGACCAGGCATTCCCTAACCGACATGCTGATGGTAGACCTGGAAACCTTGAGTCTCTTGCTTGAAAGACATGAAGAGGCATTCTGACTTTCTGGAAGGCTGGGAGCAGTCTACATATACCCTGAGGACCCCCTCTCACCTCTAGCTTGTGCCATTTCTTCTCCCTGTGATGAATTGGGTTGGGGCAGAAGCTGAGGAGGGCGATGTCCTGATCTTTGTGGAAGGCAGAGTTAACCATCAGGAAATAACCTCCAGTAGAAAGCTGGATCAAGACAGAGCATGACTTTGTCCTGGTGGAACATGCACAGTTTGCCCCCGACTGAGAACCCTCAGTTCTCCCACTTGCCTGGTGGATGTGACTAGGAATACCGTAAGAACATTAGAAGAGCCTGCTGGATCAGGCCAGTGGCCCATCTAGTCCAGCATCCTGTTCTCACAGTGGCCAACCAGGTGCCTGGGGGAAGCCCGCAAGCAGGACCCGAGTGCAAGAACACTCTCCCCTCCTGAGGCTTCCGGCAACTGGTTTTCAGAAGCATGCTGCCTCTGACTAGGGTGGCAGAGCACAGCCATCATGGCTAGTAGCCATTGATAGCCCTGTCCTCCATGAATTTGTCTAATCTTCTTTTAAAGCCATCCAAGCTGGTGGCCATTACCGCGTCTTGTGGGAGCAAATTCCATAGTTTAACTATGTGCTGAGTAAAGAAGTACTTCCTTTTGTCTGTCCTCAATCTTCCAACTTTCAGCTTCTTTGAAAGTCCACGAGTTCTAGTATTATGAGAGGGAGAAAAACTTTTCTCTACCCACTTTCTCAATGCCATGCATAATTTTATACACTTCTATCATGTCTCCTCTGACCCGCCTTTTCTCTAAACTAAAAAGCCCCAAATGCTGCAACCTTTCCTCATAGGGGAGTCGCTCCATCCCCTTGATCATTCTGGTTGCCCTCTTCTGAACCTTTTCCAACTCTATAATATCCTTTTTGAGATGCGGCGACCAGAACTGTACACAGTATTCCAAATGCGGCCACACCATAGATTTATACAACGGCATTATGATATCGGCTGTTTTATTTTCAATACCTTTCCTAATTATCCCTAGCATGGAATTTGCCTTTTTCACAGCTGCCGCACACTGGGTCAACATTTTCATCGTGCTGTCCACTACAACCCCGAGGTCTCTCTCCTGGTCGGTCACCGCCAGTTCAGACCGCATGAGCATATATGTGAAATTAAGATTTTTTTGCTCCAATATGCATAATTTTACACTTGTTTATATTGAATTTCATTTGCCATTTTTCCGCCCATTCACTCAGTTTGGAGAGGTCTTTTTGGAGCTCTTCACAATCCCTTTTTGTTTTAACAATCCTGAACAATTTAGTATCGTCAGCAAACTTGGCCACTTGACTGCTCACTCCTAATTCTAGGTCATTAATGAACAAGTTGAAAAGTACAGGTCCCAGTACTGATCCTTGAGGGACTCCACTTTCTACAGCCTTCCATTGGGAGAACTCTCCGTTTATTCCTACTCTCTGCTTTCTGCTTCTTAACCAATTCCTTATCCACAAGAGGACCTCTTCTCTTATTCCATGACTGCTAAGCTTCCTCAGAAGTCTTTGGTGAGGTACCTTGTCAAACACTTTTTGAAAGTCTAAGTACACTATGTCCACTGGATCACCTCTATCTATATGCTTGTTGACACTCTCAAAGAATTCTAATAGGTTACTGAGACAGGACTTTCCCTTGCAGAAGCCATGCCGGCTCTGCTTCAGCAAGGCTTGTTCTTCTATGTGCTTAGTTAATCTAGCTTTAATAATATTTTCTACCAGTTTTCCAGGGACAGAAGTTAAGCTAACTGGCCTGTAATTTCTGGGATCCCCCCTGGATCCCTTTTTGAAGATTGGCATTACATTTGCCACTTTCCAGTCCTCAGGCACGGAGGACCCGAGGGACAAGTTACATATTTTAGTTAGCAGATCAGCAATTTCACATTTGAGTTCTTTAAGAACTCTTGGGTGGATGCCATCTGGGCCCGGTGATTTGTCAGTTTTCACATTTTCTTTAAGCCTAGAACTTCCTCTCTCGTTACCACTATTTGTCTCAGTTCCTCAGAATCCCTTCCTGCAAATGTTAGTTCAGGTTCAGGGATCTGCCCTATATCTTCCACTGTGAAGACAGATGCAAAAAATTCATTTAGCTTCTCTGCAATCTCCTTATCGTTCTTTAGTACACTTTTGATTCCCTTATCATCCAAGGGTCCAATCACCTCCCTAGATGGTCTCCTGCTTTGAATGTATTTATAGATTTTTTTGTTGTTGGTTTTTATATTCTTAGCAATGTGCTCCTCAAATTCTTTTTTAGCATCCCTTATTGTCTTCTTGCATTTCTTTTGCCAGAGTTTGTGTTCCTTTTTATTTTCTTCATTCGGACAAGACTTCCATTTTCTGAAGGAAGACTTTTTGCCTCTAAGAGCTCCCTTCACTTTGCTCATTAACCCTGCTGGCATCTTCTTGGCCCTGGTGGTACCTTTTCTGATCTGCGGTATGCACTCCAGTTGAGCTTCTAATAGAGTGTTTTTAAACAACTTCCAGCATTTTCAAGTGATGTGACCCTCTGGACTTTGTTTTTCAGCTTTCTTTTCACCAATCCCTTCATTTTTGTGAAGTTTCCTCTTTTGAAGTAAAATGTGACCATGTTGGATTTTCTTGGCAATTGGCCATTTTACATGTATGTTTAATTTAATAGCACTATGGTCACTGCTCCCAATCGGTTCGACAACACTTACATCTCGCACCAGGTCCCGGTCCCCACTGAGGATTAAGTCCAGGGTTGCCGTCCCTCTGGTCGGTTCCATGACCAACTGGTCTAGGGCATAATCCTTTAGAATATCTAGACATTTTGCTTCTTTGTCATGACTGGAACACATATGCGGCCAGTCTATGTCCGGGTAGTTGAAGTCACCCATTATTACCACATTTCCTAGTTTGGATGCTTCCTCAATTTCATATCTCATCTCAAAGTCTCCCTGAGCATTTTGATCAGGGGGACAATAGATCGTTCGCAGTATTAAATCACTCCTGGGGCATGGTATCACCACCCACAACGATTCTGTGGAGGAGTCCACCTCTTTTGGGGTTTTGAGCTTGGGGTACCGTCTTGAGAGTGAGGCACTAGTTTGAAAGAAGTAGGGCAGGAAACCTGAGCAGAAAGGGAAGGGGTGGGAGGATGTACAGAAGCCTTTGGGGCCAAGGGGCTGACAGAGCATCTGCCTCCAGGGCCTTGGAACATCAACATTGGGATATAAATGTTTTCAGTTGGTTGTTCAGAAAAATAGAAGAGAGCCCATTTCTGGGTGATTGAGAGGAACACCTTCTTGTAAAGTTCCCATTCTTCCTAGTGAATAGTCTCCCTACTCAGGTAGTTGGCCTGTATGTTCAAGGTCTCCTTCACATGAATGGTTGAAATGAACAGGAGGTGTAGCTCCGCCCAACTGAACAGGAGATTGCTTTCCTCCTGGAAAGAACCTGATTCGGTTCCCAACCCCCCAGCAGATTGATGTGGACCTTAACTGTAACATTGTCCATTCTGATCAGGATGTGAAAATGTTCAATGAGGGGAAGGATCTCTGAATGCTAAGTGGATAGCCCTGAACTCCAGCCAGTTTATGAGCTTACTCAGTTTTGCTTCCCTCCACTTCCCCTGGGTGAAAAGAAACTGACAAGTTGTCCCCCAACCCCTGAAGGTGGCATTGGTGGGGATGACCATAGCTGAGGACAAGTACTTTCAGCAAATAAGCTTCCTGCCTCTATCACTGGAGGGAATCCCTGACCTTCTTGGGTACACTGATGGGCCAATTCTGCCATTGAACTATCTGCTTCTATAGTAGCAAGAGGAACCACTACCACACCCTAGGATGGAACTGGGTCCAGGGTACAAGATCGATAAGAGGCAATCATGGATCTCTGAAGTTTGGCTTGAACCATTAGGGGAATCGGGGGGGGGGAGACAAGGAGGGAAGAGACCTGGGTCTAGAGTTTGGTGACTTGTTCCTGGGACAGGAAGATCTAGCTTAGAGTGTCTAGAACTACCCCATATCCTGTACCTGCTGGGCAGGTTCCTGGTGGCTCTTGGACCCATTGGTGACAAAACCAGAGTCCTCCATGCACTGCAGGGTGATCTCCCTATCCTTCTTGGCCTCAGTGCTCGAACCAGGTCATCAAGGCAGGGCTAGAGGTGTATTCCCTGGGTGCACAGGTGAGCCACTACTGTCACCATAAACTTGGTGAACACCCAGGGGGAGGGAGGGGAGGCTAAAACAGAACGAATGGCATGGCCCTGTTCCTGGGTGGCTTGTTGCCATGGCCAAGTGGAGGAAATGGCAGTAGCAAGCCCATATGGGGTTGTGGAAATATGATTCCATTAGTTCTTGGACTCCAAGCCCCTTGGTTGAATGGCTTCTGCAATGGATCCGAGGGTTTCCATTTTAAACTTCTTGAGATGGACGAATGTGTTCAAAAATTTCAGGTCCAAAATATTGGGAAAATCACTGCTGCATTTCGGAACTGTGAAGAACACAGAAGATCCTAGAGAAGCACTGATCTTCTGGAACAGGTTCTATAGTCCTTATGTTGAGAAGATAGGTAATGGCATCCAGAGTCCTCTGAAGCCTTTCCAGGTTCTGTGTGGGAGGTGCAGCCAGCCACTTGTGTCTTGGAATTGTCATAAATTCAAAGGAGTAGCCTAATTTGATGGTGTCTAGGATCCACCAATTTAATGTGGAGGTTGCCCAAGCAGCCGCATGAGGAGCCAGGTGTCATGCTTGGCATTGAACTTGGGGTGGTGGGACTGCTTGTTGAAGTGGTCCGAAGAGCCAGAGTGGTTCTGTTGGTGGGAGGAGCTCCAGGAGGTATTCCAGGAGCCCTGAAACTGGTGCATGGTTCTGCAGGTGGAAGGGTACCACATGAGCCAAAGGACTGTGACCTCTTCTTACATGTCTTTGTTTTCTCTTCCTTTAGGACAGAGGGTAATACTTTCTTTTCTTTGACTTCCACCAGGTACTGTTCCCGAGGTTTTCTGAACAACTTACCGCCTGAGAAGGGAAGCACAGACAGACTGGCCTTGGAGTAATGATCCACCCCCACCCCCCAATTGTTTGAGCCACAAATTATGTTTGGCTGTGAGGACATAACCTAAAGAACAAGCAGAATACAGCGATGTAGCCGTAGAGGAGTCTGCTAAGAATTCTGCAGTCTTGGTTAGCTTGTCTCTCTCCAAGATGTTTGGCTTCAGGAGGACCTTCTGAGATGAGTGATTGCCCACTTAACTGCAGCCCTGGCCATGAAGGAATTGGCTGAGTTTGCCCTCAAAGCCAGAGCTGAGGACTAGTGGGTGTGATGGAGGGCAGCATCGCTATGCCTGTCTCCCTGCTCACTTAGCACATCACCCCCTTCCTTGGGAATAGCAGTTCCCTGCCCCCCCCAGGACAAAAACCACTTTTTCAATGGATGGCATCTTAAGGCCATCCGTGATAGTATTAGGTAGAGTGTAAAGCAAGTGAGGAGCTTTGGGTTCAGTTTGATGTTCCCATTCTTCCGTGAGGATGTCTTTAAAAAAAACTTAGGGAAGGGAAGAACTACATGGTGAGTCCCAGCTCTGGGGAACACATTGAAAGAGCCCCAATCTGCCGCCTCCTGATCCTCAGAGTGGGTGCTAATCTCCTCTAGCTGAAGAGAGGCTCTGGCCTTGCATGCCATTATGGAATAGAAGTCTATCTGGTAAAAGTGCTTGAGGGTGGTCATCACAGAACGCTTTCCCTTTTCCGTCTCTGACTCTGAAGAGTCAGATGTAGAAAAGTCCCCCTCTCCTGATCTTGAATAGGAGCCAAAAGGCAAAAGGTCTGAGCTACTGGGAAGCAACCACCCTACTGTAAGGGAGAGGTGTCATTTGGTCCACTTCTACTCCTTGCAATTGATGCTATCCTTAAACCAGGATAGTAGACCTTTCTGCTTGTTTTTCCCCTTCTCCCCTTCATCTAGTAGCTACCTGGCCAGGGGGAGTGGGAAGGATTGAGATGGAGGAGGAGATCGGGATCGATGATGCCTGAATCATTTGTGCTTATACAAGCATGACCAGAGTTTAGCTGGAGAGGATGATGCCCTGTGTGCCAACTCCCTATTAAGCCAGGACATAATAAGAGAAGGGAAGTCTGCAGGCTTGCTCTGCTTTCAGGCTTCCCCTGCCTTTTGGAGAGGCATGGGCATCTTCTTACCCTCCCGCAATTAGGTGGACAGTATCTGAGAAACTGAAACTACTTCAGGAGAATCCAAAATAGTGCCCGCAAGAGACACCAGCATTGCTAGTGGGTTTCCTGCATTATGCTTGCTCAAATCCCTCCCCCCCACCTGAGAGACATTTGGGACAGAGGATGATCCCTTAGGTGGAAACTTATCTCAGGCAACTTAAGAGTCCCTCCCTGTGAAAGAATACCATCCCTTTAGAAGTGCCTCCCTTTCAAATGAAGCCTGGTACCTGTCAAAGGAGTGCCAACGTTGAAGAGAATGCTGTGTCAGAGGGTAAGGAGCTATCTCTGCAGCCCCAAATGGACTCCAAACAACCTTCCCGGGAGCTAACAGTAAGGTACACAGGAGGGGCTTGGGAATGATCCTGGCTGCCTCCATGTAAGAGTGTCTCCAAGTGCTGCTGAAAATTGTGTCTTCCTTCTCCTTCCCCCCCCTTTCTACCTAGTTGCTGATGGGTGAGAGAAGAGAAAAAAGGAAACGATGAAGGAAAAATCCAAACTCACTGTAAAAAAAACAGTATGCAAAGCAAAAAGTGACCCCTGCACTCCAGAGTGGAGATGCAGGAGTAAGTGCTGACTCTACTATCTTGCTGGAAGCAGAATCAAGACCAGAAGTTCAAGGAAGGTCACCTCACTTCTGGCTAGCCACTAAAGCTTTCTTAGAAAGTGTTTTGACTGTCTCCCAAAGGAGTTAACCCTCTCCTGTATGCTCCACTCTTCCACTGACTGAGAAGTAACAATTTGCAAGGATCTCTCAGGATCTATGGACTATGAAAGAAGAGGATAACTGAATTTTATACCTATCAGATTGTCCCTTAGAATGTGGCCAAGATGGTCCTTGTCAAAGTGTAAAATGTACTTCCCTGCCAAACTCTTAAGTTTTTTGTTCTCATTCATTGTTAGGGGCTCACTGGCATCACTGGACCAAACAACTAAAGAAGTAAAGTTGAAGCATGATAAGGAACAAACAGGCAGTTTCAGATATAAGGACGTGATGAGACATAGCCAATGACCTCTGAACATCAATTGTTTAAGTTTGCTAGCTTTTGGCAAACTAATCAGGGGTGCTTAACTAAAAAGCAGAATGAAGCAATTCCTGGCACTTACAGGACAATAGGTGAGATGCTCAGGAATTTGCGAGAGGAGGTCCACTGTGTACCATAGTCAATCTGCTCCCAGTGTGTGAGGAGGCGATCCTTGCCCTGGTCCGGTGTTTCAAAGGGCGTTCCTTTCACTGTGTGCAGGAGCCAATACATTGCCTGAGGGGAGGTGGGGGGAAGGAAGAAGTGAAGAAGGATCACAGCCTTGCTTCCCTTCTTTTGTTAGGATAGAAGGAAAGAGGACATCAAGGGAGTAGTAAAAGCTTCTTACGTACTAAGACTAAAAGGGAGAGGAATTATTTGAGAGTTCAGCACAGAATGATAACAAATTTTAGCCAGAGATTTCATACTCCAAGATCTGTGATGACAGGCAAGGCTTCTGTTTGGGTAAAATCAGAAAGAACACACACCCTTAATATTAATGCAACCTAGGCAGTGGGGGTAGAAACCCCTTTTCAGCTCAAGGACCACATTTCCTTCTAGGAAACCTTCTGGGGGGTCCATACCAACAGTGGGCAGGGACAGAAGCAAAAGTGGGAGGAGCAATGGATATAATTTTCATCTTTGTACAGTAAGCTAGTTTCTACACACACTCATATTCTTCTCTGTATTCTACCCAGAGAAACAAGGGGCACTATTAGAGTTCAAGGACACAATCCTGCCAGGCAAAAACACTCAAGGGGGCTACCAAGCGGAGCCACTGACAGTTTGGGGCTGGGGAGGGGGTGTACCTGAAGAGAGCCCCAATAGCAAGATAGAGGTCTGGATGGCTGAAGACCTGAGGTTCCCCACTCCTGCTCTAGAGAATGCCCTAAAGGCCTAGGTACAAAAAATGGAACTGGGATCCATGAGCTGATCAGCCCGTAATAGGAGTTTTGACCTACCAGGTTATGGATGATGTTGGTCAAGGTCCACACCACAGGAACGCTAAAGAAGGGGATGCTGAGAAGGATGATGTGGAGGACAGCCACCAAGATGCTATAAGCCAGCCAAATACCTCTGCTGTTCATTACTCGGGTGTTGGGATTCACCTCACTATGGGCCACCCCAACATTCATGCTGAAGAGGAAAAAAAGATATATTGGATTCAAATATATACGCACCAGGAAATGGACTAGTTTACACAAACACAGGTTCAGTTCTCTATGCAAGCTCAATACCTTCCTTTGGCATCCAAATTCACCCTTTGTAGACTTCCGCAGCTGATACATAACCCTTGTCTCTGAACATGAGCCATCCTCACTCAGAACCTCCTGAAGTTTAGTCTCAGACAATGGAACCACAGCAAAGTACTCTCTCACCTTAGTGCAAAAACTGCTTAGATAACCATGCCTTCCAAACCTAATTTCCTTTCAAAAACTTGGGGTGTGGGGTGGGTTTACAAATATGAAAGAATCCTACCTGGGAACAATTCCACTTACCTTTCATATTCCTCTCTTCCTACAGTTAGTCAACAGCTAGGACTCCTAGTCAAAAGAGTATTGGGTTGACATATGCACCAATAAAATGTCACTTGAATCAGGGACTGCTCACTAGACTGCGAGGGATTCAGAGACAAAGGCAACTGTTCCCCATGTCTTACTAACTGTTATTTGTCTAATGATTCAAAATGCAGAGGCTCTTGCACCTCAAAGGATGAGTGATCTGGAACTATGTGCCAGAGTAGCTACTGACAGGGAGAATAAGGTAGACAGCTGGAACACCCATTTTCTCAGCTCTTCAGCAAAGAAGAGTCAGGTGCTATGATGAGAGCGAAGGTTCTGCAGCAATGGTTATTATTTCCACATTGAGGCCACAGCCAAGATTCTGAATGTAACAGAGTTCTACAACTAATAGACAAACTCCATCATGAATAGCATTTACCGCACAAGCAGCTTATTAGACTGTACTCCTCACTTATGCTATACAGTGGTTTGGATTCTGTGGCATGATCTACTTAAAAGCTTCCTTGGTGGATATAGATAGTTATGGCAGGACACCACATGTGATTAATCTACAAGATCATGTTCCCAGCTATTAAAAGGTACGACACTACCTTCTAAAATACATGGAGAACATCCCAGAGTAGACATTTGCCTCTTACTGTGAATCTTGATTGCTCACCTACAAAACCTTTCCGTTTCCCCATCCTCAGTTGGTACCCATGGGCTTTATCATGAAACAAAAACAGTTAACCAGTTGTCCTTTGATCTCTTCAAAGTCTATGACAGGAGTAAAAACTATAATTAGATTTTGACAGTGCCTACTCAAGAAAGGAGACTATTCAAGGCCTTGTAGCTCAATGGATTTATGCTGTAAGCAGCTATTCCCAACCATTTCAGGCCTCTGGGCACATGTTAAAACTGGCAAAACTGTTGTTTCATACACGACAACCTAGTTTATTAGCTACAATAGAATGCTTCTTCCAAGCCTAATTTTAGTGAGGGGAGCTAGGGAAGGCCTCTGCAGGCTCATCTGTGCCCATAGGAGCTACATTGGCAACCACTGTGTGAAACAGTAGGATATTCCTATATTCCTATTTTCTGGTCCTTCCATTTCAGCCAACCAAAGGAAGCACCTAGTTCAATGGTAAGCACTTACTGTGGATGGCAAGAAAGTTCTAGGTTCTGTCCCTGGCACCTCCAGGAAGGTCCCCTATCTGAAACCTTGACTGCTGTTATCAGTCAAAGTAAAATCAATAATATTAAGTTACATGACCCAGTGCTCGGGCAGCTTCCCACGAAGTCCTTGATCGTGACCAATTGTAATATACTACCTTTGAACATTGCTCTTAAAATACTTGGAAGAAACAAATCACCAGAAACAGATGGCATACTAATAGAGTTGCTACAAGTTACTGAGACTGAACCTGTCCAAACTTTGACAACAATTGGTCAAGTAATATGGAAAACTAAACAATGGCCCACAGACTGGAAGCGTTCAATATATAACCCAATTCCAAAGAACGGGGATTCCAGGGAATGCAGTAATTATCAAACTATTGCCTTAATATCCCATGCAAAGTAATGCTCAAGATTCTATAACAAAGGCTCTTACCATATATGGAGAGACAAATGCCAGAAGTCCAAGATGGATTTAGAAAAGGAAGAGGTACCAGAGATCGTACCGCAAACATACGTTGGATAATGGAACAGACCAATAAACTTCAGAAGAAAATCACCCTGTACTTTATAGATTACTGCAAAGCCTTTG
Organism: Rhineura floridana; assembly: GCF_030035675.1. NCBI lineage: Eukaryota > Metazoa > Chordata > Lepidosauria > Squamata > Rhineuridae > Rhineura > Rhineura floridana. Next base: position 40,160,249 of record NC_084482.1, read on the forward strand.
ATTGTGTAGATCATGAAAAACTATAGAATGCTTTAAGAGAAATTGGGGTGCCACAGCATCTGATTGTCCTGATGCGCAATGTATACCCTGGACAAGAGGCTACCATAAGGACAGAATATGGAGAAACAGACTGGTTCCCAATTGGAAAGGGTGTGCCACAGGGGTGTATTTTATCACCCTATTTGTTTAATCTATATGCAGAACACATCATACGGAAAGTGGAATTGGACCAAAATGAAGGTGTGAAAATTGGAGGGAGAAATATGAATAATTTAAGATATGCAGACGATACCATACTACTAGCAGAAACCAGTAATGATTTGAAATGAATGCTGATGAAAGTTAAAGAGGAAAGCACAAAAGCAAGACTACAGCTCAACATCAAGAAGACTAACGTAATGACAACAGAAGATTTATATAACTTTAAAGTTGACAACGAGGACATTGAACTTGTCAAGGATCATCAATGCCTTGGCACAGTCATTAACCAAAATGGAGACAATAGTCAAGAAATCAGAAGAAGGCTAGGACTGGGGAGGACAGCTATGAGAGAACTAGAAAAGGTCCTCAAATGCAAAGATGTATCACTGAACACTAAAGTCAGGATCATTCAGACCATGGTATTCCCAATCCCTATGTATGCATGTGAAAGCTGGACAGTGAAAAAAGCAGATAAAACAACTCGTTTGAAATGTGCTGTTGGAGGAGAGCTTTGCACATCCCATAGACTCCAAAAAAGACAAATAGTTGGGTGTTGGAACAAACTAAACCAGAATCATTGCTAGAAGCTAAATGATGAAACTCAGGTTATCATACTTTGGACACATAATGAGAAGACCTGACTCACTAGAAAAGATAATGCTGGGAAAAACAGACAGGAGCAGAAAAAGAGGAAGGCCAAACAAGAGATGGATTGATTCCATAAAGGAAGCCACAGCACAGACCTGAACTTACAAGATCTGAACAGGGTGGCTCATGACAGATGCTATTAGATGTCGCCGATTCATTGGGTCGCCATAAGATGTAATCGATTTGAAGATACATAACAACAACAACACCTTTGAACATGTGATTTGGTTGTAAGGAGATAGACCATGTCTCTGCCATACTATTATATAAGTTGCACTCCCATCGCTACCCATGACATCCGGGGTGCAACGCAGGCTCCCTCTTTCCCACCTAACTTTCCACCTTCCCGTGCAAACCTCAGCGTCCCACCTCTTCCCTCCCCTCTCACCTAGGCAGCCACCCTCAGCCCTAGACCTAGACCTACGCGGGTGGTTCGGGGGCAGCGTCTTCTTTCTACGGCGAGAACAAAAGGCCCGGCGGCGACAGCTTCTTCCACATGCAGCAGCACCGCAAGAAATATGCAGGAAACAATCCGTCACGTCCGCCTTAAATCAGCCAATAGGTGAATCGTCCAGCCGCCTTCCTCCCTCCCCATTGGTAATCCTCGATTGCACCTCTTTACCTCTTTCCCGATAAAAGTAGCCAATGAGACAGGGGGATGTTGGAAGGTACAAAGTTCAAGTGAAAGTCTGGTCAGGATTGGGTGGAAGACGGAGCTGGCAGGCACGGTTCGCTACCGGCGGCGGAGGGGAGTGTTTAAGGGAGGCGAAGATAAGATGGCGGCGGAAACAGTAGAACTGCACAAGTTAAAGGTACTGAGGCCAGTCTGAGGGGGTGGAACGGGTCTCTCATAGTCTGAGGGGAACAGGGACTGGCTCCTTCCTCCCGCTGTAGCCTGGCGGCGGAAACACCTTTACCTGAAGAAAGGAGCTGCTTTCCTCTTTGTGCGGGTTTGCGCCGTCAGACCAAGCGAGGCGTCGTTTTCAAGCTTGGGCGGGAAAGAGGCGCCGCGCTTCCCTTTGAGTTGACTTGCCTTGCCCTCTCTCGACCTGTCCTTGAAATACGGGTATTATCCCCCTTTTCTCTCACCACCTCAAATTTCTCTGTTGGTTGGTAATTACCGTGTATCCTTACTTCATCTGCGTCTGCTTACTCGGAAGTAAAACCCACTGACTTCGAGGGAGCTTGGCCCCTAAATGTAAATGTACTGCCTTCAAGTCGATTCCAACTTATGGCGACCCTATGAATAGGGTTTTCATGGTAAGCAGTATTCAGAGAGGGTTTACCATTGCCTTCCTCTGAGGCTGAGAGGCAGTGACTGGCCCAAGGTCACCCAGTGAGCTTCATGGGTAGTAACTGTATATTGGTCTGCAGCCTTGCAATTTCGGGCTTTTAATTATTATTAACTTATTTTAAAGATTTTAAAAAACCACCACCACCCTTTGGCTTTAATTATCCCCAAGGCAGCTTATAGGAAACTTTAACAATTCAATGCAAAGCAATCATCTCTCTTTTTAGTGGCGCAGGATGTGGTGTTAACCCAAACTTCCCTAATCTGGTGCCCTCCATATCTTGTTTGAACTTCAGCTCCCATCAGCTCTGATCATTGACTATGTTGGCTAGGGCTGATGGGAGTTGAAGCCCAGCAACATTTGAAGGGCGCCAGGTGGGGGAAGACTGTGTTATCATAATCTGGACCAACAGAACCAATTTTCTTTCCAAATCATAATTTAGAAGCCTGTTTCTGGAATGATTGCTAATTGCTACTAACCCATCTAGATACTGAGGAAATGTGAGTGGCATGTCTTGCATCCTTGTTACTCACTGTGAGGCATGAGCTGCTCTAGGAATAAACAAACCTGTGCCCATTTATCAAGGAATAATTACCATTGAACATAGTAGGATTTGCTTCTAAGCAAACATTGATGGATCCAGCTATACAGTCCTGACCTGTTTTCCTCTCAATTTGCATTCTGACTTTTCTGTCATTGCCCTTAGTTCCGGGCAGCCTGTATTCCAGTCTGTTTTCCAAACTTCCTGCCATGAAATGCTTTAGTAAAGTTATGGAGCTTAAATCTGGGAACCCAGGAACTTCATAATATGGAATAAATGTTTAGTATTATTAATTATTTAACACATGTTTACCTCACACCAGCAAGAAAGGGTCCCAGAATGGCTTATATAAAATCAGTAAAACCAAGACAGTTCTTTGGAGAAGCGATTCATTTATCCTAAACCCTGATGAGTCACTTAGTAGATCACTCCTTTGTTTTTATCTTGTGGCTGGCCTAATCTTTGAGTCTTCAGAATGGATATACCCAATAGTGAGGATGATATTGGGATAACTTTTTAATTAAGTGTTTAAAATTATTGTAACCCGCTGTGGGACCTTTGGGTGAAGAGCTGATGATGATGATGATGATGATGATGATATGGTGGCTTTTTACAATAAAAAAACCCACTGGATAGTGTTGCCATATTCTTCCCCAGAGATGGTCCCTATATTTATATATACTCCAGAGGTGCTGGGAGAAGATGCAGCATGAAGGGACTGATAAAGAGAGAAGGCAGGATATGTAGCAGCTACAACTTTTTTTCATTTTACTAGTGTCACAATCAAATGTACTTGGGAGCAAAAGAAAATTCAATACTCCCTCACACCGTTGCTGCAATTAAATAACACACAACAAAGAAGTAGATGTTATAAAATGTAAGAAATAAATAGATTTGATCACTTTTAACAAACATTTGCTTTGCACCACACATCTCTCTCTGTCTGTATAAAGGTAAAAGCATATATTCATACTTCATTCATAGTAATTTCAAAAGTTTGACTGTTAATGTCCCCATCCTCACATTTGCAACTGCATGTAATGTCATTGTGGGAGAGCATTTCAAGTTATAGCCACTGCTAGGGGCATGGGCAAGCCTGTCTACTCTGTTGTAGTTGTTAGGGTCCCTAACTTTGTGTCTCCCATAAGCATATTTTGAATTTTGAGGAAGTGTTGAGAGTGCCATTCCAAATGGTTGCCATGTGGATGCATAACCATTCACAAAACACCCACTGCACAGAAGAAGACCTTCTCTCATGGCTGCTCTTTTTCGTGATCTCCATTTCTGCCTATGAACAGGCACAGCCACTTTTCCCTTTGTCTCTTCCTCTTTCTTCCCTTTGGTGTCTGCTGACATCTGTTGAAAACACCTCTGGAGTCTCTTCTCCAATCAGCATGATAAGGAGATCTTAGTAAACAATGTGGGCAGCTAGCAAGGAGGAACTGAGGCTGCTTTCCCATGTTTATATACTTGATCAATCATGGAGGGAAGCTGCAAACCTGGTGGGCACCTTGGTAGGCCTTTGTGGGTGTCATGACACTCCTGGGCATTGCGCTGGGGAAGCCAGCAGTAGCATGTTAGATGGAAGGAGAGCACACAATGGAGGAGGATGTAATAATTGATTCAAACTACAAATTTAGAGGAGATCTAGTGGAAGAGCATAGAGTTGTGATGGTTGTCACTTGCACAAACATTGAGCAGTTGCAAGCAGGGCTGTGGAGTCGGTACGCCAAACCTTCGACTCCAACTCCTCTATTTTTCTACTGTCTGACTCCACCCAAAATTGCTTCTAACTCCACAGCCCTGGAAAGGGCTGTAAATGTCTTTTTAAATTGGAAGCTCTCATAGGAGCATTTTTATCACTGCCTGAATATGTGCTGGTCTTGGCATCACAGCACTTGTCTTCATCGGTCCTGTGTTATACACTGACACACAAAATGTTTTCCATCTTGAGTTATGGTGAAATGCTCAACTACAGCTGACTTCATGGGAAGCTTCTTTAACATTTTGAATTTATATTTTTTTAAATTGTCAATCAAAATTTATTTTGAAGTCGGAGTCGGTACATTTCTTCCAACTGCACCCAAAATTGCTTACGACTCCGACTCCACAGCCCTGGTTGCAAGGGAAGTGGGTATTTTGTTGGGGGCGGAGGTATCATTTTCCCAGGAACAAAATATTTCTAGGTGCATTTTGAGAGAAGACTTCCTTGAGGGAAGACACAGCTACAAGCATTTCTAGCTGTTTATACTCTTTGGGCTGGTTCAGAGATAACATTAACAATTTCTTAAAATGTGACTAAAGAGATCAGAAGTAGGCCATGGTATTTGCATGCTCACTCCTTCTCCAGCACAAATTTCCCCTATCTTCCCCCGCCAGCATGAATTATGGTTGTAAACCATCACTAAGCAGTTATAAATCTTAATTAAAAGTGAATCTTGGTTTAACATTTACCATGATTTAAGATTAGTGCTGGCATTAAAAGGCTGAGGGAATTCTTGCCAGAAACTGGGGGAGCTAGGTGGAGGGAGTACTGTATATTCTCCTGTGGCCTGCCACTCCCAGTTGTTTAACCATCACTTATATCTGCATGGCATTAAAATTTAAGGGAACGTGAAACATTGCTGCCTTCCTAGAAATACGTAGTTTCTGAACATGTTCTCTGAAGGTTATAGTTGCCACCTTTTTTTCTTGCTCTTGGAACAGCAGCCTGACGCAGAAATTTAGCAAATGAAGCTTTTCATGAAGATGGAGATGAAGTGAAAGAAAAGTATTACCAGCTAAATTTCTGCTTGTTAGGCACTGTTAAAAGCACAAGAATCCTGCAATGAAAGAATTGTAGTTATACTGCTGTGTACATATTTTGTAAATTTGAAAATGTAAACTGCTGCGATTTGCTATAAGAAAGGTGGAGTCAATAATTCTTTTATTGGATTGTGCCAGTTGGTTTTATGACCATAGTCCTAAAGGATTGGACCAAATGTAATAAACAGATAGTGCATCAAATGTGTTAATGGAGAACTCTTGAAAATCAAATAGGACTTGCACTTACATTGCAGAACTATCATTCCTACCATAGAAGAGAGCCATTCTACAGTCTCCAGGACAGTAAATGATTTGATTTTTTTCCACTAGTCAACTTTATTAACTATTCTGAGAAGAACTTCCAGTTTTGGTCTTGTTTTGCTGCAGACTCCTGCAAACTCTCTTTCAAATATCATAAAACTGAGTGATATAAAAATCCGAGAAGACCCTATGTTCTCCATTTCACAACAAGGCCTTTCACATAATATCCAGTCATTACCTTTATTGCTTTTTTGGGGTACATTTCCCCTTCCTAATCTGTAGGAAACTACACTTTATTGAGGCAAAGTTTATTTTACTTTACAGCTTGCTGAACTGAAGCAAGAATGTTTAGCCCGAGGCCTGGAGGCAAAAGGAAACAAGCAGGATCTCATCAACAGACTCCAGACCTATCTTGAGCAGCATGGTATGTTCCTGTAGTACTTTCTTGCTACATTCTGGCAATGACCTTCTAACAAGATTGAATGGAGTCCAGCAGAGACTACTTTAAGCATTTAAACAAATGTGTTCCTTTGCAGATGCTCCTAGCAAAGAGAAATTTCCTGGTTTTGGTCTTGCTGTTCTAGGGCCATAGTCAAAGTTTCCCTGTTGGATCTCAGTTTATTAAATGTTCTTGATATAAAGTTCCAAAATGAATAAACAAGACACTGGCTACTTTCTAATGTCATGCTAAGCCATTATTTAGTGTTATGTGATCAGGCCTTGGCAAGCCTCTAGCTCAGGTGCTCCACTCTTCACCTCTGGCACAGCAAAGAGGAGGAGTTGGAAGCTTTTGCTTCCATTTTTCATTAATTGCATTTTAGTGTTTTGCCCAAACTCTTAAGCTATAGCTAATGTTAGCTATTGCTCGTTATACAGACCAACTTTATAACCAATAGTTTGAAGTTAGCTTGTTTTGAACAAACCATAGTTGACATTAACCACAGTCTGCCAATCCAGATGACGCAATGAGTTGCAATTAAGCAAAAACAGAAGCAAAAGCTTCTAAATTCTTCCTCCCAGCTGTTCAAGGCTGGGGGGGGGATGTGCAAACCCAAGGCTCGTTTAGGCTCATTCACATCATGCTAAACTGATTTAGTTATGATTTAGTGTGGGGAACCTTCAACCCTCCAGATATTGCTGAACTGATGGGATGTTGGAGCTCAGCAAAATCTGAAGGGCTAAAGGTCCCCCACACCTGGTTTAACGTGATGACTGAACACAGTCATTTTAACAAGGATGAGGTTGACTTTGCAAGGAAGATTCAGTTCTTGTTCTGCATGTTTTTTGTGGAGGATGAGCTATTTATTTACTGTATGTATACGGGTGCTGAAAACAGGCCTTGCTTCCCCCATTGTCTTTCTATTTTCCATGTTTAGAACTAGGATAATAGCCTTTCACACACAGCTGCATTATGAGATTAAGACTGCAATCTTAAGCATACTTACACTGAAGTCATATTGCACTCCATGGGATTTGCTTTCAAGTAACCAATAATAGGATTGGGCTGCAGATGTGTTAAAGAGTTTGAAATACTAACTACATTTGGGCTGCATAATTTGAGTCTGTTGGCATATATACAGAAGTGAGCGTACTTTTTTTATGCTTGCCAATAAAGAAGCGTAATCCTTAATAAGACTGAACTACAGTTTGCACTGGAGTCAGGGTCAGCACAAGCAAGGGGGATCCAATGCCCAAGAAGCAATGCAATTAAAAAAAGGAGCAACAACACAGATTGCAGTGAGTTCCCCACAGATTCTAGCAATAGTAGACCTTCCCTGCCATTTTAATACCCTAGAAATGTTGATATGGCACTGGCTTTTGCAGTTTTGTATCATCTGCCCTCAGCAGTGGCACCTCCGGTTATAATGGATCTAGACAACACTCCTGGCAAAAGTGGCATAATACTTGCTATGGCAACACTGCAATGCCTGCATCTTTTCTCTTTTCTGACAGTTGTGCCATGAACTGTGCTGAATCCAACAATATCCTTCAGTTATTTGTCACTGACAGGCACAAGGAAAAACCCCACAAGCCTTCCCATTCCAGGCTCTCACGATATCAGCAGTGGTCAGGAGAATTGTTGCTAGAGCGGCAAGTTAAAATCCCCCACCCCAAGTACATGGTCACAGGCTGTATTTTTCAGTACAAGATACAACTAACATGGAGAGATATCTACACTATTGAAGACACTTTTTGAACAGAAATCTTTTGGAACATGAGGATGAGGTGCCATGTCTACAAAGGAAGCAACTGCTGACATGAGGTTCTGTAACATGGTGCTCAAGAACATTGCACTGAAAGCAGAAAATAGGGGGTTTGAATCCTACTCCAGGCTGACACTGACATCCACTCTTGTCCAAAGTACATCACAGCTGCTATAGGCCACAGAAGTCTACCCACTAATTTAATACCCAGTATCATTTCAAAAAGTAGAAAGGCAGGAGAAAAGCCAGCCAGGCAACAGACAATTAGAACTCGTGTCACTTTTTCTGGATAATCAGAGGCATCTTTTAGAGGCAACAAGTCTTTCTTCAGAAAATGGCAGTCACCAAAATGAGAACAAAAAAGTAACACAAACTTGCACATATTACACACACAAAAATGCATGTAAGTAATGGATGCAAGAAAAGAATGTGAGGAGCATATTACTAAGAATATAAAGACCAATCATTAAGAACTTTAAATAAATAAAAAACAGGAAACTAGCTAGGAAGGCAATTAGATCATTAGACGACAAGGGAGTAAAATGTGTATTAAAGAACAATTAAGAGGTTGCAGAAAAGCGGGTGAATTATTTTCAGATGTCTGCTGTAGAAGATGTAGGACGGATAAGCATGCCTGATCTGACTTTTTCAGGGAGAGAGTACGAGGAACTGAGGCAAATAGTGGTGACTTGGTGAAGTCCTAGGCCTTTGAGACAAATTAAAAATTAACAAATCATTGGGTCTGGATGGTATCCACCTAAGAGTCCTCAAAGAACTCAAATGTGAAATTACTGTTCTTCTAACAAAAATATATAAAATGTCCCTAAGATCACCCTTTATACCAGAGTACTGGAAAGTATCCAAAGTAATAAGTTTTTTAAAAAGGAATCTGGCAGGATTCAATAAATTTCAGTATAAATGCAAATGTCTGTTCTGATACATTGGTGGGAACCGTTATAAAAGATAAAATTGCTAAGTGTATAGGAGAAAAGGTCTTGCTGAATCACTATTGCTTCTGCGTAGGTAAGTCCTGTCTTACTATCCTTTAAGAAATATTTGTGTTAATAAACGTGGATAGGGTTGATCTCATAGATACTGTATACCTGGACTTTCAAAAAGCTTTAACAAGATCCCTCACCAAAGGCTTCTTGCATCACAGTCCTAAACTTGTCTACTACTATTGAATTCCTGGGGCTTATTCCCACTTAAGTGGAGCTAGGATTGCAGCCTTAGTAAGCTTAGCCATCATAGGACAAGAGGACAGGTCCACTTATGGATCAGTAACTGATTAAAGAACAGGAAGCAGAGCATAGAAATAAAGACAATTCTTACAACGGAGGAATATAAGAAGTAGGTTATCCCAAGGATCTGTACTAGGACTGGTGCATTTTAATTTGCTCATAAATGACGTTGAGTTAGGGGTAAGCCATGAGGAAGCCTGGTTTGCTGCTCATTTGTTGCACCATATTATTCAAGATGGTAAAAACAAAAGGTGATTATTCAAAAAGATTGTTCCATTTATTACACCAATGGGTAATAAATGGCAAATGCAGTGCACTGTAAGAGTAAAATGGTACACATTGGGGCAAAAAATCCTAACTCATGGGTTCTGAGCTGGCAATGACTGACTGACTAGGAAGGGGATCTTGTGGTCATAGTGAATAGCCCAATGTAAACATCAACCCAGTGTGCAGCAGCTGTGAAAAAGGCAAATTAGAACAGGGATCAAAAATAGAAATGTCTTTATACAAATCAGTTGTGTGACCACACTTGGAGTACTGTATACAGTTCTGCTCCCAACATCTCAAAAAGGATATTGTGGCTCGAAGAGAAGCAGAAGACAACAAAAAGGGTGCAGGTATAACTCCCCTGTGTGGAAAAGTTATAATGTTCAGGGCTTTTTCCTTTAGAAAAATTATAAGTAAGAGGAGACATGACAGAGGAGTAGAGAACCATGCATGGTGTAGAAATAGAAATCTATCAGTTCATAACATGCCCTGTGTCCTGCCTACCTCCCTTTTCTCCAGTCTCTCAGGCCCATGATGCCTCTGGTCCTATTGCATAGCACAGGTAGAATCACTGACAGGGTCTATAGCTCAGTGGTACAATGTGTTGCACTAGACCAAGGTCCTAGGTTCAATATCTACTTTTTCTTGTAACAGAACACATGGCTGTGGTAGTAGGGGCTATATCCTATCAGAGTAGCCAACAGCAGGTATAATTGATTTATTCTTCACTCAATAAGGTTGTGATGGATCGTTGTTCCCACCACCCATCTTTATTTTGTTCCACCCACCTCCATTCCTGCCACCCATGTCTTTATGCCTCTCGTCATATTTATTTATGAATTTAAAATATTTCTTAATGACCTTTCATCAAAATATTCCAGCGTGGTATACAAAAGTATGACTAAAACTAATTTGCACAACATGTAAACTAACAAATGAACATAGCAAAATACAAGAAGACAAAATACAAAAATTAAAACAGCACAATTTCAAAAACCATCTGAAATTTAAAATCCCCGAGCAATGTTTTGTCTTCACCTGATGCCAAAAAGTTTATAATATTGTGCCAGATGTGGCTGCTTAACGAGACCATTCAAAAGTTGAGACATCCCTATATAAGGCCCTATACTTTGTGGAAGCACAATGAAGCTCTACTAAAGTAGGTATTTGGAGCAGGGCCTCTCCAGATGGTCTTAAGTCACAGGCAGGCTGGTATGGGAGGAAATGCTCCTTCAGGTATTTAGGTCCGAAGCCATCTAGGGCTCTAAAGTTAAGCACAAGCACCCTCAATTAAGCTTAGATATGAAGAGCCAGCCAGTGTAGATCTTTCAGAAAGATATGATGTTAACAACTCTCTTGTACGGATCAAAATTCTAGAAGCCCAAGTTCTACGCTAACCAAAGCTTCCAGGTTGTCTTTAAGGTCAGCCCCACATATAACACATTACAGTAATCTAGCTGGAAAGTTACCAGAGCAAGGATCATCATGGCTAGGCTAACCCTGTCCAGGAATGGTTGCAGGTGGCAAACCAGCCAAAGCTGGTAAAATATACTCTGAGCCACTGTGATCATCTGAGCCACAAGTGACAATGCTAGATCAAGGAGTACTCTAAGCTGTATACCTGCTCTTTCAAGGGGAGTGCAACACCATCCAGAGCACGAAGATAACCAGTTTCTGTTGTGTTTGCCATTCATTTTCTGATGCCTCCCTTCACAGCAGCATGTTTTCCCTATTGCTGTGCAATGTTAGATGTATCCCACGTAAGCAGTTTCCATGGAGCGTCAGTCTGCCTCTCCTCGTGCAGGAGGTGGGAGACTCCCAAACTAGAAGGGAGGCAGAGAACTGGGTACAGATGAGTACAGCCACTACCACTTTTTCCCTCTTGCCTTGCAACCTAAATCACAGATTAATGTACAATATGTTCCTTCAGTGAGAATCACTTGTAAGTGGACTTTCTTAGTGTTGCAGCATGATTGATAGCTACAGAATGGCGTAGTGTGCGAGAGATGTGGTGTTATCCTGGTGCCCAATCTTGTTGCTTTATCTTCACTCTACAGGTGACTGTGCAAAGAGCATTAGTTCTTGAAACCATGATACAATAAGCATACCTGGCCTATACTACCAATTTTCATTTATTGGAGACAGTCTTGCCCTTGGTGTCTGGTTGGGGTAAGAGCTCCAGATATTTGCTAATGCATAACTCTACATCAAGAGAGCCAGTGTGGCGTAGTGGTTAGAGTGTTGGACTACGACTTGGGAGACCAGGGTTCGGATCCCCACACAGCCAGGAAGCTCACTGGGTGACCTTGGGCCAGTCACTGCCTCTCAGCCTCAGAGGAAGACAATTGTAAACCACCTCTTAATACCACTTACCATGAAAACCCTATTCGTAGAGTCGTCATAAGTCGGGATCAACTTGAAGGCAGTCCATTTCCATTTCAACTCTGCACCAGATCTATTTACCCAATTCCAGCATAAGTACATGCGTAGATTTGAACATTAGTTGGCCCTGATGAAAACAAAGCCATTTCCCCTCAACGAGTACAAATTCCACTGGAACATTAATCAACATTTGCTTCTATCTGTAATAATAGGGATTCCCCACCTCTATTTGCATATGGAACTACATCAGCCTCCTGTTGTTTTGCTCCCCAAATCTGCACTTACTACTCTGTGTTAGAAAACTTACATCTTCATGCCTTTAACATGTCTACTTCGGATTGAAAATCCCTCCTCCTCTGTCATCAGGCTGATCTTAATTCACTTTTGAATTGGGTATCCCATCCTTTCAGCAACCCAAGTCTTTAAGTGTTTCTCCTTGTCACAACACACAGCTTCCCTTCTGTAAGGGATGGGAGTCCCATCCAAGTCAGAATGTAGCCATCTGCTTGGTCATCCTCCCCATGCAACTCTTCCTGCCACCAAGTGAAAGAGTTTTTTTCCCTACAAGGCTGCTTTTCATCAGTCTGCCTGAAATCCTATTTGTGTCTCCTCAAGAACATCTCAAGGTAGCATTGAACTTAGCGTTTGGCATGGGGTGGTAAATTAACAGAGGTCACAAGTTTTATGAAACAGTTTACTAAAAAGATAAAAAGGTAATTCTTAGGAAAAAGGCTTAAACATAAGAAAAGTTACGTGCACAGAAAAGCAGTCCTCTCAACTAACCAAAAGTATAGCCAAATAAACTTAGTTAAATCCAATCCAGCTATCCCTATCTAATCATTGTCCTGACTGGCATACGTTCTTTTGTCTCCTGAGATGATGCCTTGATTTGCTCTTCCTTCCCTTTGGTTTACTAATATACCCTCTGGCTGTGTAACTTGCAATCAACAAATTCAAGGAAGTTGAGGATCCTAATTCCCAGCTACAGACAGCCTTCATGCTGTTCACCCCATCTTCAGTGAATCTAAAGGTAAAGGTGTCCCCGCACTTGTAGTGCAAGTCTTTTCCGACTTAGGGTGACATCTTGCGACGTTTTACTAGGCAGACCATATATATGGGGTAGGATTGCCAGTTCCTTCCCCGGCCTTTCTTTACCCCCCAGCATATGCCGGGTACTCATTTTACCGACCACGGATGGATGGCTGAGTGGACCTCAACCCCTTTTACCGGAGATTCGACTTCCTCCTTCCGTTGGAATCGAACTCCGGCGGTGAGCAGAGCTTTCGGCTGTGTTACCGCTGCTTACCACTCTGCAACATGGAGGATCTTTCAATGAATCTACCAATCTACCAACTTCCAATTTGAGCCATGGGCAGGGCAGGTTTGATAAATTAACCCCATAATCCCCAAACAAACTGACATACAAGATTTATATTTTTATATAATAAAGAACAGTCCAATTCCTTCACACTCCCCTAGGAACCAGATTATTCAATCTGTCCAGACACCCAGGAATCCAGGTTGCTGCCAGATATCTGGGATACTCCAACCTCAGCTTGTTCCCTTCTTTGCTTCTTCAACCTTGTTGCCTTGCCTCTTTTCTGTTTTCTTCAGGTTGGTCAGAAACCTAAGAGGACACAAAGCCATGTGTTCTCCCTTGAAGAAACTTTTCTACTTTGAACCATACTAGGAGGGTTCTAAGGAATTCAGCTTGCTTGTTTGGAAACTGCACCTTGTGGGGCTTAAGATGGACCTACTAAGGTTTTGCCTGCCTTTCATTCCCCACCCCTTTTTCCTGGATGTTTATAGCTAGAGAGAGACATCTTGCTGTCCAGGACTTCAAGATCAGTAGTAGTTGTTGTTGTTATGTGCCTTCAAGTCAATTACGACTTATGGCGACCCTATGAATCAGCGACCTCCTCAGATCTTGTAAGTTCAGGTCTGTGGCTTCCTTTATGGAATCTATCCATCTCTTGTTTGGCCTTCCTCTTTTTCTACTCCCTGTTGTTTTCCCCAGCATTATTGTCTTTTCTAGTGAATCATGTCTTCTCATTATGTGTCCAAAGTATGATAACCTCAGTTTCATCATTTCAGCTTCTAGTGACAGTTCTGGTTTAATTTGTTCTAACATCCAATTATTTGTCTTTTTCGCAGTCCATGGTATGCGCAAAGCTCTCCTCCAACAGCACATTTCAAATGAGTTGATTTTTCTCTTACCCGCTTTTTTCACTGTCCAACTTTCACCTCCATACATAGAGATCAGGAATACCATGGTCTGAATGATCCTGACTTTGGTGTTCAGTGATACATCTATGCATTTGAGGACCTTTTCTAGTTCTCTCACAGCTGCCCTTCCCAGTCCTAGCCTTCTTCTGATTTCTTGACTATTGTCTCCATTTTGGTTAATGTCTGTGCCGAGGTATTGATAATCCTTGACAAGTTCAATGTCCTCATGGTCAACTTTAAAGTTACATAAATCTTCTGTTGTCATTACTTTAGTCTTTTTGACATTCAGCTGTAGTCCTGCTTTTGTGCTTTCCTCTTTAACTTTCATCAGCATTCGTTTCAAATCATTACTGGTTTCTGCTAGTAGTATGGTATCGTCTGCATATCTTAAATTATTGATGTTTCTGCCTCCAGTTTTCACACCTCCTTCATCTTGGTCCAATCCCGCTTTCCGTATCATATGTTCTGCGTACAGATTAAACAAATAGGGTGATAAAATACACCCCTGTCTCACACCCTTTCCAATGGGGAACCAATCAGTTTCTCCATATTCTGTCCTTACAGTAGCCTCTTGTCCAGAGTACAGGTTGCGCATCAGGACAATCAGATGCTGTGGCACCCCCATTTCTTTTAAAGAATTCCATGGTTTTTCATGATCTACACAGTCAAAGGCTTTGCTGTAGTCTATAAAGCACAGGGTGATTTTCTTCTGAAATTCCTTGCTCCGTTCCATTATCCAATGTATGTTTGCAATATGATCTCTAGTGCCTCTTCCCTTTCTAAATCCAGCGTGGACGTCTGGCATTTCTCTCTCCATATATGGTAAGAGCCTTTGTTGTAGAATCTTGAGTATTACTTTACTTGCATGGGATATTAAGGCAATAGTTCGATAATTACTGCATTCCCTGGGATCCCCTTTCTTTGGAATTGGGTTATGTATTGAATGCTTCCAGTCTGTGGGCCATTGTTTAGTTTTCCATATTTCTTGACAAATGTTTGTCAAAATTTGGACAGATTCAGTTTCAGTAGCTTGTAGCAACTCTATCAACAGTAGGGTTTTCTGCCTCTAGTTCATAAGGAGGACTTGTGAGTTGAAATCCAGTGCTAACCTGGGCTCCTGGTTGAACACTCATGCTCATCATGGATCTTATTTGAACATATCACTGCTACTATCTGCTGATGTGCTGGGTGGGAAAGCATTATTAGACATACATAGCCCCCTACCTTGCTGTGTCCTTGCACCCCATCACAATTGTGGATTTTCGTCTTTGGTGGGTGTTTGCATCCAAAAGCTTGATGCGGAATGTCTACAAAGGCACCACTACACTGGTACTGACTTGTGTCATATGTGGGACTCTTTGGTTTGAGCAGGATGTTGTTTGTGCCAGTACTACCCTTGATGCTCAATGCCTATCCACCATGTTTGACCATTACTACTTTTTTCTTCCTCTTTTTGTATGTACGTGGTATTATGAGTGTGAAATTTCATTATGTGAGTGCTTACAGAGTGTGGAGAGTGTGATTTGAGAGTTGCTAGAATAGTAAATGAGTATATAGGTTTGAAGTATTAATGTGTTTGATTGACATGAGTGTGTTGTATTGATCATATAAGGGTGTACCTGAGTGAACGGAATGGTATGTGTTTCAGGCTGCAGTTAGATTAAGATGTGTTCATTGCTATATAGAGGACTGGGAATTTAATTGTGTTGGTTTGCTTAATGGTATGATTGACTGATGTATGTATGGTATGATGATTGATTTTCTTTTGCCTGTCTATCATATTATTTTAGAAGGTTGAATTTATACTTTTAGTTCATTTTTATTTGTAATATTTTACTTTCTGATGTTCAGAGGATATTTTGGGTTGTATCCAACTTACTGCTAAGTCAGGGTCCTGTCAGCACAAGGATTACTGCTAGCACAACAGGACTTCCCCCCTCTCCTCTCCCATGTGCCCTTAAATCTGTTCTAGGAGATCTTCCAACCCTCTGGAATAGATTTGGGGAGGGTGTGGAGTGCGTGAGGGTGAAGGGCGGGGAAGTCCCATTGCACTAGTGGTAATCCTTGTATTGACAGGACTGCTTAGTAGAATACTGTCCTTTGTTTAGTTGTTCATTATGTTTATTATGAATTTTCCTTGTATTTTTTGTAGCTGATTTTTAAAGTGTAATGTTTATTTTGATACCAAAGGGGATGTTCTATTTAGTTAATTATGTTTTATAGAATGTAGACATTCACGGATATTTTTTCTATTTGCTCTTTATTTAAGATGTTTTAACTTGCATTTTAAACAGCTTAGAGTTTTGTTGAAACACAAGCAGTATATAAATTGTCCAAATAAATAAGTGTAGGGCCAGAATGTGTGGCTCATTGCCATGTGTGTTGTGTCATGAGTTGCTGTAGCTTATGACTAACATCCCCTTTCCCAAGTTGTTGAGCCAAAATCGGATATTAGTTGGGCATGTGATCATATCTCATGTTCAACATGCGTTTTGGGGCAGGAGGAAAGGAACTTCCGTTAGGTGAGTGGATTTTGTTTTGTTATCATAGCCATGATTTTGTGAAGTAATACTGAATTAGCGCTGGGGCAGGACTGGCCCTCTGATATGCTATATGATTCCATCCAAGCCAGTGCTGTGCCTCTTGCTTGTTACATGTTACAGTGCTGCCTAAACTGCTGGGCTAAGTTCAAGGTTCTGGTTTTGGTGTACAAAGCCCTATACAGCTTGGGACCAGGATACCTGAAAGACCATCTTACCCCAGTTGATCACTACAGTCTGCAGCTGGGGACCTCCTGTAGATACCATCTTATCAGGAGGTCCATTACGCACAACATAGAAAGCGAACCTTTAGTATAGTGGCACCTACCCTTTGAAATTCCTTGTCCTTAAATATTAGACAGGCACCATCTCTGTTATCTTTTGGGGGCCTACTGAAGACCTTCCTCTTTCAACAAGCCTTTTAAGTAGAGACCATATCCCAGTCTGTGTCTGTGTTGGAATTGCTTTTTAAATATGTTTTAATATGTTTTTATGATGTTTTAGAGTGTTTTTAGTGCTTTTGTTTGCCATCCTGGGCTCCTACTGGGAGGAAGGGCAGGATGTAAATCTAATAAATAAATAAACTAGCACAGCACTGTTTCTGGGTCTGTTGCACTGGCACTTAGGAGTTAGGCAAAATCCTATCCTTCTTACAAATTGCGTAAAGTAGGACTGAGTCCTTAAAATGATAATTATCTTTGGGTACTTTTTAGTATTACAAAAAGAGAACATAAGAAAAACTAAAGAAACACTAGGTAATCCACAAAACTGTATAGCCAAAAGAACCTGAAGTCCTAGAATAACATAGTAAATTGTATTACACTAACATTTATATTCACATTTTAAAGCATCATAACCATATGCATTTCTGCTTTTGTGGACTGATTTTATAATCCTACAAAATAGCAGTTTATGGGTGTTTTTGTAAGATTATATGGCTTAGTTCATATATCACACCAAACTATCATTTGCCATTTCTTAGGCTCATGCACTCTTGATTCCCTCCTTATTTCGTGGAAGGCACATTACATCTAAATTGGCAAATTGTGTGCTTGCCTTCCAGTCCAGAAATGGAAACTTGGCAGTTGGGGTGTTATAGCAAACTATGGTTTGAAGTTAGCAGTGTCAGGGAGGAAATTGGAGCACATGGTAGAGGGAGGAGACTCATTTGCAGAGATGTGAACTGAGCTGTGAGTTTAACATTAACAAGGTGCCTTTGGTATGTTGCACTTTTAATTGTGTTAATAATAATATGTGCATACATATAGATAATAATGTGTGCATAAATACAGTTTGCTGCATTGTCTTAACTTTTAGGTGGTTTTGATTATTCTGTTTTTATAATATGAAACACAGTAGAAGATTTTGTCTTAATGAAGACTGCTAGGATCTTGGTACATCCAGCATATCAAATACACTTCAAATAGTATTTTTCCCCATTTTTCCTTGATTTCTTTTAGCTGAGGAGGAGGCAAATGAAGAGGATGTCTTAGGAGAAGAAACAGAGGTAAATCATAGATCAATGTAAAACAGTCATTTAATTTTGTAGTTCATTTAACCTATATAGTGCCCCATCCTAGTCTTTGTTACTCTCTATCTCTTTGTTTTTGATAACAGGATGCATAGTTATAAGAATCCATGGGTCACATTACTGTCACCAGTGTGTTGAACTACTGGTGAACTGATATGAACTAATTTACTAGAAATGTTTTCTGGTAAATTCCTTTAGTATGTGATTGTTTATTATATATTTAACTATATTATATAGTTAAGGAATAAATAGAGCACTGATGTTAAATGATACTCACAATTAGGAAACCATGGAGTGTATTTATTTGTGTTATTTGAGATGTGCAAATGTGTTTTATTGGATATTTTTGGGTGTGTCAGGTAATCAATCATTAATCTTTAATAAAACATGTACTTTTGGTTACTTGTATGTCCTGCAAGGCACATTGCTTCCAACCCAATGATTCCAGGTAGCATATACTCTCTTTTGCAGTTTCCTAAATTGCAAATGTAAATGATTCCTGATTTTGAATTTATTGCTCTTCGGACATCTGGTGTAATTACCTGTTGGAGGGTTAAAGATTTGGTTTTAGCAAGTTGTATCAAAATGGGAACTTCTAAACCTGAGTTTGTAGTTTATGGAAAGTTTAAGGTTAATTGATATTATAAAAATAATCAAGGAATTGAAAGTCCTATTTATTGCCACTGTGTCCCAGTACTATTGGAGGACTACACACTGAAATTATTCAGCGTTACTTTCATACTTAGAAAGCTTGTATTTAATTAATATTGCAAAAAATTAAATGCAGCCTAGCAATAGTTTGAAAGAAAACGGATTTTAACATTTATAAGTTCATGGAAAGCTTGGGTAATCATATTTCTGATTCCAGTTCTAGATTAGAATTGGGTATTTTGTTTTTAGAATATGGAGTGATTGATTAATTATTGGTGAATTACTAAAAATAAAAAGCATAAACTGCTATGCAATCTTTCATATCCCAGTTGCTTCACAAAAAATTGAAGTATTCAGATAATCAGGAGTATGCATAAACATGACTACTGTTCACACTGACAAAGTATAGCACATCTAGGTAACTGGACATTTTTCATTCTTGTAACTTTGGAACACATTTGTGCTCAGAAACCTTGATGGTTTATATCAGTCTAGTAAGTAAATTTAAGGGGTAAATAACTATGATTTCAGTAACATAATTTGATTTCACTCAAACATTCTTATGCCCACTTCAAGATTTAGCTACCTAAAGGCCTAACTGTGGCTCTTCCATCAAGAAGGACAGCCTGCCCTGCTGAGTTCCAACTTATACAATTATCTGGGGCTCTTGGAAGCAGCATTTATTTAGAACAAAGCTTGTTGATGACTGCTGAGTGCATGTTTGGAATCACAGTCCAACGAGAAACAAAACTAGGTTTTATATTTAGGCTGAGGCTTTTAAATGCAGTTTTTTTCTGATGAAATCCTGAGACAACAAAGTGCGAGCCAACGTCTGTCCTACAGTAATATCTGCTGCACCAATTCATGTTATTTGGGAGGTTGCCATGTTGGTTTGAAAAAGAGAGAAAAATTACAGTTACAGTTAAATCACTTGCATTAGTGAAAGAGAATAAACATTTTCTAATTGCATAGAACACGACATCAGTTTATAACTGCCTTCTATTACGTGAAGAGTTTAAATAATTTTGGAACTGGCATTTTGTTGTGCTAAGAGATGTTAGCACCAGTATTAACATCACCTTGCCTGTTTTGGGGTCTGCTCTATAAATTTGAAAAGAATGGGATAAAGGTTCTGCATTAAGAATAATTTTCTCCTTCATCTGTTAGAATCCATATTGTTGGCTAGCAACATATTTATGAAGTGCAAGGCTAAAGAAAAAAGTACCAATTTATATTGATATCTATAAAATAGTACATCTAGTGTAGTCTTTGGCCTGTTTTTTCTTATTATAAATATGTAAATTTATCCATGAACTGAGACTTGTGGCATTGCATCTCTGTAAAGTTGAGATTCTATTCATGCTAACATCCCATTGAACTCAGTGAATCTTCCTTCCAATAAGACTTCATAGTATTAGTGATACCTGTAATCTTCATTAAAAAAATGTGGGAAGCTTGTATTTTCTGCATGTTTACCTCTGTCCTTTTGATTGCTTTTGTTGCAGGAGGAAGAACAGAAGCCCTTAGATATTCCTATCAAAGAGGAAGTGGCTACTGAGAAGCCTACTGAAGTGTAAATATCTGTCTTTCATAGGCTAGAGCATATTGGTCAAACAATAATGTGTTTGTTAAATATTCATATACCACCTGTCCATTGAAACTGTCAGTATATGAATCTGTAAATCTATACATGAATGGCTGACAAACCGTTGTTAGGGATTACATTCAAAATACTTGGCTTTTTGAAGCCAGAAGGCTAAATACAATGAACCTAGAGAATAAATTAAAATTTAATGTAGCTCATTTTGAAATTGTCAACACCCCATATTCTTTTATGGGACATCCAAACTTTCATATCTCTTCATAGATTAGGAATTTATCATGCTTGGGTCTAATGTATCTTTATCTGAGACAATCCAGCTTCAAAATCTGTAAGGCTGCATATATTTGGAGCTTAATTAAAAAAATAAAAATTCTTCACCAAGATAATTGAAATGTTAGAGCAGAGAAAGCTAAATTATGTGAACTGGGTAAATTATGCTGTTAGTTTTATTATATCTTTTTTCTAAGAATGTCATTACCTCCTTATTCTCTTGCCAGTATGTTGCCTTTCTTTCTCTTAACAGAGAATCTCACATCTAGTTAGCTTTCATAGGTGTAAGACGAATTGTTAGAGCCATCCCAGTGTTGGTAAAGATAAAGCAAAAATACACAGTTTAGCTTGCAATGCTCATTCTCATTCCACATCAAGGAACAGGCAAGCTGTAAAAAAGAATAGGGCCACCTGTGTCAACGACATGCTTTAAAGGCTAAAAGAGAGAAGCAAATTGTCCATTTGTCCCTACCGTCATTCGTCAACTAAACATTTGAAGGGGTATCCACCCTACTCCTGACCCGATGAAGCATTTGTGCACACAAACTGTGCAGGGAAAAAAGGTCAAGGAGGGTGAACAAGCACCTCCCTTAGTAATTACCCTGCATCTCCTAAGGGATTGCTTCACATTTTGAGAAGCATGGTTTTGCTATAGATAAAATATAGCAGGCCTGTGTGTTTTGTGAGCAGTTTCCATATCCTTGCTCTCCTAGCTGCTTTCAGTTTCCTTATCAGACTCCAGCAGATGCACAAGGATTCCTTGATGGAGGAATTGTGTGCAATAGCCTGAATTACTCGAGGGCACAGATTTTCAAATCCCCCAGTTTTATTGCTATTTGTTTTATTGTTTGTTATTTCTTTGGAATATTTTTACTTTGCTTTTTAATCCAAAGGGCTCTGAGGACAGCTAACAGCGAAAAGACAATAAAACACAGTAAAACAACTTACTAAACAACCAAAAATGTTTGCAACAGAAGTGTTGATATTTTATTCTCAATTATTAGACTGTAATTAAAATAAAAAACTCCAATAGTCCAGTCTATCTTTAGGACTTTTTCTGGGTAATGCTTCCAGCTGTAGAAATTAGGTAAATTTTTATCCCATTTATCATATGGCAAAATAGAGTTGACGAGAAGCCAACTGATTTGTTGTGGGGAATAAGGTGCTAGTACTATAATTTAGGTTCTGGAGTGCCTTATTCTATTTTATGTATATGTTGGTGCCTTTCTTAGTAGCAAGTAATAGGTACGTAGACCTCTTTCCCGCTTTTATCCATTGTTGCTTACATAGATAGCGTAAAATTTCAGTGGGCTCTACTAGAATGGTCAAAGCCCAGCTCATCTTCTTTATGTGAACAGATGGGTGTTAGTAAGAAACTGAATTCTTGCACAGAAATTCTGTAAATTATTTTATAGTTCCTTTTAAGTTTGCAAGTCACTATTTAAACATGCACAGGTGTGCCTCCGTCCACACAAGAATTTAGTAGCTTAGGTACTTATCCCAGTGTGAAAAGGTGAGTACACCTCTAGGCAGAGCAATTCTTAGTTCAAGTTATGGTTGTATTCATGGTGCAACACAATGCAATTATGTGGATTGTTATGTGAATCATTACCCTTGTTTTATGTGCAGATATAAGTGAAAACTCTTGTTGAATAAAGATTACAGTCTTGAGTTCCTGACCATGAATCCCATTGCCATTTGCCCAAGACTGATTGGGATCTTTGACCTGAATGACAGTAATTGCAGCATATCCTTATACAATTCCTCATCTTAGATAATTAATGGCTTCTCAAGAAACCATTAAATTTGAGCAAATCCTATGCAGTATGGCTGTATCGCGTGGAGGCCAAGATTATGTGAATTTTAGTGCAGTGCCTGCTCCTAGGCAGCAGGAGGTGCCCTTCCTCTGCATCACTAACAGAAGGCTGCAAACAGTGCTGCAGAGGTAACAAGTCCCTGATTCCTGTTTTGAATTGCTTCCTGTGAAAAAGTCATTAAACAATTACTAGCTTTCAGGGCATAAAATGAGAAAACTGTCCAGGAATCTTGAACAAAAGCCATCCATTTCTCTAAATGGAAGACCTTAATGAGTCAGGCTACGACCCACTGTTTTATGGGAGCTGTTTGGAGGAGGAGGATTCTGTTTCATTTAGCCTGGGAACTTCCGAACTTTGTATCTTCTTCCTTTGTTTTCTTTTGCAAACCTCAACCCTGTTTTCAGAGCATAAACTTCCAAGCACGCCCACTCCATTATATTTTTGTTCAGGCTGTTTACTGGCTCCCATTGCACATTGTTAAAGAAGTGTGTGTTTGAAATGAGGCTATAGCTGACCTGGCCAAAAGTCAGCCATAGCTATCCCATGAACTACAACAGAGCAGTCCCTTTGTGAATATATGACCATAAAAGAATAAAAACCTTGGGGCACATAACATAAGCATGGGGCTTCTGGATGGGGTTGCCAGTTCATCATAAGTGATAGTTTTTCTCCAGTTATGCACTGTGAGTGGTTACATGCTAAATAGGATTTAATGTATCTAACTGGTATAAAAAGGCATCTAGCTATTTGAATAATTCAAACTTCAGATAAAGAGTCCAGTTTACATTGACTTGTGGGAGAGACAGTGAATCTGGAGTTCTCTAATGTCTCCTGATCAGTTATTTTCATACTTTGCCTATGCCCTGTATTCTTCCCATGCTTTCAAGTTGAATGACATCTGTTTTACTCAGAGTTGAAGATAATTTCATTCCTTTCAAGGTTGTACAGATAACTGGAGTTTAGACAGAGGCTAAATACAAGAATTGTCACCATACAGAGAGTATCATCCTCCACATTTGATTCTTTGGTCATACACCCTGCTTGAACAGACTGGGGACCCATGAGATGGTCAAATGTTTGCCCTTCTCTAAACAGCATACCTTCCTTTAAACATGAAACTTCTTTATTTTGTACTCCAGACTCTTTGTCACAGATATCCATGCATGTATGTGTATATTTAACTCATCAAGTTCATTGTTAGCCATAGACTCGTTCAGGTTCAGCAGTGCTTTTACTTTCTTTTATCCCCCCCCCCCGGTTTGAGACTCTTTATTCTGTAAACAGTGATATTTCTTGTTGGTTTCTGAACATATACAAAATTTAAGGCAACAAAGTGGCTAATCACACTGTCAGAATGACAACCCACCATGCCCCTAGGCTAGGAGTCACTAACCTTTTTCGACCAGTGGGCACATTTCAAATTTTGAGAGAGTGTTGTGGGTGCCAGTCACAAAATGGCTGCCATGGGGGTGTGGCATAACACAAAATTAGAGTCATGGTGAAGCTTTCCTCATAATTGTATTTCCATATTAGAAAAGGCTTAACCTGTTGAATTTTTGCCTGCCACACAGCTATTAAAAGCACAAGAACCCTGTTTTTCCTCAGTGCCAACACTAAACCGAAGTCGAGGCTGCCAGTCTACCCACTTACATTAGAGTAACCCTGTTAAAGACAAACAGTCTTACTTCTGAGTAGATATGTATACCATTGTCACTGTAAAGTATCTATGCAGTGAATTCTTAATGAGTGCCTAGCTCCTGAATAGCAGGAGACATTAAGTCTAAGCCTGTTTGCAATGTTTTCACATTTGCCTTTGGAGGGGATTCATTAACATTCAGCCACACTTATTGTATAGTAATGTTTGCAGAAAGCTACTTCTAGGGACTATCCTATCTCAGACAACCCACCACAGGAAAGATGCATCCTGGTTGCTAGGGGAAAGGAAAGGCAAAGTCTGGCAGTTCTAAGCATTAGAAAATAAGACAGTGCAAGAAAAGTGCTCTAAAGGGGAGGGGGAAACAGCAGTTCTTTAGGATCCTGGGGATTCCTATTGCCTAGTGCCCAAACAACTTACTTTTTAATCATAGCTCTGACTTTATTGGCTAAAAACACTGACAGGTGGGAGCAGCCAAACTTGCTCATTTCTAGAGATGTAAAATTTCTGGAATTTTTGAAGCCATGGAAAAAAATTAAGTTTGGGGAAAATGGAAAAACATGCGGTATTTATTTTATAGCACCCTTTACAGATCAAAAATTGCTTTGTTACTTCAGGAACATAAAATGTATTATGTATAACTTGGTTTGCCCATAAAATGATCTTGTTTGGTATATTAAAAGTGCAATTTATTCAGACAATAATTACAAATAGAATTTACTTTTTTATTTTTTTTTAAAAAAAAAGTTACACATTGAGTTATATCAAGTTGTGGAACTGCAAGGAACCTAGCATCTCCTTGGTTTTGCCAGTGTATGAGCAGTAGGCAAAAACAAGTGAAAACAGAATAAACCATTAACGATATAGTATAGTTGTTTACTTATTTATTTATTTAATTTATGTCCCACCCTTATTTATTTATTTATTTATTTACATTTCTAGACCGCCCTATAGCAGAAAGCTCTCAGGGCGGTGTACAACAAATAAAATCACAATTAAAATATGAGCAAGTGTGGAAAAATATATATATATATATAGTACAATTATAAAACATTAATAAAATTGCCATTGAGATTTAAATTAAGATCATATTAAGTTTAAAATGTTAAATTAAAATATTTAAAAATTTACAAAATTTAAAAAACCTGGGCGAAAAGGTAAGTTTTTACCTGGCGCCGAAAAGATAACAGAGAAGGCGCCAGGCGTATCTCGTCTGGGAGGGCATTCCATAGTTCGGGGGCCACCACCGAGAAGGCCCTAGATCTAGTTGTTGATCTCCGGGCCTCTTTATGGGTTCTGAAGGAGCTCAAGGTGGCAAACACACAAGCAATAAGGTACCTAAAACATATTTTAAAAAGTAAACCAAAGAAAATTGTTGTGTATTCTGAAAATTGTTGCTTCTTCTCCTGTCCTCTACAGGGTCCAGCAGACATAAACCACTCATTTCCACAGAAAAAGAGATTCAGTGAATACTGCATGTAGTATAATCAGTCTCATTTTCTGACCTATCATTGTCAGTTTCTGCTTTTTTGTGCTGTCCTGTACTTTCTCTCACTCTCAGCCTTTCAGGCTTAGTCAGAAACAGATCTACCAACTACGCCAACAAGAGAAAGCCCACAAGCAAAGAACTGAATCCTCCCTTCTCCTGTATCCATTGCATCGCCTCCTAGAGACAGAAATGCATCTTGCTGTTGTACTTGAGAGTTGTACTGTCAGTGTACAATGCAGGACTTGTGTACAGGAATTGTAATGACCTGATGCTGTACATAGTCTTACTTATAGGTCTTCCTATAACTGGTAAAGAATGCGGCGGCACGCTTGATTAAGCATAGCCGCCGCCGGGATCACATCACTCCGGTGTTGTTAGATCTACACTGGTTACCAGTGGTCTACCGAGCCCAATTCAAGGTGCTGGTGTTGACCTTTAAAACCCTATACAGTTCCGGTCCAGTTTATCTGAAGGACCGCCTCCAGTATCACCAAATAGGGCGCCTTACAAGATCAGCCACGCAGGATTTTCTCTCGGTCCCACCAGTCAAAACAGCTAGGCTGGTGCGGACCAGAGAGAGAACGTTCTCGGTGGTGGCCCCCACCCTCTGGAATTCTCTCCCCTGCGATCTCTGACATGCCTCCTCCCTGTTGAGTTTTCGCCGAGCCTTAAAGACCTGGCTATTCAGGCAGGCCTATAAGAATGTTGGAGTGGAGTAGTTTTTTGTATCTCTAAATTGCTGTTTTTATGATGTTAGATTGATTGATGAATATGTTGTTTTATATTGTATTTAGTCGCCTAGAGTGTTCGTTCGGTCGAACAGATAGGCAACTAACAAATAAAATTTATTATTATTATTATTATTCCTGTTACTTGGTTTTTTAAATCATTTTGGAGAAGAAAATAAATGAACATCTTTTTTTAAAATTTAAAAGAAAATATTTCATAATCATTTTTTCAGAAAAAAGGGGTTTAACCACCCCACCCCACCCGGCGGACTTTCTCATCTTTACTCATTTCACAGAAATCTCTTAGAAGGATACCTGCATATTTTGCTTCATAACTTTCTAAGAGGGCTAGAGATTTACTTTTTTTAAAATGAAAGCTCAAGTTCCAGGGGCCCTGCCTGAGGTTGATTTCTTTTTTTAGTCACATCTTCTAATCTTATTTTTTTTTAATATATTTTCTAATATTTTCCTCTTTGTTAAATGTTTCCTTCAATATATATGTATATCCATACATATACTTTACAAATTCTAAAATAACTTTTTATCATATCACTTTCTTTATTAATGCAATATAAAGATTTCCCTAATCCTCAATTGATCTACCTTTTCCAGTTTTTTGCCAATGTAATTTCCTACTAAATCCCAACATTTATCTGAAAGAAACTGTTGTTTAGAACCCCATGAAATGATTTTCAGGAAGTTGGAATTTCATATCCAATTATCTCTGATTTTCCCTTCTATTTTCTAGTTCTTTTGATCATTACCACAAGGCAGATTTTTAGTCTTTTTCCTGATACCTCCAGAATTTCCCTGAATTCTGTTCGTATATATCTTTCTAATTTGTAAAGCAGTAAGTAGAACTTTTTCTTAAAGTAGTATTTAGTGAGTATTCTTCAAATCTAAAGTAATCTTATTGTGGCAAAAGCTATAGTAGAGCTAGAACAGACTCCCAGAGCTCAAACTAAAATGGCAGTTATAGTCAAATTTGCCATTCAAAAGCTGCTAGCTGGAAATAGTCGTAGCTTTGCTACAGGCTGGATATTGGGTCCCCCTACATACACTTCTGTTTGAAATGGTTCAAACAGTGTTCATGCTTTTAATCATTTAGCCTGTATTGTTGAGATGCATACATTTGTAATGCCCATTAAACGTTGAAAACACTTATAGCTTATTTGTTCTAATCAGTCAATTTGCCTTTTTCTAGAGGTGCAGAGAAAAAAGTGGTCAAAATTGCCTCAGAAATTCCACAAATGGAGGTAAGGTTCTCTCCTTTTTCAGTTCATCTCTGGGTTTAACCAGCAGGCTCTCACATTTTGGAAATCATGTTCTGTCCCCACCATAATTTTAGTCCATGTAGCTGACACTCGGCTGGTGTTTCATAATGTATGTTACTGAGCTTTTTCATTTCTAGTCTTCTGTTGGTCTTGTATTACTAGGTCGATGCTATGGCCAGGTTCAAGTTCAACAGGAAATCATGGTTTCCCATCACATGAATGAGCTGCAGTAAGCCTCAGGTCCACATACTCACCTTCCTCTTTAGTGCACTAGAAGGAGATGTTGGGGGCTTCTGCTTCCCATTATAAACAAGCCACAGTTTTCACAAAGTATAGTTTAAACCAACAACAGTTCCCAGAGTTCAGACAGCATGAGGAATTGTGGTTTTGTGGGTGCATAGGGGAAGCGGGAGTGCATGAGCCCATTCACATAGCGGGAAACCATGCTTTTCCATTTCATCTGAACTGGTCCTGTGTGTTCACATGTAATGGTAAACCATTTATTTATTTTATTTATTATCACATTTATATCCCACTTCTCCTCTAAGGAGCTCAAGGTGGCATACAAACCTGGTTCTTTCCCTCCTGATTTTATCCTCACAACAACCCTGTGAGGTAGGTTAGGCTGAGAGAGAGTGACTGGCCCAAGGCCACCCAGTGAGCTTCATGGTTGAGTGGGAATTTAAACCCTGGCTTAGTACTAGGTGAATGAGCCCAAGTGTAGCAGTAAATTCATGTGTGTCCCCCTCTCCTTCTCCATGACCAGGAGGAGGACTTCAACAGAGTTTAGCTTCACTTTTAAAGATTCCAGGCTTAATATTATACTCCAACCAGACATCCTTATTTAAAATAAACTCAGTCAATTTTTAACAAGCTAACTTCAGACCATGAGAAGCTGACTTGTTAACCTAACTGTAGTTTATTTTAAATCAGGATTCTTGGTTCAAATGTAATGTTAAGCTGGATTTCTTTAAAAGTGAAACTAAACTCTGCTGTAGTCATCCTTCTGTTCATGAACAAAGAGGAGAGGGATGGGGAAAACATGCAAACCCCACACTACACTTTGGCTCGTACAGGCTCATCTACATAGTGCCATGTCATGGTTTAGCAACCTGATGCCCACCAGATGTTGTGAACCACAATTCTGATCAGCCCCAGCACCATAGAATCATAGAATGGTAGAGTTGGAAGGGGCCTATAAGGCCATCAAGTCCAACCCCCTGCTTAATGCAGGAATCCAAATCAAAGCATTCCCAACAGATGGCTATCCAGCTGCCTCTTGAATGCCTCCAGTGTCGGAGAGCCCACTACCTCTCTAGGTAACTGGTTCCATTGTTGTATGGCTCTAACCAGTGTTAGACCATGTTGGACCATGTCTAACCATGTTGGAAGGGACTTTAAAAGTTATCTAGTCCAACCCCCTGCCAATGCAGGAAATCCCCTGCTGTTGTATCCCTGATAAGTTACTATCCAGCTTCTACTTAAAAAGTAAAAAAAGTTTGTTTTGGTTTCAATAGCTGTAGATTAGATTGTATCATATTAACCTTAATTATCCTATCTCATAGTCTTTTTTAAATGTTATTGTCTGAATACAGCACTGATTTGTAGCTCTGGTGCAAACAGTAGATGATTGCAGACTATGCTGTCTTTTTTCTTACACTGCCAGGAGAGGTCACTAGGCCAGCGCTGGGGAATTTCTTATTATTCATCAGTGTGATAGGAAATGCATATGTGTGTCTCCATATCTGCTCTCTGGCTTGTTCTCTTTCAATTCTGTGACACTAATCTCCACACTTGCCTAAGGCAGGGCTTGGAACATTGAAGGAGAAATTGATATTCCTGCAGTTCTGTCTCTTTTACAAAGTTTGATCTTCTTGCAAGGGAACAAAAGGTGCTATGGGGAAACTTGGCATACACGTTCTCTCTTACAATTATTTGGCTTCCCTGATCCTTTATTTCCATCACTTTCCACTGTGCTCTCCATAACTGGGGAAGCCGATATGAAAACACAGCCTGTTTCCCTGCTGTTCAGCTGCCACCTCCAAGATCTAATCTGTCAGTAAACTGACCACAGCAATTAAGGGCCAATGTCATAAATTACTGATTATTACTTTAGCGGGGCATGTAACCAGAAACAATAAATAGAAAATTTATCTGAAATGGAGCTGGTGCTGCAAGAGTGACCTCTTCTAAACTTTGTGGGAAGTCTTCATCAAGGGATCATTAAATTATTTTACTTGCTTTCTGTGCTTTCAGTTTGCAACCCTGCCAAGGTCCATTCTCACTAAAATCCCTTGATATTTCATGAAACTTTTAAACCACATAATGTAAATACTTTCCAGATTCAACTGGCGTATGAAAGTACCTAATGTATGATGACCTTCTCAGAGCACCAGGGTTTTATTTTCTGCACTGTGATTGACAGACACTTGAACTGCCTAAGGGTCACATGAAATCTCCAGGATGAACCTGCCTATAGGAATTGAGATTCTTCTCAACAGGCAGAAAAGCTGGATCTTGTAATAAAAATAAATTATGTACAATAAACAAGTTTACTGCTTGCAAGAATTAGGAGTGGGTTGTGTTGTCCAGTGAAGGGTTCATGTTTTTCATAGGTTAACTATGTTGTACAACAATTAAGTATTTTCATTTGTTAGTTATAGATACGTTGCTACCTCCATAAAGCTTTATAAGCAAATGATCTGTGACACAGTCTTCCTTTTTATGCTAAAACATTTTATTTTTTGTGCCTTCTGCATGTTTCATGCAGTTATTCCTTTTGCCAGAACAAAGTATATTTCTGTCTCTGGGCATCTTGCTTTTACACCACAATTAGACATAACTTGAATTGTGTGTTCCATGCAAAATTATTTATTTGTGAAATTTAGTCTTTTTTATGAGACTTTGTGCAAGCACATGTTCTTGGACTTCTGCCACAACTTCTGTAAAACAGTTTCACCTTTCATTTTATTAAAGGGAGAGAATTTTTCTTAAGTTCTGTTGAAGTCTTGTTCTACACATTTCCAAATCAGCTGTGAGCTAGGAGGGGGAATTAAGCTGCTCACTTTGTAGTCATGTCAGGGCTGCTGGTCCTGTGCCTTCCGGACAGAGCTTTTCCTGGTTGAGATATACAACATTTTATGTTGGGTGTTTGGCATGGAAAGCTTTGGCTCAGCAATGACTTTTTATTATGTTCATTTATAAAAAGAAATTGCTCCCATTCTCTTCATCTTGCTGAATTCATCTGCTATGAGTGGCAAATTTCTTCCCATACTGAAGGCAGCTCATTCTTCAAAATGCCGTGCTAGTGTAAGTCTCATTGAAGATAATGGAGCAAGTGCTGGCAACAATGCTTTGAGGGCAATTACTACCAACCTCTAGTTCAGCTACCCTAGTCTGGTGATGTGTCTGAAGCAAGAACAAATTTTCCTTCATACTACCTAAGACAGATGTGGCCAAGATGATGCTGAACTCAATTCCCATCAGCCCCAGCCAGCATGGCCATGGCAGATGTAGTCCAGCAACATCTGTGGCGCACCATATTGACTACCCCTGAGGTAGAAAAACCTGAGCTAAATAAAAGGTCTTCCAAATGCTGATTGATCACTGATGGCCATAGCAGTGGGGCATAAAGTTGGATACCTTGTATTATGTTGGCTGATGAAAAACCAGATGTAGAGCTTCCTAGATCAGTCAGTTGCACTGTTCTATCCTCTATCTCTCTTTAAGGGATTGGCCTTGTATCTTTGGTAGTTTAAAATCCAATCTCAATTTGCACTTAACATGGCAACAAAGATGGAGCATTTCATATCTACCAACAGAAACTCAGGTTTACTGAGGTGTTTACCACTCATTCTATGTCCATATTGTTAGAGTTGTCATAACTTCTGGCTAATTGAAAATTGCGATTGCTGCATCTGGGGAAACTGTTAGAGAGACTCCCGAGCAGAGATAGGAAATAGAAGTTGACAGCATCCTAACATTTAGCAGTAGAGGTGGGTTTCCAAGGCTGAGTTTGGCCACTGGGTAAAGTTAAGCTCGATTTAAATGTAAAGGGGAACAGTTATTGGTCCTTTGCAGTGTTCTGCCCAGAAAGGGGAGAACCCTGATGTTTATTTATTCTCAGAAGCAAGTCTTTCCTTGTCCTAGGAAGTGCAAAGCCTTTTTTTCCGTTCTAAGTTGGCCCAATGAGGTTTCTGGTATTGTTCTGGAAGGGGACTTGCCTTACTTCAGTGTTCCTTCTTTCCCCTGCTAAGACATTGTGCTTCTACAGGAATAGTTGAGCTCCTGGTTCCTCCCTTCTAGCATCTGCAGGCTGTTGTCCCCGACCAACAAGAGAAGAGATAAGTTGGACATTTTAAAAGTGTAAGGAGGACTGCCCTTTCCCTCTTTGGACCCTGCCCCCTGCATGCTTCCCAAATTTTCTCTGCTAGCTTGCCCTCATTGGTCTTGAGCATATAGCAGGTGATTCAGATGAGCTAGGAAAAGCCAGCACTTGTCTGTGATCATGAGCATTACAATTTAAGTTGCTCCTCTCAAATGGTACTCAATATCTAAGGCCAGTGTTTGGATGGGCATGGTGGTTTCTCACCACAACAATTGCTTGTCATACCTGAATGGAACCTACTGTAAGAAATAGTATATCTCCTCCTCTGCTTCTGTGCCACTTCATCTTCCAAATCTTGGAACATCCAGAGGACTGACAAGTTTAATAGATGGAGGCTGGTGGAGAGATATTTGTAATGGCTATAAATCTGGAACTAAAAGCATAATTTTTCTGTATTGCCTTACATCGGATTTGTATGTCTTTATTTTCCACTTTAGCGAATGCAGAAACGGGCAGAAAGATTCAACGTACCTGTGAGTTTGGAGAGTAAGAAGGCTGCACGAGCAGCTCGGTATGTCTGTATAAATATTTACACTCTTTGATTCTTTGGCTGTTTCTTAGCTATTGTACAGGTCAAACTTTTATTATGGATGCATATAGCAACTATCATGTTCTAGTTAGCTGGAGTGGGCTTTGATGGAGGACCTCTGGAATTTTAATTGTGGGTAACAAAAAATGACTATTGCTTTGTAGAGATACTTGTGTGAACACTGAAAGCTTTGCATACCTTAAATAACATTTTGCTTCACTGGCATCTGTTCTATATGCTAACCAAAAGTATTAATTCTCAGCCTTTCTTCTATGATAAACTGTTTCATAGGTTAGATAACAGTGAAAGATAGAAGGGGAAAATGTCTAGAATAATATTTTGGAAAAACATAAACAGGGAACAGTAGGCTTGTCTCTTAATGTCCTATTCCAGGTAGGAGACTATCTCTCCCCAGAAGATACCAACATTCCTATAAAATTTAGGAACAACCAATTGCATATTCAGTTATTTTCATTGCCTATGCAATGTTGAGACAAACCTGAAATGAGACAAATTATTCCTATCATAAATTAAGTAATGACCTTGCTCTTTATACCTGTGATAAGTATATTGAAGGCTGGTGAAATATACAGAGCTTTAAACATTTAAGCATTAAAGAATATGGAATGGCAAATAATGTTCCACAAGAAAGGATAGTCCACAGTTTGCTTTATTGGACCATCTATTCCGCTTGCTTGGTGGTAATCCTGAGAACAAGGCAGAAATGCTATGTAGATCCACCTTTATTTGCAAATCTGACTCAGAGATCAGTCTACCTCTCCAGGGATGTCCTTAGCATATTTACAAGGTAATTTACAGCTCATATTAAAATTGTTTTCTGTTCTGTTGTGGCTTAGAGACCCTAAATGTCAGGGTCTCTAACCAGGCTGCTCTCTTCTCCACAGGTTTGGTATGCCTACAGCTTCAGCTAAAGGTATGTGATTTGTGGAACAGTGTCTCATATCTTACCCTTCTTTTTAATGATTTTGCTTTCTTCCAGCTACCTTGTA
Source organism: Rhineura floridana (assembly GCF_030035675.1). NCBI lineage: Eukaryota > Metazoa > Chordata > Lepidosauria > Squamata > Rhineuridae > Rhineura > Rhineura floridana. The sequence goes on from NC_084482.1 coordinate 40,193,800, forward strand.
AAAATAAGGTTGCAAATGATGTTTCATTGTTTTTGTGATCTTATGAATGTGTTAGTAACATCTGAGTTCTAGACATGATTATTTACTGTTTTTTTAGGGTTCCAGCTATTAATGGGTGCAGGAAGCATAGCTCTTATGAACATTTCATACTGTGTAGCATTTTCACTTTGTATATTTTTAATCTCCTTTAATGCTGAAAAATCAATATAGCATAATCTTTATGATGGGATTACATGGTGAATCCTGGCAGAACCTGGACTTGGGCATGTAATGTTATTTTCATTAGACTACTGAAAATCAAAGCTGGCATTATTATGAAGTAGAAGTGTGAATTCTGAAGGTTTCCAAGATGCCAAAGCAAGGATCAAAATCTGCAAATGAAAGTGGGCAAAATGATTGGTTGAGTCATACTGAGGCTCTTCTGAATTAACAAGTGGCTTATCATTTTAGTGTTTCTATTTGAAGACAAATCATTCTAAAATTAAAGTTGCAATACACATAGTACAAACATGGACTTCCTAGTGATGCAGTGTAGGCCACAGAACATGGAGCAACTTGCAGAAAAAAGTTCAGTTGAATTTATTGGGGCTTACTCTCAGCAAACTGGATATAGTTGTGGTCTTAGGGAAGTTCGCAAAAGGAAAGTTTCCCATCCCTTTTTTCGGGTGAGAATCCCCAAGCCTCCAGAGAAGCTTTTCAGAGGAAGGAAAGGACAGAAAATTTTCCTTCTCCTAATTTACTTGAGTTAATTAATTTTGGGATTCAACCTATTTTCTAATAAAGTTTTCCACTTTGACCAATTTTTGAGTCTATTTTCTCTTTTGGCTCCAACACATATCCTGCTGCTTTGGTTACCGTCTTCTTTTTTCATCTGCTACTTAGGCAATATGCTTGTTTCCAATAAGATAATTTAAAATGTATTTTTTCTTATTTCAGGTCTTGCCACAGAAGGTAGAACTACAGTAAGTAGCTACTTTGTTTTACAGTTATATCTGGCTTAGTTTTAAAATGTTACTTAATTCATTAAAACTCACTAATGAATCTCTTTTCCATCCAGAAAAAAATTGGCAGACCACAACATTATCTGAAAACTATGCTTTACAGTGAGTGGGTTCCTTAAGACTAGCATTAAACTTAATTGCCAGGATAATTTTATTTGAGTACAATTCTTTGTAATATTTTGCAGCTTCTTGTAACTGTTTATAATCTTTGATGCCTAATGGAGTAAAAGACTACATACATGTTGTATGCCTGTCATGTTCCTTATCCCACTGCTAAAAAGAACTTTTTTATTGTCTTAGGAAATCAATTAGAGTAATTGGTTTTTCTACAAGTAAAACTTCAGTTTCTTTTGTTCTCATTCAGAGGTGATAAACCAAGCAAGAGGCCTTGGCTTTCTCATCATTTCTCCCTCTTCTTGGCTTCCCCATATTCATTCCATCACAAAGTCCATATTGCACAAATCTGTCCATGCTTTTCTGTCAGATAAAGCACTGGTTCATGCTGTAGTTGTCTTCTCTGTTAACTATTGCTATTTTCTTCTGTCTGACCTTGCCTTGTCCCATGTTGCTGTATTCAGAAAGCTGTTGTCAAAATAATTCATTACTTCACTTGCCATTAAATTTGATGACATCTCTTCTTAAATCTCTGCACTGGCTTCCTTTCCCTTCCACATCCTGCTCAACCTTCTTTTCCTTGCCATCAAAGTTTCACAGACATCTTCCTTTATCTACCAACACACCTTTGCTTACCACCTTCACTTCTACAACTACCAGCCACCCAAAAAATCTTCTTTTCCTTTATATGTCTCTGCACATTCTTCCTTGCCTCTGTGCCTGGAACTTGCAACCTCCACCCCTCTCCCTCCAAATTACCTCTCACTTCCAGCCAAAATGATATCTAAGCACTGCATGTGCATTTGTTCATATTCATCTGTCAAATCTTGTCTCTCCTATTTAGATTGCAAGATCTTTGGAAGGAGCCTAATTCCTTTTGGCTTATTAATGTACAACAAACTGACATGGCTACTCTTGTAGAATGTTTTTTTATGTTACTCTGTAAAGCACCATGCACACTACTGATAACAATATTAGGAACAAACAGCTAGTTGCCCTGCTGATTTAGCCATTGTTTCTCCAAGATCATTCTTGAAGAACAAATGCTTACTTGGGAAGTACTTTGTTAATATCAAGGAGAAGTAGATTGCCACCAGAAGATTCCAGAGTTCACTGTAATATAACTCTTTGCGGTATATCATCGTTTAGCAACTGCTAGATATTCCTCCCTTTGGGAAGACATGTTGCTTGAAACAGTTTTAAGGGAGATGAACAAAACACTCAAGTAGCGTCTCCAGTGTAAATTTCTTGGCCAGATTAGGACTGAACTGAAATGTAGAGAACCTTTTTTGTGAAAGGTTTCTCATTCCAAAAAAGTCTCTTTTTCAATAATCATTTGAAGGGCAATCAAGCGGGGGTGGGTGGAGGAATGTTCACCTCCTTTAAAGTTGGCAACTGCAGGGCTACCACCATATGAAGTTTGATTCACTCACACTCTATGGTAATTTGCCAACCCAGAAAAGGAAGATTGTGCTGCCAGTCATGTCCTTAAAGTCCTGTTGCAGCCATTTTAAAGGAATTGATCCACAAAGCAATGCCCAGCAGGATTCCTTCTTGCCTCCCATTGAGAACTTTGCCAAGAGAAAGGGAAGGATCCCAAAATTTACAGAGAACTTTATGCTCCCTAAGATATCACCTTTTGCTACCAAAAAAAAGAAAGAAATTACTTAAACATTCAGCTCAGGCTTATGCCAAATGCTTCTTAATTCTGAACACAGCATCTACTCAAAGCTTGTAGGGCTGAAATTTGGTGAAAATATTTTTTTCTCTTTGAGACGTTAATTTCTTTTGTGTTTTGTTTATCTCGAAGAGTTGAATGGTATATACTTGTTGCTATAAAGTTAGAAATACAAATGAGGCAATTTAAATAAAAAATATTAAAAATGATTTATTGGATGTACCCAAAGTACTAATTGGGTTGGGAATAATAAAGGTGGTGGCTCCATTTTTTACTGTTATCAGTGCATTTTAAAATAGAAGTATCAAACTTTGTACAATTTCTCTACTAAAACAGTAGCATAAATCCTTCTTGGAAGTAATTTTGAATAAAATACTGTACTTCTGGATACCATCTTTTTATTCTCTTTCCCCTCCATAATTGACAGGCAGGATTGTTGAAGGCTCAGTATACAGAAATAATTTTTATTAGGGTATATTCAATTCATCAATACCAACACTAAATTTCAGGTTTCTTTTTCCTTGGCATAAGCACATACTGTCTTTAGGAGTCCTTAATCTAATAGCATGGGTGGAGATTATATTAAACTGTTTCCTATGACTTTTCTAGGTAAATATAGACAAATTAAAGGAAAGGGCTCAGAGATTTGGCTTGAATGTCTCCACAGCCTCCAAAAAGGTAAGGTTCCAGGGCAAGCACTACTATAGCAAAATAAATACCTGAAAAACTGCAACAAATATATCACTTAACCCTATAATTCTACTTGTTCTGTCTTGCTTTGATGAAACTTCATGTTGAGCTCTGTGGTGCAGCAAGGCAGGGCCCAACCAGGGTGTATGACACAGCAAGGTGGAACAAGATTCGGGTTGACTGAATACAAGACAAGGCCAGGGTTCCAACTGTGCTCTGGGAAACAGAGCTCTGAAGATGCTCCAGCAAGAAACAAGTTGAAATTGAGCCTTTATATAGTAGCAGCAGTAGGTGCAGCATAATTGTGAGTAGCTCTGCTTAAAGGGCCCAGCCTTCTCTAGTCTCCTGCTGCGATGGAGCGGGGGAGCCTCAGGTCTTCTGAGGCTTCTGCAGCGAATCCTCTGAATCAGAGGATGGCAGTACCACATGCTCAGGCCAAGGAGGGGCTGGCCCTGCATGCCCTTCACCTTCTGCTCTCATCCCCTGTAAGTGAGGAATCCGACTCCAGGGTCATGACACTTCCTAGTCATTCAAGGATCTTACTTTCCAGTATCACCAGTCCAGCTCCAAGCTGAATTTATAGAATTAAATGGTTTGTGTTAGGAAATCAAGTAGCAATGTTTATTACTGAATTAGGAGCATATGGCTTCTGATTTTTTTTTTAAAGCTTAGATTTTTGGTTATATTTTGGGTAATGTTCTTTGCGACCAGTCTTTTTAGAACTGAATAACTGAAACAATTCACTTGTGGCTTGTTTTTTCCCTCCTAAGGGATGGGCCTACCTACAATTCTGCAGAATGTTTTCCAGCTTGGTTCTCACCAAGATGACTGTACCACTTCAGATTGTGGGAGGGTTTCCACATATGCAAAATGAATACATTAGGGAGAAAGCTAGACTAGAACCCTTCTCCCTAACATCTAATTTTCTATGTGGAAGGCTTTGTTTTTCTTTCTTTCTTGTATGCATGCATACAAGATGAGAGCTAATAAACTGAGACTCAATCCTGACAAGACTGAGATGCTGTTGGTGGGGGGGCTCTCTGCCCAGATGGTTGATGTCCGACCTACCCTAGATGGGGTTACACTCCCCCTAAAGGAGCAGGTCCGTAGTTTGGGGGTCTTATTAGATCCTCTCCTGTCACTGGAGGCTCAGGTAGCCTCGGTGGCACGGAATGCGTTCTACCAGTTTCGGCTGGTAGCCCAACTATGACCCTATCTGGACAGGGAGAACCTCGCCACAGTTATCCATGCTCTGGTAACCTCTAGATTGGACTACTGTAATGCACTCTACGTTGGGTTACCTTTGAAGACGGTTCGGAAACTTCAGCTGGTGCAGAATGCTGCGGCCAGAGTTCTTACTTGGACTAAAAAATCTGACCATATAACACCTGTCCTGGCCCAACTGCACTGGCTACCAATATGTTTCCGGGCCAGATTCAAAGTGTTGGTTCTTACCTATAAAGCCCTTAATGGCATCGGACCGCAATACCTGGTGGAACGCCTCTCCCGCTATGTACCTACCTGTTCGCTACGCTCGACGTCGAAGGCCCTTCTCCGGGTTCCAACTCATAGGGAGGTCCGGAGAGCAATAACTAGATCTAGGGCCTTCTCAGTGGTGGCCCCCGAATTATGGAACGCCCTCCCTGACGAGATACGCCTGGCGCCTTCTTTGTTATCTTTTCAGTGCCAGGTAAAGACCTACCTCTTTGCCCAGGCATTTTAATCTTAATTTTAATTTTAATTGTAATCTTATTTTAATCTTTGTCTTCACCTTGCTTTTAAAATGTTTTTATAGTTGTATTGTACCCTCATTCACCTGTATTTTAATGTGGTTTTATTCTGTTGTACACCGCCCTGAAAGCTTGTCGCTAAAGGGCGGTCTAAAAGTACAATAAATAAATAAATAATATATGTGCATATGTATATAGGAATATTCAGTCATATGAGCCCTCTCCTGCAGTGCATCCCAAGCCTCTTTAGCATCTCAGTGAGAACTAGGCTCTGTGTGGTTCTGGATTCCACCAGATTCAGACCCTTGCATTCCCTATATTGAATATAAATGACTTGGGTTCATTATGATTTCAATAAGAAAAAAACATAATATCTGAAAAGAGTAAGCTTCACTTCAGTAGTGGCTGGAAATTCTTCAGCAAAAATGGTTAGAACAAGTGACATAGCTAAAATCTTTCCCAAAGAAATTATCTTTGTTACAAATGGCAGTGATGTGAGGGGAAAAAATATAAACATTGTATCTAGTTCTGGAAATGGTATTTGGCTGGGCTGTTACTCTCTATGGACCTGAAAGCTCCTGACAGTTCTCTAGTTCAGTACCATCATAGAAGAATACAGGATTTGGGGATGGAAAGAGGGAGAGAGAGAGAGAGAAATACTGTCTATTGATTATTGCAGACTTGGAAAAGGAGGAGGAAGGCTGTCATTTTATTTTAACCCATAGCAAATAAACTATCCCTCAAGGGATTTTCACATTGAACATTTAATGCATTCCATTCTGCAGTAATGCACTGAACCTGGCACCAGGGAGTTCAACCATGTAGAAAATAACTGGAGGTGGAGGCCACTTTCCTCCCCACCCTCTGCTCTGGGGGCAGGGTGAAATCATGCAAGTGCATTAAAGCTGGAATATGTGGAGAAGCAGGTCAGGGTGAGAGGCTGCTCAAACATCATTAACCCTGTCACCAGGAGCGCACATTTTTCAGAAAGAATATATGCTTTGTCAGCATTTATGGCCAAGTTTCCTTTTGAGTAGAATTGTGTAGCTGAGGCTTCATATGAATCGTAAACTCTCTCTAAAGAGCTTCCCACAACTATCCCCTGTCCATATCCTTGACAAAAAAAGTGCTAAGCATTTACTAATTTGAATGCTGTTTAGATTATATGTGAACCTGGTTTCATTAGTGAATTATACACGTGAAGAAAATATCAGTAGGAAAATGACATGCCCAAGGTCAGAAATCAATTGCTAAGTTAGGTCTAGAAATACATATTTCTATATATTTGTATTTTTATATACTACCTTTTGTTTCTGTCTCTCCTTTTTCCTTGCATATATGAGGCAAAGTGACCAGTATTAGCCATTATAATTTGACTTGAAATTTGTTGTCTTCTGTTAGGAGGTAGGGTTCAGAGGCTTAGAAGTGGTTTTTCTCCCTCTGAAGAGTGCACTCTCGAATTCTATTGAGGAATATTGTTGGTTGCTTCAATTAGCCTCTAGTATTGTGTTTCCCATCTGGGTGTTCTTTATAGCTTTTCATTACAGAATAGCTTGGTTGCATGGGTCTTTGCAGACTTTTAACACCATGCATTGCAGCAAAAACTTTACAGTAAACCATTGTCTCTGTGGAGCCACGTTTCGTTTCCCATTCAAATTGGTTTTGAACAAGAGAGGTGGGGGAAGAGGAATATAGCCAAGGGCAATTTCAAGCCTGCTGGGATAAGGGGAGCAAACTTAGATCTGAGAAAGAGGCTCTCCCATCTAATCTGTAGCTTTGAGTCCACTGCCAATGTAGAATCTATTCAGTTAAAAATTCTCTTCCTAAAAGAAAACAAAGCTCCTACTAGTACAGTAGGAGCGAGGTGGTGATTGTCACTGTCTAGTATAATAGATGTGGCAGGTGCTCACTTGTTTTTTTTCCTGTCAGCATGGAGCCATCAAATTAATTTTTAAAATAAATCAAGAAAGCATTTTTCTCTCCAGAACTAATCACACCCCCTCCCCATGCTCTCGAGGGAGTCCTCCTTTTAAAATTTACCCTCTGACCTGAGGCTGCTATCCCTTGATTTCTGCAAGTTACACTTAAACTGCTCCCTTCCCTTGTAAATTTCCCCTCTGTAGCAGCTGCTCCCTGTACCACTCTGAAGTCCTGGCTTCCCAGTGGGAGAGCTGATAGCTGCAGGCCTCAGTGCTGCAGAAGGCTGAGAGGGCTGCTTGCATCGTAACGCAAAAGCGCATTCTCAGAGGGCTTGCTTTTCCTTTTTATGCACAAAACAGTGTTGTAGGTATCCAGCAGAGAGCACTGCCACAAAATAGAAGCTTGGGGCTCTTTCAGAGAGTCCTTGACTTAACATAAATGTTCCTTTCTGGGTTGCATTATTTGGTGTCGTTCCCAGTCAGAACAGATGACTAAAATAATTTGTGCTTCACATTATCTAGTGTAAAGTTCTTGAGCTGTTTTACAAGTAGCTAATTAACCTGCAGCCTATCAGAGGTTTGAGCTGGGGAGGTGAACTACCAGCATGTCAAAGTCACACAGCAAACAGCTAGAAATGCAAGGATCAAAGCTCAGACCCCTTAGCACCAGTTTCTTCCAACTTTCAAATGTGGGTTTTAAGTTGAAAAGAAACAGAGGACTCAAAGTCCTCTACTTGAAACTTTGACTCAGAGTCCTCTGCTTGAACCCAAAAGGTTAGCACACAGCAATTGAGCAGGAATTTATTCAGAAATGCAATAATACCCAAATTAGTCACTATAGACCCTATAGTATAATCATGTGACACTGCTGAGTAAGCAGCAGGAGACTAGCTACAACAAGCATTGTATCTTTGCACTTGATGTGGTAGTGCTTATAGTTAGACCAACACTCAGATATTTTGAGTCTTTCTCCATTCATTTTGGCCAATAACAAACCTCACATGGATTGCTTTGTCTTTCCTCTTTTAGATAGGAAGAAGGCCAGGCCTTTTTAAACTTTTTGTGTGTAAGATTGGTGAAAGTGTTGGTTTGATTGCTAATTGGTTCTAGTACACAAATTAACAACCTGATTGCTAGCTGGTAAAAGTTAAAAAGTGAATGTTGGTCAAACATAATGCAGCTTAATTCTCTTTCATGAAGGCTTGTTATATAGGCAGAAGAGAACAGTTTGTGTTCTCTAAAATGGGCTTCACGGTGTTCATTTTTCATGATATGATTTTTGGAAGGCAAGTACTGTGGCAACTTATGTGCATATATAATGAGAGAAAGGTTGGCTTAATTGTTTAAATTTCCAGAAAGTTTAGAGCAGCATGCCAAAGGATCCTTTTCCTAGCTACTTCTTTTCCCTGAAGTATTTCTAGATACACCCATCAGTTGTCAGATGGAAAAATATTAACTAATAAGGAAGCAACAGCAGGGGAAATGGTTTTGTTCAAAAGTCTGGAAAAGATATAAAGACCATCTAAACTAGCCCTTGTCCTAATGTAGGGTTCTATAACTATTAACTAACGTCACACTACACAAATTAATCTACTTCATCAAGCAGAGAGCACATAGCAATAGCACTCATTCCAAAATTGGTAGTAAGATTTACTGTTGTATTATGAATTGACTTATTCACACGTAGCACTAAGCCAAACTATAGGTTAATGCAGCCTTTCCCAACTAGTGGGCCACCAGTTGTTGGACCACAATTCCCATATTTCCTGACCATTGGCAATGCTGGCTGAGGCTGATGGGAGTTGTGGTCCAACAACATCTGGTGGCCCACTAGTTGGGAAAGGCTTGGTTAGTGTGAACAAGCAAACACATGGGCTCCTGGAGAGGAGATGGTTGCAACTTTGCTCCTCCTCCAATCATTCTGCTGCTGCGATGAGTTAAGCCATTGGACGAACCTTGGTTACAGTTTATGGTTTCTCTGGATAGAGCTAAACCATGACCCTAGTTTTGGATGACAAGTTAAGCCAAACCGTGGCTTAGCTTAGCACAGCATCAGAATAACTGAAGGAAGAGCAAGGCAGCTGCACCTTCCTCCCCAGGAGCCCACTTGTTTGTGCTTAGTTTTATGTATGAACTGGGCCATTGTATCTCACTCTTCCCTTAGAAGGATGAAGACAGCTAACATGGGGCAAGGTGTCTTATCCAAACATTAATCAAGTCCAGAGCTGCTTAGCTTCAGCAGTGCTACAGTTCTGAGTACTCCCATAACGTTCATAGCAACTCTTGATCTAGCAACATGCTACTTCAGAAAGTAGCATGAAAATTAATAGCAATTCTTAAACTGAAATACATTGACCAACTGAGAAGGAGCAGATCCTTTTCTCTATGCAAGGAGAAAATGTGTGTTTATATAGAACCATATTGATTTTGGGGTCTGGAAGCTTTCTAAATGTTGGAACAGATTTTTGCTACACTATAAGTGCATCTGGAACTAGCCCGTTTATTATTTGTGAAGGATAACTTGGTTTTCTTGGGAACAAACCAGGCTCTGTCCAAGGTACTTAACATGGTTAGGACTAGCTTAAAAGATGTTGCCACTAGCTTTGTAGTCTTTCTCTGTTGTTTCCCCTTATGTTTACAGGCTCCACATGGTTTACTCGTACAGCTTTACCCATGTTCCCCTGTATTCTAAGGAATATTCTATATCTTTTTGTAGATTTCATCTCAAACTCTTTATTTCCTTTTATCGCTTTTGTCTGTGCAGTTTTTGTAAAAATGTAATCTTTATTGAAATTCACATCAAACTACTGCCAAAAGATTCCTCCAACCCTCCTACTCACATCAACACTCACCTAAAGTATTATTTCGTATTGCAAAGAAATGAAATGTTGGTGAGTACAGAATTTATCAATTGAAGTATTCAAACTATTAACTGATTTTTTTGTTTTCCAATAAACAGTAACATAAAACACTAACAAATGTCCTCAGCCATTTTGCTCTTCTTGGTTTAATAAAGCTTGCTGAGGGAGTATGACCAAGTAGATCCAATGTGTGGTCAACACGTCTTTGCAGAAGAGAATGGTCCCAGCCACCCTGAAAGAGACAGTGATCTGACCACTCTGGAAAAAACCCACCCTGGACCCATTGGTTTTTGACAGCTACTGCCCGGTTGCAAGTACTCCCTTTTTAGGGAAGGTGATTGAGAGGGCTGTGACAGAGCAATTGCATGTACTCTTGGATGAAAGAGATTATCTTGACCCATTCCAGTCTGGTTCAGGCCTGATTATGGGACTGAATCAGCCTTGGTCACCCTAATGGATTACCTTTATCAGAAGAAGGACAGGGGGAGTGCGACCCTGTTGTTCTTACTTGATCGCTTGGCGGCTTTTGATACCATTGACCATGGGATCCTTCTGGGCCAGCTTGGTGAGATGGGTGTCGGAGGTTTTACAGTGGTTCAAATCCTACCTCCAGGGTCGTTTTCAGAGAACAGCATGAGGTAATTGTCTTTTGGCCTCCTGACAGTTGTGCTCTGGGGTGCCACAGGGTACCATCTTGTCCCCATTGCTGTTTAACATCTATATGAAGCCCTTGGGAGCAGTCATCAGGAGATTTGGGGTGAGGTGTCAGAGTACGCTGACAATATCCAGCTCTATTTCTCTGTAGCATCTGAATCGGGAGAGACCATGTAAACCCTGGCCCGGTACCTGACCTCGTTGGTGGGCTGGATGAGGGCCAATAAACTAAGACTGAATCTAGCAAGACAGAGGTGCTGTGGTTTGGTGGTTTCTGAGTTTGGATAACTGGTCAATTGCCTGCTTTGGATGGAGTTCTACTCCCTCTGAAAGAACAGGTTTGTAGTCCGGGGGTGCTCCTGGATCCATCTTTGTCGCTAGAGGCCCAGGTGACCTCAGTGGCTAGGAGTGCCTTTTACCAGCTTCAGCTGGTAAGGCAGCTGCGGCCATTTCTGGATCGGAATAGCCTGACCACTGTTTTCCATGCACTGGTAACCTTCAGGTTGGATTACAGTAATGCACTGTATATGAGGCTGCACTTGTGGTTGGTCTGGAAGCTGCAGCTGGTGCAAAATGTGGTGGCACGACTGCTCACTGGGGCAGGGTATTGCCAACATGTTACCCTACTGCTGAAAGAATTGTACTGGCTGCCCATTAGCTACCAAGGTGAAGGTTCTAGTGTTGATATACAATGCCCTATACAGCTTGGGACCGGAATACCTGAAAGATCATCTTACCCCTTGTATACCCAGTCGATGACTGTGCTCTGTAGGTGAGGACCTCCTGCAGATACCATCTTTGCAGGAGGTCCATTCTGCGCGACATGGGAAGCAGACCTTCAGTGTTGTGGCATCTACCCTTTGGAATTCCCTCCCTTTAAATATTAGACAGGCACTATCTCTGTTATCTTTTTGCTGCCTTCTGAAGACCTTCCTCTTTCAATAATCGTTTTAAGTAGAGACCTTATCCCAGTCTGCGTCTATTTTGGAATTGCTTTTTAAGGTGTTTTTAAAGCTTTTTTTAAAATAAGTTTTAAAATATTTTTAAAGATGTTTTGTTTTAATATATTTGAAAGTCTGTTTTTAAGATGTTTTAGAGTGTTTTTGTTTGCCACCCTGGGCTTCTTCTAGGAGGAGGAGAGGGACAGAAATTTAATAAACAAACAAAGTGCATCCAAATGATGAAATATATACAGCATATATAGCTTGACTGTATCCATCTGAGAATACCAGCATGACAGTATCCTGTTGACGTGTGTGCGTTGTTGCGTAAAACAGCATACATTACGTTGGAGTTAAGTTGAGCAAGAAACTTCTTCAGAGCATTAGAGCATGTTAAGAGTCTTTATTAAGACATTATGGCCAAAGGCTTAAGAGTAAATACATGTAGAGTTTCTTCAGTCACCCCCCTTCTGGTGCCTCTCTCTCCAAAGGTATACACAGAATACAACCTCTCAGTTCAGAGGCAATACACAGAAGACACAGCTTACAGACTCTGTTAGAACTTTCCCAGTTGCTATCTCACGTTACCATGACAACCGCTGGCCTTGGATGTCTGCTCACTCTCAGGCCAGGAGATAACAGTTACTTCTCCAAACTTGCAGGCTTTATGGAAAACAACTAGAGACAGTAATGCCTATGGGTCACAGCCCAACATATCCCACCCCCATGCTACCCCCTACTAGCTATGGAAGCAAGTTCTAACCAGGCACTGATCAGACCCTGCTTATCTTCAAAAAGTTGGTGGCCTCTTGTGCATTCAGACCATGGTTTTGTGTGTTTTATGGCAAAAGGGCACACTTTAGAGCACAGCTAAAAAAAGTATACGTTCCTGACACTTGACAGGTAGCCAGTGTGGTACCCTCCAGTAGTTTTGGACTACAACTCCCATCATCCCCAGCGAGCTTGGTCAATAGTAGAGGGTTTAGTTTGTTGTATACTTGCTATTGAAACATGTTACATGGTGGTGAAATTGGCTTAGATCCCTCTGTCGCTGATCTTCCTGCCCTGTGTAACCCTCTGAAAAGCTGCTGTGAAAGGTTGAGGGACCCTCTAAAACAGTCTGGGAGGTGGCATGGGAACACTGTAGGGAAAAGGGGGAATCACCTCCCCCCACTTCCTCCCAGGGCAGTCTTTGCTGGATTTCAGTACCTTTGGTGGAAAGAAGCCCTTCCATTCACAGAAGGAGCACTGTGGTTCAGACCTCTTACATGTATCAAACGTTTTGAAATACAGTTCCTTTGGTTCAGTGGCAAGCTGTTCTTGAGTCATGTGGATGTACTCAAAAGGTTTGTGCTTTCTACTAAACAGGATGATTGTTAAAAGTGCAAATTGAGTACCCAGCCTCTCATTCTCCCCTATAAGATCCCTATAAAAGTGTAAGATGAGTAGAGGTGCTTCAGGAAGCCCCAAAGATTTTACAGCTGCTGATAGCAGGGTGTGAAGCTGGACTACAGATCTCATCATTCCTGGCCATTGACCATACTGACTAGAGCTGATGGAAGTTGTAGTCTAACAATATGTGAAAGGCCATAGGTTAGCCACCCCTAGTCAAGTGCATTGGTCTTCATAATGGGATTTGCTTCTGAGTAAATATGTATAAGCTTGTGCTGTCAGGTTCCACAAATGTGTTGAACCCTGACTAAAATGGGTCACACAAGGGGCAGCACTACCACTCCCCCCCCTTTGTGGTTTTTATTGTTGTTCATGGTTTTATATAGAAAAAGAAAATGGAGAGGGAGAAAAAACAGTAGTGGTTTATAAGGGAAGAGGCAGTAAATTAAAAAAAATAACGGTGGGCTCCATGTTTTAGGATGGAGCTGAAGGTCTAAGATCGAAAGATTTCTGGTCTAGTACCTCCTTGATGTGCTTGCTCTCTTTTGCAGCTATCATTTGTCTGCTCCGCGGTACCAATTTCCTGCTGAAAATCACTGCCCAGTCTGTCTGCTGTTTGCCTTGAAGGTAGTTACTGCAGACAGCACCTTTGGGAACAAAGAGCAGCCAAGGAGGAGGAGGTGGTTTTCAGTGGGAAACTGGCACGGACACTCAGCCTAGATTGGGAGCATGTTCCAGACTGGGGCGTCACAACTCTTTATTCTTCAAAATAAAAATGGCTGTTCAAGCACACTTTTTGAAAGTGTGAATAATGGATTGTGTAGCTTGGCCCTCACCTTACCAATGTGTGTAGATATTTTCTTTGGCAAATCCAGGGGAAAAGAGAGCCTGAATAAGGCCTCCATATGAGATGTTTTATATTAGAGCCTGATTTATATATGAGAGAGAGCGTTTCTAGAATTTAGGTTTGCATTTTGTCTGTAACTTTGGACACATTACATCAGGAAGAAACATTTTAATATGGGGCAAACTGGTTCAAAATTAAATGTTCAGAATTGCTTCTGAGTCTTTAGCATTCGGTAGTAACCCAGTAAACACAGTGGGACTTACTTCTGAGTAAACATGTAGACGCTTTTGCTGTCATTCTCACTTTAATGACATCTTAACTGGTATTTTTCACGGTGTGAATCTGTTCCAGAGTAAAGCGGCGTATATACACAACCAGGGTAGTGGATTGCTCTTAATACACTCCTCCCTCCTCTCCCTGCCCACACCGCCTTGAAATGATGTCACCGTGCTCCAACTTGAGTAGTCATGAATGTAGGCCTGTTGATTTTAGAATAATGGGAAGTGACAAGATGAAGAATAGTGCTGGTAGTCATGGGCATTTCAACACAGGGATGCTGAAAGCAAGACCACCTCCTCTCCCACACTGGGTTGCTTGTAAAAAGAGTCCAATGGCTTGTGCCAGGCTGTCCTGATCACATGGGCTATATAGTATTCAGATTCACGTATAAGATGGGTGTCTTCTGTCTCTCAATATATAGTTTAATTATTTCATTCAACAATCTGTTATGCATAGCTGAAAAAGTAGGCAGGTCTTTGTTCTCATTAAATATATTATTTTATAATTGCAGCCTCAGTTTTTGCAAGCATTGGATTTCCTTGACAGATGTTAACTGGAGTGATAGTCTCTTTCAAGTGTCCCAAATATAGCCTTTTCTAAACTCAACCTTAGCTTCATTAAAAAGACAGGTATACGCTTGCATATTTCGATTTGTACCCTGGCTTATAGGGCTCTAGGCAGATTAAACCAGTTATAAATAGTCAGGATAGATCAATGTCCAGGAAATGTTTTGCATCCTCTGTCAGATGGTGACCCTTCACCCACAACCCCCATTCCGTTGTTCCTGTTTTTCTATTATTTCTTGTATCTAGTCGGCATTCTCTCTCTCTCTTATGAAATGCTGAAGCTGTCCCTGTGATCCACCCACATTACCAAAATTTGGTTGAAGCTAGTTCTGGAATAGGTAGTATTGATGTCTGTGCATTGCACACATATCAGCCACTCTGTAATAAAATGTCTGCCCTCTCTTACGGTGAAGAAGAGAATGTATTGCTTCTGTTACTGAGAGGGGAAAAGAATGAAAATAGCGGCTTGAAAAGTATTTGGATCAAACAGATCCAAATACAGCTTTTGCATTTCTTTGGGCATGAGCCTGGAAAGCATGAGCAATCTTGTCCTTCCTCCCTCCCCATCAAAAGAAAGCAAACGAGAACTCCAATCTCAAAATTTTAGGACAGGAGTATGATGTTGGATATTATGAAACAGCACTGAGACTCCCAACTGAAAAACAGATTTTTCTGATGGGTTCATCATTTATTTTCCAGTTAGTGCAGGGATTTGATGGATAGTCTTGTAAAACAGATACGTACAATAAACAATTGTATATCCCCACTTCTATTCAGAAATATTATTCAAATAATGTAATTTTGCTTTTTCTGGATGCAGTTTATGAGTGTGTGTATAGCCTTTGAATTGTAGTGATGCTTACAGTTATGGTAAAGAAGGAGGGCATGAGTTGGAAGTCAGAAAGAACAGTACAACAAAGTAATTAGGATTCTTGAGGAGAGAGACATGGTTGCTGACATTTATCCCTTGTTATCCTTGCCCCTGCCTTTCTATCTTTCCTTCTTTCTGTCTTCCCTCTATCCTAGATGAAATTTTGATTGTAAGCTCCATGGCACAGGGACTTGTTGTTCTAAGCATTCAGAGCTTGAACATTGCCTGATGCTTGTGATTGAAGTAGGAAAAATAAATTGTTGTTGTTGATGTTGTTGTTAATTAGTTGCTTTTTCACAAAAGTGATGCAAAGCAACATACACAAACATTCAAAACAAGCATAAAAAACAATAGTAAAAATAATCTAAAATGCTCATCAATATAATCTCCTATATTTGTGTAAGGATGTAATCAAGCTGCAGTTTGCTTGGCCACAAACAGGTGGTGCTGAACACTGCAGTTTGACAAGAGGTAGTGAATGTGCAGCCCAGGCAAGCCATGGAGGGGCAGCCAGAATAGGCTGCAGCAGCCTTTCCAGCTTCGCTGCCTCCTCCACCTGCCAGCCTTGGGCTCTCTGAGCCCAGGATCCAGATCCCCAGGCTGGCTAATAATGCTACTGGCAGCCTTCCTCCTCCCCTGCTAGCCTGGTGATTTGCTGCTGCCACTGCCAATTAATATAAAGAGCAATGGTGGGGACCAAAGGAGGAGAGAAGGCTAAGGCTGAGACAGAGGAGCAGGCAGCAGCAAGATGACCATTAGGAGGTGAAGGAGACAGCAGTACAGGGACTGACGGAGGAGAGGAGGCAAGAGGAGAAAGGGCAGGCAGCTAAGGAGATGGCAGTGGTGAGTTGACCATTACAATGAGGAGGTAAGACAGGGACCGAAGGAGGAGAGGAGGTAGAGGAGGAAGGGAGGGCAGCTGAGGAGATTGCAGCAGGAGGAGAAAAAGGATGAAAGAATGCAGTAGCAAAGTGACCCTGAGCCGGGCAGTCTCTGCACAACAAGCTCCAATAGCAAATACTGCAGGAGACAAGAGCGGCAAAGACACACCTGTCCCCTCTCAGGTGATGGATTGGCAAGGTATGAGGGGAGGGGGGTTGGCGGGATCTAAGGGAAGCATAGTATGACTTTATAGGTCAAAACCAGCCCTTTGAATTAGGTCCAGAAACTAATTGGTAGCCAATGCAGTCGTGCCAGTATTGGAACTGTATATTCACATGGTCTTGTCCCTGTCAACAATCTGGCTGCTTAATTTTGCACAAGCTGCAGTTTCTGAACCATTTGCAAAGGCAGCCCCACGTATAACATATTGTAGTCATCTAACCTAGAGACTACCAGTGCATAGACAACAGACTTTAATTTCACATATGCACTGATGGCGTCTAAACTGGTGGTGACCAGTGAGGAATGAGACCTTGGGATCACAGTGGATAACTCAGTGAAGATGTCAACTCAGTGTGCAGCAGCTGTGAAAAAGGCAAATTCCATGCTAGGGATCTTTAGAAAGGGTATTGAAAATAAAACTGCTGATATTATAATGCCATTGTATAAATCTATGGTGCAGCTGCATTTTGAATACTGTGTACAGTTCTGGTCACCTCACCTCAAAAAGGATGTTGTAGAGCTGAAAAAGGGCAACCAGAAAAGTGCAATCAGAATGATCAAGGGGATGGAGCGACTCCCCTATGAGGAAAGGTTGCAGCATTTGGGGCTTTTTAGTTTGGAGAAAAGGCAAGTCAGAGGCAACATGATAGAAGTGTCACCAGTTTGGATGGCTTTAAAAGATTAGACAAATTCATGGAGGATAAAGCCATCAATGGCTACTAACCATAATGGCTGTGTTCTGCCTCCATAGTCAGAGGCAGTATGCTTCTGAAAACCAGTTGCCGGAAGCTGCAGGAGGGAGAATATTGTTGCACTTAAGTCCTGTTTGCAGACTTCCCATTAGCATCTGGTTGGCCACTGTGAGAACAGGATGTTGGACTAGATGAGTCACTGGCTTGATCCAGCAGGCTCTTCTTATGTTCTTTTTTTTTCAATTAATTTTTATTCAAATTTTCAAAACCAAAACAATACAAAAAGAAAAAACACAAATCCATAACTAATACAATAAAAAGAAAAATATATATATAAAAAAATTGACTTCCGATTTGTCGTAGTTCAGCTATAAGTCTATAATATATAACAAGACTGTATCTTAATAGATTATAAAATCACCTTCCTCCAGCGGTTATCTTAATTGGTTACAAATCTCATTAACATCATATCATTTTATTCTTCCACAAAAAGTCAAAGAGAAGTTTCCAATCCTTGAGATATATGTCCATCAATTTTTTTTCTAGATAAACATGTCAATTAATCCAACTCATCAAGTCTACTAAGTCCAGTAATTTCAAATCACTCTTCTTCCATTATCCGTATTGGTTCCATCTTCCATCTTTACGTGCACAATAATCTTGCTGTCATAGTCATATAATAAGAGTCTGATAGGAATTTCCTTTTTCACAGATATTTTCTTGCCATCAATTCCGAACGTATCACTGTATTGTTGCAAAGCCGCATCTCTGTTCCTCTTTTTTACATGATACACTAGCACATCTCTTGAAGATTTTTCCATTAACACAAAACAGGGATTAATTCTGTTAGCTTTCTCCATTTCAAGTTCCATCAAATCCTTCCAGTCCAGGAATTTTTTTGAACCGATAATATCTTTATCTCCAATCTCTTCAATTCCTTCAGGGACAGCGCTGAGTTCCAAACTGTAATATTTGTCTCCAGGATCCATCACAGCCAGGAAATCCAAATCTTTTTCCATGTCCATATTTAATCCAATCTCCATAGTTTGAACCTTGCCTTTAATTTCTCTTTCATCCTTTTTTGGTTTTCCAGATCTATCTTTATTCTCCTTTCTCATAGAATCCTGAATTTCTTTCAGCTCCTGTCTCATTTCATCAAATTCAATTCTCAACGCTTGACTATTATTTCTCAGTTCTTGTTTTATTGAGTTAATCCCATTCATTATTTTCTGAAACATGTCTAAAGATAAAGTCCCTTCTTGTACATCCATGATCTTCTTAATTGTCATTCTTAAAGCCAAAGGAACAAAACTTCTTCAATTTTCAATGTCCCAAGCAAAGAGCAGTTTATTTCTTTATCCAGTTACAAAGGAGTTAATCTTTCAAACCAACTGGCATCACACTCTAGACAGCCCTTATCTCTTATATGCCCAGAAGTGCAAAAACAACTTTAGTTCACAGCGTCCAAATAACTAGTAGCAGAAAGAATGAGCAGATTCATCAAAAAAAAAGTAGATCAGAAAAAATAGTCCCAGACATATATTACACAAAAGTCTTATAAATCAAAAAGAAAACCCTCATCCGTTGTAATCTTTATAATGCTATTTTCCATGTCAGCTTTTTGCAATAAAAAAAGATAGGCTATTTTTATTTTCTTCCCCCTTAGTTCCGTGAGTAAAAGAGAAGGAAAGTTTTGACTCACCCAGGTTTTCTTAATTGCTGGTTCTTTGACAAATCTCTTTGGCTGTATAGATAAGAAAGTAATAAGTGTAGACAGGAGAATGCTTGCCTGTTAGACCATTTTTCTTTAAAGAAAAAAAAACGGGTCACTTATTCAGCTGAGCTAGCTAGAAATCCTCGCTCCGTCCGAGCTGCTGGAAGACCTTCTTTCACAGACAATTCTGACGAATTCCAGTCTCCAACAATCACAACAAAGCTGTGTGGGAAATCTCATGTTTCTTCCTTATCCGGAAGAAATTATCCCCAGTCAAAAAAGACCCTTCTGACTGGATTTAAAACTGAAAAAGTTTCATCCAAGATGGGAGCCCGTCTCAGAGGCTGCACAGGCGGAGGGATCCTTCTGGGAAGTCCAGGCTCTTCTTATGTTCTAATGAAGCTATGGCCATGTCCTCCATAGTAGTCAGAAGGAACCTCTGGCTATGTAACTGAGTGGCTGATATTAATGTAGCCAGTGTTCTCTTCTCCAGTATACCTCTCTTTAGGGAAGTTTTGGATGTTGTCCTCATGGAAACCAGGAACAACAAATCCAAGCACATCCACATAAGAGAGCAAACAATGATCAGCCTACAAAACATCTTTCTCTTCCAAGCAGCCTCTCAGAGATTCTCACTGCAGTTAGCAGCAGCAACCAAGAGCAATATCCCTGAGTAACCCTGAATTAATGCTCAATTCATCAGTCAGAGGCTGACCCCTGAACCTTAGCAGAAGAAGGGGTCCATGACAGACCATTGGGTTCTAGAGAGACTGGAGAAAGGGTATTCTGTGGAATTTTTTCAAAATCCCCAGGAAGAGATTTTCCTCTGTCTCAAACTCTAGCAATCATTCCAAACACTGGAGGATCTTGCTAGCAATTCAGGACAAACCAGGACAGTGCAGATTTCTGTGTTTTAGTGGGCATTCCTATGCTTCACTGCTGCCCTCCAGATGTTGTTGGACTACAACTCCCATCAACCCCAGCCAGTGGGCAGTGATCGGGAACAATGAGAGTTGTAGTACAACAACATCAGGAGGGCCACATGTTCCCCATTCCTGATCTACAGGGAAGAACAGTTCCAGTTTCCAATCACTTCCTTTTGGCCTCTCATCACTCCCAAGGTCTTCATAAAGATCCTAGTGGCATTTCTCAGAACCAATGGAATTAATGCCGAATCATATCTGGACAATTTTCTAGTCTGATCATCCTCTCAGACCCAGTGCTATCAAAATACAGCGAGGATGATGTATGCACTGCAACATACCTTTACCTTTAACAAAATGAAGAGCACTCTAATTCCATCCCATACATTGCTTCATCTGGGAGTGATTCTCAACACAGCAACAGAGTTTTTCTATCTTCTGGATCATCAAATTGCCATAAGCACCTTAACAGCAAGGCTGTGGTTGAGATCTAGATCTCATCTACAGTCTTTTTCCAGATTTTGGGGGACGATGTTCTGCATGCATTCCATTTGTTAGGCAAGGTTTCACTCTGGATCCTTTCAGACATTTCTTCCAGGATACTTGCTGCAAATAACCAACAACCTCAACCCAGAGATCTTAAGGAGATCATTCAGATGGTGGGCATCATTGACTCATCTGAGCCAGGATGTTCCCATTCAGGAGCCCATCCAAGTGCTCTTGAGAACAGATGCCAGTCCAAATGGTTAGAGTGCACACTGCAAAGGTAATCAGGGCTAAGACCCATAGTCTCCAGAAACAACATAATTGAACATAAGCTGTCTAACATGAGGCAATCATACTGGCGCTTTTCCATTTCTTCCACCTCCTACCAGAACATTACAATAGGGCCCCACTCATATGGCAGGTTAGGTTGCAGACCGCCGCCGAAAAGTGAAAACTGCCAAAAAGCGGATTAGCTGTAGTGCAGTGGTCTGGAACCTAACCCGCTGATCGCACCAGAGGAGGAGAAGATCAGATCTTCCCCTCCTCTGGCATGATCAGCTTGAGTGGGAGTCTGACCGCCCCCGAGGAGGAGATCAGCCATAGCATGCTACAGCTGATCTTCCCCTCCTCCAGCGCGATCAGCTGGAGTGCAGGGAGCTCCAGCCCCCCCTCCAGCTGATCTCTCCGCTGGCGCTGTATTAGCGGAACACCGACAAGCGGGGCACCGAGAAGCGGGGCCCTACTGTATATATTAGTTAAGACAATGCAACAGCAAATGCAATGCAACATTTTCAAAATCTTTTCTTAAGGATGCCACCTCCCTGTTCTGGACAAAGAAACGTCTTGAGTTCATCACGGTGGCAAAGCCTAAATCCAGCAGAGTGATCTCTAGACCACCTGGTGTGCACAAACTAATGTTAACTTTCAGAAAACTCATCATTAAATTCTGTTTGATGTTACGTCAAAATCATCTACCAGGATTCACAGTAAGTTTCCCAAGGGAAGGACCTGAGACTGGTCCAGAAGGTGCTATATGCCTTTCCCCTTCCATCTCTCATCCCATTGAAGATTCAGGAACAACAGGCTGTGGTGCTATTAATCCCAGCAAAGTGGCCAAGACACCTGTAGTTGTTCAATCTAGTTGGCTGTCACCAAATGACCTGTGGATCCGTACCAGCCAGTGGGAGTCTGCTGCATGAATGCCCCATTCTTCATCAAGATCAGAGACTCCAGGAATTGATCATATGGAGGCTGAATGAAACTAGTAACTCACCAAGCTGTGCATCTAGGGTAATAAACACTTTGTTAGTATCTAGGCCAGTGGTTGCCAACCTCTTTTGGACCAGTGGGCACATTTTTAATTTTGAGAAGAGTTTTTAATTTTGTGGGTACCAGTCACAAAATGGCTATCATGGATGTGTGGCACAACACAAAATGGTGGCCATAGGAACATAGCATAATACAAAATTAGTGAGCATACTCTTAGTGAAGTTTTTCCCATAATTGCATTTTCATACTAGAAAAGGTTTAACCTGTTGAATTTGCCTACCTTACAGCTGTTAAAGGCACAAGAACCCTGTTTTTCCCAATGCCAATGCTAAACCAAAGCCTAGGCTGCCATCCTATACCCACTTATCTGGGAGTAAGCCCCATTACACACAAAGATACTTGTGAGTAGTCATGTATAATGTATTGTAAGTTAACTGTACCATGAATTTTTAATGAGTGCCTAGTATTTAGCTCCTGCCCAGCAGGAAACATACCTAAGCCTCTTAGCAAAGTTTTCACATTTGCCTTTTGGGGGAGGATGGTTCTATAACATCCACCCACACTTACTGTGTAATAGTATTTGCAGAAAATAATTTCTAGGAACTACTGGATCTCAGACAAACCCACCAGGAAAAATCCATCCTGGGGGGAAAGGAAGGGCTCATTATGGAGATTCCAAGGACTAGAAAACAAGGCAGAAGCGGGGGGGGGGAATACAGCAGCTCTTCATTCACAGCTCTAGCTTCTCTCATTAGCTAAAACACTGATAGGCGGAAGCAGCCACACTGGCTCATTTCACAGAAATTCCTTAGAAAGGTACCTGCAACCTTGTCCTGGTTTCACTAATCAAACAAGGACCTGCCCATAACAGGAATTATGGAAATCTTGGAACTCCCCTAAGACGAGCTGTCTTAACAGTCTGAAATTTCTGGGATTCAACGCAGTCCTCCTCCCTGACTGTCACTCATATGTTGCACCCTTCTCAGTCGCCCTGCAATCTGAGTGCCAACCTAGAGTCCTCAACGTTTTCTTGAAATCCTTAACCAGATCTATCTTTGAACCATTGGTTGCTGTTTCAATTAAAATTTTGATCTTGAAAACAATTTTTCTCATAGTTGAGGCTAAGCTGGAAACCCTGAGACCCTTTCTTCAAATAAGGATCTGTGTATTTTTTGTCAGGGCAAGATGCTATTGTGGTCTGATCCCAAAAGTCAGTACAGAAGGCCCAATAGTTTATTCTTCATTCCTTTTAAAGTTCCTTTTACATTGTTTGCAGTTTGCTCTTTAGAGGCCCTAGAGGTCAATTTAGTGTTGCCTCCACAGGCTTTGCTTGTTCTAATTTAGGGCAGTCTTTAGACATGCTACCTTGGATGCTAATTGACATGCCTATGAATACCAGTTACCGGGAAACAAAAATGGGAGAGGACCATTACATTCATGTCTTGCTTATGGCATTTCCATAGGCATATGGTTGGCCACGGACAGAAAAGGATGCTGGACTAGACGGGTCTTTGGTCTGATCCAGCTTCTTATGTCTGGGTGTTGACGGGAGAGCCCCCACTCCATCCTCTGGAAATGAAAATTGGAGACTGCCTTCCCAGACCCAGAGGAGGGACCTATAATATGCACCTTCCCTCAAGAAGAAAATGAATTTATTGCATAGTACCTAATTTCTGTTTATTTCAAAATATTTTTTGCAGACCTAGAGAGAGCTATTTTATATTTAAAATGTGAATGGATATTCCAGTTTAAAATCTTGTCCAAGGCCTGATATAATATCCAGATCTTTGGGAGATATTTTTCTCCTAAACCTCATGGAGGTAGTCCCTATTTTCTTGAAAGAGGCAGTAGTGCGGCCGCTTCTAAAGAAGCTGTCTGAACCCATGGGTTTGTACTAACTACCAACCAGTCACAAATATCTCTTTTTTTGGGAAAGTGGTGGAGAGAGTCATGATGGGGTAACTGCAGGCATTCTTGGATGATACACATTATCTAGACCCATTTCAATCTGAGCTCAGGCCTGGTCATAGGACCAAATTGGCTTTAGGTGCAGTGATGAATAACCTTTATTGAAACCAGGATGAGGGGAGTGCAGGTTTGCTCCTTCTCAGTCTTTCTGCAGCTTTTGATACTATTGACCATGGTATTCTCTTGGACTGGCTCTGTAGGCACTAGCACTGTTTTACAGTGGATTCGATTCTACCTACAGGGCAGAGTCCAGATAATCGTGTTGGGAGAGTGCTCTTTGGATCTCTGGTTGTTGGGCTATGGGGTGCTACAGGGCCCTATTCTACTCCCAGTGCTGTTTAACATCTGCATGAAGCCATTGGGATCAGTCATCAGAGGATTTGGATAAGATGCCATGAATATGCTGACGACATCCAGCTCTATTTCTCCATAACATCTGAATCAGGAGAGGCCATGCATGCCCTGGACTAGTGTCTAGTTGCAACAATGGATTGGATGAGGAAAAATAAGCTGAGCTTCAATACTGGCAAGACAGAGGCTCTGTAGGTGAGTGCTTGTGTCTGTGAAACTGGTTGATTGCCTGCTCTGGTTGGGGTTGCACTTCCTCTGAAGGAGCAAGTAGGTAGTCTTGGGGTGCTCCTGGATCCAGCTTTGTCACTGGAGGCCCAAGTGACCTTGGTGGCTAGGAGTGCCTTCCACAGTCTTCATCTGGTAAGACAACTGCAACCATTCTTGCACCAGGCTGACCACAGTGGTTCAGGCACTGGGAACTTCAAGACTGGACTACTACAATGCACACTATGTGGAGCTTCCTTTGTGCTTGGTCTAGAAACTGCAGTTAGTGCAGAATGCTGCAGCACATTTGCTTACAGGAGTGAGAGTCTGTCAGCATATTTCCCCTGTGCTTAGATATCTTCACTGGCTAAAAGTTCACCATCAGGCTGAGTTCAAGGTGTTACTATTGGTATATAAAGCCCTTAATGGCTGGGGACCAGTTTACTTAAGGGATCGCCTTACCCCATATATCCCAACTCGACACCTTCAATCTGTAGAACTTTCACTTCTACAAATGCCATGCAAAGTCCATTCTGCATTTGTAAGGAGTCATGCCTTTAGCATGGCAGCATCTATACTTCGGAATGGCCTGCCTGTTGACATTAGGCAGGCACCATCATTGTTTTCTTTTAGACACCTGCTGAAAAGTTTTATGTTTCAGCAGACCTATTCAGACACATGATTGGTTACATGTTTTATTGTGTTTCATTTTTTAAAATGTTTTAAATATGTTTCCATTTTGTTTTTAATTATATTTTTATCACAGATGTGTTTTCCACCCTGGGCTTCTTTGGAAGGAAGGGTGGGATAGAAATTTAATAACGTTAAATAAATAACATTTTATATAGCTAGGTAGAAACTGTCCATGATTACTGAAATTGCTTTCACACTTTTAGCTTGAGTTGGTTAGCATGACTTTAGAATACAAGTACATATTTTCTGCTAGCCACAGGTATGGCTAACCGGCAACCAGCAGATAGCATCAGTCTTACAACCTGATTTTTATCCTGCCCTTGCCAGCACCTTGTTACCAGGATGAGAGTACAATATAATGATGGGAAGATTTCGGTTTCTCCTTTTGACTAGTTTGAGTAAGGGTGGAAATGCCTATGTTCCCTTTCCAAGTTTTCTGCTACAGAGGTACATAGAAATTGCCAGGATCTGAGTGGATGGAATACTCCTTCCTTTATTTGAAGCTATCTAAAAGAAAAAGTGAAGGCATTTCAGCCCTCGTGCCATCTTCCCTGTACTTCAAGTCAGGTAGTAACATTATAAATGGAATGTCCCTAATCTTACCAACTTTTTAGTGGCACAGCTGTTCAGTGCTTGGCCTTGACATGTTTGTCCAACAGCAAAAGGTGGCAAGCATCGAAAAGAAAAAAGAAAAAAAGGGGGGGAACACAAAATTCTTGAAAAAATATATTTGTTATGACAAAAGCCCAACACATTTCAGCCACTCTGTGGTTTGGCATTCATCAGGGGCTGTAAACAAAGTCATGAGAACACACCATATTATTGTATAGGAATTTCATACAGCATAAAACCATAATATATCTTAAAAAATAATAATTTTTACTTACATAAATGGATCTAAAATATTCTTCTCCAGCAAAACTACCCACACTGATGATGACTACGAAGAAGCATTCACTGAGCGTGCTCATATATATACACAAACCCAGGTGCCTGACTGCAGGTGTGTATATATATATCTTCTGGAACATCTCTTCTGATGAACCTACCGGGACCCTTAGATCTTCTGAGGCCCTTCTCCAGGTTTCACCTTGGAGGAGGATGACAAGGGAGGAGGCCTTTTCAGTTGTAGCTCCCCATCTGTGGAATACACTCTCTAATGAAGTCCACCTGGTGCCTTCGTTGATACCTTTTTGGTGCCAGCTAAAGATGTACCTTTTTTCCTAGGCATTTGATAGACTGAGATTATGTGGTCTATTATTGGTATGTTGCCAGAGCTTCCTGTGGCTGCATGGGGGTGTTGTGTCGCTGCAGTTCTATGGTTGTGCTTATAGAGAGAGAGAGAGAGAGAGAGAGAGAGATTGTTTTAACATTTTTGTAAGTTGCTTGCAGACCTTAGGATATGAAGCAACTAATAAATATATTATTTTTATTCTACTTCTGTATTCCTTCTCCTGATGCTCAGATTTTCATATGTGTGTACTTTCAAAGATTCCTCTTTCTGATTCTGATAGTTGGATGGTCCGTCTCTGTCAGCTTTTATAAATGGCTCATTGGCCTATAATTTTCTGTAAATGCAGTTGGATCACAATCTGTGCATCAGGGTTAGTACCATTTATACATTTTTCTTCCATATATTTAAAAGGGTCTTATTACTGTTGAACATGTAAGAAACCATTGCTGCTCTTTCATATTTTTGACACTGGGTTTTGTGTTGTTGTATAGTTGGAGGTTTTTCATTTTAAACTCCCAGTGATTTCATTCACTAGACTTAACATTTTCTTTCATTCTAGAAGATGTATTATTCTTGCCATCATAGTCTAGAATAACTTCACTTGATATATGTAAAATATTTTGCCAGGAATAAAACAAGTATAATCCTGCAGATAAGCTCTCAAAGACCTTAGCAGATTTTGCAAACACTGAAAATCATCCCTTTCAGTCTCTCAAAATAGCACACTCCCCAGATGTGTGGTCCAAATACTTGTGAGTGATTTCTCATGCACTTTAGAGCTATGCTTCCACCAAACCTGTTTAGGAAAACGTAACACTTTTGTGAGAAGATCAAAACGCAGAAACATAAGATGGACTGTATAGAATTCCAAAGAGGTTTGGTTAGTGTTTCCATCATATTTATGTAGTGCCAATGATTGCCATTATTCAATGTTTAGGATTATATTATTAATAATGTTTATATCATTTCCCCCAATTACAATACAAGATATTTAAAAAATAAATGATGAGAGAGTTGTGAAGGGTCAGCAGAGCTCCTGATCTTTCCTTTCTCCACGGTGCCATTTGAAAAGGATTTTGAGCCCCTAACAAACTTTTTAGGGACTAGTGGAAAGGTTGCTTAAAACGAAGACAATGGCAAGGGGTACTCAGTGACCTCACTCTGTCCAGTCATCTGGTTCTTCATTTGTCCCTGCTGTGAAACAGAACTTACCTTTTGTCTGTAACACAAATACATCTTTTCCCCCCACCCCCTTTCCTTTCTATTATAGTTCAATCAATGATGTCATTATGTGTGCCATTCAGGAACTGTTGAACCACTTGGCTGCAGGAATTTGGAGGAGCAACTGGGGAAGAATGAAGAACTGTGCTCTCACTCCTAGTCTTCAAGGGCCTATTCTGATTTTAACCAGAAAAACAAAGTCACATTCCTTTTTTTAACCCTGTTCACCAATGAAAAACAAAAGTAATCGAAAGGAAGGAGAATGTGTACATGAGGGTGGTGCTGAAGCCAACCGCAAAGCTTTTGTTTGGCATGAATAATTAAGCTTTTTAAAAGTTCTAATTTACACCACAGACATTTTTGAAGGATTTATAATAGTGCTCTCTTCTGCTGAAAAAAATGCCAGCATCTCTGGAATTTGTGCCATTGTTCATAATTTTCCTTCTGTACCTCATTAAACTGTTTCAGTTTGATTAAACAGTTGTCTAGTGCTGACAGGAAAAGGAAGCACTCGCATAGCCCAGGACCTGGAGACCTTGGTCTGCTTATATCTTGTTGTGGCATCTGATTAGAATCTCATAAAAGATTTGGATTATTAGCTCAGGTTTCTTAATTAGTAAAACTAAGCAATGTCCCTGATCTCTTTCAGTGTGGCTGTGGAAGTGCATTTGTTAATAGGAATTAATGAAATCCCTTTGATATAAAAGTAGCTTTTTCAACTATTTGGCTTGGATTCAAATATCCTGCTACATAAGTGACACAGATTTCTGCTCATGTAGGGGTGTTGCCAATTTCCCCCTTTTTGCAGCACCCTGGGCCCCCTGAAAAACTGTTCTGGAGGGCTCCCTAACCTTCTGAACCTAGTTTGGGGGCAGAGTGCAGAGGGCTGCAGATGGTGGGTGGGAGGGAGTACCTTCTACTCATGCAGTGAAATCTTTGAGAACAGGACTGTTTTTATTTTAGAAAATCTACAATAATACCTTGTTAATTCAGAAAGCAACTAAATGTAAACTAACCCTTCTAATTATATGTAGGAATCTGATCCAAAGCATATAAAGTTAGCTGTCTCTAGAGTCAACAGGACTTCTTGTTGTTGTTGTTGTTGTATAGGAGCATCCATGTGTTATAAAAAGTGAGAGGACAGGCACCTGACCCAAGGGACATACAATTTAGAAACAGAGATAAGAGAGACAACAAAGGAAGGAAAGGGAAATGGAGAAGTGGTAAGCAGAGGAAGAATATGTGATATTTCAGATTTTGCATGTTTAGGGTTAAGTTACAGTCGGTTATTTTGAAAATACAACTTCTGTTCCCACTTTTGTGATGTCCTTCCATGACTCCTCATAGAAGTACATTTAGTATCAGTACAGATCAAGCTTGAAGTTGTGAATGTGAGGTTTTATATAAAATTAAATACCTTGTGTTTATGTGCTCTCTATTGCATAATTGCAGATATTGCTTTCTTGAATGATCCACTGTATCTGAAAGCCATTATCTTCTAGTATGTAGGTTGTACACAAAAACAAACCATGGTTATAGCTTGTGATTAATGAGGAAAGAGTTTAACCACAAGTCCCAGTTCAAATGAAATTAGCTTAGTTCAGCCCGGTGTGGCAGCAAAAAGAACCAGAGAGGAGCTTCTCTCTGTGAGTCCAAACATTTGTGCAGTCCCAGTAGACCAAGGTTTGATTTACCATATTGTACAAGCCAGGTCTACTGTGCTTCATGTGCACCTACTAAAAACTGGCTTGTAAGTTGTAACATTTGGTATTGAAAGATTTACTGAAAAAAAATTCATTAGTAATACTCTTCTTTAATGAAGATATGAAATATTTAGCAGGAGATTTTATAATGGCTTTTTTCCCAGGTCTGTGAACTTTCAAAGGGGGGGGGGTAAGTCTTTTATGCCATGCAATCAGGAAACTGCTTAGATTATTAGCTGCACTTTTATCTGTAAATAGACTGTATACATCAAGGCTTCAATGTTATATCCACTTACCTGGGAGTAAGCTCTATTTAACTCGGTGAGACTTATTTCTGTGTAAACACATAGGATTTCACTGTCAAGCTGTTTATGTCTCTTGCCATTCTCCCACAAAATGCTTAGTTTTGCCTTTTGATTGCAGTCACGTAGACCTTAATGACAATCATTGATTAAACTTAATGACAATCAGTGATTAAATTCATTAGTTGAAATTTAGTCTTCAGTTCCCTATCTTGGGACCTGCTGACTTTCTTGACAAAACAGTTTTAATCTTTGCTCAGTCCACCAAACAGCAATGAAACACTGTGATAAACAGATTGCTAGCCCCAAATTAATTTATTTTCTTTGACAAGCACATACCCTCCATTTCCACTAATAATCTCCTAGGCTGCTTACATTCAAAATTTAAAAACACATGACAAAAATGAAACTGAGCAAAATAAATTAGCCCGGATGGAAGTAGAACTAGCTTATTATGTTCTGTTTGTACTCTGACCATTGACAATGGTATTTTGACAGCAATTAATGGAGAAATGGAGAAAACAGAGTAGGCCAGTTCTATATATTATTTGTGAGGACAGTATAGATTCAAATCCACTGTTTTTTTCATCTCTGCTCATTGAAACTTCTAATTGACTACAGTAGGGCCCCACTCATATGGCAGGTTAGGGACCAGACCCCGCCAAAAAGTGGAACATCAATCAGCTGTAGAGCGGGGAGCTCCAGCTGACAGCGCTTGGCCCCTAAAACTCCCCACACTACAGTTGGTCGATGTTCCACTTTTCCATGATTTTTCGGCGGGAGCCTGTGGCGCAATCAGCTTAGCGCAGGTAGCCTCAGCCCCCGCGCTACAGCTGATAGCATTGCCCTCTCCCCCCTGCTCACTCACCCTCGTTATGGTGGGAGAGTATTGCCCCTCTTCCATGGCAGGCTCCCTGCTGTAGATCGCAAGGAGGGAGCTGCCCATGCCTGCTTGCTCGCCGTCTGCCAGCTCCCTGGCTCATCCTCCCGCTCGCCCTCCCCCCTGCCTGCTCACTCGCCCTCCACCAGCTCCCTTGCTCATCCCCCCTGCCTGCTCACTCGCCCTCCACCAGCTCCCTTGCTCGTCCACCCACTCCCCCTCCCCCTGCCTGCTCGCTCACCCGCTCGCCCTCCCCCCTGCCTACTCGCTCACCCTCCGCCACCTCCCTCAACAATAAAATAGTGCCCGACGCCCTTCTTGGACTCAGCTGCTGAGTGCATCGTCAGAGCTTGGAAACATTCCTTTTTTGAACTACAACTCCCATCAGCCCAACTGTAGTATAAAAAGAACGTTTCCAAGCTCTGACGACATGCTCAGCAGCTGAGTCCAAGAAGGACGTTGGGCGCCATCAATTTGTGCACTCAGTGTATTCTGGCAATTTTCCGCCGCAAAAACGGAACAAGCACCAAACATATGGAACGTAGATACAATTCAAAACCGCCGCATTAGCAAAGCGCCGGAAAGTGGGGCCGTACTGTCCACTGTTTATAAAGCTGAAATAGCTATCCAGTCCTAGTCACTGACAATGGCTTGCGGTCCTCAGTCCATACTTTTTAATCTAAAGTCTTATCCAATCAATTCAGATGAACCTCAACGAGAATTGTGAATCAGTTGTGAATGTGTAACTAGGTGTGACTCTACATACATTGGCTATGTACACAGAACTCTGTTCCTACATATAATTTCCCTATTAGGGAAATTAGGCTATTTGTGCACATAATGCTATGGTGAATTTACCTAATTATATTCTTTGACTGCTGTGAAGTGCATGATCTGATCCTTCTTCTGAGGGGGAAGAAGTATAAAATGTAATTTTTAAAAAGCTACATTATGTTATTAAAAAGCTCCAGAGATGCCTTTCACTTTTTCACTTCCTGAGATGTCTCTTTCAATCTGCCATGTGGCATTCTTTATATGTATGTTTCATCCTCTGACGTCTAGGTCAAAGAATGCTTTTCAACTTCAGAATTAAACTCTCAGAGTTGCAGGTGTGCTCTTAACACATGGCTGTGACTTTTTTGTGCCTCACTCCCCTGCTGATCCCGTTTGGAGCAAGCATAAACTTTTATCTGTGAGGGTCCTAGTATTTTGACACAGAGAGCTTTCAGAACTGCTGACTCTCAGAACTTTGCCCTTTAACAAATTCAACACCTCAAACAATTTTGATCTCTTTAACTTTCTCTTTTCCCTGGCTTATATTTACGCTTTAAGTAGAAGGAGTCAAGTAAAAAAGAAATAGTGTTGGTAATTTCCCCCTTCTTCTTTTTCTTTATTTTTTTTTTTAAATGAAGCATGATGCCAAAACTAGAATGTACTTTTGATGGAGTCATCTGTATAACTTGAAAGCTCATGTCAACTAAATCCAAAATATGATATAATTGTACAAAGATGCACTGACAGTGAAACCCATTGTTTTTTACTATATTAGATACATTATCAGGATTTGTTACTGACTTTTCCTTAGTATGTGCAATTAATTTTATCATCTTGTCATCTGCAAAATAGGGATGTGATGTTCTTGCAGTGGAGATATAGTTGAATATTGATGATAATTGCGTTGACATCTTGCACCATGTGCTACCAGTGTCACGGTAGACAGCAATAATTTACTTTTTGTATGTGTGGATCAAATTGTAGTGTGAACCTGCCAGATGTCTGCTGCGTAGAAACAGAAACATTACCTTATTTCACACTAGTTCACAACTGTAGGTTCATTTCCAAATAATACTTTGAAGGCTCTGAAAAGAGCTTGTTTTGGTGTTATCACATCTTGTACATCGAGTCCTTGGTGGAACATGACTTATTAGAGAATAGGAAGAACTGCACACCATTTGACTTTTTCTTGGGCTTTGAGATTAAAGAGCTGTGTTGATTTGACTGACTAGTCTTGAAAAGGGAGATCAGTCACCTTTTGTGAGAAGGAGAGTGGAAAGGTAAGCAGTATTGGAGTCTATAAAACAACAGCTTCTTGATTGTGCATCTCCCATTGATCACTGTGTATGTGTAATGTGTATCTGAACATGTTTAATACTTTGCAAAAGAAAATTCTAGGGCTATAAAAGGGACAGTAACCTGCTTCATGGTGTGCTTTTACTGAAACTATTTGATTTCCTGTTATCTCATGGCTCCTGCTAAACATTTGCTGCTGAGTGTTGCTCACATAGTTGATGCACACAGACATAGAATAGAGTCCACTACAGAAAAGAGCAAGAAGATATAAATATGTTGGGATGAATTTCAAAAAGGTGGGTGACAGCTGTGCATCCTAGGATTAGAGTGTTTTGAAGAACAAAACTATCAGTTGCTGTCATTCACCCTCTGGGTATGAAATTGGAAGCCAACTACTCATGAGTGTTTCATAACCTTTACCTTTTGGAGGTCAAGGCCATGTCATCATTAATCTACTATCGCCTGAAAGCCTGGAGGCTCTGCTTTTCATCCTGCCATCCGTCATGCTGCAATGGAGATACAGGAGTGGTAACCAGAAGGGTTCATTTTTATATAAATGCCCTCCCATTGGCTCGTAAAATGCAATTCATGATAATGTCATGTTTGTAATCTTTTTTTTTTTAGAGGGACACCTGAAGAAATTAACAGGCCACAGGTTTAAAACAAAAAAGGATGGTTTTTTTCTCCACCATTCCATGCTATCACATATGCTTGCAGAGTGCACAATTGATCTATTGAATTTGTTTTCATAGTGTTGACTTGATGGCCAGCTGGTATGGAGGGGGGGAAAAACACCATGATTTATTTCCCTATAGCTATTTACTATAGACATGCAGATAATGCTCAGTGTATTCCTAAACCTTAGACTCTGCAAGATTAGAGAGGGAAATAATGAGGGGAGTGGGTTTAGGTGTATCCATAGTATTTGAATTCAAGACTGCCTATTGTTACAGACATGATACCAAGCCACGTAGAACACTCATAGGTTGTATTCCTACTGCTCCTATTTTCACATTGTACCCTAGAACTCAATTCTGGTACGTGGGGGATTCATGTGAAAAAAATATGCATTGCGTTCTTGTGTGCATCTATTTTTAGTTGAGAGCATCCTTTTATCACTTGTGAGCATCCTTTTATCACTTGTTGTCTAGCTTTTCTCACTTGTATACTTCACAACCATATGATTCACAAATGGAACAGGCAACTTCCTCAAGGTAACTTTACCATATTTCCATATTCAAACTTTGTCTTTCTAAGACCCAGGGTTAGGGATGAGGCTAGGAGAATTCCAGTGCTTTGTAGTTTGCTGAATGAATCTGTCCAGCTACATGTGTCAACTTCTCCAGCCACCACTTCATTTGAGGCAGTTTTTTAGATTCACCCTTCACTTCAAAGGAGCATAAAGACTTTTACCTCTGTATATTGGAACGAGTTCAATTTAAGTATTAAGTACCTGCACTGTGACGAAAAATAACACTTTACAAAGAGGGAACCTAATCAAGCTAACAACAAGAGGAATTTTTGTACAATGCTGTGATGGCCAGAAATGCAGCTCTTTAGCTTTGAGAAACATTACCCAAGATTAGCCAAATATTAGCCAAGCAGATTGAAAAATGCACCCATATTCTTAGAATGTTGGTTAATATCAGGAAGTGTTTAAGAATGGTTACTCTGTATTTGCCATCTGTCTTCACCTGAACTCTGAATTGTAAAGTACTGATAAAAGGCAGGGATTGGTGTCCAATTATGTTTTTATCTGGTACAGTACAATAGCTTTTAGACTCTTTTGGTGTAGTAATTGAGGCTTAACCCAGTATTATAAATATTCACCTGCCTAGTTGCCTGTGATGAATAAAAATATGTCTCCCAATAACAAAATAAAGAGAATTTTGTTATTCTGAGGGCAGGTAGTTTTTATTTTCAGGCTTTTTATTTTGAGGCTATTGTTGCCAGATGTTGGCATTTATCACATTGAAAGATGAGCAGATTAAATGAACTTCTGATACTGTGGATGATATTATTATTTTCTGTTTTCCATTTGCTTCTGATCTCAGATTACAATTCCACCACCCTGCTTCACCCATCCCATCCCCCATCATATGCATACCTGCATATAGGTATTGATATATCTGCAACTCAGGATAACACTATGTGCATCAGATGATGTGGACTGTAGCTCATGAAAATCTATGCTATAATACATTTGTTAGTCTTTAGGGTGCCACCATACTCTTTGTTTTTGCTGCAAGAGAACAACACAGCTACCCCTCTGGAAATAGTTTAGTTTTGATTTGATTTGTATTGGACTTTTATATTTTAATGATTTGTTAGCAACATCATATAAAATAGAAAATTAATCTGCTGAAATCAAGGTCATCACAAAATCCGTTTATCCTTCTCTTGGCCCTATCAATACATGTTGAATTCTGGAGCCTTTTCTACACATTTCACTCTAAGATTTCAGAATTTGGCTCTTAACTATGAGTTCTCCTGAACGTGAATATTCAAGGCCTTGCCTGTTCTCTTGCCAAGTCATTCTTGCCAAGGTGGATCAACAGGACATGGAGCATCAGAGAGCGCTTGATTCTCAGTAAGCAGTGAAAGAGGCCTCCAGTTGTGTGAGTTGATTCCTCCCACTGCTGAGGAAGCCAAGAAGCAGTGCAGTCTGGACTTGCAGGGTCCTCCCCAATTTATTCCCTGTCTTCATCCAGGACAAACCCTCCTTTCCTTCATACCTCATTTCAGCCTTTGTACTTACCGTACAGTTTTTCTTTCCCTCAAATATTAACCTCTTTAGTTCTCTTTCAGATCTCTGCTCCTTTCGGATATATATGTTATTAGTCTTTTCTGCCTTTTTCTTCATTATCCTTGTTGCTCCATTGGGAAGACATTCTGATTCTTCCACCAAAAAAAAGGCATCACAATGTTTGCATGGTCAGACCCACTAAATCGAAGAAGATAACCTTTGTATCTGCTTAACAGCCTCACAATACATTGGTGCAGGCACCATCAGTGGGAAAGCCCTGTCCCTCCACACTTAGAACCCACTCATGCCATCATCTTCTACCCTCACAAAACCTATGGAAAAACCCCGCCTGAATTTGTCCTTGCTGACTACCTCACCACACGGATCTACAGGCAAGTAAACAAAAGCATAACCCCCAAAACTCCAAGCATCCATTTTGGTTGAGGGGGCAACCAGGGCACTATGTTAACTAGGTCTTCATATCAGGTGCCATCTTGGGAAGGAAATATCTCTATAGTTCCAGCCTGTCCCTACCAGCTAAATAAAGGATTTCGTAAACAAAAGACACCCAGCATTCATCAGATAAATCTGACCAGGGCTCACCTGCTGGTCTTGGGTGTAATCACAGCCTCTCACAGAAAATTGCCTTCTAAGGCCCTCATCACAGGCTACACTTCTGTTGATCCCTTATCTATTTCCCCTCTTAGACAAAAGGATCTAGAGTGTCAGGACAGCCTGAAGAGAGAAAGTAGTGAGTGGAATGATAGCAGTTACATGATAAACAGCCCACACCAGACTTTTCATGGTAATAACATTTTTTATATTCCCTTTACTAGCAAAAGCTATGGCATCTTGTAGTCTGCAGCACAGAGTACCTGAATAATCTCAACTGATTTCTAGTAGCGCATCTGGAATCCAGATCTGCCTCTAGAGTTCTCCCTCCCCTTTCTCCTCCTTTCCTAAGGTGATAAAGACAGAATGGGCAAATGTTTTACAGGGCAAAAGAGCTACAAAACTGGCTCAGAGATTTTGCACTCTTCTTTCCCAGCCAATGGAAGAGATAAGATCCCAGTCATAAATGCCCCAATGCCAGCATTGCTGTCTGGCATGGTCCTTCCTAAACATAATAATACTAACCTTAAATAACCCACTTAAACAAAAATAGGTGTGGCACTAAGTCAGGCCTGTGGCTTCATATTACTTTGAGAACTGCTTTATTTGCCAAAATGTCCCTTCTCTGGCTTAAAGATTTACTTTCAAAACAG
Organism: Rhineura floridana; assembly: GCF_030035675.1. NCBI lineage: Eukaryota > Metazoa > Chordata > Lepidosauria > Squamata > Rhineuridae > Rhineura > Rhineura floridana. The sequence continues at coordinate 40,230,168 of NC_084482.1, forward strand.
AATTAAATTTTAGAACTTTGACTAGATTTTTCAAGGCATCAGCATTTATGACAGATGCCATCCTGGGTACTGTACGCTTTTCAGCCAGGGCTTTTGCAGCTACTATTTTGGCTAGGAGGTCACTGTAGTTTCATCATGGTAACATACATTTTTCATTCCATTAAAACCTAGCACTCTTTAAGGGTGTGCATCTCTTTAAGGACCTTGTCACCAAGGAGGTCCTTGTGGAAACAAAATACAAGTTCAGTGCTATGCTCTCTTCCCCCCCCCCACAAAAAAAGAGAAAGGATAACCTAAGTGCTCCTACTGCTCCTTTTGTAACAAAAGTTGTTACAAAACCCCAAACCTGTGTGTTTCTAAACACATTTTTCAGTCAGATCCCAAGGGTTTCCCTTCCAGCCTTCCCAAGCTTCTGTAGGCAGAGGTGGTAAAAAGCAATTCTCATACCAGCTCCCCTTCTATAGGAGGAAGTCTAAAGTTCTTTCTCAATACTTGGGAGACCTCAGCATCTGTCATCTGATTACTAAGCACAATTGGACAAGATCTCCCTATAGAATTCAAATTGAGGCTAAGAGATAAGTTTTGTGTATCCCCATTGTCCTTGTCAAAGATGAAATGACAAGTTGTACAACACCTCTATAGTAGGGGTAGCCAGCGTGGTGCTTTCCAGATGTTACGGACTTACAACTACCATAATCTCTGACCATTTGACATGCAGGATCTTCCTTCAAGATTATCGATTTTTCAAAAACAACCAAAAAAGTCATCTCTGTTCATCCCTGAAATATTTAAAGTTTCACTTCCTGCCTGTGAACCTCCATGGTATATGTTTTTCTCCAAAGAAATGCAAATTCTGTAGTTATTTTACAAATGGTGTTTTTTCATGCACACACACCTACACTTTTCATAGTTTTGCTTACAAATCTATGTGTTGTAAAACTTTTTTGAACTTTTCAGGAAGAATGTCTGATTAAGGAAAGGAAAGGAATATGTGGAGATGGTGTTAGAGAAGCAAGAGTAGGAGTCATGGGACAAGCATAGGAGAATTGTGCAGATGACCTTCCCCAAAAAAAGTACCATGGCCAATGAAATCCTTTGTCTGCCTCCTCTAGTTACTAAGCTTTCATCTGTGTTTTTCTGTTTCTTCTCAGCCAAAAGCACTAGATTTTTTTTTAAGTGTGAAGTAGCCCTTCTGGGGATCCCAAGCTCTGTACCAGATTTCAGATTTGAAAATCCTACTTGAATAAAGTAACAGACTTTAAATGGGAAATATTATTAGCTTGGATCATTCTCTAAAGCTTTTCTGCATGAGTGGTAAAATAAGAAAACCCGAAAATCACCAGCTTCAGGAAATTTATCAGTCACTTCACAGAAAAGGTCAGCTTCCACCCCACCCCCCGCTTCACATACACAAATGCCCATGTGCATATTTGAGCATGCCCTAGGGCTCTAGCAGAACTTGATAGATGCTGAGATAGCAGTGTTTTGATAGAGGTAATTTTCCTCAGATGGGTTTCAGCACCCCATGAATCAAAACCTGTCAGTGAGGAGCTAAAGATGGAGTGAAGTTTATTGTAAGCGTGTTTGCATCTGACACTGGTGTGCTAGGGGGTCAAGTGAGTGAGATCATTAGAACAGTGTTGATTTAGTGGAAATGTTACACACTTTCCCTTCAGGCAGTGAGTGGGGGTGGAGTGATTATAGGGGGTTACTGGAAAAATAAATAAAAACTTCAGCTCACTGCAGTCTCTTACATGCTCCACAACATCCGTTCATCCGTTTAAAGTTGCTGTTTAGCTGGGTTTTTCCTCAAATTGTCTTTAGGGCATAGAGATACTGACCTGGTTTCTGTCAGCAATTAAGGAATGTAGTTTTTCGTGGTTAGCTGAACCAGCTGTATTGGAATATGTGTAAATTACATGTTACAATTATTATTAAGAGCTTTCGCTATCATATGCAACTCTTTCACACTCTATCTTCACTGGAAGGTAAGAAGACATAAGATGCAAAAAATGTGTAGTAATCAAGTCATACATTTTGCAGATGATACTTGCATTTGTATTAACCCACAGGATTGTTTTACATGCAGATTACTCTCTGGCAAAAGAAGCCTGTAACATTTGAATGGCTGTGCATTTATCTTTTTTATGTACATAGATAAGGAAGCCATTGCATATATCATCTTCCCAATTTTGTACCCATAGAAAAGTCATCTATGCTGCTCTTCACAAACGAATGCACCGTGTAAAATAACCCTCAGGAATGCCATTAAGTGCTGGCTATGGTTTTTGTTGCTCTTCATTATGTCTTGTTTTTCCTAGCATAATCTTATTGGCATGTTTTGTTTTTTATTTTATTCATACGAGATTTGTAAATTATAGCTTTGTTTACTTGATTTTGTTTATACAAAAAGAAAAAAGTAAAAATAATACATATTGAAGTAACATTTGCATTTAAGGTAACTGAACAATGACAAGTACTGATGAATATTACGTGTAGTACATATTACATTTTAGGTATTTAAGTTTCACAACCAGCTGTTCTAAAAAGGGAGTTAATATTCTCCCTGTCCTTGTTAAACAAATCTTGTCTTTGTTAACAACCCATTTTTGGAAAAGGCTCTCAGTAACAGAATCACACCATAAATCTCCCTGATTTGAACTATCCTGCATTTCCAGAACCTTTGTGTAATATCCAGCAAGGTACAAGCTCAGAATTCAACCACCTCTCTGTGCCACATTTTAAGAATACTTAAAAGCATCCTTATGTTGGCTACAGGAGCAGCACCAAAGGGAGGCAGCAAGGGAGCCAAGTGCCTCCCCTAACAAGGAGCTTGCACTCCCCCAGCATATTTCACCCACCTAGAAATATACTTTGCCCCTTCTGTGCCCACATATTTTTTTGTGGTGTCTGTGCCCCCCCCCCATTTTTTTCCTGGTGTTTCTGGTTGGCTGTACCAAATATTGGGTGTCAGGACTCATCAGGATCATTTGTCAGTTTAAGTTCCAAGACTGGAAGCTACTTTGTAGTCCAGAATCATCTGTGAGGCTGAATTCGGTAAACCAAAAAAACAAGCTCTAGTTTCTGTTCCCCACTACTTCGTCATCCTTTTTGGCATTATAACTGCTGGTATGAGTGCCAGGCAGATTACTGTAGGCCTAAAGGTACTCCAGTGTCATATTTGTAAAGATCATGTAATAATATTTAACATAAAATAATTCTGACATTTATAATGGCCTTCAGTTGTCAGAAAAAGGAAGCTTAGTAGATGCGATGGAGTGGAAAATCCATTGTGAAAAGCTATCCTGTGACCAAAGAAGTGACAAACCTATAAAGTTAGCCAGTGACTATTACGAAGTGTTATAAATGCACAAAAAGGGTATCTGCAAATTGTTATAGTAACAAGTGCTGCTGTTGTCGGAAGCCCCTGAGAAACTTGGGCATTTTAATTAAACATTTCAGTTTTTCCTGTTGCCACAACAGATGAAGATATCATAATTAATAAATCTGAGACTAGTTGCTGTGGTGTCATTTTTGTAAGGGATTGACATAATGAAGGCAGTCCTGCCACTTGCTGAGGAGTTAAGCATAACTTCTGTGACAAAAGTTGCCTGCAGCACTGGTGATGTCATTGGGCTTGCTTTGTGAATTGATTGATATTTTGTTTTGCATTTGTTTAAAAAAACAAGTGCTGCTTGTCACTCACTGCTTGACTGATAAACATCAATTAATCAAACCTGAACAGTCCTCATTGTTTGTAAGGATATAATGTGGAGTACAAGGGGCTTTATATAGTTATAAGAATAGTGCCATCCTGCATTTTTATTCTTACTATTCAATCATTTTAATATGACTCACTGATAGCCAGGCTCAAAGTGCTTAATGGATGTGGGAAGCTCTGCATTCAACTAGAAGTTCATAGAGACCAGCAATACAGTTAAAGGTTTTAGCTTGTTTCATTGCTCATTTCCATCATTCCTCTGACTCTTGCTTCCTCAACATGATGATTGTGAAAGGCTGTCATTACTCCAGTGCCTCTCATGGCCAGCACTGCTGGATAATCAAATAGGGAAGGGTAAAGATTGTAAATGTGTTGCATGAGCAGGTGATGAAAATTACAGGAATAGAGCAAAGTAATTGGACAATCTTTTGGAGCTGAAAATAGCACAAGAGAACTCCAATGGCAAATGGATGAGGTGGGGGCTCTTAAATTGTACTGATGGCTTGATTATTACTATAAACCAAAGCCACCAGCACGGATAAAGGTTAAGAGAGTAAAAAGCCTCAGGATTATGGAAAATCAACAGAAGGGATCTGAAGTACCTGCATCAGCCAAGAATGGAAAATAATTTAAACAAAATTTATGAAGATAAGCTTAGTGCCATACAGGCCAGCTTAATGAAAATGCTCCCATTAGAATGGGGGAAATGAATTAAATTAAAAAGATGGCCTTTTTAGAAAGGGGAAGAATAAACTGATGGAGAAGATGCACTTTGTATATTAGCTAGTATTTTTATTACTGTGTTCCTTTACCATAACATGCATATTCTTAAGTCCTGTGCAGTGTTACCTAAAGTATGGGTATATGCCCTTTGTCAGGATCAGTTGTCCATCTGTTCACAGTGACAAAACTAAAACATCCTAAAATATATTTAAAGAGCACCTCAGTAATGTCTATGAAGATATGATAGTGAACTACTATAATGAGAACAGCCTTAAGCCTCATGTTCCATTGTCTTAATGTTTAGAACAGAGCCTTGTTAGATAGCAAAGAAGATTTTGTGCTTTCTGCTCACCAGTCTGAAAGCCATGTTGGAAAAGAGCTTGAATACTTGGAATTCCAGATATCCACATTTTCACATAACATTAACCCTGGTTTCTTTAGCACTACATGGACAAGCCCCAGAAGCCTGAGCAAAACGTCGGGTTCATGTGCCACCCGCTCTCCTCCTCCTCCTCTGCTGATTTGTTTAATTGACTATTGTTTCTAAACCAGAATCTCTGATAAATACATAAAACCAAGCCAAGATTCTTTAAAAGTAAAACTAAAGACAACAGAAGTTCCCTTCCTGCCCAAACAGGAAAGCAGAGGGGGGAGTACAGGTGTGCAGTGCTTATTCTCAGGGTTGTGGAAGCTTGTCCATGTAAGCACTAAATCAAGGTTTGGCATTATGTGTGAATCAGAAATACTATGGCTTATCCAGACTACTCAAACATGCAGACTCCCAGAGAGGAGCTCCCAATGACTTAGCTCCTCCCCTGTCTTTTTTACTCCTTCACCACACTGAGCTAAGCCATGGGGCGGTATATAAGTACAATAAATAAATAAATGAGAATCCAGGCTCATGGTTAAGCTCTCTTCTGGCTAACTATGAGCTACAGCTAAGATGTGTTCTTTTCATTTTTTTCAAATAAATAAACAAATATGGCTAGGAAAGAGAAACGGAGAGAGAGAGAGAGAGCATACATAGAGTCATCATAGTGTTGCACAGTGTTTTTCAAGATGGAAAGAGGTAGTTGAAGCTATTACAGATGTGTCTGCATTTTTAATGACCAAGATTTACATACTGGGTAGTGTCACAACAGCAGAAGTGAGTTGATGAGCAGCAAGAGAGAGGAAGAAAGACAAAAAAATCAAGTGAATAAAGTAGGAGTGAATGCTCCCTGAAAAATTATTTCCTTTTCATTGTATACTGACATATGTATTACATCACACTGATGTGTCAAAGAAGCACAATCTTTGGGCATGTCTGAGAGTAGGAACTTAAAAGAAAAAAACTTCTAGCTTGTTCAGAGACCTGGCCTAGTGTTTCATGAACTTCAAAGATGAACTTATTGACCATCCAGAGAATGGTAACTCATGGTATAAAATAACAGCTAGATCTGAAAACTAAATATGTCCTGTTGTAAATTCTCTTCTAGTAAATGGTGTTATGAGAGCAATGAAAGAAGCAAAATTTGCAACTAAAATTATTCTTTTGGCCTGCATAGCCAACAATATTTTCTGCCTTCTTTTTATATAGACTGAAGACGATGAGAAGCTCAAAAAAAGAAAGGAAAGGTTTGGTATTGTAACAAGCTCAGCTGGGGCAGGAACCACAGAGGATACAGAGGTAATCTGTCAAAGCAAAGATGACATGTTCTATATTTATAATGCTGTGGGTAGGGACTGATAACTTTGTGATGAATTGTGAACTAATTCTAAACACTCCACAAGGTGGCACTGTGCCTCTTTTATCCTCTTCTCTGCCCCTTCCCCCATGGTCCCACTAAACTGTCCTATAATACTTCAGATACTCCATCAATGGGTGATCTTGGAAATTGCTTCTTTTCCACTTCAAAGATAATGTATCAGGTCATTGCTATGCTTGGGGAGTAATTTTTTTAGGATATCTTATCTCTTCAGATTTTTCCATTGTTATCTTGCTTAGTAAGAATAGGTTATAGGCTTATAGTCATTCATTTTATCCTCATAACAACCCTTATGAATTGCCCAAGGCCACCCAGTGAGCTACATAGCTGAGTTGGAATTTGAATCTGGGTCAGCAGATCCAAATCCAGCTTTCTATCCATTGCAGAGCTAGCATGATGATCTTTAATTTGGGGTGTGCATGAAACAAATATTGTGCTAGGTATACGGAACATCTCTGTGCTTCTTTGCACTACTAAAAAACTACCTACTGAAATTAATGGCAAGGGAGAGAAAAGAAATGTCTAGTAGTGGCTGGAATTGTATGTTACAGATTTTACAAGCTCAAAAATGACAGTTGCCTCTTTATCTTTGCACCATGCTCTAAGTTTCTTCACCTTATGCAACCCCCTTGAAAATATCACAAAAGGATAAAAAGGAATCTAATTTTTTAATAATAAAATTTTATTTTTTTATTTCTTTTGAATAATAAGATTTTTATTTTATAATAAAATTGATAGTCTTTAAGGTGCCACAAGACTGGTTGATTTTGCCACAAAAGACTAACATGGCTACCTCTTTTATAAATAATTTTGTTTCTGTTGAATATTTTCCCAGTCTTTTTTGTAGGATATTTTATAGTTTTTCTAACACTTTGGTACTTCTTCCCTCATACCGCATTTTGCAAATTATTTGTGGCAGGGATCTGTTCTTATGTGTCTTTTGATCTCTTCTCCTGAACTATTTGCCTAATTTTAATGAAATCCTTCTACTCTAGCATGACAACTCTTTGTTTCTGTAAATCCATATTCAAGCTAATTGTGACTGGTATTTAGCCATAGTCTCCATCACAACGGGTCGTCTTGTTGTGAGCTTATTTTTCTGTGGAAGGAGGCAGTATTTGGATCTCTGAACCCACCTTTTTGGAGGAATCCTGAATACTATATACAGGAAGTTTATTTTCTTTGGCATTTTGCAAGGGATTCAGATATGGTTTGGTGTTTTTTGTTTTTGCCAGATGCTGTGTAAGCATTGCTCTGCAAAATGAAGTAGCAGCTGTAGAATGATCCCCCTGTTCAGTTTGAGTGAAGGGGGTGGCTGGGCTCTGGTCTGAGGGATTCCATGCTTTTCCGTTAGGTCACTTAGAGAGTGTGCCTGAAACAAAAAGCTCTTTTTCTAGTATTGTATATGCTGAATAGCACCTTTCCCCTGGAGATTCTTGATTAGGATTTCTGCTACCCTCTAGGTTATTTATCCTGGTAAAAATTAAGATTTATATGCCCCTGGTGTATTTACTTAGAGGCATATCTCAGAGACACATGAGTATATTTAATGCTTTTGACTGTGTCCCTCTTGCCTTCCCCATGAATACAAGAGTGTTAACCCTTTGGCCTTTTACATTTCCCACCTCCCCATTGCCTGGAAGGCTTTCCAGGCCTGTAAAGTGGTCATTGTTCCAAGCATAGCTCTCTTGTATAACCCAGCAAAACGAAGCAACCACCAGGCCACAGTATCTCATGCTTTTACAGCTTAATTTCTGACTGGTTGGAGGCCCTGTTGCAATTGCTGTGCCCCCTTGTGAAATTTGCTATGAAAAATGCATTCTTAAACTAACACTGTGACACTTCTTGTAGACTTTCTTCTTTCTCTGGTGCCAAAACACATGTTCAGAGTTACCATTCCCCTTGTTGATTTTTTTTTCTCTTTAATTCCTATTTGCAGGCAAAGAAGAGAAAAAGAGCAGAACGTTTTGGCATCGTCTGATGATCTTCCTTTTAGCCTTTACTTGTTTGGGATGTATCTTTTACACATTCTTGTTCTTTATCCCTAATGAGGAATATAGTTTTCTCCCCCACACAAATCTTGGCTTTGCATTTTAAAGCTAGCTGCTCAGTTAGGCTTCCCCTCACCACTACCTCCCAGACTTTTAAAAGAAACAAATTTCAGATCATAGAATAAAAGTGTTCTGTTCGTGTATGTAACAATTTGAGTTCTCTTGACAAATTCTCCTGTTAACTTGTATCCAAACTGTACCTCCAACTTACTACTTCTCTGTTCAGATGAAAAAAGCTGCACAAAATAAAGGGTTTTGCGAAGTATGAGGAATATAAATATTTTTGTCACATTATTGAGCTCCAGTTGAAGTCAGCAATACCTGAATCAGGAGCTGTCTGAATCTTACTTGTAATTTTATATAGCTGTTCATTGCCTCATTATTTCAGTTCTCACATTGACCATGGCTAAGAAATAGTCCTCCTCTTCTGTCTCCATCCTTTAATAAAATAAACTCATAAAGTTCATGTGACTCAGATGACTGCCTCCAATCTGAAAATGTTTTTATGCTCAAAGCTGAAGAACTACTTTCCTTGGGTTCTGCTATAAATTCTCTCACATTAGGTCTTTTGAAGTCATGAGACATTATATCTGCTATACTTACAGCCTGAATGGGTCATATATTATTGTCAGCTAAAGTAAAAGCCATGCTTTTTATACCTTATGCAGCTATTATGCATTTTAAACTATGCTTTTGGCCCACAGAATGGGATCAATTGCATCAGACTGTGATTGGCTGCAGTTTAGAGCGTCCCAAGATGCAGGAAGTGGAACAGTCATACATTTAGTAACCAGTGCTACAAAGCCTTTTGAGGATGTTCTGCTGGTAATAATATTTTAGAACCTTGTCTGAATTTCTTTATTTGCCACAAATGCTTACAGTTTCCTTCTTTAAGAATAGCATCAAAAAGCTCTAAAATTATGACTGTGGAATGAAATCCTATAAAATATAGTGTTCAAGTTCCACATTTTTACACAGCTTTCACTTCCCAGATGGATTTTCAAATTGCAGTGTTTTTATGTTTCTCCCTGAATTGCATGCAGTCTGAAGAGAGTTGATGCTTCCAGTTGCAATTTATTAAAGGTGATGAATTGGAGAAAATATGTCTCCTATCATAGTGTTGTATCTCATTTTCTTGCAAATTCATACTTGTTTCAGAAGTGAAGTATAGTGGTATCTCAGTGAAAATATACCTTTGTCCAAGTAATTCCATCTTTATTCTTGGTTTATTTCATATAGCCAAAACCTCTTTTAGCTAATATTACAGGTATATTTCAACTTCTGTACAGGGAAGAAGTTGTCTAGACTTTTTCTGTATACTAAAGGTATCCTTTCTTTTTTTTTGGTCACTGGTTTTATATACTGTTACTGGGTTGGTTTTTTATGAGTGTTATTCTACTTGGGCTCTTTTGGAGTTGTTGGTTTTTTTATCCTAATCTTTCATTCAAAGATGGATGGCTTTTTTCTTGTATCCCACAGAACTCCTTTTTGTGTGCAATACAGATTAAACCATGCATTTAAAAGCTATTCGCTGACTCTTGTTGATTTTATACTTTATTCATTAAAAGCTGTGCTTTTTAATTGGGGGTTTCCAGTGTGCTTGTACTTTACATTATTCATGCCATCTCTGAGCAATATTCTAATGATTTTTTTTAGGTTCTGAGGTCATGTGGTATCAATTCAACACTCCCAGTTTCTCAAAATATATGTTCTAACTTTATTCTGATTTTATTTTATATATTCAGTTTTGTGATATGCATTTTCTACTCATCAACTTTTGGCAGTTTGGTTAGTTGGTTGAAATGTTTTGTAATTTGTGATGAAACCAGAACTGCATTTCATTCTTGGTTTCTTTTTTTTTTTTTCAATAATTTTTATTCAGATTTTCATAAAACATACAAGACAAAATCATAAAACATTCAAAGACAAAAAACAAAATCAAAAATAGTTAAACAAAAAGAAAAAAAGAAAAGAAGAAAAAAAAAAACAAAAATAAAAAATAAAGAGTAAAATATTGACTTCCCATTTGTCAAAGATCAAATCAGTTATAAGTCTATAATATATAGCAATCCTGTCTCTTAAGTCATATTATAAAATCACTTTCCTCCAGTAGTTATCTTACTTAATCATCAAATCTCATAAACATTACTTTATTCTTTCCACAAAAAGTCAAAGAGAGGTTTCAATTCTTTAAGAAATATATCTATCAATTTTTTTTCCAGATAAGCATATCGATTAATCCATCTCATTACTAATTATGATAATCTTATTGTCATAACCATAGTCAAAATAAACATTTCAATTAATCCATCACATCAGAATCTGTTAGGTTCAGTAATTTCAGTAGCCATTGTTCTATTATCTCTATTAGTTCCATTTTCCATCTTCCATCTTCAGTAGTCTTGTTAAGTCCAGTAATTTCAATATCCAATCTTCCATTATCAGTATTCCATAATAATCTTGCTGTCAAAGCCATAGTCATATAATAAGAGTCTGATGGGAATTACCTCTATCCCAAATATTTTCTTGCCATCCATTCTGAATAAGTTGCTGAAATACTGCTGTAAAATCATATCTCTGTTCTTTTTTTCAAAATACACTGGGTCATCTCTTGTTTTTCCATTGTCACATGGCTGCAGTTAATTCCATAGATTTTCTCTATATTGGGCTCCATCACATCATTCCAGTCCAGAAGATAATCCATGCCATTGATAACTTTATCTCTAGAATCTTCATTAATTTCTTCAGAGATAACATTGAGTTCCAAACAATAGATTTTATTTCTAAAGTCCATAGACTCCAAATCTTGTTCCTGTTCCACGTTTGTTCCAATCTCCGGGATCTCCTCTCTCACAGGGACCCCTATTCCAGTCTCCAGGGTCTCCTCTCTCACAGGGACCCCTATTCCAATCTCCGGGGTCTCCTCTCTCACAGGGACCCCTTCCAGGGTCACCTCTCTCACAGGGACCCTTATATCTTTAATCTCCTGCTTCATTTTACTCAATTCAATTTTCGTTATCTCAATCTCATTCATTATTCTCTGAAACATAGTTATTTCCAGATTCTCAGCCACTTTCTTAATTGCCATTTTAAAAGAAAAATATAGGAAAACCACTTCTTATTTCAGCAACAATTGGGTTAATACTCCAAACTTGGTGACATCACAGTATAAACAGAGCAGACAGCCTTATCTCTCCAATAGTTAAGTAAACAAAATGCAGTTCCCAGGATCGAAGCAATTAATGGCAATCGTCAAGAAACAGATTCGTCAAAATAAAATAGACCAAAAAGAGAGTAGTCTCAAAACAGTATAATATTTTTCAAAATAAAAATCTGGAATAGAAATCCCTCTTCTGTGTGTATCTTTAGAATGCAAATCCAGGACAGCTTTTTGCAACAAAAACAGAGATAAGCTATTAATTAGTGCGTAGCAGAGAGAAGTTACGGCTCCCCAGTGAGATGTCAAAAACCGATCAATCTGGCAAATCTCTTTTAAACAGCAACAATTTAAGTCAAGTAAAAGAAAAATATAGAAAGAAGGGTGCTTGCCTGTTAGTGCGTTCTCTCTTAGAAGATAAGATGAACGTTCGCTTTAACAGATAGAGCTTGCTGTTGAAAATCCGTCCCACCTTCGTCGGCTGGACCTCGTCCCATAAATTAATGAGATCTGGTCGTCCCAACAAAAATAGGCTTTGAGGTTAATCTCTTCGTTTCTCCCTACCCGGGAGAAGTTTAATCAGTCAAAAAAAAAAGAAAAAACTGACTGATATATCTGAATAAGCTTCTTTTGAGGCAGGAGCCCGTCTCAAAAGCAGGCACAGGCTAAGTCACCCTTCCCGGAAGTCTCATTCTTGGTTTCATAATAAAACTGTTTCTTCAAGGCAATACTTGTATCTCCCTGTTTGATGGACCAAAGCATTACCAAACGTACCTTTTTGTGTTTACATCTACTGACATGCAAGTTTACAAAAGAGCTGCTAAGGATACACACAATTCTAACTGGTTCTCAGTGAGGAGTTTTAACTCTGTAGAGAATCCCTAATTCTGATTACTCACTTTAAATTTACTAAATTTCAGTTTATCATAGGATTTCTCTCATACATTCTTGTTGTTTCCATTTATCCAACTTGCACTAAATGAAAGTAGAGAGGAGGAATGCACCAGTGCTGCCTTTCTGAAAGCAATACTGTAACAACCAAGGCGCAACTTTATTTGTTCTTTCTCAAATATGTATCCATATCCTCTGGGAAAGTAACATGTACCGTTTATGAAAGAGCTTGTAATTAGCCATGATATGATACATTTTGTTGATGTTTAAGGTGCCACAAGACTCTTTGTTTTTGCTGCAAGAAACTAACATGGCTACCCATCTGGAAATAGTTATTAGTTATTAGATACACTGTACAACAATATAAATAACTATATGTCCAATGAAGCTTAATTATTTTAGTTGGATCTGATCTTGTCCTTGCTACACAGCTTGCAAAGAAATAAAATATAAAAATGCACTTCTCTTTATACATCCATCTTCATATTTATTCATGGATTTATAATAACAAAACTGGGGTCCAGAGTGATCACATCTTTTTTTTCTTTTCTCTGACAGATTAATTCATTCAAATAATTACTGCTTTCTAGTTCTGTACTCAGTCACTAATTCCCACTCAACACAAGGGTGCTGTAAGAATTGAGGGGGGACATCTACTCTTACAATTCATAAACCACTCTGGTGGTAAGGCTTATCTAATCCATGTTAAGTAATTTTGTGTATGCACCCCCAATAATTTGTCTAAAGGACATATACCAGTTTTGAAGAAGAGAGAATGGCTCTGATTTTCACAACTTCCTGGCCACAGGATCCATCTTAGCATTTTGTATTTGGAGGTGTGGTACCTCAGGCTTTCATGAATTGGCTTTGGTCTGCAAAGAAAGCATCATCTTGCAGTATTCATTTGAGTTTGTCTCAGAGGCATTAAAATAGCTGTAAATCATGGTAGAGAGCTAGCTGCTAGAAAAAATACACATGTTTTGGACAGATGGAGGAATCATCAAATGGAAAGCTACTTTCCTGTAGTGACTCAAATACTGACAGAAATCTGCAAAGAAATCTGCAGCCTGCTAGAACAAATCCTGGTAACTTGCTGCAACCTTGAGACCCATTTAAGGATGGTCTTACTACTGTGACTCTTCATTCTTCCATAAGTTTCTTTCTTATTTATTTAAAGCAGGTAGGAAGGATTAAGCCTGAGAACCAAATGCAGCCAACCAGGCCTCTCTGTTCAGCCTTTGGGACTCCCCAGGGGCACTCTGTTTTCCAAAGCCACACCCATTAATGGCCATGCACCACACCCTCTTCAACTACTTTTAGCTGGCTGGAAGGTGTTCTTGAACTGTGTTAATGCCTCTTGCTTGTCTGGATGGAGAGAGGTATGTGTAGAAATCTCTGGCTTGCATAGTTGGAATGTAGCCTACTGTACAAAGGTAGAGTCACATCTCTTGCTCTACCCCCTTTTTGCCTCTCGCGATCCACTACTGGTGTGTTGCTCCCAGAAGGATGCTCAGGAGTGAACGTGGCCCTTAGGCTGGGAAAGGTTCTGATTTAAAGGATTTTTGTCCTACTCTTCAGCCAAAAATCTCTCCCAGAGTAACTTATAAAGGTCACTAATAAGATCCCTGACCGCATTTTCAAAATCTAAAAGGCAACACAAACAGAAAATTGAGAAGAAGGAAAAACAGCACGCTCAGTCACGTTCTTTAGTTACAAAGCTCTTGTAACAACCACCTGGAATGGAAAACATTGCAAGGAGAGGAAGAGCCAAAAGTTATTTGTCTCAGCTGAGGCAGCTGAGTGGCCCTCCTTCCCATCTCTTCCTCTTGCCATAGTCAGTGGAATGGCTTCTGTCACGTGACACTTGATGGAGGGAGGAGCCTAATGGCTTCTTCTAATCCAATAGGTAAGGTTCAACTAACGCAGGTTAATTCTGCTGCTAACTGCTGCTTTGAAATCCTTGAAGGCAGGTGGAGGCAATTTTACTGTTTCTCCATTATAGAACATAGAGAAATACGAGCATCTTTTCCCTATCATATCAAAGCAAAGGATTATGGGTGGAAGCAGTGTAGCTACAGTCCAGCTAGCTACTCCTGGAAATAAAAGGTAAGTGTGGTTACACTCAAAAAAAATATGACCAACTGATTTTCGATATCTATACTCCTATTATAAATTTACATTTTGCCCATGTCCTCATTCCAGTGCTTAAAATTAAAATGCTTTTTAGAATATGTTGATTATCTATCATATCTAATATCCTCTCCTCTCTACTTTGGTTGTGACGAGAGGATAGTATTAAATCCTGTTCCTCACCTTCATTCCTTACCTAGCCACTTCTGCCCTCTTCAAGGGTAACTGCTCCTTGGTATTTATTCTTCCTGCCTTGTGCCCCACTCCTATAGTAAGAGAAGGATTTTATTAGAGAGGATGCTATCTTTTAAAGAGTATGCATTGTCCCCTCTTCAGCAAAGGGGGGTGGTGGAATCATTCTAATCAAACTGTGTTTAAAACACTACCTAATTTATTTTTCCTCTCTAAGCTGGGGGCCGCTCGTGACTAATTTGAGCTGAATAGGCAGATAGAAAAAGCAGCAGGCATACAATGAGCGGCAGAAAGTGTGGGAAAACCAGCGAAAGAAAGGGATGACCGAGCCTTGCAGCGTGAGAGCTAAGGAAGGCCATGTAGCACCCAAATTCAGCATGAAGTCACTTTTCAACAGTAGACGCTTGGGTTCTAAATGCAAGTAGGACTACAGGTCAGGGAGGGGGAAGATGGAAATTTGTGTTAGACTTGCACAATGTAAACGGGAAAAGGAAGGGGGGGAAAGAATTCACTGTGTGCGTGTGTGCATCCCTCCACAAAGAAATACAAACACATGTTCTTCCCAATTGCAATGTCCTCTTCTCCCCAGTGGCCTCTTGCCCCTGAGCCCTTTGTGGGTGGGTTTGAAAATCTCCTATCTAAATTCAGGAAAATAAGAAGAGAAAGGGAGCCTGGAAGTGTGTTCCAGTGAGGAGTTAATAAAGAGAAATGTGTTATCCTCCCTGCCCCCAATCCCACTGCTCTTTTAAATATT
The DNA here is from genome assembly GCF_030035675.1 of Rhineura floridana. Taxonomy (NCBI): domain Eukaryota; kingdom Metazoa; phylum Chordata; class Lepidosauria; order Squamata; family Rhineuridae; genus Rhineura; species Rhineura floridana. The sequence continues at coordinate 40,245,535 of NC_084482.1, forward strand.
TATAGATACACAGCAAAATTTTATTTCTAAAGGCAGGGAAATCAAGTTATGACCCCTCACCTGAAGCTCTGATTATTTCCCTGCTGCCAGGGGCTGGGTTAGAGAGGATTGGTCAGTTTCATGCCAGTTGTGAGATGAAGGACTTCCTTGTGCTCTGAGTTGTCATTTCTCTTTAATATCAGCTGCTTTCCACATTGCCTCTCCACTGATGCTAAGAAATAAAATGCTTACAGTGGTTTAAAATGCTCTAGTTATTGCCAGGTCTGATATCTCCTGGAATTGGCACTAGTCTTATTAAGTACACCATAATGAGGCATTTAACAAATTGGGGTAATGGTGTTTTGTATTGTTACCACTTATCAACAAGGTGATAACAAGGGGATGTCATCAACAAATATATCTTAGCTTTAGGAATGACAATTAGAGAATAGGGGAAAACATCCAGTACTTTCCACAAGAATTAAGGCAGAGTTCTTAAGACTATTAGATATAACCATATTTGTTACTTCTCAAGATCTTTTACTTTTAGAGCCAGATGAAGACTAGAGCGCAAGTGATGCAAGTCTCACTCTGAAGTTGACTGGAACACATTAGTGCAAATAATCGTGCCTACCACGTGGCAGTGTGCACAGTGAAGAAGGCTAATTTTGCAGCCTGCATGGCATCCCTTAGTAGCTGGCCAGCAGAGGTATTTCAAATGGTCAAGAGATTGCTGGCTTCCATTGTGGGGGAGGGACCCTAGGGGCATTTGAGGATGCACTGTGGCCAGCTGGCTGCACAATTTGAGGATAAAGTTGCTCAACTTCAGAGTGATCTTGACTCCTCAGTTGCTGCAGTTTTAATCAAAGTAACTAGTGCCACAGTCTGTGATGTGCTATGGGATTGTTTCAGTTAATGCAGCCTGATAATGTGGGCAAGGTGTTTATGGCTATACGCCTGACCATGTGCTCTCTTGACCCCTGTTCTTTTTGGCATATTAAATCTAGCAGAGGGGATTTGACTGGTTAGGTCCAGTGCCGCCCTGGGCTCCTGCTGGGAGGAAGGGCAGGATATAAATCAAATAATGAAATAAACATGGTCAGCTCTTCACTGCATGAGGAGTAGATCGCTGTCATAAGAACATGAGAATAGCCTGCTGGATCAGGCCAATGGCTCATCTAGTTCAGCATCCTGTTTTCACAGTGGCCAACCAGATGCCTACGGAAAGCCCACAAGCAGGACCTGAGTGCAGTAGCACTCTCCCCTCTTGCAGTTTCCAGCAACTGGTATTCAGAAGCATACTGCCTCCGACCATGGGATCAGAGCATAGCCATCATGGCTAGTAGCCACTGATAGCCTTATCCTCCATGTTTTTGTCTAATCCTCTTTTAAAGCCATCCATTGATCGCCTTGGCACAGTCATTAACCAAAATGGGGACAATAGTCAAGAAATCAGAAGAAGGCTAGGACTGGGGAGGGCAGCTATGAGAACTAGAAAAGGTCCTCAGATGCAAAGATGTATCACTGAACACTAAAGTCAGGATTATTCAGGCCATGGTATTCCCAATCTCTATGTATGGATGTGAAAGTTGGACAGTGAAAAAAGTGGATAAGAGAAAAATCAACTCATTTGAAATGTGGTGCTGGAGGAGAGATTTGTGCATACCATGGACTGCAAAAAAGACAAATAATTGGGTGTTAGAACAAATTAAACCAGAACTGTCACTAGAAGCCAAAATGATAAAACTGAGGTTATCATACTTTGGACACATCATGGGAAAACCAGAAGGGAGTAGAAAAAGAGGAAGGCCAAACAAGAGATGGATTGATTCCATCAAGGAAGCCACAGACCTGAACTTACAAGATCTGAACAGGGTGGTTAATGACAGATGCTCTTGGAGGTTGCTGATTCATAGGGTCGCCATAAGTCATAATCGACTTGAAGGTATATAACAACAACAAATTGATGGCTATCACTGCCTCCTGTGGTAGCAAATTGCATAGTTTAACTATGTGCCATGTGAAGAAGTACTTTCTTTTGTCTGTCCTGAACCTTCCAACATTCAGCTTCATTGGTTGTCCAAGAGTTCTAGTGTTACAACAGAGGAAGAAAAACTTTTGTCTATCCACTTTCTCCATGCCATGCATAACTTTATACATTTCTATCATGTCACCTCTTACTCACCTTTTCTCTAAACTAAATAGTCCCAAATATTTTTCTGAACGTTTTCCAGCTCTACAATACCTTTGTTGAGGTGAAGTGACCAGAACTGTTCATGGTATTCCAAGTGTAGTCGCACCATAGATTTGTATAATAGCTTTATGATATCTGCAGTTTTATTTCTCTTTCCTAATAATCCCTAGCCTTTTTCATAGCTGCTGCACACTGGATCAACATCTTCATTGAGCTATCCATGACTACCTCAAGTTCTCATTCTTGTTCAGTCACCACCAGTTCAGAACTCATGAACGTATATGTGAAATTAAGATTTTTTGTGTGCCAACATGCATCTCTTTACGTTTGTTTACATTGAATTGCATTTGCCATTTTACTGCCCATTTGCTCAGTCTGGAGAGGTCCTTCTGGAGCTCTTCACAATCCATTTTTGTTTTAACAACCCTGAACAATTTAGTATCATCAGCAAATATGGCCACCTTGCTGCTCATCCCTAACTCTAGATCAAGTTAAAAAGCACAGGTCCCAATATCAATATTTAGGGACGCCACTTTCTACATCTCTCCATTGGGAGAACTGTCCATTTATTCCTACATTGTGCTTCCTATTTCCTAGCCAGTTCCTGATTGACAAGAGGATCTCTCTTATTCCATGACTGCTACGCTTACTCAGGAGTCTTTGGTAAGGTGCCTTGTTGAAAGGTTTTTGAAAGTCCAAGTACACTATGTCAATCAGATCACCTCTATCTATATGCTTGTTGGACTCTAGAGTCCAAGAACTCCAGTAGGTTGGTGAGACAAGACATGCCCTTACAGAAACCATGCTGGCTGTGCTTCAGCAAGGCTTGTTCTTCTATATGCTTGGTTATTTTATCTTTAATAATACTTTGCACCGGTTTTCCTGGGATAGATGGTAAGCTAACTGGCCTGTAATTAACAGGATTCCCCTGGATCCTTTTTTAAAGATTGGTGTTAACATTGGCCACTTTCCAGTCCTCAGGTGTGGAGGCAGACCTGAGGGACAAGTTACATATTTTTGTTAGGAGATCAGAAATTTCGTGTTTGAATTCTTCAAGAACTCTTGGGTGGATACCATCTGGACCTGGCAATTTGTCAGTTTTAATTTCATCTAATAGGCCTAGAACTTCATCTCTCGACACTACTATCTATTTCAGGTCCTCAAACTTCCTTCCTGCAAATGTTAGTTCAGGCACTGGGATCTGCCCTGTATCTTCTGCTGTGAAATGCAAAGAATTCATTCAGCTTCTCTGAATAGAATAGCATGACTACAGGCATTAGTAACTTCAGGCTCCTCTAGGAGGAAGGGCAGGACATAAATTCAGTAAATAAATAATAACTTTGAGACTGGATTACTGCAATGGACTCTATGTAGGGCTTCCTTTGTGCTTCATCCGGAAACTGCCATTAGTGCAGAATGCAGCAGCAAGATTGCTGATAGGATCAAAAACCTGCTCAGAGATTTGTAGTGGCTGCCGATTTGTTACCAGGCCAAATTCAAGATGTTAGTATATTCAAGCCCTTAAAAGAAAAGAAAAAGGCCTTAACAGTTTGGGGCTAGTCTACTTAAGGAATTGGCTAACCAATAAATGCCCACTCAGTCGCTTCAATCTGCAGAACTGGCACTTTTACAAGTGCCCTCTAATGTTCATTCTGCACTTCCAAGGAGTCGACCCTTTAGTGTGGCAACTCCTATTCGCTGGAACTCCCTGCTGTTTGATGCTAGGGAGACACCTTCACTGTACTGTTTTACGTGCTTACTAAAAGCTTTTTTGTTTAGGCAAGCCTACGCATACATACAATTAATTTTAAGATGTAATTTTATATTATTTATATTTTTAACAACTGCTGTTTTACTTATATTTTGTTTTTGTTTTTAGGTTAACTTGTTTTGACACTAAATTTTATCATTTTAATGAACATTTTTATTCTATGTAAACCACTTAGAGATTATGGATGATTAAGTGGTATATAAATCCAGTTAAATAAGTACTTGTAGGGCAGTTACCAGAACATTGGAAAAGGTTCTCCATATAAATGGAGCTGTATTTATTCTTTGCAAGCAATTGGGGACAGATGATATCTGAGGCAAACAGCATATGGTTTGCATGCAGAAGGTCCCAGGTTGAATCTCTGGCATCTCATTTTAAAAAGGATCAGCTAGCAGGTAATGAGAAAGACTCTGCCTGAGATGCTGGAGAGCCACTGCCAGTGAGAATAGACAATACTGAGCTAGATGGACAAAAGTCTGACCTGATACCATGAAACATGCTATAATCCAAATTTTGGGCAACGAATCCAGATGCTTCAGTCCAGCCGGAATGAGAATCAGATAGCTTGAGAGACTCCCTCTTGCATGCATGCTTTATGGCAACTATGTCTCCTATGAACAAGACTGTGGGAGAGGGTGCTGCTTTCTTGCTCAGGGTTTTAATTACGGTGTTCATTTGCATGAGGGCAGACTTGTTATGCAGCAGCAGCAGAAGAAGGCTAGGATGTCAATATTATGTCATAGCTAGTAGAAGTTTGGCCCTGTGCATGGGTGGCCATCAACAGGAGGGGTAACCATCATTGTTACTGTTCTCATTTGTGCATTCTTTCCTCAGATTACTCCTACCCTCATATGTGTGCAGGCACTCTCCCCCTTTAAATTAGGTCAGGTAGTGGCCAAGCAGAAGCAGGTGATGCAAATGTGACCACAACAATAGCAATTGCTCATTAACTCTTTGACATCTTCATTCAAAACAAATATGCACATCCAAGCAGGAACGTTTCAATCAGGATAGTCTTGCTATTACCACATTAGATACTTTCCTTCAAGCGAGGGGCACACAATGTGTTCCAGTGTAGGTCCTAATTGGAAAGCCAGCCTTGGCTATATTCGTATCCTGTGAGGAAGGTGTAGCATTGTGAAAAGCATGACAAATAAGAAGGCATCTGCTAGTGATGAAGACTTGTAGCATGGAATAGTGGGATTGGTGGTTTACTAGTTATAGGCAGAGGCAATCCATTCTGCTGAAAGATTCCCCAAGACAGTGAGATGGCCATTCTGTCTTGTGGTGTAGCAAGGCTGAAATCCTAAATACTGGAAGTAATAAGCCCTACTGGACATAATAGAACTTACTTCTGGGTAAACATGCATAGAAGTGTGATATATGCCACTTAAGGGGGCTTATTGCCTCCAAAATGGAACAGCAAGTGAAAAACGAGGCTCACACAATTTGGTATGTGTAGTAGAAGCAGCTTGCCTGGTGGGACAGACCTGCAATGCTAGTTTCCTGGCAGTGGCCTCCTGCCACCTCCAGTAAGCAGCAGCAATACTACTGCTAGGAACCTAGTGCTGCAGCTTACCACCACCAAATTGCATAATTTCCCCAGATTGGCATTCAAAATAATGTTATGATACTTCTATTCACAAGAAGTGGGAAAACCTAAATGGCAAGTTACAACATGGTAACCTAGTTTCAACACAGAAACAGCTTTGACCACCTTTATGTTGACCTGGGCTGGGAAAGGGACATGAAGTGTGATTCTGCTCATTCTACTAGACCTCTCAGCAGCCTTTAATCAGAGCTTGGAAAAGTTACTTTTTTTAACTACAACTCCCATCAGCCCAATCCAGTGGCCATGCTGGCTGGGGCTGATGGGAGTTGTAGTTAAAAAAAAGTAACTTTTCCAAGCTCTACCTTTAATACATGCTGACTATAGCATCCTTCTGAATTAGGGTTGCCAGGTCCATGGCCTCAGACTGATCCTGTATCTTTAGCTCCTAAAGTTTAGGAGAAGAGAAGGTCAGCCAAGTGCAGGTGTTCTTGCAACTGGGAAAACCACCAGGTGGAATTCTCCCTCCCCCCTCCACAACTTTTAAAGATACAGAAGACCTCTTCAAGGCTGGGCCTGGCAACCAAGAGGTCTTCTGTATCTTTAAAAGTCGTGAAGGGGGGGAGGGAGAATTCCATCTTGTGGTTTTTCTCATTACAGAGTTGCAAGAACACCTGCACTTGGCTGACTTTCTCTTCTCCTAAAGATACAGGATCAGTCTCAGGCCAGGAACCTGGCAACCCTATTCTGAATAGACTTTCCAGGCCATGATTGTGGTGGTTCCACTCCTATCTGCAAGGCTGTTTTAAGAAGGTAGTTCAGGGAAACTCTTGTTTGGCCCCATTGTATTTATGTTATGGAGTTCCACAGACTTCCATGGTTTCTACAAGAAGCCACTGGAGGAGGTTATCGAGGGATCTGCCGTGAGATGTCATCAATATACAGCTGATACCAAACCCTGCTTCTCTTTTACATCTGAATCAGAAAAAGTGGTGAGAAGTGCTAAACCAATCCTAGAATCCTATAATGAACTGAATGAGGCCCAATAAACTGAAGCTCAATTAGTAGCTGATTTGTCTAGCCTGGGAAGTTCAGTCTTTTCTGGATGTGCAGTCTGAGAGTGTTCGTAGCTCCAGCAGTATCCAGCTGCACCAGCTGCAGCCACTCCTGGATAGAGAGAGCCCTGCCATTTTTGCCCAATATACAGGTATGTCACCAATTCTTAAGCAGCTGCATTGGCTACTGTTCTATTTCTGTGCACAATTCAAAGTGCTTCTTTTTAAAGCCCTGCACAGTTTGGGACCAGGGGACCTGAAGGAATTTCTGTGTCCACATCAGCCTGCCCATGCACTGTGAAAATCATCAGTAGCCCTCCTCAGTTGCCCCCACTATCAGAAATGAGGCAGGTGGTGACTGGGGAGAGGTTATTCTCATTGCTGGAAGTTCCTTTCCTCAGGGAGGCCTGCCTGGCACATGCTTTACTGTCTTTTCAGCACAGAGCAAACACCTTTTTGTTTTCCCAGGCTTTTAACTTCGGTGATCTTATCTATGCCACCTTAGCTGCTGTTCTTAACTTTGTTACTCTTTTGTTATAATATCTGCTTTGTTTTTTATTGTGTGTGCCAGATAATATTTACATTGAATGGCAGCACAGAGATAAATCAAAATAATCATTCAACTTCCTTGTAGAGAAGCCCATGAACTGATGGTAGATTCTGGCTAGCTACAGTTCACTGGATCAACATCAGTAGTTAGGTAGATCAACACATTTAAAATATTTTAACATGATCCCCTTATTAAAGTCACTGTCAGCCCAAGTTAATTGACCCTGAACTTCTGAGCTTGTGAATGTCTAAAAGTGTTTCTAGACCTTAGAGGTACCAACTGGAGAATCTCGTGGCAAGTTTCAGGAATGAAGGAAGAAGCAATAAGGAAGCTGAAAATCAATGTGACAAGATTCCATATACTGCATGTAAAAGGCCACTAGTATTAGGGTTGCCAGGTTCCTGGCCTCATCCTGATCCTGTATCTTTAGGAGAAGAGAAAGTCAGCCAAGTGCCGGTGTTCTTGCAACACTGTAATGGGAAAAACCACAAGGTAGAATTCTCCCTCCCCCCTCCACAACTTTTAAAGATACAGAAGACCTCTTGGAGGCTGGGCCTGGCAACCAAGAGGTCTTCTGTATCTTTAAAAGTTGTGCATTGAGAAGGGAGAATTCCACCTTGTGGTTTTTCTCATTACAGGGTTGCAAGAACACCTGCACTTGGCTGACTTTCTCTTCTCCTAAAGATACAGGGTCAGTCTCAGGCCATGAACCTGGCAACCCTAACTAGTATACAGATTAGACACGTTTAAAAATCTATTCCGAGTGGGAGATGACAAATGGCTGGACTGTGAAGGAGGAAAGTAAAGCTGGAAAGCTGGAGCCATTGCCTAGGAATACAAATTCAGAGAATAACATGAAAAAAGCTAACAGACATTTTGGAGACGTTCCTGTGGAACAACAGGCTGTTGTTTCAAATGGCTGCCACTTTTGGGAAGATAAGAGCTGCCATAGAACAGAAACTCTGGACTCGTTTTGGGGTGCCCCCTAAACACATAATTTGGAACAGCAGATAGCAAATGCCAGTGTCCCCACTCTGGACATTGATCAGGTTGGCAGTGGTGAGAATAAGAGTGGTCCGTTTTAGTCATGTATATGCTAGGGCTGATAAATTCTGCTTAACAGTGGACAGATGAGAGTATGTGGGGAAATCATGTGAAATATTAAGGGGGGAAGTGGTAGGAAGCACCAGCTGTTCCCTCCTTTCCCTGTTGGAGGCTAAAAATAGTTTAATAAATAATGTATTTTATCCCATTTTTAATGTATTTTAGCCTATTCCATTTGGATGGATTAGAAGATAAGTATTTAAATAACATGATTATAAAACATGTCAGAATAAATCAGATAATGTTTTCTGGCCAAACTGTTGGAGAAGCCTAGCTTCCATCAAGGGAAGCCAATGTGTTGTTCAATATGCTGAAACCCATATCTGGCCCCTAAAAGCTACAACAGTCCAAGCACTGCAGAATTTGGTTCTTAGGGGATATTTTGGGGAGGGGGGGGAAGCGCTGGCTTGATATAGAGAAAGCATCCAAGTTTCAGTCAGTGGGAACAAATGGATTTCCCCAACTTTTTGGCTATTTACCGCTAAAGAGACAGCCTGTCTTGAGACTTAACCTATATATTTTCAGTCTGAGCTAAAAGTTGTGTTGTTGTTGGCACTATTGTATTTCTGAAAAGTGTGAGTTTTTTTTACTCAATTTTTTTCAGGTTTACTTCCAGCTTCATCAAGAAATCTGCCTGCCACCCCAGGTTCTGCCTACCATTTTAATGCATTTTATTTAATCTATAATGTTTCCATGATGCTAGAGGGGGGAAATACATTCACACTCTTTTGCTGGAGGTTGTGAATGTTGTCATGCAGTGCTTCCATCTCTTTATTATATGACACTTCCCTTCATTTCTCCAACATTCCCAGGATTTGTATGGTGTCTCAAAGACTTGAGTTTTAATTTTCAAACTACTAAACTCATGGCTTCATTCTGCCTCTTCTCAGATTTAATATTTGCTTTTGCAGCTTTGTTGCAGACCAGACAACATTTTTCTAGTGCCTCTTCCAACCTCACTTGCTGAGATATCAAATCCTTCTGCAGCTCTCTCTATTTTGTCTGAGATTCATTCTTCTTAAAAATGTTATTCTCTCTGTGTAGTTGCTTGAATTGGGAAGGCAGTTTAATATTTTCTTATTCACTTTCCCAACTGCATTTTTCTGAGCCATATTAGGAATGTAACTTTCCACAGCATAGTGTGGCTTTTGTCTGTGGTTTTTTTCTTCTTAATGTAAAAACTCGTTCAGTAATAATAGAAAGCGCAATTAGGCCCACATATGTCTCATACCCCAGTTTAACATCATTGCTGTACTTGCCACATTTCTTCTCTCAGTATAGCTCACTTCTCCACATTTCCAACAAACGATGCCATCTGAGTCAAATCTATCAATGGGTTATTGGCAGCCTCAGGCTTGGTGCTCCTATTTCTGAGTTTTAAATAAATCCCTTCTCTTTTATCCAGCTGAAATTGTGGTATTTCCTGTTGCATTTTTAAAATAATATTTATATTCCACCTTTCCTTCAAGGAGGTGTACATAGTTACCCTCCTTCCCATTTTATCCTCAAAACAACCTTGTGAGGTAGGTCAGGCTGACAGAAAATTTCCACTTTCTTTCTAGTGGTTCATATATGCAAAACAAACTTTGTAACTTTTCCTCAAATTCTCCAAAGAAAGACATGCCCATTTCTGTCAGAAAATTTAGGCATTCATGGAGTGTGAAAAAAGGAGCAGGAGTAAACACTGACCAGGAAGGAATTTCTTCCCCAGCAGGCATTGGCTTTCCTTTCCCATGCTTTTCAACTGATCTGCCTTGGCTTTGGACTTCCACATTCTTTTCATGACTCAGCTTGTAAAGGCCCCAAAGAATATTCAGACAAGTAGTTCATTTGTGCAAGGAAAACAAAAACAGCCATTTTCAGAATGAACCCGAATAGTTCCTTCTTCAAGTCCTAGATGTCTAGTATGTTTAATGTTAACAAACATTAACTTATTAGAGAATAATTCCTGTTATATATTAATAGTAAGAGGAAGTGAATTAACAAGAAATACGACGATTGGTCAATGTATAAAATATTGGTCTGGTCAATTGTCCTGCTTCCCAATTAGACTCACCTCAGTTACATGCCATCCATGACCAGGGTGGTGATTCTTTGTTCAGGAATAATCAGCAAAGTCCTTGATGCCTCTTTGATTTGTCACAGCTATACCAGTTGAAACATTTCTCTCTCTCTCTCTCTCTCTCTCTCTCTCACACACACACACACACACACACACACACACCCCTCTGCCTCTTCCCTTCTCCACAGATTCTCCTCACTCTTCCTCTTCTTTTATCGATTATAATGGGATCTTCGGCTTCCATGTATGAAGCTCTCTCGTAACAATACATTCTAATAGGGTGTTACCATTTTATCAGCGCTTCAAGATGCTGAATTCTTAGGGAATGTAGCCAATTGCTTGCTATCCACATTAAAGAAATGACTGAAGAATTAACTGAAGACAATGAAATACTAGGCACACCTGTGCTCAGGTGCAGGAGGCATTGAGATCTGCCTTAAACATTCAAGATCTTGAATCATATTTCTACATCTGAAAAGCAGGGATTATTGAGTTAAGAGAAAAGCGCAAAATAAATGGAACAGAGATGCGATTTAGGATAGAAACATCAGAGAATTTTTAGATTTTCATTTTTTATTAAGGTTTGTGAACCTGCGAGGATGGACTTGTTCACTTTTGCAGCATCTAAAAAATATTAATAAATGAGGAGGAGACGGAAGCTGCAGAAATAACAAAAAGATGTTGCTAACAGAGTATTGACTGGGTTGCTGCCAGAGGTCCATATGTTAGTGGTTCGTGAGAACATAAACATTGCCCTACGTGATTATATGAAAAACTCACATATCCAGCATTCTGACTCCAGTGGTAGCTAGCCAGATGTCCTCAGGAAATTCATAAGCAGAGCATGATGATGATAGCCATAAGTTTGTCGCAGCATCTGGCAACTGGAAGATGCTCTCTCTGAACATATGGGTAATAAATCCCTCCTGTGAATTTGCCCTTTTCCTGTATGGACATATGTGAACCAATCAATTAGGCATAGGAGCTGGTACTATGCTGTTTGCAGGATTATTATTTTTTAAATGTTACAGCTGGAAGGAACATTTATATAATTCACATAGAAAGCTGTCTTGGAAATTCCTTCCTCTGAGGGATAGTTTTATAATGTTTGTGAAGTATCTTTTGGAATGGCTCCAAAACTGTATACATCCGTTTGGATGTAATCCACACAACTTTCTCAGAGGTTGTGTGTTTTAAAGTGGCCTGGATCTGTCCGAACCCAGCCTTCAGCTAGTGGAAACATCTTTGCATAAGGTGCATGGATGACACACTCTAACAATCCTTTCATATGGCTGTATCCATGGGAGTTCTATGGGTGCAAAATATCACATCAAGAAGGTTCTCCAGAATATCCACTTGAGCAAGAGCAAGCATTTTGAACCTGGGTGCCCGAGGACGCCTAAGATTAACCAATATGAAGTTGATAGATGTGAGCTGCTTAGACCTTTGGCACTCATTTGGTCATGTATTGCTACTTAATTGAAAGAATCTGGTGTTTTCAGAGCCTTCCTTATCTTGAGTTGCCACTACTATTTCCCTCTGTCCCTTTTTACTGAGCAACTTCAGTTTCCCAAGCACTTTCACCCTGACAGCACATATAGCCAGCAAGCTCTGATCGGCTTCATGTCCATGTGTGTGTAACCTCACACTACTTCCTCTGATTGGAGCAACGTAATTAGCTCTTGCATTCTCAGCATACCTGTCACCTCCTAATGAGGGCTCCATAAAACAACATCCCATGATCCAGTTTCCTGCAGCACTTCTGGCCAGTTGTAAATCTCAGCTTTTACAATTTTGGGACAGCAAAACAGATGAAATAACTTTTTTGTTTGTGAGTGTGCCTTTCAAGATAGTATTTGATTTCCTTTACATAATCAGCATTCTTTTTAAAAAGGGTTAATAAAATAATCTTATTACTAGTGCTATCCTAGAAACTACATGGAACTCAGGCATGCACAGTTCTGTTCAGGACCTTGCCTTCAGGGTTACATTGGTAAAGGTAAAAGACTGTATCCCAATTAATGGTGTGGATTTATTGTATTAAGCGGCATTACCTAATCAAAAAATGTTAGGACTATAAGATTCTTAGACATACTATGTGTCTTGACTGATAAAAGCACATAAATACACCACCCTTAGCAACCCCAAACATTTTGGTTTGGCTTGGTTTTGGATCATTCTGATGTGAACAGAATACATTTTTTTAGCTATCTTTCAATACGATATTTGATTTGATACACATAATATGCATGATTTTTTGAACCTTTGCCTAACACCCAAACTTTACTAAATACATCAGTATGCCTAGAACTGCACTATTTCTGTCAGTGGCCCTTGACTTCAGAGTTATACAGGCAGGGTAAAAATGGAAGGACAGTGATCAGTAGTGACGGTAGATCTGAAGCGTTAAGGGCTATTTCAGAGAGATATGAATTTCCTTTTTCTTGTTTTTACATTATTTTTGAGATTTTTCAGATTTTGATACAGTATTGTTGTCCAGTTCGTTGTAAGCAACAGGCATCTTCCCAGATGGCATCAGCTCAGTAAGTGAAATGTCCATCTTCAATTTCAAGCTGCACTTCTCAGTATATCAGTCTTTCTTGGGTGCACTGCACGCTGCTTCCTTTTCCAAGAGTAGTTTTCCCTGGATTACATTCATAATTATCACTTTTGTTTGCACCATGCTGTCCCTACCTAGAATGCTAGACTTAATTATTTTGGAGTTTGATCATGCATTCCCCATTCACAATCTGTTGAAAGGAAAGAAAGGTTGACTTACTGTTATTTTAACCACACCTTGGATGATAGAACTAAAGAATTTTCTGCTGGTCTTTCTTATGTTCCAGTATGTGTCAAAAATATGGGTAAGTAAATCTAGATGAACCAGCATTAACTAAATCTCATCAAATTGCACAATTTACCATCAAGAATTTTGTGTATCATGGTGGTATAACCATTTCCAAAGGGTTAGGGTTAGGGTTAGGTTTAAATCATTTGTAACCATAGTTATATTAAACACTTATTATAGTGATCGTATTAAACAGCTGGAGCCAAGCAAGGATAATCTGCATATAAATACAGGCTTTCCATAACATCCCTTTTTGGATTCTGTCTCTTGCACACAACCCACTACTTAGGGCTGCACACAACCCTGATTGCCACTCTTGGAACTGACAGCCTTGACAATCGTCCATTTGTACATGGGAATGGATTGAAGTCAGCTCCACTTTTCTCTCCCAGCAGGTGACCAGCACTGTCAGAGTTTGACACCACCAACCATCTGTCCAGCAGACCAATGCATAGCAATCCTTGTGCATGACAGCATGTGTACAGCTTGTTGCTCTGCACTACGTGAATTAGAGTCAGTACGGATACAACCCAAGGTAGAACTAAATTGACAATAATGGCTAAATGACATTAGACTAGTCTTGTAACAGACAGTTAAAACTTGGTTTTGATTTTAGTAACACCTGCCAGATGAGTACTTGGGGACTATGAAAATGTTCTTTTATACATACACACACACATATACATTCATATAGACAGATATAGAGATAGAGATATATGGAGAATTAGTGCTTGAATTCTAGGCTAGTGTTAGTTTGGTTGCCTATGACAGCCTTCTCCAAACGTGGTGTCTTCCCAATGTTTTGTACTACAACTCCCATCATTTTGGACCAGTGGCTATGCCGACTAAAGCTAATGGGAGTTGTAGACCAAAACATCTGGAGAAGCCATAGTGGGGAAGGATGGTCAATTATAATTAAACTAATTCAATTTAGGTCCAATCCTCAATGGGTTTTTCTTTTAGATTATTTAAACAAAAATTAGAAATAACTGATTTCCAATCTCCCCCCACCTTTAATATTGTGGTACTTACTTTCTCTCACACAGTGCAGTCCTATGCATGTTTACTTAGAAATTAATCCCATTGTGCTCAGTAGGGCTTACTCCCTAGTAAGTGTTTAGGAATGCACTCTTAATCTGGCAACAAGGAACAGGAGGCATTTATTGCTAAAAGCTGCTTTAGAATATTTTCCAGTGGTGTAGTTTGATGATTTAGCATCAGAGCATGTGAGAAAAAATGAGAAACATTAGGGAATATTTTCAGAGCTAGTCTAAGTACAGCTTTTCATCTCAGTCCAGGAGTTCTCTAAGGGGTGGGAAGATCATAAAGCTGCTTTCTGTTTTTAAAAATAAGGTTTTGTTCCCTATGCTTTAAACAAATTGCTCCAGCAATAGGAGTAGTATGGTGCCCAGTAAGTTGGTGTTAGAAAGCAAGCAAAGGGAACGGAGAGATCAGATTCTTGGGTTCTGTTTCTTACTGTTGAAAACTGAATGGGGAGAAGAAAGTTAGTGAAAGGGACGAAGATGTAAAATTGCCAAGAATGCACTGGAATTATGAAGGTTTCAAATAAGGTATATCTTCTTCTCATACTTGTAGCTACAGGAATACCCCGCATTAACGTACGCAATGGGTCCAGAGAGAGTACGTAAACCAAAAATGTACTTAAAGTGAAGCACTACCTTTTTTCACTTATCGATGCATATACTGCACTGCAGTCGTCATATACGGGCATAACTGATGTAAATAACGCATTTATAACCAAAATAAACACATTAGGCCTTATTTTAAGAAAAAGTTTGTAGTTGGAAACTGATCGGGCGGTGGCGTCATGCCGTTAATTGTCCGTTCTTGTGAATGGGAATGGTGCTACCGTACATAAATGGAAATGGTGCTACCGTAAATATGTCCATACTTGTGAGTGTCCGTAAAGTGAAGGTCCGTATAGCGGGGTATTCCTGTATATCTTCTTGTGCTGACCCCAGTGTCATGCCAGGGGAAGCATGATTGTACAGTCACAGATGGTTCTGGGAATCAGGATGTCCAGTGTCTAGCTCCATCCTTACAGCAGGCACATGTGCGCATACTTTCTATTACATTGTAATCTTTTCTTTCCTAAGAACAGAGCCAAAGCTACTCTGAAATATAACTCTGACATTGTATCTAATGGTTGCACTGGAAATTCAGATCTAGAGATTCTTGAGTTACATTTTTAAGATTTAAAACTCCATTAGTGCATTAAAAGGAGAAAATGCTTTTTGCTATATATATTTTTATTGTACAAAAAAATCTAAAAAAGGATAAAGAGAAATTGGAACATAGGCAGTGGTTATGATATACTTGACAGACTAAAGCCAGTTACAGAACAAATTTAGTTTACACAACACAGAAGAGAAATATAGCCAAGGCAATCCTTACTTTTGTTTGCTTTCCTCTGGTTTTCTTTTTCTAAGATATGTATATGGATATATTAACAGCTGTTACAACCCCCAGTTGTTCTGACCCCAGTTCCTCATAAATGAGTGCCATCTCAATTTAATTCTTATGTTTTCAGTCAGTAACCCCTGTGGGACAGGAGTGAATAGATGCCTGCCTGAAACTATGTGCATTTGTTGAGTTTTTGGCAAAGTGAATAGCTAGGAGCTTTTCCAACTGGGGAAGGAAGACTATTTTTATGGTAAAACATTTGTCACATAATTCCTCTCTAACTCCAAAGCTGTTAAGTGAAACAGACCAGATGTGTTTTAATATGATAAATGACAATTAAGCCATCTAAAAAATTATTGTCAGCAGCATCAAAAATGTGGTGCAAGATGGGATGGTGAGATACGGTATGCCAGCATTCACACTGATTAGATTGGTTTCTTTTTTTTTTAATAAATTGGTCCTGAAAAAGTTGCAAGACAGTCCTCAGATCCACTGGGTGAAGGGAGTTGGATTGAACACAGGTGCCTCTCCATGAGCATAGGAGAGCTCTGCTGGCAGGGAAATCACATCCACAGTGGAGGCCCTTGCTGTGTCCACAGAAAAGTCCATGGGCAAAATCTACCACCAGCAGTGTTTCTGCTGGCAGTAGCTGATGTTAGGCCATGGAACAGGATATTCCAGAGCAGGGGGGAGGTGGAGCAGACGTAGCCTTGGATCTACTCGATTCAGGACCCTTTCATTCTCTTGAGAGAGGCCCAAAGATCAGGTCTCCCATCCATGCCAGCCTTCAGCTGGTATAAATAACTTTTCCCCTTGGATTCTATAGGGCAATTGTTTTTAAAAACATTCCGCAGGACTTTGGAAGTGATGCTGAATCCACCACTTCACACCCCACTCCACTTAGGACAGCTGTCAATCACCTCAATGCCTTTACATTTCATTAATGCCTGGCTTCTGCAATTAAGTCTCACACTACTGTTATAAAAGATATTGCATTCTTCTTCCACAGATGAGACAGAGATAATGCTAATCAGCCTCAAATTATACCAAAGTTGGTGAGGAAGCTTACAGAAGAGTTCAGTAGGTTTGAGGCTCAGCCCTTTAGTCCTAAATATTATACCATCCATTCTCCTGTTGACACATTCTTGACTCACTGCAACAAAAATGTAGTATTCCTTGTTTCCCAATAAATGAGGCACAGTCTGTAATTGTGTTAAAAGTCTAGCTTTAGTCTCTTCTCCCGGACTAATTATTTGACATAGGTTCTTCCCCTCATCCATGACAACTGAGGGGGGAAACTAAAGCTAGCTGGACATTGATTAACTAATTCTATATTTAGGATCCTCAAAAAGATCAAATAGTAAGAAGATGTACATAAATGCCCAGTAAGTATTTCACTGAGAAATCAACTGCTCAGTTTGCTTACCCTATGCAAGTTCCGTTCAGTAGTATGGCAGTAACAAGACACTTTGTGGCTTAGAAATCAGATATGTGTGATTGCTGGGATTGCAGAACTACATAGTGTATTGCCTTCAGCAGGAAAGGAACTATACCAAGATTCATATGCACTAATCTTCACGCACAGCCATTACAAAAAGAGAAAGCACAGACATAAAAGTATCTCTCCTTGAGCTCTAGGGTGTGTCACAAAAGGGAAACCCCATCCTAGTCTCTTTAAATCTTCTTTTAACCTTCTATAGTGCAAATGGTACCTTAGCCCAAAGCAGTCTCTCAATACAGAAAATTTTTACAGTGAACGTTC
Source organism: Rhineura floridana (assembly GCF_030035675.1). Classification (NCBI taxonomy): domain Eukaryota; kingdom Metazoa; phylum Chordata; class Lepidosauria; order Squamata; family Rhineuridae; genus Rhineura; species Rhineura floridana. The sequence continues at coordinate 40,262,833 of NC_084482.1, forward strand.
AGCATTTTTAAGTCCAGACGCTTTGCTTCACTCCTGCAAAGTCTCTGAGGCCTCCTCAAATGTCCTGATAGGATTGCCTCTTGCTTCCAAAGTACACTGGTATCCGTTTTGTAGAGAAAGGCAGCAGTTCAGGATGATGGTGGGAAGTGTGAATGGACACACTCCCCAAGCACAACAGAAGGCCTTGTTGATTAACATCAGCCATGGACCTAAAACCAACTTGCACATTTTAGGCAACTAAAATTACTATATGGCACAACACATGCTGTAATGGCATTAGCTTTCCCCTCGGAATCCCAGTTTCTCCTCATTAGCAATCAATTTAAGACAGCCAATGGGTTTCCATCTGGAAAGATTGAAATGACAGCTATGCATGTCCCAGCTGCAGAACTGGAGTGAAAAGCTCTGAACTCTTTATTTTTTATATTTTAATTTTTTAATATATTTTTACATTTTGTTGTTCAAGTGCTGTGTTTGGTCATGTGATCAAAACAAACAAACAAACAAAAACAATCTTGACCAGTGAATGGCCTTTTGGTCATGTGATTTAAAAAATACTTCGCCTGTGTCACTATCACCCTCAAACTCAATTCTTCATTTCACACACACACACACACACACACACGCACAGGCACAGGCACAGGCACACACGCACACACACACCCCTCTATGACATTCATGCACAATAATATCAACAAAAAGTTAATAATAATATACTTGCAGGACTGATATTTACAAACATACATCCAAAAATAACCATGCCTGCCTGCCTTTTGTGAGTCAAATTACCCAAAACCACGTATTGTCCCATCAAAGGGGCCACTAGTAGCAAGTGAATTGGATTTATCTTTCCAGTTTAGCACCATTGGGCAGTAGGAGGGGTGGGGTGGGGAATCAAACCACCCAAATCCCAGAAAGAAAGGACCCATGTTTCAGGAGAGACCTGCCCAGTTGTATGGTATATCATACATACTGATGGGCTACGTTAGTGTTTAACAGGGAAAGATGGACGCGTATATACAGGGATATTTTTGTACTACAGAATCAACTGCATTGTTGCAGTCCTAAGCGCACGCCTTCCCATGTAAGCATAACTGAACATAGCAGGCCATACTTCTGAGTAAGCATCCATAGGATCAGGTTGCAAGTCTCTCAAAATAATTCCTAATAGCATTTGTTCTACTGGACTTGCATGTGAAGATGAAAGATTTAAAGAGAATGACTTCTCCTTCACTCTAAATTCTCTTTAATATCTAGATACTCTATATTAATGAGGTACACATTAACCAAAGTACAATGAACTGGCCTTGATGACAAAACAATAACTGGAGAGGATTTTCTTCATATCCTATGCTATTAGTCAAGGATCTCTACTGACCACAGTTTCTGCCATGCACTGCTATTTAATGAGTTACTTGTAATCACATTAGCCCAGTACAGTAGGTTCCATTAATTAATTGCATACTCTGTGACTTAAGCCTAAACTTCAGCTGTTTCATTATTTTGAATGTCTGCTGTTATAACAGATTCAGAAATTTATTCTGTTTCCCCTACTGAATATACAAGCAAGACACAGCTCTGAATTATTTTTTTGGAGAGCTAGACTGCATTCAAAAATACCCATTTGGAGATGTCCCATTGGAAGAAGTCCAACTCCCAGGGATCCAATTTGATCATGATCGTCTCAGTTTTCTGCAATGACATGTATATATCCCTCCACCCCCTCCCTACAGCTGAGCAAAGCCACCAACAGGAAATTATATTTAATTAAAATAGCTTTGTCATACACTTCCCTCCTCTGTGTCTCCAACAGGGAAGGATTGTGTATTGCAAAGTATGTGGCTCTATGCCATAGCAGGTCATCTAAGAGCATCTCCATCTTAAAGCAAGATCAATCTGAAAACATAACAAAATAAGCCCTGGCTGATCTTGGCAGATGTAGAACTGGGTGTTGTGAAGGGTTGTTTTTTGTGGAACATATTTATGAGATGGCCCTCACCTCACTGAATGGAGATTCTGCATTTTCATAGCTTGGTGAGGAAATAATCCTCACTGCTGTGGCATGTCATACTGTTTCATGATATTCCTATCACAGGCTAACATTAATCTACATAACTTGATTATTTGTCAAATTCCTTTTTCAGTTCAAGCATTCTGGTTTCATTCCTAGAAACTCAAGCCTGCTTACTGATTTTAAAACAAACCATTTGCAGCATTCTGTTTTTATAGAATAGTGCTTAGTATAATGGTCTTAGAGTATGACACTGCTAACCTCAAATCTCTCTCGTATACACTTCCCACTTTTCAGCTTCTAACATGAGTCCTTCTAAATAGAGAACAATAAATTCATAGCATTTATATGCATAGCATAAAAGCAATGAAGTGACCACTGCAACTGAATTTTTGATTCATACTCTACTACTTTTGTACTTTCAGAAGTGGAGAGGCAAGGAACTAGGGGACATGAGTTGTAACAAACAGGATGCTATTTGCCTCCTGAACACAGTAAGATGGATACAAGACCCTTTTTGCTTTCTAAGGTTCAGCAGATACTATCTGTATACTTTTAAATTTTAGAGCACAAACATGAAAGTTGATTCCTTTGGACAAGAATTAATGCTGACTTTCTCAAACAAACCCCCTAATTCTTTATCAAATCTGGTGTTATACATGTGTAGAATATCAATAACTCAGCTAGCTGGAAGATACAACACCTTGTTCATGATGTATATTTGCACTGTTCTAGAGGAAAAGTAGTAGAGTATGCTGTTGCCTTTGTGAATGACTTGGATTTTCACAGCTCAAGTACATCAGGTCTGTTAGACTGAGCAGAGTGCATGTACAGTCCTCCTGCTGAATCTGTTAAGAAAATGGGCCCATCAGCACTGTTCTGATTGTCAGATTGTCCTTGTTGCCATAATGGATGGTGACAGTAGCAGTGTTGAAGAACCCAGTTGTATTTACATTCCTAAGTGCTAACTGTGGGGTGGGAGGGACTAGTAAGAACAACAGTTTTTCAGCTAATGTTAGAAGAAGGAGAATATCAATGTTATTTGTGTTAAGGAATGAACTAAAGACTTGTGTCTGGTTATTTATTCTAAAATTGAACTGTTAAGGAGAAGTAATTTCCTTTTTCTGTGACTCTTCACCAATCTCTGTTGGAGGGCATTAGCTACCTAATTCACAAACTGATCCATGTGGTGTATATATCCTGCTTTTACACAAAGAAGTGGCATCCCCTGAAGATCACATGATAAAGTCAATGACATCAATCAAGGAATCCCATCTCACATTTCTTTCAACCATCTGGTCTTTTTCTCTTTCCCAATTCAGGGAAAGATCCTATGAGGGTAAATGTTTTCCAAAAGAAACCAGAGAAGCATGAAATGGAGATAACTGTGCTGGATTAAAGTACTACTGAACAAGTATCTTCTTCGCATCTGGCATAGAGACTCACAGCAATTGTATCATTCAGAGAAAGAGAAAGAACAAATGAATTGTGGCATCTAAAACTATTATCACTTTCCATTGGATTGAAAGGACAGGTCACACCTCTTCAAGTACCGGATTCTCTACAGCTTTTCAGAGACAGCTGTTCTGATCAATCACAACAGTTAGAGATTTATTTTCTTTTGTTTTCTCTTTATAAGAGGACAGGAACTAGAGAAAAAATAATGGCATTGTTCTACATCATTATGTAGCAACTGCTCAGATTCCCCATTAATAAAAATACCGATTCAAGTAATGTCAGTTTGCTGGGACATATTTTTGTTAGATAAATCTCACACTAAGAATATCTTCACCTCTTCCCCAGCTTTTTATTGCTAAATATACTAATATGAAATTAGGAGGTTTGTGTCCTTCATGTTTCTGGTACTCTCTTTTGTGAAGCCCGGTGGCACACTATGAAAGAATCTTCATAATTTTGTTTCTATTGTAGCTTTTAATCTTTATGGGCCTAACTGTCTACCAAAAACACAAGCTGCAGAAAAAGGGAATGGAGGTGACAAATACAGCATATTGGGAACTTACAAAGCTGTGGAACCTGGAGATAACATGAAAAAATCAAGGCAACTCCAACCATTGAGGGCTCAGGGATTCCCAGCTTAAATCCACTTATAGACTTCCATTTGCAGAGCTGTTATGCCATATATACCTCAGCCAATTCATTTGCAACAAATGATAAATAAGTTAGTGTAATTTCGCATATGTTCATGACACTGAAAAGGCATGTTTCAGTGCTTTGAAAAAGGATGAAGCGCTTCAGTCTATAAGTGCTAGAGGGGGCAGTATAGCGCAAAAAGAGAGCTGTTCTCTGTGCAATTTGAGATAGGGACTCTTCCCTTTTCTGGAATTTAGGGTTTAAACCCATGAGAAGTGCTAAGGTTCTGCTCAGCTAGGACAGTGTTGAACACCCCAGCAACAGGGTAGAGTGGGATATGGAGTTAAGATTTACCACAGCATCTCATCCTATGCATCTTCATCCAAGTCTTCATCTATGCCTTTGTCTAAAGGTTGCCCACTGGTCTGGTACTCAGTAACTTCAGATCAGTACAGCAAATATTCAATATGTATTCACCTACAAAAGGAGCTAAGTTTATCCATACAGGAATTCATCTGAGTGCTTAGATTCACAGCTTAACTCTTTTACAATAAGTGCTAGATTTGGAAAGGCCATCTTTTGTAGGGTGAATTAGTTTCTGATGGTCATATCCGACTCTTCTTCCCCATTTAATGACACCTATCATATCCATAATCAGAACATCTCTGAAAAAGCAACTTCAGGAGAAGTCAAATGGTATAGTTTAAATTGCTTTAGTGTAACAGAACAGCTGTAATCCTGGCAAACAAGCTTATGGTTGGCTCAAAATAGTCTTGCTGAAAACTTTGAACAAACACTTGGCTCCAGGTCTGCTACAGACCCCCCTCCAGTCCATCACCCCACACCCGGGGTCCAGACCCATGACAGGAATTTCTGAAGGGTTGCATCATGCCACACAGCAGCTCACTAGACAGCCCAAGCAGAGAAGTGGAGAAACAAGCCCTAAAGCAGCAGGAACAGCTGAACTCTGGAGAAACAGGGATTCTGATTTCATACTGTCATGAAAATAGCAAAAGGGAAGTAAAGACGCCACAATGGTATGAGTAGTCTGAGCCTGACTGTTCCACTTTGGTGCAAAAAGATATTGCTATTTCAGAAGGACTTCTCAGTTGCTTTTCTCTTTTTTTCCTATTTCAATAAGCAACTGCAAATTCTGCACCTCAGATATAGTAATAGTATGAACAGTCTGCAGCAGCAAATCCTTGCATGAATATAATCCATAGATGTCCCTTACAGATGTCCATAGGTCTACTTCACAAATGCCACAATTAATCTAGCATCACTTACTCAATGGTTCTTTACCTGACATTTTCCCTATTTGAATGTAGAGGAATACCGAAATGCTTCTGCAAGAACAAAATTCACCATACATGCCATCTCATTTAAGTGCTTCAGCCTTTGAGAACAATTGCTCCTTCCGTCTATAACTTGGCTCCTGACAGTCTTAATTGAACAAATGAGTTTTTCCCATACAAACTAGATTCAAAGTTTTGTCCCAACCACAGGTGGAAATTCAACATGGAATAGTTGAACTAAAGTAGCTAACAGCAAAGATTTCTGGAATTTGAACCACCAACTAATGCGTTGCTGGTTGGATTCAAGGTTGCAGCATTTTTCACTTGCACAGAAAATCCACACTGGAATCAATACCTTGACTCCATATTTACAGCCAACATAGGTAACACCACAATCACTAGGCCCTTATATTCACCATAAGAGCTTCTTCTACTTTTATCTAATCTAAGGATTGTGGACCATGTATGTGGAATCCATTCTAACCCAGCATCTTCCCAAAGGCTGTCAGAGGGAGGCCAGCAATAACTAGATTTACAACAAATTGGACATTATCTTGCAACTTACAGCTTGCTAGAGACATCATCAATGTAGAGACTCCAGCAGGAATCCTATCTGATCCATCCCTTATATGCCTATTTCTAAACCTAGAAATCATAGGTTCAGATATGACATTTGCTAAATTTTCAATGTGCAGTTACTGTTCCATCATCTAAAGAGCAATTATCTCCCATCTGAGGTTCTATATACTGGGGTAGGGGGTGGGGGAAGAGTAATACCAACTCTGGATTAAATTCATTCATTCTGTGGCATACTAATTAGAGGCTATTTCTCCACTTTTTGTGAGTTAATGTTTAGTTTTCCTATATTATCCAAGATTTTGTTGCCTCCTGTAGTAGAAGCAGAATTGCACTATGTTTCTGGGTTAGGGGAAGGAAGTTTACTGCAGTTTCATGGAAGGCTGGCAATGGTGTAAGGATCTACATAAGTGCATTTAAAAATAAAAAAAATCAAGCACTGCTGTGTTACTGCCTAACATCAAGAAGTCATTAGCCCAAATTGTTAAGTAAAGCTACATTTGTACAATAGAAATATTAGGAAGTTGTGACCCTCCAAATGTTCAACAACTTCACATTCCATCAGCCAACATGGCCAGTAGTCCAACATTCAGAGGGACACAGGTTCTCCATTCCTGCACTAGCCATTAAAAAAATCTTGCAAGTAGCCATATCAAATTGATGGGTCTAATTCAAATCTGCAGTTAGCAAAGAACAACTCTATCATATTTACATGCATGTGTGTGTGTGTTTTCATAATTGAAGCATTAGGCAAAAATTGTGCTTAAAGTAAAGCTCTGTGGTGCGAATGAATAAGTAAATAAAATCAATTTATCTCCTCCTCTACTGTATCTTTGATAAGAGATCCCCTTATGGCGTCTTTGAGAGACTCCTACTCTGTAAGTGAGGAAACCCTCCTTGGTATAATGCAAATTATACCAGAGGAGAAAAAGGAAATAGAGGTCCTTTGTCATGGACAAAACTCTCCCCCTGGTCCTTTCCCCACTATTTCAAATAGGGACTTAGAGTAGATACACTGTAAGCTAAGGGCAACTTTGAATTCACTGAGTTGGATTCATACTTTTCTAAAAACAAGGACACTGAAGAATATTCACTCTTGGAGCAAATATCAGTCTGCATGAGGGATACTGAAGAATATTCACTCTTGGAGCAGATATTGTCAGTCTGTATGAGAGATACTGAAACTAAAGAGTTGGACTTGCATCCAAGGCAGGTAGAATTGGATTAAGTTTACAGGCTGTACCTCCAACTCCATCACCACACCTTATAACCATGCAACACAGAAGAGCATTGCAAGTGGATTTCAGTTTCCATTTCTCTGGGGGTTCTCCTATCTCTTTAGGGATCTGTCTCACAAAAGGCAGGCAGGTTCAGCAACCCTCAAATTCCCACACCATATTCCCCCTCCCCCCAAAAAACAAAATGCCAAATATTCCCCAAGCTGGCTGGTTCCTTCCTCTGTCTTTCTTCATCTTAATAGAAAATATTTACCTCTTTTTTGCCTCTTATCTCTATAGCTCCATACAACATTTTATTTAACTTAACAATCACAATCTAGGAAGCTTTCACTGTTTGTAAACTGGTTGAAGAGCCTCTCTCTTTCTGATGAACTTTTTCACTTTATAATCATTTTGCTCGCAGATCGAGAGAGCAAGAGAGTTGGGAAGAAAAAGAACACCAGTAAAAGTAAAGCTTGAGCAATTATGGTTCAAAGCGTTTTGGAGGAAAAGAGAAGAATGCTCATTTCAGATCTGCCTCAGCGAGGAAAGTATTGATCCAAGCCAACTCATTCACTCTCCAGTAACGTGACGTCTGTTTTGATTATTGCACAGTGCATGATGTCACTTCAGAGATTTTCAGTTCTATCCATCTTGTTCTTTTCCCACAATTATTTTCTCTTTAAAATGTTTTAAAATGCTAAGGAATGGATTCATCAGTGTCAGGGTACATAATCAAAGCAGGAATCCAGGGGAATCAATAGAAAGGAGTGAAAGGACAAGCAGGGGGCTTAAGAGCATCCACACCTGTCAACAACCATGCCAGGGATTTTGCCATAGATTATCTGCTGTTTGTCATTAAAGTATAGCATGTTGATGGGGGACATCTTGGTGGGTGTGCAGCAAGGCCCTGCTGAGCCCCGGGGATTGGCCTGCTGCACCAGATGGGTATGAGGATATTTCTGCATGAACATATACTCGCACTGGCCTGAACAATAGTTGGCTTTGTACCGCTTGGGAGCGATAATCCAATCCCAGCCGAAGGCCTCAAAGTCCACAGTCAGCGGGTAACGGCAGCAGCGGGACTCAGTTGAGTGCTCATCGCAGTCTAGTCCCAGGTTCCGCCGGGACCGTTTGTTGTTCTCCAGCACACGCAGCTCCATGAAGGGGTGCTGGGGGTGAAATTGGAAGGGAGAAAACACAAAGATACGTGTTCATGTGCAACATCTACTTACCCATATCCTAGAGATAGAGATAACCAGCCCCATGGAAGAAACCCAACCCACAAAGATAGACATTTGAAACATGTCAGTTGCATTAAAAACCCTAAGCCATCCTTCTAGCCCAATTTTACCCTGTATATCCTTAAAACCAACTATTTATATATATTTATCTCCTCAGCCTTATCCAATTCTCCCTAGCCCCAGCCCTTATTGTCCTTCCAAGACAAATCATCTTGCCTCCAGTCCTAACATGACTTATCACAGCATACAGTAATTTATCCAGTTCCCAGCAGGAACCGTGAGTATTGCTTTTCCTCTTTAATAAGGCCAAGCACAAGCTGCTTATATATAGGTATAGGTATATGGTTATTGGAGCTGGTATAGCACAGTGGGGAGGAGAGCCTGGCTGGGAGTCCAGATCCCCGCTTTTGTCTCCTGGGTGTCAAGGGCCAGCTAAAGATCACCCCCACAGTGAGTGGCTCAGGAGTTACGTGCCCTGCCACCTGTGCAGCCGTGGGCAAGCTGCATAGTCCCAAGGAGCCCAGCTGCCCCCCAGCTGACATTTGCGGACAAGGAAGGGGCTGGCTTGTGCAGCTGTGGCAAGCTGAGCAGGCCCTAGCCAGCTGGGGAGGACTAGCCTCAGAGGGAGGCACTGGTAAACCCCCTCTGAATACCGCTTACCATGAAATCGATCGACTTGAAGGTATGGTTATACTTTCTTTTAAAAAAATGTCAGCAAGAGAGAAATGCAGTATATGGAATGCTGACCCAACCGCTGCTGCCAGCAGAAAAAAAGTATGTAATCTAACTCGGTAGACCAAACAAAATATCAATTTGTAGGTAGTGGATGAAATGAAATAAGGGAGCTCCATAAGGAATATTAATTCTATTTCTATGCACATATCTTTATGTGATTTTTTTAAACTTTGTATTTTTATTACAAAATCATCTGCATGTTGTAGCAGGGTTTCAGTTAATTGGATCTGAGTTATACTTAAAAGAATAAGCTTCAAAGGACAAGTAATAGAATATGATAAAAGGGGAGGGAGAAATAAATGAAAACGATATAAATATGGAGATATTTTATATCAGTAAAACACTTAACAAAAGTTATTTTAATCTCTGCACAGTAATTGACTAAATGTCTGTTTATATGAAAAAATAGTTTAAGACTGACGGAATAATGAATCAAGGAATGTATGAATCAAATAACCTATAACAAATTAGATCTCCTTCAGACAAATCAGTGAAATAAGATAAGATACTAGTTCAAAATGTAATTTCCTGATAATGGCAAATATTTTGCTGAATTCTGGATATTTTGAAGTGGAGATCTGGGTGTCAGAGAAACATCAAAGCTAGACCACATTCACACCATATATTTATTCTACTATTATTCCACTTTAAACAAGCATGACTTCCCCCAAAGAATCCTGGGAGTATAGTGTGTGAAGGATGCTGAGAGTTGTTAGAAGACCCGTTCCCCTCATAGAGCTACAATCATAATTATCTGGGAAGAGGGACTGACCGTTAACCACTCTGCAATTGTAGCTCTGTGAGAATAAGAGTCTCTCAACAACTCTCAGCACCCTTCACAAACTACACCTTCCAGGATTTTTTGGGAGAAGCCATGTCTGTTTTAAGTGTTATAAAGTGGAATAAATGTATGGTGTGAATGTGGCCCTAGTACAAATTGGAATTAGGCTGTCTTTGTTAAGTAAATAGTGTTCAGCCTTTGTGAAGTGTTGAAGCTAGATGAAAGGTAAGAAAGGCTGGAATGTGCCTGGGGAAAACTGCTGGTTTTATCTGTTGGAGAGAAGGAAGAATTGTGCCTGTTAGTGCCAGTTACCCTACCATGGCTATTTCAGAACTGTTGAGAGAATATTTACCCAAGTAGAGGCCAGTAATATCAAGATGCACAGTGATTTTGCAATTTATTTAAAGACCAACTAAGTGTGTGGGAGATCCTCACCAGCAAGGCTAATACTGTGATCTGGCATGTAAAGGCATCCCTAACCTAGCATTACAGCCTTTAAGAAACTAGGAGGCAGGAGGAGTTGCAACCAGGAGGGCAAACAAATGGGTATGGAAGGGAAAGCACTTCCTTTCTCCCAGTACAGCATCCTAACATACAACTCACTGATGGCACTCAGGAAGTGTGGTGCCTTGTGAACATCAAATCACTGGGACATTTGGGTGATCATTGATTCTGAAAGACTGTTCCCTCACTAATCTCCCATCTATTCTCCTCAGCACATCTTACCCTAATGCTACAATAGGGCATGGAGGTATGTTCTAATAAGTCACTTCTATTAACAAACATGTGTAGCTTTTATGAGCTTTGTGGAAAAAGTGTTTTTTTTGGCCTACAATGCCATGTTAGGGGCCAGGATGGAGAAAGTAGACAAGTGATGCCCTATTTACCCACCAGGCCTTCAGCGCCAGGCCCAAGAGAGGTGACGGCCAGGTCATTGCCATTGGGATCAAAAGCATTGATCTCGATACCCCAGTTGTTCTGAGGCTGCTTGAACCAGTTCTGCAGCACATGCTTGAAGTCAATGCTCTGCCAATGGCCTATGCGAGAATTCAGGTCAATCTTGAGTGAGCGGATGCGGATGTGGCGGCTACCATCCTCTGTCACTGGCTTGAGGCGTAGGATCTGTAGGTAGACTGTGGAGGTATGCTGAACAGGCCGCAGGTATACCCACAGTTGTGCCTTTACTACCTTGGTGAACATGATCTTGGGGCTGAAGTTGAAGAAACAACAGTGTGGGTTACCTTCAATCTGTACCACAGGGTCCGCTGGCAGAGAAAGACAGAGAAAGAAGCAGTGAGCAGAACTTCTTCACAACACCAGTTTCCCAGTACTTCATTCAGGGGCTTCTGCCTAAGAAGCCATTCACATATCTATTTTAATGAATCACATGGCTGTTTGAAAGTGCTTTCTGTTGCCTGAACATAATGGAGTTGGTTTTATACAATAATAAGATACCCTCAACAAGTTGTGGAAATTGGCCTCAAACGCAGCAAACATTAAATCCTCTAGTCAGATATTCATTTACAACCGTTTATAGCTCTGAAACCCAGAGAACTATCTTTTAAATAAAAGCAATCAAGAGACCACCTCTTATATTTCTTAACAACATAAGACAGGAACTGATTCTCAATTGTAAACTTGACAGCTGTGAAGATGGGACACTAGTACATCATCAGTGGATGTTTGGGCCCAAAGGGGTTGGATGGGAAGGATCATCAGGTTGGTGTTCATCAAAACATGGATTGCCATTTATGGAATTCTATGGTATTAAGTTGGAAGTCACTCAACTTGACCAAAAAAACCCAAACAAACCTAGCTTACTTTAACATTTTAAAACCTTAATATGTTAAAAAAAAAAAGGTTATGTTGCTTAGTGAAGTCCATAGGTTAGATTCTGAGTTCTCCTCTGCAAATGTAAGGGCTTATGATCCAGCAGAGGATCCCACTGTTGGAAGGAAGGAAGAAAGAAGGGGAAGGAAGTTAATTTCCCCTGTGGCCACACCCACATTGTTATTGAGGATCCCCCAATGCTTCAGAGCCAATTTTCAGGGGGGTACAAAGAGTTTCAGGGGAAAGGTAGAAATGGCAAAATCATTTCCTTCCTTCTGCCAATAAACTGAAGTGTACCATGAGTGGAAGTCCATTCACATGATGCTACTGTCTATGGAAAGAAACTTAGAATCCAAGCCCATGTGTATAAACTAGATCACTTGTATTTTAACCTGTTTTTATTGTTGTACACCGCCCTGAGAGCTTATTGCTAAAGGGCGGTATAAAAGCACAATAAATAAATAAATAAAATCAGAACTACACCAGTTTATAGGAAACATTTTATTTATTTATTTAATTTATTAGTCGCCCATCTGGCTGGCTGTCCAGCCACTCTGGGCAACGTACAACTTAGGCATACAATACGTAGGCATTAAAAATCTAAAAACAATGAAGATAAAATCTAACCCACCCCAAAAGCCTGCCTGAAGAGCCAGGTCTTCAAGGCTTGGCGGAAGCTCATCATAGAAGGGGCATGGCAGAAATCATTTGGGAGGGAGATCCACAGGGTGGGGGCCACAATTGAAAAGGCCCTGGGGCTGGGGTGGTGGAATTGTCTATACACTCTGAATAGAAGAAGGTTTGAGGTCACTGCTGTGTGCAAAGCTATTAAAATATATCAGTTACTTTTGCAATGAACATCATTTTCCTGCCAAAGGGATATTAACTATGGAGCAATCTGCCCTGTGGCAAACTTGATCCAATGAGGTAACATCTGAAGTTCTTATGATTGCAAATAATTCTGATATCTCTTAGTAGCAAACAGGGAAGAGAGGACAGATTGAATTAATACTAAATTGCACTGGCAAATAATGGAAAAGTACGGGAGAGAAAATGGGGGTCAGTGGCAGAATGATATAATAAAACTGTTATCTGGAACTCGGGGACACAATGCCCTAGGGGGGACATATTGGCATAGGTCAGGGGTGGGGAACGTCAGACACCAGGCCAGCTTTGGTCCTCCAGAGTTCTGAATTTTACTCACTAGGCCACTCCTAGCAAACTACAGCCACCTGTCCCACAACTGATGTCATATGTGATATCAGATGTAGGACAGGTACTGACATGAGCTCCTCCTTGTTCCTTTGCTGTTAGAGCAGTACAACAATGGAACCAACTACCCAGGGATGTGGTAGGCATGTACTAACATGAGCCTCTGATTGTTCCTTTGCTGGAGCAGGGAACGCTCTCCCCATCCCCAGCCCATCACAGAACAATAGATTTGAAAGGGGCCTATAAGGCCATTGAATCCAACCCCATGCTCAATGCAGGAAAGCAACTTAAAGCATATACTACTGGTGGCTGCCTCTTGAATGCCTCCAGTGTTGGAGAGTCCAGCACCTCCCTACATCATTGGTTCCATTGTTGTATTACTCCATAAGAGCTAGGAAATTTTTCCTGATGCTCAGCCAAAATCTGGCTTCCTGATCAACTGATGGGCAGCAGGAGCATGCCCTGCTCCAGGATCAGGAATGGGTTTGGAATTAAACCCCTACTAGGTTACACAGAGCCTCAAAGCCTGGTCTACACATGCAGAAGAATAAAATAGGGATGAAGTGGCAGAATGCTGGTGTGATAGACTAGAAAGCAGATGCGGATTCCAGTTCTGAGTACTCCACCATATTAAAAAAAACCTACAAATAAAAAACTAGCAAGGCATGGACAAATGTTATCTCCCACCCATCACCAGTTCTGGTTTTCAATTTCCAAGGAACTTTTAATACATGTAAGCATTTATATGAGCAAGAAGGGGTCCCCAGTTGATTAAGTATGTTGGCTCCAGTGACAAAGCATTAAGGGCAAGGGCATCTGCAGGAACTTTTCTTGGGGGGGGGAGTAAATATTCCACTCTTAATGTCCTGCCCCTTGCAACATGGACATAATAATAATGAACTTCACCTGTACTGGCATTCACAGAGTAATTTTTTAAGGTTTTACGAACTCAGAAAAAAACACTTTTTGATAATATGAAAGCAGAATTAAAAAGATAATCTCACTTGCAACTACCTTTTGTTTTTTAATTGACACACTATTCCTCTCTCACAACCACGCTAAAATCCTGAATACTTTAGTTGTTTTCTATGGGCAGCAATCACTTCACCGCCAGGGAAAACTAACAGAAAAAGCTAACGCTAAAGCTAAGCAGGGTCAGGTCTGGTCAGTGCCTGGATGGGAGACCGCCTGGGAACCAGATGTAAACCGCCTTGGGTTTCTATGATGAAAAGAAAGGCAGGGTAGAAATGTAATAAATAAATATATAAATAAAAATAAAACCAAGCCAAGAGTCTAGATTGCTAATGTGTATTTCATTCAGCCTGCACATTTCCCGTCATATCTCAGATTCTTCAAATACTGGAAACGTACTCTCTTCAAAATGAAAGCTGGGAATTATGGCTCATCTAGGGGGAATACCACACAGATGCCCATGTGTCAAGGTAACAAGCCAAGATGGGCAAGCTGAAATTCTTGGTTTTAAAGGAGTACATAACAGAAACCAAGTGGAGTTGAGAGAACTAGTGGGGTACAGTTATCTCTAGATATATACTCTGTAGGAAAGTCAGAAAGGCATACTGGAAGTGGTGTCATTCTCTATATAAGACATAGTGTCAAACTAGAAATGCCCAAAGGACCAGATTCCTCCACAGACTTGCTATGGGTGCCAATACCAGGCTCCAAAAGTTACTTAGTATTGGAGAAATACTATCACACATCCACAGCCAAAATGCCCAGGTTGCTCTTGAGATGAAGAGTGAAATCAAGGAGGCATTCAAAGAAGGAAGTGTTGTAGTAATGGGCGACTTCAGTTATCTTCACATTACCTGAACAAATGTTCCAGTCACAACAAAGAGGTAAAAATCCCAGATACCATAAATGGTATCTTCTTAGGATGAAAGATCAGAGCCTGTGGAACTTCCATACTTTTATAATGCTTAAGAAATCCTGGATCTGACAGGAACAGAAAGTTTCCTTCTGAGACTTTAAAAACCAAAGCAGTTAGAAAGATAATTTCCATCTAACTAGTATCAAATATATCCTTAAAGGAGAACAAGTCCTCTGCTTCACAGCAGGATCCTGAGGAGAAAACACTCAATTGATAAGTGAACCCTAAAGAATTATTTATGCAGCACTAGAGAATTTCAGGAAGGCTATGTGCTTATGTGAGTGACTAATACCCAAGAAGTCTACAAGGTTGTGTGTACTTTGCCTCCTAAAGGGATCAGGTTTCATTTTACTAGGGATGCAGCTGCCTTTGGAGTTCTGCATTCTACAGCATCATGCAAAAGAATAAAGAGGGCAGCTATCTGAACCTTCACACAATCCTTTGTATAATTAACGAGTTTAAGTAGAAGCTGCCTTTGAACATAAACTGATTCCTGCACTTGGTTTTGTGGATGTGGGTCTTTTTTATTATTTTATAGCCTTGACCTTTCATCTGATCTCATTGGGTCTACCGTAGAGCACTATACTGCTTTGGTTTGTCCTGTGATGGAGCAATGTCTAGTTATTCCAAGCTCAACCGGAAGAATGAAAAACTGGGTTGTTATTTGTGAACCTTCTTTCTCCTATTGACCCTTAGGCACCACTCCAGCACATCTATTTTATTTTATTTCATCTTCCTTGATGAATAAATTGGCAGTCTGTTGGGTGTGAGGGAAGGTTGTTTATCTGATGCTAGTTAACCTGCCTTTTTTATATTTTCCCCCTTCGAACATGATATGGATATAGTGCAAATTATATTTTGTTTATATGTTTGGGCTCCAGTAAAAAGGGATGATTCCTATTTCAGACTTTCAAGATTATTTCAGATTTTTTTTTCTATCTTTGGCTGAACAGGGACAACAGCCAGAGTAGTGTGTGCCTAAGTATCAAGCAGAAGACTCACATATAAGCAGTTCTCGGTCCACTTCAGTAGCAAAATGTGCAG
This sequence comes from Rhineura floridana, assembly GCF_030035675.1. Taxonomy (NCBI): domain Eukaryota; kingdom Metazoa; phylum Chordata; class Lepidosauria; order Squamata; family Rhineuridae; genus Rhineura; species Rhineura floridana. The sequence continues at coordinate 40,278,757 of NC_084482.1, forward strand.
CTGAGCAAGAGACGGGAAAGAAACCATTCCCTTGAGCGCTATGTATATATGTCTATGGATGGAAGTAAGAACAAGGTAAGATAAATAGGCTTGCTGGTGACTCCTAGCCACAATAACTAGAAGCACACATCCATGTTAGAGATACTGTAGTTCTGGCCGCCAGTTGCCAAGATGGACATGGATTGCTATCATTGCCTGCTGATGAGCTTCCCTGTCACATCTGGTGAGTCACTGACAGAGAACAAAATGTTTATTTGGATGCACAATAGGTCAGATTCGTGCATGGCACTTCTTATCATTGGGATGGGGGCAGAGAATATAGGTTTAGAAAATGATGTGGGACCGAAAAACAAGATCTCGCCCAGGACCCATATGTTATTTAACCCAGCTCTGAATAAATCCATCCAGATCTATAGACATTCTCTATCCATGTCTACTTACCCATTTTAATCCTTCACTCCTTGCCCTAAATTAGTCATATAAGTACAACGAGCCCCATACCATGTCTCTAATCAATGTTGTATCTGAATGCTTAAAGAAGGTTAGTAAACCAGCAGGACAGTATTATATTGATCATTTCTACCATTCAGTAGTCAAATAATTCTGGATTTCCTTAACAAAGAATGTAGTAAGCACAGATTCCACTGTAGATTCTTGGAGCACCCTGCTATTTATTGAATATAAACTAATACTTTTTTCCTACTCTCCATTGCTGAACCTGTCAACAGTGACTGATCCATGAAAAGCTTTGCTATACTGACAATCTGTGTTGTTTTATTGTCCTTTGCAATTTGGAGAGTGTCTGTATTATGCTATGGTTTTATTCAAATGCCTTCTGCACAGTCTGCAAGTAAATCAGCCCTGAAGGCACTTTTAAAGTTTCCTTCCAACTAGTGTTCTTGTTCTTCAGCACTGGCATTTCCTTCACCACTTTGGTACATCCCTGTTTTAAGAAAGCCAGTATTTACGTAATTGTAGTAATGGTTATCAAATGGTTCATCTCTTGTCTCCTGTTGGTCTGTAATCCATACAGTTAATAAATTAACAGTCGCCTCTTCTCTTTGGTTTGCCTGTTCTAATCTGCCCACCTATTTAGTCCATTGCATATCCACGCTCTTTTCCCCCATGCACTGACATACTGCAATTGCTCCTGTTTCACTTATACTTTCCACCTCTCATTTTGCCCATAATCCTATGTAATTTTAACACAAGTCACATTTGGCTGCCCTTGCAGCCACCTACCTCGGAGAGATAGAAGTGGACATGCTGATACCAATAGGGCCAGTCAAACACAGGATTGCCAGATCCTGCCTACATCTTAATGTTTCAAGGTTGTAGGAGAGAATGCAGCCCTTTTGCTTCATCTCACATTCCTCTGCCATTCCTCTTTGTCCATCTTCTCTTCTGCCTGCTGTAGTAGGGAAAACTTCAGTTTATTCTGGAGCAGGTGAGGAAGGAAAATGAGCAAAGGGAATGGGCTGAAATCTGGCAACACCTCATTAAAAGTTATCCAGAGCTTTGTCTAAGCATGGAGAAGGTATAATTCTCAGCATGTGGAATTACAGACCAAGGGTGCAATCCAATACACGTTTGCCTGGGAGTAAGTCCCATTGAACCCAATGGAGCTTACGTCTGAATAGACATGTATTGGATTGCAGCCTAAACTGGGATAGAGACAAATCCCGCTTTCCAACCTTATTATGAGCAGATAATAGACGAAATGGTGAGATACAGAGAACTCCCCTCAGCCCACATAGGCTGTGCAGCATCTACCATAGGCACACCTATACAGAAAGAAGAGCCAGGTATTTACAGCAGATAATATCTCCCTTACTCACTCATCTCCACTTCAGTATGCATATCAGTATATAGACAAATGGCACAAAAAACACAGAGAAGCATTCAAGAGGACAGGTAGCTAAGTAAGAGGGCAGCTCCCAGTCAGGACAGAGCAGAGTAAATCAAATAACAGGTAGAAGGCAGCATTTACCGAGAAACAGGAAGCACAATGCATTTCAACTTTAACCTGCTCTTCATCAGGGGACAATATAGCAATGCAAAATGGGGAGATGATCTTTTCTCTATGCTTTTGTTCAGCTAATAGCTAAATAGGGTTCCTCAGTTGTCAGCAATGGCTGAGGCTGCTAGGTGCTGAACACACTACTTACTTGGGAGGAAGCTGGAACAATAGTTTTGCAGATTTGAACACAGGCAGAAAAGGAGAAAACTCTTGTGAGAACACTATTTGCCTTGGGGAAACTAGTAGTGCTTTAAAGCAGGAGGGGGAAGTTTTCCAGCCCAAGGACCGCATTCCCTTGCATTCCCTTCTAGGCAACCTGCCACAGGCCAGCGGTGGGCACTCCAGAGGCAAAAATGGGTGAGCATCAAAAGTATATGTTGCCTTTGTATACCAGGCTAGTTTGTACTCACATGCCCCTCTCTATCAACCATCCAGCCCAACAAGAGGCATGGAGTTCATGAAGACATACCAGCCAGACAAACACACTAAAGCTGCAGCCTGTAGAGAGTTCCAAGGGCCAAACAGGGGGACACATTTGGCCCCCAGGCCTCAGGGTCACCATCGCTGCTTTCAAGACTAGCATTGCATGTCTGGATGCTTCCTTCCTCTCATATGTTCAGCTTGTAATATTTGTAAATAAACAGACATTGTAAACACACAGAAAGCTTCAAAATACTATGTCTTCCCAAGGGACTAACTGTCCCTAGAACCCCCTACTGCTTGGAAAAATGGGAGCACAAAACATGCTCTTGAGGAAAGGGAATAGATATACACAGTTTGGACAGGTGTGAGGTACACAGACCATCTGTTGCAACAAGCTGCCCTGAGCTTTGCAAGAGAAGTAGGATATATGTACATATTACACAGGGACAAGATAAATACATCTAGAATAACCTCTGGAGATAGTGTAATCCACATGTTAGTGGCTTGGATAGGATCATTCCTTCATCGCATAGATAAAGGACTGAATTGAGACTTCCTTTGAATTCCTACAACAGGTAAGCCAATACATAAATGCCAAGCATTCCCAAGAGTGGCAGTGAAGATCAGAGAAATACACACAGCAAAGATACTGGAGACATGAGATCCCACTCTCCTGCAGCCCAGAAATAATGGTCAGGGGGAAATGGAGGATAATATCCATCTAAACAGGCAAACTAGGGACTGGGAGAGAGACTGGGATTTTTGCTATTCAGATAAACTAAAGAGTGAGAGAAGGAGTCATTTTCCCTTCCCAACTTCAGCTAGCAGCTCCCAGTGGCTACCCCCCCTCTGTTCACAGACATCTGGGTTACATTAAGCTAGGAGTGCCCCTTGCCCCTGCCTGCCGCACCCCGCTCAGTTTAATCACCCCCAGCTGCATGTGCCATGAACTGCAGGCCCTGCTAACACGCCAAGGTCATGACACGGACTGGCTGCCTCACCCCGCACAGCCAACCAGGAGCAAAGGCCTCTACTAACAAATGCCCAAGGCAATTTGCTGTGCACAAGTACCAAATTAATGCTGTGCTCCCCTGGGAACTTCTTTCCCTCTAGCCTAGTCTCTGCCAGATCTTAAAGTGACAGAAAACCTCTCCCCCTCCTACCAGCATTGTAGGCCTAGCTCTGTGAAATGCATTGCACAGTCACAGACATTGCGCAGACTGAGGTGGAAAGGGCAACTATGAGACTGGGACTGGGAAAGCACACAATCCAGCCTTCACAGGAAGGCATGCTAACTTATTATGTCAAGGTTCCCTAAGTTTATCATGAGGTTCTGCTGAAGTGACCTTGTCTGTGAGCATAATTCAACAGCACCCACATTTAACATAAAGTCACTCTATTCCAGTGGTTCATCTTCTCTGTATTCTCAGTGGTACTGAATGTGTCTCACCCAAAATTTACCAGGGCGCTGTCCATGGTTCTGTGCCCTGACCCTAGCTATTCCCCACATGCTGTTAGGGAAGGTTATGGCATAGGGAGAGTAATTTCCAGATACTGGTACTTTCCTCCCTGAGTAAAAAGTGAGTTTTCAGAATGGCATGTTCTGCTTACTTGAATTTTTCTCCATGTCCTCCTCATTGCTGATGACTAGCAAACCTTGAATACAGAGCTCCATGGATGCAGCTAACTCAGTGCTCCATGGAATTCAGGAAGACTTAAGGCAGAAGTGGTCAAATCTGAGATGAATTTGGTCTCAAATGTTGGAACTGCAAAATGATTCAAGTAGTTCAAATAGTTATTTGACCTTCATCAAAGATAATTGGCTAAGTTCTGAGGGCATTATTGCAGTCTCCACATCTGAACCTTTGTAAATTCCCCATGCACTTTGTCAACAAGGAGTGAGGTTTTTATGGAGCATAAATGGAGCATGCTTCGCAGGGTGTTCTGAGGGAGGATTATTATTATAGATACAGAGGAAAAAGAGGACTTCCGTAATAACTTTCACCCATCTTCAGGAATTGGTGAATGCTTTCTTATACAACTCACTCCAAGTGCAAACTGTAGTAACTACAGAATTGGCTTCGACTCCCACTTTGGGATATGGTCTCCACCCTTAACCACTCCCACTTCAGGATACCTGCAGTCTGTGTAGCCACTGTGACCTGATTCTCCAAGCACTCAGATACTAACTTCCAAAACTAGTTATGGGAGGCTACTGTTCCGCACCATAGAAGTTATCCTGTGGTGTTCTGCAGAGTTCCATCTTGTCCCTCATGCTATTTAACATCTATATGAAGCCACTGGAAGCTGTCATCAGGACATTTGGAGTGAGATGCCATTGATATGCAGATGACATCCAGCTCTACCTCTCTGTTCCATCTGAATCAGCAGCTGAGGTGTTGAACCAATGTTTGGAGGCAGTGATGCACTGGGTGTGGGCCAATAAATTAAGGCTGAATCCTGAAAAGACAGAGTTTGTATGTCCAGGAGGTGGGACAATGGCCTGTTCTGGGTGGGGTTGCTCTTTCCTTGAAGGAGCAGGTCCGCAACCTGGGGCTACTCCTTGATTCAACACTGTCACTGGAGGTTCAGGTGGCCTTAGTGGCTAGGAGTGCCATGTTCCAGCTCCAACTGGTTTGTCATCTTTGGCCCCTTTTGGACAGAGATGACTCAGCCACAGTGCTCCATGCTCTGGTAACTTCCAAACTGGATTATTGCAATGTGGTCTACGTGGGGCTGCCCTTGAAGACAATTCGGAAACTTCAACTGGTCCAAAATGCAGCAGTGAGATTACTGGCTGGGGTTCCCTTTAGAATTCATATAACCACTTTTAAAACAGCTGCATTGGTTGCCAGTTCATTTCCAGGCCCAGTTCAAGGTGCTCACATTAGAGTTTAAAGCTCTAAACAATTCCCAAATATCCGGAAGACCCCCTCCTTTCCTACAGACCCTCTCGAGTGTAGAGATCAGCAGAGCAGAGGTTGGTAGTTCCGCCACCCTCAGAAATTTGGGGGGGGTGGCCTGGCAGAAGGCATTCTCTGTGGCAGCCCCTAAGCTGTGGAACTCTCTCCCCACTGAGGTGTGTCTGGCAACTTCATTGTACAATTTTCGGCAAATGCTGCATCCCTTTATCCTGGCCTTCAACACCCAAGATGTATATTTTTAGGACCCACCCTTTTTTCTGTGATGTTGTTTGGGTTGTTTTTAACTGTTTTTAATTATGTGTTTTAAAATGTTGTAACCCCCTGGGATCTTTGGGTGAAGGATGGGTAATAAATTCTAATAACAGCAGCAGCTGCTGCTGTGAACAGAGAGAAACTGAAAAGAGAAAGTGCGTATCTCTAATAAATGCACACTGGGTGAAAAGCAACACATACTGGTGCATTTATTTGTTTGTTTTATTTTGGTAAATTTATACCCCACCCTTCTATCGCAATACAGTATTCAGGGATGTTAACAGTAAACTTAAAACAGCTACAAAAAATCAATTTATAACACAACTTATCTATTTATTTATTTTTAGCAGGGGGCAGGCAGGCAGTGCAAATGCAAATAAAGACAACTTAAAACAAGAGATCAGCCCATTAAGTGAAATGCCTTTCAGAAGAAAAGCATCTTAACTAAGTGGCAAAAAGCCAGGACTGAGGGGCCCAAATTAATTTTCCAAGACAAATAATTCCATACGACTAGAAAAAAAGTCTCTCCTGAATCCCTGGCACCAGCCTGTCTGGGGCCTGCGACACCCGCATGCACACACACCCCACCTACTTCTCCATTGCTGCATGAGAATGTCCTGCACACTGCACATGCATGGTTGCCATCAAGCAAGATGGCAACAGAGGCTTCCCTAAGGGGCTGATGCCCCCGCCACAATCTTGGTTGATGGCAGTAGGGGCACTAGCCCCTTAGAGAAGCCTCCATTGCCATCTTGGTTGATGGCAGGTATGCGCACGCAGCAAGCACAGCATTCACAGCAATGAGAGAGGTAGATGGAGCATATGGATGGACATTGTGGGTCCACACAGTTTGTATGGGGGGGCTGGGAGCTCCCTCTCTGTGATCTGCGGCAGGGTCAGGAGTCAACACTACTGCAGATCACTGAATGGGAGCGCTACCCTCCCACCCTAAGGAGGGGCCCATCAGGGGCCCCTCTGGGCCAAAGGGCTCCAACTGGGAAGAAGGGTGGGATATAATAATAATAATAATAATAATAATAATAATAATAATAATAATAATAATAGTCCTCAGCCAGGGCCCGACCTGCTGGTGCCGGCCCTGCCAGTCATACTTTCCTCCGCAATCAATGGGATATGGAGAAGAGCCTCCATAGCAGTTCTTAAAGAGAGGGCAGACTCATATAAGAAGATATAGTTCTTTAAGTGTCCTTTGGGCATCCTGGGCTCACATCATTTAGTCCTTTAGGACTTTGTGGGTGAACATGCCTAGATAGTGTCCTTAGGACATATACATTCCTGTTCCAATCTTTCCTTATCCCTTCCAAAATACACATGTCACAGCCAGAGCTATGGAACATCTTTCAACATAATTCTTCTATAGTCCAAGATGTTTCAGGGAGCATTCATTTATCCAGTTACTGTTGTGACCATTCACTGGCAATGTAAAGGCTGGCTGGGTATAACTTTTAGCTATGAATGATATCAGCATCCTGGTCATCAAGATAGTCTCTACTTGTTAGAGAGGAAGAGATGTAAGAGAAAGATAGGAGCACTGTGGAGGAAACTGCTGCCTCACATCTTGTCTCTGCTGCAGCAGCAATGACTCTATTCATCCTCTATTTATGCTGCTATACACACACTGAATTCTACCAGCTCTAGCAATTGTCCTTGTTCCTGATGGAGAAGCTGCCTCCTCTGTGGGCATTCTATTCCACTGGCTAAACATCCTTCCATTAAATTATTTTATTTTTAAGTGGAGTTTGTTTAGATTCAACAGTTAGTTCTTATTTTTCCTCCCTCTTCTGGATTTAAACTTTCCTTGGTAGCTAAATAGATGGGACTTCTTACATCTCTCTTTTCCGGCCAATATTAGGATTCATAGCTTATCACCTTCTCTCCATTTCTAACATTGTTTTAAGTATAAGAATACAAAATGTAGTTATTTCATTAGCATCTCTCAATTCTGTATATGCTATTAACATGTATTCCTAGGTTTTAGGGAGTCCAACTTTTAGGCACCCACAATTTTTGAGGACCAGCATCACTTTAAGGAGCCAGCCCTGCTATGCAGGGTTGAATCAAGACTTAAAATATTTAGGTCCCAGCATCTCATTTCTAAGTGCCCAAGCTTTTCTAATCCTGACAGATTCATTGCTTCCCAAATCAGGTTAAGAACATAAGGGTTCTGTGATGTTCCTATATTAGTGTAAATAGGGTAAGTGCTGTTTGTTTAGAAGATACATGGTAAGTGGAGTGAAAGAGGAGGGGGAGTGAACGGGCAGTAGAATGCTGGATGATTGGCTGAATGTTTAAAATGGCTGACAGTATAAAAGGAAGAATGTCAGGTAAATCTGGGTGGATGTGGTGTGGACGTTGGTGGGCTTGAGAGGGTTGTTTTGGTGGGTTTTGAGAGGAGAGGGTGGAGTTCGGATTAATACTAAGACCAGTACCTCAGGAATAGAGGTAACCATATGCTTAAGTGCCTTTTAAAGAAATCTTGTTATCTCTGTTATATAATAAAATACTTAATTTGGTTTACCAAAGGCCTGATCCTTGGCTGGGGTTTCACAGACCAGAAGGGAGGGTAAGGTAAATACCAAGGCTGAAGGATAACAAATGGTGGCAGCGGGGAAGGGTAGAATAACATCACAAGCAGTCTGAGTAAATCAAAGGGATTGGGACAGCTTAAGCACGCAGTCACAGAGGTAACCAGATAGAGAGACTCAGGCAGAGTCTCTGGGACTACTGGTTATAGGACGTGACTGGTGGTGCTGCCTAGCAGGGGGATCTGTTGAGATCTGTGCTAGAGCGGGGAGAGAAACCATAAGAAAGGACAGTCTGGACTGGTGGAGTCCCTGGTGGTGCCTAGAGACAGGCAGTAACCACGAGCAGGTAGGAACCTGACAGGGAGAGCCAGGGAAGGGCGTCACAGGTTCTATTCTGAGAAATATTCTGAGGTTCCACATATCTTTAGATTTTAATAAATCATGTGTTCTTCTTTGAGAACATTCAACACACAGAGCCTCCCACTCTCTAGTCTAATCCATCCTGATCTGCTTCTGAATTATTCTACAACAGAGATGCAATATCCTGGTTTTTGTACTAGCTAAATTCCCATATTCTGAATTTCTCTATTTTCTTTCTTTTCTGATTTGAGTTATGTTCTGAGAAGCAAGAATCATTAGAAACAATCAGAATGGGCACACTTCAGTCTCTGTCTTGGGAAACATCCAGGAACTTGCACCACAGAAAGAGTTCTAGCTTGGCTGGGTCCCTTCTCTGTTGCTTACTTAACATTATGTGTAATCCAACCCTGACCACTACCCTGAATACATCCAATAATGAATTAGTGCTTGGTGCTGTAGCAACACACTAGAAAACCATGGTCATCTTGCTGACATCTCACATATACATGTAAAGTCCTTTACAGATATATATATAGCATTACCAGATATGTAGTCATTCCTTAATGAATGATCACTAGCATCCTAATTTGGTTACCATACACTAGAGCGGCTTAGCTGACTGAGTAACCTAGACTGCTCTATAAACAACTATTGTATTTATAACACTGCTGGTGTTCCAATGTTATCATCAATTCCTGTCAATTCCTCTAGTGTGGTGTAGAGGTTAAGGTGTTGGACTACAACCTGGGAGACCAGAGTTCAAATCCTCACATAGCCATGGAACTCACTGGGTGCCCTTGGGCCAGTCACTGCCTCTCAGTCTCAGAGGCAGGCAATGGTAAACCCCCTCTGAATACTGCTTTCCATGAAAACTCTATTCATAGGTTCACCATAAGTCGGAATCAACTTGAAGGCAGTCCATTTATATTTTTACAGAATTACACATCACATCCGTTACTGGTGAGGGCAATTATAATTGCCACTTACTAGTTAACTGTGACTAGTGATGCTGCATTAGTGAGCATTTCCAAAGCCAGATGCCAATATACTATGATTCATTAGTGGTAAGGGAACAACCATCTCAATATATTCACACACAAGTGTATTTAAGACCACCCGTAGAATTCCATTAGCAGTTGTAATGTAACCTCAATGTAGTTATTTCCACACTATGGGGAAAACTAAGTACTGGTGCTTTAACTCTTCATTCATTTCAATGGGATACAGGCAAGAACTCCATGCAAATCCTATTCAAAAGATTAGAAGATGCAGCACCACTTTCCTAGTACAATTTGCTACGTATTTGCACAATACAAAAAAAGCGCTATTGGGCTTTCTTAACACAGAATCACTTTTTGTACATATATATAGCCCTGGTTAAACAGCCTTTAATTAATGTGGATATCATATTTTCCCTTGTAAAATATCAGTACAACATTTAGTTTTTTTCCCATTTTGACACAGTTCCCTGTTCACTGGCTTGTTAAGAATGACTGAAGTCACAGCTCTGCCCATGCCTTATAGTTCCTGGTTCTCTGTTATATCAGCACTGACTATCACTGGCTTTCTTGATACCTCTCAGTTTCAAAATCCTGATTTCTCACTTTCCAGCAAAATTGCCACTTTGAAAATTATCCCTATACCCAGAAAGTAGTGGGGCTTGCAAGTAGCTTTAAATTCACGATTTGGGTTAGACTTACTCCAAGATGTCAGAATGCATCAATGGGGGGGGGGAGTAGGGCACAGTCACACACACCCAGATCTCCCTTCAAGGTACTTCATTAACTTCCCCTCTCCACCACCAATGCCCGAACAAAAGGTCATCAGGGGTCATGGGTAGCCAATAAATGGTTTAGAACCCAATTATCCTTCCCTAGTTTCTTGTCTATGGGTGGGGGAAATGTAAGCTTTAGATTAAAAAGGGGGGGATAGGACAGAAGGAGTGAGGAGAGGGGAACCAGAAAGGTTTATGACCCCACTGCCTATAAAACCTTCCCTTCCTTCTGTTCAGGAACCATAAAAATACTCACACACACACAATTGCTCCATGAAAGAACGTCAGAGGCAAAAATCATAATTGTCATTAAGGAAAAGGGGAATGAGGAAGGATGAATAATAAGGAATCCAGGAGGTGGGATCTGTAGGTCCAGTGAATCAGCTCCAGCCAATCCAATGAGCCTAGGGCAAGGGGAATCCAGATGGTCAATTAAAATCAGATTGGGCTACCCTTGTCAATTTCAATCTGGGTGGTGTGTGCATGTGGCTTTATTTTGGGGGGGGAACAAGTTGTTAAAGGGAGAGAGATGGTTGTGGGGAGGAGCAGCAAACGTTTAACACAGAAAAAAGCCCCAGCGTGTCGCCGATTTTATGGGCAGTAAAATTTCAAAGCCATCCAAGTCTATTAATGCTGGAGAAGGAAATTTCTCAATGAGCTGTAGAATTGGCTAGGAGGGAAGTCCTTCTCCCTACTGCAATTCCTCACACTTGTGCCCCCCACACCTTCCCATCCAACACCCCTTCCTTCCGCTTAGCCTTCACACGCTCCAGACCATACGCTGCCTCCCCTCCCAGTCCGCATCACCTGAAGTGAACATTTTGAGTCATAGATTTTTATGGAAGCTTCCCTTTAGTAGAAGGGAAACTATGAAAACTATGTTGTCAAGCTTTTAATTCCAAAATGTGCACAATTTCATATTATGGTGCATCCTGCTGTATATTCTGTCTCCTCAGTCTCACAGTGTAATTGTATTTGTTTGAGGGCAGTCTGCTGATCTGGATGCATAGAAAATTCTGCATAAATGCAGCTGTGGGTTTCAGTTTGTTTCCTTAGATTCTAAGCATAACCAAAGCGCGAATCACTATTATTCCCTAAGTAGAATGATACAGATATATATATATATATATATATACATTGACTTGCTCACCTTTCCCCTCTCCACTCAGAATCCTGGATCAGGTAACTAAACTTATTTTCAATGTCCGCTGTCTCTTTGTAAGCTGTTATTACCACTCTCATTACATGACAGCCAAACACCTTTCTTCTAAACCACTGCATGTCTTCCTTGCAATGCTCCTAAAGCTGCTTTTCTGTGGTTGCCATTTTGTCTCTGGTTCAGAAGCCAGATTTCCTTTTCAAGTATGCAATGCGTTGAGTTGATTTCAAGTCCAGCAGTTCAGTGTGAATCACCCCTTCCAAAGACTTAATGGCTTTCAGTTCTCTGATTTCTTTAACCATCTCAGTAGTGTTCCGGAGGTGGCAGACGTAGCAACCAAGTCCAATGTAGAGGCTTGACCCACCATTTTAGATCTACTTGATCTGCAGGAGGTCACTTAAAAAAACCCACATTTCTCTGGATAGCCAGTATATGCCATTTGTACAAATAAGTCACCAAACAGTGCTCAGGATTTTGTAAATAAATCTCTATAAATTGAGAGGTCAAAGGAGTCAGATTTGAGGACCAGAAGCAAGTGGATGTTTCTAATGCAAGCCTCCCTACCATACTGCTGTCATCACAATCCAGTCGGACCTCCTCTTACTAAATCAGGTTTCAACTATCAACACTGAAGAGTGCAAGAGACAAGAAAGGAATAATGCCATCTAGGTTTTCTCTTCTTGCTGCGGAGTACAGCTCAGATCTTTTATATGATAATGAGAAATGGTCATGATTTTGTATATTCCTTCCAGTTTGCAAGAAATAGTTTCTAAGTGTGTCCACTGAGGTAGAACAGTTAGATCATCTGAATCCTTCCTTTATTCCTTAACACTGTAAAGTCATTTCAGTGAAGCAGCAAATGATTATGCATTTGTAGAGATGGGTAACCAAGGCACTTATCTGGTAACACAGGAAAATAAACCCAATTACTGTGAGCCCCAGTAAACCAGTGACTGAAAACTGGAATCCATGGGCCACAACCAGTTTGATTATGCCAGCTACCCCACTAGCTTTTATAATGCTCCTTCTCACGCAGACCTGAGCCCTTCAGTGTAAAAGAAGGTCCTGCTGTGCCTCCTAGATCGGCTCTGCTTGAGACTGTTTCATGTCTATAAAAAGAAAGGAAGAGATGCATTTCCAGGATAGCCCTTTATCTCCATCAAAACATAACCATGATGTAAGTGAAAATGAGGACGTGGCTCCAAGATTATGTATGCAGTCTGGAAATGCCTGTGTTTGCCATGCATAGTGGGATGCAATGCAATGCTTGACATAGACAATGCCTAGGAAACCAAGGATTTGGCCCATTGCTTCTAACTTTCCCCATGGCACAGCCTCTGCATGGCTTTAGTTTCAGATTGTATCGCATTAATCTTGTTGCTTTAAATTCAAGAGCATAAAGTCTACCTTGTGTTCACTAAAGACCACTGAGAGCCTACCTCCAACATAAAATATTGGCTTTAAACTTGGTTCTGGTAGTTTAACTGACTGTCCTAACCTTTTGAGAATGTAACTTAAGCTGAGGCAGTTTCAGATTCTAAGCAGCATCAACCAAATTATTTTTATACCAATTCTGTGCTGCTGCTGCTGCTGCTGCTGCTGCTGCTGCTGCTGCTTTAGGATGCTCTGATCCCTCTAGGTACTTAAGTAATTGTTGATGAGTAAGCAGATTTGTCTTAAAACCCACTAGACCCAAACAATAAAGAGTTTACCATTTCCGCCTCAGCAGCTGCCTATGGTAAAATGGATATACAACAAAACTTTAACTAAATCACCCTCCAATGGAATATTGGACCCTCTTTTCACTCTCTTCTTGTGAGCCATCAGCCAAACACATATCCTTTGCACTCTGTGTTTTTGTTTCCCAAAATCTACTGGAGACAACCTCATGATGACCCATCCACTATGCTTCCTTGACTGGTTGATGGATCCCTATTCTCCAATTGATATAGACTTGTCAGATTTGTACATGAATGGGGCCCTGGATTCTCTGTCCTGTATAGAAATCTGTGTGGACAAGAAGCTACCATTGAATTTGGATATAAAGATATTGCAAGCGTTTTGGAAATTGTGGTTCTAAAGAGAAAGCCTGATTAAAAAGGACTATGTATCCCAGAGTGTGATGGCAAACTTTATGTATAGAAGAAACCAAATATGCTTTCCCTTATCAGTAAGAAACTTGTAAAGAATATCATAGTCTTGGAAAAGCAAGGCAAAGAGCTGGTAATTACGTTCATGCAAAAGGAGAATGAAGTGGCAAGCCCTAAGGTGTACACAAGCTGATAAAAATATGAATTAAAAGAAAGAATCGATATAGTCATCCATATAATTTCCATTGTCTGAATTAAATATTATTGGAATGTTCTGAACTTAACTCCAGGGAGCAAGTATTACTCCTCTTTGCAGTAGAAGAGAAGATGATCAAGCTTCCATTGTCATTCAGTTCTGAACAGAAGGATTTTGTCATGGAAATATTTCCTATCTTTATGTTCTAGAACATACTCTGTCCTCCGTATTGTGTTCTGCATAGTGCTGTGGTGTCTCCTGAATGCAGATATGCACACACATATAAATACATATGGGTGGAAGGAGTCAGTGAGAGGACAAAACTCCTCAGTGAGATGCTGCTCCAGGAAGCAACACTACACCTCAGAAGAATCTGTGATCCATTTATAAGCAACAGAAAATATGATGGAAGGGGAAGACTAGCTTTTCCTTAATTGGGACAGTCCAAAACTGAGGAAATGGAATCACAGGGGCCACAAGAACAACATCAACTATAAAATACTCTTTATCGGGGTGGGGAGTGGGGATCTTTTATGAACTAATGCTGTGGCAGTAAAACATGAACCCCTGAAGGATGAGATACCTCACATTGAATAGCCAACATGACTCAGACAAGACCATTTCCCCCTCTTTTTTAAAAAGCCAGCTTTGAATGAAAAAACATGTCTGCAAGATCTTTTGGCCACTTTGAGGAAAACAAGGTCTGTGTTAGGATAGGGTGATTTCCCCCCAAAATTTTTTTGTTAAGGATCGAGTGATTTCTATGAACTAAAGAATAAAGATTTTGTTGGGGTGTGGTGGTATAATGTTCCTCGTAACAACCAGCCAGCTAAGTATTTAGATTACGGCCTCTTTCTTTGGGACAATATTGCAAGCAGAGTCTTCATCCAGAATATTATAATTTATTATATTTTATTTCATTTCTATCATGCCCTTCATCACAAAATGATCCCAGGGCTGATTATATAATAAAAATAAATGCATTCATTATACCACAATAAAACTAATGTAATGTTAGAGGCATAAAAACAATTCCAGAACAGTTGAACTCTATTGACAGCCTCACACACTCATTACAGCTGGAACTGAAACAAATAATTCCAGCCACAGAAAAGAATAATAATAATAATAATAATAAAATTTTATTTCTAGGCCGCCTATCTGGCCGAATTAACGGCCACTCTAGGCGGCGTACATAGACTAAAATATAACATAGAGTAAAATATAACATATAATACAAAACAACAGTAAGTATACTCAATCCAAACCTACCCCCATCATACAAAAATTTAAACTAAATTAGACAGAGGTCTCGAATGCCTGCCTAAAAAACCATGTTTTCAGTTCTCGGCGGAAGCCTGTCAGGGAGGGGGCATGGCGGAGATCATAAGGCAGAGAGTTCCAGAGGGCGGGGGGCACAATTGAAAATGCCCTCTCTCTGGTCCGCACCAGCTTAGCTGTTTTGACTGGTGGGACCGAGAGAAGGTCTTGGGAGGCTGATCTCGTTTGGCGGCCTATCTGGTGATGCTGAAGGCGTTCCTTTAGATAAACTTTAGATAAAGAAAGACCAAGAACTACCTTCTCTCAAGCCCAATGTATCACAATACGATGAGACCTTGTATGCCCAAGATTTCTCATTAGCTATACCAAAGCACACTGAACAATTGCCTGTTTTGCTCCTAGCATCCATCCACAATGAGACATGTAAAGCCAGTCATTTTCTGTTCACGATAGAGGCAGAAATTATACCTTTGGATACATATCCAATCCATCCTGTCCTGTCAGACGTCTCCAGAAAAATAAGAATTGCATGTCCGTCTACAAGAGCAAGCTGGACCAAACAGACCTTTCTAATACTACCTACTCTGATCCTATTCCAGTGTTCAGGAGCATTAAGAAATATGTAGGGAAACTAAAATAGATCCAGGCAGGAGTCAGAGGAAGTTTCAAGGTGGACTGGCAGTTGTGCTAATGAAGGAGACTGGAGGATTCACTCACATGAACAGCTCAATGTAACTTCAGTTGAGTCAATCATGCAATATTTGTTTATAACAACTCTGTCCTTATTTACTATATAGGTTTTGGCCATTCCCACATTCCAAACATGACATGGCATTGCTCTAAATTCAGTGACAAATATGGATAAAGTGTTTTGCAGGTACTTCATTATGTTTGGCAGTCCTCCTTACCTGTCAATTCTTGCTCACTTCACCATCGGGATATGTTTTGCAAAGGATCTAAATGTTTGCCTCATAGGGATTTCATTCATGATTTCTTGGCCTGGATATCTGGCTAAGTAATTGTGATTGTCCTCTGATATATTGATTTTTAAGAAGAAACACTACATGTCTCTTTTAACTTTATGGAGCTGGTATAATCAGCAAAAATTGCTACAGAAGCTTAAAACCAACTTATTTACCACAGGGTCATCTTTGCTGTGATATATCTGCTGGCAGTTGCAAAATATGCTGACATTAAGGAAGTCAGAGGTAAAAGAATGTTACAGAAACCAATGTCAACCACATCTTTTCTATTTTACCCTCTTTCTGACCAAACTCTCACCTCAGGTCCACTCCAATTACTCTCACTCACTCTGCACTAGGTCACCAGGCATTGTCATTTAAGGGTCTGTGCTGACAATCCAGCTGTGTATGTTTATGGTATAGGCAGACAATGGATTTAGAGACATTTAATATTTTTGAGATCAGTTTCCTGTTTGATTATAAGTTTTATGTCCCTGGCTTGCTGGAATTAAAGCTATTAATTAGATACAGATTGTAAATCAGCTTGTATATTTAAATGCTAACAAAAAGATGACAAAGGTAACAGCCTTCTTCAGATTAAGGGAGGAGGTTTCTGTGGTACCCAAGAAGCTGATGGGGTTGTGCATATAGTTAATTCTTCCATGTGGATCATGGTCTATGCTAGTTGTCTATGCTAGCTGATGCAGTTTAAGGAACAAAAAACCCACACCACCATATAAAAATCTACATGACCAGTGTACATCACTTCAATTCAGGTGAACTGCTGCTATTTGTCATTCAGTGACTACCAGCAACGTTCTGGGTGTTGTAAAGCTGGCTGAGTTGCCACAACAAAATTTAGCATGCAGAAATGTATTGTGGTGCACTTACCATTCAGAATCTCCACTCTCCCAGGGTGCTATCACCTGCATTCTACAGTGATGTGAAGCCTCATGAAAAGTTGGAACGAGAGAGGCCCAATGTAAGCCTCGGTTCACACATACATCATACCGATAGCTCCAGACCCACTAACGTTAGTCATAGCCAAGTTTCATTGAAAGCAGTAGAGATTTAAATAATTGGTAATTAACTTGTTCTATTGATTTCAATGGAACTCAGTGATATCCGGCTCAGCTGGATAAGGGCCAGTAATAGCATGTGTGAAATGAGCACCTTTAAAAGCAATCAATCTGAAGTAATGGGAGGAATTTCTAAGTTCCATTCCTTGGTATCTGTGATGACTTGTTCACACATGCAAGTCATTACTTGTTTTGCAGTTGTCAAATTATTAACATGTTTATTTGAACCACCCACCAGAGAGATCTGCTAGATCAAATTTTAAGCGTTTGTGGAGTCTGTTATATGTAGTGTTTTGACGTAAGCAGTAGTGTAGTGGCAAATGCAGAAGTACAGGGTCCCTTCATGATAGGCACAGGCACAGGCACAGCCACAATCCCTCCCCCCTTTTTTTTGCTGCTGGGTTGAGAATGAGGTCCCTGTTAATGCCTTCTCCCACAACAACTGATGTCCCTAAGAGATTATCAGCATGAACGGACAATCAGCATGAAAGGGGAGAGTATTGGCTACTGAAAAAAGTATTCTCAGTGGCTGATGCACCTCCTTTCACTCTGACTGGCACCAATCAGCAGGAAAGGACAAGGAAGCATGTTAGAAGACTCTTCTCAGTGGCTAACACACTCTGCTTTCATGCTGATCAGCTCATACGATGCTGGAGACATTGGGACCCTGCTGGGACCCTGCTCCCAAAAAAGTAAGGGGTCTAAGACCCCTGAGCCCCTGGATGACTACACCCCTGGACATAAGACATTGGAAGAAAGATAGACATTAGCTAGTCATGCCTACACCTGCTCTTTTCTTCAGGCCCCCTGCATCACATAACTTTCAAAGGACTATCTGGAGTGAATCAAGTTTAGATTTTATTACCTTGACGAGTACCACTGCTGAAGTTCCAAGATCTAACTGTTGAGATAGGATGCACCAGCTACTTGCTTCACTGCAGCAAGTCGGCCTTGATACAAAATAAAACCCTGCTGCTGTGCAGTCAGTAGCATCTGCTCAGCCACATGTTTGTAATTTGTCCCTCTCCCCTCACCCTAGCTTTATACAGTGGCTGAATGTGCTTTACTGTATTAGGCTGCTGGCACAGAGCAAATGAGAAAATGTGGAGGTGCTACTGTGCCTGGGCTGCTGCCCTCACTAAGCCTCCTAGCAAGCTAATAGCTGTTGATGATTTTTCACCTACCACCTTGAAAACAAAGCTAATGATTCCAAAGAAAAAAAGAAAATTGTACAAGATTTAACATTTGTTTAAAAACACAACGACCCTGTAACAATACTAAAAGATTTTTGAGGCCTATTTTGTGTCCCTGCACACACAGCACGTGGGGAAAGTGCCCCTAACACTCCATGACAACTGTGCAGCTTCTGTCACACAGAGACATTAGCCGAAAGCTTGACATTCTCTCCGCTTCCACCCACAAGCCACTACCTATATCACACAATATATTCTAGGGAGGGCATTTATTTCAGAATAAATAAATAAGAGGCAGGCGCATTTTCAAACAAGTGCATGCCCAGATCGTGACAAATATCTGGCAATGTGCATGCCAGAGTTAGTACCAAACATTAAGTCCTGAAACATGCCTTGCCCTGATGCTCCAAGTCCTGGGATACGCCTCAAAGGTTCCTAGAAAATGGGTTTTCACATTCAGCCCACTTCCAAACAAACTTGGCATAGGGCACCACAGCAGGGAATATTGCACAGCACTTAGGTCCAGGCTGTCATCACCCCCCAGCGACTCTGTTTGTTTTCCCCAAACACTAAGAAACATTTTTAACAGTTTTTGCACAAAAGAAAAAAAATGCCATCCATGTGGATTTTTTTAACAAATGGGAGAAGTACAAAGGGCCATGGATCTTGGCAGACCGGGAAAGGGAACAGGGAATGTGCTTGCATGGTGGGGGAGGCAGCTGGATATTCCAAAGCCTCCGGCTGGGCAAACTTCTCGAGCTGTTTGCAGCTGGCGAAAGGAAACCTCACAAAGGGGATTATGCCTTAACTTGGCAGGGGGAGAAAAAAGAGCCACACTCTCCAGCGCTGAGAAATGCCATTTACCCTTTCTGCTTGCCAGAGAACTCGAGTGGCATACCGCTTTCAGAATCATGACATCTTTGGCAACAGTGCGCCAGGGCCACAGCCTCTCCATGACCTTTCTTGGGTTTGTTTGGTTTTGGCAAAAAAAAGGGGGGAGGAAAGTACTTTTCACGGAACACCAACCCACACACATACCCCCCTCCGCTCCTTTCCAAAGCTGAGCTCGAATCCGCAAGAAGCTCCGCGAAGAACACAGCGACAATGCTCACAGCTAAGACGAGTTTGCACAATACTCAAAAGGCAAAAGGCTCGGTGGAGCCACTCGGTACACAAAGCAGAGTTTTCCTTCAGATGCAGCCGGGTGGCAAAGAACTTTGCACAACTTAAAGAAAAGCGTCGGTGGGTTTTTGTTTTGATTTTGTTGCAATAAACTCGTAGCGTGTCGCCTTCATTTTATTCAAATAGAAGAACAGAAAACTGCATGTATCTTTTGGGGAAAGATACCTTTCAGTTGCACCGACGCACGTACAACCAACCACTCAGGTCAGTCCCCTCCCGGCCATTACTCTCCAGTTGTTAAGAGAGAGCCCGATCAATCCTGCCAACGCTGGGGAGGCGGCCGAGGATGCCTCCTTCCTCACACCTGGTCAGCGCACCCCCACCCGCCATATTCT
This sequence comes from Rhineura floridana, assembly GCF_030035675.1. Classification (NCBI taxonomy): domain Eukaryota; kingdom Metazoa; phylum Chordata; class Lepidosauria; order Squamata; family Rhineuridae; genus Rhineura; species Rhineura floridana. The sequence continues at coordinate 40,298,533 of NC_084482.1, forward strand.
GAGCTCAGAGGTCCTGACGACGGCAGCTCTGCCTCTTCTCTTGGCGTGATTTATTCCTCGCTGAAATAAACAATAAGCTCTGGGACCAGCAGAAGCGCCGCGGGCTGGCCCGTCAGGAATCCCGCTCGCTTTCTTCCTTCACTCCCCCCCCCATCAGAGGCGTCTAAAGTTGTGTTTGCAGAGTCAAAACACCCCCCACCCCTCCGCCCCCTGCCCGGTCCTGCCCGGTTAACAAAGAACTTACTTTCTTGGGCCATGCTGATGACAGTCTCCGTGGTGGCATGGTACTCGTCTTCCTCCAGATAGTCGTCGTGCTGGAAAGAGTCCCCCTGGAAGTCGTGCAAGTCCAAGATCTGCTGTAAGGGAGGCGCTTTGGGCAACAACTGATTCACCACCTCCCGGGTGATGTTGGGCGCCTCTTTCAGCCTCAGCTTGCTGAGTATCTGCGATTTGATGCTTTCCAGCCTCATTTCTTTGCTGTGCTTCCGCCACATGCACACCGGGCAGCCCTGGTCCTCTGCCTCTGTCACCGGCGGGACTCCCGCCGTGGGCGCTTTATCCGCCCCTCGCTCCACGGGCTCCCCTGCACAGATCTCCAAAGCCAGAACCAGGAAGCCCAGGAAAACAGGAGCCTTGGGCACCAGCATGCTTGGCGAGCTGCTCTTCCCCCGCCCCCCCGCCCTCACCGAACCCGGGTCCTTTCTCTTGCAAACAAAAAAGCCCTCTGCTTTGGCCTGGGGATGAGGGGCTGCAGCTGCTGGGGGCTTGGCGGTGGTGGGCGCTGCTGCTGGGGCGAGCGAGAAGTTCTTTGGGGTTGGCGATGATGGGTGACTTGCTGGTTGGGGGAAGGAGAAGACGGGGGGGGAGAGAGAAAGAAGGACTCTCCTTTTATATCCCAACTGAACTGTGTCGTAAAAAGCCTTGATTGGCTGCGAAGGCAACAAAAGATCTCCGGGCAAAAGGGCTGTCACCAAAGGGGGAACCGCGAGAGAGCAGGAGAGCGGAGTTCTGCGCGCTCCTCTTGGGTCACCGCGAAACAGTCCAGCCTCGCTCGTCTCCGTGTCAAACCTTTTCAACGCAGGCAGCTCTCTTTGAAGCCAGGAGGGGAGGGGGCGCTGAGGGGGGCGGGGGGCGGGGGGAGGCGGAATCTGACAGCCCCTTAAAGAAACAAAGTCCCCTTTCCAAAGCCACTGCCCCCGTCTCCTTCTCCTTACCTTCCCGTGCGGTGGATCGAGGTTTTAATAATGCCCCTCGGAAGGGAAGGGGCGCTCGGATCAATAAATGGGGAGGGGTGGCGCGTGTGCCTGGGGGATTCGACGTGAAGGCTGGTCACGGCGGCGCGGAGTGGAGAGATTGCCATTTAAGCGTCGCTGGAGCTCGAGAGAGAGAAGCGACGTCGCTGCAGACTTCTCTCCCCCCCCCTCCCCGCCCTCACCCCTCGTTCCGATCCACCTGGCACTTCCCTGCTTGTCCACTTTAGGCATGTTAAGAGCTTCCTCTTCGTCCCCCGAGAGTCTCTCTCTCCACATCCCTTTCATTCTCATTTCTAGGACATTTGACAGTTTCTAAGTGCCCCGAGCAGGCTAACTCTCGGATCGATTTGACGGTTTCTAGATCCCTCCTTTCCCTCCAGCTCCTGGGCGGTTTGACAGTCCTTAAATGCCCCCTCCCTACTCAAGCACAGCAAGACACGCGAGCCGCTGCAGGAGGAGAAAAAAGCCCGTCTTCTGCCAAGCTAGCAGTTTTCTTTCTGCCTTTCTCCCCGGCTCTCGCGTTGCAGCTGTCACCCACTCCGTAACCCTCCGCTGCCCTTGCGTTCATGCCCCGCAGCGCCTTGCTTTGCACGCCGGCGCGCCGCCTCTTTCCCTTGCACCGGCTACCATCGCAGCTCCAGCCAGGGCGCTGCTAACGGGGGGCGGCTTTTGGCAGGTCTTCAGGCCGGCTCCCACCAGGAGCCACGTGCGGTTTGGCGGTTTGTGGTGGTTTGCTTAAAGCCCCGCGTCTCAGCGCGCGGGGTCGGGCAAGCGGCGCCCCTTCCGCCTTCGGCTTCATTGACGGCATTTCCAGGGCTTTAGAGACCCCTCGCTTGTGTCAGCGGATGTCCCGGGCGAACATCTCGGGGCCCCCGCCTTGCCAGCGGCCCTACCCGCTCCGCTGGCCACAGTCAAAGCCTCCCGGGTCAAGGGAGCGTAGCGGGGGCCGGCGGAGCTGGCCAGGTGAGACGCCTATTAATGAGATGGGCGGTATAGCCGGGGATGGCGGGCGGGCGAGCGCGCGCCACCGCCCGGGAGCAAGGAAGGAATTAGAAGAAAGGAGGCCAAAGCAGCTAGCGAGAGCCGATCCCCCCTCCCTTGAGCGGGGGGGGGGAAGTGGGAAAGGGAAGTCAGGATTTAAAATGTCCAACGGACGCGACCACCCTCGCTTGCTTAAACAACGTCTAGTTTCCTTACTAGACGACTCTTGTTGCTTCCCCTTCAAAAAGACTGGCTCGCTTTTCCAAGGAGAAACTATTGCCCTCAAAGCCATCTCTATAAACCCTAAAACCCACCCCCATTGTACGTGAAACACGCTTTCCCTTCAGGAGCCGGAAAGATTCCTTTCTGTGTAAACGCCCCACCTGGGGTGAATCATTCAGAGGGTCGTTTAGCCAAGTGGTAGATTTATTGAATATGGTGTGTTCATAGACGCAGGTAGGAAGGCGGTCATCCATGTTGCCAGGTGGTGGGAGACATCATCACCTGATCAGACATCTGGGGAAGCAGGGAGTAAGAGTCAGAGTCTCCTTGGTCTTTGACAGAACACTGCAGACAACCATTTTAAGAACATAAGAAGAGCCTGCTGGATCAGGCCAGTGGCCCATCTAGTCCAGCATCCTGTTCTCACAGTGGCCAACCAGGTGCCTGGGGGAAGCCCGCAAGCAGGACCCGAGTGCAAGAACACTCTCCCCTCCTGAGGCTTCCGGCAACTGGTTTTCAGAAGCATGCTGCCTCTGACTAGGGTGGCAGAGCACAGCCATCACAGCTAGTAGCCATTGATAGCCCTGTCCTCCATGAATTTGTCTAATCTTCTTTTAAAGCCATCCAAGCTGGTGGCCATTACTGCATCTTGTGGGAGCAAATTCCATAGTTTAACTATGCGCTGAGTAAAGAAGTACTTCCTTTTGTCTGTCCTGAATCTTCCAACATTCAGCTTCTTTGAATGTCCACGAGTTCTAGTATTATGAGAGAGGGAGAAGAACTTTTCTCTATCCACTTTCTCAATGCCATGCATAATTTTATACACTTCTATCATGTCTCCTCTGACCCGCCTTTTCTCTAAACTAAAAAGCCCCAAATGCTGCAACCTTTCCTCGTAAGGGAGTCGCTCCATCCCCTTGATCATTCTGGTTGCCCTCTTCTGAACCTTTTCCAACTCTAGAATATCCTTTTTGAGATGAGGCGACCAGAACTGTACACAGTATTCCAAATGCGGCCGCACCATAGATTTATACAACGGCATTATGATATCGGCTGTTTTATTTTCAATACCTTTCCTAATTATTGCTAGCATGGAATTTGCCTTTTTCACAGCTGCCGCACACTGGGTCGACATTTTCATTGTGCTGTCCACTACAACCCCGAGGTCTCTCTCCTGGTCGGTCACCGCCAGTTCAGACCCCATGAGCGTATATGTGAAATTCAGATTTTTTGCTCCAATATGCATAATTTTACACTTGTTTATATTGAATTGCATTTGCCATTTTTCCGCCCATTCACTCAGTTTGGAGAGATCTTTTTGGAGCTCTTCGCAATCCCTTTTTGTTTTAACAACCCTGAACAATTTCGTGTCGTCAGCAAACTTGGCCACTTCACTGCTCACTCCTAATTCTAGGTCATTAATGAACAAGTTGAAAAGTACAGGTCCCAATACCGATCCTTGAGGGACTCCACTTTATACAGCCCTCCACTGGGAGAACTGTCCGTTTATTCCTACTCTCTGCTTTCTGCTTCTTAACCAATTCCTTATCCACAAGAGGACCTCTCCTCTTACTCCATGACTGCTAAGCTTCCCCAGAAGCCTTTGGTGAGGTACCTTGTCAAACGCTTTTTGAAAGTCTAAGTACACTATGTCCACTGGATCACCTCTATCTATATGCTTGTTGACACTCTCAAAGAATTCTAATAGGTTACTGAGACAGGACTTTCCCTTGCAGAAGCCATGCTGGCTCTGCTTCAGCAAGGCTTGTTCTTCTATGTGCTTAGTTAATCTAGCTTTAATAATACTTTCTACCAGTTTTCCAGGGACAGAAGTTAAGCTAACTGGCCTGTAATTTCCGGGATCCCCTCTGGATCCCTTTTTGAAGATTGGCGTTACATTTGCCACTTTCCAGTCCTCAGGCACGGAGGAGGGGTTGCCCTTATTTTATAGTAAATAGATCGTTGTCTGTTTCCATCCATGGTCTTTGAAGGGTCTATAGCAAAAATTGTCAATTTTACATCTGGGCTCTGACTAGGGTTGCCAGTCCATGGCCTGAGACTGATCCTGTATCTTTAGGAGAAGAGAAAGTCAGCCAAGTGCAGGTGTTCTTGCAAAACCACAAGGTGGAATTCTCCCTTCCCCCTGCTCAACTTTTAAAGATACAGAAGCGTTCTTGGTTAGGTCTTCTGTATCTTTAAAAGTTGTGCAGGGGGAAGAGAGAATTCCACCTTGTGGTTTTTCCCATTACAGAGTTGCAAGAACACCTGCACTAGGCTGACTTTCTTTTCTCCTAAAGATACAGGATCAGTCTCAGGCCAAGAACCTGGCAACCCTAGCTCTGACATATATCCTAGAGAGGTTTGGAGGTGTTACAAGCCTGAGAGTATCAGGTGTATTTAGTTCTGGCAAGGGGGGCTGCTTTGGGCTATATGCGTGTATGTCCCTTCCTCCCCAACCCCCCCAAAAGTCCTTAATGGTCATAGTGATAGTCTATGCAGTTTAATAGTACAGTATGCTTTCTGCACCAAAAAGGCACGAGACACAATTGGACTGATTCCCTTTTTTGTTATTACTGTCTAACTGCTTTATTTTTAAAAAGGAAACAACTCCATAGAGCCCCTCTTGAAGCAGGATCATGATTTCATGTTTCAACAGGGGTTTGACATTAGTTGATATGTAGAACTAATGTATAGACTAGTGATAAGAGACACTCCTGAACCATAATCAGATATGATTGGAAATAAAGGAGCAATTCTCTTTCTGCTTTGCCCCCAATTGCTCATATTGCCCCAATTGCCCAATTGCACAATAAGAGCTCCCCAAAATATTGGAGCATGATATTAAGGCTACAATTCTATACAGACTTACCTGGGAGTAAGCCTCATTAGAAACAAGGAAACTTTCTTTGGAGTAAACATGCATACTGTAAACATTGCACTGTAAGTAGAGTTATTCATTTGTAATTTCTGTGGTCAAAAGAAGCACAGATTATAATGTAATTTGTAGACTCGAGTGCTCTTAACATGATGGAGCTGCAGCAGCAGTACTGGAAAGCATCCTGGCTAAAGGAACATAAATACATTTTTCAAGGAGCATATCCTTAAATTCCAACCTAATTACTCAATTTTGAATAAGTATAACATCTTGGTTTCATAGAATAACATGCAGTGGCCAGGTGAAAAAGAGGACAAGGCTTTTGCACCTTTAACAATCATACAGTAGAAGAAGGAATTTCAGCCGGTGTGTAGCTTGCATGACAAACAACCAACACATATTAGAATTTCCACCACGACCACAAACTTGCGTTCAAGACAGCTCTTAAACGTTTATCCCTTTTAAACCATTCTACTCATGAGTTACAAGGGCACTTCAAGAGTCTTCAAGGGGTGTGCTATCTTATTTGTTCAGCATCAGATAATTCAATCTGTTCCTCATATTGGCTTCCAACTCACTTTTGGCCATGGCCACACTTTATTTTATATAAGCAAAGCTGATATGCTCTGTTCTGCCTGGAAGGGTCATAGGTCAGTAGTAGTTCATCTGTTTTGCATGCGGCAGGACCAGATTTAGGGCATCAGGTAGGAATAAGAATATTGCTGTCAGACAAGCTGGACAGCCACTGCCAGTCAGTGTAGACAATACTGACGTAAATGGATCAGTGGTCTGCCTTGGTGTAAGACAGCTAGCGTTCTGGGTTCTTAGGTCCTAAGAAACCACTACTACTCACCAGTAGTATAGTGGCAACTCCAGAAATTCAGAGTTCCTTCATGATAGTCATGCGGTGCCCCCTCACTTGTTTGCTCTCCATCATCATTTCCACACTCCTCAGTCCTGCCTGCGTGTGCCTTCTTCCACAACAACAGATGTCCCAAGAAGCCAATCAGCATGGATGGGCAGTGTGTTAGATACTGAGAAGAGTCTTCTCAGTAACTCTCTTACCTGCTTTGGCTTCAATCAGCAGGAAAGGACAGGGAAGCATGTTAGAAGTTTCTTCTCAACAGCTAACACACTCCCCTTTCATGCTGATTGGCTTGTAGGATCCTGGAGACATAGGGACCCTGCTGGGACCCTTCTCCCAAAAAGGTAAGGGGTCTAAGACCCCCCCAGACCCTATATGACCCCCCAGACCCTATATGACCCCCCCAGACCCTATATGACTACACCCCTGCTGCTCGCTCACTCACCTGCTGGTGCCTAATTGGATTCTGTGTTTGCCCTTTGGTGTTGCCATTGAGATCTTCAATCTGTAGCCTGGCCTTTCCCAAAGCTGGATACTCAATTGTTCCTTCTGAGCGGCAGAAATATGCAATGGCCACAGTGAGAAAGTAAACGCCCTTTCATCACCTGGTCTAGGCAGCTGCTTACTAGTAAGGTTGGTCCTATCTCCCACTACACTAGAAATGGGAAACCTATTAAACTCCAGTTCCCTTCAGCTCCAGTTAACACGGCCAATGATGAGGGATGAGGAGAGTTGTAGTCCAACAATATCTGGAGGGCCATCCCTGCATTTGATTAAATGGTTGCTCTTTGGGATGTATCTATAAAGTTATATAATTCTTCTATGCTTGGATGTCATTTCCACCAATACTGCTGACATTTTAGCCCTGAGACTTAAAAGATTCTCCTAGGAGTCCAATGGCATGCTTTATGTTCCTCTACTTTAATAGGTGTTTGGACAGGTTACACTGGCCTTGTACACAGACATTGAAAGAAAATGACATGATGCTGCCATACAGCCTTTCAGTGCCACAAGTGCAGGGGAGTCCTGCTGCTCCCCAAACTGGCACAAGGCAGCCGCCACGTTTCTTCTCTTGGATGTCAGGGCTCGGATCCCAGCAACTCCAAGGCATAAGCAAGCTCCTTCTCAGGCCCTTGCTGCCTGGGAAAGGACAGCCATACTGTATCAAACCCAAATCCATTAAAAGAGAATGAGAAAAGGAATGTCATCTTCAAATAGACAGAAATCTTAAAGATTGACAAATCCATCTTGGTTCCTTGCCATCTAACTCTGCAACATATCACGCTTAATTATAATGATAGATGTAGCATGTTCTATAATCGCCTTTGGACTAACACAGTGTGTTAGCTGAGCATAGAATCATAGAATAGTAGAGTTGGAAGGGGCCTATAAGGCCATCGAGTCCAACCCCCTGCTCAGTGCAGGAATCCAAATCAAAGCATTCCCGACAGATGGCTGTCCAGCTGCCTCTTGAATGCATGTGAGAAGGCTTCACCATTGATCTATGTTAGTATGCATTATGCTGAAGATTAGCCAGTCACAAATACCATGGAACTCTATGATCCCAAATAAAGGATCACAAAATATAGATATTACAATCCCCATAACCCAGCCTCTCAGTTATCCAATTTATTGAGTGTTTCACGTGCTTAATTCAAGATCCTAATACCTCCGGATAAGGCACTTCACTGGAGCTGCTCTTATAGACCCCTGTTAATATTGGTATTTCTCATTAAAAGGATACAAATCCATGGTAAGTCACATTTGCAGAGTGTCTGAGGTATTTTTCTCTAAAAGAAATTCCATATGAGCCATAAGCTTGAGAGTTCCTCCAGATGTCCTTTTTATTGTGAATACATGAGGACTTGTGTTCACTATGATTTCCGGACAGCTATACACAATCCTACTTTCGATACAGTTTGTGCCTGCAAAAGCTTTGAGCAGACAAACTGCTTCATTTCCATCCAGTACATGTCCTGTACCTTTTTATACCACAAATGTTCCAGTTTATTTTTTGTCCCACTTTTGTTGTGCTATATTGCCCCTCTGGGTGGCAATAATGCAGTAACATTGGGAAAACATTACAGAACAACTATTAAAGTGAAATGATGTGTGGACAGTTCAGTAGAAATCCACCACTAATGCGCTATTATTGCATCAATTACATGTTGCAGAATATACCCTAAAAAAAAAATCTAGAAGGGCCCAGACATTTTCAGAAGCCAGATTACAAATTTCTAATACAGCAAAAATATAATGTTCTCCACTAGGAGGCTCCGTCTGCCGTTCAGAGGTACTGAAGCCAATGTGCCTCTCTTTATTGACATGTCTTATTTTTGCTATATTAATCAATAGCCACCTGAACAGTCTGTCTAGCTTCACATTCTAAGGCCTGAGAACCAGAAACCAGTATGGGACTATGTAGATGAAGGGTAGGGCTATTGTAGATAGGATGGGCTAATTTATCAATGTTTTCTACTTAGCAATAGAACAAAGGGAATGAGCTGCAATTAGTAATGCTATTTGGGGAGGAGCAAAACTGCCACACCAACAAACCAGGATCACCAGGACCAAGTTTAGTCTGCCTCTCAGTGGTATTCTTGAGTCATTTATCCAGAGTTAAAGAATGGTTGCCGGTACTTGAAGACACTGTTGTGAGGACAAAAGTAATTCCACCTGCAACTAACAGCAGTACTGTTCGATACTGAGAGAGGATTACATGGAGGGGAATATAATTATGCCTCTATGTAAATGGTGGGAAGGACCTGCTCTTATAAGTAGCCTTCTTCTGTATGTTGCTGACACAGATGTATATCCCTGTTCACATCTCGTTGCTATCAGGTGCTGGAAGATTTGAGCTTATCGCTTGGTTTTGTTTTTGTATCTATTTCAAGCCCAATTTAAAGGGCTATGCTGCTGTTCTTGAAGCCCTAAATGACTTGGAGCCTGATTACTTTAGGGACTGTCTACCCCAAACATCAGGATCAGGAACAGAGACCATCCATTGGTAAATTCAGGGCTGGTCCACAACAATTTGTAAGATTCTGTCACCTGCAGCTCCATGTACAGAAGACACCTGGACTGGCAGTTGTGTGATACTTCATAACTGGCTGTCTTCATCATAAATGAGAGCACTAGGTTAACTTAGGTGGGACAAAGCGGGCTGTATAGCACACACAGTTTCCTTCCACCACACCTTGCCATCTGAGGCAGCTGTGAAGTTCCATACTGGTATATAAATGTTTGATGCTATTATATTGTAATATTTATGGTAAGAGATGTGTATTAGTGTAATTGAGGTAAGTGGTGAGTGTTGGGAGGGGGGAATGAGTGAGTGGAATGTTGGTGTAGGTTGTATGGTGACTGGTTGAGTGGCTGAGGGTTGAATGTTTATATTGAGTGCTTGGCAGTTTTGACAGTTTTAGGTTGTTAGGTTGGTTGGTTTCGGGCTTAGAGAGCGTACGGTCATTTGGTTTGTTATTTTGGATTTAGTTGGTGTGAGGGTGGAGTTAGTGTGAATATCTAGGTGGGTCACTACACACTTCTGAAGAAAGTAATCTTGCTCTTTTAAGTACATCTGTTATATAATAAATATTGTTTTGTTTCACACAAACAAGCCTTATAATTTGGCTACACCAGAGGTTGGGTTAGATATGTTGTATCTATGGTGACAGCATATCTGAAGAGGAGTTTAATATCAGGTCACAGGGGCTGAACCCACAGCTGTGAACTTTAAAAGGACAAAGTGTCACCAGGGAGTTCAGGCTTGCCTAATATCTGAGCCACATACTATAGCATCAAACCTATGGAAGTAAAAGGGAATCCCTAATAGCTTTGCTATATTGGGTAGTGTGGAAAATTAAAAATCAAAACACCATGTTCCCCCCTCTGGTAACAGATGTGGGGTGGGGGAGGCATGACAGCAGCCACCTCATTCTACCTCATGGTAAGGCTTGCCCTAGTGAAATTTAGCAGGTAGGGCAGTGGCGCCAAGACTGGCACTTGCTACCATTAGATATCTGTCACATCTTCTCTTTGTGTAGTTGTAGACATTTACTGAACACTTTGTTGTTGTTCAGGCCAGCTATTAGAGTCTCATAATAGCTTTTCATTTGCTGCTGTTGAGTTTTAAGCTTTTATCACTGTCTGCAAAGAGTGATCTGCTTTTAATGCGTGTGTGTTTGTTGACTTGCTTTAATTTTTTAAATCTTGTGTGATGGTTGTGATGCATTAACTTTTTGAAAGCTGCTTTGGATACCTTGTGTAGAAAAGCAGAATAAAAATAAGAAAAAAATTAAACACCCTGACGCTCATCCAAATTCTACAAATTAACTGGATGCATGTTGTGATTGGCAATCTTTAACCTGAGTTGCTAGCAGGCATGACCTGTTGCCTATAATCACAGCTGGACTGCAGGTCAAGAAGAATAAGCTATTATAGTGGTCACTGCAAAATTGTTTGGAAAAAAGGAGGAAACAAAAAATACAGAATCAGGGAGACTTCCAACAGTGACAATATCCTTTTAGGAGTTTTTTGTAACAAGCAGCTTTGAAAATATTAGGAAACAAAGAAGTCCTCAAGTTTAGGTAAGCAGATCACAGCCAGGAAGCTGAGGAATCGGCCTAATTCAGCACAGGAGATATCTACAGACTTCCAGTCAGTCAGAAGGAAAGGCAAACAGCTAATATACACATGCATGCCCATAACCTGTCTATATGATAAATATTTTGTTAAACCAACCACTGGAAATTATGTTTTCATAAACAACACATTTTTAAAAAATCAGGAAGTGAACGCTTTCCAAGCACTGCAGTTTTTTATCTCTCTTACCCAATGAAATTGATAGGCAGTAGATATTCACACAACATAAATGAAATTCACTGCTGTAAGAGGTGGTGGTGGCCACAGGATAAGTCAACTTTAAAATTAGATTTTTCTCCTTTTAAAAAGACTTTAAAAGGAGATAAGTGGCTACCAGATGATGGCTAGATATGGAATTTCCAACTTTTGAGGCAGTATGCTGAGGTACAACAGCAGGAGAGGGCTATTGCCCTCATATCCTGCTTGCAGGCTTCCCATAGATATCTGGTTGGCCACTTTGGGGAGGTGGTTGCTGAGCTAAGTGGGCTTTTGGTCTGATCTAATAGGTTTTTCTTATGTTCTTGAGAAGAGATTGAGCAGTCATGCCTTGTGTGTGGTGTGTGTGTTGGGGGTTGGAATGATAGTGAAGGTAAGAATTGGTGTCTGAATGGTACAGCAAGAATTGTTAGTGTTGATGCTAGTAGTAGTGGTGGTGTTGAGACAGCAGAATTGTAAGCCAGCACTCTCAATGTTGACTTCAAATCTTTCATGCTGCTAATGGCACAGGGGCTGGTTATGGGGGGGTTAAGTACTACCAACCCTAACACTTATCTGTGCCTTATATACTGTCTAATGTAAAACTCTTCATACACTTCGCTTAGTAGCTATACACGGTAAATAACAGTCCAGGTGACATATTGGTATGTGGGTATTTGTAACAGTGATATTTATCATTCTTATTACATTCCTCTATCTGCAATAGAAATTCCCTGGGCAGTTTCCATAACACAAAAAATACAAAAACAATTAAGATACAGATAAAACAAAGAGAACAATTGTAAAACACATATTCAGAAGGCAGCAGTATTTTATGATAGCTGGTGACAAGTGGGAGGAAATAATTAAAATGGTTTTATGTTGTGATGGTATGGGAAGTTCCTGTCCTATACAGATTTCTTTGGCCACTGACTGTTTCTCTTACAGGGATTATATAAGGATATTGTTAGTGCTGGAGAGACTTTATCCCATCGCCAAGAGCGCAGGATAATATACAACCTAGGGCTAGCAGATGCACATGTTAAATTGGCTTAATCCTGAAAAACATTTTAATAGATGAGTACCACATGCACACAAGGAAGATATATGAGCTATGTTTTGTGGAGACAAGAGAAAGCAAGTAGAATCTATTGTGATAACAGATGGAGGGTGCACAGGACAGAAAATCTGAATCAGTAAAGACCCCAAAAGGATAGCATGATTGCTGTCTGAAGCACATTAAATGAACTTTGGGAGGAAGGGCAAGATATAAATTTAATGGTTATTATAATTATATTGCTCTGCCTCCATAGTCGGAGCCAGTATATTCCTGAATACCAGTTGCTGGAAACTGCAGGAGAGGAGAGTGCTCTTGCACTCAGCTGCTCTTTGCAGGCTTACTTTGGGCATCTCGTTGGCCTCTGTGTGAACAGGATGATGGACTAGATGGGCCACTGGACTGATCCAACTGGCTCTTTTTATGATCTTACGAGTTCATCAGAGGTGCCATTCAGCTTTGTTAATATACTTATAGATTTGTTAATTACCATGACCACCCTGCCTGCTTGCCTATAAAAGGAAAAAGAGGAGGGAAATGTCAAGAAGGAAAAGAGGAGGTCACCTTCACACATCTGGCTCCTTCCTGAACACTGTAGAAAAGGAACCTGGATAGCTTGGATAACTTGAAAACAGAACTAGACAAATTCATGGAGTGTAAGTCAGTGGCTACTAGCTACGATGGCTAGGTTCTACCTGCCTCTGAATACCATTTGCTGGGAATTGGGGGTGGGGGGAATTGTTGCAGTGCTCAGGTCCTGTTTGCGGGCTCCTCTTTGGGGCATCTGGTAGGCTACTGTAAGAAACAGGAAAAATGGAAATGGACTGCCTTCAAGTCAATTCCGACTTATAGCGACCCTACGAATAGGGAAGCTGGACTAAATGTGCCTTTAGCGTTATCCAGCAGGGCTCTTCTTATGTACCTTATGTTGTTGATGAGGATGATAATGACAAAGTAGCCTGAACTGGGAGTGAGAATTTCGGACGGAGGGAAATTTAAGATGAAGGAAATGGCATAGTACTGATTTGGGACAGGAGTGAATAGGAATTCCTTGACTGACTTTCCTGGACACTGATATGCTCTAATGTATCCCTACCCTTAAGGCTTATCTGCCCAGCTTTGAAGGGCAGAACCCTCAGGGTGAGAGCCAGAGGCACAACATTAGCTTTGAAGCACCACCTCATCTGCTCATGGATATTGGTCCAGTTTACAGTTCTGCAGTGATGGTGAGAAGCCAGGATTCTAGATACTGACCTTGGTTACACCTCAAGCAGTACTGGGGTCAATCATTTTTCTGGGTTTAAAGAAGAAAAGCTGGATTATAGGATAATGACCAAAAATATCCTCAACTATTTCCAGATCACCCTTACCAGTGACTAGGGTAAGGATTTGGTATGGAAAGTGACTTTAGATAGAAATCATGGTATTAGACATGCCGTCTGCATAGAGTTGTCCCTGGGTGGATCTCAAGAGGAATTCAGACTTCTGGGTGCTTTTCACATATGAAGAAATCACTGGTCTTAAGTTTAGAGGATGAGGGAGCAGCAGGGCAAGAGGGAGTAGGGAGAAATTGTGGGAACTACAGGTATTTCTGAAGGACCTTGGGGTCAATTCACCAAACCAACCAAAATAGTAGAAGATAAAGGGACAATGCATGGATAGTTCCAGTGGATCAAACCTGGCCACAGGGATAGTGAGGAGATATGTGATGAAACACCAACAAACACTTAAAAAATAATAATTCAGGCACACATATCAATTCAATGTCTGCCTATATGCTTGATAACACACTCAGATAATGTTGATAAATGGTTAAGGCATAACCTCCCTCTACAGAAGCTACATTTATTCTTCTCCAACATCACATGTTCATCTGCACATTTATCACAATTCTATTCTTCATAGTTTATTTTACCACAGACAGAAGACAAGGTGATAGATGATAGGTCAATAGGATCCTGGACACCCTCTCTTTCAGGATCCCTATTTGACAATCAATGTTACATTGGCCACCTTCCAGCCATCTGGTATTAATAATAATTTTAATAAGTTACTCAATTTTGTGTATTAGTACTGAAATTTCCCATTTGAGTGCCTTAAGGAATGCCATTTTTCTGATTTACTTTGATCGAGAAATACATGGATTGCACCAACTATCAGATGTTGGGGAGCTAATAGAAGGGGATGGAGATTGCCATCATTCTTTGCTTGTGAACTGACCTGTGGCATTTGACTGGCCATTGATGGGAGACTGAATGCTCAGCTAGGATAACTATTGGTCAGAGTCAGCATAGTGATCCTACTTTCCTTGCTTCCATGCCAGCAAAAAGACCTTTAGATTTGAGAGAACTTCCTTACTTTTACTTATGGAAAAAGCCATATTTTTTCCTTCAGCTAACTTATTCTAGCCAAGCAGCTGTGCAGCAGTTAGCACTGTCTCCTTAAAATATCAAGAGAAACCTTCATATGGCCCAAGCATTATAAAAAGAAAAGGTACTTAAGAAAATATAGCAGTTTTCACCCTGACACTTTTGTTGCTGGTATAAAAATATGCTATTAGCATCTTTTACAACGATGTCCCATACTTCTGTGAATTTGTGTCCACCTAAACTAAGTCAGTGTGGGTGGGGAAAGTGGTGTTGCTGGAAAGCTAATGGGGACTAGAACCTGCAACCTTCACTCTCACCTCCACAAATGCCTCTTCCTCTTAGGAACCGCATTGGGGTCAAACACCACTTTCTCCTGATTTAGGAAGGTACCAGGATTTTTGACGCCAGCAGCCATTGTACCAATTTGTCCTCATCCCAGACCTATTTGCACACCTAAAAAAGTAAAGGTGTCCCCGCACTTATAGTGCGAGTCATTTCCGACTCTTAGGGTGACGTCTTGTGACGTTTACTAGGCAGACTGTATATATGGTGTGGGATTGCCAGTTCCTTCCCCGGCCTTTCTTTACCCCCCAGCATATGCCGGGTACTCATTTTACCGACCACGGATGGATGGAAGGCTGAGTGGACCTCGACCCCTTTTACCGGAGATTCGACTTCCTCCTTCCGTTGGAATCGAACTCCGGCCGTGAGCAGAGCTTCAGCTGCGTTACCGCCGCTTACCACTCTGCACCACGGAGGGTCATATTTGCACACCTACCAATCGAATATTGACATGCCTAGTGTTATTTTACACTAAGGAAAGGGGAACAGACTTCCAAAGACAGGCCTGGAAGCAAAGAGTAAAGAATACAAACTGGCAGCTGAGGAATAACTAGCACAACTATTCCATACATATTCTGTCAGTTTTGAAGGCTTTTTGCTAGTTACATAAAGACTGTCTGTTAGCACACAAATGCTTGGGCACTGGTTTACGAGTAGCTCTGTCATTTCTGCTCTTGTAGAAAGGGTGGTGGCTAGGACTTCCTTTGGGCAGCCTCAGGATGGAACTATACATTCCTTGCCTTACTTAGTGAAGATTTAGAAACATCCATCACTCTCTTGTGATATCCAGTAGCCCAAGTGGGTCATTTTAGTAGTAGCCATTTCAGGATACACAGGCTACAAACAAGCAGTCTTCTAGATGCCCAAGGACTAAAGGTGGGGAGTTTCTCATTCTACCTTAGAACAGTGCTTACTTTACACAAGAGAGGTACAGGACCTAAAACCTACTTTCAACACCTGCCTCCTAATCCCAGCAAGAAAATTAAAGGTATTCAGCAGGGGAGTATATGTTCAGCCAGCCCATGCACATTCCAGAAATTATACTCTATTGCTATGCAGTTCATAATATGGGAGCCTGGAGTGGTAGAGCCCAGCATCATTTTTGAAGCAAATTTTCAGAGAAAGGGCAGCTGACTTAAAAGGTGTTATCAGAAGGTGGGAGACAACTTCATGCAATTGCATCAACACCCTGTCGTGCATGTTCTGAATGAATTCAGGCAGCAAGGGTAGGTGAAACTCTAGAACTTAGTTCTGGCGAGTCAGATCCAACTCTGTCCTAGAATGAGGTGTTTCAATCTTGGCTTTACTACATCCCCCACAATGTCTTTGGATAAGCCTATTTCTATCACTATTTGTTTCTGAATTGTGATTCAGAGTGAAATCACCATTAGTTAGAGTAGCGAGGGCCTTTTCCTTAATGCAGTGCAAATATGCCATTCCATCTCAGCTCTGATGGAACTGGTAGGAACACTAGTCTTTCTTTTGCCAGTTTAAAAGGCTTGTGTTTTCTGCATCACTGCTCTTCAACCTTGGGTGCCCAGATATTGTTTATTTATTATTTGATTTATATCTCGCCCTTCCTCCCAGCAGGAGCCCAGGGCGGCAACTCAACTCCCATCCTCTCAGCCAATTATCAGGTATGATGGAAGTTGTAGTCAAACATCTGGGGATCCAAGGATTTAAGAATACTGTTCTATATGCTGCATACGCACTGGCTTTGCCAGAGTGTGTATTTTCACCTAATCCAATTTCTTCTCCGCACTTAGAGCTCAGCTGAATTTATTAAAAGAAAACCTAACAAAATGTTCAAGGCTTTAGGCCAGGGATACAGAGCCTGGTGTCCTTCAGATGTTTTGAACAGAGCTTGGAAAGTTACTTTTTTGAACTACAACTCCCATCAGCCCAATCCAGTGGCCATGCTGGCTGGGGCTGATGGGAGTTGTAGTTCAAAAAAGTAACTTTTCCAAGCTCTGGTTTTGAACTACAGTTCCAATCAGCTCCAGTTAACATGGCCAGTGGTCAAGGATGATGGACAGTGTAGTCCATCCAGCAACATCTAGAGAGCCATGGATTCCCCATCCCTGCTTCAGGCACTATCTGAAAATAACAAATCAAAACTATCTGTTTGCATGCATGTGTGATTAATACATTGATTGCCACTTATTGGGCCTAAGGCACAGAAAGCCTTACTCGCTCAATTTACACTTTTAGATATTGGCCACTTCCAAACAACAATCCTAAAGGAGTATTTCTTGTTCTTTCTTTCACCACCCTACCAAGACTATGGAATCTTTGCACATTCCTTTTTTTTAAAGGGACGGTCAGGTCCTGTTCCAAGTCAATCTCACCAATGAAAATATCTTGCTGGAATTCTCAACATAGGTAACTGGCTCTTGGTTGTTGCCATCACACATGATGGCATACCCTACTTGCAATTAAGTAGTTCCACATACTCTGTGCATTTCAGAATGCTTCTGAAGTCTAACAATACATGCACTTGCCACAGAGCCTGTTGAGTGTGTTACACATTCTGACAAGGTACTTTTGAATGCAGGAATTTCTCCTGTGGTGCTGACATTTTGATGCCATTGGCTTGTTGCTATTTTGATTAGTTTTTATTTCTTACTGAGATGTGTGTCTTGGTAATCTTTGTTGGGGGCTTCTCAAAAGGGGTCCACTATGTGGGAGGATATTCACTAAGACATTTATACAAATAAAGGAGCTTCTTGCGGGACATAACATTTGATATAGGGAAACAGTTTTGAGATATCCGACTGTATCCTTTTATTTTCCTAGAATAGGTTTTAGAGCACCACCTTCTGGAGAATGTCAGTGATGCACAGTGCAGCCACCTGCTTATAGAACAACAAACTCTAAAAGATAAATAGTACTAAACTGCAGAATTTCAGTTCAGTTTTCTCTTTTATAAATCTAAAACAGACTGGACTCAACAGAGAAAGCAGCATTAGAAGCCAGTCACTAAGCAGGTGCAATCATGACCCAGAAACCGCCTTTTAACAGGCTTATAGTGTAATCCCATGCATCTCTACTTAGGAGTTAAATCCCACTGAGTCCAATGAGACTTACTTTCAGGTAAGTATATATGGAATTTCAGCCTTAGTGAGCCCTTGCTCACTGTTAACTATTGGGTTGCTTCTAGTTTAAGATAATTTATAGCTTGTACAAAGAAAAAGAAAGCCAAGAATATGAAAGTGTCCAAAGGGAAAATGGATCAGTCAGAGAAATGCTAGCTAAGCAGATGAGTGAGGAGGCCCTGACAAACTCTCAGAATAGCAATTGAGCCCCTTTTGACCAAGGAAAGGAATAGCACTTGGACAAAAGGCAGAGCTGCTGGATTGCCCCTGACCCTAAGCCAGAGAAGGTCATGGGGAAAGCCTTCTCCAAGAATTTACAGAATGAGACCTGGGACTTTGGTATGAACAAACAGCTTGCATAAGGGACCACAACGTTTTTCCTTCTCCCTTGAACCCTGCAACAAGTCCCTCCATGAATCCAAAATAGCAAGAGCAGTCAAACAAATCAGGATGAGAAATGGAGGGCTGTGGGTCAGATGGCAGAGCTGCATAGACAGAGTTGTGGAGTAGTGACAGAAGTAGTGAGATACGGCAACAGCAGGGCGTGCTACAGCTCTGAAGGTCAAATTGGTAAAGACACCTGCTGCAACATTAAAACACACACTAGCCCTACCCTTTCTCTTTTTTATTGGTATACCAACAGGCTGCTATTCTACGAAGAACTCTGCTGCAGAGAGAAAAATCAGCTACACTTTCCATCAGCTTGTTGCAGTGATTCAGGCACTTATTTACTTGATCTCTGTCCCAAAGTGCTTAGAGTCCAAGCCCAATGGGCAGGGGAGAATGATGGGATAATTGAACCTCTATAATACCCTTATGAAAGAAGTAGATTTGTTGTAGTCCTCCCTTCCACAGAAGAGCAAAAGGTAGCAAAACACCACCACTTCAATTATTTAACAGTTTAATATTTACACCCCACTTTTCTAACACATGTTGCTCTCACGGTTTGCTCTTTTCAGACTTCTTAACTCTGAATACTGCTTACCATGAAAACCCTATTCATAGGGTCACCATAAGTCAGAATCTACTTGAAGGCAGTACATTTACATTTAACTAGGCCCACAAAAATGTATGTCACAATCCTAACAATTTCAGAACTTCCACATAAATTCTTAAGACACATGGACTGACTGCAGTCGTTGGGTAAAAGTCTCCTAAATGTTAATGAACTGAATCTAGAACTTATAAGTACAGCGATATGAACAGCCTCTCCTGTCAGCTAATGCCCTTAGTACGCATAAGATAAATCCAAGGCTAAAATTAATCCTTTCCCCTAAATATTGAAGAAAAAAGAAATTCCTAAAATGTGCAGCTGCATTGTGCACGGAACAGAAAAGAATGAAACCATAGGCCAGACTCTCCAAGGCATTTATTTGCATTTATACAAAGGGGAATACACATGGTATTAAATATATGTATGTACATACAAATCTGAACTTTTTAAAAAAAACATAACCTCCAATAAAACAAGGTTGGACAGTTAGAGCTCACTGCCCATGCTAAACCTTGGGGTTTAACCACCAGTTTCTTAACTGATTTGATCACAATCCTGGGAAAGCATAAGCAAATAGATGTGTTTGCTATATCAGGGAAGAGCAAACCAAGCACTTTAGAAAGATAGGACCTTGGTTCTCTCAAAGAGTCACTTTGCATTCAGAGCCAGAAGCGGCCACTTGCTCATGGGGTGATGCAGAACACCTCAGTAGTCTTGCAACAAAAACCATGGAATATTTGGGACTCAAAGCAGGAGCTAAAAGACTGTTTGGCATAATCCTGAGTATCTGCACCGTGTTTGTGCAGTCCTGTAACCAATAAGATATATCTTCATCTCCTCCTACCTTTACTTGGTTTTGAGTCTAGATAGGTCCTTTGCATGGTAGACCCTGAATTAATATTTTCTAGCAAGGATGATGGGTCCCTTTACTCTCTTCTAGTGTAGTTCAGAGAATACCCAGCATGGGGTAAGAACATTACTGCCGATGTTGCACAGCAGTAAGATAGAGGCTCCTTTTCTACACACCTTAATATTACCACAGACCAAGCCAAGTCTTTCCTGGGCAACTTGCTATCCTCTGACTTTTCTCCAAGTCCCAGGTGAGTTAGGAGACATTTGATAGCAGGACAAGAGGTCCTAGTCCAAGCACCCTTATGGACTAAAAGAGAAGAATCAGCTAACACCATTGGTGTTGAAAAGGGACAATTATAGAAGCAGCTCACGGAGAAAGTTGCCTTAAAAGGAGATCCCATGGCTCAATACAGGCTGCACCACCCCCACACCTGGCCATGCCACATCTTCACGATGACACTTTCAGGAAGCTATCTATTGGAGTTCTTTGGTATCATGGGATCCATGTCAACAACAGCAGTGGATAGACGAGTTGTCTATTTCCAGCCAGAAGTTACTGGATTGTAGATTACTCCAGAGGAGCCTGAATCATCTGGATTTTTTGACACTAAGCAGAATACACTTTTCCCTTTTTAAAACAGCCCTTTTGCTACCTGATGAAAAGCCTGGCATCGAGGCCAGCCTGGGAGATTTCACTCCCACTCTGTTGAATCCTCAGCGCTGAAAGGGGCGCCGCACTTTTTTCCGCCGTTTCTGCTTCGAATCTCCTTTCTGGGAAGTACTGTCCACCTTTGATGAAGGGGCAGGAGGGGTTGGCACTCCCCCTGCAGATGGTGGTTGGGGTGTACTGAAAAAGTTCCCATTTGGCATTTGTCCAGGGTTCCCTTGGAAGATACGGTTGAAGAAGTCCTGCAGTTCTGCAGCTGAAGCAGGGCTGCCATCCGAAGCAGCTCTTTCGAAGGGGATGGGGAGAGCAAAGAAGATGATCAGATCCAGCTCTTACAGCAGACAGATATTGCGCTTAACAGTGAAGCAGGAGGTGGAAGGGAGGCTTTAGAGCTCCCAACTGTGGTAGAATTCTATTCATCATGTGGAAAAGGTGACCAATTTCTCTACAATTTAAAGGTTTATTGTTATAAACCGCCCAGAGAGCTTTGGCTATGGGGCGGTATACAAATGCAATAAATAAATAAATAAATAAAATGGGACCTGTTTCTATACAGGTTAGAAGGATTTTAGGTCAAGAGTTTGGACTCTAGGTACAAAGTACTCTACATGCAGATTGGTGTACTGCCTTAAGCCCAAGGAATCTTAAGGTGTATCAGTCAAACTATTGAAAAAGGAAGCAAGGCCAGAGCTAGTACCACTCATCCACAAGAGTTAGAGGGAAGTTACCGGTAATCCTTTGTGACTGTGACTACCCAGTAGAAGGTGGTGGCTGGAATGAAATCCTATTCTAAATTCTAATGAACTGGGGGATGAATGAGTGGTCCTAGATTCACAGCTGCAGAGAGAGAGTAAACTGAACACTCGTCTGCTAAATATTTAAAACTAAAAGGAGTTGTTCACTATGCACGTGGGTGCCGGCGCACATAGGCTGTTTTAGCACAGCCACCACTGGAAAGTCCTGTTGTGTACAGGACATCAGAACCCAGATCTTCAAGAATTTCTATGCAGAAGAGCTTTGATATGCACCTATCACTCCCCCATTTATTTCAATGTAAAGAGCAGGGCCATACATATGGGAATCCTCACACACAAAAGATACCCAGAATGTACATAAATGTCTGGATCGCAGTGCACAGAGCCTAAAAGCACTTCAGAACTTAAGAAAGGATCCATCTCTGCATAGACAAGGGGGCAGAACATTTTTTAAGGGAACATCATTTAGCACTAACCTCTGACGTCCTCCAGAGCCCCTTGATCCAAAGGATATGTGATATGGAACCCGGTGTGTGTCTGGGGAGATTCCCACTCGCTGGCAGCCAGCCCATTCTGCACATAAAGGGGGGGGAGAAACAAGTGATGAGGTAGTAAGAGATATCTGCCTCTAAAGGAAAGCAGAAATGCTCTTAGAATCCCTCGACAGCAATTGCAACCTCTGTAGTAGCATGTTTTATCATTCATAGGGCACAAAGTCCCAGTATTTTAAAATCCTTCTCTTCTTTAACTCCTTTTAGGGTTAAAGTTATTACCCTGTTTTGAATGTATTTGCTTGCAACAAGCATGTTTGCCACACAAAAGGTGGAGCTGTCCAGATTTGCCTTAAGGTTCAACAATCTACACAGCATACTGCCCACGCTAAATAGTCTAAGAAGTGCCTATTAAGACCTTAGCATCTATTCTCTGAATGGCAAGTATCCAGATTTGGGGGGGGGGAAGAGAGAGGAGAGTTCTAAAATCCCATTTAACCACCTTTCACTTCCTTTTTCCCTTGAGCAGCAGTGTGGTGCCATTACCTGTGATGTCATAAACTTTTCCATCCATCATGGCAAAATATGTGATCTTCAGCCCTAGCATGCTGGATTCAGCCCAGAAGTCACCCTCCTCAGCCGCATGAAGCTTACTACATTCTGCACAGTAGCGGGCATTCAATGCGTCACGATCCATCTCAAACCGCCTGCAGCAGCAAAGAATTGATCAAAGCCCAGACAGCAGAGATGTGCATGTTTGATGTACTAGAATTTGACTTAACTCTATCCTCACCATGCAAGTTTCCTTCATTCCAAAGGAGACTGGTAGATTCTTCATCCAAAAATGGATTACACAAAAGTAAATGCTATGCTCAAAACAAGTTACAGTCATTTGTATATCATCTCAGGTAATGGGTTGGAGGACCGAAAGGAAAGGAAAAACATGGAGATTGGGGTCATACAGCCAGCAGAATTAGTACCCGTATAAGAGGGAGTGGTACATACTAGAGCCTCACCTCTCCAAACTGCTGGAAACCCTGCCCAGCTGCTTTTTTGTGTGTCTTAGCTTCTCCAGCTACTGCCCACATTTCCAAACTATTCCATGCATGCTTAGAAGCATTTTTCTTAAATAAAGAGAGTGAAGGCTCAATTCTCAGGATACCAACTTTAAACCACATACCAGATTTTGTGTTCAGATAGTGAAGCTACAACAGCATGAAATACACCAAGCTCTGGCTAGAAGAGTTTAAAGAGCGGATGACAAACAACTGGCTTGGACTTCCCAGAAAGAGAGGCATCCCACCCACCAAGTGCCAAGAGAACTCTTGGGAGGGGGGAGGAGAGAGAGAAAGAGCTCTGTCCTCTGGTGCCATCCTCATAAGAGCACATGACACAAAATCAGGGCTTGGATGCAGCCTTTCTGCCACATAGCTTTGTTTTGAAACAATGCCCAGCAAGAGTTGGGATGCTGCACATTCTAGAAAAACAGACATGCTCATGCTATTACTTCTTCCAGCCTGGCATAATGGTGGCAACCACTGAGGAGCTAATGGCAGCTGACCACTTACTTGTGCTTCCCCTGGCACTTGTTACACATCATTGTGTTCATGGCTTCTTTTAGGTCATCCTGAAGTTTGGAGAGGAACTCGTTCATTGATTTGGTCAGCTCTGTTTCTGCCATCCGCTTGCTGAAAATAAAAAACAAGGGAAATCATAAGCCAGTAATGCCAATACAAGAAAGCAGCCTGGAAAGTGCCAGACAAAGGCTATAATACTCTACCCAAACGCTCGAAATCAATAGAACTTACTTCCAAATAACCACAACTAGGATAAGGCTGTAACAAATAAATGCCATATACTGAAGCAATACCAGCCCCACCTACTCTGTTTCCTGTACTGTGCATCTATTTACCCTGGTGAATTCAAAGGTCCTCCTCCCATGTTCTGCTAACTCCATACCTGGAACCTTCAATTATGTAGATAGCATGGTCATTCTGCTTTCTCATATTGGAAAATCTACCAGTATTTTAAACTCAGTCACAAGTGGGAACACTTCCTTGTCATGGCAAGGCAATTGAATTCATTGCCTGACATATGGGGAACTTGATTCGAGCTCAGTATAGTGTACCCAGTGGGCAAAATGTTACCTGAGCCATTTTCAGATACTCCCTAACACAACAAACACATGATGATTATTTCAGCCTTGCTTTTGATACAACTCCATGTAATAGTGTATATATTGTTCTCTGTATCCAATTTCTCATGTGATGACAGGAATGGCTGTGAGTTTTATTTAAATCCTGCTGCTATTCCTGAGAGACTCTGAAGATCCAGGTTCAACTCGATGAAACCATGCCACTCAACATCCTCCAATAAAACATACTAGGCTCTGGAGGACTCTACAGTGGACCAATAAGGACAACTGCCCAAGAACTGACAATACTCTAGCTAGACCTTGGACTGTTCCTGGCTAGGTAGCGGGTGGATCTGAGATGTCAGATCTTAATAGGGATGTCACCTAATTAAAGATACCTTAACCAATTTGTCTACTACAATTCATATTTTTAACCTGCTAATCAATTGATTACATCTGCATACAAGAAAAATAGTTGTAAAAAAGCATACTTTGTTTTTTGATGATGCACAGCAAGCATCATCTTAGAAGAGGCATTTCCTCCCTTTCTCTCTCATACGGTGGGGGGGGAAGAGAATGCCTCTTCTAATATGGTGCCTACTATCATCATTTTTTAATAAAATTGTATTAAAAATAATCAAATTTTCAGCTCAGAACATAATTTGGACCCTTATCTCCAGCACGCTCCATTTATACTCTCTGCAGTGCCTTTCCACAATTGCTAGGTGGAGAAGGGATTAGATTCTTTCTAATAAGGTTTGGATACATTCCTTTACTATAATTCACAAAGAGACATAATGACAATACACATCTTAAGAAAGAGGACAAGGAGCTACTACAGTATTGGCTTCTACCTCCAAAGACAGAAGGAGAGGTCAATACAATGAATAGTTAGATACACAAGCTCTTTTTCAAAAATCATGTATTCCAAGTATCTTTATCCAGCTGTGAATATTTGTGCTCCTGAACACATTAACAGAATGTAATAGAGGCACTTACTCCTGCATAAGCCTCAAAGGGGCACTCAATAAAGCCTGCCTTGGCTGTATGGAGGCAGATTAACTATTTGTGGGAGAGTTATTAATTCAAGAGGATTATTTCCCATGCTTCCATTGTGTTTCCAGGGCAGCATTTTAAAACAGCTGGAACTATTAGTCCCTCTCACCACAGGGTGAGCCAATGCTCATGGCCCTATTTGCAATGCATCTTTTCCTATTAAATATGGTCTCCACTTCAAGAGCTGCCCTCTATGCACCCTCCCATTCCACAGCTAAGACTTCATGGACCTGGTATCACCCTCATTCCGAAAACATCAAATGAGCAAATGGATTTCAACCCACTCACATTTCATATTCCTTCCTCCTCTCAGGATTGCTGACAATATCCCAGGCTGCCCGCAGTACCTTGAAAGCCTCCTCTGCCCGTGGATGCTTATTCTTGTCTGGGTGAACCTGTGTAACACCCATCCCATCCCAGAAATCAACAAGGTCAGAAGTTGTTTGTATTGGGGTGTTAATAGTATCTAGAATTTTCAGCCCTTCAGAAAAGTATAAAATACATGTTATCTCAGTCATCCTAACAGTCATCCTATAACATAGGCTAGCATTATCATCTACATACCCCATATGGATGATTCTGGGGCTTAAGCAGAACAGGAGTGGTAGAAACTTGAACAGGGACTTCCAGTTGATAATACCAGTATGTTTTGTGTTCAGAGAAGAGGAACATGCTTCCTCCAAGGTGGCCTCACCCCATCACAACAGGGAAGAAACAAGATACAGCTGCATGCTATCAAAAGCAGTTGCAATCACAAAGGAGGCCAGCCTGCCTAGTCAGTGAGACAGGGCAGCAGATCCCAGTGAAGGTGGGTCTGAACTCTTGGACCACTATGTGTCTGGCCATGGTCCCGCACCAGTACTGTACGCTACTGCAGTTCATTTGCCCTTTTTTCCCCTCATGTTGGGATGAGTGAAAGGGGGCAAAGAAGAGATCTGCATTCATCTTAAATGTTCAGGCTGGAATTTTCCAGCTCTAGAAACTAGATAATGCCTTAAGGTGTTAAGATTTCTAAATCAAGACAGGTTCAACCTGGCTTCCCAGCAGACTGTTGCTTGATACCCCAAGTAGAAAAACTGGCTTGAACAATCCAGTTGCTGACAGTGACAATGCTGGCCTGATAACCAAACGGACTAGCAAAACTATGTCCCTCCAAGTAATACAATAATTCCAAGGTCACTAGGGTGGGCAGTAATATACGAGATGAAGCTACACCTACAAGTGAGACACTGTTAAAGAACTGACTGAATAATAGCATCTGACCCTCCCCCCCCCACTCCACACAAACCCACATTAAGCAGTGGACTGTGCCAACCAGATACAGAGGTTCAGCCTATACTGCTGCACCTAGAGCAATACTAGCAGTAGCTTTGCAAATACATGTAGCAAACACAGCTGCATTTGCGAGTTGCAAACATTCACCAGCACAAAGCAATAGAGAAATATGAAGGCACCTCTCAAACTGAGGCTCTTTCCCCTCTGAGGTTCAAGAGGCCTCCTCCAATTCAAAAGGCATGTGCTCACCAGAACTGCCAAGTGTCGGTAGGCTCTCTTCAACTCAGCATCCGATGCCGTTGCCTCCAAGCCCAAGACCTGGAAAGGATTGAGCTCTTCTTCAGGAGTATGTGCCATAGCCAGCAAGCGTGCCACCTCTTCACCAGGCTGATATGGCCCAGGCCCACCAGGAGACCCATTGTAAGCAGTGTCCCCTGGCTGGCTGGTCCTTAATCCTTTGGGTATCCAAAGGACGGTGTGCCACTTAAGCAGCAGGCCTGCCACCCACTTGCAAGTCCTGCTTTCTTTAAAGAGGGCCCAAACTTGGGGCAGGTCAATGGCTGAGAGAAGCCAGGCTCCATGGCTGGTACGGGCCAATTGACCCAAGACACTGAACAGGGCTGCTTTGGAAACCCGCCAGCAGAGTCTCAGGCTACCCAGGAGAAGCATGAGCACCAGAAAGAGTACAGCACATAGCATCTTGAGCAGGTGATAAGCCACACTAACCCAGGAGCCCAGCTGCCGCGTCAGTTTCCTGCAGCCCAGCCTTGCATACTGGATCCAAGCCTGCATGCTAGTTCGGATGGTGTCTAGATCACGTGGGCTTAAGGAGCAGCAAGAGTACAATAGCTTTCCCCCAGCTTCCACACCCTCACCACACCTGTGGGTGACCTGCACAATGAGGCTGATAAAGAGTTTGAAGCAGGAGACACAGAATGAGGCCAACCCTTCCAGATGCTTGAGCAGTTCAGCTCGGATGTCATGGTGCCGCCCGCCATCACTCCTCTTTCTCGTCTGCCTGTATTTCCCCCCCGATAGTGCAAAACGCCCTTCACCCTTATCTTTAGCAGCGGAACGGTGTCTTTGCTGCCGGGCAACTTTTCTTCCTGCAGGAGCCCGAGTGCAGTCAGGAAGCTCCTCCTTGGACTTTGAAGCTGTGTCATCTTCAACATCTTCCTGGTCTTGTGGTAACTTTGATGTGTCCTTCTCCTTGGAGGCTGAAGGCCAGTGGTGGCAAGTGAAACCACACAAGTCATGCCCTTTCTCTGAATAAGTTGCAGAGAGATCAGAGGTTTCTCCTTGACAATGACAAGAGCCCGCTCCATTGCCAGGGGCATTGTAGCCAGTAAAGTGCAAGCCGCCATTATCTTGATCACACCTTCGATTCCAAGCAATTTCAGTCTCCCTCACACCTTCCTCCCCACTCAGAATTTCAGTCTTTTCAGGAGCCAGCTCACAAGCCTCAGTTGCTTCCAAAACTAATACCTCTTTCCTGGGGCAGACTTTGCAACTGCCACACTCTTGGGAGATCTGGCCACCAATGAACATGTTGCTTCCTGCATCCATACCATCTGAGAAAGAGCACTCACTAGCCACACAAGGGCTGCCAGTGCCCAGAAGAGTCCTGGCCAAATCAGGGCAATCTGGCTTGCATTCACACAGATTTCCAGTCTCAGACCCAATATCCTCCATGGTGTCTGGATTCCAGGACTACTCTAGTCTTGTCGATTAAGTTACAGCCATCATCAATCCTTCTGTCTGCAAAATAACCAGATAGATTTAAATCCAGATTATAATTTAAAAACCACGGCACCCACCCCAAATCCTCTTTGCTGGCTGGACTTCTGTCCCACGATAGTCTCATCTCAGCACTCTCCCTGCTCCCCCCCCCCGCCGTTATAATGGTTAACAAAAAGCTAAATCCCTGAAGCCCACTTCAAGGACTGGAGAAAGGAGAGAGAAAAGTGGAAGCCGTTCCATGCTTTGGGCGGGGGGAGGTGGAAAATGTAGTCCCTCAAACAAGGGAACAGAAGACACGAATGAAGGCGAGAGGGGGAGCTTACCTGGTCCTGTTGCCCTGGCAACGAGAGGGGGCGCTACCGCTCCTTCTTCCTGCCCCCTCACTCCTTCTCTCCGCAAGCCTCCACTTCCGCCTTCCGCCCGCCTATGTGTAACGCCACTTTCTGCCTTCTACGTCCGGGTCAAGGGGAAAGGCAGCAGGGGGCCAGTGCTGTTATAACGTCATTACCCGTCTGGCCTAATTTTTTTTTTAAAGGTCCAAACGCAAAATTGTGGTCAGGCTGCTGATCAGGTCCGCCATCCACCCAGCGTTATCCGCGCCTCCCTGACTCTTCCCATCTACCCCCGAATTAGAGGGAGGTTAACGCCTGTCGCCTGGTTGCCTTGGACAGATCAGGCGACGGGAGATGCTGGGACTGTTGGCTGGCTTCTGTCCTGGGCTCCTGCACTGACCAAATAGGTTCTGGTCAGTCTTATCCAGGGAAGGTGGGCAAACTCCAGGCTTGCCGGATCTAATTGTTTCTCCCTAGAACTCACCGAAAATCTACCAGCCATAATCAGGTGCAAATGAGATACAGTTAGAATAAAAGACAGGGTGCCTCTGAGGCTGCACATGCTGAGCCTAGGAATTTGTTTTCAATAGGAGAACTTAAACTGAGTCCACAGTCCTTTCATACACAAGTACGCATGTAATTAGCTTTTCTTCTTCTAGGACAGTAGCCTAATTTAGGTGGGGAAAGTCTTGTTGTTATTGTTGTTTAACAATCGGACGGGGTGTAGTCGTCCAGGGTCTTAGGAGGTTTTAAACCCCTTACTTTTTTGGGGAGCTGGGCCCTATGTTTGCAGCATCCTACGAGCCAATCAGCATGAAAGGGGAGTGTTAATCACTGAGAAGAGTCTTCCAACATGCTTCCTTGTCTTTTTCTGTTGCCTGGAGCCACTCAGAGTGAAAGAAGGTGAGTCAACCACTGAGAATACTCTTTCCAGTAGCCAACGCTCCCCCCTTTCATGCTTATTGGCTCCCAGGGAAATTTGTCGTGGGAGAAGGCATTAACAGGGCTCTCATTCTCAACTCAGCAGCAAAAAGGGGTGTGTGTGTGGCTGTGATGGACTATTATGAAGGGACCCTGCACTTTTCAGTTTGCCACCACACTACTGGGAGTCAGAAACCATTCCCAATCTATAACAAACCACTCAGAGAACTAGCAGTCAATCTAGCTTCTATCCATCCCTGATCTTATCTATCATCTCCAAGACAGCAAGAACTCAATAGCTCATGGTTTTGAATAAACATACATCAGATCTGGCTGCAAGTTTGCTTTTAGTCTGGACTGAATCTATAGAAATAGAGGTGACCAAGGCTCAATTGTCCCTCAAAGCCATGCATCTTAATCCTAGGAGTGTAGGGAATGGCTGTCATACCGCAGTGAATGCAATACGTTGCAAATAGTAAAAGGCACCTTTAGACAATGAAAACCTCCAGATAATAAAATTGCAGACTAGGTCATGGGGCTGGCATGTAAAGTACTGCTGAATGAACTAAACTTGCTTGCTAAATACAGTGGTTCCATGACAAATGGCTCAGTGTGGAAAGAGTTCCCTGAAGGTAAAGGTTTGAATTCCACTGTGATCAATCAAAGTAAACCACTTTAAAATTAACACTTGCAAAGCCTGAGGTGTTGGATCAAAACCTGAGTTACTAAATCAACACTCCCTGTAAGACCATAACTCCATGGTTAGCAAGCTAATTTCATTTTGTGCATTGAAGGAACTGGGCTTCAATCCACAAAAGTTGGTTGTTGTTGTTGTTGTTATGTGCCTTCAAGTCGATTACAACTTATGGCAACCCTATGAATCAGTGACCTCCAAGAGCATCTGTCATGAACCACCCTCTTCAGATCTTGTAAGTTCAAGTCTGTGGCTTCCTTTATGGAATCAGTACATCTCTTGTTTGGCCTTCCTCTGCTTCTAGTCCCTTCTGTTTTGCCCAGCATTATTGTCTTTTCTAGTGAATCATGTCTTCTCATGATGTGTCCAAAGTATGATAACCTCAGTTTCATCATTTTGGCTTCTAGTGACAGTTCTGGTTTAATTTGTTCTAACACCCAATTATTTGTCTTTTTGCAGTCCATGGTATGCACAAAGCTCTCCTCCAACTCCACATCAAATGAGTTGGTTTTTCTCTTATACGCTTTTTTCACTGTCCATACGTAGAGATCGGGAATACCATGGTCTGAATGATCCTGACTTTAGTGTTCAGTGATACATCTTTGCATTTGAGGACCTTTTCTAGTTCTCTCATAGCTGTCCTCCCCAGTCCTAGCCTTCTGATTTCTTGACTATTGTCTCCATTTTAGTTAATGACTGTGCCGAGGTATTGATAATCCTTGACAAGTTCAATGTCCTTGTTGTCAACTTTAAAGTTACATAAATCTTCTGTTGTCATGACTTTAGTCTTTTTGACATTCAGCTGTAGTCCTGCTTTTGTGCTTTCCTCTTTAACTTTCATCAGCATTTGTTTCAAATCATTACTGGTTTCTGCTAGTAGTATGATATCGTCTGCATATCTTAAATTATTTATATTTCTCCCTCCAGTTTTCACACCTCCTTCATCTTGGTCCAATCCCGCTTTCCGTATGATATGTTCTGCGTATAGATTAAACAAATAGTGTGATAAAATACACCCCTGTCTCACACCCTTTCCGATGGGGAACCAATCGGTTTCTCCATATTCTGTCCATACAATAGCCTCTTGTCCAGAGTATAGGTTGCGCATCAAAACAATCAGATGCTGCGGCACCCCCACTTCTTTTAAAGTATTCCATAGTTTTTCATAATCTATACTGTCAGAGGCTTAAACAAAAGATTATGCTACAGTAAATCTGTTAAGTCTTCAGGGTGCCACAAGATTCCGTTTTGAATTTATGATAAGAAAGGCATTCACTGATAGAGATCAGATGTTTAAAACAGCAGACAAAGTCCCTGAAGCAGAGCAATGAGTCATTGTAATGTTTTTGCTTTTTAGCATACAATTTGAAGTAAGAACTGAATTATTTTAAACATCAATCTACAACTATCCAAATTTTCTTGACTTGGACTTTACAATGCATGAAGAAATTGAGATTCCACGATTAAAAGAAAGAAGCAAGCAGGGCAATTCTATAACTTCAGTATACTGGAGTAACACTTATGCTGCTGCAACATCAACATAATTTACAGCACAATCGTAAACATACCTGTTCAGAAGTCCTATTAAATTCAATGGGGCTTCCCCTCTGGTAAGTGGAGTTAGGATAGCACTATGTTATACTCATCCAGAAGTTGAGGAGAAGAAAAACACCACTACAAAAAGTAGAAAATTGAGACTTCCTTCCATAGACTTCTTTTCAATGAAACATGCAAAGGACTGGGCTGCAAGAGCACTTTCCTGATTATTATTATACTGAGATCATACAACAAAGACATGCAGATATTGGTTATGGAACTCCCTTCCTCTGGATATGTGCCTAGAGCCTGAATATCATTTGGAAGAGCTTGAAGATCTTTTCATTGGAACTGGCTTTTACCCAGTCCTAAGTCCTAAAGCCCATTCAGTTTTAGAGGGAAATTGGTGCTTCAGGAAAAATATCTCATTCAAAGCTGCAAATACTAAAGTAAAGGTTTTCAAACCAAGTTCCAGTTTTCACCAGCAGAGGACAATTCATATCCTTTATCAACTCCCCTTGTGTTATCATTCAAGAGAGGCAACAGCTGGTAGATATAGATTGTTGAAAGGAAATTGGCATGGACGTGTCCTGGCTGGCATCGTGGCATCTGAGGAATGAGTTGGTCCTGCAAAGCCCATGGTTTATCCAGTAACTTGAGGAAGCACAAACTCACTGAGAATGCAGATCCAGTGATTTGGGAATCTGTAGAAGCAGCTTGGATATTTGGCTGCCTTTGTGGATGAAGGAACAACATTTCTTCTCTTTTGGACACAGATCTTCCCTAGTGCAGTTCTGTTTGGGGTTTCATTAGATTCAGCCAGGTGTGTTTTCTCCATCCCCCAGACAACCCACTTCCTTCCACGTGTTGGAGTTTTCACAGCATGTTGAATCTAGGACACAGCAGGATTCATCATTAATTTGAGTAAGCTATAGGTCCTATAGTATAGGGTTCAGCCTTATTGTAACTAAAATTTTAAGATTTTAACAGCCTAGAAAAGCTGATTGCACTGGGTGGTTGGGGACCTTGCAGATGGGAACCATCAGGTTAGGTTTCCAAAGTAAAATTCACCCTGGCCTTAGAATCATAGAATAGTAGAGTTGGAACGGACCTATAAGGCCATTGAGTCCAATCCCCTACTCGGTGCAGGAATCCAACTTAAAACACACCCAACAGATGGCTGTCCAGCTTCCTCTTGAATGCCTCCTTAGGACATTGTTCTCTTACCTTCCTACGCCATGATCTATTCCTGAGCTTAATTGATGAAGTATTAGCTATCCTCAATCTTTGTTGTACCATTTGTGTTTGGTAAGGCAAAATACACTTGAAAAGATCATTCACAAGTTCATCTTGAATTAAGTATATTCCCATAATACATTTTGCCAATCTTTGTTCACACAATCAGATGACGTAAATAGACTGTTCAGATAATCACAACCAGAAACTAAACGAAAGTGTTTAACAGTGCAATCCTATACATGCCTACTCACAAGTAAGTCCCATTCAGTTCAGTTCAATAAGACTTATAGGTAAACAGACATAGGATTACAGCCTAAAATGTTGTTAGTCTCATTACTAATAGAGCAATCCTAATTACGCCCGCTCAGAAGTAAGATCTATTGAATTCAATGAGGCTAACTCCCAGGTAAGAGGGGACAGGATTGCAGCCTTAGCCTGAAATCAAAACTGCAGAGACTGCGCTGATTGGAAAGTTATTCAGGAAAAAAACCCTTGCTTATATCAACCACTGAATGAATTTCTGGCCAATTAATGATTTGAGAATGGCAGTGAAATGTAAGTGTTACAAACTGGGTTATTCCACTTTTTTTTCAAAATAAATTATAAACATAACCAACAAAATAACCCTAAATACTACACTATGTAGATCATAATAATTACAACCTGGGTTGTAATAGTTCTATTCAGTTTACTGCATAATAGCCAACCAGGCTTTTTGCATATATACAAAACAAAAAACAGAGAACAGATTAAAAACCAATAGTTAGAAAGAAAATAAGATGAATAAATTATATAAACATACTAAAATACCGCAAAAGTTAAATCTAGTTATAATGAAAAGTTCTAGGAGCATATATTATTATGAGGGGAAATAACTGCTTTCCTTCTCTCTAAGGCTAGTTTAGCACCCCAGTATGTCCCACAGAAATGTGTTTGTGCCAATAAAAATACAGTTTTGTTTTAAAAAGTATTATCTTCAATTCCAGCAAAACGGGGGTCAAGATATCAAGTTCTTAAGTCTAGATATAATGGACAGAAAGTGAACCAAGTCTTCTACCTTCCAACAACTAGTGGGACAAGATCTGCTCATCTTACATTGGCCATTATAGCACCCCTTGACCTCCAGCAGCTGCAGAGTAGTTAATCCACATTTAGTTATAATGCCATGTGGGCAAATAAAAGCCACATATAAGGACAATTTTCCAAGGGAAACAGTAAAATATTTGTACAGTGTATTAGAGCAACTGTCACTCACTAGTGCTGTAGTAGCCTAGAAGTCAACATCAGTTAAACACCTTGTGACTTCCAAACGAGCACCTTTATCTGTCTATTTATATTCTTCCCAATAGGAGCCCAGGGTGGCACTAAAGCCCCTTGTAATCAAGTAGCCCACTGAGAAGCCCAAATCAGAAATAATTTGGTGAATTTGGGGTACCCTTGAGTCTGGTCCCATATCTTTATATGTCCTTAAGGAGGGAGGCCTGTGGAAAGAGACACACTTATTGTGTGCCACTTTCAGTGCATCTCCATTGTTTTCTGAAAATGGGGGTACACAATGCTAGTCAAACCACTTTTTACTCTAAAACCTGATCAGATCAGCTTGAGTGCGGTTTCTTTTTAATTCAGCTTTGGACAGATTGGTAGATCAACCCATTGCCAGAGC
Organism: Rhineura floridana; assembly: GCF_030035675.1. Lineage (NCBI taxonomy): Eukaryota > Metazoa > Chordata > Lepidosauria > Squamata > Rhineuridae > Rhineura > Rhineura floridana. The sequence continues at coordinate 40,332,777 of NC_084482.1, forward strand.
TTGGAAGATTCCTTTTAAAAAGTGAATGAATGAATGAATTGAGTTTATTACGGTCACAGACCAATAAAACATTAACATACAAATATATAGAAAATTAAGAAACAATATGAATGAGGAAAACTTAAAACCATAAAAATACCTATATAATTCCTAGAAATTTTAACTGTGAAGTTAGAATTTTTCTGATATTAATAATTATAGCACAATATTTAGCTACCGATTCAGTTACATGTACTAGTTGGTCAGCAAGAAGATATTTAACATAAAAGGTTTCATTTCTTCCAGGAAGGTGAGTAATTAACGGGGTAATCAGCCAAGATCTAGCCTCACTATAATATTGGCAATGAAGTAGGACGTGTATTAGTGACTCGATCTCTCCATCCCCGCAAGGACATTTTCTATCAGTATAAGATATTTTTTTATATCTACCTTCCAAAATAGCAGATGGCAAGCAATTTAGTCTAGCCAACGTAAACGCCTTACGATATTTGGGTAGAGATAGCTTAGATAGATATGGCATGGGATATTGAGGATTGCTGTTATACATATGTTTTTTGACCTGCATCAGATGTTGTTGGAAGTCAACATCTTTAACTCTTTGAATAATATGCTCTTTGGCTTTTACAAAACCCATTGAAAGAATTAAAGGGATTGAAAATCCCATTTTTACTATTTTGTCAATAATCTTCATTTCCCACGTTGAATGGAATTTATCCTGGAGGATATGTGAAGCCAATCCTACTGGATTAAATATCAATTTAAGCCATGTATTAATTCTAAGGCACCAAACACGGGCTTCTATGGACAATAATCCCGTTTCCAGTCTTAAAATAAAACTAGGGACACAAGTGGGAACTGCAAGTACAGACCTAAGAAAAATATTTTGAACTGCTTCCAAAGGCTCAAACTTCTCATAAGTTGTTACTTGAGAGCCGTATAATAATTGTGGGATTATTTTTGCTCTAAAAACTTTTATAGCTGCAGAGGGAATTTGACCCCCTTTGTTATAGTAAAAAGCTAATAGAGCCTTCATAGTTCTTTTTGCATTCATAACAGCCGAATTCGTATGTAGAGACCATGAACCAGTTGCTTGAAAAGTCATTCCCAAATATTTAAATGCCTTAACTTGATCAATCATGTGCCCATTAATCCTCCATATATGTTTAATTCTTTTGTTAGTGAAAATCATTACTTTTGTTTTTTCATAATTTATCGTTAGCGATTCTTCCGAACAGAACAGGGCTAACGCAGACAACAGGCGTCTCAAACCTACAGGGGTTCTTGAAATTAGAACGATATCGTCAGCATATAACAAAATAGGTCTCGGTATTTCTACTAATCTTGGAGAATGTGATATAATTGATGACAACCTTTGAACAAAAGGATTTATATAAATGTTAAATAATAACGGAGCCAGTATACAACCTTGCTTAACCCCTTTAAAGGTGTGAATGGGGTTTGTTAACTGGCCGTTATTATTGCATCTAACACGAAGGTATGTGTTGTCATATAGACCCCGTATTAATGCCAACAAACGGGTATCAATATTAGTATGACCAAGCTTAATCCAAAGCTTCTCTCTTGATACAGAATCGAAAGCTGTTTTTAGGTCTATAAAAGCGGTAAACAACACACTACCAGATCCGTTATATTTGTTGACAAAATGATGAAGCACAAGAGCATGGTCCGTGGTTGAATGACCAATCCTAAAGCCTGCTTGCTCTGGGGCCAATATTTCATTTTGGTCCATCCATGCGACTAATTTACCGTAAAGATGGGCCGAGTAAAGTTTACTTACTATATTTAAAAGACTTATAGGTCTAAAATTAGCCAGATCATAGAGCGAGCCTTTTTTATATATTGGCACAATTATGGCCATTCCCCAATCACTGGGTATTTGCATCGATTGATCTATATGTGTAAATAGAGCTGCCAACAGTGGGGCCCACCACTCCGCGTTTGTTTTAAATACTTCCGCTGGAATGTTATCAGAACCCGGAGCTTTATTGGCTTTTAATTTAGTTATAAGCTCTAAAATTTCAGTAGGACTAACCGGGGCCCACTCCGGAAATACATAAGATGTATCTTTAAATCTGACAAAATCAGCGTCCTGTTCGTATATTTTAGTAAAATAATTTTCCCACACATTAGGGGGAACATAACAACCCATATTGGGATATGTCTTTGGCCAATTGCTTGCAACAATTCTCCAAGACAAGTTGGAGTTTTTTAAACGGGAGGCATAAGAAAGGCGTTGCCAAATTTCATGGAGTGTTGCTTTTTTCTTTTGACTAATCAGGCATTTGAACAATTTTTTTTGTTCACAATATGCGTGGAACTCTACTAGATTACAATTCTCTTTATAAGCCTTAAACTTAGCTATTAGGAGTTTTTTCCCTTCTACACAATCATTATCAAACCACATTTTAGAGTTACATATCACATTTTTTGGTTTGACTTTGGATAGCGATAGTACTGATATTTGGAGTAAATTCGTTAATTGATGAAAACACTGAAAAGAGATTGAAGTCTGAGAAGATGCAAGTATCAATTCCTTTAGAGCAAGAACATCTGGAGAATGCAATCTTTCTTTTATCTCTTTTTCCAGCTTAGGAATCCACTTAACCCTACTAGGACAGACCTCATAGGCTACTCTAGAAAAGGTCTGGGGTTCAATTTGGAGGGGAAAATTCCAGTTTATAACCATCATAATAGGAACATGGTCACTTTCTGGCCTCTCAATACATTCAAAATTACTAACCACATGATATAATTCTTGAGATACGATTCCTAAATCGATTACCGATGCTCCTCTACTTGACAGAAACGTATAATCACCATCCCTATCACCGATAGTTCGGCCATTAAGTAAAATCATATTTAACTTTGTAATCATTTGGGCAAGACAAAGGACCAAATAGGTTATACCCTGATCTTTGGATTGTCTTGAGGGTATCCTATAAGGACTCTCTATGAAAGTGACCACCTGGTGATATTTAGCAAATAGAGCTTCATCAGATGGGCCCAATCTAGCATTTAAATGTCCTCTGGATGTAATGATGTTAAATTCAATAAATATTTTTCTAATTTAATGATTTTATTTGCACCAGATTTTTTATCTTTACTAGGAGATATATAGACATTAACCAGAAGTAGGGAGCAAGAAGCTAATTTTAAAATTACCGCTACTGCCAAATCAGGCAGGGGGTCAACAACAGTGATAGAGGCTTGTAACGCAGTAGAAATAAATATACAGATACCACCTTTTGGTCGTCCACCTTTGTTACTGGGGGTTGCCCTTATCTGGTATGCCGAGAAACCGTCCAGTCCAAGTTCATTCATCGACCAGGTTTCTTGAAGGAACAGAATTTGATGTTGTTATAAAATTAAAATACACGAAGGATCAGCAGATCTATTCATCTAACCCGCAATGTTCCAAGAAAGGAGCTTTAAAGTGGAGACAGCTTGATTCGATTTTTGTCAGTTGTTATTATGTAAATGTTGCGCAAATTTAACATTAGGGATTTTTATTTCTGATGGATCCAAAGTTCTCATCACTTGACTAATATAGTTGGATCCATGATTGATGTCATTATCACCCAGATGTATTTGATATCCAACATTACTTGACTCTATCGCTAAGTGCGCATCCGTAGGCCATCCTTCATCATTGTTCGTTTCTTGCAATAAGTGAGGGGCCCCAGGGGGCTCATGGTCCGGCTCGATGGTAGCAGCAATCAAATTCTTTTCATCATTCTCTTTTTAAAGTCTCTGTTCTTTTAAGACAGCCCCTAACTTATCTATTCTAGTCATAAATGTGATGTTCCTATATTAATGTATAGAGGGTAAGTGTTGTTGTTTTAGAAGATACATGGTAAGTGGAGTGAAAGAGGGGGAGTGAATGGGCAGTAGAATGCGAGATGATTGGCTGAGTGTTTAAAATGGCTGAATGTATAAAAGGAAGAGTGAGAGTGGAATAGGGGGGAGAAGAGAAAGAGTGGATTGCTTGGTGGGGTTTGAGAGAGTTGTTTGCCAGGAGAGAGTGAAGAAGGAGGGGGGTGGAGTTCAGATTAGTATTGAGTAAAACCATATGCTTATGTGCCTTAAGAAGAAATCTTGTTAATCTTGTTAGCTTTGTTATCTTTAATAAATACTTAATTTGGTTTACCAAAGGCCTGATCCTTGGCTGGGGTTTCACAGACCAGAAGGGAGGGTAAGGTAATGACCAAGGCTGAAGGGGAACTGTAACAAATGGTGGCAGCGGTGAAGAGAATAACAATACCAGTATTCAGAGTCTCTGGGAATACTAGTATTAGGACGTGACTGGTGGTTGCCTAGCAGGGGGATCTGTTGAGATCTGTGCTAGAGCGGGGAGAGAAGTCATAAGAGAGTGCGGTCCGGACAGGTGGAGTCCCTGGTGGTGCCTAGTGACAGGCAGTAGCCACGCGCAGGTAGGAACCTGACAGGGAGAGCCAGGGAAGGACGCATCACATGTGGTGGCAGTAGCGGTGGGATATGAACAACAGAGAATCCAGATACGAATACTAGAGAATCCAGAACAGTGGTGTGGCAAACAGAAATAACAAAACAAGATTTCTTGTGAGAGTGACTGGCAAAGAGTGTGTGGCAAAGAGTGAGTGAACTCAAACACCATGGCTGAATACATAAAAATGAAAAGAGAGGAGCTGGTGGAGAAGTGCATAACATTCAATTTACCTCACGAGGGTAAAGGGGTAGATGAATTGAGGGTAGCACTTATAGGATTTGCTACTGCCCAGCAAAAACAACCTGTCAGGGAAGAGACCCCAGAAGGATATTTAAGCAATCCCGCTTATATAGAGTACTTGAGAGAGAAGTTAAGATGGGAGGCTGAGGAAAAAGACAAGCAGAGGGAGTTGGAAGCTGAGAGATTGAAGATGGAAGCTGAGAGATTGAGGATGGAAGGTGCAGAGAAGGAAAAACAGAGGGAGTTGGAAATTGAGAGAATGAGATTGGGGTTTGAGGAGAGGGAGAAGCAACGAGCATTGGATGCTGAATTACAAGTAGAAAAGTTAAAATTTGATAGAGAGAAATTTCACTCTGAGGAGACAAGGAAAGAGAGAGATGGAGCAAAAATAAAAATTACTCCAAAGGACTTTGCTGTCTATGAGCCTGGTCAAGATCCTCAAATTTACCTCAGCACCTTTGAAAAAGCAGCTCAGTTGTGGGGGCTACCTGAAGATAAATACATGCAGTATTTATCAAACCTGATTAAAGGGGAATTGGCTGAGGTATACCAATATTTCCCCTCAGACAAGCCCGTCACCTATGCTGAATTCAAAGAAGCAGTGTTTAAAAGATTCAGACTGGGGCCTGATTATTTTAGAAAGCTTTTCAGAAATTGCCAGATACAGACAGGGAGGTCTTTTGTGGAACTGGGAGCAAAGTTGATGGATATATTTGGAAAGTGGATGAGTAGTGCCAAAGCTCAGTCAGTGGAAGAGGTGAAAAGCCTCATGATACTGGATCAATTATACCATCAGTTACCACCAGAAATAAGGCTCCTGGTCAAAGACCGTTCCCCTACATCTGTGCAGGAGGCCGCCGAGATGGCGGATCACTTTGCCTCCAATAGAACTGGCTGGGTGGGGAAAACATCAAGAGAGTTTAAACCCAGACCATATAGTGCTGGCAGAAGGGATGTGGTACCACAGCGAGTGAGTCCTCCATTAAAATCTGAAGGGCACAGGACACCCCAGAGTGGATCTGTGTACCCTAAAAGTGAGGAGAAATTATGCTACAAATGTGGTAGACCGGGGCACCTACGTTTTCAATGTGAGGTTGCCAACCCCATTAGTAATCCTGCTCAGACAAGGGCAGTGAAAACAGAGCCCAAGGCTTTAGAAGCAGCGAAAAAGGTTCAGTTTTGCCAGATAAACTGGACAGAAGTAATAGACCTTGATTCAAGTCTGAGAGAGGAAGTGAGTGTACAAGGGGCAACTTATTGGGCATTGCTTGACACTGGTGCCGCTCAGACGTTACTGAGGCCAGATTTAATAAAATCTGAAGAAATATTACCTCAGGAAACAGTGACTATCCAAGGAGTGAGGGGTCAACCAGAAAGTTTGCCTGTGGCCCTGGTGGATATGACTTGGAGAGGCCGAGAGGGCCGATATAAAGTAGGCATTAATGCCCAGCAACAAGAACCAGTAATACTGGGAAGAGATGTAATGGGCGCCCAAGGAAAGATCTATGTAGTGACCAGACGCAAATTGGCAGAGAAAAAGAAGCCATATTAAGGGGGGCTGAAACAAACAGGGTGGAATCTGTTAACCAGCCTCAGGTCACCATAGCAACCACTAGCAGGCCTGCTGAAGAAGACAAACTGTATCAAGTGGTGTCTGGGGAAGAAGCAGATCAATTCAGGGAAGAGCTGCATAAAGATATAAGTCTGAAGCAGATAAAGGAACAAGTGCTGACCCAACAGATTCCTTTCACTGACAAACTGAGGAATCAAGTTGTGTGTGAGAATGGGATTTTATATAGACTGTGGATGCCTGCTGAAAGAAAGGATGAATGTGAACCAGTGAAGCAATTGATAGTACCTAGCAAATACAAAACCAGATTGCTAGAGGTAGCCCACGATGTCCCATGTGCAGGACATCTGGGAATAAAAAAGACCAAGAGGAGATTGGCTGCACATTATTATTGGCCAAATATCTCCAAGGATGTAAAACAACATTGTCTATCTTGTGGAATATGCCAAAAGGTGGGAAAGAGTAGAGTAAAGACCAAGGCACCCTTAAAGCCCCTTCCTATAATTGGACAACCCTTTTATAGAGTGGGAATAGATTTGGTGGGCCCTTTTTCCAAACCCACAAGGCATGGCAAGAAATATCTAGTGGTGGTGGTGGATTTTGCCACCAGGTACCCAGACGCAGAAGCACTGAGATCTGTAGAAGCCCCTGTAGTGGCAGAGGCTTTATTAAAAATCTTTATTAGGCTGGGTTTCCCTCATGAAGTGCTGACAGATCAAGGCAGTGTATTCATGGGAGAAGTGATGCAATGTATGTGGAAATGTTGTGGTCTAAAACATCTAAAGACCACTACTTACCATCCCGCCACTAATGGGTTAACAGAGAGATTCAATGGAGTTTTGAAGGGCATGATAAGAAGCTATGTGCAAGATCACCCACAAGACTAGGATGAACGGTTGGGATGCTTCTTATTTGCATACAGAGAAGTCCCTCAAGAGTCAACAGGCTTCTCACCCTTTGAACTAATGTTCACTAGAAAAGTGAGGGGACCTTTGGAACTGCTAAAAAATTCATGGGAAGGAACTCTGGGAGAGTACAAAACTTCTGTAGTAGATTTTGTATTGGAATTCCGCAATAAATTAACATCAATGATGGAAGTAGTGAAAGAGAATTTGAGTCATGCACAGGAGAAGCAAAGTTACTGGTATGACAGAACAGCCAGAGAACGTGTGTATGATGTGGGAGATATGGTTATGGCGTTCATACCCAGGAAACATGACAAATTACAGGCTAACTGGGAAGGACCATATACCATCAGAGAAAGGCTTGACACAGTGATATATGTAATCACCACAGACCAATTAAACAAAAGCAAAGTGGTTCATGTAAATATGTTAAAGCCTTACCATACCAGGGATGCAAAGGTGTTGCAAGTTACCTTATTCCCTGAGGGAAGTGGGCCTGAACTTCCAGATTTGGTACAGGAAAGCAAAGACAAAGGAGGGGTAGATCAAGTGGAATGGTCAGAGGAGGTGAAGGAGGAAGTAAAAGAGGAGATTCTGAGAGTTTTGAAAACCTATAGGAATCTCTTTAGCAACAAACCTGGCCGAACCAGTATAGTTATACATTCCATTGATACTGGAGATCATGCCCCAATCAGATCTGTTCTGTACCGTGTGAATGGGAAAGTTTTGAATGAGATCAAAAAGGAGGTGGAAGAGATGCTGGAATTAGGAGTGATCAGGGAATCCATCAGTCCCTGGGCCTCAAGTATTGTCCTGGTTCCGAAAAAAGATGGAACAACAAGGTTTTGCATTGATTATCGGCTAATCAATAAAATTACTGTCCCAGATGCGTATCCTATGCCTAGGGTAGACGCTATGTTAGAGTTATTGGGGGCAGCAACCATTATCTCTACACTAGATCTCTGTAAAGGATTTTGGCAAATGGAACTAGACGAGCAATCCAGAGCCAAAACTGCCTTCAGTACACCAGATGGGTTATATGAGTTTGTGACCTTACCTATGGGACTAAGGAACTCACCAAGTTCATTTCAGAGGCTAATCAATACTGTGTTGCGAGGCATGTCAGATTTTGCAGTGGCCTATATCGATGATGTGGCCATTTTTAGCAAGTCGGTGCCTGAGCATGTCCAACACCTGACAACAGTATTGGAGGCCTTAAGAAAAGCAGGCCTCACAATAAAAGCTAAGAAATGCCAGTTTGGACTAAAGGAAGTAATCTATTTAGGACATAAGGTGGGGAGTGGGAAAATCACCCCCTTATGGAGCAAGGTGGAGGCAATACAAGCGTGGCCGATCCCCTTAACCAAAAAACAAGTAAGGGCATTTCTGGGTGTGGCTGGTTTTTATAGGAAGTTTGTGAGAAATTTTGGGGAAATAGCAACCCCCTTGCATGAATTGACCAAGAAGAAGTGTTCTGAGCGTGTGGTATGGACGGATGAATGTCAGAAGGCTTTTGATCTGCTGAAGCAAGCCTTGTGCCAAGGACCCATATTAATAGCACCAGACTATGAGCAACCATTCATCGTGGCTACAGATGCGTCGGACCTCGCGCTGGGAGTCATCTTGCTGCAGGAGAGAGAAGGCACCAGACATCCAGTGGCGTACCTGAGTCGCAAACTGACGCCGAGGGAGAAAAACTATTCGTCGGTCCAGAAGGAGTGCCTAGCGGTCGTGTGGGGACTGAACAAGTTGCGCTCATACGTGTGGGGACGAAGATTCACAGTGACTACGGATCATCGGGCCTTGTTATGGTTGCAGACTATGAAAAACCATAACGCTATGCTGCAGAGGTGGTCCTGGGCCCTACAGGACTATCAAGTGGACTTCCAGTTCATCAAAGGCAAGGACAATGTACTGGCCGATGGACTTTCCAGGCAAATGGCTGGGACTGCAGTGACGTGACCAGACAGAGGAACAAAGAAAGACATTTTCCCCATAGAGACTTTTATTTGTTAACGCGACGTATAAATCCTGGAACAGGAATAATACTCTGCTGTTGTTTAAGGGGGGGGAAATGTGATGTTCCTATATTAATGTATAGAGGGTAAGTGTTGTTGTTTTAGAAGATACATGGTAAGTGGAGTGAAAGAGGGGGAGTGAATGGGCAGTAGAGTGCGAGATGATTGGCTGAGTGTTTAAAATGGCTGAATGTATAAAAGGAAGAGTGAGAGTGGAATAGGGGGGAGAAGAGAAAGAGTGGGTTGCTTGGTGGGGTTTGAGAGAGTTGTTTGCCAGGAGAGAGTGAAGAAGGAGGGGGGTGGAGTTCGGATTAGTATTGAGTAAAACCATATGCTTATGTGCCTTAAGAAGAAATCTTGTTAATCTTGTTAGCTTTGTTATCTTTAATAAATACTTAATTTGGTTTACCAAAGGCCTGATCCTTGGCTGGGGTTTCACAGACCAGAAGGGAGGGTAAGGTAATGACCAAGGCTGAAGGGGAACTGTAACAAATGGTGGCAGCGGTGAAGAGAATAACAATACCAGTATTCAGAGTCTCTGGGAATACTAGTATTAGGACGTGACTGGTGGTTGCCTAGCAGGGGGATCTGTTGAGATCTGTGCTAGAGCGGGGAGAGAAATCATAAGAGAGTGCGGTCCGGACTGGTGGAGTCCCTGGTGGTGCCTAGTGACAGGCAGTAGCCACGCGCAGGTAGGAACCTGACAGGGAGAGCCAGGGAAGGACGCATCACAATAATCTCTTCTTGAACCAAATCTGGCAGCTTGGTAAATGTATCAAGTAAGGTATGTTCTTCAGGTAAGAATTGATATTCCGCGGGAGACTCATTATTATTAACTATATGGTTGATGGATAGTTCATGTTGAATTCTGGGTATTAGTTTCACATCCATAGTAGAGACAGATCTTAATTGATGGTCAGTTTCTTTGAAGTCCTTGGTACCCCTTCCTTTTGGATATGCCATCAACTTCAATGGAGCAGCTATATTTTCAAAGACCCTCTTAACGATAAGATTGTGGGCTAAAAGGGGGTCTTTTAGTTCGAAGAGTAACTTTGCTTTCTCTTCATCATGGAACAATATTATCACTCTGGCATTGATATAATTAAAGAACAGATATTCGATATTCGCAATATCCTCCATATGAATAAGTCCGGTTACTGCCTTAAAGACAGTCTTCAGTAGATGATATCTCCTTTCTTTTTGCGAGAGCATTCCTTTTGGTTTGGGATAGTTTAGAATGGCCAGCTTTTTCGGGTTTAAAACCAACTCCCATGATTTAGACTTCGCCTTAGGAAACATATAGTTTGTATTGTCGTTTGCCTTAGATCGTGATCCATTTTGATTGTCGTCCGAAACAAGAGGGCCGTTATTTATTTCTTCTAATTCGCACTCATTGTTTGATTGAACTTGATCGACTCCAGTCATAGTTGATATATATCGCTTTAGATTGACAGCAGAGGTAGTTTTAGACTTGCATCTTTTTCTATTCCTTTTCCTTTTTCTTTTTTTCTTCTTTTTAATTGGTGCTATTTTTGGTGCATCTAATAGCCTATAAAGTTTTCCAAAATTCATGTGACCTTTATATTGTAGTCTTGAAGATTTGATATTTTTACTCTTCTTAATATGTTTGGCAGTGCTTTTTTGCCTTTCTTCCTTTTCCCCAGAAATGGGGGGGCAGTCGTGTACGTAGTCTGACTACCCAGCGAGGCTGTCTTTTTAGTACTCGAATTCTTATTAGTTGGATCGGAATTGAACTGACTAATCATAGTAGCAATAAGGTTCGTTAGCGTTGTTAGAAGAGAATTAGATTCTGCCACGAATTTGGATATTTGGTTCATAGATTGTGTCATCACTTGGCACCAGTTATCACTCACCATAGTTACTCAAGGGCTTGAGGTCCTCAGGTGCTTTATTTCATCACTTAGGGTTGCATTTATCTGATCGTGACTAATATCTTCCTCGTAACAGACTGAGGCTTCTAAGGATGGCATTGAACTGTGGTCGCTTAAAGTTGGTAATTCTGATTTGTTCTCTGGTTGCAGTAACTTTAAAGCGTCTTCATTTGCCTCAGCCCACGCCATTTCTTGCGCCAGGTTATCTGTAGGTCCCTCAGGGATATAAGACTCCCACAAAGGGTAATTGTTTATTGTCCAATCATTTATATTTATATTTGCCTCTCCACCATCAGATATATCCACCATGGCCAATTTATTATCCTCTTTTTTAGTTCTCTCTTCTAGATGATAATAGTTAGTTATTTTTGCCTGTTTCGCTTTACTTCGGGGCTGCATAGAATCCAAAGTCAGCTGGAGCCCTAGATCCTTGTAATTTTTCCTGGTAAGAACCATTATCTATGATCTTTTACATCAATAAATGTCTCTTTGACTTCCTGTGACTCTTACACAATTAGCGTTTCAAATTCACTCATCATCTTTCCATTAGGTATTTAAAATTTTCCCAGTTAAAAATCAATTTATAGAATCTTTTAAATCTGTAGGTGTCTCTTTAAGGCGAATTAGTTTCAATGAGTTTAGCGTCTCCACCTCACTCGACATCTTTTCTTTCAGATTTATAATACTTTTAAAATAAGAAGTCGTTCGTTAAATGAAATATTGAGGGAAACACATTGGTTCACCTTTTAATTAATTGTCTCCTGGCCGAGGATTCAAGGTTGTTGGGAACTACAAATCACCAATTAACTCTCCCGGCCTTGGGAGACCTCTTCAGTCACTTCAGACAAAATAAACAGACTAAGAGCAGTATAAAAGTCAATTTTTCTAAACAATTAAAGAGATTCATAGAGGAACTTAAAATGCAGACAGTTAAAATAAGCTCACTTTGCTCACAATCTAGCTATTGGCTGATAGTTTATACAGAGCTCCACTTATCTTGACCTCATTGCTCCGCGGCCATTTTCCTCACTTTTAAAAAGTAATAAATTACAGTTACAATAACATGCCCCCCAAAAGTAGTAACGACCGTTACAATTACAATTGCTCTCAAAGTAACAGATTGCTTTACTTTTTCTCAAAAGTAATCACTACAATTACATTTCAGTTACTTTAAAAAATGCATACAAGGTGCTGGCCTTGGCTACTGCACATCTAAATGGCCTAAAACAACATTAAAAATACACACACACATACAGAGGTCGTAGAATAATTCTTTTTATCCATAAGATAGCAATGGTGGTCTCTCCACTGGTAAGGGAGGTGGGGAGGGAGGCAGAGGCCACTACTCAGATCTTTGCACATCAAACCAAGTGCAACCACCCCTCAGCCAGCAAGCATAATCTCTCTCACTTAACCACCTCCCAGACCCTACCCTGCCACCAACTAAAGGACACTCACCCAAGCAAACATTTTTTCCTGAGATGCAAAAAAGTTAAAATACTGCAAATGCAGCACAGTAGCGAGAGAGGGTGGTGGAGGCCACTTTGTGTGCCAAGTGCAAACACAGTATATTCACACAGGGCCGGTTCCAAAGGGTGGGCAGGTGGGGCACTGGCCCAAGGGCCCCTGGGGCTACAGGGGCCCCTGAAGGGTCCCTCTGCTCCCCTTCCGCAATTTGCGGCAGGATCGCTGCTGCGGATCGCACAGCAAGAGCTTCGGGGCTCTGCCATTCCCTTGTTTAACCTACCTTGTTCTGTGGTTGTGTACGCAGCGGTGCCCTTAACAAAGATGGCGGCTGAGGTTTCCCTACGGTGCTGAAGCCTCTGCTGCCATCTTGGCTGATGGCACGCATGCCATCTGTCGGGAATGCTTTGATTTGGATTCCTGCATTGCGCAGGGGGTTGAACTTGATGGCGTTATAGGCCCCTTCCAACTCTACTATTCTATGATTCTAAGCCCCATTGAACCCAATGGAGCTTACTTCTGAGTAGACATGTATTGGATTGCAGCCATAGAATCATAATCAGATCTCCCCTCTCTTTACATTTTTGTAAAATGCAGCTGCTCAATTTGGACTGTGATTGTAGTGCTGAGGGAGAAGAGATTTAAACATACACTTTATGCCGTTTTCCTGGAGAAATCACACACACAAGCTACAGAACACTTACATATACAAGCACCATAAATTTAGTCAGGCTGCGGTGCCCTGGATCACACACACACACACAGAAACAAATTGCTTTATCATCACCCAAACTTGACTCCCTTGTTTAATTTGTCATGGCTATCAATTTTCCCTTTGCAGACTTGAAGGGTGTGCAGAGCCCCTTTTACATATTGTTCAGAAATATACATGGGTACAGTAAAACTATATATGAAGACCTTTGTAAGGTCCCAGAACTGAGGGAGTTTCTACCTATAGTTTTTTTAAAAAATTTACTTGGTGAGATAATGGCTTTTTAGATAAGTGAAATGCCTAAGGCTACACATGAAGTAAGCTGCAAAGTCCCACCAATGCCATCCTTTGCTGAGATCCAACAACTGTAGAAGCCACATGCCCTCCTTTGGGCTTCAGTGGTGAGACTTATGATGCCATTATGCATAGACAGAAAAAAGGCAATGCTTGGCAATTGGTTCCAAACCTACTCCTCTGTCTGATCCACTAAATCTCATTCCCCTCTCAGATTTGCTGATAAAAAACAAGGTTACCCCACTCCCTTCTCCCTTCTTTGTGATGACTCAATAGACTCCTCTTTCTTCTCCCTCTAAGTGCTGGCAAGGACTCAAAGCCCTCCGGCTCCCAGCCTCCTATCCACCAGCAGCAAACAGAACAGCAGCAGGGAGCTGGTTATGGGTGACACAGCCACTGCGGGACAACCCCCCTCCAAGGATCATGCGCCTAGTATTACGATGATGGGCCTTGGGTGCTGAGAGTTGCCTCTGACACAAAGCCCCCTCTGTTTGCTAGAGCCCTGTGCTTGAGAGAGTCTAGTGTGCCTCTGAGGAAGGTGGGGGCAGAGGGCACATTGTTTGGAAACTTGCAGAAGATTGCAACATTTGGATATGATTACCCATCTCCCAAGGGACGCGTTGGGGGAAGGGATGCCCTCCAAGTGGAAAATTCGAGCACAGTAGTAATGAGAACTTCCTGATTCTGTCTGTGGTAAGAACAACAACAACAAAAGAGTCTTGTGGCACCTTAAAGATTAGCACATTTATTATGCCGTCAGATACATGAAGCAGACTCTTGTCTACAAAAGCGTATGCCATAATAAATATGTTAATCTTTAAGGTGCCAAGCTCAAGACTCTTTGTTAGGCTTGTGGCAACAGATTGAGGTAGTTATCCCCTCTGCAAGTTGTCACTGGTAAAAGAATGGGGTCATGGTAGACCACAGTTGGATCAGGGTGCTATTCAACTCAATAACTGTGCTGCCGCATTAGCACTAGTGCAAGGATTAGCACTAGTGCAATAGGACTTCCCCACCTCTCCCCATGTGTGCCCAGTACCACCCCCAAATCTGCACTGGAGGTCTGAGGAACTCCTAGAACAGATTTAGGGGTCACACGGGGGAGGAATGTTTCATTCAGAACCGGTGACTTAGTGCTACATTGAATGCAACCCCTATAGTCTGGAGTTCTTCCAGGGAACTGGAGACTAGTGGATTAGTATACCTGGAAGGTGATGAGGAAAACAGTAGAGTTTAATTTCTAGAGGTAATGTTCTGGTGTACAAAATAATGTCTTACTTTTTATTGGGTGATGATGAGGAAAGTGGGCGATGATGAGGGAGAAGAATTTTGTCCAACATATGTTACTGTCATTAGCACAGTTCCATTACCACAAGGCATTCTGTATACACTGTAGAGCCCTTTTGGTTCCTGGTTTGAAGGCTTCCTCTTTTGTCCAAGGCAGATCCTCTTCCCTTCACTATGAGACCCAGGCCCCATCTGCACTGAACATTTAAAGCAGTATCATACCACTTGAAACAGTCATGGCTTCCCTCCAAGAATCCTGGAAACTGTAGTTTTTTAAGGGTGCTGAGAGTTGTTAGGAGACCCCCTTCTTCCCCTCACAGAGCTAAAATTTCCAAAGTGGTTTAACAGTCAATCCCCTTCCCAGGGAACTCTGGGAATGGTAGCTCTGTGGAGGGAATAGGAGTCAGAGTCAGTGTGGCGTAGTGGTTAGAGTGTTGGACTACAACCTGGGAGACCAGGGTTCGAATCCCCACACAGCCATGAAGCTCGCTGGGTGACCTTGAGCCAGTCACTGCCTCTCAACCTCGGAGGAAGGCAATGGGAAACCCCCTCTGAATACCGCTTACCATGAAAACCCTATTCATAGTGTCACCCTAAGTCAGAATCAACTTGAAGGCAGTCCATTTCCATTTTTTAACAATTCTCAGCGTCTGTTTCCAGGATTTTTGTGGGGGAGGACGCCATGACTGTTTAAAGTGGTATGATACTGCTTTAAATGTATAGTGCAGATGGGCCCAACATAGGGGCTACTCTTGAAAGGTCTCCTGGGGCCTAGTTTTGGAAGGAGAGCAGAGAAAAGTGGGGAAGTGTGCAGGGTGAAATCTGGAAACAAAGACCTTTACCAGGATTTGGATCCCAATGAAAGTATACTGTGGGAGTTCTGGCTTGAAAGAAAGTATGTTCTGAGGACCTGAGTATTTTTACTCATTTGTTTGTTTACAGCTTTGATGTTGGGATACTTCACAGCACTCTCTCAAACTTGAGCTTCTGTTGACACGCTTTCTACCTGTATTCTGTACAACCACTGGTGCTGACATTGGACTGGATCCTAATGTTATATATTACTGAACAGTGAAAAGTTCCTGGGTCAGTATGACAGGCTTAGTTTCCTTGGATGTGAGCATTCTGGAGGCTTACAGTGTCTTTGTACTATTTGCTTTATTTAAAAAAATGCAAGCAAAGCCTACTGGAAGCAAAGATTTCTAGAGGGTAACCGTGTTAGTCTGTTGTAGCAAAACTATAAAGAGATTATTTGTTGTTTTTGGAAGCAAGGGGACTCCTAAAGGCAGCAGGCAAAAATGCAGATCTGGAAAGTCTGTTTTAACTTCTTGAGGTTGCACCCCAGTTTAAGGTTAACTCCAGCTTAAACAGTTTGCTCTTAGCTTGTTTCTCTCCTCAGAATCAAAGTATGGAACTTGGGCTATGGACACATTTGCAGTTGTACTGGTTTCAGTGCATCGCCACCTCCGTGTTGTGACAAACGATGTCAGTCGAACTCCACCCCTTTTTCTCAAACTCTGGGATTTTAGAGGTCAGATGTGTTTTCCCTTCAAGCCAGCTTCACACCAACTTCAAAACTGTTTGAACTCGTTGCGATTCCAAGGTGTGTCTAATGGAAATGCTTTGCTGTGGGTGGGCCTAAAAGGTCTGACCTCAGCAGTGGGGCTGGGTATATTCCAATCAAACAATAAAGATGTGTACAGCTGGGTGCAGATTCATTTCAAACTGAACCCAGAGAAAACAGTCTCATGTGCAATGTAGCCTGTGTCTAAGCCAATGTCCTTCAACTTTGGGGCCCCATATGTTGTCAGACTACATCTCCATGATCCCAAACTATTGGCTAAGCTGGCTATGGAGGATGAAATTGTAGTCTAACCACATCTGGGGACTCAAGGTTGAAGAACACTGGTCTAAACTTTTTCCCTTTCCTCTTCTACTAGGTGTATGTCACCTTTCCAAAATATTTTGGGTATTGCATCCCAAAGGCTGGAGAGAGATTTCCAGTTATCGAGGAACATTACTGTTATTTCTCTAAGTCTCTGGCCATGCACTGATTGTCTCAAAATTGTTATGAAGCCAGTTCAAACTCCTAACACCTCTTTTCAGTGCATGAGTGGAAAACGGGCTTTGCCTTGACAAGATTCAGCTGGTGAGAAGTGGCAATGAGCCCAGCTCAGCAGAGGGTGAGAAAATCTTGCTGGCAGGAGACATAAGGCCATTGGCAGTATCTCAGAGGTTGCAGCAATATTACCAGTCTCTCTCTGTGCTAGTCTCGGAAGGGAAGAATCAGAGAGAGGAGAGAACCAACCATAAAAAAAGACAGATGGATAGACAGTTGAGTGCTTTTTCCTGATGTGGGAGCTTCAACTGACCACTGATGATCAGGACAGGAGAAGCCAAGCCTTGACCATTCATTCCCTCCTGCAGTGACAAAGAGAAGAGACCAAAGCTAATTCAACTGCGTCCGTTATTGGCACCCTCTGCTCTTGTCCTCCTTTGTTGCCTCTGGTGGAATGGCTGCTGACACCACTACATTACTTATGGTAGAAACTGGGACATGGCACAGGGCTTGGGGCTTACTGGAATTCAAATGGCAGAGTGAGCCAACAGGACCTTGGAATCATTGCCAGCTTCCCCACCTAGTTTCTGGTTCGGAGTGAGGTCCAGCAGGTTAGACTAAGTAGGGCCAACTCTGAGGGTGTTTTCACATATTACAGGAAAAGCACCCTTTAGTCTTTTGTGCTACTGGCGCATCTGAAAATGTTGTGCAGGCAAGGATGAGGGTATTGTTTCCCAATCAAATGTTAACTGTGGCCAACATAGTTTCTACATTTACAGAACAGATGCAGGAAAGCCAACGTTGCAAGCTTAGCATCCCATGTGAAAAGGCCTCAAGTCTCCATATGTTTGGGGGCTCATGAGCTAGTGCAGCCAGCTGTCTGATCTCCCAGCCAGGAAGCAGACTGATCCTCTATTGGGGGCTCCTGTCCTCCAAGCCATACCCCCACTTCTGTCCGCTCCACACCCAGCCTGTGTTTGTCCAGTTGCTGGCTTTACTTCAGGCACCTGCTCAGACAGCTGGCCAGTAATCAGCCTGCAAAGAGAGTCTCTGCTGCTTGGGATGCCCACTGCCAGCATTCCAGAAGTGAAGGCTGGTGGATCAGGGACCCAGCACCAAAGCCTAGGCCTGCTCCAACTTCTCCCCTCCTAAGGGAAGTGAGTTTCTGAGGGGCTCAGGCAGGATTCCTGAATCTTCGAACTTCCCAGCTTTTAAAAGGGGACAGTGGCGGGAAGGTAAAATCCCAGGCTTCAAATGTTTCCAACCAGCCCAGCTTTTAAGGAAGGAAATAATAGCGGAGGACAGTTTACGGAGAGAGGTTCCTCCCCATCCCTGACCTGCTGCAGTCGGCGCTACATAAGCCCGCCCAAGGACTCCCCTCGCGCGCAGAATCTGAAGTCTAAATTGCCCCTTTCTCCGCAAGACAACCAGACCATTATCAGTAACTGGAAGGAACCAACCCCCTTGCCCAAAAGAGGGGGGGTAGTGAAAGGGAAATAGACCATTCTTTTCCAGTCGCTACTTTCCATGACCGTCCCCCCGTGAGCTGCTGCAAAGTTGAAGAGCCCCGTTTCCTCTCCCGCCACCCCGCTGTTTGCCAGCAACATGGAGGAGGAGATTTCTCTTTTCTTTCTCTGAGCCCGTTATCCTCCCCTTCGGGTCGCCCAGCTTCTTAACTGGCCCCTCCCAGCGCTTGATGAGGTCACTCTTCAGCTGTTGTAGGAAAAGACTATTTTGCCGAGTTTTGAACTGGAGGAAAGGGGATTAGGGAGACGGGGGGGGGGTTATTTGTTGCTTCTGGCGGGGATTGATCTTTTATCCGGCAACTCTTTTGCATGTTCTTTCAGTTACCAACAGTTACTCTCTGGTGTGGGTGGAGCTGGTGGGATGTTGCTTTTGCAGACCAGTCCTGTCTATGTGCGGTGGTGGGGACCCTTTCTTGGACTGGTAAGTTATATACCAGCGAGTTTATTTTTATTTTATGTGGGACTTCCGGTGATATGAATAGAAATTCTGACTGCCTTTATTCTTAGCCTTAAAGCTTCGAGGGAGGGTATCTCTTGCATCCACCCATCCCCAGTCTCCCCAAGCAAGATAGTTTTTGTTTTTTGTGTTTGCGCTCTAATTGTAAGAATAATGTTTTTGGGGGATGTTTTGCATCATTTCAGGGGGACTTTGCCAAGCTGGAAAGTTGGCTAAAGTTCAAATCGGTGTGACTGGGGCGATCTCTGGAGGAGATTAACAGTGGAGGAAGAATTGCGAGGTGCCAGCAAAAGTTCTTTCCTGCCAGGGTCCAGGTCATCCCATCAGCCCTTCTGAGGTTCCGTAGAATACATTCTTCAGTTTAATATTTGAGAAACCTCAGCACGAAATTCAAAAGAAAAAAGAACTAGGGGCAAGCAATGTAAGCTTCCGCCTACCAAAGAATCCACTGTCTGTAGCTTGATTGCTTTTATTTTATTTTATTGTGGATTTGCCTCTGGAACTTCGTTAGCAATCTACAGAACTTTGTTGCGAGCCCTAAATTTTAGAGATTGCTTGCTAATCCTCCCACCCACCTCCTAGATTCCCAGCTGTGTCCTTTCCTCCCTCTGAACACGAGCTAGCTAATGGTATTTTAAACTGATTCTTGTTCTCTGATCCCAAAGGGAATATTTCCGTTAAACTCAGCACCGTTTTCCTGTCTGGGATTCGAGCCATGGCTGGGGGAAGAGGAGCCAGCAGCACCTCTGTAGCCAAAATCGTATATTCACATACAAATAGCCATTAGTTTAGCCTCAGTCCTAAACGTGGCACATGTGTATACACTGGAGTGGAATACTGCATCTGAAAATGCTTTTTTTGGGGGGTGGGGTGGACCAAATATATTCAGTGAGTCAGGGAGTCTGACTAAATTTTAGTTTGAACTAGGGCTCAGTCTCAGCCCTGGAATCGGGGGTGGATCATCATATACATGGAAGTAATAATAAAGAAAAATGTTTTTGAGTACATACAGAGTGCTTTCCCCTTCATCTTCCCCCCTCCCCCAAATTACTGCTACCTGCCCTTAATTACTTTGTGTTAAGGAGCAGGGCTTCTAAAGTAATGGGCATGGCTTCCAGTGGACAAGGTTTGACACGTCTGTTAGAAATTAGGCATTGGGTTGGAGTTTAATTAACTAATTGAGGTTAATATGTAAGTTTTGTACTTTTGCTTCCAAGCAAAGGCTGAATAAGTTAGAGAAGGTTGAACATGGTAGGTGATCCCAGGATATACGTCCTGAAAGTGAAGTGCTAAGGCTGCAGTTCTATACACACTTATCTAGAAATAATTCCCATTGAATTCAGTGGGACTTTCTTCTGAGTAGATGATCTTAGAATTGTGCTGTAGAAGGTGCTTCATGCATCTTTAATTTTCTTGCAGGCGAAGAGTTCTTGCATAACAATCGGCATGAGGGTTTCATGTGATTTCCTATGTGTAGCCATTGTATGTCCTGTATAACACTGTGTGTCCCATCCCACTGTCAGTTACTATTTTCCAGTATGCACAAACTGATATGTGTGCATGGATGACCATCACACTTGACTATCTATTTGTGGGTTTTATGTTGTTTCTCTGCAAGGAAGTGCACATGACTCAAAGGTACAGCCCTTTGAACTGCTTAAAATGAATGAAGTTACCTGTTAATGTGCTCTTCCTAGCCCATCACATTTGGGGTGATTTAAAAGTGGGTTTTTAACTCTTTCAGTGCATAGTTGTGGATCCATGTTAGTGACTGAGGCTACTGAATTGAAAGTAGTAGCAAGAATAATAATTAATTTAAACAAGCATCATCTTGTGGTGATAATATAAGAGAATTGTAATCCACAAATACTCATGGCTGGCTGAGGCTATTTTGGTACCTTGTACAGGTAAGAGACACTTTCTGTGAATGTATCTCCTGCTTCCCTTGTAGATGACATCTCCTACTCTCACTGCTTCCCTGTTAATTTTTCCTTGTCATATTGTAAGAACATAAGAAGAGCCTAGTGGGATTAGACCAAAGCCCCATCAAGTGGAGCATTTTGTTCTTACAGGTTTAGATTTATTGGGTAGTATTCCATGCTAGGCCTACTCAGAATAGGAAACCCATTGAATAGACATGACTAACCTAGGTTCATTCATTTCAATGGGTCTGCTCTGAGTAGGTGATTTGCAATGAGAATAAAATACAAGAACAAAAGTACATAAACTTATTAAATTGCAGAATAAAAACATCTGATCATTGTTGCTGCCCTGATGTCTGAGAAAATAAAAGCATCTTTGCCTGCGTTGAAACAATGACAAAATTGGCACCAAGCAGACCTCCCTGGGGAGAGCATTCCATAAATAGGGAGCTGCTACAGAAAAGTCCTTTTGTCTCATTGCCACCTTCTGGACGTTCCTTGGAGGTGAGAAGGACAGAAGAACCTCAGATGATTATCTCAGAGTCCAGGAAGGTTCATATGGGGAAAGGTGTTCCTTTAGGTATGGAGGTCCTGAACCACATAGGGCTTTAACAGTAGCCTATCGGAACTCCAGGATGAGGATGTGAGCACTACAGTACTGTTCGTGATTCCCAGCAACTGGTCAAGAGCGTAACTGGATCAGGCCATAGGTATTCTATTTCCTGGCGGCGAATTATGGAATGCCCTCCCTGACGAGATACGCCTGGCGCCTTCTCTTCTATCTTTTCGGCGCCAGGTAAAAACCTACCTCTTTGCCCAGGCATTTTAAATGGCATATTAAGTTTAAATTTTGTAATTGTAATGCTTATTTTAATCTTTTAATCTTGTGCTTAAAATGTTTTTATAACTGTATAATGAAATTCACACTTGCTCGTATTTTAAATGTGTTTTATCCTGTTGTACACCGCCCTGAGAGCTCAATGCTATAGGGCGGTCTAAAAATGTAATAAAATAAAATAAATAAATAACCAGATGCCTTATAGGAAGCCGAGAGGCAGGGCAGGAAGACAGTAGCACTCTCTGGTTGTTATTCTCCAGTTACTGGTATTCAGAAGCATCCTAGCTCTGAACCCTAGATGCTGCAAATAGCCATGATGACTAGCAGCCGTTTATAACCTTAATCTCCATGAATTTGTCTAATTCTCTTTGAAAGCGGTCCAAGTTTCTTTCTTGTAGCTCCCTCAAACACAGCACAGTGTCTGGCTGTGCTGGGCTCCTCAAAGGCCTGTGCCCAGGACAAATATTCCACTTGTCTATTATGGATATTCCTGCATTGACTTCTGATGAAAGTGTCAGCCTTGAGTTCCCAGCATTCCTGTTGGTCATCGATCTCCTCATCAACTTTACTTGTTATTTAGTGACTTCTCCATCAAAGGAAGTATACAAAGGGACTAGTGGTTGGATATAGGGCACATTAAAAGTTAAAAAACACTCCACAGAAATCAGGAAACTTGTTGTCATGTTCTGTGGGAGACTGAGATGCTCGTTGATAAGGCAATTATTCAAGAAGGGGGACACTTGGCAACCCTACTGACAGGGATGTCTTGAGATCTGTCTGTATTTCCTTGCCCTTCACCCAGGACCCTTATGAAAAATGATGGGTACTTTCTCCCCTGAAGCTGGGAAAATTGCCCAGAAGTTCTGGCACCTTGTTCTGCCTCCTGCTCCAATTCACAAGGCTTTCCCTTCAGAGCTGGGCATAGGACCCAGAAGTCCTGGCTGGTGATCAAGTTTAAATAGTTGTTGAATTTAGATGTAATTATGGACTTCCACCTCTTTGTGTCCCTTCACAGCCCCCAAACTGCCCCATTTCTTCTCTCTCTGGTGTAAGGGGGAGGTGTTAGAGGTTGTATGCTTAAGCCTTGGCTTGGATTTAATGTGATGGATGCCAGATTTGGGAAGGGAGGGAGGGAGGGGAGGAATAATCTGTTGCCAATTCCAGATGGGTTTTTGGGGGTGAGTGTGGAGAGATTAGTCATGCTTTTCACCACTTGGGTCATGTGAACAGCTCAAACATTTGGGAGGGGGAAGGGGATGGGCCTAGTGAACCCAGATAGAAGAGCCCTGCTGGCTCAGACCAAAGGCCCACCTAGTCCAGCATCCCCTGTTTCCCACAGTGGCCAACCAGCTGCCTCTTCTGGGAAGCCCACAAGTAAGACATGAGAGCAACAGCACTCTCCCCACTTGTGATTCCCAGCTCTGATCCTGGAAGTAATGGATAACCATCACGTATGTATGTATTTCAGCATACAAATCCTTTCAAGGCAGCTTACAAGTAACATAAATAAATAAAATAAGTCACTGGAGTTCTTCACACATGATAGGATAGTGACAGATGGTCCTGGTGGGGTGGGGATGGACAAATTCATGGAAAATTAGGCTAGCCCCCTTCTAAAGCAATTGATGTTGGTGAGTATCCCCATATCTTGTGACAACAAATGTCAAATGTAGCTCTGTGCTGTGGCAGGAGCTGTCAACATGGCATCTATGGGTGTACATGGAGCCAGAGTGGCCTTCCAGGGTGCCTACAGGGTTCCCTCCTCCCACTGAAATTAGGCTTGAAAGACACATTCTGATACAGCTAACAATAGGTTGTGGGGGGTGTATGGTGCCCACAACAGTTTCTCTGGTTTGCAAAAAGGTTGGCAGCCCATGCAGCGTGTGAAGTACTTCCTTTTGCTTGTCCTAAATTTTCCACCATTTTTAGTTGTTGTTGTTAATAAATTTATTACCTACCCATCACCAGCAGGTCCTAGGGTGAGCTACAACAATTTAAAATACAGTATTAAAACAGTTAAACCAAATTACAGTCACAGGAATAGGGTGTGACCTGAAAACACACATCTCAGGTGTCAAAGGCCAGAGTAAAGATGGCTGCAGGTTCTAGTGTTATAAGAGAGAGAGAGGAAAAAAATCCTATCCCTCTCTTCACTTTTTCTACACCATATGTAATTTTATACACTTCTGTCATGTCCGTGCCCCCTTACTTTTCTTTTTTCCCTAAGTTAAAAAGCTCCCAAACACTTTCTCCAGTCCCCCGATCACTTTGATTTGCCTTTTCTGCACCTCTTCTAGCTCTACAAAGTCCTTTTTGCAATGTAGTGTGTGAGGTGGGTGAGACACTGGGATACCATTCATGTTGGTTGGTTTCACTCCTGGTTCAGTGTGGGTGGATTAGATTGATTTAATAAATATGTAATTTATGCCCTTGTGTAGTGAACTTAAATCGTTCTTCAGATTTAGGCTGAGGAATGGTGGGACGGGCAAAAGGAATCTCCCCCCCGCCCCCCAAACTTTCTAGTGACAGAGGTGTAACAGTAAGATCCTAGGGCACAGTGATGTA
Source organism: Rhineura floridana (assembly GCF_030035675.1). NCBI lineage: Eukaryota > Metazoa > Chordata > Lepidosauria > Squamata > Rhineuridae > Rhineura > Rhineura floridana. Next base: position 40,357,012 of record NC_084482.1, read on the forward strand.
ATTCTAACTAGGTATCCTTGTGCTCCTGAGGAATGTTTCTGCCAATACATGTTGGGAAGTTGACATCTTTTCTTAATTATGTTTTTTCATACATTTTAGCATCGTTTTGATTCCCCTACTGTTTGGTTAGTTGTTTTTTATGCTGCCCCTCTCCTTGTTTGTAATCACATAACCGCCCCCCCCAAACAAAAGTCCTTGGGGGTGGGGAGGGGGACTCAGTTGCAGCTGTGCCATCATCACTCTTCCATCTACCCACCTGCTTTCATCAGACATTCTCTTGCGCTGCACTCCTCCAGCACCATGTCTTAGGCTTCCTGCTTGCCATGTAGCCTAACCTAAAGGAGTTGAATCAACACTGGGTCCTGGGGGAAGAGGAACTTGTTGGTTATTGGCATTCTAAAATCCCTAGGCCAGAGGTTGTGGCAACTGTCTGTCTGTCTGTCTCTCTGCAGCCTGTCCCTCACGCTTGGATGGCTCTTGAAAGCTGAGCTGCATCCTGGCTGATGAGCATGGATCCTACATTGCTGCTTCCGGTTCCCCTTACTCCTGACCCCCAGGGTTTTAATCAGGGGATGACAGAGCCCAGTGAACCTCCCTTGGATCCCTGCAACCTCCTTACTGAAAGGCACTACGAGGTGGTGCCCTGTGTGATCTGTGCACTCTGCTGCGTTTTTGGAGTAGTTTACTGCTGCTTTGGTAAGTAGAGATAAAATGTGACATTTCTGTCTGAAGCCCCTCTCAGGTTTTCCTTCCTTTCCCGCATCTGTCCCCCAAGAGGTTGCCCACAGCTCCTTCCTAAAAGTATCCTTTTTTTGTATTACTTGATTAGGTAGCTTCCCATAGCAATGTGGAGAGCAGGTGATATGAAGGACACATTTTCCCAGCATGGAGGTTGGCACAGTCTTTAAGTACCTTTTACATCATAACATAAAACATAGGTATTTCCTTACACGCAGATGTGTGTGTGATACAAGTAGTTTAGTGTGCCATGCACCACTCCCTTGCAATGCATCCACAAAAATTATTGCTGCAATACGTTTTACTAGCCTGCCTGTGTTAGGCCCCATCTGCCCTACACATTTAAAGCAGTATTATTCAATTGGATTTATTGTTAAACCACTCTGGGGACTGTAACTCAGTGAGGGGAGTAGAGGGTCTCCTAACAACCCTGAGCACCCTTAACAAACTACGGTTCTCAAGATTCTTTGGGGGAAGCCGTGGCTGTTTAAAGTGGTATGAAACTGCTTTAAACATGGAGTGCAGGTGGGGCCTTAGTCATTTGATGCACAAAAACAAAACACTCAATACTTTTCCAGTATATAAAAGTTGCCCTTCTGGTCACCTAGAAGTGATTTGTACATGCCCAAGGGATGGATAAGTACATGGCCGTTTGTAAGCCTATATTACCAATGTTGCATCATTATCCAAACAAGAAGAGAGCCGATACTCCATTGGTCAAATAGATACATTGAAGGCAGCATGCTCTATAGTTGCATAGATCTCCTGTATATGTATACGTATATGTATATGTATGTGTATATGTATATATGAGCAACTGGGTTTGAGTTGACGGAAGGGTGTTGTGGGCTGTCTGGCATAAGGTGTTGCTGCCCCCACATTGCAGCTCGCTTTCCTCTCCTACACATACACGCATACACACTGTGGCTCCACCAGGGGGAGTAGAGCATAACTCTATACTACATTTATTTATTTAGTACACCTTTATTCCTCTCTTCCTCCAAAGAGATCAGGTTAGCATACATTGTGTTATCCCCCTCCCCCCCCATTTTATCCTTGCAAGTGTGTGACTGGCTCAAGATCAGCCAGTGAGCTTTATGTCTGGGTGGCAATATGAACCCAAGTATCTCTGGTCCTAATCACACGCTCTGGCCGGTACTCCACAGTAGCACCCCACTGGTGCCAATGGGGCTAAAATGAGTATGAGTATGTTAGCTCAGTACTCCTCCCACCAGGAAATGAGAGAAAACGCCAATTTTTTGATTGGAGGTGTTCTTGGAACAAGCAGTAGAGCGCAACTCTCTTGTCCTCTGCCTCCTCTGCTATCACCAAGTACATCTCTTGTTGAGAAATGAGAGATTAATCTTTAGTTGTAGGCCTCAGCAACACTCCAGCCATTCTGACTGCTGGTATGGATAACCCTTCTGCGTGGGCTGACTTTAAGTGTAAGGATATGCTTAAAATCAACATAATGCACCTCTTGTCTATCCCCATGTTGTTAATTAACTCACCTGTGTACTGTCCATGGTTACCAATTTAAAGCATTCTTAACCATGTCTACTCAGAAACAAGTCCTATTAAATCTAGTAGGGCTTATTCCCAGGTAAGTGAGGTTAGGATTGCAGCCTAGCCTTCCTTCTGGTTATCCCATGGGCACTGCAGAAGAAAAAGATGTGGGTATGCAAAACAAATACATAACAAGGGCACATCCTCCAACATCTGTCAAATAAAAATGTCCCCTTAAAGAAAGGCCGGGGAAGAAGCTGGCAATCCCACCCCATATACGCGGTCTGCCTAGTAAATGTCACAAGACGTTACCCTAAGAGTCAGAAACGACTCGCACGATAAGTGTGGGGACACCTTTACCTTTTACCTTAGTATACGTGGGCAGCAAGGAAGTATTTATGTGGGTCTGACATGCCCCACAATCTTGTCTTCAAAATACAAGCACCATGCTACATAAAAAAAAGAATTAAAAATGTTAGCTGCTGCAAATCTGGGTGTGTGGGTAGGTTAGGGTTACCATCATTTTGTCATTTCAAAAAGAGTACATTTGGCTTCGATGAGTGAAAAGTAAGAGTATGCTGTTGCACCATCTCAAAAAGAGTACATGTACTCTTAAAAGAGTATGGTTGGTAACCCTAGGGTGGGTGGGTGTTCCAGTATATCCCAATTTGTTTCTGGGTCCAATTCAAAGTGCTGGTTCTAACCTTTAAAGCCCTAAATGGCCCTGGACCAATGTACCTGAGGGGCCTCTTACGCCCATATCTACCTGCCTGGGATTTAAGATCATCTACTTCTAGTCTTCTCTGCGTGCCTAGAATGAAAGGTGTTAGACTGACAGGCACATGGGAGAGAGCCTTTTCAGCTGTGGCCCCCAAGCTTTGGAATACCCTACCCCAAGAAGCCCTCTCTGCTGCTTCCCTGATGGTTTTCCAGAGACTTCTGAAAATCATCTTGTTCTGGAGAGCCTTTGGGAGGGACTGAGGGTAGATCCTGACACTGACTTTATGCCTTCTATGTTAATTTTTACCTCTGGAGTTCCTTCAGTACCACTCCCTATATATATGTGTATATATGTGTGTGTGTGTGTGTATTGTATTTAAGTATTTTAATTGCATTTTATGTATCTTAATTTATTTTAATGTTTTTGTTATCTCTGTTGTGTACAATTTTTATTATGTACATGTTCAATAGTACTGTAAGCCGCACTGAGTGCTCTATTATAGGGTAGAAGAGAGGGATAGAAACATTTTAAATAAATAAATAAATGTCCTGGGAAATAGGTTCAGCTGAACAATGTGCTGCTGTCTAGCCTGGTTCCAAGCTTCTCCTTTGTTGTGACAGTTACACACTTCAGAAAATCAGAGTGTGTGCACGCAAAAAGGCACTTTACATGCTGACAGCCAGAGGTAGTTTCCTCCTCATTTCTCTCTGGTTTCTAGCTGTCACTGTTCCACAGTTCACACTGAAATTTCTCCAAATGCTCATGTACATGTAACTGAATCATATGGGGGAAAGAAGACCTGTGCATTAGTGTGAACAGGCCTATGTACAGAGGGAGAGCAGAACGCTGTTTTTGCAAAGGAGACTGTACAGCTGCTTCTGAGCTGTTTGTTGATGTCTGCATTATTATATGTCATGCAGGGATGGAGAATCTGTTCCTCCCCCACCCTATGTTGTTGGAACTACACCATTGCTAACCATTGGCCATGCTGCCTGGGGCTGATGGGGGTTGGAGTCCAACAACATCTGGAGAGCCACAAGTTTCCTTCCATGGCATAGGGGCAGTTGCACCTTTTCTTCAGGTTGCCTCATGTCCACCACAAAAAAGATGACACTTTTCTGCCAAGAGAGTGCAAGGACTCAGATATATTTCACTGAACATAATCGTGCTTATAGAAAATACATCTGAAACACTCTTATAAGGTGTCCCTCATCTCATTTTCCATTATGCGAACCCAGTCATAAAAAAAGTCACAACTGGACACAAAATATTTGGGATCTGCTGTTCTGGGATCTGCTGATCATGGATAAATTAACACAGCCAATCTGAAACTGGCGAGGGAGACAGAAAGTGCATCATGCCATTCAGTGATTACTTACCTGGAATCCAATTCTGCAGGCTGGACACAACCATGTATTTTATATTAGGGGCTTTAATGAACCTGTTATGTGTACTAACTGACATGGGAATTTTAACCTGCAAAGAGTGAGTAATGGGGCAGGGGAGAGAGGGTTATAACTTTTTATTGCCTTGATTCATAATTCTGAAAAAAATCAGTAAAACAGAGTTGCTGTTTTTCTTTTAAGAAATCAGAAAGTACACCCTCCCCCCCCAAAAAAACCCCCATCTCAACCCCATGTTTGAATTACATGAAGTAGCTAAGTTTATAAGAACAGTGTGTCCTCCGTACTTGATCTATTTCAAATAAGTAACAAGTTGTCCTACAGTAATGGTAATAACAGTGAGTCTGCGTCATAAATTGCACAAGATCTTTGTTCTGAATGTTTACAAAAACAGGGCCAATTCTTTTTCCCCACAAGGTATTTTTTCTTGCCATGTTTTCTGTTGTTTAATCTAAGAGGTTAACTTAACCACAATGAGAATTTTGGTTTTAACCGTTTGTCCTTAGGCTTTGTCTTGACCTATCCTTCCCCTTAATTAGATTTCCTCTGCTGATCTTGCACCTCTTTCTCTCAATAGGTTACCGCTGTTTCAAAGCCATCATGTTTCTCTCTGGCCTGCTCTTTGGCTCTGCCGTGATCTTCCTGCTTTGCTACAAAGAGCGTATATTGGACACGCAGCTGAGCTTGGAGGTCAGCGCTGGCATTGCCCTGGGCATCGGAGTCCTATGTGGCTTAGTCACGATGCTGGTGCACTCGGTTGGCTTGTTCCTGACTGGGCTTCTGCTTGGCTTGCTCGTGGCCACAGCTGGACTGGTGGCCACTGAGCCTCTGTATGAGCTACCTAGCGCCTGGATTCCTGCTGGATCTCTGCTAGGCTTAGCACTCTTGGGTGCTGTCTTGGCCTTGCGTTGGCAGAAGGCCTTCACAGTGGTCTCCACAGCAGTGTTTGGGGGTGCAGTGCTTGTCTTCTGCTTGGACTATGCTGTGGAGAACCTGGCGCTGGGCCACCATGTCTATGACCGCCTCCGCTTGGCACCTTCTTCCCAGCTGTGCTGGTGTGGCTGGGCCGTGCTGGCCACCTGGCCTGTACTAGCCCTGATGGGAGTGCTGCTGCAATGGAAAGTGACTGCTGAAGGCTTCTCCCATACAGATGGTAAGTGGAAGACTTTGGGCCCGTATTGAGGGAAAGGAGTAGACTTAGCTGTGTGGGCCTGTTGCGTGCATGAACATATTGTCCCAATCTCCCCACCGCCTGCCCTGCTGTGTTTCTATTACACGTGTAAGTGGAAGCTGGTGAGGAAGCACTGGGGAAACATGGGTCAGGAGAATCATGAGGGAGATAAATGGTTTTTATATTCAGGGTGAAAGCGAGGGGCTTCCTGGAGATCATTAGACAGGAGTGGGGAACCTGTGGCACTCCAGATATTGTACAACTCCAACACCCATCAACAACAACCAGCATAGTCGGTGGTTGGGGATGATGGGAATTGTATCCAACAACATCTGGAAGGCTATAGGCTCCCCATCCTTGTCATAAAACAAATCTTGCTGTATATTGGATTAAAGGCCCATCTAGCCTCTGGTAAACAAGCAGAACATGAAGACGGCAGCCCTTCCCTGCTCTTTGTCCCCAAACGTTTGATTTGTTGTCAAACATTATTTAACCAAAGGGGTCACAAGGCAGCTAACCATGGTAAAATCTCAAGTATTGATAAAACCGTGAACCAATGAATCAATGTCAGAATTCAGAAATAGTGAGCAGCATCTAATTATTTTGCAAGTAAAAGTGTGTTTTCAAACTCTTTCTAAAAATCAGAAACAGTGGAGCCTGGCAGAAGGAGAACCAGGCAAGCATGAGATGTCACATTGTGCAGAGAATTCACCACCCTGAGAATTTTGGCTTTCTTTTTAAGCCTATCTTCAAAGCATTTAAGAGCTAGCAATTTGGCTTTAAGAAAATAAAAGTAATATTAGATGAAATCTTGGGATGCATATGTATGAGTGAGTTGCTTTTCAGTGGCCAGAAGGTGAATGTTCAGTGCCAAAGAGTGTTGCTCATTGTTCCTCCTGAAGTTTAGCAGAAATGAAAAGTTATGCAAAATTGCATGTACATACATTTGCATACATTGGGTTGTCTATAGTATGTGGTCACAGTTGTTTCTAGTGCAGAACTCTGGGCTTAAACAACAACAAAAGTATTAACAACCCTGTGGATGAGGAGTGAACTGAAAGTCTATAAATGTAATTATGTATACTTACCTGGGCATTAAGTCCCATTGAATTTGATGTGACTAACTTCTGAATATTTTATTTTTTTATTTATTTCTTACATTTATATCCTGCCCTTCCTCCCAGAAGGAGCTTGGGACGGCAAGCAAAAATACTAAAAGCACTTTAAAACATCTTAAAAACTAAAGACTTTAAAACATATTAAAACATCTTTAACAATATATTAAAACAAGACATCTTAAAAACAACTTTTAAAAACATCTTGCAAAGCAATTTCAGGCTAGGCTAAGGTTTCTACTTAACAGGCTTGTTGAAAGAGGAAGGTCTTCAATAGCCACCAAAAATATAACACAGATGGTGCCTGTCTAATATTTAAGGGGAGGGAATTCCAAAGTGTTGGTGCCACATATTGTTCTGTGGGATACAGTATATAAATTAAGCAAATCCATGCAAATTTTCTGAATAGGTGTACAGGAGGCCTGTCTGCACAACATAGGAAACGGACCTTTAGTGTGGTGGCACCTACCCTGTGGAATTCCCTCCCCTTAAACATTAGACAGGCACCATCTCTGTTATCTTTTCGGTGCCTTTTGAAGACTTTCCTCTTTCAACAAGCCTTTTAAGATGAGACCTATCCCAGTCTGCGTCTGTGTTGGAATTACTTTTTAATGTTTTTTTAAAAAACATTTTTTTAAACATTATGCTTTCAACACTTTTTTTAAAGATGTTTTTAAAGCTTTTAAAAAATGTTTTAAAAGTTGTTTTAATGTATTTTAAGGTCTGTTTTTATGATGTTTTAAAGTGTTTTTAGTGCTTTTGTTTGCCGCCCTGGGCTCCTGCTGGGAGGAAGGGCGGGATATAAATCAAATAATTAATAAATAAATAAATAAATAAAATACTTCTGATTGTTTTCCTGCTCCACACATTTGCAGCAAGACTAGTGTGTGGCGCAATATGACCCAGCTAGTGCTGTGTCATAAATGTCTATGTACCTGCCTAGGCCCGTTGTCAGCATCCAGCACACTAGGGCATTTGCTGAGGCCCAGGTTCAAATCCCGTTTGGTCCTGAAAGCTCACTGGAAGACCTTGGGCCAGTCACTGTCTCTCAGTGAAAGGATTCTAGCTGTGACAATAAAATTGGAGTAGGGGAAGAGTGCAGTGTTTTACAGCCCCCGGAGCTACTTGGAGGAAGGATGGGATAAAAATGTAGTAAATTAACATTCTCATCATAATAATGAGACACTATATCCATCTTATATTACCAAGACTAGAGAACGTTGGCCCAGATTCTGAGGGATGTAGTATTATGTGGCATGATAACAACTGTGCAGAACTCTGTTAGCCTCCCTGTACATAAAATCAGTCTTTCTCTTGGGGGGGGCGGGGGAGAAGGGGGAGGGGTTGTGTATACGCCATACATTTAAGCACATGGCTTCTTCTAAAGAGTCCTGCCGCTCAAAGAGCTACAATTCCCATCATCCTTAAAAAAACTACAGCTCCCAGGATTCTTTCATAAATTGAAAGCCATATGATTTAAATGTATGGAGTATTCACAGCCGTGGAGGGGTGGGGGGCGGAAAGAGACTTGTTCGGGGCATTTTTTTTTGTCTTTCCTCAACTTTTCTAAAACTGATTGTATGGTCAGGAAAGGAAGTCCCGCACAGCTGAAGGGTGGGAGTATTCATTTTCTTTCCTAGCATTGCTTCCTTGAGGAATTTTGGGGTGATCTCCCTCTGGTTTCACACACTTGTCCTCTTGCCCAGTGGTCCTGAATCGACGCCAGAAGCAGCTGCAGCTCTTACGGATCCGGCAGCGTGAAGCCAAGAAAAGGCAGAGCCAGGTTCCACAGGAGGGCTCGTACCGACATAAGCCCAACGCTGTCAAGCGCTGTGCAGGAGATGTCCTTGCGCCAGTGAGTGGCTGAAAGAGTTTCTGTCACAAACATTCCATAAGCCTAATCTTTACTCTCATTTACAACTCCAGTGCCAGCTCCCTCATCCTAGCCAGTTCCCCCCCTTCAGAATGCCTCTTTGGCCTTCCCTAGTGTCTTCTCTACAGCCAGCCAATGAGAACGTAAGCTGTCGCTCCTTGCAAGTGCCTGCTATGTCTTGGGAGCCCCGTATTTCCCTTCCACCCTTTCTATCAGGAGGGGGGGGACCTTTGGCCCTCCAGATGTTGCTGAACAACAACTCCCATCTGCCATAACAAGCATGACGAACAGCCAGGGATTATGGGAATTGTAGTTCAGCAACATCTAGAGGGCCGGAGCTTCCCCACACCTGCTTTACATGTATAGTTGGACATAAGGCAGGTCCTGTGCAAATGTGGATTGGCTCCTAATGTGGGGGGTGGGGAACCCCATGCACTGCCTTATTTCAAAATGTGCTGTTTCCCCTTTGCTAGTTCATGCATTGACATCTCTCTTTTTCTCCATCTGCCCCCAAAGAGTTATATCCAGAGCCTACGTGATCGCCAGCAGCTGGGAACTGGCACGTCACTGAGCAACCTGAGCACCAGCGCTCACACCACAGTGGACCTGGATTACGACTGTGGCTCTACTGTTCCCCTCACCACTCCCCGTGGATGCCTATGAAGGGAGCCGTCTCTACTTCCACTTGTGCCTTAAGCAGGGACAGAGCCCAATGTGGCCCCTCCCCCTGCTGGGGGTCTGATTTTTTTTTTTTTTACTGTACAGCTGCTGGACTGATAGGCAAACATCCTTGGCTAGCCAGCCATATATAGATAGATTTGTTTAAAATCCTTTTTTAAATGTTCAAAAACAGGTGGTTTCATTTCCCTGCTCCTCTTGGGGGACCAGGACTTGAGGCCACATGTGACTGAATCAAAGTAGTACAAGAAAAGGAATTTTTAAAAAAACACTATTAATTTATTTCCAATTACGTCAAATGAAGGAAGAAAACCACCTCCTCTGCAGGGTATCCACAGCTGCCTTCCAAACTATGCAGGAATGAACTGGCTGCCGTTAACTTTGAAGCTAGCGCAGCAATGGCCTTTGTGTGGATTCAGTTAAGCCAGGTACAGGGAACCTTTGACCCTCCAGATGTTGCTGAACTACAACTCCTGTCAGCATTAGCATCCATGCTCAATGGCCAGGCATGACTGGAGTTTTAATTCAGCAACATCTGGAGGGCCAAAGGTTCCCCACAGCAGAATTAAGCCATAGGCATCTTTTTTTTAATGAAGGGATTTATTTGCCTTAGCACAAACAATGTGGTATCTTGAGTACCTTTTGGCTTAGATAAACTGCCCTTATAGAATCTTTTGACCTCAGGCGTAAAATAGCTAGGAGGTAACTTGAAATTGTTTGTTGCACTACTACAAGTTGATGAGGGTAAATGGCTCTATCTGTGGTGCTTTGCAACATTTTGCTCTTTTTGTGTATGTGCCATACGACAGAACTTTGTGGAAAATTTTGCCATTCAGTTACTCTTTCCCTATATCTATATATTGTCTATATAAGAAGGGAAAGTTGTTGTTCTCTATCTCCTCACCACCCATATTAAGCTCAGAGGTTATCTCCCGGAGCCCTGTTTGCTCATGGACACCCATCTGATTACAATGGTATGATGGGGAGAGAGCGGAGCCAGTGGATGTGGCCCCCCTTTCCCCCTCAGGTAAGCGGATAAGGGATGAATGTCCAAATAGGGCTCTAATTGTCATTCAAAGTGCCTTTATCAAGCCTGTACAGAGCCTTGCCAGCACTGAAGTGGTTTTCAGTTTGACTTGATTGTGGTGCTTTTAAGAACACGTAGAGAAGGATTTAAACCATTAAAAAAGAAGAAGCAGGTTGCACTGTTAACTGTAGGCTAACCACCCAAGTTCCAGTTCCTAAACTATTAATCTGAATTCAGTGTGTACACAGTGGGTTTGACTCCTGGTCAAAAGACCTCTCTTTGATATAGCAGATTGTTTCCTGTGAATTGTTTTTTGTTACTGTTTTTATAACTCCTGTTTATAATACTTAACATGGATGTATTTGTGCTGTTCAGTCTGTCTCCGTGAGTACAGGGATCATACTAGAGACATTTGAGTTGGGTGAAATGAGTGGGTAGAGAAAGGGGGTTCCACAGGGATCAGAGAGGTGGTGTGCATCTATACGTACGTACGTACGTACGTGTGTGTGTGTGTGTGTGTGTGTGTGTGTGTGTGTCAGAGCCAGTAGAATGGATCCTTTTGAAACTGCACTTATTATTATTTGCAATTCCATCTGCCTCCATTGACTGAACTGTAAATAGCACAAATGTGGTGCTTGCTGGAACTACCATCATGCAAAAACATTCAGCTGAGATATGGATCCTCCCCCTCAAAACTATCATCAAATCATAGGTGGTTTCTGCATACTAAAGTGGTTGGATGGCTGATTCCTACCCCCTTGATGCTCACATTCTCATCACTCTTTATCTTGTGTCTCCCTCTTTCCCCAGGTCCAGACGTTGCTGCGGGGGAGGGTGTGCCTCTGTATATAGTATATAACAAGTCCTTCTAGTGGAAGTAAATTGAAATACGTTCTGGTGTACTGTGTGCAAAAGCTAAAAAGCAGACAAGCAGTTGCCAGTCTGAGACTTGGGTTGAATCAGAAGTAATTTCTCAGTTGTCAAGCTTTCTATTATAGTGCCCCATGATCTCATCAATAGCTAGCTCTTTCCCCTTGCAAAAATGTCTGCTGCAGATATATTAAATTTGAAGCAGAAGGCTTATTGCTTCCCTGGGAGAACTCTGTATCTGATTACAGACTGGAGCTTCATCCAGATAGAGGATATATATGTGCACATATCTGGGCTCCCAGGTGCATGTCCCTAAGCTCAGTGCTTCCTAAACTTTCAGTAACTGAAGTTTATACGTTCACAGTGTCATAGTAAAGGGTATTTTTAATTATCGATTGCTCTTCAGGGTGTACCTCCTGACTAGGAGAAGGAACTGTAGTCCTGCTGCTGCTCTGTGCTGGGAGAGTGAATGCACCTGATGTAAAGATGGGACAGGATGACCTTCCTCCAGAAGAAATTGATTGGAAGGAGGCAAAGCCAGAGCAGTGAAGCACTCAGATGAATGGTGTGGCCTCTTTTATGGAGGAACATGTTGGAACTGTAGGATCATTCATTGGTATAGTAGTGTGCCCAAGTCTACAATGTGGAAATCACTGTCCCAGCTGGAGGAAGATCTGGAAGGAGTATGGGACTCTCTTCAAAATGCAGTAATAGCTTTGTGTGGGTTGTGTTTGGGGGGTGGGGTGGAAGAACTTGAGTTTGTCCTCCCTTCTCCTTTCCCCTTGCATGGCCAAGAAGCCAATTGGCCTGACCAACATGTTTTGAAGGAGTGGGCTCCAAGTGTGCAGCTGTGACTGCTGCAGACATACACACAGTTGGATCAGGATCTTGGCTTTTAAAAGTCCTCCAACACCTGGAAGAGAAAAGGGTTCTGAAAAGGTATTGACACAACCATGTGCTCTTCTGCCTAAGTGGGCATTAAGTTTTGCCGCCTCTGCAGTCTTTATTGGGAGTGGGAAAGTTATCTCATGTAATCCTATGACAGTAACAAATAAATACAAGCCACCAGTTGTGGGTAGGATCTACAAAAAGGGGTTGTATGCATGAGCATGATACTCTGAGGTTGCGCCATCCCATTATCAAGTTATCTTACTGTTTGTTATAAAGGGGAATAGTTGAGGGAAATTGCTGGGGGGGGGCAGGACAGATGCTGGCTGGAATGGGCCACGTTTTGGCATATAGCTCAAAGTTCCAAGCAGCAGTAATTTTTGAGGTGTAAACTGACTAGCTTCCTTGTTCATAGGGACAACTTGGTTTCTTTAGATGTTGAAGAAGGCAGCTGAGAGGACATGAAAATGTTAGGAACTGAGCTGGACAATTCCAAACATAGAAAAGAGTTCTGCACTACACCCTTTTGTAAAATAGGGTCAGAGTGGCACTGCAGACATCAAGAACCTATCTACCTTCTGAGAAAATCCTACCTGGCGATAGCAAATTCTAGCAAGACTGGGTTATTTTTTTCTGCATTTAGACAAGAGAGAACTTGTAGGGAGTAACTGAGAAAGGTAAGTACCTACTTGCATGCACAAACAATATTTTACTGCAGACATGGGCAACCTGTATGCTTTCCCCAAGATGTTGGATTCCAACTCCCATCAGTCCCAGGGAGCATAGCCAATGGTAAGAGATTATAGGAGTTGGAAGGCCAGCAACATCTGGAAGGCCATAGGTTCCCCATCCCTGCATTGAGGGGTAGGCTCTTGCATAAAGGATGCAGAATTCTTTCCATGAAAGCAAAATGAGAGTAGGACACACCTCTACATACAAAATCATACTCTTTATTGTGGGCTGAGTAAATCTGGAATAAGTGCCAGTTATGTACATTTAAGCCCTGTGGTTTAGAGTCCTCATATTGCTAGCTCTATGAGATCACATGGAATACAATAAAAATAACCCTCTGAATCTGTAATAGTGATCACAAGTTTGTGTGTTCACGGTGCAAGGACCTGCCCCCTGCCCCTCAAGGATATTCCAGACATTTTACCTGAAATGTCATCCTTAATTAAAAAAATTAAAATGTCTAGCTCTTCTACTGATGGAGATACAAGGAAAAGTGAGCAGTCAGTATTCTGCTACAAAAACCTACAGGCCTGTTTGACCAGACACAACAGTGGGCAAGGATACCTCTATCATACCCCCTTTCAGATCATCTTTTTATTTACTCTTTACAGTAGGGTCCCACTCATACAGCAGGTTATATTCCAGACCCCTGCCGAAAAGTGGAACTCCATCAATAAACTGGTGCCCAGCGCCCGAAAAACGCTGTAAAAGCGGAACAAGCACCATATGAGTGGGGCCTTACTCTAATTGAAAGCTGCCATATTAGCGGAATGCTGAAAAGCAGGGGCCTACTGTAGCGTTAAACTGTTTTACTGTCTTCTCATATCAAGATAGTGTCTTGGTCACATACACCCCTGTCCCTCACCAAGGCCTCCTGTGTCCTGAAGCAAGGCTAGCCCCTTCTGCCACTCACACCGATGCCAAGGTGAATGGAAGGTTTATGGGTCTAGCATTTAAAAAGGTAAAAATGCACAGCAGGAACAGAATTACAAGATGGCAATTATTTTTGTATCTGCTCCCAACTTGGTCCTTTCCAGAAAAGCTGTTGTTCCTAAATTCCGCCTCTAGGTGTCAGTGTTGGGTCTGTTAAAAATATCTCTACTCATTCTTCTGAGTCTATGAGTAATTGGAAGTTGTGCTAGTCCTGGAGCACATCACTGCAAGCATTAGCAATGCATCCAGCGCTCGGCTGTGCTCAGTGGGTAGCCTTTCTCGACTCGTAGTTGATCATTGAGCCTCCAGTAGATGCCTCCCTTGAAAAAGTAGACCTTGCCGTTCTCCCAGGTGAATGCAGCATCCAGGTGGGACGGGGCCCCTGTGAAAAGTTTGGAGATCTTCGTGGGGTGGTTGGTGAAATGGCTTCCCAGTTCATCCCACTGCCTGTAGCTGGTGTCCTAAGATAAGAGATGGTGGAGAACTTACTGCACTCTCCAGGGTTCCATGGCCATTGCCCAATTTCCTCTGAGGTTCCCCACAGAAATAAGAAAAAATTTGAACAATTCAGAGCCTAAGCTTTCCATTTTGAAGTGAAAGTCACCATTGGATGGGAAAGTGCAAGTGAAACAAATCAGGGCTTGCATTAATGCTTAAAAAAAGCCGACTAAAAGTTAAACAAGAAAATAGTTCATCTGACAAGCAGGCTGTGACCATTGTAATCTCCCATTACCTTGGGAGCCATAAAGTGGTAGTCTTTCACCCACTAGCAGAGTGAGATTCCATTCAACTAGGAGACCCCTATTCCTTCTGTTACCTTCTCCCCACTCCTACTGCAGTGCGTAATCCAGCTCCACACTCCTCTCTTGTCTCTCATCGCCTCAAAGCTATTGCCCATCTGTCAAGTCCCATACTAAGGAAACACCTGTTGTCCCCTCAAACGTTTCTTACAGTGCACCCGGGCTTACAGAATTCCTGCCTCTTCCCCCACGCAACCCAATGCCAGCGAATCAGCACCTTGGAAGGTGCTGCATGGGTCAGCTGCAAGGAAAGTCAAACAGCACAGAACAAACACTGTTGTGATAAAAAGGGTGTGGCATAAGTTGAAATCCCAACTGTAATCATTCACCCTCCTCCTTTCACCCTAATCGATAACTGCTCGTCTTTTTTTAGGAATCCTGTTTGTTTACATTATTGTTTACATTATTCCTGCCTCAATGATAGCCGATCGTTGTTGGTGCATTACCTTAATTTCCTATTTACCTTAAAGATGAAGATCTTCTTGTTCACTGGCCAATAAAGGGCAGCATCTATCTTAGCTGGGATACGGGTGAGGGGTTTTGGATAGCCAGGATCCACCTTGAATCCTCGGTAACGCCAGAGTTTATTGCCTATAGGCAGAGTGACACAAATACGGATTTAAAAAGAGGCAACGCAAAGTAAAGTGGCAGCTAACCAGTCGCTTATAACACAAACGCAAATGATGTCAGAGACGGAGGTCACTTGTGATTTGCCCCCATGTCAGCTGAAAAACTGGGATCAAGGGATGCAGCTGGTCAAGAAAAAGAAAACCAGTGTTTGCAGAGGAACATGGCGCTTAGCAGAAAATTAGCTCTCCAAACAACCAGATTTAGATAATTTGGGGAAGAGGGGAGGTTATTTCTCAGCTCTTGAACCCACAGACCTTTGAAGAAGTAAGTGCGTCCAGTACGAGGAGAATGCACAGCAGCGTCCAGCCACCCAGGCAAACCCTTCCACAGTGCTGAGATCTTCAAAGGTGGGTTGGTACCAAAGTCTGTCACTGTCCACACGTAGTCACCACGGAAAGCGTAAGTCTTGTCATATGGCCCTAGTCAAGGTGTAGAAGAGCCGGGTTTCAAGTAAATAAGTGGGAATCTAATATACTAGTCCCCTTTTTTCCTCCTTTTAGTTCTGAAAGGTGTACTTGGCATGTTGCTCCACCATCACCCCGCTCCTCCTGATTAGAGGTGGATGGATCAGCCTGTTCCTGGTCCCTGTTGGTTTCACATGGGTTCATTCATAAGTTCTTTCCCTTGCATCTTTGTATTAATACGTGGGGTTTCTCTCCCCCAAAAAATCTGCATGAAAATGTCTATCACAAAATACACATTTCAATATATATTTTATCTCAACATATAAATTTCTAAGTGTATTTTATCCTTAAATACACACTTTAAATGCATTAGTTATGTTTTTTGAGCAAAGATAATAAAATTCATAGAAGTGTAAAATCTGAAGGACAATCATATTCCGATCTACATAATAGTCCTGGAGGCGAGCATCAGTCAGTTCACATCAGAATTCACAGAAATCAAATTCCTCAAGCGACCTTACTCCTGACTGAGTGGATATAATGTTGGAATGAAGACCTGGGTACAAATCCCCACTCAGCCACAAGGGCTCACTAGATGATGGGGGTGGGGAATTTCTAGCTCCTGCTGGGAGGAAGGGCAGGATATAAATCAAATATAACCAATTACCTAGAGAGGTAGTGGGCTGGATATCCATTTGTTGGGAATGCTTTGATTTGGATTCCTGCATTGAGCAGGGGGTTGGACTTGATGGCCTTATAGGCCCCTTCTAACTCTACTATTCTATGAAATAATAAATAAATAGATGTCACACATTTGTATATGGGAATATTAAAGATCTGCCTCACAAGGTCATTGCAAGAGGCAAAAGAGAAAACATTATAAGGCATTCTGCATGTTAAAAGGTCCCAACAGTACATAAGGATGCACTCCATGTGGTCACACACAGACACTGTCACACTCTGCACCATCTCTTTCACAACACAACCCTCTGGCACCTTAATACAGTGATACCAGCCTCTCTTCACAACTTTTTGTACTCTGCCCAGCTCAGTTAAAACTGGCAGTCCCAGATTCTGCTTGCTGCTACCTTTTGCTCTGTCGCCAGTCCTCCCTACTGAATAACTCCGTTTTATACGGCAAAATGGCATGTAAGCGGCTAGAGAGGAACACAGATGGGGCATCTATTCATACAAACCTGGGGTGGGTGGAACATGTTCCGTCAGCCTTTCTGCAAACTCTGGTGTGTGTGTGGAGAGAGGGAGGGAGATCTGGGAGGCTGGGGAATGAGGGATGAAACTTACCCAGCATGATAGCATCCAGCCCATCTTTGCATGGGTTAGGGATTTTACTAGGCTTCAGTGAGACAGCAGGGGCAGTAGTGCGGGCCAGAGAGGTCACTGTTGTTGTTGTTAGCGGCACAGTCTTCTTGCCTGCAAGGAAGAACAAAGACCCTAGCTATGGGTAGAGAGCATGCATGAAAACGACGGGCAAGAAAAATAACTGGGATGACGAAGAGAGGGACATACGTGGCCATTGTCATCAGCCAGCTGCTGATGTCTTCGTTGCTGTATTGACAGGTTGACATTCTGCCTTGTAAGCCAACCAGTCCAGAACCTCATTGGGAGGCATCAGGAAGAAGCTCAGGTGTTGCATGGCAATAGTCTGCACCTCCCCGAGGCAACCACTTGCCCAGGCCCAAGCCTCTCTTAATTAGGAACAGGCCTCCCTATTGTTAGGAAATACATAAGCTTAAACAAGAAATGCAGAGACGGGAAGGGAGCGCTTTGTGGGGGTGGGTGGGGAGGAATAAGCCAGGGAAAAAGTGATAACTATTTTTTAGAAGGTTTAGGATTATCAAATATAATTTGGCACAAGGACTGACCCTACATCTTTTCTACATGGGCATTACACCTTTTGTAAAATAGCAGCCCAAAAGACTGACTTGCATTCCTTGTGCATTAACATGGAAAAAAACCCATGTCTACAGCTTATATCTTCCCTGGCTTCGTTTAAACATTTATTTTAAAGGTAATTAAACATACTTATTTTAAAATCTTTCTATACTGCTATTCATAAAAAACCGCCATTTTCAAATTAACAAACAATACAATACAAAAAATGTTTTAAAAAAACAAACACATAAAAAGCATTATTTTCATGCCTTTAATTATACTTGGAACAACTGAAATTGCTTTTTATCTGGAGTCTGGGAAGCTTCTAATGACCCCAATTAGGGATAGGTAACTGGCAGACCTGGGACACCCTGACCCTCAGGGATCTCCCATTTGACTCCAGCATAGTCCTTCATTTCAATGACCCCTCCCTTTATGAAACAGCTCAGTTGCTTCACCTAAACAAGTCAAGGCACAGGTAAACAAGAATGAGCACCTGAGGGTCATAAGGCAATAGGTTTGAGGGCCAAATTAGATGTCATGGCAGCAGACCCAGTTGTTTAAGCCCACGTCTGCTCCAACTGTGTACACAGCAAGGATAAGTTTGGATTTGAAAAGCAAAACAGGCATGTAGGTGGGCTGAGGAAAACCTTTCCCCCAGTCCGTACCATAGAGGGCCTGGATGCCTTCAATGTCATCACGGTGGAGACGGAAGCGTGGCTGGTAGCCGCTGTAGGTGGGTGCCATGAGTGCAGCTGGTTGCCGGGAATGGCCCAGCCCCAGAGCGTGCCCAATCTCATGGGCAGCAATGATGCGCAGGTTGACACCACGTGGAGTCCCTTCTGTCCAGTGCTCATCTGAATCAAAGTGGACCGTACCTAATTCGGGGATGTCAGCATGGGCCAGGACGTGCCCTGAGGGAAATAAAGGGATGTGGGTTAAGAGATATGCAAGGCCTTGCCACTGAGAAATCCAGTTCTAAATAAGAGCCTGGCTCTCTGCAGCAGTACAGCATCCCACCAATTCCTCTGAACGCAACACAGAGCCCTTTTACACACACAGTCACTCACACACACACACACACAGGGCCTACACTATGACACCAAGCATCTGCCTTTCAGCGATCCTGTCTGATTCTGCCCCATTCCGCAAAGCAGAGAGCCCCCTGCTTCACCTGACACAACACAATGAAGGTGGTGGTGGAATAACAATGATAACAAAATCAATTTTAGTCTTTTAACAATCAGATTGCATTTCTATGACCATCAAATTAGCTTGATTTAAATAATTTCGTTCATTGTTCAGATTTAACAAGCCAAGCAACAAATTCTAATTGCTAGAAGCTTTTTTAAAAAAATATACACTGAAATCATGTGCTTCTATCACATTGCTCATGTTGAGAGAGATTTTTACATATTAAAAAATAAGGGAAATCTTTTAACCTTTTTGTACAAATAAGGTACAGTATAAGCTACAGCTGTATGTTATATGAAGAGGCTTTCCTGCTGGGTACAAAACAAGAGATGGGCAAAGTGACAGCAGGCACAGACTCCTCACAGATGGTCTCTTATGCTACAGCAGGGGTGGGGAACCTTTGGCCCTCCAGATGTTGTTGAACTACAACTCCCATCAACTCCAGCAAGCATGGCCAATGGCCAGGGATGATGGGAAATGCACTTCAGCAACATCTGGAGGGCCAAAGGTTCTCCACCTCTGTGTTACAGCTTCTTCCTTCCTTCCATATAGGCAAAATGAATATTTATGACTCTACAGCCACCAAAAGACCCATTGTGGTATAATTGCTAGTCTCGGACTAGAACTGGGGAAATCCAGGTTCAAACCCCCCACACAGCCTCAGGTTCATGAAGATCACTGGATGACCTTGGGTCAGTCAATCTTTCTCAGCCTAACCTACCCCACAAAGCTGTTTTTGCAGATAAAAGGGGGGGGAACCAGGTATGCCACTTTGAGCTCCTTGTGCGTAAATCAGGATAGAAACACGCCAAATAAATGAAGAAGCCCTGTTGTCACAATCACAGCTAATCAGTGCAGAGTGATGTGGGGCATCTCGAGCAGAGGTTGTGTTAAAATGCTAAAAGTTTAGACTTATTGAGAATTAGAACATTTCAAATTCTGTAACAGCGCCATTATAGGAAGGGTGGGGATGCAATGCTGAAAATGCCTCTTTGAGGCAGATGAGGTCGGTATGTTATATTCCTGTGGTGCGGGACTAATGGAGGAACAACAAAAAATGGATTCTGTAAGCACTTATGGTGGTCAAGATGGCTTAAAATCATCAATTTCATTTAGATACCTATTTGGACAGCCTATATTAATTCATACATTAAATCAGGATTGATAGAATATTATTATTGTTAATGTCTGCTGGCAATTTTTTTGTTTTTAATAATTATTTTTAATTATTTATTTTTCTCTTTCTGCTATATTTGCAGAAATAAAAATAAAATGTAAATTAAAAAATCTAAAATAATAATAATGTACACAGTTGTGGTACATCCTGCCTGGGAAGCAAAAAGCTATACCACATCTGCTACAAAGGACTTTGCTTAAGCTATCATTGGGCATCTGTTAATGATTATACTGAGTGAGATACAACAAGGATGCACCTTGTTTTCCCCAAACCCACTGCAGTACAAAATGGCAAGTAGGTTACAATCAGTTATTTAGGCCAGTTCTTTCTGCCTGGTGATTTACAGCCCTGATGTAAAGCACCTCTGGTTTAACGTCAGACCCATTCTGGACAACAATTCTGTTACTGAGCCTCCATCCCACCATTCCTCCTTACTATGAAGCACCTCCTGTTCAGACTCCCAACTTCTGTTCTGACATCCTCCCAGCAACTGTTCTGTCCAATCCCTGCAGCATACTCTCTTCTGGAGATCCCGCCTCCCTCCCTCCCTCTTCCTTGATTCTCTTGCCTGCCCCATTCTGTGCCCCAAGTCACTCCCCCCAGCAATGCTTGGGTCCGTACCAGGCCCGTCGAAGGGCCGTGAGCAGCCCCGAGAAGAGGAACCATGGAAGGAGAGGCGGATGTCAGCATGGCGGGTCCACACCTCCTGGAAGGTGAGCCGGGTGACATCGCTCCAGTACTTGAAAGCTGTCTGGATGGCAGTGCGTGTGGCTCCAGCCCCCATGTCCTCACTGTGGCTGTAGATCTGGTAAGTCAGGTGCTTCTTGCGCCAACGTCCTGCGGGGGAGACACAGTGCAAGAGGTGTCAGAAACTGGGTTGTTTATCCCACTTTGAACTAGTGAGGGATCTGGGGACATGAGAGTCACAGCTGAACCCGGGTTGCAGGAGATGGCATCACCTATATACTAACAGGGAGCTATAGTATACATGTAATCTAAAGGGCATCATCCATGCACAAGAGGGATTTATGAGCAGGCTTGGAGGGAACTCTAAGGTTTGCAGAAGTACAAAAAAAAGTGGTGGGGGGGAACCCTGGTGGTGGTAGTGGTGAACATCCAAAAACAGCTTAAAGAGGACTGAGCATGCTTAGTGGGCATAGGATGTTGACCAACTATTGGTGGGAAAAATGGAAAACTGAGGGAATGGAATCGTGTCCTGCAAAAAGGCATCGTTTGCTGGCTGACTGGAATGACAACCAGGACCACTCCACACTGCAACATTTTGTTGCAGGCCCCACATGTTCTGGACTGTAAATTGTATAGGCTGTAATCCTATGCAACTTATTTGGGAGTAAGTGTAATGAGATTTATTTCAGAATTACCATGGATATGATCAGGCTGCATGTCTTGCTCGTGATAATACAACAATGACCTTTGTCTCCAGACCCTAATTCCTGATTCAGGGGCTGATTCATATGCCCATTCTGCTTCCAGGGGTAATTCTTTACTAAAAAAAATATATGCCAATGGTGGCTCCCTGCTTGTCGTAAACATGTCACTAACTTCAGTGGATTTCAAAACTGTTTTCCAGGATGCTCCAGGGTTCTTTAGAAACTAATCAAGGTTTAGCAATGAAAAGATCCATAGGTGGACAATTTCCTCACCACTACCAATTTCTCCCCAAACCATTCATCTGCAGGAGACCATTGGGAACGTTTGCACTCTCCATTCATTATGTGGGCAATAGTGAGGCTGAACACGCCTCACTCGTCCCCCACATGACCTGAGTTTGTGCCCTGGAACATGCCTGTGCAATGTGCTGGAGTTTCTCAGTGTATAAGAATCCCTGATGATAGAAAAAAGTTTGAAAACCACAATACTTAGTTGTTTGCCAAGTGCTGAATCTGCAGTTTTGCGTGTCACTGTATACACAACATCTATGTGGATGGAACAATAGCATAAAACATTCCAACTCTTGCTAGGGGATGGGGGAATTAGATAACCTGCTTTCTACAAGTAGGGACCTACAGAGCATATCCTCAAACAGCGGGACTTAATCAAAGCCTCCTCTGATCTTGACCCACAGCACAACCTTCACTTTACATTTAACTATGGCACTGGTTGGAACATGGCACTAAGGCAACAATGGCACATGGCTCAAATGGTACCCAACTTGACCACAATATAAGAAATTTAGCGTTTCAGCCAATGGATGAAGATTCAGGCTTGGGCCTAAGCAAGCTGGGTTTTAGTTCCTGCTTGTCCAGAAACACTGTGGGCAAGTCACCACTCTAGCCACAGTCCCCATCTAAAAAAATGGGAATTATCATTTTTTAATTTATTAGCTGCCTTTTCAACTCAACATCAGAAGAGCATATAAAACTATAAATTAAACAATAACAGCAATCAATTCAAATCCAGCAGATGAGTTTCTTTTTAAAACCACCACCCCAAAATCAGGAACCCAAGCTAATTAAAAAACCATAAAGGGGGGGACATCTGCTGCCAAAAACTTAACAGAGAAGGGGAAGGCATTTCAAAGCTGTGGGGCACCCACAAAAAAGACCTTACTCGAGGCATCCACAAGCCTTTTTCCTAGATCACCAGGTACTTACAATGTTAGCTGTTAATTTGCTTGCTAGCCCACCGCTATTGTGTATGAACAGAAAAAGTAGCAGAAGTATTGTGTATGAACAGAAAAAGTAGCTTGTTTTTGTTAGTTTCTCCAAACTATAATGCAAATGAGAGATGATGACCCTA
The DNA here is from genome assembly GCF_030035675.1 of Rhineura floridana. Classification (NCBI taxonomy): domain Eukaryota; kingdom Metazoa; phylum Chordata; class Lepidosauria; order Squamata; family Rhineuridae; genus Rhineura; species Rhineura floridana. Next base: position 40,379,525 of record NC_084482.1, read on the forward strand.
CACCTCTGCCCAAGCCCTCCAGCAAATGGGCTTGGGATGAAAGCTGGGGCTTGTGCCAAACTTTGGATAAGATCAAGACAACAAGAGGAGCCTCTCCCACTCTTTCCCCATACGACTGTACAGTTAAGAGAAGCCTTTCTGCCTCTGTGCATGCCAGGGGTTTTGGAATGGGTTGGGGGGTGAGCACAAAAGGGTTTGGCTAATAAACAAACAGCACATTCCTATACATATCTGTTCAGAAGTCCCTATTGATTTCAATAAGGTTTACTCCCAGGGTAAGATAGTACAGAAGTGCAGCCTTAGTCAAGATTTACAGACTCCTGGGCTTACTCTGCATAGCTCTTGTCTGACCAAACAAAGCACAAAGCCTAATATTTCAACTGCAGAATTCTCAAACAAGTTCCGCACATCTGCTGAACCCCCTTTTCTACAGCCTGAGAGAAGCGTCTTTGTGCCAACTCTTCTTAGGCCCATCCATCAGGCCAGGAAATCATTTGACCAGCTTCCAGTTTGAGGAACACTCACCCAAGAGCAGATATTTGAGGGTTCTCTCATTGAAGGGGTCTTCCACGCCACAACGGGGTTGCCGCATCTGGGAAAGGGTTACTGCATCCATGTGTCCAGTAGCAGGCAGTCCTGATACAAGCTGGAAGGACCTAAGGGTACAGGAGGGTGGGAAGAAGTCAGTACTTAACCAAGGTGATTGGCTCCTAGATGACACAGCTGGTTTGCACAATATGGCAAGCCAAATGCGGTGTGAATGTGTAGGCTCCTGGAGAAGAACTTACAGTCACTTTGCTCCACCCTGGTCCTTTTTACTGCCACACCATGCTAAGCCAAGCCAAGGTTTACTGTGTCCTCTGAAATGGGACTTGTGGTTAAGCTCTCTCCTAAACCTTTGTTTAGCTTAGTGCTTTGCAGCAGTAAAAAGGAGCAAAGCAGCTGCAAGCTCCTCTCCAAGAGCCCATGTATTTGCCCGGTCTCACTAAACCCTGCTTTGGTTACGGTGTTGTGGGAACCAGGTCATTATGAGATGACTAACAGGACAAATTAAAATCTTTGTAATGGTTTTTTATTATTATTGGGCTGTGCCTCATCGTTTTTTAGTTAACCTCACAGTTCTTATTTACCTCACAGCATCTTCAATCTCCTCTTCTGTGAAGGCATCTGAGAACTGTTCCAGTGGCTTCTGTAAGTATCCAAATTGTAGCAGATAGTCCTGAAATGACAAAACATGTTAAAGCCAACTCTATTCAGCTCAGCCCCAGGGTTGGCACAGCCTTAGAGGACAGGAGACCCATGTGGGCCTTCTTGTGGAAGTGACCCATCTCTGTGATAATGAGCACTGGGTGGGCAGGCCACAATTCAGCCTGGCTTTTCCCATGATGTTTTATATTTCCTGAAATGCTCATTCTTTCTTTTTAAAAGGGAAACCTACTATGTGATTATACTGGTCCGGAGCCAAGATATTTGTACTCATTGTCCCCTTTCTCCACTTAATAGCTACATGTGGAAACAAGGAATCCTCCAGATTTCCAAGCCTACCCTTCTCTCTTGGTAGTCCTGATTCCAATCTAACACTTATGCAAACAAGCCAATTGTTTCTCAAATCCCAAGGATTCTTCCTTCTCTAGATAGAGAGTTGGGCAACTCCCACTACCATTGTGCTTACTCAGCAAATGAGAGACATACCATAGCCATCTCTGCCAACAACCCTCCTTCATGGACAAATGTCCCCATCTGGAATTAAAATTCTGCATGGCAATGATGTGTACCTATTTTTCTGGACTTGTCCACAACCATCAAATGCCTGTTGCTATAACCAATAGTGATGCCTGCCAAACAGATATCATATAGGGCAGAGTTCCCCAACCCTTTTGGGCCCAGTGGTGCATCTGGAAATCTAAGATACTGTTGTGAGCACTACAAAATACCCATTTCACATAAGAAAATGCAGTGATGCTCAGGAAACCCCCTCTCCCACACCAATAACAGGCAAAACACCTACAAAACAAATCAAATGCAAAGGGGGGGAAAGCAGGCAACTTCCCCTCCACACACACAACCAAACCACAACACAAGTTGTTGTTTTTTTAAAAAAAAACTCATTAGAAACATTTAAAAATTGGGAGGGGCAAGGGGCCTTGCCTGGCACCAAGAGGGGTGTCTGAGAACAACATGGTGCCCACTGGGTGCCATATTGGAGACCCTAGCAATAAGGAAAGCACCTGGGGAAAAGCAGAAACTGCCACAACATACACTTTTAGTATAGACATCCCCCTGAACAAGCTCAGTCCTGTTTGGGTCCTTATTTCCATCCCTGCGATGGAACCAATCACTCTTTCTAAGGCCACACCACCCACTCTATCAACAAGCCCCACTCACTTTCAGATACCTCAGAACTATCCCATTATTTCTAAAGAGTGCATAATTGTTAAGGCCTTTCTCCCAGAACCTTTGGATCCCACCCCAACTCCATCCATCAAGGACACAGACAATCACATTCCTGTGAATTTCGAACTGTGCCATATATTTTTTCTCTTTCACAGCTAATAGCAGCTTTGGGAGCGGGACGGTAATTTAAGTCAAGGAATCAGCAGAAGGGCAAAGGCCTGGAACCCCCATCCACATCCCCAATCCAAATTAGGACCCTGAGCAGCTGCTATTTGAAAAAGAAAACTACATTGGAAGTTCCAAGCACAGAATTCCAGTGTAAGAAAAAGGTTGGCCCTTCATTCTAGCAAATATGTTCTCCATCTCCCACTAGCTCAGTATTGTCTGCACTGACAGTGGCTCTCCAGGGTTTCAGGCAGCAGTCATTCCTAGCCCGACCTAGAGATGCCAGGGATTGAACCTGGGTCCTTCTGCAAGAAAGGCAAATGCTCTGACGGGAAAGCAAGGCGGGAGACACCCCAAATGTACCGCAGATGAAAAGAGGGAAAACTCACAAAGTGCCTAGCCAGCAAACAGCCAAAAATGAAAACAAGGTTTATTGCTGCCCGACGTGTTTCAGGTGACAAAGATCCTTTAAAGGGTAAGGCAAATGCTCTATCACCAAACCACAGCCTTTCCTCAAGCAGACATAAGCAAGGCCAAGGTTGCGATAACAGCAGAGAATGCATCAAGTTATGAAGAAAAAGTAAAAGTCTGCACTGGGACAGCTGAGAGACTCTGCTTTCCTACCCCTCATCCCCCACATACGCATCACAAACAATTCACAAAGGGTGGACACTCATTGCCAATCCTCTGCCCAGTAGCCAAAGTTGTTTGCTTTCAGTCTCTGTGTTATCATTGCCCGTCACCTCACTGCCCAGAGCTAAGGGATGGCCTAGGCAAACTAGAGCTTTTCTTGGCCAGAGAAATCTTCCCCCAGCTTCCTTTCTAGGAAAGTTTCCATTAAACAGAGCTTTGCAGGTCTAGATAAAGGCAAAGCTCTGGACTGGAGGTACCTAGGTTTCGAGAAAGGCTGCCTTGACAGAAATGAAGTGGCAGGACTGAAGACCTGGAGACAGTCAGAAAGGTTTGGGGTTGGGGTTGCAGGCTGGTACTGAGGCACATCCCACCCCACTTGTCCACACTTTCCCATGTGACCCCATCTCTGCAGTGCACACCACATCAACTACAGGTCCCACGCCGGGATGCTTAGAGGAAGAGGGGGCATCCCAGCCCTACATACCAGGACTTCTTTCTCCTCCACTCGGTTCAGAGCAGCACCTTTGGCAGAGCGAATAAAAGCAAAGACCTGGAGCAGCAGCAGCATTAGCTGTGGCATCCTCGTGTCCAGTTTCTCTGCAGTCCCCGATAGCAGCACAGAGTGACAATTTCTCGTAGGAAACTCCACAGAGCACTCCAGAAATGACTTTTTCTGGAACTGAAGCAAAGCAATGCTGGATCTCTTTCTCCACTTCCTCTGTGGCTCAAGCTTTGCTCTGCCCTCCCTGTTCCCTCAATTCATCCATGCCTTCCCTCCTGCTTTCTCAAGTTTATAAATCTCCTAACAGCAGAAGTGAGTCATTTCCAAGTCAAACATGTTGCAACCACAAAGCCTGGAGGAGCCCCCCCCCCGAATATTAACTCTTCACAGCATAAACACTCTCTTAAAGCAACGGTCCCATTGCAAGGGCTGCTTATAATAAGGCCTGTGTGATGACTAAGGATGGAATGATCCGTCAGTGCTGATTCTCTCAGTTTTTTTCAATCTTGAATTCAGTTTTCCACGTTTCTGCAGCAATTTGCAATCTTTTAAAAGAAGAATCATGGAAATTCTCCAGCATTTTAGTGAGAATTTCTCCTACTAAACACATTTTTGCATGCAGGTTTGACTATTGTACACATTTTTGCAAGCAATTTCTCCTAATACAATGCATTTTTGTATGTTCTTCTCACTACTATATTCATTTTTATACACACTTTCCCCTAATATATGCATTTTTGCAAACATTGCTTAGATAGAGAACTGCATTGTAAGTGTGAATTTTGAAGGATGGCTGTGTTTCGGTTCTCATGTTGTTTCAGAAAGTGCAAATTTGATAAATTTGGCTTTAAATGCAAACCAAATCAAATTTCTCCCACATTCCTAGATGACATTAAGCTGCCATTGTTGTTAACAGAAATGTCTGCATTTCAGAGTGCTGTTAAAGACATTGGAAAGTAGAGAACTCTAAAAATGTTCCAAAGTACACAACCCTAATTATGCCAGACAACGACAGAGAGCCACAAAGGTCTATTGTAGGGATGGGAAAACCTGTGGCCCTCCAGATGTTGGACTACTGTTCCCTACATCTCTGACAATTAGCTATGCTGGCTGGGGCTGATGGGAGTTGGAGTTCAATAACATCTGGAGCTTCCACACACACACACACAGTCTACTGCCATATCTGCACCTGAATTCAGAAATTCCTTGCAGTTTGCAATCACACATATACTAACACCAGGAACAATATATGCGTGAAATCCTGCCTAGGCCTTGCAAGACACTTTGAAGTACTCAAGTCCCCCTTTACTCCCCTCTAATGATTTGGATAGGCTTCATCATCTGGGTACAGGGCTCACCAGGCCTAAGCCCTATTCTGAATGTTAGGATTTGGATCTGGGAAATGTGAAATAAATAATTGGGACAGGCAAGTCATGGAGCATATACAGGGAGCACTTCCCGTGCCACTGGGTAATAGCAGCCATCCAAGCAAAAACCGAGAACTGGAAATTTCCTTAGAACATAAGAAAAACCTGCTGGGTCAGGCCAATGGCCCATCTAGTCCAGCATTCTGGTTCTCACAGTGGCCAAGCGGGGCTTGAGTGTAACAGCACTCTCCCCACTTATGAATCCTAGCAACTGGCCTTCAGAGACACATTGCCTCTGACAATGGAGGTAAATGTGAAGTAAATAATTTAACAAAGGAGCCCCTGTTGTAAAGATAAGTCATCCATTCACTCATCCCCTTTCCATACGCAGACAAGAACTGCACATTGTCATAAACCAAGATCTGGTGCGTTGTAGAAAGGTGAAGTGCTTACTAAGCAAATTAAATTACTCATGCATGGGAGATGACTCACACAGCAGCATGCACTGACTCCTGCAAAGGAGCCAAACCATATGGTGATGACAGCCAAAACAGACAACAAACTGCCCAGAATCATTGACCAATCTGGGTAAGGGTAGGGGGGCAGGGATCCCAGGTCAAAGGGTGTATTTTGAAATAATCCTAAACCCTTAAGCCACAGGGCTAGCCTAATACATCTTGCTGTCTGACACCCAGGAGCAAATGGCGCCTCCCTGCCCTCAAGTCAAGATACACAGCATTCTGAACCAGCCAAGTTATTTGGGTACCCAAGAGGCTGATTACCTCACACGGACCTCTCCCCATTCCTAGCAGTAAAAAAAGAGAGTAGAATTAAATAACTAGCCATTCTATTGCCCTTCCATGACACTCAAGTCAGCTGCCTTGACTCTGAGGCAGCCACTTCCTTCTCCCTATTAGGAGGACCAGCCTTGCCTGGCCTAGCCAAGCCTCTGCTGCTCTTTGTTAGAAATTAACCTCTGCTTGGAAGAACAACAGCTCAGGTTTTCTACAAATGTTGCTCAAGTCAGCTTCATCCCACCCTGTTCCCCATCTAGCCAGAAGGAGCTCTGGACACAAGTGTCTTCTCTGAGGCAGCTCACAGCCAGATAGCATTGAATGAGATGGTATCATAACTGAGTGCAAACTAGCAAAAGCCTAAATACATGTAGGCCAATGCCTCCAAATTGAATGGATTTTATTTGTTAAATTATTTAAAATCATGTCAGACATTAAGCACTGCCAGCTGGTGAGATGCCAATTAATGTTAATTATCACAATTAGCTGGGATACTGACCCCTACTAATTCAGTTCTAAAGGTGTGAGGGCAGCTAACGTGAGGATCTGACCCATAAAAACAGAATCAGACTGATATAGCTGTGGATACCATTTTACTGGCTGCATTCCCAACATAACTGAGCACCCCCTTTCCAAGCAGAGTGCCCCTCCCGTATTCCTGGGAGGACGTTTCTATTTCAGTATCATGGTAAGAATTTAGAAAACAGACCATTCTCCCAGACTCCAATTTTTTTCCACAGTGCTTGCAAAAGAGATAAAAAACGCACAAACCAGAAAAAGAGCAACTGCAGAGGCCCCCATCCCTTGTTCTCATCACTCAGGCCAAGTATTTGCCTGCAGCCTTTTAGCGTTATCCTAACAATATGTTGGTTTTGGCCTTGATATGAATTCCCCCTCCAGATACACACACACAGTACAGGCCTGTGAATCAACCACCAACGCAACAATTGTCACAAACTAGCGTCAAGAGTCCACAGGTCATTGCATAGTCTGGCCAGACCCTGTGACTTACCATGAGTCAATGGATTCCCTTTTTGCACAAGAATTATGATTTAGCTAGTGCTACACAGAATGCTTGTGTGATTCTGTTTTCACTGTGAAAGTTGCTGTGGATGGGAAAACCCCTACCTACCATCCACTCTTACATTTTTTGCACCTGTTTGCAGCCATTGTTCCTCTAATGTAAATGTATTGGTGAGAGGCAGAGGAACACACAGGGAACTTATCCCTATTGACAAGGTTACTGGGCTTACAACCACTTGCTCTGGGATGCTTACCCCTGTGCAGATCCCACTGAAGCGCAGAGGAATGATGGTGTGCATTTTGATGTGTACAAACAGCATCCAAATGACAACATCCTGTTATACTACATGACTCTCAATGGGATGCACATTCCAGCAGATGGGACGTCAAACCAGTTGCCTTGGCAATGGGAACCTATTCCCTCTCCCCCTTGTAAACAATTTTCACCAAGGAATGTGAAAAAAATGCTGAAATTGTGTGTGTATATGTCTCCCTCCGTTTATAAGGCAGGTGTGAAAACAGACAGTCCTGTATTTTTGCTCTGTCAGTACTAGATTCAACTCACAGCTGGTGTTTCTGCTGTCCTTTACTTACTTGCCAAGAGTGTGCAAGGCCCAGCATATACAATACATATTCAATCTGTCCGACGGAGAAGGCATCATCATAGACCTCATAGATGTTGTCTAGAAGATTTTTATAAAATACAATGTCCTTCACATTCCCTTACTCAAGGTTTGAACTGTGTGTGTCTTGCCTGGATCAGCACAATTTGTAGTAGTAGTAATAATAATAATAAATTCATTCTATTGTTATCCTGCCCTCCCTTTCTCTCAGGGTGGCTGCATATATCTAGCAGTCACATATATTGTAGCATGCCAGATGCTCGACCATGCACCCCTTTTTGCAGTCCAAGTCTCTGGCACAAAGCTTATATGACTCGAACAATGCATCCCTGCAGTCAGGCTCTCGTACGTACTTTACCCCTTGCACCACCAATGCTCCACTTCCACTTCGAGCCTGGCACCCTGAGCCATGTGTGTCATGGGTAGCACCTTCTAGGCAATAGTGCCAGCCTGCCTGAGTATTCATTCAGCTAACCCCCCAAGGCAATCCCTGCCCACTAGGCCCTATAAAGCCCTTGTATCAGCACTCACTCCTTAGAATGAAAAACCTGTCACTGGTGTGAAGAAGACACTGATGCCATCTAAAGCACCTGCTGCCTTGGAACTTCACCTGCCTAGCTTTGAGTGTCCACCGTCCTCCAGCCGTAGTGATGCTTGCTTATGGTTCCGGAACATGATCCATTACTGTTTTGGATGAATATGCTGCTAGTTGGTAATAGCAAGGTAACATTGGGGAAACACTGGAGAACAACTAATAAAGTGGAATGATGTGTGGATGGCCCAATATAATTCCACCACTGACGCAGTACTATTGGTCAATGACATGTTGCAGGAGACACACATAAAAAGACAACCAAAGGCAATGTGAAAAACTCTGTTCAAAATTGCCAAGCGAATTGCTAGCACTGTTTGGCACCAACTCAGAGTGCCAAAAAGTCATCCATCCACATCTCTGTTTTGCATGGCATTTATTTGCTTTTGTAGGGTCAAATATTTTTCTCATTTCCTCATTTGCATACACTGAGGGAAGGCATCAGGCTATTGCAGCAAGCATTACTAGCTCCAATGGTGACAGGGTGGAGTTCAGCGTAACATGCATCAGTATCCTGCAGACAATACCATTCCAACATCTCAGACAAAAGTTGTAGAAAAAAGGAGAAGGGGACTGACCAGGATTAAGCACATGGAGAGCTCTGTTAAATCATAACACTTTTGAGATCCAGCATGGCCCTATGCTGTTGCGCTGTCTCCTCTGCCAGCAATCCATGTAGAGAATTGCCATGTAGAAAGACTACATCAAGAATACAGAGCCTGTGGCCCTCCAGATGTTGTTGGACTCCAACTCCCATAGCCCCAACTAGCATGGCCAATGGTCAGGGATGATGGGAGAGGTAGTCAAAGACCCATCACATGGATGGCCACAAGTTCCCCACTCCTGGACTAGATGGTCTATTGTTGATATGTCAAACTTCCTTCTTACATCTCATTATCCCTTCCCTAACCCCTAGAGCCTATAGAAGACCACATGGAAGGAGAAGCAATATACCACCAATGACCCCACCATTACCCTCTAGGCGTTCAGCCAAAGATCTTAATAGAGTCTATGTGTGCACAACTGTATGCACATAGGATATGTAGTGGGGAGCCCAACTAGGGAGGGAGGGAGGGAGGGAGGGAGGGAGGGAGGGAGGGAGGGAGAGACTATGCATGTACAAGGTGTACGTGCATGGGCTATGGTCACAACTGTGCCTGAATGCATAGAGGTGAGGAGCAGGGAGAGTGGGTAGATCCCAGTTTCACCTCCATGTCCACTTGGTTAACATACAAAAAGACTAGGGTCAACTGGCCAATCTGATGAGGGAAACATTCTTTTCAGGCCATCCACCCAGCAGCCCCCCACAGAGGATTCCAGCCTATGCAATCCAGATGATTATTTTGTTCCACAAGCAAAGAGAAAGGTGCTCACATAAGTAGTAGTTCAAGGCAAGAGCCAAAAAACACAAAGAACGAAACCTAGGGTCTTCTGCAGTTCACAATATTCTGCTCCTAATAATGCCCAGATGTTCAACTGTTGTCTACAGCTGGGAATGTGGCTACTACTTCCCTGTCTTGCTGCAAGGAGCAGATGGATACACTGCTTGCACCAAGGGATGTGGGCACACTAGTCGCTTCAAAAGCAGTTGAAGCGACTCTGCCCTCAGCTGGACACACCTCCCTTCCCCACTGCAGACTTCAGATCTTTCAGGACCACCCACAGCAAAATGTTGTGCCAATCACTGTCTCTGCCTGAGCCTACAGCAAAGTGTTTCCATTGGCCACACCTGGAGGGGCAACAGGTTGATCTACCAATGATAGCAAAATCTGTCTGAAGCTGAATTTAAAAAAAAAATGCACACGAGCTGATCCAACTAGGTTTTAGAGTAAAAAGGGATGGAGTTTGACTAGTGTAGTGGTGTGCCTCCATTTTCAGAAAAAAAAGGTGGAGATGCACTGGAACTGGCACAACAGCAAGTGTGTCTCTACCCCAAGAAACTCCCAAATAGCCATACTAGATGATGTATCCTAGTCTGGCTGAGTGCCTATGACATCCTCAGGTGAATGCCTATGGCAGGTATAGGCAGGGATAGTAAGACTGATGGGAGGTGGCATCAAACAACATCATGTTGGCTACCCCAGCTCCAGGGCTCCAGTGTTTCCCTCTGCAGAAATGCTCATATACTAGGAGTTAAGGATAGGTGAGAATTTTGATTTAGTTCACATTTCAAGCTGAATTTATGAAATTCAGATTTTCCAAAACAACATGAGAACTGAAACACAGCCATCCTTTGAAATTTGTTCTTATTTTAAATTTGTGATGCAGTTTGCCAACAAAACTAGGTTTACAAAAACATACATCAGAGGAAAGTGTGCATAAAAATAAATATGTGAGTGAAAATAACATGCCAAATTATATGATGACAAATGGCTTGCAAAAATGTGTACATTAGTCAACACTCCCTAAAAATGTGTTTATTAGGAGAAATGAGTACTAAAATGCTGGACAATTTTCATGAGGATTTTTTTAAAATTGCAAATTGCTGCAGAAATGTGAAGTACTGAATTTAAGACTGGAAAAATGAGAAACTAGGAGAACCAAAATTGACTGATCTCTGAATTCCTTCTAGGAATATATCCTCAGCTCTGCAGAAGCTACCTTTTCTCCTGATGTGATTAATTATTTCCAGTTTTGCCTCTGCCTTTTAGAGTATTAATTATGACAAAAGGACGGTGAAACGGCCTTTGTCTTGGATGCAAAGTGGACAAGCAAATGTAAGATATATTCTCCCTGGAAAAGCCTACTGGGCAGAATGAAAATCATTTGGCTTGAGCAAACACACTGTTAAACAGTGGTAGGAAGCTGATGACTTTGGTCCAGAAGTTATAAAGCACTGGGGATTGACCAAGAACCTGGCTTCCTATTAAAATAGTATGCCATGATGATACTTCACAAATTTAGCTGTACCCTAGATGTATTTTATTTTTTTATAACACTTGTTCCACTTTGCAGTACCTCACTCATTGTAACATGTCTTTGATTAATTTGATTAACTATATACTAGCTTCAAATATTGTGTTTGAGGGATGAGGAACTGAGGTAGGAAGGCCAACTTCTGGGTCAAGTGTTCTGGATTTGAGGGAGAGACTATGACTGTGATTCTCAAGAGCTTGAGAATCTAGCTTCCATGTGTTGGAATGTATGAGGTTCAACTCCAACTTGGTGGGTTGAGGCTGCATGGGGTTAATAAGGGTAGCTAGAGCTAGACCTTTTGCTGGTTGAGGCTATACCTATCCATTTGATCTTCTGCCATCTCTTCCCTTCCTGCTAGGCTGATAAGCAAAGGAATGTTGATCCCAGTTCCTTCCCGCCTTTCTCACAGTGTTCTTTTTCTCTCAAGAGGGGAGCAGACATCTTCTCTTTGTCTCTCTCCTCTCAACCAGGATGAGGGCCAGCACTGGGACCAGTGCAGGCTGCTCCAGCATAGCCAGCTAGACATAGAACTCTTTCCTATCAAGCATGTACTTCCAGAATAAAGTAGTAGTTTCTTATTTTAAAGCTTAAAGTCTCTGTCTGACTAATTTGCAGGGAAGGTAGAATCTTAGCAAAGATTCAAACACACGCACACTAAGCTCGCTCAATACTCTCCGTTCCGCAGCGCTTCGCAACTCTGCTATGCATCTCAATAGAGAATTCCGACACCATGTGCCAGCTTGGGGAAATAACGGGTTTACCTCAGATTGAGTTGCCAAAGGGATTTGTGTCAGGGGGCTCTACTTACTATAATAAGATTACTGTTTAATAATGCCTAGAATTAATACAGCAGCTTTGAGTGTACAAAGGATTTTGATTCCATTCTCTCAATAACCCTTACAACAACCCTGTAAGGTTGGTCAGTAGTATAATCCATATACTGCAGAGAAAGGATGCTAAGGCTGGGTTAGAGTGGAATATTCAAAGCCTGACTTGGCTGGGAGAAGGAAGATGACTTTTACAACCAAGAAGAAGCTTGTCCTTCTCACACAAAACACAAACCAATGACTGCTTCTTTTGTGGGATTCAGCTGTTTTCCAGAATGATTCAATGGATTATAGTGGCAGGAATCCCACATGCATCATGTGGGGTGAAACCAGGGCAGGTGGCACAGAAATGAGGCAATTTTGCCAGGAATCGTGCGTGGCACAGTTGTCCAGAAATGCTCACAGACAATGACAGACACACAAAGAAAAAAAGTGATTCATAGATCTGACATGGCAAAGAAAGTAAAAAAAAAGTACCAATTTAAGCAAGGGGAAAAAAGGGAGGACATGCTATTTATATCCCAGAAACAGCCAGATTCGTCACTTGATAAATCACCCACCATAATACCACTTTCAAACTCGTGCATGTCCCTTTCTTTCCTAGCAGAGATCTATTTCTGCCTGGAGGCATCATTTTGTCTATTGTACCAGAAAATTAATGACGTCTAGTGATTCCAGTAGAGGAACCAAGATTTCTAGCTTATAATGACAGAACTGATGGATTGGAAGGAGTCGCATGAAATCGTTAACATTAGACACTCCCAAACTATGTCACTGTGAATCCAAATACAGAATTTATTTATTTATTTAGCTGATGCATTTACATTTCTTCCTTTCCTCCACTGAGCTCAAGGCAGCGTACAAATGGCTTGGGCCTCCTAGGATTGCCAGCTTTACAATTGGTCTCTGAAGCTGTGCCTTTGACAATGGTCAGATATGCAGTTTCTCACAACTTTGGAAACAAATGGAATCACCTGATACCTGCTACAAGGCACAGCTACAGAGGCTAGATGGAAAGCAGAACAGCCACTTAGGCATCACCAAAAGAAAAAGAAAAAAGGAAATGCACCACAAAATAAAGGGGACATAATGGGACACGGATTTGCATACTGTTTGCATATACTAATTTAACTATATAGGTACAAATGTAGAAATAATTACTATGATTTAAATACAAATGCAATGCATCTCAGCATAGTGGCGAATATTGCAACCAGGTGACTTGCGTGTCTCTTGTCACCACTATTTCCTTCAGTTCCTCAGACCCCCTTCCTGAGAAAGCTACTGCAGACATAAGGGTCTGTTTGGTATTATAAAAATACACACAGAAATAGGAACTAATTTGGTTGGTCCTATTTTTTTAGCAGAGATATAAAAATAATAAGAACATAAGAAGAGCCTGCTGGATCAGGCCACTGGCCCATCTAGTCCAGCATCCTGTTCTCACAGTGGCCAACCAGGTGCCTGGGGGAAGCCCGCAAGCAGGACCCGAGTGCAAGAACACTCTCCCCTCCTGAGGCTTCCGGCAACTGGTTTTCAGAAGCATGCTGCCTCTGACTAGGGTGGCAGAGCACAGCCATCATGGCTAGTAGCCATTGATAGCCCTGTCCTCCATGAATTTGTCTAATCTTCTTTTAATGCATCTCAGCATAGTGGCGAATATTGCAACCAGGTGACTTGCGTGTCTCTTGTCACCACTATTTCCTTCAGTTCCTCAGACTCCCTTCCTGAGAAAGCTACTGCAGACATAAGGGTCTGTTTGGTATTATAAAAATGCACACAGAAATAGGAACTAATTTGGTTGGTCCTATTTTTTAGCAAAGATATAAAAATACAAGCAGCAGAATGAGAATAAACCAGCTCCACCTTTCTCTATATAAACAACATCAGACACAATCTTTTAGGTAAAAGAAAAGAATGTTTACTTATGACCTCGTATGTTAGGAACATAGACTCTAGCTTAGAAGAAAGAAAATAGGAGTCTCAGTTCATTTTAGTGGTTTAGTATTGATGCTCTCAGAGAGAGCATCTGTGCCACGCAGCCTCTCTCAAAGGTAGGAAGATCAGCAATGGAGAATATTCAAAAATCCCCCAGGACAAAGGAGGAGGAAGTCAGGTAAGTAACCCCAGCCATTAGGAAGTTACATCATGGTAAAACAGGTACATGTGATATTCCCCAAATATCCCTTAAAGGGAACATGCAACATTTGCCTATTCCAACAGGGTCTGTCCTGCATCTTCTGCAATGAAGACAAATGCAAATAATTAATTCAGCTTCTCTGCAATTTCCTTTGCTTCCTTTAACATACCTTTGACTTCATTGTTGTCCAAAGATTCAACTGCCTCCCTAGCCAGTCTAATGTATTTACATTTTTTACAATTATTGACTTTATGTTTTTAGCAATGCACTCTTCGGGGAGACTGGTTCTTTCTATGGAGCAAGTGGGGCATTGCCCCACCAACCTTGATCTGCCCCCAAACAGCCACTGCCTGTCTTACTCACAGCCAGTCCAGGACATGGTATTGCATGTTCAGCTTCCTCCTCCTTTGTCTCAGTTTTCTCTTGTAAAACTCAGCAGAGAGGAGATTGGGACAAAACCAGCACTAGTTAGTTCTGTCTCTTATTGGCTCTGGCTCCGCCTACTGTTTGGGCTCCCTGCCTTCCACCCTACTGGTTCCAATGGGCACCAGTCACCACTAGTGCTTCTTGGGTTTTATTATTATTAATATTATTCACTGGCTGCAAAGTTTGTGTTCTTTTTCTTTCTCTCATTTGGACAAAACTTTCATTTTCTAAAGGCAGCCTTCTTACTTCTAATAGCTTCCTTGTCTCTGCTTGTTACCCACACTGGGATCCTCTTCACTCTTGTGATACCTATTCTGATCTGTGATTAGGGTTGCCAGGTTCAATCCCCGAGACTGATCCTGTATCTTTAGGAGAAGAGAAAGTCAACCAAGTGCAGGTGTTCTTGCAACCCTGTAATGAGAAAAACCACAAGGTGGAATTCTTCCTTCTCCCTGCACAACTTTTAAAGATACAGAAGACCTCTTGGTTGCCAGGCCCGGCCTCTAAGAGGTCTTCTGTATCTTTAAAAGTTGTGCAGGGGGAAGGGAGAATTCCACCTTGAGGTTTTTCTCATTACACTGTTGCAAGAACACCTGCACTTGGCTGACTTTCTCTTCTCCTAAAGATACAGGATCAGTCTCAGGGATTAAACCTGGCAACCCTATCTGTGATATACATTATAGCTGAGCTTTTTCACCTTCCTTGTTACTAAGCCCCTCATTATTATTTTTTTAGGTTTTCTTTTTTTGCAGTCAAATGTTATTGCATTTCTTGACAATGTCCACTTACATGAATTTGATAGCACTATGGTCACTGTTCCCAATCAGTTCAACCACACTTACATTTCAAGATTAAGTCCAGACAGTCACTGCCTCTCTGGTCAGTTCCATTATCAACTGTTCAAAGGGACAATCATTTAAGCTATCTAGAATTTTTACCTCTTAGTTGTGACCAGAACACACATGAACCCAGTCTATGGGAGGTTAACTGAAGTCACCCACTACTTCAGCATTTCCTGCTTTAAATGCCCCCTTGATTTCCTCTTCCCACTCAACCTCATCCTGGCCATTTTGGTCAGGATGGGTGGGGTGGCAGCAATGGTATGTCCCCAGGACTAGATTACTTGGGGTACAGTTTTGCCATCTTATATTGATTCTGTGGAGGACACTGCCCCCTTTGGTATTTCTAGCTTGTTAGACAGGGGTGGTGTGGCCTGAATGTCAAAGAGTACATATTCTTCTTCCTATAGTGTTACTCTCCAAGTATAATAATGACAACCAGTTCTCTCCTTTCCATCAGGTTTCTATTACACCCACTATATCTATGATCTCTTTCAAAACCAAGCACTCCAGCTTGCCAGTTTGGGATTAGAGGCTTAGCATATTATACAGTCACAGGAGTGGCTGTATACTATAGTCAGCATGGATTTTTCTCATTCCGCAGTGTTAAATTGAAAATACCCACCATGCCATTTTGATACTTCCCATCAGGGCCGGTTCTAAAGAGCGGCCAGGTGGGGCACTGACCGAGGGCCCCTGGGGCTACAGGGGCCCCTCTGTTCCCCTTCTGCAATTCTCAGCAGGATATCTGCTGCGGATCGCACGGCGAGAGCTTTGGGGCTCCGCCATTCCCTTGCTTAACCTACCTTGTTCTCCGGTTGCACACGCAGCGCTGCCCTTAACAAAGATGGCAGCTGAGGTTTCCCTAAGGGGCTGAAGCCTCTGCCGCCATCTTGGCTCATGGCACGCATACACGCACATCCCTGCCATGAGCCAAGATAGTGGCAGAGGCTTCAGCCCCTTAGGGAAACCTTGGCTGCCATCTTTGTTAAGGGCAGCGCTGTGTGTGCAACTGCAGAACAGCTGAGAAAGGTAGGTTAAGCAAGGGAATGGCAGGGTGTGTGATCCACGGCAGCGATCCTGTTATGAATCATGGAAGGGGAGCGCCAGGGCCTAGGGCAGGCTTGTGCCCAAGGGCCCCAGCATGTCTAGGCTCTGGGGCCGCCCTGCTTCCCATAAGCTGATTAAACAAAATCTTATAATATGTATAGTCCTGAACTCAGAAACACTTGCTTAACAACCCTCTAAATTTTCATGGCGATACACGAAACAGTCAGAGAGAATCAAGAGTTCAAAGTGTAAAAAGAGAGAGTGAAAAAAGCAGACCCGCTAGACTTTTTTCTGTCAGCATTCTCATAATTCGCTGAAATTAATTAAAAATGAGCCATGTTCACAGAGTACCTGTAATCCTATTACTGACCTTGCCCCATACTCTGACCTTCATCTTCTGCAGTTTAAAAGTTAAAAAAATGCCTGGCTGATTTTTAATTAATTTAAGAAATGTAGCACTGAAGTCAATGATAATGTCAGGCATACTCAGTAAGAACCAACTGTCAGCGTTCTAAAAGCGAGACTCACAGCTGCTGGGCTTGCCTAATCATGGGGCCACACCCACACCAGACTTTGATTTCACTTTAGACAGTCATGGCTTCCCCCAAAGAATCCTGGAAAGTGTAGTTTGTGAAGGGTGCTGAGAGGAGACTCCTATTCCCCTGACAGAGCACCGGCGGCCAGAGTGATTTAACAGCCACTCTGACTGAAGCTCTGTGAGGGGAACAGGGCATCTCCTAGCAACTCTCAGCACTCTTCACTAACTACACTTCCCAGGATTCTTTGGGAGAAACCATTACTATCTAAAGGGAAATAAAGGTCTGGTGTGGATGTGGCCAGGGACAGCTTTGGTTTAAATTTGGGTGGGAGGCTACATGTGCCTGCTGTAGAATAAAAAGGTAGGGGAAACCTTGAAAAAGAATGATACTGTTCACAATGTTTTTGTTTTGAAAAGGAAAGGGGCTTCCCCTCTGCCCAGTGCCCACTCACCCAATCTTCTCCCCTCCCCCTCCTCCCCCCCAGGTCAGTTTCACCTATCCTAAGCATCATTGCACAGGAGTAAATCCCACTGAAGTAAAAAAGCATGTAAATGACCAAACCTGCCCTCCCCTCCTCCTCCCTCCTATCCCCTCCCTCTTGTCCCTTCTCTCCCCCCTCCTTCTCCCCTTCCTTCCCCTCCCCTTCCAATCCCCTCTTTCCCCCTCCTCCTCCTTCCCCTCCCCTCTGCCTTCTCCCCCATGGTCAGTTTTACCTGTCCTAGGACTACGACCTGGGAGACCAGGGTTCAAATCCCCACACAGTCATGAAGCTCACTGGGTGACCTTGGGCCAGTCACTGCTGCTCAGCCTCAGAAGAAGGCAATGGTAAACCACCTCTGAATACCTCTTACCATAAAAACCCTATTCATAGGGTCGCCATAATTCAGAATCGACTTGAAGGCAGTCCGTTTCATTTTAAAGCATGATTGCACAGGAGTAAATCCCACTGAACTCAATGAGCATGCAAATGATCAAACCTGTCCTCCACTCCTCCTCCCTCCCATCACCTCCCTTTTGTCCCTTCCCTCCCCCTTCCTATCCCCTCCTTCCCCTTCCCCCCTTCTGCTCTCCTCTCCCCCCTTCTTCCTTCCCTCTACTCTCCCCTCCTCCATGGTCAGTTTTACCTATCCTAGCCATGATTGCACAGGAGTAAATCCCATTGAACTCAATAAGCATGCAAATGATCAGACCTGCCTTTCCCCTCCTTCCCCTCTCATCTCCCTTCCTCCTCCCCTCTTCCTCTCCTCTCCTCTTCCTTCTTCCTCCACCCCTGCCCACTCCAGGCTTCCCTCCCCATGGTCAGTTTTACCTATCCTAAGCATGATTGCACAGGAGTAAATCCCACTGAACTCAATAAGCATTCAAATAATCAATCCATTCTCAGCGAACTTGCAGAGGATCCTATTTCTTACCTCCCAGATTAAAAAGTAGAGAACTTCACTAATAGGCAAAAAACCTTGAGGTTTAAGAATGTACCTATAGCCAACAGATATTTCTATCAAACTTTAAAAAGCAGGAAAATTGGGAAGCTATAGTGAATGCACCAGATCAGGAGACCTTACCTCCTCTCTGAGATATTGTACTGCCCTACAAATATGTAAAAATGCAAACACAATTTCGGTTGGTCTTTCACAATCCAATCACAATAAATACCTATTCAGTGTCTCTCATCAAATGTCTCTGTCATGTGAATTTTATCCTACAGGTGAGCTGGTCTCTTTCAATTAATTTCAGGGGGAAATAAGATTAGATAAACAGTATGGAAAACTTCTGATTAATCAGTGGAACAAGTTCTCAGAGAATGAGAAGTCTCCTTCCTTTGAGCCTCTGTTAAGATGGTTGGAAGAGAAGCATCTACAAGAGGCAGTCTGGATTTGATTGATCCTATCTTGGCAGAGAGACATTGTCTTGTTCTTCCTCTCTCCCATTCTGACAATCATAAACAATTTCACTCTCCTCCTTTAGGGGTGATTTTATCTCAAACTGGACACACTCCTTAGGTCTTGCCAGCTTTCCCCCAGTAATCAGTTTAACAGCTGTTCTGCCACCTTTTTTATTATTTTAAGTGCCAACAGTCTGGTTCCATTCTTGTTCAAGTGGGGCCTGTCCCTTTAGTACAGTCCTGGCTTATATCAAAACATTCCCCAGTGCTTAACAGATCTAAAACACTCCACCCAGCACCACTGTCTCATCCCTGCATTGAGATTCCTTAGCATTTCCTGTCCAGCTAGCCCTAGGGATGGAAGAGGTGGCATTTCAGAGGAAGCTTCCTTGAAGGTCCTGGCTTTCAACATCCAACCTAGCAACCTAGGGGTGAAGGGCAGGTAAATGTATTATTAACATTGTCATCATCACCACCACTACCACCATAAGGTTTGGCCCTCAGACCCATCAAGTGGGAGGCAAATCTGTGTTCATAGCATCCTTCACCTCCTGCTCCCATAACTGGTGGCTGTGTGTCTTCCTGTTTATATTTGACTGTGCTGAGTCCAGATAATTCTTATCTGTTTTTGTTTGTTTTGTTTTTGCTTCTCTGAAGTCTCTCACTTAGAGCAGTGGTGTAATGGGGTGATGAACAGGGCAGAGCATAGCAAACTGTACTTGTTGCATGCAGGATACCACCCAAGCTGATAACAACCGTTTTTTCAAGTTTTACCAATGTTTGTGATGATTAGTTCAAATTCAAAGGCCTGGAAATAGAGGAAACTACACTGTGTAGGAAAATGCTTGCTCAATTATCTATGTGAATTAATCAATGGAAGAAGGGGTCCATTTTAAAAACAATGCTGGGGGGGCAGGAGTGGAAGATGAAGCTTAATTGGCTTGCGATCTGCAACTTTTTTGCAACAGTTCAGTTTGACCTGCTTATCTAGCAGTCATCCTAATTTGTTTGTACAAAGTTTGCAGGAGCAAAGTTAGATGACATTGGTTACTTATTGAGCATTATTCTGGTTTGTGTGTGTGCGTGTGTGAATTATACAATGTTTTGTCAAATGCTATCTCAAACTTTTCAGTGCATTCTCCCATCACTTTACTTATTGCAAAAAGTCTGATTTTGTGGGGCAAACAGGAGTGCCAAATCAACTTTTAATTGTGCAACCTAAATTTGCTAAGTGGTTGAATCCCAGTCCTAAATAGTGAGAAGTCTGGAAGCTTTCCTTTATTCTCTGTTGCTACTGCTGCTGCTGCAATTAATTCTTTGGACTTACAGAATTGTGAACAAACTCTGACAATCAATGTAAATGTAAAATAATTTTGTATCTTCTAAAATATTGTATTTTCATAGAATGCATTAAAGGGAAAGTGGAAACAGTTTGTGATAGCATGATTGCATCATTTATATTAAAGACTATCGAAGGAGGAACAAATCACCATTCTAAGAACCCTGAATGAAGGAACTCACATGCCAAAACATTGGGGTTTTTTTGAATTCTGATTAAAAATAAACAAGACCCAGGTTTCCACCCCCCATACCCTATGGACAGAGAGTTTAAATGATCCAAGTTGGAAAAAACGGTATCTGAGACCAGTGCCAGACTACTCTAGACTTAGCTTAGACTAGATACTAATTCATGTCACAAACGAGTTTAGTTTATAATAGTGGTTCCCAAACTTAAAAATTGTTGAGAGTCTTGATGGACCACTTAATAATTAGCAATTGTAATGTGTTGTGCTAGATGCTGTATGATTTTTAATTATATTTGTATTGCTTCTTTTATTTCTTATGATGTATTTCATTGACTCCATAGGATCAATATATATGTTCTTCACAGAAATGATGCAGACCATGTGAATGAAGATGGTGGAGCACTGGTAGTCTGCGGACCACTGTTTGGGAATCTCTGATATATAATATAAGTATCCCTTCTTGGAAAACTGGCCATTATTTTTTTCACTTTTGTAATATCATTTCATAGTTAGAAAATTCAAATAAGCATCTTACAGTACAATTCTATACACGTTTACTCATAAATAAATCCTATTCAATTCACTAATACTTACTCCTAGGTAAGTGCATCTTATTGCAGCTTCACTAGCCAAATCCCACAGTTTCCACTCTTTGTGGCTGTATCAGAAAACAGCATTGCAAATATTGTTTAATTTTTAAAAAGTAAATAAAAATATATGAGGAGGGCACTCTGAAAAACTTTGAAAGATGGTAAAATCCTTATCAAAAACTCCAGAATGGATCTCAGGTTAAAAGTAAGCAAAAAATAAAAGTCAACCTACATAAAGCCCGAGTTACACAACTTCATGAGATCCTGTTTCACATTATACACTAAGCCAATTATTGACTTAGAGAGACTGCATGAGCATGCTGACTCCAAGAGAGGAGCTTGCAGCTGCTTTTCTCCTTTCTCTCGGTTATTTTAGCTTACATGTCATGCCAAGCTAAGCGAATGTTTGGTTTAGCCTGTCATTCGAATCCAGGCTCATGGTTAAGCTCTCTCCTCCTCACTAACCAACCACAAGCTAGAACCACAATTTGTTCTTGGCAGCTGGCTGGACAGGAGGCGTCTTGAAAAGCCTTGAGAGCATGCTATTGCTTTGGGGGGAAACTGATGCTGCTTTAAAAATAGGATGCTTGGGTACTCACTGCTCACCTGTTCCTCCCCTCCCTGCTCAGTTTGTACATTTGTAAAAAGATATTGCAAAACCTACGTGACTCTTTTCTCACAAGTGAATTCCTCCTGAAACTTTCCTACATTTGGGGGAATATATAGAAAACGGGCCTGGAAGGAATTCATTTCATATATACCTTTTGTGAATGTTGGGTGTCTAAGGAGAACCATATTGAATTATGAAAGCTCTGGAACTATTCCCTGTGTGTCTCTCACTGCCAAGATAGGATCAATCAAATCCAAACTGCCTCTTGTAGATGCTTCTCCTCCAACCATCTTAACAGAGGCTCAAAGGAAGGAGACTTCTCATTCCCTGAGAACTGTTCCACTGCTTAATCAGAAGTTTTCCATACTGTTTATCTAATCTTATCTCCTCCTTCCTGCAAAAGAGAGTATTGCTGTCTCCTGGCCAAGCTCCTGTTTCCTTCAACAGCTTTGTGACAGGAGGGGCCATTATAACTCAGTGGCAGAGCACATGCTTTGTATGCAGAAAGTCCCCAGTTCAATTCCTGGCAGCTGAAGTGTATTGGGAAAGATCTCTCTCTGCCTGAGGCCCTGGGGAGCTAGCACTAGTCAAAGAAGTCCTGCCCTCCCCAACTTGCTGCCCTCCAGATGCTTTAGATTACAACTGTCATCATCTCTGACCATTGGCTATGCTTGTCGGGGCTGGTGGAATTTGTAGTCCTAAACATCTGGAGGGCACCAGATTCTGGGCTAGATAAACAGAACAAACAAAACAAATCTGAGCTGGTATAAGGCAACTTCCTATGTTCCTAGAAGTTCAAAAAGCAGTGCTTACTTTCTGAGATGCAGCCCTCCTAGATTATTTTTGTTCATCGTGTTCAAATGATTTGGTCCTCTAGGCAGGCTTGAACTCCAGCACCAGTTTTTTTGTAAAAGAAGTTAACTATTGCAAGGAACAAGTGCAAGGCCTGACTCAGAGATATGTCCCCACTCTGAGGATGAGCCATGTGCTTGCTTCTCCCTCTGCTTTGTTTTGTCTTGACTTGACGAAAGGACCATGAGTGTATGTCCCCTGTAAGTTATAAAAAGTTTGCATCACTATGTATATTCATAGCCTGACATGCACACTTGATGCCTGCAATGAATGCCTGCAGATCTTTTGTGTGAGTGAGAGAAAGAGGAAGTGCACGCTTACTGGGGCTTTGCATTATGCATCCCACTTTCATCAGCAATGAGCACATACATATCCTGCAACTGATTAACTCAAGGTCAGATAAGAAGCCTATGGCATAGCAGTTCCCACGTCTTGAGCGAATACTTTATTTCTCCTTTCATCATTCATTCCCCACTTAGGAAAGGATGTGGGCAACCAAGCAAATGTATTTGCTAGAACAGCAGATAGTTGAAGAGCCCAAAAACTGCTCCCTAGAGATGTGTCAATAACTGGCATTTTCACAATTACAGCTACAGAGCGTCAAGCTGCAATGGAGATTCTTGTAGTTGTGTAGAAGAGAGAAGCTCAGCACAGTTGCAGCTTGTCATGCAGGGGCGAGAGGAACTGCATTGTTGGCATCCCCTCTCCTACAAAATATTCCACACAGAGGCCAAGCATGGCAGGAGGGAAACAGGTATACTTGGCCAGGGCTAGGGCCAGGGCCAAAGGGATTCAGTGGTATGCCTGAGGATGTTTATGCAAACATTTCCCTCCATCTATATATTTATTTGTGGTGTCTCTGTTATAAAAGGTCTTTTGAAAAGGGCTAGAGCCAACT
Organism: Rhineura floridana; assembly: GCF_030035675.1. Classification (NCBI taxonomy): domain Eukaryota; kingdom Metazoa; phylum Chordata; class Lepidosauria; order Squamata; family Rhineuridae; genus Rhineura; species Rhineura floridana. The sequence goes on from NC_084482.1 coordinate 40,402,713, forward strand.
ATGGATGGAAAGATCTGTCAATTTCGGTTGTCTCAGTTTCTCCTTTTTCCAATATTAAATTCAGTTCTCTACATTCTGCAGCAATTTGCATTTTTTTAAAAAAAGAATCTTCATGAAAATTCTCCATCATTTTAGTGCAAACATGTGCCAGGCATGACTGGGCCCTTGGGCACCTGCCCACCCGTCCTACCCACCTCTCCAGTTGCCTCATGTGAATGCCATGTGTGCTGTGTGCGCTTGTCTCCCATCAACCAAGATGGTGGCGGGGGCTTCCCTAAGGAGTTGATGCTCCCGCTGCCATCTTGGTTGATGGCTATGCTAAGTGCACACATGCCTGCCATCAACCAAAATGGTGGCAGGGGCATTAGCCCCTTAGGGAAGCCTCCACCACCATCTGGGTTGATGGCAGGCATGCACGCACAGCACATGCAGCATTCACACCAACAGAAGCGGTAGGTGAGGCATACATGCAGGATTATTGAAGCCTGGGTGGTCTGTATGGGTTTGTGTGCCTGGGAGCTCCCTGTCTGCGATCTGTGGCAGGGTCAGGAGTCAACACTGCCATGGATTGCATAATGGGAGTGCCACCCTCCCACCCTAAGGAGGGGCCCTTCAGGGGCCCCTGTGGGCCTCAGGGGCCCTCCACTAGGGCCTGACCTGGCTGCCCTCTGGTGCCAGCCTTGAGTGCAAATGTTTCCTAATAAGCACATTTTTGCAAACAATTTCTCATAATATAATGCATTTTTTCTCTTATTTTCATTCATATATTCATTTTTATGCACACTTTCCCCTAACATATGCATTTTTGTAAATATTGTTTGTTTGGTGAACTCCACTGAAAAACTCAAATAAATGCGAATTTCAAAGGATGGCTCTTTTTTGGTTCTCATATTTTTTTCAGAAAGTGCAAATTTGATTGATTTGGCTTGAAATGCGAACTTAATCAAATTTCTCACCCATCCCTAGAGCCAACCAGAAGCAGTGTTAGAACAGAACAAGGAACGTTCTAAAGAGCAAACTGCTTCCCAGGCAGTCTCTGCAAGAGAAAAAAATCCAGGACTTTGAGATCCTCCATATGTGACATGCTCTCCTGAGAACTACAAGTCCCAGAATTCTTTTGTTTCTGTTAGCATTTCCTGTGCATGGGTGCAGTAGCCAACTGGCAGCAGGAAGAGAGACTTGTACCATATTGGGTGTTAACATGCTTAGGGGAGCAGAAACCAGTCCTGTTGATAGGATTTACAAGCATCAGCAGAATGTATGTAAGAAAATGTGTTAGGTCTCTAGTCTCCTGAGTGAATAGAAGGACTGACACTAGATGCCAGAGACAGAGAGCATAAAGGTAATTTGGCACTAGTGTAAATTATACATACATGAAATAGTGAAATGTCTGCCTATAAATAGAGATCAGGCAACCTGGAACATTCAGAGTGTATACATAGGAATCACAAGTCAGATATATATCCTCATTTTTTTTTCAAAACAGAAAAAAATATTGTGGGCATGATTCTCTAAACACCACTTGTTGCTAGTTGACTTGGACAGAGAAACAGGGCAATGAAGCGTTTGTACGGTCACTTTTTATTCCTTTGGGTCATATGATAAGCTTGTGCTCTACAGCTTTGTGGCCTGGGAGAACTCCTGAGAGTCAGATATAGGCCACATTTACACCATACATTATTTCCACTGTTATTCCACTTTAAACACTCATGGCTTCCCCCAAAGAATCCTGGGAAGTGTAATTTGTTCAGAGTGCTGAGAGTTGTTAAGGGACCCCTGTTTGCCTCACAGACTTACTATTCCCAGAGTTCTCTGGGAAGAGGGACTGACTGTTAAACCACTCAAGGTACTGAGCCTCTGTGAGGAGACTATGAGTCTTCTAACTACTCCCAGCACCCTTCACAAACTACACTTCCCAGGATTCTTTGGAGGAAGCTATGACTGCTTAAAATGGAATAGAGATGTATGGTGTGAATTTGGCTGAAAAGGACTGCATTCAGCCCCTTGGCCTGAGGTTTCCCACCCCTGTTGTAAAGGAAAGCCCAGGACAGACATCTGTAGTGGGCCTTCCCAATGCACTGGGTCTTAGTATGATAACTGCCCAGTGGTGCCACTGGGCCTGTGTAATCCTGTTGTGTCTCTGCATTGTGTACGTGAATTTCTTGTTGTTACTCTCAGAGGAGGCTGTCTGCTGTATCTAGGAGTCATGCTCTGACTGAGCTGATCTCCTTTTAGTCAGATTCGGAACTCATGCTCAGGACAATGACTCACACAGAAGCACAGGAGGTAAGCAACCTCCATGATTATCCTTTCACACTGTTAAAGTAATCTTTGGGGTGGGGAGAGAGATTTTTTAATTGGGGATAGAGTAGTGAAAGTTTGGGAAACTAAGTAAAGAATAATTTTTGGCTAATGTCAGCAGAAATGAATTGCACCATCTCAACCAGTTCTGTCTTTTACTTATCACACACATTTTTAAGATACTATCTGTGATGTTTTTGAATTCCTGCTGCAGGCAGATCAGAACCACTTTGCCTTTTGGCATGTGGATAGGTTAGTCATAGCTGGTGGTAACCATGGAAACCTCCCCAATACATTAACTCCCCATCTTCCCCCACTATTAACTTTTTAATTAGTCACAAACATTTATCCTTAACAAATATTGTTGCTAACCCACAAAATTTCAAGGAAGTAAGGAACTGCAGATCATTAACCTTTGTGAACTTACAGCTGGGCCTTCCCGCATCTGGAATTCATTAAGCCTGACAAAAAGAACACAAAAGAACAATGACTTTTAAAACAAAAAGCAAAGGATGGATAAGCTCTGTAAGATACCTCTTGATGCTTGGCTTTCAAAACCATTTAAAAGAGCTTTGCAAAAAAGTTCACCAGATACTGGCCCACTAGCATTTTTTACCAGCATGTCTGCCCACACACACCTGTTAGTCATTTGTGGTACACTAATGGCATGAAAGGGGGAAAATATCATGCTTTTTTTCCAATTTACAGAAGTTTCCCTCCTGGTCCCCTGGAGGCATTTCTTACTCAGCATAAGCTACGAGAATAGTAACTATCTGTGCCTGCCTGCAACATGAGAGGCACATATGCATTTTTTAAAGGTCTGAAACCTATATAATTAGCTTGCATCTAGACCAGGGAGAGGAGAATATGCTTTTTTTCTGCCAGAAAGACAATAATTTTTGTATTCACACTAGATCCATTCTCATATATTGTATTCATTTTACAGATGTGAAACATATTTTATTGACTGGAACCAATAATTACACATGCTTCCAGGTAACTTGCAACTCTTAATTCAAGCTTAAAACAAAGTAGACAATGTATTTCTCTACTACAGCATGGATGGGGAACCTGTGCCGAGCTTGGAAGATTACTTTTGAAAAGTAATAAATTACAGTTAGAATTACATGACCCAAAAAGTAGTAATTACCATTACAATTAGTCTGAAAGTAACCGATTATTTTACTTTTTCTCAAAAGTAATCACTACAATTACATTTGTTACTTTTTTTAGGAAACGCCTACAAGGTGCTGGCCTTGGCTGCTGCACATCTAAGTAGCCTAAAACAACATTAAAAATAAACACACACCTACAGAAGTAGTAGAATCATCCTTTTTATCCATAAGATAGCAATGGTGGTCTCTCCGCTGGTAAGGGAGGTGGGGAGGGAGGCAGAGGCCACTACTCAGACCTTTGCACATCAAACCAAGTGCAACCCCCCTCCCCCACTGAGCCAGCAAGTATATAATCTCTCTCACTTAACCACCTCACGGACCCTGCTCTGCCACCAACTAAGGGACACACTAACCCAGGCAAACATTTTCCCCTGAGATGCAAAAAAGTTAAAACACCAGACTAAGATGCATCCCAACTCAGAGGAAGGCAATGGTAAACCACCTCTGAATATCTCTTACCATGAAAACCCTATGAACAGAATATCCAAAATGCAACACAAGATAGTGCTGGAAGATGAGAACCCCAGGTCAGAAGGCAGTCACCAAGCTACTGGGGAAGAACAAAGGACAAGTACGAGTAGCGCTGTGACTAATGACGCAGCTGGGTCAAAGCCGAAAGGAAGCCCAGAGGCTGATGTGCACAGATGCAAAAGGAGAGTCCGGAGTTGTACGACTCACACAATAGGAACATGGAATGTGAGAAGCATGAACCAGGGAAAGTTAGAAATTGTCAAGCAAGAAATTGAACGCATCAACATTACAATACTTGGTGTGAGCGAACTAAAATGGATGGGAATGGGACATTTTCAATCAGGCAACTACAAAATATTTTATGCAGAAAATGAGAAATTAAGAAGAAATGGGGTTGCTTTAATAGTGAGAACTGATGTAGCATGAGCAATTAGGAGCTACAACGCAAGGTCTGAGCGAGTTATATCAATGAGATTAAATGGGAAACTTGTCAACATAACCATCATCCAAGTCTATGCTCCGACAGCAAATGCAGAAGAAGAGGACTTGGAGAGATTTTACGCACAAGTACAGGAAGAAATTGATCACACACCAAAACAAGATGTGCTGATAATCATGGGGGATTGGAATGCAAAAGTAGGGAACAGAGAAGAATTAGGAATTGTGGGGAAATGGGGCCTAGGAGACAGAAATGAAGCAGGAGAAAGACTTATTGAATTCTGTGAAGCCAATAATTTGTTTCTTGCAAACACATTTTTTGAACAACTAAAAAGACGACTGTACACATGGACATCACCAAATGGTCAGTATAGGAATCAAATTGATTATATAATTGGTAGCAGAAGATGGAGAAGTTCCATATTTTCTCCGAGACAAGACCAGGAACAGACTGCGGTACAGATCATGAATTGGTCGTATCAAAAATCAGAGTAAAGCTAAAGAAGAACAACAAAGCAATCATAATGCCAAAATACAATTTAAATAACATACCAGAAGCATATAAAGGTCAAATAAGGAACAGGTTTGAGGCTTTAAACTTAGTTGACAGAGAACCAGAAGAACTATGGAATGAAGTCAGAGACATTATCAGGGAAGAATGCAAAAAGACAATACCTCTAGTTAAGAAGACAGAAAGATCTCAATGGATGACTGAAGAAACTCTTCAAATGGTTAAAGAGAGAAGGAAAGCAAAAGCAAAAGGAGATAGAAACGCAACAGTACAGCGACTAGTACATAGGGACAAAGAACTATTACAATAGTTACTGTACTGAAATAGAAGAGGACAATAAAAAGAACCCTGTTCCAAAAGATTAGAGAAATGAAAGGGAAATTTAAACTAAGGGTAGGGATGTTGAATAATCAACAGGGGAACACACTGACTGACCAACATGAAATAAAAGGAAGATGGAAGCAATACGCTGAAGAATTCTATATAAGAGATGCAAGGATGGCAGATTCATTCATGGAGGAATTGTATGATGAAGAACCAGACATTTTAGAATGCGAGGTGAAAGCTGCTCTTAAAATACTTGGAAGAAACAAATCACCAGGAATAGATGGCATACCAATAGAGTTGCTACAAGCTACTGAGACTGTCCAAATTCTGACAAAAATCTGCCAAGAAATATGGAAAACTAACCAATGGCCCACAGACTGGAAGCATTCCATATGCATCCCAATTCCAAAGAAAGGGGATCCCAGGGAATGCAGTAATTATCGAACTATTGCCTTATTATCCCATGCAAGTAAATTAATGTTCAAGATCCTACAACAAAGGCTCTTACCATATATGGAGCGAGAAATGCCAGACGTCCAAGCTGGATTTAGAAAGGGAATAGGTACCAGAGATCATATTGCAAACATACGTTGGATAATGGAACAGACCAAGGAATTTCAGAAGAAAATCACCCTGTGCTTTATAGATTACAGCAAAGCCTTTGACTGGGTAGATCATGAAAAACTATGGAAAGCTTTAAATGAAATGAGGGTGCCACAGCATCTGATTGTCCTGATGCACAACCTATACTCTGGACAAGAGGCTACTGTAAGGACAGAATATGGAGAAACTGATTGGTTCCCCATGGGAAAGGGTGTGAGACAGGGGTGTATTTTATCACCCTATTTATTTAATCTGTACGCAGAACATATCATACGGAAAGCAGGACTGGACCAAGATGAAGGAGGTGTGAAAACTGGAGGAAGAAATATCAGAGATATGCAGACGATACCATACTACTAGCAGAAACCAGTAATGATTTGAAACGAATGCTGATGAAAGTTAAAGAGGAAACCACAAAAACAGGACTACAGCTGAACGTCAAAAAGACTAAAGTAATGACAACAGAAGATTTATGCATCTTTACAGTTGACAATGAGGACATTGAACTTGTCAACGATTATCAATACCTTGGCATTCATTAACCAAAATGGAGACAATACTCAAGAAATCAGAAGAAGGCTAGGACTGGGGAGGGCAGCTGTGAGAGAACTAGAAAAGGTCCTCAAATGTAAAGATGTATCACTGAACACTAAAGTCAGAATCATTCAGACCATGGTATTTCCGATCTCTATGTATGGATGTGAAAGTTGGACAGTGAAAAAAGCGGGTAAGAGAAAAATAAACTCATTTGAAATGTGGTGTTGGAGAAGAGCTTTGCGGATACCATGGACTGTGAAAAAGACAGATAATTGGGTGTTAGAACAAATTAAGCCAGAACTATTACTAGAAGCTAAAATGATGAAACTGAGGTTATCATACTTTGGACACATAATGAGAAGATATGATTAATTAGAAAAGATAATAATGCTTGGAAAAACAGGAGTAGAAAAAGAGGAAGGCCAAAGAAGAGATGGATTGATTCCATAAAAGAAGCCACAGACCTGAACTTACAGGATCTGAACAGGGTGGTTCCTGACAGATGCTCTTGGAGGTCACTGATTCATAGGGTCGCCATAAGTCATAGTCGACTTGGAGGCACATAACAACAACAACTGCAAATATAGCACAGTAGCCAGAGAGGGTGGTGGAGGCCACTTTGTGTGCCAAGTGCAAACACAGTATATTCATACACACACACATTGTCATCTTTCACCTCCACAGTCCTTTATCTCCATTCTGCTGCTGCCTCCTTCTCCTCCTTTATCCATGTTCTTGCCCTCCGGCTCCTTTTTCCCTCCACTTCATTCTTCACCACCACCATCCATTTTTTTAAACAATTGTTATCTCCACTCTACCCAGTCTCACTCTCCACCTCCTCCCTCCTCATCTCCTACCCACCCACAGAGCATGAGGGAAGAGCGACACTGCACAGAAGCCCAGTTTGAGGCACAGTTTGAGCAGAAGACTTCCCCTGCTCCCCCCCAAGCAATGCCCAAAAGTAATGCTGGAAACATTACAATTACTCCACAAAAGTAATAAAATTACTCCTAGTTTTATTTTAATCAAAATGTAAAGGAATTACCCACTCGTTCCTCAAAAATTAACGAATTACTTCCAAGCTCTGCCTGCGCCCCCCCCCCCCCATCGCTGGACTACAAATCCTAGCCAGCATGGCCGATAATCAGGATGATGGGAGATGTCCAATAACGTTTGGAAGGCCACAGGTTCCCCAACATCTCCCCAAAGCTTATTTTTAAATACCATAAGCATTTTCTTCTCTTCTTCAAGTTTGTATGTTCAGAGGAGGCATTCAAGAGGCAGCTGGACAGCCATCTGTCGGGAATGCTTTGATTTGGATTCCTGCATTGAGCAGGGGGTTGGACTCGGTGGCCTTATAGGCCCCTTCCAACTCTACTATTCTATGATTCTATGAATAAAAAAGGGGTGGGATTAGTACTGCTTGGTTGGTTGGTTGTTGTTGTTTTTATAAAGCTGTGCACAGCCACCCATCCATTCACCTCACTACATTTCTACTCTTTCCCTTCTTCTCTTGCATCTAGTATAACACAGTCACATCCTTCTCTATTTTAAATTTCCAGAGAGCCAGCCATGATAGTTGCAACAAAAGCAACCAAGAGTGTTGTGATGTCTTAAAGAGCCCCTCCATATGACTAGTGTATCGAGCATTCATCCTGATTTGCTTGCAGAAAGCTTATGTGCAGGTTACATTACATCCAGTGTTTGTTGAGCATCTGTTCTTATTTATTTATGTACCAGTTAAACAACATTGAATATTCTTCCTGCATTCATCCCGATTTGCTTACAGGGTGTTTACATGCTTCCTGATAATTATTTGTTTATTCCACAGTTTTATCCCTTTTCAATGTGGAATCCAAAAATTCCAGAATGTGCTTGAATCCCTCCTGCAACATAGTGACAGTTTGGAGACACCTTAACAAATGTGTTACGGCAAAAGCTTTTGTAGATTCCCATTTAAAGTTGGCATAACCTTTCAGTTTAAGTAGTGTAGAGCACAACTGCACAAAAACATCTAAGCCTGCCTCAGAAATTTGAAGTATAGTACACCCAACAGGGAGACAAAAAGGGTAGAAGTAAAGCATTCTGAAATAATAATGCAAGGAAGGTGCTTTGGTGTAGATATTCACGTAAGTAGAGGAGTGGTGGTGAAGTTTACCAGAGGCTTACTGAACTGACTAGACTAGAAAGTGGATATATAATCGGGAGAAGCTAGTAAGGAAATGGTTTTGGTAGGCTTTCACACTAGGTTGTGGGTTACCCTGGATCAAATATTTCTTAGGGATTTCCCAACTTGTTCACAATTAACTATCTTCCCCGCAATGTGAAGCTAAAGGAAAACAACTGTATTTTATTTATTGATATTTTACCAAATGTTTCAACTGATTTTTATATAGATTTATTACTTTTTAATTTTTGCTATAATGTTGTATATAGATTTTTTTCTTTTTTAATTATTTTATTGTGTTTTATGAAAACTACTTAGGGATTTCAGATATTAAGAGAGAGATTTAATTTTGATAGATAGATAAGCATGGAGCATATTGGCCACTGGTCTTCAACAGGTGGATCACGACTCACTACTGAGTCACAGGCTGACCTAAGGTGGTTCACAACAGCAGTGATATCACCATAAAAATATATGGGGGTAAGTTAAGCATTGGATCCCCAATGTGGGTTTGATTTGGATGAGTTTTTCTCCCAGACTCATTGGTGTTGTTATATATTACCTGCTGCGTCCAATTTATTTTTTGCTTGTGCAAATTATGGCTCCTGGATCTGAATAGATTAAGAACATAAGAAGAGCCTGCTGGATCAGGCTAATGGCGCATCTAGTCCAGCATCCTGTTCTCACAGTGGCCAATCAGATGTTATGTTATGTTACAGTTTATTTCTATGCCGCCTTTTGGCCAAGGCCCTCAAGGCGGCTCACAAAAAAACACACAAATACAAAATGCACATCATAAAATAATACAGTTTACAAAACTCCTCATAGAGGAGTTCTATCCCCTTGGTCATTTCGGTTGCCCTTTTCTTAACCTTTTCCAACTCTACATATACTTTTTGAAGTGAAGCGACCAGAACTGTACCCAGTACTCCAAAGACTATCACACCAAAGATTTGTATAATGGCATTATGATATTGGCAGTTTGATTTTAAATTCCTTTCCTAATTATCTCTAGCATGGAATTAGCTTTTTCACAGCTGCACAACTGGGTTGACATTTTCATTGAGCTACCCACTATGACCCCAAGCTCTTGATCTTGGTCAAACATTACCAGTTCAGAACCCATGAGTGTGTATGCAAAAATAAGGGTTGGGGTTTTTTTGCCCCAACACACATCACTTTACATTTGCTGTTTACTGCCCATTCACTCAGTTTGGAGAGATCCATTTGGAACTCTTCACAGTTATTTTTTGTTTTGACCACGCTGAACAATTAATTATCATCAGCAAACTCGGCAACTTCACTGCTCACCCCTAACTGTAGCTTATTGATGAACAATTGAAAAGGCACAGGTCTCTATATCAGTCCTTGGGTAACCCCACTTTCTACATCCCTCCACTGGAATAACTGTCCATTTATTCCTACTCTCTGCTTCCTGTTTCTTAACCAGCTCCTGATCCACAAAAGAACCTCTCCTCTTATCCTGCTTACCCCATGACTGCTAAGCTTAATCAGGAGTCTTTCATGAGGTTCTTTGTCGAAAACTTTTTGAAAGTCCAAGTACACAATGCCAACTGGATCACCACTATATGCTTGTTGACACTCTCAAATAACTCTAATAGGTTAGTGAGACAGGACTCATAGTTGCAGAAGCCATGCTGGTTTGGCTTCAGCACAGCTTGTTCTTCTATATGCTTGGTTATTTATATTTAATAATGCTTTGCACCAGTTTTCCCAGAGCAGACATTAAACTAACTAGTCTGTAATTTCCTGAACTGCTTTTAAAAAATTGATATTACATTGGTCACCTTCCAATCCTCAGGTATGGAGGCTGATCTTAGAAGATCAGCATTTTCACATTTGAGTTCTATGAGAACTCTCAGGTGGATGCCATCTGGAAGTCTCTTCTTCTAGGGTACACTCTCATTTCATACAGGACAATAGTGAAAGCCAACATGGCTGACTAGTGACCCATATGAAATGAGTGTGTACCCTAAAATATACCCAGAATCCTTGACACTGCTCAGATATTCTATGACAGACAAGCCAGTGTGGAAAATGTTCCTCGAAGGCAGAATGTTGGAAAGCCACTGGCCTAGATGAGATGACTAGAGCGCAGCTGAGGGTTTAAACAGAAGGTGGAGAATAGGGCTGTTGAAAAGGAGTTTTTATTTTACAGTAGCCCCTTATACATGACTATGCGTGCAATCCTTAGATTCTTCACTTACCTCTTTCTGCTGTTGTGCTAGCCAGAAATACTAACAATTATGAGATTAAAAAATATAAGAAAATATGATTATTTACCCTGTGCCTTAGGGATGGGGCAGAGTATAAATCAAAATAAAAACTATTGCGACAAGAATAATAAGTATGAGGAAACAGAGGACACTAGAGAACACAGCTGGTTATGGAGCTATCTCTAGCACAGGACACATGTTTCAAGGAGGGCATATATTTATTACTCTATAAGGGGGCAATCCAGTTAAAGGCAAAGGGCTAACTTGTGTGAGAGGCTACAGCTTAGTGGGAGAGGACATATTGCGTGGAAAAGATCTCAGGTTCAATTCTGCTGGTATCTCTAGTTAAAGGAGATCAAGTCACAGTGCCAAGAAAAGCATTGGCATGAAACTCTAGAAAGATTTTGCCAGTCAGAATAGACAAGAAGTTAGACAGACCAGTGGTCTGACATGGTGTTGGCAGCTTCATGTGCACATGCAAATAGAAATGGACTGCCTTCAAGTTGATCCCGATTTATGCCAACCCTATGAATAGGGTTTTCAGAGGTGGTTTACCATTGCCTTCCTCTGAGGCTGAGAGGCAGTGACTGGCACAAGGTCACCCAGTGAGCTTCCTGGCTGTGTGGGGATTTAAAACCTGGTTGTAGTCCAACACTCTAACCACTACACCACACTGGCTCTCTCATGTGCACATAACTCCTCTCAAAATTCTTGTTGCTTCTTTTGTCTACGGCTAGCCCTGTCGTTACACAGTGAGGCAGCTGCTTCAGGCAGTGGATGGTGTAGGGGGAGCAGCTGTGGCAGCCCCAAAATAAGTTTAAAGAGCTAGTCTAGTTGACTTCTGTTTGTGGAATTGGGGGGGGCACCATCTTGTCCACCTCAGGAAGCAAAATATCTTACGCTGGCCTTCCTCCTAACCAGTGGTGGCTGGTGGCTCCATGTCAGTGAGGCAGTGGAATCCACTTTGGGTTTTTGTCTGAACTTGCAAGGAACTGTCTGAGGTGCTTCTTGGATACCTTGGACAGCTCCTTGAAAGTTTAGGTTAAAACCTGGAGTGGATTCCCCTGCGCCACTGATATAGAGCCACCAGCCACCACTGCTTCTAGCAGAAGCGTATCTGGAAGTGCCCAAAACGTCATCTTGTCCAACTTTCCCACCATCTCCCTACAAATGAGCCTAAGATTAACAAAATTCAATATGTCCTTGCTAGATGTTGATATCGGAAATGTTTGTGTATTTAAGCAATACATGCAGGGATTTCTCTCATCGTGGAAAGTAAGCAAGATGCTGTGTGTAAAATTTTTGATATCAGATGATACAATTTTTTCAACAAGATGGAATCAGAAAACAATCACAAGGCCAGTCTCATCTTTGTCCTGTTCCTTTCTGTCAGTTCTTGAAACAAACATATTTTTCTGTTTCAGAAATTAGAGGGGTAATAATGCCAAGACATAACCCATTATAAAAATAGAAGGGTTGCTTTCTTATTTAAAACTAGGGAGAAATAAATGATTATAATTTATCAATTGCATGGGTATCCTGTTCTTCCAAGGAGCTTAGAGCAAGGTTAGGGCAGGGGTTCCCAAACTGTGGTTTGCACCTCACCAGTGTTCAGCAAGGTTCATTCATTTCCTCCACAGTGTGTCTATGGATTTGTGGTTGAAGACATGGGATAGCACATCCATTAGATTAAGCATTCACATTTTTAATTGCGTCTTATTTCCTATATTGTACTTTACTGTATTACAACATGAATTCTGTGGAACAGAATAAAATACAATATATAACAAATAAAGGCAGCAATGAAAATACACTTTAAAATCATACAGTACCTAGCACAATGCCTTACAATTGCTACAACAGGCAGAAAAAAATCATTAAGTGGTCTGCCAAGACCCTCATCAATTTTCAAGTGGTCCATGGGAATAAAAGGTTGGGAACCACTGGGTTAGGCCCAATGTTATCCTGTCACCAGTTGGCTCAGATTATCTAGCAAGCTGCCTGATTTAACAGGAATTGAATCCAGTTTTGACATACTCTAACTTCTGACAAATTATATCTGGCAGTAATGCACTAAGGGCCCAACTAGATATTATGTGAAATGCATCTTTCCATTTAATATGTGTGTGTGCATTTAAAAAGAATGCAAACAGCATTGGGGGGTTCATAATTATTTTATTTATTTATTTATTTATTTATTAAATTTATACCCCGCCTTATGGCCAAAAGGCCCTCAAGGCGGCTTACAAAAACACGAATATAACACATCATAATGCATCAATACGATAATGCAATTCTCAAAATTATTGGGTTTGTAGCAGGTGTGGAGAAAAATGTAATTCTTTCCTCCTATGCTGTGAAGGCTATTTGCATTCGGGGGAACTCCCTCATTAGTACCAAGTAGGGTGTCCTGATGCAAAAGAACACAGGGCTCCTGCACCTTTAACAGTCATCCAGAAGAGAGAATTTCAGTAGGTGCAACTTGCATGACACCCTCTTCTATACAACTACTAAAGGTGCAGTAGCTCTGCCCTCTTTTGCATCTAGCCACCCTCACTTGAAAGCTTCAGAATTTAAGATAATGTACACAGTACTTTGCCCTGAAATTGAATAAGCTCTATCAGTAAAGCTATTGGAAGAGTCAGTTCATACAGGTAGATTATTTTCAATACACAGTGAGCATTTACATCACTTAAGCTACTGAAAAGGTTGTGGATATAATTTATGTGATGACCAATTACAGATTTAAAAACATATAAATATTTTATGTATACACCAATATTATACCAATAATAAATAAATTACCAAGTAGTTTGGAAACCTTATTAACCCTGAGGCTAGATCTTCACAAAAGAACGTTATCACTGTACTGCTACAGAAATCATACTGAAACGCCTGACTATTTTGGACACCTGTCCCTCTTCCCTATCTGCATGAAGAACAAAATGGCACTAGCATGGTATTGGTGTCCCACCTCTGGAATTCCCTCCCCCTGGAGGCACGGATGCCCACATTGATGTGGTTCCTCCTCTCAATGATAACCTATGTTTTCTCTAGCTTTTGGCAGCTACTGTATAGTTAAGACTGTTTTTGAGCCTTGAGTCTGTCTAATATTATAGTACTGAACTTTGTGCTTTTATTACTGATATTTACTATTTGTATGTTAATTGTGTTCTGTGCTTTTTAATGATAGGGTTTACTTTATTCTTATGTAAATTGTTTTGAGATCACCTGATGACAAAAAGCAGCTTATAGGTATGCTAAATGAACGCATATCTTACTGTCTCCTTAACCTGGCCAGCACAATGGAAAGGGCTTAATTTTTTTATGTATGTTAAGACAAATATTTCTCTTGTGTTAGAGCTAAGTTCTAATACTGTAGGTCTGACTACTTATTCTATTCATAGTTCCTACTTTACCTTCAGAATCTGTATCCTGTAGAATAGACTTGAATGTTTATTTGAATTTTATAGTTTGGCTTGTTTTAGTAAAGATTTGCTAAGATGCACCTAATTCTGGCCAATCCGACACAGACAAGTATGGTTAAGCCCACGGGAATCAAGAGACTCAAGGCTACTGTGTTGATGGAAGCCACTGTCTTTACCTGGAAATATCAGTCTGAAGATTGCAAAGAGACTTCTCTGCCAGACTAGGTTTGTATGTAAATCTCATCTCAACAAAGGGTAATGAAATAAATTACGGTTGCAATGTTTAGTTATTCAAAGATCCCCCAGATAATTGGTCATCAATTTTTTTTAAAGGAAAATTGTAGTAATTTTGAAATCAGCAAGAGGCATTCCATTATGGGAGAATGCCTCTTCTAAGATGATTGCCCTACACCTGCGTGTATCATCAACAAAGAATATATGATTTGCTGTTTAGAAGCTACATTCTTTAGATGTAGCTTTAATCAATTGACTAAAGTGATACAATTAATCAACTTTCTTTAAATTGACAGCCCTAAAATAAATGAAATAGCATTACTCAGCTTGACCGGCCTGTAGCCAGCCTAAAAGTTTGGGGGGGGGCACAAAAAAAGGGTGGGAGAAATTGTTTCCTTTAATAAATATAATTATTTATTTTTGTAAAAAAAACAGGGTTGATGACCCACTACCCCACCCTTGGCTATGGGTCTGCAGCTTGATCCTGTGTGAAAATTACATCTCAGTCCTGAGCTGCTCATATACATGACCTTATTTGCACAACTTCCAGAAAAATCCAAAGCTAAAGCAAATTAAAAGAGAGAATGCAAAAATAAATAATCACCACCCACTCTTGCTTTAGTTGTCATTTTGGGCTGGAGAGATATTAATGGTGGTGCAATGGAGGCACTGTTGCCCATAGTGTAGTCTACACTTCTTTGCACCTCTGACATCGGGGCTGAAAAGGAACAGCACAGGGAGGCTTCCAAAACATAAGGCTGACAACGCCCCTTGCATGATGGTTCCCAAGCTTAGAAACCTTGCACAAGGGATGTTGATAGCTGGGCAGGAGAGCAAACTGAGTGTTCGGATACTGTAAAAATGAGGTAATTGTTTGGACTGGAATGAGTAGGTGAGAACTATGTTGTTCACACTGTGTGATATAGTGGGGAGGGAGGGAGGGAAGGAAGGACATAGAGTTAAAGTTCTTGTTTGTTTCCCAGTGAGCAACTGTCAGAGCTTCAGGTGCTGTTCACATGTAGAAGGAAGTTACAGAGGTATTTGCATGCTGCTCAGCTCGTACAGAAATGAGGCTGTAGATGGAACATTTATGGTTAATTCTAACTTCTGAGAACCAGTATGGTGTAGAGGCTAAACCACCACTGAGGTTCAAATTCCCACAGTTGTGAAATTTAGGCCAGCTAACTCACTCTCAGCTTAACCTACTTAACCTTCAAAATTTGTCTATTTTGGAGACAGGTATCAGGGATAGGTAGAACTATGTGTGCCACCCTAAGTTCTTTAGAGGAAAGGCAGGATTAAAAACAGAATTGCCACCCTGGGCTCCTATTGGGAGGATGGGCGGGATCTACATTTAATAAATAAATAAAATTCAATACACATGCTTCATTAAAAATTAGATGTGATATAGGATCACACGGTTGGCACTAATGATACTACCTGTAAATCTCATCTGACTTCATCGGGGATATGATGGCAGCTTCTCCCAACTTACATCTCACCTGATTCTACCAACCACTCTCTGCTTCCTGCCTGCTTTGAAGAAATGTGAAAATCCTATTTTGGTTCAGTAGATAGAAAAGGAGAGTGCAGGTGATTGGGCTGGTGGAGGAGCAGGGTGAAACAGTAGCAGCATTCTCTTCTGTGTGCCAATCTTCCCTTTAGCCATCCTTTTTCCTGTCTGTTGTGGATCAAAAGCAGAGTCCTGGGGTGGGAACAGCAATTGCCCCCTCTGTTTTTAAAGCAGCAAGCACCATCTTTGAATGAAGGGCTGGTAACCATAGCTGCTTGGCAGTGGTATCTCAAGTGCAAGACTTCAACCTCCAGTTGCACCACGTGGAAACTCAACAGGAAGCCTGTGGCAGCTGTTGGCAGTAACTGTACAAGCTGAGGGGGAAAAACGCACAGCAAATGGACTTGTTTTTCCACTGGTGCAATTTTTGCTTTATTCCCAGCCATGTTGTCAATGATCTTCACTTGTAATGATCCTGAGTAATATGGAGCACTGGCTGCCCTAAAGGTTTGGGTGGTGATGCTGCCGGATGGGGAAAAAATCAAGTCTTGGATGGAAACTAGGTTAGCTATACTCCCCAGCCACACTGACCTAAAAAGACAGCTACAAAATCTGCCAACACTGGTATTTCCCCCCCTGAAAAGATAGACAGTTCCTTTGCTCCCCCCAATATGTATAGAAAGGGGTTCAGGAAGGGCAAAATAGCTGCTCAACAATCTTAACAGAATATTCTATATTGGGATGTTGCACAATTAATCAGACCTTCTATCACCACCTGCTGGACAGAGGATGTAAAACAATTATCTCCCCATTATCTTACCTTAGACTTTTGAACAGGGATGTGGACCCTCAGACCTTGGGGCCAAATGCAGCCCTCCAGGCCTCTCTATATGGCCCTTGGGACTTACCAGAACACATCTGCTTTCCCCAGGCCACACCCCTCATCTGCCCTGCTTTGCACCCTCGCGTGCTTTTGTCTGGCTGGAATGTGTCCTTGCTTGCCTGGATATAGAGGGGTGTGGAAGTGTGTGCAGAAACAAAAGTAAAATTCTTTTTTTCTCTGCCCATTTTTGTCTCAAGCCCTGGCTACCACTGGCATGTGGCCCTCAGGAAGTTGCCCAGAAAGAAATGTCGCCCGTAGCCCTCAGACTGAAAGAGGTTTCCCATCCCTGCTTTTGAGTGTCAACTTTATCCTTGCTGGGAGAGTGCTGAGAGAAAACAAGGTTAGCTGAGGAACAGTTGTCTTAGTTCAAGGGACTCAGTGCTACCTGCTTTTGGAGAACCAGAACAGTTCGTTCAAGAACAAAGGTAGAGAGAGACCACACTACCAATTCAAGTTTCAGCCAAAAAGGAGGTTCATAATTCAAAGTGGTAAGTTATTATCATCCATTAATGTGTTTAATCCCCCGTTAAAACCTATTAAGCCGTGGCCATGACCACATCTTGTGGCAGTGAATTCCATGTTATTTATACATTTTATGGAATTCCTTCCTTAAATGACTCCTTGAATCTACTGCCAATCACTTTCACTAAATGATATCAAGTTCAAATATTGAGAGGGGGAGAAAGATGGCTCTTACTTACTTTCCCCACACTTTGACATGTCTAAACAAAGAAGGCCCAAAAGTTGCAATCTTTTCTCACAGGGCATGGATAGGGAACCAGATACTGATGGACTCCAACTCCCATCACCCTCAACCAGCATGGTCAATGGTCAGGGACAACGGGAGTTATAGTTCAACATCTAGAGGGCCCTAAATTCCCCAACCCTATCATACGGGAATCACGCTAGCCTCCTATTCATGTTGGTTGCCCTTTTCTGCACCTTTTCCAGCTCTACAATAACTGTCTGGAGATATGGAGACCAGAACTGTACATAGTATTTCAAGTGTGGTTACACTGTAGATTTGTATAAAGGCATTACAATATTGGAAGCTTTATTTTTAATCTCTCTCCTAATGATCCCTAGCATGGAATTTGCCTTTTTCACAACTGCCACCAGACAGAATATTTTAACTAATTATCTACCAGCTAAAGAAAGGGAAGCTTGTACAAGCACTGATACCACAGAAAAGTGGTAGAAAGAAAAGAAAAAAGTTTTATCCCAAGAGGCTGATTAAAAGAAAAATATATCCTAGACTCAGAGGACACTACTGCAATTTTTATTATTGCATCTGTTTTAAAAATGAGAAGGGGGAAGAGAAGGCGGAAGGTGGAGTGGCCATTACAGAGAACATGAAGGTATTATACAGGGGCAAGGAGATATGGAACCCGCCACCCACTTGGCTGCCTCGGAAAGCTAGCCACCCGGGGCTATGGCATTTCCTGCCACCCACCTCAACAGGGAGGAAGAGACTAAATATAAGGGAACTTAAGGAAGGTGGCAACGACATTTTAGAGTCCTCAGGTATCTAACACATTAATAGCTCAGAGAAATACTTTTTAGAATTCAGACAGCACCCAACATAAAATAAAATAAAAGGTACAAAGGAAGAGCCTGAAGACAGCTTTGTCTGGTCTGTGTGTTGCACAGTTCTCAGAATGTTCCCCTAGGGACGGTTTGTTCCTATGCACACTATGTCCAGTTGAAATTCCAACCCTCACAAATCCAATTCCAGATCCTCAAGTTCTTCTTCCAAAGCTTTCCTTCGAGCCAGCTTGTCCAACTGCTCTTTGGTCGGTTGCTTGATCTCCCCAGAGTCAATCCGTGCCTGCAATTCCTCCACCTGTCGCAGTTTCTTTTTCAGGTTTTTGATTTTCTTGTTCTTCTCCAAGGTGGCTGTGGCAGATGAGGCATCACCACTGCCTGCAGGGGACCTTGTGCTGCCATCAGGAACAGCCAGCTTACCATCCCTACTGCTACCTGGTGTCACTGACAAGGTAGTTTTCTCTAATGACTGGATCAGGTCATCCGTATCGCGCTCCCCTTTCTCGTGCTGTTGCTTTCTCTTCTCTTTGCGTTTTAGGTTCCTCTTGGCTGTCTTGGAGAGACCTGTCTCACCACTCTCCAGTCCTTTTGCAACTTGCCTGGCCACTGGAGTGTTGACCTCTGGATTCAAGCCCGGAGGTAGGTCTGGTTTGCTTTTGAAGAATTTCACATATTTATTCTCGTACCTGCATGGAACAAAAGATATCAGAACTCTTTTCTCTCAGTACATGAAATCAGAGGTGTGTGTGTGACAGGATTTTTTCTTCATTGGCTCTGTAAGAAAGAAGAGCAGGGGAGCCCCCCCAAAATGTATTAGAACAGTCCCTTTGTAATTCCAGCTCCAGCTTCGACAAAAAAGCAGCATATAGGACCCTGTGTTCTGTAGCAAGCTGGTTGCAGATGAGAGCTGAAGTCCAACAACAGGTCCCCCACCCTTGTCCTAAGGCATCTCCCAGCTATTTTAACATTTCCAAAGCAAAATAGAAACTGGGTGACAATAGCAGCACTTGGTGGCCAAGAGCTTAGTTTTATAGCTCTGGAAGACAAAGTATGTGTCTAAAACAGAACCTACCAGATCTAACAGCTAAAGAAACATACAACTTAGCGAGTGATATTCAGAAGCATACTGCCTACAACATAGGGAGGTTCCACTTTATTAGCTACAATGGTTAGTTATTTTGTTCTTGTGTGTGTGATAATTGAGATTGTAAGAATTACTAGGATATTTGTCTAAAGTTATTGTGTTCAAAATGTCAGTGGATGGGATCAAAAAATAAATGCCTTAAGCATTCTAAACAGCCTGGGAGTGCCTAGGGAGAATTTTGTCTTCCCCTCCCACAACCCAACCAGGCAATACTGCACACAGCTTTTGAAATTCCCCTCAGTTTCAAAAGTGGTCTGTTGTGTAGCAGAGAGCTGTTTGAGAAACAAGTTCATTGGGAGGCAAAGAACTAATTGTGTGTGTTTTTTGGATCTCACCCAATTAATTAATTTATTTAAATGGAGGGTGAGAAGGTCTAAAACCAAGCACAACTGCCTTCCTCATTCCTGTGGAGGCACTTTTAAAGTGAGTACTGAGATAGTTGTTCACATATTTGGTTTGTGATGTAGGTGTTGCTTATGTGAAATGTATAAGGACAATCGCATTTTGGTTTATCATTAAATGTTCTCATTTCCAATAATGGAGGCCAGGATTATCTAGTTACTCTCTTCCTCATTCAGGTAATTAACAGCAGCTCCCTGATCATCATAATGTGACACTGAGATTAAAGGGAAGGTACCAAACGGAGGAATGGGGAAGGGGACATAGGTCTGTCCTGTCTGAAAATTTAGGTGGTGCCCAGTTGTTGTATGTTGCAACTCAGCTGTTCCCATGTTCTGCATGACTTCTAACCACATTAACAATATTTTATTTTTAATATATTTAATATAAATTTAATAAAATAAATAAAAAATGAATAAAACAGTGTTAATGTAATTAGGAGCCATATAGAACATGAGAACAAGTCAGATGCAATCTATAACAGCTAGGCACCACCTACATTTCCAGACACGACATACCTATGTCGCATTCTCCGTTCCTTTCTCTGTACTGCTGGGAAGATACCAAGCCATGGGCCCCTGCTTGCACCAAACTAGGGCAATGCATTGTTTGGAGCAAGCTTCTTATGCCAAAATAAAAGAGAAGAACAAGAGATGGCAACAATGAAGAGTCTGACTTACACAGGCACCTCTTCTTGAGGAACATAGCCCTCCTTCACCCTCCTCTGTTTCCTCCAGGTACCATCTGGACGTTGTGTGGAGGCGATGTATTTTCCTAAAACATTCAAAAATATTTGTGAAAAAAATATTGTCCTGTTTTTATATATCTCTATGTGATTATGACAAGCTGTTCAGTGTTCTCCTAAAAATCCTGTGAAGGATTATTTATTTTAAATATGTATAAGTTACCTTTCTGGACCATGTCCACCCAAGGCAGCAAACAATGAAGCCATATCATACCATAATACTTGCATGTTTTTTTAAAAAATGCCAAACGCAACATATGAATAAACCACTACAACCATTTTCAAAGCCAGCAAAGTAAAGTAAAATAGCAGCATGTCAAAGAAACAAGTGTCAAATTAATAGGAAAATTCAATTTAATTTAACCACGTTTTATTTAGCTGCTTCGTATGTTACTATACAGTATTCCTGTTAAAAAGGCACTTGCATGTAGAAATTAATTTGAAAACTTCACATAGCTGATCCTATCTAAATATCCTATGAGTGAACTTCTAGCTGGAGAACATTTAAACTTTTAAAAAAAACTTAACTTACAGGGCTGTTATAAGGATCACTAAGAGTAGAAAAGTCCAGTATTTTAAATCCCATATCAAGGATGAAATACGCAAGCGCCCAGCATTTACTAATGCACAAGGCATTTAATTCACCAAAAATCATGGGCAAAAGTATCAAATCTTAATGTGATATAGAAAAAAGTGCACACACTGCACCAATGTTATTTCTCAGGAGGTGCAGACTGCACCATTCACTCTAGCCTGGGTAGTATAGCAGTTAAGAGCATTGACTAGGACTGGAGAGAACGGGGTTCAAATTCCCACTCAAAACATAAAAGTTCACTGGCTGAATTGAGGCCAGTCACTAAGCGTCACAGGGCTCCTACAACGATAAAATGAAGGAAACAACCATGTATGTTGCCTTAAGCTCCTTGGAGGAAAAGCAGAATATAAATATAATAAATAGAAAGAACATGGCGCCTTGCAATTATGCATGTATTTGAGAAAAAGGCTTCTTCTCTACCGTGATTAGTCAAAGGAGGAACAACAGCAGGCTTTTCCCATCCCTGCTGAAATCCTAGACGTCTTTCCACACTGAAAAGGAGGGGGGAAGAGAACTGCCACAGGGGGCAGGTGGAGTAGCCACAGAGCAAGAAGGAAGATATGCAATGTACTACTCATCCCACCTTCTACGCAGTAACATAATTTAGCTTCATATAAAGAGAGACGGAGGGAGAGAGTGAACTACGGACAATCCTAAACCCCGTTATTTACCCCGTGCTACAGGAGGGAGGCAAGGAGAGCCCAACTCCACCTCCGACATCCGGCCAAAGGAACCCACTGCCAGGAAGAGAAGGACTGGCCCCAACGGCCGCGGAACTCCCACTGCAAGGGGCGGGGCTAAAGGGGAGCGAACAGTGGAGGGGCGGGGCCACAGCGGAAGCTGAGCAGAATACCCAACGGGGCCCGGGCGATGGGGAACAGAAGAGGGGGCGTGGCGCGAAACAGAATGGAAGCGAAAGGCGGAGCAAGGATGGAGAAAAGGAGGAGCGTATTCCCGAGGAGAATCGAACACTATAGCGGTCGGACGGCGGGGGAGTTACATGGCGGATTTAGCGTGAGGCAGGATGGTGGTGGAAGTGGCAGGGGAGAGCGCAGGCACTCGAGATTCCCCCTCCCATTCTAGTCGCGGCTGCCCCACTCACCGGTTTCATCAGTAACATAGGGAGTCGCCATCTTGGAAACGCGACCTACTTCCGGTCGTATTGCCTCCACCTCCGGATATGGCGCGAGAGGGTGGAGAAGAAAAGCGGCCCTGCGGCCATTTTGTTTTTAAATAGAACTGTCCCTTTCCATCGACCAGTTCCGTGTTCCAGGGTGCGGCCGGTCATTGCTAGGCTTCTGTGAGTTAAGGGACTGGATAAAAGTAACCAGCAGCGTTATAAGCAGAAAACTCGCGTTTATGACTTTAAAAACTGGGTAGTTTTAATCTCGTAAGTTAGCGATGGGGAACTTGTGGAAGCGCTCCTGAGAATCTTGGACTATAGCTCCCTTTAACCTCAGCCAGCATGGCAAATAATCAAGGATTATGGAAACTGGCGTCAAATGCTTTGCCGATTCTAGGTAGGGCTGGGAAAGAAGACTGCCTGAAGTCCTCCTAGTCAACTACTGCCAGTCAATGTTGATAGTACTGTGCCACATGGACCAGTGGGCTGACTTAGTATAAGGTAGCTTCCTATGTGGCTACAGGTACCCCGATCCTGACCTAAGTCATCTTATCCTATTTTCCTTATTCTGTCCGGAACGGGGCAGTCAGTGGAGACCATAAGTTCCAAATCACCTGCCAATCAAAAATGCCCAAAGAAAAGAGGGTGGTACATCTTGGCTGTTCCTTGTATTAGTACATCTATGTGCCAATTTGTTAACTGTTTTAGACCTTTTTCCTGACTTTGCAAATACCTGCCTGAGAACATTTTACATATATAGAGAGTAGAGGTCATTGCCAAGTGCAAAATGATTCTTGTAGCATTGTGATGTGAAATTGGTGAAATCACAAGTGTAGTAGTAGATAAGGAAGATCACGGCTGAAATCCTAGTCAAATACAACAAAGTATATCCTGCTGAACAGTGGAACTTGCTCAGGTGGAGATAGGAGCAGAGAGGAGACAGACCTGTGTGAACCATGCAGCCTGACCCTGCGACCTCTGAGTTTGTCTGCTGCTCTTAAGTGTGGTGGAGGACTCTGTAAAAGTCAACTGTCAATCCGGTTGGCTTTTTTACGTGGAATGTGGGAGGCACCATCTTGTCTTCCTTCGGTACCATAATGTCTTGGGTCCGTCCTAGAACTGAATGGTGTTACAGTACCATTTTAGAACTAGCACCACAGCAGCAAAACATTTTGAAAGGCAATTTAGGAAATTGTTAAGAGTCTGACTTTCAACTTCTTGATAATGGTGTGTTTCCTGACTCAAGACACAAAAGGAAGATCATCAGGCAGCTATTAAAAATTTGTCCATGTGCAGCAAGAAAGGCTGCTGATTGGATTAAAACCCTAATGTTGTTGGGCCATTGTCTCCATGTGTGATAATGAGTTTTCCATTAAGACAAGCTTGCTCATTCAGTTACAAAGGATACCACTGATGTAAGTTAAAATGTGGTGTACTTAGGCTATTCAGATTTGTTCCTCAGATGGGGTGCTATGCACAGACTATTATGCAAAGTTCTACGTGCATGCCATATAGTCAAACCATGAGTTTCTATCTACGTACAAATACTTGCAGATAAACACTGACAAAGCCATGATTAAAACATTGGATATAAAAGAATGGAGATGTGGAATAAAGAAATGGTGCTATCTTTGCCACTGAAGAGAATCATAGGGGTACAGGGTGTCCACAAGAAACTGAGTTCAGTGCTCTACTCTAAGGGGATACCATACACTTTAATGAATCTTATCCCACACACCACATTAATGGCCTTTGTATAGGATATCTAGATTACAGGGCATCTTCCAAAATGTACTTTGATATAAACATCTGAAGGCAAGGTAGAAAATTATTTCCTGACGTAGAATTTCTAAAAGGAACGCATAATGGTGTGGACAACCAGGTCATAATTGGAAACCTGAAGAGTAAAATTTAAAATAATCAAATCTAATCAGAGTCTGATATCTACACAGTGAGGAAATTTGTAAAGCAATGTGACCTACACATAAAAGTCAGGATAAAAATTGAGAGCAGTGAAGAAAGGATGCAAAATTTCCAGGCCTGAACATACAACTTTAAGCAGAACTTTGTGAAGAATGCTCACATATCTTCATCCAGATGATTAACATTGTTGGGATGACTACAGCATTATGTAAGTTCCCAAAACTGGTAAGGAAATTGTAGGTTTTCTGCTCCAGAGAGAAGTCAGCCAGAACAGAATAACTTCTAATCCTCTTCCCAAGAAATAGCCTACAAAGGCAATTTCAGTTGCAATGCTATTTACAATTATTTGGAACAGGAGTAAGTACCATTGAATTCAGTAGGACTTGCTTCTGAGTAAACCTTCATACAATGGCATTATACATCATTTTTTTATAACCCAGTTATAACTTGCATATAGAGAGTGAAAATGCAGCTTTGAATGGTTTAGACGAGTGGTTCCAAAAAAAATTTCCCCTGTGGACCACTTAATTTTTTTCTGCCTGTTGTAGAAATTGAAATGTGCTGAGCTAGACGCTGTATGTTTTTTAGTTGTATTTAATAGCTTCTCTTACTGTGTTTTTCACAGAATCATAGAATAGTAGAGTTGGAAGGGGCCTATAAGGCCATCAAGTCCAACCCCCTGCTCAATGCAGGAATCCAAATCAAAGCATTCCCAACAGGTGGCTGTCCAGCTGCCTCTTGAATGCCTCCAGTGTCAGAGAGCCCACTACCTCTCTAGGTAATTGGTTCCATTGTTGTATGGCTCTAACAGTTAGGATGTTTTTCCTGATGTCCAGTTGAAATCTGGCTTCCTGCAACTTGAGCCCATTATTCTGTGTCCTGCACTCTGGGACGATCGAGAAGAGATCCCGGCCCTCCTCTATGTGACAACCTTTCATGTACTTGAAGAGTGCTATCGTATCTCCCCAGGCTAAATATGCCCAGTTCTTTCAGTCTCTCCTCATAGGGCTTTGTTTCCAGTCCCCTGATCATCCTTGTTGCCCTCCTCTGAACCCATTCCAGTTTGTCTGCATCCTTCTTGAAGTGCGGAGACCAGAACTGGACGCAGTATTCAAGATGAAGCCTGACCACTGCTGAACAGAGGGGAACTAATACTTCACGTGATTTGGAAACTATACTTCTGTTAATGCAGCCTGATATAGCGTTTGCCTTTTTTGCAGCCACATCACACTGTTGGCTCATATTCAGCTTGTGATCTACAACAATTCCAAGATCCTTCTCACATGTCGTATGGCTGAGACAAGTATCCCCCATCTTATAACTGTGCATTTTGGTTTCTTTTTCCTAAGTGTAGAACTTTGCATTTATCCCTGTTGAATTTCATTCTGTTGTTTTCAGCCCAATGCTCCAGCCTATCAAGGTCCCTTTGAATTTTGTTTCTGTCTTCCACGGTATTAGCTATGCCCCCCCCCCAATTTTGTATCATCTGCAAATTTGATAAGCATGCTCTGTACCTCCTCATCGAAGTTGTTAATAAAAATGTTGAAGAGCACTGGGCCCAGGACCAAGCCCTGTGGTACCCCACTCGTTACGTCCGCCCAGTTTGAGAAGGAACCATTAATAAGCACTCTTTGAGTATGATTCTGGAGCCAGCTGTGGATCCAACTGATAGTTGTTCCATCCAGCCCACATTTAGCTAGCTTGCTAATCAGAAGATCATGGGGCAGCTTTGCTGAAGTCGAGATATATTATGTCCACAGCATTCCCACAGTCTACAAGGGAGGTTACCTGATCAAAAAATGAGATAAGATTAGTTTTGCAGGATTTGTTCTTCATAAATCCGTGTTGGCTCCTAGTAATCACTGCATTGTTTTCAAGGTGCTTACAGATTGACTGCTTTATAATCTGCTCCAGAGTTTTTCCAGGGATTGATGTTAGGCTGACTGGTCTGTAGTTCCTCCTATTTGCCCTTTTTGAATATAGAGACAACATTAGCTCTTCTCCAGTCATCCGGCACTTCACCAGTCCTCCATGATTTTGCAAAGATAATAGACAGCGGTTCAGAGAGTTTTTCACCCATTTCCTTCAGTACTCTAGGATGGAGTTTATCGGGCCCTGCCGATTTGAACTCGTTCAAAGTGATTAGGTATTCCTTGACCGTTTGTCCGTTAAGCTCAAGCTCCAATCCTGCCCCTTCTACTTCATGTTTCCCGGGAGGGTCATAGACCCTTTTTTGGGAGAAGACTGAGCCAAAGTACGAATTGAGCACTTCTGCCTTTTCTTTGTCATCTGTTATCATTTTGCTATCCTCATTGAGTAGCTGTGCCATCATTTCTTTTCTTACTATGGACGTACCTGAAGAAAGCTTTTTTGTTGCTTTTAGCATCCCTTACTAACCTCAGCTCATTCTCAGCTTTAGCCTTTCTGACACCATCCCTGCAATTCCGTGATACCTTCCTGTACTCTTCCTTTGTGGCCTGGCCTTCTTTCCACTTCCTGTATGTGTCCTTTTTTGTTTCCAGGTCATCTCTAAGCTTTTTGTGAAGCCACATTGGCTTCTTCTGCTGTTTCCCCCCTTTTTTCCTTGATGGAATTGCTTGCCATTGCGCTTTTAGAATTTCCTTTTTTAGAAACTCCCACCCATCTGGGACTCCTTTTCTCATTATCGTGGCTTGCCATGGAACCGTACTTACAATTGTTCTGAGTTTATTAAAATCAGCTTTCCTGAAGTCCAGGGTGCGCGTATGGCTACTCTCAGCTTTCGCTTCTGTTAAAATCAAGAATTCAAGTATGGTGTGGTCACTTTCCCCCAGAGTTCCCGTAACTGCCACTTCATCCACCAAATCATCTCTATTGGTTAGAATCAAGTCCAGGATAGCTGATCCTCTGGTTGATTCCTCCACTTTCTGTAGGAGACAGTTATTTATTGGAGGGGCCGTGTTTGGCAGAATTTGTCTCTCAACAGATATCGGGATAATTGAAGTCCCCCATTACTACTACATCATGCCTCCTCGAAACATTGGTAATTTGCTTTTCAAAAGTTACATTCTCATCTTCTCCTTGATTGGGTGGTCGGTAGTAGGAGTCCCAGATGGGTGGGAGTTTCCAAAAAAGGAAATTCTAAAAGCGCAATGGCAAGCAATTCCAACAGGGAAAAAAGGGGGGAAACAGCAGAAGAAGCCAATGTACGGACCAGTAGCCAATGTTCCGTTCCTGGGCAAGATCCTGGAACGTGTGGTTGCTGACCAGCTCCAGGCGCTATTGGATGAAACCGATTATCTAGATCCATTTCAATCGGGGTTCAGGCCTGGTTTTGGCACTGAGACTGCCTTGGTCGCCCTGTTTGATGACCTATGTCGGGAGAGAGACAGAGGGAGTGTAACTCTGTTGATTCTCCTTGACCTCTCAGCGGCTTTTGATACCATCGACCATGGTATCCTTCTGGAGAGGCTTGCGGAGTTGGGAGTTGGAGGCACTGCTTGGCAGTGGTTCTGCTCCTACTTAGCAGGTCGTCTCCAGAAGATAGTGCTTGGGGAACATTGCTTGACACCGTGGGTTCTCCAATGTGGGGTCCCGCAGGGTTCGGTTCTGTCTCCCATGCTTTTTAACATTTATATGAAGCCGCTGGGGGCGGTCATCAGGAGTTTTGGAGTGCGTTGTCATCAGTATGCTGATGACACGCAGCTCTACTTCTCCTTTACATCTTCTTCAGGTGAGGCAGTCGACGTGCTGAACCGTTGCCTGGCTGCGACAATGGACTGGATGAGAACTAACAAACTGAGACTCAATCCTGACAAGACTGAGATGCTGTTGGTGGATGGTTTCTCTGATCGGATGGTGGATATATACCCTGTCCTGGATGGGGTTACACTCCCCCTAAAGGAACAGGTGCGTAGTCTGGGAGTCATCTTAGACTCTTCCCTCACACTTGAGGCTCATGTAGCCTCGGTGGCCCGGAATGCGTTCTACCAACTTCGGTTGGTAGCCCAGCTACGTCCCTATCTGAGTAAGGAGGACCTCACATCAGTGGTACATGCTATGGTAACCTCGCATCTGGACTACTGCAATGTGCTTTACGTAGGGCTACCTTTGAAGACGATTCGGAAGCTACAGCTAGTGCAAAATGCAGCGGCCAGACTGCTAACAAGAACTAAGCGGTCTGAGCATATAACACCTGTGCTAGCCCGTTTGCACTGGCTTCCAATATGCTTCCGGGCCAGATTCAAAGTGTTGGTACTTACCTATAAAGCCTTATACGGCGCGGGACCACGATATCTGTCGGAACGCCTCTCCCGATATGAACCGGCCCGTACACTACGGTCTACTACGAAGGCCCTCCTCCGGGTTCCGACTCATAGGGAAGCCTGGAGAGTGGTGACGAGATCTAGGGCCTTCTCAGTGGTGGCCCCCAAACTATGGAATGGTGTCTCCGAGGAGGTGCGCCTGGCGCCGACACTATCATCTTTTCGGCGCCAGGTTAAAACCTTTCTCTTCTCTGAGGCATTTTAATTCCTGTTAATTCTAAATTATTATATTTTGATTTTAGACTGTACAGTTTTTTGTACAGTTTTGTATTGTGATATACTGTATTGTGTTATTTTTATTGTATTTTTAATGTTCACTGCCCAGAGAGCTGTTGCTAGTCGGGCGGTATATAAGCTTAATAAAATAAAATAAATAAAAATAAAATAAATAAATAAATGTGGCTTCACAAAAAGCTTAGAGATGACCTGAAAACAAAAAAAGACACATACAGGAAGTGGAAAGAAGGCCAGGCCACAAAGGTAGAGTACAGGCAGGTATCTTGGACTTGCCGGGATGGTTTTAGGAAGGCTAGAGCTGAGAATGAGCTGAGGCTAGTGAGGGATGCTAAAAGCAACAAGAAAGTTTTCTTCAGGTACATCTATAGTAAAAGACAGAAAAAAGAAATGGTGGCACACCTACTCAATGAGGTTGGCAAAATGATAACAGATGACAAAGAAAAGGCAGAAGTGCTCAATTCATACTTTGGCTCAGTCTTCTCCCAAAAAAGGGTCTATGACCCTCCCGGGAAATATGAAGTAGAAGGGGCAGGATTGGAGCTTGAGATTGATAGACAAATGGCCAAGGAATACCTAATCACTTTGAACGAGTTCAAATCGGCAGGGCCCAATAAACTGCATCCTAGAGTATTGAAGGAACTGGCTGAAGAACCCTCAGAATCGCTGTCTATTATCTTTGTGAAATCATGGAGGACTGGTGAAGTGCCGGATGACTGGAGGAGAGCTAATGTTGTCTCTATATTCAAAAAGTGCAAGAAGGAGGAACCGAGGAACTACAGACCAGTCAGCCTAACATCAATCCCTGGAAAAACTCTGGAGCAGATTATAAAGCAGTCAATCTGTAAGCATCTTGAAAGCAATGCAGTGATTACTAGAAGCCAACACGGATTTATGAAGAACAAATCCTGCCAAACTAATCTTATCTCATTTTTTGATCAGGTAACCTCCTTTGTAGACTGTGGGAATGCTGTGGACATAATATATCTCGACTTCAGCAAAGCTTTTGACAAAGTGCCCCATGATCTTCTGATTAGCAAGCTAGCTAAATGTGGGCTGGATGGAACAACTATCAGTTGGATCCACAGTTGGGTCCAGAATCGTACTCAGAAACTGTGCTTATTAATGGTTCCTTCTCAAACTGGGCAGAAGTAACAAGTGGGGTACCACAGGGCTTGGACCTGGGCCCAGTGCTCTTCAACATTTTTATTAACAACTTGGATGAGGAGGTACAGAGCATGCTTATCAAATTTGCAGATACAAAATTGGGGGGCATAGCTAATACTGTGGAAGACAGAAACAAAATTTGAAGGGACCTTGATAGGCTGCAGCATTGGGCTGAAAACAACAGAATGAAATTCAACAGGAATAAATGCAAAGTTCTACACTTAGGAAAAAGAAACCAAATGCACAGTTCTAAGATGGGGGATACTTGGCTCAGCCGTACAACATGCGAGAAGGATTTTGGAATTGTTGATCGCAAGCTGAATAACAGCCAACAGTGTGATGTGGCTGTAAAAACGGCAAACACTATATCAGGCTGCATTAACAGAAGTATAGTTTCCAAATCACGTGAAGTACTAGTTCCCCTCTATTCAGCACCGGTTAGCCCTCATCTTGAATACTGCGTCCAGTTCTGGTCTCCGCACTTCAAGAAGGATGCAGACAAACTGGAACGGGTTCAGAGGAGGGCAGCAAGGATAATCAGGGGACTGGAAACAAAGCCCTATGAGGAGAGACTGAAAGAACTGGGCATGTTTAGCCTGGAGAAGAGAAGACTGAGGGGAGATACGATAGCACTCTCCAAGTACATGAAAGGTTGTCACATAGAGGAGGGCCGGGATCTCTTCTCGATCATCCCAGAGTGCAGGAGACGGAATAATGGGCTCAAATTTCAGGAAGGCAGATTTTGACTGGACATCAGGAAGCACTTCCTAACTGTTAGAGCCATACAACAATGGAACCAATTACCTAGAGAGGTAGTGGGCTCTCCGACACTGGAGGCATTCAAGAGGCAGCTGGACAGCCATCTGTCAGGAATGCTTTGATTTGGATTCCTGCATTGAGCAGGGGGTTAGACTTGATGGCCTTATAGGCCCCTTCCAACTCTACTATTCTATGATTCTACGACCACAGTTTAGGTACCCCTGGTTTAGACAATGCCTTTGTGATTATCAGCCACTCCATTTTACCAGTTATATCACTTTCTGTATGAAAAGCCATATTAAAGAGAAAGGGAAACCGTGTAGCCTGTTTTTAAAATGCCTTGGTAGGTGTGGTTCTTTGGATATTGCATCTGGGGACAAGTACATCTATCGTTTTCTGCAGTGAGAAGATATGCATGTTGTCTCAAAAGTAAGTACCACTTGTTCAAAGGCATTTTCTTCCAGGTAAGGGCCAAGCTTATGCACACGTTTGCCAGTTTGCATAATCTCACACAAAAAGGAACATGCAAATGAAGGGAACAAAAACGCCTCTTGTCTCTTAATGTGTTCTGCTGCTTTAGGTAGTTTCTCCTTGCCTGGTTCAGTTCTGGTATAAGAATTGGGATGAAAGAAAACTGCTTAAAGGAGTGGAGTGCAGGAAAGGGTGGGTTCAGTGTCTCACTCCCCCATACACTCCTTTTTATGTGAATGCATATAAAGCACCCTTCCCCATTACTTCCCTTCTGCTCAAGCACAATTCCCAATGCTGCTTTTATGGGGGAAGGGGATTTGAGGCCAGGTTCAGTTTTGGATGAAGGGATCCTGGTGTTGCAGAGAGATAGACCAAATGAGAGATGAGGTATTTTGATGATGCCTATAACACTTGAACTATCATAAGTTGTCCTATATTGAAACTCAGTTCTAGGACAATTTTATATCCCCACTAAATAATTCCTATTATATATTATGAAATACACTGGATCCCTTGCACCAAGGGAGTATTAACTGTACATTCATCGTGCTATAAACTAAAGGCTATTGGGGGGGGGGGAATTGCACAGGCCCTAGAGTGGCATGATTATGTGTTTGTCCTGGGCTATAACCTAAACTGTCAAATGAAGCTCAGCTGTTAGGAGCAGGAAGGTCATGGGCTAGAAACTGTTGGCATCCTTATTTTGCCAGCTTTGTGCAGCAGCCGTTATGTGTCCTGACCCTTTTAAGTCATATGAGTTGGAAGAACATCATATGCAGGCCTGATGGTGCTATGATATTCTTTCTGGCATGACTCCCCAGTGGCTCTGGTACCAGTGTCTTACTTGGAGGCAATTTTTGTTACTCACTCTGGCTGAGGTAGAAAGTGGCTAGTATCAAGCCTTTGTTTGCTATGATGGTTTGAAGATACTACAGACATTTGAAAGGTTAATCCAGCATTGGTCACGCACAGTGAATAATTGGCTTCTGTTCTGCCTAAGAAGCCTGTGCCTCTCAAAAACTTATATACTCTTATACCTCTAAAAATGGACCATTACAAAATAACTTCCTACCTGTTTTGAAATGTGGGCTAAAGTGGCATCACAATTATGGCAGTCTTTTCTTCAGATTGGTAGTGCCATAACAAAATATCATGAGTGTTCACAGTGATTAATACATGATTATAGGAAGGCTGAAATGTTACCTTTGAATGCTGGGATTGGTGAAATAGGGCAGTTTTCATCCTTTGAATCTGGTTGAGCCTCTTTTCCTATTTTGTTTTGAGCAGTGCTTGAGAGCACAAGAAAAGGTAAACTATCTCAAAATGATTCACCTTTCCTCAGTCTGAGTGGTGATACAGCTTCCACTTTAGAGATGTTGTAAGGGTTAGTAGATTGGTTAGTATGCTAGTCAGTGCTTTGGCGTCATCGCTACTTGCTGTCTTTCATTATCATGTTTTACTCTTGCTTATGTGGGCAAATACTTACCTGTAAAATAGCATTTGGGAGAGAAAAAGACACATAATGATAAGTCCTATCTACTGGAGAGCTATGTAGCAGGTGTTCCAACCTGGCTAGTAAAGAAAGCAGCTGCACAGGTGAAGACTCTTGCACTAGTCATAGGTCTTCAACCAGTGGGTCAAGACCCACAGGTGGGTTGCGGCAAACCACCATGTTGGACTCCAACCAAACTTGACCAGACCAAACAAGCACTACATGCGGTATCTGGACTAAGATGCTAATGAGACACTCATTTTATCAATTTCCATGAATGCTGCAGTATGGCAGGAGGAAGGCATGAAACTTTTTCAATAAGATACATGTTTCTGGCCAACCATATGTACCACTTTTCTATAGCTATGCCTGTAGGGAGGAAACTTTATATGGAGCAGGGGCACTCTGTTCATTTTCTAGTCTATTTCTATGACTTTCTAGACTTCTCCTGGAATAGATGTTATGCTGAGGACTAGAATGCATAAAATGTCAACTGTAGTGGGATAGCTCAGTTGGCATCATGGCAGCAGCTAGCAGCCCAAGAAGTGACAGCAGAAGATTGGTGGCCGGAGATGAGAGTTGGAGGGAGCAGGGATGCCACATCATTCTCACCCCCGCTCCCTGTAACCTGAAATAGGCAGGGTCAGGGAAAGGTTCCTTGCTGGGCAGAGAAGGGGATCAATTTATGGGTCTCATTATCAAGATCCTAATGCCTCAAGTGACCCTGCTTCCCTTTCCTCCCTGTTTCACATACTGCCTCCTCCCATTTCAGAATATCTGTTCAGGCTTTATGCCCACTTTAGCCAACTAACTGTCCTGTTCTCAGGAGGCAAGAAATTTCCCAGTACTAATGCAGTTGAGGGCAACACCAAGACATAATCCAGGGCCTGTCCAAAGTCAGAGACCAAACGGAGTCCACAACAACAGAGGGGTCAGGCAAGAAGGTCAGCCCAAGGTCAGGAGCCAAGCAGGTCAAGGCAAGTCCAGAGTAGCTGGAGTCAACAGGTAATCAGCAGCCAGGCCAGCTATAGAGCTGGTATATAAACATTGTTCCAGTAGCTCTTTCAGCCTAGCACTGGGTTTTTTATGCTGGAGCTGCTGGAACCACACCCCAAAACACAGTTGATGTTGGAGAATTATTCTTCTCCTTGGGTTGTTTTGCTGGGGGGGGGTCCCTTAAATAGTAATCTCTGACACAGGCTAGCAAAAAGGTAGGCCTTTATTAAAAAAATAAAACAAGCATATGCAAGGTCAGTCCCCCAGAACACATCCAGGAAGTATCCAAGAGGGACTGCAAAGAAATACAGTCGGAACAGATCCTTTATACCTTATTGAATACACATGTGACATTAGTTTTACCAATCCCCTAAGTTCTTTGTAATAGTTCTTCCCTCTTGAAGTATTTCCAACCAACCAGATAACTTTATTAAAATGAATCATAACCAAGTAGACACATCCCATCTCATTGTGTGTTTATCTTCCTTAATGTCAATCTGTTCCCTTTTCCATATCTCACCATTCTACTGTCATATATTACTGATGATCTTGTACTGTTCTGAAACTAATATGTACCATTTACATTCCATTCTATCATGGCTCCATTCAAGCTGGTCAAGGAACATCCCTAAGACATAACGGTATGTTCCTTGCCATGATGTCAAAGCCAAGTTTTGGTTCACATAGAGTGACTGGAAGTTAAATATGAGAATTCCTGCTTATTACTACTTTGCTATAGAGAAAGATTAATTTAAATCACCATGTTATAATCAAAAGCCACATAATATAAAGAATATAATACAAAGAATGATTAGGAAAACACAGAAAAGGGAAAAGGGGTAAATCTGAGCTTAGCCACAGAATTCCCCCCACTTCCAAAACACAATTACTTTAATGAAATAAAATTATACACATCATGCCATTATAAAATCAATATCAAGCTAAAATTTCTGTCTACTTAGATTTTCCATTATAAAGATTTCAGCCTTTTGCTTTCTAATAGAAAATAAGAAACCCATTTTCCAAGATCTAATAATAAAGCATATTAACTAAGAGATGGCTTAACAATACTAAACTAATGATCTTCGGTCACAGTTTTAGCCATCTCTTGGCACCAAATGATTGCTCAAGAATTTTGCAGAGAGGTGAGCTTGACCCCTCTGCTTTTCCCTACACACAGGCTTTGCTTTTAATGCCTGCTGTGTGGGAATATAGAGAAAGAAAACCCATCTTTTCTTGATCTAGGCCCCAAATTTCTCCCTCACTGACTCTATCTGTCACCTGTGGCCAGTCCTTTACTCCCAAGGAGTCCAGGCCTTCAATTGAGTACTTCTCCAGATGGGTAGGTCTCCAGCTGGAACCTGAGGCAATGCCTTTGCCCTGGGCTTGGGGCCCATTCAGCCTCAATGTCAGAGGCCAAACTTGCCCTGGGTACAGATGGCCCATCCTGAGCCTCGTCTTATGACCTTGGCTCCTCACCCTCGGAGCTTGAGCCAGGGTTGGGTCCAAGGCTGGAGCCTCCTGGTCTTCTTTCGATGAGGACTCTCACTCCTCTGAGAAGGACTTCCCTGGCTGAGACCTGACACTGCCCAACAGCACTTTGCTTTTTATCTTGTGTTCTGCTGAGCTAGAAGGGAAGAACTTTGTGCTGAGCTTTCTCGGTGGTGGGGTAGATTTTAGTACATGGAGGAAGGTGGAGAGGGAACTGTAACTGTTTCTGTTTTGTACATGGAAGTGTGATGGAATGACTATGAATGCCTTTAGAAAAGGCAACAAAAGCAGGTGAGAGAAAGAAAGGATTGCAATGTGTAAAGAGAAAGTGGAAGATGACAGGCAAACAGCTAATAACAGAGGATTGTGAAAGAAGATGAGAAAAGGGACAGAGTAGTAACAGAGAAAGACAGAGAGAGTGCAAGAAGGAGGCCAAGAGAAAGCAGGTGAGAAGAGATGAAGACAAGACGGGACAAGGCAAAAAGTTCAAGAAGGTAGCGAGAGAAAAAGTAATCAGCAGGTGACAGAGAAAGAAAAGAGGTGTTAAAAGGAATAGCAAGCAAGAGGAGATACAGAAGATGAGACAGTTAACTCCTTTTGGATGCCATGGACACCTTTTTGGTAAGAAACAGAAGCATAATGGTGCTAATGGCTTGCCCTCTTGCTCAACATCAAATGCAGACTTCACTGAAGACAAACACCCCAGAAGAAGAAAGAAGACACTACTGTTAAGGTAAGAATTTGAGTCTCAGGCCCAAGTTCGGTTCATCAGATGACTTTTATTGCTAGCAGAGACACAGGGGAATTTGTCCTCCAAACTGTGTCTCCTGACAGTTGAGGCACAGCTCTTTTATTGGGTTACAGACAACAGAAAAGATACATTGGTGAGTGTGTTGCACAAAACATAACTGTATAGCTGGTAATTTTCCATTCCTGGAACAATCCTCTGCGCTTGCGCCTCCTTCTGGTCTACGTGCTGAATCCTTCTTTGCTAATGGCGTCCATTAACCCTTACAATCCCCCCTTTGATACTTCACTGACCTCGCTAAGAGGTTTGGGGAGTATCATTCTTACAGGTAGGTATGGACCTATATTCATACAACGCCATTAGCTGCACTGCTGTTCTCCTGTCCGCTATGCTCTCCATCATGTTCCTTAACCCTCGCATTATCAGAGGTAGAATACAGGGTAACAAGACACACATCAGAATTCCTACAATTAATGTTCCAATAATACCTCGTATCCCTCCTATCCATTGGAACCACGGACCCAGCCCTTCTGCCCACTCAAATCCTTTCCATGTTTGTACCGGCACATGTGCAAGCTTAATTATTTTATCTGTTATATCTTCTATTACTTTTCCATTGTCATCAATATGTAAGCAACAATTAGTCAAATTGAACTTCCCACAAACCCCTCCTTCCGTTGCCAACAGGTAGTCAAGGGCGAGTCTATTTTGGTACACAGCATTTCTAAGTTGGGTTTGTGTTTTAGACAGAGCAGTCAAAGCCCTCGCAGTTTCATTTGTTATAAGTTCAAGCACTGCCTGTAACCGAATTATTCTATTTAACATGTAGATTGGGGTTCTATATCCATATAACCCATCCTGGGCCCAGGTTGCAGGTCCATAGTACTGAACTATCCTTTCAGGGGGCCACTCATCATCCTTCCAGTCACCAATCTTAACTGTCATCCTCTTTTTCCTACCATACAAAGGATGTCCTAACCAAATTCCTGCACTGAGGGGAATGAGAAAGAAAGATGGTCTGACCTCTCCTAAAGTACAAGTTCCCTCCCAGGGTTCGGGTAATTCTGAATAAGCATATTTCCCACAAACCCAGTAAAACCCTGGTAACGCTTTCCAAGACTTATTATTAATAACTGACAAATTTAACCTTAACTTTAACTCTGCTGTCCACAACAGATTAACTGGAATCACAGAGGCATTGGGCCAATAACTAATAGCAGACTGATTCAAAATAGTCATGGTTTCACAAGGCATCTGACCTATCTGTGGGGCACCGGGGGAGATCCTTTGTACACACTAACGACCAACAAGAGTAGCCTTCGACATCCATTGACTATGGGGGTTTGTGATATTGGTGGTATTATAAAGCTGACTAACATTCAATTCGGCAGCTTCCCAGGGCCAGTGATCTCCAATCTGAGTCCCCCCACAAACATAACAATTACTGACGTTTAAAGCGGTGGCCACAGTTTCTGCAAAAGTAATAAACAAATTTCTGGCCACTTCAGGTACCTGGAAAGAAGTATTCATCTCCTCCCAGAAATCAGAGAAGAAGGTTTGCTGCAAGGTATGGCCTGTCTCTGTTAGTTGAACAAGTTTCAGATAGAACAATCCTACCGGATCTCTGCCTGTTCCATGAATGCGTAACCCAAAGTGTTGCCCAAATTTACTCAAAAAGGCCTGTGGATTATTAATAGTAAAATTTACGTAATTACATTTCCGGGGCCCGCAGTCACTTTGTACTGTGACTTTGGAAAGGTGAGCACTTATCCCAGTAGTTTGCCAAGTGGCCCAGCCTACACAGTTCCAATAAGGACATTGATTTGTACATTCAGTACTGATACCCTTTTCAGGACAAATGTATTTATCATCCCACGTATAAGACTTTTCCCAATCATGATTTCCACATTGGTCAGGCCATTTTGAAATCTCACAAGGTTCGATTTTAACCCATGCTGTAGTATTAGGGGTTGCTAATCTGGTCTGGAACAGTACTCGTCCACTCTGCGTGCCTTCCCTCACCTGAAGCCACCATTGGTCAGGACTTTCTTTGGGGTCATAACAAGTTGTCTGGTTTCCCTGAATACAGGCTGAGTAACTAACATTACGAAACTGGCATGTGACATCTGTCCCTTTACAACTGAATTTACTCTGATAAACTAGAGTGTCCTGGATATTGTTATGGTTCCTAACAGTCTTAATACAAATCCTGCAGGATGGAAGGGTAGCCGTTACACAGTGGGGAGGAAACAACAGCAGCATTAGAATAACCCCAAACTGGAACAGTATAATCAAATAAGATAATTTACAACAGGGCATTCTAGTTGAAGTTGGGCAAATCTGAATCTTCGGGCGGTGTCCCACTACTCTATCCAGGACGGTAGGGGATGCAGCGCCCCCAGCTATTTCGCTCTCTCGGTTGCCGGTCCCGAGGAGGCTTCTCCCGTCGCGTCCCGCGTGGTGGC
Organism: Rhineura floridana; assembly: GCF_030035675.1. Lineage (NCBI taxonomy): Eukaryota > Metazoa > Chordata > Lepidosauria > Squamata > Rhineuridae > Rhineura > Rhineura floridana. Next base: position 40,441,139 of record NC_084482.1, read on the forward strand.
ATCCCTTCTCAGGGTCATCTTCAGGCCTCTCTGGTTGGCAATTGTCCATCCTTCTGGAGAGGCTATTTTAGCGCGACTCCAGTGGATCCAGGTAGGGTTCCCTTCAACCTTTAAGGCAGTAGGGGTAGTTAATAAGACAATAAAAGGCCCTTCCCAAACTTTTCCCAATGCATCTTCCTTGTAACTTTTGACCCATACTGTATCTCCAGGACGGAATCCGTGAACAGGGGTGGTGAGTCCCAAGGGGCTCTGTTCTGTGTATTGACCTATCTCTAGAACGGTTTGGTTTAACTCTCTTAAAATGCGCTTCAGGTGTATTTCCCCCCTTAGTGCCAGGGTATCCACTGCCACAGGCAAAGGTGGTGGCCTCCCGTAAACCAGTTCATATGGGGTGAGACCATTAGCTCCAGGTGTACATCTCATGTGTAACAAAGCCACCGGCAGCATCTGGATCCATTTAGTCTTTGTTTCAGCGCACATTTTCCTGAGGTGCAATTTAAGGGTCTGGGGTGTCATGACAGATCCAGCAAAGCTTATTCTTAAGCTCTGTTACCTTACAGGGATAACTGACAAAAGCGAGGTGATTTCACTGTGATGAAGGACTTATTCATTCGTACAAGATCTGTCCCGAAACAGAGAATGCATGAAATTGGGGGGGCTCCTAATTACAGTAACAAAGACGATAATGTCCAGAAAGAATTTTCATTGGGGAAGTAAAATGCTTTACTACCATCCACAATTTATAAATTAATTTAGAGAAACCAGAGGAGCATCTCTGATTGACTGTGATGCTGTTTATACACTAGTTCAACTGGGGGATTGAAGAATTCGTCCTCCCGCCCCTATGACAGGTATACAGGTTTTCTTCTTAATGGACAACTCAGCAGGCAGCACGTTGAGGACCGAACACTGAGCTCCGGAGTCCAGAAGGCCCTTGATTTTCCTGCCTCCCACAGTGTTGGAAGGCAGAGCTGGGTCCCAATCCCGGGGAGCTGGATCCTGGAGAGTTGGGAGAAGAGTATTCGGATGGATGGCAGAGGGAAGGGGGAGGAACTTCCCCCCTTTGGAGCGAAGACGAAACAGAGGAACTGCCAGTGATAAGGTCGCTTAGCAACGGGGAGCCTGAGCCCTCCCTGGACATTCTCACGCCTCCCCCTCTTTCAGGCTCAGAGCAAGAGGGGAAAGAGGGAGGGCTGCTCACAGCCAAAAAGCGGGGAGGCAGTTTACCATCAGCCCCTCCCCTATCCCCCATCCTGGAATCGGAAACTTCAGAAGAGGAGGGGGTGATGCTTCCCCCCTCACCGCGCACACGCAGACAGCTGAAAAGACAGGAGAGAAGGGGGGGAAGGCGGGCAGTACCTGAGGGGCAGTTAAGGAGGAGCGAAAGATTGCGTGCCCGTTTGGCCCCTTCTTAAAGAACAGGCGGGAAGAAGTCCCTTGCTCTGTCAACTTTCTCCCAATGCCGCAGGACCTGTATCCCTGTATTGCTTCATGAGAAAACGCAGTCTTTGTTTGGACATTACCCTAATAAAACACGAATTAACTACAGCCGTTGGTCTGGTTCCTGAGTCACATCCTGGGCCTGACACACAGTGATTTCCAGTACGGGGTCGGGAGGCAGAATGCCCCGTAGGCATCCTCAGTCTTCTGTATAATAGTCCTCTGCAGTCATGGTCCGAGCAGGCTGCTGCGTCTGGGAAGACGATAATGCCTGATGGTTGAGCCCTCCTCGTCCCCTTTCCTGACCTCGGCCCCTGCCGGGTCTAATGCCTCAGCCATAACTTCTCCGCTGTTCCCAGGGTCTTTCTGAACATTCGTTTTTCCAATGGCCTTCTTTTTTACAATATGCACACTGATTACGTCCTAAAGATGGACGAGGGTGTGGGAATTGTTCCCGTGACTCCTGGGGCCTCAGGACAGCTGCAAGAAGATTAGCTTTTTCCTTCATCCATTTCGCTTGTTCCCGTTTCTCTTCTACATCTCGATTGAGAAATACTTTATCTGCTAGAACCTTCAACTGGCTGAGGGGCATTCCTTCGAAGCCCTCGGCCTTCTGTAACTTCTTTCTGATGTCTGGTGCTGATTGGGACACGAAGGCCAGCGCCACTGTCTGTCGGTTCCTTTCATCCTCAGGGTCAATGGGGGTGTATCTCCGGTATGCCTTAAAAAGTCGTTCAAGAAAAGCCCCAGGGCTTTCATCCTTTTCCTGAACTACATCGTGGATCTTTTGCATGTTCATCATTCGCTTTTGCCCTTTCTTCACTGCCTCCACAAAGGCTTGTTGATACTGACGCATAGCGGTGTGGTCCGCTCCACTAGAAAGGTCCCATCGAGGGTTCACAGTCGGAGCATATCTGGCTATATACATTGTTCGATCTTCATCTCTCACTCCTTCCTGCCTGGCAATCTTGCCTGCAGCCTCTTCTAAGTTGACCTGAATTTGCATTCTTTGCTCAGTAGTCATCAAATATCCCTGTAACTGTTGTATATCAGACCAGGTGGGGTTCTGGGCTGACACTATGCCTTCAACCATGTCCACAAATTTCTCCGGTTCCTCCTCATATGATGGTCCATGATTTTTCCAGTTAAGCAAATCAGAGGAACTAAATGGCACATACGTGAAAGTATTGACTGATTTATAGGCTACTTTGCCGGGATCAATTGGGTCTGGGGCGGGGATCATAGCTGGAACCGTACGAACAGGCAGGATTCTAGAGCTTTCGGAATTTCTTTCATGAATACTCTCGGGATTGGGTTTCCCTAGTTCCTTTTCTATTAGCCGAACGGACCTTCGGAGATTCTCAATGCCCTCCTCTAAGGGGCTTCCTTGGCTTTCTTCTCTGGATAAGGGCTGGTACAAGGATTTTTCTGGCGTCTCAGTTATAAGGGATGACGGAGTTAACGGTGCCGAAGGTGGGCAAGGACACACATATGGTGGGGGTGATTCTTCAGGTTGATTTTCTAGAACAGGTTTTTCTGGTTTCTCGGCCTGGCCTTCTGAGGCAGCCTTCTGTTTCCAGGTGACAGTATAATCAAGATCAGGCTGCATCTTGGCCTTCTGGCTTATTTCACGGCCTGTCTTAGAAGTCTTCTTGACCTGAGTTAACATAATCGTGGCGGCGTTCTCCACCCACTTCTTTGCCCAAGGTGGCGGATTACTTGCCACTTTCCTCCATCCTTTCACATAAGGAATATCTTCAGGGCATCCGGGATTGCCTTCTACTGTAACTACATTCCAAAGGCGGGAAATGATGGGGCCATAGAAAGTGCCCTCTGCTGGCCAGTCTATTAAGGGCCCAAGTCTAGGCCAGTCTCAGGAACATTTAGTCTTCATGGTCTGCACATTGCAGATACTGGTATCAAAGACTTCAGGAAAGTGTTTGACCATGAGAGCCAAAGGGGTTGAAGAGCCTCCCCCCATCCTGACCTAACTCCTTCCTAACCTAATCAATTCAGGATAGTGGATAACACACAGAGAAGGGAGGGGGCACAGGACACAAGTCACCTATAGGAATTGGGGGAAGCGACTTGCTGAGGTAAAGGTTACAGGCATGCTCCGCTGCCCACGTCCCCCGGACTTTCAAGACACCCAAAGGAGTCACAGGACTAGTATGTCCAACGGCCAGCCGTGGAAATCGAGCGGTCAGTCACACACTCACCAAGCACACGACAAGAAACCCCCCTTCCCAAACCTCCCGACAGAGAAACAGAAATGGAGGTTGATCAGACCCCCCTTCAATCCACTGGGATCGGCTGGCAGGCAGAAACAGGACAGAACAGAAAGGGATCCCTTAATACTCGCCTGACGGTGAACACCTCCGGTACTGGTTTAAAGCGATCTGGACCGAACTTCTGGAAGGCCTCCGTTGGTTCCGCGTCGCTCCCCGGCCTCCTCCCTAGCCCAGCCGGGCATCAGCAACTGCTGAAGGCACGCTCCCTGCAGAGTAGTGAAGCGATCCGGGGAACCGCGCGGCCCAAGGAAGGTGCAGGGGAAATATCCCTGACCGAGAACTCTGCTGTAGGACAAGGGGGAATACCCTTGACCTTATGTCCCTGTTCGGACGCCAAATGTTAAGGTAAGAATTTGACTCTCAGGCCCAAGTTCGGTTCATCAGATGACTTTTATTGCTAGCAGAGACACAGGGGAATTTGTCCTCCAAACTGTGTCTCCTGACAGTTGAGGCACAGCTCTTTTATTGGGTTACAGACAACAGAAAAGATACATTGGTGAGTGTGTTGCACAAAACATAACTGTATAGCTGGTAATTTTCCATTCCTAGAACAATCCTCTGCGCTTGCGCCTCCTTCTGGTCTACGTGCTGAATCCTTCTTTGCTAATGGCGTCCATTAACCCTTACACTACTAAAAGAGTCTGAAAGTTTGACCAACAGTATATGAAATAGGTGTTCAGTTCAGTTGTATTGAAGAAAACAGCTTGCCAATTAGGGTTGCCAGGTCCATGGCCTGAGACTGATCCTGTATCTTTAGGAGAACAGAGAGTCAGCCAAGTGCAGGTGTTCTTGCAACCCTGTAATGGGAAAAACCACAAGGTGGAATTCTCCCTTCTCCCTGCACAACTTTTAAAGATACAGAAGACCTCTTCAAGGCTGGGCCGGGCAACCAAGAGGTCTTCTGTATCTTTAAAAGTGGTGCAGGGGGGAGGTAGAATTCCACCACGTGGTTTTTCCCATTGCAGTGTTGCAAGAACACCTGCACTTGGCTGACTTTCTCTTCTCCTACAGATACAGGATCAGTCTCAGGCCCTGAACCTGGCAACCCTATTGCCAATACCTCAGGGTGTGAAATGTGGTTAGATGCTAGCAAATGAAAATTTGAAGCCATCAAAGCTGTTGAGGCATTTAGAAACAAAGCATACCAGTTTAAAAGACAAGCCACTTGATTTTTTCCCCCAAAGAGTTTTTGAGCAGCAAGAAAACTTTGCTCCTGTTATGATATAAAGGAAGAATAGACTGATCCAAAGTGTTCACAAAGCTGCTCCAAATGCAACTTGGATTCATTGTTTTCTCCACTGAGAAGCACTAACTTCCAAATATACCTGTTATAGAAAAAATGTGTGTTTATTGTTAATTTCATCAAAGCCCATACTCTTAATACAAGTTCTCTGCAAAGAAATGGGTTCTGAACACAAAGCTCTATTGTTACACAAAAAAGTGAGATTTTTGTCTCGAGGAAAAGTTCACAAGGCTATTCAAATTTCAACATAAAGTTCTAGAGTTCTGGAGAAATAAATCAGCATATGGTTCTTTATTTGGCAACTCATTGTGCCTTTTAAGGTCAGCATACCTTGCAGATATGTTGAGCTGCGAATAAAATATCTCTATGCAGGGAAGAAATTTTACAATTTGACTTAAAAAATAGAGGCATTCAAAAATGCTGAAACTCTGGTTGAGACACTAATCAGAAAAGTCTGTTGATATGTTTCCAGCTATTGCACAGTCTTTTGAAGAAGAACAAAGAGTAAATATTGCTTTTGTCAAAGGAGATGTTATGCAACATGTTGAACAGTTAATTGAATGATTCAGTACCTGCTTTTCCCAAAATTTGTATGAGGGTATACAGTAGATACAACCACTATTCACTGCAGACCCAGCCGCTAGATTTTAGGTATGGGTTGCAGAAACAATTCCTTGAGCTCTATTGTGACACAAACTTAAAAGTGCCATTTTAGAAACTAACATTACCAAAGTTTTGGATTTCTAGAATACCCAGAATTGGCCAGTGAAGCTATCATCCATTTGTTGCTACTTGGCACCATCTCTCTGTGAGCAAGGTTTGTCAACAGTGGTGGCTCTAAAAACAAAAACAGTTTAGCGATAGGAAATTAACTGCAAATTAGCCTTTCTAATTTTGCCCCTCACTGGAATTAAATCTGGAAGAACAAACATGCCCAAGTGAAATTATGAGGGAAAAGAATAGCTGGTTTTCAATAGTTTCTCAGCCTTTGGCTAAGATCAAGTATAAATATCACTGGTTTTTATTTAGTAATAATGCTAAGGAAACACTGTATATTTCTCTATGAATTGCCATTTTAGGATTAGTAATGTGTATTATTAGCACTATTAAGTATCAATAAAATGTGATAATGTGAAGTGGGTCCCATGATGCAGATTGGGAGTCAGAGGTGGGTCTCGGCTGAACATCATGTTTGTACTGCTCAGTGCTTCCACAGCAACAATGTGTTTCAAATACATTGCCCAGTAGGTGTCAGTCTGGCTTATTAGCAGCTGGATTTAGAAAGGAAGATCTGGTTTCTTTCTCCCATCTAGTTGTGCGGCCTGAGAAAGCAATGTCTTGACAGTGCTGTATTAATGGTCATGGGCACCCTGTGCTGAGCCTTAATATGCGGCCCATATCTCTTTCGCCCATATATCACATTCATGGCTCAGCTTATGCTCATACACACACCCATCTCTCCTTGTTATCCCACTCTCAGTTGTAGCACACATGGGGTCATTCTGTTCCTCATGCCTCCTAGTCTCTCCCTGTTTAAAATATTCCCCAAACTAGGAGCTCAGAACAGCTGCCATAGTCTAAGCTGGGAGGAAAGAAGCCCATGGCTGGGACCAGGAAAGGAACATATTCCATGTAGAGCAGGGGTGGAGATGTTGCTGGACTCTTGATTCCCATCAGTCCCAACCAGCATAGGGATAAGGGGGGGTGTTCCTAGTTCAACATCATTTGGAGAGTTGGAGGTTCTCCACCCATTATATATAGGCGTCTTTGGGTAGCAAGGGCTCAGTTGATTTGATAATGGTTAATCCATCACAGATTTGGCTCTATTGGAAGTAAATCCCCCAAGTCTAATTTTACTAGTACGTTAATGACTGGTTCCTATATCTATAGTCCAGAATTTGTCACACACTTGTCCTAAAATGCTGAGAACATGCTATGCTCTATTTTCTCTAGAAGCTCTAGCTCACTCACACTACTTTGCCAACCTCTGACCTTTCTTGCACTCCCTGCTGTTCTTTATTTGGTATCTTTGGCATAACCACATTGTACCCACATCCTGGTGACTATGCCACTGAAATATATGTACTACATATTTATGATCACTTTCACTACAGTTTCTGTGTTGAAATGTTCACCACTCCACATATTATATATGTAATTTTTCCCTGTGTCTGATATATATATTTCTGGGTTTCTGCTTTGCCTATACCTGTGAGCTAGTTAAAGGAAATTCTTAGTACTTTGTCAAGGGCTTTGAGACTAATTTTGTCTAGATAAAAACAAATATCCTTTGTTTGGTTCCTTTGGAGCTAGCTTTTGCTGGGACGTTGAGCTGGAGTAAGGAGAGGACGAGGGACGGTGGAATACATTGTGAGTCCCACGTTGTGACCACATGGCAAAGAATTAAAAAGTGTTGGAAGTGGGGCAAGAGCAACTCCTGTTTTGTTCTTTTGTTTATGTTCCAGAAGGGAGATAGAGTTAGGGTCCTCCAGATGGCTAGGCTTGACTACCTTTACTTGTGATGCTCTGACTGACTTCCTTCCGTTCTTAGACTGATATGCTTAGGGAGGCTTATCTGCCCCTCCTCCTTCCACCCTTTCCTCTCTTGTCTGGAGACACCTTTGCTCTCTCTCTCTCTCCTGAGCCATGAGGGCAACTCCCAAACCTGGGTGTTGTGCCTCCAACTTAATTACTTAGTTAGAACTAGGTATGCCTTCCTATCTACTATGTATTTCTATACATAAAGTAGCTTTTCTTATTTTACTAAGTCTTAAGTCTCGGTGATCTCAATGCAGGGTAAAAGCCTGCTTTCTTAGGTAAACACACACACTGGCACACACGCATCTCAGACGTTGACAATCTCTGCTAATATCTACACAAATTTACACAACAAAAAGAACTTTGTAACCCACTAGCAGCACAATCCTAACCATGTGTATTCAGAAGTAAGGCCTATTGAATTCAGTGGGGCTTAATCCCAGGTAAATGAGGTTAGGATTGCAGTGAAAGTTAGCACCTTCCCTCTTTCACCTTAGGGTATGTATAGAAATAGAGAAAAAAGGATGTGTTTATTCTATACATTCGTTCCAACCATTGCTCAGATGAGAAATATATTGGTATTTACTGCAATTATTTTTTTTTGTTAGTATTTCCATGTGCTAAATAAAAGTTAACACTTCTAAAAAATATTTAAGCTGTTTGGCTTGTGTTTTTTCTGCTACCTAGTAAACCACATTTATAAGAAAAATTAGGAAGGGGGGAGGGAACCCCTTACTGGATAAAGGTGTTTTGGCCTAGCTGGTCTCCCAGTAACTTTTTAAAAAATACTGTATATATTGTTTTCTAGGAACTTGATCTCTGCTCAGTATATGCTGGAGAAGACAAGAGGAGCCAGGGAGTCTTTAAGTGACAAGGTTAGCCTTCTAAGGAGAGGTTTAACCTGTTGTTCCCTTCATATCCATAGTGATTGTAGAAGCAAGTTGGCTTTGGTGTGGAGGGTTTTGTAGCTTTTTTAGTAAGAGAAAAAGGTAGGAAGAAATTCTCCATGCTAATAAAGACTAGTTCTGCCTAATATCCTGTCAAATTGAATCTGGCGCCATTACCATCTTTGACAGGAGTTGTAATACCAGTGATGTATGGCAACTGCAGGGCTAGAAAAAGTGTATTGCAAGCAGCAGACAAAAAGTCTGAACAGGCTCATGGTGACTCTTTAACAGCCTGATCTTGTGCAGAGGTAGACATGCCTGAGTTTGTTTAAATAATAGGTTTAGGTGAACCTAACTTTGCATGGAATTAGGCTGTAAGTAAATTATTTTATAAAGCTTTAATTTTTTCCAAGGTTCAGAAGAAAGTGATTTGCATCAGACATAAACATAAAGACAAAAGAAACTTGTATCTGTTAGCAAGGAAAAGAGATGACAATTGTCTTATTCCTACTGGTTTAATTCAACAGAATGAAACCATACGTACTATAGATAAGAGAAGAGAGGCTGAGGAGAGGAAAGATGGAATGGGAAGGAAAAATGAATGTAGCGGTTAAAATAACAACCAGAAATGCAAGACAAGGTTTATTTATTTATTTAAGATAGCACTTTCTAAAATCCTTTCATTTGTTTCTTAATTGCTTAGTGCTTGTGGAGGTCTTTCCTTTGCTGTTGAATACACTACTGAGTGGAGGAGTAACCAAATTGGTGATCTGGGTATGTGAATGGCACATTGCATTTCTAGACTGGCATGGTAACTCTAGAGTTTGAGGGCAATAGGTCAAGCCATCACCTAAAATATATTTAGCTAGACTTAAAATGCCCCCTGTTTATCTCTGGACAGAACTTTAAACCCTTGCTACTGCACTGGCAGAATTCTCTTAACTACTGAGGAATATATGAGACAGGTGACCAAGAAATATGCAACTTTGTTATCAACACCTGTAAGAGAGTGTAACCTCAACTACTGTGTCTGACTATCATTAATAGTAAACCACCAGCTGTAATCTTATTGTGTGTTAGGAATGCTTAAAACTCTCTTTGTTTACTTCCCTAGAAGTGTGCATGTAATATAATATATAATATATATAATATATATAGGTGAAAATAGTTTTATACTGACTATTGCAAGTTCGTGTATATGGGCATAAGAATGACATTTTGGGGTTCTCCCCCTTTTTTTCTTATTATCAACGAATGTCCACACCTCGTATTTTTTGATCAGTATTCTGCAATGTGTCATTAACACAATAATAGGGCATTTGTGATGGATTTATTCTAGACTACCCACACAACATTCTGCTTTACTAGTTGTTCTGTGATGCTTCCCCAGTGTTACCACATTATTTATTTATTTATATTTTTATTTTATTCGATTTATATACCGCCCACAGCCCGGGGGCTCTCAGGGCGGTGCACAACATGGATAAAATACAATAAAATTACAAAAACAGTAAAATATACATTATTAAACAAGTAAACAGCCAGATATACATTAAAAGCACAAATAGATTAAAATTTTGCTGTCTGGAGGGGCACTCTTGTGCTGTAGTGCATCTGAAGCAGGACACCCCACCACCAGAACATTTGCGGTATGAAAAGTTACAGGATTTCAGCAGGAAGCTACAGGACATGCACCGACTGGAAATGAAGCAGTATGTTGGCCCTGAAACTTTTGTCGGTGCAAACAATATTGAAAGTGGGATTGCATAACCACCCCAATACCATCTTGAGCACAGGTCATCATGAATGCACAATAAAAATGTCTGGAGGGGCCGTTGTCACCAGAGAAAATTAAGCACCACCAATGACATAACAACATTAGGGGCATTTGTTATGTTGCATGGTTCCCCCAGTGCTAATTAGCTATATTTCCTTGATGGTATTAGTTCACTTAGCTTCCTGGTCATGCCACGTTTTCCAGGGTTAATGGGGCTGTTTAGACTTGGCAACGCAAGTAATATAAAACAGAAGTACTCAAAATTCATTAGGCAGCTATTTATATTCCTAAAACACATTTGGGCAAAGGTATACATTCTCAAGTTTGTTCTAACCAGACATTAGCTTTAATGCTCTCTGGCTAGTCTTGTCCCCAAATGCCAGTGTTTATTACAGAAGACTAGCAGTGAAAGTTGAAAATGAAGTTTTTTTTCTTGTTTAGTTTATTTCTTTTTTAAAAGGGTGTCCTGAAGGGTGGGTTCCCCTTCCAATGTCACAGGAAGGACAGAAATGTTATTGAAATGGCTTTCATTATACATCTTTGTCCATCACAGTCACCAGAATCTGAAATTCTAGGTTTCACATTAATCTAATTTGGATTGTTGATATCTTCACAGTGAATGTGCGGTAAAGGCCTTTGTCACCTTCACACTGCTGAGACATGACAAATCCTCTTTTTGCCCACCTGCTGTGGAGGGAAGCTGAGTCTTTTGGGTGGTAGTGTGATGAGCCTTCTTTCCAACTGGGCAAGTCACTTACCTGTGAGGTGCAGTGTTCCTCACCTGTAAAGTGGGATCAGTTATTCTGTGGGTTGCTGTGTGTACATGCTCAAGATTATCCCTATTTGCATTTGTGACATGTTAGAGGAGATGAGTACACTAATCAAGGCAAGCATATCTCACTGCTCTGAAAGCCAGGCAGAGGGGGGTGGGGATATTTGCTTGCAGGAAACAAGCTGCAAGCATGTGCAACAGTAAGCTAGACGGCGGCTTGTTTTAACAGTAAAGTGCAAGAGATGCATGCTGGCATATGCAACTCAAAGTCTCCAGCTTCATGCTTCTCTTAGTCAAGTGGAGAAACAAACCATGGAGCAGCCAGCTTCATATTACAACCAAACCAGCACTGCTTGTTTGTTTGGGAGAACCAAACGACGAGCACTGTTTGGACATAAACTAAACCTGGGGTTTGTTTGGCTGGAGCTGGGTGTACAGTCTATAGAATCCAAGATTTGGATGTATAGAATTAGCGCATGGTTAAAATTAATATTGGACCCGTTAGGCCTAACTCCTATTTTACAGGACAATCATAAATCAATCTGGGCCAATACAATTCAAAACAAAGTCCAAACAATAGGCTTTTCTTTACCAACAATTCTAGCCATGGGATTTGATGCTGCCCGCAGCAATATTAGCCAACGTCTGAGAGATATAGACGTACAACACCAACAAATGCTTATAAAAAATCAACGATGTAATTTAAGCTTCTTAAGACCATTGCCTTACATATCCAATTTAATAATTCCTAAATACCGTAGGGCATTTACCCTGATGAGGCTAAATGCTCTCCCCTCAGCGGTACTTGAAGGAAGATACAATAAAATCCCATATAAAGATCGTCTATGTCAGTGCGGAATTGGTGAAATTGAGACTAACGCTCATGTCCTATTTCATTGTCTGAATTATCACTCTATTAGATCTCACCTAATTTTCTCTATTTTAGACCCCCATCTGTATCAATCGGAATCCTTTCAGATGGACTACTTACTATCTGACCACCATCCAGAGGTAACTTTAGCAGTTGCCAAGTTCAGTTTGATTGTTATAAATTCTAAGAAAAATAAGCAAAAAGTGTCCTTATAAACTCTACCCGAATCTCGAAGTGAACTAAACTCTCACTACTAATTTTAGTATTAGCTTAACTCACCCTTGTTTGAGACTTATACATGGCAGCTTGGTGATTTTAAATACTTATGACTCATACTGATGTCCCCTCGAACTTAATTATAATCATAATTTTAAGCCCATTTATTTGTGATCATGATATATATTTATTATGATGTTTGCAGTTTTAAATGTATTTAACCATATCCAATCCCATGTAACTTAAATGTGTTTATCTATGGTTGGTCTTGTGACCGTAATAAAGTGATAATGATGATGATAATGGGGGTTGTTTCCTCACTGACTAAAGGAGAAGTCAAACAGGATCTCTTGGAGATCTCATGCACATTATGTTTAAAAGAAACTACACAGTGTGGCTTAGGTTTATGTGCAAATGCAGCCACAGATTCCAAATGAAAGCCCCTTCCATTAGTTGCTTCAGCAAAATGCTACTTTAGCCAGCCAGCCAGCCAGAATGTGTCGAGCCCTGGCAGAAAAAGAAAACTAGGGCATATGATCTTTCTTCCTACTAATGATGTTTGCAGCTTTAAAATGTGTGCAATGCCTCCTAGCAGCTCTTCATTACAGGTGCACATTTGTATGGCTGTATTTTCAAACACAGTTCTTTCCTTCTCTCTGTTGTTTGGCGGTTTCTGCCTCTCTTGCTGTTACAGAGACGTGGGTGATACGGCCCCTGTGAGAATTACAGGCTGGAGACATGTGAGTAGGAGAGCTGTGACTCACCCTCTGCAAGGAATGTATTTGCTTCTTTGGTACCAGCCTGTTCTGAACTCTGTCTCTAACTTCCTCTGTGTGTTGCCACCTGCTTTCGAGAAGACTGAAATCGAATGGGCCAATCAGCTCACACAGAGCATCAAATGTTTCTTGCTTAGTTGCACAGCAAGCCTGTTTCAGCTGCTAGACTATTACATGGAAGAGTGAACATTTTCAAAAGACGCATAGAAAGTCTTTTTGTTTGTCCCCCCTTGGTTTTCTCTTTAAATGGGTTACACAGGACAGTTCATAATCACGGTTTTCAAATGGGAAAAACACATGTAGGAAATAATATGCAAACTGCATGCCAATCATCACATGTGATCTCAAATGAGCACATTTTGCTTTGTATATGCATGCTGGGAAGTCATGGTTGGCTGTGACTTCCCATTGCATGTACACACAGCAAAATCGATAAATTAATAGCTATTATTTATTTATTTATTTATTAGATTTATATCCCGTCCTTCCACCCAGTAGGAGCCAAGGGCGGCAAACAAAAGCACTAAAAACACTTTAAAACTTCATAAAAACAGAGTTTAAAATATATCAAAACAAAACATCCTTAAAAACATACTACAACAAAACATCTTTAAAAACAGTTTTTTAAAAAGCTGTAAGAACATATTAAAAAGCAATTCCAACACAAATTCAGACTGGGATAAGGTCTCTACTTAAAAAGCTTTTTGAAAGAGGAAAGTCTTCAGTAGGTGCCAAAAGGATAACAGAGATGGCTCCTGTCTAATGTTTAAGGGAAGGGAATTCCAAACGGTAGGTGCCACTACACTAAAGGTCCTTTTCCTGTGTTGTGCAGAACGGACCTCCTGATAGGATGGTATCTGCAGGACGCCCTCACCTGCAGAGTGCAGTGATCGACTGGGTATATAAGGGATAAGACGGTCTTTCAGGTATCCTGGTCCCAAGCTGCATAGGGCTTTGTACACCAAACCTAGAATCTTGAACTTAGCCTGGTAGCTAATAGGTAGCCTCTGCAATTCTTTCATCAGTGGGGTGACATGTTGCCCCAGTGAGCAGTCTCACCACTGTATTTTGCACCAGCTGCAGCTTCTGGACCAACCTCAAGGGCAGCCCCACATACAGCACATTACAGTAATCTAGCCTGGAGGTCACCAGTGCATGGACAACAGTGGTCGGGCTATCCCAGTCCAGAAACGGCCGCAGCTGTCTTACCAGCTGAAGCTGATAAAAGGTGCTTCTAGCCACTGAGGACACCTGGGCCTCTAGCAACAAAGATGGATCCAGGAGCACCCCCAGACTACGGACCTGATTTTCAGAGGGAGTTCAACCCCAACCAAAGCAGGCAACTGATCAATTATCTGAACTCAGTAACCACCAACCCACAGTGTCTCCATCTTGCTAGGATCCAGACTTAGTTTATTGTCTCTCATCCAGCCCACCGTCTAGTTCAGGCAGTGGTCCAGAGCTTGCACGGCCTCTCCCAATTCGGATGTTACTGAGAAATAGAGCTGGGTATCGTCAGCATACTGCTGACACCTGGGCCCAAATCCCCTGATGACCACTCCCAAGGGCTTCATATAGATGTTAAACAGCATGGCGGACAAGATGGTACATATAGGCTGCATGCTATTTCTTATGAAGGAACACTTTCAGCGTGTGTGGAAAATGCAGTGTATGAAGTGACTCATTTACAATATTTTTCACACTGAAATAGACAGCTCTGCTCATTTCTTCACCTATCTAGCATATAGTACAATTTCTGTGTAGTCAAAGAGTGCTTTATAATCAGAGCAGTGTGTATTCTGCATCTCTTCCCCCTTGGAATTATCTAGTTCTGCAGCAATGAAACAAGTTCTGTCATCTGGATATATTATGCAAATAAATATTATTCAGTCATTTTGGATAGTTTTGTCTGCTTCCACAATTCAGCTATCTTGACCTTAACAAATCCCACTGGCTAAGATTGTTAACCATTTGTTATGCATCCTGATGCTTTTGAGATTGACATCCAAAAAGATGAGCGAATATTATGTGGTCTCAGTTTTCCTGCCCCACAGTGAATCCTAGAATTGGGAAAGAACAAGAGTCTACAAAGGGCAACCTTTGATCACACAAACTGCCCCAGCTGTCTTAAGCAAATATAGAAAGCCATGCATGACAGGCACAATCCAACCTTGAGATAAAATAGCACATTGAGATGGTAGAAAAGATGAGGAAGGGGTGGAAATCACTGTGGGAGAAGGGAATGGGCACCCAGGGCCAGAGAACTTATCCATAAGTGGATGATGGTCAACTGAGATATGAGGCTTTGGTTCTATGCTTTGAAGAAAGCCCTCTTTAGCTGGGCTCTCAAAAGACAGCTCAAGAAGTTTCAATATCTCTGTTCCAAATTACCATTATATCCCTCAAGTTATTGGCCTAGTTTCCAATCCCTAATTTTTAACTTACACTCAGCAGAGAGCTCCAGCATCAGTATCTGATATCCAAATCTTTGGCTGACATTTGTTTCAGGATTTCTTTTTTTTTGTGATCATTTCTGTGTAGTATCTAAGATAACATCTGGGGGAAAATAAATTTTCTGCAGCTACTTCTTTATATGTACATACTCTGTTGCCTTCCTCTACTGGATCCAAGCACCACTGAAACTGCGTCATTCTGTATTGCTATGAACTTCACTGCTGCTCCCATAAGGTAACCCAAATAGTGCAATCAGAATAAACTGCCTAGTTTTGCTGTAAGTGCCTTTCCACAGCATTACTGAAAATGTGCCACAAACCTTTGTTTAAGAACGGTACCCTTGCAAGTGACTTTGCAATGACAGTAGAAACATATCCTGCCTGCATGTAACAGAAATGCATCCTGGATGAGAGCTGTGCCATTGACCACTCCCTTTTTAGATTTAACCAAATGTACACTTTGTGCAGAAGTCCTGCCGCAAAGAAGTACACTGCCTTGACTGAAATAAGAACAAATCCCTAAAGGTTGATGATCAGGAAAGGCACTGCAATAAGAGGATAGTCTTGCTTCTCTTTAATCTCCCACCTCTGCGCCCCCACTTCCAATTGGCTAGATATGTTTTTCATTGGCTGGTCTCCATATCTTGAGAAGCACAGAACTAAATAATTACTTTGTTTTTAAAAGCCTTCCCCCCCCCATTTGTTTTGTGGGTAGGGTGAGTTTGTTGCTTGTCGTGATTTAGGTCACAAACCACATTCAATAGGTGTCTGTGATATTAATGCAACCATTTTCCACACAGCAACTACAGTAGCAATTAATACACTACTGAGTGCAGCCTTTATTTCCCCAGTATTTTGCTTTTGTATGCACTGAAGAGTGTTCGATGCCCACAACATACATGCTACGTTTAGTGAAGGCATGTGAACTATGCGCCACAAATGAACGTTTATTGTACCCAAAAAGTCTGATTGGCATCAGTAAAACACTAACAGTGCAATCCTATTCATGTATTATACCTGTTGCACACCTGCAGAGCCCAGCAATACTCTTTACATACATAATTTGTGTCAGTGTAATAATGACACCATGGTCCCAAAGATGTGTGTCATTATCCAAGCCCAGATTCTGGTAGGATACCAGCAATGTAAGGGAAAAATATGGGTGGAGCTGGGGATACAGGAGGTGGGGGCAGACCAGAGCTTAGTTCAGATTCTGTGTTTCCTCAAGATGGATGTGCAAAGCACTCATAGTTACAAATGCCTTCCTGACCCTGCAGTTAGGAGAAATTGTGAACTGGCTTCAACATCCCTCCCTCAGTAAATAATAGCAAGGTCCTCCAAAAAGAGCAAACAGTAAGTATGCACTATGCATGCTGTGAATGCTGTAAACTCCCAAATGCAGGTAAGTGCCCACCATGCACTTGTGAGGGCTATGGAGAACACAACCACTTTTGTTGGCAAACACCAAGCACTCCACGTATTGCTACTGATAGCCAAACACTCATGACATGTTTTGTTTTGTTTTGCAGGATCGGAACCAGCGCATATGGAGTAGAACAAACAATAAACAGAAAGAAAATTCAAATGCAACTTCTTCCACTGGGAGGTGGGTATTGGCCAGTTACATTGTCTTCCCCAGCAGGTGACATTCCAAATGTAAACATCAAGGGGATACCTCTAGGAGTGTGGGGCTGCGGCATGCAGAATGGAAAATCACATTGGGCAGCAGCACCCTTTCGCATTCACCAACCCCTAATGAGTACCTGGTACCAGGAACTATTTGTTGCAGCTACTCCCTATTATTCATCACTACACTCACAGAATAGTAGAGTTGGAAGGGGCCTATGAGGCCATCAACTCCAACT
Source organism: Rhineura floridana (assembly GCF_030035675.1). Lineage (NCBI taxonomy): Eukaryota > Metazoa > Chordata > Lepidosauria > Squamata > Rhineuridae > Rhineura > Rhineura floridana. The sequence continues at coordinate 40,458,268 of NC_084482.1, forward strand.
CCCTGCTCAATGCAGGAATCCAAATCAAAGCATTCCCGACAGATGGCTGTCCAGCTGCCTCTTGAATGCCTCCAGTGTTGGAGAGCCCACTACATCTCTAGGTAATTGGTTCCATTGTCATATGGCTCTAACAGTTAGGAAGTTTTTCCTGATGTCCAGTCAAAATCTGGCTTCCTGCAACTTGAGCCCATTATTCCATGTCCTGCACTCTGGGACGATCAAGAAGAGATCCCGGCCCTCCTCTATGTGACAACCTTTCATGTACTTGAAGAGTGCTATCATATCTCCCCTCAGTCTTCTCTTCTCCAGGCTAAACATGCCCAGTTCTTTCAGTCTCTCCTCATAGGGCTTTGTTTCCAGTCCCCTGATCATCTTTGTTGCCCACCTCTGAACGTGTTCCAGTTTGTCTGCATCCTTTTTGAAGTTGAAGTGCGGCGACCAGAACTAGATGCAGTATTCAAGATGAGGCCTAACCAGTGGGCCCAGCAGCCATTCAGCATGCACAGAGGATGTTCTCCAGTGCTCTGCAGATCTCAAGTGAAGCCTGCAGCAATGGCAAGAGTAAGCAATTTGAGTTCAGCTATTCCTCTGTGGGATTCTTATCTTTGCTTTGCCCCACAAGGGCTCCTGTATTTTTCCAGAGTGCATGACAGGCAATAATGTAATAAGTGTGGCAATGCACTGATTGGCAAATCTGTACTTTTTGCTCCTTTGTAAATGATGCAGTCTTCAAAGACTAAGGGCTCTGCAAGAACAGAAAGGCGACAACTCCATTCCATAGATGCTGCCAGAATACTGCTGTTCAATAAAAGTTTAGAGTGTTTCAGCTGTAGCTCTGTTATGATGGTTAACTGACAGGGTCATGCTCCACACCCTTATTACTCATGTTTAGGTGTCTTAGAAGCCGTCCTTGAATCACCAAGATCTGAACAACTTTTGCCCAATCTCAAACTTACCATTCTTGGGCAAGGCGGTCAAGCGGGTGGTGGCGAAGCAGTTGCAAGCACACTTGGAGGAAGCGGATTATCTGGACCCATTTCAGTCGGGCTTCAGGCCTGGACATGGGACTGAAACAGCCTTGGTCGCCTTGGTGGATGATATGAGGAAAGCGTTGGAGAGGGGTGAATGCACCTTCCTCGTCCTCCTGAACCTCTCAGCGGCTTTTGATACCGTCGACCACGGTATCCTGTTGGACTGCCTGGAGGGATAGGTATAGGGGGCACTGTACTGCAGTGGTTCCGTTCCTTCCTCTCTGATAGGCACCAAAGTAGCATTGGGGGATGAGGTTTCGGATCCTTGGCCTCTCACTTGTGGGGTGCCGCAGGGCTCCATCCTCTCCCCGGTGCTATTTAACATCTACATAAAGCCACTGGGGGCTATCAATAGGGGATTTGGGCTGCAGTGTCACCAATATGCGGATGACACGCAGCTCTATCTCTCATTTAAATCTTCACCGAGGTTGGCTGCAGAAACCCTATCCAAGTGCCTGGAGTTGGTGAGTGACTGGATGGGAAGGAATAAACTGAAGCTGAACCCTGACAAAACCGAGGTACTGTTCGTGGGAGACAAGGGAAGGTTAGGGGATTTGGACCTGGTGCTCAATGGGGTACAACTGCCCCTGAAAGACCAGGTCCGTAGCCTTGGGATCATTCTTGATTCCCAACTGTCCATGGAAGCTCAGGTTTCGGCTGTGAGCCGGGCAGCACTGTATCAACTCCATCTGATACGGAGGCTGCGCCCCACCTTCCCAATCACCTGCTCCCATCGGTGGTACATGCCCTGGTCTCCTCTTGCCTAGACTACTGTAATGCACTCTACGTGGGGCTACCCTTGAAAACGGTCCGGAAGCTGCAACTGGTACAGAACGCAGTGGCGCGCCTGATTAAAGGAAGCCGCCAGTTAGATCACACCACTCCAGTGCTAAAAGAGTTGCACTGGCTACCAGTTGCTTGCCGGGCCCAATCCAAGGTGTTGGTTTTGACCTTTAAATCCCTATACAGTTTCGGCCCAGTCTATCTGAAGGAGCGACTCCAGCATCATCAGCTATGCCATCCAACAAGATCAGCCTCAAAAGACCTTCTCTCTATCCCATCAGTCAAAACAGCCAGACTGGTGAGGACTAGAGAGAGGACTTTTTCAATAGTGGCCCCCACCCTGTGGAACTCCCTTCCATACGATCTCCGCCATGCCCCCTGTATATTGAGTTTCCGCCTGGCCATGAAGACCTGGCTCTTCAGGCAGGCTTTTGGGGTGGGCTAGATTTTATTATCTTGCATCCAGATTTTTAATGTTTATTGTATCTGCATGCTTATTTTGTACATCGCCCAGAGTGGCTGGATAGCCAGCCAGATGGGCGACTAAGAAAGTCAATAAATAAATAAATTCATGAAGGAGCACATGCAGTGGGAAGGGGGCAGTAGGTTTGTGGTGTTCCTGTGTCTCTGGTCCTGTGTCTCTGGACCACTTCCTGATTCCCAAACGTCTGGATCAGGAAATCCCCAGAAGGTCCGCCTCAGCCTGGGTCAGATATGCCCTCTGAACCACAAACTTCAGCCCCATCACCTTTTCTCCAAAAGATGACCACTGGTGTCATCTGCCTGTAAAACTGGTATAGGTACAGAATAGGACCTTAGTATGGTAGCCCTCCTGACCAAGCTGACGTGGGATTTTGACTCAAACAAATTCTTTATTATATACAAGATGTTAATGTGATAGTAAATGAATGTTGTTATTGTCCCTATCCTACCCCACTCATCCCAATGAAATCCTCCCCCCCAAACCACAACCCTTCTAACTAGATGTTCTCTTCTTGATCCCTAATCCTACCTCACTCTAACTGTCAAACCCCAACAGTGCTTCTCTTCAAAACTATCCTCACAGTTCTCACTCACACACCCCTCCCACCTGTCAATCATAACTCATCTGCACCTACTAATATTCTATTAACACTTTCTTATCTGAACACAATTTCAAAACAGTTTAAACATATACATAATTCTGATTTCGTTAGAAGGTTCTTCTCCGTATCATCCTACTTGGGTTTCATGCGTAGATATTGGTTCTGGCTTTGCAACTAGAGTACAGCAAGGGTAAAGAGGCAGCATGCTTCTGATTCCAACCAACCACCCCTTAATTGCTTGTGTGATAAACCAAACAGTCAGAATGCACTAAATGGAAGGGGAAAGAGGGGAGGCTGAAAACAAAGAGTGCTGAGGAATAATTAGCAGTACAGATAATCAGGAGAATGTATGTATTTATTTATTAAAATCCCCCACCCATGTTTTGGATACTTTTAGCCCATATTTCAGGTTCCCAAAGCAGATAATAAAAAAAAAAAAACTTAATAATTGCAGCAGAATAAAACCATTCTGGCTGCAATCTTGTACACTCTTACCTTGGAGTAAGCCCCATTGAATAAGTAGGGCTTATTTCCAAATATGCATTAACAGGATGGCACTGTCAGTATGGTAACCTTCTTGACACTGAATAATACAGATAGACTAAAATGCATGGGTAAGTTTTTTTAAAAAGTCTCGACCTGGCTCCTAAACTTAGGAGTGCTCCTGGTGAGTGTGTGTAGGGAGATAATTCTATTACATTGCAGTTATATTACATCTGGAGTTATCCTTGACATAAATGCTGCTGGCATAGCAGGAGCATAGACTGAGACAGCCCAGGCACTTCACTTACATGGCTAATTATTATTGCAGTATTTAGATGTTCAGAGAATTTGAAACATTTTGGCAGAGCTTGGATTAGTAGCGAATGAGATGTGAGGGAAGTAGTAAATTAAGCAATGGGTAGGAACTATTATTTATTGTTTTATTTATTTATTAAATTTATATCCCACCCTTCCTCCCAGTAGGAGCCCATGTGAAGAGGAAGGAGCTTAATTTATGCCCTGTGTTCTAAAGGCAACTAACTGGCCAGGGCAGAATCTCAGTCAACCCTTCCCAGCTGATAGGAACTGCGAGGCATCGGCAGCTGGCTGCAGACACTCTGGGTAGATCTACTGGAAATAACTCTCTTGTTTTGTACTGAACCCCACAAATCCCTGGGGGCCTTTCCAGACATCCATTTTATTGAGCATTCATCATAATTTATTTATTTATTTAATTTATGCTCTCAGTTTGCACCTCCCAATGTTTTGGGGTAAACATACTGCTTTGTTTCCAATCAGTGCATGTCCTGTAGCTTTCTGCTAAAATCCTGTAACTTTTCATATCATGAATGTACTATTTTGGGAGGGGGGGAATATTGTCCTGCTTTTGTTGTGCTATAGTGCAAGAGTCCCTCTCCAGATGGTAATAATGTGGTAATGTTGCATAACAACTAATAAGGTGGAATGGTCCAGTATAAATCCACTGCCAATGCACTATTATGGCATCAGCGATGTGTTGCAGAATGCACCCACACACAAAAACAGTCTGGAGGAGCCCCGATTGCCCTCACTTCATAACAGTGATGGAATATCCAGGTTCCCATGTGCACTAGAAATCTGAGACTGATAAATGAAGAGTCTGAAATATGTATTCAGAGCCTAAATATTTGATGCTGAAAAGATACTACATTTCTGCAATATTTTTCCAGTCTTCTGTAGGGAAATTTGACTGAAAACTCACAAAAAAAGCTGTTGTGTAAATATAAAGTAGTAACACCTTCACTTCCACCCACCATTCCTATTGTCTCCTTCTTACCACTCCTTTTTGGCCCATTAGAATGGTCTTTGTGTACCTACTCCATGTACGTACTGAACATTTTCACATGGCTGTATATCTGATCCTTCCACTTGCCAAATGGCAGCTCCTCCGCAGAAGTCTGACAACTGCCAGCCATCTCAGAATTAATTAGCTTTTGCAATGATAGACCGTAAAAATCTTGTAATCAGGGTTGCGTTGATTCATCTGAACTTTTTATACGCTACTCTCTCTTTTTTTGCATGAGGAATAATATCAGTAATTTTCTGATGTGCCCCCGCACCCAGTTTCCATGGTATCTGAGAGCCTCCAATCTGCTACAGATCGCTACACAAAATGATCCCCTCTCCCTAGTCTAGCTCACTACAGTGAAATGTGCAGAATGAAACCAGGCTCTCAATATTAAAATAATTATAATAAAGGAACAATTTCTTGTGGAGCACAGAGAAGATGTTTTCTTGAGGAATCATACAAAGTATTTCACCTAAAGAAAGGTGAAAAACAGCCAGAAAGGAGAGTAGCTATACCCACAGTATGAAAGCCAGATCAGAGTCAATCAAAGCTGATAAATGGATCAATACATTTCACTGAGCAGTCAGCTTCTAGGGACAGCTCTTTACAGGGTTAGTTCTCTTGTGAAGAGGAAGCAATGAAGCCCTATGTTCTTGTACAGCAGATGTGGGGAACCTTTGACCCTCCAGATATTGCTGAACTGCAGCTCACATCAGCCCCAGCAAGCATAGCCAATGGCTAGGTATGGTGGGAGGTGTAGTTCAGTAACATCTGGAGGGTCAAAGGTTTCCCACATCTGTTTCACAAATATACTGGTTGAACACATAGGGGCAGACATTCATTCAAACACAGTGCTACTCTTTAAAGCAGCATCACTTCCCCCCCAAACAAGCAGTATGACCATGGAGCTACTTGCTGAGATAGTTAATTGGAACCTTCAGGTTCAGAGGCCGTATATCTCTGAACACCAGTTGCTGTAGAGTAACAGTGGAAGACAGCTATTGCCTTTAAGTCCTGCTTATTAGTACAGAGGTATCTGGCTGGCCACTGGGAAGCAGGATGCTGGACAAGGTGCACCTTTCGTGTGATTCAGGAGGATTCTTCTTATAAGATCTCCCTGGTTTGTTCTTGGTAGTCAGCTGCAAAAGCTTCTGTCTCTTGTTAACTACATTCAAACTTGCCCAAACTGGTTCCTTCAGCCGTCACTTGGGCAGTTCATGTTTATTACCTAGTACCCACTAGCCATCAAGGGTGCATACACATGACAGTTTAAAGTGGAGGGGATACAGATTGATAGCTTTGCTAAGCATCTGGATAGACAGATCTGGTACTCGCAGGTTCCTAACCGCTTTTGAAAACAAATGCCTACAAAGTGCAGAAAGGGCTTGATATCAGTGCTGTATGATATACTACTAGATGTCCTTTATGGGCACTTTGTGAGCCTGAAGATGGCTTGTGAGGAAGACCTGGGCATAGAAATCTCCAATTCTTCTTGGAGGAAGCCACTTTTTAAGTCAATTTCAGCAGCAGTTAGACAATCCTCTCTTAAGTTGGTTCACAGATGGCACCTCACGCCAATAAAATTGAGCTACTGTATATGAGTACCTGGCATATGCTGGGGGGGGGGTAAAGAAAGGCCGGGGAAGGAACTGGCAATCCCACCCCATATATACGGTCTGCCTAGTAAACATTGCAAGATGTCACCCTAAGAGTCGGAAACGACTCGCACTACAAGTGCGGGGACACCTTTACCTTTTTTACAGTATATGCAGAATCACTTATCTCCCCACTATTGGAGAGTTTGTCCAGTGAGGGGTTCCTTAATGCACATGTGGTAGCATTGCCCTTTTGTATCTGTCTTTTGGGATGCCTTTTTTTTTTTTTTGGCATATGGCCCAAATTATCAATCAAGTGATTTCCCGAAACCTGTCATTGGAATTGCTTTCTATAAATTCAGGCCCCAAATTGTTACACTTTGGATTTATTATTTTTGTACTGGTTGCAGCCAGGATGACTGTGGCACAGGGGATGGAAAACTGACTTTACCCTAGCAGCCTAATACAATTGTATGTAACAAATTGCCCTGTGCAAGAAACTGACCTATGCAGTTTGGTGCTTGAGAGGTCCAAAACCATCAGAGGGCTCTGAATCTATTTATTTTATTAATGCAGTGGAAGGGGGACTAGCCCCTCCATAATCTGAAAATTCCTTTTGGAAGGACTAGATTATGGTAGCTCGATCTTCTATTCCTCCCTCCTCCACCCTACCCATTATTTAACTCTCTTTTGTTGCCATTTGGATTTTTGAACTGGTTATGTTTTCTCGAAGTGTCTCTAATGCTTGCAGACACTTTGCTCCTATGCATTTAGGTGGGTGTGTCAATCGTTCCCCTCTCCAAGCTACTCCCTCCTCCTCCCTTCTTTCACTTCATTTCCTGCACTCTGGCAAGCAACTTCCGGCTGCTCTCCTCTGTATTGTACCACTGAAAATACAAATAATCACAGTTCTGGGTTGTTTGTTCTACTGCAGCTGGTAGGACAAACTGAGTATGTTCGGTTGCCAAGCAACCAGAAGGTGTGGAAATGTTAAATTAGAGGGTGTGGTCATTACGAAACTGCGTGATTGATCCTTCCCCTCAGGACTTATCCACATGGGAGCATTATTTCATACTAGAGATGCTGTTTTTATCTCCATTTTCTATTTGCACCGTCCACAGTAAGAGCTCAAAGGCACCATTTGCAGCAACATAAAAAAGGCCAACAGAATGGAGGAAAGCAGCTGGAAGTTGCATGTCAGCCAAAGAAAGACAAAGTCAGCCAAACAAAATGAAAGAAGGGAGGAGGAGATAGTGGGTGTGGAGAGGGGAACAATTGACACACCCACCTAAAAGGATCAGAGCAAAATGTCTGCAAGCACTAGAGATACGGAGTGAAGACTTTTTTTCTTCCCTTTTTGTGTTATCAGTGGATTGGGTTAGTACAGATTTACAGGGGGGAAACTGTGTGATAGTTTCTGTTTGCTGGTAACGTCATGTGAACCATGTGAATTAAAAGGAGATATGAGTAGCACCAAACACATAGCAAACCACTGTGTAGATGAGCCCTCATTATGAATAGAAAACACTATTGGAAGCTGGCACTGAGCCCTTACTATGGATGGTGTATATAGAAAACAGAGGTAAAAACAGTGTCTTTACTACGAAGTAATGCTCCCATGTGGATAAGCTCTTATTGTTTTGTTTCTTCTTACAGTCTTGTTTGTTTGAAGTGCTATATTGTACTATGCTGTGAAACTTTAATAATAATAAAAAGTGGATTTGATTAATCCCATGCGTGTATGTTTTTTGTGTCATCCATATCTAAGTGGCAGCCCATGTTTTTCTCCCATTTGATAAGAATTTTCCCAATCTGTGGATAATGTAGTAAGGGAAGAAAATCCAACATAAAATTGCATGTTACCCGAGCGTGGATGCACTGAAGCACATTACGTGGGTGGTTTTGTTTTACATGTGTGGTGATGTTTTGCTGGGTGATGTCTATCACAAAACCTGTTTGCTCATTACCTGAGCACAATCTACCCATTTTGTTTCCATCAACCCAAAGGAAAGGATGCAGCATACCTATTTCCACCGGTTGTTGCTGAAGGCACATTTGCAGTATTTTTTTTAAACAGCTGCATTGTGCAGAACTGCTCTTGCACATAACAACTGTGTTAAGAATAAACTTGTCCCTTGCATGTATAGGAGACAGGAAAGGAACAGGGGAAAGAAAAGGATTGTTTCCAAATCCCTCCCCCACCCCCGTATTTCTCTCCCAGTCCTGCCTTGGCCACGTGTGCTTATGTGAGAAGTGTATTGTTTATGTTCTTCTCCAAGCTCCACTGTGGCTTTCTGTGTTGGGTTGTGGGGACAGTCTGAAAATTGGAGGTGTCCATGCCTTTGCCTGCCTGGTCCCTGACAAAGCACTCCTTGGTGGGCTGTTGTCTCTCCCTCCCTCCTCCCTCCCTCCCTCCCTCCCTCCCTCCCTCCCTCCCTCCCTCTATCTATCTATCTATCTATCTATCTATCTATCTATCTATCTATCTATCTATCTATCTATCTATCTATCTATCTATCTATCTATCTATCTATCTATCTATAATTGGCCATTTCGCCCACTGTGAAACATGCTTGAAACTTTGTCTTTATTAAAAGTTCATTGTTGCCCTTATCCACAGACATTAAAACAAAAAAAGTTGTGCATATGCCCACCACTAAAGAAGTGAAGGCCTGGAAAAAAACACAGGAAAACATTGCTTTTTTCTGGGCCGTCGTATCTCTACCCACAACAGATCTCAGGTTTCCGGAACTTCTGGTGGATAGAGAAGTATGTATGTATGTATGTATGTATTTATTTATTTTATATCCTGCCATTCCTACCAGTAGGAGCCCAGGGTGGACAGGAAACATCAAGAAATTCAAACTGAAAGCACATCTGCGTGGATGAAAGTACACAAACGCACACATGAAAAAATTCGATCTGTGTGGATTAACATCTTGGCTCCTTTGGGAGGGTGGGATATAAATTTTAAAAATAAATAATAAATACATATAAATAAATGTTGCAAACATCTTCAGCTAGCAAACTACACAAAAGACTTCAGAGGAGTTCATGTTGTATATCCAAAGAGAATACTTGTGAGAATATTAAACAATGTCTATGCGTTACCTGAGGGGGTTCTACCCTTTTTAATACTTTTTTTATCAGTTTCTTTCATTTTAGAGGTCTTGTAGTCATAAAGCAAATATAACATTTTACTTCACTTAACTGCAAAGCAGCCCTAAACATCCTGCATCTTTGGTGTGGGTACACATAGCCCTAGATCCCTAAGCAGGATAGCAACAGCACATTTCATCTCTTTTGTGCATATGCTATTTATGGCAAGAGACTTTAGTTTATGCCTCAAGATGCTTAGATACTGAGGTGGGAGGACAGCTGTGGTTTTTGCCAGGATAGTCCTATAGGTAACAAAGTGGTAATTAGCTTCCTATCAGCCTGTCATAATGAGCAGACCAGTTGTGCAATCTAACCTATGAGTGAAGAGACAACAGGACACTGAGGACTCTGCTCTGTTATGTCATTCTTTCGTTGTGCTCTTACATCCCTGGTACACATGTCTGTAACTTGTACACTTAGAGCAGGGCTGCTTATCATGGTGCCCTCTGGATGTTTTGAACTACAATTACCATCATTTATTTATTTATTTGATTGATAGATATCCGGCCCTTCCTCCCAATAGGAGCCCAGCCCAATGCAATCATCCTTGACTATTGGCCATGCTGGGTGGGTTTGATGGGAGTTGGAATCCAACAACATGTGGAGGGCACCACATTGGCTACCTCAATTATTATGATTTTTTTTATATTAAAGTTGTTCATTACTTGCATTAGTCTGGAAGGTAGCTTGGAAGGACATAGACTCATTGCTCTGGGACAATTAACAACCATAGGATGTTTTTATAGGGTTCTGCTTCCCATGAAAATAATGGAACATGATGTCTCTAAAAGTTCGGAAACCAATTAAAATTGGCAGCAAATGTTGAAATTTTTTTGGCCAACTTCAATAATTTTAATGGCCTAATGATTTTTTTAAAATCATGAGGTATTGTCTAATTTAAATTTTAATTCTTATGTTACAGTTTACATAGCAATTTAAATCATGGTGGTTTGATTCTTCATGTAAAAGTTTTAAACAACCATGGGCCACAGTTATCCATCATGCAGATTAGACTGCTGTAATGCCCTGTGTATGGAGCTCCCTTTGATGACTACTTGGAAATTTCTAGACATCTAAAACATGAGAGCAAGTGTGCTGCTGATTGGAATCAGTTGGTCACAAGCCTGTCTTACCAGTTTACAAACAGCTTCATTGGCTCCCAGTTAGTTCCTGGGTGGAATTCAAAGTACTAATTCTAACCTAGAAAGCCTGACAGAACTTAGAAAGCCTGGTTTCCAAAGGACTGCTTGCTCCTATATGAACAGGCTCATGAAGATCTTCCTTTGAAACCATTCCATAGATCTTCCTTTGAAACCATTCCATAGGTGCTTCTGCTGTCATGGTCCTGGTTTTGAGGAGTGTCCAGAGCATGGAATTAGAAGCAGAGGTACCTGAACGTTCTGAGAGCCCTAGACTCTGGGGACATGGGCTCTAGGCACAGGCCCTGACACCATGGTGGGACCTTAATTGCCCAGTGCTCCCTGGGCCAGAATGTCAAACCAATATCCTCACTCCCAAAGAGATGTGGCCTGGAAAAAAATGTGAAAACTTGGGGGAAATACCCCCTCATTTTTCTGTTTTGTGCCCCCCTAAAAAAAATTGGAAAAACATTCCCCTGCCCCATTTTTCAGGTTTTTTTCTGGGACTTTACATCTCTACCAAAGGCCTTCATATCTCCACTGCCTCCCTCCATCCTCGTGAAGATGTAAATGCATCTGGCCAAACATAATTAAATGGGGATGTTCAAGGTTCCAGACATGAGGTTTGCCCCTTTAAACATATCCATCCATCCCAATGAGGGTTGAACTTGCAATAGGTAATAGAGGGTGAGAATATAAGGTGCTCTCTTGGACTCTATACTCTGATGGAGCAAGTTGTCAACTAAGAGCTTCTCTTCAATCCTACTTGCTACCTGTTTGCTCTCATTTTGACTGTCTGCAGCTGGATCTCTCTTTCTCATCTTGCCCTGAAATTGGGAGCTTCTGTTTGCGGCTAGGCTGCTCCCCTTTTGACTGGCAATAGCTGGGTATATGCCCACCCAAACCTTGCCTTGTGAATGCACTTTTTGGGATAGGACACTTGGCATCCCAGGTTAGGTGGATGGTGACAATATACAATGCCTTTTCTCTAGTGGGGACCTGAGAGTCACTCTTCCTATGGTAGCCCCCCTACTTTGTTTAGGTTCAAGCTTCAGGTTTAAACTGTTTTGGTTAGCCAAAGTTTTAAATGTATAGTAAGTTCTGTTTATATTGCAGTTTGTTTCATTTCTTCTCATTATTGATTTTCTGCTGTGTTGATTACTAGTGCCCTTCAGATTTTGTTGGACTACAACTCCAGTCATCCCTGACCATTAGCCATACTGGCTGGGACTGATGAGAGCTAGAGTCAAACAACATGTGGAGGACATTGGCTGTCCTGGAATATGATTGTGCTGTTATTAAGAACACAGCTGTTCACTACATATTGGTCTCACAACCTGACTGATCATGAGGGCATCAAAAGGGTCAACCAACTTCCAAAATAGATTGAAAGTTGACATTTGGTATGCATGTGTCCTAAGCCTCCTTGGTTACTGAAAAATGGCTGGAAACTGAACAAATGTTTGATGGGCAAAACCTGTCTCAAGTGCAAAACCACTTGTAACATTCTGGAATCAGAGACACATTTCTCTCTGCCACTGCAAACCCCTGCTCTCCCAGTCAAAGGCTGCTTGATATATGGGCCTTTCTGCTTCACATATAACTGCACTCCATTACAAGTGGCTTGACTTATTCTTTGCTGGCTGTGATTTTGGGGTATAGGCTCAAGTTTTTAAAGGCATCAACCTCAGATTAGGGACTAGCTCACAGGGTTATGTAAAATGCTTAAGATTCCTTGATTTGTCACATGAAGTCCAGGTGACAGTGTCTCGGATTTTTCCTATATGAATCACAGCACAATCCTATACATGTCTACTCTGAAATAAGAAAGCTCAATGGGGCTTACTCCTACATATTGTGGATATAGGACTGCATCTTAAATATTGTTAAGAGGGTGATAACTTAAGGGGGGGTGATGAGGCAAAGAGAAATCGTCTCTAAGATGACACTGCTCTGTGGTTCACAATTTATAGGTTAAAAGCAGCATTTTGAATTGTGCTGAGAAGACTATACAGTAGGGCCCTGCTTTACAGTGCTTCGCTTTACAGCGTTCCGCTAATGCAGCGGTTGTCAATTGCAGAAAGGCCTTGCTCTTACAGTGCTTGTTCCACTTTTATGGCATTTTTTTGCCATCGGGTGCCATTTTGGTCAATGTTAGTCAATGGGTTCTGCTTTACAGCGGTTTTCGCTTTACAATGGGGTCTGGAACATAACCCGCTGTATGAGTGGGGCCCTACTGTACCACTGTATACTCTGGAGAACAGACACACTGTACTGTCAGGGAGCCCCAACCATGTCAGGGGCTGAATTACTGCTTGCTGCACCAGTTTCATCCTCTCAATAGGCTTCCAGGGCAGTCTCACATTGAAAGTCTTGTGTTATGTTGTGTTATGTACTCAGAAATTTAAATTTCTTATATGCCCCATCCCAAGAGTTTAAGATGGGGATCTGTACTTAAACACCCACACCCACATAAACAAAAAAACATTTTCTATCAACCTTTGAGGTTATAAAAGCATAAATTACTTTCTGGGGCTGCATCAGTGAGAAAATGTAGCAATCCTTGTTAACCACATAGAATTCTTGAAAAGCTCTCCTAGCCAGCACTTCTGTATAATATCAGCAAGACTAATCATCATATCCACATTGGTAGCATAGTAGCTCAGTTAGAGTATGGCAGCAAAATGGACAAAGACAAACAAATATATGGTCACAAGAGCTTTTGTAACCTGGAGGCTGCTTCATTTGTAGGTTGAAAAAGTTCATGCTACAATAAATTTGCTAACCTTCAAGGTGCTGTGGACTCATATTGTATCATTATACCTATGTCTGCTCTGGGAGAGAAGACCAAAGATCAATCTGGTGATGCATCATCTGAAAATCTTAATGATGCAGAGGCACGTCTCCAATATTTTGTCAAATTGGTGGGGAGATTTCCAATACCACATTATGCATACCTTAGCTGCAGAATTCATATATTTGAAAGAAGGTCCTTGTATAGGAAGCTAGGGGATTTTGTTCAGAGTGGTTAAGTAACTTGATCCTTAGTGGTCTTGTGTGATACAGAGTGAAGACATTAGGGTGTTCAGGTAAACACCCTTCATGTATTGAGAGGGAGGGGAAACGGAGTCAGCCACACATTTGGTGAGCATGAGAAGGGGGCCCTACATACATACCAATGTGCATGCATAGAGAGGGATGTGACGCCTTTTCCTGGCTCTCCCTGTCAGGTTCCTACCTGCGCGTGGCTACTGCCTGTCACTAGGCACCACCAGGGACTCCACCAATCCGGACTGTCCTTTTTTTATTGTTTCTCTCCCCACTCTAGCACAGATCTCAACAGATCCCCCTGCTAGGCAACCACCAGTCACGTCCTAATACTAGTATTCCCAGAGACTCTGAATACTGGTATTGTTATTCTCTTCACCGCTGCCACCATTTGTTACAGTTTCCCTTCAGCCTTGGTTATTACCTTACCCTCCCTTCTGGTCTGTGAAACCCCAGCCAAGGATCAGGCCTTTGGTAAACCAAATTAAGTATTTATTAAAGATAACAAAGCTAACAAGATTAACAAGATTTCTTCTTAAGGCACATAAGCATATGGTTTTACTCAATACTAATCCGAACTCCACCCCCCTCCTTCTCCACTCTCTCCTGGCAAACAACTCTCTAAACCCCACCAAGCAACCCACTCAGTTCACCTCATCCACCCAGATTCCACTCTCACTCTTCCTTTTATACGTTCAGCCATTTTAAACACTCAGCCAATCACCTAGCATTCTACTGCCCATTCACTCCCCCTCCTCTTTCACTCCACTTGCCATGTATCTTCTAAACAACCAACACTTACCATATATACATTAATATAGGAACATCACAAGGGAATCCACCAAAGATGGAAGGTGGTGCCTCTTTGACCACAACCTTTGCCTTTCCATAAACCACCAGGGGAAAAAACCTCCTTGAAACATTTTTGGCATATGTATGTCCTTAAACAGAAAGAGGAGCAGAAAGCATCTCTTCTCTGTTTCAGTCTTCTCTCTGCTGTCATACTTCTTGCAAAACATCTCATCCCTATACCTGGAATTTGCTTCCTTTCTTGTGAGGATCCTGGATTCCAATTAGGCTCACTTTATCTGCCCAAAAAACCTTGCAAAGTAAGTTAGGCTGAGAGATTGTGAATTGTCCAAGATCACCCAAGAAGCTGCATGGTTTAACAGGTACTTGTACTTGGATCTCCCAGATCCAAACTCAGCATTCATTTTTGTGTACCTGGCATTTTCACAGCTGAGCTGGCGATCTGAGCATCTTTTTCATTATATTGTTTGCTCTGCTAGTAGCAGATGGGGCTTTTCTGATTGGGGGGTGGGGAGACTATAGTATGGTGACATTTTCCTGCCACAAATGTGGGGCTGGAAGAACTAATTAGCTAATGATTGTAATTTGAACTAGAAATGTGACTGCTGTGGGCTGGGAGTGTGCACGTTTGTGACTCTGTTTAAACCGCAGCACCAAACACCTCCCGCCCACGCAGCAACTGGCAGAAAAAAACATCTGCAACCTCGAAAGGGGAAATTCCAGATGCAGCATTTATGATGTAGTGGGAGAGAGGGAGGAAAGGAGGGGGGTCCTCTCTATTAACCAGGCATCCCCTGTTCTGGGCGTAACACTTGGAAATTCTGCACCCCATTAGTAAGAGAAAACAAAACCCCTGCCTTGGAGGAATCCCTTCTGGGGTGGGGGTGGGAAATGATGAGTTTGGCTTCTATAGTGTGTTCAAGCTTTACACTTTCTGTTACAAACTTGAGTTGTTACCCGTCTCATGGAAGCACTCTGTGGTCTCTTGAGACATAAGTAGGATTACACAAGTAGCGCTCAAACTATATAGTTAAGTACAGTGGTTCAGTGGATTGTGCAGAGAAGATGAGATGAGCTAAACATCAAACCAACTCTACAGGTCTGTGGCAAGGGTGTTGGAACTGCCTGTTGGGCTGTAGGGTCAAATTCAAATGTCATGCTAGCTGTCTCACTATTAACCGTGCTTAGGAAACTGGGAACAACTGGAATTGTGTGTTCTACCCCTAGGCTTCAATTCCTTTGCTTCTCACACTATCCTTAAACATGTCTATGCAGCTGCAAGGACAAACCATTAGGCATGATTTGCTCTAACACGGGCACACATAACTGTTGTTTGAAACTAGTCCTCCTGAGGGTTGCAAAGGGGAGGGGAGCTAATGATCCATCAGGACTCTGAGATGGCTGGCTGTTATTTTTCCACTAGAGCTCCCCATCCCTATGACTCACAGTTATAATCAAATCATCAACACAGCAAGTGAATACCCTTAAAAAAATAAAACATGTACAAGGATGCCTCAGTGCCTTCATGACCATCCATCTCCTTTTATAAAGGACAGGCATGCTGTGTGTCCTGGATCCTGGATCACAGCGGCTCTTTCCCTCTGCAAAGGTGGAGGATCTATTAAGTTGATCCGCTCCTGGAGCCGGATGGATCCCGTAGGTTTTCAGAAGGCTCTGGGAGATTTTCCGGCTGATAGGACCGGTGCTCCTGTCGAGGCCCTGGTCGCACTGTGGAATACGGAAATGACCCGGGCTATTGACATGATCGCTCCCGCACGCCCCCTCCGGTGTAGAGCTCATACCGCTCCGTGGTATACTCCGGAGCTGAGAGCGATGAAACAAGAGAGGAGGAGGCTGGAGTGCAGATGGAGGAAAACTCCCAGTGGATACAACTATGCTTTGGTAAGTGCCACCAATAAGTTGTATACAAAAGCGGTAAGGACAGCAAAGAAGCTCTATTTTGCTGCCTCTATTAGATCTTTATGCCGCCCAGCGGAGCTTTTTAAAGTCGTGCGAGGGCTCTTACACTCTGGCCCCCACGATACTATGGAAACATCTGAGACCCGCTGCAATGAAATTGCTGGACACTTTCAAGATAAGATCGCATGTATCCGCAGGGACCTTGACTCTGATGTTGTGACAGATGAATCCATTGAAGTGTCCGGAGCACGGCCTTGTCCTTCTTTATTGGATGAGTTTCAGTTGGTGCAGCTCGAGGAAGTGGACAAGGTGCTTGGAATGGTTCGGGCAACCACGTCTGTTCTGGATCCTTGCCCATCTTGGCTAGTGAAAGCTAGCAGGGCTGGGACCACCGGTTGGGCCAAGGAAGTGGTTAACGCCTCCTTGAGGGAGGGAGTAGTCCCTGGTAGCCACAAGGAGGCAGTAGTGAGACCTCTTTTAAAGAAACCCTCCTTGGACCCAGATAATCTGAATAACTATAGACCGGTGGCGAATGTCCCTTTTTTGGGCAAGGTTTTGGAGCGGGTGGTTGCCAGCCAACTCCAGGCGCTCTTGGATGAAACCGATTATCTAGATCCATTTCAATCCGGTTTCAGGCCCGGTTTTGGCACTGAAACAGCCTTGGTCGCCCTGTATGATGACCTTTGTCGGGAGAGGGACAGGGGGAGTGTGACTCTGTTGATTCTCCTTGATCTCTCAGCGGCGTTTGATACCATCGACCATGGTATCCTTCTGGGGAGACTCGCGGAGTTGGGTGTCGGGGGCACTGCTTGGCAGTGGTTCCACTCCTACTTCGCGGATCGTCACCAGAAGGTAGTGCTTGGGGAACATCACTCGACACCATGGACTCTCCATTGTGGAGTCCCCCAGGGATCGGTCTTGTCCCCCATGCTTTTCAACATCTACATGCAGCCGCTGGGTGCGGTCATCAGGAGTTTTGGAGTGCGTTGCCATCAGTACGCTGATGACACGCAGCTCTATTTCTCCTTTTCATGTTCCTCAGGTGAGCCTGTTGATGTGCTGAACCGTTGCCTGACCGCGATAATGGACTGGATGAGAGCTAATAAACTGAGACTCAATCCAGACAAGACCGAGACATTGTTGGTGAACACCTTCCCTGCTCAGATGGTGGATGCTTACCCTGTTCTGGATGGGGTTACACTCCCCCTGAAAGAACAGGTACGTAGTTTGGGGGTTCTTCTCGACTCTTCCTTGTCTCTCGAGGCCCAAGTGGCCTCGGTGGCACGGAATGTGTTTTACCATCTTCGTTTGGTAGCCCAACTACGCCCCTATCTGGACAGGGACGACCTCGCCTCCGTTGTCCACGCTCTGGTAACTTCAAGATTGGATTACTGTAATGCGCTCTACATAGGGCTGCCCTTGAAGACAGTTCGGAAGCTTCAGCTGGTGCAGAAAGCAGCTGCCAGATTATTGACGAGGACCAGTCGGTCTTCGCATATAACACCTGTCCTGGCGCGTCTGCACTGGCTTCCTATTTGCTTCCGGGTGAGATTCAAGGTGCTGGTTTTGACCTATAAAGCCTTACACGGCGTGGGACCTCAATACCTTGTGGAACGCCTCTCTTGCTATGAACCTACCCGTTCACTTCGTTCAGAATCTAAGGCCCTCCTCCGGGTACCAACCCATCGGGAAGCCCGGAGGGTGGTTACGAGATCTAGGGCCTTTTCTGTGGAGGCCCCTGAGTTGTGGAACAGCCTCCCCGAAGAGGTACGCCTGGCGCCTACACTTCCATCTTTTCGGCGCCAGGTAAAGACCTTTTTATGCTCCCAGGCATTTTAATCTTCTTAACTTTTTTAATCTTTTAATCTGTATTTTAATTTTTGTAGTATTTATTTTGTTTTTGCTGTGCTTTTCGTTGTTTGTTTGTATATGTTTTTGTATTTTTATTATGATATATTGTATTTTATTTTGTTTGTTCACCGCCCTGAGAGCTATTTCGCTAAGGGCGGTATATAAATTGAAATAGTAAATAAATAAATAAAATCCTCTGTCTATAGGACCCTTGTTTGCAGTGGGTGGGTGGGTGGAACAAAGGGGGTTCCAGAAGTAGGGATAGGGTAAGGGTTGCCACTACAGGTGTTACCTGGATGCCTCCTGCGCCTTCCAGCTGCTGCCTGAGCACTGCGAGCAGTGCACCATCTGGCCAATATTCTAAGAGTATATCTGAGAAGACCCTTCCAGCTTGAGCTTAGCAAGTTTACTCAGAAGGAAGCCCCACTACAATCAATGGGACTTCCTCCTGGGTAAGTATGCATAGGATAGCAGTCCTACTGGAGCACTTTCCTGAGGGTGGTTTGTCGCTGACAGTGCATGTCTACTCAAGAAGCAGGTCCCATTGTTTACAATATGTGCATATGTGTATGTGTGTACATAGAACTGCAGTGTGAGTTTTGCAAAACTTGCACCTGCTCCCTATTGCCTTTTGAGCGTAATTGAGCATGCTGGGTTTGATATGTGGAGCTCCTATTGGCTTGGACTTGTATATCTGCAAGCCTTCCCACACCTCCCCCCCCATTAATATAATGGAGCCAGAATCTTGCACTATTAGTGCTGAATCAAAATTATTACTAGTGGTCTGGAAATGCCCATAAAGACCATCCTAAAGTCTTCATTGTCTCCTTACTGTTGGTTATGGAATTCACTACTGGTAGATATGCCAAAGGCCGCTGTCATACATAGCTGTTTGAAAGGATTTGACAAAGCCATGGAGGACAGATAGATCCATCAGTGATTATTACTAACCATAATAGCTACTGGGCTCTCCATGTCCTGGTGGGGGCAGTACAGAGATACCATAGCTTGGTTGTAACACATGCTTTGCATGTAGAAGGACCCAGGTTCAATCCCTGGCATCTCGTGTTATAAAAAGGATCAGGTAGCAAGTGATGGGAATTACTCTCTCCTCCTGAGACCTTGGATAGCCACTGCCACTGAGAGTAGATAGTAGTGGTCATCATGGATCAATGGTCTGATCACTGGGTCAACTTCATGGATGTTCACAGTATATCTCCAAGTACCAGATGCTGGAAACAAACTGGGTAAGGGCATTACCTTCAGTCTCTGCTTTTAAGCTCTCAGATGCAACTAGCTGGGCAGTGTTCAAAACAGAATGCTGGACTAGATTGGCCTTGATCTAATTCTACCAAACAATTGTTGTGTTCTTATGCTCACTGTGACCAGTCAGGGGCAGTTTTCTGATAGTGTCTTATGACAGCTTTTTTGGTAACATTTGTGTCCCTAAAGAGCTCAGAATTATGCACAGAGCATTCCCAGATTATTCTGCTGCTGGAGTTTGACCAGCTATGACTTGAACTGGAATTTAACCAATAATCCCTATACTATAGGGCAGTGGTACCCAACTTTTTTTTCATACTTGCCAAAATTGTGATGAATATGTTAACATTTTCACAACACGACCAAAAAATGTAATTATGTTTTTGAGGGTAGAAAACTACACAAAAATGTTCTGAATTATTTATTGATAGAATTCATGCAAAACCTGACATATCTTTTCATTAAATAGTGCTGGGAAATTAGGCTTAAAATCAGTTAGATTACATCTCAAACCTACCTTCAAATTTTCTATATTCACGGCCTATATTTTGATGCCATCCATAGAAAAAGTTGATTTGGAGAGCCGTGTTGAACCAAAAGTTTAAAACAGTTTTGGAATTACTGTATTTAGAACTGTGAACTCATTTTGATTTAAATTTTGAGTCCACATTGTAACAACTGAATCATCTTTCAAAAGTGGAGTGCTCTGAAGTAAAATCACATACATCTCGAAAAGGTTCCTCTCCAAAGAAAGAAGCCTCACAAGTTCTTGAGATATTTGAGAACTGTACATGTTAAAGTGAAATAGATCTTGCAAGAATTCAAAAACAATTCTGTACTTTTCAAAATTGGAAAAGCAATTAGGACTCAAGGATTATTATTAAGGGTGGAGGGTAGACACTTTTTTGAACCGGTACACACATAAAATAATTTTATTACATTTATTACATAGATGGTAGAAGGAAAGGATGCCACAGCATCTGATTGTCCTGATGTGCAACCTATACTTTGGACAAGAGGCTTCTGTAAGGACAGAATATGGAGAAACCAATTGGTTCCCCATCAGAAAGGGTGTGAGACGGGTGTATTTTATCACCCTACTTGTTTAATCTATACACAGAACATATCATACGGAAAGCGGGATTGGACCAAGCTGAAGGAGGTGTGAAAATTGGAGGGAGAAATATAAATAATGTAAGATATGCAGACGATACCATACTCTTAGCACAAACCAGTAATGATTTGAAACAAATGCTGATGAATTAAAGAGGAAAGCACAAAAGCAGGACTACAGCTGAACATCAAGAAGACTAAAGTAATGACAACAGAAGATTTATGTACCTTTAAAGTTGACAATGAGGACATTGAACTTGTCAAGGATTATCAATACCTCGGCACAGTCATTAACCAAAATGGAGACAATAGTCAAGAAATCAGAAGAAGGCTAGGACTGGGGAGGGCAGCTATGAGAGCACTAGAAAAGGTCCTCAAATGGAAAGATGTATCAACAAACACCAAAGTCAGGATCATTCAGACCATGGTATTCCCGATCTCTATGTATGGATGTGAAAGTTGGACAGTGAAAAAGGCGGATAAGAGAAAAATCAACTCATTTGAAATGTGGTGCTGGAGGAGAGCTTTGCGCATACCATGGACTGCGAAAAAGGCCAATAATTGGGTGTTAGAGCACATTAAACCAGAACTGTCACTAGAAGCTAAAATGATGAAACTGAGGTTATCATACTTTGGACACATCATGAGAAGACATGATTCACTAGAAAAGACAATAATGCTGGGAAAAACAGCAGGGATTAGAAAAAGAGGAAGGCCAAACAAGAGATGGATTGATTCCATCAAGGAAGCCACAGACCTGAACTTACAAGATCTGAACAGGGTGGTTCATGACAGATGCTCTTGGAGGTTGCTGATTCATAGGGTCGCCATAAGTCATAATCGACTTGAAGGCACTTAACAACAAAGAAGTAAAGCACCAATTCACCACAGGTCAATAGCTATTTTGCTACATGTGGTGAGTGGCCACTGTGTTGGACACCAAGGCTATAGGGCCTATTTACCTGAGAGTCCTCACTTTTGATTAGGCGTGTGTAGGATTATGAAGTAAATTTGGCAGCTTCAGATCATATTTTGATCCATAAACAGCAAAGGCCTGTAAAGAGGTGATTTCAAATGGCTACTGTGATCTGGACTCAGCAAACTCTAGCGATCTGCTTCTCCCATAGGCACCCTTGTGTCAATAAAGATCTATAAGGAATGCCCTGCTCTGCTTGCCATTTGGCTGAGAAGCTATAGCCTTTGGATTGTGCAGCAGGAATGGTCTCCCCGATTAAGTCCATCAGAGCTTATTCCTGTTGAAGACAGGGCAAAGTATGTCTGTCTAGACCACTGTTGGGTATTTATTTATTTTTTAAAAAATGTTAGTGATGTTACTGTAAATTATCATAATTGATTTGGGGGTGGGGTGTATTTTCATGCATTGGTGATCTGATTTCTTTTTGTAAACTTCGTTGAGTTGCCACTGTAGAGTGAGAAAGGCAAGGTCAACATAGGAGGGGGAAATGGGTGGGGACCTACCTCCAGCTATAAAATCTGCTCCTCTACCTGACTCATGTGGGGTTTACCAATGTCTTAATTTGTTTTGGGTACATTTTGGAAACAATAGAAAGTTGCAATTTCATAATTAAAGAATAAAAATAATTGAGTTGGGAGTTTGGGGTTTTTTTGCATTTGTATTTTCCTTTGGCTGTTTTTTCCAGCTGTAGGTTGCATTTTTTGTATTCCCTTCCCCCCATTGTTGTTACCTTCCCTCACCTTAGTGGGATGAAGTGTAAGGGTCAAAATGCAGCAAATAAAATATAAACAAGTCATTGGGAATGTACATTCTTTGTTTCAGAAAACAGCCACCGCTCGACATGTACATAGACCACACCCGCCCAGATGGATGGATTGATTCATGCACACAGCATTTATTGAGACAGGCGGACTGAGTCAGGAGTGCACATACACATATCAACACCCACACATTTCTACACAGAAGAGCAGTTGTAGATGCTGACACCCCCATCCTGACATAGTTTGATTGATGAACAGATTAAATAAAGAGACAAGCTGATCACATGCTAAAAAGGAACCTAATGTTAATGGACTGCCTTCAATTCAATCTCAACTTATGGCAACCCTATAAATAGGGTTTTCATGGTAAGTGGTATTCAGAGATAGGTTATCATTGCCTCCCTCTGAGGCTGAGAGGTAGTGACTGGCCCAAGGTCACCCAGTGAGCTTCATGGCTGTGTGGGGATTCGAACCCTGGTCTCCCAAGTTGTAGTCGATCACTCTCTAACCACTACACCACACTGGCTCTAAGAATACCAAAATGCATATGGAATATTAAATGGATGCACATACAACACTTTTCTAATTTTTAGGACAAATTATATTGCTTACATTTTTCACGTTCACATGAATAGCGTGGGATAGTCAATAGAATTCCCACCTCAAAAGTATTTTTCATTTGTATATGTTAATGTATATTTAAATAAATTGCAAATATAGATATTCACACATAGCACTGGCAATTAGCTTAAAGAATAACATCACCTAGCACCCAAAGGCAATTAAAAAAAAAAGCTGCCATTTCACCAGAAGCCAAGTAGAAACCCTAACAGCAGCATGTAATTTGTGCAAACACCCAGAGTTCAGACAAACATGCAGTTTGGGAGCCAAGACATTCCCTCCCCAGTTTTGCTTGCAGGTCTGAGAACTCCAGGTATCTCCTCCTAACCTGCCTTTGTGCATATGTTTCCCCCCTCCATAGCAGCAGAAAGATGTTAGTAATCAAGCAGCCCTGCCCTGGCTCTGGGCTTAGATTTCTGCCAAGAAGAAAAACCCTTTTGAGGAAACAAACAAACAACAGTAATGGGTGTAACTTTTGCCTAAACCAAGGAGTCAGCTGGGCATGTGGAATGCATTTGTTTAGGCCTTTGTGGGCCAGATTTTCAAAAGCACCCAACTCCAGTTTTAGCACTGGAGTAAGAGCCAGGCTTCCAAAGGATCCCCCACCAGTTCCTCTTTTGTCTCCTATGGACAACTTGCTATAACCCTTGTGGGAAGCAAACAGAGCCAAGGCTCTCTCTGGACATCCAAGCTGTAGGCATAATGCACAAGGCCCACAAATCTGCAGCACAAACACACCCCCCCCAAGTGTGCCATTGAATAGTATGCAAGATGGAGGTCTGTGTGTGCAAACCCAACAAGATGTAGATGGGGATAGAAGGAAATTTTGTGTGGAACATCACAGTGTGTAGTTGCAATAAACTACTTGCATAACTGCTTTATTGCAAGCAAATAATAAAAAAGCCTCCAAGGCCACAATCTAAACTCACTAGGAAGTCAGACTGTTAAGTGGGTTGGCCATAGGCACAAGGGTGGTGCAGATTAGCCCTAATTTTTAAAACACAGTGACTGCTGGACACACCGACAATCTGGCTTTGTGGCAAACCAATTCACATAACTTATCACCATGCATTAATTGAAAATGGGTTGATCAAGCAACAAAACAACCCAGTTTGAAACTAGTTCCCAAATGTGTTCCCTGAATCACTGACTAACTCACTGACTAATTTCAATGCACTCAAAGAAAAGAGTGCGAACAAGAAAACAGTGGCAAGGCAGGTTTTTAAATGTGCTATTCAACTTGCGCTATTCTGAGCAGAAAAGGATGTTGTCTGAACTACAAAAATATAGAACAATTGTGCCCTGTAAGATATTACTAATAGTACACAAGTGGAATCTGTAACAAAATGTCGCAGTGCAGCCTGCTCAGTGTTTCAACTAGCCATGCCTCCTCTCCCCCGCCCGCCCCGGATACTCCATTCCATCTCTCTCTCTCTCTCTCTCTCTCTCTCTCTCTCACACACACACACACACACACTCTGGGGCCACTGATCATGTTCACTCTTCATTGGTTGTGTGTGTCCATGTGTGGGTATTTTGTCCTTTTTAGGTTTTCCCCCCTAATTTTTTTTCTTCTTCTGCAAACCTCAGAGTACCCCTGAGCACTCTGTATGTTTCCCAGTAGCTCCTTTATTAATTTATCTAATTTATTTATTATTTGATTTATATCCCGCCCTTCCTCCCAGCAGGAACCCAGGGCGGCACCATAGCTACATAGCCATCACAACTCAACACCTGAGTTTGATATTAGTATATTATCATAATTTACAATAAAATTTGATAAAGCTGGAATGGCACTAGAGCAGTTTACTTATAAATACACGTTCTACCTATTCGATCGCTTCTGAGGTTTGGTAGGCCTTACCAATTTAGAGCTGTGAGTTTTCAGTGTTTGGAGCCTAGGGGTTCCTCAGTAATGCCAACGCGCTGATTTTTCCCTGCAATTCACAGCTTCGGGGAAGTGTTGGATACGTTCTTCCGGGTGCATTCTCATATCTTGCGAAATGACTGTGTGAGGCCCATGTGCCCCATGTGGAATTAGTGTGCGCACCTAGAATATGCCCAAATCATATCAGACAAGTTTTAGTCACAAACAGTCCTTGAAACTGTGATGGATGGTTTCATACCTAAAAAAAAAAAAAAATCCCCAGGAATTTTATTTGCAACCAGTTTTCCCACCCCCACCCCCACCCCCACCCCCACCCCCACCCCGTTCTTGTGTTTTCCATAAAAAACAACGTATAAATAATCAATAGACGGGGTTGAAAAAGGAATGTAAAATAGCAGCGGGGAGGACTAGAGGAAAGGCGTGGGGAAGGGGAGAGAAAGCCTGCCACACACGTCCCGATCCCCCAAAGTACATTCTTAAGGGCTTTGTGGTGAGACGGGGGTGCTCTTGTTAAATCCTGGTGCTAATTTGTGACCTCAAGTCCCACCCCCTCATTGGAAGGCCAGCTCTCTGCTGAGGAAGCTGCTCCTGTCTTTGTGTGTGTTGTGTTTTTTTGCCGCCGTCCTTCCCCCTCCCCCCCTCGTGTTGTGTGTTTTAACGTATACAACGAAGGAAAGAAGAAGTCGAAAGAGAGCTGCCTCGTGCTGATGTCAGGAGAAGGGCTGGCTCAGAAGAGGGTGTGATTGAGTTTGGCTGCGCTTCAGACGGCCCTCTACCTTCTGCTTCGAACTTCCAGTGTACTGAGACGGGCTGCGAAGAAGCAAGGTACGGAACCCCTCCCCGCTTTTCTCTGTTCTGCCAGCGACGCTTTGTTGCCAGAGATCTGCGTGTGTATGTATGTGCGTTTGCGCGCGCGCGCAGAGGATAAAGGATTTGGGGAGGGGGGATAGGGGTAAGAGAAGTTCGGGAGATGCGATGTGTGCCATTGTGATAGGGAAATGTCCACTTCTTTGCAAGTGGACCGGACTGGACCAGTGGACATTAAGTGGCTTCGCTTGTCTATGACCAAAGCAATTGGGGCTGAGGGGAGGAATGGCAATGTGTGCAAATGGTGCTGCGGGATCCTCGTCGTTGCTCTCCCACCCTTTTTTCAGTCCGATTGGATTTTATTGTTAGTATTTTTGTCTGTTTGCTAGAGACGTGAGAGAGCGCTGCAACATAGGAAGGGGCAAAAAATAGGTTTCTTTAAAATATGTATGACTCCAAGGCGCTTCCTGGGGAGCAGGGCCGACAGTTTCTTATTTTTAGCAGCAATGGGGGGAGCGGGAGAGACGGAGAACTTCATGTGCTTTCAATGGTGAGGTGGGGCGGTCGGGGGGGGGGGAGAGAAAAATGGATAGTGAAACTTCAGTGTCTTGTGGTGATTCACCCTTCTGCCCTGCAAAAATGTGGCACGTTGTTGCACCAAGAAACAAGGCAAGCTGCAAAGTTTTCTTTTGAATTTTTCCCATCCACCCCCACAAGAGGAAGGAAAGCCCATTTCGGTCTAGCCTGTTGGGGAGAGCGTACTTAGCACCACTTTAAACTTGAATGCTCTGCTGCTGCTGCTATCTGTTACCTCTTCATTGAAGGCTTTATCTGACCCTGGGGAAGCCTTGCTTGGCCTCATTTCCTGTGAATAAGAGGGCGTTGATACTTCTGATTTACCATGGATAACATGGCATTGCATGCCTCAGTTTTGTGGCCTGAGCCTCTAAAACGATCCCAGATAGAAACCCTGACATGTGCCTTGTCGCTTTCCACAAAAGCGTTATCTCTGTAGTGCAGGAGACGGTTGCCCCTAATTGACGGTGCGGTGCCGTTTTAGCACCTTCCCTGAAGAATATTTTTTTGTTTGCACGTTTGGATAAAAGCATTTGATGAATATCTCAAGCCTCTGTTCTGGTGAAGTCCCTTTCTGCAGATATTATTGTCTACAATAAGGTCTGAGGATGCAGTCTCCTTTTTTGTGTGGCAGAAAGATTTTTTCGTGGCAATAGTTAGCACTCCCAAGGTCTCAAGTGTAGTAGGTCTTTCCCAGACTGTTTCTTGTGATATCCCTTAAAATAAAGATTCTGGAAAGGACTCTGATTGATGCTCTATTCCCCTGACCAACAGCCCCTCAGTCTGCTAGAGTACTTCCTACTTCTTCCTATAATTAATGAGTGAGGCTTTGATCACTGTAATAATCCCTTCTGATTTTGAAACCCGGGTTGGAAAAGCACTCTGTATAAACATGAGAGAATCTGTTGGATATAGCATTAAAGCACTGCTGAGCTCCACAATGAATAGAGAGCTCTGAGATGCACTGCTGACCAGGTTTAGTGTTTGTGTCAATGGCCTTTATGGGCCTCAGTCTGAACAGCCACTTATGGATGCAAGATGGGAGTAACTGGATTTATGGGGACAAGGATGTATGGGCAATGTGGTAAAGGAGCCAGACCAGCTGGTAGGTTACAGACTAGGCCTGAAGATGAAGTGCAGTAATTCATGCATTTATGGCATGGTTATTAGCAATGTTCATTTGAACTTTTGTGCATCTGTTGGAAGGCAAGAGACCAAGGTTCAAATTCCTACTTAGCTATGATTCTCCAAGTGGTCTCAGACAATTCACTGTTTGCCAGAACAAACTACCTCAACCATGAGAATAAAAAATGCAAAGCACTGAAAAGTGCCTAAAATGATTAATAAATAATGAGTAGGCACCCAGTGTTGCAATTTTTTTTCAAAAATATGGCCCTTTATTTTTGTGTAAATCAGTTTGCTGGCTCCTAGTCCATTTTGTGTCTAAGGAGATCATGTACTGACACTCTGAGCTAAGGGTGTTTTGCCCCCAGTGATCAAATTGAGGCCTCCCACATTAGCTGTGTAATAGTCTACAGAGGCTACTGGAAATAACGCCCCCTCAAGTCTTTCTGCTAGGCTCCCTGGAGCACTTTACTCATCATCAACAACTTTAACATTGGACTAGTGATTGTTGGTAATCTCTCACAGTTTTATGATTTAGAGGCTTGTGATTTTAGAGAATCCTTCCAATCATTTTTTGTTTATTGATAAGCTTTGAAAAACACCTTTACAATGAGCTAAAAGGGCTGTGGAACTATATAGCACATGACCTGCGATATTGCATATGTGTAGGTTTTAAGTATATCTTCTGATTTTCCACAGACAGGTCTTGAACATTTGGTCAGTGCATAAATTGCTTTGTAAATGTTAATGCAGAACAAATCTTGGAAAAATATGGATTTCTTTGGAGAAAAAGATGGCAGAGCTGCACTTTTGAGGCTCAGGAATGTTGTTGTTATGTGCCTTCAAGTCGATCACAACTTATGGCGACTCTATGAATCAGCAACCTCCAAGAGCATCTGTCGTGAACCACCCTGTTCAGATCTTGTAAGTTCAGGTCTGTGGATTCCTTTATGGAATCAATCCATCATTTGTCTAGTCTTCCTCTTTTTCTACTCCTTCTCTTTTTCCCACCATGATGTCTTTTCTAGTGCATCATGTCTTCTCATTGTGTGTCCATGATAACCTCAATTTCATCATTTTAGCTTCTAGTGAGCGTTTTGGTTTAATTTGTTCTAACACCCAATTGTCTTTTTTGCAGTCCATGGTATGTGCAAAGCTCTCCTCCAACACCACATTTCAAATGAATTGATTTTTCTCTTACCTGCTTTTTTCACTGTCCAACTTTCACATCCATACACAGAGATATGGAATACCATGGTCTGAATGATCCTGACTTTAGTGTTCATTGATACATCTTTGCATTTGAGGACCTTTTCTAGTTCTCACATAGCTGCCCTCCCCAGTCCTAGCCTTCTTCTGATTTCTTGACTATTGTCTCCATTTTGGTTAATGTCTGTGCTAAGGTATTGACAATCGTTGACAAGTTCAATGTCCTCATTGTCAACTTTAAAGTTACATAAATCTTCTGTTATTACTTTAGTCTTCTTGACATTGAGCTGTAGTCCTGCTTTTGTGCTTTCCTCTCTAACTTTCATCAACATTTGTTTCAAATCATTACTGGTTTGTGCTAAGAGTATGGTATCATCTGTATATCTTAAATTATTTATGTTTCTCCCTCCAATTTTCACACCTCCTTCCATATTGGTCCAATCCCGCTTTCCATATGATACGTTCTGCGTATGGATTAAACAAGTAGGGTGATAAAATACACCCATCTCACACCCTTTCCGATGGGGAACCAATTGGTTTCTCCATATTCTGTCCTTACAGTAGCCTCTTGTCCAGAGTATAGATTGCGCATCAGGACAGTCAGATGCTGTGGCACCCCCATTTCTTTTAAAGCATTTCATAGTTTTTCATGATCTACACAATCAAAGGCTTTGCTGTAATCAATAAAGCACAGGGTGATTTCCTTCTGAAATTCCTTGGTCTTTTCCATTATCCAATGTATGTTTGCAATATGATCGCTGGTGCCTCTTCCCTTTCTAAATCCAGCTTGGACATCTGGCATTTCCCGCTGCATATATGGTAAGAGTCTTTCTTGTAGAATCTTGAGCACTACTTCACTTGCATGGGATATTAAGTCAATAGTTTGATAATTACTGCATTCCCTGGGATCTCCTTTCTTTGGAATTGGACTGTATATTGAACACTTCCAGTCTGTGGGCCATTGTTTAGTTTTCCATATTTGTTGACAAATGGACAGATTCAGTCTCAGTAACTTGTAGCAACTCTATTGGTATGCCATCTGTTCCTGGTGATTTGTTTCTTCCAAGTATTTGAAGAGCAGCTTTTACCTCACATTCTAAAATGTCTGGTTCTTCATCATATGGTTCCTCCGTGAATGAATCTGTCATCCTTACATCTCTTTTATAGAGTTCTTCAGTGTATTGCTTCCATCTTCCTTTTATTTCATGTTGGTCAGTCAGTGTCCCCCCCGTTGATTATTCAACATCCCTACCCTTAGTTTAAATATCCCTTTAATTTCTCTAATCTTTTTGAATAGGGCTCTTGTTCTACCTTTTTTGTTGTCCTCTTCTATTTCTATACAGTAACTATTGTAATAGTTCTCTTTGTCCCTACATACTAGTTGCTTTATTGTTGCATTTAGGGTTCTAACTGTGTTTCTGTCTCCTTTTGCTTTTGCTTTCCTTCTCTCTTTAACTATTTTAAGAGTTTCTCCAGTCATCCATTGAGGTCTTTCTCTCTGTCTCTTACTTCATTCCATAGCTCTTCTGGTTCTCTGTCAACTAAGTTTAAAGCCTCAAATCTGTTCCTTATTTGATCTTTATATTCTTCTAGGATGTTATTGAAAATGTATTTTGACATTATGATTGCTTTCTTGTTCTTCTTTAGCTTTACTTTGATTTTTTATATGACCAATTCATGATCTGTACCACATTCTGCTCCTGGTCTTGTTTTTGCAGAAAGTATGGAACTTCTCCATCTGAATTTGATTCCTATATTGACCATTTGGTGATGTCCATGTGTACAGTTGTCTTTTCAGGATTAGTTATCAGAAAAAATGAAAATCCTCAGATATTTTCCAATAGTTGAGGTTGGGTGGAACAGAAAGATGGGCAAGTGATGACTTAAAGTGAGAAAAGAACGTATCCTCATGTTTTAATGTTTGTGCTGCTTAGAAATCCCTCTGTTGTGCTGGCCAAGTACTTGATTTTTCAACTATTAACACATCAATATTATGCCAAAAATAATATCTAGCTTGGTATAGAATGTTACAGCAGTGTTGTGTTGAGAAATATGAAGCACTCAAAGTGAGTAAGGTATTTTTTCTTGAACTAGCATCTGGTGATTAACAGTGCAATCCTCTATGCCTGTCTACTGAGAAGCCCGTCTTAATAAGTTCAGTGGGACTTATTCCCAGCTAAGTGTTCATAGCATTGCAGCCTACAAGTTGGCAGTTCACTCATTCATATTCAACTTGTCATATATGCAGTTTTGCAGGTTTGGAGAAACTATTTTTCATCTATATATATGGAATATTGTGTCCTGTTCTGAGTGCCTGGGACACCGACAAACCAAAAGTGTCTGCAAAGGGGCAACCTGGATTGGACAGGAACAGATGAAAGAAATGGGAATGTTTATCCTGGGGAAGAGAAGATTAAAGGGTGATAGCTGTCTTCAGATATTGGAAGGACTATCACACTGAAGATGGAACAGAGTTGTTCTCTGTTGCTGCGTAGGACAGGACTTGAACCAATGGGTGGAAATGGCAGGGAAGCAGATTTTGTCTAAACATTAGGGCAAACTTACTAATGGTAAGAGCTGTGGAACATACAGCCTCAGGAAGTGGTGAGCTTTCTTTTGCTGAAGGTATTTAAGTAAAGGTCACATGGCCATCTGCCAGAAATACTGTAATTGGATAGCTTGCATTGAGGGAGTTGGTATGGATGAACTCTATGGACCCTTTCAACGCTGATTCTACTTATGGTAAAGGCTGAGGGATGGGTTTGCCTGAGCTTATGGAGGGAATCAAAATGAAGAAACAGAATCTAAGGAAACATTAGTTGCTTCTACATTAACACTTTTCTCTGGAATTGCCAGCTTTTGTTCACTTACCCTTTATAGAGCATTCAGATGATGTCATTATCAGACTGTTATAATGTTGCACTCTCATGTTTTTCAGATCTGATTTGTGGCTGCTTTTTGTTTTTGTTTTGTTTTTTGGTAATATGATGCAGTTACACTGTCTTATAGACAGGCCAACTGACTGAGACCTTTAAAGGCTTTGTTGCCTTTAATTTAACACTTCCTGATTGCAAGTTTAGCCTGTTTTATAGCTTCCTGAGAAACACAGGTGAGGGGTGAATTGCCCCTTGAATAGTCTCTCTTAATTGATCCATTGTCAGTTTCTGTTCCCAACGGGTGTGGAGAGGTTTTAAGTGCTGTTTTCTTCTCTTTATTTTGTTATTAAATAACAATTTATAGGTATTTTGCTATAAAATGGAATAGAAAAAATGAGAGGAAGTCAGTAATTTCCCACACCTCCGTGAAGACAGAAAGGGCTGCTTAATAGGCTATTTATCACTAATTTCCCACCTCTCTGTATCAGGAAGGATACAATAAAACTGGCTGACCTTATAGGGAGGAAACTGTTAATGAATGAATGGGGTTGACTTGTGAGTAAACATTATAGATGGATCTTTGCCATGGGGAAGGGCATTACAGTGCTATATTTAGTGCTGATGTGGAACCTCCCATTTTTAATTCTGCCCCCAGCTGCTTATGAAAAAGCAATGTCTCAGCAACACTAAAGGGCTTGTAATGTAGAAGAAACAATTGCCTCATTTGCAGTAGCTCAGGCAGTCTCACTCCCTGTCCAAAAGTGGGACAAGAACCTAGGAGATGTGTTTCTCTTTCTCTAATTCAGTAGGCTGTCACAGACATCTAATCTACCTCTAAATCAGTGGTTCCTGAACTTTTTCCCCCATGGGCCACTTGAAAATTGCTGAAGGTCTTAGTGGCTGACTTAATGATTTTCTTTTGTCTGTTGTAGCAATTGTAATGTGCTGTGCTAGATGCTGTGTTATTTTTAATTGCATTTTTAAAGACATGCCACAGACCACCTGGATGAAGTGCATGCACCACAGCAGACCATAGTTTCAGAACCCCTGCTCTAAAGGATATACTTGAAATATAAAATGAGAAGGAGGGCTGCAGCTGGCTTGCATACTGTAGCTGAACATGAATAAAACAATCATTTCCACCTAGGGCCAGTTCATGACTCCCCTGGGCATGTGGTAGCCATAGGAAAAGTATTGGGAAAGCATCCAAGCCGGTGCGTGTACACATCTGCCACCACGCCACTGCCAATGTCTTCAGCTAGTGGTTCAGAACCCACAACAGCTAGGTCACACAGCTGGAGATTGCAACAGTAGCACTACCACTATACAGATATATGGTAAAAAAAGAAGAAGAGGAGGATTCCCAAATGCATATATGGACTAAAGGTGGGTCCTGGGTCTGAAAAGTTTGAAGACAATCATGCTAAACTACAGCTGGTAGGCCTTGTGCACATAACTTACAGTATTTGTGTAGAAGCCATTAACTCTCAGATGTAAACAGTTAGAATTAATTGTTGGACTTATTCTTTTGTTTTGTTGTATTTGAGTTTAAAAGTAATGAGAGTAGAAACTTAATGAGTTTGAGCTTCTTTTGACAGCCTATAGTATTATGAATAAAACTAAATTACATAGAATAATAATATTTTGCCAGTATATTAGACACTACTATCTCTGCAACAACAAGGGCTAAAAATCCGAGATTCTTGGGAGTCTGACCAGAACCCAGAAGATACTAAAAAACACATCAAGTGTGCCACTTGCTCTGCTTACCCATCCCTGCACCAGTCTTTGCATCCTGGCTTCCCGTATCTTGTCTTTTCTGTGGTTCAGATGAATCTCCCTGATTTGTCTCTTTCAGGAAAATGGCATAAACCATTACTGGGCACAGTGTGCTGGTCTGCATCCACAACTGCCTGCCATGACTAGACAAGATCCTGGGAGATGTGTGAATGGATCTATTGGGTTCTTAGTTCAGTAAGGAAGGGAAGGGAAGCAGTGCTGCAATAGGGGGTGTTTAACCATTTCCCCCTGCCCCCCAGTGTTTTCTCAATTTGAAATTGCCCTCCTAAATTTATTTGTCATGTAAGGGAAAACATACAAACAGTCTGAAGATATCTACATGTTTGCAAATTGCTGTTAAACAATCTGATTTGGGGTAGTGGTGCACATGGCTACTTAAAATAAAAACAAAACTAAACACTATGGGAGATTCAATCATATATCTCTCAGCACATTGTCTAGTTTGGCCCCACAGCACTGAGAGCATCTGTATATATTTCTTTTTGTTCAAGAGCCTATTTACAGCACACGCAGATCTGCATATGCCAAAGTACACATTTACTTAAGAGATCAGTGGCCTGTTCTTGGGCAAATATCACAGCACTTTATAACCTTCCAATAGAGTTATTTTTAATTTAGGAAAATAAAACAACTTCCTGTCCAGAAATCAAATAGGAAAAACAAATCTGACACTAATCCATAGGTGACAATGATCTTAATGCAAACCAGGGATACAGCAGGGCCTGTAAACATTTTGTATGACCTTGACCTTGCCACATCAGGATAGAATCTGTTGCCCAGAGTGCCATGAAAGGAGATGGGGGGTAGCAAAGGTGTGACATGGTTAAAAAAGGGCCAAATGCAACAGAGGGTGAAACCACACACTCTGAAGGTTGACTTAGATTTTGCATGGCCCCTGTGTAGCATGTATGCTAATATACTAATGTAATGTAACACTAAATGTACCAAATGTATTTAACATACCCATCTATTTTTAAAAGTCTTCATGATGCAGGAAAGCTTGGAGATGTATGCCCGGCCGTCCAATCTCAGTTTCTAACTTACATCCCTCGCTTTGCTAAAATATTGCTATAAAATTCCATCCAAGAGGGGATTTTTTTGTATTGTAGCAAAACCAACAAGGAGCTGTGTGGTGCTTTAAAATCCCATCCCATGTCATTTAACAGCCTGGCTCATGGAAGCTGATAAAGTTATGCAGAGCTGTAAAAATACATAGAAATATGCCTGATTCTAACTGTAGAAAGTGAGCATCCTCATTGCAGAATTTTGTTGCAGAATCGCCCTGTATGTAGCTAGGATGCCTTCAGGGCAACTGTTTCTCTTAGGTGGGTGCACACACAACTAGCCTGAGGGCCAGTTTTTATACCCTGTCAGTATACTGTATTAGGCGTTGTCAACAGTCAGTATTCCCAGCTGTGTGAGCAAACTGCTGTTAAATCTGTGCAAAGTCCACACAGGGATCTGTGCAGGAAGGAGGTATGTTCGCTTTCTACCCTGGGTAACAAACGCTGTGTAGCTGAAGTGAGGTTTCTCACAGAAGGCACTGTTGCCTCGCTGCTGTTTTCAACATGTCATCCCTGGAGCCTCGGGTGCTTCCAGACACAGCCCCTGTTTTCTGGTGGCATTCAATCACGCTGGCAAATTCAGGTGGCACAGTTATATTTAACTTATTGTCTTGCACAAGAAACCCGCTTCTCCAAAAGATCGGACCTTTCGCGATAAGGAAAGCGACGCGAAAATGCACTAGTGAGTGTGGGATCGTGCTTGCTTTGACGCAACAGCATTTAACCTCCCTGCACATCAATCAGATGAAATGCACAATAAATAAGTCATGTGGAAGTGCCCTTGATTAGCTTGCCTGTTGTATTTAATATCGGTATTTCCCATTGTGAGGTACATGACTTTTAAGTCCGTGTGTGTGGGTGAGGGGGAAAGAAATTGTGCAGTCAGTTGTGGAAAGAGCTAGAGGACCAATTGCCGCTGTATGCCCTTCTTGTGGGGACTACAAAACTAACTGAAAATACATGTATGGATAAGCAGCAGACACCCCCAGAGAAGAGCAAGGCAGGAACCTGGGCACCACTTAGGTGGGGTGGAGCACACTGCAGGATGCAGTGATGGCTTTGCCTTCCCAGGTTTTATAGGGGTGGGATAGATCATACGTGGGCTTGAGAACACTTGTCTAAAAATAGCCCTCCTACCCAGATTTCTCTTAAACACAATTTCTGTGTAGAAGTGCTGGAACAGGAATGCAGTTTCCCACTTACTCTCCTGGTGAGCAATCCTGAGCAAACTGCACTTCGCTCTTCCTTTCCTCCACCTGTGTCTGGCAGTTGCATTGTTCTAATTAAATAAATAGTGAGCTTGGCCAGCTGAGTGCCTCTCTGTTTGGAAGTGAAACAGGGCCACCCAAAACTAAGGCACACGGAAGTATGTAAATCTATACATTTAAAATAAAAGGGGGGGGAGGAGATGGCCTGCCAATGACTTGTGAGCTTCCAGGATGTGTGGATTGTTGAGATGTCGAGGGGGAGGGGGAGGAAACTGAAGGGCAAGTGAAGGAAATGGCTTGCTGAAGTGGGATGTGTACCAGGAAGTTTAAAACAAAATCCAAGACACCTCCCTGCACTATATATGGATGATAAGGAGGCAAGAGAAAAGGGCATATTTTCCTACTCACTCTCCAGAACTAACTACCACCACCCATGTTCACCACTATGGGCACTTCCAGACTATTGCTGTTTTTGGATGGGATTTAATCATATACAAGCAAATTCAGGTTGTGCAATTAAATTGGATTTTGAGCTTTTTGCAACAACCCCCCCCCTGGAAAATAAATGACAGGGAAATGCACTGGAAAGAGTGGGATAGCATTTTGTCTAACCTCCCCACAAACAAATCAGAATGAATGCTCAATATGTTGTCTAACCTCCCTGCAAACTTTGTACAAAGATGAATGCTCAATAAACAGGTTGTTTAGAAGTGACTTGTATAGCTATACAATGTTTGGATTTGGAGCTGAGAGCAACTGTAAACCTGAATCCTCTAGTTCTCCCTCTGCACACATACCCTACCCCATGCGGCCTGATTAGCACTGCAACACTCCTGTCTGCTCAGATATTTGGAGCCCTGAATGGGGGTGAATACATTGCAATCTTTTGTTGCAGGTCCCTTTTGTCTGTAACTACACACAATCCTTTGCATGCCTGCTCAGAAGGAAGACATTAGGACTTGCTCCCAGATGGGTGTATATAGAATTGTACCCGTTTGTCTTCACATCTTCTACCACTCTTGCAGAAGCTGACATGGCTCTGTGGTGCTGTTTCCCTTGCTGCAAATGACAGCACAGGGCTGTCCTCCTGGGTGCAGGGAGAGGAGGTAGTTGAGCAGAGAGAGTGGGGTGGGGGTGAGTTAAGCCCAGCCTCTGCAACATTAAGCTCATAGAGGATTGTGTGTGTGTGTGTGTGTGTTTTCCAGAGCGGGGTTCCTGATTATGGTGTATCCCACTTTCTCACTGGTGATGATAAGCAGTTATTGTATTGCTTCAAAACTTTGTTTGCCCAGAGATGGAAGAGGAAAAAGAGGGATATGTTTGCACACTATGGGAAGCAATGCCTCTCTCAAACCACTCTACTCCTCAGCATTCCTTAGCAAGCTGAGACCTCAGTTAACAGCATAAGCCATCCCTTAAAGGGATGTCCCCTTTTGCCTCAGGGGTTTAGGGCTATGTCACTAGGAGGATGCTGGTGTTTAGTGGCTACAATTTTCTATGTTGTGGCTGCAACAGCTACTTAACCCGCTGGGCTTGAAAACTCCCAATAGGTCAGTCAGGAGTGGGTTAAACTAGGGTTGCCAGGTTCATAGCCTGAGACTGATCCTGTATCTTTAGAAGAGAAAGTCAGCCAAGTGCAGGTGTTCTTGCAACCCTGTAATGAGAAAAACCACAAGGTGGAATTCTTCCTTCCCCCTGCACCACTTTTAAAGATACAGAAGACCTCTTGGTTGCCAGGCCCAGCCTCCAAGAGGCCTTCTGTATCTTTAAAAGTTGTGCAGGGGGAGGGAGAATTCCACCTTGTGGTTTTTCTCATTACAGGGTTGCAAGAACACCTGCACTTGGCTGACTTTCTCTTCTCCTAAAGATACAGGATCAGTCTCAGGCTATGAACCTGGCAACCCTAGTTTAACCCACTCCTGACTGACCTATTGAGAGTTTTCAAGCCCAGAGGGTTAAGTAGCTGTTGCAGCCACAACATAGAAAATTGTAGCCACTAAACACCAGCATCCTCCTAGTGACATAGCCCTAAACCCTTGAGGCAAAAGGTGACATCCCTTTAAGGGATGGCTTATGCTGTTAACTGAGGTCTCAGCTTGCTAAGGAATGCTGAGGAGTAGCCTGTAAAAGGAAAGACATTGAAAAGAGATCCTGGCTAATTTTCTTGCCTTTTTGCATGCTTGGATTACCGATCATCACAGGGCCTGTCATGTGCCTCTGCAAGACCAAAGATGTATAGAAGGGTCCCGTGTGATTATAAAGAGGTTTGGGAGAAAATATTGTGACCCAGTTCCAATATGCAAGGGTGGGGACAAGAATGGCACTGTCTTAAAAGGGCTAGTTAAAAGTAAACGGAGAGCATGATGCAGTACAAAACAAATCAATGGTTGTGGAAGGAATAAAGCCCACAACCCCTGCCTTCAGCTGTCACCCTTCTTTGCCCACAAGATGGTTGCCACTTCAAAGGCAGAAACAAAATAGGAGACCCTTCCTTGCCTCTGATATAACAAAGCAGATTCCTTTACATCAGGAGTGGGGAGCCTCAGGGCCCAAATGCACCTCTCCCCAGCCTCTCTATCTGGCCCTTAGAATTCCCCTCAGGGCACCCCCCCCTCACTGGCCCTGCTTCACACCCAAACCGTTTTTGCCCGGATGGAATGTGTACTTTGCCTCTTCCTTGTCTAGATAGAGGACAGAGAGGGATGTGTCAGAACTAGTCTACGGTAGAAAGGTAACATTTACATTAGTTGCTCTGCCCGCTTTTGAACATTAGTTGCTCTGCCTGCTTTTGCTCTGTCCGCTTTTGAATGTTTGTCTCTAGCCCCGCCCATCACTGGCATGTGGCCCTTGGAAGGTTGCCCAGAGGAGAAAGTGGCCCTCAGCAAAAGGTTCCCTGCCCCTGCTGTGCAGAAGTCTGCCATGCCCCTTTCTTACCTCTCACCTGCCTGTCAAGGTAGGGACTTAATTATTATTAGTTCAGTTAATTGTAAAAACCATGCTTCAAGCATATCTATTTACTACGTGTATTATTTACCCTTCGCCTATTTTTTTTTTTTATCATGCTCTGTCTCAGAAAGCTCAGGGCTCCTAACATGTAAGAAAAGGTACATGATCTTAAGCATAAAAGAATTCCCTAAAAAATTTACCACTAAAAACTCTTTGCTCATCTTCGGTCACAAAATGGAAGTGTCCACTGAGAATGTCGCACTGGTGGATCCTTATTGGCAGCTAGGCAGCTAGGATGGTACCATCAAGAAGCTGTCCTCCATGGGAGATTGCAATGGGAGAGGGGAAGCGGCAGTCTCTAAACTGTGTAGGATCCAATGTGTTGGCTTTAGAATGATAAAGCCCTAAACATCTTGAACAGTGCTTGAAAGGCTATAGCAGGGGACACTAACACGTCCTCCAGACGTTGTCAGACTACAGCTCCCATCATCCTGACCACTGGCTATGCTGGCTGCGGCCGATGGGGAGTTGGAGTCCAGCAATAGCTGTAGGGCCAAGGGTTCTGCACCCAAAAGCAATTGGAAGCCAGTAAAGATGCTAAAGGACTGCCATAAAATGCTCTTCTTGAACCCTGTTCCTACCAAGTCACCAGGGTATCTTTATAGTTTTGGTTCTACAGGTTGAATGCAGACATTATTGTACTTCTACCCAGAAATGATGTCATGCAAGAGGATCCTGCACCAGGACCATTCCCAAGTCGGTGCAGATACCAGTACGGCAGATACGCTCATCTGTAGTGCAAGCAGGTGCACATTATAGCTTGAATCAAAGGGGCTGGTTGAGCATTGGTGCACCAGAATTAAAGAGTCTCGGGCCATCTATTTTAGTCTTAGAACAAAGGAGATGAGTGCTTGCTGAGGCTTCTGCCATGCTGGTGTTTTTCTGCTTTTTCTAAGTTGCAGTTTATGGCTTCTTAATACACATCTTCCTCATTTTCCCTGAAAATAGGTACATGTTGGTGCCATGTAACCATGCGTCTCATTGTTATGATATGACACATGAGGGTGTTGTTATAAATGTGTGTGGGCAGAAGTACTGCAGATTGGATGCTGTAACTATTCTCTGGGAACTGAGCAAATCATTTATATTTCTTGCACACACCTCTCTTAGAAAAAACAGCTCCGAAGTGGGTCAAAACCAATTCACAAATATCAATAAAACATCAGGAAAATGATATTAAAATAAAATTAAGAGCAATGAATTTTAGAGCACATTGCATCTTCATCCCGCAGGCATTTTGAAACAGAAACGGCTTTTGCTGTTCTTTGCAAGGCAGTCAAAAATTTTGCTTTGCGGGCATCCTGACAGGAGAAAGCTCTGCACTGTGCCATCAACAGCAGGCAAGGTCCTGCTTGTTGAAGCTGCCAACCTAATTATCAGATGTGTTAGCACATGGAGCCAGGCTTCCGTAGATTATCTAATGCAGGGATCAGCATCTTTGGGGAGTTGCCAGGGCCCACACCTTAGTGGGGGGGGCTTGTTGCAAATCCCTGGAATCTTGTGAGCCTCCTTTATCTCTTCTTCCTCTGTGTTGCTGCGTCTTTACCTTCCCTCTCTAGGCAAACAAGGAGAAGGAACAGTAACCTCTAAAAGCATTCTCTCTCCCCTTGGAAGATGATTTGGATTGGGACCAGAGAGAAAGGGAAGCGAATGGGCAGCAGCAATGGTGGTGAGGAAGAGGTGATGGGTGCACTTGGGGAGGGCGTCCACTGAGAGCATCTTACTTGCCCAAGAGTCCCTCCCCAAATACCAGGAATCAGCTTTGTCTAAAAGTGTGAGGAGGTTTGTATGCAGCGATGTAGGATGGATTTTTTTTGCAGAACATTTTCTGGAATTTTTTCTAGTGCTTTATTCACCCATGAATTTTTTTCCATTTTGTAAGTTTGTTAGTAACAGTGAATTGATGTCAATTGCAAATGCAGTATTAGGCAAGCTTGGCATATTCAAAGATTTTAGCTTTGGTTGTTGAATACAAGTAAAATAAACATTCTAAATTAGATCACTCTCTAGGGCATGTGTGGGGAACCTTTGGCCCTCCAGTTGTTGCTGAACTACAGCTCCCATCATTCCTGGCCATTGGGAGTTGCAATTCGGCAACATCTGGAGGGCCAAAGCTTCCCCACACCATCTTTAGAGCATCAAAACATTTTTCAATGGAGATTGAACATTTTCTGATGCAAATCACAAATAGTGGTATATGTTTTCTGGACAATTTTCTGATTCAAAATGTTCCAGAAAACCCACCTCACTGTTTGTATAGGGTAAACATGCTGCCATAAATAGGCAGGACTGAAGTAATGTAGGGCTTTAAGGACCAGGACCAGTGCCTTGAACTGAGCCCTGAAACAAACAAACAAGCACAGTGGCCCACATAGGTAATTCTAGAATCTGGACTTAATGGTCTTATACACTGCCCTCTAGAAGGTAATGTGTATTACTTCACCTTCTTCAGTGTGATAAGCCAGACTTGCTGCATTTGTTCCCGCCCCCTCCCACATACATGGACACGTAGTCTGCCAAGCGGGGACCTGGACTACTTTTGCAAAGTATCTCCTTGTCAGCACCACTAGATCTTGTACTGCAATAATAATTTCATTCTTTTCTTTCTACTGTTTCAGTTGTTCTCTTCTTTTTTGTTTTGTTTTTTGTTTTGTGCAGTTATGTTTATATTGCTTGCAACTGTTACCAATTTCAAAAGAAAGTCTGTGTGTGGCAGACAAACAAACCCCAGTGATGCACCCTCAGGGACCAGCCCACATAAGTCAGCTTGCAGAAACAGAGAGGGCAAAGTGTGTGGCGAAAGGAGCAAAGAATAAGATGAGTTGTGAGATAAAGTGAGATAGATCTGCTTCCGTTAATTGAATTGCAGGCAACTGGGTCTTATCCCTGACAGGTGGCTTATTGCGTCACCTGTTTCTTTAGGCCTGTCAGAAAGAAATGCAGCAGCTGCATAAGCCATGGATGAAAATATAATATTTTCAGAGTTATTAGAGATTCTTCTGTCTCTAGTTTAATCTGAGGTTCATGGAGTCCTTGAAGGCAGAAAAACACATAAGGCTGCTTGTATTTACAAAGTGGAAGCTCAGTTCAAAAAGTGCACTAGGTACCGTATATTCTGGCATATAAGATGACTTTTTAACCCAGGAAAATCTTCTCAAAAGTTGGGGGTCGTCTTATACACCCAGTCATCTTATACGCCGGAATATACAGTATTTGTTTTGCAAGAGGAAGAGATGGAGAGGAAAGAGTGCATGGGAGAACTCTTTCAATAGGTGTAGATAGGGAACATAGGAAGCTGCCTTATACTGAGTCAGACCATTGGTCCATGTAGCTCACTATTGTCTACACTGACTGGCAGTGGCTCTCCAGGGTTTCAGGCAGGGGCGTCTCCCAGCCCTACCTGGAGATGCTGGGGATTCAACTTGGGACCTTCTGCATGCAAGGCAGATGCTCTGCCACTGAGCTATGGCCCTTCTCCAACAGGAAAAGTCCCTTAGATGGAGGATGCCATCTGAACATCTGAACATTAAATTGCGCTCCCACCAGTTGAAGAGCACATGGAACTGCAGGCTGGTGTTTGCCTTTTGGGGGATGTTGGACACAGGCATAGCAAGGAAATTGCAGTAACTTACTCTAGAACCAGGCTTCCCTAGTGTGGTGCCCTGCAGATGTTTTGGACTATAACTCCTGTTAGCCCCAACCAGCATGGCTATACTAGCTGGGGCTGATGGGAGTTGTACTCCAAAACATCTGGAGAGCACAAGGTTGGTGAAGGCTGAGCTAATATAATATAATAATAAATAATAATAAACTTTATTTCTATCCCGCCCTTTTTCCAATAGGCTCAGAGCGGCTTACAACTAAAAACAACACCATTAAAACATACAGAGTATATTATTAAAAAAGAATTAAACTATGAGAAAAATTAAAACCATAAAATATAGGTTAAAAACAGCGGACAATTTAAAATAATAAAATCATATAATGTAATCACCAAACCTATGACACTTAATCCTGGTCGTTCTCTATCCCAAATGCCCGTTGAAATAAAACAGTCTTTACTTGTCGCCGTAAAGACGGCAAGGAGGGAGCTGATCACACCTCACTCGGAAGGGAGTTCCACAGCCTAGGAGCGGCCACCGAAAAGGCCCTATCTCGTGTCCGCGTCATATGTGCTTGCGAAGGTGTGGGGAACACAAGAAGGGCCTCACCTGAAGATCTCAAATCCCGGACAGGTTCATGTAGGGAGATACGATCTGTCAAATAGTCTGGACCTGAGCCGTATAGGGCTTTGTAGGTCAAAACCAGCACTTTGAATGGTAGTGTTATAGTTTGCAGTGCAATCCTATGCATGCCTACTAAAAATAGTGTTGTAGGATTGGGGGGTTGGTATGGATGATGTTTTTGGGTCTCCTTTTCAGCCTGTGATTTTGAATCTGTAGAGATGGAGTTGTGGCAGCGAAACCTGCTATACTGGTGGGTCAGTTTCTTTGTTGAGGCAATGGTCTGCCAGGTACCCAATCTACATGTTTAGAAACTTGACCAAGAGAAGATGTGTTGCCATAGGAACAGGTAGATCTCCCCTCCTATCCTGGGGCCAGGAAGTAGTCTCTCTGTGTTAGTGAATCTGATGTGGGACTAGGAGC
The DNA here is from genome assembly GCF_030035675.1 of Rhineura floridana. NCBI lineage: Eukaryota > Metazoa > Chordata > Lepidosauria > Squamata > Rhineuridae > Rhineura > Rhineura floridana. The sequence continues at coordinate 40,501,438 of NC_084482.1, forward strand.
TGGAAAGATACAGAGAAGCTTGCCTTGCTTTTGGTGCTGAATCCAAAGCTATCACTTTGGAAAGCCTCCCCTAGTAGCCTAATGGGGAAGCAAGATCTGTTGGGTGTTAATGTTGTGAACTTTTTCATCTTATGCTCAGGTTGTACATATGTGTAAATAAACCATATAAAGACACCACAGTCTCCACTGGCCTTCATTTTAAGGAAACCGAACCCTGGATAAGCATAGGAACCCCTGGAAGTCTTGCACCTCTCAGAGATAGGGGTGCCCGCAACTATAAGTTCTAATGAATTTAATAGAACTTACTCCCAGCCAGGTATGTTTGCACTTACCTGGTTGTGAGTAAACCCTACTACATTCAATAGGACTTACTTCTGAGTAGACATGGTTAGGATTGCACTGTTAATTCCCTTCCAACCTCCCCCCCCCTTCATGCTGACATGTTTGGCCAAGAAGGCTGATCTGACTTTTGCCACTAGGGGCCACACTGAACAAAAACCCCAAGGGCCTGGGCTCCCTTTTTGTAGCAGGTTGGGAGGACTTTTTCTTCCTATTGCTGACTTGATGTGCATGTATAAGAACTTTAACACGCATGGTATCACAAACATGAATCTACCATATGAGCAGTGTTAAGTGCTGATGAAAAGAGCCAAAAAAGGCCAAGAAGGAGGCCTCAGTGAGTGAAGGGATCAGTGAGTCTAGGGGCCAGGGAGCCCCTTTTTGCAATGAGGGGCAGGGCTTACTCACTGAAAGAGAGAAGATGTGGGGTTGGGGGGGGTAATAGGAGGAAGCAGCTGGCTACAACATCTATGGGAATTTTGCTTACAATTCAGCAGCCCCGGGATCAGGTATAAGAGGAGAGGTTGCTGGGCTTTCCTTCAAAAAGGAAGAGTGCAAGTTTTATATTCTGCTTAAGATGTCCAGAGTACACTGAAGCCTGGCCTGGGTACACTTCTTCATCGTTGCACAGAACACTGCCACAAAGGGTTAAAGCTCTTCTTTCTTTCCAAATACTAAATAAGGGAAATTGTTAAACTCAGCAAACCTTCCAGAGGCTTAGAGGGGAATCTGGGGAAAGAAAGAAAAAAAGCTCCCTTATCGATCTAGCAAAGTGAGGCCTCAAGTCTGCAAAGAAGCACACCGTCCTTCCTTTTCTGTTCCTGGGTGTTTATGGGACTGGGATTTGGTTTCTGGCCTGAGACTGATCCTGTATCTTTAGGAGAAGAGAAAGTCAGCCAAGTGTAGGTGTTCTTGCAACCCTGTAATGGGAAAAACCACAAGGTGGAATTCTCCCTTCCCCTGCTCAACTTTTAAAGATACAGAATACCTCTTGGAGGCTGGGCCTGGCAACCAAGAGGTCTTCTGTATCTTTAAAAGTGGTGCAGGGGGAAGGAAGAATTCCACCTTGTGGTTTTTCTCATTACAGGGTTGCAAGAACACCTGCACTTGGCTGACTTTCTCTTCTCCTAAAGATACAGGATCAGTCTCAGGCCAGGAACCTGGCAACCCTAATGTGCACATATGCTGCCTTTTATATGTGTTTTGGTCCCATTGCAATATTTACTTGCATCTCTATTTATTGTGTGTGGTGCAAGTGTGTAGAAATGGAAGGAATGGTGTGTTCATATGCAAATTTTCTATTTCAAGTGTTTAGGTTCTGTTTGTGGTCCTTTTTCTGTTTTTGGGTAAATTTGGTGCCATTTGTGGTTGCTGTCCATTTAAGAAAATGCTACATAGGCTCAACTGGTCTCATCTAGAAGTTGGGCATTTAGTGTTGCTGGTTCTATTCTGTGGAATACTCTTCCAGCGGAGATTCAGCAGGCATCCTTGCTTTTGACTTTCAAGTGCCTCTTGAAGATTTTTTTTATACCAACAGTCCTATGTAGATGTATAAAATGTCTCTTGAGAAGCCACTCATCTTTTAAAAAATATTATAGATCAACAACACAAATATAAAGATCAAACAAAATAATAAAATAAAAACACCTGTCTACATATAATTATGAAAGGTTAAGTAGATAAATGGATGTATTATGGGGTACAGGGAGATATTTTAAGGATAAAAGTAAAAGAACACTTTTTTATTGCTTGACCTGGTTGAATTGCTAACAACTGGTTTCTCCACTGTCTCCTAGGAGAGATATTTATGAGCTCCAAAACTGGGCATATTGGCAGGGTCGGCACCAGGCATGACTAGACCCTTGGGCACCAGTCTGCTCTGAGCCTGCCTGCATGCACCACCTACCTCTCCTGCTACGGTGAATGCTGTACGTGCTATGCGAGCATGCCTGCCATCAACTAAGATGGCTGCGGGGGCTTTCCTAAGGGGCTGATGCCCTTGTTGCCATCTTAGTTGATTGCAGGTATGTACACGCACTGTGCACACAGCATTCACCGCAACGGAAAAGGCACGTGGGGCATGTGGGTGGGTGTTGTTGGGCCTGTGCGGTTATATGGGGGTGCCTGGGAGCTCTGTCTCTGTGATCTGCGACAGGGTTGGGAGCCGACGCTGCCATGGATCGCTGAACAGGAGCACTACCCTCCCACCCTAAGGAGGGGCCTTGCAGGGGCTCTCAGCCAGGGTCTGACCTGGCCGCCCTCTGGCACTGGCCCTGCATATTGGGGTCAGTAGCCAGTCATTTTAATGATTCTTCTGTACTGCTTTTAAAAGTTTTTAATGTTGCTGTATATTAATGTTGTGAAGTTCTCCCAAAGTAGGACCGCAAGGGAGAAAGGGTAGAGTCTTTTTCTTTTTTAAATTTCTTTATTAATTTGAGTGCTTTCTTTCTGTTTGAAAAAAGAACTGGCTAGGTTGCCTCTCGTTATGGCTAGTATCATTTACTCGCTTCTGACAAAATAAAGCTTTATGCATTAACTGAACGGAAACACAGAGATGGCTGAAAAGAGATTCTAGCATATGGCACAAAATAGGCTAGGTAAAATATCTAACATATCCATGTACTTATGCATTGTTCTTGAATCAGCGGTGCATTTCCCCTTGTTTTAGGTCTAGAGATTTAAAAAGCATGATTTATGGCTTGCTATTGCTGCTCCCATCAGCCTTACAATTTTAAACACAGTTCCCAACTCCACCCATCTTACAGACAGACTAGTAGTACGTTACTTCTTTGTTTGCTTTTTGGTGGACATGGTTGTGTGGGTGGTACATGGCTTTCTGTCTCTTGGTGGGGATGTAGTATGATTGCCTCCATTTGGCAGTGCATGTGCCATGTTTCCTAGGAGGACTCAGGCTACTCCCCTCAATGATCATCCTCAGATAATGTCCATTGCCCTTTGAACAGACACTCCTATAACTTTCTAACTGAGATCTCGCAAAGCTTTGCAACTGAATATATCCAGGGGTTTCCTACCCTGAAGTCTGAGGTCATGGGGGGTGGTGAGAAGCTGGAACACTGATCTCTGGCTCCTCTCTCTCCAGCATCTGGTTTGCATTGTGTACGCCTGGCCCCTGGAGCCAAGGGCATCTGCCATAAAGCTAAAATTAGCACAGGATGTTGATCTAGTTAGCTGGATTTGGTAACTCCAAGCTCCTGGGCTGGCTCCAGAGATGAGTCAGTTCTCCTCCTCAACCCTGCTGCTCAGACCTCAGTGCACATTTGACCAGATTCAGGTTTTGTGCAGTGATGCTCTCTTGCGCCACTTTTCTTTGTCCTGGTTTGTGCACCAATCAGTTGCATGTGCCAGAGGAAAGTCTTGCTTGTTTCCCCTGTCCTAATTGTTTCACTTTCTCGGTTGGGGAAAGCAGCGCTTTCGGCATTTAGGGTCATGTAGCCAAATGAGCATCTTCCTGTCTCGGCTACGCCTGTTGGCACATACCTCACTAGCTATTGGCAAGGTTGTGGTGTTTATGCGGTGCAGGATTTTTGTAAGTCTCACACGGCTGAGCTGAAGGGAAATGGGGGGGAGAGACCATGCCTAGTCAATCACTTCAGTGTGGCTTGGTGCTGAGGCAAAAGCTGGATTAAAAAGCACATGCTGGCTGGGGGGATGGCCATTCCCTTGAACCCTGCAGGGCTGTGTCAAAGCTCAGGGTTTCCCCACAGCCTTAGTTATGACCCTCATAACTCAACTTGCCATTTTTGGCTTTGAAGAAAGGGAGCCAAAATGTCTCCCATGCTATCCTCTGGCTGCACTCCTTGCCAGCCTCACAGATGCCACAAACTACTCTTTATCTGTGCCTGTATTTATCCTCTTAACTAAGCTTGTTCCTGCATGACATGATTGGTAGGACATTACTGGTGACTGTGACAGTATAAGAAAGTGTAAAGAAGGGCCGTAACTCAGTGATAGAGCATCTGCTTTGTATGCTGAAGGTTATAGAATCATAGAGTTGGAAGGGGCCTATAAGGCCATCGAGTCCAACCCACTGCTCAATACAGGAATTCAAATTAAAGCATACTCAACAGCTGCCTGTCCAGCTGCCTCTTGAAGGCCTCCAGTGTTGGAGAGCCCACCACCGCCCTAGGTAATTGGTTCCTTTGTCTACCGCTCTAACAGTTAGGAAGTTTTTCCTGATGTTCAGTTGAAATCTAGCTTCCTGTAACTTGAGCCCATTATTCCATGTCCTGCATTCTGGGGTGATTGAGAAGAGATCCTAGTCTGTGTGGCAACCTTTCATGTACTTGAAGAGTGCTATCATATCTCCCCTCAGTCTTCTCTTCTCAAGCTAAACATGCCCAGTTCTTTCAGCCTTTCCTCGTAGGGCTTTATTTCTAGTTCCCTGATCATCCCTGTTGCCGTCCTCTGAACCTATTTCAGTTTGTCTGCATCCTTCTTAAAGTGTGGTGTCCAGAACTGGACACAGTACTCAAGATGAGGCCTCACCAGTGCTGAATAGAGGGGAACCAATACTTCACACAATTTGGAAACTATACTACTGTTAATGCAGCCTAATATAGCATTTACCTTTTTTGCAGCCACATCACACTGTTTGCTCATATTCAGCTTGTGATCAACAACAATCCCAAGATCCTTCTTGCATGTAGTATTGCTGAGCCAAGTATCCCCCGTATTATAACTGTGCATTTGGTTTCTTTTTCCTAGGTGTAGAACTTTGCACTTATCCCTGTTAAATTTCATTCTGTTGTTTTCAGCCCAATGCTGCAGCCTATCAAGATCCCTTTGAATTTTTTTCTGTCTTCCAAGGTATTAGCTATCCCTCCCAATTTTGTATCGGCTGCAAATTTTATAAACATTTCCTGCACCTCCTTATCCAAGTCATTCATAAAAATGTTGAAGAGCACTGGGCCCAGGACCGAGCTCTGGGATACCCTGCTCATTACCTCCCCCAGTTTGAGAAGGAACCATTAATAAGCACTCTTTGAGTACAATTCTGTCACCAACTGTGGATCCACCTGATAGTTGTTCCATCCAGTCCACATTTAGCTAGCTAATCAGAATATCATGGGTCACTTTGTCAAAAGCTTTGCTGAAGTCGAGATATATTATGTCCACAGCATTCCCACAGTCTACCGGGGAGGTTACCCAATCAAAAAATGAGATAAGATTAGTCTGGCAGGATTGGTTCTTGATAAATTCATGTTGGCTTCTAGTAATAACTGCATTGTTTTCAAGGTGAGTACAGATTGACCTCTTTATAATCTGCTCCAGAGTTTTCCCAGGGATCGATGTCAGGCCGACAACATTAGCCCTCCTCCAATCATCTGGCGCTTAACCCATCCTTCCACCACAAGAAGTTCAGTCCTTTGCATCCCCAGGTAGGGCTGGAAAAGACCCTGGTCTGAACCCCAGGAGAAATGCTGCCAGTCAGTATAGACAGTGTTGAGCTAGATGGACCAATGGTCCGACTCAGTGTAAGGCAGCTTCCTCTGTGTCACTAAAAGAGTCACCATGTCTCCAGCCTTAGCGTTGTTACTTTTATACAATGCACAGAATCTTTCCCCTTCCCTTCTCATTCCCGCACTACTACTTTTACCCTCTTATTTTTGAGCTTTTAATGTGAGCTGCCTGGATTCCCACTCTTCATTCTCACCATTTTGAAATGGTGGAGAAATAGCAAGTGCAGGTAGATGTAAACCACCAGATATTTGACAGGTCAGATTATCCCTACTGGCTCAAATGTTTATACCGTTATGAAAACCAATATATTTATTTGTAGGACTCTCCACTCCCTCTGGGCAAACATGTAAACTACTTTCCTACTCTCTACTCTCTCTTTTTTTAACCATTGGTACAAGCTTTCTCTTACACGTCTGCTCCAACCCACTGTACTGTTTAGCGTGACTGTTAATGGAGCTGAGATGTAGGGCTTAAGTAGCTAGGAATCTGATTTTACAGTTCCACATTGCAAAATCTGGGATGCTTAAACTGAGTCATTTTAAAATTACTGAGTATCATGCACTTTGTGTAAATTGCATTTGGGGGTTGCGTCCATCTGAAAAAAGACATCTGAGAGATGGCATGCATTAATGTGATTGTTGCTGAGCTGATTCCATAGAATGAATGTGGAAGCAGTAGCAGCAATTATAGGTATGTAATCAACTAGGGACATCTCTTGTGAAAGCTCCTTGACATGAATGAGAACTTGGGAACCATAGTAATGTTTGAGTATCCTTTATTAGGTAAACTCAGATTGCTGATACGTTGCAAGCTTTTGAACCCAAGGGGTGGTTCTTCTGGCAAAGAGCCTTTAATCAAATTTCTCCGTTTTTCTATAATGTTTTTCTATAAGAAGAAAATGCCGAACGTCTATGATTAATATCAGATAACCTGGAGTGGATCCAGTGCTAGGCCCTGTATTTAAAACACCTTGTTTCAAGTGGCAGGTGATCATCCCTGCTGGCCAAAGTTGGATGTACTAAGGAGGCAGGGGAAGATGGAAGGAGTTGTTAAAAAACAGTATCACTTCGGCTGAAGGACCCTGAATTAGCAACAGTCTGCTGCCAGGGATACCTGAAAGGTACCAAGCCCATCTTTAGGTTTTGATCTGCAGTTAGTGCAGTTTCATAACAGAGAAGGGTAGTTTAATTGTGTAATGGAAGAAGGAGTTGAAGCTGTGTGGCAGAAGTACAGTGAGGATCACTTTATCTTTTAATTTACAGGAGTGTGCAGCTGGAACTAAAACTGCCTCTACAGGAGAGGGAAAAAAACAGCAACAGGAAAAAAAGTACATTGAATTTGTCATCATTCCAAGGACCACGTTAATGATGTATAGTCTTGACAGACAAATTACTAACTTAAAATTCAAAAGTAGCAAATGCTGAGTTTTCATTTTCAAAACTGGAACTTAACACACACACACACACACACACACACACACACACACACACACACACACACACACACACACACACTCTTAAGAAGAAACACAAGGTGAGGAAGAAGCCTGTTGAGAATGAAAGAATTGGAAAAGCAAATCTATAATTTTAGCTTATTTCACTAAAAGATGTACCAGGGAGGGAAGGAATCCTTCTCTGTTATGCTAGGTACTGCTTCACAGACCATATTGAGTTGTTACACTCCTTCTGATAGAACAGGTACATAATTTGGGAGTGCTTCAGGCCGTTAGAGCCCCATGTAACCTCAGTGACAAGGAGCAGTGGTTGATATGACAGCTATGCCCTTTCGTGGACAGGGATACCTTGGCCACTGTGGCTCAAGCATTGGTAATCTCATGCTGAGATTACTGTAATGCGTGTATTTGTGGCTGCCCTCGTGCTTGGCCTAGAAGATGCAGCTAGGTGCAGAATTCAGCAGCTAGGATGCTGAGTGGGGCACCCAGTTATGCATGTGCGTCACCTGTGCTGAAAGAGCTGCACTGACTGCCAGTTGGCTACCAGGCTATGTTCAAGGTCTTGTTGTTGACATATATAAAACCCTAAACAACTTAGGACCAAGATATATGGCGGACTGCCTTCCCCTGTATAGTCCTAGTCAATCCCTACAGGTCTCAAGAGGCGGACCTGCTGGGTGTATTCTGATTAGTAGATGGTCACTGCAGAAGCAGGCCTTCTGTGTTGTGGCACCTACCCTCTGGAATATCCTTCCTCTGGAAATCTGGGAGGTACCAGCTCCCATAGAGGCAACAGAAAACATAGGTTTAGAAAGGCTTTCCCTTAACCATGAGGGAATTTTTAGATTGTACCATTCAGCTTCTGTTTTATATTTTTTTCTTGATAATTTATTGAGTTATTACTGGAAAAAAATAATTACTTTACTTGAATATAATATTTTTGATGTGTATGTTACTTTGTAACCTGCTTGGGGATTGCTTGTATTATGTTGTATATAAGCTATATAAATATTATTATTAGTATTAGTATTATTAGGGGCATTAAGTTATACTAAATGGCTTAATCTGCATTTTTCTTAATTGCACGTAAGGTTTCAGTTGCCTAAAAGGAGCGCACATTTAAAGGCCTATACCTGAGCCAATCCCTCAAGGTGCCTCCAAACTATTTTTTAAGTGTGTGTGTGTTTTCTGCAACATGTCATTGATGAAATAGTAATGCATTAGAAGTGGATTTATACTGGACAGTCCACATATCATTCACTTTACTAGCTGTTCTGCGATGCTTCCCCATTGTTGTTGTCTGGAGGAGCACTCTTGCACTATAGCACAACAAAATTGGGACAAAAAGTAAATGTGAGCATTTGTGGTATAAAAAGCTATAGAATTTCAGCAGGAAGTTACAAGACATGCACTTACTGGAAACAACGTAGTATGCCCTCTTGCAAAAAAAAAACCTTTGGAGGCTCAAACAGTGTTGAAAGTGAAATCACATATAGCCGTCCCATTATCATTGTGAGCTCAAATGGTCATGAATGCACAATAAAAAGGATGTCTGTAGGGGTCCTCACTGTTTCTTTGGATTAGGGGCAGCCCAAGATATTTTGGCACCTGAGTCAAGGAATCCAAATGCAGCCCATCTGTGGTGGTAAAAATATAATAATAAACAAATTCACTGACTATTTCATACCAAGTTTAATGGAACCCCAAAATCTTCTAACTGAATCAGGCCACCTGACCCTGCCTAATGGAAGGGGCAGCTGCATCATACTGTTCTATAGTTTTCCACTCTATTCCGGACATGTTTTGCCACTCTAACATGTCCTGTGAACTGGAGAACCCAACCCCTCATGCTTATTGATTCTGTTTGTGTTGCAGTTGCAATAAGGGGGACTAGAATTTGGTCATAATGTTTTATTTGGCCATTAGGATCCCCTCCTAAGGCCTATATCAGTGCTCTCCAACCTGGTACCCTCCAGGTCATTGCTATTGGACTACAACTCTCATCATCCCTGACATTTGGCATGCTAACTGGGGCTGATGAGAAATTGGGAGTCCAACCGCATCTGGAGGGCACCAGGTTGGGGAAGGCTGGCCTACATACACCACAGCCAGTTCCCAAAGCTAGGTGCTTTTTTCTGTACCAGCTCTCCCTCTCTCTCTCTGTGTGTGTGTGTGTGTGTGTGTGTGTGTGTGAGAGAGAGAGAGAGAGAGAGAGAATTCATTCCCAGGCTGGTTAATCTGCTGGCTGTATGGAAGAGAGCACCACACTCAGGGAACGGAGTGTTTGCGGGCTTCTTTATTGGCTGCTGAAGTGGCTTCATAGCTTAGCACTCATGGAAACTGAAGGAGATTCCACGCCCTAAGAGAGAAAAATTTTTGAATTGATTGTCTCAGGTGGATCCTCCTGACCTTAAAAAGTATGAAACTCTGGCTGAGGCCCTAGATGACTAACTCTGCTCCCAGAATGCACTAGGGTACCCTGTGTATGGCAGTATTGTTTAAGCGGGAACCATGTTCTTTTTTCCAGCAGCAAAACTGCTGTTATTTAGTGGCTACAATAACCTTGGCAGATGTTGTTGGGGTTGCCAGGGAAACATTTTCTTTGTCGTAGCCCATGAGCTACCACATGAAATTTATTGTTTTATTTCGTTTTAGGTCCTGACAAGCAGGTTGCAATGGGGAAGGACCGGAATGTAGCCTAAAAAGGAGGAGGTGACCCTGAAAAGCCTGAAACTGGGACAAGGAGGCTGAGCCAGCCCAATCTCTTGTGTCTCCCACAAGCACTGGGCCTCTAAAACTTACAGCACCCTTCCTAGCCTACCGCAAGGAATCTGACATTCCTTGCTAAAAAAAAATCTTTCTGCAACCACAAACCCTGAGTACTAGAAGAACAAAACCATGCATATATATTCTTTACTTACCTGGCAGAACTTACGTACACAATTGTATAATTTTATGGTTTAAAAAAATATTTTTATGTTCTGTTTTATTTTCCTTTTTGTCAGACTGAAAAGAATTATCAGAACACTGTCGGACGCCCAGGAATAGTTAAGAGCTGGGGAGAAGCAACTGGGTGGGATGGGCGGGGGGAGGAATCCTGTGGGTCTGTCAGTCATACTCTGCGTCTTTGTTCCTGCTCTCTTTCCTCCAGCCTTTCAAAGGGTGCCCAGCACTGCTGCAATCGCTCTTTGTACATGTTGGTGTCGCTGTTGCAGGTCCCTACTGGATACTGCCTAGGCTGGTGCTTCCCAAACTTTTTTCTCCACAGGCCACTTGAAAATTGCTGATGGTTTTAGCAGACCATTTAATGATTTTTCTGCCTGTTGCAACTAGGTGCTGTATGATTTTTAATTGTATTTTTATTATTTCTTGTATTTTATTGTATTACAATTTTGCATTCCATAGAATTCAAATTGTCAAACAATAAAATACAATTGAAAAAGTAAAAGAGGCAGTAAAATATGATTAAAAATCAATATGAATATTTAATACAGACAACCATCCAAATGAAGCTCACGGACCACAGTTTGGGAACTTCTGGCCTAGGCTATGACAAATAACACACTGCGGCCCTCCCATGCACATAAATACCCAAAGCACTTTTTAAAGTGGAGCTGCCTTTAGAGGCTTTCTGTCCTGCTTCAGGTGGCACACACAGCAGCTACAAGGGTAACGGACAGCCCCAGAATCAAAGTCTTACAGTAGTCTGAAGTTGAAATAGAGGAGCAACTCCAGGAGCAAGATCAAGTAGTAGTCTAAAGTCTAAACACAGGGGCAACATGAGAAGCAAGGTTCAAGAGCAATCTGAGGTTCCCACACAGGGTGTCCAGTAACCAGTTATGGGACTGGGATGGGCGAGTCAGGGACCTGGCACTAAGCTATTCTAGTGCTCTGGGCCTGCTACTGAAGGCTTTTAAACCTGAGCCTTCAGAGCCCCACTCAGAAGATGTAATGTCAATGTTGCTTGCAGGTTAGGTCTACTCATGTCCTGAGGAGTGGCTTTTTTTACAAGTATTCCTTTATTTCTTCTTCAGGTGGGCACTTTGGCAGCTGACTGAGCCCACACTTTTATGTGTCTGTACTCTGTTGGGCTTGGTGGCAGCTCAATGTCTGCCAGTGATTCTGAGAAGGGGCTCCCTGTGTCATAATGATGGGAAGGTCGGGTTGCCTCCCATGGACTGAAATTCTTGGCTCACCCATCTCCAATGTGGTAGTGCCATGGTAGAAGTAAGGGGGAAGTGGTTTCTGTTGTCTTATAGCAGGAGTGAGGAACCTCAGGTCCAGGAATGCATGTGGCCCTCCAGACTTCCCTATCTGGCCCTTGGAGCTCTCCTTAGGCCAGATGTGCCTGGCCAGACTGTGTCCATGAGCTCTCATAATGGCTCTTGCTTGCCTGGATGGGGGATAGAGAGGGGTGTGTGAGGAAGGTTCCCCACCCCTGTACTATAGAAACGACTGTTCTATTCACATGACTTTAGTGGCCATTTCTTGAAGCAAGACAACATTACAACCTGTTTTACTTCTCTGCAATATGCATATAATTTCCTAAAAACCAGAGACAGGTTCATGGGGTGAGGGCTTGCCTTCTCAGCAACTGGATTGCGGGGGGGAGGGAAGCGGCCTAAGTTGCTTGCAGTTTGTTGGGCTCTGGGGCCTGGGCTGATTTGGCTTTGATCTGGACTTTCTGTGCTGGCTGCTGAAGTCTATCTAAGCAGATGTCTTTCTTTTTTTTACATAAATACCACATCTCTTCAGTGCTTTTTCCTGTGAAAGAAATTTGGCTTGCAAAGACTTCCTTCAAAGCCCAGTGTATTTGAACCTGGGGGGGTGCAAGAGTCTGGAGGGCTGAGTGAACCAGCAGCACTAGGGTTAACACTGGCTCAGCATGGGATGGGATTCTTGTCACTTTAATAGTTGGATGCATGGGAGAAGCTGCCTGTACTGGCATGCATCTCTCCTCCTCCCCCCCCCCCGCTGATGAATATCATGACAGCTAGGAGCAGGAGGCGGGTTCCAATGCTGAAAAGTCTGCAAGTATCACACAGGGATCAGAGAGGGAACTGGAAAACAGATGGGAGGGGTTCAGATTGACAGGAGGGCAAGTGGGGATTTGCGTGGGCCTTTAAAATGTCTATTAAGAGATGGAGTGGGCCCTTCCTGTCCTAGTCTCTCAACAGTGCTGATTGCAATTAGCCCTATTACCACTAATGGGTCCCTGAGTACAGGGCTTTTTGCTCCACACCCAGTAGAGAGAACAGAGCACTTGGTGCAGCTCTTGAGCTTTGCAAAGCAAGGCAGAGGGATCCGTCTGAGCATGAATTAATTATACTTATGGGAGGTTCCTGCCTGCAGGGTGGTAAATAGCAGACGGACCAAGTACGGGAATAGAATGGAAAAATCTGACGCCAGAAGGTGTTGGCTCTAGTTTCAACCAAGGGGAGGGACTTGGATTGTGAGGAGGGGAAACTGAGGCATCGGAAAGAGCGTTAATGCAACAAGTTAGCAAATGTATGCATTTGCAACTTGCACTGCTCACTTGAAGCCAGGTGTGGGGAATCTGTGGTCCTCAAGGTGTTGATTGACTCCAACTTCCATCAGCCCCAAGCTGGCATGGCCAGTGGTCGGAGATGAAGGGAGTTGTCCAACAACATCTGGAGGGCCACAGGTTGCCCACTCCTGCTGCAGATCCTGCATCCTATTGTCCCTCTTGTGGATAAGTACTGGTACCAGAAATCTTGGCTTTCATATTCTTGAGGAATATTTATAGAAGGGCTATAGCTCAGTGGAAGAACACGTGATCCGTCCCAGGTTCAGTCCTTGGCATCTTCAGGTGGGACTCCTGTCTGAAACCCTGGAGAGGCACTGCCGATCAGTGGAGACAATGGTGGACTAGATAGATCAATGGTCTGACTCTGTATAAAACACCTTGATTTGTTGATCCATCACTCACTGGACTGCCACCTGCTCTTAATGGCTTGGTACAGAAGCTAAGATTCTCCATTGCTTGTTCTACTCTTTGAGTGACCATCAGACACCAAAAAAAGTGGTGATGTTATTCTGGCTGGACTTATTCGGAGACACTATGCTAAGATAGGGAAGACTTCTACTGCTATGAATTGTTGTTATACCTAGCATGTTAAACTGTTCATAACTCTTTACATATATTATCTCAGCAATACTTGAAACAATCCTGTCCGTTAGGTCAGTATTATTACCTCTGTATTGCAGGCCAGAGGCTGAAAGAAAGTCCAGGTATTGAGTGAGTTCATGGCAGAGGCAAGATTTGGAGCAGGGGGATTCCTAGTTCACAGCCTGAGCTATGTGCCACTGTACTGCACTAGAAAGTCTAGGAATTGGTACTTGGAATAAATATTTCCAGGATGCCTTCTGCACAACCCACACTCACTGTACCTTACTGTAACTAAGCCTAAGTATGTATAACTGAAATAATTGTATATTCTTCCTGTGTTTACACTGCTTCCATTTCCCTCCCTTGTGTTGATATATCTATTGTAAGCCCCTTGGGGCAGGGCCCTGCTCTCTCGTACTTTGTAAAATGCCATGTACATGGATGGTGTCATGTTGTTGTTTACAAACTAGCTGTGCTGAAGTTATTCACTTAAGTTACATACGTAATGTGGCTTGCACAATTCTGGAATACCTCAGTCGACTGGCTGCTCCAGCTACTCCTCCCTCTTTCTTCCAAACATATAGCAGAAGTTGCCTGTATACTTAACGGTACAGAAATAATACAGAAAATGTTATATCTTTTTTTCTTTATAAAATCGCTTAATTGTGCACACCTAGTTGAGTATTTTGTATGATTCTGCTCTGCCATTCTCATAAAGTATGTGGCAGAATTGGAAAGAACTTTAAAAGGACTTGTTTGTCTCATAAAAGAGAGGTTGGAAAAGGGCTACCATAATGGGAAAGCATAAAATCATGCAAAGCTTAGGCAAAACCTGTTGTTAAAGCTTTTAAATTATCTCAGGAGTCTCCATTAAAGCTAAACAAAAAGCAGGGTTTTTTGGTGCACATATTGATCTGTGGAACTCACTGTCATGGGATTTGGTGAAGGCCCAGAGTACAAATGGGCTTAAAAACAACAACAAGAGGACTCTAAACATATTTAATGGTAGATAAAGGTATCTGTTAGTGTGGTCAGAGAGAGAGTGAGCAGCTGCCTGCTCAGAACTTCACTAAACATCAAGATGCTGGAAGCTGCAAGTGATGAACTGGAATATAATTAGCGTCTTATTGAGTATCTCCTCTGAAGTGTCCCAAATTGACTACTGTTGGTGACAAGCTGCTGGGCTAGATAGATTGTTAAATCTAACCCAATAAGGCTCGCTCTTAATTGATACCTTTCCAGAGTTGCTTTCAGTTTCCAAAACTCCCCTTGTTGAAGTGAGCGGTTGAAGAGTCCCAGCCTTGCTGGTTCCCTGCAGGTTCCCACCCTTGCACTAACTGCCAGGATTGCTTCTCTCTAAAATGTGTGGCGCTTCCGGCAATAACGCACAAAACCTCGGCACAGTGACTCTTCTCCATTAAATATTAATGGGGCTGGGGCTGGCACCATCTGCGGCAAAAGGGTATAAATTTGCCACACTGCTTTTCCTTCTGCCTTCTAGTGGGATGGTCTTGCCACCAGCCTGTCACCTAGCCTGTGGGCAGATCTAGCAGAGTCCACCCTTGCCCCGAGTGGGTCTGTAGCAATGGGCTTGCTCTGGGGTAAGAGGTGCAGCAAGTGCTCTGCCGGCTGCTCACCTCCTTATGCAGGTAATGGGGGACTGTCCCTTTAAGAGGCTGAATTGTGTGAGCATGTCAGGATGAAAAAGGGCTGCTGTGCAAGGTGTTTACCCACTTTGGCGATGCTGCCGTCCCACCTCTGCTGCCACCCTCCTCCGTTTCTGTGCTCCAGCCAGGATCCCCAACTGGATCATCAGGAGCAAAAAGTGCTCTGGTGGCTGTGCTCCTCCAGGGGTTAAATCTGCCAGCGGTACTTCTCCCTGTCTCTGAGGCTGTGCAGCTGGAGTCGCGCCTGTTCTGTGGCTATATGTGCTGTGGCGAAATTCCCAGTCACCGCTCTGGAAACCAATTGTGCCAGTGAAGAATGTGCCGGCTCAGCTAATCAGTCAGGAGAGTGTGAGAAGAAGACGACTAGGGAGAGAGAGAAACGCAGGCTCTCCTCTCTCTGTCCCTTCCACCTTCATCCTTTTACTGCCAAGGAGATCTCCTTGACTCTTCCACTCTTCTTTGCAGGCATAAAGAGCGAGGACATCAGCATCAGCATGTCGGACAGCAAGGAGTGGGCCACGCTTAGCCCAGAGGAATTCACCCAGCTGCAGAAGTACATGGACTGTGAGTTGTTTTCTTTCTCCCCACCAGCCCCCCCAATCAACCTCATATCTCTGGGCTCGTCCCATCGCCTCCTCATAGGGACCAAGGGACTGGCGATCCCTGGAGGAATGACCCATTATGGCAGGAAAGGTTGAAAGGGACTCCCTATCCAAAAAAATAAAAATAAAAATCAGGGGGCCACTGAGGGATATTGCTACACCAGCATTTGCGTTCACTTGAATTGAGCTGGGTGGGAGACGGGAAACCAGCCTTCCCTGTGCGAGTCTGGGTGAGGCTCAGAAGGTAATGGAGAGGTCCCTGGGCTCAGTGTCCATCTGGCTGTCTCCACCCCTATAGGTCATGTCAGAGTCAGCAATCATGAGTGGGCATCCACAGAAAAATATGGGGGAAGGGACAGTGTGGTCTGGGAGGGGAGGGCTTGCAGCAGGGGAGGGAGGGAAGTACCTTGGGTTCTGCTGGGTTTGAAAAAAGCAAGGTAGTTCTAGATCTGTGCTCTCCCTGGACTGAAATTCTTGGCCTACACATCCCAAACAGTGCTGGACAAACATGAAAGTTGAATGCCAAGTCTCGTAACACCCTGGGGTTCAGAACAGTTGGAATCCAACAGTTACATTATTTGAGCTGGTTTTCCTGCCTTGCTGCAGTGCACTGTCACCCCCATTCCTTTTGGGTGTAAGACAGAGCTCTGGAGTTCTAATTCCCAGCATGACCCTAGCTTTCTTCCCACTACAACCCCCCCTCCCCCCCCCGGACATGGTACTTACCATGTTTCCTTGACTGCATAATTTCCTTTGTCAAGTCTGTTTTCTTTGCCCTACAGACAGGAGCAAGAAAGTGCAGGACGTGCTGCAGGAATTTTATGGAGAGGGTAGATTGTCTGAGCACCTGCAAGGAGATGTGAGTACTCACCCTCCCTCCTCTGGTCTATCTCTTGCCTTGCTAAGGTGGTACTTTTTGGTTATTTTTTTGTGGGGGTGGGGCAGGGACCACTTATTCCAGGAAGTGAATTTACCCCAAATGTTTACGTAGGCAAAGTGACCTTGCAAAGCAATAAGCCTTCCTTCCAACCCCTCCGGTCCCAGGCTCCTCCTCTCCCAAGCACACCCTTCCATCTCTCTTGCCTCTCTCCCCTAATGGAATCCTAGAATTCTCTTGTTGGTGGGGGGCCCTGTAGCCCTTTTAGTTCAACTCCCTGCTCAAAGCAAGATATGTAGAGTAGAGCATCCCCAAAAGATGACTGTTCAGCCTCTGTTTGAAGACCTCCAGCCTGGGAGATCCTCCAGGTAATTGGTTCCATTGTCTCTCTGCTCTTACTGTTAAAATGTTTCTCCTAATGTTCAATTGAAATCTACCCTCTTGTAATTTAAGCCCATTAGATCTCATCCTGCCTTTTGGACGTAGCAGAGAACAAGTCTTTGCCTTTTTGTTTGTAACAGCTGTTTAGGTATTTGAAGAGTGCTATCGTGCCCTCCTTTAGCGAGTTCTTTTAACCTTTCCTCCTCATAGGACTTGTTTGCCATACAGCTGACCACCTTCGTTACCTTCCTCTGAACTTGTTCCAGTTTGTCTAAATTCTTCTTAGTACAGAATTGGACACAATACTCCAGGTGAAAAAAGTGGAACTATTAGTCTTGTGACTTGGAAACAATGGTTCTATGAGCACAGCGTAAAATCATATTAGCCTTTTTTTGCAGCTGCATCACAGTGCTGACTCATGTTCAGCTTTTGACTGACTGCAATCCCAAGATCCTTTCTACATGTACTGCTATTGAACCAGGCATCCCATTCTATACCTGTACATTTTAGTTATTTCCTAAATGCAGATCTTTGCATTTGTCTCTGTTGAATTTCATTATCTTTGTTTGTTTTCTGGGGGAGGGGGGGGCGGAGGTGTTAAATTATTTGGCATTTAATAATTTTTATTCATTTTTCATTTTGTTAATTTCAACCCAGTTTTCTCTCATCCCAAGGTCACTTTGAATTTTATTCCTATCTTCTGAGATGTTTGCTGTCCCTCTCAGTTTTTCATCATCCTCGTACTTGATTCTCCTTCCATTATCTAAGTCATTGTTAAAAATGATGAAAGGTACCAGGCTAGGAGTCTTGTGGCACCTCACTCAAAACTTCCCTCAAGTTTCCCTTGAGTTCAGATAATTGGTCAGTTGCCTGCTTTGGATGGGGTTGTACTTCCTCTGAAACAGCAGGTTCATATTCTGGGGGTGTTCCTGGATCCATCTTTTTTGCTATAGGCCCAGATGTCATCTGTGGCTAGGAGTGCCTTTTATCAGGTTTGGCTGGTAAGACAGCTGTGGCCTTTTCTGGACCGGGATAGCCTGACCTCTGTTGTCCATGCACTGGCAACCTCCAGGTTGTATTACTGTAATGCACTCTATGTGGGGCTGCCCTTGAGGTTGGTCTAGAAGCTGCAGCTGGTGCAAAATGTGGTGGCGCGACTGCTCACTGGGGCAGGGTATCGCTAACATGTCACCCTGCTTCTGAAAGAATTGCACTGGCTGTCCATTAACTATAGGGCTAAGTTCAAGGTATACTGAGCCCTATACAGCTTGGGACCAGGATACCTGAAAGACCGTCTTACCCCTTATATACCCAGTTGATGACTGTGCTGTGCAGGTGAGGGCCTCCTGCAGATACCATCTTGTCAGGAGGTCCGTTCCGCACAACATAGGAAGCAGACCTTTAGTGTAGTGGAACCTACCCTTTGGTATTCCTTCCCTTTAAATATTAGACAGGCGCCATCTCTATTATCTTTTTGGTGCCTACTGATGACCTTCCTCTTTCAACAAGCCTTTTAAGTAGAGACCTTGTTCCAGTCTGCATTTGTGTTGGATTTGCTTTTTAATAGGTTTTAAAAGCTGTCTTTTAAGATGTTTTTAAAGATACTTTATTGTAATATGTTTTAAAGTCTGTTTTTATGATGTTTTAGAATTTTTAGTGTTTTTGTTTGCTGCCCTGGGCTCCTACTGGGAGGGGGGGATATAAGTGTAATTAATTAATTAATACGTTTGATGAGGAACAGTTAACTGTGAATCCACCTGGTGGTATTATCACCTAGCCCACATCTAACCAGTTTGCTAACCAGAATATAATGGGGAAGTTCATCAACTGCTTTGCTGAAATCAAAATAAAGTACATTCCTGGTATTCACTGAGCCAGTAACCTGCTAAGTCTCCACTTCCGTCTCCCTTCTTATACTCATTCCTGACAATCCAAAGCTCCCCTGTAGTTTATCCTGAACCTGCTGTATGCACACCAAGTGTTCCTTCCTGCTTAACCACGGTTTCTTACCCTACCTATCTGACCCCTTCCTGTGTGCACTAATCCAGTAGCCACCGTGCAATGGGAAGGATATTACGTGTTCACTCTTATTAAAATGTGGACAGAAAGAGGTAGTTTCTCCATTCTCCATCACCTTGCAATACAACTAACATTGGAATTTCTCAAATCCTTGCTCTGTGAATACCCAACAGGATGCGTTTAGTCACGTTCTTTTCTTTTGCTTGACTCACTTTGTTCTTCTGCTGATGTCCTTCCCAGACAATAGACTTCGAGGGCTTCAAGCTCTTCCTGAAAACCTACTTGGAAACCGAGGAGATCTCGGATGAACTTTGCTGCCACCTCTTCATGTCTTTCCAGACCACAGCAGGGCAAGCCACAGCAGAGCCAGGCATGCAATCAGGTAAGGAGACTTCCACTGGAAACGCTACTGTATTGTCTTGCCTTTATCCTGTGAGGGATTGGGGGGGGGGAATTTGTACATCCTCTGATAGTTTTTTTTAAAAAAACCCAAATGCTTCGAAACTAGGGGAGAGCGCTGTGCTTAAGCGTTTTTTTGTGTGTGTACGCACCATACATTTGAAGCACATCCCCCCCCCAAGAATTGTGGGAACCATAGTATGTTAAGGGTGCTGGGAATTGTAGCTCTCTTAGGTGTGAACTATAGTCTCAGGATTCTTTTTTGGGGGGAAATGTGCTTTAAATGTATAGTATGTACGCAGCTGTGTGAAGTGTTGGGCTTGGCAACTGTTTTATTAATTGCGCACTTGCCTTTTAGGATAGACATCCTTGCAAGGTGGCTTACAGAAATTATAAAATGTATGAAAACAACAATTGAATCCCTTAGAATGAGCCACGAGAGAACAGTAAAACAATGAGATACAGCTGGTGATGACAATTCATAAAGTGTAGCTTGAAATAAAAAAAAATTCTCAAGAGACTTTTTTTATGCAGTGCATAAATGTGAATGCAGGGGGAATATCTAGCAGCCTCTAAGATGAAAGATTATTGATGGATCTTAACCCCCAAACCTCTCTGTCTTCCAGCCAGTGGTTTTGTTTGCGTCAATGATGTCTCTTGTTACTTCTCCCTGCTGGAAGGTGGAAGGCCGGAAGACAAGCTGGAGTGTGAGTACCAGAAATGATCAAGAGAGAAAGAGGCAGCTTGAAGGCCTCAGCTCAGATCCTGATTTTTGGGAGGGTGGGATGAGATGAACTAATTCTGATGGAAACCTGTCCCTGGCAGTTCTCCCAGGACAGACATGCCCTCATCTCATCATCTTGCTGCCATTAGGACATCCCTGGCATGACACAACTGATCCATTCACACTCATGCATGCGTGTGCACATGCGCATGCATGCACACACACTCAATTTCATGGGGCATCCTCAAAATGTATGTATACTTACTTTAGCATAGAATCATAGAATTTTAATTAATTTTAACCCACTATTCAATGCAAGATATTCAAAAGTGATAGTCCTCTCTGACATCCTTGGATAGTCACATTAATCCAGTCTCTCCAGTCGTATGACACAAGAGATCTACATCCCTCATTCTGTTGGAGCTCTTTTTAGTCTGTAACTCTACCTTTTATTTTTTATTTTGGAATATTTCTATGCTGTTTTTCTGGGCAGTGCCCACCCAGAGCAGCTTACAACAAAAAAAGAAAATTACCATTTTATATATATATAAAAAAGTCAACATTGCAAAGGATAAAATCCATCCAACCTCCATAAGCCAATCATTTGCAAGGAGTCTTTCCTTTTACTGTGCTCTGGAATCCCTGCCTATTGACATTAGGCACCTTCACTATACTGTTTTAAACACCTGCTTAACGTTTCTGTTTCAGCAGGCCTATCCAGGCACATAATTCAGTTACATCTGTTTTTAAATTTGTTTAATACCTTAGTGTCTGTATTGTTTTTAAATGTTTTAAGATCCTTTTGATTGCTTTTAAAATGCTTTTTTATTTTATTTTTAATTGTACTATTTTATTACAGATGTGTTTGCTGCTCTGGGCTCCTTTGGGAGGAGGGGTGGGATATATATTGAATAAAGAAACATATTTGTGGAAGGGGCCATTTTAAATCTCTTTGAAGTGGTACAGGGCAGGGGAAAAGAAATTTATACCCTCCAATTTATACTCTCTATACCCCCCAACCTGTGGGGAAGACTGCTTTAGCGATGTGTTTTGCTTCTGTAAGATAAGGCTAGGTGAAGGGACCAGAGGAAACGTGGCCTTCAGGGAGGGTGCCTGTACCAGAAGGGTGATGACAGAGCTGCAGGTCCTTGTCAATTTCTGATCCAGAAGCTTCCATTTTTTATCTCCTTTCTCCTCCCACAGTTACCTTCAAGCTCTATGACAAAGATGGGAATGGCCTGCTCGACAGTTCAGTGAGTAGCATGAGACCTTCATAAGCTACCGTGGGCTGTTGGCATTGGATCTCATCTTCCCATTCCTTTCCTCTTCCTCTATTCAAGCAGTACCTGCTCAGTCCATTGCCCCCCCCCACGATTACTCACCTCCACCCCACAAAAATTTTGAAATCTGAGCTTTTTATACCTAGATTGGCCCAAGGTCTTTTTAGTGGCACACACATGCACTAATTGCCATGAGCCAACCTACTTCTACAGGAAAGTTCTCTTGCACAAGCTTTGTTTCAGTGGGGCTTGCACAAGAGAACTTCCTGGTACATTGTGCCCTGCAGTTCTGTCTCCCACTGTCCTGCCCTTGGTGGTACCCAAAATCTGCAGCCTTCCTTTCCTCTTTTGTGGGTGCTTTACCTGTTTCCTCATAGCTATCTCTGTTTTGTGCTCATACAGACACACTCCCAGGATGCCTTTTTCTTGTTACCTCGGCACAGAAAGATTGCTCTTTGCTTTTCAGCATCCCACCTTTTCTGCTTTCTGTGGCAGACCTCCACGTTACCATCAAGTTTGCCACCTAGAAGGGTTCCATCTGGGCTATGATTCCAGCCCTTTTTGCTCCTGCCATTTCACATATGCTGTATTTGGAAGAGGAAATTCATGAAGGAGGGAACAAATTCTTTTTATATTCCCTTTGCATTGTAGTGTGCCCAAATCCAACTAACGTCAGAGACAAGGGGTAGAAGCACTCACTGTTCTGTTGGTTCCTGTGCGTCTCCATCTCTCTGAAAATGGGGGCACGTGACACTAGTCAAACCCCACCCCTTTTTACTGGAAAACCTGATAGGATCAGCTTGAGTGCATTTTTTAAACATTCAACTTCAAAAAGATTTTGCAACTGATTGGCAGATCAGCCTTGTTCCCCCTCCAGGTGTGGCTAATGGAAACACTTTGCTATAGGCAACTAGTGTATTCACAGCCTCTGTCATCTCCATACGCACCTCTGTGGTTTGCTGTATAAGGTTGCCACTTTTTTCCTGACAGGGCTCCTGTGCCTTTAACAACTTCATGAAGGAAGAAAATCAGCAAGTGAAGTTTTCTTTCATCACTGGTAGAACAAATTTAGCAATCATGTTTTGAGCAAGCCACAATAAGATGCTATCTTTATCTTATCCCAATCTGTGATAAGGGGACACCTCTTGTCAACTACTCTTGACTCCTGAATTTGTCTCTCTAAATGCCCCTGGTTTCTAACATGCCTGGGCCTTTTATGTGAGCCCTTGCCTTCCCCTTTAATGTGGGCATTAAACTATGTTCTTCTGTAGGAGGTGGACCGCATAATCACACAGATGATGCGTGTGGCTGAATATCTGGACTGGGACGTCACTGAGCTTAAGCCAGTAAGTGCAGAATAACCATGCTCAATTTTCACGAGGCACATTTTCCTCACACACACACGTGCTGCACATACACCTTCTGGCTCTTGAACTTGGTTGCCTCTTGGGCTCTGAGGTTAATAGAGCACACAGGAAAGCTGGGTCAGGTGGCTTGTCTTCAATCCTACCATTTCACACCAGGAAGGGGATGGAGCCAAAACTGTATGCATCTATGGAGTGGGGTGCAGATTCACTTGAAAGAGAAGGAACTGGAGGTAAATGAGCTGGGGCTCCCTAATGGGGTTTATATAATAGATCTGCCTTTGCTGGATGGCAGTGCCCTCCTGGAGTGGTCTCTCCCTTGTCTGCTTATGCTGGCTTGTTGCTTTTTTTTTCAGTGGACAGTGTGGCTGAGACCAAGTGTACATTTTTCTCCCGCCCCCTCCCAATTTATTTTTGCAGTCACAAGGGTTCTTTCTGCAGGAGACTGGAGGATGCTAGGGTGGCTGCTATGGAAGGGGGACATTTTGATTCTTTGATGCATATTTTAGGGAGAATGGCTTTGTCCTAGAGCAGTTTTCTTCTTGAAAATGGTTGGGGAAGAGGGCACGGTTTGCATGCTAACGTAGGCCAAATGGAATGTAGCAAGTAATGCTATTGCTCCCCATTGATACATTCTTAGAACTCATGCATTCTTCTTAGAGTTACATTAGAAAAAAGGGGATTAGACACATTCATGGAGGATAACGCTATCAACGACTATAAGCCATGATGGCTGTGTTCTGCCTCCATGGTTGGAGGCAGCATGCTTCTGAATACTGGTTGCTGAAAACCACAGAAATGGAGAGTGCTCTTGTGCTCAGGTCCTGTGTGTGGGCTTCCCATGATGGCCACGGTGAGAACAGGATGCTGGTCTAGATGGGCCTTTGGTCTGATCCAGCAGGACTCTTCTTATGTTCTTCTTCTCCAATTTCCCGTCAATCCAGATCCTGCAGGAGATGATGCGAGAGATAGACTATGATGGCAGTGGCACAGTGTCTCTATCTGAGTGGCTCCGTGGTGGTGCCACCACCATCCCCCTCCTGGTGCTACTTGGACTGGAGGCTGTAAGTGCATAAGGGGGCAAGGGAGAGGGATGGGGAGAGAAGAGGTGGGCTGAGATAAGAAGGCAGACGTGCACCTCTGCCACTCTGAACTGGAATATAGTACTGTTGTTTGGGATTAGGGGAGATTCCCTGATCTCAGATGCAGGAAGCAGGAATTGTTTCTAGCCACAGCTGCCCTATTCGTCTTGCCTAAGGCTTCCTTGGCAAACTGCTATCCTGTTTGGTGAGTAACTGATTGTGTCAAAACCAGAGTGAAGACCAAAATTGCTGTCCCATTGCATTGTCACTAAAAACTTAGCTTTCACACATATGCAGCGAACCTCTGTGCCAGAGGTGGGTGACTAACCTATGGCCCTCAAGATGCTGTTCACTCCCAACACCCATCAGCCCCAACCAGCAGGGTCAAAGGTCAGGGATGATGGGAGTTGTGGTCCAGCAACATCTGGAGAGCCACAGATTAGCCACCCGTGCTCTATGTTGTGCTTCTCTCCAGAGCAGTCAGCACTCTTTTTTGGAGGGGGCCAGGGGAGACATGCTTGCAAACTCCTCCTTTTCAAAAATCTTGAATAAAAATAGTTACTCCTGTAGCATTTCATTCTAAGGGGGCAAATTTACAGGCTCTCGCATGCACATTTTTAAAGTAATGTTATCCCCACCTCTAAGAAAATGTGGCAACCTTTGTCCAAAATTCTGACCCATCTAGAACCCCCCCTCCCCTGCAACCCAGTGATACGTCTCTGATATCTCCCTTCCTACCCACAAAACAACCACAGATGCCAAAACAAAGCTCTGTCTTACCTGCTGACTTTCTCCATTGCTGCAGACCATGAAAGATGATGGGCAGCACCTCTGGCGCCTGAAGCACTTCAACCGCCCAGTTTACTGCAATGTGTGTGAGACGCTGCTGTTGGGGCTGCGCAAGCAGGGACTGCGCTGCACTTGTGAGTGGCTCGCTTGTCCTTTGGGTGGAGGTATTGTCCTCCTTTATTCCGGCATGGGGCTCCCCTAGTCTCTGGTCACCCTTGCTGTGAAAAAGGGACTTGGGAATGTTGTGTTTGTGAATGAAGGGAACTGGGGGCAGCGGACGGGAGGAGGGAGCTTCTTCCAGCTTCTACCTTATTTGAAAGGATCCTTGAGACAAAAATGAGCTTCCAGCAGCATGGCCTACACTGCTGAATAGAGGAGGGAGGTGGTGTTTATGTTTCCCTTGTAGGTGAAATTGACTAGATCGGAAACTGCTTGTGGCCCCTGGAGAGCAAACATGCGTACCCTTGAAAGCCATGCACACATCTGCCTTTGCTCTGGAAGCCCCTGCAATTCCATTATTGTCTTAGCATCTTTACAGACATCTCCCTTGTTATTTAAAAACAACAAGAAACCAGTAACTCTTCTATAATCATAGTGTCTAGAAAGAAAGCTAGGATTTTCATGAACTAGCAGTTGCCTGCCACTTTACAAAAATCTACAAAACTCCTTTAAAATATGATTCACAAAATGACATGTACATGGGACAGGGGAGTTTGCTCTTTAATTAGTGTTCCTCATCACTGACTACATCGCAAACAATATCCAGGAGTGGCATGATATTGCATGCAGCAATAATAGTGGCAAATAATGTTTTATCACAGGAAAGATTTGTGTAAGTCTCAGGAACAAAGTATTGCAGTTTGAGTACTTGGGAAAACGTAACTTCCCTCCAACAACCGGTGTGTTCTGTTCTTAACAAAAGAGACGGCAATGTATATTAATGGTGAAAAAAATTAATTGGACTGTATTCAACAAGTTGAACTCAGAGTAGACCCACTGAAATTAATGAATGTAAGTTAGTCATGTCTATTAATTTCAGTGGGTATACTCTGAATAGGACTAGCACTGACCACCACCTGTTAGATCCCTTAAAATCTCCTATTCTGCTCTCCAAGAGGTGTGCTTTGTGACTGTGCTTGAAGGATGCTGACCAAAGGATTAGGGTGAGGGAGCAGAAGGAAAGGAAAGGTTGAAATAAGTTTGTACTTATTTCAGCTGGTGATAGGGGGAATTTCGGAGGGCAGCTTGTAACTGGAGGCATTTATTTAGTCCCAGTTGCCCAGCATGTCGATGAATCTATCCTTCTCCTTCTTGTGCCTACAGTTTGCAAGTATACAGTGCACGAGCGTTGTGCCCGCAAAGCTCCACCAAGCTGCATCAGTACCTATGCCAAGAGCCGCTGTGACACCAGTGTGAGTGAAGTGGGCAAGGGAGGGGATTGCATCCATAAACCTACATTATGTCTACGTTATCTAGGATTTCTTGGAGGCTCTCTCTGTCTCTGTTTTTCCCCACTGTATCCTTAGTCTCTCTCCATTCTGTCATGACTCCTGCCAAAACCAGGGAAAAGGCTATCCCCTATATGGACTCCCCTGCCTTCCCTTAGGAGGTCTCAGGATCTGCCCCTTCACCCCCTTCATTTTTTCTAAGACCACGTGGGTAGCATTGCCTCTCCCTCCCCTTCTCCAGGATTGCCTTAATCCCTGACATCTCTAGGAATTATTCCCACCCTTCAAATCTCTACTCATTCATGACCTCCAGGTCTCCTTGGCTATTGGCCCTAGTACCAGTGTCATAGAGATTTACCAATCTTTTAGTTCCAAAATCCTTGTTTCAGTAAATAATGAAAGCCCAGGTAATTCTAGTCCCTCAGTTTTTGCTTTTGCTTTATTATTATTATTAAAGTTAAATTTCTATCCCATCCTTCCAGAAGGAGTGCACTGCAGCAAACAAGGGATAAAACACTAAAAACGTCTTAAAACATCTCCAAAAAACAGAAACAGCTTAAAAATAAAACATTTTAATTTATTTATTTTTAATCTTTAAAAGCAAGTTCACTACAGATGCAGGCTGGGATAAGGTCTCTACTTAAAAGGATTGCTGAAAGAGGAAGGTCTTATGTAGTTGCTGAAAAGACAACAAAGATGGCGCCTGTCTAATATTTCAGGGAAGGGAATTCCAAAGGGTAGGTGCCACAGTGTTCAAGGTCCGCTTCCTATGTTGTACAGAACGGATCTCCTGATGAGATGGTATCTGCAGGAGACCCTCACCTGCAGAGCTCAGTGATCGACTGGGTATATAAGGGGTAAGATGATCTTTCAGGTGTCCTGGTCCCAAACTGCATAGAGCTTTGTATGCCAAAACCAGAACCTTGCACTTAGCCCGGTAGCTAATGTGCAGCCAGTGCAATTCTTCAGCAGAGGGGTAACATGTTGGCGATACCCTACCCAAGTGAGCAGTACATTTGTTCTCTTTTAACTGTCAGGAAACAACATGCAAAAGCTGGGAGGGGAACAAAGTACTCTGGAGTCCTGGCTTCCATCCTGGCCTTCCTTCTCTAATCTTTTAGATCTTCTTTCCAGAGCGGTGGGTTCCTGTTCTGCTGATCTACCCAGTAGACCCCATTCCTCAGCTTTTATTTACTCATCTTTTCTCCACTTACAGGCACAAGCCCACATTTGGGTAAGAGGCGGCTGTGAGGGCAGTAAATGTGACCGGTGTCAAAAGAAGATCAAGAGTTTTCAGAGCCTGACAGGCATGCACTGTGCCTGGTGCCATCAGAAGGTGAGCTTGTATTCTCATTGTCTTTCTCTTTGCCCCGATTGGGGACATTAGTGACAGATGTCAGGAGTGGCTCTTAATGCTCAATTATCTATCTTCTTGCATTTCAAAATCCAACTTTCGCTTCCTTCTGTCATGATTAGGAGAACATGAGGTATCCATGTTGAGTGGGGAAATCGCCCTGAGGAAAAACTGTCCTCTGCTCTTAGGTGACAAGGACACTCCCTTCCAGCACTCATTGACTTGTTAGTGTGGGAAGTGGGGCAAGAGCAACTCCTGCTTTGTTCTTTTGTTTATGTTCCAGAAGGGAGATAGAGTTGGGGTCCTCCAGATGGATAGGCTTGATTACCTTTACCTGTGATGCTCTGACTGACTGATATGCTTAGGGAGGCTTATCTGCCCCTCCTTCCACCCTTTCCTCTCTTAGACTGTTGGAGAGAGAGGAGACACCTTTCTCTTTGCTCTCTCTCTACTGAGCCATGAGGGCAACTCCCAAACCTGGGTATTGCGCCTCCAATTTAGTTAATTAGTTAGAACTAGGTATGCCTTTCTATCTGCTATGTATTTCTATAAATAAAGTAGCTTTTCTTATTTTACTAAGACTTAAGTCTCAGTGATTTCAATGCAGGGTAAAAGCCTGCTTTCTTAGGTAAACACACACACTGGCACACACGCATTTCAGACCGTTGCCATTCTCTGCTTAACAAATATACAAATTTACACAACAACAGTTAGTTAGGCATGTGTGTGTGAAGCAGCAGCAGTTCCCCAGCGAAAAGCAGCTAGGATGCAACCAATGGTCCCATATGCCAGAATGTGATAAGTGAGGCCATGGCTGACCCCAGAATGGTCCCTTGCAGGTATTCCTGTTAACCATGTGGGAAGGAGAACCTTTATAAATGCAGTGTTATTACAGAGATGATTCGAAGCCCATTTTTAAAACTATTTTTTAAAAATAAAATATGAGCTTATAGGATTTCTGTAAAACACATTATTAAATTGTACTTCAGAAATGAATCTTCAGGGTACATCTACACTACACATCAAACTGGTATGATATTGTAAATTCTTTTCTTGCAAAGATGCTGAAAGCTCTCTGTGAGAGGTTCTTAGTTCATGAAGAGGAATATGGTTCCTAAGGAATCCTTGTGCATAAGAAATGACAGTGTAAATCAGTTTCATGCCACTTTAAATTTGTTGTGTAGACACCCCTACAGAGGCTAAATACTTGTCCTATTCTTAAGGCTGCTCCACATATCACAAATGTCTGAAATGCATGAATCCTGCATGTTATCACACCTACAGTGCATGTCCATGCAGAAGCAAGTCCTGTTGACTTCACTGAGACTTAACTCCCTGGTAAATGCATACAGGCGTACCCTGCTTAGTGTCACTTCACTTAATGTTGCCTCGCTATAACGTACATGCTCCATACGTCCCCATACCCCGCTTAACGTTCATGCACTTCGCATATACTTTATTGGCACGATGCCGCTGCCATCTAGTGGTGATTGCGTGCAGTACAAGTGAAGACAATTGCTTCACTTAAAGTTTATTTTCGCTTAAAGTATACTCTCCGGTCCCATTGCAAACGTTAAAGCGGGGTATGCCTGTATAGAATTGCAGCCCTAGTGAACTTCATGCAAGATTCACATAATCTCCTATACAGAAGTGACTTCTCTGTAGAAAATCCCTTAGATCATCTTGTAAAATATGTTCAAGGTTTAGCCAGTGGCAGAGCTGGATAATGTACCTATCTACCAGGAAAATTACCATTGTTATAATAGGTGAATTATGTGCGGAAAGAGGGCTTATATATGTTTATATGCAAGTACTCTTGAGAGGAGCAGTGCACCTCTGTACATTCTGCACATGGAAACACATTGCAGTCTTTGTGAGATCCCTGTCAATGAGAGCTGTTGTGGTGCATTGACAGTTTTGCCTTCACTGTAAAAACATCCATAAGTGTTGTACCTTACTTTTTTTACTTTTTCTTTAGCAGTCCGTGGCAAGCATTGTCTTATATGGGAAGAAGTAAAGGGATGCACTTGCTGTTGCAGAGTAGCGAAATTAGATATTTGAGCATCTGAGTGAGCTTTGTGTATTTGAATCTTTGCTAAAGATTACACCTTCCCTGGAATTAGTCAGACAGAGACTTTAAGCTTTAAAATAAGAAATAACTAATTTATTCTGGAAGTACATATTTGATAAGAAAGAGTTCTACATCTAGCTAACTAGCTAAGTTGGAGATGCAAACACTAAGCCTAGTGTTTGCCCTCATGCTTGGAGGAGAGGGAGAGACAAAGAGAAGATGTCTGCTTTCCCTCTCAAGAGAAAGAAGGAAGGAAGGAGACTGGAAGATGTGGTCAACATCCTAACCATATCAGTCTAGCAGGAAGGGAGAGTCAGCAGGAGATCTTTGATCTTATCAAAGGATAGTTATTACCTAGCAATCAGGAGGTTTCCTCTCTAGCTACCCTTGTTAACCCCATGCAGCCTCAACCCACGAGTTCGAGTTGAACCACATATTCCAACACTTGGGGCATAATTGAGATTGGGGCTAACTTTGTATCTGGGCAGCCCTATCCTGGGTTTCTGTTCTATTGTCACACTGTAGTGTAACAGAATGGTAGGAACTGGCTTTATATAGAAAGAAATTTCATCTGTTAGACAAACAAAGTGCTAGTCTATCTAAGGACCAAACTAGATTATGTGAGAAATGCCATTGCATTTCATGCGTCTTGCTTTTTTTAAAAACAGCAGACTTGGGGGGCCCTGATCAGGATCTGGATCACAGTACATGGGAAGGTAGAGTTTAACCATTTCCCCCTCCCTCCATACACGCTAGAGACCTGATTAAAAACGCATACACACGTGTGTGTGTGTATGTGTTGGAAAACAGATAAGTAGATAGATACAATTATTGTTGATCTGGCCATTACAAGATATACATGTACAAGACAATTACGTCAATGAACAAGCTGTAGTAATATCTGATAGTTTAGAAAACTGCATTTAACTATAGAGGCTGGGAACATCCACAGATACCATTTTGTTAGCAAATTGCATTTATTCTCATGGAAGTATTTGCCGTTTCAAATATAAAATATAATCATATAAAACCAGTTTATGCCTTCCTTGCCTAGAGCATAACATTATAAATATTTCTTCTGTTTAGTGAAATTTTAATGCTTTATATAAAGGCAAAACTCTCATTATATCAGTGAAAAGTGATCATCTTTTTTGCCTTGCTTCATGATTCAGAGAGCAAAATAACAAATAGTGATCCTGAACCAGTGTGCAAGATGAAAAGAAGATATAGTGTATGAGACTTTTGGTGGCATCTCTGCACCCTTTCCATTTTGGGAGGAACTCAAAAGAAACTTTTTTTTTTTAATCTCTCCATAGATCCATGACGAGTGCCTGTCTCTCATGCCTTCAACTTGTGATTGTGGGATCCTCCGAGACCATATCTTGCCACCTTCGGCAATCTACCCTGTTGTGCTGGTGAGAGCAAGGGGCTTTTTGAGACACATAGACTACATGCAAGATGTGTGTACATGTGCGCAAATGCACCCCCCACACACAGCACACCTATACATGGTGGACACAAATGGTAGGAATGAGAGTACTGTTCTAAAAACCATGCATACAGACTGTGCCCTGACAATTTTTTGGAGGCAGTACTGTAGAGCAATCATTGCCCATAGTATACCCGTTTGTTTCATGTCTTACCATAGTATCTGATCAAGTAGTTCTGCAATGTCCCATACTGCTTCAAGCTGTAACCCTTAGAAATCGGTGCTGCTGCAATGCCTGTGTGTATGTTTGGATGCAGGTTACATTGCTGAGAATGCCCATGATGCATAACGCACTATTCCTTCAACCCCTGTGCACCAAAGTAATTTTGAAACTATTTTTAAGGTTTTTAAATACATATTTTTGGCTTAGTATGTGAAAGGGTGCATATGTATCCACATATAAGTTCACGTAGCTGTGTAAAGAAGGGGGTAGATAATATGTTAATGCTGACTCTGCAATGCTCTGTGGGTTTAATAGGCTTTTTAGTTTGTGCTGAGAGTGGGCGTTCTGTTTATTTTTTACTGGGCCTTCCTTTTAGGCATTTGACCACAAGGATTTCCATCCTGGAAACAGCCTTAATGCTGTTGTGGTGCCACTTCCCCTGCAGATTCTTGTCCCTTTCTGTGTTCCAGGAGCGACAGAACAGCCAGAAGAACGGAGTCTGTGGGACCCCTTCAGAAGAGCCAGCTCAGCCCTTCACCCCCCCTGAGGGGCAAGCATTGCGGGTGAGCTTGGGGACAGGAAGGAGGGCCAGGCTCTCCCATGCCCCTGTTATTGGCTGCTGGTACCCAGCAGTTGGCACTGAGGTCCTGTGCCTTCCTGAGAAATACCTTTTGTATTAGTATATGATAGTAATAAGCCAGCAAATTGTCATGAGAAGGAGGTTAG